>NC_058372.1:67127500-70121666 GCF_018350175.1 Felis catus | reverse complement strand
TCTCTCTTCCTTCTGTGTTGCTACTAGGCAGTAAAAATCACTGGTAGAAAACCTAGTGTTTTGTTTTCCAATCTCTTCCTCTAAAGCTACAGGCACATGGTTTCCTATCATGTTAATGCAGGTGGCATTTTTTGCCAAGTGTTTTACCACAGCATAGTGTGGCTCTCCAGGTGTCCCGCTTCCATAGCAGTTTTCTTGCCAATAGCCACCCGATCAATAAGTGGGTGTCACCACAACATCTCAGTTCAAGGTACCAATTTCTGCACAAATTAAAGTAATGCTAGCATATGTAAAAAGAATCCCTATTCTTGGTGGCTTTATAGAACTCTATTTTTGTTACCTACAGTTCAATGCTGGTATTCACAAAGTGTTCAAGGACTCCGGCACCTTTCATCCATGGTTTTGAATCTACCCTCCTCCTTGTCCTCTGAGTTTTGTACATTCAGCCAGTGAATGGAAAAAGAGAGCAGAGAATGGCGTCATGGCTTCTATGGGCCAGACCTGGAAGTAGTGTTTTTCACTTCAGGAATTCAGTCAAATGGCTGCATCCAACTTCCAGGGCCAGCGCGAGGGGTGTCGTTATGTTGTGAGCTCAACAGGAGAAGGGAAAGAGTTTTGTTTTGTGGTGGAAGGTATTTCAGTCTCTGCCACATGAAAGAGAAATGACAAGCAATGGGAAAGGGGAGTGTGGAAGAGCAGTGGAGAGGAGGAAAACCTGTAGAGAGATGAATAGAAGACATAAAGAGAAAGTGAAGTTTGGAATGAGAATTTGTCATTTAATCTTTAGGATTATGAGCCTGATATCTTATTAATTTTACACAGCCAAGAAAGGTTATTCTTAAATTCATATCCATAGATGTCTGAAAAGAAAGCCCATGATCTTTCCACTGGCAGGAAGACAGACATACACAAACACACACACACACACACACAACCGTTAATATCCAATAGCATGTTATACTGAACGAAGCCAAATGATATTTGGCATTATACTCAGAACTTCATTATTCTTCCTGCAGTTGTTCTTTATGGAAGATCTAACAGGCATAGTGTGCTTAACAGTAGTTAACAATTTGATTAGTTAAGAAAATATGGTTAACTAATTTAACGTGAGTATAAATTGGTGCGAGTATATCACCAATAATCAAGACTTTCATTAAGGATGTAAAATGGTAAAATGCTTTTAAATTGAAGAGATTCACCCTTTGAGTCTATATGCCTAAATGTTTTTACATTGCTCATTCAATAAAACACACAGCAGTTTATTTAATTACTATCATTTGTCTCCAAAAGCAAATATTTATGAACTACATCAATTCCTCAAACGCTCCAAATATGAGCTTTTAATATGAACTGAGAAAGCAAGCATCAGACTGATGGTTTTTGTTTAAAAAGATACAAACGTATGAATAAATATAAATGATGAATTTTTATTATTACACTAGAACAGAAATAAATTCACTTCATTCAAACAGACATTTTTCTCTAAAACCTTTATCTGAGAGCCATGGGAGATCTGGATGTGAAGCAAACTATTTTTATTTTGTCCTTTAAAGAATGAATGTGTTCCTAAACCACCATGCAAACAAGGCTTTTATATCAAGTGTGTATATTATTGTCCTACCTAAAATTTAAGCTTCTTAACAGGACATTTATTTTGCCATATAACAAAAATCCAGACTTCTGTATTTTCAACATACTTGGTGTTTGGAGAGAAACTCATCTCTTGGATGTAGACCACTCAGACCACATTCTTTTGGAGGGGCTATTCATCAATCCTCTCATTCTGGAAAAGAGAACCTTATTGTAGTCCTAATATAGGTCCAGCTTCTTTATGTCCATAGCTCTGAAAATAACCAAAAAAATTCTAGTTTAATTTTTGGAGACATAGAAGTATTAAAAGATAAACCAAGGCATATTAAAAATTTAAGTTTATTTGAGTGAAAATCTGTTCGAATTGGGCAATGCCAAATCGGAAGTGTTTAGGTGTGGTTGCTGACAGGAGCTAGAGGGAAAGACATCTGGAGAATGTTCAGAATCAAGGAAAGGAAATGATTTGATTAGCTACAACTTCAAGCCCGATTAGCTGTTTGTGATTAGTTACCCTTAACATTTTGATTTTGTAAACTTGAGCATTTATAGGCTTAGATTTTTGATTGCTTATATAGGCTGCCATGACATTAGAGCTACCTCAGTCTAATGGCTTCCTTGTTTAATTAATTATAGATGAATAAGATTAAATGTGTGTGTATATATATTAT
Organism: Felis catus; assembly: GCF_018350175.1. Lineage (NCBI taxonomy): Eukaryota > Metazoa > Chordata > Mammalia > Carnivora > Felidae > Felis > Felis catus. The sequence continues at coordinate 70,119,405 of NC_058372.1, read as the reverse complement.
TTATAGATGATAAGATTAAATGTATATGTATTATAGACAGTACTGTTTATGTAAATATACACTTTAGGTGTGGTCCTCCCAGCTCCCTGTCCTGCCATCAGATTAAATTACATATGTGTGAATTTATCCAGTTCCGAGACTAGACTCTACATAGCCCATGGGCTGACCTCAGAAGCCCATGCTAGATTGCCCACATTACTCAGGGAGGACTACTGGATTTGTCACTTCTTTGTCTTAGGTTTTGTATTCTAAAAGCAGAGACTTCTTATGTTCCTTCTGCAAATAACCAAGCACCATGCTTCAGAATGAGCCTTCATTTGTTATTTTTCTATAGTCTTTTCTATTTCATTTTTTATTAGCTATGACACAGACTGGGTAATGTGGAAACTTAAGGAATCAGGTACTTTGCTACAGTTGCATGTTTTGCAAATTGCTATAAAAGTTGCCAGTGAATCCTGTTACAGGTTCTTTTCCCTTATGATCTTATCAGTGTGAGGATTTATTAAAAAACAGAATTATCTGTTGATGGGAAAGACTTCTAGAACTCTTAGTCTTCACCCACTATTCAACAAAACATTATTTTTTACTCATTTTTTTCTGTTACATTAATGCTCTGCTCTGTTGAGATGAATTTTGCCCTTTAAACCTTTCTTGCTCAGATTGCTGAGTGTTGTTAAAAGATAAACTGAGGCATATTAAAAATTTAAGAGTTTATTTGAGAAAAAATTGATTTGAATTGGGCAACACCAAACTAGAACTTGTCAGGAGCACTCCTTCACAGAGACTTTTATAGAGAAAAGATGGATGCAAAGTAAAGAAACTATTGATTGGCTCTAGCTTAAAGCCTAGTTAGCTGTTTGTGATTGGTTGTCCTTATAACATTTTGGTTTCATAACCCTGAGGCATTTACAGAATTTGATTTGGGTTTGCTTGTGTAGGCCACCATGGCATTAGAGTCACATCAGACTAATGGCCTCCTTATTTAATTAATTTTATAGTGTATGTATTAAACTTAAAAATAAAATAGCCAGTTACTTTACCAACAAAATGGATTTATTTGGGAATAACAAAAAATTACAATTCAGGACATGCAAACTATGGCAAAACCATAGCAAGTCTGGAGAACAAAGGAGAGGAATGCTCTTTTATAGAGGAAAGGTGGGAGTTGGGAGGGGCTATTACAAACAAAAATTCATTGGAGTAAACTGGGTCAAAGTGTAGTGGCTTTTCATTGGCTGAATTGTGACAGTCTGTTATTGGATGGGCTGTTGCTGGACAAGGAGAAAATCTTTCAAACTCCTTGCTGGAATAGTGAAGTATAGACTTCTTCGTGTTGGGAATGCAAGGTACCTCTCTTCCTGTTAGGGTCTGGGACTGATGAGTGGTAGTGTGTGAGAGCTCCCCCTTCTGGCCTCCTAGTTCTATTTTAAGTGAGTTTTCCTTTATTCAATTTCACAGTATAGTTAAGGACAATTTAAATTTAAAGGGACCTCAGAGACTTTCTTGTTCACTGTCCCTGTTGTGTGGAGGAGGAAATAAAGAAAATCTCAGTATCATGTGTCTTGCCCAAGGCTAATTAATCCACTCTTTAAAGTCCATGAAGGTTCTGGAACACAGACTTGTGGTTCTAATTTCCTGATTTTTTTTCCCCCACTAATTCTTGCTGACTATTCAGTATCCTTCTCTCAGGTAAATGGAGATGTTTGGATGTTGTTTCTCTAGCTACACTTGATTCTACTTAAGTAAATTCAAAGTACACATAGGGTAATTGAAAGGGGCTTTTACAGCTGTCACACTTATGCATAGATACCCAATTCCAAAATATAGAGGCCTCAAATAGATGGCTAGCATTTACTAAATAATCCCTAAAATAGTCACGTTTCATTTCTGGCAGTGTCAATTCTTGCTAGCTATATGATATTAAACATTGGGTAATGTAATTTAATTGATAATATAAATAATTTTCAAATATCTAGCTTTGTGGCACTATCTAGTCAATAGAATCATACAGTTTGTACAATTTATATATATACATATATACACACGTATATATAAATAAATATTTTATATATATAAATAAATATATAATAAATATTCTATGTAAATATTATATATAAATACATATTAGATAAACACTCAGGGATGCCTGTGTGGCTCAGTTGGTTAAGGATCCAACTTCATCTCAGGTCATGATCTTACAGTTCTTGAGTTTGAGCCTCACATCGGGCTCTGTGCTGACAGCTCAGAGCCTGGAGCCTGCTTTAGATTCTGTGTCTCCCTCTCTCTCCCCCCATCCCCTGCTTGCAATCTGTTTCTCTCTCTCAAAAATAAATAAACATTAAAATAAATAAATAAAAATAAAAAATAAAATACAGAATATTGCATAACTCTAATGAGATAAAATCTTTCTTCTTTTTTTAATTATTTTTTCAATGTTTATTTATTTTTGGGACAAAGACAGAGCATGAATGGGGGAGGGGCAGAGAGAGAGGGAGACACAGAATCAGAAACAGGCTCCAGGCTCTGAGCCCTCAGCCCAGAGCCTGACGCGGGGCTCGAACTCACGGACCGCGAGATCGTGACCTGGCTGAAGTCGGACGCCTAACCGACTGCGCCACCCAGGCGCCCCTATAATAAATACTTTTTAAAAGAAGGTAGCTGTAAAATTTTTCTAGCCAAGAGGAAAATAAATACATTTTAAAGTAAGAGCAAAATAATATGTGGAGTATAAAATGTTAGCTTTTCTCCAAGTGTGAGGAGAAATGAGAAGAAAATGCTCACTGTGGTATGGGTATATTAAGTAATAGTTATCAATATTTAAAAATGGAATTAGTAGAAAAGAAGGAAGATAATTTGCTAGGGTTTTCTAATGTAACTCCTAGAACTTTATAGACTATTTATGGGGAAAAAATGACCTTTTTCATTGACAGTTAATTATAAAAGTACCAATTTGTAAAATAGTGGGGGGTTTTTTTGTATTGATTTTGAAAGGAAAGTGAATATCAGTATAATGGGTTATTAGTCAATTGTTGGTATTAAGAACTAGCTATTAACTGTGAAGTAGATGCTAAAAATATTATTCAAATAATTCTCTCAATAGAATTATTGTTTGGGGTTCCCAAATGAGGTAACTTTATGTGAATGTCTCAGTACCAACTTAATTATGTTTCACTTTGGAAATAGTGTCTTAATGAATGTCTATATACCTTAGATTGAATAATACACTTTAGTGAATAGTGTCATGAAATATTGCTAACTATGTTGTAACACTAAATTCAGTTCAGTATTCAGTGATTCCCTTTTTTATTCTTAGTCCTCAAAAGACAATACAAAATCTAAGATAAAAGTCCATTAGAAAGTTAGGAAGTTGAAAGAGAGGTATTTATAACTGTTGAAATATTAGCTAATTTATAACCAAATATAGAGTGAGAAAATGAAATAGTTGTGGTATGAATTATAGAAAATAGACACTTCTGTGAAAAAGGAAAAGCCAGAAGGCTGTTTTCAGAGAAGCTGAGTGGCTATGCATAATATGCAAAGGAGAAACAGTTTTTACATGTTGGGCAAGTAAACAAGATCAAAACTCCACAATTTTTTATCATCATAGAGAGATGTATTAATTATTCAGCAATCTGAAGGTACCACTTGTGAGTAAAATACCAAATAAATATTATTTCCACACAGCTTTGAATATTTACAAAGATAAAAAAAATGTATGGTATTTCCAAGGTGTTTCACTGATCTATTCCAGCTGTGGGCTACCACTAGAGCCTAAAGATGTCAGTTAGAATCCATTTTTCAGAAGCTGTTGTCTGGGTAATCTATTTCCTTGTTTGTTTTGTTTTGTTTCGTTTTGTTTTTTGCCTCCAAAGTCGTTTGTCTCTCTTTTTTGCTAACTTCTCCATTTCATTCATTTTTAACCAGTGACCTACAGAGTGATTTTCACAGTCATTTTCAAGTGATTGAAATGAGTTTGTACAATAAATAATAATTTTAAGAGAATAAAAATTATAAGTGGTCTATGTTTCTAATAAATTAAAATTTCCATTCAGTTTGATAAGCAATATGAGATTTTAATACTCAATTTAATATGTTGCCCACCTTAGAGGTTACTATTTTTACCAAAATTACTGTATTTAATGGATTAGACTTTTGCACAAAAAGCTATACAGGCCATCAGTCATAGGTAAAATCAGCATGTCAAAGAAAAGAGGAGATATGTGCACTTGTGAATTATCGGTTCAAGTTCATTGCCTGTCCTCCATAGGAGTATTAGAGCTGGCTTATCTGTTTCTAAGAGATTTGGACAGACCATGGTCCCCTGATAATACAGGGTAATAATTAGACACATAGGTTTGAGCCAGATGGTAATGAGTTCAAATTCCAACTCCACCATTTATTTGCTGAAAAACATGGACCAATTTTATTAACACTTCTTCACTTTTCTCATCCATAAAATGAGGACAGTTAACACTACCCATCTCTTATTATTGTTAGCAAAGTTAAACACTTAATACATGTAAAACACTTAGAAACTCTTTGTTCTTCAATTTCCTCTTCCATGAAATGAAGATAATCAGCATGCCATTTCACAGTGCTATTATGAGATTAAACACTTTTATACATGTAAAGTGATCTAAATGGTGCTTGGCATCTGGTCACTGCTATGTGACTACGGCGTTAATATTTTTACGTTATTATCATGATTATTCTAACATGTCCAGCGTATAATAACCCTCTATTATTACTATATTGTGCAAACAATTGGTTTTATGGTGTTTTATAAAGTTTTTCATTTTTTTAATGTTTATATTTGAGACAGAGAGAGACAGAATGTGAGTGGAGGAGGGGTAGAGAGAGGGAGACACAGAATCCAAAGCAGGCTCCAGCCTTTGAGCTGTCAGCACAGAGCCCCACGCGGGGCTCAAACTCAACCGAGTGGAGACATCATGACCTGAGCCTGTTGGATGCTTAACCGACTGAGCCACCCAGACACCCCATAAAGTTTTGAATCATTATGCAATGGTAACATTTTATACACCAATGTATGCTAGTCATCCCATTGCATTCTTGACATGATTGTCTTAATCTGCTCGGGTTGCCACAACAAAATACTGTAGACTGAGTGGCTTAAACAACAGACCTTGATTTCTTATAGTTTTGGAGGCTGGGAAGTCCAAGATTAAGCCCAAATAAGTCCAAGATTCATTTGCTGGTGAAGGACTTCTTCCTGATCTTAGATGGCTGCCTTTTGGCTTTGTCCTCACCTGGAAGAGAGGACAGGAGACCCTCAGGCCTCTTTTTGTCTTCTTCTAAGGATACTAGTCCCATCATGGGGACCCTACTCTCAGAACCTCATCTAAACTTAATTTTTTCCCAAAGTCCCCACTTCCAAAAATAATATCACATTTGAGATATATGAATATGAAATTGAGGGGTTTGGGAACACAAACATTCAGTACATAACAATAGCTCTCTCATTTCAATCTCATTGTATCTTATAAAATTGATGCTTTTATTATCCCACGTCACATGTCAGGAAACTACTGTTTTCCAACCTGTATTTGGAAAAGTGTTTTCACTTTCTAGATTGGACTTGAGATTCATCACTGTTAATTTTATAGGTATGTTTATAAAGCTCCAGTAACATTTTTATATATGTGTATTGTTTGATTTTATTTCTATAGTTTGAGGGAGAAATGATGATTAAAATAATAAAACAAAGGTCATCATATTTATCATGTTTTATTTTTAACAAAAAATTGTAAAATAATAAACAGAAAGCCTAATGTTATAGTAAAGGTTCTTATTATTTTTATCAGAATGAGCACACTTTATTTAGCACACACCCTCTATTTGAGTGCATATATGATTCCTGTGTCAACCTCCAACCATAATTTATCAATTAATCTTTTTCAGTTACTTTGTTACTGAATTCAACTAACATGAAATATTTCTAGTTTTAGTATCCAAACATTTTATCAAAATGTTTCCTTATAGGAGAGTAGTCTCATATATCATGATATTGGCTTTTTTAAAGATACATAGCAGCAGCATATTTTGCTTTATCTTTGTTTCAAAAAAAAGAGAGGGGGGTGTGTGGGTCTGGCTGGCTGTGATTGCAGAACTAAGCACATATAAACCCCTCTGCGGTGCCCTCTGTGATTAACAAGGTTCTGAGGACTGAGCTGTGTCAAGAGAATGAAGACTTGTTCTGTTTTGTTCTGTTTTCATACTCCAGGTATCTGTAGCCAGGAATTGGAGTTGGTTTCCTTTTTTCTTCTTCACATTGCTAATTCCATATATTTTTTTCTACTCTATCTTGCCAAAACTTCACCATTCTCTTGATATTCATGATCACATTTGACTCATTAATCTCTTTCATTTCTCCATGAATTTTCCTTCACTCAGTAAAGTCTTTAGTTCTTGACTCAAAATCCCTTTCTTGAATCCATTCTTACTGTCATTCTTGATGGTGTCACCACCATGAGGAAGACCCTTTGTCCACCTTGGCATTCTAGTCCCTCCAATGGTATTTTATCCCAGTCCTCTTCTGCTACTTATTAAAATGACATCTTTAACTATTGCTATTCCTAGAAGCTCTGAAAGTGTGATTTCAAGCATCTCACTTCCCACCCCAACACCCTCTATCCTCCAATTTCACTGATACGATTCCTCACATTGAAGCTGCTGGTCAACTAACCCCATAATTTACTTCCTAACCAACATTCCTCTTCGCAGTTCATTACACTCTTTGCTCAGTTTATATTCTGTGGTCTACTTGGTCCTTGCAAAAGCCCTTTCATCTTTGAGCTCTGATGTTCTCCACCAGAAATAGTCCAATTCCTGTTGAATCCAGTCATCCAGCTTATCCCTGTCTGTACACAAATAGCTGAACTTTGCATAGAAAAATCATGTAACCAGGATAGCTGGTTTCACTTTTAATTTATAATGATGAAACTTGAATATTTATGTAACACTGGAATGAAATTCTGCAATGCATTCCTAGTAAGCTTCAAGTCCCTCTCTCTCTCTCTCTCTCTCTCTCTCTCTCTCTCTCTCTCCCCCTCCCTCCCTCCCAGATCTGTGCTTCTTAAAGAGTTTTCCAGAAACTGGTACTCATTTGTAAACTATTTATTAGGGGTCCATGACAAGTGTATTCTAATAGTTGATAGTAAGGATTTGCAAACTTTTAGAGTAATTTCTTGGAGTAAGTTTAATTCTCCTGAATCTTATGTTAAAAATGTTTTGTTTGTGTTTTGCCAATTTTCTAAACATTTAATTTTCCATTATTTCATTTTTATTTATTTTATAAAAGCATTTGTCCATGGTGGATTGGAAATTAGAAATAAATGGCCTATTGCCTTGGATAATTTGAGAAACACTATCCTGGAGGATTATTTCATACCTTCTCCTCTCTTCTAAAACTTCCCTCTACCCTCCTCATTGTCTTGCAGAAGATACAGCTGTCCTATACTTCACCAAAAAAGAAAATAGAAGCAATTGAAAGGGAGCTTCCCCTCCCATCACCATGTTGAGAACTGTACCAGCATCTGCCCTGTTGCTGCCCTCCCCTGTTCAGGTGGAAGCGCCACCCCCCCACAACAAACCCCCTTCTCACCTGTGCTTCAGAGCCCCTCCTCCTTTCTTAGATTTTCAGAGATTTGCTCCTGCCATTTTCCCTTTCCTCACAAGCATGGTCTCTTTCTCTGTATAATTTCTATTAATCCTGCAAACATGCTGTAGTGTCTGTCATCTTGAAATGAAAAGAAAATGAAAGACAAGAAAAGAAAAAAGGCAAATATGTAGATCTAAGTTCAATATTCCCACAAGGTACTGCTCCATTTCTACGCTTGCCCTTCACAGAAACAGTTCTCAAAAAGAATATTGGAAAGCTCTATGACTCTAGAGAAACTTCCTAACTCTGGTGAAATTGGGAGGGGGGGGCACCCCAGATTCCAGTTTCTCATCGTAATGGTCTGCCTGTGCTGTGGTAATATATGAGTTCCACACAAATCAAATGGAGATTTGGTCATTGTTTATCTGATGCTGCAGACAGAATGATAAGCCTCATTTGTCCACACTTTGTATTAAACACCACGCTGTTCATAGACCTCTTAAAGCTGCAGACCAGGGCAGGCAGCAGGGCCTTTGTTGTCAGCTCTCTGGTGACCCCAACTAAGTGTGAGTCACAATGAGGGCTCACTGCTGATTAGGGAGTTCCTTACTTTTTCAGGCAGAGTGAGTCTCAGCAGGTATTTCTCTGAACACTGCTTGTCTTTATTGACTATTTCATATTCACCCCTCTATCTCCAGCTGGGACAAGGCTTCATGTATTAAGAACTCAGCAATATTTCTTGATGAATATATCCTCCAAAGGAAGGTTAGTCATAGTACATTTTATGGAAAACATGCTCAGTAAGGCATCTACTGCATCCTAAAATTAAATGTTTGCAAATCTGTGTAATCTGCAATCATGAATAATGTGATGTTTGTTTGATGAGAGGACAACCTAGAAAACACTGATGAAAATTTTCAGGGGAAAATAAATCTCTTTCTGGCAATGCTAAAGAGGAAAATATTATAGCGTTAAGTAGGTAAATATTTTACTCCCTTACATTAGTAATCATTTTTAGATATTGTTCAGTGATTCTTTATTATTTTAATATTTTAAGATAATCTGCTTCTAACTGTGCAGAATAAAAGTATATTTTGGCCTTAACAGAAAAATTATTTTGAAATAAATGAAACTTCAATGAAAATTGCAATATGAATATTGGGGTTTTTTTCTGCTAACTTTTAACTTAAATTGGATCATTGTTTTATTGATCTCCTAAATAGCTATCTATATGAGAGCCTACTTTTGTTTAACATTATCTTTCTGTCGGGGCACCTGGGTGGCTCAGTTGGTTAAGCGTCTGACTTCGGCTCAGGTCATGGTCTCGCGGTTTACAAATTTGGGTCTTGCATCAGGCTCTGTGTTGACAGCTCAGAGCCTGGAGCCCGCTTCGGATACTGTGTCTCCCCCTCTCTGCCCCTCCCCTGCTCATGCTCTAACTCTCTCTGTCTCTCAATAATAAATGAACGTTAAAAAAATTAAAAAAAACATTATTTTTCTGTCAAAGGACATGAATTCTTTATGAAGTTCAATAGTTTTTTAATAGACAAATTCTAAGTGATTTTGTTTTATTCATCAGTGACTTTATAGCATGAAGACAGAACACTTAAGAAATGCAACCATCACGCTCAATAGATTCGAGGTCATCTTTCATCCCTGGTTCTTTGAATTAGATGATTATAAAAATGTGCTACTCAATAATTGTGTAATACACTTTTAGAGACTAAACCAAAGTGAAACTACCATTTTATCGTTAGCGTCAACATATAAATGCCCTTTATTTGCTGATTGAAAGTTTTTGTAAGTTCTGATGGCCATCATCTATTATTTGCTATGTCGAATAAAGCTCACTCACCGCTGTTCCAACTCTAGGCGTGTGTTTGTGAGGGGTGCTGCCACTAACCCACTGCAGCTCTCCCAGCCATCCTTTGATCAGCAACAAGTGAGTATTTGATCATGGAATGCAATAAGAGCCCTTCATTGGAATTTTTCAACTTGGTACCAAAGTGAGCCACATCCATTTTCTTGCAGGAAAGCTGATCAGAGAATGAAGGCAACATATAGCAAGAGAAGGGGATGAGACTTGGAGATTGAGTCCAGTTTGCCTTGGATTCCTTGGTTTCAGTGTCCTTGAACTTTATCCCTTCTTTTAGAACGAGTAAATTCTCCTTCCAGTTTTCCTTCAAATTTCAAGGAGTTATAAATGAGTTTTGACGTTGATAATAAAATGATCCCTAATTCTGTCTAGATTCTAATTTTATTCTCTATATACATCTCAGTGAAGAGAAGGGTGTTTACATTGATTGGTTAAGTCTTTTTGAATCAATACATTGGTGGCTGAGTTGGTTCCAAAGCTATCAGTCCTTGAAGAGGGGCTTATTTTTTTTTTTGAAGTAACCACTGGCAGAAATTTGTTCAGAAACAATAATGAGGGTAAACATCGGAGCTAATTCATAAAATATCTGTGAGAAACAAGTCTTAATGACATTTTCTATGAAATTTGGAACTTAGTACAAACCTTAGAAGAAAAGATGGTCCCCTTTACAAGGGGGGTGATCATCTGGATAAGTGCTATGAAGTTATTGTCAACAGTCTAAATGTAAAAACTAAGTTGTGGCCAAAAACATCCTTTTCATGATAAGGAATTTTGATAATTTCAAGTTCTACTCACTGCAGAGAGGGAGTAGAGATAGTACTGTATTGATCTGTTTTTTTACACTAAACTAATTATAAAGTGAAAAATCATAAAATTTGAGATCATACTTTTTTTCTTACCAAAGAAGGTGTATAATTAGATATTAAAGGCTGTTTCAGTTTATGATTAACAGGACTATTTTTCTGCATAGAAGCTTGAAATATCATAATTGTATTGATGAGTTATATGTTCCTATTCAGAGATCCATCCTTATTCTTCAGAAAGAGCCATGGTAACATACTGACTGTAGTCACACTCAATTTCACTTTTTTGTGTAGCTTGAGTAGCCTGCAAGATGATATGAACTTAGCACTATGCCAACTGTTTTGGTGGATTAAAGAAAAGATCTGTAAAATGCTCTTGCCCTCAAAGATCTTTAGTAAGGATTTAAAATTAATTCCCAGGGAAATGATAAAGTCTATTAGATGATGTTTCTTGTAAATACAATAAAATTTTCTTTAAAAGATCAGTTTTGGAGTGAAACCTATCCCTGGGGATAGGAAGGCTCGATGTTGAGGAAACTGAGATGTGGAAGGGATAATGAAGATCACTTTAGTCAGGCAAAAGATCTAAAATTTTCAAGGTACACAAATGGAATGGGATATTATGTGGAGAAGGCTGTGTGGATATTAACTTGATTGAATCTGTTTAGAAATAATTAAGTTCCTATCTATTTTGCCACCATGGGAAACCTTCCATACATATTTTCATCAACTTTGAAGGGTTTATATATGAGGGTCTTTTTAAAAACAAAACAAAAAAACCTCTTTATATGCTTTGATAGTGCTGGAATACCTCAGAGACAACTGTTTGGAGGCAACTTCCAGAGAAAAAGAAAGACAAAGGCAATGTCATGGATAGATCCAAAGGTTGTCCATTTGGAAGTAGAAAGGGAGAGGTAAGTTCTCTCAAAGGCAACTGAGAAAGGCTGGGGCTCCTGAAAACAGACAGATATCTTTGAGAGCCACTAACACTGCAGTTGAGTGAGAAGCCCACATGGTTACCAACCATGAGAGAAATGCTCCTTCATAATCAGCTGAAAAGAATGTCTAGTGGGAAGAGTACTTGGCTGCCAATTGGAAGAAAAACACCAAATGTATTAAGACGTTATAGAAAAGGAAAACAATGATCTCACATATGTAAGTCTCAACTTGATTTTTCTACAGAATCTAATATTGATTTAATGACTAAAATATCTTACTAAATAAAATTCTGAAATGGAAGGATAAATCTAAAGCTATATGCTTTTCTTTATTTTTTTTTCAATTTTTATTTTGTTTTATTTTAGAGAGAGCACAAGCAGGCAAGAAGGGCAGAGGGAGAGAGGGGGAGAGAGAGAAGTAGAATCTGACACAGGCTCCATGCTCAGTGCGAAGCCCAATGCAGGGCTTGAACTCACAACCCTGGGATCATGAGCCAAAATCAAAAAAGAGTTGGATGCTTAACTGACTGAGCCACCCAGGTGCCCCAAGCCATATGCTTTTCTAAATGAGAAGTATCACTGGAGAAAATTATGAAAATTCCAGAGTTTCTGAGATGGTTACTTATGAAACAATATTCAGTTTCTAGATATATCAGACCTGTATTTTGGGACACCAAACTACTGTGAAATCAAATGATGTTATTAATTTTTCTATACCTTTTATTTAACTGACCTCTTTACTCAGAAGGAGAAAACCTAACCCTACCAATGCAAACATGCCTTTGGTTGTCAGCATCCATCCCTGTTTCAACCTGCTGTAGTGTCTGATGAACCCCATTCACCAGTCGTTAGACCCCTGCTGTCTACTCTGTGTAATTCGTAACTGGAAAGCCTTTCTGTCCTATCTTACATCAATGTGGAGTAGGACAAGCTACCTTTAGATGCTCTTCACCTTTACAGACCTCTGATAGTTTGGGGATGGGTGTTATTTCAAGCTGTATATCTGATTAGAAGTACCACCATTTCAACTCCACTGATGCTACCCACATTAGCACTAAGTGTTCCATGAGATTATATCACCTCTGAGAGCCATATAGCAATTTGGGCACAAACACCCTCTGCTCTCTGAACCCTAAACCTATGAGCTGGCCTGTCCTATTGAAGTTTCAATATTAAGAGTTAACAGCAGCAGGGGTGTTTGCTTTTCTAGGAAACAACCATGACTGACTCATTTTGTGGCCTTCCTATTTCAAAATTCTGCCAGAGAGTAGAACTGTCCCATGGAAATGACCATTTACTAGCACCCCTTACATCTAGGTAGGGTCATGTGACTGATTCTTGTAGAAAAATAAATGGAAGACATTTATTTTCTTTCCAGACCTCACCATAACAGTAAAGGCAGTAAGGCAGTAAGGGAACAAGTATATAATCTCAACACTTTCTTCCCTCTCCTCTTGGTCAGATGCCAACACTCATGGTGATATTAAAACACCTATGCTTACAAAGACAAATCCTCTATCAGCCCAGTATCCATAAATGACTACAGGGAGCATGGCTGCACCTCAGGCCACCATCAGCTATCAACCTCAATTGTACTTTTGTACAGTCAAGAGATATCTTGATCAAGAGATAAACTTCTGTGGACGTAAGCCATATAAACTTGGAGTTTGTTTGTTATAGCAGCTAGTATTACTGAAATGGATACACGTATTTTTAGAGAGTTCTATTTAAGTTCTACTACTTTTAGTGTTTTTCTCTTCATATTTAAAACAAGTTTCAGAAATGTAACAAACAAAATGACTTTTCTGTTTTAACCATCTGGCGTGTACAGACTAAATATAGTTTGCCATTCAAGACTATTTTTTTTTGCTGTAACTCCAAAGAAAATATTTTAAAACATGAGTCCAATATATTTTTTCCATAGCTATATCAACCCTCCTCCTAAGGACCAGATTTATAGGAAGGTGTTATTGATTTCTAAATGGTAAAGGAAAGGAATAGTAGGGAAAAAAGTATATGGGGGTAGAGTTTGAGAGAGAAGCTTCAGTTAATTATCTGGTCCTCAGTTATTATAAAATAGCATTGAAGACAGTCATTACATTTTCTGTTGGAACTTATGAGTGAGTACAGTCTTTCAATCCCTACACAACTGCGTAAGAGTGGTCTTAGGCATGGAACATTTTCTTTATTAAAGATCAAGAGCCTTTATAGCCTAAGCTAGGCATTTCTTTTTGGAATTATCTTTCCCTGGTCTGGGCCTGATGTGTGCTTTTCTGTTTGGCTTAAGTTTGTGCTGATAGTTTGCTATCTCTGTTATGGTGGGGAGGCAAGGGGTCATTCAGCTGCAGGACAAGAAGGATACATGCTTCTCCTTATATGGGGCCCTGATGCTCACTATTAAAGTTGATCTTGCTCTGCCTTTTCTCTATGTAAGAAACGTGGTGTTCCAACCATGGCCTGTGTGAGTCATGTCTATCTTGGTGACCTCAACACTAACAAACTATGCAGTGGTTTAACATCCTGGGATTACTGCTCCTGGGGTAAGCACCAGATGTCACTTGCTCAACATTTTCAAGTGAGGGCAATGAAGCACATTCTGTTTTCTCCCTGTGATACAACTGATTCTCTATAGAACTACCTTTCCCCCCCAAATGTTTGCAGTTCCTAGCAAGCACCAGTGCCACCATGATTAATAAGTCTCAAAGGCAGATAATGGTATTTCCAGATGCTAATATTTACTGCATTGTTTCTGAGATGATCAGCTCTATATAGCATGCTCTAGGATATGTAAAGAACAGTAAGAATTTTTTGTGTGCGTGTTCTAGTTAGAAAAAAATGATTAAAAAAGACATGTAAAACACAATCACAGTTCAGAATTGTTTCAGCCTTTGAAAGGTATTGCAATGCTAAAATTAATTTGTTCAGTGTTTTTACTTTAATTTTCACCTTGCGTTTAGGACTGAAGATAGGATAGAGTCAGATTTTGGAGAGTTATAAATATTGCCATAGTCTTTTATAAACATCTGTTAAATAACTACTTTTGATAAGCCTTATTGCCAGCGTATGAAGAATGACGAAATCAGAGTGGCCAATAGATGCTAATGTGGGTTGAGGAGCATGGAATAATAAAACCAAAGCAGTGTTTAAGAAATAAAGATATACCTTATTCTAATTTAGCCTGCAGTCCTGGACTATCTTCTGTATCAGTAATTTAGCTGTTGATTATAGTTCCCGGATGTTGCACTGGGCTGGGTGTCATTTTGGTCGAAGAACGCCATATTTTTAGAAAAAACATAGTAGCACAACATTAAGTTAGCACTTCAGAGATCTGACTTCATTAAAGAATTGACTATTCTTTCTATATATGCCAATATGCTCATTTACAAAATCAAATAAATACAATCTTCTAGAATCTGTTGTCTCACAGTGTAATTAAGGCTGTAAATTCTATAAAAAAATCAATTCTGTGTGCAAACAGACATAAAGATCTTTCAGATGCTTTGATTTATGACCCTGTGCAATTTGACTAGATCTGATTAACTACAAACACAAGGATCATAATAATTTTTATGGCCCTGTATCAATTTGCCTATTGAGTAAATTCATTCAACTCTTTTAAAAAATATATTGAGTCCCCATAATATGCCAAACACTGTTCCCAAAGCTGGGGAAACAGCCATAATAAGACAAGTCAGATGAGGTGTGTGCCTTTCTGGAACTCACATTCTGGTAGAGGCATAGGACAGATAATAAACAATAACAATAGCACTAATAAGATAATTTTGGATTGTTGTAAGGGCTATGAAGAAAAAAGTTATACGAAATAGAATGACTGTAGTCTGGATGGGTTGGGTGATCAGGGGAGACTTCTCTGAGGAGATTACTTTTGAAATTAGAGTTTAATAACAAGCATCTGTGAGAAAATCTAGTTCAGAGCATTTCTGGTGGAAGAAAAAGCGAGAATTAAACTAAAACAGGATTGAAGTTTGACATGTCTAAGGAAATAAAAGATGATAAAGATAGCTGTATCATCATGAGTGAGAAGTACAGTGGCAAGGAGGGAAGGATGCAGTATCCATGAAGGAGGCAGGATTTAAATGATAAAGAGCCTTGTGAGCCATATTAAAGGGTTTAGATTTTATTCTATATACAAAAGGAAACCACTGGAGGTTTAAGCAGAGAAAAAAAGGTTTAAGCATGATCTAGTTTACATTTTATAAGATTGCTTAGGCTATTGTGTGGATAGTGAACTATAGGGAGGGAGACAGGAAGAAGTTTGGAAATTATCACAGTAAGTCAATAAAGAGATTATGGTGGCAAAACTAGGGTATTAGCATTGCAAATGAAAAAAAGTAGATGGATTCAAGATAGATTTTAGACATAGAATTATCAAACTACTTTTGACAATTATAAGATTATATAGAATTATAGGATTCTATAGATTGGATGGATGGATATGAGGAAAAGAGAGAAAAATCAAGGAGGACTTTTTAATTATTGGTTTAAGCCACTGAATGGGTGGTTTTCCACTCGCTGAGATACAGCTAACTGGATAGGAATGGATCTAGGAGTTCCGTAATTCTAATGTGACCATTTACATGATTACTGGATGTGCATGTGGAGGGGTCCATATGCATATGCATATGCTGTCCATACGCAGCAGGTTTTAGTAGCCTAAGGTCAACGTAGAGGTTGGGGAGCAAGATACACATGTAGGATAACAGGAATCAAAATGAAATGTAAAGCCATGGGGCCAGATGAAAGGAAAGTTAGAGGTGAAAACAAATATACTCCAACATTTATAGCTAAAACAAAGGAGACATAGTAAGCAAAGTGACTAGAGAGAGTAGTGAGTTTGACAGTTGAGTGTGGTGTCAAAGAAGCAAAGAAAAGGAAGCATTTCAAGAAGGAGGGCATGAGCAACTAGCCAACTGTGTTGTGTACTATTAAGGGATGGAGTAAGAAAAGGGTAGACCTAGATGGCCTGGGTTATCAAAAGCAAGATCTATGAGAGAAAGAATTGATAACCTGGATTAATTAAAAACAAACAAACAAAAAAACAAACAAAAAACTTTTGCTCTGTGAGACACTGTCAAGATAATGAAAAGACAAGTCACAGATTGGGAGAAAATATTTGCAAAAGACATTTGATAAAGTACTGTTATCCAAAATATACCAAAACAACAACAACAACAACAACAACAAAAACCTTTTAAAACTCAGCAATAAGTAAACAATCTGATTTAAAAATGGGCCAAAGACCTTAACAGACACCTCACCAAAGAAGACATAATGGTGGCAATAAGCACATGAAAAGGTGTTCCACATCCTGTGTCACGAGAGAAATGGAAATTAAACAACAATGAGATGCCACAAAGACACCTATTATAATGGCCAGAATCTGGAACAAGAACAACAGGGAAATGCTGGTGCTAAAAAGAAATGAACTACCAAGTCGTTGAAAACACATGGAGAATTGTAAATGCATACAACTAGTGAAAGAAGCCAGTCTGAAAAGTCCACATACTGTATGATTCCAACATGTGATATTCTGGAAAAGGCAAAACTGTGGAGACAGCAAAGAGATCAGTGGTTGCTGGGGGTTGGGAGGAGAGGGATGACTAGATAGAACACAGAAGACTTTTAGCACAGCAATAATACACTCTGTGATACCATAATGGTGGATGCAATATCATATATTTGTCCAGACCCATAGAATATACAACACCAAGAATAAACCATAATGTAAACTATGGCCTTTGGGTGATTATGAGGTGTCAATGTTGGTTCATGCTATTCTGGTGAGAGATGTTGATAATAGGAAAGGCCATATATGTGTGGGAATAGGATATATGTGGGAAACCACTGCATGTTCCCCTCCATATTGCTGTGAACCTAACATTGTCTAAAAAAGCAGTCTTAATTTTAAAAAATAATGAACTAGAAAAAGAGGAAGAGAGAGCTAGCTATTTATTTTGATAACATGGGTGCCACTTGCTTCTGTGGAGTGATGGAGATAAAAGGCACTGAATGCATGAGAGGTAAGAAAGAAGAGCTGGTGAATATGGACACCTGTTTCACAAAGTTTTGCTGAATAAGGTGTAAAAAATGCAGTAGGAGAACAAAGGGACCTGGTGTTCAGTGAGGTTCGTTTCCATTTATAAATTATAAATAGAATAAATTTATAAAACTAGAATTAAAACCAGGAATCAGAGTAGGAGAGCAAGAACATGAGAGAAAGCGGAGATTAACTTATATTTAAAATCTTCTTATTAAGTGAAAAATTTAATTTTTAGTTCTTTAAGTTTTGTTTACATAAAGTCCAAGGTATTTGGTCTATATTTCTTTAAAAATCTTAGTATTTCTGAAAGTTTCATAAGCTCCTTTTTGTAAATCTTTATTTCGGTTATTTTCACTGGAAGTTACAATAAGATGCACTCTCAATCACCAGAACTCCAGTTTTAGAGTTTTTGTTTTCATAAAGATCAGTACAAAACCCCTTTTATATATTTTCACACATATTTTGACCATCCCTAATCTACCATTTAATTGCAGAGTAACAATAGTAATAGTGGATGGGAGAAATATGAAGGCAAGAAAAAGGTGAATATTTTTTTGCCATGATTTATGACTATCCATGGAACTGATGGAGTTGAAAGATACAAAAATCTGTTAAGTGGAAGATATGGCAGAGAAAAGGCACATTCATGTGTATTGAGTGTTTGTGATGGGTATAAATAAGCCTGAGATATGTGGTGACTTGAGACAATCCCTCATGTTTAACTAGGAGATGAGAGATCATGGAAATTATTAGATATTAATGATGGAGTCTGGTTTGACCAAAATAAAACAGACAACACTAAATCTGACTTTCTTGATGCTTGCTTGTCCAGAAGGATAGAATTTGTCTTATTGTGTTACCTGAAAGTAAGCCACTTAATAGATTAATCAGTCTCCTATCCATTTTTGGTCAAAGTCTATGATTCATGTATTTGCTTTTATTGAATTCTTCTTCTAGAGTAAAAAAAAAATGTTTCCAATTTATTTTCAGAAATTTTTATACTCAGGGAATTTAAACTGTGGCTTTTTTTCCCCTTTTGGGTTTTGAATAATCAATGATGCATCCAATCGTGCATGGACCCTGGTAAATAACTTTGGCCACAAGGGTATTGAAGACCAAAGTCTCTTTTTTGATGCAAATACCCTGAAGGAACACATCACACCTAGGAGCTTTCTCTGTCTGAAACCTAGCACAGGATGGATGGATGGATGGGTGGATGGATGGATGGATGGATGGATGAATAGATAGTAGTTCAATAAATGTGTGTTGTATAATTTAAGTTCTCATTTAGAAGGCTTGATGTACGGAGCACTGGCCCTCAAGTTTTAGTGTTAGTTATTCCACTAATTTGCTTATGAGGTCTCAGTGAAATCACTTAGTGTCCCTGTTTTAGTTTTATCTATAAATTTGGCATGATGTTACCCATGGGATAAAACATAAAAGGCTTTGAGAAGAGTAAATTGCTAGATGTTTATGTTCATCTGCCTAGGTGTGTAAATGTGGCCTTTTATTCTTTCTGTTTCTCTATCCATCCAGTGAGAGGACTGGACAAGCTCTTGTCCCCTCTCCCTCAACTCTTACAACAGTCTTCTGTTTCAATGACACTATTGGTCTTTTCCCAGCTTCTGAACTGGATACAGGGTTGTCTGACCTTGTTTCTCTCCTTCCTTGCACTGTTTTTTAACAGGGACTGCCAAAGGCACACATCCCCTTTCTGTTTTGTTTCTTTATACTCTCCAGAAGAAAATGACATCTTCTCAGCTCTGGACTGGTTTTTCAGTTGTGGCAGGTAAACAAAATCTACCAGATTTTCATTCACCTATTAGAGAGGGCTTTTAAAGTCTGGTTTTATTTACAGATAAAGATATTGTTGAAGAGCCATTAATACTTAAGGGAAAGGCCATATGTGGCAATTAAGTGAAATTTATAATTTTAAGAATTTTAAGTGCCAATTAACATGTCAGTAGTTTCCAAAGAGTTTAGAACTCAGTTCCAGGGAGATTATTATGAAGACTTAGTAAAAAGGAGATAAAAAACTCTCTGAACATTTTATATGCTGTATAAGAAAACAACATTTTATATGCTACAATGAGAAAAGATATTTTACCAATAAATGAAAAAGAGAGGTGTTGCAGTTTAATGTCACTATTGCTGTTAGAAGAATTTATTTTTTACTTCTCTCAGTAATGAAAACATACAGCTTTTGGTTTGAAAAACATGTATTGATTCATTTTATCTTTCTTTTGACTCACTAAAAGATTCAGAAAATGCCTTTTTCTTAGGTATTTGAAATGAGTTTTAAAACACAAAGTTGACAGCTTTCAAGGTGAGTGAATTTATGGGCTTCTTTTGTTTGAATGGTGCATTCTGAGAATCATTAGTCCAGTCTCTTTGGGTGATATGAGAGAAGTTAAGTGTTCTGACAGTATGATTATCTGATGATCTATCTATCTATCTAGGTATGTATATTGATAAGTATATACATATATGTATATATATATAAGTATGTGTATATATATATATATATACATATATATATATATTTAATGTTTATTTATTTTGGAGAAAGAGAGCACAAGCAGAGGAGGGGCAGAGAGAGAGAGAGAGAGAGGGAGACACAGAATCTGAAGCAGGTTCCTGGCTCTGGGCTGTCAGCACAAAACTTAATGTGGGGCTCAAACGCAGGAACCTCAAGATCATGACCTGAGGTGAAGTCTAACGCTTAACCAACTGAGCCACCCAGGCGCCCCTATCTGATGATATTTTTTTTAGCGAATTTTAAAGCTTTCTTTTCCTTAAAACTTAGTGATATATTGTTTTATTTGAGTTATTTTCATCTTTGTGAAACTCTTTCCTCTACAATATTCCTTTTTCGTTTTTCTTTTTTTGCAAACATAGAAAAAAAACCACTTTGGGCTTTAAGAGAAGTCTTGTACAATATGACTGTGGAGGCAATGATATAACATGACTCAGGAGAAAGCTAGACATTTCCTGTGTGAAATGTTTTGTATTTTGAGAAGGATCACCTTCAATTTCACCTTGGAAAAATGTCCTTTCTATTGGAAATGGAGTACATTCGGTTTTGAGTTGACAGACATCTTACTAGAGAACAGAAGGGGGAGAATCTGAAGCAAATCTTGGTCATCTGTAATGGGTTGCAGAGTGGTGCCTCCTGGTATTGATTCTTTAATAATCTCCACACATTTTTCTCTAAACAGGCAAATAGACTCTGGCAGTGTGTTTTTGAGGATATAGATGGATTATAAATAGGCAGACAGGAGCATTCCTCCCCTCATTCTTCTTGGTCAGGAGAATTTTTTCTGCTTGTACTGAGTAGGACTTTTTGTTTCTGTTTCCCACTGACACATGTGCAAAGGTGTTTTGGAAAGAGTTTAGGGTGGGCACCGGGGAGACCTGTATTTGAATTCCTGGCTTTACATTTATATGCAGTGTAAACTCTTTGCTCTTTCATTTCCTCCTATGTAAAATGGAAGGAAAGATAGCACTTTCCTTATAGGGCTGCTGCTTGGATTAAATAAAGTATCAAATATGAAGATCTTAGCAGTTTTGAGGCATATAGGAAGCATGCGATACATATTAGCTAATATAATTGTTCTACCTTCTTCAATCCTTACCTGGTTCCAGATGGAAGAAGGTAGATTGATGTTTTAAAGAATAAATTCAGCCATCAAGGTTATGTTTCTTTTTCCTCTGCCTAAAATTCTCCTCATCAATTTGTCCCCATCATCCCCACATAGAAAAGCTAAAGCCTACCCATCCCTAAGACCTCGGCTTTAATGCCTCTTTATGTTTTGTTTGACTAAGTAAGGTTAGGTTTCCTATTATGAGCTTCCATAATGATCTATACTTCTTTGTATACTCATTACAATTATAATTAATTGGCAATTATTCCTCTCTATCAGGTCCTTGGGGACAGGAAACTGTCTTTCTAGTTGACCAGTATTTCAGCGATGCCTAGCATGTTAGGAGTTGCCAATAGGTTTTTGTTGAGCCAATGTCCTGAAAAGGACAATGTCAAAGCCTCTGTGTTTCGTTTGTCCATGCAAAGGCTGTAGAGTGGTATTGTGGTTGGATAAGGGTGTGTAGTACACTGGCATCCTCTACCCCTTTACCTCATCTCTTCCACCCACTGGAGACATTCCTCTTTTTATCTTAAGATTGGCTAATGCCTTCATGATGTGTCTTACTTTTTGCAGATGACACACTCCTTTATCTTTGCTGTGTACGAAAACTTAAACAATCTCATACTAGGGAAGAAACATGAGTGCCGCTGGCAACCTCAGGCTTTTCACTGAGGTTAAGGAAGGAACTAAGATTCAGTGACTTCCTGAACTTGATCACTTTCAATGGAAGTGTCCATTTATAATTTGTTACCACCAGGCAGTGAGGAGACTACATTTTGGAAACTATTCTTATGTTTCCCCTGTATGTTCTTTGTTTATATTTCTCAGTAGGATTCTGCCACTCTGGGGTAAGGGAAAAGTGGAGGACTGGCTAAACTGGGAAGTGCTCAAGACAGAAAAGTAGCTTGTGTAATTCTTCTACCTCAGCTCTGCCCACTATTAGCTGTGTGAACTTGCACAAGCTACTTTTCTGTGCCTGTTTCCTAATCTGTAAAATGGGGTTAACAGTAGCACTTCCATAGGGTTATTCTGGAAATTATAGTTCACAATTAATATTTAGAATAGTGCCCAGTAAGTGCCCAGTAAATACCAGCTATAGTAATTAATATCATTGAATTATGAATACATTTTATTCCAAATAGAATTTGAGTAGCTGTGTGCTTCTTTGGTGTTTTCAGGCAAGTGATCGCAAAACTGCAAGGGGATTTCATGGCAATGTTCTGATTTACTCCAGCCACAGACTAACACTTGTTCTTTTATGTAGTTACAGTTTGTACTAACAACTTTAAAGCTACCTATCAAAATGTTAAGTGAGATCAATAAGATAACTCAAGGGTGGTGTTCAAAGTAACAGAACCTACGCCAACACCTTTCTGGTGCTTACAGTGTGCCAAGCAGTGTTGTATATGCTTTCAAATAGTACCTCAATTCTCAGAATGATGCTGTGAGAGAGCCACAGTGATTATCCCCATTTTGCATACGAAGAAGCTATGCGTTAAAGAAATTAAGAGGCTTTTCCGAGGTCAACCAATTAGTGGCAGAGTTAGACTACCTAGAGAATATTGAGAGTCAGCATGGCAGAGTTCTCTGGAGGATGGACCCAAGTCACATAACCTGGGGTTGCAATCCTACCTTTGCCATTCACGTGGGGAGGTCACTTACCTTCTCTAAATGAAGGCAATGAAATATATGATATCAACAGTTCTGGGATTAGCCTTCCTGAAACAACTATTCTTTTAAAAAGTAAACCTAATTTAAAGAGGATACCAGGGCAAAGTATAGCTAGGGAAACTTGAGTATATGTGCATAGCTTTAATTTTAATAAATCACTTTGAAAGAACTACAGCAACCACGAAGCTACCATATACTAGATATACTCCATACATCTACTGGATGCAAATAGCTGGCCAATGGTATTCCCATCATAAATGCAGCCTGGTTACATAAATTTAAGAAGAATCTAAGGTTAGACCAAATGGACATGTTCTGTTGCTTGAACCCTATATATTTTATTAATTGAAGACTGTATTTCAAGGCATAGTATATATCAAGAGAACTCACTCAAGTGATATAAAAATAAAAGGGAGCAAGGAGAGGGGCTCAGTCAGTTAAGCATCTGACTCTTGATTTGGGCTCAGGTCATGATCTCACGGCTTGTGAGACAGAGCCCCTGCCCCCAATCTGGCTGTGTGCTGATGGCAGGAAGCCTGCTTGGGATTCTCTCACCTTCTCTGCCCCTCTCCTGCTCACGTTTATGTGCATGCTCGCTCGCTCTCGCTCTCTTTCTCTCTCTCTTTCTCTCTCAAAATAAATACATAAACATTTAAAAAATAAAAAATAGGGGCACCTGGGTGGCTCAATCAGTTAAGTGTCTGACTTTGGCTCGGGTGGTGATCTCACGGTTTGTGAGTTCATGCCCTGCATTGGGCTCAGGGCTGACAGCTTAGAACCTGGAGCCTCCTTCAGATTTTGTGAGTCCTTTTTTCTCTGCCCCTTCCCTGCTCATGCTCTGTCTCTCTTTCTCTCTCTCTCTCTCTCTGTCTCTGTCTCTGTCTCTCTCACTCTCTCACAAGGAAATAAACATTAAAAAAATATTTAAAAATATAAATAAATAAATAGGGGTGCCTGGGTGGTTCATTTGGTTAACCATCTGGTTAACTCTTGGTTTCGGCTCAGGTCATGATCTCCTGATTTGTGAGTTAGAACCCCACATGGGTCTCTGTGCTGACAATGTGGCTCCTGTTTGGAATTCTCTTTTCTCCCTCTCTCTCTGTCCCTCCCCTGCTTGTGTTCTCTCCTTCCCTCCCTCCCTCCCTCCCTCCCTCCCTCCCTCTCTCTCTCTCTCTCTCTCTCTCTCAAAATAAATAGACTTTAAAAAATAAGTAAAAAAAATGCTCTTCTTTAAAAAAATAAATAAAAGGGTGTTACAAACTCTGAAAATATTCATGGAAGAAAGTTGATTTTTAATTCAGGTTCAGCCTCTTGAATGATAATCTTGAATTTTTAGGCACAGTGTTCATCATTGCAACTGGGCATCCCTGATTACCAGTGTATGAATACAGACTTTTAATGGAAATTTACTTGTAAAAGTGGCACAGATTTTAAGGGAAAGATTCAAAGGTATATTGCAAATAATATCTTAAATTGATATGTGGTGCTGTCTAGCCTATTTGGTTTTATGGTAGGGAAAAATAGAAATAAGATAAAAAGTGCAAAATTGAATTTTGAGTTCTATCATAACAACACAGATATAGACTACAGAGGGGTTTCTGATTTTGTTGTGAGGAAAAGCCTTCCCAGTGTTTTTGAATAGAGAACTGGGAGAGTTACCAACAGCCAAGATACTAATAAAGTAGAGAAAGAAGCTTAGCTACTATTTCATTTCTCCTTCCTGATGAAAAACCCATAGCAAAAGAAGTAATCAGCTTGGAGTGGGAGAGGTGAGGCTCACAGATAATCTCAAGAAGCTTTGGAATAAAACTAGTGAACTGTTAATTAAGTGTCCAAGGTAATAGTGACTACAACTACTATCTTGTACTAAAAGTGTTGGGGATTTTTTTAAGTATGACTTACTACCATTGTCTCGTTACATTTGCACAAAAACCATATGAATCAGATGCTTTTTAAAGTCCCCATTTTGAAGATAAGGAAACTACACTTAGAATTTAAAAACTATTGGGGCGCCTGGGTGGCGCAGTCGGTTAAGCGTCCGACTTCAGCCAGGTCACGATCTCACGGTCTGTGAGTTCGAGCCCCGCGTCAGGCTCTGGGCTGATGGCTCAGAGCCTGGAGCCTGTTTCCGATTCTGTGTCTCCCTCTCTCTCTGCCCCTCCCCCGTTCATGCTCTGTCTCTCTCTGTCCCAAAAATAAATAAACGTTGAAAAAAAAATAAAAAAAAACTATGAATCATAATTGTTTTAAATTTATTGCCTGATAATTACAACATTGGGGTCTTTCTGAGCTAATTTTGTTTGGTGTATTGTAGTGGATTCTTCTTTCCTTTTTGGGTGTGTGTCTTGTAATTTCTTTTTATTGATTCTGGACATGAAGGCAGCCCAATACGGACTAAGGTACATAGCCATTTTTGCATAGAAATGTGTGTGTTTCTCTACTAGCTGTTAATGTAGAGATTTGTGTCAATCTAGTCATGAGTTTATGCGGTTTGGGATTATGTTGTTGCTATGGTTATCATCAGTGTATCACCACTTTTAAATTCTTCACGCAATACCTTAGGGTAGACAGGGTTGCCATAGTGTTTTCCTTTTTCTTAAATATTTTTTTTTAATATGAGTATATTTGACACACAATGCTACATTAGTTCCAGGTATTCAACTGGATTTGACAAATTTATATATTATGCTGTGTTTACCACAAATGTAGCTACCATCTGTCCTGTTACATTGTTATTATGATATCATTGACTATATTCTTTATTCAGAGGCATTTAGTCCCATGGCTTATTCATTCCATAAGTGGAAATCTGTATCTTCCACACTCCTTAATTCATTTTGCCCAACCCCTCATTTCCTCCCCTCTAGCATTAATAGGTTCTCTGTATTTATAGGTTTGATTTGCTTTTTTGTTTATTCATTTGTTTTTTGTTTTTGTTTTTTTATATTTCACTTGTAAGTGGAATTATATGGTAATTGTCTTTCATGGTCTGAATTATTTCACTTAGCATAATACCTTCTAGGTCCATCCATGCTGTCACAAATGGCACAATTTCATACATTTATGGCTGCATAATATTTCATTACACATTGTATATATATAGATATATATGTATATGTGTGTGTGTGTGTGTGTGTGCGCGCGCGCGTGCACATGCCCCACATATTACTTATCCCTCCATCTATCAGTGGACACTTAGGTTGCATCTATATCTTGGCTATTGGAACTAATGTGGCAATAAGCATTGGGTGCATATATCTTTTTGAATTAGTGTTTTTGTTTTCTTTGGGTAAATACCCAGTAGTAGAATTCTTGAATCTTGCAGTTTTTCTATTTTTAATTTTTTGAGGAACCTCTATACTGTTTTCCATAGTAGCTGCACCAATTTGCATTCCCACCAATAGTGCATGAGCATTCCTTTTGTTGATATCCTTGCCAACACTTGTTATTCGTTGTCATTTTGATTTTAGCCATTTGAGCAGGCATGAGGTGATATCTCATTGCGGTTTTGATTTGCATTTCCTTGATGATTAGTGATGTTGAGCTTCTTTTCATGTGTCCGTTGGCCATCTATATCTCTTTTCTGGGAAAATGTCTATTCAATTCCTCTGCCCATTTTTAAAGAAATTTTTAAATTTTAACTTCTTTTATTTTTTATTTTTTTAAATTGACATCCAAATTAGTTAGCATATAGTGCAACAATGATTTCAGGAGTAGACTCCTTAGTGCCCCCTACCCATTTAGCCAATCCCCCCTCCCGCAACCCCTCCCAATACCTTCAGTTTGTTCTCCATATTTATGAGTCTCTTCTGTTTTGTCCCCCTCCCTGTTTTATACTATTTTTGTTTCCCTTCTCTTATGTTCATCTGTTTTGTCTCTTAAAGCCCTCATATGAGTGAAGTCATATGATTTTTGTCTTTCTCTGACTGACTGATTTCACTTAGCATAATACCCTCCAGTTCCATCCACATAGTTGCAAATGGCAAGATTTCATTCTTTTTGATTGCTGAGTAATACTCCATGGTGTGTATGGGTATATATATATACCCATATATATATATATGTATATATATATGTATGTATATATATATATACATACACACACATACCACATCTTCTTTATCCATTCATCCATCGATGGGCACTTGGGCTCTTTCCATACTTTGGCTATTGTTGATAGTGCTGCTATAAACATGGGGGTGCATGTGTCCCTTCAAAACAGCACACCTGTATCCCGTGGATAAATGCCTAGTAGTGCAATTGCTGGGTTGTAGGGTAGTTCTATGTTTAGTTTTTTGAGGAACCTCCATACTGTTTTCCAGAGTGGCTGCACCAGATTGCATTGCCACCAACAATGCAAAAGAGTTCCTCTTTCTCCTCATCCTCGCCAACATCTGTTGTTGCCTGAGTTGTTAATGTTAGCCATTTTGACAGGTGTAAGGTGGTATCTCATTGTGGTTTTGATTTGTATTTCCCTGATGATGAGTGATGTGGAGCATTTTTTCATGTGTCAGTTGGCCATCTGGATGTATTCTTTGGAGAAGTGTCTCTTCATGTCTTTTGCCCACTTCTTCACTGGATTATTTGTTTTTTGGGTGTTGAGTTTGATAAGTTCTTTGTAGATTTTGGATACTAACCCTTTATCTAATATGTCATTTGCAAATATCTTCTCCCATTCTGTTGGTTGCCTTTTAGTTTTGTTGATTGTTTCCTTCTGCAGAAGCTTTTTATTTTGATGAGGTCCCAGTAGTTCATTTTTGCTTTTGTTTCCCTTGCCTCCAGAGATGTGTTGAGTAAGAAGTTGCTGTGGCCAAATCAAAGAGGTTTTTGCCTGATTTCTCCTTGAGGATTTTGATGGCTTCGTGTCTTACATTGAGGTCTTTCATCCATTTTGAGTTTATTTTTGTGTGTGGTGTGAGAAAGTGGTCCAGGTCATTTTTCTGCATGTCGCTGTCCAGTTTTCCCAGCACCACTTGCTAAAGAGACTGTCTTTATTCCATTGGATATTCTTTCCTGCTTTGTCAAAGATTAGTTGGCCATACGTTTGTGGGTCCACTTCTGGGTTGTCTATTCTGTTCCATTGATCTGAGCGTCTGTTCTTATGCCAGTACCATACTGTCTTGATGATTGCAGCTTTGTAGTCGAGCTTGAAGTCTGGGATTGTGAGGCCTCTTGCTTTGGTTTTCTTTTTCAAGATCACTTTGGCTGTTTGGAGTCTTTTCTTGTTCCACACAAATTTTAGCATTGTTTGTTCTAGCGCTGTGAAGAATGTTGGTGTTATTTTGATAGGGATTGCATTGAATATGTAGATTGCTTTGGGTAGTATTGACATTTTAACAATATTTGTTCTTCCTATCCAGGAACATGGAATCTTTTTCCATTTTTTTGTGTCTTCTTCAATTTCTTTCATAAGCTTTCTATAGTTTTCAGTGTATAGATTTTTCACCTCTTTGGTTAGATTTATTCCTAGGTATTTTATGGTTTTTGTGCAATTGTAAATGGGATCGATTCCTTGATTTCTCTGTCACTTCATTGTTGGTGTATAGGAATGCAACCGATTTTGTGCATTGATTTTATATCCTGCAACTTTACTGAATTCATGGATCAATTCCAGTAGTTTTTGGTGGAATCTTTTGGGTTTTCCATATAGAGTATCATGTCATCTGCGAAGAGTGAATGTTTGAACTCCTCCTGGCCAATTTGGATGCCTTTTATTTCTTTGTGTTGCCTGATTGCAGAGGCTAAGACTTTCAGTACTATGTTGAATAACAGTCCTCTGTCCATT
The DNA here is from genome assembly GCF_018350175.1 of Felis catus. NCBI lineage: Eukaryota > Metazoa > Chordata > Mammalia > Carnivora > Felidae > Felis > Felis catus. The sequence goes on along the minus strand of NC_058372.1, from coordinate 70,091,009 downwards.
TTTAAATCGGATTGTTTGTTTTTTTTAAATGTTGGGTTGTATAAATTCCTTATATAATTTGTATATTAACTCCTAATTGACTATGTCAGTTGCAAATATTTTCTCCCACTCAGTAGGTTGCCTTTTTGTTTTGTTGATGATTTCCTTTGCTGGGCAGAAGCTTTTTATTTTGATGTAGTCCCAATAGTGTAAGTTTGCTTTTATTTCCTTTGCCTCAGGAGACCTATCTAGTAAAATGTTCCTAGAGGTCTCACATTTAGGCCTTTAATCCATTCTGAGTTTATTTTTGTGTATGGTGTAAGAAAGTGGCCCAGGTACATTCTTTTACATGTGGCTGTCCAGTTTTCCTAGTACCATTTATTGAAGAAAGTGCCTTTTCCCCATTGTATATTCTTGCCTCCTTTGCCACTGATTAATTAGCCCTGTAGTTCTTGGCTCTCCACTCTGTTCCATGGACCTATGTGTCTATTTTTGTGCCAGCATCATGCTGTTTTGTTTACGACAGCTGTGTGGTATATCTTGAAATTTGGGATTGTGATATCTCCAGCTTTGTTCTTTCAGGATTTTTTTGGCTGTTTGGAATCTTCTGTGATTCCATACCAATTTTAGTGAGTAAGGAGAATTAAGGAAAACACTCTGGTTCTATACTAAAATTTGTATGGAACCAGAGTGTTTTTCTTAATTCTTCTTGCCTGTCCTCAGCTTTTAGCCTTCCCTGTTGCTCTTGCACCAGACAGGGGGCCGAGGTGCCCGTTCTCCCCAGTGGTAGATTGCTACTTACTACTTTATGTTGTGATCCTGGTTGTAAGGGAAAGGGGGATTTTCTCTTATTTTGGTCCAGCTTAAAATTTGGTCTCAAGATTGGAATTTTCTTAGTAAACCTGCCTCGATACCTGTGTAAGCCAGACTCTGCTAGGTATTGTGTGGGAGTTTCCTGCCCCTCCTTTAGTGGTAGAAGACCTTTAATGGTCTGGCCCCAGGACAGTTTCCTATTCCTACTCTGGAGATAGAAGTTATTTTTATTTTTACTTTTTCTCAGCTTCACCTTTAAGTGTGCCCTGGAGTGGTGTTTTGTGCTGTAACATCCCAGCAATTTAAGGCTTTTGTTCTGCAGAGGAGAAGTTTTTAAAGGAGAATTTATGCCTTTCCCCTAGTGTTGGATGCTCTCCTTATCCAAACCTGCCCAATCCTGAGAGGGTTTCTGTTATTCCCAACATGCCCCATTCCTTCTTTGAGTCCTAGCAGAGATCTATGGAAAAAAAGCCTGCAGGTAGTATGAATGCTCCTGTATCTGTGACTCCCAGGAGTTAGATACCCTTATGCTAGCCCATACTCAGATCTTTTCTTTTTTTTTTTAAGTTCATTTATTTATTTTGAGAGACATAGAGACAGTGTGAGTGGGGGAGGGGCAGAGAGAAGGACACAGAGAATCCCAAGCAGTTTCTGCACTTCCAGCGTGGAGCCCGATGTGGGGCTCAATCCGTGAAACTGTGAGTGCATGACCTGAGCCTAAACCAAGAGTCTGATGCTTAACTGCCTGACTTACCCAGGAGCCCAGAGCCCATACTTGTATGACACAGGTGTCTCTTTTTGTCATGTTTTGCCATGTGTGTTTTAATGTATGTGTCCTGTCTGCCTAGAGATATCATTCCTGGGATTCCAAACTAATTGGTTGCCCTGAGATCTCAGTTCTCTGATAGTTTCAAGAGAAGTCATGATTTTGTAGTTTATTTAGCATTTTCGCGTTATAATTGTGGGAGTAATGCTCTTTCCAACTTTCCACTTCATAGGCAGTTACTTCTTAAACTGGTAGTATATAGTTGTCTTAGGATAGATTCCTACAGATGCAGATAATGAGCCAAAGATTCAAATGCAGGTGATTTACTAAGAAAGTACTCCCAGAAAAAAACAAATAGGAATATGGGGGTAGCAGGAAAAGGAAGAAGAAGCCCAGAAAGGATACAATTTTGGTGACATCTTGGATTGCTTTAGTTGACCATTTGGTGAATTTTGTAGCATAAATTGTACTTCAGAGGTTATCCTGACTTATGGTGAAGGAGGTGAGTTTTTAATAGTGCAGTAACAGTTAAGTACTAGCTGAAGGTATCCCTGGGGGTAAACATAGACTACCAAGGACTTCTGATTCTCTGCAAAAGTTAAATTGCTACAGTGCTCAAAGGTAGGCTACTAAAGGGGGCAATTGTGACTGATTTGCAGCAAAGCAAAGCATGCAGAGGTTCAAAATGAATGACTGCTGAATATTGTACTGCTTTATCAATACTAATGATTTCTTATCTTAAATGCTATCTTATTAGTTTTGTTTTGGTGACATACTGATGTTTCACTTTTTATGCTTTTTATTTTCAACTTTCTTGTATACTTTTTTTAGTTATGTCTCTTGTGAGTAACAAACACCTGACTACTGTTTATTTCCTCTAATTCTATTATCTTGATCACATAGTAGGTGAGCTTAAAATATTTACATTAATTGTGGTTTTTGATATATTTTAATTCAATTCTACCGGAATTTAATGTTTCTATTGACTATCTTTTTTTTCTGCATCATTTCTCTCTTCTTTTCTGTCTTTTATTAGACTTTGTAGGTTATATTTCTGTTTTTAGTAAAATTTTTAATTATTTCAGTGCATAGCTAACAATTTTCTCTGCTAAATTTAGATTATCAGTAGTTTCATCCTTTTCAAGGACTGAGTCTTTTTTATTGAGGTTTGGTTAACACACATATTATATTAGTTTCAAGTGTACAACATAGTGATTTGACCAGTTTATAGATTATACTATGTTCACAAGTATAGCTACCATCTGTCACCATACAAGACTATTAAAATACTATCGACTATATTCTCTAAGTTGTACCTTTAATTCTCATGACTTAGGACCTAAAGTCTTAATTTAATAAATACTTGTTGGAACTTACTATGTTACAAACACTAAAGATTACATCCCAGAGATAAAAAAAAAATCATCATGGAACTTGCATCCTCATAGAAAGGACAAAGTTCAGTTATCTTACTTTTAGTTAATATTTAAATTCCATGATGTGTTTTATCTATTTCTGTGCACAGTGATGTTCTTATGTTCTATGCCTTTCCTCTAGATTAACTTTTTAAAAAATTAAATACATGTTTTCCTTGTTCATTTGGAGTTATTCTGTGAGTTGTAAAGTCAACATTTGTGTGTCTGAAACATTTCTTGATTTTGCTTATAAAATCAAGTTTAGTTGGATATAAAATCTCACACTGAATTATTTTCCTTCAATGTTTTGATGATGATACTACATTATTTTTTTGTCATCTATTGTGACAGTGAAAAACGTCTTTTATTGGTTTGATGTTCTTCTATAGGTGATGTATCTTTTCTTTCTGACATTTAAAAATGCATTCTCATAAAAAATTAATACTTATTATTAATCTCTTTAATACTTATGTGCCACAGTCTCACTGTAATGTGCTCTAGGTTTGGGTTTATCTATATGTACCCCTGGTATGGAGAATGTAGTCTCATAACTCGGTTCTCAAAAGTTATCTCTTTGTATATTTCTGCTGTGCTATTACCTTCGTTTTCTTCTTCTGGAATCCCTAAGTCATATGTGATGCTTCTTTTAAACTGGTTTACAGGTCTCCTGCTTTTTTCATATTAAAACAATTATTTATTGCTTTCTGTTTTACTCTGAGTGAATGTCCTATATTGTGTTCCTGTTCACTAATTCTCTTTGGATGTTGGCTAGATTTTAGTTTTTTTTAATTGCTTTGAGTATCATTTATACATTGCTTGTAATAACTACTCCCCTTGGCCCCCAAACCAACTTTATGATTAAAACTATCATTTACTTCTTCATGATCCTTCAGTTTGGCCTGTGCCTCACTGGCTGATATTTCCACTAATCTTGCCAGGAATCACTCATGAAGGTTGAGTCAGTTCAACTGTGAAGTGTGTTTCAAGATGCTCTCATTTACCTGCCTAGCAGTTGTTGATGACCATTGGCTGGGTGACTTGTTCTTCAGCTATGTAGCCTGTCATCCTCCAGTAGGTTATGTTTGCTTGTCCCTATGATGAAGGTATCAGCCCAAAAGGTTGAAAGCAGAAGTTGCAAGTTCTCTTAAGATCTAGACTTCAAATTTGCACAATTTAATTTCCCCAAAAGTTTATTAAAGAAAGAACAAGGATAGTCCAGAATCAGGGTGGTGGAAAACTAGACTCCACCTGTCAAAGGGAGAAGCTACAATGATATCTCAGAAGTGTGTGGACAGAGACGAATGTCATTTGGGGGAGGAGGCATTATGGAAACAGTTTATTGTAGTACTCGTCATCTAGACCAAATGACTCATATTTTCCCACATGCAGAATATACTTAGTGTATTCATATAATCCCATAATTTTATCTGATCATGACATTATTATATGCAATAGGTTAGATGAATAGGTAGACTCCTCATATGTAGCGCCTCCAGTACAACCACTCATGATCTAGAGACTTAAAAAGAAAAAGGGCAAGTTACTCATGCTGTATACATTCAACATATGATATTAAGACAAGGACAGAATAATTATAATGGCCATACCCAATCAAAAAAGGGAGAAATGGGATGAGGCATATAGCAATCACTACTTAAGCAATTCTGAAATTTAGCCATATACATGTCAGAGCCTCTTTTTCCAGAGTAAGAATGTGAACCCTAATAAAGGTCCAGTTATTCTCCAAAAGGCATTCTTTGCCTATTTCTTGACCATAGAAAATTGGGATCCCAGAGGCTTCTTTGTATTTTGAACTATCTCTATTCCCTATAGTTGAGCCTGTTATAACTTCCTTAGAAATACTTTGGACTATTTATGTATCTGATTGAGATATCCTCAAAGTCCCAAAAGCCACATCCATAATTCTTTAGAAATTGACCTCTATTGGGGCACCTGGGTGGCTCAGTCAGTTAAACATCAACCATGGCTCAGGTCGTGATCTCATGGTTCATGAGTTTGAATCCCACATCAGGCCCTGTATTATTGTGCTTCAGATCCTCTCTCTCTCTCTCTCTCTCTCTGTACCTCCCCCATTCGTGCTCACTAATACACTCTCTCTCAAAAATAAATAAACATTAAAAAAAGAAATAGACTTCTATTTACTTTGAGCTATATGTGAGCTTGTTTTGAGACCATACCATTAAGATTCTCAGAAAGTCTTTGTCTTACTGTGAAGGTTTACTGGACACTCCTATAAATCTCTGTGTTCTTAACTATAGGTATTATAGCCACACATTTCATTTGATCTTTACTCTGAGACCAGAACTGGAAAGTCTAGAAATATGAAATGGTTTCATTTGTAATCCACCATGTCTTAATACTTTAAATTTCCTTTAAATTCTGCTTGCTTTCCTTTAAATTCTGAATTATTCTCGCTGTAGCTCACACTCATCCCATATTTGTCATAGACACAAAAAGCCAGTTGTCAATTTCACCATTATGCCTGCATATTTTTTTGGCCAGATATGTTAGTTCGTTGGGTATGCTTTCTATCTTCCCAGTTACTGAAGACTTAAGTTTTTTCGATGGTTTTGAATCACAAGTCTCCATCTTTCCACATATAAAGAGTAGTTTCTCACTGAAATAGAAACTCTCATTGAAATAGTTTTTCTCATTAAATAGAAAAAGTATTTCATACTGATAGTTTCTTCACTGTATTATAGCCTCCATCACACATCTGTAATTTGACTATATATAGGGTAAGTGTATGTTCTAGTTGTTGATTTTCAGTTGCTTTGTTATTGATGTGTGCATCTTTCTTCAAGCAATTCAAAATTTTGGTTTGTAGGTTCATTTTGATTAGAAAGAATTCTATCTTCCTGTTTCTCTCTCTCTTTCTGTCTCTTTCCTTCCTACTATGTGATTTTTCTCTCAAGCCATGTTTTATAAGAATCAGCATATAGAATCAGGTATATAATTGTGGTTTTTTTCTACTTTGTGTATACTTGTTACAGAGCCAGACCTGGTTTATTTCTAATTCATGAAGCTGTTTATATCCTCCCATCACTTCAGCCCACATGTTCCTATGAGCCTAAGCCACAGACCACCATCGACAGCATTTGGTTTTGGCTTTTTTCTTAGATTATACCTTAGGCATATGAAAGACTCTTTTAGTTCCTGTTAACCCCCCTGTAAGTAAATTTCAGTCTCCTACTACCTTCTTAACCTGAGATTCAGCACGACTTTGGCTTCATTCTCCTTATTGCTTGGTATTTATTTCATTTCCAGCTTACAAATAAGTTTATCTTTTACTAGTGTTTTCTTTTGATTATCTTTCATGTTTTTTTAATATTGCTACTATATATGCACTTAAAAGGGTACAAAACCATGTGGATTTACTATACCAATATTACCCCATTTGTTCCTAGCATGTCCTTAAATTAAGAAGAAGATACATGTTACACAAATGTAAACCATTATGTAAATCTTAATTTATGTTTTAGTATATAATCAAACTTCCTCTTCAGTGATATGTCAGAATTGCATGCATTCAGTGCCTAGTGGACAAAGCTTCTGGTACTGTAGAAATCTTTCCATGCTGTTTCAAATTGAGTTGAATTAATTTTACATTTACCATTCTTAGGAATACTTTCATTTTTCATAAAATGTCATCTACTACCTAATTCAACACTGTATCTGGTGAGTAAAGTCCTTAGAGGTGCACAAAACTATAATGCCCAAGGCTTGAGAAAGGCAACTGTGGCTGTTAAGACTGTTCAATAAAATCCATTCTTCTCAAGCACATTCTTCTCTCAAACACTTAAGGCTTGGAATATATCCAGGTTTGAGGTTGTGTTATATTTATGAAAAAGGGCTATTATGCGTCAACATGATTATATGGTTGTAATCTTCCATCAGACTTTTTTTTTTTTTGAACGAAGCAATTCTATAGCATCACTAGCAGCTGACTGGGGGGATTACAAAGTGGAACCGAAGATTATGCACACAGACACAACAGCAGAGCAATGAGCAATGTAATTGTTGCTAATCTTGGGAAAGAGTCTAGTTACCTTTTGCAGTTTACCATTTGTAAGTAAGCAGACCTCTGGCGGTATCAGAATAAGAGAGAAAATAGCCGTTTTCATTTTCTTTCAGGCTTTTTTTCATGTTATCAGAATGGACTATAGAGGAAAGGCTAGGTTTTTCTAAAATGTGTCCAGAAAAGGCTGATTTCTATTTTACTGAAATTCATGAGATGACAAAGCAGTTGGAGGAATATAAATATCCTGTTCTGTCCACATTTTAAGAAAGGTTGAATTAGGAAAACTTAGCAACATGATAATAACAAATTTGCTGATTTGCGGTTATGTGCATGCTACTGAAAAGTTGTATTAGCAAGTTGTGAAGATATTTGGAAACTTTAACAAAAATTCCAGGAAACTTGAGTCTTTCAAACAATCTGACATTTTTTAATGTTTATTTATTTTTGAGAGACAGAGAGAGAGAGAGAGAGGACAAGCGGGGGAGGAGCAGAGAGAGAGGGAGATACAGAATCTGAAGCAGGCTCCAGGCTCTGAGCTGTCAGCACAGAGCCCCATGTGAGGGTTGAACCCATGAGTGTGAGATCATGACCTGAGCTGGAGTCAGACGCTTAACCGACTGAGCTACCCAGGTGCCCCCATTTCTACCCATCTGTATCTCAGATTGTCTTTTTTTTGGTAATGTAATAAAATACTGCAATTGTGCCAATCCCTAATGAGCTAAAAAGGATAGGTTGGAAGAGTAAATAGTCCTTGCATTGAAGTTTTAAAAGATGTAGTACTTTTCTGTCCTTGCTCTTCCCACAGGAACATTCTAGGTGAAAAGTTTGATAAGAGAATTTTGATAAGAGAACATTCTCTACATTAGCCTACTGGAATTTCTCAAGCCACTGGTAGCCCCTTGTCATATGCAGGATTTCCTCCTTTCCTCGAATTTGCTCTTGACTGAAACATTGATACGTTTACTGTTTGATTTTCGCATTATGTCTTTCTCTAATGAAGGGATACAGTGAATTTATAGATCTAACATTCAGCTTGCTGAATTCTATTACTTTAACAATATAGTTTTTAGAAAATGTATTCTTTAGGTACATACATCTAATTTTGCAAAGGAATTTATTCTATTTTCTGTTTAAAATTTTAGAAACGTGATGCTGTATCTCCCTTCTGGCTATCTGGTAAATTTCAGAGTGTATTGGAGATATCCTGGAGGTTAGAAAAATTATTCTTACATTAGAAAACTTAAGTCTTGATTCTCTGGTATCCCCTCATAATGCAAACTCAGCTTCTAGTATGATGAGTTTGTACCAGAACTATGATGATGAAATAAAGAATTCTAGATGAAGTAAAATTAGTTTTAAAGCTTATTTTTATTTTTAACTTTTGAAAGAGCTTTTAATATAATCATTGAGAGATATAACATAACTATAAATTTCAAGTACAGGATATAACCCATATAAAATACATTTATGGGATTTGTCCATAAAAACTACCTTTTTTTCCCCAACCTCTGCATTCAACTATCTCAGTATACCAGGTAATCATACTATAGGTAGGAACTCCCCAAAAGATCTTCAGAGTTGTACTTCCACTTAGGATGTAAAAAGCTGTGAGGAGTGTTATTCACATCTTAACAGGAAGAAAAGACTAATCTTCAAAACTATAAACTTTTTTTGAAATTTTCAGAGCTGAGGTCTTGGGGCAAGCTGGTAGATGAAATTCCAGAGTTGTAGGTCTTTTTAAGGGCAGATTGCACAAATGAATTGTTTCATCTTTGGCATAATAAGAGATGAAGGGACAGCCTCTGGTAAAATCAGGTGAGAAGAAAACAGTCACAATTTAATATATTATTAAAGGTTGGGTTGAGGCTAGAGTGAAAGTTTAGAACCTCTGGGAACTCCAGACCCAATGGGAGTGTGCATTCATGTGCCATCTTTTTTTTCATAGGCTTCCACTAGATGAGAAAGATTAGGGGCAGGAAAGAGCTACCTTCAGTGGTACATGGGTACAAAATCATGCCCATATCTTGAGCTTTTCAATTACATGAAGCAAAATCCTCCAGCGACTTGAGAATAGAACCAAGAAAAGATATGTTATTTGTAGAGGAAAGTTAAAAGCAAGTCATCTGTACTGGAAGAGGGGTAGAAACAAAACCTGTCTCCTCCTGAGAGAGGAAAAGGAAGCCCTATGACCCACCCCAAGCCATGCAGTGAGTAGGAAGAAACAGTAGTCAACAGTTGTGGAAAGACCAAGAAATCCTTCTGGGTGGAGGCTCAGGCAAAGGTACATCGCGACCAAGGGAGCAGTGAAGGCTATCTGATGCAAAGGACAGAGCTTGGACCCAGAATGTTGCACTGATGTCAGTTCTGCTATGATGGAGGAAAGGATAGAAAATGTTGTCTCCCTCAAAACCCTAAACAGATACAAGGAAGCATTTGGATGAAGTGAGGGAAAGAGTCAGCTTTTTAGACCCATTTAGTTCACAGCACTGGACCAAGAATAAGACTGGGCCAGCAGACCTGAGAACTATCATCCTCTGCTCCCACCATAAGTTTTTCACCAGATGAAGTGTCACAATAGTCTAACACTGAGAAGGCAAAAGACTGGGGAGAAAATCTCTGTGCTTGAGGCATGCAGGCCCTGCTGAAAACTGAGGGTGGGGCAAGAACTCTGAGACATGTCCCTTGACAACCTAGGTGCAGCACTAAGCACAAGATAACCAGCAGCCCACTGCTGGGAGAAGCTGAAGCTCGTGGTGTTCTGAAGGAAGCGTTAGCAACAATAAATCTTGAAAACAACTCAACCAATGATTAGGTTGGCTCAACCTCCCATACTAATGGCCGACATAATTAGATATACATAACAGTAAGCATAAGCACCACATCATTAAGAAATAAAGAAGCAATAGAAGTAGATGCAGAGATCTGTGAATTTAAAACAACTATGACTAATAAGCTAAAAGATATAGTAGAAAGGGTATAAAGTGTGCATACAGATTTCAGTAAACAGAGAGAACTATAAGAAAAAGTCCGATAGAAATGCTACAAATTAAAAACAATGATATCAGGGGTGCCTGGGTGGCTCAGTTGGTTGAGCGTCTGGCTTCGGCTCAGGTCACAATCTCACAGTTTGTGGGTTCAAGCCCTGCATCGGGCTCTATGATGACAGCTTAGCGCCTGGAGACTGCTTTGAATTCTGTGCCTCCCTCCCTCTCTGCTCCTCCCCTGCTCATGCTCTGTCTCTCTCTCACTTTCAAAAATAAATAAAAAACATTAAAAAATAAAAATAAATAAAAAATGGTATCAGAGGTGAATAATTCTTTTGATAGACTTAGCATACTAGCCGTAGAAGAATAAAGAGCTTATAAACTTAAAGGTTAATAAAAATAATTGAAACAAACCAGAAGAGTTAAAAAATGCTAAAAAAACTAAAACAAAACAGGCTAAAACCAGAATTTCCAAGACATGGGGGACAATATTGTATGGTCAAATATAAGTGTGAGTGGAATCTCAGAGGAGAACAGAAAAATGATAAAGGCAAAAAACATTTGAAAAAAACAGTAGCATTTATAAAAGTAATGAAAGGTAACAAATGTCAGATGCAAGAAGCTCAGAGAATCCAATCAAGTAGACACCCACACACACGCACACACATACACACACACACACACACATACACACACACACACACCCCTAAATACTTCTTAGTAAAACTGCCAAAAAAAAAAAAACAAATAAAAAGAAAGTTATGACAGAAGCAAAAAGAAATATACACAGAAACACACATAAGAATTATAACACACTTTTCATCTTAAACTATGTAAGACAGAATGCAATGGAGTCACATCTTTAAAAGTCAGAAAAGAATTTAAAGTTCTATCAACCAGAAACTTCGTATTGAGAAGAAAAATACTTAAAAACATTAAGACAAAATGAAAAGTCTTCAAGAAAACAGGCACTGACAGAAATGTTACTAGTAGTCTTACACCAGAAAAAAAGTTTAAAAACATTCCTTCAGTCAGGGGTATGATAATAGAGGGAAACTTAGATCTAGCATATAAATAATGAGTGCCAAAATGCTACAAATAGAAGTAAATATAAAGGCATTCCTTTCTTATACTTCTTTTAAAAATAATTGTCTAAAATCCAAGTAGTAAGTTGTTGGGTTTATAATATTTGAATAAGTAACGTGTGAAGAATAGCACATAGACTTATCCTAGTGTAATTTTTTACAGATGTTCTGTGGTATGATATTTTTTAATGATATGTATTATAAAATTTAGAAAAACTAATTTTTTAATGTTTTTTTTTATTTTTGAGACAATGCAAAAGACAGGGTGCAAGCAGCAGAGGGGCAGACAGAGGAAGACACAGAATCTGAAGTGGGCTCCAGGCTCTGAGCTGTCAGCCCAGAGCCTGACGTGGGGCTCGAACTCACGAACCATGAGATCATGACCTGAGCCGAAGTTGGACCCTTAACTGACTGAGTCACTCAAGCAGCCCAGAAAAAACTAATTTTTTAAGGAGGTGTAACTCCAAAGCCAATAATGGAGATGAAATTAGACCAAAGAAATTATCCTAAAGCATTCAGGAAAGGAGTAGGAGGAGAACAGAAAACAATTGAGAAAAACAGAAAAATTATAGAAAACATTGTATGCTCAAATCCAACAATATCAACAATTATTTTGAAAGCAAATGGTCTAAATGGCCCAATTAAAAGACTGAGTTATGGGGCGCCTGGGTGGCGCAGTCGGTTGAGCGTCCGACTTCAGCCAGGTCACCATCTCGCGGTCCGTGAGTTCAAGCCCGGCGTCGGGCTCTGGTCGAGCCCCGCGTCGGGCTCTGGTCTGATGGCTCAGAGCCTGGAGCCTGTTTCCGATTCTGTGTCTCCCTCTCTCTCTGCCCCTCCCCCGTTCATGCTCTGTCTCTCTCTGTCCCAAAAATAAATAAATGTTGAAAAAGAAATAAAAAATAAAAAAATAAAAGACTGAGTTTGTCCAGTTTACAAGCAAGATCCAGACATCCTGCCTGTTAAAAACCCCACATTACACAAAAGTCTACACATTAGACACAAGTAGCTCTAAAGTAAAAGAATGAAAAAGATAAACTATGAAATTATGAGAAAAACAAAGCTGGAGGTGCCATATTAATATCAGACAATGAGATTTTAGAACAAGGAAAGGATGAAGGGGGGTGTTTTATAATGATTAGTGTGTCAAATCAGGAATACATAACAATCCTAAATTTGTCTGCAGCTAACAATAGAGCCTCATCTTACAGAAGCCAAAAACTGAGAGAACTGAAAGTTTATAATTAACAATTATAAATTGAGACTTCAGCACTTTCAGTAACTGATTAAACAAGTAAGCTCAAGGCAGTAATGATATAGAACACCTGAATAACATTATCAACCAACTTGAACGAATTAATATTTACAGGTAACTGAACCCAGAATACACATTCTTTTAAATGACCTATGGAGCACTAAAAAATATAGATCAGGTACTAGATCATAAAAAAACAGTCTCAATAAACTAAAAATATTTAAATATTCTGTGAATCCAACAAAATTAAACTAGAATGAGTAGCAGAAAGATATCTGGAAATATCCCAACTTTTTGGAAATTTAAAAAATTGTATGTTCGGGGCGCCTGGGTGGTGCAGTCGGTTAAGCGTCCGACTTCAGCCAGGTCACGATCTCGCAGTCCGTGAGTTCGAGCCCCGCGTCGGGCTCTGGGCTGATGGCTCAGAGCCTGGAGCCTGTTTCCGATTCTGTGTCTCCCTCTCTCTCTGCCCTTCCCCCATTCATGCTCTGTCTCTCTCTGTCCCAAAAATAAATAAACGTTGAAAAAAAATTAAAAAAATCGCAGATCAGATTTTTAAATAAATATCTGACTATAAAAAAAAATTGTATGTTCAAGTAATCAATGCAGCAAAGAAAAATCAAAAGAATAATTAGATCTCACCCTTTTTATGACTGTAATATTCCATTGTGTGTATATGTGTGTATATACATATAAGTGTGTGTATGTGTGTGTAATATATATAAATTCTTCCTTATTCATTCATCTATCAGTGGACACTTGGGTTGCTTTCTTATCTTGGCAATTATAAATGATGTTGTAACAAACATAGGGGTGCATATATCCTTTTCAATTAGTGTTTTTGTTTTCTTTCAGTATATACTCTGTAATAGAATTATTGAATCATATGGTATTTCTTTTTTTAAATTTTTGAGGAAACTCCATACTGTTTTCCGTAGTGGTTGAACCAATTTACATTTCCACCAACAGTGCATGAAGGCTGATTTTTTTTTTTCACATCCTCACCAACACTTACAGAATATAGTCAATGATATTGCAATAGTGTTGTATGGTGACAGATGACAGCTACACTTGTGGTAAGCATAGAATAATGTAGAGAATTGTCAAATACCTATGTGGTACACCTGAAACTAATCTTAACATTGCATGTCAGCCATACTCAAATAAAAAATTAAAAGAGAGAAATTAGAATGTATTTGAATTAAATGAATATAGAACAAAAATTTTTAGGGTGAAACTAAAACTTAAAGGAAATATGTATGCATTGAATTCTTTTCCCCCCAGCTTTACTGAGGTGTAGTTGGCAAATAAAATTGTAAGGTATTTCAAGTGCAAAATGTGATGATTTTATTTTTGTATACATTGTAAAAATGATTCCTACGATTGAGTTAACACATGTGTCATCTCAGATATTTACCTTTTTACTGTCTTAAATTATATCTCAATAAATCTGACTTAAAATCATTTTCAAACTAAGGATGCCTGGGTGGCTCAGTCAATTAAACCTCCAACTCTTGATTTCAGCCTCAGATCATGATCTTACTATTCATGAGATCAAGCCCTCAGTTGGTATCTTCAAACTAACCAAAGCTTAGTTTCTTAATTTTAGAATATGATATGTTCTTAGTTACTTCATGGACTGGCTGAAGAGATTAAATGAGCTAATTTATGAAAGCACTTAATTCATTGTATGGCAATTAACATGTGAAAATTCTTCAGCTGACACCGTTGCCATTGCTCATCCTTGCCACCATCATTGTCACCACATCATCACTGTTATTGTTCCCATCACCATCATCACTGTTGATAAAAGAAACATCCCCTCTATGTTTAAATTTGTATGAGTCTCACATAACCTACAATGGCATTCGCTTAAAAATTAGATAATAGTGTGAATTGTAAAGGGTTACATCTAGAATGCAAATTTATTGATATATGAAATTGTAATTTAAATAGTAAAGATTTATGTCATCTATAAAAATGTAAAGCTATTGAGAGATTGAGAAAGCCAGATAATTAATTATTCAAAAGAGGTATTATAGACATTTGTACTAAGTATGTCCAACTAGTATTTTATTTTCTATCTGAACAAATCCAGAGACTTATAACCTTAGGGAATATATGGTCAATAAAGCCTAAGGGTGTCACATTTCTACTCTGCTTTACTATGGACTTTTAGGGGAGAGAATTCTCAGGCTTGAATGAAGCTCTGTGAAAGACAAAACTAGGCTAAAGGGAGGCTCATAAAACCATTGTTGTAAATAACATGGATTTTTATATTCATATTTAAATGTAACATACTCTTCAGGGACAACTATGATGATTATGATATATTTATGTGTGAATTTCCAGGGATGTCTTTTGGGCCTCATAACTCACACAACATGACTCCATTACTTCCCTGAGGGCTTTCCATCTGAGTTAAGATAAAATAAAATAATTGCGATATAAAAACAGAAGTAGAGAGTTCTCAAATAATACCTCCTAAGGTCATCAGAAATATCATTTTTCTAGGAAAATGCCCTGAATGTCAATGAAATCTTTTCAAATGTTATCTTATTTCTAAAGCTAGAGGCATTGGAAGAGCTGTAAATAGCAATATAAATTCATAGCAAATGCATATAGGGGCTTTATTTTAGAAGCAAATAACTAGTAAGACCTATTTCGTATTTTTTTTATTACTAAGTTATTGATTTTATCTATTGATCCCGCTTGAAATAAGCCCACAAATACTTTCTAAAAACAAACTAGGTGAGTTGGCAATGAGTAAGATGCTTGGGAAATAAAAAGATAATTGAAAATCGGCCCTTCCTTCTCTGGGCTTACAGTTTAGAGTGGGAGATAGACATAAACACAAATATATTGCACAGGGGTAAATGCTTACAGAGAATTAAATGTGCTTTGCAATTGTACAGTATAAAAAAATCTCAGTTCTGGCTACTGAGATCTGGGTAAGCCATATCTATCAGGCAGTTTTTAGTAGAGGACATTCAAGGCAAATGAATGTTTTCCAGTGGACAGAAGAGTATCACAGTGTGTTCAGACAATACTGAGAACACCAGTATAGCAAAAGCACTGAAACCCTGGAGGGAGAGCTCTAAGAAATACATTGGAACTAAGACTAGAAATTAGGGTGGGCTGGAATACAAAGTCTTAAATGTCAAACTTCAGCAATCCATCAGAAATAATGATACAGAGAGCTAAGATGATTAGACATTCAAAAAGTCTTCTTCAGCAAAGTTGAGAAAAGTGGTTGCACCGGGGGTGTGATTCATAGGCAGAATCAGGGGGCAATTTTAATAGTCTAGGTTAGCACTCCTCAAACTTAAATGTATATTCATTTCAAAAAGAAATTACTCTTCCACTTACCAACATATGTATACATATGTATGTATGTATATGTGTGTGTGTGTGTGTGTGTGTATATATATATATATATATATACATATTTTACTGACTTATATACATTGTAAAATCATTCACAATTAGGAGATGACAAAAATTAAATAGAAATAGAAGTTCTACCCATTTTCTTAGTCCCAGTGGATCATATGATATCCCATGGGATGTGCTTTGGAGGCAGTAAGACAATTTAATGATGACACTTAAAAAGTAGAAAGTACTGTACACAATTGTGGTCATTCCCTCACTCCTCTATACAAAGGAGAACACCTGGGTCAGCCTGCTTCTAATTTATGGGAAATTGACTCTTTTTTTATCTCAGATGATCCTTAGATTTAATTGAGAGAAGTTCTCCATCTTTAATTAGTCTTCTGAGTCTTTTTAGAAATAAAACAACTTTTATTAGAACTGTGTTTGCAGACAGATTTGAGTGGAGAGGTTTCTGGCTGGATGGCATCTCCAATGATGTTGAGATGTTACAGTCTGAGCTTAGATACATGTGATCTAGCTTTTCTCTTGAGCAAACATACCTGGCCAGATCCAAATTGGAAGCTAGGGGTTTTTCTTTTGTTTATGCAAAAAGACAAGACTTCTGTAAGAAATCTGCTTTATAGCAGATGCATCAAAATGTATCATTTCACTGAACATCTGGTGGGTGGGAAGAAATAGTCTTTTCCCCCTAACCAAGCTTTCTCTATAATTTGCTTCCTTGGATATGAATGGCTGTTAGGTCAGCAGGAATGGGCCATATGCCAGAGCAGTGAGAAACTTCTTTCATTTTGTCACGGGTGCAATTCTGTGAACAGTCTGTGGAAGGATATACTGAGTGTGCATGTTATACAGAGAATCAAAGAGAAATTGATCAAAGTTAAAAATAATTTTTAAAAAGTCATTCCCTATGGTTAAACAGAATGGAGAGCAGGAATGAGTTCAAGTAGAGGTACACTTTCCAAATAAATGTTCTCTTTCATGTCCCTTCAGCAATTCTCCATATCTCCCA
Organism: Felis catus; assembly: GCF_018350175.1. NCBI lineage: Eukaryota > Metazoa > Chordata > Mammalia > Carnivora > Felidae > Felis > Felis catus. The sequence goes on along the minus strand of NC_058372.1, from coordinate 70,074,271 downwards.
TTTATGTGACTTCATGTGTGACCAGTTAGAGTCAGTAAGAGTCATCAATATACCTAATTTCCTTCATCTTTCTCTTAAAAAACAATTCATGCAACCAAAGCACCAAAAGATGAACATATATGAAACAGTGATTTTAGGACTTTGATGCTTTTCTCTACTAGGCATGTCCAATGTGCAAACTGTTTTACCAAATACCCACATGTTTGGTATTTCAGTTTCTCATGATGACTCAAGAAATTTTCAGTTCAAATGTTTTTCAAAGATGTTTCTCGTTATTGGAAGAAGCATTAGGTGCTAAATTTACCAGTTGACTATTTCTAGGAACTCTCATATGCTTAGGCCAAAAAAAACCAAAGTATGTTTATAAGAATATATAAATATTGCTAAAGTCTTAACTAGGAAATACTTATTAGGCAAAGTCAGACATTGAAAGCCATATCCTAAGGTCAGAGAGGTTAGAAGGTTAAGTACTTGAGGAAATGGGACAGAAAATGTCACAATAAAAATCTTCAGTTTGTAAAATCTGACTTTATTCACTGAGTATAGTAACTAAATATAAAAGTGTAACGTATAAAGGAAGGGGACCAAATAGTTGCTGTTAATTCAGTGAATGATAAGCAATCTAATGTCAAGAACATCAACATAGAATCTCCTCAATGCCTGCCTTCCTCTGTGTTAACCCAGAACATTTTTTTAATGTTTATTTATGTATTTCAAGAGAGAGAATGGGGAAGGGGCAGAGAGAGAGAGGGAGAGAGAGAGAATCCCAAGCAGGCTCCCAGTTGTCAGCACAGAGCCAGATACGGGACTTGATGCCATGAACCATGAGATCATGACCTACACTGAAATCAAGAGTCTGATGCTTAACCGACTGAACCATCCAGGCACCCCAACCCAGAACATTTGTACTGATCACTACCAGTGGTACTTATGGTCTGGCCATCCATGGGAGTTGAAAGAAGTGGATTTTTTTAGTGAGGAAATAATGACTGTTGAAGCAAACGGGTCATGGAGTAAAGAATCACCTAATTTATCTCATGACTCCAAAACGGCTGCCTGACCTCTAGTCCCATATTGAAACAGTGGAGTGCATGTACATATTCATGAGTGCCTCTATGTTTGTGTTTTATTGTGCTTAAAGAAATAGGATATGAATAAGTTCAGAGTGGGGCCAGGGAGATTATGGAGGGCTTTGTTCTAGGTAAAATAGGAGCTCTTTGAAATAAGTAATTTTGAAAGTGTGTCTTTTAAGAATATTTTGAGCAATTCAATATTGACTGTGTTAAATATGGAACTATTAATTAACAATGGAAGCATATCACAAGTATACTATGAAAAGCTTCATTTTGCAATTTTATTTGTTTTTTTTAAAGTTTATTTATTTTGAAAGAGAGAGGAGAGAGAATCCCTATCAGCACAGAACCCCACATGGCACTTGATCCCACAAAACACGAGATCATGACCTGAGCTGGTATCAAGAGTTGGGCTCTCAACCAACTGAGCCACTCAGGTACCCTAGCATTTTTCAATTTTAGAAGTGGAGCAAAAACACTCTACCTAATAGCAAATATATTTAGAAGTGCAATATTATAGCCATATGCAACATTTTTCCTAAATTTCAGCTAAAACAATTTTCCTTTTTCAGTGACATGGAAACCTTACGAAGATATTTAAATGCTATCATAAATATTGCATTTCTTGATTTTAAAGTGTTAAAAAACAGAATAAATGAAAAGAGAAGTATTGGCTTAAATTTTTGCTTTCTTCAAAGATGTAACCCCAAAACTTACTGCTCATAGCAGTGAGTAAAAGAAGAGGAAATTGCAAAGTGTAAAATTCCAAATCAATGAAATGATTTTCACTGCTGATGACATTCCTCTGCTTTTTTCCCATCTTCCCTTTCTGGCTACTCAGCCTCACACCCTTTCAATGATTTTCAATGAGCTCATCCACACTTACTATCTTAAATAATGGTGTTCCTCAAGGTTCCACTCAGAACTCTTTGTTTGAGCATTCTACTTGGTGTATATCATCTACATTTATGAACTGTCATATGTGCTGACTTCCAGTCTTGTGTCCATAGCTAAGATTTCCTTTATAAATGTCAGGCCAGTACTTCTGACTGCTTACCTTCCGTCTTCACCTAGGCATCCTACACGCTCAGCATATCTAGAACAAAACTCATTACACCCCAAGACTATTTCTCCTCATATAATCTGTATTTTGATGAATGATCACACCACTGATCCAGATACTTATGCTAACAACTGACCAGTTATTTTATTTTCCTTCCTTTGTCCTAATTTTTTACATATTATTAATTACTAACTTTGGTCGACTCTGCCTCTTTAGCCTCTCTTGTATCTTCTCCTACATCCTTTCTCCTAGAGGCCTTTATTGCCTTATTCAGACATGTTTTATCCATGCCAGGTATTGCAGGAAAATGAAATGTTAGACATGGTTTTATTTATAATTTATTCATTCTGGAGAATGAAAAAACAAACTATAGTGAAAGTGAAATAATTAGAGTAAAAGGTAAAGAAACTCTCACTGCTATTATTATTGTAAATCTGCTCTGTTTTCCATTATTTCTACTTGGATATCTCACAGGAATCTCAAATTCATTATGACCACTAGGAAAGATATTACCATCCATTTTGTAGCCCAAGCCAGAAAACTGTGCCATTCTGGAAAACCCCATCTTTTTTTTAGTGTCATACGCTATGAAATACCAAATGACACCAATATTATTTCCTACATATTTCACAAATGCTGATTTTTCTCCTTCTGTACTATCACCATTATGCTAAACAAAGCTATCATTATCACTAGCTTGAACAACTGCAGCATAGCTTTATTTATCTTTGCTTAGTAGATTCAAACCAATCTATTATCAATTTGGGAGAAAGAGTGAGCTCATAAAAATGCTTTTCTAGGGACATCTGGGTGTGGATCATAATAGAGTGTCTAGAATCAGAATTGCACGCAACATCTATAAAATTATTCAGAATATAGGAAACAACAAATTAAAGGGATTAAATAAACCCAATAAATGGCTCAGAAACTTGAGAAAGGGGAGGCACACAAGAGTTCTTGCTGTAGGTGGTTTCATGTTGTAATGTGGGGAAGTGAAGGCCAGAGAGTGTTGGTCTCAGTGGTTGAAAGAAATAGAATCTAAGTGGTAGAAAGATTTTAATTTGAGGCTGGTAAGGTTGGTGGAATTAGCAGTCAGGCCATTGGAAACAGAGAGATGAAGAGAAAGAGCTCTACAAATCTTAGGAGTTTTACTCATGTAATTGTCCAAATATTCTGTGGAACACACTTTGGGAAAATCCTTTGTGTGACTTTTGTTAACTCCCAGTTTCCATGGAGAACATCAGAGACATGAGGTAGCTTGCTTAATATTAAGTGAATAGTGAGTGATGGATGCAATCCTGGATCCAGGCACATGTGGTGTCTTTGGAGCCAGAAGTCTCAGATGTAGATCCAATACTGAATACAGTGGCAATATCACAATCTACACTAGTGTGACCATAGACACATCTCCAGGCATCACAGACATTGGTGAAAGTGACTCTCGAGACCGTATTTTCATTATTTAAAAGTTGGTAGTCTTTGTGAGTGTATTCTTCTTCCTTGACTGTATTGCATTATTGATTTGTTTCACATTTAAATGGAAACACTAAGCAATTGCTTTTGTTAACAAGAGAAAATGCCTTTAGAGATCCAATTTAGCTATGACTAGCTTATAGGATACTGATAACCTTAAAGACAAAATAAAATACAACAGAGGATATCTTTGTTTTTCCACCCCCTCTAATACATTATTAGGTTTCATTACATTATCGCAAAACTGTACAAAGTGAATTTTAGAGTTAGATATGTTTCTAGTACTGAGAAAAAGTAGGATTTTCAAATAAAATTTTAATATTAGCCATAAATGATTTCTACTCCAACTCACTGTAGGCTTCAGTAGGAGATTCTTGAAAACAATTTTTTTAGATCAAAATGATAGGTTCAGATTCATCTCTTTCTCTTTTTTTCCTTGAAAAATGAACAGTATTCTTTTCTGAATAAAATTCCCTACTATACCATGGTTTATACAAGATGAGAGTTAAAGATACACAATGTTTTATGCACATGAGACATGTAGATTTAATTTTATTAACTCTGTAGTGCTTATTTCAAGTAACTGTTTTAAAGTTCTATTTAAATATGATTTGGGGTAAATATTTACTGTGTTCTCACAGTTAATGGCAGTTTAACTAGCTTAATTCTTACATTATTTAACTTATTTTAAAAATTCTTTTTAGGTAATATGAAGACTTTAACATTATAAGAAACACGCACATACACACATGCACACACACATGCACAAACAGGGAGATTGAAATTGATTATTACAATAATGATTTGAGATTCAAACTAATACTAGTCTATGTGGTATATTTGTTTGGGTTAAAAACAGGTATCCTTGGGGTGCCTGGGTGGTTCAGTCGGTTAAGCATTCAACTCTTGATTTTGGTACAGATCATAATGTCATGTGTTCATGAGTTCAAGCCCTGCATCAGGCTCTGCACTGACAGTGTGTAGCCTGCTTGGGATTCTCTCTCTCTCTCTCTCTCTCTCTCTCTCTCTCTCTCTCCCCCCACCCACCCACCCCTACCCCTACCCCACTCATGCTGTCTCTGTCTCTCTCAAAATAAATAAACTTAAAAAATTTTTTTTAACTAAAAATGGTGTCCTTTCCCAAAGATAGTCATCTCCCTATCTGTTAGGAAAATTGCAATAAAATTACACATCTATAATATCTACATTGTACACACCACAGTCTAAGTGCTTGCTGTTATTGAACACTGTAGAATCTATACAACCATAGACAGTTGGAGTTAACTTATTTTCTATTCCCTTAAAGCTAAACTTCACACACTATTTGATTGATTTGTACTTACTTTCTACCTTGTTATAGCTTGGCTTTAAGAATGTTTTCTTATATGAAGCAATTTATGTTTTCCTTTTCAGACTGGTCATTTTTCTATCCTGATTATCAAAGACCAGCAGTTAAATGCTTTTTTTTTTTTTGTCACAAACAGAACTAAAACTCTTATTCCCAGCATTCCCAATAGTGTCCTAATTGGAACAGTTTGTAAGACTAAAATAAAATTAAGTTTTTACTGGGAACAAACACCAGAAACCTTAAAGGAAGAGATCCAGATGGTTCTTCCTGAATGTGATCACACTTTAAGAGACTGTTTCTTTGCTTTGTGCACTTTATATTTCAATAGATACATTAAAAAGCCTTTCACAGTTGCCTACAAATCTAAATATTTCAGAGAGTTACAAAATAAGAATAGTCCTTCAGTCACTACTTTCAGGTGAAAAAGAAACAATGATTGTTATTATGCTATTCTATTCCCTATTCTAAATTATCATGGCTTATAAATCCATCAACAGTTTTCAAAAATCCATATCAGAAACCTATAATTCATAAACCTAAATATAAATGTGAAGCCTCCCCCCCTGTCAGATATACTCAATTTGACTAAACAGAGGCATGGAATTGGCTGAAGTTCTAGCCCACTAAGATATCTCCTTCCACAGCTGCATTTGAAACAGAGATAGATAGTGAACTTTAATAGACATTTTTCTCAAAAAGCCAATGATCTCTTATGTGTGATAGGAAAAAAACTGGCATGAACCACTGTAGTATTAAATGTAATTATGCATACAAAATATACTACCCTTGGGCAAAAGCCTCTTAAGTCTTCATGCTAAAAATCATGTTAAGCTTTCAATTTAAATCCCTATGAAATGTAAAGTTATATCAAAGTGTACAAACTTTTCAGAAAGTAGTTTAATTCAACAAATATTTATATCAGAAGCAAGTTTTAAATGTTGTAGCCTATGAGGGAACAGTGAGTGACACCACTAGTCAGTGTGTTCCCTTAAGCAAGCCATTAACTTGATTTTGGACTATAATGTTCTCAGCTGTAAGAAGAAAGCACTAGGCTCACAATGGTCTACTACAGCTCTAAATTTGTATGAGTTAAAGTCTTTTGTCATATCTAACCAGCAGCTACTGATGGAGAAAAAACTGGGATGTTCGTGAGGTTTAACTCTTAAGAAGGTATTTGATGGTTGTTTCCATTCTACTGGGGCGGATAGCCATAGAGGCAGAATCACTGAACTGTAGGATTTTATTTTAGGTATCATTAACCCAATGCCCTCAATTTTATAGACAAAGAATGAAGGCCAGAATGGTGGCTGGGTAGTCTGCCATACTCTTTAAGGATCTCAAGTCTCATCTTCCAGTCAGCACTTTACTTTAAGAGGAAATGTATGTGTGATGGCTTTTGCCTTACTAAAAAAGAATAACAAAAAGTTTCCCTGTGTAAATGGCATCACCCCAACCTATTTGGTCTGTTTCTCTTTGGATCAAGAAAAAAAAGTCCCATAATTATATTCCTATCTCTTTAGGAGATCAAGAAGGAAAATTAAGATGTTACATTAAATTATATCTAACATCCCCAGTGTGTCAAAAATTTATAGTATGGAGAAAATTACTCTCTCCATGTAGAGTGCAAAGAAAATTTTTAAGTTTCAAAGAAGATTGAAACTCTGGTCTGGGAGCCATGATCTTTAGAATGCCATGGAGACTGTTTTATTCAACTTTCCCAAAGTCATCTTGGGATCCTAACTGTATATCTTAATTCCCTTCCTCCACTTATCCTACCATTTAATAGTGACATAAACACAATATTTCACATCTGTTCTTATCTTGGTTAGTGCCGAAGATAAAAGTCCTTGGAGCCATTTTTCCCACAAATTCTTTCTCTACTCTGGCCATGTTAATTAAATAGAGGCATTCTGTTCTCTTTTCTTCTCACTTGTGTTTTTGATTCAATGTACTCAATGCTCAAGGTCCTTATCAATTCTATCATCTTTCTCCAGTATCATAAAATGTTTTTATTTATCTACATGGAAACATACTCCATTCTTCCCCACACTACAAAAAGAACTTTTCCTTGACCTCATGCTGCTATCTGACTCCCGCCCTCATTGAAGCTAAACACCTTAGAAGAGTTATCTTTGCTCAGTGTTAACTATTCCCAACCTCTGATTCAAGCTTTTTCAATTTTTCGATTTTTATCTGGATAATTTATAAACAGAAAACATAGGTTATAATATAACAAACACCATGTACCAAAAATCAAGTCTAACAATTGTTCATTTTGCTGTTTTCATCATGTTTTTCCAGAAATTAAGTCATTATGGATAGATCCTCTTTGTCCTTCTTACTTACTACATTTTCCTTCTTTCCTTATTCAGATATCAATACTTATCCTTACTTTATGTTTATCTTTGAATCATTATATATGCATGTGTTACTAAACTGTATATGTATGTATATAAATATATAATTGATTTGTATGTTTGTAATATTTACATAAATAGCATCATACCTTTTCTCCATCTGCTTGTGTTATAGTTATTCGTGGCCATTTCTTCTTCCCTTGTGGATTTTAGTGACAGCATATCAATTTTCATGAAAAAAAATCTCTGGATATTTTTTATTGGAATTATCCTGAATTTGTAGATCAATCTGGAGTAAATGAACTTTATTAGCTAACTTCTTAAGTACCTTCCAGGTTTTCTTGCTATTTTAAAGGGAATATTTTCTATATTTACATTTAAATCGTTGTTGCTGATAGATAAAATGCTATTGACTGTCTTACAATGACTTTATATCCAATAATTTTGATGAAAACCTTTGTAGCTTTAATAATTTGCTCCACATTTTCATGGATTTTCTATATAATTGATCACAATGAGAGCAAATAATGGCAATTTTGTTTTTTGTTTACAAGCTCTATGTTTTGTGAATGTGTTTTGGAGATTGATTTTTTTTTAATTTATTTTTATTAAAAATTTTTTTTAGTGTTTCTTTTTGAGAGACAGAGAGAGAGAGACAGAGAGAGAGAGAGAGAGAGAGCATGAGTGAGGGTGGGGGCAGAGAAAGGGAGACACAGAAACTGAAGCAGTCTCCAGGCTCTGAGCTGTCAGCACAGAGCCCCACGTGGAGCTCGAATTCACCAGTTGTTAGATCACGACCTTAGCTGAAGTTGGCTGCCTAACCTAACTGAGCCACCCAGGTGCCCCTGAAGATTGATTTTTTGAGGGTGATAGAGATGCTTGTGTCCATTTGTATTCAACTTTGATCACTTAATTTTTTTCTAGAAAAAAATGTCATTCTTCTAATTCTATTGTGTTTGTTCTGTTTTCTTTCTCCAACTTTTGAGATGAGCACTTAGGTCATTTATTGCTAGTCTTTATTTTCTAACATTTCACATTGTAGGCTGTACATTTCTCACTAAGTACTTCCCAATTTACAACATCCCATGAGTTTTGGGATAGTAACATAGTACTTTTGTTGTAGTGCATTTTTAAACATTTCCTAAGTTTCAATTAAAATTTAGTTTCTGATCCATGAGATAGATATTTGTTTTGTTTCAAATGTATGATTTCAACTTTCCTCTTTATTTTTCTTTTTATGACAATATTATAAAATAAGTTTATATACCAGTTTTTAGGTTTTTGAAACTTCTTTTATGATAATTTAACAAATGTTTTGTATGCTCTTCCAAATAATTTGTATCCTATAATTATTGGCTACAGAGCTCTACATGTGTCCATTTGGTCATGCTTCCTATTTATGTAATACAACCTTTTCATATATTTAATAACTTCTTTGCCATCTTAATCTATTTGCTTCTGAGAGGTATTGAAATTCCCCAATTTGAGTACTAATTTTTCTATTTCTTCTTGTAATTCTGTTTTTGCTTTATATATGTTAACTGCACGCTAATTTAGGGTTGTGATGTCCGTACATGAATTTGTCCTTATATTATATTATTAAATAACTCAGAACTGCTCTGTTTGGTGCATAGAGTCAGTTTGATTAGATATTAATGTTACTGGGCCATATTCTTGCTGCTATTTTTAGTGTTGATAGTTGTGTTTTTTACTTATTACACACAGAAGTATACCAGTAAATGTTTAAAATCAGGTTATCTGAAACGAAATCTCTGATTTGTAGCATTTGCTTATTTCCCTGGAGTAAATACTGTCAACATGGCAGAATTAAAACCACCACTGTACAGTTTGCAGTTGGGGTGAGAAGGAGTTGTGCATGGTCACTGTTGAGAGCAGGTGGGAATGTAGCTGGCTCTGTTACACCATTGACAGCACATTTATTTTGCTTTTTTTTGTTTCTTATTTGTATTATTTTTACTGTATTTATCTATTTATTTATTTTAGAGAGAGTGTGTGCAAGTGGGGGAAAGGGGCAGAAAGATAAACAGAGTGGGAGAGAATCTCAAACAAGCTCCATGCTCAGCACAGAGCCTGATGCAGGGTTCAGTCCCACAACCCTGGGATCATGACTCAAGCCGAAATCAAAAGACAGATGCTCAACTGACTGAGCTACCCAGGCTCCCCTTGGCTGCTGCTGCCCCTGCTTCTTCTTTTTTTTTAATTATTTGAGTATAGTGGACACACAATTTTATTTTAGCTTCAGGTATATAATATAGTGATTCAATAATTTAAATATTATGCTGTGCTCACCACAAATGTAGCTACTATCTGTCACCATACAACTCTATTACAGTAACATTGACTATATTCCCTATGCTGTACCTTTTATTCTTGTCTTATTCATTCCATAATGAATAGGAAGCCTGTATCTCCTACTGCCCTTCACCCATTTTACCCATCCCTCCATCACCCTGCCTGGAAACCATCAGTTTGTTCTCTTGTTTACAGGTCTGATTCTGCTTTTTGTTTGTTTATTTATTTAAGTTTTATTAATATTCTACATGTAAGTGAAATCATATGGTATATTTCTCTCTCAGTCTGACTTATTTCATTTATCTTTGCTTCTTTTTTCTTATTTCCTTTCATTTATTGGATTAACCAGATTTTCTTGTTCTCTTCTTTTTCCTCTGCTGAAATGGAAGTAATATCTTTTATGTTGTCACCTTAGTGATTACTCTGGAGTTTTTTAACATGCAGATTGATTTAACAAACTAATCAATATCTTTATCTTCCTTTTGAATAATCTAAGGAATCTTAGGTTGCCCTAATTCTGATCCCTTTTCCCCACTTCCATATCATTTCTATCTTGGATTTTAGTTCATGCTTTTTAAACCTCTCCAAATTAGTCAAAACATCATTAATGAAGAATTATACACTTTATTTTCCAGTGCCTACTTGAGTTGTCATTACCATGTATATAACAGCTGTTTTCAAAATGTGTCTGTGGATCCCATTGAGATCATAGAGGTATCTTGGGGGCTGCTGATGTGGGTGAGAGAGGCCACATAGGCAGTGTTCCATGTTTCCATCTCAAGTCTAAATGCCTGTGTCTTTTTGCCTATGTGTTTTGTTACTAATATTCTTTTTTTTTAATTTAGGTATTACCATTGTAAAGAATGAAGCCATCATTCAATATCTGAATACACATAGCTGAACTTTCTGCTTTTTTAAGTTGGGACAGTTCTGCTGGTCAGGCATGGTCTCTCTAAGCAGAGAAGAATTATCAGTCTTATACAGCAAGTTTGGGAACAAGAAGGTCAGTGGTTAACATCACTGAAGTTTGGAGACAGGACTGATTTAACATCGCTGTAGATAAATGGTTATTTGGATAAGACTGTTGTCAATTGCCTAGCACTCAGAATCATGTTCATTGGAATGAGTGTCTTCCTCATGGGCTGCCTTTCAGAAGCAAAAGGATATTGCTGTTTATTTGGCTTGCATAACCATGTTTACTAAAGTGGGTTGTCATTGGTCAATTAAGCAAATTTAAAACTAATAATTTAATAAATTTTAAATTATTTACTCATCAAAAAAGTGCATTTTTTTGATGGCTGTTACTTATTTATTAAGCAAGTTAAAAACCTGAGTTCTGATTCAATGATACTTCCATAAAAAATTTTTGAAACTAAGTTATTGCCCTATTACCATGGCAACAGAAGATAGGTCTTTTTCTGGAATGTAGGGAATGTTTTACTGCTAGTACCTTCTTTTGGTTCTTTCACAGCCAACCAAAGTAAAGGTCATCATGAGTTGTTCAGATCTTTACCACTGGTGTTAATTCTCCTTGAAGTAGAGGTTTTGTGGAACTCTTTTAAGGTGAGACTTATTTGTGGAGGTGTGATTTTTGGTTTGATTATTGACCAGCATGGTTATATTCTGCTTTTGTCTTTGCACTTCTTGTTGAATCATCTATCAGGGCAGAGACTACACACAGGTACTTACATTTACAAACAATAGATACCAACAAACTGTAAGAAAAACAAAAATAACTATGGGACACAAAGGCACTATTGAATCGATCCATGGCGTTCCAGGCTTGATTATGAAAGCAGATCCCAGTGACTCCCTGAGTCTACTTTAGATAGCCAACCTGACTTTCTTTTTCACTTAGACACAGACTGATTAATGTCATGTGTAGTGTTAATACATATACAACAAGGTGCGTTAACAGTGACATAGATTTTCCCTGAGTAGCTAAAAGAAAACCTTATGTTATCCAATTACCTGTACAAGGAATTTAAGCTTATTTTTGTGTGATATTACTTATTACAACATTTCAAATTATGCACCAAACCTTTTTGCCCATATTGAATTACCTAACTCCTCCATGATCTGTTCCACTGGTCCTTATTCCTCCACAAAGGATTTCATACCTTTAGGCTCTTTGTAAGTCTAAAAGTCAACAGAAAGTACTGGGAAATCATCTGCTTGGAGTAGCCTAACTCCAAGGACAGGACAAAAAGACTTGGTTCTGTGTGAACATTGAAGAACCTTTATTTCTCCTCAAGGAATACAGGAACTTCATGAAAGAACAACTTCTGTGAAGTTGTAAATATATCATCTTTAGGGTTTTATTAAGTCAAACAGTCAATTTGGCATCCTAAAAATATCCCCTTCTTCTCATGCTCTCACTATGTATTATCTATAAGAAATTCACTGCTAACAAAGTCAGTGTAACATGACTTTACATTATTTTTTCAAATTGCATGATCAGCAATAGTTTGGATGGACTATTAGAGAGGAATGGTGGTGACTGGCTATAGGAAATCTTGAACAAATTTATACTGTTATAAGGGAAACAGGAAAAATCACAGTGTATAACTCAAACTTGTAAGGAAAGAAGTACAAGTAAAAGGATAATGAACAAAGGTGTGCAAAGGAGAGGGTAACAATCAGCAATCTCATGTATCTAGAAGAATCTGCTTTTGATGGTCTTGATTGTAAGCTCTGTCATTCTATAGCCATTGCTTATTCTGAAGATCTTGGGTGAGCAGTAGCCTAACTGGGGTTTTCTGAAGATCTACTCTTATTAGAACTTGATTGGTATCGCTTACCAGTTCTGTTAAGATCCTTTCTGCTATTCTAGAGGTTTCATGACAATGAAGACTGAATGTTTTTGAGCAAGGGACAAACCCTTGCAGATTTCATAAATAACTGTGCTAGTAGAATGGTTTACTTTTACTGCATAGAATAGTTAGAATGTATGTTGGGGATAGGATATTCAGTATCTTTTAGCTACAATCTATGCTGTGTCTGGTTTAATAAGGGAATGTTTCAACTTTCCAGAAAATAAATATACTGTTATTTGTAAATACATATCACCCAGAGGGAAGTCCTTATATAGAATTCAGTTGAAAATGTTTAAATACTGTCTCAGAGCATGGTTCCAGTCTCTGCTTTGCCTTTATACTTTTTTCCAGAATTATGTTGGCCACAGATGAGGCTATATTTTGTTATACTTACATATTTTATCTACCGCTATTTAATATTGTGGTCATTTTGTCCTTACTGTGATGGATCATCTCATGGAGGGTTTTGACAACTGTTCAAGTTTTATCAGATACTATCAGGTGGCCATCCTGGTTTACTAGGTCATACCATTTAGGTCTTTCAATCTGATAGTTCCCAGTGTTTCTTTTCAGAATTTAGGACACAAATCTAGGGTATGCGTGATGGAATTTTGAACCTCTCCATGGACTTGACTTTATATTCTGTAAGAAGTTCTTACATAAGGACTTCAGTCAGGGCAGAGTGTTTAGCAGGTTGCTTTGCTAAAACATGACCTCTGTGTCTTTGTGTGTGTATGGGGGAGATGGGTCATTATTCCTTTAGGACAGTGTTTTTCATTAAAGGCTTTTTTAAAATTTTGTTAATGTTTATTTAGTTTTGAGAGAGAGAGAGAGAGAGAGAGAGAGTGCACATGAGAGGATGGGCAGAGAGAAAGGGGGACAGAAGATCCAAAGCACACTCTATGCTGACAGCAGAGAGCCTTGAACTCACGAACCATGAGATCATAACCTGAGCTGAAGTCGGACGCTTAACTGACTGAGCCACCCAGACGCCCAAAAGCCTTTTTGTTTTGATAGCAGTTATTCATAGTGGTTAGCAGTATCTTTACCATTATATTTTTAGTTATTTGACATGCCTGCCATTGGGTTATGTGAATGGATTTTATTTCTGGTAAAGAAATGAACCATATAAGATAGAATGGACTTATTATTGTATGTTCAACTTGACTTTCTAATTTTAAAAATAAAGCAAGCCACCACAGCTAGCATAACAATAAGAAAAAAACAGCAAACCAGGATTTGGTTAGAAAATGTCCAAATGATCTGTTCTTGTCATGGAACACCTAGAATATAGATACTAATCATAAGATTTCCTTTCATTGGACAGGGTAGAAGAATTGCTGGGTTGCAGGTGGTACCATTTTATTTAAAGGAAATCAAAGTATGATATTTGAAGATTTCTTTTACAAACTTAAAGGCTATAATATCTCTAAGATTAAAATGTGTCAGAGTTTAAGAAACTAATAATTTAGCCCACAAAGTGTACAGAGAATGACTATAAACACCTGCAATTTATAAGGATATTATATATTATCTTTCATTGAAAATGACATCTTTGTATGCTTAAAAAAATTGTAAAAGGTCCCCATAGTCTTCTGTTTGGCAAAAGTCTCTAGAACATAATGTAAACAATAATGATATTCTACTTATAATGAGATTCTAAACCCTCATATATATATATTATGTATAATATGTATTTTACATAAAATATATTTTATATATTATATATTTTATAGAAAACATATATGAATATATATGTGAATATATATGTGAAATATATATATATATATATATATATATATATATATATATAAAGTATATACACATACACACTGTTTGGTAACTGAGAATTTTTTTCTCATTTTGCTATTTAGTTTCCTTGGGAAAAAACATATTTTCTACTATTCACCTCTCATGAAATTGTAAAGAATTGTCTATATTATGGAAAAATGTTGCATACTCCTATAGCATTTAGCCCATATATTTGCATGAATCCTTTCTCTCCTCAGGAATATTAATAAATATACAGATCTTTCTAATGAAACCACTGTAAATCTCTGTTTTATAACTTTAGTAAATTTTATATTTTAAATTGTTAGTCTTAAGCTAAGAACATTACATATATGTATGATAACAGTGTACATTTTAAATTTGACACATCTTGGATTTTTTTGATATGCCATATTATTTACCCTTCCAACCCCCCAAACAAAAACAAAATAATTGACAACCCATAAAAATTAAACTGTTAAAGCAATTATGGGAAATAATATTATCCTTTTTTCTTTATAGAAAAATTAGAAATATTTTTGTAATTTGTGATGCAGGGAGTCTTCTACTTTATAAAGCCTATATTTTTATGAATAGTGTATGAGTAATTCTAATTCTTTCATTGCAAATATATGCTTCAGAACTCAATAGCCATGCTGACTTAATGTCAAAATGTGTTGGTAAAACAATGTCATCATATCATAAAAGATAAAAAAAAATTAAATTCTCAATCATCTAGCTCAAGACTTCCAGATGTTTTGTTGTGGAATCTGTAGTGTCATGGTAGAAATATGAAGATCATGGCTATGCTTTTAGCTAGAGGTAGGGGGGATAGCAGTCCTCAGCTGGGGAGACAATTTGAAAAACACGGGTCCAAAATGTGCAAGCTTTCAGTTAAAAGGAAAATGCTGCAATTGGGACACCTGGGTATCTCAGTTGGTTAAGCATCCAACTCGATTTTGGCTCAGGTCATGATCTTGTGGGTCACGAGTTGGAACTCCATATTGAGCCCCATGTAGAGCTCCACACTACCAGTGTGGAGCCTGCTTGGAATTCTCTGTCTCCCTTTCTCTCTGTGCCTCCCTGTCTCTATTTCTCTCTCTCTCTCAATCTCTCTCTCTCTCTCTCTCTCTCTCTCTCTCTCTCTCTCAATAAATAAATAAACATTACAAAAGTAAAATAAAAGGAAAATGCTGCAAGGGTAAAGTAGTACTAGCAAAAAAGTTGCAGTGTCTGGAAATTATTGCTGAGGTATATAGAATTCATTAGAAAGTTTTAAATTTTTCAGTAGCTTATCATATGAGGGAATTGTGATAGAGGAAGGAGATAAGTTTAAAAGAAAAGAATTTTAGGTGCAGACAGAGCTAATTCATCATAAGCCAGTATCACATTTACACAGTAATATTTGTGGAATATTTATAGAACCCTGAGTTCTGTTAGAGCTCCAGACTCCTCCCTGCACCCCTCCTCAAAAAAAAATTCAACAAGTGATTTAGTATCAGTGATCGGTTCCTTTACTTGAAATTGTTTCTCAGATTACTTGGCATGTTGGCTGTTGCTTGGCATAGCACAAGTTAGGTAAATTTGGATTTCAGCTCAGATATCAAGGTGAAAAAATGCCCTATAGGGCATCAATGGCTTTTTAGAGGACAGGACAAGGACAGGGGATAGGGATGCAGAGGAGCATCAGGATGAGAGAATGTAGACAGAAAAGTCACCTCAGCAAAGCACTTAGGGTCAGACCAGAATAGGATTTGTATCTTGGATTCAAGAAATGTGCTTTGGGCTCTTCCCTCCTTGCTTCCTAATTGGTTAAACAAAATGGGGATAATAATTGTAGCAGCCTTATAGGGTTCTGTTGGGAAGAGAGAAGACAGAACAGTGTGAGATATCCCCTCTCTTACTGCTGTTACCCAAATGGAAGGCAGAGAGACCGAAACAGGACCTGAGGGCTTTGGAGATTAGTTTTACTCAGTGTGCAATTTTGTTTGGGTCTCACACCCAAAGGAGAAAATTGGGGAATTCTGTTTTCTAATATCAAATGCAGTGAGAAAGGATGCACAAGAATATGGAACTGATCTGTCAAAGTTGATGGTGGACAGTTCTCCAACTCGAAGATAATCAGGAAAAGACAAGACAAGATCAAGAGTCTGTTCAAAGGAGCAAGAAAAAACTAAGTGCTTTGGTGGAACTGAAGTGCTGCCACTAAGATACTTGTACATTTCTATTTTGGAGGACTAATGAGCAAAGCTTGAGATAGGAGTTCAGGATGTGATAAACTCAATAAACTGTGTGTAGGACATCAGACTCCTGCAAACCTTAGATGCAGGCTTCTGGGTGGCCTCTGTAGTAGTGTTTCCAGGTGTCTTTGGTACATAACCCAATGCCTGCTTCCTATGACTGCCATTCAATAAAATCTCCACCTTAATAATTCATCATGGGTATGGTATGTGTTTCTCTCAGAAAACATTTTATGTTACTTATATACTCTCATAATCCTACCCTGAGATCAAAGAAATATTTGCTAAGTCGCAGATAAGAAGTGTTATGGCACATTGCAATGCCACATTCTTCAGGGATTTGGTGTTAAGAGATGCCACAGTTCTTAATTTGTTCAGTTTAAGAAGTTGTCTTACTGGGGCGCCTGGGTGGCGCAGTCGGTTAAGCGTCCGACTTCAGCCAGGTCACGATCTCGCGATCCGTGAGTTCGAGCCCCGCGTCGGGCTCTGGGCTGATGGCTCAGAGCCTGGAGCCTGTTTCCGATTCTGTGTCTCCCTCTCTCTCTGCCCCTCCCCCGTTCATGCTCTGTCTCTCTCTGTCCCCCCAAAAAATAAATAAACGTTGAAAAAAAAATAAAAAAAAAGAAGTTGTCTTACTTAGAAAGTGATTTAAATCAATCCTCATTTTTTCTCTGTTCCACTGAAAAGTCCCCAAAGACACAAAAGGTAAACCTGCTGTATGAAAAAATTGACTGTTCAGTGTAATTCTATTTCAATAAAAACTGTATAATGTTGAGCTAAAAAAAATATTCAAGCTCACTTCCTCTGGGAAATGAGCTTGATAGTAAGAGCAAAGGATTACAGGAAATGTTTAGACTACTTTTGCAGCCAGTGGAGTCTACTGGAAGCTGGACACTGGTTTTCTGTCCTCTACATTGCTGTTAAGTCTGTGCTGTGAGAAATCATCACTTAGGAACAGTAGGAAGTTAGAGAATTGTCTAGCATCCATTTTTCAGTATGGCTACATTGCTCTCCTCTTTCTCATACACAAAAATTCTCTTGTAAAATGACAACGATTGAGGTCCATTGCAGATTTATATATATTTAATGCTATTCACCAAAACATTGTAAATAATGGCTTTACTGTAGGAATAAAACATTTAAAAATTTTATGTGGTTAGTGTTATGCTTGGAAAACTACTAAGGATCTGTAACCCGTTTGCTACATTTTCTTTGGGAAATGGTCTACGTCAATGACATTTTCAGCGTGGGGGCTCTATGAAGGTGCTTGGGTAAATGCTCACAAGTGCCAGAGTTCTCTTCTTTTGATTTTAGTATATGTGCTTAAGCAAGCACAAATTTCCTTGTTTTGAAAAATATCACATATGATGTAGATACAATGATTTTGTTTCTTGATACATAGTTCTTGAAGATACACAACAAAAATCACAATATGGTCAGTTAAATCATACTTGTGATAAGACAATTGAAAACTATATTACTATTTAGGAAAATTATTCTGCTTAAGAAGAGACCTGCAAAAAGCTGCCATGGGTGGGTAGGGGGAAAGGGACTCACAGAGCCATTCTCTTTAGATAGTTGTCCTGAAAGAAATAAATTCTTAGGATCATCTGGGAAGTTGTGGCAGAAATGAGTCTACCACATACTTGTTCTGTTCAAAAACATAAAACTTGGATTCACTGAATATTTGCTTAAAAAATAGTCACTCTTCATAAAGTTAAATGCTTTTAAAGGTATTTCCTTGTGAGCAAGGATTTTGTCTTGTGCCTTCTGGTAACCTCCCTTACATACTTATGTCTATACTTGTTATGTATGTATTTACGTCCTTAGTGATTTGAGACCTTATGACACTTTTCACCACTACTCTTCTTAGCTCAGAGAGCTAAAAGTAGTGATTCTTTTCTTTCAAGGATATTTTTCATTTAAATGTATCAACTTATTTATACTATTATGTGTGTCATAACATTGATTCTTCTCATCGAAACATTGCTTATATTGCAAAAATTAAATGAGTTCCCTTAAAGAATCCTAGAAATAAGTATTGACTTACAAATGACTGTGCAGAACAAACCTCTAGATCAATGAAAGAAATCAAAATGTAAAACTCACAGATATCACACTGATTAGAATATACATTATATGAAAAATGAACTCCAAAGGCTCCTTCGGTAGCACATACAAGGAGGTGCCTTGACAAAAGGAATGACCCAGTAGTTTCCAAAGAGATTTCAAATAAATGAAAACTCTGAGATATAATTATTTTACTCAGAAAGAAAGGAGAATAACTTCCCTTTCTGCTCCCGAGTGTCATCATAGGTAATAATAAGAAGAGAGAATGAATATATTAATATAAGCTTGTACATAAATACCCTGTTTCTTCATTCTCCATTCTCTTTCTCTCACTTCTTTTCTCTCTTAATTAAGGTTATGTTCTGGGATTAGGGAAGGTATTGACCCTTTAAAAATAAGGTGGAAGTTTCAGAGCTTCATTATTCTTTATGTACTAGAAATTTCTTAGAAATTCTTATGAATCATTTCCATAGTCTAACTATGTGGATGTATCTCTAGATTGTTTGCTGTTTAGCCGTCAGGTGCCTTAGTAATCCTACAATGACTTACATGGATTGTGATATGACTGAGAAACACATTTTAGTGTAGTAATTTGTGGTTGTTCATTACAGAAGTTAACCTTTCCTTACTGATACATGTGCCTACTATGTGTGAGTCACTGATCTAGGACCTAGGGATAGAGCAGAGAAAAAATATGCCCCTCCTTTTATAAAACTTGCAGTCCGAAATAGAGTGGAAGGTAAAGAACAAACAAATATAAAACAGGCACCAGATACAGTTAAGTGCTAGAAATAATAAAAAAAGCAGAGATAGAGGGGCACCTGGGTGGCTTAGTCCATTGAGCATCCGACTTCAGGTCAGGTGATGATCTCGCAGTTCATGAATTCAAGCCCTGTGTTGGGCTCTGTGCTGACAGCTCAGAGCCTGGAGCCTGCTTTGGATTCTGTGTCTCCCTCTCTCTCTGCCCCACCCCCACTCACGCTCTATCTCTCTCTGTCTCTCTCTCTCAAAATAAACATTAAAAAGCACAGTTAGAGAGTGATGTTGAGAAGCAATTTTATATTTGTGCAGAGAACTGAAGAAAGTAAAGAACCATGAATATATATGGAAGGCAAGGGGGAGGATTCCAGCGAGAATATTAATGACAGATATGCTGGTTTGAGAGTGAGCCTAATGTGTTTGAGAAGCAGAAAAGATGCCATGTTACTGAGGGATCTTGCCCAAGAGGGAGAATAACTAGAGATAAAGCCAAAGAAGTGGTGATAGGGCCAGGTCCATTAGGGCCTTGTAGCCCATTAGATGGACTTTAGATTTTACTCTGCTTGAAACTGGAAACGATTGAAAGGCCTTCAGGGGACCAATGGCATGATTTCCCTTAGGTTTTAGGGAAATCACTCTGGTTGCTTTGTGGAAAATAGAATAAAGGGAAACAACAGCGGAATTGAAAAGTTCCACTAGGAGACACATTGCCTTATGCTGGATTTACTCTCCACCATCTTCTACCTTATTCTATGCCTGTATGGCCTCTGTGGATCACATCAAAAGGTTCTATTGACATATGGCCAGCCAATGGGGAGCATGCACAAAGAACTGAGGTAGAAAGGTAAGTTCAGGATATTTCTTCCTCATTCTTACTTCTCAAGAGTGACTGCCTCCAACTGGCTGAATTCCTAAATCGAGATCAAATTCCTATCAAACATCCCTCTCAGTCCTAGAACAGCCCCCTTCAATGACCTCTTCAGATTAAGGAGTGGGATTGAGTCCTGTGTTTACCATCTTGGGGGTAGTACTTTTTCCCCTTGTATTTCCTTACATTCTTCCATCCTCTTGGTTAATGGTTTAGACTAGGCTTGTAGTGATGGACCTATTGAGAAGTAATATTCAAGACATGTTTTGAAAGTATAGTTGGCAAAATATCTGATGGATTGGATGTGGTATGTGTGAAAAAGAGGGATGAAAAATTAGAAAATAGGACAAAAGTTCGTCTCCCAGACTGTCATTCTCATTACTGCAAAAGAAGGGAATTATGGCAGTTTTTAGCATTTAGTGAGGATTTAGTTAGCATTGTTGGGGAGGAAGACCTTCCTCTGCACTATGGTCCTTCTAGCTAGTTGCACTTAGAATCAAATTGACATGAGGCAGATTAACAGGAGAAAATCAAATTTAGTAGCATACATATAGGGAATTCACACAGATATAAAATTCCAAAGGAAATGAGGCAACAGGAAACTTATATGAGCTAAGGACAGGGGTAGGATCTGAGGACATAAAGGGGAGGAGGCCATTAGCAGGAAGGTGAAAAGAGAGGTTTTAAAAAAACAAAGTTTGCCCTGTTATGCAAATAAGTTTCTTAGGTAAAAGGGAGTCTCTGTTAATAGCTCTATTCCTGGTACTGGCTCTCCTTACAAATGTAAATTTAGGCAGTGGAAGATCAGGAAGAGGGTTTTTCCTGCATCTGTTGGGTTTTGATTACTTTTAACTCAATATAGTGTTCATGCCAAAGTAGCCCATCCTGGGGCAGCCTGCCTTTGGTCCCTACATTGTTTGCTTGAAAGCAAACCCAGACAGATTTCACTGGTTCCTTTATTTTTTCATAGCATGTAATTAACTCTTAACTGGCCAATCATAACTATTCTGGTCTAGTATTTTATTTAATGTGAACGTCAAAATATTAACACAATAACATTTTAAAATAAATGATTGTTATATACATCTTATATTTGTATGCATTTTATTATATATTATACCTATTATATGTATACATGCACATTTTACTTTTACTTATTTATAAGGTAAAATTCAGTTTATTCATCTGTTTATGACACAGTACACAGGAGGCAAAGTGTTTCACATCATAGTTTTCGCTTCCAGCTTGTTGGCATGTTCATTTCTTTGGCTAAAAGGAAAGACTAGGTATGAGAGGCAGGCAGTGCTCCATCAACTGAAAGAAGGATGGAGTGGGGGAAATGTCAATGTCATCCTCACAGTTCCACAAAGGGACTGTTAGTCACAAACTATTTTCTAGAACTGTTTTCTGGAAATGAAGGAGCACCACCCTGGACCCTCACACCTTCGTGGGCCTTAGTCATCCCCACCACACAGGTACAGCAGGTGCTTTCTGGTAGTCACTCTTTGTGTCTTGTTGGATGCAGCAGTACAGGGACTAGCCATACTTTCTCTTGAATTCAGATCTAATTTGCAACATGTCCACATCACTGTGAGAGACTGTGATTCTAATAATCAGGACTTTCTTGTGAGTCCCCTTGCCCTTCATGGAGTCATACAGCCAGTCAGCAAAATACAGGGGCTTGTTCTGAATGTACTGGACCAGGTTCTGGAAAGCATTTCCCAGGTATCCTTGGACATCCTTCTTGATGCTCTCCAGCATGTCATAAGGGCTGCCACTCTTGTACCTGTCAAATCCTTTCTGGAAGTGACGTTCCTGTTGGTCATGATGCTGATGCACTCGGGCACGTGAGTTCCTTTCCTCTTCACTCCAGCATCATAGAGATCTGAGCATCTTGGCCAAACAGTTCATAATCAATGACAGAGCCATCCTCTGCTTTTCTACCTTTTGTGAGGGCAACCATCCAATTGTGGACGTTGCCAGATGTGTCAGAAATTATGGGGTCTCTAGATGAGTCTTGTACATTTCCTTGTAGACTTTTAATTTCCTGAAGCTCCTGGTTGGTCCTCAAGCAGATGATCTCAATGAGGGAGCCTTCATCAGTCCCCAGCCCCTTCATGGAGGCATTCAGCTAAGAAGCATCATATTGAGCAGGTGTTTTAAATAGACCCAAAAAATCACAGTCTCCAGGTGGCTGAACAAGGCTGACTTCAGTGCTGATGCAAATTCCTTTTTGGTCCTTCTCTTGTGGGTAAAGGCAATATCCTCCCTCCATTCATCACCGAGGTTTGTCAAAATCTTGACAATGGTGGCCTCACCCACACTTTTGGTCTTGATGGCCATTTCAATGTTCAGAGCATCATGCTCAGCATCAAAATTGGTGTATGCTTTGACCGACTCGTATGCACTTGGGGCATGGAGTGATCACCCTCCAGACTGAGCTCACAGAGAATTTTGTGAACAGTAGACATCATGAAAGAAGTTGGGTTGGGCACATAGAGCTGTCAGTGTCCCCAGTTGTGGAGCCACATGCACATTTTTCTTTTATATGCATATTATATGCATAAAATAACATAGCACAAAAATGTGTATTTAGTATATTTTATATCATATACATATAGAATATTTATATACTATTTACATATACAAATGTACACACACACATATAGAAATGCAGAACAAATAGAAGGTCACACAAAAAATATGCTATTCAGCAATGAGAAAAAATGTAGTATTTCTATATGCAACAACATGAATGTGCCTCCACATTATCGATGCTGGGTATACAGAATACATGTTGCATGATCCCATTTAAATAAAATTCAAAGTCGACAAAACTAATCTGACTTCTGTCACCACCCACTGATGAATGTTGTTCCTTTATATGATTAAAATACAACTTATTTGGGGGTGCCTGAGTGGCTCAGTCGGTTAAGCATCTGACTTCCGCTCAGGTCATGATCTTACGGTTCATGGGTTCAAGCCCCACATCAGGTTCTGTGCTGACAGCTCTCTCAGAACCTGGAGCCTGTTGCGGATTCTGTGTCTCCTTCTCTCTCTGCCCCTCCCCCGCTCACGCTCTGTCTCAAAAATAAATAAATGTAAAAAAAAAATTTTAAAAATACAACTTATTTGTCCATACTATTATTGATAAATGTTTGGGCTTTTCCAGTTTGGGTTATTACAGAAAAAGCTTGTATGAATGTGCTTTTGCATTTCTTATGGTGATGATGTAAGCCAATTAACTTTCCTCAATGATTGAGCCAATTTACCCATCTATCAACAGTGCCTGAGAGTTCCAGGTGTTCCAATTCCTTGCCAATACCTTTGGAGGTCTTTCTCATTGTAGACAGCCTGGGCGATGTGTATGATATTTCACTGTGATTTTAATTTGCATTTCACTGATGACCAATGATTGAGAATGTATAATATGTATACTGGCTATATTAACAGTTTGGTTAAACTGTTTGTGAAGTGTCAGTTCAAGGCTTTGCCTTGCACATCTGTGGCTTAGAGGAGAGTAAAGGACCCTCGGAACATTTGTATGGAAAACTTTGGGATTTCTTCTCAATGAATCCTTCTTCTGCATTTCTCTATCCCCCCAAATCCACCCACTTCAGCTTCCCCAAATCAGATTTCTTTTTCTTCTACCCAGTGATACCACCATTCTACATGGACTATATTTTCCTGGGCCATATTTGGAAATCCCTCTCTCAGGGAGAAATCCTGAGTTAATGTGAGCTAATATTATGTGCTTTCCACATTATAAAATTCTTATCCCCGTGTTGGTTTCCCTCCAGTACCTTAAATAATTATATATTTGTGTACAGATGTAATGGTAGTTTATGGTAGAAGGATGAGCCTGATATCAGTTACTCCATGGTGGCTGTAACTGGTGTCCTCAAGAAATTTTTATTATTTTGTTTATTCTGATTTTATTTTATTTTTCTTTATTTTTTTTAACATTTATTTATTTTTTAGACAGAGCATGAACGGGGGAGGGGCAGAGAGAGAGGGAGACACAGAATCCAAAGCAGGCTCCAGGCTCTGAGCCATCAGCCCAGAGCCCGATGCGGGGCTCGAACTCATGGACCGCGAGATCGTGACCTGAGCCGAAGTCGGACGCTCAACTGACTGAGCCACCCAGGTGCCCCTGATTTTATTTTTTTTTAAGTTGGATGTTCTTTGGTTATTTTCTCAGGTTATCCTAGAGATTATAACATTCATCCTTAATTTTTACTGTTGAATATGAATTAGTATTTTTCCATTTTATGATAATGATTGAGCCTTTGAACTTTAACTGCTTTTATGTCCCTCTCATCTTTATGTTATTATTGCCCTGCATTTTAATTCTACATATATATTTGATTATGTGCAGTTTATCCTTGGTCTGTAAAAAGTAAATGATCTTTTATTACTTATCCACATATTTACACTTTCTAGTATGCTTTCCTTTTTTCCTGTAAGTCTACCTTTTGATTTAAGATTATTTTCTTTTTACCGAAAAAAATTCATTTTGATGTTTCTTTAATTTTTTTCATATTTTGATTGCCTTATTTTTTAGAGGATAGTTTCACGAGGTGTAGCCTTTTAGGTTGGCAATGATCTTTCAGCATGTTGAAGGTGTCATTCTGTTGTCTACTGGCTTCCATTTCTTCTGTTACCATCAGCCTTGTTTTTGATCTGGTTTGTTGTTATCTGGTGACTTATAAAACTTTATCTTTTAAAAACTTTTAAGTTTTTGCTATAATGTGTCTGAGTAGGATTGTCTTTTTATTTGTCCTGCTTAGGGTTCCTAACTCTTCTTGAACCACTGGCCTAACTTCAAGGGAGTTTAGCAACATATCAGACAACTTCTGTCCATTTTGAAGAAATCTGATCCCCTGTCTCTTCAAAGCTTCTACTCTGAAACTCTTTCTCCCTCACTTCTAAAACTCCAACTACATGTATGACCTTTTCCTAAAGGTCTTTTCACCATTTTCCATATATCCTTTATTTTCTTTTATATATTTTCTCTTGTTTTACTTTCTATGTATCGGTCAGAATATTTTCTACCCTCAAGTTCACCAATTCTTTTTTTCAGCTGTGTCTTATCAGCTGTGATAAATACACACATTGGTTTTTAAAATCCTGTCCATTTATTTTTAAGTTTTTATTTTTAAGTTTCTAGACTTTCTAATTTATTGTGCTGTATGTATTCCAGTGGTGTGGTGAATTATTTCAGCTTATTATGTCATTTACTTTAACATATTAACCACAGTTATCTCAAAGTCTGTGTCTATAACTTCAGTAGCTACAATATTTGAATTTATTTCTGTTTCCATTGTCTGGCTTTTCCCTTTGTCCTGTTCTTTGGCAGTGCCAGTAATTTTTTTAGATTGAATGTTGGACATTGTGCATTGAAAATGTCCTGGTTGCCTCGGAACCTTCTGAGTGACTTCAAGGAACTTTGGTGATCTCCCTTAATCAGATTTTTCACTTCTAACTTTGCAAATATAAATGCCAGAAAGCCTTTTTGTACATTAATGCCTTTCCTCTATATGTTGTTTTACATGTGCATATTAATACATTATAATTCTAAATTAACTATTTCTGAGCTGGGCGACACAAGTGTTTTATTTCCTTTTATTAAAAACTGCTTCTATTAAATGTAATTTATCATTCTCTTTATGAAGCTTAATTGTAGCCCAAATCAAAGCCCTAAACAAACAAAAATTGAAACTTAGGAAGCAGGGACTAATACTTCACTTATAATTCATAGGCTTCACAAACTTGACAGTTTATACTTCAGACCTCTTTTTCCCATTCCTTTTCTTTATAAGATTCTTTTACTGACCCAGGGCCATCATATACAGATACAAAGAAAATTAACGGTGTCTTTTTACCTTTTATGTTCTTCAAAATCTTAAAACATTATGAGTTAGTCTCTATTGTATGTCTACTGTATTCAGTGAATCAGAAAATTAGACTTTCTCTTTTTGGCTAATGCCAGTCTTATGCTTGTCAGAAGAGAACATATTTTTTAAAAGCCAGATTTCCCACAAAAAATGGGTAGATTGTCTTCAATTGACAAATGCAACCTGTTAACATGTATGCTAGAGGAAATTGTGTAAGAAGCTGTTATGTTGGGGATGATGGGTTGTCAGCCTGCTTGGAATATTTTTTTTTAAAAAGGATATTTGATAAGTTTTTAAATTAATATAAACACTGTATGTCTAACCCTCAAATAGTGTTTGCCAAAAATGCTTTGCAGGAGGACTTGACATCAAAAAGTACATCTAAAGAACAGGAGACCAGAAGGACGTGTGCAAGGTAAACAGGCCATCTCAGATGTACAGATTCAGGATGTAATTATTTCCATTCAGAACATTGCAGGGAATCCTGTTCTGTTTTAATTCTCCCCATCTTGACTGGTGCAGATCTAGTGCCAAAATCCTAATAAAGAATTTGCAGCAAAATAGCCCTTCAGAACTGATTTTCTCCCTGCTGCATTGAATTTCAATTATCTATCCACCACTCTAGAAGTATGATTTTCCAACTAACATTTCACTGCGAATGCCAGGGGACTCCAGGGGAGAGAGAAGGATGGAGAGCCATCTTGATCCTTTATCACTTAAAAAAATACACAGACAAAGAAAGATGAAAGCAGTTCAACACCTATAATCCCTTAAGAAGAAGACTGAGGACCTGGCTGTCAACTTAAATACCACCTGAGAGCACACAAAATAAATGAAAGGATGTAGGTCCTTCTGTGAAAGTCAGTGTCCCTGGAATTCAAAAGATACATCAGACATGCTGTCCTTGAAGCATGACACAAAGAATGGCATTGAGAAAGGCCAGCTCACAAGACAGCAGAGATAAGTTTTGAGACCCTGGGGCATCAAAGCAAATTCAAAATATCTGAATTTCCAGAATTATTGACTGTGAAGTTTTTAAGGCTCCTTCTGTCTGCAGTGCCCTTTTCTGCTCTTTCTTTGAGAAAATAAGTAAATAGTACAAGCCCTACAGGATCTCTCTTAGCACATTGCTGAGCACATTAAGATCATGAAATGTGAAGTTAGACAGGCCTGGGTTCAAATCCCAGCTCTGCTATTTGCTAGCTCAATGAACTGGGTCAATATGTTCAACCATCATGAATCTCAATATCTTTATTGGTAAGTTCCTACCTTACAGGCATATTTAATCTATTGACAATGGAACTAAATCTTGTGTGTAAATTTATAGACATCTTAAAGAGATATTTGAAAAATCAACTTTGTGCTTTGGAGGTTGAGATTATAAAATATAGGCTGGCCACAACTGAGCAATCTTTCAGACTGTGCCTTGGTTAGTAACCTTCATTTCATTCCATTCCCATGGGTATAGGGTGCAAGGCAGCAGATTTGAAGTGGTCTGTATAACAAGATACTAGTGTGAACACTGTAAAAGCAGAACTATCCTATGCATTCTTTGATACATAATTATCACAAAGAGTCATTGGCACCTGCTACATTTAGGGCAATGGGTTGGGTGCTGGGAATTCAACCCTTCTCAGGGTCAGCCAAGAGCTAGACATCTAATTAGCACTGAATTACAACCATACCTCATCCCCACACATATACACAAGAATTGCTATTACTAAATCATATTTAGTCATCTGCTTTTATTGACAGTGTTATAAGAAAGATCCAGAAGAAATTTGTTGAAGTGCGAAAATGCTGTTTACTAAATTGGAAAATCTTCTCCTTAAAAAGCCCCCAGCATAAAATTCTGCATGACTCTAGTTTAAAGAATAGTTGTAATTCTCTTAAGCAATTGGGTTGTTTCTATCCAGTGGATATTGCGACTCTTAAGTGACAATGATTCCTTGTTTGCAATTGGTTTCTGGAAAATAAAACACTAAACAATGACCCAATCATGGTAAAAATGAAAGTCACAATATACTATTCATGTTAACGTCTTATAATTTGGGTATTTTTGAAAATCTTCCGAAGCATTTTCTGAAACAAAAGGTATAAATATTACCTAATAAACTGATCCTGAACCATTTTCAAAAAATTGCCTGGGAGAGAGGATGGCTGCACTATAACTGAGCTAAATGAAGTGGTATCTGCAGATGAGAGTCAAACCGAAGAAAGCATTTTGTGTCCTATCACATTCTTCTGCTTTTTCTTATACCTCAGTTCTGCACCAACATTGCTTTGCAGAGAAAAGTAGAAGAGGGAAAATGTGCTGTTGGCCACAGAGTAATTCTGGAAAACTTGTCCACATTAGGCTTTCAGATGGCAACTCTGGAAATGCATGCCATTTCTTGAGTACATGATAGGGAAGAATCAGTGGGTAAGACAACAGAGAGCCTAATCACGTGCCGCAAGGCACAGGTTCAAATTCCCTTCCAGCTATAGCACTGTGCCCTCGCCTGAACTGTGTTTGTACATGATAAAGTCAAATTATTTAGCAAAAAACAATCAGAGGAATAAGCTCTAGCAGCACTTTCAAATTGTGTTGTTGTTGGAAAACAGCTACATGCCAAAGAATGAAACTGGACCACTTTCTTACACCATACACAAAAATAACTCAAAATGGATGAACAACCTAAATGTGAGACCTGAAACCATAAAAATTCTCGAGGAGAACACAGGCAGTAACCTCTTTGGCATCAGCTGTAGCAACATCTTTCTAGACGTGTCTCCTGGGACAGGGAAACAAAAGCAAAAATAAACTATTGGGACTACGTCAAAATAAAAAGCTTCTGCACAGCAAAGGAAGTAATCATCAAAACTAAAAGGCAGCCGACAGAATGGGAGAAGGTATTTGCAAATATCATTTGCAAAAGACATATCCGATAAAGAGTTAGTATCCAAAATGTATCAAGAGTTTATACAACTCAGGCATCTGAGTGGCTCAGTCAGTTAAGTGTCCGACTCTTGATTTTGGCTCAGGTTATGATTTCAGGGTTCTTGAGATTGAGCCCCCTTGGGATTCTTTCTCTCTCCCTCTGCCCTCCTCCACTATCTCTCTCTCACAAAATGAATAAGTAAACATTTAAAAAAAGGAACTCCTATAACTCAACACCAAAAAACAAAAAAGCCAAAACAAAACAAATAATCCAGTTAAAAGATAGAAGACATGAACAGATATTTCTCCAAAGACATCCAGATGGCCAACAGAAACATGAAAAGATGTTCAACATCACTTATCATCAGGGAAATGCAAATCAAAAGCATAATATCACTTCACACCTGTCAGAATGTCTAAAATAAAAAACACAAGAAACAACAACTATGGTGGGAGTGTGGAGAAAAAGAAATCCTCTGCACTGTTGGTGGGAATGCAAACTGGTGCAGCCACTCTGGAAAACAATGTGGAGGTTCCTGAAAAAATTCAAAATAGAACTACCTTATGACCTAGTAATCACACTACTGGGTATTTACCCAACGAGTATGAAAACATTAATTCAAAAGGATATATACCATCCTATGTTTATTGCAACATTACTTACAATAACCAAATTATGGAAGCAGCACAAGTGTGCATTGAAGAAATGCATGTTTAAGAAGTGTGTATTTAAGAAATAAAACAAATAGAGGAAAACAAAGAGACAAACCAAAATAGATTATTAACTATAGAGAACAAGCAGACAGTTACCGGATGGTGGGGGGATGGGTGGAATAGGTGAAGGGGATTAAGAGCATACTTATCTTGATGAGCACTGAGTAATGTATGGAATTGTTGAATCACTGTATTGTACACCTAAAACTAATATAACACTGTATTTAACTACATTGGAATTAAAATTGTGAAAGAAACGATGTTTCTGAGATATACAGTTTATAGCTTATTACCTGAGCTGTTAAAGGGTAATTTTTAAATTAAAAAAATTATGATCAAATATTTAAAATATTTTTGGCTGATCAAAGGATTTTTAAAAATGTGTTTGTTTTGATGCATAATGTCTCTTAATAGACTTTGTAAATACTGAGGCAGGAATGTAATAGAGTAAGTCATTTTCCCAAATTATTTGCCCACAGAATACTTTTTCCTAAGAGCAAGACACCTCACAAGAGTCTAGGGTTCTATGGAATACAGTTTTGAGAGTAATGGTTTCTGGTAAGAATAGGAAGGTACTTTGAAGTTTCAGTGAACTACAGAAAATGCATCATTTCTAATAAGAAATTTAAAATGCAATAAGAACTTTAAAAAAATTAAAAGTATTACACGGTAAGGTTTGACTAAATATTTTATGACAAACCCTACTTCATCCTAAATGTAAAAGTCATTCTCAAAGAATTTTTTGTATCCCTAGCAAAATAATTGGTACCACTTTAATATGACTTCCTCCTAGAAATATACGCAGACCTGTACACACACACGTACATGTACTCTTTCTCTCTCTCTCTCACACACACACACACACACACAAAGTGTGTCAGCATTTACATATATATGGAATACTTTAAAAAGATATACAAGAAAACTTGATAAGACTCAGACTGAAGGGATAGTAATTAATCATAATTAAATAGCTTAAATAAAGTAATTCCATTTGTAATAAAATTTAAATCAAGGGACAGTATTACAATTAAATAACTTAAAGTTATTCCATTTATAATAAAATTTAAATTCATACAAAAGTCAAAAGGATTATGCAAATGATGGGTAGTTTTGAAAATGCAAAATATATGGCACAAAAAATAGACACTCAGATCAATGGAACTGAAAGGAGAACCCAGAAATAGACCCACAAACGTATGGCCAGCTAATTGTTGACAAAGTAGGAGAGAGTATCCAATGGAATAAAGACAGTCTCTTCAGCAAATGGTGCTGAGAAAACTGGATAGTGACATGCAGAAAAATGAACCTGGACCACTTTCTTACACCATACACAAAAATAAACTAAAAATGGATGAAAGACCTAAATGTAAGACAGGAAGCCATCAAAATCCTCGAGGAGAAAGCAGGCAAAAACCTCTTTGATCTTGGCCGCAGCAACTTCTTACTCAACACGTCTCTGGAGGAAAGGGAAACAAAAGCAAAAATGAACTACTGGGACCTCGTCAAAATAAAAAGCTTCTGCACAGCAAAGGAAACAATCAACAAAACTAAAAGGCAACCAGCAGAATGGGAGAAGATATTTGCAAAAGACGTATCAGATAAAGGGTCAGTATCCAAAATCTATATGATATCCTGCAAAGTCAACACCCAAAAAACAAATAATCCAGTGAAGAAATGGGCAAAAGACATGAATAGACACTACTCCAAAGAAGACATCCAGATGGCTGACTGACACATGAAAAAATGTTCAACATCACTCATCATCAGGGAAATACAAATCAAAACCACAATGAGATACCACCTCATACCTGTCAGAATAGCTAACATTAACAACTCAGGCAACAACAGATGTTGGCAAGAACGTGGAGAGAGAGGATCTCTTTTGCACTGCTGGTGGCAATGCAAGCTGGTGCAGCCACTCTGGAAAAATAGTATGGAGGTTCCTCAAAAAATTGAAAGTAGAACTACCCTCCAACCCAACAATTGCACTACTAGGTATTTATCCAAGGGATACAGGTATGCTGTTTTTGAAGGGGCACATGAACCCCCATGTTTATAGCAGCACTATCAACAATAGCCAAAGTATGAAAAGAGCCCAAATGTCCGTTGATGGATGAATGGATAAAGAAGATGTGATATATATATATATATATATATATATATATATATATATATACACACACACACACACACACACACACACACACACAATGGAGTATTACTCAGCAATCAAAAAGAATGAAATCTTGCCATTTGCAACTACGTGGATGGAACTAGAGGGTATTATGCTAAGCAAAATTAGTCAGAGAAAGACAAATGTCACATGACTTCACTCATATGAGGACTTTAAGATAGAAAACAGAGGAACATAAGGGAAGGGAAGCAAAAAGAATATAAAAACAGGGAGGGGACAAAATATAAGAGACTCTTAAATATGGAGGGTTACTAGAAGGGTTGTGGGAAGGGACAGTGGTCTAAATAGGTAAGGGACATTAAGGAATCTACTTCTGATATCATTGTTGCATGATATGCTAACTAACTTGGATATAAATTAAAAAAATAAAAAAAAAAAAAACAAAGAAAATCCCAAAGAAAGAAAATACAAAATATATGCAAAACTTTTTTTAATGTTTAATTTTCCCTATACTCAAGAGCCCATATGACAGTTATTTTTAAATAATGAACATTACAAAATCCTGGGGAAAGACTTCTGATTCTAGATGTCAAATTAAATTCATCCATTTACCTCCTTTTCCTCCCAAAGCTACAGTAAAATAATCATAAATTAATAAAAAAAATGTTACACATGCCAACAGCAATGAAGAAAATAGAAAGGGAATAGCAGCAGAAGCAGAGTCTAATAAATGTCTGGTAGATATTTTGTGATAAGCAGAATTATGGCCCACAGTAATGTGCATACCTTAATCCCCAGGACCTAAGGATATCCTTACATGGCAAAAGGTAGTTTGCTGATATTGAAGTTATAGATCTGGAGATGGCACGACTACTGTGGACTATCCAGGTGGTCCCAATTAAATCACATAAGTTCTTAAAAACAAAGGACCATTATGGCTTTAGATACATACAGAGGATGAAGGGGTGAAGAGACAGAGGAACAAGATAGAGAGAGAGATGTAACATCATTGGCTTTGAAGCTGTAGGAAGGGGGTCATGAGCCAACACATGTAAACAATCTCTAAAAGCTGGAAAAAAACAAGGAAATAAATTCTCTTCCAGAAAAGAAGGAGCCCTCCTAACACCTTGATTTTAGTCTTCTGAGACATGTGTTGGACTTCTGATACCCAGGACTATAAGAAAATAAATCTGTATAATTTTAAACTATAGTGTTTGGGTAATTTGTTACAACACCAATAAAAAATGAATATACAACTCCTGGAGGGATACTGATTGATGTAGCAGGACAAATTTATAACCAGCATTTGCCAACATGGGACAATGGTGAAAGAGGAAAAAAAAAAAGGAGAAAAGATTAAGTTTTGGAGATCAATAACATGTCCCATATCCAATTACATGAAGTTCCAAAAAAGAGGATAGACAAAACAAAAGACAGAAATTATCAAGGGAATCATGTAAGAGGAGTTCCCAAGATTGAAAGAGGCTGCAACTCTTTAGATTAAAAGTGTCCACCAATTGCCTAACACAATGAATGAGTGAATGGGAGACCTACCACCAGACACATTACTGGGAAGTGTCTGAAAATTTCAGAAGTAGGAAATGATGCTAAATTGGTGCAGCCACTCTGGAAAACAGTGTGGAGGTTCCTCAAAAAATTAAAAATAGACCTACCCTATGACCCAGCAATAGCACTGCTAGGAATTTACCCAAGGGATACAGGAGTACTGATGCATAGGGCCACTTGTACCCCAATGTTTATAGCAGCACTCTCAACAATAGCCAAATTATGGAAAGAGCCTAAATGTCCATCAACTGATCAATGGATAAAGAAATTGTGGTTTATATACACAATGGAGTACTACAGGGCAATGAGAAAGAACGAAATATGACCCTTTGTAGCAATGTGGATGGAACTGGAGAGTGTGATGCTAAGTGAAATAAGCCATACAGAGAAAGACAGATACCATATGTTTTCAGTCTTATGTGGATCCTGAGAAACTTAACAGAAACCCATGGAGGAGGGGAAGGAAAAAAAAAAAGAGGTTAGAGTGGGAGAGAGCCAAAGCATAAGAGACTCTTAAAAACTGAGAACAAACTGAGGGTTGATGGGGGGTGGGAGGGAAGGGAGGGTGGGTGATGGGTATTGAGGAGGGCACCTTTTGGGATGAGCACTGGGTGTTGTATGGAAACCAATTTGACAATAAATTTCATATATTGAAAAAAAAAAGAAATGATGCTAAACACCTTGGAAAAGAAAATAAATGATTTTTAGAAAGTAGAGAAAACAACGTTGTCAAGGAAAAGCAAAACCCCATATGGACAACAGAGAAATACAGAGTTTTGAGGAAAATTATTTTCCTTTGTGAATTTTGTACAAAGGCCAAATTATCACTCCAATGTGGTGATACATAAACCTTCTCAGACTGCCAAGAACTCCAACAATTTTTCTCATATACATTTTCTTTGAAAGTCCAAGAAAATGGAGCAGTAAACCAAGATATAGAAGATCCAGGACAATGGCACCAACCCAGAAAAGAAAGGCCATCCCCGGACTACAGGACTACAGCTCAGTCACATACTGGCAGAACAGCAGACTTCCAGCCCATCCTCCCCTGGAGGAAAAAGGCCTCCAAAGGTATATAATGAAACCTTGGGTGGTGAGTAACTTGTTCTGTGAATGTTCCACAAGACGAGCAAACATTTCTAATAAATTTTAACTTGATAAGCGATCTAGCAATATGAGTAGTACGTGGCACTGAACATCATCATCACAACTGAGCCAATGGTTCTTGAAATTTGATTTGACATACAAGTGCTTTGGATTACAGACATGTTTCCGGAATGAATTATGCTCATTTTACTTACTTGGAGAGGGCAGGGCAGGAAAGGTAGAGGGTGTTTATATAGGTTAGATCTCCCTCTGTCACAGCAAGCAATGTTTTTTAAAAATGTAGATATCTGGAGTCAGTGTCTAAAGTTCTGATATTGGTCCATTTGATGTGGAGCCCAGGAAAATGCCATTTTTTTATAGGTGAAGACAATCTTGCATTTATTTATTTATTTTTTGTTTCAAATTAATATCGGGGCACCTGGGTGGCTCAGTCGGTTAAGCACCCAACTTCAGCTCAGGTCATGATCCTGCACTTTGTGGGATTGAGCCCTGGGTCGGGCTCTGTGCTGACAGCTTAGAACCTGGAGCCTGCTTCAGATTCTGTGTCTCCCTCTCTCTCTGCTCCTCCCCCGCTTGTGCTCTGTCTCTCTGTCTCCCCAAAATAAATAAACATTAAAAAAAGTGTTCAAATTAATACAAGTAAAATGGACCTGTTGATGTACACTTCTTTGAATTTTGACACGTATTTGAGTAAGGGAAGGAAGGGTATGACCATAAAACGCTGACACTAGAGAGTGCTTTGGGCCCACAAAACTGTTCTTCACCCTTACTGTAATGGTAGTTACAGAAATATGCGGTGTTAGGGAGCATGGCACACATTTTTCAGTGGGTGGTCTGCAGGCTGCACTTTGAACAACATTATTGTCATAATTTTCTATTAGGTCATTTTTGTGCCAAGTTCGAACGTCAGGACCAAGTCCAAAAACCCCTCGTGACCAAGTGCGCTTTACCTGCCATCTGTGTTTGCCTCCCTTTTCACTAATATGCGCTGCAGCCTTTCATTAGACTCAATGATGAGCTCCACCTCTGAGTCTTTGCCCAGGCTCGCCTTTGCGCTGCGATGCCCCTTCCTTTTTTTCTCTCTCACCAATTCTCTTCATTCCTTCAGGCCCCAATCCATGTCTTACCTCCACTATGAATTTTCTCAAAGGAACCCAAACAAACTTAAGTGTCTTTTTTATATTTCTCAGTCATATTCTACTGCATTAATTTTCATAGTTCAATTCTTCATTGTTCTCTAGTTAGTCTGCAAGTTTTAACTGTATCTGCCTAAGATACATGGAAGGCTCTGAGCGCTTTTCTTGTTCTTCAGATCCTCCTGCAGTGCTTGGCACAGAGATGTACACACAGTAAGTGGTCAAAAACTTATTATTGATTGAACAAGGCAGTTCTGCTTCAAGGTCACACCTAGGGCAGGATACATCTGAAGCAGGGAGTTCAGAAGGTGCAACAAAAATGTTGTAAATAGTACGGGGTTCTTTAAGGCAGGCACTTGGCAAAACATTTTTGAAGTAGAAACCTGGGAATTGCTGGAGAGGGGTGCACAGTCAAGGAAATGTCTTTTAAACGGTAGCTGATTTCACGCAGAATCTGAAAACACGCATAACACAGTGTATGTTTTCTGCACTGGCAGACTTCCAGTTACCATCAGTAAATCCTGTGGCATTTGGAAAGACATCTAATGAGAGTTATGGATCATGGCCTCCCTTCCTGCTACTTTTCAAAAGGTAAGGTAGAGAATAAGAAAGGCTTCTGGGAACTTGGAGAACTGAGCATTACCCATTGGTATGGTATGTTACAAAACACCAATAGGGTGTTTTGTAGGGGATATCGCACTGAGATATCGCACGCAAATTGGCCAGGTCAGTCTCCCTGCGTCAGTCTCCCCCTCACCCCTGCATCAGTCTTCCCCTGTGTAAGAGGAAGAAAGAGGGGCAGATAATGAATGAGTGTGCTTTGAGTTCTGCCATGATTCTTGCTTCAATCATGTGGAGTCTGGGAATTTTTGTCAAAATCATGGGAAGAGTACAAAACAAGCCAAAACAGTTTCTGTTTCCAGATTCATTTGTGTGGAATCTCCACAGCACCTTGAATGTTAGCCCAGAGCATGGTATACATTCAGATGAATTCCATCTCTTCACACTGAGTAAATCAATTTTTCATTTGAATCTTATCTATGCGTGTCTGACTTCATTAAGGAATTGTACTCTATTTCATTCAATAACATTGTATACTGTAGCAGATTATTTTCTTCAGGCCATTTCCAATAAGGACATGGGTTCTGTGTAAAATGCCGCACATCTCTCATGGACTTAAAGGAAGGTTTCATTTGTGTTCTAAGAACACAGGAAGGCAAGAGAAGTGCAGCCTCACAACTAGACGTGGGAGGGAGGCTTGGGAGGAGGGAAGAAGGAAAGTTATCAATGACACATCAAGGATGGAGACTATCAGGCTGGCATGAGCTGAACATGCAGCAGGTGTGGGGCAGAGAGAAGCTGAAACCAAGGCATACCTAGGAGCTCAGTAAAGCACTATTTTCTTTAAAAACCAAGTTTAGGAATCTTCACTTGCTATGGAAGGCACCTTAGAGACTTTGTGCTTATTGAAGTATGTTTACCCATGTGCCGTCATGTTTATATGTACTTGCAGATAGAGAGCATCTTTAGATTTTATTTCTCTCACCTTTGAAATGAAAGGTTAATTGAATGTAGGTCTACAAGTAATGAGATCTCAACTTTAGTTACACAAGAAGAACACAGCGTAAGCTACAGGCTACTTTTCTTTGCAAATGCTCCGTTGGACAGTCTTGTAGCAAGCCTAAATGAATCACTCTCTCTCTGAATAATAATAGATGTTCTTTTTCTTTCTTTTTTTAATCTTTATTTATTTCTGAAAGAGAGAGACAGAGTGGAACAGAGGAGGAGCAGAGAGAGAGGGAAACACAGAATCCAAAGCAGGCTCCAGGCTCTGAGCTATCAGCACAGAGCCTGACGCCGGACTTGAACTCACGAACCGTGAGATCATGACCCGAGCCAAAGTCGGACACTCAACTGACTGAGTCACCCAGGCGCCCCCAATAATAGATTTTCTACTGTGTTTAACATTCACTGAATACAAACAGCTCCTATAGCTTTAAGAATTAACAAAATTAAATTTAGTACTAAAACATGTTATAGTTTCACGTAAACTATAAGTGGGTTTTTGTGTGTGTGTGTGTGCAAACTTACTATTCAATTTTCACTTTTACAGTGAATAAGTGAAGACATTTTTTACTTTGTATTAGGATTTTCCAAGGGGCTGAGCAAGGTAAGGCCACCAGATAGGGGACTGGGGGTTTGTTCTATTAGGACTAAAGGAAGATCATACCGCCCATATCTGAGAGGTGTTCTTAGTGACAGAAAGTGCTGTTATGAAGCTAAAACACACTTAGGATCCATGCAAAGCTCCACAAAAGCAGGAGAAAGAGCCAGCTCAATCCAGGAGTGGCCAAAGAATGCTGTCTACCACTGCTAAGTATCTGCTTACAGAAGATGTTCACTGCTTCTCCTGTTCTT
Organism: Felis catus; assembly: GCF_018350175.1. Classification (NCBI taxonomy): domain Eukaryota; kingdom Metazoa; phylum Chordata; class Mammalia; order Carnivora; family Felidae; genus Felis; species Felis catus. The sequence goes on along the minus strand of NC_058372.1, from coordinate 70,036,226 downwards.
TCTCCCAGCTACTACTTGGAAGAATGAGGCCTTAGAAAGGAAGGGGGAGAATGATCCTAGAAACCAGATGACTCACATACACTACAAGATGTGGGAATGAGAGGCAGGAGATGGGAGAGGAAAGAACTGATTATGCTGCTATAAAGACTGCTCAATCAAGACCCTTAGAATCAAGATGAGGGATCTAGATGCCAGCTCTTGGAATCACACCTCTACTTCCCATCCTCAACAATGTCAAATTCTGCCTAAGATAAAAAGATATTTCAATTACTGTCTAAAGCCACCTCAAGAAGTATAGCCCTCAGAAAGAGATAATATAAAAGATGAGGGGTAGAAAAAAAGGGAGGTCTTAGGAAGAGAGTAATGAGGTGGATAAGGCAGATCAGCAGTGTTGGGGTTAAGAACGGGAACTCTGAAATTAAACTGCTCAGTTTGGAATCTTCCACTATTAACTGTTTGACATCAGGCAAGCTGTGTGACAACTCTGTTCCTGAAGCTTCCTCATCTTATAAAATGGGACTAACGTATTAGCCTCCTCATAGGGTTATTGTGAGGATTTACTGTATTCATATATGTAGAGCACTTAGAACAGCACCAGCCTATAATAAGGAATTCAGAAATGCTAATTTTTATTATCATAGCCTGCGAGAAGAAAAAAGTAACATCCCAAGAAAGATAAGATAGAAAAGAGTCATCTCACACCCTAGACTGAGATCTGGAGGGCCAAATCTGTTCACAAGTATGTTGGAGAAAATGAGACTGGGGTGGGTGGAGGGCTTTCTGTTTTAGGGGCAGGTAAATTAGAAGTGCAGACTGCTTTTGTATTTTGGACCAGGCTGTATCATCTCCTACACATCAGTGAACAGAAGTAGAGAAAAACACTATATTAAATACACTAAGCACTATTTGGTTTGTGATATTCGAGGTCATTTGTCACCTTGAGAAGCTTTTTCTTTGGGGGAAAGATTTGAGCATTGTTGCTGAAGGTACCAGACCTTTAGTAGTCACTTCTTTGAATACAGAGAAATAACTAACCTTGGCTGTATCAAGGCAATGAGTTTAGGATGATAATAGCTTCTCCCCAAGATGGTTGTGACGGCTATAAATCATATACAAAAACATTGTCATGTTACATAATCCTGGAAATTAGGTAAGATTCCCTGTTGAAACTCTTTGAAAAGAATCAAAGAGAAGACTGAGTTGGTCTCTCATAGCACTTAAAAGACAGGGTTTTCAACATTTCCTGGTGGGGGAGAGGAGGAACTGGCGACTCAGTTTTTTGTTATTAGTTTTAAAACTAAGTGGGCATGAAAAGGTTGCTGGATCCAAAAAATCCAGGCATTGAAAAGTGATATATAACGGTGATTCATCATTAAAATAAACAATGCAAGCTGGGCAAAATATTAATGTAAGAGTTCTAACACAAAACGTGAAGATTATATCCAGAAGGATATTGACTCTTAGAACCACATCTCTGTGCATGATTCTCCTGCATGTTTGTGAGGATGAAGGGCTTCCTGCTGGAAGGAAAAGGGGCACCTCTGTGGTGACAGAATTCTTTCAGGTTCACTTTCCAAACTCTGGCACCTGAATGCTAAATGATACACTGATAAGCAAGTCAAGGTACATTTCTGCATTCTACACAGAGTGAGACTCTGTGTTTTCACTTATATAGTCACTTATCTGACTGCTTGGTTCTGGTGAAGCCCCAGTTTCACACATAGAAGTAATAGGAAAACCCATAAGTGCTGCCTCCCACATAAACCTCTGCTTTCCCAAATGTATATGCAAAATTGTACGCTTACAATTTTGTTAGGGCAGTGGATCTCATGTTAAGTATTCTTACACACACACACACACACACACACACACACACACACACACCACCACCAGGCCTGGAAAGGACCACTTTCCTTCCTGAACCCCAGCTCTACTCCTTCTTGTGATTATGTTCCCTTCTTCATAGGGTTCTCTCACTAACCTTTTCCTCTAAAATGTATAGTTATTAAATATTTTTTACAACCCAATTATGTTTATTTTTATAGCCAGACTGATCACTGATCAACGTATAATGTTTGAAAGCATTCAAGGTCATTTTTCTGATCTTAATTTCCAAGGATAATGCTTTGATTTCTGTTATGTATTTAATGATACATGTAGAAATACTTTGTATTCTTGTCACATAGCAAAACCTCAAACGTTTTCCTTGTGACTCGAGTCAGTGCTATATTTTTAATCCTATTTTGGCTGAAATATGAAAATGACATTCAACTTGAGTCATTTTAAGTGATTATTTGTTATTTAAAGAAATAAGCACTCTTAAGTAATGTAAATTAAAACACAGAAAAAAAGAAATTGATTTCAAAGTAGAATTGTCGTGACACTTTCCCCCTTTTTGAGGTAGTATGGCTCAACTTTTTCTTGATATTAATCAACGGATTAAAGTACCAGAGTTTTATTCCACACACATCATGCACTGAGGCCTTAAAGAAAACTGTCCATTGTCTTTATCCGTCCATACTTCTGACTTAGCTGATTCTGAGACTTCTGTGTATTTCTGTGAGCTTTGGTGCTGATCTTGATGCCCTGTGAGTTGTTCCCCACAAGGGGTAGGAAAAGAGACAGTTTGGCATGTTGGCTATTCTTCCTCTTTTCTGTCCTTTACCAGTAAGTCTGGGTGGGCTAGGGGCTTGGGGAGGTGGGTAGGCAGACGGGTTCCTTGGGGCCTGACAGCAGCAGAACTGGGGTGGGGGGCAGCTTTCCTGTCTTTAGGGGCCAATGGGAAGTGCTAAGGATCTCTGAGGGGGCCCACTCTGCCTACCTCCCAAAAACTTAGCAAAAGGAGGCTTGGGAACATGTAGACACATATTTATTTTTCAACATTAAACAAAAACAAAAACAGAAACAGAAACAGAAACAAAAACAAACAAACAAAAAAACCTGGGAGCACCTGGGTGGCTCAGTCAGTTAAGCATCCTGACTTCGGCTCAGGTCATGATCTTGTGGTTTGTGAGTTTGAGCCCCGCGTCGGGGCTCTATGCTGTCTATGCTGACAGCTCAGAGCCTGGAGCCTGCTTCAGATTCTGTGTCTCCCTCTCTCTCTGCCCCTCCCCCACTCACAGTCTGTCTTTCTCTCTCTCTAAATAATAAATAGAACATTAAAATATTAAAAACTAAATAAATAAAACCTAAAAAGCAATGTATTCAGGTGCTTTCTGGACACATTCCTTCTTTTGCTATTGAGTTTGAGATGAGGGATTCAGAAAGAAAAGGTAGTAATCATTCTCCAGGGTATTCCCAGAAATTCCCATCTCCACACAGGGCACATTAAATGGTACAAGTCCTCTGAGCTCCATGCCAGGGTACTGGGTAACCAGAAGGAAGTGGGCACATGAGGAAGTAAGGAGAAAGACAACAGGACTGACCGAGGGAAAGTTAGGAAGAGGTGGGCAATACCCAAAGGCGGCTATAGGGATCCATCTCCTCTCCTTGTTTTTTCAGTAAATCTTCACGCACACTAAACCTGATTTTTTTTTCATAGAAATATTTGAAAATATCCTAAGGAAATCATCATCGATATGCACAGAGATGCATCACAAGCTTGCTCCACTTTCAGATTGTATAAAGTGGTTCAAAATAAGCAACAAAGTATGCGTCTAACACTGGAGAGTTGACTTAGCAAATTATAGTGTACCTATATAAGAGGATATTATGCAAATAGTAACATGCATGTTGTGAATATATTTGGCAACATGAAAATATTTATAAAAAACAGTATTTCAATTTGATCCCATTTTAGTATAGAGTGTTCCATTTTCCACTCTGACATGCTAAGTCATCACTTCAATCCTCACAATAAGAAAAAGCTGAGCAAACTAAAAATCAACAACTTTTCTTGCAGCTGTTTTAGAATCGAGGTCACAGAGCAAACTGCTGCTCCAAAAACGGAAGCATCAGATACCGAGAATCACAGGTTACTAGGAACAGAAGCAAGTCGCTGGAGCCAGTACTGGTAGGAACACACACTAATTAGCAAGTTGCCAGAGGCTCAGTGTGGACAGCTTGAGAATTAAAAACTCTGGGGCCCAGTCCTAGGAGACCCCCTTTGTATATTTTACCTCCCAAGAGCCCTACCAGGCTCTCATAGTAAAGATCAGACAAAATTCCCTTCATGCTTCCAGCAGAGGGACAGGAAAATTCGCCATTTTGAGATATGCCCAGAGAGCTATGTACTCCTTGACAAGGCCTAAACTCCAGGGAAACTATTTTAGCAGCAGCTAACTGATCTGGGAGAAGGGAAATACCCACCTCCATCCCTCTCTACCTCTCTAGCCTTTGACATAAAGAAAGAGAAATACCCATTTTCAGTCATCTCTAGCCTTCCTGTTTCACGTAAGGGAGGGAGGAAAGCTGAGGAACACTTCTGAAGTTGACAGCCTGGAGGTTCACTGAAAGCCTAATTGGAAGGTTATTGAATACTTTCCCTTCCTCCACACCTTACCACCACATCAGTGGAGCTACTGTGTTAGAATGGTGGATTGTACCTAAAGTAATTGAGAGACTCAAATCCTATTTTAAGGAGTCTAAAAAAACTCCAGAGATGACAGTGGAGACAAAAACAAGGGCACTATATCCATTAGTTGAAAAAGTTTCTGGAGGACTTAACAGTAGTTTTCTCTGGGTGATGAGATAAAAGATTGTTGTTTTTGAAATTCCCCCAGTATAATCTCATTTTTGGGGGAATTGTTAAGTGTCAATTAAAAAGTAAAATTGTCAGGAGTAATACATCACTGACTTTATAAGGATCATTTTGTCAAAAGCCAAAGAAATGGAAATGGGATGCTGAGGCAATGGTGGACCTTACTAGGCACTAGACTGAGGGCAGCCAGTGTGGAGTAGAGGGTGCCTAAAGAGATAAGTCAAAGAGAATAGACACCCCCCCCACACACACACTATAAGGTGCTGAAAGCATAGAATAATCAAACCTTAATCACTCTGGGGAAATAAACTCTCATTTTTTGACAGAAATGAGCCATGTCACATGGAGTACTCTCTCATCAGCCCTTGTCCACAGGATCAGCATCTGGATAATAATGGACGTGAATTAGATGCTGAGATGCTTCCTGCTCTTAGGTCCTAGGATTCTAGCACTGATTCACAGAGAAGTCCATCACTGACTATTGGTGTTCTGTTGCCACCATAGCAAATTAGAATATAGACATTTGTGGAGGGTCATTATCTGCCCACAGTCTACCTTCTAGATCTGTTGCACATGCAAAATACATTCACCCCATCCCAAGCTGTCAGAAGGTCTCATCCCCTTATACCATCAGCTTAGAATCCAGAATACCATGTAAATCTCGTCAGCTATGAGGTCCCAGATCTCATGACCTAAATGATCTAAATCAGCTGTAGGTGAGGCTCTGGGTGTCCCTCCTGGGATACAATTTCTCTCCATCTGTAGTCCCATGAAACCAGAAAACCAGTTATCTGCTCCCAAAGTACAATGGTGGGATAGGCATAGAATAACAGTTATAGACACTAGGTTTGAAAGGGGAGAAAATGGAAGAAAAAAAAAACAAAGAGTCACCAGTCCCAAGCAATTTCTAAACACAGCCAAACTTCATTAGGTTATTAGGTTATTAGGAATTCAAGAGTTGGATGCTTAACCAACTAAGCCACCCAGGCATCCTGGGTGAGACATAGTTTAACCCATAACAACCCCCTTCCTCCACATTCAAAGCTAGCATAGTTGAGTCCTTCTCATGTTGCCTATTTCCATCCCCCTGTTCTGCCTCCCTCTTCTGCTTTTATTAGAAATATAATTAGATTGGACCCATTTGGATAATCTGAAATAATCTCTCTATTTTAAAGTAAACCAATTAGCAAACTTAATTCCATCTACAACCTTAATTCCCTCTGCCATGTAATGTGACATATTCACAGGTTCTGGGATTAGGGCATATATTGCTTTGGGGGCCATCATTCTTTCTACCACACTAACCAAGAACAGAGTCCACCCTACTTTCCAACACATACCTATTCTTAATTTTTTTTTAATGTTTATTTAGTTTTGAGAGAGAGGCAGAGTGTGAGTGGGGCAGAGAGGGAGACATAGAATCTGAAGCAGTCTCTAGGCTCTGAGCTGTCAGCACAGAGCCCAATGTGGGGATCGAACCCATGAACTGTGAGATCATCACCTGAGCTGAAGTTGGATGCTTACTCGACCGAGCCACCCAGGCGCCCCAGCACATACCCATTCTTTCATCTAAGGCCACTCTGGGCCAAACTCTTGGGGAAATTTTCTTTCTCTTCATATTTGTCCTCTTTCCACTGAGGAAAGGACTCTTGTTCCTACCCCACACAGAAGAGTAGGAGCAAGTTACCTCTGCCTCCTTCTCTACATGGGGATACATTCTTCCTCATTCTTCCTCACAGAAGCAAAACTTACCAGTCTGACTAGTCTGAATCTAGGACGTCCATATGGCCAGGTTTGGGAAGGCTGGAGTTACTGTGTTGAGGGCAGAAACCAGACTTAATGCTTCCTCTTGCTCTTAGTGTATTATGGATCAACAGGCTAGGAAGTGTTCCTCTAGCAGAGGCATCCCTTCTCCAACTTTCCCATTTTCCCCTTTATTCTCTGCACCTAGCTTCACTGGCCCCCTTGCCTTTTGTGATAAGTAAGTGAAGAAATCAGTTTAGACTTGCCTCTGCACCCTTCTGTCTTCTCTTCAGTGCAAGAGAAAAGAGCTGCACTTTGTCCTCAGGTCTGTCACATTCTCCAATCCATTTTTTTTATCCAGAGTCCTGTTTTGGTGTTATTAATTTTGTAAGTACCCCCATAATCTTAAAGCAGGACTCTCTAGATAAAAAGCACTTACAAAATTATTGTCACCCATATCTTCCTTCAGTTTGAGCACAAAATTCTCCTGTTGATGTCTGTTAGTCAGCCTTTAGAGAAAAGGAAAAATAGCATCTTGAAACTCAAATAAGACCACCTGTTTCCCTCTAGTAATGCTGCTGTATGGAGTGCAGAGGTTTATTTGAAATATTCTAGGGTTATCTGCAGGATTGTTTGACCAGGAGGCTGATATAGAGGATCCCCATCTGCCCCAACCTTAAAAGCTCAATTTTTATCAGTCTGAGTTTCACTTAAGCTTTTAGTTGAATAAGATTACCTAGTGCTAAAATCACTGTGTGAATCCATCACATTGACATTAGTAAATGACCCTGTTGTGATATCAGTAAAGGTTGGTACACATTATATGGCATTCAACTTTTGGTACTTGTCAGCAAGAGCAGTGCAGAAGATTGTATTCAATTTGAAATAAAAGAGTTTATAAAATATCAAAATTAATAATATATCAAAAATCATAGTTTGGTAGACATATGTTGTTGTTGCAGCTCATTACGCAGTCTCCCATCTTCTGCTAACAGTACCGTGATTTTGCTCTGCCCCATCATTTTTGCCCCAACTTTATGCCATGTGCTTCAGGCAGGGCTTCACATCTACTGCTAGGGTAATTATGGGGTTCAAGTCTGTCCAATCTGCACATCTAATTCTTTAGCTACAATGATTGGGGGTAGGAATAGGCATGTGATGAAATCAAAGACAATGAGACAATGAGATTCAATGAGACTTTTTTTTTTTTTCCCCAGAGACATTGGAGGAGAGGTACTGTATCTTTCCTATTGTCTTGGACCTGAAAGGATATAAGTGTAAAGCTCCTAGCAGCCATTTTGCCACCATGAGGAACATGAAGGCTAGCAAGGCTAGAGGACAGGGTCATAACAGCAATTCATCTGAACTGCTGAAACCAACCTTGCTTACAGTTAACCCACCCCTTGAGCTATTCAGCCAGGAAAGGCAATGAAGTTCCTATGGCTTAGCTGGTATGAACTGAGTTTTCTATCTTTTGAATCAAAAGAGACCTCCCTCTTGACTAACTACCAAGTTTTATGTTCTATAATAACAACTTAAACCCATATCTAAAGAATTCTAATTGTTTTCTGAAATACAGACATAGCTTTAATTGTCATTACACAGATATGTAATACAGAAGACAATGTCAAATGTATATATAGTTTAAGAGATGATGTATAAGTATGCCAAATGATTAAATATGTGGATTTTCCCCTTACATAGAAAGCTTAATACATATTAGAGTCTCATTTTCTCTGGGCAACTCAGAGCTCCCGACAGAGCTGCTCCTGTGAATATTCTGGTTGTTTGGGGAACTACAGAAATATCCTTTCTCTCAGTGTAGTATCTCCACAGGTTGCTTTGCCTCTTAAAATGCAGATAAGTAACACAACACATTAGAATCAAAGTCTTTATTATCCTCTCATATAATTGGGGAAAAGTAAGAATCAAATAACTAAATAATTTGTTGTTAATTATCACCTTGTTGTTAATGGCAAAGGGGAGTCCACATCTCTGGATTTCTGCTCTAGGATGTATCTTTTCCCTCAGCCCCTGATGCAGGCATGGACATTATTTACTTATCACTTAAACTTTTAACATCAGAGTAGAAATAATAAGTTTGATTGGGATGAAATTAATACCTTCAATACATTTCTGTGTTAGCAAACCAGTCTTTTTAGGACAAAGCTAGCTGTATATGAAATTAACCATACATAGCATGGCCACAAGTGACCTAAGTGAATGGCTTTTTTTTTTAATGTTTATTGATTTTTGAGAGGGAGAGAGAGACAGAGCATGAATGGTGGAGGGGCAGAGAGAGAGAGAGAAAGACAGAATCTGAAGTAGGCTTCAGGCTCTGAGCTATGAGTACAGTGCCTGACATGGGGCTTGAACCCACGAACCATGAGATCATGACCTGAGCCAAAGTTAGACGCTCAACCGACTGAGCCACCCAGGCACCCCATGAGTGGCTTTTCATTCAAGGAAGTTCACTTAGTGCCAGAATTCTATACAGTCACACCTGAAAGGTCTACTGTTACATGATATGATGACTATCAGAGGAGTCTGCCTTTCATATGTCATGTAAAAACCACTCTAAAACTTAATGCCATAAATAAGGCAACAACAATTGTATTATATCTAGTGATTTTTACGCACCAGGAATTCAGTGCAATTCTTCTGCTGTACATGGCTTGGACTGAGTCACAGGCTGCTGGCAGGTCTGGAGAATCCAAAATGCTTTCCTTCACATGCCTTCCTTATGCCTTAGTGAGGATGTAAAAATGGTGAAGCTGTCTCCAGACTCTCTCTCTTTAGCTGCTGTTATGGGTTTTGTGTTATGGACTTCAAGTTTCCCTAAATTAAAAGTCCCTATTTGGAGATGGGGTCTTTATAGAGGTAATCAAGTTAAAATGAGGCCATTAGGAAGGGTCCTGATCTAATATGATTGGTATCCTTATAGGAAGGGGAAATTTAGACAAGAGACATGCATACAGAAAAGATGATGTGAGAGACAGGGAGAAGCCAGGTGTCTGCAAGCTAAGGAGAAGGGTCTGGCACAGATTCTGCCTCACAACCCTCAGAAAGAAACAACTGTGCCAACACCTTGACTTGGGACCTCTAGCCTCCAGAATGGAGAGACAATAAATTTCTGTTGTTTAAGCCCCCCAGTCTGTGGCACTTAGTTACAGAAGCCCTATGGTTCTCAAAAAGTGGCTCAGGACTCTATAAAGTCCAAGGGGAAAACTATCTGAGGTAGGGCCCAGACCTGACATAGAGTTACTTCTGCTGTAGTTTCATGGCCAAAGCAATCACAGCATATCTCAGATTTGTGGGAGGAGAAATAGACCCACCTTCTGATGGAAGGAATGTCAGAGAATTTTTAGTTCTTTTCAATCTGCCATAAAAGTGGACGGATAGGATCTAATGAGAGTTCTGACTTTAGGGAACTGATGCCAACGAGAGCATCTGTTCTTATTTTGGTAAGAAATTGTAAGCTATGCATATTCTTACTAAGCTTATAATGTTTCAATCCCCGTAAACACACATCTTCTCATCAGTGACTGGGATTCAGATAAAACAAACCCGCAGACTTGATTCTCTTATTAGTCACAGCCTTTCAGGCAAGTCTTCCAGTGAGGGCCCACGTTTGGGGGTAGGGTAACATTGAACCCCAACTGGAAGGGTTTAGAAAACCTGCTTCTGGGCTCAAGCCGGCCTGTCACAAGCTGAGTTACCTTGGGCAAATTAACTTACCACTTTGCACTTCAGTTTCTTCATTAGGAAAAAGAGAACAAGGTCATCATGAAGGCCTCTTCCATCTATGAAATTGTATGATGCTTGATTATTTTTTTTTTGCTCCATAATAAGGATTTATTATTACAGAGAAATTAAAATTTGCATAAAGGCATTTCACTGAATTTTTTTAAAAGTTTGTGTTCACAATTCCTCCAACTAACTGCATCTTTGAAGAGTTGTGTTATCTACTACCTTAGTTCATTTTAAAGATTTGTAATCTACTTTATCTGTTATACTGTGCCTGCAAACTAGAATGTCCTCCCAACTATTTTAGTTCCAAGCTTCCTTGCTGAGGCTTGAAAACAGAGGACTAATTGGGGCAAACTGTGCCAGGAACTTTGACCATATGCTACTTGTCCATTAAACTCAGAACAAAGAGCACACATTGACTTCACAGCTCATGTGTAATGAAGGTGTCTCTGAAACTGCCCTTGCCAGGAACTGTGACTCATAGATAAAAGATCCTCTGGGTAGTGAACTCTCCCCAGAGCCATCCCATCACAGAGAGAGAATGCTTTTATAACACCCACATACCTTATTTTTTATGCTACACATGGCATTTTAAGCTTCCACTTGTAAAGAGTCATTTTCAAGCTCAGAGGTCAGATGTGCTGAATAAAACAGGTTATCAATTTAATGGGAACTAGTGTTTGAAATACTTTCCTACTTTGGTAAATTCTCTGAGCCCTGTAAGAGCCTGTAACAGGTCCAATGGAATGACCTCTTTAAACCACCAAAAGCTCATTTACACACTCCTTGTAACTGATCCTTTAGTTCAAGACTTCTTTGAGCAATTGCTTTTTTTGTGCTAAGCTTCAGAGCATACATTCTATCAAAGCAATTTAAAAGGTCTGACGTTTGTGAAGAAAATCAAAATCAGGAATCTCTCTGCCGACTTCATGGTCAATATTCCGTTTGAAAATGGCAGAAAGCTTATCAATGTGATGTGAGTGTTGTGCTTCCTTTAGGAGATTAAGGAATAGAGCTATTTATCTGTATTTTACCCAAGCACCTATATCCTGCCTATGGATTTCCTGATGACAGAAGGAGATTGTTTCATAAAAAGAGCAACATGACTCATGATCCTAATTTCACATCTCTTCCCCCATAGCTCTCTAATTAATATGTTTAAACTTCCCTTTCTTCTTCATATCAGTGGCATTATGTATTTTCTGGGTGAAGCTTAAACACTGATGAGAGCTCAGCAAGTAAGGACCTTCTTTTATACATAGATGTCATTTTCCATAAAAGTCTATCCCACCATTTTCCTGCCTTAACCCTAAACCACAACCTATGCACAATGTTCAATAAGGTCAGGCTAAAGATACTCCGAACAGTTCACAACAGTTTGCCAGGGTTATACTCTTTTCTATCCAATTTGTGCTAGTTCCTTTTTAATTACATTTAGCTCTCGAATTTATTCCTGCCACCTTCTGTCCCCAGAACTTCATTTTTGATTTTTGCTTTCCCTGTGTTTGACACTGTATGGTTCTTAGTTTTGGTTCACCTTTATATTTGTGGGATTTTTTTTTTCTCAAGGCAACATATTGTACACCAATTGATTCCAGCTTCAATCCTCTGGGTTCAAAGTCTTGGTCATGGTTCCTTTGGCCAGCAAATTATATATTCCTAGTGTGTTGGGAAGAGGGATTTAGCAACAGTTTTGCACAGAAGAGCATTCTCATGTGCCCACCCTCCAAGTTTTTGACACTTCATCTGCACTTCTTCTGTCAGCCAAATTTAAAGGCTGCATTGACACAACAATACGATGACAGTCTGGGTTCTATCTCTGGGCTGGAGAATCAGAGCAAAGATTGCTTCTTACTGTGATACCTAGTGCATTAATGTAGTGGATACTGTTGGCTGCTGATAGCTCAGCACTGATTTCCTCTGGGAATTTCCCTCTGGCTGAAGGAAGCTGTCTTATCCGGATCATGCTTCTTTCTGCTACAGAGGCATCCCAAATCCTATGCGTGGTTGATTTGGGGATACAAGACCCAGCTCCCTTCCCTCAAATTAGAACAACTCCCAAGAGCTATTCCAGCTTAAAACCACCCCTAAGTCTCTATTGTGGCTACCTTACATTTCTGCTTCTCCCTCTGCCCAATCCTGTTTCCTTTGCTCCCTGGTAGGTGTTGTTCCCTTTGAAGAACACTCTGATAAGACCTTTACACAGAGCTCTTTATTGGAGTCTATTCCTAAGACGGTGGGATCTTTTTCTGCAATTTAATGCTAATTTGGGCTGTTTCTGAAAACCACCATTTCCATAGGACATGGCATCTTATATAAATTCATATGTCAGTGTAATAACAACGGAATAAGTATCATCACAGATATGAACAACCAGTGTTGATAAGCAAACATGACTGGAAAAGAGCTGTAATTACATGCTTTATATAACATTAAGACTACAACAGAATATATAATTAGCTGCCTAGTGTCTTTGGTATTGAAGTTACCAATCTAAGTGATTGCATTGTGAATAAGTCTCAATAGGCAACCTCTTAAAACATAAAGAATCCTCAGTTTTCCATAAAAACCTACCAAAAACATGTTTAACAGTTTAGTTGTTTCAGTACAAGGAGCAAGACATAAGTCAGGACTCTTACCACTAAATATAACAAATAAACTTTTCCTTTTTAAAGTTAGAAACTAGTTCGAAACCAAAAGGAAATTGAGCTGGTAACTTGTTTTTAAACTCCACACCATATTTGGAGAATAAGTGTGTGCATTTGGGGCAAGTGTAGGGATTCAGGTGTAGAAATTTTTTTAAACTTTTTTTTAATGTTTATTTATTTTTGAGAGAGACAGAGACAGAATGTGAGTGGGGGAGGGGAAGAGAGAGAGGGAGACACAGAATCCAAAGCAGGCTCCAGGCTCTGAGCTGTCAGCCCAGAGCCTGACGCAGGGCTTGAACTCATGAGCTATGAGATCATGACCTGAGCCGAAGTCGGATGCTCAACCGACTGAGCCGCCCTGGCACCCCCAAGTATAGAAAATTTTACAGAAAATAGTTGTGTGCTCTCTTGGTTTTATAAACTTTAAAATACAATACCAGTATTTCATAACCCCACCACACACACAGAGTGAAAGCCCCCATCTAATTATGCCTGTGCATGACTTGTCTCTTTCAGTTTCCCTATCTGTAAAACAGAGATAAGAATATTTTCTTTCCTCATAAGTGTGTTGAAACGATGGATTTCCTAATGTGCATAATGTGCTTTGAAGATGAAAAGCTTCATATAAATGCGACATGTTATTATTGTGCCTAAATTTATGAGGTATCACACGTGCATAATTCCAAAGCATACACTAAAGCTAAAATTCATCATGAATAATCTTTGAGGTTGTAAACCAGAATTAAATATAAAGGTAAAAGACAACCTTCTGCACATGAAACATGGATGATATTGATTTTGTTCAGATTTTCCTTGTACATAGGTTGGTTATATCTTACAATTAGATAAAGAGTGAACTAGGCATAAATTAACTTTTAAAAACAATGTGATGATCAGTTTTCAAAGCTTTGTCTGTTCCCAGCAAAATTCTCAATGATAAAGGTTTAATAAAAGAGTGTCTCTTTTCATTTATTTTGTGACTTAGGGAATTGATTGGTACAGCATTAGGATTTCACTCCAACTCATCAACAACAAAATTTTGGCAAAGACGCATATGGCTGAACATTTTTGATCCTTAAATGCTCTCTTCATTGCCAAAAAAAGTCATAATTTTGTTCAATATACTGCTTCTGCCTCAGGAAAAATAAATCCTATTATGATGGTGGAAGCCTTGTTGAAATTCTCCTGGGTTCATAATCAAAGTGACTTTTGTATATTTCCTGACTCTGCTACAGTGATGTATTTCAAGGTCAGATGAGAGATGCATTTTTGCTTAATTTGTGGCATATGACATTTTATGCCAGGCAGCTATCTGCCTGGATTATTGTCTCTTTATCCTTGGCTGGGTCTGCATATCCAGGGGGACCTGGACTCAAAAGCCAAAGCACAAGCCCAGCACGAATGTTGGTGGCAGGCACCTTTCTGGCATATTCCTCATCTCTGTGCTGGAGGCGGGCCTTGCCTGTCATCTGCCTAAAGAGAGTTAAGGAGGCTCAAGAGAAGAAAGATTTGTCTTTTTTAAACTTTCAGTTCTGGCTGTTTTAAATGCAAGTGTTTGGGGAAGTGGGTAGTCTTTTCTAGACACAGTGAAGAAATGTCCCACTGAAGACTCCTGTGAAAGCAGGAGTCTTGATTCATTTCACTATTAAGGAATTGTCATCAGGTATAATCAATCTCTGGTCAGGAGGATGTTCAGATCAGTGATGCATATACCTGACTTACAGTGAAAAGTATTGGTCTCTCTCTTAAGAGTAGTATTAATTGAAGCATGAGGGCTGCTAGCTAGCACAATAGACAAAACCATTTACTAAGATAGGGTTTCATTGCCATGAAGGCTAATTCTTGTCTAGAAAGAAAGCATGGAATTACCTCCATGCTCACTGGAAGCATCAACTCTATATTATAAAGTACTTTAAGGAAGTTCAAATGATAATAACATGAAAGTTAAAGGCTTTTTTTTTTTAAATAAAGGATTGGTTTGGTCAGGGGAAAGCATAACTATTTACTTTGAAAGCTGCTTTTTTAGAGCAAAGTCAGAGGTGGTTATTCATTCCTTTATTCATTCAGCTTATTTTTATATTGGATAGGTCCTTTGTGTCACGACTATGATGCATGAACGATACAAAGAAAACCAAAATGAAATTTCTGCTTTTCCAAATGTTGTCTAGTGGAAGGAATCAAATAGTAGAGGGGGTAAAAAAGTTTGTGGCTATCCGTAGTGCAGGTCATTTTATATCTTGGTTAGAATGGATCTTCTGGGAATAGGTGAGGAAAAGGAGGCAAGAAAGAAGGAAGGAAGGGATGGAAGGTGGGAGAGAAAGGAAGGAAAAATTAAACAGCCTAACTTTCCTTATTATACAAAGCAAAATCTCAAAATCTCATTGTTGTTACAGTAAAAGATGATTTTACTGCTAGAAATTCAGGATAGGTGCTGGAGAGTCCAAAGTGTCCACATCTACAGCCTTCGGACTTTCCACTCTTGCCACGGCTGTCTGTTTGGAGAGGCTCCTGAACTGCTTCTCTGTCCTTATTCACACCTCTGATGAGTCAACTGAAATTGAGGGGGATCCAATTCTAAGAGGACCTTTCAGACAGATCTAATTTTAAAACATATATTATTATAGGACATTTTATTTTCAAACCAAGATACTTTTTCATATAAACATTTCATTTACATGGAGGAAATGAGAACTCGTTTAAATAAATTGTATATATTTTCTTGAACCTAATAGGATAAATATTACTCTTGGATTTTTAAAAATATCAAAAATGAATAGAATACAACAGACCATCTTGTCAAGTACCCACCAATAAGACAACCAATTTTTTAAGAAAAATATTTATCAGAGTTGACATCATTTTTGGGTGTCCTCTGTATTTTCCTTTATTTAAAATGGAAATTTTGAAAAGAAAGGGCCATGAATATCTATGATGATTTTGCTTTACAACCTATAAATACATAGAGCTTGGATGAATAAATCATTAAGAACATCTCACCATTCTGTTACTTACATCACGGTCAACTTCTCCCATGTCAAGAGATCTAGGTCATCCCTCCCTCCTCCACCTTCTTCTATCCATTCCCACTCCCACTCCCCCACCACCGCTAACCCCTAAGCCAGGTCCAGCCCTGACTGCACATTAGAATCCTGTGAGGAGATTTTAGAAAAATCTGATGCTTGGGTTCCACCCCAAAGTTTGAGATTTGATTAAACTTTGTGTGTGGCCCAGGCACTGGTGTATTTTTAATAATCTGCTTGATTCTAAAATGTAGCCAGTGTTGAAAAACCTCTGTCCTAAACCTACTTCCACTGCTCCTTTGGAACTCAGTCTGTTATCATAAAATCCCCTGTGTGCCTACTACCTCTTTGAAAGTTTCTTTGTTCTTGCTCTGACAGTCACCAGGCTGCTTCCTGACAAGACTGCTTCCTCTTCAGGCTTTACTCCCTCCTTAAACCTGCAGCATCTCTCCTTACCCTCAGCTGATGACCTTGACTAGATTATTTCTCAGCTTAAAGAAAAAGAGCAACCAGAGGGAAATCTCTCATCTTACCATCTCCTTGGATCTGGGCCTGTCACTGCCTTCCCTGCTGGTAAATAATTGAGCTGGCCTTGCTGGCACTGGCTTCTCACCTACCTAGGGACGTAGCTGCAGTTAACTCCTCTCTCTTCTGTCACTACACTTGCCATGCCTGCTAAGTTATTCCCATTGACAGGGATGATATTCAAATAATATCAGCATAAGACGTAATCTCAACGCAAGCACTGATGAATCCTGATGGAAGTGACTGGAACCACCAGCATTCCGGGTGAATGTCATCTGTTTGCCCATCACAGAGTTGGCCTGTTTCAATGTCACTCACCCTCATAAACACATTCCCTTGATGGCACAGACCCTCTAATGACCATCTTCCTCTGCTCCTTTTATTGCAAAATTCCTCGCATTGTTGTCTCTACTAACTGTCTCCTCATCCCATTCACTTTTGCACTTTATCCTGTTAGGCCATCACCTTGTGCTCCCCGTAGAACATCTTTTATTGAGGGCACCAGTATTTTCCATGCTGCCCAGTGCCAGGGTCACTTGCCAGGTTTCACCTGACTTAATATCTCAGCAGCACTGGCAATTACTCTCTGTTCCCTGAAAAACTTGCATAATGAACTTATGATTAAATTGATACTTTTGTACCTATGTAAAATGTCAGTTGATATGTCATAACATTATTTTGTAGGAACAATTAAGACAACTGGTTCAAAGCTTAAAATATGTGAAGACCCCTTCAAAAATGTCAAACCATGAAATAATGCTTCTTAATGAAGTTATGTTGATTAAGGCACAACCGTTTGATTTTTACTACTGAAACAAATAAATGCATCCAAAAATCTGACTGTAGGACTGCAATTGTGTAAACTAACTAGAAAATTGTTTACTTTTGTGTTTGGAGAGTCATAAAATGTCTGTCTAAATTGATGAAAATAAAAATTTAAGTATGTCTCAAGTAGGACAAAATATGGAAGGAATATTCCATAATTCAACTTAAGACATATTAGACTTTTTTTTTTTGTAAAAGGGAAATAGTTTGACGTTCTAAACATTAGGGCCAGAGTACGCTAAATTCTTACGGGTTTACTGAAAGAAAATATTATAGAAATCCTGTGCCTTGAAACGCCTGTGCAAAGTCATGATAGTTCAAGTTTCTATTATGGCTAAGGTGAAAGGCCCGGTCTTCCATAACAAGGAGGTAAACTAAACTCCATGAGATATATACAACCCCAACGTGATTGGCCCTGGTAAGCTGCTTCTCTTCTTTCTCTACTTGCATCTTAAAAGTGGCTTTGCACTTCAAAACAGTTCTAGAACCATATTCAATTTGATATATGTTAAAAAGAGGCAGTTTCAGGGCACCTGGGTGGCTCAGTCTGTTAAGCCTCCGATTCTTGATTTCGGCTTAGGTCATGATCTTGCGATTTTTGAGTTCAAGCCCTGCATCTGGCTCTGTGCTGTCAGTGCAAAGCCTGCTTAGGATTCTCTCTCTCTCCCTATCTCTCGGTCTCTTCCCCGCTCTTGCTTGCACTCTCTCTCAAAATAGATAATGAAAAACTTAAATAGAAAAAGTTAAAAAAAAAGGCAGTTTTTTTCCCTAGAGGTTCCATAAGGATGTGAGGAAAAGAAGTCTTATTATATCTTCCACAGCAGAACTTAATAAAATCTCCTTTGAAATGTGTCCCTTGTTTCCCAGAAAGTGGCTCTCTCTGGCCAGTCTCCTTTCTTCTCTCTCTCTCTCTCCCCCATACAAAGGTTTTCAAAGCTCTTTGTTGGTTCTCTCTCCTTCAACTTTGAGAACAACAGTGGTAGCCACACAGTAGCTAGCCCCTGACCCCTTAGTATTCCTCAGATACATCCATTGAAGGTTTCATTGCTTTCCCCACGTGGTTCTTCAAGGTACAGAAATGACACTCTACTGCTAAGAAAATTAACTTGTCCTCTAACACTATACCACCTTAATGACTTGTGCTAAATTGCTAACATTTTACAAAAAGAAGAAACTGAGCTTACTTCAAGTAAGACTCAATAAATTAACACAAACTTTTCCATTCACAGTTGTCATGAAGGGGCTCTTCACTTGAAGTGTGGAATAAGTTTGTACGGGACTGTTTTTGGGCAGGACAATCTGGACTTAAAACTGTGTTGTAAGTAGGAGCTGAAAGAGCTATTTTCACTAAAAAGACATTCACAGTGCAAAATGTAATTTAAAAGGGGTTGAGAGGTATTCTTTCCACTTTTGTGAGGAGTGCAGAATTAATTGCTTCAGAGTCTGGAGGACTCCTGAGAACAAAACATCAATTTGGCACCTGAAGGCCTCAGGACATCAGCGGTAGAGTTTTGTAGGCTGATGGCAAAGTGACGGGTGGTAAGGAAACGTCGGTGAGCACAGCAGTGCCTGGAAAAGGAGATGAGATGCAGTGGAGTGGTGGAATCAGCATTCTTTTCTAGGCCCCAGAAATGTAGCAAGGTGTTTATGGCCTTGGTCCTCTGCTAGGTGCTGGGCATTACAAGAGAACAAGGTCCCAGTCCCTGACCCTCCCAGGGGCAGAGTAAAGTGACAAAAATGGGCATCAACAAATAATAACACAAATAATTTCTTAATTCTAATTTCAATAAATAGTCAAAAGAGAAGTACAGGGGCTATGAAGATATATACAATGGAGAAAACTAATTCAGTTTGGAGCATCAATTGTAGAGGCCTTAATGGGAGACATGGCCAAAAGGAGACCAGAGCTAGAAGACAGAACAAAACCACCACTCTTGGTAGATGAGTGGATTTGATTGTGGGTACATGCGACATTCCAGCTATGAAGAGAGGGTTTGCTCTGGCAAAAGAGCAGTGAAATATGTGTCACTGCACTAATGATTTTAAATTTAACCTCAAATTTAGATAGCTTCACAGTGTTCCTTATGTATCCTGTTATAAAACATAAGAGGGATATTTGGGTCCCAGTAATGAGAGGTCTTTAACTAGATACAAAATCCTGATCCTAACAAGTAACAATATAGATCAGGCATCTGTCTTAAAACAACTTTAGTAAGTCATATTATGATGGATATGTTCATCTTTTCATATATTCTTGTGTAGATACTCAGTTTTTTGAAGTTATAATGAGTAAATGTAAACCAACCATAACTTAGATACTATGGTCATTCTACCTGATATCTGTTCTATTCTTTCAAATGCAAGATGTTAGAAATAGAGGGGTGCCTAGGTGGCTCAGTCAGTTGGTTAAGCATCCAACTTCACCACAGGTCATGATCTCACACTCCGTGAGTTCGAGCCCCACATCAAGCTTTGTGCTGACAGTTCGGAGCCTGGAGCCTGTTAGGATTCTGTGTCTCCCTCTTTCTCTGCCCCTCCCCTGCTCATGCTCTCTCTCTGTCTCAAATAAATAAATAAAAATATTAAGAAAAAATTGTAAAAAAAAGATGTTAGAAACAGAAGTGACCTTTGAAACCCAGTCAAACCTTACATTTTGTTAGGAATAGAAGCCCAGATAGTTAAATGATTTCACAGTATCAGTAACCAAATTAACATGATTCTGCTCCTTGGTGAGTTGCAGAAAAAAAACTACATCAGGTGGAATTGTCACAGAAAGGAAACTTTATTTGCAGCAAATAAAGAGACCACAGGGAATAACTTCCAAAGCCATGACTCCCTGAACAAGGGTGAATATGTTCCTTTTAGAGTTAGGATGAATATTTAGAAAGGGCAGCCTTGTCATCATATGTAGAAGTGGGCATAATATCAAACATGCACCTTAAGCATTGAAATCTCCCTTCAGACTTAATTGAATCGATCTTCTGCAAAACATATCGTAGTGAAACTGGCAAAATACAAGGATAAAGAGAAAATTCTGAAAGCAGCTAGGGATAAACTTGCTCTAACATATAAAGGGAGACCTATAGGACTAGTGACGGATCTCTCTACTGAAACTTGGCAGGCCAGAAAGGAATGGCAGGAAATGTTCAATGTGATGAACAGAAAAAATATGAGAGAATCCTCTGTCCCTAAATCTGTCATTTAGAATAGAAGGAGAGATAAAGGTCTTCCCAAACAAACAAAAACTGAAGGAATTAATCACCACTAAACCAGCCCTACAAGAGATCCTATGGGGGATCCTGTGAGACAAAGTACCAGAAACATCGCTAAAAGCATGAAACCTACAGACATCACAATGACTCTAAATCCATATCTTTCTATAACAACGCTGAATGTAAATGGACTAAATGTTCCGAGCAAAAGACACAGGGTATCAGAATGGATAAAAAAACAATACCCATCTATTTGCGGTCTACAAGAGACTCATTTTAGACCTGAGGACACTTTCAGATTGAAAGTGAGGGGATGGAGAACTATTTATCATGCTACTGGAGGTCAAAAGAAAGCTGGAGTAGCCATACTTATATCAGACAAACTAGACATTAAATTAAAGGCTGTAACAAGAGATGAAGAAGGGCATTATATAATAATTACAGGGTCTATCCATCAAGAAAAACTAACAATTATCAATGTCTGTGCCAAACACGGGACCCCAAATATATAAAACAATTACAAACATAAGCAACCTTATTGACAAGAATGTGATAATTGCAGGGGACTTTAATACCCCACTTACAACAATGGATAGATCATCTAGACACATGGACAATAAAGAAACAAGGGCCCTGAATGATACATTGGATCAGATGGACTTGACAGATGTATTTAGAGCTCTGCATCCCAAAGCAACAGAATATACTTTCTTCTCAAGTGCACATGGAACATTCTCCAAGATAGATCACATACTGGGTCACAAAACAGCCCTTCATAAGTATAAAAGAATTGAGATCATGCCATGCATACTTTTGGACCACAATGTTATGAAACTTTCAATCAACCACAGGAAAAAGTCTAAAAAACCTCCAAAAGCATGGAAGTTAAAGAACACCCTACTAAAGAATGAATGGGTCAACCAGGCAATTAGAGAAGAAATTTAAAAATATATGGAAACAAACGAAAATGAAAAGACAACAATCCAAACGCTTTGGGACGCAGCGAAGGCAGTCCTGAGAGGAAAATACATTGCCATCCAGGCCTATCTCAAGAAACAAGAAAAATCCAAAATACAAAATCTAACAGCACACCTAAAGGAACTAGAAGCAGAACAGCAAAGGCAGCCTAAACCCAGCAGAAGAAGAGAAATAATAAAGATCAGAGCAGAAATAAACAATATAGAATCTAAAAAAACTGTAGAGCAGATCAATGAAACCAAGAGTTGGTTTTTTGAAAAAATAAACAAAATTGACAAACCTCTAGCCAGGCTTCTCAAAAAGAAAAGGGAGATGACCCAAATAGATAAAATCATGAATGAAAATGGAATTCTTACAACCAATCCCTCAGAAATACAAGCAATTATCAGGGAATACTATGAAAAATTATATGCCAACAAACTGGGCAACCTGGAAGAAATGGACAAATTCCTAAACACCCACACTCTTCCAAAACTCAATCAGGAGGAAATAGAAAGCTTGAACAGACCCATAACCAGCAAAGAAATTGAATCAGTTATCAAAAATCTCCCAACAAATAAGAGTGCAGGACCAGATGGCTTCCTTGGGAAATTCTACCAAACATTTAAAGCAGAGATAATACCTATCCTTCTCAAGCTATTCCAAAAAAGAGAAAGGGAAGGAAAACTTCCAGACTCATTCTATGAAGCCAGTATTACTTTGAATCCTAAACCAGACAGAGACCCAACAAAAAAGAGAACTACAGGCCAATATCCCTGACGAAATTGGATGCAAAAATTCTCAATAAGATACTAGCAAATCGAATTCAACAGCATATAAAAACAATCATTCACCATGATCAAGCGGGATTCACTCTTGGGATGCAGGGCTGGTTCAACACTTGCAAATCAATCAATGTGATACATCACATTAATAAAAGAAAAGATAAGAACCATATGATCCTGTCAATCGATGCAGAAAAGCATTTGACAAAATTCAGCATCCTTTCTTAATAAACACCCTCGAGAAAGTCGGGATAGAAGGAACATACTTAAACCCCATAAAAGCCATTTATGAAAAGCCTACAGCTAGTATCATCCTCAATGGGGAAAAACTGAGAGCTTTCCCCCTGAGATCAGGAACATGACAGGGATGTCCACTCTCACTGCTGTTGTTTAACATAGTGTTGGAAGTGCTAGCATCAGCAATCAGACAACAAAAGGAAATCAAAGGCATCCAAATTGGCAAAGATGAAGTCAAGCTTTCACTTTTTGCAGATGACATGATATTATACATGGAAAATCCGATAGACTCCGCCCAAAGTCTGCTAGAACTGATACATGAATTCAGCAAAGTTGCAGGATACAAAATCAATGTACAGAAATCAGTTGCAGTCTTATACACTAATAGTGAAGCAACGAAAAGAGAAATAAAGAAACTGATCCCATTCACAACTGCACCAAGAAGCATAAAATACCTAGGAATAAATCTAACCAAAGATGTAAAGGATCTGTATGCTGAAAACTATAGAAAGCTTATGAAGGTAATTGAAGAAGATATAAAGAAATGGAAAAACATTCCATGCTCATGGGTTGGAAGAATAAATATTGTTAAAAAGTCAAAACTACCCAAAGCTATCTACACATTCAATGTAATCCCAACCAAAATTGCACCAGCATTCTTCTCGAAGCTAGAACAAGCAATCCTAAAATTTGTATGGAACCACAAAAGGCCCTGAATAGCCAAAGTAATTTTGAAGAAGAAGACCAAAGCAGGAGTCATCACAATCCCAGACTTTAGCCTCTGCTACAAAGCTGTCATCATCAAGACAGCATGGTATTGGCACAAAAACAGACACATAGACCAATGGAATAGAATAGAAACCCCAGAACTAGACCCACAAACATATGGCCAACTAATCTTTGACAAAGAAGGAAAGAACATCCAATGGAAAAAAGACAGTCTCTTTAACAAATGGTGCTGGGAGAACCGGACAGCAACATGCAGAAGAATGAAACTAGACCACTTTCTCACACCATTCACAAAAATAAACTCAAAATGGATAAAGGACCTGAATGTGAGACAGGAAACCACCAAAACCCTAGAGGAGAAAACAGGAAAAGACCTCTGTGACCTCAGCCGCAGCAATTTCTTACTTGACACATCCCCAAAGGCAAGAGAATTAAAAGTAAAAATGACCTATTGGGACCTCCTGAAGATAAAAAGCTTCTGCACAGCAAAGGAAACAACCAACAAAACTAAAAGGCAACCAGCGGAATGGGAAAAGATATTTGCAAATGACATATCAGACAAAGGGCTAGTATCCAAAATCTATAAAGAGCTCACCAAACTCCACACCCGAAAAACAAATAACCCAGTGAAGAAATGGGCAGAAAACATGAGTAGACACTTCTCTAAAGAAGACATCAAGATGGCCAACAGGAACATGGAAAGATGCTCAACATCAGTCCTCATCAGGGAAATACAAATCAAAACCACACTCAGATATCACCTCACACCAGTCAGAGTGGCTAAAATGAACAAATCAGGAGACTATAGATGCTGGAGAGGATGTGGAGAAAGGGGAACCCTCTTGCACTGTTGGTGGGAATGCAAACTGGTGCAGCCACTCTGGAAAACAGTGTGGAGATTCCTCAAAAAATTAAAAATAGACCTACCCTATGACTCAGCAGTAGCACTGCTAGGAATTTACCCAAGGGATACAGGAGTACTGATGCATAGGGGCACTTGTACCCCAATGTTTATAGCAGCACTTTGAACAATAGCTAAATTATGGAAAGAGCCTAAATGCCTATCAAATGATGAATGGATAAAGAAACTGTGGTTTATATACACAATGGAGTACTACGTGGCAATGAGAAAGAATTGAATATGGCCCTTTGTAGCAACGTGGGTGGAACTGGAGCATATGATGCTGAGTGAAATAAGTCCTACAGAGAAAGACAGATACCATATGTTTTCACTCTTATGTGGATCCTGAGAAACTTAACAGAAGACCGTGGGGGAGGGGAAGGAAAAAAAAAAGAGGTTAGCATGGAAGAGATCCAAAGCATAAGAGACTCTTAAAAACTGAGAACAGACTGAGGGTTGATGGGGGTGGGAGGGAAGGGAGGGTAGGTGATGGTTATTGAAGAGGGCATCTTTTGGGATGAGCACTGGGTGTTATATGGAAACCTTTTTGACAATAAATTTCATATATTAAAAAAAAAAAACATGTTCCTTAAGGAAACATGTCTGTACGTACATTGTATGTTATGTTAATGAGGCTTGTATTCTTTGTTGGGTGGAGATGTTAGCATTACAGTGAGGTAAAGGTAGCTGTCATTAACTCCATGGTCCATCTGAATGATTCGAGTTGGGGGTGGAGCTCTAACTGGTCTGGGTGGTCTGAGCCACCAGAGCTCCTCACCAGGGCAGTTGTTATTGCTTAGAGGGTGGTTTTGGTGCCATCACATCATGCTATGCCCACTGGGTCTTTTGCCTGAATTAAGAGATAAGCTGGAAAGAAAAGCTTAAGGGAAAAGGTCAGACGAAGCCCAGTGGGTACAAGCAGGTGGGCAGTCAAGGTCAGGTCCTGGGGTCTAGCTGGTGACACATCTATGGAGCAGAGTTAAATATGCACAAGTCTTGCCTGCGAGGCCTTCACTCTGCATTGCTGCAATCCTGAATGCTATTAGCTTTCTTGTTTATTGTCTATAACATTTATTACAGTATTCTGGAGAGTGATTTTTGTAGTTTTCTGGTTTCATCACTCTTTTTATCTTCATTCTTTTCTAATTCTTTCTCTTTTTTCAACAATTACTTTGCATATCCTTTTACATCTGCCAGTGTCTGGTTTTATCCATTTCACATTTATTTATCATTATATGAATGAGAGTGAATACAAATAAGATCAACAGTTTGGACTGGATTATTGTTATCGTCAAATGTAAATAGTGAGAAAGAGCACAAGAAGAGAACTTGAGGAAAGTGAGAAGATACAGAAAGTAAAAAGTCCCAGAAGTCAACTACCTGAAGATCTAACAACAAGAAAGCATGTCCCTATTTATTGTACTATAACCAAAATGATTACATCTGTTGTTCTAAAAATGTTAAGTAGAAGTAAAATAGTACCTAAAGTAGAAATTTAAATATTTTTATTAATAATGTAAATTAAAGTACATTTCAATCTAGAAATTAAAATTATTTTATATATGTTGTCAAAAAAGTTATTTTTCTTATAGTATTAAAAATTAATTTAACTAAATGGAAAAAAATTCAATTTCAATAAACATTGAACATTAAATTATTTAAATAAGTATTAAAATTTAATTAAAAATTTCATGTTTTGTTAAATATTTTAATAAAATAATTTTCTAATTCTAATACTCAATATCCATCTAATTGTAATAAGAATAATGTTAAGATATAGCTAAATATCTATATATAGAGAGATATATACTTTATACATACACCTATACTTATACAAATCAAAGACAATTTTAATTCTTTCTTTATGATAAATTTTTTTTAATTTAAATTCAAGTTAGTTAGCATACAGTGTAGTCTTGGCTTCAGGAGTAGAACCTAGTGATTCATTTCTTACATATGACACCGAGTGCTCATCTCAACAAGTGTCCTCCTTAATGCCTATCACCAGTTTGGCCCATCCCTCCACCCACTTCCCCTCCAGCGGCCCTCAGTTTGTTCTCTGTATTTAAGAGTCTCTTATGGTTTGCTTCCTTCTCAGTTTTTATCTCATTTTTCCTAATCTTCCCCTATGTTCATCTGTTGAGTTTCTAATACTGTAAGAGAGCAGAATATTCCTCAGGTGCCACATGTATGCCAAATTACCACACTAATTTGTGAGAACCTCCAGAACTATACTTGGGAGCCAAAAGAGAAAGAAGAAAATGACTCTTAGCATGACTGGTAAATGAAATACTGTTAAGCGAGAAATGGTTGAATTCATGCTAAGTATTTTTTTTTTTTCATCTAACATAAACACTCTGTTGCTTAGGTCCTCCTACCACTCTGAAATAGCACTATTCACAGACATGTGTGAGTAGTTGCCTTTTATTTTGAGGATACAGAGCAAGAGATAGGGAGAAATAGCATCTGAACAGTGTTAATCAGAAGGGCAAATGTTCAGGATTCTTAGGGACAGTCTGCCACATTAAGTGCAGAAGGCTGCATGGCAGAAGTGTATATATGTCCTTTAATTGTATGTGTGTCTCTCTGTGTGATCTGTGGGGTCCCTTAGAGCATAGGATTTAGAGCAAGGGATCATTTTGCTGTTGTCATAGGGTAGCACTGCTCAGTCCATTTTTTCAAAATGAATATTGACCACAAATTTTGGTTGGACTTGCCTAGTGGAAATATGCTCATTAACTATAATTCATAGCCTTCTCTTTACATTTAAAGATGTCAGCAAAGATATACATGTATTAAAAAATAATTTACTATGGAAAGATTTACATATATGAACAAATACAAATCTGTGTATATATGCATGAACAAATTTTATTAATTAGGGTTAGATTTGGCTATAAGCGAGAGAAAAGCAAAATAATGGTGGTTTAAATATGATGAAATTAATTTATCTCTCACACAAACAAAATCTAGAGGTAACCAGTGATCCAGGGCTGATTGGCAGCTATGCTCATAAAGTCCCCCAAAATTCAGGATCTTCCCAGCTCATGACCTTGCCATTTGTCAAGTGTGGCTCATGACACCGTGGTCCAAAATGGTGGCATCTGAACTCCAGGGAGCAGGGTGGTGGGAACTCTGAAAAGAAGATGAAGAAAGGGACCCTGACTGGATCTTAAGGAAGTTTGCTGGTAATTGCCACATGACACATCTGTTTAAATTCCTTTAGACAGAATTAGTCACGTGGCCACAGCTAACTGCCAGGAGAGCTTTCTTTTGGGCAGCTAGCATGTGTCTTAGCATAGAACAAAGGAGAAACAACTACTGATGGATAATTATATCACTTTTGCCACACTTTTTTTAGTTATATAGATTATTGATAACATATAATAATACCACAAAATAATTTATGTCCATAATTTTCTTCTCTAGCATACTTATAAAAAACTTAAAAAAAAAACTTTAGCCAATAATATCTGGAATCTTAGTCCCACATATTTTCTATTCCACCTTGATCATGCTAACTCTGTGTGCACTTATCTGACTACATGTCTATGCCAGTATATTCTGGATAAGCCAGTTTTTTTATCTTTATTTATTTATTTGAGAGAGAGAGAGAGACAGGCAAGCAGGCAATAGTGGGGGAGGGGGAGAGAGAGAATCCCAAGCAGACTCCACACTCAGTGCAGAGCGCAACGTAGGGCTCAGTCCCATACCGTGAGATCATGACCTGAGCTGAAATTAAGAGTTGGACACTTAACTGACTGAGCCACTTAGGTGCCCCCAGTTTCTTTATTCAGCAGTGATTAATATACACGTTGTAAAGAACTTAAGTGTGTGTATTTGCAGCTGTGCTAGGTTTGCTCTTTAAATATTCCAGCTGCTTCCTACTGTTCTGTGTCATTTTGTTCAAGTATTACAACTTTGGAAGTATGGCACTGACATGCCTTCTGCAAACAGCATGCCTGCAAATACTTTCTGGCATTGTGGTGACAGAGTCTTCAGCAGGTGCTCTGACTTTAGGGCATGCAACATAATGTCTGGCTTGATTATTGCCTGAAAGATTTTGACATCAGTAGATTCCTTCACCCTGAGAATAGTTCTCATAACTCATTAACGGACAGTTTCATCTTCAACAAGCACAGCTATAACAATTAGGGTAAAGGGGTGCCTGGGTGATTCAGTCAGTTAAGCATCTGACTTCAGCTCAGGTCATGACTCACGGCTCATGAGTTTGAGCCCTGCATTGGACTCTGTTGTCAGCACATCCTGTGTCCCTTTCTCAGTTACTCCCTCCCCCTCTCAAAAATAAATAAAAACATTAAAAAACAATTAGAGTGAAAATTATTATTGTTTAGTACATATTTTTTGGATTTTACTAATTTTATGAACACTTAGCACATTTGTTTATTTAATTATGTTTGGCGATGGCTGGTGAATTTTATGTCTTTCTTTCCAGATTCTAAATCAGGTATCTGAAAAGTATGTGTCTAACACAGTGCTTGGAACATAGCAACTCAAAAATATGTATTTAATTTATCAATTAATGATGTACATTAACAACAAAATAGTTTGGATAGCATTTGAAAGAAGAAAAGTTTTTACTTCAAAAGTCTTCATGAGTTTCTATCAAATTAGTAAGAATCAAATAAGGCAATGTGACAAAAATGCTGTAACAACTGACTATACTTGGAGATAATAATCATCTCTATTTGAAGCTTGATTCAAAATGTAAAAAAATTCAACAAAAGCAGGGGAAGTATAAGTTTATGATGTACATTTTGGGTAAACACTGTAGTTTAAATTCAGTGGAAGGCAGGGACACCTGGGTGACTTAGTCAGTTAAACTCTGACGCTTGGTTTTGGCTCAGGTCGTGATCTCATAGTTTGTGATTTCGGGCCCTGCATCCAGCTCTGCACTGACAGTGCTGAGTCTGCTTGGGATTCTCCCTCTACTTCTCTCTGCCCCTCCCCACCTCTCTCTCTGTCTCAAAATAAATAAATAAACTTAAAAAAAATAAATTCATCAGAGGACAAAAAATGGTAATTGTTCAAAATCTTTAAGAGAATAATATAAATCAATCATCTTGAAGTAGGCTTTTTTGCTTTGGAGTGTTTCAAGAAGTTAAGAAGTCTCTTCTAGCCCTGTGATTCTACTAAAGGTATCCAGAAGCATAGCCTTTTATCTAGTCCACATTAGACAGTTGAGATCAGAGGAAACCTTAAATGTCTGGAATCTGTGGGTTGGCAGGCAACAACTTCTATCAATTACCAAGATCATTTATTTCCATAGAGAGTGATATAAATATTTCCACTTAGCAATTCTGTTGTTCATTTCATGTCCCATCCTAATGTTGTCCTCAAACTCCTCACCCACATTTCCTGCAAGTACATCTTAGCAAAGAACAGAGGAAACAACTCTGTATGCCTCCAAACCTTGAGCTTGCCATATAATTGCCATGCTAAATCGCATCTATACTCAAGGATGAAGTTTCAGGTAGATCTGTATTTTTGCCTCATTTGCTTGTTTTATGAAGCCTGGATTTCCTCTTGTTCAAGTACAAGAAGTTTATGGTGATATAAATAAGTATGTTTAAAGGAATGCATACACTGAATTTCAGCTATAAAATATTAGGATGAGTTAAGGATTTTGTAAATTAACAGCACTTACATACACTTTTACTACATTGATTTAAGGAATAAATGGAATACGGTAATAATAATGCATATACAGTGTGCATTTTCTGAGATGCTATGAAATTTTTCCAAAGATAAATATTTATTTTTGTTTTTCATTTCCCTGAAAAATTAAAATTTAGATGATTAGATTTTCTCCCCCTAATTTATCTGGACTCAGCATCCTTACAAATTTACTACTTGCTCACAGTTATGGTATAAAACAGTAGTTCTTAAAGGTTTTTGTTAAATATCAATTCTATCCAAACTATCATATTATTTAGTTATCTAATGATAGTTGTCCTATTTTGTATTTAGGGACTTTATTTGTCTGAAATAATGAAAAAAAAAGATTTACTTCTCCTTGCTTATAAAAGGCCTTTGAAATATTATTAATATTCTGCAAATGACATAAAGGGTAGCAGTTTCTATTAAATGAGTTTTTTATTTTAACAGGGACAATGCATAGAACTGTTCAATCTTCAAATGGCTTCAAAGCATTTGTTGATTAATATTAGCTTTCGAGGACAATATCTATCAGAGGTTGTTGCTGATATATTAGAGAATCTATATTTATTTGTATATATGTATACTCCTTAAAGGCATAGACTTTCTTAAAACTTTGATTTATGAATATGATATGTTTAAGATAATTTAAGTGCTTATGATTTACAATTTTTTCAATGTTAATGTTTTAGTTTAGAGAAGTTTTTACTTAAGTTTCTTAGAATTATGACTTATAGTCTTTCTAAGTTATCTGGTATTCAGTGAAGAAGCTAGAACAAAAGTGTGCTCAATCATCCTTCAAGTCATATAAGCATTAGAATTGTTATAAAAGCAAAAGTCAATTACAAGCGTGATTGACTGATAACAATGTAACATAAAGCAAGTTAGCTGAAAAGATTAGCATTCCACTCTGCAACAGACTTGTTAAAGAAAAGTCTCAGGCCCACAACTTATAATCAACGTCAAGATTTGTCCAAAACTGTCAGTTGAGTTTTCTGTTATGTTCTCAGAACCTAAGAAAGAAATGTAATTAATAAAAAATAGCAGAACAGTGCTACTGCCTTGTTAATTGACAACAACTTTGAGTGAAGCCTGCCGTGCAGAGAAGACAGGGAAGTGTTTCACTACCCCACATGGCGACTTGGTCCCACACATTTACATGACTATCCTCACCAGCACCAACAGGGCCTCTGACTCTTGAGGATTAGAGGTAAAAAGAATGACACTGAAAGAGACAGGAGTTACAATAAATCTCAGTAAAGAGAAACGGAGGGCCTGTGTCCAAAATGAAGTGTCCAAACCAAAGAGGTGGTTTCAATATTCCCTTTGGAGACTTACAAAGATGTTAGGTTCAGTTTCATTTGGAAAAGCATGTTACTCTCTGATAAGGCAAGTATATCGAGCATTCATTTACTCTATATAATGGCATTAAAAAACTGGATGAAATTTTAGGCCCTTTTTTTTTTCAATAGAGCGCTTTAAATAAGGAAGTAAGATGTACAAATGTGACCAAGGGATGGTTAGAATGACAAGCAGTGAGGCTAAGGAAAGAATGTCTATAGAGAAGGTAATTCTGGAATTTAATATGAAGGCTACAGGGGCAGTGTAGCCAATTTTGGGGGGAATGTCTGACCGGGAGACTGCTTAGAGGTAGATGTGGCTCTTTTCTTCCTTCTCTTTCTCTCTCTCCCCTCTGCTTTCTGTCTTCTCCCTGCTCCTGTCTCTTTCCTCTCATGGAAGTTCTCCACTTCTGGTAAACTAGCTGCTCACTAGTCATTCTTTAAGTCAGTCATTCACTTGCCACACCTTTATGGGTCTTATGGAAGCTGGTCTTTTCCTGATCATGAATGGCAATTCCTGCCATTAAGAAAAAAAAAAAGTCAGGTTTTGAATTTTTGTTGTAGTATCTAAAGCTAACAATTTAATTTACTTAACTAAATATTTTGACACCTAAAGTGACTGTGTTTACCTCTTTATTAGCTTCAGGGCATATGTGATTAAAACAAGTTTTTATAGTATCTTTTAGAAAGATACAAACTCCCAAATATTTGATAGAAGATTTAAATATCTAATGATAAAGGACTATTTTACTACATTACTGTATATTCATTAGGTAAAATACTGTAAGAACCCTACTAAAATGATATTTGTGAAGTTTTTAGAGAAATATGGAAACTATTGGTGTTATACTGTTAACAGGGAAAAAGAGAAGAAAGCAATTACATTTTAACTAAAATTCTGTTGCCTGTGAGATTAGTGACTCGGTATTAAATAGCTGGGTAATGAAATGCCGTATGTTCTGTGGCCAGAGTGTGCTAATTGGTATCACACAGAATATATCTTATTGTTCATACTAATAAACAAGGCAGGAATTCAGTTTCACTTGAGACACAATCTGGAGCCACCCACAAGGAAGCAGATGAAACTCCTTGGTGCCCCACAGCTGGGGAATAACTGAAGCAAGATAGATACTCAATACAAGGGGTATTTCTAGTGTTGGACCAGGAAAGAGAAACCATTTACAGTAAGAACCAGGGGTAGGGATTTTCAAATGGAAATAGACCTCATTAGGACTATAACTGACCACCAAATATCAGCAGTCTAAAGGATTCCTTGTGTAGTTGCAGATTTAGAGGCAGATCATTTTCTGCAAATAATAATAATAATGGCTTTGAAAGAGAAAACATCATCTCAAAACACAGTGGAAGGTCAGAATTTGGTGCATTTGGAAGAGGAAATTAGGCTTTTTTTTTTTTTTTTTTTTTTTTTGACAGTACATGTGAGCCGGTGAGGTATAAAGAGAAACACTCTTAAGCAGGCTCTATGCCCAGTGCAGATCCCCACACAGGGTTTAATCTCATGACCCAAGATCATGACCTGAGCTGAAATCTAGAGTCAGATACGTAAATGACTGAGCCACCCAGGCACCCCAAGGAAATTAGGCTTAATGGAGATAATTTTCTGCCACATTTGACCAAAGGTTTTTACCATTACCTTAGTGGGAAGGAGTTGGAAATTAAGTATCAGAACTTCACTGTTATTCATTGAATGTCATAAATTTTATGTTGGACTGATTATATATTGTCATTCCATTTTTAGTTGCAATCAATTTCTTTATTGTCTTTATAAAGAACTAAAGTTAAGTTATCTCTGAAAGTGGGGTTCTAGATGAGATTTCACCTATTATAGTGAAGTTTCTGATTTTAATTGGAAAAACCATATGATCAACCCTTTTGAAGATGTTGACTTGTACCTTTCTAGTTGTACAGCATAACAGAATTAAAATTATATATGAATATGGACATGAGCTTCTAGGATACAAGGAAATACCATAAATAACTCATTTACTAAGATGAGGTTTTGGGTTGATTTACTCTCCCTTTTGTAGGATTTGTATTACTATTGTTCTACTGATATTTATTAACTATTACTGTGTTTCAGAAAAGATAAGGAAAATTTATAATAATATTATCTGTGCAACATTTTTTAATTTAGTTGCCTCAATAACATCTTTTCAGTATATCTATTATCAACCAAAAGCATGGACTTTATCTACTCTATGGTGTCAATGACCTTCAGCCAATGATCTCTAGAATTATCCCTATAATTGAACAAGTTGACTTTATTATTCATTATAGTGAGGGAGAACACACACCATAAGGAATTATGGAATACTTCAGTAAGAGATTAGAAAGGACCTATTACAGGATTTGGGATTTGAAGGGGGAGTAATTTGAGGGGGAGTAAGGAAGCAGAACTTCATTCTGGATTGGATGCTGTTGGGAAGGTAGGGTAATTCTATGGTTGGGTATCTCAGTAAATCTTATGTTTAGTAACTGATAAAGCTATAATTGATGGAGAAACACCAGACACTCATAGTAGCTGGACAAAAGGGAGATTTTATATTTTGTTGGTAACAAAGACCAAAACAGATACTGTTTTTGTCTCATTTTGTGATGATCTGAGTAAACTTGTCTGAGGTTGGTATTCTGTCAGATTGTTTATATCCAACATGAGAACAATATGGACTAGCTGTGAATATCAGACAGGTTCTTAGATGTCAGAAGTTGCTTGTTTTTTTAGTTTGTTCATTTTTTTGTTGTTCTTCTTTCTCAATGGTAATGTCATATTCTAAGGCATTGCCATGATGTCTGTTTTCACAAGCTTTAATGTTTGTCTGAGAGCTGTGGCTGAATCTGAACAAAGATTATGTTCCTTGGAAAATAAGCTCTAAAAAATAAAATAAGAAAAAGACATGTTAATTAGCCAATTAAATTTCAAAAAAGTTCCTATTTCCATTGGCAAAATGCCTACCTCAAGTTATAACTAGGAATAACTTCTCTTTCTCGTTAAAGTACTAGACATATCCTTTGATGGGTATTTGTTTTGACTCTGCTTTTTTCCCAGTTGAGGATCACAAGCCTCAGCTGGCCTGGCAGTAGTTGGTAACTGTGGATTAGGAATATACTGAAAGTTTCAGTGGGCTGCACTGAAGAGAAGGAAAATACCAGTGAAACAAACCAGATAGGACATCTAGGTTGGTCATAAGGGACAGGCACTGGGGTGTGGATTTGAACCTTGTAAAGATTTGAACATTCCAAATGATATCCACACTTATGATATCACCTTTCCTAAGTGACTAATTCTTATTCAACAGAAAACATCAATTTTATATTTCATGGAAAAATTGGAGCTGGAAAAGGCTGATTACTTTGGAAGTTAGAAAAGATTTAAGATCACAGGGAAGATGGCAGCCTAGGAGGATGCTGGGCTCACCTCATCCTGCTGATAGCTTAGATTCCACCCACATCTGCCTAAATAACCCAGAAAACCACCAGAAGACTAGTAGAATGGACTCTCCAGAGCCAAGCATAGACAAGAGGCCCATAGAAGAGGGAAGGAAGGGGTAGAAAGGCAGTGCGTACTACATGGCCTGGTGGGAGGGAGCCGGGGTGGTGAAGGGGCAGCCCGCCGGGCAAGGCAGAGACCCCGAAGTCTGGCTTGCAAGAGTAGAGGGGCCATACTCCATGAGTTCTGACAGCCAGCAGGACTTAACATCTGGAATATTAAAAGTCAACAGCTCTGCTCTCGGGGAGCAGGGAGGGTGAGAGGACATGGGGAGGGAGAGTGGTTGAATCCTGGAAGACACAGCTCAGCTCCACAGGGAACAAAGGCACTGGCAAGTGCCATTTCACTCTCGCATCCCCCAGCTGAAATTCCAAAGGGAACCCGTTCCCATCACCCAACTTGCTTGTACCTCGCAAATGCCCAATGCTGTGCTTCTGTGGATCCATCCACCCACGGGCCTGCCTCCCTCCAGGTGCTGCAGGGCCTCTCCCACAGGGGACCATGGATGGCAAAGCAAGCTAATACTGTCCCTCCCGCCCCTGTGCACCTTGCAGATCCACCCCAGCTAATATGCCTTTGGCTAGATCTCGTTGAAAGAGCACCACAGGACTGGCAGTGTGCAAGTAGCCCAGACAGGGGCCACCCCACTCCACAGTGAGTCCTGTCCCTGGGAGAGGGGAAGATATGGTACACACCAGTCTGACTGTGGCCCCAGGGGTGGACTGGGGGCAGACATCAGGTCTGACTGTGGCCCCGCCCATCAACACAAGTTACTCCAGACAGCACAGGGGAAGTGCCCTGTAGTTGGGAGCCACTGCATGGATTACCCTAAATGATGAAATGGAAGAATTCTTCTCACAAGAAACTGCAGGAAGTAGTGACAGCTAACGAATTGATCAAAACCGATTTAAGCAATATAACAAAACAAGAATTTAGACTAATAGTTGTAAAAGTAATCACTGGGCTTGAAAAAAGCATAGAGGACAGCAGAGAATCTATTGATATACAGATCAAGGGACTAAAAAATAGTCATGAGGAATTAAAAAATGCTATCAATGAGGTGCATAATAAAATGGAGGCGGCCATAGCACAGATTCAAGAGGCAGAGGAGAAAATACGTGAATTAGAAGATAAAATTATGGAAAAAGAGGAAGCTGAGAAAAAGAGAGGTTAAAAAAATCCAGGAGTATGAGGGGAGAATTAGAGAACTAAGTGATACAATCAAACAGAACAATATCCATGTCATAGGAATTCCAAAAGAAGAAGAAGAAGAGAGAAAGGGGCTGAAGGTGTACTTGAACAAATCATAGCAGAGAACTTTTCTGATCTGGGGAAGGAAAAAGGCATTGAAATCCAAGAGGCACAGAAAACTCCCTTTAGACATAACTTGAATCGATCTTCTCCACAACATAACATAGTGAAACTGGAAAAATAAAAGGATGAAGAGAAAATTCAGAAAGTAGCTAGGGATAAACAGGCTCTAACTTACAAAGGTAGACACATGAGAATAGTAGCAGATCTATCTAGTGAAACTTGGCAGGCCAGAAAGGAATGGCAAGAAATCTTCAATGTGATGAATAGAAAAAAAATGCAGCCGAGAATCCTTTATCCAGCAAGTCTGTCATTCACAATAGAAGGAGAGAGAAAGGTTTTCCCAAACAAACAAAAAATGAAGGAATTCATCACCACTAAACCAGCCCTATGAGAGATCCTAAGGGGGATTCTGTGAGTGAAATGTTGCAAGGACCACAAAATACCAGAGACATCACTACAAGCATGAAACCTACAGACATCACAATGACTCTAAACCCATATCTTTCAATAATAACACTGAATGTAAATGGACTAAAAGCTCCAACCAAAAGACATAGGGTATTAAAGTGGATAAAAAAACAAGACCCATCCATTTGCTGTCTACAAGAGACTCATTTTAGACCTGAGGACACCTTCAAATTGAAAGTGAGGGGATGAAGAACAATCTATCATGCTACTGGAAGTCAAAGGAAAGCTGGAGTAGCCATACTTACATCAGACAAACAAGAGTTTAAATTAAAGGCTGTAACAAGAGATGAAGAAGGGCATTATATAATAATCATAGGGTCTATCCATCAGGAAGAGCTAACAATTATAAATGCCTATGCACCAAATACAGAAGCCCCCAAATATATAAAACAATTACAAACATAAGGAACCTTATTGATAAGAATGTGGTAATTGCAGGGGAACTTTAATACCCCACTTACAACAATGGATAGATCATCTAGACACATGGACAATAAAGAAACAAGGGCCCTGAATGATACATTGGATCAGATGGACTTGACAGATGTATTTAGAGCTCTGCATCCCAAAGCAACAGAATATACTTTCTTCTCAAGTGCACATGGAACATTCTCCAAGATAGATCACATACTGGGTCACAAAACAGCTCTTCATAAGTATACAAGAATTGAGATCATACCATGCGCACTTTCAGACCACAATGCTATGAAACTTGAAATCAACCACAGGAAAAAGTCTGAAAAACCTCCAAAAGCATGGAAGTTAAAGAACACCCTACCAAAGAATGAATGGCTCAACCAGGCAATTAGAGAAGAAATTTAAAAATATATGGAAACAAACGAAAATGAAAAGACAACAATCCAAACGCTTTGGGATGCAGCGAAGGCAATCCTGAGAGGAAAATACATTGCCATCCAGGCCTATCTCAAGAAACAAGAAAAATCCAAAATACAAAATCTAACAGCACACCTAAAGGAACTAGAAGCAGAACAGCAAAGGCAGCCTAAATCCAGTAGAAGAAGAGAAATAATAAAGATCGGAGCAGAAATAAACAATATAGAATCTAAAAAAAACTGTAGAGCAGATCAATGAAACCAAGAGTTGTTTTTTGAAAAAATAAACAAAATTGATAAACCTCTAGCCAGGCTTCTCAAAAAGAAAAGGGAGATGACCCAAATAGATAAAATCATGAATGAAAATGGAATTCTTACAACCAATCCCTCAGAAATACAAGCAACTATCAGGGAATACTATGAAAAATTATATGCCAACAAACTGGGCAACCTGGAAGAAGTGGACAAATTCCTAAACACCCACACTCTTCCAAAACTCAATCACGAGGAAATAGAAAGCTTGAACAGACCCATAACCAGAGAAGAAATTGAATCAGTTATCAAAAATCTCCCAACAAATAAGAGTGCAGGACCAGATGGCTTCCCTGGGGAATTCTACCAGACAGTTAAAGCAGAGATAATACCTATCCTTCTCAAGCTATTCCAAAAAATAGAAAGGGAAGGAAAACTTCCAGACTCATTCTATGAAGCCAGTATTACTTTGAATCCTAAACCAGACAGAGACCCAACAAAAAAGAGAACTACAGGCCAATATCCCTGATGAATATGGATGCAAAAATTCTCAATAAGATACTAGCAAATCGAATTCAACAGCATATAAAAATAATCATTCACCATGATCAAGCGGGATTCACTCTTGGGATGCATGGCTGGTTCAACACTTGCAAATCAATCAATGTGATACATCACATTAATAAAAGAAAAGATAAGAACCATATGATCCTGTCAATCGATGCAGAAAAGCATTTGACAAAATTCAGCATCCTTTCTTAATAAAAACCCTCGAGAAAGTCGGGATAGAAGGAACATACTTAAACCTCATAAAAGCCATTTATGAAAAGCCTACAGCTAGTATCATCCTCAATGGGGAAAAACTGAGAGCTTTCCCCCTGAGATCAGGAACATGACAGGGATGTCCACTCTCACTGCTGTTGTTTAACATAGTGTTGGAAGTGCTAGCATCAGCAATCAGACAACAAAAGGAAATCAAAGGCATCCAAATTGGCAAAGATGAAGTCAAGCTTTCACTTTTTGCAGATGACATGATATTATACATGGAAAATCCGATAGACTCCGCCCAAAGTCTGCTAGAACTGATACATGAATTCAGCAAAGTTGCAGGATACAAAAATCAATGTACAGAAATCAGTTGCATTCTTATACACTAATAATGAAGCAACGGAAAGAGAAATCAAGAAACTGATCCCATTCACAATTGAACCAAGAAGCATAAAATACCTAGGAATAAATCTAACCAAAGATGTAAAAGATCTGTATGCTGAAAACTACAGAAAGCTTATGAAGGAAATTGAAGAAGATACAAAGAAATGGAAAAACATTCCATGCTCATGGGTTGGAAGAATAAATATTGTTAAAAAGTCAAAACTACCCAAAGCTATCTACACATTCAATGTAATCCCAATCAAAATTGCACCAGCATTCT
Organism: Felis catus; assembly: GCF_018350175.1. Lineage (NCBI taxonomy): Eukaryota > Metazoa > Chordata > Mammalia > Carnivora > Felidae > Felis > Felis catus. The sequence continues at coordinate 69,997,369 of NC_058372.1, read as the reverse complement.
TCTCGAAGCTAGAACAAGCAATCCTAAAATTTGTATGGAACCACAAAAGGCCCTGAATAGCCAAAGTAATATTGAAGAAGAAGACCAAAGCAGAAGTCATCACAATCCCAGACTTTAGCCTCTCCTACAAAGCTGTCATCATCAAGACAGCGTGGTGTTGGCACAAAAAGACACATAGACCAATGGAATAGAATAGAGACTCCAGAATGGGACCCACACAAGTATGGCCAACTAATCTTTGACAAAGAAGGAAAGAATATCCAATGGAATAAGGACAGTCTCTTTAACAAATGGTGCTGGGAGAACTGGACAGCAACATGCAGAAGAATGAAACTAGACCACTTTCTCACACCATTCACAAAAATAAACTCAAAATGGATGGAGAACCCGAATGTGAGGCAGGAAACCATCAAAACCCTAGAGGAAAAAGCAGGAAAATACCGCTCTGACCTCAGCCACAGCAATTTCTTACTTGACACGTCTCCAAAGGCAAGGGAATTAAAAGTAAAAATGAACTATTGGGATCTCATCAAAATAAAAATCTTCTGCAGAAGGAAACAATCAACAAAACTAAAAGGCAACCAACGAATGAGAGAAGATATTTGCAAATGACATATTAGATAAAGGGTAGTATCCAAAATCTATAAGGAACTTATCAAACTCAACACCCAAAAAACAAATAATCCAGTGAAGAAATGGGCAAAAGACATGAAGAGACCCTTCTCCAAGGAAGACATCCAGATGGCCAACAGGCACATGAAAAGATGCTCAACGTCACTCATTATCAGGGAAATACAAATCAAAACCACACTGAGATATCACCTCACACCAGTCAGAGTGGCTAAAATGAACAAGTCAGGAGACTATGGATGCTGGAGAGGATGTGGAGAAATGGGAACCCTCTTGCAGTGTTGGTGGGAATGCAAACTGGTGCAGCCACTCTGGAAAACAGTGTGGAGATTCCTCAAAAAATTAAAAATAGACCTACCCTATGACCCAGCAGTAGCACTGCTAGGAATTTAACCAAGGGATGCAGGAGTGCTGATTCATAGAGGCACTTGTACCCCAATGTTTATAGCAGCACTTTCAACAATAGCCAAATTATGGAAAGAGCCTAAATGTCCACCAACTGATGAATGGATAAAGAAACTGTGGTTTATATACACAATGGAATACTACGTGGCAATGAGAAAGAATTAAATATGGCCTTTTGTAACAACGTGGATGGAACTGGAGAGTGTTATGCTAAGTGAAATAAGTTATACAGAGAAAGACAGATACCATACGTTTTCACTCTTATGTAGATCCTGAGAAACTTAACAGAAGACCATAGGGGAGGGGAAGGAAAAAAAAATAGAGGGAGGGAGCCAAAACATAAGAGACTCTTAAAAACTGAGAACAGGGGCGCCTGGGTGGCGCAGTCGGTTAAGCGTCCGACTTCAGCCAGGTCATGATCTTGCGGTCCGTGAGTTCGAGCCCCGTGTCAGGCTCTGGGCTGATGGCTCAGAGCCTGGAGCCTGTTTCCAATTCTGTGTCTCCCTCTCTCTCTGCCCCTCCCCCGTTCATGCTCTGTCTTTCTCTGTCCCAAAAATAAATAAACGTTGAAAAAAAAATTAAAAAAAAACTGAGAACAAACTGAGGGTTGATGGGGGGTGGGAGGGAGGGGAAAGTGGGTGATGGGCATTGAGGAGGGCACCTGTTGGGATGAGCACTGGGTGTTGTATGGAATCCAATTTGACAATAAATTTCATATTAAACAAAAAACAAAAAACAAATAACAACAAAAAAAGAAAGAAACAAACAAACCAGATAGGAACAGGGAAAGGACTCTCATGGCAAAACTGCAGAGCCCATCAGGTCAAAGGTCAGGGCTGCAGGGAATGGGAATTATGTCCCTGTGAGGCAGCAGGACCTAGATAGAGATGGGTGAAAATAAGGATCAATGATGAGGTGCATGGAAGCAGGGTCCAAAAAGTGACTTTCATGAAAGGAACATGCTGCCTCTGGAGAATTGGTTGGTTTTCCCTGTCCGTTTTGCAGGTAAGCCTCATCTGCTAAACGTGGCCCTATCTTCAATAGTCACCTGACCCAAAAGATGCAAAGGACAGAGAATATAAAAACACATATATACTCAGGAGTAATTTTAACAGGAAACCCATGGACCACCATTAAAAACGTATTCAAAAAACCATTTTCCAAAGCCTCATAAAATGAAAAAGAAAAACTCAGAAATAAAACAGAAGATATGTATTGAGAGCTGAGACTCTGTATGAAGTACTTTGAAGGTGGTGCCTGACATCCAGAAACAAAAGCCTTAGTGTTGGCAATGAGAAGCTGACCATCAAGGCTTGGTCTTTTCCTACAGACATTTATTTTCAAGGGGTCTCTTTGCCTCCCTCTAGCCCATCCTCCCCTTAGCAATCAGGATGAGTTTTTGCTAAATAAAAATTGGTTCACATTGTGTCCCAACTTAAACCCTATTATAATCCCTAGAATCCCTATTTCTATGGGAGAGCACCTCTTTAATGGTTTTCCACAGGTATTTTTACAGATGTTAAAGAGCAGTCCATCTTATTAAGGTTCTTCAGGTGACTAAGTTAGGAAATATTAATTCAGCAATGTTAAAGATGCTTCTGTACCACAGGATTTTTACAGCTGTGACTCAACTACAGCACTCAGTATTCATGAGCTCCCTCTTGTCATGCTGCACACTTGAAAGCCATGACAAGTGTGGTATAACAAAGAACACTGTGAGAAATGTTTCTAGGAAGTCCAAAATCATTTGTCTTGTATCTGAGGACATTCATTACCCAGTCCCTGCCAAGCACACCATGTCTATGTCCCTAAACGTGTCCATTCCACACACATGTTTCCATGGCTCCTTCAAGGTACCTTATTCGCTCTGGCCATTCCCTTTATGCCTCCTGTATACATCTTAATGTCATTCACTTACCTTGTCAGCTCTTTTATTATATATCTGCCCCTTCCCCCTAAAGATGAGTTCCTTGAAGGTGGGCTTCTGTCATGTGTTACTACATTTCTGTCACAGTGCCTGGCACATAGTAGGTGTCTATTCAGTGTTTGTGGAGTGAATTCTACTTTAAATAAAGGATTTCTCTGGGGCGCCTGGGTGGCTCAGTCGGTTAAGCATCTGACTTCATCTCAGGTCATGATCTCACAGCCCCACGTCAGGCTCTGTGCTAACAACTCAGAGCCTGAAGCCTGCTGCAGATTCTGTGTCTCCCTCTCTCTCTGCCAACCCCCCCCAGCCCCCCCCTCACACTCTGTCTCTCTCACTCTCACAAATAAACATTAAAAAAAAACTTAAAAATAAATAAATAAAGGATTTCTCCTTCAAAATATCTGCCTTTTGGCATTGACCTTTCCTGATATTGCATGGACAGTTGTTTTTAGAAAGAGGAAAGGAAATGGATGTTAAGTATTCTTTTCTCCCTTATCATAAACCACTCAGCCATAAGTATTTCAACAATTTGTGGCAATTTCTTTCCAGAGACTTATACTTAGTCATTGTGGTTAAAAATGGCCTCTCAGATACATCTGGCATGATAAGAGCTTTGTGAGAGAACACATAAAATGTTGCCAAGAAATAGAGTCACAGGAACCAACTTCTATGTATGTATGAGAGTGTGTGTGTATGTATGTATGTATTCATTCATTCATTCGCTATTATTGTTCCAAGGTTAAACACTTGACTGATGAAAAATGGATAGAATTAAGGGATTTCAAGATTTAAAGAGATTTTAAAGGTCATTTGGCTCATCTCTTTTTTGAATCCTTCGTTTTGCTATGAAGCAGATGCGGATCTTCGGTTTAGAGATGACAGTTCCATTGGTAGGGAATTTTGCTCAATCTCTCTTCTGATACATCTGACTGGTGTGACAAGTATTTCTATTGATCCGAAAAAAATACATATTTTTGTCTGGGTATTTGTTATGACTCTGTTTTTTTTCCCAATTGAGGGACACAAGCCTCAGTTGGCTCTACCTATAATCCTACTGTTGCCCTAAGAGGCCACGTGGAAAAATTTCCCATCCCTTTGCCATATAGGAACTTCAAATAGTTACTGTCACTGTGTCCCCATGCATAGTCTCTTTTCTAAAAATAATCAGCCCAAATCTTTCAACTCTTCTACACATTTCCCCCGTTAGCAATCACTTGCTTCCTGTGCTTTCTTATCTCAGCAATTACATTATTTTACAACTTTAAAGAATGGCATACAAAAAAATGAATGCGAAACTCCATTATGTGCCATAATTAGCTCTCAAAAGCTATAAATACTTTCACTCTAGGTATTATATTCCAATTAATATTAGTTTGGGGCAATAGCATTATATTCTAGACAATGTTAAGATTGAGCTGTCATCTAAAACCTCTTTGGCCTTCACTTAATGCATGCAGTTTGCCAAAGCATGTGCTCCATTATGTAGTCATGAATTTCGACCTTTGGAACGATATGTAGAAACTTACATTTATTCTTCTAAAATTAGTTTTTTGGAAACATTCCTTTCTCCAGACTATTATTAAATTCTGTCATGGTTGTTTGATATTAAACATTTACTGAGCATCTAAAGCGTATAAGATCCTGTGTTAGGCATTAAGGATGTACAAAATCCAAGAAGAAAAATTTCTAGCCTTCCAGATATTGGAAGCCTTTAAGAGAAGACAGATAATAATGTTAGTTATTGCAGGGTGACATAGAGACAACTTTAACCAAGTTATTGGAAAAAATATTAAGCAGTCAAGAAGGATCCTAGGAGCATTTCAGTAATAATTTCCCTCCAGAATCACTACCAGTATTCCCTGGATACCAGTTTGCAAGCGTATTTTGAAGTACACTTTTCTTGTTGTAGCTAAGTAGATGGATACCCTGAGGCTATGGTTAATGTGGGCTAAATCACAAGGGAATGTTAACTATCTAGACCAAGTCTGGATAACATAGTAGATGAAATTTGATGTGTAGTTACCCCATCCAATCTCTTGTGACTAATTTTAATTCCTCTTGCCTAAGTTTACAATTATCTTCCTATTAACCAAGAAGTAACCCAAATCTCCTTGAAAATGATCTTCTATGTTTCATTAAATAGTCATGTTTAATTAATATTTTCCCAATAGGCTGAACATGTCCAGTTCCATGAACCTTTTTTCAGACACTTTATTTAATGAAATTTTCCATTTTATTTATGACACTAAAATCAGTTTTCTATTGGAATGACAAAATATAATCTCAACATAATACTTTTAACGAGACCTGACAAATGGCCAGTGGAGTGGAACAATTATTTTGTTTAGGTAAATATGGGATATTTTTCTTTTTCAACAGCCATGCTTAGCTAGACTATTTGCTAGAGCTTCTTCCTTGGGGTTTACTCATTTTTTGCAGTCCTTATTTTTCTTTTCTCATATACTTCTCAAAACCATTATCAAGAAAGGAGCTGGGGAAGGAGGAATCAAGAAAGGACTTACATTAGCCTTTCATTATCTCAATTTGACAATTTTAGACCATTTTTCAATTTGTTAAGCTTGTCACATTTTCATAATTTTCTCTTTTTTGCTGGAAGTTAAATGAGAGATTTTGCTAAGCTATAAGAACACAAACCTGGGAAATATGTATGGGATGATTTCTAATTGTTATAAATCAAGGGGAGATTAGTCTGGCTTTATTCATAACACTACATTTAGTGTAGTGTAATTTGGGAGGTCCTCAAGACTGTCTTCAGGTTCAATAATTCACTAAAAAGAATCACAGAACTCAGGAAAGCTATTATAGTTATGGTTACAGTTTATTGCAATGAAAGGATGCAAATTAGAATGAGCAAAGGGACCATTGGGGAGAAATCAGGAGGGAGCAGATGTGCAGCTTCCAGTTATCCTCTGCCAGTATAGTCATGTTGACAGTGCTTATTTTTCCTACAGATGATATTTGACAGTATGCATACAATACTGTCAGTCAGAGAAGCTCACCCTAGCCTTGGTGCTGAGGACATTTATTAGGATTGGTCACATAGGCATGGCTGACTGCCCTCCTGTACAACCGTTTCCAGCCCCTACAGAGGTCAAGCTCAAACTTCCTGGCCCAAGGTCTCCATCAAAATTACATTGTTAACACAGACTATCTAGTTGGCCCAGGGTCTCCAAATAAACAAAGACACTCTTATCAGGCAGAACATTCTAGGGTCTTAGAGATTACCTCCCAGGAGCCAATCAAGTGCCAAACCATTCTTTGGGTAGGATTGATCCTTTATTGCCAGATAGATTCTGAATTTAGTGTTTGGAGCATTTGTGAAAGAATACATTAGCTTTGCCTAATAAATGAAACTTAGAGACTATAATGGCATACTTAAACTCAGCAAAAATGTATAATATCAGAGGTTCTTTGAAAGGTACTCAAAGCTTTAGGGAGACAGGATTGATGGAGTGGAATTATCATGTGAGACTCAGTCACCCACCCTCTAACCATGTATATTGAGAGGGCTCAGAGAGTTCTCTCATAGCTAATATACTGAGGTGTATATTCATTCATTCATTCATTCATTCATTTATTCATTTATTCATTTATTCATATCTTGTGAATGCAACTATAAGCCAGAAAATATTCCAACACTTGGGATTTATCAGTGGGCAAGACAAAGATCTATACTTTCTTATATTCCAGTTGTGGTAGAGGAAAGGAAAGACATACTATGAATAATAAACAAACATGACAAATTAGTAAATGCATAATATGCCACAAGGTGATAAGTGCTGTCTAAAAAGAAACAAGTGGGGCAAGTTAAGTAGGGTAACAAGTACCATGTTAATACATTACTAAACATTAAATGTACATTAGTGAGAAAAGCACTGTAATATTTGAAAAGAATTATGATGGGGGATGTTACCATTGAAATTAGCTGATTTGGTGGAAATAATGAGACATCAGAATATCTGATACCAAATGACAGGACTTAACTACTCGAGACAAGATAGCAGCAAGGCCAAAGAGATCATCAAAAGGTTTAGACTAGGAGACATCATTAGCAGAGGGTCATCATTGTTCATGGGAACACCAGAGCTAAAATGAATAGACATCCTTCAAAGATCCTACCTGATCTTTATAACTGAAAAACTAGTTCTGGAATATGGAGCTTTATTGAGTTAGACAGAGAGTCATGACCCCTTATTCATTTCTAGACCTTAGTCAATAAAGATTCACTGCCCCTTTCATGAAGGAAGATAAGGGAAGGAGGAATTCTATGATAAACTTCCTTTGAATCTTGCCTAGATATACCTGTGGCCATCTTCCAGGAGAGCATTACAATGGAGAAAGGGGAATACCTACAGGGTATTGTTTATTGGATTCTGGATCTGAGACAACACTTATTTCTGGCATCCAGATACCACTGTTGTCCATCAGTCAGAGTGGGAGTGGGTAAGGGCTGAGTGATCAGGTATGAATGAATTTGGGCTAAGTCCATGTTATAGTATGATCAGTGAATCAATAAATTCTTCTAGTGTTATTTTCCTCATTCCTAAGTGTATAATTTGAGAAGATATATTTAATACTCTCAGAAACCCTACATTGACTCCCTGTTTTATGGAAGTAAATCCATGGAGGGTCAAGTTAATAGGAAATTCTTCCTATGGTAAGTATTAAGGAGGCAATAATTTTCTTGTTTCTTGGAAATGCCATTTTTATTATATAACAAATTCCCATGTTTATATGAGCACCTTCATCTATTGCATTGATATATTTCTATATATTTTTATTAAATATATATTTCATTCATATGTATATATAATATGTATTATTATTATGCTTTAATTACTATAGCTACAATAGCATGTTTTGTCTTTTAATAAAACACATCTATCTCCCTCTTTTTTTTCTTCAAAATTGTCTTGGCTTTTCTTACATTCTTTGTATTTTAAAATCAGAACATCAATTTTTGTTCAAAAGTTTTATTGAGATTTTAGAGTAACAAATATAGTTGATTTCCAAACAGTAGTTTGGAAATAACTGTAACTTCACACTGTTGAGTTTTCCTATCTATGAATATGTTTTATGTCCACATTTTCTAGCGCATCATTTTTTGTCATGTTTTGGTAGCTGTTTGAAAGGGTTTTACTCATCCTGCTCTTTCAACATCACATAGTAAAGGCTGATATACCTGCCTATTTTTAGTCAAAGTGAATGAGGGTGAGGCCATGTCATGAGATGGATTCTTAGATACAATACAGTCTTCTGTGTCCCAGTTCTCTGTATTCTTTTTAGACATCACCGTTGAGGAGTAGCTGGCACTATGGCTGGTTTTCTAATCTAAACGCCCATGCTCATTGCTTCCACCTAGAAGCAGACCCCCTTTTGCTTCTGCCTAACCCAAGATTAGCACCATGAACAGGGGTGACTTGCCTGCTTTCTGTTAACCATGATCCATGAACCATTAACCGTGATCTCGGCTAATCATCCTATGTCTTGTCCCTAATTCATTTCCTACTCCAAGGATTCATCTTCTGTAAGTATAGAACATTCTTTGAACAAAGCACTCCCTTCTTGATTAACACTCTCTTGTTGCCTATTTTGTTTTGATGATTCTCTGTTTTTAATTGACATATATTTGGCATATAACATTGTGTAAATTTAAGGTGTACAACATATTGATTTGACTCATTTATATATTGTAGTATGATTGCTGCTGTAGCAATCGTTAGCAACTCTACCACATGACATTTATGCTTGTGGGAATAATTAAGATCTAGTCACTTAGCAAGTTTGATGATTAGAATACAATATTGTTGTCTATATTCACCATACTGTGTATTAGATCTCTAGGATTTATTTATCCACTAGTTGTAAGTTTGTATCTTTAAACATCTGTCCTATTTGCCTACTCCCCAGCCCCTGGTAACCACTATTTTACTCTCTGTTTTTACAAGTTTGGCTTTTTTAGATTCTGTATATAAGTGATATCATACAGTATTTGTCTTTCTCTGTTTGGCTTTTCTCACTTATCATAATGTCCTTATGGTCTATCCATGTTGTAAATGGCAGGATTTCCTTCTTTTTGATGGCTGAATAATATTCTACTGCATATGTATACCACATTTTCTTTATTCATCTAATGGTAAGCACTCTTTAAGTGAATCTTACTTAATTTTCTTCCCCAAAATGTCCCTTACTTCCTTTAGTTCATCAGGGGGTTCTACATTTGTTTTCCGATGTTGTTGAAGAGATTTAAGGTCAATATTGCTTAAGAGGTTTTTTTTTTTTTAAATTTCATGGATTTGAGAAAGAAAAGAGAAACTACTCAGTTTGATCTTTTGAAATAGAAGTCATGATTTCTTTTTCTACATACTTTCAAAGGATGCAGCTCTCTGCAACCTAACATTAGGAAGTAGGAAAATAATAATAATTCACTCTGATGTGTTTAAAATAGCAATTATTTCTCTATATAAAACTAATATGTGCTCAGTGCAAAAAATTTTGAAAAACACATTTCAAAAATCAACAATAATCTTGCCACTTAAATATTATTGTTAATTAATTCCTTTTTCTCTATATGAATATAAATAAATATGTGTGGATATCTAATATAAATATAAATGTATATATGTTTATATATAAATATAAATATGGTTTATAAAGAGAGATATCCAGATATATATATTTATATTTTAAATGTATAGTATTATAACTAATGAATATCATATACATATTTATATAAATATTATTTATGAGATAATTTTTAATTGTTATATTGTATTCCATTATAAACATACAATATAATCTCTTTAACCAAATCCTTGTTATGTTGGAATATATTATTGGAATATAATATTAAATATATACGTTGAAGGACATTTAAGTATTTCTAGTTCTTTTGCAATTACAAATACCATAGCTCTACACTCTCTTCATGAATCTTTGCATTGGATTTTAATGAATTCCCTAATAAAACATTTTAATTTTTTTTCAATGTTTATTTATTTTTGGTACAGAGAGAGACAGAGCATGAACGGGGGAGGGGCAGAGAGAGGGAGACACAGAATCGGAAACAGGCTCCAGGCTCTGAACCATCAGCCCAGAACCCAACGCGGGGCTCGAACTCACGGACCGCGAGATCGTGACCTGGCTGAAGTCAGAGGCTTAACCGGCTGCACCACCCAGGCGCCCCAAATTCCCTAATAAAACATTTTAAGTAGTGGTATTACTAGGGTCAAAAGAATTCACACTGTAAGATTTAATACAGTTTGTCAACATTGTCTTCAAAAAAGATTGTACCAATTGACCCTCCCCTTAGCATTATAGGAAAGTGTCAGTTTCTAAATATTTCACCAACACTAGGTTTTAATATTCTTCATATTCATCGATAATATAAAAAGGAAAATAAGTTTTCTCATTGTTGCTTAATTTTTTATTATTAGGAAGTTAAACAGTTATCTTATTATCAGCTTTTTTATTTCGTGAGAACTGCCTGTTCATCATTTTCCAACTTGGTAATCTTTGTTTTCTAATTGGTTTTTTAAATCTTGTAAGAATATGAGCCATATTTTTCCATATATTATAAATATTTTTCACAGTTTGTGTTTTGTCTCATCACTTTATAAAATTAATATTTTTGAATATAATTATATTTTTGTTATAGTTTCTTCCTGTGGAAGCAAAGGAAAAGAGGGGAGAGTTCATATAGTCTATGTAAGAAGTGATTTTTTTTATTTGTTTATTTGTTTGTTCTTCATATTCTGAATTGGTTAACAGTGTAATAGAATAAGATAAGAGAGACAATAGATGAGAATTCAACTGTTTCAGTCTGGAAAGTCCATGCTAGTTTAATTTCTTGCACAGAGTAAGCCTACAGAAACAAGCTGAATGGATGAGTGGATGGGTGGATAGATGAATGAATACTGGGAACTGATCTAGGAGCTGTGGACAACTTGATCATCAGCTATAAACATAACAATGTAAATTCCATTGTAAAATTCCACTGCAAACAACATCTTAGTAAAATATGAGAAAGACCACGAGGGAATCTACGGACAGTCTTCATTAGTAATTACCAGAAATACATATGTTTGTCTTTATTTAGGAATATGAAAACAAAGGAAAAACATTTTTTTGTGGAATAAGGGAGTAAAAATTTCATCTGAATCACTGGCATTATACTCACTAGCCTATAAACATGCTTTAGGAATTCTATCTTCAAAATCCCCTTGCATGACCCCTCTTCCATTTTCTTTAAATTGGCATACTTCTCAAAAGTGATACCATTAGCGATAACCATTTCAAATCCACTCATTCAAACCTCTGAAATCCAAAATCTGCTCCTACCATTACTTTGGCCAAGGCCAGCAATGATCTGAAGCAAGATCACCATTGCTACGCCCAACAGAAGCATTTCTGTTCTCAATATTTTCAACCTTTTAGAAACATTTAAGTTGATCAAAGCAATCTTCTTGAATCATGTACTTCTCTTAGCCTTGACCTTTCCTTAAACGCCATTGGGGAATATTATTGCAACTTAATTGAATTCGTATTTTAATTTGTAGATTTCTAAATTTTTAAAAGAATTATTTGCTATTATTAGTGGTTATGATAAATTATAACATTTTTGTTAGGTCTTCATTATTAAAATATTGAAAGCCCAAATTAGCAAATTGGTTCGTCACTTGGGCAATCTAAGGAAAATGTGTAAATATTATATATGTAGAAAAGTGTGTAACCCTGTGAAAAAAGAAAGGTATGAATGGGAAAGAAAAGAGATACCAGGAAATACCAGTTTCCTTCTCCAAGGAAACATATATATACTTGCTTACTGATATATACTTGCTTTTTAATATGATCTTGCTTTTCATATCATAAAGAACTCTATATTAAGTATAAATCTATGGTTATGTTAACCTTTAAGTAAATAATGATCAAAATTAGGTATCAACAATTGATTTTTTTAAAAATCAAAACTAGAGCAATTATCTCTAATGCTTTGAGGCTTTTTTTTCGTATTTTGATGCAGTACTTAATTTTGTGTTTGTCATACTTGGCTTTTTCACTTAGATTGTCCCCATAGTGATAAGACTGTAAAAAGCATCCTCTGTATCTACTTCCTCTTCTAACAGATGAATATAGTTTATTTCTCTTAGGGATCCCATTTTCTTGCTTCTATTTTCTCTTTTCCACGGGTAGTTTTTTCACATAACAAAATAAAGCATTGCATTAGTTTATCATATTCCCTAAGCTTGTCTCTGCCAGTTCCAATTTAGGTAGCATGTTTAGATCTTCTTGTGAAGCTTTGAGCAACGTTTAGTACCGTACTTTGTTTAGTACGTTTTTGTAATAAATAAAAAGGTAAGTTAGAACTCTTCTAGGTTTGTTCATTTAGCTTTTTTTTATATGTTTGTTACAATGACAGTTACAATTTTAAAGTTTGTTTCCCATCTTGTGTTTTCAGCCTTTATTTATTTATTTTTTCACCCACCTCATTCCCTATCAGGTCTTTTTCAAGCTTTTCTTCCCCTTTTGTCCTTCAAAGAGTTTTACTCCATGTATCTGTCTTGGGTATAATTTGCATCTCATTTCAAGCCTCTTTTTTGCAATCTCATCCACTCTGCTATCTCTGGTTTGCAGAGTCCCCAATCAACATTTCAAGTTTCAATCTCTTTCATTTCAAAGTCTTTTCTGTACAACTCTTCCTGCATTGACCAGTCAGCTAAGTCAGCGTGTTTGTATGGCAAGTAAAACTATCCTATTCCTCTAAATATGTCCCCATTCTTGTGTTCTAGGTCTCCATTAATGATATCACCATTCTTCTGATTATTCAAGCTGAAAAACTGAGTATCATCCACATCTATTTATTCTTCTTCTACTCTGATATCCAAGAAATTAGAAGTCTTGTCCAATTTGCCTTCTATTCTTTTATTCTCAAGATTGCCCAACTTTGTCCACCACCACAGTGACTACCTGGGTTTGAATAAATATTGTCCCTTACTTGGATTATTGCAGTGACCTAAATTGATCTGACTTCTCTCTAATCTATTGCCCATTCCCCAACTTAAAACCAATGTGCAGTTCTATTTTGCACTTAAAGTAACCCCATTATCAAGGCTCAACCTTTCCTTCATGGGGCCATTTTAGCTCTTGAGCATCTCACTCTTGCTGTCCCCTTGCTGGCACATTTTGACAGCTAGACCTAAACATTTAAAAATTTCCAAATATGCCATGTTTTTTTCTTTGTCTCATGGCTTGTTCATATGCTTCTTTATTTCTATAGCATCCTTTCCCAGTCTCAGTTTGCACTAAATGCTTCAGGTTTTGGTTATGATGTTACTTCCTCTGGAAAACCTTCCATAAACCCACTTCCCGAGTCACCCTGTCTGGATTTAATCCAAAGTCTACCATTTAATATCCATAGGCAAGTTGACCTCTCTGTCCTAAGATTTCTTACCTGTAACAAGTGGGGGGGCATTTCTTAGGGTTGTTTTATGGACTGACTGATATAAGGCATACAGATAACTTAGTACAGAACTTAGAAATCAGCAAATGTTAATTGTTTTATTATTTTAATGTTTAAAATTACCTCTTACCGTTTTGAATGGCTTCTACTCAATCTTTGCAGAGAATCTATATGATTTGTTATTTATTTATTTATTTTTTTCAACGTTTATTTATTTTTGGGACAGAGAGAGACAGAGCATGAATGGGGGAGGGGCAGAGAGAGAGGGAGACACAGAATCAGAAACAGTCTCCAGGCTCTGAGCCATCAGCCCAGGGCCTGACGCGGGGCTTGAACTCACGGACCGTGAGATCGTGACCTGGCTGAAGTCGGACGCTTACCCGCCTGCGCCACCCAGGCGCCCCTATGATTTGTTATTTATAACTATAAGCCTTCCATGTAAGAGCAGGAGCTCAAAAGTATTTGTACATGGATGGATGAATGGATATGAATGGATGTGAAATGACAAAGGATAAAATATCTGGAAAATGTCTCTTCATTTTATGGATTTTATTATTTTTACCATGAAATCTCCAAGGTAACATCATTAATACAAACTGAGGATGAATTTTATAATTTGGGCCAGATTTGAGACTTAAAAATATTTTGGTGCATCTCTGCTTCTGATTTTTTATATTTGAGATTTATTTATTTGTTTATTTGTTTATTTATTTATTTATTTAAAGAGAGCGTGAATTAGGGAAAGGGCAGAGGGAGGGAGGGAGAAAGAGAGAGAGAGAGAGAGAGAGAGAGAGAGAGAGAGAGAGAGAGAATCCTAAGCAGGCTTCATGCTCAGCACAGAGCCCAGTGTGGGGCTCAATCCCACAACTCTGGGGTTATGACCTGAGCTGAAATCAAGAGTCAGACACTTAACTGACTGAGCCACCTAGGTGCCCCTGAGATAAACTTTAAATTCTATACCTTAGTTTTATGTCTTCCAAAATTATGAATCTTCTGGAAATTATCTCATTTTGAGTGTATTATAAAACATTTAATTTATAAATTTATAAATAGCTTAATTCCTCCCTTAGAGGCAATTTCCTTAACCACAGATATTGAGGTATATTAGGCTAAATGTACTAGAGTATTTCTGCATCCATAGTCATGGACCCCCTAGGAGTTCCTAGAATCTCCTGAAAATTGTCTTTTTATTGGATAGTATATCTGCACAGGAAAGGGCTATTGCTTTTGCCACATTTTCAAAGGCTTTCAGAATTAAGGTCCAGTACAAGAGAGCCACTTATGACTTAGAGTTTAGGGAAAGACTATCCTCCCTTCTGCTAGTCAATTCCTTAATAGACATAGTGACGTTGTTTTATTTTGCTTTTTTAAGAATTCTTAATGAGTGAAATATTTGCCTTTACAGTCTTGGTAAAAGCTCCAGTATTCTAGAGTTAAAAAATAAACAGCAATCTGATGAATTTTAGAACCAAGAGATGTGATAACAGTAACAGAATTAATACTCCAATAACATGAGATAATAGAACTAGAGAGAAAAGTGAGAATAACAACTACAAGTAAGATAAATAACAACTATAAGATAAATGAAAAAGAAAAGGCACATTTGAAAAATAGCTAAATACAACTGGAAATGGAAAATAAAATTCTTAAAAGCTCAATGACAGGCTAAAGAACAAATTAGTCTCAGATGAAAAGATATAAATGAACTAGAATATAGACCTGATAAGATCACTGACATGCAACCTGGGGTGGAATAAGGTTACAAAATATGTAAGTAAGACATACAGATAATGTTCAGCCTAAGAAAAAGAAAAGGAAAGGAGGAAGAGGTAACGGATAAGAATTTTCCAGATTTAATGAAAGACTTTTATAGTCAAAATGAAAAAAGCACACATAATTTCAAACATGAGGAATAAAGAGAAATCTCCAGCTAGACATGTAGACAAAGTGTAGCGAAAATGCAGGGGTGCCTGGATGGCTCAGTCTGTTCAACATCAGACTTCAGCTCAGGCCATGATCTCATGGTTTGTGAGTTTGAGCCCCGCATAGGGCTCACGGCTGTCAACACAGAGTCTGTCTCTGCCCTTGCCCTGCTCATGGTCATGCTTGTGTGCTTTCTCTCTCCCTCTCTCTGTTTCTCTCTCTTTCAAAAATAAACATTAGAAAAAAAAAATACAAAACACACCACACACATGCAGAAAATCTTGGAGAAGTCAACTAAATATACTAGACAGCCTCTGTCTCGTGTGTGTGTGTGTGTGCGCATGCACACGTGTCTGTATATGTGTGTGTGTGTGTGTGTATGTGCTTACACATGCTTGTGTGCATGTGTGTATGGGTGTATCTGTGTTAGTTCCTCTCCTGGCCATAAACTAGACCTTGAAAATTTAAGACAGCTTAAAAATGCAAAATTTGAGAAGCAAACTATGGAAGGCACCCACAATGTACCATACTATGTTGTACACAGAGCCTCTTATTTAAAAATATCAGATAGTATGTATTTGCTTTTACATTTCTTAGAGAACATGTTTAGTTTTTGGCAATTTGTCTATCTCTGGGTTTCTGTGGAATATATTGACATATAAGATGTGAATATATTACTGTTAAAAGAGAGTTTTATTTTTCTATTTTCCTAGATATGCCCTAACAAAATCTATAGTGCTTTGTTTTGTTTTGCTTTTCAAATGGTTCAACCCATGCTTATTTATGAATGGCCCCTCCTGAAATGTTGGTGCTGACTGGTTCCCAGGGTAGACGGACAGGTTAGATTTCATTTGTGGTTGGACATATTTTTGTCAGAGGTGAGTAAAGAGTTGCCATAAAATACAGTTCACTCTCTCGCTTCTTAAAGCTTTTTAAAACAAAAATAAACTATTTGGTCCATTTTGGTTATGTATTATTTTATTATAAAATAGTGAACACTAATTCAATACCTGAAATTCATCAAATTACGTTATCATTATAAGGAACTTTTATAGTCTATTAAGCATTAATTCTTCAATAGCAAATGAATGCTACAGCTCACTTCTCCTATCATGATTTATATTTATTAAATGCTTCACTAATTTTGCACACTGCTCTTGAAATAAAATTGACTCCATTAGTGCTTTAAAATCCCAACAAGGTGAAGACTAAAATATAAGGTAACTACAAAATAACAGGGTAAGAAGCTCCATGGATTCTCTCTTCAGTGGAACAATTATATCTGGTAAAAATATTTATTTATCTAGATGTCTGGAAATTGTCTTTAGGGAGTGCATCAAATGAAGATAGATTTATTCAAAGAAATCTACTAAATCTCACTGAGAACAGTGAGAATCGGTGGCATTTTTAGCCACAACCCAGCTCAGCATGATGGAAGCTTCACTAACAAAAGATGGCATCCAAAGGGATGGAGTCCCCTCTCTCCTCAGCTCCCAGTCAAGGGATATAGTATCTGCCCAGAAGAGGGAGGCCACCAACATTTGTCATCCCCTGTCCGTCCAACAAGCTTTGTGTTACTCAAGATCTGTTCGAGACAACAGCACCTGAGAGGTCTATTCTGGGGCTCTCATCCTCTGCTCAGCCCCCACTAATGGAAACCTTAACCCCAAAGAGTCAGGGCAGAGATTCCAGCCTGGGAGACACAAGCAGAGAAGACCACAGGCTGCTGCCCCTACCCAGCATCCTCCTAAGGTGTCACTCTGAGAAAAGTGGGCCATTGTTTTTGTTCCCGTTTCCTAAGAAGTGGCACAGAGGTTTTGCCTAGGGACAGAGGCCATAGAAACAGACAGCTTTGAAGATCTCTTGGAGGAAATTGACCTTTTCAGAGTGTGGGGAAGGTCAGGCCTAAGGGCACCCTTGAAAATAAGGAAACTTTTATAATAAGTAATTAAGAGGAAGCTGTTACTCCATTTGAGTAACAAGCTAGACTGTAGACCAGCCAGAAGTTCGCCAGTGAATCAGGGAAAGATGGCCAAGAGCCCTCTGGGGATTGGAAAAAACCTCAAAGACGAGCCTCATGCAAAGGGACCCAAATTTAATTGGATAAGACTAGAAAGCAGTTTGTGTCCTGGAGCATTGTTAAAAATGATAGAGAAACCAACCAGCAAATCCCGGAGGCTAACAACTGTGTGTGGTACCTAGAGAGACAGTTTAACTGAGATCAGGGAAAGACACAAAGCCCTGCTGGAAGCATTGCCATGCCAAGGTGACTGTGAACTTGTGGAGCAACATCAGAGGCTGCACAGTGCAAAGGAGATAGACTTTAATAAAACATTCCAGCCAAGTCTCTAAATAAACAAACAAGCAAACAAGTCCCAAATAGGAGGTGGAGAGGGGAAATCCGCATCTAGATTTGCTACCATGTAGCAACTTTTTTTCAGGGGATGGGGGGTGGGGTGGGGACGGGAGGAATTGAGTCTTGCAAATAAGCGGGAGCATGTAACCCACACACAAAAGAAAAAAGCAAGCAACAGAAATTGCCTTTGAGAAGACCCAGCTGTCAGATATCCCTGATAGACATCAAAGTGAGCACTATAAATATGTTTTAAAAACTAATTATGCTGAAAGAAGAAAAAGGAGGGTGTGATGACAATGTCTGAAAATAGAGAATATTAATTAAAAGATAGAAATTATAAATACAGAATCCAATGTAGATATTTTGGAAAAGTACAATGACTGACATAATAAAAATTTTTGCTCTTTCCTCCTCTATTGCACAAAGGGAATTAAAGTATCATTTTATTTACCTTTGAATTATCCTGTGCAATAGTTAGCAACAGTTCAATAATTTCTGAATTTATTTCTCCATTCACTTATGTATCTATTCAACCCCACGTTTAGTCTAGAGAGGTAACTCAAGTACTATGTATGTATTTTAACAATGCAGATCTGCATATTTATGGTAATTGAAATATCACCACTTTTCTTTAACTCAAAAGAGCAAAAGTCATATAAATCAGGTGGGTAAGTAGGGGATATTGAATGTGGATAACTCTAAAGTACAGAGCATACATTCATTCTTCTATAAAATGGCTTTTTCAGTACATTAAATGCAATATTCTACAATTTCTGCATTTCCTACTGAGAGAATTGTTTCACTCCCCTTCTCATATTGAAAAACTGAAGTTAAGAAATAGTGTTTTACAAAGTCACCTGATCAGTGTTAATGTTAGGGATTGGAATTTTTATTTTTACGATGAACATTATTTTTGAGTGTTTTAGTAAGAAAGAATGTGCATTTACATTTTAGAAACCAAATTAATTTATCATTTATTGCCTTTGACATTTTAGATTTAAGATTCTTAAATAACATTTTAGATAAAAATTAGTCTTATTATTAAATGTTTCTAAATTTCCAAGTTTTTAAAATTTAATGGAAATATGTAGTCTGATACAATACTTACTTACTTTTATTATTAATACTTACTTTTATTATTATTTACATCTAGACTTTGTCAGAGCACCTTCAAATTAAAAAATAGAAGCACTAAACTTTTTAAATACAATTTATTGTCAAATTGGTTTCCATACAACACCCGGTGCTCATCCCAACAGGTGCCCTCCTCAATGCCCATCACCCACTTTCCCCTCCCCCCCATCCCCTATCAACCCTGAGTTTGTTCTCAGTATTTAAGAGTCTCTTATGGTTTGCCTCCCTCCCTCTCTGTAACTTTTTTTTTCCCCCTTCTCCTCGAAGCACTAAACTTTTGAGTATATATTTGGCATTCCCGAATTGAATGGGCAGTAAATTCTACCCTTTTCTTCTATAAAGAATAGATCTGGTTTGAAAAAATATACAGTGATGAATATAATTATTCTACAAATAATAAAACAGAAAGAACAGATCCTTACCTCTTAGTGTCTGTAAGATCACACATATAAAGTGGAGACAGTGAAACTTTATCTTAATTACTTTTAGCATCTCTTCTTCCTTCACTTTGCAAAGCGCTTTTCCATGTGATTATTCTAGTCAATTTGAGGTGATTGGCAGCTCTATTCTTTTTAAATCTGGTAAGTGTTATATACTGAGAGATGTGTCACCCCACCTATAAATTTATTCAAAGCATTGACCCATTTTATATTGTTTCTTTTATTCATCTCTAAAAGTATTTTATAATGGAATAAATTTCTTTTTTCTTTTTTTGAAAGAGAGAGAGCACACGCGAGCAAGCAGGGGAGGGGCAGAGAGAGAGAGAGAATCTCAAGCACACTCCATGTCCAGTATGGAGCCCGATGTGGGGCTCGATCTTATGGCCTTGAGATCGATCATGACCTGAGCCGAAATCAAGAGTTGGACACTTAACTGACTGAGCCACCCAGGTGCCCTGGAATAAATTTCTTCATCGTAGTGGTTAAGCACGTGGACTTTGAAGCCAGCATCAAGCCTGGTTTCAAAGTGTGACTGTCTCCTATTCTTCATGCCTCAATTTCCTCACTGTAAAATGGAGATAATAATAGTTCTTATTTCACGAAATTATTATGAGAAGTAATGTGTCAATGTTGAAAGGGTTTCAGGAGATTACTTGTGTATTGCTTACTATTTCTTCTTTAAAACACAGTTTCATGCATGATTTTTCAAGCATAAATTAGTTGAATGTAGTACTGTGATGATTTAATTGGTACCTCTGATCAGATATTGAGCCATAAAGAATGACTATATATATGATATTGGAAAGGAATGTTGTGTTTGGAAGGTATCTTCTTTCTTGACACAAGTATTCTCTAGTGCCTTCATAAGCATCTTGGAGGAAAGCTATAGGTTTTAAATCAGTCTCTCAGTTTTTTAAAGACTCTTCAAAACAATTTTGAAACTTTTCAGTTCATTTTTACTATGTTAGGTTTTAAATCATGTAAAATGTGGAATTGTAGAAAGAGTAATAAATAATAATATTTTTGGTTGGCCTGTTGTATCTCAAATGGTGTTGAGATAATGCTTTTCCCTTCTTTGTGTGAGTTTGTTCATGGGGAAAAGCTAGGAAGTAATTACCTTGTGATTCTTTGGGACTTAGTTCAGTAAGAGGCAGATTTCATTGTCTTTACATGTATTTTAGTTGTATCACAACTAATAATCAAATTACAAATACACAGTCATGTAATATCTAACATATCATGTCTATATGATATAAAATATTTCATATATTTTATGAAAAATGCAAAAGCAAAAATGGATGACTGCTGAATTTTGGAAGTGAAGAGAGACCAGTTCTGGGAGAAGGGCACTGAGGAACAGGGGATATTCTGAGAATCTGTCACACGTCCTTCTCCTTGACAAGTGTCTGCTCTGGGAGACAGTCCTCAGGACATTGGGGCAGTGGCAACAGCTAAGCATCAGGGAGAAACAGAGTTGTTAGTCAGAGATTTCATTCAGTGATGAGAAAGACATAAAGGAAAGACATAAAGACATAAAGACATGGCAGGAAAGACATAAAGAGGGAAACTCCAGCTTCCTGTGAGGGATATACAAGCATAAGTTCTCTGAGGACCTATGAAAATAAGAATATCCATGTACTGGAGACTTGGACTTCCATATCCCTGGGTAGTAGCCTGGTTCTCTCACTGAGAAAGAGGGAAAGTGTAAGGGATGCCATGGAAAAATCAAAGGCTATTTGTGCAAGGGAAGCTCCGTTTTGTCCAGCCAGATTGTGTTCCATTGGTTTTTTTTTTTTAATTTTTTTAAAGTTTATTTATTTTTGAGACAGAGAGAGACAGAGCATGAATGGTGGAGGGTCAGAGAGAGAGGGAAGTACAGAATCTGAAACAGGCTCCAGGCTCTGAGTGGTCAGCACAGAGCCCGATGTGGGGCTCGAACTCACGGACCCCGAGATCATGACCTGAGCCGAAGTCGGACACTTAACCGACTGAGCCACCCAGGCGCCCCGGTTTCCATTGGTTTTTAATAACAGAAGAGTAGAAGCCATCGGGCTGGGTGGTGTGATTAGCTAATTGAGCAGGAACAAACTTAGAGCATTTAGCCTCTGGTTTTAGTGGTAATCTGATTCTGGAGAAATCTTAACCAGTTTGTTCCCTGTTCACACTTTGTTCACTGTTTCCCAGTTTGTTCACGTCCTGGGGTCATCTTTTGCAGATCCTATGTGAGCTCCTTCTTTTAATGTGCTCAGGAATTCTTACAATTTTAATTTAATGGGTTTATAAAGACTGAAATTTTCCTTATTTAAAACATGTGTCGAATGTTTCAAAACAATATGAACTGCATTGCATCAAAGGAGATCGTGTTAGATGAGAAAGCTGAGGAATTGGTTCAAATGAGAGATTCTGTCACATTTCAAAGGTGCTAAGGAAAAATTGATAGCTGACATTTCAAAGCTGGGACATAATTACATTATCATCAGCAATTCAGTGCCTATGTCTAGGAATCAGATGAAGGAAAAGTTTGGCGAGAATTTGAGTTTTCCTGTTGCTGTGGAGAGTACATATGGATTTCATTATTCAGCACTAGTTGGATTATAGGTAACAAACCTTCACTGCTATATATTCAAAATGCCTGAAAGGAATAGAAAAAATGCTGACTTTCCAGAATTGTGAAAACATTTTTTATTTCATCGAAGTGATACAAAATGCAGGAAATTAGCTGTGTATCTGTGCTAAGTCAGTTCTCTGAAAATTACCCCTTCATCACCACAGTGTCCAACTGACAATGAACAGAGTACAGGTAAGTAATAATCAGTGTTTATGAAACAGATACAATATTGAAAGCATTATATCAAATGGCATAGGAAATATAAACAAGTGTAAACTTAATTCTCTCCAAGGAGTTTACCAGCTCATTGTAAGAGAACTTAAAAATACATGACTTCTAAGTAAGTATAACTCCCTTATTGAATGACAAGAGCTCCATAGAGGATAAGTAAGAAAGAATTTTATCTTTCTTGCACTATGAACTTCAAACATGCGAACAGTTCAGATCGCTTTTTCTCATGTTTGATGACCCTTTATGATTGCTTTGCAGAAACTGTAAAGTTTCATTTTCAGGTGTTAAAAAATCTTGTCTACTTAGGACACCAAAACTCATGTATCTTTGTGAAACCAAACACTGGTTGTGTGGCTTCTTCAATCGCTACCATTGTAGCATACTCTAAGTAACCTCTTTGTTCATTTTATGTTTCTAATTCCTGAGAACATATGTGGACTTCTCCTAAGGATTTTTTCATGCCCAGCTCCAGGAAAAGCATAGGCCAGACATTGGAATACCTACAAGTTAGCAAACATCTAGCCAGGACAGAAGATACCTGTCTCTCCAATCTTTTGGATACCCCTGCAACATGGATTTATTGGTGAAAAAGCCCACAGAACTCTCTGATCCTATGAATTTAATTCAAAAACCTGCATAATAAGTCTCTAACTAATCTTACAAGGGCTAGTTATGGCTGTGGGAGAAAGCGGTCAAAGGATTACCTGGGCTACCTCTTAGTGAATTTTCATGAATGTATCTAGAAACTCTACTTAGAATTTAGGATGTTTATCATCCATTGCTGTTAGCTTTGAGGGCTTAACTACAATTCAGGGATAACACAGATTGCTCCATGGCATATCATGTTATAATAAATGTAAGCAAACAAAGGATCTAGTTTCCTTAAGCTACATCGTGGGGCTGATTTACCTCGAACCATGATCAGGCATAAATCTCAGCACAGCTCATTTACCTTTGAGGCCCTATGCCTCATTTCGTATTTATAAATTGTATTCTTTCTCTTAAATTTGTCCCTCCCCAATGTATAAGCTTCAGGCCCAACAAAACTTGGATTTATTCCCAAGAGTAAATCCCCTTTATAGAGAAGGAATTTAAAGATTTCTCATTTTATCGACAGAGAGAACCAACAGATTTAAAAGTTCAATGGAAACTTTTATTAAAGGATTTAGCCCTTTTTACAGATCTTATATAGACCCAGGATTTTAGAGGACTCTTAGAAATAGAATGTCTAAAGAAAAACCTATCTCTACACTATAACCAAATAATCTTTACATGAGATTAATGTCTTGCTTCTAGAATAGGACACAATAATCTATTTCCTTGGGTCATGAGTAGTGCAATACTGTATATGCAACCTCTTAGGTTATTTAGGTGTTTTATTTGATCCTTAATCCTAAATGTCATTTTAGGAGTCCTTTGCAGTCCTTGTAATTGAAGAGTTCCTCTCTTTCTACTAAATTTAATCTTAATTTCGTAAGCATCAAATATCTGTGAATCTTTTCCACATGTGTTTTTTGATGTATCATTTTGTTATCTCACTGATATCATACCACCTTATTCTTTAATGAACTATTTTTTTCTTTTAATTATTTCCATTGTTTAACTTGAATTTCACTGTTCCAGCCCTAAATTTCTGTGGCAGTTCAGAAACATACGAAGAACTTCGAAAGCCATTTTGGTCTTGGTTTTACTTTTTTCTTCTTCCTTGGACATTACTATTTTCAGGTAACTTTCAATTTGCTTTGAAATGTTTCCCTTTCATATCAAATACTTCTTTCTGTATAAAAAAATAGAAAGTTGTTACTCTGTTTTTGGTTAGTACTATGTTGGAAAACTATTGGCTTCTAGTAAAATGTGAAGCAAATAGGGCTCTTTGGGGTACTTTGCATTCTCAAGGGATGTAGGAAGCCTTACAGTCACAAAACGGCTGCTCCTGGGGTGTCAGGCTGTCATTACCCTGTGCTCGCCCAGCACCCTACTGAAAATAAGACACACTGAGTCTTAACTGTACAAATGTTACCGAAGCTATACAGCTTTTCACTGTTTTCTAAGACACTACTCTCTGTTCATGTCAAGGAGATATTGCTTCTGTCTGCTTTTTCTGTCCTAGTACTTTCAAAATGTCTTTTGACCATTTATGCCCTAGAAGCATGACTAGCCCCATTTTGGAGTCTGGAGGCAGCCAAGACTATAAAAAATATGAATAGGTGGAGCTAAAAAAAACTGAGACTGTCATAATTGTCATTAAATAAAGTATTCTAGCTACAAATTTGGAGAACCAGAAAGACTCCTATAAACAGCTTTGTGTTAAGGTGGTCACTCATTCATTAATATGCATTAAAACAATGTAACATTTCTTGTGGTTTCTCTCTCTCTCACTGTACAAATTCTGCCTCTAAAATAAAGTTTTATGCCTGATGTTTGAATAGAATATATATGTAAATAAACACATATGCATAAACATGCTGATAACAATACAAGAGGGTAGTTGTACAATAAATGAGATTCCACCCCCCATTAGACTAAAAAATAAAAACAAAACTAACCGAAAATGCTTTCATCTTATTTCAAGGAATAGACTACTAATTCAGAAGCTTGGTATTCAGTCATGTAGGAATCCATTTCATAGTACTTCCTCAGCCCTTAGCCCTTTTTACAGATGATCTTTTACAGAAGATCTGAGGATATGAAACATATTTTCTTTATTCTAAAATAGTCACTTTTTCTAGAATCTATTTTATTGTCTCACATCTGAAGAGTATTTCCAGTATCTGAAGGCTGAAGCCAAACCCATATCAAAGCAGAGATAATGAAGGTGATATTACTTTCTAAAAGCACATAGGTGACAGCAGATACCTTCGGTGAAGTAGTTCTCAAATCTAATGTAGCATTTTAATTTTGCTTCTGCTCCCACTCCAATTCATAGCATCACAGTATATTTTGAAATTCTTAAAGTTCTTTTTCAGAGAAAATAACTAAAAGCTGATTTTTTAGAGAGTATAATAAAGTGTTTTTTTTTAAGTCACAGATTTGTGATGTATTCTCAACATGTTGCTTCTCTAATTGAATGTGTTAAAATAACAATTGCAATGCTCTAAATCTAATTTATTAAAATGACAATAATGGAATTAGAGGATGAATGCACAGATACAAATCTTTTCTTTAAGTGAAGAATAATTATTCATGCTGAAAAATTATCAGAAACAATTTTGGGTTTCTCTAATAACATACTGGATAATTTGTTATAGTCAATGTAGTTGCAAATATTTACCACTTGCTAATTCCTTCCAAATTTAACACCACCTGCAAGTAAGATTGGTGAGGAGGGAATATGAATGGTATAGAAAAATTTGTATTAGAGTTTACTTTGAAGTTGAAATGAATTTAGTTATAATTTAGTCTGATCTTATTCATTGATGAGTAAACCAGGTCCCCCCCCCAAATAAGTAAAAGACTACATTAATAGTTTGTGGTATCAGTAAGGTAAGAAGCTAGTTTACCTAAGTTCATACCTGGAGGGTCTTCCGTAACTTCAACAAGGACTTACTGCTCAGGCAAAATTGAGATCAGGGGTTGCTCGTATAATAACATATAATGCTCCAATGGGATCAATTTCTCATTCTCCTACAAGGAATAACATTCTAAAGTCAAGAATATATATAGGGATTTATCAGAGAAATTTTCCACTGATGAAAAGAACAGTCACAATAATCAGTAGGGGACCTGAAGTTAAAAGATAACTGGTTGTGGGAATATAAGAGCATGGCACACAGAAGAATTAAAGGCAAATAATATATATAATATATAATACATAATATATAATATATAATATTTGTCTACCTCAATATTTCCTGTAGGCCTTGTCCTGGCTGTCCATGTTCTAACACACTTGCACAAAAGGTTACTTAATTATTAGCAAAATAAACCCACAGCCTTCAAAGATCTGTATTTTTTTACTTGTTCTTTTTTTTAAGTTTATTTATTTTGAAAGAGAGAAAAAGTGGGGGAAGAGGAAGAGAGAGACTCTTAAGCAGGCTCCTAAGCAGTCTCCATACTCAGTGTGGAGCCCC
The DNA here is from genome assembly GCF_018350175.1 of Felis catus. Taxonomy (NCBI): domain Eukaryota; kingdom Metazoa; phylum Chordata; class Mammalia; order Carnivora; family Felidae; genus Felis; species Felis catus. The sequence goes on along the minus strand of NC_058372.1, from coordinate 69,971,165 downwards.
ATGCGAGGCTCATCCCCACGAACTGTGAGATCATGACCTAAGCTGAAATCAAGAGTTGGATGCTTAACTGACTGAGCCACCCAGGTGCCCCAAAGATCTGTATTTAATTAAATTAAAAATGAGGCACAAATGTGATTATATTCAATGATAGCTCAAAGATTTCTTCATATTCAATGAGAAACTTTGCACATTTGTGACCCTCTGTACTCATTCCCAATTCAAGAGTGGCTAATACCATATTCCTGCTTTTCAAGAATGGAGCCTTGCCAGATGTATTTGTTTAACCAACATTTTTAGACATGTACAAATTAATAAGCATTGATCTAGGCCCAATAGATATAAAAAATTTCGCAGTGGATACAATAAAGTCTCAAAATCCATTGATAGTCACGGTGGAGTTAGAGGAAGGTATGGGGAGATGACAGATAAACAAGAAATGAATGAGATAATTTCAGGTAGCAAAAAATACAAAAATACAGTGGGTTAATGATATATGAATGCACAGTCTGAGAGGGAAAGGAATAATTTAGATACAGGCATATTTAAGAACTTTTGTCTGAGATGTGAAGGATAAGAACAAAAAGACATTTAGAATTCTAGAGAAAGAGCATGCCAAGCAGAGGGAACAGAGTTGGCAAAATCACTAAGGAAGAAATTTTCTTAATGTGATTTAGAAACAAAAGGAAAAATCTAGAAACAGAGCTAAGGCTAATGTGGACAAGGGAGAGTAATAAAGAGGTGGACAGTGATTTAATCGTGCACTTTTTTGAATAGGCTTTTTTTTTTTTTTTTTTGCTAAGGTTCACAGAAAAATTTATAGGGAAGTACAGAGGTTTCCCACATACCCTCTGCCCTCATACATGCATTACATTGCCCATTATCGACATCCCCGGCTAGAGTAGTACATTTGTTACAATTGATGAACATGCACGGACACATCATAATTACCCATTATAGTTTATCTTAGGGTTCACTCTTGGTGTTATATATTCTATGGATTTGGACAAATGTATAATGACATGTATCCATCATTGTGGTACCGTACACAATATTTTCACTGCACTAAAAATACTCTGTGTTCTGCCTAGTTATCTCCCAAACACTGGCAACCACTGATCTTTTTATTATCTCCATAGTTTTGCCTTTTCCAGAATCTCTAGAATGTCATATATGCCATGTAACATTTTCAGACTCGTTTCTTTCACTTAGTTATATGCAGTTAAGTTTTCTCCATGTCTTTTCATGGATTGATAGCTCATTTCTGTTTTTAGTGCTGAATGGCATTCCATTGTCTGGAGGTACCACAGTTTATTTGTCCATTTAATAACAGAAGGACATGTTGGTTGCTTCCAAATTTTGGCAATTATGAGTAAAGCCACTATAAGTATCCATCCACAGAAAGGAGTAGATGTCAGATTGTAGTAAGGTTATGTGAAATCGTGTCTTAAATCATCATTATTTTTAGTTTCCAGTGAAAATTACAAGAGAGACAACAAGAAAATTTGCACTTCATTTTAGGATTGGAATCTCATCACTCCTTGGGTGTTCAGATTATTAAAGTTGGGGTACTGGCCATATAACCAATATTATGTGATCCATTACAAATAAGATCCATATAGAAGAACACACACCATATCCAGAGGGCATGAGGAAAGTTTGACATCAGAGTGTTGAGTAACTATCAAGATTTCAGGATAAGTTGGGGGTATTATTGGAGTACATCAGAAAAAAAATAGGATTTAGGGTAAATACTATGTCTTTAGTTAACTTTATTGGTTCAAGCACGTTATGAATAGACAATATGTGATAGACATGAGTTATAAGAATAGATGAGTTAATTTTGTGTATCACCTTAGACTAGGCTATTGTGCCCAGTTGCTTAATGAAACATCAGTATAGATATTGTTTTGAAGGCATTGTTTAGATGTGATTAACATTTATTATCATCAGTAGACTTTAAGTAAAGGGGATTACCCTCAATAATATGGATGAAACTTATCCAGTTAGTTGAAGGCCTTAAGAACAAAAACTGAAGTTTCTCAGAGAAGTAATTCTGCCTCTAAGTCCTGCCTGAGTTTCCAACCTGCTGGCCCACTCTACAAATTTCAACTTGTGAGTCCCCATAATAGTAGAAGCAATTTCATAAAGCTGTCACTATTTATATGCATAGTATTTGATTCCTTTTCTCTAGAGAACCCTGACTGATACACTAAAACCTCTCCAGTATGCATTACTCTGATTTTCTTAAAATTGTCTGAAAATTGTCTGAAGAAGGTAGAAACCTACAACCCACTTAATTTTTTTTATTCTTTAAGTATACTTTATATACATTATTAGTTTCAGGTGCACAACATACTGATTGGACAATTCTAAAAAAACACAGTGTTCATCATGATAAGTGTAGTAATATGTCACCATTCAATGTTATTACAATATTATCGACTGTGTTCCCTATGCTTTATTTTCCATTTCTGTGATTTATTTATTTTATAACTGGAAATTTATACTTCTTAATTCCCTTCACCTATTTTTCCCATCCCCCCACCCTGCCAACACCTAGTTCTTTATGTTTTTGAGTCTGTTTCTGTTTGGTTTCTTTGTTCACTTGTTTTGTCTTTTAAGATTCCCCATATAAGTGAAACCATATAGTATTTGTCTTTCTCTGTCTGACTTATTTCACTTAGCATAATACACTCAAGGTCCACCCACAGTCTTGGCTGAGTAATATTACATGGTACATATATATTACATCTTTATCCATTCATCTATTGATAGACACTTGGTTTGCTTTTCTATCTTGGCTATTATTAATAATACCACAATAAACATGAGATGTGCATATATTTTCAAATTAGTGTTTTCATTTTCTTTGGGTAAATCCCAGTAGTGGAATTACTGTATCATATGGTAATTCTAGCTTTAATTTTTGTTTTCCACAGTTGCTGCACCAATTTACATTCCCCCCAACAGTGCAGAGGGTTCCTTTTTCTCCACATCCTCACAATACTTATTTCTTGTTTTTGGATAATAGCTATTCTAACTGGTATAAAGTAATATCTTACTGTGTTGTTGTTGTTGTTGTTGTTGCTCTTATTGTAGTTTTGATTTGCATTTCTCTGATGATCAGTGATGTTGAGCAACTTTTCACATGTCTATTATATCTGTACATCTTCTTTGGAAAAATTTCTATTTAGGTCCTCTACTCATTTTTTAAATTTGATTATTTGGTAGGTTATTTTTCATTCTTTGTGTGTGTGTGTGTATATGTGTTGACATTGGTATAAATTCTTTATATATTTTGGATATTAACCCCTTGTTGGATAAATCATTTGTAAATATCTTCTTCCATTCAGTAGGCTGCCTTTTTGTTTTGTTTTCCTTCTCTATGTGCAAAGCTTTAAATTTTGGTGTAGTCTCAATAGTTTATTTTTGCTTTTGTTTCTTTTGCCTGAGGAGACATATCCATAAATATGTTGCTAAGGTTGATGTCCAAGAAATTACTGCCTATGTTTTCTTTTAAGAGTTTTGTGGTTTTGGGTCTCACATTTAGGTCTTTAATCTATTTTGAATTTTTATGTGTGGATAGTGTAATAAACTGTTTTTTTTTATTCTTTTGCATGTAGCTATCCAATTTTTCCAACATCATTTATTGAAAACACTGTCTTCTCCTTTGTATATTTTTGCTTATGAAACTACAAGTCAAAAACAAGACAAAAATCTTAAGACTACAAATGCATGGAGGTTAAACAACGTGCTACTAAACAATGACTAGATCAACCAGAAAATCAAGAAGAAATAAAAAAGTACATGGAAAGAAATGAAAACACAATGATCCAAAACCTTTGGGATACTGCAAAAGCAGTCCTAAGGGTGAAGTATATAGCAATACAAGCCTACCTCAAGAGGAAAAGTCTCCAATAAACAACCTAACTTTATACCTAAAGGAGATAGAAAAAGAACAAACAAAACCTGAAGCCAGCAAAAGGAAGGAAAAAGTAAAGATTAGAGCAGAAATAAAAAAAAATATAGAAACTAAAAAACAACAGAACAGATCAATGAAACCAGAAGTGGCTTTTAAAAAAGACAATAAATTTGACAAACCTTTAGGCAGACTTATCATAAAGAAAAGAAAAAGGACTCAAATAAAATCACAAGTGACAGAGGAAAAATAACACCACAGAAATATAACTATAAGAGAACATTATGAAAAGCTATATGCCAAACAAATTGGACAACCTGGGAGAAATGGATAAATTCCTAGAAACATATAAACTACCAAAACTGAATCAGGAAGAAATGGAAAACTTGAACAGACTGATAACCAGCAAAGAAATTGAACCAGTAATCAAAAACTACCAACCACCAAAAGTTCAGGACCATATGGATTCATAGGCAAATTCTACCAAACATTTAAGGAAGAGTTAATTACCTATTTGTGTCAAACTGTTCCAAAATAGTTTCAAACTCCTTCCAAAAGGAAGGAGAACTTCTGAATTCATTCTATGATGCCAGCATTACCCTGATATCAAAACCAAATATGGACACCACAAAAACAGGGAACTACTGTCCTATATCCCTGATAAACACAGATGCAAAAATAAACTATTAAATACTAGCAAACCAAATCCAACAATACATTAAAAAATGATTCACTACAATCAAGTGGGGTTTATTCTTGAGTTGTAAGAGTGGTTCAATATTCACAAGTCAATCGATGTGATACATCACATTAATAAAGAAAGGATAAGAACCATTATGATCATTTCAATAGATGCAGAAAAGGCATTTGACAAAGTACAGCATCCATTCATGATAAAAAAAAAAAACCTCAACAAAGTAGGTTTAGAGGGAATATACCTCAACATAATAAAGGCCATATATGAAAAACACACAGCTAATATCATTCTCAATGGAGAAAAACAGAGCTTTTCCTCTATAGTCAGGCACAAGACAGGGATGTCCACTCTCATCATTGTTAGTCAACATAATACTGGAAGTCCTAGCCACAGCAATCAGACAACCCAAAGAAGTACAAGGCATCCAACCGGGCAAGGAAGAAGTAAAACTCTCTCTTTTATTTTTGATGAGTCTGGCTAAATGTTATCAATTTTATTTATTTTTCAAAGAACCAGCTCTTTGTTTGATTGATGTTTTATTTTTTTATTCTCTATTTCATTTATTCTCATTCTGGCTTTTTATTTATTTTCTTCTAATGTTGAGCTTTGTTCTTTTTCTAGTTCCTTTCGTTGTAAGTTTAGATTGTTTATTTGAGACTTTTCTTGTTGCTCGGATATATCTGTTATTTTCATCTAGTCTAATATGTCATTCAAAGAAATTGTTTCCTTATTGATTTTGTGTCTGGGTGATCTACCCATTGATGTAACTGAGGTGTTAAACTTTCCTCCTATTATTGTATCACTGTCAATTCTCCCTTTATTTCTGTTAATATTTGCTTTTTGTACTTAGGTGCTTATATGTTAAATGTATACATATTAATAACTCATATTCTTGGAATGATCCATTTATCATTATGTAATAATCTTATTTGTCTTTTGTCTTTTTGTTAATAGACTTTTTAAAGTCTATTTTGTCTGATGCAAGTATTGCTACCCAGGCTTTTTGTTTTGTTTTGTTTTGTTTTCTGTTTTGTTTCCATTTGTGTAGAATAATTTTGCCCATCCCTTTACTTTCAGTCTGTCTGTATGTGTCTTTATATCTGAAGTGGAGTCTCTTGTAAGCAGGCTATAGATGGATCAGTTTTTTGGTTTTTTGTTTTGTTTTGTGTTTCTTTCTTTAACCAATTCAGTCAACCTATTTCCTTTGATATGAGCATTTAGACCATTTACCTTTAAAGTAATTACTGATAACTATGTTCTTATTGCCATTTTGTTCATTATTTTCTGTTTGTGTTTGTATTCTTTTCTGTTCTTCTCTTCCTCTTTTCCCTTGTGATTGATAGCTCTCTTTAGTTATGTTTGAAGTTCTTTCTCCTTATTTATTATTATTATTATGATCATTATTATTATTATTATTTTCTTTTATAGGCTTTTGGTTGTGGTTACCTTGAGTTTCATACACAGGATCTTAAGTGTGTATTAAGCAGTCTATATTAAAGTGATGGTCACTTAAGTTCAAACACTTTATAAAAGTACTGTATTTTTACTCCCATCCTCCACATTTTATATACTTGATGTCACATTTTACATCTTGTTGTATTGTGAATCCCTCAACTAATTTTTTAGATATAACTTGATGTTACTACTTTTGTTTTTTAACCTTCCTACTAGTTTTATAAGTGATTGATCTATTAATTTTATTGTATGTTTACTTTTTCTCATAAATTTTTTTCCTTTCATATTTTTCTTTTTAGTTATGACCTTTTCTTATCTGCTGAAGAAGCCCCTTTAACATTTCTTGTAAGGCCAGTTTAGTGGTGGTAAATTCCTTTGTTTGGGAAACTCTTTCTCCCTCCTTCAATTCTGACTTGCACCTTGCAGAATATTGTTGGTTGTAGGCTTTTTCTTTTCAGTATTTTGAAAAATCATGCCACTCCTCCTAACCTGCAAAGTTTCTGCTGAAAAATCAGCTGACAGCCTTATGAGGTTTCCCTTCTACATAACTAGTTTAAGTTATACAAAACTTTTCTCTTGCTGCTTTTAAGATTCTCTCTTTATCTTTTATCTTTGACATTTTAATTATTATGTCTCTTGGTGTGGACCTTCTTGGGTTTATTTTGTTTGGAGCTCCCTGTGATTCCTGCACTTGGATGCCTATTTCTTTCCCCAGACTAGAAGTTTTCAGCTATTATTTCTTCAAACAAATTTTCTGCCTCTTTCTTTCTCTTCTATCCTCTGGAATCCCTAAAATGTGAATGTTAGTACACTTGATGTTATCCCTGAAATTGTTTAGCCTATCCTCATTTTTAAAAAATGTTTTTTTTTTCTTTTTGCTCTTCAACTTGGGTGCTTTGTAGTGTGTTGCAGCTTATTGATCTGTGCTGCATCCTCTAATCTGCTGTTGATTCCCCTTAATATATTTTTCATTCAGCTATTTTATTATTCAACAGTTTTTTTTCTTTTCTATCTTTTTATTGAAGTTCTCATTGAATTCATTCTTCTTTCCATTCCATCTTTATGACTATTGCTTTGAACTTTTTATTAAGTAGATTGCTTATCTTTCTTTCATTTAGCTTTTCTGGAGTTCTGTCTTGTTCCTTTGTTTGTGGAGCATATTCCTTTGTCTTCTCATTTTGTCTGATCTTCTGTGTTTATTTATCTGAATTAGATGGAATAGCTACTTCTCCGGGTCATGAAAGATTGGCCTTGTAGGAATATCCCTTGTAAATCCCAGTGTAAACTGCATGTGTCTGGTGGCTTTGGCTGGCCAGCTAGACCTGTCGTAGGCATGTTCTTGGAGTACCAGGGCATTATCACCAGAGCCTCCCTGCTGATGGCTGCTGCTGATGTGAGCATGGGTCAGGGCTTCCTAGAATGCTCCACACACAGGACACTCTGGTTGGAGGGCTGAGGCTGAAGTGGGCTCAGGCCATGGGGTCTCAGGGCATTCCTAACAGGAGGCACCTTTGCAGGAGAGCAGGAGGTGAAGTGGGTGCAGCCTGCGGGTCTCAGGACATTCTGCACATGGTGCACCTTGATGGGACTGCTGGAGCTGAAATAGGCACAGGCAGGGTTGTCCTGGTGCACTCTATGCAGGGCGCTCCCTGGCAGGATGGCAACACTTTTAGTCAGGCACATGCCTGGTGGTTCCAGGACACTCCATGCAGCAGTGACCCAGCAGAACAGCTGGAACTGAAGCAGGTATAGATTGGGAAGTCCTGGGATGCTGCACAGGGGAAGTGCTCTGGTGTGTCATCTGGAGCTGAAGTGAGTCTGGGCCTGCTGTGTCCTGTAGTGCTTTTCATTCATGTCACCTTGGAAAGATGGCTGGAGCTGTAGTATCCAAGGATGTCCTGGTGTGTGTTGCACTGGGGCTGCCTTGGTGGCATGCAGGGGGGGAGTCTCTCTGGGGGAATGGCAGGTGTGGGCTTGTGGTCCAGGGCTTGCTAGGGCAGCCAGCTGGTCCAGGTGCCAGTATCCTACCCCATCTATGCTATCAGGGTGAAGGGTAAGCATAAACAATGGCACTTGTCAGCCCCTTAGACCCTGGAGAGCACTTCTGTGGTTCTCCTAGGGCTCTTTCCTTTATATTCTAATTGCTTTTTTGAACCATTGTTTTTTTTTTCTGTGCCCCAGGGAGCTGAAGCTAGTGTCAGGCAGGCTAGGGTGCCTGAACCCTGCTTCCATCTGTGCTATCAAGGTATAAGGGGTCCGTAAAAAATGACAGTCACCAGCCCCTCTGACACTGGAGAGGATTCCACAAGCCCCCCACCATTTGGCAGACTCACCAGCCCTGGTTCATTTAAATTCTAGTTGCCCTTTTAAACCACAGCTTTTGTTTTGTTTTGTTTTGTTTTGTTTTGTTTGTTTTGTTTTGTTTTCCTGTGCCTCAGGATGTGCACCCAGTCCTTCAGTACTTTCCCTCCCCATTGCAGTTCACAGCACCAGGACTGGGGTTCCTGTGGTTACCGTGTCTCTATCTTTCCTGCCCTTTCTATACAGTCCCTCTATTGTTTGTTGTGCAGAGGTTGTTCAGTCAGCCCTCAGCTCTTCTTCAGGAGGAATTACTTTATCCGTACAAAGAATTGCTCTAAATAATAATTAAATAAATTCAATGTAGATTCAGTGTTTCCATGAAGGAGGTGAAGTCAGGGTCTTCCTTCATTGCCATCTTGGAACCAACCTCTCTCTATAACCCACTTTTACTTTCTGATGTTAACATCTGTAGCAGAGCCAGGCTCACTCACCCAGTCTGTGCTTCCCTTTCTTTCAGGTTCCCCAAGGGGACCTGCTTGACCGCTGAAAGATGAAAGCTCACACCTCATTGGCCAGGCTAGCCTCATGGCCCCACCCAACATCTGGGGGGGCAGCTTTTTAAATTTTAGAGGATAAATGATAACTGCATGCTATAGCACTCTTTGCTACTATTGAAATGCAAATTACTGACATTGGGAAATTTATCCTAGGTAAGTGAGTAAAGAGTTGAAATTTACCTACAGATCCACTTGTTACATGAGCAATCCAAACAGATAAGATGCCAGAAATGATAAAATATTCACAAGATATATGAACATATTTATCTCTCTCTAACTTTTACTTTTGATCATAGGCAATATTTCCTAAGTTTTTTCAAAGTAACTTATATATTCTGTAAAGTCCAGCTCTTACATCTCCAAAGCAAAATGAAATAGGGAAGTCTTAATTGTCCACATTGGGTGTCTGCAGTAACTCAAATCACCTATTCCTAATTTGGCTGAGCATTTCTGACCGTGCGTTGGTGTGAAACAAAATGTAAACATGCTCAAATTAAATCAAACACAGCATTTAAAGAGTGACAGTTTATTAGTTTATTAGTAGAAACTAGATTTAAAGTAATTTTGTTTTTTATATATCTGAATGTGAAGTAATATGCCTACTGGTTAGGAACATGACATCTGAAGTTGAGCTCCCTGGATTCAAAGCCTGGCTTCACATTATCTTTGGGACCTGTCTCAATTTGCCCATCAATAAAATGGTGTTGGGGCATCTGGGTGGCTAAGTCAGTGAAGCGACCGACTCTTGATTTCAACTCAAGTCATGATCTCATGATTCATGCGTTCGGGCCCCACATCAGGCTTTGCACTGACAGCATGGAGCCTGCTTGGGATTTTCTCTTCTTTCTTTCTGCCCCCCTCCCACCCCCCCCCCCCCCAATAAATAAGTAAACTTAAAAAAAATAAAAATAAAATGGTGATAATATTAACATTTACCTCATAGGGTGGTTGGGGGGATAAAGCACATAGATTAGCATCTGGACCATAGTAAACACTTAAAATGTTAACTGTTACTATTAGATACTATCTAATCCTTACCAATGCTTTTCATCAAAATTGCTGCATCAGGTTTTGTAGCTAGCATTCAGTTATCAGTTTGATGGAAAATATCCTGGATCTAAGTTGGAGTCCTAGATCTGCAAATTAGAAGGTAGGTGTCCTTGGCAAGCCACCATCTATGTTTTCCTGGCCTAGAAAGTGGAGCTGATACCTGAGTTACAACACTATGAAAATCAAGTGTGATTATATTTGTTGAGTGTAAATTATAAAATTCTACATAGCTTTGAATGCCTGCTATCTATCATTTAATCAGTTACCTTCAAAACAGTTAAAACTACACTACCAGATTCTGCAACCAGATGCCAAAGAAGCATGTTAGAGATATATATCAGACTATCCAGCTGAGTATATAAAGATTCATTTTCCTTACTTACCAAGAGGAGGAAGCTTACCTGTCTAACCAATTTAATAGTGAAACTTAACTTTTTTAAATGGAACTAGATTTCTCCATAGCTCCCCCTCCATCTTCTCACTTTCACATTTTTTTTTCTTCTATGGTTGATTTATATGAGCTCCAGGAGCAAACGGTCTAATGTCCCTTCCTTGCTGCCACGGCTCATCAATCTCTCTCCCCTGCACCTAGATGGTTTTGCTATTCTTCCTTTCCTTTTCTGACTTAGTCTGCATCAGGGTAAAACCAGAGATAATCTACACAGAGGATAATGAATATTGATCTTCCAATTTAGCCCCAAACACCTACAGCAGTGGATCGATTTAAAGAACATTCAGGTGTAAGAAAACCTAATAGTCACACTAAAAACAATAGCAAGCTGTGTTTTGATGAAACCATGTCTTCAACTGTTTGAATGCTTTCAAGACTTTTAAACGAAAATCATATCATGGCTTTATTGCTTTGGGGCTCTACATATTTTCCAGAAAAGAGGAGAATAATGTAAATATTGTAATGTTATAGAGGCTTTTTTTTAAAACGCAGTGAAAAAAACACACACAGAAAAACTGGAACACTTTGGTATTCTCTTCTGCTTTTATTCAGTATCAAATTCACATAGGAATTTGACAGTTAAAAGAAAATAATTTGAATTATCCGGACAACAGCTTCTTGTAAGTTTTCCTATTGGTTTCCCAATTGATCTAGCTAATTTCTTGAGGACATTGCTGCTAGTGCCCCATATCACAGTCTCCAAAAGCCTTTTGTAGCTCTGATAGAGTCACCAGTGTTTACAAATTAAAAATAGTATGATTTTTCAAAAATAAAAGATCAGACTTGATTTCAAAATATGTGAAGTGATTGGACAATATCTAGAGAGACTGTTTGGCTTGAATATGTTTCTCTATCCGTCTGGTTAAATAGCTTTTCCTCCCACATTTTGCTGGGCATTGTATGGTGCCATATATTAAGCTTGCTGATAATTCCTCCATTGTTTACTGTTCTTTCCTGTACCATCTCTGCATCTGCATAAAGTATAGCTGTCTTGAAGATATAGATCAAAGGTGAATTCTTCCATAAAGCCTTTCTTGATTCTCTAGAATGAATAATTCTTTCCCACCTTTGATTTTCTGAAAATGTTTCACCTATTTAGTGCAAATTGTCTGATGCAAGTGTGACTACTAAAGCAGGTTACAAATTCTTTCAGGGTAGAGACTTGGTCCATCTTTTCATCCTCTATACTCCCTACTACAATGGCTAGCAGATAGTTGGTTGTTAATGAATAGGTGAGGGATAACTTTAACCAAATAAATTTATTGAGGAAAATGGCAACTGGGTGAAAGAGTTAGTCCACAGTTATATCTCGTTGGATATGATATCTAGTTTCCAATGATGAAAATGGAATGAAAGTCCCAATGGGGTAACACAAATACAGACAAAGCTTGTCCAAAGATGGGAAAGCAAACTAACTTTCATTGAGCATTAGTCAGTTTCCTGTGGCTTCTTTAACAAATTTGACAAACTTCGTAACTAGAAACAAAATGGAAATTAATTATTTCATGGTTCTGGACAGCAGAAATCCCAAATCAGTTTCACTGAGATGATATCAAGGTATCAACAGGGCTGCACTCCCTTTGGAGGCTCCTGGGTAGAATGCGTTTCTTGTCTCTTCCAGCTTCTGGTGGCAGCTGACATTCCTTGGTTTATGGGCCACATCCCTCTAATCTACCTCCATGGTCGCACTGCCTTCTCCACTTCTGTGTCAAATCATCCTCTGCTTTTGTTTGTTTATTTATTTATTTATTTATTTATTTATTTAACTAAGGGCACTGGCATTTTGAGCCCATGCAGATAATGCAAAATAATTTTTCCATCTCAAGAATCTTAATTTAGTTTTCACAGATCCTTTTTTTCCTTAAAAGTAACATTTACAGTTTCCAAGGATTAGAACCTTATAGCTTTGGAGGCCGTTATTCAGCTTGCTATAAATGCCAGCTAGACATATTCCTATGCATCATTTTACTAAATCTGCATAGCTAGTTTCTGAAGTAATTATTGCTGTTCTGATTTTACAGGTGAGACCCCTAAAGTCCCAGAAGTTGGGTGACTTACCTAAAGTTACATGCTTTAAGTAGTTGAATATTTGATTCAGACCTGGATCTGTTTCCAACTTAACTTTATTTTTCTGTTATATCTTAGAAGCTTTTAAATCCTAAACACACAGTAGATTCTTCACTTGATCTTAGCCAAAAGGCCGAGAAGCGATTCACACAGTAGATTCTTAATAAATGTTTGTTGATACAAAAAAAAACCTTCACTAAGATTTTAAAGTTTGCTGCTTTATCATTTTGTCACTGTTTCTAAAAGTTCATTGATTTTTAAAGCATTTTTATATATCAGATGTCTCTTCAGAAAGTGTTTTCAAATATGAGTGCAGTGTTGTCTCCAAATGGATCATCACTGACAATTGGAGGCAGTTTTGTCAATGTAATTCAACATAAGGGATATGAAGGTTTCATGTAGCAAATAAAAAAAGAATCAGAATTTGAGAGGGTGAAAATACACACCAAAGTCATTAGTCTACAAAGCCTGAAAACATACATCTGCACTACAAGCCAAGATGATTGGGAATCAGCTATATTATCACTGTGAAGTAATCACAGTATATTATCACTGTAGGTATTGAACATACAGTTAAAATTCAAACAGTGTTATATATGGTTCTTATTCCCCTTTAGTCCTAGATACTTGTGAAATTGTATTACTGGGCTCTGATAAGTCACCCTTAAGGTTTCTAGTGAACATTTTAAAAACCTCATTTGGTGAAGTGATTTTTAAAAATTCAGGAAACACCAGTAGGTCATTTCCATTCCACTAGTTTATGCTACCTAATGTAAAAATACTGGTTTTCTTGGCCCATAAAAGCAGGTATTATTTTTCTGTTGCTGATGTAACAAGTTACCACAAATTCAGCAGCTTAAAATAATAGCCACTTATTTATCTCACAGTTCTGTAGGTCAGAATTCCAGGCACATTGTTTATGTGGTTCTCTACTTCTGATTTCAAAAAGCCAAAATTACTGGCAAGACTGCATTTCCTTCCAGAGACTTCGGATTTGAGTTTACTTCCAAGCTAATTCAGGATGTTGCCAGAATTCAGTTTTCTGTGGCTGTCGAACTGAGCTTTCTACTTCTTTGTTAGATGTTGACTAGAAATCGTCCATGTCTTCTAGTGGTTGCCTGCATTTCTTAAGTCATAGCCCCCTTCCTCTGTCTTCAAAGACAGCAATGGTGGATTGAGTCCTTCTCACTCTTTAAATGTCTCTGACGTCCTGGGGCACCTGGGTGGTTCAGTGGTTGAGTGTCCGACTTCAGCTCAGGCCATGATCTCACCGTCTGTGAGCTCCAGCCCCGCGTTGGGTTCTGTGCTGACAGCTGCGAGCCTGGAGCCTGCTTCCTGCTTCGGATTCCGTGTCTCCTTCTCTCTCCTCCCATCCCCCACTTGTGCTCTGTCTCTCAAAAATAGATAAATAAATGTAAAAAAAATAATAAAATGTGTCTCTGACATCCTTTTTTTTTTTTGCCTCATTGCTCCTCTGCTGTCTTCCACCACATATTTTGACTCATCTTTCTATTTTCTTCTCCTAAGGAAGAGTGTGATTATATTAAGTCTACCAGGAGAAGCTCCCTATCTTAAGGTCAGTTGGTTCATAATCTTAATTTAATCTGCAAAGTCCCTTCACAGAAATAACTAGACTAGTGTTTGATTGAATAACCAGATACAGGAATCTTTGGAGAACACTTTTTGAATTATTTCTAAAACAAGGTGTAGAGTCTCAACTAAAGTGCACTTTTATTCTTCTCTATTTCTAGCTTTCAAAGGTAGATTACTCAGTAAGGACTTAATACTGGAAACATGGAATTAACTGCCTATTTTCCTAAATACAGCTGAAGGACAGAACATTTGAAGGTTCAGACATAATTATACAGCCACATTTCCATCTCACATGTGAATACTAGATGGGAAGCAAGGGTTAGATGCAATTTTGTAAAAAAGTCACTTATTCTCAAAAGTTTATATATCTAATGCACCAAGGATAATAAACATGAGCTATGTTCAAATGGAAGGAACAAGCACATACCAAAATCTTCAAGTTAAGGATTAATGAGAACCAAGTGCTTACTGACAAAGGATATTAAAACACTTTTCTGGAAGTTGTTTAATGACTCATGGTAGATCCTCTCACCTTTATCAAGTGTCTTATCTTGAAGGCAAGTCTATTCCTTTCACCTGCTCCTTTTGGAGTCATTCCAGCTAGTGATATGGGAAGCTTCTCCAGGAGCCAATTAGACATTGAAAGATAACTCTTAACATATGATAATTTAATACTTTCATTTAGTAACATAGAAAAACATATTAGCCCTCAAAAACCTGATATGATTAACACCATGGATTAGTTTCCTGATGTGAAAATTCATTATAAACCAAATAAGAGTGCAACTCATGTGGGAACAAAGCTTTTTAGGAGCAAGTGATTTTCCTCTCCACTCAATATCCCCTTCACCTGGTTGAGTCTGAATTTCAGATAGTGAGCAGGTGTGAGAGGATGAGTGAGCCACAAGATGGAGGGAGCCTACGTCAGTGGATCCCCACATGGAAAAGACCTCCTATCAACTGGGAAGACCTGCACTGAATAGATAGGTGAGCTACAAATATATTCTATTATGTTTAGGCTCTTAAACCTTTTGGATCTATTCTTGCAAGCAGTTGGTATTACCTCTTGCATTTATCTTACTGTAGAGTTCATTGCATAAACTTCGTGCTGCAAGTTCTCCAGTCCCTCATACTTTAAATTACATAAATCATTATCACTCTCAAAATGTTTTCAAGGATACTGTTTATATTGTAAAGGTCAAGAGTATATTTTGGAACTTAACGCTGAGAATTTGAAAATAATGTATTATTTTCACTGGAGCAAAACACTTTAACCTTGTTTTGTAGTTTTAATAATGGAAGGGCTGCAGAGGAAAGAGCAAAATTAAGAGTAGTAAAAAAATACACGGACAAAAATGCTGAAATGTTATTCTTTTGTATAAGTTTACCTCAATAGTACAGAATGCTCTCAGCATAAAATTAAATTCAAGATGAAAGAAAGGAAAACACAAGTCTTCTTTTAGGTGGAAAGGGTCTGCATTTAGAGATTTATTACAATACAGATTTTTAACATGCTCACATTTGCGATATTGTCCTTCTGGAAAAGGAAGGGAATTTTGGCGTCCCAGTAAAGCAGGTCAGTGAGTGGTAGTACCTAAAGTCAGGGGTCCATGCTGACTTTATGACTAATACAGCCGTTAATTCTTTCTTATACATTTCTCATTTGAGTAAAAGATGTGGGACGTAAGCAGAGATAATTTGAAGCTGGTCCACATATGACCGAGTTATCAAAGGTAAATAGTAGAATTGGACTGACACCTGGGAAGAAAACCTGGACAGGGCAACAGGATCAATAATTGTTAGTAATAACTATATTAACATTCATATTGCTTACTTACAACATCTTTTACATCTGTAATTCCTCAGCAAGCATAAATATTATTATGTATTATAAATATATTAGAAAACAAGCTAAGAGATTTCCAGCAAACAAGCCCATGTCTTCTAGCTACATTGCTCAAGCTTCAGAATTAGGAATTGTATCCAAGTCCTAACATTATTTTAAAAATGTCTTGACTAGGAGTCTCTGATTCACCATAATAACCTTTAACAAATAAAGATTATTGATAAACTACCATGTCCGAGAATTTTAGGATTTGCTTCACTGCACCTATTTCCACTAGTGTTTTTACTAATTCTACTAATTCTGGCCTCAAATAAAAAAAGAAATCAGAATACTTAGGATGTGTTTTCTTGAAGACAGAGTTAACTCCTCTGAAAAATAACAAAACACTATTTTTTTTTAAAAAAACCATTTGGACAACACAGAATTACATTTTAGGATAACAGTAAATAATGAGTGTTTCAAGCTTTTTCATGTAATAACTGCAATATTCCAGATTAAATGCTTTTCTGATTTAAAGCTTTTTTAAGTCCACTAATTACTATGTTACCTAAGGAGTAAGGATGTTAAGAAAGCCAAATATTTTACAAAGAAAACAGAAAATGCAATTTATAATCATAGTCATTTCTTAATTTAGTCTCTTATAAATGATGTTTAGACTTACAAATACTTACAAAATCACATAATTGATTATTTTTAGAAGGCAATGAACATTCCTGTAAATGGAGGCAAATTGTATTATGTTCACACAACATTGGGTTGCATTTAACTATAGGGAGACTGATGAAGATAGTGGGAACTCAGATTCAAATAATTAATCAGAATGTTCATTAGGAAAACAGATAATCTTAAGAATTTGATGATTAAATCACACCATTTTAATACTATTTATTCAAATCATTTAATAATAACTTATTGTTGTACAAGAAACAACGGTGATGTGTTGCAGGTGTAGGAGGCATGTTGGAGAAACAAGACATAAGTCGCTGCTCTCATACTGTTTACTTTCTGATAAAGACAAACAGGAAAGAAACCAAGGAACGGGAGAAAGGAAGGAAGGAGGGAGGAAGAATTAAAAAATGACTGTCAAATGTTGACTGAATTAATTGTTAAAAAATAATAGAGAAGAAGTATACTAATGAATACTAATGAAAATATTCTCAATAGATTAGTCAGGCTTTAAGCAAGGAAACAGATCCGCTATGAGTATGCAATCAGGGATTTATTATCAGAATTAGACATTTCACAATTGTAGGAGGAATTGAGAAAGTAAGTCCACAAAGGGAAGCTGGAAGATTAGAAATCATTAGAAGTCGCTAAGTAGTTCTCCTGAAGCACTGGCACAGGGGGGCGATGGTAAAGCTTCTAGGAAATCTGAAAACAACTTCCAGCTGCTGGTGTAAGCTGCGGTGGGTGCTGGTATAGAAGTATCAGGAAAGCTGCTGCCCCTGTGAATTCACAGCCAAGCATTATTGGGCCTGGGAGGCAGGGTCAATGGACAGGAAGAAGAGCAAAATTCAAAGTGAGGATAAACTGGGACCCACCAGCCCTTCCACAACTGTCTTTCTCTGTGTCCTACAATGATGACCTTTAGGGAGTTGATGGTTGCTGATTCACTGGTCCAATTCTTATGCAAATTTCTCTTGTGGCCAAAGCTAACCTGGAACTATACAGGGAAGATGATTCTGAGAAATGTAGTTCCAGATTAGCCAAGCTGATGTAATATAAACACTCCCGTTGGGAGTTTTGGAGTGCACGCAATTCCTCTTTTATCTATGCTATTTTATATCTATATTTATTACTTACTATATGTTATTTCAAAATAAAGTCATAAGCAAAATAATTCCTTTGGAAATGATATTAAAATCAAAGTCAGTAAGTACAAAGCGGTAAAGTTATAAAATCCCTTTTGAGTTTTGGTGATTTTGCATGTCATTCTGCTTATTCACCTAGGCTGTGCACTTGGCAAATATCATTTCAAATTCTTATGAAATTCCCACAGCGTAGTGGCAATTTGCCAGAGTATTTTCCTAACAACAGCAACAACAACAACAAAAATAAGTGAAGTGAGGAGAACTCTAGTAGTTTATGCAATATCCATGTTGAGGTGAAGCCCCACAAGATGCGAGCCTGATGACTACTCACTGGTCTATGCAGTGAAGACAATGTTCTCTGATGCAGTAAGGCAGAATAGTTATCACAGGTGGGATCGATTGGTCCGTAAGTGTATTATTTACTCTCTTTCCTTAAATGCATGGAATAGATCCATACAACTCAGATCATTTTTCAGAAAATGTTGAGGATTGACAACCACATCCAAAACTCTGGCAATCTTCACAGAATAAGAACAAGTTATTGCACACTTTAAACTGAGTGGGCTTGCATATGATTTAATAAATGTGATTTTGGATGTTTCAGTATGAATTAAATTTATTTTAGCAATTTTCTGGAGCCCAGCTATGCCACTGATATTATTTCATTCTCTGGTAATCAACACCCAGCCAGAGTCAACCAGTTTGACTTCTTTTAACATGATGCATCTATTGTATTTAGACAGTACTTATATAAAAAAAAGCAATTTGAATTGGAAAGTTATTTGATATTGAAGACAAAGTCTTAAAGCTGATTTGTAGTTAAAATAAACAGACATTTTTTATATTACCAAATGTAATATCATCAAAATCCTGTAAGATAATATTCATATCAATGGAACACTTTAAGTTGTCAGTTGCTATAAAATTGAAATGGAGAAAATACAGTGTTTGCTTCTAAAGAATTACAATTTAAGGTCAGACAAACTGTATTTTCTCCTCTACATCTATCAAGTAGATTTAGAGTGTGTTATTAAAATGAAAGTAACCTGTCTCTCTGCCCCCTCCCCCATTCATGCTCTGTCTCTCTCTGTCCCAAAAATAAATAAACGTTGAAAAAAAAATTTAAAAAAAAATGAAAGTAACCTGTATAGATCAACTTTCGAGATGGATGGAGAAAATGCTTTAAGAGAATGTAAATTGAATATTAAAGTAAACGATTCTACTAAAATGTGGGGCTTCAAGTAAAAAAGTATTTTAGCAAATTTACTAGTTAGGTTCTTATTGGTATATTCTTTGGTTAATGGCTATAAATCAGCATGCTTTATGTTAGTATTAAAAAAAAAGTGTTTCCACAAGATGTTGGCAGTGACCCTCCCTGGAGTAAAACAATCTACACAGTGGTTGTCTATGAGTAAAATAATTACAAGAAAATGTGAATTTGGAAAGTGTAGTATGGAAGTGATCACACCAGAGATAAGAAAGTTCACAATAACCAAGTTTGATCTCCTGTTTTTATAGGAAGCATTCTGTCTCATAGTTCCATATTCCATAGTGACAACGACAATGAAGAGGTCTTCGTTAGTACCAAAGAACACTAAGATTAATATATTAAACAACTTTTAAGAACTGCATTATATTTAGTTCCTTCATCCATAAATATGGACTGATTCTTATTTAATTCTAAGAGTTGTGAAGATTAAATGAGATAAACCATGAGAATATATAGGACATCTTTTGATACTTAGTGTGTGTGTCCTAGATCATTTTCTCCCTTTTCTTGAGGTTTATTTACTATGGCACAATTTACAGAGTTAATTTACTTGCTTCAGAGGATTCACTCAAGTACAAAAAGGGCCAGGAGGAACTCTGAGAACAAATGTCAGATTGCCTTACATGCAAACCATTTTTGCTTCTAATACACCAACTTTTTCCTTCCTGGAGCAGAAAAGCTTATGTCACAAAACAAAAAACAGAAACAAAACAACACACACACACACAACTCACAAAAAAAAGTCACTACTCTCTAAGACCTGTATTTCCTACTAACTCCCAACAATATGCTACCACTTAAAATTATTTGACCAAATAGGGAGCTATAATCCATTTATCCTGATGTGATTTCTATGTCTCTTACCACCTTTTCTATTCACTGGGACCAAGATAGCCTTACCATTCCCCTCAGCTAGACTGAACTTTAGACAGGTTTCTTCCTTACTATAGGCCCTTAACCTCCCTTTTCTCAGAGCATTTACTGTAAATACTTGTAATTGCAAATTCTTTCTCCACCCTTTTGAAATGTACGTAAACCTTCTCCAGGCTTCTAACCAGTTTTGCAATCCAGGAATGTCTTTCTCAAGGTCCTAGGAGTTATCTCTTTGAAAGGTAACCATCAAGAAAGATAGTATCCTATTTCCCATTGGAGGATAAAAGCCTAACTTGATAAGTGCTTATTAACAAATGCAGCTGGCTTAATCACAAAGAAAACCATTTTCAAACTTAGGAATGGTTCAATGTGCTGGACACATTCAATTGGCCAACCCCACCCTCCAGTACTTTTTCACTAGCACACCTCAGCACTTAAAATCCCTCTTAACTTTTGTTTCAGTGGAGTAGAGTTCAGTCTCTCCCCTCTGTAGTAAGACTTGAAGAGTCTTACTTGCCTGCTTAACTCTGGTGCAAGTTTTCTTTGATGGTTCTCTTCTAACAGAGTAAGTCCTCTGGTTCATCATTACAAGAACACTCTTGCCAATATTCTCAAATCATTGCCCCTTTTTTGCCCAAACCCCAAATCCATATGATCAGCTTCTCCAGTGCTTCCTATGGAGAAAAACACACAATGAGCTGACTCACTTCACTCTCCCGCTGTTGACTTCAATTTCTAGAACACTGTAAACCTCAAGAAGATACTGATTTTTAAAGAGTAACGGCCCAATTTTGTTAAAGTACAATAAAGGATGTATCTTTCCATTCATCAGGAAACATGTTTTGCCATATTTCACCTCTATTATCTTCTCCATGACAGTCCCCTATACAAATAGGGAACTGTGAGTCTGGCACCTTCCTTTTCTCCTGGGATCAGAGTTGTCACTCTCTCCATGCGTGGTGCATTCTGGGGATCCAGGGGGACACTGCCCTGTAGCCTGAGAGAAACAAGAAGAGGAAGGGACCCCAGAGGAGTCAGAGAGAACTGCCCACCCTTTCATCAGGTCCCCCTGTCGGGTTCACCATGCAGCCTGCTGCTGCAAAGTGGTAGAATCAAGGGAGTACGTCTTCACTGATTTTGTGTTGAAGACAGTGAAGATGTTAATGTAAATTTAGAAAAATCCAAACTTCCCATCAGTTGTCCTGGAGGAAGTGATAATTTTAAACATTTCAATGAAATTGATCTTTTTCACTGTATTGATCCAAATGATCCCAAGCATAAAAGAATGGACAGGGCGATTTTATTTTGTTTACCAAAGGTGAATCTGGCCAGTCATGGACAAGGTTGACAAAAGAAAGGGCAAAGCTTAACTGGGTCAGTGTGGACTTTAATAACTGGAGAGCCTGGGAAGATGATTCAGATGAAGATATGTCTAATTTTGATCATTCCTCTGAGATGATGAACAACAGGGTGGTGAGGAGGATGTAGATTGACCAGAAGTAGATGGAGATGATGATTCACAAGACAGTGATGATGTAAAAACGCCAGCTTTGGAGTAAGGAATGTTGTCATCACTGGATTTTGAGGAAGAAAAATAACTTCTCTGTAAGATTTCATAATTAAGAGAATTCCTGAGTTGATAGCTCTAAAGGCAGATGCTGTATTTGCCCCCTTTGACCCATTTTTCAACCTGTTTATTATTTTAAAGGCTTCACCAAAGTGATAGGTACCATTGTGTGGGACAATTTTAAGTCAGCTAAAGCAATAGCCCTATACATGAACTTTTCTCAGACTACCATGATGGTGTTGAAGTCCTAGGCAATTGATACAGCAGTTGTGATAAATGAAAACATTTCACCTCAGTCTCCTTTGCTTCAGAACATAGATACTGAAATGATAGGAAGCTCTTGGCTTAGAAGAAAGATAACTAAACTTTAGATTTTAGAACATGGACTCAAAGTGGCTGATGAAACAAATTGTTTGATACTTTGGTAACTTGTTCCTCAAGTATATCTTCCAGGATTATTGCAATAAAGTTTTATTTTTCAAAAAAAAAAATGACTTCACATTTTTGTAAGTGATCACTTGTTCCAGATGTATCTTAGCTAACAGTAGTAAATGCCCTAAATTAGGTGGTTTTGAAGACTGTACATTTGGTATGTTTGACCCTTAAACTTTTGTACATTGTTGCTTGAGAGTCTGTACATTTAGACCAAATTTGTATTTGAACTGTCAGTATGGCAAATGAGTGAAAAAAATGCTGATACGCTATTGGATTTTTTATTTCTTTTTTTGATTTAGCTTGTCCCAGGCTGAAAACCTCAATTTATATCTATGACAGTGGGAATTTTTTTTAATGCCTACATTCTTTCTGATAAACTGTTGGAAGACAAAAATCAAAACAAAACTGTGATGCTAAATTCCTGTACTTAAATTCTTATAATGGTTTTCAATTACTTTCCAGATTAAGACCAAAATCCTTATAGTTATCCAATTATATTACATATCTGATCTCAAAATCAACTTAATTTTCTATAATTTGACTTAATTTCTGTCTCTATTTTATCACTGTGGGTGAAGAATCTCAGTCCCTTCGAGGGTCACCAACACTCCCTATATCCTAGAGTGTTATGTCAAAGCAAGAGTTGGGGGAAGAATAACAATGTACTTACTCTTTGGCTTTGCTCCAGTAGTCTGACAGTGAAATACACATTACCCAGTTGGTTTGGCTACTCCAGGTCCAGTGACTTCAACTATCCTGTGCCAAATGGAACACGGAGTATTTTGGAGAAATTGTCCAGGGCTCCATCTTCCTAGACAAACCGTACACCTCTCTGTGGTGACTTGCTAGATCCCCTGTGATCTGCCAGAAGGCTGTCCTAGTCCCAAGACCCACCAACACTGCTCTCTCTTTTTTTCTCTTTATGTTTTTCTCACTTTTTTACTTTCTCCCTTTCTCTCTCCTCTATGTATCTCTACCTTCTGTTCTCTCTACAGTTCAAGGGATGTCTTTTTATTCTTGGGTGTCACAGATAGGAGCCTCCTGCTGCCTTTGGCTTCCCTCAATATATATTGTTTATACCGGGAAACTTCTCCCTAATTGATGCATATAAGTTCTGAAAATAAAAATTATAAAGACTTACAGGTCTTGTCCTGTTTTCTTCTCTGCCACATCTCGCCCCCCAAATGAGCACAGAGCCCACTAGCTTCTTGAATGGAGAGACAAGTAAAGATGGAAAACTTATGCTTAATATCAATACCACAACATTTACAATTGTATTTCTACTTCATCCCCTCACTCGTCCACATTCTCTCTACATTCCTATAGCATCATATGGTTCATAGCTTCCTGAATGAATGTGCTCATTTGTATTTCCTAATCTTTCAACAGTTGTGTTTATCCTCTGCTTAGAATGACTCTTCATTTGTGGACAGAAATGTGTGCATTATGATGAAAGAGGAGATAAGGGTGCCTCTGCTAATACCTTAATATTTGGGTGTATATCACCCTTTTCCCAGACAGTGGAACTATTTGGCCATGGACCAATTAAGAAGTCAGTGTACATCTCTGGATTAAATGATAGTAAACGTTAATTTTTCTCCAGATAAAAACAACATTTATCTATCCATACACATATATTTTTATATGTTCACATGTATGTATGCATATATGTATGAATATACATGCATATATGTATGTTTAAAAGTGGGAGTATTTTATTTAAACTGCACGAATCTGTTGACCATTTTGCGAAACCTGTAGTATTCATGAATACTACTTTGAATACTTCTATTTATTAAACATTCACCTCTAACACTTTATGTATTAAGCTGCCATCTTAGTGTTCTGTCACCAACTTTTTAGACATATCACAATTCATTACTCCCAAGTTACTTTATATTAAATACTTAATGAGTTTGGGGGGACTGATTATTCACTTGATAGTAATTGTGACCACATTAGTGTTATCAACAGAGCTTCCACAAACCAATACTTTCTGTGACTTACCTTTGAAAATGAATAAACACATGTTTTATGAAGATGATGATTGCTTTCAATATCATACAATGACATTTTCTGACTTTGCTTTTGAATTCTGAGGATGGAGCTCCCTATGTAGTTTAGAGCTCATCTATAGAAAACCCTTAGTTAAATCCCTTTGGGAAAGTGTTTTTAATGGTAAGGACTTAGATTATCCTCGATGTTTTTTTTTAACCTCTATCTACTGTGTGTATCCTTATATAAATTTTGTTTTTATGGTTATCAACCACAGGTAGGCCCTCAATACAGCTTAGGGATTCTTCTAGATTCATTGGTCTACTCCTCTAACTTTGCTCATGACATCTATTTTAAACTTTCAAGGTTATTAGTGATGTAATGTTGCTGAATTATATGATCACCTTCTGGTTCTTATCTTGACCTGTCAGCCATTATCAGGCTACTTTGCCTTAAGATGTCCATTATCATTCTGAGAAGCAGCTCTTTCAGTAATAAGAGACTGACAAGTTAACAGGTTCCTGCCAATGATTCAATCAAGATTCCATGCAATGAAAGACATTTTTCTGTTTTTAAAAAGTTTTTATTTTAATTCCAGCACAATTAATATTAAGTGTTACATTAGTTTCAAGTGTACAATATAGTGATTCAACACTTCCACACATCACCCGGTGCTCATCACAACAGTGCACACTTTAATCCTCATCACCTATTTAACCCATCCCCCCATCCACCTCTCCTCTGGTATTCATCAGTTTGTTGTCTGTAGTTAAGAGTCCGTTTCTTGGTTTCTCCCTCTCTTTGTCTGTTTTGTTTCTTAAATTCCACATGAGTGAAATCACATGGTATTGGTCCAAAAGATATTTTTCTTCATTAGGGTTCTACAGCCTTAAACTTGCCATTCTCCACCTCTTACTCTTTATTCCAAGCACACCAATTTCCTCATGTCTTGAATATTTGCAAATGCTACTCCTCTCTGTAATGTCCATTCCACATCCTTCGCTTTTAACATGAAGCTCAGTGATCTGGAAAGTCATCTCTGTGCACCCAAAGTTATTCTGCTTCCCTTGTCTGGGTCTCAGTCTTCCTCCATCCAAGCACTTCCTCTGTGACAGGAATTTTTAAATTGTTTTATTATCTGTTTATTTACTGGCTTTTCCATAAGATAGTTCTTTTGCAGAGTTTAGGAACTTTCAAAGGACAGCCATTCGATAAATGTTTGCCGAATAGATTAAAGAATGAATATCCATTTTCCCCCATGTTTTCTTTTTTCCTAACTTTTCAGATGTAAGTATTTTGAAACTTGAAAAGTGAAATTATTTTGAAAAAATCAGTCTGGTAACCATTATGTGCTAATATTTATAAAGACAGCTATAAAAATATATTTTTTGTTTTCAATTTTGAAACTATTTAATATTGTTGACAAAAACAAAATTGGTTTCCTAAATGTAAATTAGAAAATTAATTGATATGTTGAATAAAACAGAAATCAAGGCTCTGGGGGTAATTTCATGTTTAAAAATTTAAAAATAAGATGCACAATGTAAATTTTTGTTTTTCTAAAATTCACTAATTAAAAAAAATCTTGCTAGTATTCTACATTCACTGGAGAGCTGCAATATAATTTGTAAGGCAGGAACATTTCAATACTAAGATTTGCTTATTAATTCCCTGAATTAGAACAGTTCTTAAAGGAAAAACAACTAAATTGCAGCCAGCATGAAGAAGTTGGATTTAGTGATGATTGCTATCTTTAAAGAGTGTGACCTTATGTTATTCTGTCATATGCTGAAAGGCATTGAAAGTATTCTAAATTAATTTTAGGGCTACACAAAAAATGTTTCCTTTAATCACAGAATCCAAGAGCTGTATGCCCCTTGGTGCTCTGCTATCATGTTTTTAATCTTCATTACATGATTCTGTAATGTGTCCTATTTATGGAAAGAATTCTGCAAATTTTTCCAGAACTATTTTTTTTAAAGTCTTGGCAGTAAAATGTACCTCTTATACCTCCTGCCAATACATCTCTGAAATAAGGAAAACAATGTTCCTTTGCATTGTATGTTCAATCAACCTGTCTTCTCCCAGTGTTTAAAGATGCCTTTAGGGTTGCCAATAACAGACAAACAGTGGTGCTCATATATCTTGAATATCTTTGTGTGTTTCCAAAGTGGCAGAAGCTTAAAGAGAGTTTAACTTGTGCCAAGCACTGAAATTTTCATGGTAACCCTTTATGTGTCATCAGTGACTTTATGCATAATGAAACTGAGTCTTAGAAAAGTTTAGTAACTTGCCTAAGGTCAGTCATATAGCAAGTAGCTGAAATATGATTTTATAGAGCCAAACTTACAGAAAATGTGGTATGAACATGGATTATTACTATGTCTTTGCCTTCCTCCTACAAATTAAACAAAAATGACCAAAAGATTATTACAACTGGTAGAAAAATTATATGTCTCGAACACCATGCAGAAAATGAATTATTATGCCACCTATGCCAAATAATTTCTAGATATGATGCAGAAAGGACTAAAAATAAGCCATTGAGGACAAGCATTATCTCTTGTGGAGAAAGTGGTACTATATCCCTGAAAGCACAGAGAGGCAATGCTAAGAGCTTGGAAAATACTGGACTGTCTCCTGAGGCAGCAGATTACACCCTGCATAAAAGACATAGGGACTCAGTCCAAAAGAGGAAGCCAGCCTGATCAGAAGGCTAGTTATGGGAAACATCCTGTAGATGCAGAAATTTTTCTAAAGGGAGAGAGGATTTAGTTAAGAGGAATTATATATCCACCATGAGATCAATCATCACTTTACTCAAGCTAGTGGATCCCCTAAAAGAAAATTAGATTAAAATTAGAAGACAAAATACTAACATAACAAGAATTATCTGTATTTGGTATCTCTATTTCTATTTCTTCCATTCTGTCTTGATCCTACTCCAACATGACTTTTCCCTCCATCTCTCCACTAAAATTTCTCTTGTCAGGATCACTAATGTTTTTAATGTTGATGAATCAAATAATCCTCTTCTGGTTCTCATATTACCTGACCTATTAGCAGCATTTGATCCAGCTGATCATCCCTTTCTTCCTACCACTTGTTTCCATCACAGTCTCTACAGCTGGCCCCACATCCTCATGCTTAATGTTGTAGTGTCTATGGCTCAATGCTTGGTTCTCTTTGTCAAATACATTCTCTCTCAGTAATCTCACCTAGTCTCATGGCTTTAAATAGTATTGAATCACTGATGATAATTCTCAAAAGTATGTCTCTAGCCTGATTTTCTATGGTGGACTCCATACACATGTCCAACTGCCTACTCAATCTATTTTCTTGGATATCTTGTAGGAATCTGTAGCATAAATATCCAAAGTGGGACTTTGGGACTTTTCCCACAAATCTACTCTACTTAAAAGTCTTACCCATTTCAGTTGATGGAATTCAACCTTTAAATTACTTAGGTGAAAACCTAATGTTCAATCTGTGAACAAATATTGGATTTTTTTGTTTGTACTTACATACTAATTATAGTAATATATAGGAACAGAAGCCAAAAGAATAGAGATGGAGATGAAGAGACATTTTATTCTCTATGTTAATAATTTTTGAATCATATGAATGCCTTACCTGTACAAAAGTTAGGTATAAAATTTCAAAGGCTGAAATGAATATGGATATATTACTCATAAGGACAATGATAAATAGGATGTTACAATATTACCTCCCTGAGAAGAAATAAAAGTTGCATATTCCCAATCTTTTACAAGGGAGAATTAGAATTTTATTATCTGCATAATGATCCACAGAATAAAAACAACCACAATCTTTAGCTTTATCATTTGCTACCAAAAAACAGTTTATATAGATGAACTACTTTAAAAAAATCAGTATTTATTAATACATTTCTGTGAGTACTTATTGCTTCTTATGTCACCAGTCGATAGTATTTATATGCTCAACAGTCCATAAAATTTAGATGAGCAATAAAATGAGAAGCCCCAGATTTGTATTATTTGTATTATTTCTCCGTTCTTAAATTTCAAAACATGACAAACCACACTTTAATGTTTATATTTTAACTGTAATTTCTGCTTACAAAAAATGTTTTGGTTATACTTTGAAATGTACGATTGTAAGATTCCCCCTCCCCCACTGCCAAAGAAGAGACTAATAAAATGCTGAGAATTAAAGATATTGAAACTAATTTCATAATTAATCCCATGATATAAGGTAGGGAGAATTTAGAAGAAAAATATGGAGTCTATGGGTTTCCCTTTAATTGCAATTGAGTAATGATAGAGAAGCTATGAAGTTCTGCTTTCAGTTCCAATGTGTCAAGAGCTTAGAAGTCATTACTCCCATGAAAAACTGAAAATAAGCCACTTTTCTTGGACCCATTAGAGAAATAGGGTCCAGAGTAAGCCTTGAAATCTGGAGAGAAATAGTAATATAGAGAATCTCAACCAAGGTCAGCTTACATACAGCAGAAGATATTATAGCCATAAAGCTGTTGGAGTAAAGAATTTTGACCAATTGTTGGGGGCTTAGTCTTGGTGAAAATGTGTGAGAGTGAGAAACTCCTGGAGGCCACAGTCAGATCCCCACACTTTCATGGGTATTGATGTGGGAAACAAAGGCGGAAGGAAATGGCAGATAAAATTAAATTTCCTTATAACCTGCAGCCCATTTGAAAACACTTGAGGTGTTGGGGGGGGGGGGTGCAGAGTAGAGCCTTTCTCCAGGAACTCCCTACTGTCTTAATGCTAATGCTTTACTTGAGAGAAAAACAACCTTGGCTTGTGGAGAGCTAGGCCATCAGTATCCTGTGAGTATTCGTTAGCATATGAAAATCTCATTGGAAACTTCCCCTGGACTTTACCTCCCCCAACTCCATAGTGTACAACCAGTCTCTCCTCATGGTCTTAGGGCAGCTCTTCCTGTCCACAGGTCCTGTCCCCATGGTTTAATAAAATCCCCTTTTTGTACCAAACACATCTTCAAGAATTCTTTCTTGGTTGTTGGCTCTGGGCCCCACGAACCCCACTATCACCTCCAAAACCTCATCAATTATTACCTCTAGGAATCCTGCTAGGTTCTCATAG
Organism: Felis catus; assembly: GCF_018350175.1. NCBI lineage: Eukaryota > Metazoa > Chordata > Mammalia > Carnivora > Felidae > Felis > Felis catus. The sequence continues at coordinate 69,942,170 of NC_058372.1, read as the reverse complement.
TGAAGATCAGGGACAAATCCCCTCATGTTTCTGGCAGCGGTAGGGGGAAAGTAACCATTTTGAAATATGTCCAAACTATGAAAAAGAACTTTTTCCCAAAGGAAACAACTTCACCAGAACCTTATCTACCTGGGGAAAGAACAATTAGCTAAATGCAGCTCTGGCTCTTGTGTTCCCTAAACACAAGAGAGGAGAGGGGAGAGGGAGAGAAAAGGTAAGAAACATAATGTGAAGGTCACAGCCCAGGAGCACAGGTCCACTAAAAGACTGAGATTTAATTCAGAAGATTATAGAATACTTCCCCTTCCCTCACCTAATGTCTTACGACTACATCAACAAGACTTCAGAATAATAGCAGATCATAGCTAAAAGAACTCTAAGACACAGATTTAAATTAAGGGTTTCTCAGAGGCACGCAAAGACAAAAAGGTAGACAAAAATAAGGACATTGGAGGTTAGTGAAACCTATAGTGCTTATGATGTGATTTAATGTTGGAATCTGGGAGCAAATGGCCAAAAACGAATTCTTTAACCTCCATGTATTTGTGGTTTTTCCAATTTTTTTTTCTTGTGATTGACTTCAAGTTTCATAGTGTTGTGGTCTGAAAATATCCATGGTATGATCTCAATCATTTTGTACTTGTTGAGGGCTGATTTGTGACATTTTCAATGCAAAAAAGGTAGTTGTATAAAAACACAGGGACAGGATGTATGAGCAGAAAGGGCTGCATGGGCATTGTGAGGAGCTATTGATTATATAATTTTAAGCTGGGGTATGAAGGGCAGAGATGAAGTTTCCAAAAGGATTTTCATGTTAAAGAAGATTTACAGGATCCTGAAATTCTGGCTATTGTCAAGCTAAGGTTGCTTTCTGCCTTTGGCAAAGCATTAATGTTAAGATAGTTGGGAGTTCCTGGAGGAATGTCGTTCTCTCTCTGTCTCAAGTATTTATCAGTGGGCTTTAAGTTATAAAGAAACTTAATTTTATCTACATTTCCTTTAGCCTTTGTTCTCCACATTCCTTATAGCTATAGCAAACATTAAACATAACCCAACTCTTAGTAAAATTAATATAAAACCTCATACCACAGCCTATTTATTTCAGTTCCTATTATTTAATACATCATTTCCAAGGGGCGCCTGGGTGGCGCAGTCGGTTAAGCGTCCGACTTCAGCCAGGACACGATCTCGCGGTCCGTGAGTTCCAGCCCCGCGTCAGGCTCTGGGCTGATGGCTCGGAGCCTGGAGCCTGTTTCCAATTCTGTGTCCCCCTCTCTCTCTGCCCCTCCCCCGCTCATGCTCTGTCTCTCTCTGTCTCAAAAATAAATAAACGCTGAAAAAAAATAAAAAAAATACATCATTTCCAGGTTTTAGCAACAATTACAAAGTGTGCTGTTGGTGGTTAGTTTTATGTATCAAGTAGACTGGGCCAGGGGCTAATCCGATGTTTTAGTCAAACATCCTTGTATTGGTAAGGGTGTTTTGGATGACATTAACATTTGAATCAATAGACTGAGTAAGGCAGATTTCCTTCCCTAAACTAAATGGGATTCATCCGATCAACTGAAGGCCTAACTAGAACAAAAAGTCTGAGTAAGAGCATTCTTTCTGCCTGACTGCCCTAGAGCTAGGACATCAGTCTTTTCTTGCTTTTAGACTCAACTGAATCTTCACCTCTTTCTGGGTCTTAAGGCTACTGGGTTTTAGGTTGTACACCATCAACTGTCCTGGTTCTCAGTCTTTTGGACTGGTGGAAATAGAACTATACCATCAACTTTTTCATGTTTCCAGCTTGCTGACTGCAGATTTTGAAACTGGCCAGTCTCCAGAATTATGTGAGTCAAATTGTTTTAATAAATCTCTTAATAGATAGATAACAGAAGGAAGGAAGGAAAAAGAAATCAGACATCCTATTGATTATTTCTTTGGGGGAACAGTAGCAAACACATGCCCCAAAATGAAATGAAAAAACACAGTCTGGGGCACCTGGATGGCTCAGTCAGTTAAGTGTCTGGCTTCAGCTCAGGTCATGATCTCACAGTTCACGAGTTCAAGCCCTACGCTGATAGCTCAGAGCCTGGAGCCTGCTTTGGATTTTGTGTCTCCCTCTCTCTGCTCCCTCCCCTGCTTGTGCTCTCTCTTTTTGTCTCAAAAATAAATAAACACTTAAAAGAAAGAAAGAAAAAAAACAGTCTGAATAGACAAAGCAAACATCAGAAACAGACTCAGATATGAAACAAATTTGGAATTATCAGACAGGAAACTTAAAATAAGTATGATTAATATGTTAAGAGTTATAATGGAAGAAGATAACATGCAAGAACATATGGGTAATATAGGCTGAGAGAAGGAAATTTAAAGAATAGAAAAGAAATTTTAGATATAAGAATGTAGAGGCAGAAATACCTTATTGGGTGCATCAGTAGACTTAACACAACTGAGGAAGGAATAAGTGAGCTTGATGATATGTCAGTAGAAACTCCCCAACCTGAAATGCAAAAAGAAAAATAATTTTTTAAAAAAGAGAATAGTCGATCTTTTACATGTAGTTGTTCAGTTTTCCCAACCCATTTGTTGACAAGATTGTCTTTTTCTCCATTGTACATTCTTGCCTCCTTTGTCATAGATTAATTGACCATACAAGTGTTGGTCTGTTTCTGGACTCTCTATGCTGTTCTTGTGATCTAAGTGTCTGTTTTTATGCCAGCACCATACTGTTTTGATTACTACAGCTTTGTAGTATATCTTGAAATCTATTGTGACACCCCCAGCTTTGTTCTTTTCAAGATAACTTTGGCTACTTGAGGTAATTTGTGGTTCCATACACATTTTAGGATTATTTGATCTAGTTCTGTGAAAAAATGCTATTGGTATTTTCATAAAGATTGCATTGGATCTGTAGATTGCTTTGGATAGTATGGACACTTTAACAATATTCTTTGACCTATGAGCATAGTATAAATTTCCATTTGTTTGTGTTATCTTCAATGTCTTTCATCAATGTCTTAATAGTTTTTAGAATATAGGTCTTTCACCTCCTTGGCTAAATTAATTTCTAGGTATTTTATTGTTATTGGTGTAATTGTAAATGGTACTGTTTTCTTAATTTCTCTTTCTTCTTCTTCATTATTAGTGTATAGAGTTGCAGTAGATTTCTGTATATTAATTTTGTAGACTGCAACTTTACAGAATTCATTCTCATAGTTTTTTTATGGAGTGAAGTTTTATATAAAAAGTATTATGTCATCAGGAAAGAGTGAGAGCTTTACTTTTTCCTCATCAGTTAGATGCCTTTTATTTCTTTTTCTTGTCTGATTTTTATAGGTAGGACTTCCAATATTATGTTGAATAAAAGTGGTGAGAGTGGACATCTTTGTCTCATTCTTGATCTTACAGGAAAAGCTTTCAGTTTTTCACCATTAAGTATAATGTTAACTTGTTTTGTTTTGTTTTTTAATATATTGCCTTTAATATGTTGAATTATGTTCCCTCTAAACCCACTTGGTTGAGAATTAACTGAACCACTTTTTTATACTGTACACAAAGATAAACTCAGAATAGGTTAACTAGCAAAGTGTGAGACCTGAAACCATAAAATTGCTAGAAGAAAACATAGGCAGTAATCTCTTGGACAGCAGCCTTGGCAATATGGATATGGGTCCTCAAGTAAAAGAAACAAAAGCAAAACTAAACTGTCAGGACTACACCAAAATAAAAAGCTTTTGCACAGCAAAGGAAACTATCAACAAAACAAAGGCAACATACTGAATGGGAGAAGATATTTGCCAATGATTTATCTGATAAAGGGGTAATTATCCAAAATATGTAAAAATTTTATACAACTCAATGCCAAAAAAAGCAAGCTGATTTAAAAAAGAGCAGAGGACCTGTATAGGCATTTTTCCAAAGAAGACATACAGATGGCCAACAAACTCCTGAAAAGATGTTCAACATCACTAATCAGCAGGGAATGTAAATCAAATCATAATGAGGTATCACCTCAAACTGGTCAGAAAAAGTAGGATCAGAAAGACAAGAAACAAGTATTGGTGAGAATATGGAGAAAAGAGGACACTTGTGCACTGTTGGTGGGAATATAAATTGGTACAGCCACTGTGGAGTTTCCTTAAAAAATTAAAAATAGAAATACCATATGACCCAGCAATTCTATTGTGTGTTTAATCAAAAAAATGAAAACACTAATTAAAAAAAGATACATGAAACTCTATGTTTATTACAGTATTATTTTCAATAGCCAAGATATAGAAGCAACCCAAGTATCCATCCATAGATGAATGGATAAGAAGATTGTGTGTGTGTGTGTGTGTGTGTGTGTGTGTGTGTGAGTTTGTATATCTCCATGTTGCAACAAAATGGATGGATCTAGAGAGTATTATGCTAAGTGAAATAAATCAGAGAAAGACAAATACCACATAATTTCATTTATATGTGGAATCTAAACAACAAATGAACAAACAAAAACAAACCCTCCCCGCCCCCAGACTCTTAAATATAGAGTAAACACTGGTGGTTGCCAGAGTGGAGGTGGTTGTGGTGGGTGGGCTAAATAGATAAGGGCAATTAAGAGGTGCAAACTTGTATTTATAAAATAAATAAGACGAAGATGAAAATTACAGCATATAGAATATAGTCAACAATATTTTAATAACTTAGTATGGTGACAGTGACTATACTTATTGCAGTGAGCATTGTGTAATGTATAGAATTGTCAAATAAATATGTTGTATACCTGAAACTAGTACAACACTGTATATCAATTATACTTTAAATGTTTTTAATGTTTATTTATGTTTAAGAAAGAGACGAGACAGAGAGAGAGAGAGAGAGAGAGAGAGAGAGAGAGAGAATGTGTGTACAAGCCAAGGATAGGCAGAGAGGGAGACAGAATCCAAAGCAGACTCCAGGCTCTGAGCTGTCAGCACAGAGCCCAATGTGGGGCTCGAATTCATGAACCGTGAGATCATGACCTAAGCCAACGGTGGATGCTTCACTGAATGAGCCACCCAGGTGCCCCTCAATTATACTTTAATAATAGATTTTTAAAAACTGAAAAAACTCACATGAAGAGAAAAGGATAATCTGAATATGTCTATATCTATGAAAGAAATTGAGCCAATAATTAAAAACCTTCCTAAATAGAATGCACCAAGATCATATGGTCTAACTGGTGAATTCTGCTGAACATTGTGGAAGAAATGATACCAATTTCTCAAAATCTTTCTCAGAAAACACAAACAAGGAACACTTGCTAACTCATTATGTTAGGTTAGCATTGCCATAATACCAAAATAGGTAAATACATAACAAGAAAGGAAAACTACAGACCAATATCTCTGATGAATATAGATGCAAAAATTCTTAACAAAATTTAGGAAAAATGAATAAAAAGTGTATAAAAAAGTTATAAGCTACAATCAAGTGAGATTTATTCCAGCTAGGCAGGGCTGGTTCAGCATTCAAAGAATCAATCAATAAAATCCATAAAATCAAAGGATAAAGAAGAAAAATCAACAATCGTATCAATTGACATAGAAAATGCACTTGGTAAAATCCAGCGTACATTTAAGATAAAACCTCTCAACACACTAGGAATGAAGGGGAACTTCCTCAAGGTCACAAAGAATATTGACAAAGTACCTATAGCTAACATCATACTTCATGATGAGGAACTGGATGCTTTCCCCCCAGATCACAAGACAAGAAAGCCCCCTCGCACCATGCCTTTTAAACATCCTACCCAGAGTCTCAGCTGGTACAATAAGCAAGACAAGGAAATAAAAGATACACAGATTGAAAAATAAGAAAAACACTGTCTTTTCTCACAAATGACATGATTATACACGTATTCAATTGGAATAAAATCAACACATACAGAAAGAAAAAAAAATTCCTGGAAATCATAATCCATTATTAAAAGGTCATAGGATACTAAATTTGTATATAAACTCAATTGCTTTCCTACGCATCAGCAACGAACAAGTGGAATTTGAAATTAAAATCACAATACCAGTTATATTAGCACCAAAAAATGAAATAAATAGGTATAAATCTAAAACGATATGACCAGGATCAATATCCAGACAGCTACAAAACTCTGCAAATAAATCAGAGATGTGACTTAGTGTAATGTGACCATACACTATTCCTCAGACTTGCTTCAATGGATTGTATCATTTTAGAATCCACTCATTTATAAATCTTTTGTAGAAAAGCATCATCTTACAGTGGAAATAAAACTCTTTTAAAAGTATCCTTTTGTTACTTCAAAGTCTTAGGCTATTCTAACATAGTACACAACTATTAGTAGGGCAGGTTTGGTGGCAGGAAATAACATGTGCTAACATTTTATAGACAAGACTGAGGGCAGATATGGGAGCTATAGACTGGAGATCCTTATGAGTCATGAATATATCCTACAACTTTTAAGAGTCTTGACTGATCATTTAGATCATCTTTTGAGTGATAGTTTGGTACATGGATCATGGCCTGATTTTATACTTCATCTTTTCTCTTTCTTTCAAGTCTCATTTTGTACACATTGTAAAGTGGGACAGGAGATACTTGCCTTGTGGAGCTTTGTGAGAATCAGAGATGATGTACATACGTTGCCTAGCCTTTAGTGAGTGATTCATTAAGGATGACTTAAGAGTAACAATAAGTAACAATAGGTCCTGATTATTACAAAGACATTGAGGGTTGTGATGAGAATAGGGAGTGGGATCCACATGGTAGAGTAGGAAGGACTATGGGAAAAATTCTGATAGATCTGTCTAGAGATGTTTCTATTTTCAGCTTACATAACAGTCTAAAAAGACAGCTGAGGAATTAAACTGTAGCTTTATTTACAGAAGATAGGAATAACGACCACTCATATTCTTTTAGAATTCTTATATTTTGTAATTTTACATTTATCTACATCCCCATGGTGGCAAAATATAACAACATATAAGAACTTATAACAAAAAATAAATGTTTATGGGATATATATAGCAGAGCAGCTATTGTTTGATGAACTGACTGAGAACATTAAAGACAGGGTAAGGAGGGGCTCCTGGGTGGCTCAGTCAGTAAAACTTTGACTTTGATTTTGACTCAGTTATGATCTCATGGTTCGTGGGATTGAGCCCTGTGTCTGGCTCTGCGCTGATGTCTCAGAGCCTGCTTGGGATTCTCTCTTCTTCTCTCTCTACCCTTCCCCTGCTTGCACATGCATGGCCTCTCTCTCTCTCTGTCTCTCAAAATAAACATTTTTTGAAAAAGAAACAGGGTGAAGAGCAGACATTGATTAACTCTGTTGAAGCTAGTTATGAATAACACAGCAGATGGTTGAAGGTAGTCCTCCCCAGATGCTCACACAAGAGAACCTAGCTGAGCAAGGGGTTGATAAATTCCATCTGGGAGTTGGAGGCAGGATCTGTGTTACCATCAGCTGAGTCTTGCCAATAAAAGCTTCAATAACTAGTATTTATTGAACATTTTATTAAATTCTATCCCTCTAGCACACATCTGTAGGGATTCTCTAGTTGAATTTCTAGAACAACTCCATGATGTAAATTCTTTTACCATCATTTTATAGATATAGAAACTGAGCTTTAAGGAAGCTTAGTAATTTGACTTGGTCACAAACTTATAGCATGAGATGGAGCAAGGACTTGAAGCCAGGATTGTCTGACTTCAATCTCAAACTCTTACCCACGACACTTTATTGTTGCTTAAGATAATAGCTCCCAACATCACAGAATAAATTCATTTCAAGAATAATAGTTCTGGGGTGCATGGGTGGCACAGTCAGTTGAGCATCTGACTTCAGCTGAGGTCATGATCTCACCACTCGTGGGTTCAAGCCCCATGTCGGGCTTTGCACTGACAGCATGGAGCCTGCTTCAGATTTTCTGTCTCCATCTCTCTGCCTCTCCCCTGCTCACACTCTGTCTTTCTGTCTCTCTCAAAAATAAACACTAAAAAAATAACAACAGCTTCTCTCTGTTGAGCATTTAATGTATCTCAGGTATTGCTCTGCTCATATCATTTCATTTAATTCTCACTAGAACCCTATGAGGTTTTCATCTAAGTTTTATTTTTTACCATTTTACAAAGAAACACACTGAGGCTTTTAGAAATTAGATTATTTGCCCAGGGACATAGGTTCATACAAGAGTAGAGACTGGAATCCAGTTCTGACTCCCAAATTCATGTTTTTTAGACTGCAAAAATCCATGGCATTAAAATCAGACAAGAAGGACATCACTGGCTTTTGTAGAAGATCCTTGCTATACCAACTATACAATAATATAAAAATCATGACTACAAGATAGCATGGTCCTACAGGACCTGCCTTATTACTTTGTGGTCACACTTTATAATTCTTCAACAAATATTTATTGAGCTGCTCCTATGCACCATACTCAACATTATGCATATAATTGATCAGATTAATGTCGTGATGGCTCCAATTTAAAGCCTGGTTCATTTCTTCATGGTACTTTTCCTTCACGTGGCTATATTTTTGTCAGGGTTGTTTTCTCTTCTAATATAGCTTAACACTGCCCTTGCAGCTAAAGAAACATTTCTCATTATGATTTGGGCTCTAAAATGACAGCAGGCACGACATTGTTTTGTTCCCCAGGTGAGGAATGAGAATGTTCACAACACTACAGAGGGAACAAAAATCCTCTTTCTGGCCAAAAAACCCTCACATCCAACTTTCTCTTCAGTTTCTGAACACAGCAGCTTCTCTGAATTTAACTGAAGCAGAGGATATTGTCAGAATGAAAACAGTATTAAAATAGTCTGTTGAGTACCAGGTCGAATTTGCTATTATAAGATAAAGCAAAGAGAACACGATGCTGTGTTGTTTATAAGATGGAGGTAATTTCCTAGGGTTATTTATAAATCATTAGCAGAGCTTGTCTGTGGTTGTCAGGATAGACCTCCACAGATAGGGACTCACTGTTAGAATGTAATTATTACAGCCAGGAGAATGTGGGAGCAAGAGAATTTAGTTTGATAGATAAAGCTATTAAAATAAAATTTTATGTGTTTCACTGATTATTAAAACATTACTGGATGACTGTAAAAGGCTAGAGAAACTCAGAAAAGTATAAGGAGGAAGTGTGGATTGCCTATACCCTTGACTCCCAGAGACAACCACTCAGCATTTTTAGTCTTTTTAGATCGGATATAATTTCATAGTTGATGTCTAAGTACAAACAGTGTTTTAATTTCATAGCCAATTACGAGCATCTCAGCAGTCTTTCACAGCCATCATTTACTTTGAATCGATGTCTTATAATTTTGTTGCCGTTCCCTGGTGGTAAATCATTTAAAGAAATACAACTCTAGGGGCCCCTAGGTGGCTCAGTCAGTTAAATGTCTGACTTGGTTTCGGCTCAGGTCATGATTTCAAGGTTTGTGAATTTAAGCCTCACATGGGGCTCGACACTGACAGTGAGGAGGAGCTCGTTTGGGATTCTCTCTCTCTCTGCCCCTTCTCTGCTTGTGCTCTCTTTCTCTCAAAATAAATAAATAAACTTAACAACAACAAAAAAAAGAAATCCAACTCAAATGTGTTTATCTCAAAACGTTTATAGCATAAAAACCTGAATTTAATAATTTATAATAAGCAATATAATTATTTTTTCAGTAATATTAATATTTTCAACCAATTGGTAAACTTTATCCTCCTGAGGAGAACCAGCCATTGTTCTGATTAAAATGATCATTGTGTTCCTTTAATATGAATGCTCAGCCACATTTACCTTCAGATGGTCTATGATGGTCAGATCTATACATGGGTAAAATATGTGTGCTATATACATATGTGTGTTTTTATAAGTTGGATGAGGATCTTTAGGGCAAAATTGAATTTGCAATTTTATCCTTTCTGTATTTTTTTTTTAAATGACATTTAGGTCTGTGAGATTAATTCACACTGAGCTTCTTGTTGGAGAACCCAAGTTTAAACATTTAGCAATAGATGAAAATAAAGCTTTTTCTTCCTTCTTATAGTGGATATATTGTGATTTCCTATCCCTCCCCTCCCCCCCCCCAAAAAAAAGGAAAGAAAAAAGATATAATAGCATAGAATCCTTACTTATAGCCATTAGGAAAATTGGAGAAAACCCCTAAGAAATACCTCTATTTTATTTTATGCCTCTATTCTTATTTTATGCCTATTTTAGTTCTTATTTGTAGTTTCTTGAAAAGAAATATAATCCATGATGATGTAGTTTGAAATTTTCAAATATGAGAAGCAAAATAAGTATGCTTTAGATAAAGCATTAAAGAAAATTAGTATGGTATCAATTTAGCTAACTTTGTACTTGCTGAAAATATCAAAAGCAAGTCATTTATAAATTGATAAATTAAGCATATTTAGGTTTATTTGAAAGTATGTATGTATAATGGAAAGGCTCCCTTTGCCTACATATCAGTTCAGTTGGGAAAATACCAGTTGGATTTACTCGAGGGCTAATAATCCAAGAAAAGAGTAGGAGGCTTGAACAGTATTTATATGTCAACCACAAAGGACTGTATTTTTCATTTTTAGTACAGTGTGCCTTATGTGACAAACTCTTACCCTTTCAAGCTCTCTGTGGCATAATTTTTCCAGTTATAAACATGTTCTTATTATTTTTTATAATATTTCCCATGTCACATAAAGTACTACCAAAATATCACAACTATAGAGAGAGTCATTGTATAAACTGAACTCCCCTTCAAATTTCCTTCTGTTCCTCTCTAGATGAGAGACCATGCTAAAATTGTGCACAACACTCCTGTAGCCCCTGTCATAGCGTCTTGCATGTTAAAAAAAAAAAAAAGTTTTCTCCTGGTGAGCATTTTTGACTCTTATCCCTTCCATGAAAGTGATAAGCTGGTGATGTCAAGATCATCACTGTTGATTAAAAGGCAGCTATTGGTGAGGAATGCATTCAATTTTCATTTTGTAATATATTCAGATCTTTGTGGCTATTTTATCCTATTTCCCACATATTGTACTTTTGATATACAATTTAATTATAAATTTAATATTCTGAAAATAGATCTTTAAGTAAATTAATATGTCAGTAGACCAAGCAGTGCATTTATAAAGGAAAAAAGAGATAACAATGCAGTGCATTAAATCATTCAAGAAATAATATTGTTTTCTCCCTCACTTCAGGTAATTGAGGATGTAGTTAAACAGGAGTACCTAACAGAAGATCTCTTCATTCATATAGAGATTGGAGTACAGACAATTGTGTCCTCTCAGAGTAGGGACAATTTTGTCCTTCACTTTTATATAGAGACATAATGGACCTCAGCTACTTACAGCAAAATGTCATGATAATTAGAAAATACAATGATTACAAGGCAATTTGCTAAATGGAATTCAAAATTTTTCTGCTACAAAGTTTTAAAGCACCCAGAGTATGTGTTAATTTCAAAATGCCAATTAGAAGGAATAAAAGGATAGAAAGAAAAATATATTTTAATTTCCCTATGAAATATGTTATATATATTTGAATATAAAATGTAAATAATTATATATAATTACATCATGATCAAATTCAAAAGTTGAACATTGACCTGGAGAAAATAATGGCAATTTACATACCAAATAGTTGATATTTGGTGACAGTTTACTTGACATTTCCTCTGGATTTCTAATAAGTATCTTCAATTTAACATACATGAAACTGCAACTCTTGATTTAAAACAAAAACAAAAACAAAAAAACTTCTCAGCCCTTACATTTTTCCATTCCCAATTAATGGTGCCTTTATATATACAGCAGTACCTCAGACCCTGTTACAAATATAACAAACAACATCACTGAAGGGGTAAAAGGAAAAGGTGCTGAACTAGGTAACTTTAGAATTCAGTGGAGACTTTAAGACCAAAGACTAAAGGAACTATACACAGCAATTTAATTGATAAAGTTGTTTCTCCAGCAGTATAGGATAACAATTCTGAAACCTCTATGTAAAATGTATGCTAGAATTGATCAGTTAAGTTTCTCACTGCTGGAGTGGGAGCTTACTAATAAGCAAGAGGAAATGGCTAAAATTATCCCCATAGTCATGGATTAGTGACAGTGTAGAACGTTATATATAGTTCAGTATAGATACAGATAGGTATACATAGAAATATTTATAGATATATGTATATATATGGGTTGGGAACACGTATATCCTTGTTCTGCAGAGAAGGCCTTGATGTGATGATATAACTCAGTAAGTGAGCACATCTAGCTCTTGGTATCTAATACCATTCTCCAGCCTTTCTTATGATTAGATCGTGATTATGGGTTTTGGGAGGAAGCCACAGAGGTAAAGTGTCATTTTCATCCCATTCTATAAAGTGATGAACTTATTGGTAAAATGGAAGATATAAGGCTACAGCAGAGAATATATAAGACTGGAGAATCTTATAGTGACAGAAAGTAAGATAGTGTTCAAAAACAAACACAAAATCCAGACTGAACCAAAACAAAACAAAACAAAACAAAACAAAACAAAACAAAACAAAACCAAAAAAGCCCCACAATGAAAGAAGTATATCAAAGGGAAAAAGAGTCAATTGAAAGCACTCCAAATGGCCAAACCTGGAAAAAAATTAATAACATAGTGTTGTATTATAACTCAAAGTTTAAATGTGCACATGTCCATACTAATATAAATGTGTGACTTATTGAAGAACTAAATGGGGAATAATAAATCTCCCATGTCGAAGAATTCTAAATAATATTGAAGGAAGTGGGCATGATTCCCCATTTTGTAAGTGTGGCTTGCAGTTAGTGACTTCCAAAGAGTATAGCATGGAAGTGGCAGGTGGTGGAAGGGATGGGGAGAGTTACTTTACGTTGGAGGAATCTGACAATCACTACCTCAGTTAAGTGATTAAAATTAACATCAACAGTGAAAGTCACGTTGATACGGTGTGATGTGATTGGCACTTCTCCTCTGTGGTCTTCTACTCCAAACCCCTAACCATGTTGAAAGCATGAGAACATCAGTCAAATCCTATTTGAGGAACATTCTTCAAAATGTCTGAGCTGTGTATTCTTCACATCTGTCAAGGTCATCAAAAGCAAGGAAAATCCAAGAAAGTGGCACAGTCAAGAGACAGGACACCTAAATATAGTGACTAAATGTAACACAATATTCTGGATGGGTTTCTTTAACTAAAAAAAGGGTGTTACACTAAAGAGTAAGGGAATTTACATAAAATATGACTTTAACTAGTACTAATGTACCAATATGAGCTCATTAGCAGTGACAAATGTACCATATTTATTATGTTAATTACATTTTAATTAATGTAAGATTTTAAGAATAGGGGAAACTGGGTATGAGGTACCATTTGCAATTCTTCTGTGAACCTAAAATATCCTATAATGAAGAGTTTATTTAGAAAAATACATTTAGGGGTGCCTGGGTGGCTCAGTTGAAGTGACCCAACTCTTGATTTCAGCTCAGGTCATGATCTCATGGTTCAGTTCATGGGTTCGAGCCCCATGCGCTGTAGTGCAGAGCCTGCTTGGGATTCTCTGTCTCCCTCTCTGCTGTCCTCTCTCTCTCTCTCTCTCACTCTGTCTCTCTCCCTGACTCCCTCTCAAAAATAGACTTAAAAAATTTTTAAAAATACATTTAGTGAAATAAGCCATATATAAAAGGATATATACCATATGGATTCATTTGTGTTAAAGTCCAGGAAACATTCTATTCTTTAGTGATACAATTGCCTAGAGCCAAGGACGGAGATTGGGATTGACTCAAGTTGGCATGAAGGAATATTTTGGGGTGATAAAAACATTCTATATATTATTGTCACATGAGTGTGTGTATGCATTTATGAATAGGAAAACTCATCAAACTCTATAATTAAAATATGTGCATTTTGTTGTATGTATATCATTCCTCACTAAAGTAAATTTTTAAATGTTTATTCATTTTGAGAGAGAGAGGGAGAGAGAGAGAGAATGAGCAGGGGTGGGGCAGAGAGAGTGGGAGACAGTGAGGTCACAATCTGAGCCAAAATCAAGAGTCAGACACTTAACCAACTAAGCTACCCAGGCACCCCCCTTTTTTTAAATGTTTATTTATAAAGTAAATTTTTAAAAGAAGAAGGAATTCCTTTCTAAATATGGGTACTATAAGCATACTTGTACTCCTGGGAGTAAGGAATCTAATATGTAGAATTGAGAAGGTTTCTTTTTTTTATGTTTATATAAATATTTTTGAGAGAGAGAGAGGGAGACAGAGGATCCCAAGCAGGCTCTGAGCTGCCAGCACAGAGCCCAATGTGGGGTTCGAATCCATGAACCATGAGATTATGATCTGCGCTTAAGTCAGACACTTAACCAACTGAGCCATCCAGGTGCCCCTAGAATTGAGAAGATATATTATTTAGTCCACCGTAAATCTATATCTAGATTATGTTAGAAAAGAGCTGATATCTGATGTGCTTTATCTTCCTCCAAAAAAAAAAAAAAAGGAAGTATTTTTAATGATTAGAGACTTTTTCTTTTGTGATTTTGCTTTGACCTTTTTATTATGTGGCTCCTTCCTTTCTGAAAAATTACCCTCTTTGAGGGCCTAGGAATAATAGTTCACATAATTTATTTTGTCATACAAAATTAAGATAATAGAAATAGTAGTTTATGCGGGTAGAATATATATTTCAAATAATATGAAGAGATTCAAACATGCCACTTAATCTTGGGTCTGAAAGCCTCTCCAATTTAATAAGATGTCAAGAGAGCTGTTAATAAATGAAAGCTGAACACCACAGTGAAGCGTGGGTGCTGACTTCTTAAACTAACAGGGAAAGAACAGCTTTTTAATTGGACTGGATGCTGTTTTGCTAGAGTCACCAGGAAAAAAAATCCTTATGGCTTGGCAGCAACATACTTCCTGTCCATACCAATGATAAAGATTGAAATAGAACATTTTCCTTTTTTCTATGAACTATTGAAAATCACACGCAGTCTTTCAGGTTACATGTATTTATTGATGTCCACAAGGTACAGAACAGTGTACTAGACATATGGATACACTTTACTCTTGTAAGTATCTCTAATACTTGGTGGAAACCAAGTTGATGACAATATCAAACAAAAACACTTGTGCTTCCCATTTCCTTGTGTAGCCTGCCAGTCTGGTCTGGACTTCTGTGTGGACACTGGATTTTAAAGAGTGAGGCAATATTTGTATGGAATAAAGGTTATATGTGATTTTATATTTCAAATATTAACAGATTTTCTTTTATCATAAAAATATTGCAGCCCCCTAAACATCTTATTAGAAAACTGTTCATAAAAACTGTTCATATAACATTTATATGAGTGCTACATATTATAAGTAAAATATTGTCTTCATTCCTATCCCTCCTTATCTCCACCAAAAATAAATTCATACTTAAGAACATACATTAGCAAAAAGATAAAATACTTTATTTTGATAATTACTACATATTTACTTCTGAGGTACCACACTTTAATAAAACTAATGTTCAGAATTTCATTGTGAAAATATTTTCATTATCATTATGGAGGCATTCATTGATTCAATTAAATTTTTCTCAGAAAATGAAGATATTTAGTCGTCTTGCTTGAAAAAACACAAATATACAGCCTGGAAATTAGTGCAAAGTTACCATTTAGTAAATACAAGTTCAGTAAAGTAGCGAATGCAAATAGAGTTATTGTTCTTTTAAATAGGAAATTTTATACCATGTTGACCAATGGATTCCAGATTCAGATGAAGTGAGTTAATTCAAAGCATATGTTTTTATTGAAATGATGAGATCTGTAGGAGCCAGATAAAAGCAACAAAAGAAATGAGATCTGGATAGTAGGTATCATGAAAAGTCCTAAGGTTTACTGGAAGTTTATGTGTCCTGAACTTCTCTCAGTGACTTAAACTCACTAACTTATTTCAAACTAGACATTTTATGGGTGCCCATGCAGGACCCCACATTCCAGGTGTATCTGCTGAGAAAAATCCCAAAACACATTGGGAAAACAAATACCAGAAAGACAATGAACAGTGTCCTATCACTCTAGATAGGATTAAAACCATAGGTAAATGAAAATGACTTTTTGCACTTAGGATTCTCTGCCTTTCCCAAAACTAAATAAAAGCAAAATAAATACATACATACATACATACATACATACATACATACACACATACATACATAAATAAATAACTGAAGTGAAAGACATCTTTAAATATATATAAATAGAAATACAGGAATAAATAGAACAACAGGTAGTGGATATAAAAAGAACCTATTAAAAATCCTATAGGGGCATCTGGGTGGCTGGGTTGGTTAACTGTCCAACTTCAGCTCAGGTTATAGTCTTTATGGTTCATGAGTTCGAGCCCTGCGTTGGGCTCTGAGCTGACAGCTTAGAGCCTGGAGCCTGTTTCAGATTCTGTGTCTCCCTCTCTGTCTACCCCTCCCCTGCTTGTGCATGTACACTCTCTCTCAAAAATAAATAAATAAAACAGATAGATAGATAGATAGATAGATAGATAGATAGATAAATAAATAAATTTCTATAAAGAGGAGTACCTGGGTGGCTCAGTGGGTTAAGCATTCAGCTCTTGATTTTGATTTGGGTCATGATCTAGCAATTTGTGGGATCCAGCCCTTGTATTGGGCTCTGTGCCATTAGACTGGGATTCTCCCTCTCCCTCTCTCTTTTTGCCCCTCTCTCACTTGTGTTCTCTCTCTTTCTCAAAATAAATTAATAAACATTAAAAAAAATCCTATAAAGGAGAAATATGTTCAAGAAACATTTAAGATAGATAAAATAATGTGTAAATATAAAATATATTCCATGGAATACATATGTATGCAATATGTACATATATCACATGATACATATGTATTGAATAACATATACCTATAGTATATACATACATATATATGAAGTATATGTTTCTCAATCTCTCAATCTCTTTCTCTTTATACACACATACAACACACACACACACACACACACACGCACACACACACACAGTAGAGTCTTGAACAGTGTGGGGTTAGGGGCTCCCAAACCTTTCAACTCCTGCACAGTTAAAAATTCATGTATAATTTTGGACTCCTCAAAAACGTAACTATTAATAGCCTGGTGCTGACATGACATCTTACGGGTAACATAAACAGTCAACTGACACATATTTTGTATGGTATATACATCATCTACTGTGTTTTTACAACAATGCAACTAGAGAAAAGAGAATAATATTAAGAAAATCATAAGGAAGAGAAAATGTACAGTACTGTAGGTATATTTATTGAAATCAGTCTACTTGTAAAAAAAAATCGTCTACTTGTAAAGCAGAACTGCACACTTCAAATTTGTGTTCGAAAGTCAACTGTAGTATATGTATTACATTATATATTAATATATATTATAACAATGGCAGTGGAACTATTTTCAAAGATAGACTATATATGAATTCTCCAGAATTAAGAATTCAGGAGTATAGGAATATCAAAACTACACAACTTAGATACTCTATATTGAACTAAAAGACATAAATGACAAGAAAAAGTAGTCTTAAAGACTAGCATAGAAAAAAAGAGATTACCTTAAAATAAGGGACAATTACTTAATAGCAGTATTTTATTTGCATTGTTATATTCCAGTAAGCAATAGAATAAAATATTCTGAGCGCTGAGAGAAAGTAACTATCACCTGTGATATGTTCAGCTAAACATATATTCCATAATAGGAGTAGAGACTAAAAGCCTTCTACTTAGAGCTACATAAAGCCAGAGAAAATAAATGGGAAGTGATTAAGAGCAGATATTCTGTAGCTGGACTGCTGGGTTGGGAATCTTGTGTTCTGCCACTTACTAGCTATGTAAGCTTAATCTTTCTGTTCCCTATTTTTTGTCTATAAAATGAGGACAATGTATGCAATAGTATTGTTTTGAGGATTAAATGAGTTAATATAGTCATAGCACTTCAAATACTGCATGGTACCTAATTAGTATGATATGTGGTCAGTCGTGAGATCCAGCCCTGTGTCCTCAGGATCTGCAGAGGGCATGGACCCTCTTAAGAGTCTTTCTCTCCCTCTGCCCCTCTTCTGCTCATTCTCCCTCTCCTCCTCCTCTCTCAAAAAAAAAAAAAAAATTGGGGCGCCTGGGTGGCGCAGTCGGTTAAGCGTCCGACTTCAGCCGGGTCACGATCTCGCGGTCCGGGAGTTCGAGCCCCGCGTCAGGCTCTGGGCTGATGGCTCGGAGCCTGGAGCCTGTTTCCGATTCTGTGTCTCCCTCTCTCTCTGCCCCTCCCCCGTTCATGCTCTGTCTCTCTCTGTCCCAAAAAAAAAAAAAAAAAAAAAGTTGAAAAAAAAATTTAAAAAAATTTAACCTCTAACTACCTCTCTCTCTGCCCCTCCACCACACTCTCGCTCCCAAAATGAAATACATACATATATACATATATACGTAAATAAATTCTGGCCTGGTAATCCAATATCCCTGATAAAGCTGACTCTGGCTCTGATGCTTGATCTGTGTCTCCAAATTGTGTTTTTTGTTTTTTGTTGTGCCTTAAAATTTCTTCTTGGTAGCCGGGCATGATTTACTGGGCAAAAGAACTAATGTAAATAGGCCTTTAGTAATGTGGTGTTGGGGTTGGGAGGCTGAGACTTGTTCTGATTTGGTCTCAGTCTTTTCATGAGCCTATGCCTCTGGATGGTGAACCACACAGGTGTTTCTCAGCTTTTTATTTCTTCCCTATCAGTTAAGACAGGATGACTAGTGTATGCTGGAGTTGGGTATTTCCTTCCTCCACATGGAAGGCCACAGCTAACTGGAGTTGGTCAGGTCCCTTCCCCCAGGTCAGTCAGGCTCTGACGGTATCCCAGCATTAGGCTCTCTTTAACTCTCCTAAGGGCATAGACCAGACTGTTCTCATTTACTTCAGAGTTGTGACTTTCCCCGTCTTCCTGCCAGATGCCTTGGGGGATTTTTCTCTGCCATTCACTGTGAGAACCTGGTTGGGCTCCTGGAAGAAAATCTTACAAAATTGTGGGGCAACCCTATGACTGGGTTTCTCTGGACTTTTTAACTCTCACAGTCATCCACAGTCTCCAGCAATGCCACACACTTCCAGTTACAGCTCAGACTTTCTTACGGCGTGGGCTCCTGCAGGGGTTTCTTCTCATGATTCTCTGCTCCCCTAAGCCATGACTTCTTGTATTCTCCTGTCTCTCCAATATTGAGGGCAGTAGTTTCCCCTGTATCTTCCTCTTTGTTACAGATCCAAGAAAAGTTGATGTTTTTAGTCTGTTCAGGTTTTTACTTATCGTTCAAACAGAACTGCGTTTCCAAGCTTCTTATATGTGGACCCAGAGACACACTGGTTAATTTTCAAGGACTTTCTCTTGAGCATGTGTTTGTAAAGGAATAGGTAGATTAGAAAACAGTGGTTCTGATGTCCGCCGATCCCACTTTTCTCATCCTGGCGCACAAGTAAGACAGCATGAACTTGCCTCCTCTATTGTGACAGTGGATGGTAATTCTCTGGTAACTTTGATGATGGTAATTTTTTTCATATTTCTTTTCTCTCTCTTACTCGAGATCAAATGCCCTTTCTTCAAATATGTATATGGTGGTCCCTCTCGCCATTTATAGAAAAGCATTCCCCCTCCCATTTTTTTGTATTATATACCGGAAGGTTTTGTATAGTAAAATACTCAAAAACTAATAAATAATAATAATAATAACATTAACAATAATAATTTTTTTTCAGAAAGTAAAAAAGTCAAATTTACACAGACCTAAAAAAGCCAAAAAAGATTTTTGGAAAATAAATTTGGTAGCCTTAAACTGCCTGTTTTTAAAATTACTGTAAAGCTATGGTCAAGACAATGTACTATTGGCAAGAGGATAGATATATAGGACAATGGAACAGAATAAACCATCCATAAATAAGTAAAAAACTCAAGGTAACTGAATGGAGGAAAAATTATCTCTTCAAAATTGGTGCTAGACCAACTGAAGATCTGTGAGGAAAAACCAATGGACTTGTATCCTTACCTTACACCATAGATAAAAATTAAACAAATTTGGACCATAGTCTTACATGTAACATATGAACTATTAAGCTTCTAGAAGAGGAGAAAATACCTGTTTAATTGGATTAGGCAGTCTTTTTGTTGTTGTTGTTGTTAGATATGTATTTTATTAGATAGGACACTAAAAGCAAAAAACATGGAAAAAATGATAAAATTAACTTCATTAGGGATTAAAAATTTTTGTTCTTACAAAGACAGAATTAAACAAATGAAAGAACAAGCCACTGACTGGTAGAAAATATCTACAAAGCATATGTCTAGCAAAGAGTTTGTATCCTCCCTACATAAAGAACTCTTGAAATTCAATAATAAATAGGTAAATATACCCCCCAAAAGTGGACACAAGATTTGAACATTTTACATAAAGAATATATAAATATATAAGAATAGCCAGTAAGTACATGAAAAGATGACCAGACATCAAAGATATGCAAATTAAAATAAAAGTGAGATAGCATTACATACCCAGTAGATTAAAGTTACAAAACCACTTATTGGCAATGATATATAGTAACTGGAACTGTCATGTGTTACAGATAAGAAGTCAATTGGTAAAGCATTTTTAAGAATTCCGCATTTAGAAGAAATATGACTATATTTTAAAACTTAAACCTGTACTTTTCATATGACCAAGAAATTTCAATACTAGATATTTCTTCAAGAGAAATTACATTTGTCACTGCAGATTTGTTTGCAAATACTTAGAGCAGGATTATTCACATTAACTAAAACCTGGAGGCAACTCAAATATCCATCAGTTGTTGAGCAGTAAATAAGTATAATCAACCCATGCAATACTATTTAGAGATAGGAATAAAATATTAATGAACATCACAACATGGGTTAATATAAAAAAGTGTGATCAGTAAAAGAACCCAATATAATACATCATTTATCTCTTTTATCTCATTTATCTCTAAATGATCTCTTTTATATGAAATTGTAGAACTTATGAAAATTGCATAGTTGAAAGTGACCAACCATCGCCTGAGACCTGGGGACAGGGGAGAAAAAGATGGGCTGTAAGATGTAGGAGAAACTGCAAAGGGTAGAAGAAAATTTTTTAGGGTAAGGTAACTATAGTATATCTTGACTATGGTGGTGGTTAACATCTGTATAATATTATTAAAATTCATCCAACTGTACTCTTAAAGTAGATCAATTATATTGTAGATAAATAATATTTCAATGTAAAACTGCTTCAAAAAGAAAAACAAACAACAAACAAACAAAAAACACAGTGCTTCACGTATCTTGAAGCTCTGTTGTTTGATGTATATTGTTTTCTTTTCTTGGTGAACTGGACCTTTTATCATGATACAATGTTCTAGTTAATCTCTGATAATATTCTTCTGAAATTTACTCTGATATTATTATATCCACCTGTCTTGCCTTTGATTAGTGTTTCTGTGGTATAACTTTGCCATCTTTTTCCTTTTAACTTCTATTTTTCATTATATTGTAAGTGGTTTCTGGCAGACAATAGTTTGGTTTTACTTGTTTAACCAAGCTAACAATCTCTACCTTTTAGTAGGTGTGCTTAGATAAAACATATACAAAGAGGTAAGTTCATAATTACAATCGGAGATATGAACACTCTTCTTTCAGTAATTGATGGAAGAAATAGAAAATCTTGATCTAGTTTTTTTTTAATGTTTATTTATTTTTGAGACACAGAACACGAATGGGGAAGGGGCAGAGAAAGAGAGGGAGACACAGAATCCGAAACAGGCTTCAGACTCTGAGCTGCCAGCACAGAGCCTAACACAGGGCTCGAACTCATGAACCGAGCCATGAGATCATGACCTGAGCTGAAGTTGGACACCCAACTGACTAAGCCACCCAGGCACCCTGGAAACCTTGATCTAAAAGACATTTAAAGAACATACCATCCAACATCAGCAGAATAACTTTTTTTTACTAATACACATGAAACATTTACCAAAACAGACCATATTCTGTGTCATAACATGAAGTTTAAGAGAATTAAAATCATAGGAAGTATGTTCTTTGACCATCTGACCAAAATGGATTAAAGTTGGTATCAATAACAAAAAAAAAAAAAAACAAAAAACAAGAAAATCTTCCTAAATTACTGGAAGTTAACACAGTTGTAAATAATATGTGATCAAAGTAGGAGACTCAGAAGGTAATTAATATATTTTGAATTGAATTAAAATTAAAAAATATATCATGATATCTGGAATTCAGATAAAGCTGTGCTTATGGAGAAATTTATACTAT
Organism: Felis catus; assembly: GCF_018350175.1. Classification (NCBI taxonomy): domain Eukaryota; kingdom Metazoa; phylum Chordata; class Mammalia; order Carnivora; family Felidae; genus Felis; species Felis catus. The sequence goes on along the minus strand of NC_058372.1, from coordinate 69,919,815 downwards.
TAAATGCTCATTTTAAGAAGAGGGAAAAAGCCACTTATAGAGGCTTTTTTGGAAAAATATCTATTGGGTTCCTCTGCCCAATTTTAAATTGATTTTTTTGTTTTTTGCTATTGAGGTGTAACTTAATGGTGAAAGAATAGTCTTGTGAACAGAGGGTGTTAGAACAATCAAATATCCAATGCTAACAAATAATCTCAATTCATACCTCATATCACATATAAATCAATTCAAAGTGGTACACAAATCTATGTGTATAACTAAAACTATAAAACTTCTAGAAAAACACGTAAGTCAAAATCTTGACCTTGGAGTAAACAAAGATTTCTTGGATAAAACACTCAAAGTGTGATCTATAAAATTTTTTTAAAATGATGAGAAGGACTTCATCAAAATGAAAAACTTGCTCTGTTGAAGATACTGTTAAGAGAATGAAAAGACAAGATACTATCTGGGAGAAAATATTTTCAAATCACAGTCTGATAGTGGTCTTATATCTAGAATATAGAATATATAAAGAACTCTCAAAAAATAGGAATAAGACAAATTATCCAATTATTTCTTTAAAAAACGGCCAAAAGATTTGAAGATACTTCATCAAAGAAGGTAAATGAGTGGCAAAAGCATTACAAAAAAGTTACTCATCAAAATATGCAGATTAGGGGTGTCTGGGTGGCTCAGTTGTTAAACCTTTGACTTCAGCTCAGGTCATGATCTCACAGTTTGTGAGTTCGAGCCCTGAATCTGGCTCTGTGCTGACAGTTCAGAGCCTGGAGCCAGCTTCAGATTCTGTGTCTCCCTCTAAGTCTGCCCCTCCCCTGCTTGTTCTCTCTCTCTCTCTTTCTCTCTCAAAAATAAATAAACATTGAAAAAAATTCAAAAATATAAAAAAAATACGCAAATGAAAACTGCAATGAGATACCAGTACACAACTATTATATGTAATGTCTTTGGTTTTCTTAGATTAGACATTTCCACAATCCTTTCATTTTATATTGTACATTTTCCTTTTCTTGAACTATTGTCTCTTTTCTGTTAAATCTACTAAATGACTGTTTAGATCTTTAATTCTTTAATTTCTTGTTCATTAAACAGAGTAACTCTTATTCCTGAAAGCTGATGTTAAACACTGAATTATAGACTTTCTATTAGACGCAGCTTTCTTTATGCCATGCTTGTTATCTATTAATGAAAGTATCCAAAATTAATTCAATTTTGCTAAAATACATTGTAGTTCTCAGCTTCTGTGCATTCACCACAATTCTTATAGGTTTATGAAAATTAAAATTAAAGTATTGGGTCATATCTGAACCATTCCTGAAGTTATTTTGAAGAACAGAAAAGTCTTTTACTAAAACATATAATTTGAATGTATTAAGAATAAATAAGCAGACACCCAGGGACTATCATCTAAACCTAGTTCCCAAAGAGCTGACGCCTTACACTCTGTCTCCTTTTCCTGTCACTATCCCTTTCCTGCCACTATCCTATATCCAAGTTTTATCTTTCTATTTTAAATAGAATTTCCACATTTGTTCCACATCTTTTATCTAGGCTGCATGTAGACTTAATCAGCCTTCCATGTAAAAATGACAGACGAGTTAGTTATGAGTCGCATGCACAGATTTTCTCATTGAATGAATGGCACCTGCCATTATAACAAGAAAAAAAAAATAAAACAATATTTCTTTAATGAAAGAAAGCCCCAGATCAACCTCAGTTACTGCCTGGTATGAATTTTGACTCTGCTCCTTACTTGGCTATGGGAACTTGGTCATTGTGGTTAACTTCTTTATGCCTCATTATCTTCATCTTAAAAATGAAGATTAGAGCAATATAGCAGTACCTATCTCATAAGATTATTGTCAGGGTTAAAAGGATCAACATCTATAATGCATAGAACTATCTGGCACTTGATGTTATAAATTAATAATACATAATTATTAATTATAAATATAGTATAATTATATTATCATTATTTGATTCTTACCAAAGCTGTATACAAAAGAAGAGTTACTGGGCTAGTTCACAATAGTGTAGTCCCTTCCCTTCAAGTAACTTAGAAATATAGGCGATGTATTCTTTGAGAATTAAATATGAAATCAGCATATAAGGATCAGAGAAGATATGTACAGAGAATTTTAAAGAAGCCAAAAGGCTTATAGCCTAGCTGGACTTCTCTAAAACCTAATTTAGGTTTTAACATATTTAAGAGAAAATAGGTCAATTAGGTTGGCATTTCTTAGTCACAGTTGCTGTTACAAAGAGATCCAGCAAATCCTGGTAGAAGGATATGAATTTGTGTTGTTCTAAAAACTTGTATATTCTTGTTGCATAAATAAGTATATTTGGGCATCTTAGATTAATGTTGTGAAACATTGAAACGTGGCACATAGAAAAGAAGCTGGTGTATGATATGTGCTCTATAAATGATAGCTGTTGTTGGGGCGCCTGGGTGGCGCAGTCGGTTAAGCGTCCGACTTCAGCCAGGTCACGATCTCGGGGTCCGTGAGTTCGAGCCCCGCGTCGGGCTCTGGGCTGATGGCTCGGAGCCTGGAGCCTGTTTCCGATTCTGTGTCTCCCTCTCTCTCTGCCCCTCCCCTGTTCATGCTCTGTCTCTCTCTGTCCCAAAAATAAACAAACGTTGAAAAAAAAAATAAAAAATAAATGATAGCTGTGGTTATTTTTATACTTATTGGAATTATTATCATTGCAATTGACATTCACTTCTTTTCATATTTTATTCCCAGAAAATAAATTTCAGACCCTAAATTGATATATATAACATGGTATGCCTTCACAGGAAGAATGCATCAACAGAAGGTGGGAAGAATAGCTAGTTTCTGCGGGAGTGATAGATTTCATACAGGGGCATCTTGACGTTATGCACAATGTAACTTTAGTCAATGTGCTTGAACTAAGAGCCAGCAAATCAGGTTTCAGAGGTGGCAGGGGCTAGTGCTGCACTCTTGAACTTGACAGAACCACTGAGCGAGTGGGGGAGCTTTGAAAGATGGATGCAGAGTAATATTCAGGTAAAATCTTAACTTTACCTCTGGCCTCACATACAATTGCCTTTATAGAACTTCTGTAACCTACCTTCTATAGTGTCAGATTTCTCTAATCTTTTGTAATAATTAAGTTTAGTTAATAAGTTTCCTTTAAAATACCTAGAAAAGGGGCCGGTGGGTGGTTTGGTCCGTTAAGAGTCCAACTCTTCATTTCAGGTTAGGTCATGATCTCGTGGTTCATGAGATTGAGCCCTACATTGGGCTCTAGTGCTGACAGCATGGAGTCTGCTTGGGATTTTGTCTCTCTCCCTCTCTCCCTGCCCCTCCCCTACACTCATGTGTGTGTTCTCTCTCTCTCTCTCTCAAAATAAATAATCTTAAGAAAATACTAAAATACCACAAAAAATATCAAGTGATCTGACTAGTTGTGGAATACCAATCTGAAATAGAAATCTTGATCCTAAAGTTTTGAAAGTTATTTATCTAGTCATTAAAATTAAATATACATGTAATCAGGGACACCTGGGTGGCTCAGTTGGTTAAGGGTCTGAATTCAGCTCAGGTCATGATCTCACGGTTTGTGGGTTTGAACCCCACGTCAGGCTCTGTGCTGATGGCTTGGAGCCTGAACCCTGTTTCAGATTCTGTGTCTCCCTCTCTCTCTGCTCCACCCCACTCATGAGCTGTCTCTCTCTCTCTTTCTCTCTCTCTTTCTCTCTCTCTTTCTCTCTCTCTTTCTCTCTCTCTCTCTCAAAAATAAATAAACATTAAAAATTTTTTTAAAATAAATATTTGTATAATCAAATTTTTCTCTGTATCTACTACATCTAAGGCATCATGTTGAACTTAAGGAGCATGATGCTGAGTAAGACAGAGACAATCAGAGGGTACAGAGATGTAAACTAATAGTCACAACAAACCCTGAAGGTATAAGGTATTTTAGCAATTTGAAAATACTAAAACCTAAAATTAAAAATAAGCTGGTAAGATCCTAAACCGCTTGCATTATTGTTCATGCTGTAGTGAAAAGATAAGAATGATTTCTAGTCTTTCAATTGCTTTTAAATGTATACTTCTAAACAGCAAAATTATGCTTAAAAGCAGTTTCTCTCTCCCTTAAATTAAATACCCTCTCTAATCTTCTTTAAACTATTAAATTTATTTTAATAACGCCTTTCTTAGTATAGAATCTAGAGATAAATGTGTAAGTACAGCCTTGCACATAGGAACCACTTTCATAAAACAGAGTGTCTTCAGTATAGATAGTTTCATATGCCTCTGAACTAAAAGCCAATATTCTCCAAAAATGTAAGACTAACATGTAATGTTTAAATTCATTTCTGAAACCATTCAATTAAACTTCTATAAAGCTATTTCAATATTGTTTTTTCTTATGTAAGAATTTTGGCGAAAAACTAGAATTCTAAACTTTTAAGGTGTATTGTAATTGTTAGAATAGTCTATACACTTAGTAACTAAATGTTCTGTGTTTTTAAGCCCTGAGTTTCCATTTCTCATCACAGATGATAAAATAGGGTCCTGCTTATCTCAAGCTTCAACTCTTGAGTATCACTGGTTTCCTCACTTTTTAAGATTTAGCAAAAATTATCGCAGTGTTCACATAAATATCCAGGCTTTTACCTAAGTCCTAAAAATTCTGAGATGCGAACATTTTTTTTAATGTTTATTTGTTTTTGAGAGAGACAGAGACAGAATGCGAGTGGGTTAGGGGCAGAGAGAGAGGGAGACACAGAACCCTAAGCAGGCTCCAGGCTCCAAGCTGTCAGCACAGAGCCCAACGCGGGGCTCGAACGGCTGGAACTCACGAGCTGTGAGACCATGACCTGAGTGGAAGTAGGTAGCTCAACCGACTGAGCCACTCAGGCATCCCAGAGATGCCAAGATTTTTAAAGGGTCATATACCAAGTTCTGGCTCCTGGTAATAGTAGAGTAGCTTGGTAAGACTAACCTATTGCCAATAATAATAATAATAAGCTCTAAACAACATATTAAAAAGGAACTATTTAAAGAAACTAAATGCATGATATTTAAAGGAACTTAATGCATTCAGAAGCTAGAGGGGATATGACCCTTGGAAGGTCATATTCATTTTTCCTTTGGGACACTCCCTAGTCCCCACAGCAAACTAAAGCTAACACTGAAGCACAATGTCATAGTCTTATTGTCTTAAAGATTCAATGTTTGGATTTCAGAGTTGTTACAGAGGCTGGAGAATCAGGGAGGTAATATTCCAGAAGAAAGCAATAGCAGACAGGAAAGCCTAAAAATCTTCATTCAGATTCTTCACTACCCCTGATGGACTCATGAGCTATGAGACTGTAAGGAGTCCAGAGGAAGAACAATATTTAGGAGGCTGAAAGTGCTGAACAAAGTTGGTAACAGCCTCCTAGTGAAAGGAAGACAGAGTTTAATCCCTGTAAGTTAAAGAAGCTTGGTAAACACTCCAGGCTTTGTATTAATGCTGCAGAAGAGTCACATCCCAGGACTAACAGACACACTGGGGAAGACAGATCTATCAGAGGAATAGCAAGGATTGTGGGAAGAGGACAGAGAATGAAAATGCAAGCTGAGAAAATATCATTTTCCAACTTTTCTTAAAGCATTTGAAGTGGGTTCTGAAAACTGTGATTGGTGATTTTTTTATATCAAAGTAAGGAAAAATTCTTGAATGAATTATTCAGTATTTCATATGGATTTCATGCTGCACAGGGGAGCTCAGATTTTACTCTCATCAACACAAGGCTATTGTAAGTACAAATTTGCAAAGTTTTATCTGAAAAAAAGATAGGTACTCATAAATTCCCCTTCTAAGCAAATGTTCCTACAGAAATGGTCTCCTAAGTTGTGCAAAGATACATGTACAAGGATGTTCACTGAAATTTTTGTGAAGTATTAAAGTATGGAAAACAATCTAAAAGCCATCAATACACATATCCATCAGAATTCTGGCCAGAAACAGACAGTTGATGTGGTCCATGCATTCCAGCACTCCAGGATACAAAAGAAGGTGGGAAGGGTGGCAAATAAATATGGAAAGGCAAATAGAAGACATTGAACTTACTATAAATTACAATACAATTTATATCTATTCATGAAAATAAATTGAGGCATTTAAAGTAAAAAAGGCAAATAGCTAAACAAATGAACACCTTGGAGAGTCAGGTAGACGTGTTAAGCAGTAGACATATGATAGATGGATGATAAAAACATCTACATATTCTGTTTCTACCTATATCTCCACTCATAGATATAAGGTATAACTAGCCCTCTATCTGTACATTTTAATATGACTCTGAAAATAAAATATGTTTGAAATATGCCAAATTATAAGGCATGTAATTCCCCCTCCTCTTCATGTGTGTGTGTATGAGGCTGTGAAGGTCCTTCATGTAATGGATATCTGGCGCATCATCTTGTCAAATACTCCTTCCTATAATTGTTTTCAGCTATGGGTGTGTTCTATGAAAATGTAAATCGCTATGGGCAAACAATACGGGGAGATCAGCCAAAAGCATTCCACAATATTCCAAGTACAACCTGTTCATCAAGTTTCTCTCTTTATGCCAAGATCTAATAGACTTCAAAATTATTGTTCTCTGAATGAGCTTGTAAGAGAAATGTGTTTAAAAACTCATTGCTATTAATCTGTTTGGGCTTGTTTAACAACAACAACAAAAGGGCAAAACAAAAACAAGAACCATTCAGTTTCCTGGTGTGATCCTGGTTGAAATGGATGTTTTCACTGAAAGTTTTGTTGCTGTTTAACCATTAAGGTGGGTTGTTGATATGTGGGCAGAATCACTTATGAATGTGGAAGTGAGAATCACTTGGTTTGATACCATCTAAAATCATTTCGTTTTTGGTCAAACTGTAAATTGGAACTCACCTTAGTTATGAGTTTGATCATTTTAGGATATATTCACAGTGTTCTGATGAATTTGCTGAATTTCTTTCTTTCTCAAATCTGCTCTGTTTTCTTCATTTTATTTGTGTCTTTGTTCCTCTTGTTGGCTTCCTTTTTTATTTTTCCATTTTCTTCTTTACTTTCTTCTTCTTCTGGTCTAGTAGTAGATGAGAAAAGTAAAATTTGCATAATGAAGGCAAAATGGAAAAACCTTTTGGAGGTAACTAAGCTAATACTTTCAATCATCTTCAGGGCCCACAAAAATGTCTAGATTTTAAAGGTTTTTAATTCTGCTTAGGCTCTAGTTTGGACATAGGGATCCTAACTAGGTTGGAGGTATTAAAATCATTTAAACTTAGGATAAAAGCGAGTAAATGTTCCTAGTGTGCTTGCAATGTGTCTTACTGATGGGAGCGATTGCCAGGAGAATGCCAAGTTGGTAGTCGATCAGACTTTTGTTCAACTGCACTTATTTCTACCTTGTGGAATGGGCTCCTCCTGCATCATCATTGGCTAGTTTCCTAAAGTTAGAGAGTCCTGTGAGTGCTGTTTATTCTCCTAAGTGTTTTGGTGTTTTGAGCTTGATCTTTAGGACCTATGCTTTCTTTGCTTCTGTCTTATGTCAGAATAACATTCTCTTCCTGCATGGAATTAGGATTTTCCAGTTTAAATAAAAGGAAAAGAAAATGTCTGGTTTAAAAAATATATATATTATTAGATTATTTATATAATATATAATATATAATTGCACATGTATATAATATATAACACATAATTGTACATGTATCTATATATGTATTATATATACATATATATGTGTATATATACACATATATATGTATATATAATACATATACATAAGTGTATATATATATATATACACATACACATATATATATGTATATACATATATATGTATATATATACACGTATAATACATAATACATATATACATATATACATAATACATAATCATATATAATACATAATACGTATACACATATATATGTATATATGTATATATGTATATATGTATATATTACTTTGAGGGAGTTATTCTGTATGGACACTGAAGAAAATGGAAGGCTTTTACATTTCATAGCCGTGTGATTTTTATTTTTATAGTAACAATGTGTAACTTTTATCATTTAAAAAATAGTTATAAGGGGCGCCTGGGTGGCTCAGTTGGTTGAGAGTCCGACTTCGGCTCAGGTCACGATCTCGCGGTCCGTGAGTTCGAGCCCCGCGTCGGGCTCTGGGCTGATGGCTCAGAGCCTGGAGCCTGCTTCCAATTCTGTGTTTCCCTCTCGCTCTGCCCCTCCCCCGTTCATGCTCTGTATCTCCCTGTCTCAAAAATAAATAAATGTTAAAAATAAAATAAAATAAAATAGTTATAAAATAACCTAAGAAATGAAGGAAAAAAAGAAGAAAGCCATAATCACTAGAATCTTGCATAGTTTCAGTAGGACCATATTCTGTTGCCTCATTTCACTTTTGTACAAGTTTACTAATCCTGTAGATGAGAGATATGTAATAACACAATATTTGACAATCTCTCAGGTTATTATTGAGGACAAGCTGAAGAAATGTGTTTTAGTTTATCATATACCTAGGCATGTTTGAGACCCAGAGGAATATCTATAATGGTGTGCTGTAAATAAGTGACTTATATCAAGTTATTAAATGATATGAAGACACTACTGAATAAGACATATAAACTCATTACTGAGTGAGGAGCCAAAGAAATACAGACAACAGAACAACAGACCAATAAAATAATGCATCTCTGACAAAAATCTAGGGTCCCCAAACAAAATTACTTACATATGACCAAGATCAAGAAATGGGGCTTATTACCAGCATGTGTTTAACTTCAATCAATTCAGTAAGCATCAACAGTATGATAGATTCATTACAAAACTCAGTTGATTTATACCACAATAATAGTTCCCAGAAGGTTGATGAGATTGTACTAAGAATTTTAGATTAAGTGGAGCATGCTCTAAGAACACTCATGCTGGTAGCAGAACTTTAACACCACGTGTTAGAGTCACTATTTGGAGATTTGTCTTTATGTAAGTCACATGATACAGATGTCTTTAAGTCACATGATAGAGAGCACATGTGGATCTGATGTGGAAGACTCTAGTATTTTCATGTGGTCCTAGAGTTAGACTCAATGAGTCATAGATACACAGAGCTAGATTCTGGTGCAGTACAAAGAAGATCTAACTGACAGTGTCCTGACTGGAATAGACTGTCCTAGAAGGTTATAAGCTTTTGGAAGGTGACGTGTAGATGACTTTCAAGCAACTTATACCCTTCTAATGCTTTCAACCCTGGGATTCTTTGGTTCCATATATTTCCTGTTTTCTCATAGATAAAAATATGACTTTCCTCAGGTCTCCACATCAGCACATTGGTGCTAAATTTATATTACTCTGGTTATTATCTTCACTAGATGATAAGTACCTAAGATGTGAGGGGAATTGTTAATAAAAGGGTCAGTTTCCTGGGCTGCTGAATTCCTATTAGCCTGCATGTAAAATCGTCTGCAGTTTTCAAAGTCCTTTTGGACTCCTTCTTCTATACGTACATAATTTTCTATCTGTCAATATCCCTGCTTGGTTTTTTTCTGTTCCTTTTATCTTTATCTCCTCCAGTGTCTTACTTCTAAAGCCTTCTCTTTCTGGAACTATTTACCTCCTATGGTTTGCTAAGTTTTTTTTTCAAACTTTTCTTTGACTAAGCTCTGATTGACACTCCACTCTCTTGACCTCTCTCCTCTCATTAGCAATGCCTTTTATTCTCTTTTCATTATGGATCATCTGAGGGAATGTATAGTTCAAGTTTTTCAACTTCTAAACTTCTTCTTACATTTCTATCTTTGAATTTTGTTCATTTCTTTCCCTTTAAAATACTTTTCTATACTATCTGTTTGCTATTGTTTTATCAAAAGCATGTTAATTATGTAAGTATTAATTTTTGAATGCAAAATATTTTATTGTATCATTGACCCATGGCTAGTTTATTTCGTTAGCCATGCAAGACACTTCTTCTGTATGTATTTCTCCATTACCAAACTTTGTTTCTCCCCATGGAGGGAAAAGATATTCAACCTATTGATATTTAATAACTATTAGAGAAGATTTACTATGAAACTCCTAGCTTTTACTCCAGTAATCCTATGTAAGCATTCAAGGAAAGTGGTACAATACAGTACAAAAAAATTTTATTCTTGGCCTGTTGAGCATATGGGAATTCCAGAAGAATGTACAGAGATTTGATATTTGAACAAAGTCTGATTCCTATATATCAAGCCATAGGTGTTTTGGGGGTGGGTGTTGCATGGTGTGTCCATAGTGGCTTTTCAAGTTATAAAATTTGCCTTCAGCTCCTAAGTGAACCTAGGGCCAATATTTTAGATGCTCAGGATACATTATAGTCACCTTCATCTGGTCAATAAAACAAATTTTCCCTTTTCTAGGGACCCCTTCCCCATTTCTAGGGCACAAAGACTCATGAATACTGATTTTCTAGATATTAGCTTCACAAAGGTTGCCAGTAATTTGGTTCAAAACCAAAGATTGACTTCTTGACATATCTTGTATTAGATGAGGAAAAATCATTCTCTCAATATTGTGTTGCAATATGAAACGGGTTCAGAATCTTCAGTATGTGCTTGGGCCCCAGAAAGTTAGGAAAGGGAGTGAGAAAGGAAATAAAATAGGTTCCACACAACAATAATATATTGTGATTTATCTACATTCTTCAAACTGAATATCTTGAGAGCAGTTTGATAGATGCAGGTGATATTCTACTGAAATAAAATTTTGAACATATAATTAGATTACCTTTAAAATCAATTTTACAAGTTTTAAAAGATAAAATGCATCAAAATAAAGATTCTGACATCCAAAAAAGCACAGCTGGGAGACATACTTGGCTGTGATGGTGGAGCACAGGTAATGAGGGAAGGCTATTATGGCCATGAAGGGACTCACCCCAGTGTGCAGAGGTTGGTGGGCTAATGAGAACCCCAAAAGATGCCATTTTCTTTCTTTATCTCTAAGATTCAGAGTGCTTCCTCAAAAGTATTTTCATCATAATGCACCTGCCAGCAAGTTAAAATTTATCTTAAAAATTAGTGGAGAGGGTGGCATTTCTACTTCAGAAAAATCCAAATACTGTAAACCAAAACTTTTTTTCAGGTTGCTTATAAGCTTTTTTGCTGAATTTTTTTGTTTGTTTAGAGTTGTCATTTGTGATAATTACCCATCAGAAAACTTTACAACGTATTAGTTTGTAATCCTTAGTATGGCAAAATTCTTAATGGAAGTTTTGCTGAGTATGGGCTTCCAAATAAAATCCGATGAGTGCTTAATAATAAAATGAGTATTCATAATGTCTTTATGCTCTCCAAAGTCTTTCTATCTGTATGCTTTCTAACTATGCAAGTAATACAAGTCTTTTTCCTAGGAAAGTGAAATAGAGACCTTTGATTTCAGTACCTGGAAATTCTTTGATAACTTCAAATAGTTTATATTTAGTTACATCAAAAATTATACCTTTATAAATTATTATAAGTAAACCCAAAATGGAGGGGTATTTCCTCACACATATTGAGAGGTTAACATAAATATGGAGAGGAAGCTTTCTAAATTTGAAATTATATCTCCATGTATTATACCGCTGATCACAAACATTAAGGAGCTTCTCAGGATAAAGGTGACATTTTGGTGAATGATTTTATAGTCTCAATTGCCACCACTTCCTTGTATTCCATTTTGCTCCCAGTGATTGCTCTTGTAATCATGACCAGTTTTCCTATTAGGTTTTGCACACTCCTGCCCTGGAGATTCCTAATAGACATTTCTCTATCTGGATTATCTTCACTTCCTGACACTACCCTAAATTTATAACTTTCCTGAAAATATGAGTTCAAATCTAATTTCCTGCTTGAAGCCTTCCTAGACCCCAGCTAAGCATAGATGATATCTACTTCTTGAATAGGTGCATTTATTGCCTATACCACTGATTTTATATCTATACACTACTATTTTTAGCTTGTCTTGAATTGTGGGCTTTCTACTTACCATTTTTTTTTCTTTTCTGTATCACAGGACAAGACCATTGTGTTCCATCATTCTACATAATTTATTGTTTTAAGTAAATTACTCTTCTTTGGAATCTTGAGGGAGCCATCACAGTATTATATAGTAGATGCTTGATAAATATCAACATTAAGCAAATGAATGAATAGATTTATCTGAGAGAAAAAAATATAGTACTCTCAAATTCAATGAAAGTAAATTTAAATATACATCACGGTATTATAAAAATATATAAAGGCTACCCAAATGAGAGTAAGCAGAGGCAATTTATGTAGATTTGCAAGAAAACAGTCACAATTACTTGCATTTGGCAGACTTGCAGGCAGGCGAGGAAGTTGAGGGAAAAAGGGAGTTTCTCCCTTTCTAGAGGGGAAAAAAAAGAAGGCTTCAGGAATGCTCTTATTGGAAGTTGCTGGCAAGGGAAGTTGGAGGGAAGAGTCCCTTGTGATTGTTTGAGGACCATATTGGTTTTCTCTGGTTGGTTCTGAGTTGGAAGTGGAGAGGAGTGGCAAAAATTAGGGAAACTGGCAATTATTGAATACATTTTGGCCATTTGGGGCCAATTGCTCCAGAGGTTGTGATTTGGGTTGCTGGGCTGTTTGCTACAGAAGCTGTGTATCCAAGTTCTATTGCCATGTATGCTTTGGCTATATTTGTCTGTTGATATGTTCAGTCTCTCAATATAATAACTTACATGTTTACAAAACCTTGTAGGGTCCGTCGCACTCTAAGCCTCTCTTTCATGTGTTCCTAATGATAGTTCTGTGAGCCTCACAGTTATTAATACTTAAATTTTATTGAAAAGGGGACTGAGGCTTGGAGAAGCAAACCATCTTGCCCAATATATCAGATTTAGTAAAAGAAAGTGCTTCTACTTGTACTTAAACCATCTGAATTCAGATTCAAACTTAAGAGGAAATAATTATGGATGTGTATAGAATCAGACAAGAGCTGGTGCAAATTAGAAGAGTAAAAGCCCAGGGAAATTCCATAAAATTTCTGATAGTTAGAAGGATGGAATCTTAAAAGTCTGACTATCTGGAAAGACAGAACATCATTCAGTGTATAGGTTAAATATTTTGAGAATATTTGGAAGTAAGAATGTGAGTGATAGCTAAAGAAGAAATATTTGTAAAAGGGGTGACTAGAGGGCAAGGAAGCAACAGCTTCTAACTTTCCAGTTGAAATTTCAGTCAGTTTCTTTCAAAATGCATGTACCATCTACCATGGATACTCTCTGTACAATCTGTACCCTCTGAGTGTTGTAGTCTGATAAGAGGGAGACACTTGTAAAAGAGATATTTCCATACAATTTAGAAGAGCTTGATGTAAGAAGTGTACTAGAGAAAGAATTTTAGGGATATGCAGGGAGAAGGAAGAGACATGGGAAGGGGCTTACTATTTATCAAAGTGACATTTAGCAAAGTCCACTTAGCAGAAATACCAGTTGCGGAAATAGTGCTCGAAGTAGGAAGAACTCCAAAGAGGTAGTCTCTAGATGATCCTGCTACTAGTAATTGCTAATTTAAGGTTAGAGAGAAAGTTGAGGGGATAGAAAAGATTGTGAAAAGAAAAGTTCATGCTTTATTCAGGCTATGCTTTATGTCCCATCCATAAAGAACATGATGGGGCATGAAGAACATGAGCAAGAAAATTGAGGATTGGTCAAAAACATGAGTCATTTGTCACCTCCTCTATGAGACGTCCCCTGATTGCCCTCTCCCTCTGCACTTCTACAAGATGTAGGCATGTTTTTCCTGGAATTTGACCATGAGTCTTTATTAATGCAGGCAAATATTATTATGATGATAGCATCATTACTGTTGACACTGTATTCATTCTTGCTCTAATACTCCTACTCTTCTTATCAAATAACAAACCTCATACTCCAAAATTTGGTCATTAGTATAATTTATGGAAATAAGAGAAGCTTGACAACTTTTTACAAATGCTAATTCCTCCTTATTCCAAGGAAATTTTTCCTGAACTATAAAGAAATACTTGAAAATCCCCGTATTACACTTCCTGTGCCCCAATGACAGTTGCCTTTCCTAGACATTCCCACCCACAGTAGGTTCCCTACTCCTCCCAATTCCAGGGAAATTCAGCCTTCCTTGGTAGATGTCAGGATGCTAACAACCTAAAAGTGGCCACTCTGAGGTAACTGTGCCACATGTGGCCTGCTTGTGAATTTTAGGCCCTGTGAAGGACAGCAAATTTCCAGCCTTCGTACAATGCCATCACTACAATTCCAACATATACTCCCTGCCCACAAAATATCAAGTGAAGTGAGTATTGGGGGAATTAGTGGCTTCATTTCATCAGTAAAAAGTTAAACCAAAACCACCACACCAGAATACTATGTAATATCAAGTAGAAATATTTCAGTTTTAGCTGCCACTCATGTTCTTACTTGATTTACAGAGCTCAGTTACCTGAGGGGATATTTTTCAGTGATCCATGTAAAGGTAGAAAGCACAGCAACCAAGTTATCTAATAGAAGTCTCAGAGTTCTGTAAAGCAAGTTTTGGGGCACGTTTCTATTCAGTTAAGCAGCCAGTATATGACAGGGAGCATCATTCAGTTCAACCCTGGTGATAAGTTGTACAGAGAGTGATACATTTGGTTAAATCATGACCCAGTGGGTCAAAGTGATATGACTTCAAGGAATTGGACTATTTAGTGTCAATATGATAATTCTGTTGCATTTCCTTCAGAGATGTCACATTACTTACAGCTTTGTGAAATGTGAGCATAATTCCCTTTCCTAGTGCATCTGACACACTGATAGACACACACTGATAGTCTGATCTTTTCTAACCACCGCATTCCACCTCCCATGATTAATCACATCCACCTCTTTGAGTGACAAGAATCTTTTTTCCTATCACTATGGCTGCAATGGCTATCACAAGATCATCTGCTTCTTCCATTGATTATCTTATTTAATTCTTATCTGAATCCTGAAGGTGAGGTTAATTATCCACATTTTGCAGAGAGGGCAGCAAACTGAGATTAAGTAAACTGTCCCAAGTTTTCCAGGGTCTATGATGAAGTATAGATGTCTCTCTTTTAAGCCCTATGTTCACAACCCTATGTCAGACAGCCTCCTACTACACACTTAATAACATCTAGTTCCTATTTTATAAAGAAATATGGTTCAGAATTAGGGTGAAGATATTCTTTTAAAGGATTACTCTTTTCTTTTTAAACATTTTTATTTATTTTTGAGAGAGAGCAAGAAGACACAGTGTGAGCAGGGGCAGGGGAGGGAGAGAGAGAGGGAGACACAGAAGCCCAAGAGTTTCCAGGCTCTGGGCTGTCAGCACAGAGCCAGAAGTGGGGCTTTAACTCACTAACTGCAAGATCATGACCTGAGCCAAAGTCGGAAGCTTAACCCACTGAGCCACCCAGGCGCCCCTACTCTTTGCTTTTCAAACTATGGAAACATTAAATGTAGAATTCTTAGGAAGGAGAGAATCTGTTTACTGTCTTTGTAATTCCTTTTCTCTAAGTTTGCTGTGGTGTACTCGCTCTCCTCTCTCTCTCTCTCTCTTATCTTACAGATGTCTTTAAGGCAAATAAGCTTTGCTTCACCAGCTTTACTTCCTCAGGTGCATTTATTAGATGCGTGTGGTTGAAAACATCAGTCAAATCATTGGCAGTTATGTTTTTAAGGCATGATTTTGTAGAAAGGCTTAAACAAAAAGTTTGTAAAAAAGACTCCCATATGAGAATCTGTGCAGCTTTTAATGTTAAAAGAACAGTACTGGGAAGGATTTGTGTGGTTGAAAAATCAAATACTTTGGAATTTCTTTTTCTAAGGTATGATTATATACAAGGATTTAAATTTTTTAAATTCTGAAAGTGAGAATGAGTCCTTCATGAAAATATGAACAGCTTTTAATGTTAGAAAGAAAATGCTAAAGAAAAAGAAAATGCTAAAGAAAAAGCTGTAAATAAACAATAAATAGTTCATTAAACTGGCCTTGTAAAAATATTTAGGGGAAAGTTTCCAGAACAACAAGAGGCTTAATTTTTTTAAGTCTAGTATATTGCTCTGCATGTCTGTGAGGGACCACAGGACCAAAGGACCATGTTCTTTAGCTTTGTCATCTTTATTTTAGAGCAAATTGGGGGGGGGGGTTGAATTAGCTTTTATCTTCTTTTTTTTTCAATATATGAAGTTTATTGTCAAATTGGTTTCCATACAACACCCAGTGCTTATCCCAAAATGTGCCCTCCTCAATACCCATCACCCACCCTCCCCTCCCTCCCTCCCCCCATCAACCCTCAGTTTGTTCTCAGTTTTTAAGAGTCTCTTATGCTTTGGCTCTCTCCCACTCTAACCTCTTTTTTTTTCCTTCCCCTCCCCCGTGGGTTTCTGTTAAGTTTCACATAAGAGTGAAAACATATGGTATCTGTCTTTCTCTGTATGGCTTATTTCACTTAGCATAACACTCTCCAGTTCCATCCACATTGCTACAAAGGGCCATATTTCATTCTTTCTCATTGCCACGTAGTACTCCATTGTGTATATAAACCACAATTTCTTTATCCATTCTTCAGTTGATGGACATTTAGGCTCTTTCCATAATTTGGCTGTTGTTGAGAGTGCTGCTATAAACATTGGAGTACAAGTGCCCCTATGCATCAGCACTCCTGTATCCCTTGGATAAATTCCTAGCAGTGCTTTGCTGGGTCATAGGGTAGGTCTGTTTTTAATTTTTTGAGAAACCTTCACACTGATTTCCAGAGTGGCTGCACCAGTTTGCATTCCCACCAACAGTACAAGAGAGTTCCCATTTCTCCACGTCCTCTCCAGCATCTATAGTCTCCTGATTTGTTCATTTTGGCCACTCTGACTGGCGTGAGGTGATATCTGAGTGTGGTTTTGATTTGTATTTCCCTGATGAGGAGTGACGTTGAGCATCTTTTCATGTGCCTGTTGACCATCCAGATGTCTTCTTTAGAGAAGTGTCTATTCATGTTTTCTGACCATTTCGCCACTGGGTTTTTTTTCGGGTGTGGAGTTTGGTGAGTTCTTTATCGATTTTGGATACTAGCCCTTTGTCCGATTTAAGCTTTCACTTTTTGCAGATGACATGATATTATACATGGAAAATCCGATAGACTCCACCAAAAGTCTGCTAGAACTGATACATGAATTTAGCAAAGTTGCAGGATACAAAATCAATGTACAGAAATCAGTTGCATTCTTATACACTAATAATGAAGCAACAGAAAGACAAATAAAGAAACTGATCCCATTCACAATTGCGCCAAGAAGCATAAGATACCTAGGAATAAATCTAACCAAAGATGTAAAAGCTTTTATCTTCTTTATTGATTTGTGGGATCATTAATATAAATTCACATAAAAAATTCTGAGACAACTGATTCTTTTAATTTTTCTATATTCATAGCAGCTGAAATTGTAAGTATGTTACCTTGCAGGGACAGAACTTCAACATTGATGCAATACATTTACTAGTTGTAAACCCTACTAAATTGAAAATAGACTATGAAAATGGACTATGTTGAATTAGGGCCAAATAAGTTAAAGTATTGATAGAAAAGCTATTGCAAATAGGAGATGATTAAATCTGTAGTTTGGAGAGGACAGTTACTCATTTCATACAACTATAATACATTGCAGAATACATAGTGTGACTCCCCTCAATAAACTGATTTGAAATGAACAAAAGGACGTCTCACACAGGACAGGTTGTGTGAAAGAGGTAACTTTAGAGATGTGACTTTACTGATAAGTAGGAATCAGTAAGGTGGGATAATACTATCTAAATGTTGCATTAAATGTTGTATTTAAGTTCTGGAAAGAGGAACTGGATCAGTACTACATGAGTGAATCACTTTTGTGAAGGAATATGCTAATCAAGTACATAGATCATTCTGTCATATGGCTAAGTCAGACCAGTGAAAACAGCAGGCAGAAAAACCTGTTCTCTTGTTAGAGAAATTGACTGTTAGTTCAAGTGAAAGGAAATAAAGCCTAGAAAGTAGGTGGAGATAGTGGAAATGAAATTTCCTGAAGCAAGAATGGGCTGCAGCAAGAATGTTGCAGAAAGTCCCATGATGGCAGGAAGCATGACTGGTTGGTCACCTCTGTAGCTCAGCA
The DNA here is from genome assembly GCF_018350175.1 of Felis catus. Classification (NCBI taxonomy): domain Eukaryota; kingdom Metazoa; phylum Chordata; class Mammalia; order Carnivora; family Felidae; genus Felis; species Felis catus. The sequence continues at coordinate 69,901,629 of NC_058372.1, read as the reverse complement.
CCCAGTTTAATGCCTGGAAGTTAGTAAGGACTAATTATTCATTTGCAGAATGCATGACTAAATGAATGAATAAGTGAAAGCTAGTGTTTATAGGATCTCATATCTAATTAAGTGAATGTAACTAAGTGAGTGTATAAATAAATATGAGTCAGGCTTACTCTGACATTAACAAATACTTAGTAACAGAAGCCAATTCCAGGGGAAAGGGGTATATTCATTTTGAACAGATTAGGTTAAAAAAAAAACACAACAGGATATCCAGGTAGAGGTGTCTAACAGACAGTTGAAAGTCTGTTACTAAGAAAAGTGTATGTTTGTTGAAATAAATAAGTGAGCCAACTTTGAAGAAGTGCTGCCTTTTTATTATTTAGAGATATGAATTTCTTGTTTTTTCATTATCTTGATTAGTTATGAAATAAGTTTCCCACTTTATATTTTCTATGTGTTCTACTCTCATTCTGTTCCAGTTATCTATTGCTTCATAGCAAACCAACTCAAAACTTAGTGGCTTAAAATATCAATTTATTATTATTATCTTTCATGGCTTTTTGGGTTGACTGGACTCAGCTAGATGCTTAGACACTCTCATGAAATTTTTTTTAAGTTATGGGATTGGAGTTATATAAAGACTTCTCTATTCATGTGTCTGGTGCTTGGGCTGAGATGGCTGGAGCAGCTGCAGGCTGGTTGGACATCTGTCTCTCCAAGAAGCCTCTCCACATGACTAGCTTGGGCATCTCCATACCATGGCAGCCTCAGAGTAGTCAGACTTCTTACATAGTGGTTGGCTTTCCCTGGAGTGAACATTCTCAGAGAATGAGGACAAAAAAACTAAATGGCTTCTTATGACCTATATGAGAAATTATGCAGTATCACTTTCGCCATATTCTAGATTCAAGAGGAGGGGACGACATTAAATGCATGGTTCATTGGGAGATCATCTTTAGAAGCAAGTTACCAGATTTCTTTCATCAATTCTTTCGCATGTGGTTGTTTTGTTTTTTAATTGTGGGAGGTTTAAGGATTATAAAGCAAACATCTATTTCTATAAGTGCCAATAGATCAAGAAACAACTTGGCTAATACAGCAGAAACTCCCTCCACCTCCATCCCTACCTTCTGTGTGCCCTACCCTATTACAATGACCTTCCTCCTACCACAGGTAACCACTATCCTTCTTTTTATGATAGTTATTATTTCCTTCTTTTTTTTAGAGTCACCATCTATGTATCCCAAGGCAATATAGTTTAACTCTGCTTGTTTTTAAACTTTATATAAATTATACCCAAGCATTATTTTGAGACTTGCTTAACATTATGTTTGTAATCACAAATGTTATTACATGTGGACATTGTTTATTTATTTACATTGCTATATAAATACCGTTGCATGAATACATTAAGAATTATGAAATATATTTTAGCCTATTTTAGTTAGACATTGGGTTGTTTCCTTTTTTTGCCAAATATAATTCTATTTTTTTATATTAAATATAATTTATTGTCAAATTGGTTTCCATACAACACCTAGTGCTCATCCCAACAGGTGCCCTCTTCAATGCCCATCACCCACTTTCCCCTCTGCCCAACACCCCATTAACCCTCAGTTTGTTCTCAGTATTTAAGAGTCTTTTATGGTTTGCCTCCCTCCCTCTCTGTAACTTTTTTTCCCCCTTCCCCTCCCCCCTGGTCTTCTGTTAAGTTTCTCAGGATCCACATAAGAGTGAAAACATATGGTATCTGTTTTTCTCTGCCTGACTTACTTCACTCAGCGTAATACCCTCCAGTTCCATCCACAGTGCTACAAATGGCCAGATTTCATTGTTTTTCACTGCCAAGTAGTATTCCATTGTATATATAAACCACATCTTCCTTATCCATTCATCAGTGGATGGACATTTAGGCTTTTTCCATAATTTGGCTATTGTTGAAAGTGCTGCTATAAAAATTGGGGTACAAGTGCCCCTATGCATCAGTACTCCTGTATCCCTTGGGTAAATTCCTAGCAGTGCTATTCCTGGGTCATAGGGTAGATCTATTTTTAATTTTTTGAGGAACCTCCACACTGTTTTCCAGAGCGGCTGCACCAGTTTACATTCCCACCAATAGTGCAAGAGGGTGCCAGTTTCTCCACATCCTCTCCAGCATCTGTATTCTCCTGATTTGTTCATTTTAGCCACTCTGGTCGGTGTAAGGTGGTATTTCTGTGTGGTTTTGATTGGTATTTCCCTGATGAGGAGTGATGTTGAGCATCTTTCCATGTGTCTGTTGGCCATCTAGATATCTTCTTTAGAAAAGTGTCTATTCATGTCTTCTGCCCATTTCTTCACTGGATTATTTGTTTTTCAGATGTGGAGTTTGGTGAGTTCTTTAAAGATTTTGGATACTAACCCTTTCTCTGATATGCCATTTGCAAATATCTTTTCCCATGCTATTGGTCGCCTTTTAGTTTTATTGATTGTTCCCTTTGCAGAGCAGAAGATTTTTATCTTGATGAGGTCCCAATAGTTCATTTTTGCTTTTAATTCCCTTGCCTTTGGAGATGTGTTGAGTGAGAAATTATGGCTGAGGTCACAGAGGTTTTTTTCCTGCTTTCTCCTCTAGGGTTTTGATGGTTTCCTGTCTCACATTCAGGTCCTTCATCCATTTTGAGTTTATTTTTGTGAATGGTGTAAGAAACTGGTCTAGCTTCATTCTACTGAATGTTGCTGTCCAGTTCTCCCAGCACCATTTGTTAAAGAGACTGTCTTTTTTTCCATTAGATACTCTTCTGTTTTGTCAAAGATTAGTTGGCCAGACATTGGGTTGTTCCAACTTTAGGACTCTCACACATAATGCTGCCATAGATACTCATGTACATGACTTCTTATGCACATCACTTCCTATGCACATTTACAACAGTTGTCCTTTATACTTAGAAGTATATTTAGAAGTGGAATTGATGGGGCATCAAGAATAAACGTCTTCAACTTAGCTAGATAATTTAAACTTTCAACATGGCTAAACACCTAACCCTTCCATCTGCATGTGAATTCTCATTGTAGTACATCCTACCAATACCTGGTATATTTAATGTTTTAATTTTTACTAATCTAGTGAATGCATGGTGCTCTTTCAAAATCGTTCTAATTTGGATTTGCCTTATGATTATTGAGGTGCAGTAACTTCTTGTTTATTGGTCATTAGAATTTCCTTTCTTTGAAGGACCTGTTCAGCCCTTTTCTTATTTTCCAATAAATTGCCTCTTTTTATTTTATTGATTTGTAGGAATTTTAATATTTCATGGGTATTTTCATTTTGTGGTTTATCCTTTCTTTCTCTGTTGCCTAGTGCTTAATTAATTAATATTTATTTGTTTATTTATTTTAAATGTTTATTTTGAGAGAGCAAGTGCAGGAGGGACAGAGGGAGAGGGAGACAGAGAATTCCAAGCAGACTCTGCCCTCTCAGTGCAGAGCCTGATGCAGGGCTTGAACCCACTAACTGTGCCATCGTGACCTGCGCTGAAACCAAGAGTCAGATGCTTAACAAACTGAGCCACCCAGTTGCCCCGCATAGTGCTTAATTTAAATTGATTCACATTTATCTACATTGTCATTTATTCCTCTATTAAAATGGCATGATTTGTTGTTCCTACGAAGTAGCTCAGTCAAAATGGGAATGCTAAAATATTTTTTAAAAGGCATTTATACACTGTGCCTGTTTAAAAAAAATCATATAAAAGTACCATAACGAATGCAGAGTTTAAAAGAGAGAACAACAGGACAGAAAGAAAAGAGAAGAGGACCAGGGGCTACAAAGAAAAAAAAAATCATGTAGAGAAGGAGTAGCCTGGGGACACAAGCTACATGCGTCAATCAGAATCACCAAGGTAGCCAGAAAATTGGGCATGAGGTAATTTTTTACTGATGGTTTTCATGCGAGAATGCCCATCTTCAGTGTTCTGCTCCAGTCATCACCAGGTCTCAGATGTCAGTTTCTACCATTCAGTTATTTATACTCTGGGGACATTAAAAGAGAGTTCAAAAGGCAGACAACCCCAAGATTACACTGTGAGCTCGTTAAAGTGCCACTATGTTGCACAGTAGAATGAAAAAGACTTTAGAATTGAACTTCACTGTATCTCTAGATAATCGTTTCTTCAGTTGGGGATAATATGGTCCTACCACCAAACTACTCAATTTTGCAAATAACCAAACTTGATACAGAGTTTACACTTCCTTAAAATAATGCTGTTAGAGGAGATATGAATAAACATCACGTATTAAGTTGGGTTTTCTGAATGGTAGTGGGAGAGATATCTTCCATGACTAATGGTACATTATTTTTCCTTCACTATAACTTTGAATAACAAAGTGATTTTTAGTGGATTTTTTCTTTAGTTATAAATAGATAGATATCCATTTATTTAACCTAAAGAAGGCTGACACGGTAACAGTCTTCTTAATAAAATGTGTTTTGTGATCAAGTTTAAAAAAAAACACTTTTAATGGAGTTAACTTCTGCAATTTTATTTAAAGAAACTTTAAATGTTTTTCAAGCTATTACCTAACAACACTGTAATCTCTGTGTGAAAAGTATAAGTGTCCATTATGGAACTGAAGAATAATATAGTTCTTTATCGCTTTTTACTTCTGTGCCTTCCCTCAAATAGGGTGTCAAAGAACCTTTCTGATGTAATTGCAGTTGTGATAATGGCACCTCCTACCTGTTAGTTTTTGGTTTCTTATCTGCTATGTGTTCTGAAAACACATAGAAAAGCTTCTTTGGAATTTCATGGTAAAAAAAGAATCTAGACGGTCCTGAAGGAGCATGAGCATAATGGCTAAAAATAAAATTAATATTTTCACGTTCTAAATTTGCACCAGTGTTTAAAAATATGCATGTCTCATATTATTTGACTCTTATCTTAATTCTATATGATAGCTACTGTTATTATGCTTAATTATAAGGATAAGTAAATGAGACTCTGATAGGTCATTCTCCAATAAGTGAGAATCCTGGGTGGCATCTTTTTATCTTTTTGAATTCCCCCTCAAAAACTAATGCAGCGATTGTGTAGGCAGGCAAACAAACAAAATGCCCATGTACAATACCTACTACAAAGCAGGGTAACAACAAATTCTCATGAATCTCAAATATGTGTGGGAAGGGACCAAATTCTAATAGCGACTGGGTTCACATAATACCAGTGACTATGTGTTGGAATGCAGGAAAAACAAACAAACAAACATGGCCCCCAAATCAAAACCATAAAGTTAGATTGGATAATCCATGAACAGGGGTGGAAGCTGGGAGGAGACTTGGCAGGCTCCAATGACAATGAGGTGAGGGGAAAAGGACTACAGAAAGACCTAATATTATTGGTAGGTCTGGACCCTATGAACCTGCCAAACTAACCAAATGCAGCTCCTTCCAGTTCGTAGTCCTGTACTAAAAAGAAATTGATGGGAAGAGAATTCAAATTGAGATTGTTAGCTGGATTTATATCTCTAAAATAATTTGGCATAAAGTCTATGAGCTGGCATTTGGGTTATTGCCCTGGAGAGTGCAAATACTGAATATTAGGGATGTGGCTGCTCTCTCCCTTCAAGCTGCAGGGACCACAAAGTGACTTCAGGGATTTACAGTACAGTTGCTCCTCTAAACAATCAGGCATGTGGAGCCCAGCCCATCCTAGAAAATCCATTCTACTTACTAGTTAATCTAAGTTTGAGAACATAGACTAATATCAATTTTCCTACCCATGCAAATATAGTTCATATTTTAGTGGCTGTTTTCTTGTTTTATTTTTCAAACAGTAGAAAAAGAAACATCTCTAAGAGAAATTCATAGCCTGTCTTCTCAAATTTCTCAAAAGTCTAAAGATATTGAGAGAAAATTTTGATGCAATGATATTTGTCATAATGTAAAGAATTTTCTTTGTGTAATTTCCTATCAAGTGGACCTCAAATCATGGGAAATGTGACTCCTGGCCATATTCTTTTCCTTTTGCAAGTATACACTGTTGCATTTTTAAAAATCTTACTTATAAATCAAATTCATTTTCAAGGCACTGTCGTGGTGGAATTTTTTTCACTTTTCCACAGAGGATTATTTACTTAGTGAGGTGCATAGAATTTAAGAAGTGTCATCACAGTTTTAATAAAAAATGTATGACACAATAGTTTTTAAATCATCTAGTGAGTAAGTGCCTAGTCGAGGACCTGATGTTCGTTAGCGCCTAAGCTCTAGCTGAGCCTCCCAAAATATGCGATTCTAACACAGGGCAGCTTTTCTCACACAACCAGATTCAAAGATTTGTTCAAAAGGACAGAACCTCTGGGACACTATTAGTCTTCTAGGACTACCGTAACAAATTACTATGTACTTCATGGTTTGAAGGAACAGAAATTTATTTTCTCACAATTCTTAAGGCCAGAAGTCTGAAATCAAGGTGTTGGCAGGCTGCAATCCCTCTGAAGCCTCTACAGGTGAATCCTGCATTGCCTCTTCCAGTTTTGGGTGTCCCCAAGCATCCTTGACTTATGGAAAGATACCTCCAATTTCTGTCTGTCTTCACATGGTCTTTTTTGTGTATGTTTCTATATCCTCTCTGCTTTTATAAGGACACCTGACACTGGATTTAAGGCCCATCCTAATACAGGATGAACTTAACTTTAAGATCTTTAACTTCATTATATCTGCAAAGACCTTTTTCCAAATAAAGTCATATTTGCAAGTTTCAGGTAGACTTATCTTTTTGAACGCCATGATTCAATCCACTATGAAGACTGATATATAGATAAGTAGGGGAGGTCTTTTCATATACTTAAAATCCATCTATCATATCTTGAAAATAGATTTATTATTTATCAGTCTCATATGGAGAGATTATAGTATATTATTTCAAAATAGTAATTAACTTATCAACCTATGATATTTAATTAAAGGAGATATTTAGGCCTTGAGTTGATTCCCAGTCATGGTAAAACCAAGTACACTTTTATAAACATGAAAAGTTTTGTATTTAAGAAAATTCATACTTCATTATGATGCTTCTCAGAATTGTGCATTATACATTAAATTCAGTTTCTTATACTGGGATGTTAAAAGGATAATCTTGTACCCTAGAAATAAAAGCCAAGTCATAAAATGATGAGGCATTTTTACAAAATAATTTAGTTTAATGCCTTCATTTTGGGCCATAATTTATTGTTATTATTCTAGTTGTTGTTTTTACATTGTTCCTTCTTGGGTTCAATCAACTGTGAGATCAGTGACCAGTGAATATGATAAACAACCAGGGAATGCTAAAACAACTAGAATTTTTCTATAACATAAAGAGAATTGAAGGGAAATATTGTCTTCAGGTTAATGTTTCTTTTGTATATTTCCCACATAGGAAACCTAAACAAATATTGTCAATTTATGAGTAAAAGGAAAGCATCGTATTCCTAACATGATGAGGCAGAAACAAATTTTAAATGAGAGTCACATAAAGGAGAAAATCATTGCATGTATTATTGTTGTCTTTCAGAGAGTATGGAGTTTTCAGGTGCGAGTGAGAGGAAGAAGCAGGTACAGAAATAGGTAAAGAGCCAGAGAGAGACTGAAATTGCTTTATATCACATACAGCAATGTTTGCTTGCTGCTCATCTTATAGTCTGGTAGGAAATACTTGTGTTTACTCCTGCCCAAGAAAAAGAATTAGCTGAGAAAGAGAAAGGCAGTAAAGACTACAGTACAGAGTTGGTGAGCCTAATTTATTTGGGAGTCTGACTATGTTCCTTTCTGTTTCTGTTTCTGTTTCTTCACCAGCAATATAAATTCTATGTAATCAAAATCTTACCCTACCTTATAAAACATTTTGTATGTAAACTCTGGGAATTCATATCTGGGAAAGAGAATATTGGAAAACCTCTGCTCTTTCTCAGGGCTGGTTCTTACAATGTCCGGTAATCTAGTTCAACAAAGATATTGATGCTCAGCAAACATTTTATCTGTCTCCCTACATTTTCCAATCTCTTTGCAGTAAGAAGGGACCTTGTGACTAGTTTTGGACAATGAAATGTAAGCTGAAGCAGTAAATCTCATTTCCTATTTAAGGCAAGGAAAAGCATCTCATGATTCTCCAGTTCTGCTCTTATCCCTTCAGGGTAAGAGTAAAGGTCACATGTTGTTAATGGTGGAACTACAAGTTTGCAACAGCCCGTTTCTCTGAGCCATCACATAGAGTTCAGCACCCTGGAGAGTTCCAAACCCTACAGAAGGCTTTACATGAGTGAAAAATAAACTTTATATTTTAAGATATTGCGATTTGAGAATGGAATATCAAAACAACTTAAACCTATCCCAATATGTCTAATGTATCTGTGTTATTTGAGATTAACTAATCTCTTAATAGAAGTGAAATAAAATTAAATGTTACAAAGTAGACAGAATCTGCTTTTTAAAAACTATACTCTTTTTGATGCTTTTGTTACTGTTGAAAGAAAAAGTTGTCTCGAGATTCTTCACATGGATATATTAGTAATCATTATTTTCAATTTTACTAACAGAAATATCTATGACTACAAATTCCTCTTATATTTTTCTTGACCCTCATTAACTTAATCAGTTTTTTTTCCCACACAATTAAAGTTGAATGGGAAAACCTGGAAACCATAAATTTCTTTATCAACTATTTTCTTCCATATATTTATAAATGAAATATAGTAAAGTCCATTATCTAGCATGACTTAATGGGAGTTTTGGCAAAATGAAAATTTAAACTCTCCCTTTTTTTTAATTTAATGAAACCTAATAAGGTAGATTTGGAAAAATCACCAAAGCTTTGACCCACCCATCTAAATCATTCTCCATTTTATGGAATTACATGACAGTCAGGTTATGGCTGTTGTTCTTAAGCCTTTGAGCCATCTAAGTGAGCCCTTTCTTTAATAAATTTTTATATCTGCATTGAGACATCATCTCTTAGTGATCTTGACAAGAAAGGTACATATGACCCATCCACCCAGCTATAATCAGGGGAGATTACTAGTATATACTAAAATAACCTGCAACAAACTGTGCATAAGATTCAAACTGTGCATCAAACTGTGCATAAGATTCCTTGGCATCAAACTGTGCATAAGATTCAAAGCTATTATAATTACTTGTTGTACAGGTTCTCTGAGTAAATATTGATAACCTTCACTGATTAGAGATAGGTAGGTGGAAGCTATATGTTCTTTTTCTGTCAAGATCACTAACAGGTGATATGGCTCACTGAATACATATTTGAGACTAACTTCTTCTGAGCAGGAAGAAACATAGCCTGTTTTATATAGGTAATAGAAATCCCTCACTCCTATAGACCCATGTAATATTATTAAAATAAATGATCATAATACAATTTAATAGTGCTTCAAGAGGTTATATTATCTAATAAGGAGATGCCAATTTTAAAGGGCATTTCCTGCTGCTTCATGTGGCATTATGAAGTTATATCAGGGTAAAGTGGAAGAGGAAGGAGACTCTTTATTTGCTTCTAGCATACTTCTAGTGCCCCTTGGTATTTTTTTTTCTACTGGTGAAATATTATCAGAACTGGAACAATATAGATTTGTACTATAATCCCAGCAGGTAACATCTGTTGCAGGATTTTCTTTCTGTATAACTATCAGGAAACAGTAATAATCTTGGGCTATTTAAACTAAGGCATGAATTAAACAACAACAAAAAATTAGCAGTTAACTATATTTATCTGCACATTTCCATGCTTTCAAATTGGACAAACAAGTGTCATTCTAAAGTATTTCATTCATCTAAATGAGGATTGAATGGAAGCACTGGGAAACATAAGGGCTTTATTCCAACAACAACAACAACAACAACAACAACAAAAATGTTATTTCTGAAAGATAAGAGGAAAAGGCAGTAGTATGATTATGCTTTAAAATTCCCTAAAAAGTACACTCCAAGGCCAGGTGGATGACTGACCCACCATTGACTATATCTATGGATTGACCTCTTTTGCAAGATAATTAAGGCAATATGGTACTAAAATGAGTAATTAGACGTTAATTAAACTCTCGGGCTGGTAATTAGTAGGCAATCGTGGGGGCGTGCTTTTCATTATAAACTGGCAGCTGCACATTCATTTATTTTTGTTGTCTAGTGCTCTTTGCACAAAGACAGCATAAATAACCTAGGGAAATTAGTAGCCATTTTGATTTTGCCTTTAAATTCAGCAAGTTAGTTTTATTGTTTAATTTCAGTTGAACCTCACACTACTGAGGGTGAATTTAAAGACCAAGGAGAGAAAATTTTCATTCAGAATATTTAGCAAAAGTATACATCCAATAAGCTTTACCCTACTGCTATCTTAATTTCTAATTTACTCCTGCCTGCCCCACCCACACCCTATATATGAACTAATAGCACCAATTCATTATAGCCTGACCTTCCCTTTCCCCTAAGCTTTTATTCCTTGAAAAGTGAAAATGATCAGAAACCACTAAGAAATTAGAAAAATTCCACAAATAGCATCATATGTTTTGCAGCATGATCTAGCCCTGTTATTAAAAAGGAGATTCTTGGTAAATGCAAGTCTAAAAAAGAAACAGAAAGGCAATCCTAATGTGTTCTCCCACAGGAACAGAAGGTTTCACTCCCTTTTAACAGGCTCTTTATGAATACTCTTTGAAGGGAAAATCATAGTGCTTTTAATAAAAGTCCTTTCTTTTGGTTTCCTTCCCAAACTGCATTTCTTTTCCTATACTTTATGGATCACAGTTTATTAAAAGGATTCAATCTACAAAGGAGGAGAGAATTAATATGCTACTTCCTAAAGGGGTCAGGAACATTGTAGTCTCATCTTTCCTCTATTTTAACTTGATTTTATATTTCAGTATGAGTCTACTTGAATCAATAATAGACAGATATTCTTATATTCTAAAGAAACAGATAGAATAGAATAGAATTATAGATAGAATACATTTGAAATGCTCAAATCATATATATATATGTACATGTATCTGTACAGATGGATAGTTATTAATGATTACCTAGTAAAATAAGTAGTAGCCAACAGATGATTTGAAAAACATGATAAAATACAAACATTAATATAATAAAACAGAAAGAGCTAACATTTTCTGAACTCGTATGTATAAGGAACTAAAATTTTATGTTTTACAAGCATAGTCTCATTTAAATGTCAAAACAGTGCAATTTATTATCTCAGTCTTACAAGTTAGGGAACTTAGGCATGGCAAGGTTAATTAACTATGTAAAATAGGTTTAGTAAATACTTATCTCCATTATAAATGCAACTAAATAAAATATTTGACATGTATTTTAATATATAATACATAAGCATGTAAAATATTAATAAACATATACATAATAATGTATATATAATTAATATATATTATATATAAAACATATATTTTATATAATTGAACTGCATATAATACATAAATAATTGAACTGTATATAATACATAATCGAACTGTATATAATTGAACTGTATATAATTGAACTGTATATAATACATAAACTGAATATACATATACAGTATATATGTATATATATAAACAGTACATATGTACAGTATATACATAAACTGTATATAATACATAAATATCTATTATAAATATATATTCATATTTATAATATACTAAATGTATTTTATATTATATAATAAATATGTATTATATATAATATAGTAAATAATAAATATGTACATGTAATAAATGTATACATAGAATAATAAATATATATAAATAATACATTTAATATGTAATACAAACATACATGTGGAGTTGACCCTTGAACAGCATGGAGGTGAGAGGCACCAACCCCCTGTATAGTCAAAAATCTACATATAACTTTTGACTCCTCAAAAACTAAACTAATAGTCTACTGTTGACCAGAAGCTTTACCAATAAACTAAACACTTGATTAACACATATTTTATGTAATATGTACTACATGCTATATTATTATAATAAAGCAGCCTAGAAAAAAAGAAAATATTATTAAGAAAATAATAAGGAAGAGAAAAGACATTTACAGGACTGTACTGCATTTATTTAAAAAATCTTGGAATAAGTGGACCCATACAGTTCAAACCTATATTATTCAAGGGTCAGCTGTATATATTTAAAAAAAAATCTCTGGTTGGTGATAGTTAATTCAATCAATCACAAATAAGTATTTATTAAACTCTGTTCTACATAGTTAATTAACCTTGCCATGCTTTACACAAGTGCAGAATGTTCAAATATATAGATCCTGAGGACAGGGAGAGAAAATTCTCATATCTGTGAGTTTTGCATTTGTATACATCTTGAGAATGTGACCTTGTTTACTACCTTTTGTTCTGAATTATTTTCTTTCAAGGATGTTTTTATACTACACAAGTGTAGTATCTTTCTCTGGAATGAAGATAGGCTTGCTTACATCCTTGGAAGATAATAGTATTACCCTCCAGAACAGAGATCTGGCATGCTATCCTTTATAAAGGATAAAGATTCAGATTTTCTAAGTTCAGGGTCCCTCTCCTGTAAGGCAGTCCTTTATGTGTTCCAGTGTTACTTGATCCTCTTGATATCTTTGTGGAAATTATTTGTTGTTGTTTTTTTAAATTGAAGGGGAAGTTAGTTTTTTTTAAGAAGTATAATTGGCACACAATATCGTATTAGTTTCATCATAGTTTTTCAACATTTGTATGCATTATGAAATTATCCCATGATAAGTTTAGTTATCACCTTTCACAATACAAAGTTATTACAATATTATGGACTATGCTGTACATTACTACATCCTCATGACTCTTTTTGTTTTTTTTTTTTTAAAGTTATTTATTTATTTTGAGAAAGAGAGAGAGACCACAAGCAGGGGAGGGGCAGAGAGAGAGAGAGAGAATCCTAAGTAGGCTCCTCACTGTCAGCACAGAGCCTGATGCAGGGCTCGACCCACAAGCTGTGGGATCATGACCTTTGCCAAAATCAAGAGTTGGACACTTGACTAACTGAACCACCCAGGTGCTCCCCGCCCTCGCCCATGACTTATTTTATAACTGGAATTTTGGACCTCTTAATCCCTCTCATGTATTTGCCTATGCCCCAATCCTCCTCAGTTTGGTAACAAACATTTTGTTTTGTGTATCTATGAATCTGGTTCTGTTTTGTTTTATTTGTTCATTTGTTTTATTTTTTAGATTGTACATATAAATGAAATCATATGGTATTGGTGTTTCTGTGATTTATTCCACTTAATATAATACCTTCTAGATCTGTCCATGTAATCCCAAATGATGATTTTATTCTTTTTGTTATTTTTATAACCGAGGAATATTCGTGTGTGTGTGTGTGTGTGTGTGTGTGTGTGTGTGAAAAATCTTCTTTATCCATTCATCTATTGATGAACACTAAGGTTGCTTCCATGTCTTGGCTATTGTAAATAATGTTACAATGAACATAGAGATGCATGTATCTCTCTGGATTGGTGTTTTCGTTTTCTTTGTATTAATTCTCAGAAGTCAAATTGCTGGATCCGATGGTAATTCTATTTTTAAATTTTTGAGGAACTTTCACACCATTTACTTTTTTTTCACAATTAACTTTTCCACTGACAGTGTACGAGGGCTTCCTTTTCTCCACATCCTTGTCAATGCTTATTATTTCTTGTCTCTTTGACAATAGCTAATCTGACAGGGATAAAGTGATATTGTGGTTTTAATTTTGTATTTCCCTGTTGATTAGTGATGTTGAGCATCTTCTCATATGCCTATTCTCCATCTGTATGTCTTCTTTGGGAAAATGTCTATTAAGGTTCTCTTTTCAATTAGGTTATCTGATTTTTTAATATTAATTTGTATAAATTCTTCACATAGTTTGGATATTAGCGCCATATTGGATGGATGACATTCAGATGTCGTCTCCTATTCAGTAGGTTGCCTTTCCATTTTGTTGATGGTATCCATCTCTGTGCATAGCTGTTTAGTTTGATGTGAAACTATTTTTTTGCTTTTTTTTTTTTGCCCTTGCTTGAGAAGACTAGTTCAAAACAATATTGCAAGCCTAATGTCAAAGTGTTTACTGCTTATGGTTTCTTTAAGGAGTTTATTGGTTTTTAAATGTTACATTCAAGTCTTTTTTTTTCTTTAGTTTTATTTATTTATTTTGAGAAAGAGAGAGAGAGTGAGTGAGCATGCACAAGTGGGGTAGGGGCAAAGAGACAGGGAGAGAGAGAATCCCAAGCAGTTTCTGCACTGTCAGCACAGAGCCCAAAGTGGGGCTCGAACTTGCAAACTGTGAGATAATGACCTGTGCCAAAACCAAGAGTCAGACGCTTAACTGACTGAGCCACCCAGACACCCCTACATTCAAGTCTTTAATCTATTTTGAATGTATTATTATGTATGGTATAAGATAGTGGCCTAGTTTTACATAGCTGTCCTTTTCACATAGCTGTCCTGTTTTCCTAACACCATTTATTGAAGAGACTGTCTTTTGCCCATTGTATAGTCTTACCTCCTTTGTCATATATATAAACTGACCATATATGCATGGTTTAATTTCTGGGCTCTCTATTCTAATCTATTGATCTATGTGTCTGCTTATGTGCAAGTACCACACTGTTTTGATTATCATATCTTTGTACAGTTGAAATCTGGAGCATGATACCTCTAGCTTGTTCTTCTTTCTTAAGATTGCTTTGGCTGCTTGGGGTCTTTTGTGGTTTCATAAAAATTTTATGATTATTCTAGTTCTGCAAAAAATTCCTTTGGTAATTTGGTGGGGATGGCACTAAATCTGTAGATTGCTGTAATTAGTATGGACATTTTAATAATATTAATTATTCCAGTCTACAGGCACAAAATATCTCTTTATTTGTGTCTTCTTCAATTTCTCTTTGATGTTTAATAGTTTTCAGAGTACAGGCTTTCACCTCCTTGGTCAAATTTATTTGCAATTATAAATGGGATTGTTTTTTTTAAATTCCTCTCTCTGATAGCTCATTATTAGTGTATAGAGACACAACTTATTTCTGTATGTTAATTTTGTATCCTGAAACTCTACTGAATTCATTTATTAGTTCTAACACTTTTTGGTGGAGGCTTTAGGGTTTTCTATATATAGTGTCATGTCCTTAGCAAAGAGTGACAGGTTTACTTCTTCCTTCCCAATTGGAATGACTTTAGTTCTTTTTCCTTCCTAATTGGCATGGCTAGGACTTCCAGTACCATGTTGAATAAAAATGGCAAGCATGGGCATTTCAATCTTGTTTCTGAGTTTAGAGGAAAAGTTTTCAGCTCTTCACCATTGAGTATGATGTTAGCTGTGGGTTTGTTATATAGGGCCTTTATTATGTTGAGGTACATTCCCTCTATATTTAGTTGAGAATTTTATCGTAAATGAATATTGAATTTAGTCTAATGCTTTTTTCTGCATCTGTTGAGATATGATTTTTATCTTTTTCTTTGTTAATGTGGTGTATCATATTGATTCACTTGCAGATGTTGAATCATCCTTGCATCACTGGAATAAATCCTACTTGATCATGCAGTATGAGTCTTTTCATGTATTGTTGAATTTGGTTTGCTAATATTTTGTTGAGGGTTTTACATTTATGTTCATCAGGGATATTGGCCTATAATTTTCTTTTTCTTCCTTCCTTCCTTCCTTCCTTCCTTCCTTCCTTCCTTCCTTCCTTCCTTGTTTCCTTTCTTGCTTTTCTTTGATCATGTATATACATGGATTCAGCATCTGGGTAATGCTGGCCTCATAAAATGAGTTTGGAAGTCTTCCTTTTTCTTCATTTTTTTGGAATACTTTAAGAAGGATAGGAATTAGCTCTAGTTTAAATATTTGGTAGATTCACTTGTGAAGACATCTGGTTGTGGACTTTGCTTTCTGGGCAGTTTTTTAAATTACTGCTTCAGTTTTATTACTTGTAATAAGTGTAGTGATATTTTCTATTTCGTTGTGTTTCAGTCTGGGAAGTTTCTGTGCTTTTAGGAATTTATTCATTATAAGTTGTCCAATATGTTTGTGTATTATTGTTCATATGATCCTTCATATTTCTGTGGTGCCAAATGTAGCTTTTTCCCTTTCATTTCTGATTTTATTTATTTGAGTCTTCTTTCCTTTTTTCTTGATGTGTCTAGCTAGAGCTTTATAAATTTTACTTATCTTTTCAAAGATCCAGCATTTAGTTTCATTGATCTTTTGTATTTTTTAAAAATCTCTACTTCATTTATTTCTGCTCAGATCTTTATTTTCCTTTTACTGACTATGGGCTTTGTTTGTTCTTCTTTTTTTTAGTTCTTTTAGGTATAAAATCAGATTGTTTTTCTTGTTTTATGTTAGACCTGTATCACTGTAAACTTCTCCTTAGAAGTGGTTTGCTGTATCCCATAGATTTTGGAAATTTGTGTTTCCATTTGCCTTGGGACATTTTTGTTATATTCTCTTTGATTTCTTCATTGACCCATTGATCTCATGTTGTAGCATGTTGTTTAGCCTCCACATGTTTTTCTTGTACTTGATTTTTAGTTTCATATTGTGGTGGGAAAAAATGTTTAATATGATTTTAGTCTTCTTGAATTTAGTGAGACATGTGAATTGACACGATCTATCCTGGAGAATGTTCTGTGTGCAAGTTTGGGGATGATAATTTCTGTATGTATCTATTAAATTTATCTGGTCTAAAGTATTAAGGTCAATTTTTTCCCCATTGATTTTTTTTGTCTAGATTATTCACATGTAATTATCCCATGTAAATGGGTATTAAGGTCCCCCACTTTTATTGTATTACTGTCAATTTTTC
Source organism: Felis catus (assembly GCF_018350175.1). Classification (NCBI taxonomy): domain Eukaryota; kingdom Metazoa; phylum Chordata; class Mammalia; order Carnivora; family Felidae; genus Felis; species Felis catus. The sequence continues at coordinate 69,884,828 of NC_058372.1, read as the reverse complement.
CATTTATGTCCTTTAATATTTGTTTCATATATTTAGGTGTCCCTATCTTGGGTATATAAATATTTACTAATGATCTAGCTTCTTTGTATATTGACTCTTTTATAATTATGTAATGCTCTTCTTTGTCCTTTTTTATAGTCTTTGTTTTAAAGTTTATTTTATCTGATATGAGTATTGCTACACCAGCTTTTTTTTTTGTTTCTGTTTGCATGAAATACATTTTTCCATCCCTTCATTTTCAGTCTGTGTGTGTCTTTAGATATAAAGCGAGTCTCTTGGGGGAACCTGGGTGGCTCAGTTGATTAAGCAACCAACTCTTGACTTTGGCTCAGGTCATGATCTCATGGTTCGTGGGTTCAAACGCCATATCAGGTTCCATGCTGACAGTGTGAACTTGCTTGGAATTCTCTCTCTCTCCCTCTCTCTGCCCCTTCCCTGCTCATGCACTCTCTGTCTCTCAAAATAAATAACTTAAAAAAATTTAAAGTGAGTCTCTTGTAGGTAGCATGTATATGGGTTTTATTTCTTTTATCCATTCTGTCACCGTTTTTTTTTTATTTTTGTTTTTAATTTTTTTAATATTTATTTGAGAGAGAGAGAGACAGAGACAGAGACATAACATGAGTGGGGGAGGGGCAGAGACAGAGGGAGACACAGAATCCTAAGCAGGCTCCAGGCTGAAGTGTCAACACAGACCCCAACATGGGGCTCAAACTCATGAACTGTGAGATCCTAACCTGAGCCAAAGTGGGATGCTTAATTGACTGACCCACCCAGCCCCCCCCCCCACCGTGCTTTAAAATTCTTTTTATGTATCTATTGTAGGTTTTTGTTTTGTGGTTACCATGAGGGTCATTTATACTAACATATATACCAGTTTATTTTAAGCTGATAGTCACTTAAGTTTGAACACATTCTACAAGCACTACATTTTTACTACTCCCACCCCATTAAATGTTTTTAGCATGTTATTTGGTATCTTTTTATTTTGTGTATCCCTCAACACTTATTATAGTTACAGTTGTTAGTCCTTTAACTTTTATACTAACCTTTTAAGTGGCTGATTTACTGCCTTTGCTTTAGATTTGCTTTTACCAGTGCTACTTTTTCTTATATTTTTCAAATATCTAGTTATGGCCTTTTCTTTTCCACTGAAAGAAGACCCTTTAGCCTTTCTTATGAGGCTGGTTTAGTGGTGATGAATTGCAAAATGCAATGATGAAAAGCAAAATTGCTTTTGCTTGTCTGGGAATCTATCTCTCCTTCAACTCTGAATAGTAATTTTGCTGTCTACGGCATTCATGGTTGTGATTTTTCTCTTTCTGTGCCATTCCCTCTGGCCTGCAAAATTTTTGCTGAAAAAGCTCATAGTCTTATGAGCACTTCTTTGTATGTGACTCTGTTTTCTTTTGCTCCTTTTAAGATTTTTCTAACTTTGCCATTTTAATTATAATATGTCCTGGTGTGTATCTCTTTGCATTCATCTTGCTTGGGACTCTGTGCTTCCTGGACCTGAATTTACCCAGCTTAGGAAGTTTTCAGTTGTTATTTCTTCAAATGAATTTTTTTGCTCCTTTCTTTCTCTCTTCTCCTTCTGAGAGCCCTATAATGTGAATGTTAGTACACTTGATAATATCCCAGAAGTCTCTTAGTCTTTTTTTAAAAAAAATTCTTTTTCCTTTTTGCTGTTCAGCTTGGATGATTTCTGCTATTGTGTTTTCCAGATCACTGATCCATTCTTCTGCATCCTTTAATCTGCTGTTGATTCCCTCTACTGTATTTTTCATTTAGCTCCTATATTCTTCGGCTCTAATTGGTTCTTTTTTAATATTCTGTATCTTTTGTTGAAGTTCCTACTGAATTCATCCACTTCTCTCAACTTTAGTGAAGATTTTTATGACAATTACTTTGAACCTTTTATCAGGCAGATTGGGTCTCTCCATTTCATTTAGTTCTTTTTCTGAGGTTTGTTGTCCTCTTTCATTTGTAACATTTCATTTTTTCCTCATTTTGTTTGATTTTCTATGTTTTATCCTATGAATTAGGTAGAATAGCTACCTCTCCCAGTCTTGAAGGAGTGGTCTTGTGTAGGAACGTCCCCACTGTTGACTGCATATCCTTAATGGCTTTGGCTGATTGGCTGGAGCTGGAGTATGTGCAGGCAAGGAATCCTGGGGTGTTTTGTGTCACCACACTGATGGGATGGCCAGACCTTCATTGGCCTTTGGCCAGATGGTCCCAGGCACTCTGCACTAGAACTGTCTTGGTGATGTGGCGTAAACTAGAGCAAATGTGGGCCAGGGGGCTTCCAGGATGCTCTGGCCAGGGTTACTCTGTATAGAGCTGGGGTGGACATACTCAGTCTGTTTTGTGCAGGGGGTACCTTGGTGGGATGGATGGGGCTTTCCTAGTGCATACCATTCTAGAGCTACCTTAGTGGGATGGGTATAATTAGGGCAGGGGCCACCTTTTGGGGGGTGGCTGGAGCTGGTGTGGGCTAGGGGCCCAAAGCTCACTACAGTGGCTCTAGCAGGTAGGTTAGAGCACCTAGATAGACCTGTCCTGCATGCACTATCAAGGTGAAGGGGAAATGTAAACCATGGCACTAACCAGCACCTTTGACCCCAGAGAGAGTTACAGCAGTTTTTCCACCACTTGGCATATGCTCTAGGGTAAGTCATTTATGATAGTTGCCCTTTAAACTACTGTTTGTTTGTCCACTGTGCCTCAGGTTGGGCAAATCTTTGTGCGGACTCTCTAGTGATATCCCTCCTTTCTGTGGGTTGTCGCATGGGGGTTCCATGGTTACTGTGTTTCTGTCTGTCCTATCTTTAGCTATGTGGTCCTTCTATCCTTTGTTGTACAGAAACTGTTTAATAAGCCCTCAGTTCTTCAAGTGGAATTGCTCTGTGTATAGGTGTAGATTGGTTGTGTCCATGGAAGTATGTGAGTTCAGAATCTTCCTATGCCCACTGTCTTGGACTCAGAAACCCTGGAAATTAGGTTTGAGGAAGTATGATAACTTCCGATGTTCTGACTGCTGACACTGGTGTGAGTAGTAAGTTCCTTTGTCTCTAATCTAGGTGTCTTGTGTCTGTTGGTAGCATCCACAAAACGGACAGGCTGACTTGTTAACTTACAAGTAGGGTGAAACTCTTCAAAAGTTCTTTCCTGCTTTCTGATTTTTCTCTAAGTTCAAAAAGTAGCAAAATTCACTTATTGATACTTTTACCTCTTTTTTATTCCCTCCAGATAGTGCTAAGGGCAGATGGAGATGAATATGAAAGAATATAAAAGGGCTCAAGAATGACAACTTGGCCAAACAAGACACACAAACATAGACTTTAGGTGCTTTGGGTGTCTTACTCTATCACATGCTCTTGGAGCATTTGAGACTAATTAACCTGCTAACAAGACCCATATTCCTCTGAAAAGTTCATCTATCCCACATTCTTTCTCTAACAAGGTCTTGAATATTTCCCCCCTAAAGCACAAGCTGACAGCATGAATATAGTTCAGTCATAGAAAATCAGGTCTTTAAAAGAGCTCTTCTGTTGAAGGATAGCAATTCCCTGGAAACCAGGTAATAAACTCTGGCTTCTTTTTAGTGGCAACTGAAAATGATCTCCTTCTTAAACCTTTCTTTCATAATCCTAGATGTATTATAAAATGATACTCCTAACAGTGATCACAGTTTTTAGGTTTATAATAGCAAGTGTATTCTATAATCATGTAAATATTATTTTACCAACACCAAAACATCACTATGATTTTTAAAAGGGATAGCAATCTTTATGTAAGCCAATTTGATAATAAATTATCTTAAAAATAAAAAAATAATTAAAGATCATGCTAAATAAAAAATGGATCTATTTTGCTGTAGGAAACAAATAGTTAAAACATTTAGAAAAATTCTATAGTAACTTTCATGGGTTTTACATTTATACCCAAGACAACTGGTTTATTTGGGATTTGTTTGTATGGCTTTATTTAACTGTCAGAATTAAAGGCTAGTGCTCAAGTTTTCTGCACCCCCTGCACATCCAGACTATCTTGGACTTGCAAAGCAGTCCATTATGTTTCTGGAAGTTCAGTAAAGTATGCCTTTGCTGTGTGAGGTGGGGTAATGCTTGCTATTTTAACAAACCAATTTAACAAACCAATTCAGTGCCCTAATATAGTAAATGCTTATTTTTCACTATGCTGTGCAGGTGCTTTTGGTTACTGGGTTAGAGAATTCTACTTCATGTAGTCATTTAGACACCCAGGATATTGGAGGTTATAACATCATCAAACAAATGTCTTCCAAGATCATCTTGAATTCATATTCAGCTGGCAGAGGGAAAGAGAACATAGTAAACTATTTCCACTTCAAAACTACCTTGACCTGAAAGTGTCACATATTACTTCTGCTCACATTCCATTGGCAGGAATCAAGTACAAGCCCTACTGAGATACAAGGATGACTGGCAAGTATAATCTATGACTGAGTGGTCACTTCTTAAAGATAACTTCAAACTACTGAAGTAGGTCATGAATATCCAGTAGAGTAGCTAGCATCATTTTCCACTGTTAATCATTACTCTCCAAGCCACCTTTAGAGACCTCTCAGTATCTCAATAATATATTCATTTATTCTTATGAAATATTATAAATGAACCTGAAAATAATTGTGTAGCTATATGGAGCCACTGATTCATTATACTACAAATAAGGTAGTATAAACTTGTTCACACTTATGCTGTTATGACCAGTGTAGTCACAATGGAGCAATCTGTACAAGATAGGATGAACATAGTAGCTCATCCTCCTCTCTGTCACAGATGGCTTTAAGTGCAATGAGATGATTTAAAGAAATAAAAATGGACAATTTTTAAAAAGTGTTTTTTAAAAATCAAAAGTGATCTGTATATTTATTATAGCCAAATATTACATTAAACTCATTCAAACACAATTCAAACTGTGAAAATATAATCCTTAATATATGCTAAGGTCAGTGAGACACATGAGAAATTCTCAGTAAATGTTAGTTATGTAAAGTGAAGCTGTTCATACAGCTTTAATTTATTTGTACTTCTGTTCCCATGGTGAAAACATTTGATATTTATAAGTTAGTGTAACTTTTCCGTTTTAATCAGATTTTCTTTGGGAGCCAGGGCCATCTTGTATTTTCACTTCCAACATGGTTATTATGTTATCTTTACAGAACTCACATGAGGAAAGGATTATTTTACTAAAATTGACTTTGAAAAGGTATTTTGTGTTGTTTTCCCATTTAAATATGGTTAAAGCTAAGTTATTTCAAGGAAAAAGCTGAGAAGCATATAGCCCCAAATCCCAGTTATAAAGCAGACGTTAGTTTAGTGGGAGAAGTTCATTGGTATTCTATGTAAACAGTATCACTGAGATTAGATCTGTTAGATTATACATTTTAAAAATTCTGTAGGTGCTGATTTTTCCATTTGCATCCACAGGATACTGTCCCTTTGGAAGTAGACTTGTGGCCCAGTGAGTGTCATTTCTGTCTATAGAATTCTATTTTTCTCATGCAAATGGCTTGCACTAATAAAAAGCAAGGCAGTTCTAAAAGACAAAAAAAGGCAGCTCTACTTCTAGGGACACGACAGGGGGAGAGGAGGGAGGGAGAATCTTTTTAATTGTGGCAAATCTTAATAGAAGCAGAGAGAAGCTATTATGAAGGAAAAGACGTACTACGGCCTGTCCGAATCAGAAGTTTCATTTTTAGGCCAGAATCTGCAGAGTATAGAAATAGTGCTTATGTTTGTTGAAAGGTCAACATTGAAAAAGGACTTTTTCAGGCATATCTAGATTTGTCAAATAAATGCTTATAATTTTTCATTTATTCTTGATGTGATCCTTTTGTGGGTTTTAAAAGCTGTGGTGTTACCAGTTACCCCAACTATTTGGCCAGAGTCCTTTTAGTAGATAAAATATTGTCTAAGGTCATGTTCACACTGCTCTTTGTTAATCCATAGTTATGTTCTTGCTATTTAATCAAGCTATTGTCTCAACATATCAAGCATTTAATATATGCAAAAATAAATATTAAAATTATTACATCCAGTCCCTACATATATGTATCCAATCTTATGACTTATGCCATTTTAAGCTGCATGTCTTTCAGTCATAAACCTTTTTTCAAACTGAAGACTTTAGTAAAACATCAATAAATAGCATAAACATGGAAGAAGAGAAATGAAAGTAGAAAAGAGGGGATACAGAAAATACTTGCTCAGTTTTTTAATAGACATTTTATTTTAATAGTTCTAGATTTACAGAAGTTATGAAGAGTACAGAGAGTTCCCAGATATCCTACACCCAGGTTTCTCTATCATTAACATCTCGTATTACTATAGTTAGTAATTTGTCACAGCTAATGAACCAATATTATTATGTTATTAACTGTAGTCCATACTTTATTCAGATTTTCTTTATTTTTACCAAATAACCTTTTTCTATTCCAGGATCTCATTCCGGATACCACATCCATTTATTTGTGATGTGTCCTACTTCCTCTTGGCTGTGTTAGTTTCTCAGTGATGGGCTTTGGGGAGAAAACCCACAAGTTAAAGTACCATACTCATCATGATCAAGTGTATCTTATCAATATGACTTATCACTTTTGGTTCCCTTGAACTCCTGGCTGAGGAAGTATTTGTCATATTTCTCCACCATATTATTTTTTTTTCCTTTTTTTCCATACTATACTCTTTGGAAGGAAGTAACTGTATGCAACTCACACTAAGGAATGGGGAATTGTGTTTTACCTCTGTGAATGAGGAATATTGTATAAACTATTTGGAATTCTTCTGAGTAAGAAATTTGTCTATTCTCCTGATTTATTTATTCAGTCACTCATTTATATTAGTATAGACTCATCAATAATTATTTTACATTTTGTATTATCATCCAATAGAAGTGCTTTTTTGTTGTTCAAATTATTCTAGCATTGGCTATTGAGAACTCTTTCAGTTGACTCCTGTATCTCTTTGACATAGCATCATTATGTATTTTTTTGTTTGTATGTTTGGTTTCTGTTTTTTAGAGGGTTCTTTTTTAGCATTACAAGATGTTCCAAGTGCGTCTTTTTTTTAGTTTTTATTTAAATTCCAGCTAGTTAGCATACAGTGAATATTAGTTTCAAGTGTACGATTTAGTGATTAAACACTTCCATACATTACCCAGTGCTCATTACAACAAGTGCACTCTTAATCCTCATCACCTATTTAACCCATGCCCCCACCCATTGAGATATCACCTTGCACCTAACAGAATGGCTAAAATTAACAACACAAGAAACAACAGGTGTTGGTGAGGATGCAGAGAGAAGGAAACTGTCTTGCACTGTCAGTGGGAATGCAAATGGGTGCAGGCACTCTGGAAAATAGTATGGTTGTTCCCCAAAAAGTTAAAAATAGAACTAACTACCCTATAATTCAGCAGTCACATTACTAGGTATTTACCCAAAGAATACAAAACTACTAATTCAAAGGGATGTTTGCACCCTGATGTTTATAGCAGTATTATCCAAGTGCATCTTGTATATCCACTGATACAGCCTTCTAGGAGGTCATTTTGTTAAGGATCCCTACTTCCTTTTATTGTATTAGAATCCAAGATCTGTCCCTTAGTTGTGCTCTTTGCTACCTGGGTGTCAGCATTACTAGGCCCTGTCAGCTGACAGAGCAAACTATATGTATACATATTTTTATAATACATATATATGTTTATAATAATACTTATACATGCACATATCTATACATATTTATATTAAGCTACACATGAGTTCATACTGATGTCTTTACCTCATTGGTCATTCTGGACTTCTCCCCCTGCTTGTCCATAACTTCCTACTCCAACACTGAGAAACCTGGCTCCTAACATCTGCCATCTGCCATTCTCTTGACTACTGTAGATTCACAATTCTTAAAATCAAATACTGGAGTCCTCCAGTGTTACCACTCTTCAATATTTTATTGACTTTTCTATATCCTTTGCCTTTCCATATAAATTTTAGACAGTATGTTGATATCTGTGAAATGGCTTGCTCAGATTTTAATAGTGATTATGTTGACTAAACAATTTGGGGAAAATTGTCATCATAAGAATATTGAGTCTCATTCTGGAAACATGGAATATCTCTCAACTTATTTAAATCTTTGATGTCACCCATCAATGTTTTGTAGATTTCTGAATACAGTTTTGTACATGTTGTTACATTGATACCTAAGCATTTCCCTTTTTTATGCTATTGCAAATAGTACCTTTTGGAATTTCAAATTTTGGTTATTCATATTGGTATATGGGAAAGCAACTGTGTTTTGTATACTGATGTTGTATAGTGTGATATTGCTATTATTTCCAAGACTGTTTTCTACAGATCCTTTGGGTATTTCTATACACTCATGTCATCTACAAATAAAGACAGTTTTATTTATTTCTTTCTAGTCTAATTTTCCCTTCTTATTTTATTGTACTAGCTAGGGCTTTCAGTATGAAATGGTAAGATGATCTCTTTTTCTCATCTCTTTTGTCATTAACTATGATATGAAGTATAGGGTTTTTTGTAAGTATTCTTTATCAAGTTGCAGAAGTTCCCCTCTATTCTAGAGTATTGAGAGTTTTAATCATGGATTTTGGATTGTGTCAAATGTATTTTCAGCATCTTTCTTTTTCATCTTTGCCTGCTTACATGGTGGGTTACAGTGGTAGATTTCCAAATGTTAAGCCAGCTTTAAGTGTCTGGGATAAATCTCACTTGTTCCTGGTGTGTAATTTTTTTTTTACATATTGATGGATTTTATTACTGGTGTTTTATGGAAGATTTTTGCATCTGTACTCATGAGAGATATTTTTCTAATGTTTTCTTCCTTGTAATGCCATCTGTTTTACATATTAAAGTAATTCTGGCTTCAGAGAATAAATTAGAACATACTTTCTCTGCTTATATTTTCCTGGAAAAGATTGTAGAGAATAGGTACATTTTTTCCTTAAATATTTGGTGGAATCCATCACTGAAAACATCTGAGTCTGGTAATTAATTTTTAAAAGGTTTTAAAATACTGATTCAGGGGCTCCTGAGTGGCTCAGCCAGTTGAGTGTCTGACTTTGGATCAGGTGATGATCTCACAGTTTGGGAGTTCAAGCCCCACATTGGGCTCGCTATGGTCAGTGCAGAGTCTGCTTCTGATCCTCTGTCCCCCTGTCTCTCCCAAAAATGAAAACAAATGAACACTTAAAATACTGATTCAGTTTTAATAGTAACTTCAGGCTATTTAGGTTACCTGTGTCTTTTTGCATGAATCTTGGTAGTTTGTTTTTCAAGGAATTTGTTTATTTTAATGACATCAAATTTGCAAAAATAAAGTCTTTTGTAGTATTTTATTATTAGTAGTGTTGATCCCTTTTTTTGATTCTGATATTGGTAATTTGTGTCTTGTCTCATTTTTTCTTGATGGATTAGATGTTTATTAATTTTGTTAATATTTTTAAAGAACCAGATTTTTAAAACAGTCTTCTCTATTGGTTTCTTGTTTTCAATTTCATCAATTTATATTCTAATTTGTATTACTTCTTTTTTTCTCCTGCCAAATTAGGCTTAAACTACCCTTCTTTCTCTAACTTCCTAAAGTTAAATCTTAGGTTTTTGATTTTATATCTTTCTTATTTTCTAATATAAGTACTGAAAGCTATAAACTTCTTTCTATGCCCTGCTGTTGCTTCATCCCACCAATTTTGATGTTGTGGTTTAATTTTAATTTAGTTAAAAAATATTTTAAGATTTATTTGGGGATTTTTGAGTCATCAATTATTTAGAAGTATGTTATTTAATTTCTAAATATTTGGGCATTTTCTAGCTCTCTATAATTTATTTCTCATTTAATTCCATTGAGGTCTGAGAACATACATTGTATGATTTCTATTCTTTTAAGTGTATTAACGTGTGTTTTATGGCCTAAAATGTGGTGTATTTTGCTGAATGTTGCATGTAATTTTGAAAAAAATAAAAGCTCTGCTATTGAATGAGGTGTTCTATAAATGTCAATTAGATCAAGTTGATTGGTAGTACTATTTAGGCCACCTATATTCTTACTGATTTTCTGTCTGCTTGATCTACCAAATAATGAAAGCGGTGTTAAAGTCTTTAATTAAGTATGAATCCGTTTAGGGAGGAGGGGCCAAGATGACAGAACAGCATGGACGTTCTCTGCTTCTCTCATCCCTGAAATGCAACTAGATCAGCAGCAAACCATTTTCCATACCCGGAAAATTGATCTGAGGAATAGCATAACAATCTGCATAACTTGAGCCACAGAACTTGACGGTACACAGTGATAGGTTAACTGGGGGAGAGAGAAGCTGCAGAAGGTAGTGATCTGTGTTTGATTGTGGAGAGAGAACAGAGATGGGGGAGAGTACAGGAAAAGTACTCCCCTGAAAGCAGATGAAGAGAAAGAGTGGAAACACCCACAAGGGTCTGAACAAGAAAGGGAAAAGGAGAGGGTTTAAATACCATTAAGACTCTATAACAGGGAAATACAGAGTCAGAGATTCTGCAGCTTGATACCTGGTGGTGCTCTGGTGGAAAGGGCAAATCCCCAGGAGCAGAGAGTGAGGTCCTCAGGGTCCTCGGACCACACGGAGAGGTGGTTCCCCTGATGGGAGGACATTTGGTAGAAGTCATGTGGCTTCCCCATGGGAAAACGTACCAGGGGACCCCAGAGAACAGCCACATTTGCTGGTGTTGGAACAAGGATGCCAGGGTGTGGTGAAGCCTGGCCCCAGTTGTGTGTTGTGATTTGCCATGGTCCCCAAACCACTGCTACCACATGATCTCATGAACTTTTACTGGGGCTGGCTGGCACCTGGACACAGTCTCTAGGCTTTTGCAATGGCACCATTGCACAGGCGTTCCTGGGGCAAGCCAGCGCCCTGCCATTGCTCTGTGCGACCCTCTTCAGAGGGTGGGAGTGTGCCCAAGTCACAAGGCCCTCACAAGTGAAAGATGTGGAAACATAGCCACATCTGAGATAAAAATCAGGACAGAGATGCCACCTGGTAGGTTGATGGCTTGGTTGCAGACAATGTAGAAGTTGGGAGTGTCCAGAAGCCAAAGATAAAAGAGGGGTACCTGATGGCAAGTCAGTGAGAACACAGAGTTCTGATGCTAGAGACTGGGAAGCTGGGTGATGCCATTTTCACCTCTCCTGTGCCTGTGCATACATTCACATGAGTGCCACACCAATCCACCACAGTAAGCTAAGCAGTGCCACTTAGTGGAAATGGAGCCTTTACACCAAGCCCCATCTCCAACTGTACCAACCAAGCCCTAGAGGATGACTACAAGTCTCTTCACCTGTTTAGTGTATGGACTAAAAAGTGCTTCATACTTTGACTTCTGACAGAAACAACCCTAGAGGATGACTACCAAGCCCTAGAGGATGACTACAAGTCTCTTCACCTGTTTAGTGTATGGACTAAAAAGTGCTTCATACTTTGACTTCTGACAGAAACAGGATGTAATTTCTTTTGAATTTCATTCTGTTCTCTGATCCATCCATTCATTTTTATTTCTCTTTCCCTTATTCTTGGCTACATAAAAAGAAAATTATTTTTATCTTCCATTTGTATAAATTTTTTTTTATTTTTTAATTTTAAAAAAGTTTTTAAAATTTTTTTAATTTTTTAACTATATTCCTTATGTTTTTGGTAAATTTTTTAAACTCTATTTTACTTTCTTCATTTCATTTTATTCTATTGCATACATTTTTTTAATTTTAAAAAATTTTCTTTTTTTTTCTTTCTTTTTTTCCTTTCATTTACCTTTTATCAAGCTTATTTCAACAACTAGACTAAAACACTCCTAGGATCTATCTTCCTTTGTTTCATTTTTTTGTGCTGTTTTTACTTTTTCAATTTTAATTTTATTAATTCTTTTTCTCCCTTCAAAATGTTGAAAACAAGGAATTCACCCAAAAAAAACAGGAAGAAATGACAGTCAGGGACTTAACACAGATATAAGCAAGATGTCTAAACTAGAATTTAGAATTGTGATAATAAGGATACTAGCTGTTGTTGAAAAAAAAAACACAGAATCACTATCTGTGGACATAAAAGAAGTAAAATCTACTCAAGACAAATTAAAAATGTTGTAGCTGAGATGCAATCTTGAATGGTTGCCACAGCAGTAAGGATGGATGAAGCAAAGCAGCAAATCAGCGATATAGAAGACAAATTTGGAGAATAATGAAGCAGGAAAAAAAGAGGAGAGCTCAGGCAAAATAACACAATATAGATATGAGAGAACTCAGTGATTCATTAAAAAAGAATAATATCCAGATCACAGGAATCTCAGAAGATGAAGAGAGAGAAAAAGGGGTAGAAGATTCATGTGAGCAATTATAGTGGAAAACTTTCCTAACCTGGGGAAAGACACAGACATCAAAATTCAGGAAGCACAGAGAACTCCCATTAGTTTCAACAAAAATTGACCATCAACAAGGTATATCATAGTCAAATTCACAAAATACACAGACAAGGAAAGAAGTATGCAAGTAGCAAGGAAAAAAAAGGTCCTTTAACCTATAAAGGAAGACAGATGAGGTTCACAGCAGACATATCCACAGAAACTTGGCAGGCCAGAAAGAAGTGACAGGATATATTCAATGTGCTAAGTCGGAGAAATATGCAGCCAAGAATTCTTTATCCAGCAAGGCTGTCATTCAAAATATAAGGAAAGATAAAGAGTTTCCCAGACAAAAACTAAAGGAGTTCTTGACCACTAAATGAGCCCTGCAAGAAAGAGAGGGGGACTCTCTGAGAGGAGAAAAGATGAAACAAAACAAAAAAGACCAAAAGCAACAGAAGACCAGAAAGAACCAACGGACATCACCAGAAACTCCAACTCTATAGGCAATACGATGGCAATAAATTCATATCTTTCAGAACTCACTCTAAATGTCAATGTACTAAATGCTCCAATCAAAAGACATAGGGTAACAGAATGGATAAGAAAACAAGATCCATCTATATGATCCATCTATATATCTATATGAAAACAAGACCCACTTTAGACCTAAAAATACCTTCAGATTGAAAGTAAGGGGTTAGAGAACCATCTATCATGCTAATGGTCGCCAAAAGAAAGCAGGAGTAGTCATACTTACATCAGACAATCTAGATTTTTAAACAAATCTAGGTGATGAAGGACAAGAGATGAAGTAACAAGAGATGAAGAAGGACATTATATCATAATTAAGGGGTCTATTCAAGAACATCTAACAATTGTAAACATTTATGTCCCAAGGTGGAACACTCAAACATATTAATCAGTTAATCACAAACATAAAGAAAATCATTGACAATGATACCATAAAAGTAGGGGACTTCAACACCCCACTTACAGCAATAAGCAGATCATCTAATCAGACAACCAACAAGGAGACAAAGGCTTTGAATGACACACTGTACTGGATGGACTTAACAGGTATATTCAGAATATTTCATCCTAAAGGAATGAATACACATTCTTTTCAAGTGCACATGGAACATTTTCCAGATTAGATCACATACTAGGACACAAATCAGCCCTCAATACACACAAAAAGATTGAGATCATACTATGCCTATTTACAGACCACAGTGCTATGAAACTTGAAGTGAACCACAAGAAAAAATTTGCAAAGGCAATAAATACTTGGAGATTAAAGAACATCCTACTAAATAATGAATGAATTAACCAAGAAGTTAAAGAGGATATTAAAAAGTACATGGAAGCCAATGAAAATGGTAATACCACAACACAAAACCTGTGGGATTCAGCAAAGGCAGTCAAAGAGGGAAGTATATAGCAATCCAGGCCTTCCAAAAAAAGGAAGAAAGGTCTCAGATATACAACCTAATCTTATACCATAAAGATCTGGAAAAAGAACAGCAAATAAAACCTTCAAACAGCAGAAAGCAGGAAATGATAAAGATTAGAGCAGAAATTAATGCTATCAAAACCCCAAATCAGTAGAACAGATCAGTGTAACCAAGAGCTGGTTCCTTGAAATAATAAACAAAATTAATAAACCCCTAGCCGGTTTGATCAAAAAGAAATAGGAAAGGATCAAAATAAATAAATAAAATCGAGAAAGAGATCACAACCAACACTGCAGAGATAAAACAATAAGAGAATATTATGAGCAATTATATACCTATAAATTGGGCACTCTAGAAGAAATGGACAAATTCCTAGAAAAAGATAAACTACCAAAACTGAAACAGTAAGTAGAGAATTTGAACAGACCCATAACCAGTAAAGAAATCGAATAAGTAATCAAAAATCTCCCAAAAGAACAAGAGACCAGGGCTGGATCACTTTCCAGGTGATTTCTATCAGACATTTAAAGAAGAGATAACACCTATTTTTTTGAAGCTGTTCCAAAAAAAATAGAAATGGAAGGAAAACTTCCAAACTTATTCTATGAGGCCAGCATTACCTTTACTCCAAAACCAGACAAAGAACCCACTAAAAAGGAGAACTATGGGCCAATTTCCCTGATGAACATGGATGCAAAAATCTCAACAAGATACTAGCCAACCAGATCCAACAATACAATAAAAGAATTATTCACCACAATCAAGTGGGATTTATACCTGGGATGCAGGGCTAGTTGAATATCTTCAAATCAATAAATGTGATACATCACATTAATAAAAGAAAGGACAAGAACCACATGATCCTCACAATAGATGCAGAGAAAGCATTTGACAAAATACAGAATCCTTTCTTGATAAAAACCCTCAAGAAAGTAAGATAGAAGGATCATACTTCAAGATCATAAAAGCCATATATGAAAGACCCACTGTTAATATCATCCTCAATGGGGAAGAACTGAGATATTTTCCCCTAAGGTCAGGAACACAACAGGGATGTCCACTCTCGTCACTGTTATTTAGTATACTATTAGAAATCCTAGCCTCAGTAATCAGACAACACAAAGAAATAAAAGGCATCCAAATTGACAAGAACGAATTCAAACTGCTAGAACTGATCCATGAATATAGCATAGTTTCAGGATATAAAGTCAATGCACAAAAATCAGTTGCATTTCTATACACTAATAATGAGGCAACAGAAAGAGAAATCAAGGAATCAATCCCATTTACAGTTGCACTAAAAACATATAAAACCTAGGAATAAACCTAACCAAAGAGCTGAAAAATCTATACACTGAAAATATAGAAAGCTTGCGAAAGAAATTGAAGAAGACACACATCCAAAAAAATGGAAAAAATATTCCATGCTCATGGATTGGAAGAACAAATATTGTTAAAATGTTGATACTACCCAAAGCAATCTACATATTCAATTCCATCCCTATCAAAATACCACCAGGATTCTTCACAGAGCTAGAAGAAAAATTGAAAATTTGTATGGAATAGCAAAAGATCCCGGATAGCCAAAGCAATCCTGAAAAAGAAAACCAAAGCTGGAGGTATCACAATTCTGGACCTAAAGATATATTACAAAGTTGGAATCATCAAGACAGTGTGGTATTGGTGCAAAAATAGATACTTAGAGCAATGGAACAGAATAGAAAACCCAGAAATGGACCCACAAATGTATGGCCAACTAATCTTTGACAAAGCAGGAAAGAATATCCAATGGAATGAAGACAGTCTCTTCAGCAAATGGTACTGGGAAAACTGGACAGTGACAGACAGAAGAATGAACTTGGACCACTTTCTTATGCCATACATAAAAATAAACTCAAAATGGTTGAAAGACCTAAACATAAAACAGGAATCCATCAAAATCCTAGAGGAGAAAGCAGGCAAAATCTTTTTGACCTTGGCCACAGTAACTTCTTCTTACTCAACATGTCTCTGGAGGCAAGGGAAACGAAAGCAAAAATGGACTGTTGAATCCTCATCAATATAAAAAGCTTCTGCATGGCAAAGGAAACAATCAGAAAAACTAAAAGGCAACTGATGGAATGGGAGAAGATATTTGCAAACGACATATCAGATAAAGGGTTAGTATCCAAAATCTATAAAGAACTTATCAAACTCAACACCCAAAAAACAAATAATCCAGTGAAGAAATAGGCAAAAGACATGAATAGACACTTTTCTGAAGAAGACATCCAAATGACTAACAGACACGTGAAAAGATGCTCAGCATCACTCATCATCAGGGAAATACCAATCAAAACCACAATGAGATACCACCTCACACCAGTCAAATGGCTAAAATCAACAACTCAGGCAACAACAGATGTTGAAGATGCAGAGAAAGAGGAACACTTTTACACTACTGGTGTGAATGCAAACTGGTACAGCCAGTCTGGAAAACAGTATGGGGTACCTCAAAAAGTTAAAAATAGAACTACCCTATGACCCAGCGATTGCACTACTAGGTATTTATACAAAGGATACAGATGTGCTATTTTGAAAAGGGTACCTGCACCCCAATTTTTATAGCAGTGTTATTGACAATAGCCAAAGTATGGGAAGAACCCAAATGTCCATTTACAGATGAATGAATACAGAAGATGTATATATACACAATGGAGTATTACTTGGCAATCAAAAAGTATAAAATCTTGCCATTTGCAACAATGTGGATGGAACTAGAGTGTATTATGCTAAGGAAAATTAGAGAAAGACAAATATATGACTTCACTTAAATATGTGGAATTTAAGATACAAAACAGATGAACATAAGGGAAGGGAAGCAAAAATAATATAAAAACAGGGAGGGGGACAAAATATAAGAGACTCTTAAACATAGAGAACAAAGTGAGTGTTGCTGAGGGATTATGGGTGGGAGAATGGGCTAAATGAGCAAGGGGCATTAAGGAAGACACTTGTTGGGTGAGCACTGGGTGTTATATGTAGAGGATGAATCACTGGATTCTACTCCTGAAATCATTATTGCAATATATGCTAACTAACTTAGATGTAAATTTTAAAAAAGAATAAATTTATTTCTCCATTCAGCAATCAGTTTTGCCTTGTGTATTTTTTTCTTTTTAAAATTGAGATATAATTGACACACAAAATATAAGTTTAGGTTGTACAGCATAATGATTTGTCTTATAAATATTGTCAAATGATCACCACAGTAAGTTTAGTTAACATCTGTTAACATATAAATATGCTTTTGTCCCATTGTGACGAGAACTCAAGGATCTATCTACTCTTTTTTCATTGAAGTATAGTTCACCACAATATTACATTAGTTTCAGGTACAGCATAGTGATTCCACAAGACTATATATTATGTTATGCTTACTGGTGTAGCTACTGTGTGTCACCCTCCAACACTATTAAAATGCCATTGGCTATATTCCCTGTGGTGCACCATTTATTTCTGTATTTCTATTCACAGAAATACAGCTTTTTTTTCTCTGTATTTGAGTCTGTTTCTGCTTTGTGTCTTTTTGTTTGTTTGTTTTAGATTTAACACATAAGTGAAATCATATGATATTGGTCTTTGTTGTTTATTTGTTTTGTTTTGTTTTGTGTTTTTTTGTTTGCTTTTTGTTTTTCACTTAGCATAACCCTCTAGGTCCATCCATACAGTAACAAATGGCAAAATCATTCTTTTTTTGTTTTTTTGGCTGAGTAATTTGTGTGTGTGTTTGTGTATATATACTACATCTTTGTTATGCGTTCATCTGTCAGTGGACATTTGGGTTACTTTCCTATCTTGGTTATTGTAAATAATACTGCAATAAACATAAGACTGCATACGCTTTTTTAGTATTTTCATTTTCTTTGGGTAAATACCCAGTAGTGGAATCACAAAATCATATGGTATTTCTATTTTTAGTTTTTTTGAGGAACGTCTCTACTGTTTTCTACAGTGGCTGTACCAATTTACATTTCTACCAATAGTACACAAGTATTCCTTTTTCTCTACATTCTCACAAACAGTTATTATTTCTTTTCTTTTTGATTCTAGCCATTCTGATAAGTATAAGACAAATTCTACTTGTGGTTTTGATTTCCAGTTTCCTGATGATTAGTGTTGCTGAGCATCTTTTCATGTGTCTATTTGCCATCAGTATGTCTTCCTTGGAGAAATGTCTGTTCAGGTCCCCTGCCAATTTTTGACTAGATTATTTGGATTGTTGGTGTGTGTGTGTGTGTGTGTGTGTGTGTGTGTGTGTGTGTGTGTGTATGTATGTGTGTTTATTTGCTTGTTTTGGAGTTGAAGTGTATAAGTTCTTTAATATTTTGGATGTTAAACCCTTATCAAATATTATTTGCAAATATCATCTCCCATTAAGTAGGTTGCCTTTTCATTTTGTTGATGTTTACTTTTGCTGTATAAAAACTTTTATTTTGCTGTAGTCTCATAGTGTATTTTTGCTTTTGTTTCACTTACCTACAGAGACATAA
Source organism: Felis catus (assembly GCF_018350175.1). NCBI lineage: Eukaryota > Metazoa > Chordata > Mammalia > Carnivora > Felidae > Felis > Felis catus. Next base: position 69,866,412 of record NC_058372.1, on the reverse strand, counting down.
TTAGAAAAATGTTGCTAAGGTCTATGTCAAAGGCATTACTGCCTATGTTTTCTTATAGGACTTTTATGGTTTCATGCCCCACATATAGGTCTTTAAACAATTTTGAGTTTATTTTGTGTATGGTGTAAGCAATTGTTCTAATTCTATTCTTTTGCATGCAGCTGTCCAATTTTCCCAGCATCATGTAATGAAGAAATTTTTTCCCCATTGTATATTCTTGCCTCTTTTGTCATAGATTAATTGAGCATATAAATGTGGGTTTATTTCTGGGCTCTCTATCCTGTTACATTGATCTAAGTGTCTGTTTTTGATAGCTTTGCCATCAGGACCATATTGTTTTGTGCTAGTACCACACTGTTTTGATAGCTCTGCAGTATATCTTGATATTTGATATTGTACTACCTACAGCTTACTTTTTATTTCTCAAGATTGCTTTGGCTTTTTGGGATTTTGTTTTTGGTTTGATACATATTTTTGAAATCTGTGTTCTAGTTCTGTGAAAAATGTTATTGGTATTTTGATAGGGATTGCATTAAATATGTAGATTGTTTTGGGTAGTATGGACATTTTAACAATATTCTCCCATTCCATGAGCATGGAATATCTTTCCATTTCTTTGTGTCATCTTCAATTTTTTTCATCAGTGTTTTATAGTTTTTAGAGTGTGGGTCTTTCATCTCCTTGGCTAAGTTTATTTCTAAGTATTGTATTCTTTTTGGTGCAATTATAAATTGTTTCCTTAATTTTTCTCTTTCTACTACTTCATTATTAGGGTATAGAAATGCAACATATTTCTATATATTAATTTTTTATCCTACAACTTTACTGAATTCATTTATTACTTCTAATAGGTTCTTGGTGGAATCTTTACTGTTTTCTATTATAGTATCATCATCTGCAAATAGTGACACTTTAACTTCTTCCATACCAATTTGGATGCCTTTTATTCCTTTTTCTTATCTAATTCCTGTGGCTAGGACTTCCATTACTATGTTGAATAATAGTGATAGGAGTAGACATCTTTGTTTTATTCCTAATCTTAGAGGAAACTCCCTCAGTTTTTCACCATTGATTATGAAATTAAGTGTGGATTTTTTACATATGGCCTTTATTATGTTGAAGTATGTTCCTAGTAAGCCCATTTTGTTGAAAATTTTTATTATGAATGGATGTTGGATTTTGTCTAATGCTTTCACTCTATATATCAAGATGATTATATGATTTTTATCCTTCATTTTGTTAATGTGGTGTATCACATTGATTGATTTCTAAATATCAAACCATCCTTTCATCCCTGAGATATATCCTACTTGATTGTGGTGAATGATTCTTTTCATGTATTGTTGAATGTGGTTTACTCGTATTTGTTTGAGGATGTTACATCTGTGTTCATCAGAGATGTTGACCTATACTTTCCTTTTTTTGAAGTGTCTTTGTCTCATTTTGATATTAGGATGATGCCAGCTTTGTAGAATATATTTGCATGCTTTCCTTCCTCTTCTATTTTTGAAATAGTTTCAGGAGAATAAACATTAACTCTACTTTAAACGTGTGGCAGGACCCACCTGTGAAGCCATCTGATCCTAGACTTTTGATTGTTTGGATTTTATTTATTTATTTATTTATTTATTTATTTATTGAGAGAGAGAGAGAGAGAGAGAGAGAGAGAGAGAGAGAGAGAGAGAAGGGGAAGGACACAGAGAGAGCATTCCAAGCAGGTTTTGCACCTGCAGCATGGAGTCTGATGTGGGGCTTGAACTCATGAACCATGAAATCATGACCCCAGCCAAAGTCTAGAGTCAGACACTTAACTGACTGCGCCACCCAGGAGCCTCTAATTGTTGGGGCTTTTTGATTACCAATTCAGTTTTGTTACTAGTAATTGGTTGGTTCAGATTTTTGTTTCTTTCTTATTCAGTTTTGGAAGATTGTATTTTTTCTAAGAATTTATCCATTTCATCTAAATAGTCCAATTTACTGGCATATAGTTATTCAGAGTAGTCTCTTACAATTTTTTGAATTTCTTTATTGTCAGCTGTTACTTCTCTTTTGTTTTGGGTTTTATTTGTTTGGCTCCTCTCGGTTTTTTCTTAATGAGTCCGGCTAAAGGTTTATCTTTAACTTTACAAAGAACCCACTCTTGGGGCACTGTGCAGGTTGAACATCCAACTTCAGCTCAGGTCATGATCTCATGGTTGGTGAGTTTGAACCCCAAATCAGACTCGCTGCTGTCAGCCTGTCAGTGCAGAGCCTGCTGTGCATCCTCTGTCCCTCTCTTTTTGCCCCTCCCCCATTTGCACTATCCCAAAAATAAATATTACAAAAACAAAACAAAACAAAGAAACTGCTCTTGGTTTCATTGATTTTTTTTCTATTGTTTTAAGTCACTGTTTCATTTATTTCTGTTCTAATCTTCATATTTACTTTTTCTACTAACATTGGGCTTTGTTTCCTCTTCTTTTTCTAGTTCTTTGAGATATAAAGTTAAAATGTTTATTTGAGATGTTCCTGTTTTGAGATAGACCTCAAATTTCCTCAAATTGTTATAATTTTCCATCTTAGAACTTTCCTGGATCCTAAATATTTTTGACTCCTGTGTTTTCATTTTCATTTTTTTACATGTATTTTATTTTCTCTTTAACTTCTTCATTGACCCATTTGATGTTTAGTAGCATTTTGTTTAGCCTCTACATGTTTTTTCTAGTTTTACTTGTGATTGATTTCTACTTCCATACTGTTGAGTTCAGAAAAGGTATTTTATATGCTTTCAATCTTTTTGAATTTATTGAGACTTCTTTTGTGACCGATTACGTGATCTATCTTGGAGAATGTTCCACGTGCACTTGAAAAGAATGTATATTTGGTTGTTTTTGGATGGAATGTTCTGCATATATCTATAAAGTCTATGTGGTTTAATGTGTTTTTCTTTTATTTTTTATTAAATTTTTTTTTCAACGTTTTATTTTATTTTGGGGACAGAGAGAGATAGAGCATGAACGGGGGAGGGGCAGAGAGAGAGAGGGAGACACAGAATCAGAAACAGGCTCCAGGCTCTGAGCCGTCAGCCCAGAGCCTGACGGGGGCTCGAACTCACGGACCGCGAGATCGTGACCTGGCTGAAGTTGGACGCTTAACCAACTGCGCCACCCAGGCGCCCCTTAATGTGTTTTTCAAAGACACTCTTTTATTATTGATTTTTTGCCTATTGGATTGTAATGGGTATTAAAATCCCTTACTATTACTGTATTTTATATTTTGTATATTGTATTGTATATTATGTATATTAATATTTGCTCTATGTATTTAGGTGCCACAATGTTAGGTGCATAGGTATTTACAACTGTTATGTTCTCTTGTTGGATTGATCCTTTTCTCATTATATTATGTCTGTCTTTTTCTCTTTTTGCAGGCTCTGTTTTGAAGTCTATCTTGTCTAATATAAATATATAAGAATTTCTATCCAAGCTTTTTTTTTTTTTACTTTTGTTTACATGGAATATCTTTTTCTATCCTTTTTCAGTCTTTACGTGTCTTTAGGTCTGAAGTGAGTTTCTTGTAGGCAGCCTATAGATACATGTTTTTTGTTTATTGCTTTTTTTTTTAATTCAATCCCTCTGTTTTCTGATTTGAGCATTAAGACCATTTACATTTAAAACAATTATCAGTAGGTATGTACTTATGACATTTTAAAAATTGTTTTCTCTGCTGTTTGTAGCTTTTCTCTATTCCTTTCTTCTCTTGTCCTTCTTCCTTGTGGTTATTGACTTTCTATATTGTTATGCTTGGACTTATCTTTATTTTTTATATGTATCTATTATAAGTTTGGGGTGTATGGTTATCATGAGTTTCATATATAACAGCCTAAGTGTGTAGCAGTCGGTATTATGTTGCTAGTCACTTAAATTAAAACACATTATAAAATAACTTTTTTACTCCCTCCACATTTTATGTATATGTTGTCGTATTTTACATCTTTTTATTCATAATTTTCTTCTAATGAAGGCCTTTGCTGCTTATAGAAGTCCCTTTAATGTTTCTTTTAAGGCCAGTTCAGTGGTTATGAATTCCTTTAACTTTTCTTTGTCCAGGACATTCTTTATCTCCCCTTCAGTTCTAAATGATAACCTTGACAGGTAGAGTATTCTTGATCGTAGGTTTTTTTCCTTTTAGATCTTTGAATATATCACATTGCTCCCTTCTGGCCTGCAAAGTTTTTAATAAAAGAATCCGCTGATAGCCTTATGGAGTGGCCGTTGTATGTAACTTTTTACTGCTTTTCTTTTGCTGCTTTTAAAATTCTCTCTTTATCTTTAATTTGAAACATTTTAATTTTTATGTTTCTTGGGTGTGAACATCCTTCGGTTCATCTTCTTTGGGACTTTCTGTGATTCCTGATCCTGGATGTCTTTTCCCTTCCCTACACTAGGAAATTTTTAGCTATCATTCCCTCAGATAAGCTTTCTGCCCTTATATCCTTCTTCCTCTAGGACTTCTATAATGTGAATGTTTTTTCACTTGAGGTTGTCCAGGAGATCCCTTAAAGAATCCTCATTTTTTTTTCCTTTTTGCTATTCCGCTAGAGTTCTTTCCATTACCCTGTCTTCCAGATTGCTAAGCCATTCTTCTGCCTCCATTAATCTACTGTTGATTCCATCTAGTGCATTTTTCATTTCAGTTACATATTCTTCAATTCTTGTTCTTTTTAGATACTTTATTCCTTTGTTGAAGTTCTCACTGAGTTCTTTCACTCTTCTCTCCAATCTGGTGAACATCTTCATGATCATTACATTCAACTCTTTATCAGGCATACTACTTATCTCCACTGCATTTAGTTTTTTATATGATGTTTTTTCTTGTTCTTTCATTTGGAACATATTTCTCTGTCTCCTTATTTTGCCTAAATTTCTGTGTTTGTTTCTATGAATTAGCAGAAACAGCTACCTGTAAACTTGAAAATAAGGTCTTGTGTATTTTTGTCCACTTTGTAGGCTATGTGTTCCTGGTGACTTTGGCTGACTAAAGCTGTGGCTGGTGTGGGTGGGGGTCTTAAGTCACTCCATGCTGAGGCTGCCCTTGGGAAATGGCCAGAGCTGTGGTGGACATTGGCCAGAGTGGTCCTGGAGTTCTCCATAAAGAGAATACTCTGGCAGAACAGCTAAAACTGAAGTGAATGCAAGCAAGTGGGTCCCAGGTCTCTTCCCAGAGGGTGGTCTAGCAGGACAGCTAAAACTAACATGGGTGAGGGATGGAGTTGTCCCTGGGCCCTTGATGTAGAAGGTGCCCTGGCATGACAGCTGAAGCTAACATGGGTCCAAGCCTGGGTGTCCCAGAGTGCTTAGCACAGTGGGTACCCTGGCAACTGGTGCCAAGGTGGGATGTGGGCATAGGGTCTTAGTGTGCTCTACACAGGGGTGTTCTGGCAGGGCTGAAACAAAGGCAGGCACAGTCCAAGGATTCCCAGGTCACTCAGTGCAAGGAACACCCTGGTGGGGTGACTGAAGCCAAATCAGGCATGAGTCAGGAGGTCTCAGAGCTCTCTTAGCCAGGGGTGCCTTAGCAAGCCATCTGGAGCTTAAGTGGTGTGGGCCAGAAGTGTTCTGGGGTCTATACATCTGTGTCACCTGGCAAGATGGCTGGACCTGTAGTGAAGGCTGACCAGGAGTGTCCCAATATGTGCCACGGTAGGGGTGCATTTGCAGGATGGCAGGGGCTGCCTTGGTGGAATGGCTGGGGTTGGAGTGGGCTAGGGGCCTGGGGTTCCCGAGGAAGTAGGCTGGCTAGGGCACCCAGACCCTGTTCCCATGCATGCTTTCAAGGTGGAGGGACAGCATAAACCATGGTACTCCTCAGTCCCTCTGACTGAATGATTTCTACTAGCTTCCCCACCATTTGGCAGGGTTCTAGGGCTGGTTCCTTTGTATTGTAATTGCCCTTTAAACCTTGGCCTTTTTTTTCTGTGCCTCAGGACAAACAGATCTGCTCATTATCTCTTAGAACTATGCTTCCCCACTGTAGTTTGTAGTGTATGGAGTGGGGGTTCCCTGCATTACAATGTCTCTCTCTTGCCCTTCTTTATGTGGTCTCTCTTTAGTTGTGTTGTTCAGTCAGCCCTCATTTCTTCTTTAGGAGAAATTTCTCTGTATGTAGGTGTAGATTTGGTGTGTCTGTGGAGTTTAGGGTCTTCCTACGTTGCCACCTTGAACCCTACTGAAAAACTCTGTCTCTTTTATTTTCACACTCTTTTATTACATGCACACACCTTTAGGATTCTTATGTTTTCTTGGACAACTGATTTTTTATCATGTTATAATGCTCCTATTTATCTCTCAATCTTTTCTTTCTTCTGAAGTCCTTTTTGTCTGAAATCAATATTGCTACTCCAGATTTATTTTGAATAGCATTTAGCATGGTGTCTCTTTTTCTCATTCATTTACTCTTAAAATATTAGAATCATTATATTTAAAGTAGGCTTTTACAGACAACAGATAGTTGGGTCACTTCTAATTTTAAATCTCCTACCTCCCCTCCCACATTCCTCCTCATTATCTTTGCTACTGCTTCTCTTCTTTCCCCTCTCTTCATGCTTCATTTTTTTTCCTCTCCCTCCTCCTTATCTTCATCATCCTGTTTTTTTTTTTTTTTCTCTTCTCCTAAAAACTAAAGCACTGAATCTTCTTACCTTGGATTTAACTAACAAGATATCAAGTAAAATAGGAAGATATACCTTTGTGGCAAGACTATGAAGTTGCCATATGGGAATAAATAAAGTAAAAGCAAATGAAATAAATTAGTCTGCTATTTACACGTGTGCTTTATTGGTGGGTGGAGTATAGTTGTTTCAAGGCAGTGGGTGAATTGGAACAGGTTTGGCAAATGTTATGCCCAGAATTCGTGATCCCCAAAGACCACTAGGGAGCCAAGTCTGATGCAAAAGCAAAAGAGCCTTTATTCGAGCTAGCTCAAGCTCAATCCCCTACCTGCACCGACGCAGCGGTGAGATACCGGAGAGAGAGCGAGTTTCAAAAGGACAAAGGTTTTATTGGGGCCTAGGGGCAGTTGGTGAGGTAATGGCTGTGGCCTCAGCTGATTGGCTGGGGAAGGGTCCAAGTCCTGTTAGGCAGGTGAGCAGGAGGTTACTCAAGGGGAGGAGGCGTGGTCAAGGTAAAGGACACAAAACAAGATGGAGTCGGCAGGCGTAGGCCCGGCTTTTCAGCAAATAAGCTGTCTATGATGCAAACAGAATTTTGAATTTTGTCAACATATCTGGATTTATGGTTTTTAGATGATCTCTTATTGGCCTGTTATTCTTTCTTTCTAAGAGTTCCAGCTTGCTTCCAAAGGGAAAGGACACAAAACTGAGCCAAAGTGCTGGAGGTAGGATGAGGGCAGTGTTTTTGTAGGGCCCAGACATGTGGTACAGGCATTATAGTAAAAAATGATACAATTCTAAAGAGCAGGTGAATCTCATAGTGCCGAGTCAGAGATACTTAGCAACCTAAACACATTTCTGTTTCTGCTAATTTTAGGAGGCTGGGTTTGGTTTTATAGTGAGTAACCCCTTACAGGAAGCAAGGAACACTACCTCAAATCCATGTTTGAATTCTGGACCACAAATAGCATTTTTATCCTTCTGAAATTACAGATATGGAAAAAATGAGTGAGCTTCTTAAAGTGATAGGATTTGAATACAAGCATGTTTAGAGAATGATGGGCATGTTTTCTTTGCACCTTAGTTGCTCAAATTTTAATATGCTCCAATGCAGTGCATTTCATAGACACTTGTTACTTCACACTGGTGTTCTCAACTTTAACTGTATATTAGTGTCACCTGAGAAATTTTTGAAACGTGCCAGTTCTCAAGCTAATTTAATTGTTCTGGAGCTTGGTAATTTTTAAAACTTTTAAGTGAAATAATATATACTTAGGGATATGATTTACTATTTTACACACTTAGAAATGTATTCCCATGTTTCTTTGGAATTTCAGCCTATTGTTTGTTGGTTTGCCCTTCACAGTAATGGAGGACAACTGGTCACTAGTATCTTAGAACAGTACTCCAAATGTTTGAAAGTATATCAACCCCTCAGGTTCTTTTCTGAGCTAAATGAACCTAGTGTCTTTTACCCTGCCTCTTAGAAGACTTTCATTATTTGTGTACTTCTTATGAGGAATTATTGCAATTTTAAATGTCTTCAAAGGTGAAAAACAAAGGTTTTTTGTGGAAAAAAAACTTTAATTATAATGACAAAATTTATTACCATTTCCTACCCATTATTCCCTTGTCAAAACAGTCTTACAGTATATTAATATTTCCTATTTTTGAAGTAATTATTATCTATTCAACACCTATTATTGGTGTTCAGCTTACATTCTGATATAATTATGTGTTTCTCAAAGCTTATATTGCAGATTTTTCTAGTTTAAGTCTTCTGCTGAAAGGCAACAACTTATGTATTTCATTAAACTTATTGGGATAAGAGAGGGCACTGTTGAGCAGTAAGTTTTAAGGAAAGATTCTGTGGAAAAAACATTTCTATCTTATTACTGTAACATTTAGGTATATTGGATTCCTGCTTTAAATTCTGCCTGAAGCTTGTCAAATGGAAGGAAAAGCAAGGGAGAAAAAGGTATCTTAAATATAAACTATTGAGCAAGCTGTAAAATTTTCCCCAAAGCAATGAAGCATTTAATTTCTACCAGTGTTATCTGGGAAATAAAATATATCAGTAGAAGAAACTTAGAAATCAGAATAAGCACTCAGCCTACAGAGATTCCAAAGAGTCTGTTTCAGGGAAATCAGAATAGAAATCTGCCTCTCAAAACAACCTTGAATGATTTTTTTTCCTTTTATTTACAAATTAAATTTGCCAAAAGAATGACAAGAATACATAATTCTTTGGGATTTCACAATCTATTCCAAATCCATTTAGCACTATATATGTTTGGCAAGCTTTGTATTATGAAGGGGTAAAGAAGCTTATCCTAAAATAAAGAATGGATAATATTTTAAGATGTCAAACAAATGATACTTAAAACTTACTGTATTTGCTTCTGTTAGGTTTAAAGGGAAAGAGAAAATATGCATTCACACATGTCAGCATGAGCATGTGCACACTTAGAAATATATTTTTATTATTTTTCAGATCAACCCTAAAATAAAACTTTCAGAGACTGGTTAGGTGGTGACGCAATACAGATCAAGGAATCACAGTAATGTTTTACCGTTAATGTTAAAATATCTAGTCACAAAGAAATATTGACCACATAACAAAAAAATATTAAAATAGTTTAAATCCATTTTTTTATGTCTAGGAAATTTTATCTTGGTTGGATCATGAGTAGTAGGTGAACCGGAAGAGGATTCTATTTAATGTGAGGTCTGGGTAACTTGGGGGAATGGAGAAAGTACATTAATGTTTATATAATTTATAAAATTGTAAAAGTTACTGAGATCGATATTGACTAAAGATTATTTTGAGAATTATCCAAGATTAATTATAATATCAGTAACTAACCTGCCATTTGACCTTAAAGAATTATTGACCTCCATATTGATGATTAAAGAGTAAAAAAAAATTATCATCTAACTAGAGTATCGCCATTGTGTGACATCATAACTGGTGTTAATGTCAAATCTTGTTTTAGACACACTGGGATTTAAAGTTTCCATAGATACTTTGTGGGAATCTTTCTTGTTTTTTTTCTCTAAGAACAGTCTACCCATCCATAATGGTGAGGCCACAGGAACCATAGTTTTATCACATCATACTGGTTCTCTGGCAATATATAACTGGACTGAGATGAACATCTGACAAACACTTGGTTAGTCATGTATTCCTTCGAGGACGTGAACTGAGGTACATAGAGCCTGGGACTTGGATGTCAGTCACTTTAATGAGGGAACTCTAGTGAAAGGCCTTCAAACTTTTGATTCTATTAAGCCCTACATCCAGTTTCATACATTCTTAAGAGTTGCTCCTTCAATATATAAACAATTTTGTAAAATCCCCAGTATTCTTACCATAAACTCTCTTTTAATGGTGAAGCCTTCCTCATATTGGTGTTGTTACTTAAAAAAAATTACTAAATAAGCAATTATGGCAGTGGAGCTTAACAAAAGGCCTTAAGGAATCAGTTAATATAGTTTCATCACTGCAGAAGAAGAAACTGACAGAGTCTGAGTCAATTGTCTAACATATAGAAGAAGTAGGGGCATGGGATAAAAGCTTAGTTTTTACCTTTTCTAGGTGTTCCATTCTAGTTTCTAAGGTTTACCTAAGTTATAACTAAGGCTCAGGGAATTCAAGCCTCTTGGTTTAGTAACCTCTAACCTTTATTAGAGACATAATAAACCTGTGAGTTTATTATGCTTCCTTTCCTCCTGCTAAATTTCATGCTCTTCATATTTCTGATATTTTTTATTCCTTTCACTTTATGACTGAAGGCAAAGGACCAAGGGTTTTCACAAATGCTCTATATGGCCCAAACCCTAAATTAGGCCTTCTAGATTATGATTTATAAACAAAATTTATTTGGATAAGGATAATCCAAAATAATAAATAAATCAAGTGATTCATTCAACAAATATATATTGAATCCTCAATATGGGCACTGTTCTAGTTGCTAGGGATATAATAGTAAACATAGAAAAAAAGCTGTACCCTCTTGGAGCTTCTATTCTAGTTGGGGAAAAGACAAGATATGTAAAAGATATGTAAGATATATAGTCTATTATGTTGGAATGAATACCAGTAAGAAAATACAACAGAAAAGAGAGATCATGTGTGGTGTTATATTGTAATTTTAGAGAGAGTGGCTAAACTGAGTGTGTGATATTTCAATAAAATCAATAAAATTCAATAAAATCATGAAAGAGATAAAGTAGTGGACCATACAAATGCCTGGAGACAAACACTTCAGAAAGAGAACAGCACATACAAAGGTCCTAAGGCAAGGGTATATCTGGTTTATGCCAGAGATGACGAAGATACCAGTATGGCTGATGCAGACAAAGTGAATAAGGGGGAAATCGTAGGAGATGAGGTTAGAAAGATAATAGGGTCTTGAGGACACCGATCACACAGGGCCATATATCCTTTTGATTTTGTCTTTAATTCTGATAGCAAACCATCATGGATATGTGAGGAGAGGAGGGATATAGTACAACTTCTGTTTTAATGGCATCCCAGTGGTTGCTGAGGGGGACCACTAGGGTAGAAGCAGGTAGACAAGTTAAGAAGCTTTTGCAATAATCCAGGAGAGAGATAATGATGGCAACGGAGGGATGAGAAGTAGGAAGATTCTGGATACATTTTTAAGGCATTGCTGACAGGATTTATTGATGAATTAGATGTGGAGTATGTGAGTTAAATAGGAATTAAAGAGACCCAATGTTTTCCACCTGAACAACTCAAAAATAGAATTGCTGTTTACCAACAAATACTCTTAAGGTTAAAACAGATCCCACAAAGTAATGTAAAAATAAGACTGTGAAATAAGGTGCCAAGGGTTAAGGATATTCCAAGTGGAAGTTTCCTAAATGTTTATCCCATGCTCAGACATCTGTAAATGTGCACTTTAAGTCTATGTCTGAGTGTGGGTATGTTTTTATCCCCAACTTCTGAGACATTTCAGCCATTTGAAATTACTTATCAGGATGTTCTTACCACATTTCTAGGCAAGGTGAATCACATGCTTTAATTTTTTTTTAATTTTACAGCATAACCCAGTGACTCAGACACAGTGACATCAGCCCATTTTTCCTGATTGTCCTATCCAAGAGATTGATTCATGAGTGAAACTGATCCAGTGTTAAATTTCTTGTGTCAGGGCCTGAATTGGGGTTGTTAAATGAAGTACCAAACACAATCGTGCTTAAAATGCTTTTTGGATGATTAATAATTGTGTTTAAGATTAAAGTTTATTCTTCATTGTGATTTTGCCAAATACAGCAGAAAAACATTTGACTAATGCTTTAACAGTTAACAGAAAACATAAGGGATCAGAGAAATTGATTTAAATTCAACATGTTCTCTTTTTTGTGCCAATTTCAAGTACATCTGTGAAAGTTAAAATTTTCTTCCCAAATTAAACTATTATCAGATGACAGATTTGTCTTGTTTTATTCTACCCCAATAATGGACCATCTGCTCCATGACCTTGACTTTCTGAAAGCCCAAGAGAGCACAGTGCCACCCACTAAGGGAGAAGATGGAGATATTTATTTCTCTCTTATTAAAGACATACCCATCTCCAATAAATATAAGCCATTTTTCCTTCTTGTTTCCTATAAACAATTGGTTTCTTAAAACCAACTGGTCAGTCTTTGCAAAATAAAGCCTTCTTCATGATTGTATATTAATTTAGTGTTAGGACATGAGTAGGATCTAACATTTTCAATTTTTGAATATAAAAACAAATTTGTCCCTTTCACTAAAAAAACAAAAAATGAAGCCTTTTGTATTGCTGCTTGAAAAGAGGAATGCTTTCTCATCTGTTCCTTTTAACTAGATTCAAGAATTCTAAAACCCATTATCTGCTTATTATTTACCATCCCTTCCTTTCTTCTCCCCCTTCCGTCCATAAGCACATATTGAACATCTAGTATACACCAGGCATTTGCTAGAATTGAAAATAAAAAATGAATATATCAAAGTCCACCTTTAAGCACTTTACAGTAAAAAATAAATGAATAAATATAAAAAGTAAGTGCCACCATTATCTCTCAGTGGTACTAATCTCCTCTCAACCCGTCTTGCTGCTTCCACTCCTGCCCCTACTATCTATTCTGTACAGAGCAGACACATTAATCTTGCAGTATTAGACCATGCCATTCTTGTGTCCAAACCTCTCTGTGGCTTCTCTACATTTACAATAAATTTCAAAGTTCTTACCATAGTAAGGTCATCACCTGGAAGACCCTACATGATTTGATTCAATTCTGTCTCACTGCTCTCCCCACCATCACATTGTTCAGGACACATTGACTTACTTGCTCTTCTTAGAGCTCCCAAACATGTTCTTGCCTCAGGGCCTTTGCAAGTGCTTCTGTTTGAAGTAATTTTCCACTAGATTTTTTTTTTATGATCCACTCTCTTCAAGTCTCTGCTCAAATGCCATTTCCTCAGAGTCCTTTCTGTCTACTCCATCCCGTCTATAGTAATAGGGACATCAGGGAAAGAGTCTGTGATATTGTGCCACTTTATTTTTCATAGCATATATCACCATTTGATAACATATTTATTTCTTTATGGCACAATCCACTTCCTAGATTTTAAATTTCGGGCAGGAAGGGACTTTTCTTGTTGTTTTCTTTACATTGACATTCCCAAGCTTCTAGAAATGGGCCTGGCACAGAGGAAGTACTCAACTAATACTAGTTAAATGATTTCACAAATTAGGAAAGCACAGATGGGCAAGTGGAGTGACTGACAAGCTGGGGAATTCAGGGAATATTTCACAGAGGTAACATGTGAATAGGGTAGGAAAGATAAACAGCAGTTTGATTGATAAGGGAAGAAAGGGAATTTCATGCAAGTTAGGTTCCCAATAATGTGATAAATTAAATTAACTGAGGGCCTGGTGTCCTTGGGGAAAATTAAATTCAGTATACCTGGAAGGGACATGTATGGTAATCATGATGTTAGAGGACTGAGAGCAGTGGAGTTTCTTTGAGGGTAAGCATTAGGGAAAAAAAATAACAAGAATTGTTCTAATACCAGGTAATGCTTTATTTTATAGCAATCTGTGCTTTCTCCTAAACCTCTTATTGGTGACAAGTATTCCTCCATTAGGAATTTACATTCCATTTTAAGGAGTTTATGATAAGTAATTTTAAGGTATGAAATCTTTTGTCATTTTATTAAAATTATTCATGAGCAGACAGGTGTACTCTCTACTACAAGCTTGAGATTCAGTCTTCTTTATCCTTGTATCCCAGCTCCAAGCACAGTGCCTGACACATGGTGAGAAACTCAGGAAATGAAGACTAGAGCAACGAGTTTTAAATTTTTTATTTCAAATCTAATTTTTTATATAAATCAGGAACACTATTTAGAGAATCTCTACAGAATTTTTATAAGAGTAATCTTTAACGTATCCATCTGAATTTTGGATCACTGTGAATATTTAACATGGGCTATATCTGGCAGATCTGAATGCCCGTTTATCATATTTGCAGTGGTTTCATGTCATTGCTGTCCTTCAGTGACCAGGAGAGGTGCTCCCTCCTCTGAGAGATAGTGACATTTTGTTTTCAGTCGTTGGAGCTCTCAATGTCATTGACACCATGACTTTGGTATCAGTCACCCTTCCTCCTAATAATGTAGATTTATAAATGTGTGTTGAAGATAAAGGGATAGTTAAAACATTTGTTCTACCACTTACCTGTATTTTGGATTTCTCTAAGGAGAGTAATAGCTACTCAGTCTTAACTGTATTTAAAGTATCTAGCACAGTGTTTTCACTTATTAAATTAAACACATATTTCTGAAACTTATATAAGTCAGGCACCATTTAGCATGCTTTATATGCTAAGGAACATAAAATGTAAGACAAAGGACAAAAAGACAAAAACTCTTGTACTGTGTCATATATTCTAGTGGCAGTAGATAGGAAATAATAAAATACATAAGATATGTGATGTGTAAAAAGTTGATAAATGTTGAGAATAATAAAGCAGGGAAGAAAGTTAGTGATGTTTATCACAGGGAAGCCCGCAAGTTGATGTAGGGTGGTCTGAGCAGGCCTCAGAGAGAAAATGGCATTTGTGAAGACCTCAGAAATGTAGAGCTGTGTGTTTTTCTCTAGCCATTTTCAGGTATCTGGATACAGATAGATATTTACGAAGAGAATGCTCAGATATGGAGAGCAACAGTGGAGAAGACCTGAGGCAAGGGCATACTCAGAATACTCTAGAACAATGAGGACAGAGTGGCTATAGCAGAGGAAGTGAGGAGGACAAGAAAAGAAATGGGGTCAGACAGACAATGGGCATCCAGAGAGTAGAGCACCTTGTAGGTGATGTAAGGGTATTATCTTTTATACCAGTATATATGGGACACTGGAGAATTCTGAGCAGAGGAGTGACATGACTTGATTTATGAGCTTACTCTGACTTCTTTGCTGAGAATAAAGTGTAGGTGGCTCGGGTAGGATATATTTTATGAAGTGCTCACAGGAAGTTCATCAAACCTGGAGATCTTCACTGAAGATTGGTAAAAACGAGTGTGAGAGCCTTTGTTATTGGCTTCTGAGTTCCAGAAATCTCTTAAATTTAGACTTTTGAACACTGAGTTGCCTGCTTCTTTCATATCACCAGCCTTTAATCTATCCTGAGAGCTGAGTTCTGGCCAAGTTTTACCTCATATGGATAAGACATTTTTTACTTTACCATTTTTTCCCTTTGAGTGAGGGTAAGGCACACTAGATTAGCAAATCAAAATGTGCCAATAATAAAATATCTGTTCTAATAAAAACAGATGGTTGTTTATTAAAAAAATTATTTTATGAAAATATGAAATTGTGAATGAGGAAATATCTGGAGATAATATAATGCCAAGGTTGGGCCTTTTGTAAAATTGTGAAACTGTCAGAAGAGTAACTAAATGAGGGTATCTTCATTTTTCATATTCCTCCAGTCAATCCCCTGGCTGCTCAGCATTCTCATTTCAGCATATTTCTATCTTCTTCACTCATATATAAGCCTACATGTTACAGCCCACTCTCTTCTAGCTGCTTAAGAGTAGAGATGAGGAGGTTGAGCACAATTTGATTTAGGAAACTCGTTGACACCTTTCAAACCAACCAGAGTGTAAATGCTCACTAGGACCAAAATAAATGACCATTATTATCCCTGGGAATATTATGCAATCTGGGATATTATTTTTAAACATAGGATTTGTTATTGTTCCAGTAAGGTGAGGCCAACACATCACAGAACAACTGCTCTTGAAAAGATAGTTTATTGGCAGATCCCAAGAGGGCAGAGGGCATACCATGCCATGGAGGGCTGCTTGGGGAAGCACCAGGGACAGATAGAAAGCAGAAGGAGTAGGGGAAAACATGGGTGATAATCTTTATTGTGGTTTCCATAGTAAGAAACTGGTGAATCAGGATAAGCAGATTTAGGATTGGCTAGTTTGAACAATGTCAACAGGTTTTAGGGCATAGAGTATCTAGCCCTGAGTGATTGGGGCAGGTAGATAGTGAGTGGCCTGGTATGGGAGAGCCTTGTGAGAGCCCCATAAAGGAGGTGGAAGGAATATGAGCTCTCAATTAGTTGGTTTGCATAGAAAAGATGTGTTCTCAGGCAAATGATTCACTATCTCTAAGAATTGGCTAGCCATGGGATGGGCAGTCTCTCCAGGGTCCACAAGTCCCCAGAAGTCAAAGAATCAGAGATATATAGTTAATACAGGTATTGAGACATATATCCTGTCTCTAGAAGAGTTTATGTCTCTGGGTAATGACACATATCTCAACAGAAAAAGCACAAAATGGATCTTCCTTGAGTGTAAACTGCAATAAGCAAAGCAGATATACTGATGAGATTTTAAATTTCTTTCAATAGATGAAAGGTTTTAAGAGGTTTCTGATTATAACTCTAATACCATGGAGCCTGACAGGCTGCAAGCCTCTTTACCTGAAATAAAATCCTTAAAGAGATCTTTGACCTGGGTATGATGGTAGACAAGTTGTGTTGCCCACAATAAACATCCAAGTAGTGTCCAAATCATATATTTGCCCCTAAAAGTTGCGTGTCATCTGAAATTCTTTATATATGTAGAAAAAAATCATTGCAGATCATTCTTTAATTATACCAGTGCTCTTTTAAAACATGCCAGAGGACTATATTGCAATTGCGTTTTAAGTTCTCTTCCTTGCTGTTTGCCACGATGCTTGTTATTTCTTTATTTCTCTGAACAATATCCAGGCAGCTTCAAGGGAAGATCCATTAATGCTTCTAAATTTGCATTTGTATAGTTTTCTCAGTTCTTCAACATAGTATGAGAAAACCTATTTATGACAGCCCCCATGCACCCTTCAAAGAAACACTGTGATGAAAGGTAAGAGCGATCTATGGAGAATTTGGATGCATTTAAAAAAAATCACCTGTGGGATCTGCCAAATTGCTACTATCTATCCCAAACACGGTGCTCATTAACAAACCCCAATGGCTCATGATTTATTGATTGGAGACCAAATATCCTGGAAGACTCATAAATTACTCTTTGAATAGGCTTTTAAATATCCTCTCCTACATTCCATCAATGGATTATGCTTCAGATCCATATGCACCAACTTAATCTATATGAAAATTTACCTGTTCTCCTTTCTATCACATTACTTAGATTGTTATATAAATAGATTATGTACTTGGATCTATTTATATAATGGTTTTTATTAACAGGATATTATCAGTCATCTTAAATACTAAAAGTGATTTTCAAATAGATGTTATTTCAAGTCTAGGTTTTAATATTTGTGTGATTTTCTGAAGTGCTTTCTATATGTAAGGGTTAGTATATTCTCATGGATTAAGCTGCAGATATTTTAAATCCAAAAGGTTTCCTGTTAATTTGAAGAGGGAAAAACCCAAGTATCAGAATTTTTGGTTTTCTTCTGTACCTCCCCAGATATAGAGGACTTTTAATAGTTTGTGTAAATACCTGAATCCAAAAAAAATATCAGCATTCTGTGCCAGCATGAGGTATGAAAAATAAACAGACCAACTCCTGGTTTCCAAACAATTAAGAAAATTGAAACAAAAATGCTTCTCAATGAAAGCAATAAGCTGAATATAAGTAGAATAAATGAAAAAAAAAAGAACAGATGGGCAGATAATGTGATGTAAACATCAAACAACAGGGCATTTTTTAATTTTTCCAAGTTGAAAAAGCTAAACATAAACTTAGGTTGGTGGAACAATCAACAAAAAAACAGAAGTATGGTAAGGATGTGAAAGCATCTTCTAGGAGTCATTCATTCATTTACTCAACTTCAGACCCTAATTCAAAAAAATGTCACCAATTACATACATTTTGTTAGGCATCAAAGAAACAATGGCAGACAAGCCAATGTTTTCTTCATCTGGGACCTGAAACACTATTTTGGGAAAGCAAACCTCAAATGAATTATAACAAAAGGAGGATAAGAGTGAATAATAAGTGTGACCTTCTTTGGGAGAATGTAATTGGAGGATCAAAGAATAGAGGCATGTTTCCTAAGGCAGTGGTGTTAAGCAAAGATGTAAGGAATGCATGGGCATTAGAAAGGAGAGTGGGTGGATATAGCAAGATAGTGGTGGTCACAGTAGAAATGGGTGTAATGGAGTAGTTAGAGAAGAGTCTAAAGATTGAGGAAACAATAGCAGGAACATAAGCTATAAGGTAGGAAAGAGGATAGCACATCTTAAGAATGGAATGCCAGTCAGCACTTCTGGAGAAAAGAGTAAAGTTTTGATGAGCAAAAGACTAGACCATGAAGAACCTTTAAGATCTCAATCAGAAGCCTCAACTTTATGCTAAGAGAAATGAGAAGTCATTGATGGTTTTAATGAGGAAATTTTAAATATTGAATAATATATTGAAAAATGAAAACATATTAGCTATAGTGTGGAGGCTAGGTTATAAGGCAGTGATAAATATGCATAAGTAGATATGAGGCTATTTCATTAAATCGTGTAAGAGTTGATCATTTTTTGGATTGGCTATTGGAAGTGGGGTTCAGGACTATAGAAATAGAGGAACTGAAAACCATAGTACTTGGAAGTTGACAGTATATGAGTAATAAAAAACGGGAAAACTCAGGAAAGATTCTTATGTTTTTAGATTGAGCAAACACGTGATTGTCGGATTTACTAAGTCAGGAAACGCTGGAGGAAGAATAGTTTATAGAAGTGCTCATGAGTTCAATTTTGGATATATTGAATTAAGTGCTTTTGCGATAACCTTGTGTCATGACTTGTAAGCTGTTATGTATATGCAATATAAAAAGTACAATTGAAGAAAGATCTGAGATTCTATCAGTCAGCATGAACATGTCACAGCAAAATTTCAGGGAATTAGAATCAGTTTCATTTCTTGCTTTTGCTACATGCCCATTACAGGTCAAGAGGGAACTTTTCCAGATTATCCATTCAGATACCCAAACTAATTGAGACCTTACTTTGTTATGATGCTACCATATCTATTGGGGGATTCAGTGTTCACTATGGCAGTGCAAGAGAGTATTTAAAAGGCATATCAGCTCAAAAAGATTCTGTCCTGAAATGACAACTGTCACTTCCATTTACACTTCATCAGCTGAGGTAAGTTATTTGACCTCTGCTGAATTCTAGAGGGAGGTAAATGTAGTTTCCAATTATTACCTCAGAAGAGAAAGAGATCCAAAAACACTGGTGAGTAAAGTAATGACTATTACTGGATTGATGATATCATTTTAGGTGATTTTAACATATGGCTCATGTTGTAGATATTTTATTGTTCATTGTGGCCCAGTATTTTCTCTATATTTTGGCAATTTTTCACCTTATAAATCTTTCTTTCCAAGGCTGAGGACAGAATAATTATATTCCCAACTTTCTTGCAGTTTTAGATGCAGGTATGTGACTTTATTTTCTCCAATTATTTGAATCCACTTGATATTTACACTAGAAAGCTAGCATTGTGAAAAGGTGACCATGAAAAAGGGAATATACACACTGGCACATGTAATGACAGAGACTTTGTGTTTTTTTTTTTTTTTTAATTTTTTTTCAACGTTTATTTATTTTTGGGACAGAGAGAGACAGAGCATGAACAGGCGAGGGGCAGAGAGAGAGGGAGACACAGAATCGGAAACAGGCTCCAGGCTCTGAGCCATCAGCTCAGAGCCCAACGCGGGGCTCGAACTCACGGACCACGAGATCGTGACCTGGCTGAAGTCGGACGCTTAACCGACTGCGACACCCAGGCACCCCCAGAGACTTTGTTTTTTTCCGATGTTTGAGGGAAGGAAGGGAGTGGAGCATTAGGCATCCAATCCTAAGGGCAAGCAGTTCCAAGTGGCATGACCATGATATCTTTTTTTCAGAGCAGTCTCTATAGTGTGGTGTCATGGATCCTGTATCTTCAGAATCTTGCCCTCTGGCTCTTCTCTAATTTATATGAGCTCCCTAAGATCCCTTTAAACATTAATTTTCCCCTCAATTAGAATATTTTCTAATGTTTGCAGTGAAGAATCCTGACCAATATGGTATTTGGTGCCAGGAAAGGCAACAAGCCATGAAGAAAATAAAAATTTGTGAAATAAGCCAGGTAGAGAAAAACGAATACCATATGATTTTTGTCATATGTGAATAGATTGTTTATGCTCGTTGGGTTTGAAGACACTGAAGACACAGTTCAGAACTGGGAACTCTGGTAGTTAATGGCACAGCATGTGAAAGAGTTACTTAAATTATCTTCTAAAATGAAATGGCTACTGAAGACAAGATTTTGAAAAAAAAAAAAACCATGTAGCTGTTGATAGGAAAGACTAGGGATTACAAGGAAGAAAAGGAAGGGGCTTCAACTATACTGCAGAAGTTAGCAACAGCAAATGATAATATCAAAGTTTTAAGTTCTTGGCCCAAGGCATAGTAGGAGAACTGGGGACTTCCTATGTCTGAGTCAAAAGTGTTACAACAACAGGACTGACATAGCCAAAAATAAAACATTCTATCTGATTCTCTGGCTTGCTGAATTTCATATTAGTCTGAATTCACATCTTTGGCAGATTTCTTAGTAACAGGATGTTGAGTAGAAAAGAGCACAACACCAGAATTACAAAGCCATTTGGGAGAACCCCTAAACACCCTAACTTCCTGGAGTGTCTTTGCAGCAAAACAGAACTTTCCCAGTTCAGGCCTTGCCTCAAGACCCCTAAGATTAGAACCTTGCAAGGGAACCCATTTTTCTTGTGCCCTTTGCTGTTGCTTCTTTTTGCGTTCAGTCAACAGCAAATTGTAGTTGCTTTCTTGGTTGCTAGACTGAAACTTATACATAAGGTTGACCTATGCTGAATGAGGTAAAGATGCCATAAAATTTCTTGAGTTAATAAAATAAAGATAAAGCCAATAAATTATGGAAATTTTTGTAGTGAATTATCATAGATGGTTCTAACTCCTAAACTGATTCCCTGGTAGAACCCACAAGCCTGGAGTGCAGCTATTGATCAAAATAATTGGGAAGGAGAGACTCAGAGTTATTTAAAAGCATGGTAATGACTTTTCTTGATCTTTGAAGATCTTTGAGACACTGCTTTTGGAAGGAGTTCCCTGGGGCACCTGGGTGGCTCAGTCGGTTAAACATCCAACTCTTGATTTCAGCTTAGGTCACAATCTTACAGTCCATTAGATCGAGACCCAGGAGGGGCTCTGCACTGATTGCGCAGTGGGATTCTCCCTCCCTCTCCCTATATCTGCACTCCTTCAATTTAATTAATAAACTTAATTTAAAAAAAAGAAATGAGTTTTCTGATTCCAGTGGAGCTTATATGATCACTGGATAAGGTGATAAAATAAATTAATATACGTAAAGCACTAGAAAATTGCCTTATACATATTAAGCAGTCAATAAACTCTGGCTATTGCTCCTCTTCTCCTAAGAAGCTTGTGCTATTTACAAGGCCAACTGTATACTAAAAGAAGAGAAATACCTAGACATTTCATTAAGTCTTAGACACCAATTCCAGGTTAATACTGCTGGCTGAACCTAAACCATTTCTGTAATTTACTAATAATGCTGGAGTTATTAGATGCCAGGTGATTAATAATTGTCTTAGCTCACCTTGGTTGCTATAAGAAAGTACCATAGACTGGGTAGTTTAAATAAGATAAAATTTACTTTTTACAGTTCTGGAAGCCAGGATGTCCAAGATCAAGGTGCCAGCAGATTAGCCCACCTTCATGACATCTAGACCTAATTGTTTCCTAAAGGTCCCACCTCCAAATACCATTACATTGGGGGAGTTAGCTCTTCAACATTTGAATTTTGGGAAGGATACATTCTGTCCATAACAATGGAAGTTTAGTGTGAGTCTACTCAAATTAGGACATATCCTACTTTACAGTGGTTTACAGACACATCCTGTTGCTATTTTCTTAGTTCCTACTGATAGTTGAAATGATTATAATCAGTAACTGGAATGATTCACAGATTGGATTCATAACCCAAGGAACAAATTCTATTATGTCAGGCTAAATATATGGTCCTGGCAATCTTCAGTTGTAGGAAATACATGTATATCTCAGAGGGACAGAGGAAGGATTCACAATGGTAAGGCTTTGTTAGTAAATGCTTTAACAAAGGAAAGTCAGAGGCCTACTTGATGCACTGGCTAGAAATGGTAAAAATTATTTTGGCAGCCTTGAGATTTATTTCAGGCAACCACTTTAAAAGGGTTTGGGTCACCCTAGGGATGCAATTTTGAGCTGTTAGAAATTATGCTAGTGCTTGTTCAAGTCTTTTAATGTGGGATCTGTCTCTCTCTCTCTCTCTCTCTCTCTCTCTGTCTCTCTCTCTCTCTCTCTCTCTGTGTGTGTGTGTGTGTGTGTGTGTGTGTGTGTGTGTGTGTAGTGGGTGGACAAAATAATTTGTCCTGAGAATTTATAGTCTTTGTCACCAAAGTAGAGGCCTTATCAAGAAGAGGGCTCAGAGGAGCCCAACTAGATTTTCTCTGCTACTTCTCTGTCTATTCACATGTGTGACTCTTGAGGAGGTCCTATAACAAATGGACTGAGAAGGAAATAATTTGACTCTAATTTAAGTTTACTTGGTATGAAATGCCAGCACTAATCAGAACTGGACTGTCACATTAAACCCATGCAAGGGTGGCCATAAGGGCCAGTAGAAAAAGAGAATCCTCTCAAAATGTAGAAGTTCAAGGGGGGCATGTTTTGGTTTCTGCTTAGTCTAGAGACAGGTGGCTGAAAGCTAGTTCTGTACTGATTCATGAGTAATAACCAATAGTTTGATCAGGTGGTCTGAATCCAGATGGAACAAACTCAGAGAAGATTTGGGATTAGATTTATGGACCCCTTACTCAAAATGGACTGAAATGTTGACAATATTTGCATCCCATATGAATACTCTGGAAAAGATTCCCGTTGTGGAGCAAGCTCTCAATAATCAGTTGAACAAAATGACCTGATAAATGGATGAAAGTCTGATTCCTTGACAGTCACCACAATACTTGCCCAGGACACTCAGGAATAAAATGGCCCTGGTGACAAGGATGGCAGATTTACATGGGTTTCCCACAACAGGGCTGACTTGGACACCACGACAGCTGATTACCCAATTTACTTGCAGCAGGAAACAATCCTCAGCCATCAGTAGGGTTCAATGCCTCAGGGAAAGTATCTGATTTTTGGTGGTAAATTAATTACATGGGGATAATTTCATTATGGAGTAGAAGTAGATTGTTCTTAGTAGGATAAATGCCTACTTTGGATTTATATTTGCCTCTATGCTCATCTTACTTCCTACAGCAACATCATTCACAGACTTTATGGAATATCATATTCATTGTTAAGACAATTCATGCAACATTTTTGCCTTTTTGAGAGCTCTTTTTTCAGTAAAAGAAATAAATCAGTGGGCCAGCTGTCATGAAATTCACTGGTCCTACCATCGGGACTATGATTAAATGGTTTCTTCTTGAGCAGGTGATGATATATTTGTTTATAGGTCATTGCAATAGGATAGGTGGGAGCATGTTGCTATTTGAAAGATTATATTGGGAAGAAAGATATATATTAATGTCAAGTAGATACGAGTGACTGCAGTGGATTTTTGCCATTTCTGTTTCACCTGTATCTTAGAATACTCTCCCTATTTTCTGTAATCTCTGTACTATAAATCCTGTCTTCCCTTACTAAAAATCAGAAAACTCAACATTTGTTAACTCTTTGCAGTCTGAGTGAGGACAGACACATGACTTAAGTTCCTCTAATCAGACACAATTTTGAGAAACTTGGATGTATACATGAGAAATGTGAGATGCCTATGTGTAGGGGATGAAGCATAGCCGCAGGGCCTCCTGTTCTTCCAGAGTTAGCCACAGTGTTTTCACTAACACATCTTCCTAGTACAGATACTGTTTCCAAGATTTGCTTTAGAGCCTCTCAAATCTTTGTTAAGATTTTGTGAGCATCCTAATATGAACTAGCTCTTCTGGTTAAGCTAGTTTGTACACAGGTGTTTTCAACTAGATTCTCTGACCTATACAGCAAAGTTATGGTCAGTGAAACCATGGGAAATCAATATTTCTCATAGAGGGTGTACCAAAGAGAGCACCTAAGAACAGACCCCTGAGGAACTTCACATTGACTCATCAGCTGGCA
Organism: Felis catus; assembly: GCF_018350175.1. Classification (NCBI taxonomy): domain Eukaryota; kingdom Metazoa; phylum Chordata; class Mammalia; order Carnivora; family Felidae; genus Felis; species Felis catus. The sequence goes on along the minus strand of NC_058372.1, from coordinate 69,842,045 downwards.
TAAGAAAAGTCAACAAGAGAGCAGGAAAAACAGGCGTCAGAGAGGTAGGGAAACAATACAGAGAAAATGCACCATTATATCCAAAAGGAACTGTTTCAGGAGGAGAGTGGTCATCCCATTGAATGCTTCTGAAAGAGCAATGGGTGAATAATAGTTATCTTTTATTGTGCTTGTTACTTGACTAATTCATCTCATGATTATAAAACTTAATCAGAGAGGTATTGCCATGAATTGAGAAGATGAGGATGGTAGAAATAGTAGTAGAAATAATAGTAGGGGGGCGCCTGGGTGGCTCAGTCGGTTGGGCGTCTGACTTCAGCTCACGTCACGATCTCGCGGTCCGTGAGTTTGAGCCCTGCGTCGGGCTCTGGGCTGATGGCTGAGAGCCTGGAGCTTGCTTCCGATTCTGTGTCTCCCTCTCTCTCTGCCCCTCCCCCATTCATGCTCTGTCTCTCTCTGTCCCAAAAATAAATAAACGTTAAAAAAACATTAAAAAAAAAAAGAAATAATAGTAGGCACTATTGACAACTATTTAATTTTGATTAGAAGTGGAATATCAGCTGGAGGAAGATGTGGGGTTCAGGGAGGCTTTTGTTTGTATATGGAAAATTGGGAAAGCTTAAAGTTAAAGGAGTGAATGTGTGGGTCAAGTTTCTTGTAGACATAGGATGTGGTACAAAGTTTAGGTAGCCTCATCACCATTAATAAGAGGAGGCAAACATACCTTTTTATTACAAAGTTGGTAAAGAGAAGAAAATGCTTATAGGTGATAGACAGCTTTATGTTTGGTAGCAGGAATTTAAGATACTTCCTATATTTTCTAATTTCTATGTAAGGTAGAGGACAAGTTTATCTGCTGACAGTGAGAGGAAATGAGGAGACCTCAGAGATCTGAGGAAAGAAGAGGTGGTTTGAACAAGTTCTTGCAGAGATGAGATTAAAGTGAGAAAACCAGAAAAGGCTCAGTGATATGGCTATGCTGAAATTGATAACAATGAATATATAATGGTACAATTAGGTCTTCCTTTGTGATTTTTCTCAGGAATACTCAGCAAGTGGTTGTAGGATGCAGAAGATGGGTTACTGCACTCATTCTGAGTCACAGAACTGGAGATATAAGATATCTGCCACTGTATTTGTCAGTGGGACTTACATATGCACACACTCTATTAGAACTCAGTACGGGCCATGACGGGGCAAGAATAGGAAGTGATCAGCCCTAGTGGAAGATGTTTCATAGAGAAGGTGTCCCTTGATTGAGTGCTTGGAAGACTTCATGATTGGGATATATGTGAAGTAGAAGAGTACTCAGGACAAAGGCAGAGCTGTGGGAAAGTGTCTTGGTTTTGATAATCCACTCTGTGCATTCTGAGTAATGTAGGAAAATGGTTCATAAATATTTCTTGCAAAATAATTATTAACCTGAGTTTTCAAATTCAATTCAAATCATTTAGTAATCTTGTATTATCATCTTGTCATTATAACCAAGTGGGGAGTCTAGGCTAATTTTTCAAGACATTACATTTTAGCTATGTCAAGGAATAACAAGCACCTTGATATGATTAACAAATAAAGTTTTACTGTGCTCATAGAGCCCGAGGCAGACAATAGTCATCGTGGTTACAAACCAAACAAATGAACAAATGAAAATGATGTTTCTCTGCCTATGCTGCGACTTTACTTTTCAGTGTTAGGCTAGTGCTGAGCATATCAGTATTTTACTTTCATATGGTGTTTTCCTGTATCTAAAGCAAATGAACAAGGGTATCATTTATGTTATCTGGAAAGTGGTCAAAATTTAATGTGATGGAGGTAAAAGAGAGAAAGTAAAATAGTTTTCAACAGATAATTAAGTTATATTTGCAAAAACATACACAGGTTGTGAGATCATGTCTGATATATTTTCATCCATGTAGTTTTGAATGTATCCTATATTTTCACACTTAGGTTTTTTTTCTTTTATGAACAATGAGAATAAATCCTATTTACTGTTAGGATTTAAGAAATATTTATGAGTACTTTACCAGAAGGTTAATGGACTTTAAATGTAAATGTTACAATTTCTTTTACTTTTTAACTTTAAAAATTTTTTTGTTCATTTTACTTAAACAAAAGAAAAAATGTAAAGTTTATCCATTTTTTCCCCTGCTACCTCTCACCTCTGGTAGCCACTAATAGTTACAATTCTGTTCTCTGTATCTATGAACTTAGAAATATGTATTTAGATTGCATATATAAGAGAGATTGCATGGTATTTGTCTTTCTCTGACATATTTCACTAAGCATAATGCCCTCAGGATCTATCCTTATTTTTTATGTGGTTGAAATTATTCACAATTATACACAACCACAATGTGTGTGTGTGTGTGTGTGTGTGTGTGTGTGTGTGATGGCCACCTAGATTATTTTCATGTCTTGGCCATTATGAATAATGCTGCATTGAGTACAGGGATTGTATATATCTTTTGGAATTAGTGTTTCTGTTTTCTTTGGAGTGGAATTGCTGATCACAGGGTTAGTTTTCAAATTTTTTTTTAGAAATTTACTCCTTACTGTTTTCAATAGTGGCTGCATCAATTAACATTTCCTTCAATAGTGTTCAAGGGTTCTTTTTCCTCCCACATCCTTGCCAACACTTCCTATATCTAGTCTTTTTTGATAATAACCATTCTAACAGGTATGAAGCAATATCTCATTGTGGTTTTTTTTGAATTTGTATTTAAATTCCAGTTAGATAATATACAGTGTAATATTACTTTTGGTTGTACAATATAGTGATTCAACACTTGCATACAATGCCGGGTGCTCATCATAAGTGCGTTCCGTAATCCCCATCACCAATTTAACCCATCTCCTCCCTCTCCTTACCTCTGGTAACCATCCGTTTGTTCTCTATAGCTAAGAGCCTGTTTCTTGGTTTACCTCTCTCTCTCTCTTTTTTCCCTCTGCTCATTTGTTTTTGTCCTAAATTCCGCATATGAGTAAAATCATATGGTATTTGTCTCTTATTTCTCTTAGCATTATACTCTCTAGCTCCATCCATGTCATTGCAACTGGCAAGATTTCATTCTTTTTTATGACTAATATTCCATTATATGTGTGTATATATATACATATGTGTATATATTTATATGTATGTGTATATATATATATATATATATATATATATATATATATATACATATATATGTGTGTGTGTGTGTGTGTGTGTGTGTACACATACTATATCTTCTTGGTCCACTCATTAGTTGATGGACACTTGGGCTGTCTCCATATTTGACTATTATAGATAGTGTTGCTATAAACATTGGGGAGCATGTAACTCATTGAATTAGTATTTATGTATTCTTTGGATAAATACCTAGTAGTGCAATTGCTGGATTATAGGGTAGTTCTATGTTTAACTTTTTGAGGAAGCTCCATAGTGTTTTCCACAGTGGCCACACCAGTTTGCATTCCCACCAACAGTGCAAGAGGGTTCCCGTTTCTCTGCAGCCTCATCAACATCTGTTGTTTCCTGTGTTGTTAATTTTAGTCATTCTGACAGGTGTGAGGTGATATCTTATTGTAGTTTTTGTTTATATTTCACTGATGATGAATGATGTCGAGCATCATTTTATGTGTTTGTTAGCCATCTGTATGTCCTTGGGAAAATGTATATTAATGTCTTCTGCCCATTTTTAACTTGATTATTTGTTTTTGGGGTATTGAGTTTGATAAGTTCCTTATATAGTTTGGATACTAACCCTTTATCAGATACGTCATTTGCAAATATGTCATTCCATAGGTTGCCTTTGTTTTATTGATTGTTTCTTTAGCTGTGCAGAAGCTTTTATTTTGATGAAGTCCCAATAGTTTATCTTTGCTTTTGTTTTCCTTGCCTTGGGAGACATATATAGAAAGAAGTTGCTACAGGCGATGTGAAAGAAGTTACTTCCTGTGTTCCCCTCTAGGATTTTCAGTGTTTCATGTCTCACACTTAGGTCTCTCATCCATTTTGAATTTATTTTTGTGTATGGTGTAAGAAAGAAGTCCAGTTTCATTCTTTTGCAGGTAGTTTTCCAGTTTTCCCGGTAGCATTTGTTGAATAGACTGTCTTTTTTCCATTGGGTATTCTTTCCTGCTTTGTCAAAGATTAATTGACCAGATGGTTGTAGGTCCATCTGAGTTTTCTTTTCTATTCCATTGATCTCTGTGTCCGTTTTGTGTCATTACCATTCTATTTTGATAACTATAGCTTTATAGTATAACTTGAAGTCCAGAATTGTGATGCTTCCAGCTTTTCTTTTCTTTTTTAAGGTTGTTTTTGGTTATTTGAGTCTTTTGTGGTTCCATACAAATTTTAGGATTATTTGTTCTAGCTTTGTGAGAACTCTTGGTGGTATTTTGATAGGTATTGCATTAAATGTGTTGATTGCTTTGGATAGTATGGACATTTTAACAATGTTCATCCTTCCAATCCATGAGCATGGAATATCTTTCCAGTTCTTTGTGTCAACTTCAATTTTTTTCATCAGTGTTTTCGTACAGACTTTTTACCTCTTTGGTTAGATTTATTCCTAGGTATCTTACTGTTTTTGGTGCAGTTGTAAATGGGATTGTTTCCTTAATATCTCTTTCTGCTGCTTCATTATTGGTGTATAGAAATGCAGCAGATTTCTGTATGTTTATTTTGTATCTGTGACTTTGCTGAATTCGTGTATCAGTTCTGGCAGTTTTTTGGTGGAGTGTTTCAAGTTCTCTATATAGAGTATCGTGTCATAGGCAAATAGTAAAAGTTTTACTTCTTCCTTGCTGATTTGGATGCATTTTATTTCTTGCTGTGGCTTGGAATTCCATTATTATGTTAAATAACAGTGGTGAGGGTGACATCCCTGTCTTGTTCCTAACCATAGAGGAAAAAGCTCTCACTCTTTCCTCACTGATGATGATAATAGCTGTGGGTTTTCATATATGGACTTTATGATGTTAAAGCATGTTCCATCTAACCTTACTTTGTTGAGGATTTTTATCATGAATGAATGTTGTACTTCATCAAATGCTTTTTCTGCATCTGTTAAACCAATCCTATCATTCTTTCTTTTATTAATGTGGTGTATCACCTTGGTTAATTTATGAATATTGAAACATACTTGGATCCCAGGAATAAGTACCACTTGATTGTAGTGAGTGATTCTTTTAATGTTCTGTTCAATTTGATTTGCCAGTATTTTATTGAGAAAATTTGTATTCATCAGAGCTATTGGCCTGTACTTACTTTTGTTTTTTTTGTTTTTTTTTTTTAGTTTTTGTCTTGTTTTACTATCAGGCTAATGCTGGCCTCATTGAATAAACTTGACTTTCTATTTTTTGAAATAGTTTGAGAAAAATAGGCATTAACTCTTCTTTAAATGTTTCATAGAATTCACCTGTGAAGCTGTCTGGTCCTGGACTTTTGTTTTTTGAGAAATTTTGATTACTGACTCACTTTCTTTGCTGGTTATCAGTCTGTTCCAGTTTTCTATTTCTTCCTGTTTCAGTTTTGGTAGTCTATATGTTTCTAAGAAATTATCAATTTCTTCCAGGTTTTTCAATTTGTTGGCATAGTTTTTCATAATATTGTCTTATAATTGTATTTCTGTAGTTTTGGTTGTTTTTTTCTCTTCTCTCATTTGTGATTTTATTTATTTGGGTCCTTCTCTTTTCCTCTTGATAAGTCTGGCTGGACGTTTATCCATTTTATTAATTTTTGTGAAGAACCAGCTATGAAACCAGCTATGGTTTTGCAGTGAAACTAGCTATGGTTTCATTGATCTGTTCTTTTGTTTCTTTAGTTTCTAAAACTCTAATATTTCTTTCCTTCTGATGTTTTTAGGCTTTGTTCTTTTTCTGGCTTCTTTAGGAGTTAGATTAGGTTGTTTATTTGAGGGCTTTCTTACTTCTTGATGTAGGCCTGTATTGCTAAATACTTCCCTCTTGGGACTGCTTTTACTGCCTCCCAAATGTTTTGGACTGTTGCATTTTTATTTTCATTTGTTTCTATGTATTTTTTAAATTTTGTCTTTGATTTCCTGTTTGACCTATTCATTGTTTAGTAGCATGTTGTTTAACCTCCATGTGTTATGGTCTTTCCAAATTTTTTCTTGTGGTTGACTTCTAGTTTCGTAGCTTTGTGGCCAGAAAAGTTGCATGGTATCATGTCAGTCTTTCTGTATTTGTTGAGGGCTGATTTGTGACCTAAAATGTGATCTATTCTGGATATTGTTTTATATGCACTTAAAAAGAATATGGATTCTGCTGTTTTAGGATGGAATGTACTGAATATATGTTAAGTCCATCTGGTCTAGCATGTCATTTAAAGCCATTGTTTCTTTGTTGATTTTCCGTTTAGATGATCTGTCCATTGATGTAACTTGGATGTTAAACTCCCCTAGTACCACTGTGTTGTCATCAATTGGTTCTTTTATGTTATTAATTGTTTTATATATTCAGGTGTCACTAAGTTGGGTGTATAAATATTTATAATTGTTAAGGTATTTTCATTGGATTGTTCCTTTTATGATTATAAAATGCCCTTCCTGGACTGTTTTTACAGTCTTTGTTTTAAAGTCTCATTTTTCTTATACAAATATTGCTACTCTGGCTTTCTTTTCACATCCATTAGCGTGATAAATTTTTCTCCATTCCCTCACTTTCAGTCTGCAGATAACTTAGGTCTGAAATGAGTCTCTTGTAAGCAGCATATAAATGGGTCTTGTTTTTTTCTCCATTCTGACATCCTGTGTTTTTGATTGGAACATTTCATCCATTTACATTAGAAGTAATTATTGATAGATATGTATTTGTTGTCATTTTATTTGTTGTCACTTATTTTGTCATTGTCTCGAGATTTTTTCTGCTCCTTTCTTGTCTTTGTGACGTTGGTCTCTCCTTTGCACTCAAAAAGTCCTCTTTAATATTTCTTGCAGGGATGGTTTAGTGGTCATCAATTCCTTTATTGTTTATTTGTCTGGGAAACTCTTTATCTATATTTCTATTCTGAATGATAGCCTTGCTGGATAGAATACGCTTGGCTACAGATTTTTCCCAGTCAGCCTTTGAATATATCATACCACTCCCTTCTGGTTTGCAGTGTTTCTGTTGAGAATTCTCCAGCTAACCTTATGGGTGTTCCCTTGTAAATTAAGGACTTCTGTTGCCTTTCTCCTTTGAAGATTTTTATTTATGACTATATTTTGCAAATTTAATTACACTATGTCTTGGTGTTGGCCTGATTTTGTTGATTTCAATGGGAGTTCTCTGTGCCTCTTGGATCTGGATATCTGGTTTCTTCTCCAGATTAGGGAAGTTTTCAGCTATTTTTTTCTCAAATCAATTTCCTGCCCCCTTTTATCTCTCTTCTTTTCTGGACTAATATAATACGAATATTTTTATGTTTGATAAACATCTTTTGTTCAGCTTCATTATTTTCTCTTCTCCATTACTAATTCATTCTTCATTCCTCTGCTTCTTCCAGGCTCTGTTCATTGCATCAATCCTGTTTCCAATATCATTTAATACATTCTCTATCTCTGATTAATTCTTTTTTAACTCTTTTTATCTCTGGGGTAAGGGTTTCACCGATGTCAACTATTCTGTTCTTAAGCCTAGTGAGTATTACGATTGTTTAAATTCTCCATCAAGCATACAACTTATATCTGTTTAACTTAGATCTCTGACTGTGGCCTTATCTTGTTCTTTCATTTGGGATAAATTTCTCCATCCAGGCTTTTTGTCTAAATCTCTGCCTTCTTTTCTGTGTTGGAAAAACCAGTTTTGTCTCCCGCTCCTGAAATTTATGGCCTTATGAAGAAGATGTCAAGTAGTGCCCAGGGCCTGATGCTTCAGAGAGTATCTCCAATGTGTGCTGCATGCATTGTGCTGTTGTGTTGTGGCTGCTCTCTCTTTCAAGCCAGTCATTTGTAGGAGCTCTCACTGCCTGCTGTGGGCAGTGTTTGGTCCCTGGCCTGAATGTGGCAAGTTTTAACTAGGTGTGCTCTGGTATGCTTGTGAAAGGAGACCTGACACCAGTTCCATCAGAACTGAGGCCCTGCAAAGCTCTGTGGTTGGGAGACATAGTGTGAACAGGGGTTTATATTGGTTTTCTGGGGGAGGAGCCCTCCACACTGAGACAGAGGCAAGCTTGACTGAGGACAGTTCTGCTAGAGTGCAGTAGGATAGCACTTGGTGTACCCAAATTAGGCAGCCAGTGTCAGTGCTGTGCTGCTTCCCACTGGTGGCCCTATGTTTATTCTGAGGGGCAGAGAGGGAAATGGCACCAGCCAGTTCCTTTGTTCTGGAGGGGCATCTCCGTGAATATTACCTCTCAGAGACACACTCTAAGAACAGTGAAGAGTGCCCCCTCTGTGTGCCCCATGCATTCCCCAGATTACCATTTTTATGCTGTTCACCCCTCGGTTATTTGCTTGCCCTCTCTCCAGGAGCAGCACAGTGCCCTCTGAGCTCTATCCCAGTCAAGCCTGCTGACCATTGAAACTCAAGTCTTTAAGCCCTGCTGGCTGCAAGAATCATTGTTTGTGGTTTTGATTTGAATTTTCCTGATGGCTAATGACATCATGTTTTCATACAGCTATCTTCTTTGGAAAAATATCTATTTTTCTTCCCATTTTAAAATCGGATTGTTCAGGTGGTTTTTTTTTTTTTTTTGTTTTTTTTTTGCTATTGAGTTCTATTAGTTTTTATATATTTTAGTTTTTAGCCCTTTATCGCATAAATGATTTGCAAATATTTTCTCACATTCCATAGGTTGCCTTTTCATTTTGTTGATAATGGTTTTGGCTGTGTGAAAGTTTTTTACTTTGATGTAGTCTCACTTGTTTATTTTTGCTTTTGTTGTTTTTGCTGTAGGTGTCACATTCAAACAATCATTGCCAACATCTATGTCAGGGAGCTTACTGCATATTTGTTCTTCTAGGAGTTTTATGGTTCATGTCTTAACTTCAAGTCTAATCCATTTTGAGTTCATCTTTGTGTATGTATAAAATAGTAATCCAGTTTCATCCTTTTGCATGTGGGTGTTCAATTTCCCCAACATTATTTATTGAAGAGACTGTTTTTTCCTTATTGTTCTTTTCCACTGACGTATGTGTCTGTTTCTATGCCAGTACTATACTGTTTTAGTTGCCAGAGATTTGTGATATACTTTGAAATCAAGGAGGATGATACCTCCAGCTTTGTTCTTCTTTCTCAAGATTGCTTTGGCTATTCTATATGTTATGAATTCATACAAGTTTTAGGAAACTTGTGAAAAACGTGATGGGAATATTGATCGGGATTGCAGTGACTGTGTAGATTTCTCAGTAATATGAAAATTTTAAAAATAATAATTTTGATCCATGAAAATGGGATATCTTTTTATTTTTGTCTTCTTCCATTTCTTTTATCAAAGTCTTGAAGTTTTCAATATACAGTCTTTTACTTCATTGGTTAAATTTATTTTTAGGTATTTTATTCTTTATGATGTAATTGTAAATGAGATTGTTTTCTTAATTTCTCTTTTTGATAATTCATTATTAGTGTATAAAGACACAACATGCCTTTGTGTATTGATTTGGTTATTTGCATTTTTATTTAATTCATTTATTTTAATCGTTTTTGATGTGGTCAAAACGTTTAGGATTTTCTGTATATAATATGTCATCTGCAAAGAGTGACAGTTTTATTTCTTCCTTTCAAATTGGGATGACTTTCTTCCTTCCTTTCTTTCTTTCCTTCCTTTCTTCTTTCTTTCTTTCTTTCTTTCTTTCTTTCTTTCTTTCTTTCTTTCTTTCTTTCTTTCTTTCTTTCTTTTTCTTTCTTTCTAAGTAGCTCTGGCTAGATTGTTTAATACCATTGAATAAAAGTGGTGTAGTAGAAGGAAGGAAATAACAAACATCAGAGCTGAAATAAATGACATGAAGACTAAAAACACCACTGAAAAACCAATTACACTGAGGGCTGTTTCTTTGAAAAGATAAGGAAAATTCTCATACCCTTATCTACACTCACCAAAAAAACTGTCTCAAATACATACAATCAGAAATGAAAGAAGAGATGTTACAATTGATACCAAATAAATACAAAGGATCATAAGAGACTACTTTGAACAGTTATGTACTAGCAAATTGGACAACCTAGAAGAAATACATAAATTCCTAGAAACATAAACCTACCAAGACTGAATCCTGATGAAATAGGAAACATTAAAAAATCAATTACTAAAAAAGGTTGAATTACTAATCTAAAACCTCCCAACAAACAAAATTCCAGGACCAGATAACTTCACTGGAGAATTCTATTAAAACATTCAAGGAATAATTAATATTAATCCATCTCAAACTCTTACCAAAAAACAGAAGAGGAGAGAACTCTTCCAAACTCATTTTACAAGGCCAGTACTATCCTGATGCCAAAATCAGTCAAATATGTCAAAAGAAAGAAAATTACAGGTCAATATCCCTTATAAACATAGATGTAAAAATCCTCAAAATATTAGGAAATCAAATTTAACAATAAATTAAAAACATAAATTATTATCAAGTTGGATTTGTTTCAGGGACATAAATATTTGATTTCTAGTTTCATACCATTGTTGGAAAGATACTTGATATGATTTCAGTCCTCTCAAATTTATTAAGATGTATTGTGGCCTAATGTATGATCTATCTTGGAGTATTCCATGTCCACTTGAGAAAAATGAGTATTCTGTTGCCTTTGGGTGGAATGTTCTGTAAATATCTGTTAAGTCCATTTGGTTTAATGTGCTATTTAAGGCTGATGTTTCCTTATTGATTTTCTGTCTAGATGATCTATCCATTGATATAAGTGGGACATTAAAGTCCTCTATTATTTTATTGCTGTCATTTACTCCCTTTAGGTCTATTAATATTTACTGTACATCTTTAGGTGCTTTCATGTTGGGTACATAAATATGTACAATTATTCTATCTTTTTTTGGATTGACACCTTTTTCAGTATGTAATGCCCATCTTTTTTTGTACAGTCTTTATTTTGAAGTCTGTTTTCATCCTCTATAAGTGTAGGTTCTACAGTTTTCTTTTGGTTTTCACTACATAGAATAGCTTTTTCCATCCTTTTACTTTCAGTCTGTGTGTGTACTAATATCAAAAATGAGTTTCTTGTAGGCCTTATATACATGGGTTTTGTGTTTTTATCCATTCAGCCGCTCTATGAATAAAATACTTGGGAATGAACTTAGCCGAGGTGGTGAAATATCTATACTTCAAAAGCTATAAAACCACTGATAAGAGAAATTAAAGATGACATAAACAAATGAAAAGTTATTCTGTGCTCATGACTGGAATAACAAATATTGTTAAAATGTCCCTACTACCCAAAGCAATCTACAGATTTAATGCAATCCCTATCAAAATACCAACAACATTTTTCACAGAACTGGAACAAATAATATTAAAATTTATACAGAACCACTAAAGGCCCAAAGTAACCAAAGCAATCTTGATAAAGAAGAATAAAGGTGGAGGTATCACAATCCCAGATTTCAAGATATACTGCAAAGCTATAGCAATCCAAACAGTACTGGCACAAGGAAGGAAGGAAGGAAGGAAGGAAGGACACATAGATCATTGGAACAGAATAGAGAGCCCAGAAATAAACCATGCTAATATGATCAATGAAACTATGTGAAAATAGGCAAGAATATCCAATGGGAAAAGGACAGTCTCTTCTATGAGCGTATGAGCTCTTTTCTGTGTGATACTGGCAAGCTGGAGCAAGGAAGAGGGAGAAAACCAAGATGAGTGTCCACAGCCTACATTCCTGACAGTAGTCCATAGGTCACTAAAGGTGTGCCAAATCTGAAGCCTGCTTTTTAGGCAAAAGCTCCAGGACAAGCAACAGTTCTCCTTTACAGGATAGGAACAACTTTATATAGATAGATAATTTGCTTTTTAGTTCTATTGTTGTTTTTGTATGTTTCTTTGTTTTTGTTCTGCAGAAGCACAGAATTAAATCAATCGTGATTCTGGGGTTATGGTACCCTGTCACTGTGGGCCCATTCATAGCCTGTGCCCTTCCTTCCTTCATTTATTTCATTAGTTATCTTTTTGTAAATAACAGAATAACCATTGACAAATCTAAAACAAACCCTAGAAAGTCTGCATCTAACCATTTGGTTTATTTTGGCTAATGCATTTCTCTGCCTTCTGCTAACTTGAATTTAGGATTGTTCTGAATTCTATTTCATTATTTGTTACATTTCCTTTTTATATAGTTTATCATATCTATATGCGTTTATAAAATATATATTTTATATTTTAATTATTTTTTAGTCTTTAAAAAGGTTTCATGTTATATAGAATCATTACCATTGATTGATGAATCAGTTGACTTTCTTTCATATGTATTAGTACATATTATTATATTTCTTTTATTTTAACTGCTGGATAATATTTCATTAAGTGAATATAACACTGTTTACCCACTTTCGGATTTAGGAACATTTGGGTTTTTGCTATTTATTACAAGCAGTGATAATATGAACATTCTTGAATTAATAAGTGTTCCCTCTTGCAGCAAGTACAGTGGTTTGTTTTGGGTATATACTTAGGAATATTATTAATATATCATAGAATACTTATAGTTGTTTATATTTATTATGAATATTTGTCAGGTTTTAGTTTTTATGATTTAAAACTACCAAACTAAAACAAAGGAATTGAAAGACGGTTTCTTCTTCAATGGTGTTTTGAAAATAATATGATCTATATTTAGCGTGAAAGAGTTCAATTGTAGATGAATATAGAAAAAATTGCTTATAAATGGGCCTTCTTGTACTTTGAGAATCTCATTTTGTCATGATGCTCTTTATTTCTTTGTAGTCACTGAGAAATAAATTATCTTAATTGTAAATCAAGTGGTACATTGACACAGTTATAACCCAACTTTTGGCAGGTAAATGATACTATAAGGAGATAAATAAAGATCAATTATATCTGGAAATATTTAAAATGCTTACTCCATTATAAAGAACAACTTTCAGGGAAAATGACCTCTGTGTTCATAACTATCCTTCTTCTTTCCTTATTAACATTTATTTTAGCATTTTAGATTTTCAGTGTTTTCTAAAATGTTATAAACTAAATGCTTTTATATTATTTCTACCCATTTAATGACTTTCACAATTGCTAGGATGCCAGTAATTTTATTTTCAAATTGAAGTTGTTGAAATTCAAATTATGTTGAATCTTCTAGCAGCAGGGATCAAATCTAGTTCTTGTTATGTAATTGCCTATTCAGAAGTATACCCTTGTAAACATTGCCTCTACAATATATGCTTTTTGACATTCTAATGGATTTTCCATATTACCTCTTAAGTAGCAGCTTGAATTGATGATAGTCCTTCAGACTATTAATAAATTCTGCCATCATTCTGCCATAATTGATCACATTTACTACTATGCTTTCCTTGCCCCATTTTGAGGAGAAAATATAGATAAAATATTTTTGCATATAATCCCTTTTAATGCACATTAACATTTGCTATAAATTTTCCTTTGTACTGTCAGCAAAAGTATCCATGAGCAAAAAAGGGCTTATCTGTCCTTTGAATGATTAAAAGGTTGAAGCAGCCACAGTAAACAGTGATTGTAGAAAGTGAAGCAAAAGTAAACTAAGCCCTTTTTCATACTCCTGATTCTCATATAGTGATGGTTTTCCCCATTTTGGTAACCACTTTTCATTCTATTGAGCTAGTAAGAGCCATAATGTACTTTCAAATGTGTAAAATTATGTAGGAATCAGTATTAGTCTGCATTGGCTTCCTGGTCCCTTTTCCTTACCACCAAAATTACCTCATAGGAAATAATAAATGAAATCCCACCATTTTGTTCACTCATGTATTCAGTAGTAAATGAAAATTACATGAGCCCAACATGTAAGTTCTACATCCTTCTTTTCACTATGTATCACCATTTTATATATATATATATATATATATATATATACACATATATATATATATATATATATATATATATATATATATATATATATAAAACTTCCTTTAAGGCATTCTTTAACAGTATTTTCTTTTAGAAAAAGATATACATGATACTTTTATCATTGATAGCTGCCCGACCCTTGATGCAGAAGTGTTCTTTAGTAACCTAGTTAAAAACTGTAATAAGTGATTGGTTGTCAAGGGCGGAAATGTTTGAAGTTCTTAGTGACAGTGTATATAATAGAAATATGTTGGGACACAAAATCTCACTTATTAGGTTAAGTAGAAAGTGAATTTATTTTGCATAAAAATTATGTTATAGATGGAGATAAGGTTTTTCATCAGGACAAAAGTCCTCTTAATCCAAGATTAATCTATTGTAGTATGTACTGTTGTTTGGCTTATAACTACTTGCAATTGGTAATATTCTTTTTTTCCCCTAAGGAAAACTTTCTGAATTTCAGCTCATTTTCTACCTGGGCAACAGCATTTGAACATAAGATAGCTACATAAGAGAATACATCTGCCTACATAGCTAGATTGCAGATCTGCATTAGGTCATCACTTCTGTGAAGTGAAGGGCAGTTGCCTGGACTGAAAGTGGTAGTGAGTGCTTTAGACTTATATTCATTAGCCTACTTGAGTGTACATCGTTCACAATTTGGGACACTGACCGTTGTTGCAGAATATTCTCCTAGGCTTCTAACTCGCATGTGTGAGAGGGAATGAAGAAATCAATAGCTATTCATGGATTAATACAGCAATGTAGTCAGTAATTATTGATCACTTACTATGCGCCAGAAACATTATTTAACTGTGCTACACATCAGGGTCAGTGTTTTGAAGGACTGTTCCAAAGTGTTCAAAGTGTAGTGGCCAGACATCAAACCCACCTACATTAATTATTTTTAAAAAAGTAGCTCTAGGTTAGCCAATCAACTATGTGTGACTTGGGGTCACTGCTTAATTTTTCTGGCATGTATTTTGTCATCTATAAAATGAGGGCAATAACTAGATATTATCAAGATTCTTTTAAGTTACATTTTTTTGATATTTTAAAATACACAAACCAGAAAGTATGAATAATGGCCCAGTGAAGGTAATGGTGCATTTCTGTAATAAGGTCTTCTGTGTTCATAAATTGCTAGATTCATGGGTAAAAGGCAGTACAACTGATGTCTGTCCACAGTTGGGGGAAGTGGACTGCCAATGAAGTTGTCACCATTTGGAATCACAAGGTCCAAGAGTCATGCAGAATTTAAACTCAATCCAGGCAGATTAGATTGGAAAATGATGTGTGCCTGGGTAGCTTCTGCTTCAAGGAGCAGTGGTCTTTAGTGCAACGTGACTAACAAAGTGATAGTTCACAGGAACTCTTGTGATTGATGCAGGTATCCACTAGCCAGAATATTGTTAGATGCTAGAACTGTAAGAGAAAACTGCGGGAAGAATGGTCCAGCCATGTTATGGGGAGCATTCATAGGAACAAACAAGGGTAACAGGACCACAGTTTTATGGGCATATTAGTTAGGGATCAGCAGTTCTAAGCTACAGAAGTCATCTCTGATTAACAGAAACAGAAAAGCAATGCCATTAAAGAAAATCTGTTAGCTCACACATTGAAC
Source organism: Felis catus (assembly GCF_018350175.1). Taxonomy (NCBI): domain Eukaryota; kingdom Metazoa; phylum Chordata; class Mammalia; order Carnivora; family Felidae; genus Felis; species Felis catus. The sequence continues at coordinate 69,826,421 of NC_058372.1, read as the reverse complement.
TGGAAAGCTGAAGGGTCAGGTTTAGAAAAAGGTAGAAAGCAGGTAGTCTGGGAGGCTGGCAGCAAAAATTGCTCAGCAGTACCACTAGTGTGTTGCTGCTATAATGAATAAACTACAGCTAGTTTCAGTGATTCTGCACAGGATTCAGACTTACGAGAGGGAATTTCCAAATGGCTTAACTGGTGTCATGTGAACACCTTTCAGCTAGGAATAAAGGCATCTTGATTTTTTAGTATTAAAAAAGACTCTGCACAATGGGGTAGGGACATAGGACACAAAAGGAAATTAAGATGTTATTTCCAAAAGGAGAACTATTGTCCACTGCCCTGGTAGCATTCAGGATGAAGATCCAGATTCAATGGGGAATGAGAATGATAACCAGGAGCCAGGGCAAAAAGTCCGGCATGTGAACAATGTGCAAAGAATTTGTTTGCTGAGGGTTCAGTCAGGTGAAATCCATTCCTGAGCTCTCTGGTTGGTAGAAAGATGTCTCCTAAATATACCACTATGTCTCTCTGAATCAAGAGCTCAAAGGACTGATTTGTCTATGGCAGGACAGCAAATTAAATTATCTAATAAAGCATGTTACATAGTTTCTAGCACACAGACTTATGGCTAACATTTATTGATTATCATAATCATCATAGTCACCCTTAAATTTGAGTAGGAAGAGATTCAGGCAGGGGTTGAATTTCTGTATGACTCAACTATGAGTTCACTTATAATTAATGTAAAAGTCTTGGAACATCAGGAAATAAGAATAAATAACTGTTTAACATTATCTCTGTTCCTGTTTGTATGACTCCGTACCAGTCACTTAACCTTTCTGTGCCTCTTTCCTCCTTTGTAAAATGAGACTAAAGAAATGATAGTATTGCCTATTTTGGAGTTAGCTATGAGGATTGAATGAAAAAGTAACATGTAAAGCACCGAGAGGAGTGGTTGGTGCATAAAAGACACTATCTAAGTGCTCGTTTTCTTAGTTTTATTTATTTATTTATTTATTTATTTATTTATTTATTTATTTATTTATTTCTATTTTAGTTAACATGCAGTGCAATATTGGTGCACTGATAAGAGTAGAAACTATTATTTTTTTTTTACTTTGCAGTTCATAAAGTGTTTGATATTTTTATTTCATTCACATAAATAATACTGTGGTGAGATTAATCTTTTTAAAATTAACAATGAAGAAATGGAGGTTTTATTTATATAACAGGGATGTAGTGATATCCTCATCTTTTAACTCTCAATTACTGGACCTTGTAAACTGTGTAAAAAAGTTTATCACTGAAGGACCTTCAGCAAAGAGACAAAACCCCCTGTGCTTGGCAATAACATTCAGTAATAATGGGTAGTTGCATTTAACGTTGTTGATCTAATCATCAATGCATACATTCTGAAGAAACACATTTCCCGAGCAGAAATACAGATACTCTTTGTTCTCTATACTTTAAAACTGAAAAACAAATGTTCTATATTATAATGAGGAAGTGAGGGTGTTGAATTACTTGTCAGGTCACAGTATGGCTTGGCCATCATGGCCCTCTGTTCTCTGTTCTTCCATTACCCCACAAGCCACAACCTGCCTTTTCATCTCTGCCTTCTACAATGTATTCTCTTCTGGGCTTCACTGTTATTTCTGTGTATTTCTGTATGGTAAAAACAGAAAGCCTCTCAAATGGAACTGGATGTAGTGCTGATTGACAAGACAGAGTGCAAGGAACAGTCCTCACATCTCTTTTCCCCAGACTGAAGGAAAATGACTAAACAAGAACTGCCTAAACTTTCTTTGAGAACATATCACTGAGATGTTTTTAATTCATTACTTATTAATATGTTTTCCCCTGTGAATGTAAAGAGTTATGAAGACATTTTCTTTCTACTTCATAAGATGCTTTAGAAATGTCAAATATTGTCAACAGGATTATACTGATCAATTCTAATCATGAAATAGGGATATTTTTCTTTATAGTCACAACAAAAAAGTATGATTTTGGAGCCAGTATAGAGAAATTATGCTTCATGTGTATTATTTGTTTCCATGTCTAAGACTTAGGAATTAACTCTAATCCATACACGGTTGTCTGATCTTGATCCTTGCATTTTGGAAGATTTCACTTGCGTTTCCTTAGAAAGTGTTATACTGGCTTACAAAACAATCAGATACTAGAGTTGAATTTATATCTGTTTCAAATGCGACCAATTGGAAACCTCTTACCACGCTTCTTTTATGTTTCCAAACATGACAAGATGCTTTCAATCATCTGATTTTACTTAATAGAGTGTAAATTTCCTACTACTATAATTCTCATAAGTGCATGAAGCATATGTCTAAGAACCTTTTTTAATGTTTATTTATTTATTTATTTATGAGAGAGAGAGAGAGAGAGAGAGAGAGAGAGAGAGAGAGAGAGAAGGGGAGGGGCAGAGAAAGAGAGAATCCCAAGTAGGCTCCATGATGTCAGTGCACAGCCCGATGTGGGGCTGGAACTCATGAACCATGAGATCATGCATGACCTGAGCCAAAAATCAAGAGACAGACACCCTACTGAGTCATCCAGGTGCCCCGAAGAAGAACTCTAAAAAGAATGAAAACTGGAGTTTTACTTCCAGGGCAACTATTGTCTGCACTCAATTTCTATTTTTGCACAGTTAGAGTGTGGCAGCTGTGGATAGTTGAGTGCTGAGAGTGAAGACTGTTGACTCAGTGGCTTGTTGCTATTTTAATCATGGCTCTGATTTCTGTTTCCAGTCCTGTGACTATGGGCAAATTGCTTACATGCTCCGTGCTTGCTTCCTCATCTAACTGGGGATAATAGTATACTTAAATCAAAGATTGTTAGAAGGATTAAGCAAAACAATAAATTTAAAGAACTTGGTGGAGTGCCTAGCACATGCCAAGGGTTTATTATGCTGGGTATTACTACCAGCCTTAATAAAGTGACAGTACAAAGGCACATGGCTTATATGATATGTGTGGAAGAGAATCTGTTTAAAAGCAAAATACCTCATGAGCCAAGATCATACTAACTTCAGAAATTATTAAATTTTTACATAGGAATAATATCAGTATATTTATTTGGAATTGGAGTCATCCTCACATTTCTATAGAGTTATTTCCAGCTGTTTTTTTGTTTTCGTTTGTTTTTTTAATAATTGGAGTAACCATATTCTCTCAGTCTAGTCTCTGATGTGCTCTTCCCTAGACTATATTAAGTTGCAAGATAAGGTGCGTGGTCATATCCGGTAAACCCTACTTCCTGGTCATGGGCCACTGTGGAAGGGAGTAAGCCACACATTTTAAAGGCCTGAGGTCCCTCTGTTCAGAGGAATGTCCTGACTGGAGTTCTAGAAAGGAAGGTCATGATAGGTCAGTTCTGAGGGCCTCTTCACATCCTTGATGCAAGTCAGGGCAAAAAGATACCAAAGGTGTAGCCACTCCTTGTGGTGGGACCCCTTAAAGAACACAAGGTAAAATAGAAGAAAGGAAACTTTTTTCCCCCTCCAAACTTTAGAATTCATTTGAAAAGATTTAGATCTCTTTTTTACAAAACAAATGTTGAATTCCAGTGTGTATGTGAGAGCAAAATAACAAATACATCCTTTTCCCTGATGGTTGAATGTCTGGCCTTTCTAATGCTCCTGAAATCATTAATCATTCATGAAAATGTCTTAATGGTTAAGTTGTTAAAGTTAAAGCAGTGATAGCTCTCTGTTCCTTCATTATGTCAAGGGTTCTGTCCTTAGGCAACTTGGAGCTCACAGTAATGTGGTAAGGATGCAGCGTGGTAGAAATAAACATAAGAGTTGAGAATAAGCAATCATTTATTAACTATTTATTTATATCTCATCATATTCCAGAAGGATTTAAAGAAGGTAGAATTTCATCTCTATGGCTGTGATATAGAATAATATATTCATAACTAGGCTATATTTACCTTATCTATAAAAACAGATCTCTGGGAATAAGATGAATATTCTGATATTTGGGGGTGCCCACTTAAGAGTGAAGTACCATCACATCTGCATCTCTCTGCATTTTATACCAAAGACTAATACAGAAAGCTATAGTTAGTATATATCTCATAAAGTTGAATTATAATTTTTTTAAATGCCACCAATAGGGAGTAATTTTAGTGAAGTAACTAAGAAATAAATGTAAAGATGGTAACTGTTTAAAGTGCTATTCAGGTTGACTGATATGTTTGCAAATTTGTTACTCATTTTAAGTGAATTAGGAATAACTAAGTTTCCTCAAATCCTACTTTGGAATTTAAGGCACATACATAGAGGGAAAGCTAAAAAATTTTCAGTTAAATAACTTGGGATGATTGGATTTCTATTTTTTGAATGATTTTTTATGTATTAAGCCTTCCTGTTCAGTAAAATCCATGATTATAGCAATGGTTCTCTACCATTAGTGGGTATCAGAATCACCTAAAGGACTTGACAAAACAGATTTCTGGCTCCACCCTAGCCTTTCTGATTCTGTAGTAGATCTGGAGCAGGACCCAAGGATTTGTGTTTCTAACATGTTTGAAAGTGTTGCTGATAATTCTGGCCTAGGGATGATATTTGAGAACCACTGCTTTGCATATAGATCAGAGACAAATGAGGTTAATGTTATCTATAAATCTTGATGCCCCCATGGATTGGCTATGGAACATTTGGAACTACTGACTGAAATACAGCAAAGTTCACCAACCTATAAGCAACTAAAACAAAAATTATATTAAAATATCCAAAGAAAATATTGCAATATATATATCTATATATGAATTATAAAATTACTTCAGTGTCTTGAATGTTAGACTTATATTATCTTTATACAAGCTTTGTTTCCTATTAGTTATAGATTCTTAAAACTAAAGGACTTTCATATTAAATAGAAAATTAAAAAAGAGGCCAACATCATTTCCTATATGTCAATCATACTCCATAATACTCAGGCAGTTCTTACAAGAGCAGCCTATTCATTGACCAGATAAATTTAGTGCTGTCCAATTCTATAAATAATTTAAAAAGAATGAATTGGCTTTCGATAATAAAAATCTTTTTTTTTCAAAAGCAGATAAATATTTTCACTCTGATTATCTCCTTCAGAAAATACAAGCTATTGATGCTGTTGCATCATTATAGTGACCACTAAAAGAAAGCTCTGCTTTATGAATTTGCTAGAAGCTAAAACTTAGTATGTTTAGTTTTCATATGTGCAGATAACCTGTTTGTACACAAAGTTGGTGCATAATATTTGATGAATAAATGAAACCAAGTTATCATGAGCTAGAACCATCAATATTTCTTAAAAATCTACACATTTATATAAAATTCTGGAAATGTAAATGGCTTGTTTCCTTGTCTCTCTAGGATAACTACCCTTATCTGTAGGATGCCAACAAATATGATGGAAAAGTACAAGTTTGTGAAAGAATTGCATTACACACCACCAATATCTATTTATAGATCCAAGGATAAAACAATCAGATTTGTTTTCTCTCCCCACCAGGTGGAGCACTGTAGCCTGACAGTTCACTTAGCCCATCTTTAAAGAGAGCTTTGTATTTTTTAGAACATAATTGAAGATTATCTGTAACTTACCTAAAGAGTCTTTACTATCATAAATACTACTATAAAAAGAATAAGAATTTAGAAAAGAATAAATAAGCTGTTGCTCCAAGATGACGGTAGATAGAACAACTGCTCTGCGGAGGCTGAAGAATCCAAAATAAGCTCATCACTGCCATGGTGTAAGATTCGTAGTTGAAGGCATATAAGGCTTTGATGACAATTGCCAAGAAGTGGTATTTATGAAACTTTCACGAAGTGCTGGCACAATTTGTAATGAGAAGGAAGTGTAGTAGATTAATCAGGAGTGTGGACTGGGAAGATAGAATTCCTGGGGGTGAAACCTAAGTCTTCCACACTTGGTGCTGTAAACTTGGGCAAGTTGCTGAACATTCCTTTGCTGAGTTCCTCATCTCTAAAATGGAGATAATAAGGTTATCACATGGGTTGTTGGGAGAATTAAATGAATAAATACAGGCAAAATGCTTAGCTAAGTGCTGGCTGGCACCTACTGTATCTCTCTACATGAGTGTTATACTATATGAATGTTGGCACTTATCATTTTTATCATTTCTTCCATTTTTAGGATTATGTGGTTCTCTTTATTTCCTATCCTATCCTAAAATCAATTTCAGCACTGCCTAATTTCTACTGTCTCCATTATTCTTATCCCCCAAATTTTAATTGTAAAGTTAGACATTAATCAAATCTTAATTGCTACAGTGTTCTTAAATAATTTTAATTCTAGTTTAAATTATTCATTCATTCTCTCTTACACCATCTTACTGAAACAGAGATACAGATGTCTCATTTTGTCTTCTTTTCACCAACATTTTTAGACCTCAATATTGGACGGTTAACACTGTTGGAAATTGAAACCCAGGATAATGATTAGGTATCATATAATTGATTAAAGTGAACTGTTTACATAAAATTAATACCAAATGGAAGTAAAATGTATCTCCATTCTGTACATTAAATGATGATCTCAACATCTTGTCTGTTCCTCTAAAATAAATACATTTTCTAGACTAATTTTCAAACAATGAAGCTTTGAAGACTACTGGAATTAAGAAATCTGTTCTAGTTACAAAAGGCTTCGTAGGAACATTGTGTTAGCTGACTGCAGTGGAAAAGGGCTACTGCTGTTGCTTATGTAATTACCAAACTTTGTCTAATCATTAAGAGTAAGGATGGGGAGATGTCATGGGTAGTGGATTTTGTGTAGTGTCATCAACTATTCAAATCCCAGGAATCAAATATTAGAAAAAATCCTCCTAATTCAAGATATGGGTTACACTTCTTGTGCTCAACTTGTATGTGTGGAGAACAATTTGCCCCAATTCTCCATCCTCCCCTATATCTATGCCCTTTGCCATGTAGCTTTGCAAGTTCTCCCACTCTGGGCAGAGGGTTCTCTGTGCTTGACCATTTGGTGTACTTTGGCTTATGAATGTAGACAGATTAGTGTAACTTTCTCAACCTAGCCCTTTCCTTTCACCAATCTGTCATTGCCACAGAAGACCTGAGTTGGTGCCCTGAGTAGCTGCCTCCCTCTTAACCTGGGCCCCAGAGTAGGAACAAATGGAAGAGACCAAAGTCCAATTTATAACAAATAACCTAGCCCAGTGGGGTCTGCAACGCACGAAGAGCTTTCCAACAGAGCCCAGTTCAGACGAGCCGATCCCCAAATGACTGACCCACAGACACCTGAGAAATAAATATTTATTGTTGTATGCCACTGAGATTTTGTAGTAGTTTGTTTCATAACAATAGGTGAATGGTACATATGTTGAGTTTCAGTATAAAAAAACAGTTTTCTACAAAGCTAGAAATAATTCCAAAAATAACTATGGTAGATGATGATATACTTTTCTATACATTGTTTTTTTCAAAGACCAGTGGCATTTAAGAATGGTAATTAACTTATGAAACAGTATCACACATAATTAAGAAAGCAAATTTGTATTTGTTGTGCCCTAAATTGCACCATAGGAAAGTGCATAATGTGTACTTGTTAAGCTAGTTGGTTATGATTTTAATAATTGAAATAAAGTCGATGTAACTGGAAAATTCAACTAAAACTTTTAATAAGTATAAATATACTTTCAGTAAGTATAAAGTATATTTCTGGACAGATGTTAGATTTGTAAAAATTTGTAAAATATTAATGACTTAAAAATACATGGTTTAACTACATTTTAATAACAGGAATATTATATACAGTAAACAAAATGAAAACAACATTTTAAGCAATGAGTTAGTACTTTCAGATGACTTGACAGGTATGTTGATTTTATGATACTGAGGGGCATTAGGTTTATAAATGTAAAAGACTCTTCTACATGACTCCCTCTAAACTGATAGACAATGATGTAAGTGAAACTATGTAAAAAAATGTTTAAAAATTTCACTTATAACCACTGAAAGACTGTTGATAAAGCAGCAAAACTTTTAAGATCTGTTCCCTTTTAGTATCTATTACATATAAATCTTTTAAAATGTAAATATCACTTATGAGATAGGCAATTAATGTCCACTATAGAGAATAATAGAGCTAGACTATATTGAGTAATATATTGTAAAATACAGTTACATGGAAATAAGGGCATTCTCAACTGAAACTGGCTGATTTTAGTATAGAAATAGGACTCATAATCTTTTATACACAATTTAAAACTATTGAATTAATGATTATGTTTAGAGATCCACTTAAAATGTTCATTTAAAAAACATTATTGAAAATATTTTAAGCAGAAGATCTTCATACTTCAGTATGCTTCTGACATTTAGTAAATTGCTAAGGAGGTGAGTTATTTTCAACAGTTTCAACTGAGTTCAAGAGAATGCCTAGTCTCCATAAATAAAAGGTAAATAAAGGAAATGCATCAGAGAGTTGGAAAATAGTTTCATCATGCTTTTGAAGAAATTTCTGGATTTCTTGGTCTTCAGGCCCTATACCTGAAGTGTTGCCTTCTTTGGTTTCCTTTTGAAGAAGCTGCTCCAGAACCCAGAACAGGGAGAAGATATTTTCATAGTGTGTCACATAACTGGCTTGCACCTACAAAGAAACAACAAACTCCTTTAAAAAACATATTGGTTGTAGCTCAGCTCAGACAAAGCCAAATAAAGATATTAAATTTTCAGACAAAAAGTAAATACTTGATATATTTAAAACTGTCTTCCTGTCCTTTAACTGGGATAGAGAGAGAGAGAACAAGGGAGGACATTATTTTTCAAAAACTTTATGATTTTGGTGAATGATTTCTCTTAATGGCTTACAAAGCTCCAAACCCCTTGTCTGTATTACCCCTATAATTCATTATTCAGGTGAATCTGAGAATATTTGACAATGTCTTGTGTGTTGAATTCAGTGTTGTGATAAAGACTTCCGATGCATGCCACCCTTGCCAATGATAACACAAAGATGCTTATGGGTAGGGTTTAAGAACACATTTCAATGTATAACTCAGTCCTAGAACAGTTATGATCTGTAAGAGACTAGACATGATCTCATTCTACACAAATCAAGGAGGAATAGGATTAGACTGTGTGGAATTGGATACATGGTCATGAGGAAAAATGTGGATGTGTCTTATAGAAGTTATTACTTGACTCTAGATGGTTGAAAGTGGGATGAGTCAAAGTGAGGCCTAAAAGCACAATGGAAAGCATAACATGAGGGAAGACAGGAAATCAGTTTTAAGATATCAACTGGCTTTATCATTTGCTTACTGAGACATGTGTTGGAAACATTCCCCAAATCTACCCACTCTAATAAAACATAAAAGAGACATTCTCTTAGAGTTCATAGGAATGTATTCTTCAACAAGGGGGGGGGGTCCTTAAACAATTAAATATATACAGATATCTGATACTTTCTTTTATTGAGGTGCAATTGACATAACATGTTTCAGGCATAAGGTAATGATTTGATATTTATATACATCGCAAAATGGTAAATCTAGTTAACATCTGTCACTATACATAGTTACCAATTGTTTCCCTTGTGATGAGAACTTTCAAGATCCACTCTCCTAGCTACTTTCAAATATGCAATACAGTATTATTAACTACAGTCACCATGCTGTACATTATATTTCTATGACTTAGATTCATTTTGTAACTGGAAATTTGTACCTTTTCATTCCATTCACCCATTTCAGCCACCTCCTAACCCCTACCTCAGGCAACTACCACTCTGTTCTGTATATCCATGAGCTTGGTTTTGGTTTTGGTTCAATTTTGTTTTATTTTTAAATATCCCACATATAACTGCATTATATGCTGTTTACCTTTATTCTGTCTGGCTTCTGTCACCTACCATACTGCCCTCAAGGTACATACATGGCACAAACGGCAGATTTCATTATTTTTCAATAGCTGAATAACAATCCATTGTGTGTGTGTATGTGCATGCATGTGCACGCACACGTGTGTGCACACACTCACACACACATGTATTCTCCCTTCTGATAAAGGCCATAGCATCCCAGGCAATTTGAGGGCAAGAGTGTGAAGCAGTGAGAGTGTCTTGGTACCTTTCCATTGGTTTTGGGCCTCTTACTTTGGGCATGTTCACCTTTACTTACAGGTGGACTGGGATCCCCACTGTCATGTTGTTTTGGACTTTGCTCTTACTCTCACCAGGATTTATCTGTCTTGGGTTCTACCTACATCCTAAATGCCTATACTAAATCATTTGATACATTCCTTTAAGATATCGACAGTTATAGAATATTATTTTGAAATGAACTCCTCTCTGTAGGGACAGCATGCACTCACCTAACATGCCCTAGCGGCCTTTCCTCTCAACTCGACTAAAAGGGCATGTCTGTCAGGGAGGCCTTTCCTGGAGTTCCCAAATTTCTCACACTGGCAGCTGCCTGTTTTGCTTAATCATGTGCTCAGGCATTTTCTGAATTAGTGTCTAAACTGAATGAAAACTAAAATAAATGCTATTAAGACGACAGTCTACTATATTTTGATGTAATTTTTGTACTCTCAGCATTAAACTGGACTGAGTCACATCAGTGTTGGAAAATACCCAACACAGGTGGAGCTCGCCCACTAGGAAAATACTCAAGTGTTTTGCCTGAAATCCTGCCAAAAGACTGAATGACCCCAGTACAGGATCAAAATGGCTGTGTGTATCTGATAAAATGCTGTCAGTCTGTCTTTCTATCCAGGTCTTTTAGAATTAAGGAGCCTTGAAAGGAAGCTTTGAGAGTCCCATGACTACTTCTTAATCCCATTTTATATAATAGGAGACATTCCAAAGGGAAAATACCTTCCTGGTAGAAAAAAATCACCAGATATTTTTGCAGAGTATTTTCAGAATTGAAACAATTCTTATATTTATTTTTCTATCCTTGAGCTGGGCTTAAGAAAGCTCAAGTCTCTAAATATTTTTTCTAGTGGTAAAAAATATTAATTTTCTTGATATGCTGCTAAATTTCACTTCAAAATGTAGATTCTGAAGTTAGGCTATAGACACTAAGGCCAGTTTCTTAATTATTGTTTTAGTTGGAATTCAGTCAAGGTTAACCTGTTTTTGTAGAGACTAATTATTCTTGAAGCAGACACTGCTATTTGCTTATCAAATATCCCTTTTACCCTTCCTTTTCATCAACAGAACCCCAGTTTTACTCAGAGTGGCAATGGATCACCTAAAAATGCACATTTTCCCAGTCTCTTTTAAGGCTAATTCTGTTCAAAGAGATGTAAATCTAAGTAATAGGGTGGGGCTTCTGGGAAAGCTCTTTAATAGAAGGCAAAGTCTGGTAGAAGGCAGCTTTGCTTCCCTCTCCACCATTGTTCCTGCTTGGAAATAGCCATGCAGTGCCTGGAGGCAGAGTGGCCATCTTGTAAGCTTGAGGATGAGGGTCACCCATGGATCAGTAAGAAGGGGCAGATTCTGGAGGCGCGGTGCAGCTCAATACCCCCTCGCAGGATGGCTGTACCTTCCTGCACTATGCTGGGGTCCCCTTCTTCCATTTTGATCTTTTAAAATTGGAACCTTGAGACTTCATTTAGGCAGGAAGGGAGCTCTGAAGGTCTCTTTGCCTTGAGTAGGTCCTGCTTTCTGCTGTCTCTGACACAGAAAGGACAGAGTTGCCTAAGGGGGCAATAACAAAGTCACAGTTCTTGACAGCAGATGATGTAACAAAATGTGCTGTGTATGTGAAGTGTGGCTCACAGTTCGGATGTTTATATTTAATACTGAAAATATGAAAATGTAATAGTTCATTAAATGCAGCATATGATAATTTATGTGTGCTAGTCAAAGGTATGCAGAGGTGAAGTCTCACACTATCAGAAATAAACATGCTGTTACGTACGGAAGGGGCGAAAACACAACACAATGGTTTTCTTATTGCTACAAGCACAAGAGGTGAAGAAAACTGATCATTACAGAGCAGAAAATCAAGTCTAAGAGTACAGGCAAGTAACCAAAATGTTAAATTAAATGTTCATTGAATATAAATATACCATTGGCTCTGTATCCTTCATGCCAGAATTTATTAGACGCAATAAGTAAGGTACAACTAAAATTGGTAGTCTCCAACAGACTGAATTAAACATAATACTTTGGAGGAAAAGGTCAGTTGTCACCATGGATAATTAAGTGGGAAACTTATCCTTGAGTTTTAATAACTTAGCCTTTTTTATCTACTAGAAAGCAAAAATGACAGTAGGTTTCAGTGAAGGAGATGAGGAGGATGAAGTTAACCCTCTGTCAACAGTTTACTAAGCAGCTTGCAGCTTCTGAAGAGCAGGAGAAAGTACCGGAAGAGCTGACAAATAAGCCGGTGCTTAGCTAGGGGCCCAGCACAATCCTGAGTCTCACCGTGCTAGCCAACAGTGCTTGAGAACAGAGGAGGAGAACCACATGCACAGTATATATAATGTATGTACATATAAAATCAATGCACTCATGATTGCAGTAGAAGCACACATTCACTTAAAACTTTGTCTCCGTAAAAACTGTGTTATATGCTTTTCTGTTCCCTACAAGCTAGGTGCCAGACCGTACTGAAAGTGTATAAAGCAAAAAGGCTGATCAGAACAGAGTATAGTTAATTAGGGAAGATTTCCTAGAGATGAATTGTGAGCCAGGGCTCAAAAGGAATGAGGGTGCAGATCGGTGAATCATCTTTTGATCAGATTGCCAGGTAAAGAAGAGTAAAAAGGATACAATAGGTATTAATCCAGTTTGCTTTATTCAGATAATGGTGTGACTGCCTAAAATGTTGAATCCTGGAGACTGGTTTTAAGGGCCTATTTCTAATTTTGGGAGTAATAGATAGAAAGCTCTAAACTATTAAAACTATCATCATTTGCAATCTTGCTTTTTGCCTTGTTTCCCATGGGATATAGTTCATGTATGCAAGGTTTATACGTAAAACTACTTAGGGGGGCACTTGGGTGGTTCAGTGGGTTGGGCGTCCCACTTCAGCTCAGGTCATGGTCTCACTGTCAGTGGGTTTGAGCCCCGCATTGGGCTCTGTGCTGCCAGCTCAGAGCCTGAAGCCTGCTTTGGATTCTGTGTCTGACTCTCTCTCTGCTTCTCCTCCACTCATGCTCTGTCTCTCAAAAAAAAAAATGAATAAACGTTAAAAAAAAAAACTTTAAAGCTACTTATGAATTTCATATACACAACAAAAATTAAATTATGTCACTATGAGCCTTGTTTAAAAATGATTTTCTCATTAGCCAATTGTACCTGCTTTTCTCAAATATGTTTCTTAAGGTTGAAATTATATAATAAAGTAATAGCAAAATGAACAGACTGAAAAAGAAAATGGCCCACAGTGTACAAGGAATCTGGACGAGAATCACAGAAAGGGGAAGGATGATTTGTATTTGTTTGACAAAAAGATCTAGGCTGACTCCAAACAAGAATAGATATGGCAAAGACCCCTATGGGTTGAGATCTTTGAGAAAATAGAATCTTATCAAGCAAAACTTTTTTTTTTGATAAAGGAAGACCATCAATTGAAAACATATTCATTGCTTATTAAATTTCAATTCTGCCATTTATGAGCTATGTGAGCTGGGAAAGTTATTTAATCTCACTAAACCTCACTTTCCTCATCTAAAACTTGGAAATAACCAGGGTAACTCCTCCCTGGGGTTGCTGAGAGAATAGATTAAATTACATATTTAAAACACAGCACAGGACACACACAAATACTTACGTATTTAAAACAGATTTTCAAATCCGTATTATCTATTATCTGTTATCATCACCATCATTATTACTATGTTTTTACCCAAAGTGAAAAAGAAACAGTCCCTATCCATAAGGTACTTTGCACCTGGAAGAAGGCTACTGGTATTACTCAAGTACTGTACTGTGATCAATTTTTGGAAGCATTTCAAATTGTTCATCTAGGGCTGTGTAAAGAACCTAAGGATGTGTCTTCATCTACTTTCCTCTATGAAGAAAGTTGTTCATCGACAATTGTAGCAGAGCATTCCTTTTTTGCATAGAAGGGTGATGCTGAGGAACCAAAATGGGTGATAATTATTTTAAAGCCTTTCTGATATTAGAAGGCCCTGAGGAAGGTGTAAGTATGGGTTAAATGCAGTCTTATGGGATATGAACAACCGTAAAAACGTCCATCAGCCCAATCCCTTACCTCTATCTAGTTCCCTAACAAGACATGAAATTTAAGCACCCAGCTTGACGGTCTTTTTGAAAATGTTATATTCTCCAATTATCTGACTAGTGTGAAATAGATCAACTTGTTCAAGTCTATCCTAGAGGCAAGTTGGTAAAAATGAGTTTCTGATTCCTAATAATTTTCCCTTCTAGTGAATAACCCAATAACATCATAGATTAAATCCGAGGTACTAAAAATTTTTATATTTGCACTTTTCGCTGGGGAAATATCCTGTGATTTGACTCTGATTTATCACTTTCTTGGCCATCAGAATAAGTATATTGATGGATATGATAAGATAGATTCCACATAGATTTTATTTCTCAGATTTGTTCACATAAAGAACACAGAATTCTTGGGATGCCTGGGTGGCTCAGTCGGTAAGTGTCTGACTTCAGCTCAGGTCATGATCTTGAGGTTCCTGAGTTCGACCCTACATCGGGCTCTGTGCTGACAGCTCAGAGCCTGGAGCCTGCTTCAGATTCTGGGTCTCCCTCTCTCTCTGCTCCTCTGCCACTCACACTCTGTCTCTCTCTCAAAAATAAACATTTTTAAAAGATTAAAAAAAAAAGAATACGGAATCCCTGATACATGGAGATGGCATTTTTCTGTCCTAACAGATTTCCTGAATCAACTTTAAATACTTTTACATTGAAGCCTCACTGCTTTCTCAGGCTCTTTCCCTTAATTATGGGGTCATCAATCCCACTCATAGGAAAGTTGTCACCATTTTATGCCATAATATTAAACTTAATCTAAGGCTGGAAATCTCTTTCAAGTACATTTGAGAGGCAAATAGATCATTTACTATTCGGACTTCTATCACAGTAGTTTCTGACAAAGCAGAACAAACCAGACAATTTGGTTATTAATAGAAGAGTCTATTAAGTGAAAGAACAGGGTTCAGAGACTGGGATAAAAGCAGCTAAATTCTTTAAGGACTAATTCAGCTGGGAGTACTTAGCACTTTACAATTTTGTTTCTGCTTGCTTTGCACTCCTCCCTCTCTTCTGTGAGTCCTATTGCAGTTGTTGCGTTCTCTCAAGTGCCATACCCTATAATAAGTGCTGCGTATACAGAGATGAATAAGACAAGATGCCTACCTCTATAGAAATTCCTAGTATTCCCCTAGGGAGACAAAGAAGTAAATAAATAATGCCAATGCAGAGTGCATGCTGTAAGGGATATTAAAAAAAAAACACTCTAAAGACAACTGAATCACATGGTATGAGATGACGCTGAATGTCAGGAAATGAGTTTAGTCATGATGATGTTCTAGGCTCACTTCCTCCTAAGAGGATGGCAGGATTCTTTTGGAGAGATGACTTGAAAGTTATTATCAGCATAGGTAAAACACCTGTTTGGCTACTACCACAGGGGCCTCTGTTTTTGGCTGGTGAATATGTATTGAAGCCAGGGAGAGGCAGAAAGGTTAAAGGGGTGTGGGAAAAAGATGTCATTAATCTCTGCAGAATCCCTATACTTCAGCCTTCTCTAAGGCAGTGGAACCAGACTAGACTAACTGGTGTGTGCAGTCAAGGGCCAAATCAGTTCTCTATGTTAACAAAATCTTAAACAGTGTATTTGGTTCCTTGAGGTCTACTGTCACTTAAATGTTTTATACTTAGCTTCATGAAGGAAGGCACAGATAAAGAAGCACAAAAGTAGTATTCTTGGGAGACAATGCACTGTTTCACCAAGATAAGCCATTCCCATCATGTAATTAAGATAGAGCTTGAGAAAAAGAAATCAAAATTGGTGAAGTGTCCGATATATATTAAAAACGGATGGCCATTACTGATGTAAAACAAATGTCCAAATTGCCAGCGGGGGTAAAATCAACAAGAAACATTCTTCTTTAGGAGTCTAAATAAAGATTATCCAAGACAGCATCAAAACCTACCCAACTAGGCAGAAGGCAGGGGGAGCCAGATTTGTTGGAGTAGCATCAATGACTGCCTAGCCAGGACAAACAAAGCCAGAGGCAAAAACAGTTTCCTAGAGGCTGCTTATCTAAGCTTTGATACATTAGCCAAAGTAAGCTAATGTGTGCATGTGTGTGTGTGTGTGTGTGTGTGTGTGTGTGTGTATTTAAGAGCACTGGATCCAAAGCCCAAGACCAATGACAAGAAGAAGATGGGCTCATAGTGACCAGATCCTTTGCAATAATTTTGTTTGTAAACTGAAAGCCAAATCTGATTGGCCTCAGGTGATCTACTAATTATCTACCAAAGGCCAACTGAACAGGGTTGGAATCACAGAAATTAAAAGTCAATACATTCATCCCTTTTTCCTTCCTATTTTCAATATGTATCACCACTCATTCACTGAAGCGTTTATCAGAACTTGATATCGAAGGTTAAGTGAAACTGCACAACACACAGAAAAGTTTGGAAACACAATGGAGGAAAAACTATGTATTTTTAAGAACACTTTATATTGTTGAAGTGGAGCCTGGGCCTAGAGCAAAGTAATACATTCTTGTTCTTTTCTTTTCCTTACTTTTCTTTTCTTTTTTCTCTTTTCTTTCTTTCAATCAACCAACTCCTTTTTTTAAAATAAGGCTTTTTGAGATATATTGACCTACATAAAAATTTACTCCTTTTAAGTATGCTTATGAATGTGATAAATTACTTGTAACAACAGAGAAATGTCATAATAGAAATAATCTCTGAATAAAGAAACAGCAGTCATGCTACAACCATGTGATATTGTTTAATAACATTTTAAATGTTACCTTATATCTAGTTGATTTTTATTAATATATATATTCATTTACTGTTATTTTCTCTACTACATGAAATACTTCTCCACACTCAACTGTAATTTTGTTATCTGATGATGCTCTAGAGAAATTTTTGAAAAGAAAAGATCCACATGTAATGCAGAACGCTTAGAAGAAGGAACTAGATTTCAAACTATGAGATAGCTTTTCCGGTTTGACTATTTTCATAATCTGCGTGGTGAGATGCTGCTGGGGAAATTTATCTGTCATAAAAATGCTAGGTGACCCTATAAGAAGCCTTCTTAGGAGCATGTGAGAGTCACTATCTAATGACAGATGGGGGTGTGTGTGTGAAGTACAGAACCAGAGAACTTAGGCTTCCAATGGCTCTCTTGTTCAAATAACTTTTCCTCAGTAACTACTGCCAACCACAATATGGATGGAATTTACAAAAAATGACAGGAAATATGGCTTCATATCCTTTGGGCATCACAATTCAAGGTGGAGTTAAATACATAAACAATCACAATATAATGTGATACAGAGTATAAGAGTGTTAGGTCCACAGCATTATCATAGTGGCATTGATGTTAAGTAGATTACAGTAAAAAACAAGGTGAAGAATGCACTCAGCAAATAATCTTAATGGAGAATTCTAAATGCTACTGCTTGGAAAATTAACTAGCAATGGCTTACAAGGGAAATGAAATACACGATGGGAAATTCACATAGTTACTTAAATGCAGTGGAAATAAAATAAGTAGTAGAATAATTTACTATGCATATAATATGCAGGTGTGTAAAGTGTTTCTTGTCTTTTTCAGATACATATTACAAAATTAAAATCAAATATTCTGGGGAGATACTTGCGTTTAGAAGACGTATCAATTAGCATACTTAACCAATAATGTAGGGACTTGGATACATGCTTTATAAGCAATTATTTTCAGAAAAAAATAATGTTCCCAATAAGTTGACTATCATTGGTTAATTTCAAAGACATGTTTAAAATAAACATTGACTACATTTTAAATGTAATTATATTTTTTAGTTTGAATCTGAAATTCCAATAAATTTTACCTTTTTTTTTTAAATTTTTTTTTAATGTTTATTTATTTTTGAGACAGAGAGAGACAGAGCATGAATGGGGGAGGGGCAGAGAGAGAGGGAGACACAGAATCCGAAGCGGGCTCCAGGCTCTGAGCTGTCAGCACAGAGCCCGACACGGGGCTTGAACTCACAGACCGTGAGATCATGACCTGAGCCGAAGTCGGACGCTTAACCGACTGAGCCACCCAGGCGCCCCAAATTTTACCTTTTTTAGGAACTATGCTGCTAACATTGGAAGAGTGATAAATTCTTTATTCAAATTCAAATTCAAATGGATCTGATACAACACTGACATTAAAGCTTTAAGATGATATATTTACTAATACAACAAAACCCTCCAAATATTTAAAGAAAGGGGCTTCAGAAAGAAAAAAAATGAGTATTTTATTCAAAAGCTTTTTAGTACTCTAATTCACAATGTCTCATAAATAAGGGAATACACAGGTTCTCATAAAATGCTCCACTTTTTGGGAATAAAGCCCCACTTATCAGGATGTCTAATTTCCGAACAACAAAAATCCTGGAATTTGCAGTCCCTGAGCCAGTGAAACAGCTACCAAGAAACTATTCCTGGTAGACTGTGCATGTGACTCTGCAGGAGGGTCACTGGCTCCTCACTTGGATCTTCTCAACTGATACCATGAGCTAATTCTCAAGGTTACAAGGGCAGAGCAGGAAATGCTGCCAGAGGAAATTCAAAAATTTAAAAAGTATCTTGTTCATGTGGGAAAATTTTCTTATGCAGAATACTTAATTTTTCTAATGATCTTAGATGATATGATGTACCATCAAATAACATTATCTATTTTAGCCTAACTTTAATATGTTTCTGGGATTACCCAGAGAAAATTACTATAAAAGTTACTCTTCTCAAGTATACTAGAAAGTTTATTGGTATTATCTTTTTAAAGACACAGTTTTAAGAAAACTCATTTAGAGACAAAGAGTACCCAAAGTATATATACAACTATTTTAGGAAAATGTGTGTATATACATATACACATGCATAAATATATTTATATGTGTATACAATTGCATATAATTAATATGAACATGATTACATACTTTATGATCCATGAGAGTATATATTATATCTTGGCAACAATACCATTTTATGTACATAGTTTTGAAGCAATTATGGGAAAACCTGTATAGGCTCTCATAAAAAAAAAAAAAAAAAGAACTTTGGCTTACAGGTACATTATTTTTCATAAAAGCGTAGTAAAACAATTTGGTAAGCATGTATTATAAAATGAAGAATTTGGTCTTTGTACCTCATTCCTGGAAGACATCCTATAAATCCTCACAATTTCCTTACTGATAGGTGTGTTTTTGTTTTTTATAGTGGGCCTACAGCTCACACTTGACATTACGCTAACAAGAAGGGGCTATCACCTGAAACATCAACCATGTATTTAGAGAATTGGGGCATGAAGCCAGCCTGGCCTTTGCAGAGGGGAGTGGATGTAGACTGAATTCAGTCATGTGTCCAGTGAGCCAATCATTCATTACATAATGACTCTCCAGTAAAAACTCTGGAAAATGATACTAGGTGGATCTTCCTTATTGGTGAACACACGGATATACCAAAAGGGTGCTGCACCTGTATTCCATGAAAAGAGAGCACATAAGCTCTGTGTTCAGGATTCTCCTAGACCTTGTGCTATGTGTCTCTACAATTGACCCGATTTGTATCCTTTGTAATTAAAATGAAATTTCCTGAGTTTTGTGAGTTATTCTAGTAAATTATTGAATCTTAAGGAGGTAGTAGGAATTCATCCACATTTGTAGCAAGTTGGTCAGAAGTACAGATAGCCTGGAGGCCTATGAACTTGGGGCTAGCATCTGAAGTTGGGGCAGTCTTGATGGGGACTATACCTCTAACCCATGGGGTTTACAGTAATTCCTGGTAATTAGCACCAGAATTGAACTGAATTGGGATACACTAGTTTGTCTTGAAGTTAAGCCACATTATGTGAAGGTATGCATAAGATCTAAGGAGGTCACAAAAATATAAACATAAATTTCACAGGATTTCCCCCTCATATTTCACACTTTTATAAATTGAGGTATAACTGGCATATAACATTATATTTGTTTCAGGTGTACAATGTAATATGATTTTTATATATATGTGAAAAATCACAATAAGTCTAGTTAACATCCATCCTTATATAGTTACAGCAAATTTTTTTCTTTGATGAGAACTTCTAAGATTTGCTCTCTTAGCAACAGTCAAATATGCAATATTGTATTTATTATAAACTTTAGCCAACATGGTATCCATTACATCCCCGGGACTCATCTATTTTACAACTAGAAGTTTATACTTTGGACCCGCTTTTCCCATTTTACCAACTCACCACCTCAATTTGTTCTCTGTATCTGTGAGATTTTGTTTTTTAAATTCCACATGTAAGTGAGATCATATGGTATTTGTCTTTCTTTGGCTCAATTACTTCACTTACCATAATGTCTTCAAGGTCTATCCAGGTTACTGCAAATGGCAAGATTTTTTTAATGGCTAAATAGTATTTCTGTGTGTGTGTGTGTGTGTGTGTGTGTGTGTGTGCGCGCGCGCGCGCGTGCACGCGCATGCGTGCATGCCTGTCTATATATCTCACATCTTCTTCCTCTTCTTTATCCGTTTATCCATCATTGAACACTTAGGTTGTTTCCATACCTTGGCTATTGTATATAATTCTGCAGTGAACATGAAGCTGCATATACCTTTTCAAATTCATGTTTTCATTTTCTCTAGATAAATACCCAGAAGCGGAATTGCTGGGTCATATGGTAGTTCTACAGTTTACGCTTACGCCAAGAGTGCACTAAGCATTCCCTTTTCTCTACATTCTCGGTAACACTTGTTATTTTTGTCTTTTTGGTAATAGCCATTCTGACAGGTGTGAAGAGACATCCCATTAAGATTTTATTTTGCATTTCCCTGATAATTAGTGATGTTGAGCATCTTTTCATTTACCTATAGGCTATGTGTACGTCTTCTTTGAAAAACATCTATTCAGATACTCTATCCATTTTTACTTGGACTATTTGCGTGTTTTTTTTTTCCTATTGAGTTGTCCGAGTTCTTTGTATATTTTGGGCCTTAATCCCTTATCAGGTATATTTTTTGTGAATATTTTACCCCATTCACTAGATTGTCTTTTCATTTTATTGATGGTTTCCTTTACTGTGCAGAGGCTTTTTAGTTTTATGTAGTCCCATTTGTTTATTTTTGCTTTTGTTGCTTTTGTTTGAGGTGTCAGATTCAAAAAATCATTCCCAAGGCTGTGTCAGGGAGCTTACTACATAATTCTTCTTCTAACAGTTATATGGTTCAGGTCTGATGTTCAAGTTTTTAATTCACTTTGAATTAATTTTTGTGTACGGTGTAAGATAGTGGTCCAGTTTCATTCTTCTGCATGTGGCTGTCCAGTTTTTCCAAAGCACTTAAGAGACTCTTCTTTCCCAATTGTATATTCTTGGCTTCTTTGTCATAAATTATATAACAAATATATCCATGCACATATTCATGGATTTATTTCTGGGCACCCTATTCTGTTCCATTCATCTAGTATCTATTAATGCCAATACCATACTGTTTCGATTACTATAGCTTTGTAATATGGTTTGAAATCAGGGAGCATGATACCTCCAGCTTTGTTTGTATTTCTAAAGATTGCTTTGGTTATTTGAGTTTTTTTGTTGTTCCATACAAAATTCAGAATTATTTGCTCTAGTCCTGTGAAAAATGCCATTGGAATTTTGATAGGGATTAAACTGAATCTGTAGATTGTTTTGGGTAGTATGGACATTTTGAAAATACGAATTCTTCTAATCCATGAGCATGGAGTATTCTATTTATTTGTGCCATCTGCAATTTCCTTCATCAGTGTCTTAGAGTTTTAAATGTATAGGTCTTTCCCCTCATTTAAATTTATCCTAGGTATTTTATTCTTTTTGATGCAATTGTAAATGGGATTGTTATCTAAATTTCTCTAATAGTTCATGTTAGTGTATAGAAATGCAACAGATTTCTGCATATTAATTTTGCATCTTGCAACACTACCTAATTCATTTATTATTCTAACAGTTTTGGTTTCTGTTTGTTTTTGGTGGAGTCGTTAGTGTTTTCTGTATATGGTATCATGTGACCTGCAAATAGTGACAGTTTTAGCTTCTTTATTTCCAATTCGAATGCTTTTATTTTTTTCTTGTCTAACTGCTCTGGCTAGAACTTTCTGTATTATGTTAAATAAAAATAGCAAGAATGGGCATCATTGTTTTCAGGGAAAAGCTTTTAGCTTTTCACCACTGAGTAGGATGTTTGCTGTGGATTTGTTATATATGGCCCTTATTATGTTGAGGTATGTTTTCTTTATATTCACAGTGTTGAAAGGTTTTTTTTTTCCATAAATGGATGGTGAATTTTGTCATCTACTAAAATGATCATAAGATTTTTACCCTTCATTTGATTAATGTGATATATCACATTGATTTATAGATGCTGAACCACCCTTGCATGCCTGGAATAAATCCCACTTGATCCTAGTGTATGATCTTGTTAATATGTTATTGAATTCAGTTTGTCAATATATTTATTGAGAACTTCTGTATCTAATTTCCCTAAGGGATATGGGCCTCTAATTTGTGGCATGTGGTATCCTTGTCTGGTTTTAGCCTTGTAAGGTGAGTCTGGAAGAGCAACAATATGGATGGAGTTAGAGAATATATTGCTAAGTGAAATAAATCAGAGAAAGACAAATACCATATGATTTCACTCATGTGGAATGAAAGAAACAAAACAAATGAACAAAGGGAAAAAAGAGAGACAAACCAAGGAACAGACTCTTAACTATAGAGAACAAACTAATGGTTACCAGAGGGAGGTAGAAGGGGGGATGGGTGAAATAGGGGATAGGGGCTAAAGAGTACACTTACCACAATGAGCACTGTGTATAGAACTGTTGAATAACTATATTGTTTAAAAAAAAGAAAAAAAGGGGTGCCTGAGTGGCTCAGTCGGTTAAACAGCCGACTTCGGCTCAGGTCATGATCTCGTGGTCCATGAGTTCGAGCCCCACATCAGGCTCTGTGCTGACAGCTCAGAGCCTGGAGCCTGCTTCTGTTTCTATGTCTCCCTCTCTCTCTGCCCCTCCCCCATTCCCATTCTGTTTCTCTCTGCCTTTCAAAAATGAATAAATGTTAAAAAAAAATTTTTTAAAGCAAAAAAGAGAAGAAAAGAAAGAAAAGAAAAAACAAAAAGAAAAAATGAGTCTGGAAGAGTCCTCTCCTCTTCTATTTTTTTGGAAGAGTCTGAGAAGGATTAGTATTAATCATTCTTTGAAAATTTTGTAGTATTCACCACTGAAGCTGTCTGGTCCTGGACTTTTGCTTGTTCAGAGGTTTTGATTACTGATTCAATCCTCTTACTAATAATTAGTCTTTTCAGATTTTCTATTTCTTTGTGATTCAGTCTTAGAAGACTGTATATTTTTAGAAATTTATCTATTTCTTTTAGGTGGTCCAATTTGTTGCTGTGTAATTGTTCATAGTAGTCTCTTATTATCCTTTGTATATCTGTAGTATCAGTTGTAACTTTCTTTCATTTCTGATGTTATTTATTTGAACTCTCTCTTTTTTCTTGGTGAGCCTAGATAAAGGTTTGTTAATTTGTTTATCTTTTCGAAGAACCAGGTTTAATTTTCATTCATCTTTTCTATTATTTTATTTTGTCTCAATTTCATTTATTTTCTGTCTGATCTTTATTATTTCCTTAATTTTACTGATTTTGGGCTTCATTTGTTATTCTTTTTCTAGCACTTTTCGTTGTAAAGTTAGATTGTTAATGTGAGATTCTTTTTTTAACATTTACTTTTTTATTTAATTTCACCCTGTTTATTTATTTAAATCATCAATAATTATGACAATTATTTTGTCCTACATTGGCCTCAGAACTACAAAAAGTAAAGACAACTAGAACAACAGCAATGTTTTGCCTCAAAATATTTTTTTTTAAGTCAGGACCATCTTTATTAAGATAAATGTTTTTTAACTTTACTTTTTATTTTTTAAAATTTATATCCAAATTAGTTAGCATATAGTGAAGCAATGATTTCAGGAGTAGATTCCTTAATCCCCTTTACCCATTTAGCCCATCCCCCTTCCCACAACCCCTCTAGCAACCCTCAGTTTGTTCTCCATATTTATGAGTCTCTTCTATTTTATCCCCCTCCCTGTTTTTATATTATTTTTGTTTCCCTTCCCTTATGTTCATCTGTTTTGTCTCTGAAAGTCCTCATAAGAGTGAAGTCATATGATTTTTGTCTTTCTCTGACTAATTTCACTTAGCATAATACCCTCCAGTTCCATCCACATAGTTGCAAATGGCAAGATTTCATTCTTTTTGATTGTTGAGTAATACTCCATTGTATACATATATACCACATCTTCTTTATCCATTCATCCATCGACGGACATTTGGGCTCTTTCCATACTTTGGCTATTGTTGATAATGCTGCTATAAACATGGGGGTGCATGTGCCTAGTAGTGCAATTGCTGGGTCGTAGGGTAGTTCTATTTTTAGTTTTTTGAGGAAACTCCGTACTGTTTTCCAGAGTGGCTGCATCAGCTTGCATTCCCACCAACAATGCAAAAGAGATCCTCTTTCTCTGCATCCTCACCAACATCTGTTGTTGCCTGAATTGTTAATGTTAGCCATTCTGACAGGTGTGAGGTAGTATCTCATTGTGGCTTTGATTTGTATTTTCCTGATGATAAGTGATGTTGAGCATTTTTTCCTGTGTTGGCTGGCCATGTGGATGTCTTCTTTGGAGAAGTGTCTATTCATGTCTTTTGCCCATTTCTTCACTAGATTATTTGTTTTATGTCTGTTGAGTTTGATAAGTTCTTTGTAGATTTTGGATAATAACCCTTTATCTGATATGTCATTTACAAATATCTTCTCCCATTCAGTCAGTTGCCTTTTAGTTTTGCTGATTGCTTCCTTTGCTGTGCAGAAGTTTTTATTTTGACAAAGTCCCCAATAGTTCATTTTTGCTTTTGTTTCCCTTCCCTCCGGAGACGTGTTGAGTAAGAAGGTGCTGCAGGAAAAATCAAAGAGGTTTTTGCCTGCTTTCTCCTCGAGGATTTTGATGGCTTCCTGTCTTACATTTAGGTCTTTCATCCATTTTTAGTTTATTTTTGTGTATGGTGTAAGAAAGTGGTCCAGGTTCATTTTTCTGCATGTTACTATGCAGTTTTCTCAGCACCATTTGCTGAAGAGACTGTCTTTATTCCATTGGATATTCTTTCCTGCTTTGTCAAAGATGAGTTGGCCATACATTTATGGGACCAATTCTGGGTTCTCTATTCTATTCTAGTGGTCTATGTGTTTGTTTTTGTGCCAATACCATACTGTCTTGATGATTACAGCTTTGTAGTAGAGGCTAAAGTCTGGGATTGTAACGTCTCCCACTTTGGTTTTCTTTTTCAAGATTGCTCTGGATATTTGGGGTCTTTTGTGGTTCCATACAAATTTTAGCATTGTTTGTTCTAGCTTTGAGAAGAATGTCGGTACAATTTTGATTGGGATTGCATTGAATGTGTAGATTGCTTTGGATAGTATTGACATTTTAATAATATTTATTCTTCCAATCCATGAGTATGGAATGTTTTTTCCATTTCTTTGTGTCTTCTTCAATTTCCTTCATAAGCTTTCTATATTTTTCAGCACACAGGTCTTTTACATCCTTGGTTAGGTTTATTCCTAGGTATTTTATGGTTCTTGGTGCAATTATAAATGGGATCAGTTTCTTGATTTCTCTTTTTCTTCATTATTGGTGTATAAAAATGCAACCAATTTCTGTACATTGATTTTGTACCCTGCAACTTTGCTGAATTCATGTTTCAGTTATAGCAGTATTTTGGTGAAGTCTTTCAGGTTTTCCATGTAGAGTATCATGTCATCTGTGAAAAGTGAATGTTTGACTTCTTTGACAATTTTGATGCCTTTTATTTCATTTTGTTGTCTGAGTGCTCAGGCTAGGACTTCCAACACTATGTTAAACAACAGTGGTGAAAGTGGACATCCCTGTCATGTTCCTGATCTCAGGGTGAAAGCTCTCCATTTTTCCCAATTGAGAATGATATTAGCTGTGGGCTTATCATATATGGCTTTTATGATGTTTAGGTATGTTCCTTCTACGCCGACTTTCTGGAAGGTTTTATTAAGAAAGGATGCTGTATTTTGCCAAATCCTTTTTTGCATTTATTGGCAGGATCATATGGTTCTTATCCTTTCTTTTGTTAATGTGATGTATCACATTAATTGATCTGCAAATAGCGAACCAGCCCTGCAGCCCAGGAATGAATCTCACTTGATCATGGTGAATAATTCTTTTTATATGCTGTTGAGTTTAATTTGCTAATATCTTGTTGAGAATTTCTGCATTGATGTTCATCAGGGATCTTGCCCTGTAATTCTCCTTTTTTGTAGGGTGTCTATCTGGTTTGGGAATCAAGGTAATGTTGGCTTCATAGAATGAGTCCAGAATTTTTCCTTATGTTTCTGTTTTTTTGAGCAGCTTGAGAAGGATAGGTATTTACCCTGCTTTAAATGTCTGGTAGAATTCCCCTGGGAAGTCATCTGGCCCAACACTCATTTGTTGGGGGATTTTTGAATACTGATTCAATTTTTTCACTAGTTACGGGTCTGTTCATATTTTCTATTTCTTCCCATTTGAGTTTTGGTAGTGTGTGGATGTCTAGGAATTTGTCCATTTCTTCCAGGTTGTCCAGTTTGTTGGCATATAATTTTTCACATTATTGTCTGATAATTGCTCATGTTTCTGAGGGATTGGTTGTGATAAATCCATCTTCATTCATGATTTTATCTATTTGGGTCAGTTCTCTTTTCTTTTTGAGAAGTCTGGCTAAGGGTTTATCAATTTCATTTTTTCAAAAAAAAACCCCACGGGGCGCCTGGGTGGCTTGGTCGGTTAAGCCTCCGACTTCGGCTCAGGTCATGATCTCGCGGTCCGTGAATTCGAGCCCCGCATCGGGCTCTGTGCTGACAGCTCAGAGCCTGGAGACTGTTTCAGATTCTGTGTCTCCCTCCCTCTCTCTGCCCCTCCCCCCATTCATGCTCTGTCTCTCTCTGTCTCAAAAATAAATAAAAACGTTAAAAAAAATTAAAAAAAAAAACAAAACCAGCTCTTAGTTTTATTGATCTGTTCTACTGGTTTTTGTTTTTGTTTTTTTATTCTATATTATTTCTGCTCTGATCTTTATTATTTCTCTTCTCCTGATGGCTTTGGGGTTCCTTTCTTGTTCTGTTTCTAGTTCCTTTAGGTGTGCTGTTAGATTTTGTATTTGGGATTTTTCTTATTTCTTGAGATAGGCCAGGATCGCAATGTATTTTTCTCTTAGGACTACCTTTGCTGCATCCCGAAGTGTTTGGACTGTCATGTTTTCATTTTCATTTGTTTCCCTATATTTTTAAATTTCTCCTCTAATTGCCTGGTTGACCCACTCATTCTTTAGTAGGATGTTCTTTAACCTCCATACATTTGGAGGTTTTCTAAACTTTTTCCTGTGGTTGATTTCAAGTTTCATAGCACTGTGATCTGAAAGTGTGAATGGTATGATCTCAATTCTTTTATGTTTATTGAGGGGTATTTTGTGTCCCAGTATGTGATCTATCTTTGAGAATGTTCCATGTGCACTTGAGAAGAATGTGTATTATGCTGCTTTAGGATGAAAAGTTCTGAATATATCTGTCAAGTCCTTCTGGTCCAGTGTATCATTCAGGGCTACTGTTTCTTAATTAATTTTCTGTCTAGATGATCCGTCCACTGCTATAAGTGGAGTATTAAAGTCCCCTGCAATTATTACATTCTTACCAATAAAAGATTGCTTACATTTGTAATTAATTGTTTTATATATTTGGGTGCCTCTGTATTTGGTGCATAGATATTTATAATTGTTAGCTCTTCTTCATGGATAGACCCTGTAATTATGATACAATGTTCTTTTTCACCTCTTGTTATAGCCTTTAGTTTAAAGTCTAGTTTGTCTGATATAACTATGGCTACTCCATCTTTCTTTTGACTTCCAGTAGCATGATAGATGGTTCTCCATCCCCTCACTTTCAATCTGAAGGTGTCCACAGGTCTAAAATGAGTCTCTTGTAGACAGCAAATAGATGGGGCTTGTTTTTTTTTTTATCCATTCTGATACCCTATGTCTTTTGATTGGAGCATTTGGTCCATTTATATTCAGTGTTATTATTGAAAGATAGGGATTTAGAATCATTGTGTTATCTCTAGGTTTCATGCTTGTAGTGATGTCTCTTGTCCTTTGTGTTTTTGTAAAATTCCACTCACAGAGTCCCCCTTAGGATCTCTTGTAGGGCTAATTTAGTGGTGATGAATTCCTTCAGTTTTTGTTTTTCTGGGAAAACCTTTATCTCTCCTTTTATTCTGAATGACAGGCTTGCTGGATAAAGGAGTCATGGCTGCATATTTTTCCTATTCAGCACATTGAAAATTTCCTGCCACTCCTTTATGGCCTGCCAAGTTTCAGTAGATTGGTCTGCTACTACCCTTATATGTCTACCCTTGTAGGTTAAGCCCTGTTTGCTGCTCTCAGAATTCTCTCTTTATCTTTGTATTTTGCCACTTTCACTATGATATGTCATGCAGAAAATTGATTCAAGTTACATCTGAAGGGAGTTCTCTGTGCCTCCTGGATTTTGATGTCTGTTTCTTTTCCCAGATTGGGGAAATTCTCAGCTATTGTTTGTTGAAGTACACCTTCTGCCCCTTTCTCTCTCTCTTCTTCTTCTTCTGGAACTCTCTAATTCTCCCCTTGTGGTGTAGAATTTATCTCTCTTTTTCTCAGCTTCCTCTTTTTCCATAATTTTATCTTCTATTTAACCTATTCTCCCCTCTGCCTCTTTATTTCTCACTGTCATTGCCTCTAGTTTATTTTGCACCTCATTTATAACATTTTTTAATTCATCCTATTTTTTAGTTCCTTGACCTCTGCAGCAATAGATTCTCTGCTGTCTTCTATGCTTTTTCAAGCCCAGTGATTAATGTTATGATTATTATCCTAAATTCTTGTTCAGTTATATTGTTTACATCTGTTTTGATCAATTCTTTAGCTGTCATTCTTCCTGGAATTTCTTTTGAGGAGAATTCTTCGATTTTGTCATTTTGGCTAGTTTTCTGTCCCTTATGTGTTTTGAAACTTCTTATGTGTCCTGCACCTGTGAACACTACTTTATTAAAGAGGGGTCACTGTCCTCTTTAATATACACTGTCTAGGGCCTGGCCCTTCAGGAGGTGTTTTTTGGGAGTGTGTTATTTGCTCTCTGTTGTTGTGACTTTGGTTACTTTCTCTCCTTGTAGTGATGTTTTGGACCCTCCACCAGGTGTGCTTTGATTTGCTCGTTGAAGTAGCCCTGGAAAGGAAGACAAACACACACACACACACACACACACACACAAACAAAAATAATAATTAAAAAAACACCCCAAACCCCCAGTTAACATCAGTTACAAGTAAATAACAGGGTGAAGGTGGTGCCGATGGAAGAGGCCTTGTCCCATACAAAGAGAGAAATGACAGAGGCGGAGAAAAAGAAAAGAAAAGAAAATTGACCAGATAAATAATATGGCTTGATCCAGTGAGAGAGAGAGGAAAATAAAGAAGGAGGTGTAGAACATGTATAAAGACAATAGATTAAATATGTCTGCTTAAACAAACCAACAACCAGAATAACCAGACTAGAGGAGGGATGAGAGAAGAAGGAGAAAAGGAAGGAAGAGTATATTATATATATAGTAAGAATTGTCTGAGAGTTAAATCAGGCAATGCAGCAGCGCTGGTCTGGAGGAGGGGCTGTCTGTTCCTCGGCATCAATCCCGCTCCTGTGGATACACAGTTACCAGGCACAGAGGGGAGTGATTCCTTGTAGGTAGCAGCTTTTAAAGTGTGCAAATATGCAAAGTCCTATAGAACTGCAATCTGATGACCTCCAGATCTCCTGGACTCTCCTCTGAGTGACAGTTGCAGGAAACAGGGCTTTAGTCGAGTATAAGCTCCTTTCTGTGCGATACCAGTGAACTGTGACAAGGATAATAGAGGACACGAAGATGGTGTCTCTCTGCCTACATTCCCTGAGAGTGCCTCTGTAGCCTCTAAATGTGCAGCAAAGCTGAAGCATGTCCCTGAAACTGAAACTCCAGGACAATGAAACGCACCTTTTTCAAAGGCAGACTGGGGATGTTTCTGTTGCTGTCTGTGTATTGTCCTGGTGTGGTAACTTGCCCAGAACTGTCTTTCCAATTGTTAGTCCCATGCAGCCCAGAAATACAAGCCCCTCTGGCTACCAGAGCCAGGTAATTGAGGGGCATCCCATGTATGGACTATGCTTTCCCATTAGCCTTAGCAATACTGCAGGAGAGTGTTGAGGACAGGGCATGTCTACAGCTTTTGTGATGCAGGGGAAGAGCACTCAGGTGAAGCACACTTGGGGTTTTAGCAAGGCCAGGAAAGAGTGCTGGGAGGAGGGCACACCCATGGCTTTAGTGAAGCCAAGAAAGAACACTGGGGGCTGGCAAGATTGTGGCTTTAGCAGTATAGGGAAAGGATGTTGGGGGCAGGGCACATCCTTGGCTTTAGCAAATCTGTTTCCATGTACACCTGCATGGAAGAAGGACAGTGCAAAAAGGATGCTCACTAGCACCTCTTTTCCCAAAGTAAGTCCCACCTGGTTGCTGCCTTTCTGGCATATGTTTTAAGAACAGCAAATAAATCTCCTTCACATATATTCTAGTCACCTCTCAAGTTTCTGCCTTTGTGCTGGGTCCCAGGAAATTGAGTCCAAGCATGAGCCCCCTCAGAAGCATCTGAGATCCCCAGGGCCCCCTGAGTCCCCTGGATGTAAACTTTGTTTCTAAAGCTAGACATTTTTTGGTCTTCCTCTTTCTGGTGCAGGTCCCAAGAGTTGTAATATTCAATTTGGGACACAAACCCTTCTTCTCAGGTAGAAGCTCCGTACTGTGGTTTGCCATGCCCAGAGTAGGGTTTTTGGTGAGCGTGTGCCTCTGCCTCACCTACTCATCTCAAGGTAGCCTTTCTATCCCTTGTTGTATTGGGAGTTGTTCAGCTAGTTTTCAGGGTTTTTTTTTCCTGTGGGAATTATTCCATATGTAGCTATAGATCTGATTGGTCAGTAGGAGGAGGTGAGTTCAAGTTCTTCCTGTGCCATCATCTTGGACCCCTTCCACGATGCAGTTTTCAGAAAAGTCATACAATAGATTATCTTTTCCAAGCAATCTTTTTGTTCTCACTTAAGTAATTTAATGTTTATGTGTTTGTGTCTCAAGAGATTTGAGATTTTTAAGAGGAGAAGCATTCTCACAACTTCCATGGTCTTTTCTAGTATTCAATACTCAGGGAGTTTTCCAAATAAGACTGTTGACTACTTGGTTCCTGGAGCACAACATTTTTACCCTCTCTAAAATAAAACCACTAGGAAAATAGACTTAACCAAACTTCTATCAGTCACAACACCTGATATTTTAAAAACACTCATTTTTCAAATAGCTAGAGTTTGACATTTCTGGTTAATCAATATTTAATATGGTTATTCAAGTTTGAACTATGAGCCATCCATCCATTTGAGTATAGATGTGAACGAAAAAGTTTGGCAAATCTAAGTGGGTGAGGAAATCTTCCCTTGTCAGCCACCACCAACTGGATAACACTTAGGGAAAATGGCCAGATAGATAGATAGATAACCCTTGAACAATGATGGTGTTAGGGATGTTGATCCCCTGCTCAATCTAAAATCCATGTATAACTTTTTGCTCACCCCAAGTTTAACTACTAATAGCCTAGTATTGATGGGAAGCCTTACTGATAACATAAACATTTGATTAACATATTTTATATGTTGAATGTATTATACTCTGTATTCTTATAATAAAGTAAGTTAGAGAAAAGAAAACGTTAAGATCATAAGGAAGAGAAGATACATTTAAAGTACCATACTGTATTTGTTGAAAACTATATATAAGTGGACCCATGCAGTTCAAACCTGTGTTGTTCAAAGGTTTTATATATTATATATATATTATATATATATATATAATATATATATAATATATATATAAACTCTCTCTCTCTCTCTCTCTCTCTCTCTCTCTCTCTCTCTATATATATATATATATATATATATATATATATATATATATATATAAGCTCCTGTTTGTAGCTAGTAACACTAAGAATTAAGAGGAATTATATTTTATGCTAACATTTGAAATTTTCATTCTGCATTTCCCATTTTCTTTTCTTTCTTTTCCTCCCTGTTTTCCCTCTATTTCACACTTACTTTACGTCTCTTTCTAATTTGAGAAGCATTCACTAAGACATTTTGTCACTTGAGTTGTTGTAGTACTTTGTCTTATATTTTTCTAAGTCATGATAATTGACATTTTAATAGCTTTAATTGATCAATAAACAGATTGTCTTGGCAGCAACACTATGGATTTCCTATTATATTGGACATTATATCAAGAGAGGTGACATTTAAGGAAAGGTAGAGGATACTAATATTTATTGAATACCAGTTATGGTTCACACACTATGCTAAAAACCTGACATAGGAATTCTTATTGAAATGACAATGGATTAGGTGGTTGTACTATTGCTATTTTATAAAGAAACCATCAAACTGACCTGGATCATGAGGGAGCTGTGATTCCCTCCAGGTCCCTATGGCCCTGAAGCCTGTGTTCTATTATCCTAAATTCCAGCATCTGGTGGTGTAAATTTAGAGAAGTCAGTTATATACTGATTTATATCATCACATTCCAGAAAAAGGATGTGAAGTAGATATATCACCTAATCTCTCTGGATTACAGTTTGTCAAAAATGAGGCTCTCAATTTCATTTTAATACTCTGCTTTGATAGCTTCCATATGGACTAGAGCTCCCCCCAAATGCACAGATTAAGTGTTCATGCATCTCTCATGCTGTATAATGTGCATTTTATCACAAATATGTATTTCACATTCATAAAATCTGTTAAATTCTGTTGCCACAAAACTTTATTAAGATGTTGATTTAGCATGAAACAATATGAAACAGTATTAATTCAGTGTTTGTTATTAAAGAAAATTCCTTCCCAAGATTTCAGAATTTCTGATCTTTTGAAACACTACAAATCACTAAATATGGCTAAAACTACTCTTTGTCCAGTTGACAGACTTTTTCAAGGCTTGTTCCACAATTTCAGAGAGTTACAGTGTGTCATGAAGGATTCTACATCTTTTACAGTTGTGTCAAATATAGTAGAAAGCTAAAGCCATTGCTAAACTACACTTTGATCACAAACAACTCCTTCGAACTTAATCACATAGCCGTTTATTCATGAAGTCACTCATTCACATAACATTTCCTAGGTGCCTACTATATGTAACAAAAACCACAGGGCCTCTTATGGAATAGTGAACCAAAAAGATACAGAAAATGCCTTGCTTGAGTTTACAGTCTAGTAAGGAAGAAAATAAATAACTAAACACACAGTCTCTCTCTCTCTCTCTCTCTCTCTCTCTCTCTCTCTCTCTCACACACACACACACACACACACACACACACACACACATGCATACACAGTGTGATGAATATTATGAAGAAAATAAATGGAATCAAATCAGGAGATGGGAGCTATGCATGATTCTGCCATCAGGGGAGTAGAGAGCCTATAGAGGAGCCACCTTTGTGAAGGGAAGTAAGCAGATCACTCCAGACAGAGAGAATAACATGAATTGGGCCGGATGACTGGGTCCATGTGGACACTTGGATAATCTGAACCCCCATCCTTTAGCTAAAAGCCCTTCAGCTTTTAAATCAATTAAATTAAAAATAAGCAAGACCTCTACCTTCCAGCCTTCTTCAGGGCTCACAAAAGACAATTTTGCTTTTTTATATAAACATTTCTACTGAAAGTAACTTTTTATAGCATTTTGGGGCATCTTTATTTAAATCTACCAAATTAAATTCAAAATGAACATATTCTACGGGAGCATTATAAAATTTCAAGTATCTTTTCTGAAAGACTTATGATTGTTTCTCTCTTTCTTTTTCTCTTCTTTTTGTTTTTTAATAGGACAAAAGAACAACAGAGGCCAAAAGCTTCCAGTCC
Organism: Felis catus; assembly: GCF_018350175.1. Classification (NCBI taxonomy): domain Eukaryota; kingdom Metazoa; phylum Chordata; class Mammalia; order Carnivora; family Felidae; genus Felis; species Felis catus. Next base: position 69,792,123 of record NC_058372.1, on the reverse strand, counting down.
TAGTCCTGTCTTTGTCACCTGCTCTATTACCCTGAAAAAGTCCTTGCTCTCCCTTGAGTTCTGTTTATTTGTAAAAAGAAAGACTGGTGGAGAGGTAAGTAAATACTATAAACCAACTCCAGCTAAAAAATTCTGTGATGATCAAAAAATAAGGTAAGGCTCATGGTACTAAGTATACAAATAGAAAAATATGCACAGGAGATGTGCTATTATTACTATAGAAGTTCTCTTTAAACATAACTCATAAATATTTGCCAAAAAAAGATAAATTAACTGATGAAACCTTAACCAAACCTAGTGTTCAAATTCTAATCTAAAACAATTATATTGTCATCATTATATTAAAAGGAAGAACTAGTTACAATAATTTATTACCATAATGCAATATGATGAGCAGATATTCATTACAAATTCAAGACACAAGCTTCTTTTAGAAACTACACTTCTTTGCCTTAAAAAAACTTTTAATAATGCAACTATTGCAAACCAGCATATCACAGCTTCGCTCAGCATAATTACGGTTATGCTAGCTCTGTAACATTCGTGTTTGTAAACAGTTTGAATGGCATGTAATTATCTGTTTTCTCCTAATACTCTTCCTGACCCTCTGTGTTAAATGCCTAAGAAGTCATTCCAGAGTTAAAGAAAGTCAAAGCTATATCCATTTAGCTTTATAGTTTGGACATATCGCTTTATGAAGTAAAGTGACATTTAGCAGCATTGTATAACTATTCAAAACTTAATTGATGATTCTTTTGTTCATTCTCCTTGGAATTCAAAATGTGGATTGCAAATGCATCACTGAAATGTTTACATTTGAAGAGGACCAGTTTACCCATATCCTTTCTGTCTTTCCTCATCCCATCTGTTCCTCTCCTTGTGATTAGATCCATACTGTAGCACTCGCTCCATCTCCTCTCCAGTGGATGGGGTTGCCCTGAGAACTACCCTCTCCATAAAGCAGTGCCACATTTATGCCCAACCTACCCTCCAGAGCCCTGAAAAGATGGAGTGTCCAGGAGTGGTGGAGAGTTGTTGGCCAGTTCATTCATCCCCATACCTCCCAATTCAACAGATAGTTCCTTTATACCCTCTTCTACCGTCCCAATCAGTCATTCATGCATTTACTAATTATTTATTCCAAGCACTCGGTAGCCTCAAGACCTTTTCCTTCTGCCTTCTTTCCCTAATGTCTTCTTCAACTACCCAGAGTCCATTTCCTTATTTTATCCAGGCTAGTATTCAAATGTCCCCTCCTCAGAGGTCCACCATGTCCACCCTACCTAATGACATGGCTCCATAATATTCCATCTCTTCACTGCAACTTATTGTCTTCATAGAACTTACTATTTGACATTATTTATATGTATTTGCTTTTTTTTCCCCCACTGGCTCCCTACACAGGAATATAAGATCTAAGAAATAGTTTGTTTTGCTTACTGCAGTATTTCCACCATGTAAACCAGTCTCTGACACAGGGTTGCCTTTCAGTATATAAATGCTGAATGAGTGAGTAACTTTTCTGAGGATCTCTTCTGCATCACACACTGGGCTGGGCCAAGCAGGAGATGCATCCAAGAACAAGTCACATTCCAAGAGTAAGGGAGCAGACCCCAAACAAGGGCATGGGCTGTATGAAGTTCAGGTGTTGTTCTTCCAATTGCCAATCCCCTCTTTCCCACTCCAGTGGCCTTGCTGTGCTTCATTTGTACACTGCTCGTTGTAATCTCTCTTAGGGATGATCACAGGATCACTACTACTGCATAGCTAGACTAGATTATCTATATAGATTCATTCTCTGCAGAGTTTTGCTCAAGAGCTTTGTCTGCTTTTGACTTAAGGACAGGGGACAACAACTTTACAGGTGCATTCTTATCTTCGTTTCTCATTATCCTCAACATCTACAGAAGTAAGGGGCACGAGGTTGGTATCAGACAGACCTCGGTTTTAATTCCCATCTGATACTTACAACATTTTACTCTTGGTCAAGTTATTTATTTTCATTAAGCCTCAACTTTAGTATCTGTAAAATGGGTATGATGATAAGATAAATGAGAAAATGCTTAGGAATCATTTAGTCTAATGCAAAAACCTTACAACTGATATGTACTTCCTAGGAATTAGGGATTTCTCCCATTTCTGTCCTATGTGTGTCTACCCCCCACACACAAATCAGAAAGAGAAGCTTCACCTATAAAGCACAGTTGTTAACATACCATAGGCTCAGCCTTCCTTAAAGTAAACATCTCGGGATGTCAATATGGCAACACAAATCATGTACATAGCTCCCTAATTCTCCCAAACTCCATTTCTAGGTAAATAGTAAATGAGGCATATCCTCACATAAGTAGCATGATAGAGAGGGACCGTGGAAGGCTTGGAGAGGTCCAACCGACAGATGGTGAGGCAAGCTATAGGATGGAGTAATGAAGAAATCAAACCAAAGAAAGCTGTAGAGAATGTGAATATTATGAAATTGTATGGCTGTTTTAACAATTATAGAATGTCAACCTTATAGAAAATACAGTAATTATTCAATTGTCTATTAAGTATTCATAAAAGCTGATCCTACGTATGATATATGACTCAATATAGTAAGTAAACATTAAAATAAATATGTGGGCCCCATGATCTAACCAGAATGCAACAGAAATAGTAACTGATAATAAAAATATAAATAATAACCAAAGAATAATAGTTAGGATTAACTACATACTACAAACATGGCTTTAGGCATTTTACTTGTATTTGTTAATTTAATGCTGCCAACCAGACCTTGAAGTACTTATTGTACTTATTGTACTTATTGTCTGCATATCATAGATGAAGAGGACAAGTGAAGCCCAGTTAATCAGAGGTGATGCCAGCACTGAATTCAGGAAGTCTTATGTCAAAACTTTCAGCTTAGCCTCTATCCTGCATTGCCTCCTGAACTCTTGGAAATGAACTTTTCTTATTCATAAAGAAAGTTTAAAATCCAAGTTTTTTTTAAATAACAAAAGACATGTAATTCAAGCAAGAAGAAAAAGTCAAAAGTTGAAATTAATGAATTAAAGAATGAAAACCAATATACTTACTAAAGCTTTAACATTCTTTTTTTGAAGTGTGAACAATAACAAACAACTGTACAGTTAATTATAAAAATAATGATGATTAGCAATATTACTTCTAGTAAAAATAGTAACAATGCAAGAGCTAACTGTCATACAGAATTTACTGTGGGCTAGCCTGTGGACTAAACATTTCATATGTACTATATCACCAATTAATCCTTGCAATAAACTTTTATGATAAATACTCTAGGAGTACTCATTTCACAGATGAAGAAACCAAGTCTTACAGAATTTAATTAACTTGCTTAAGTTCACCCAATTACTAAGTGCCTCCATCAAGTTTTGATATCATGTCTGCTTGACTCCGGAACCCAAATTTGTAATGATTATATATGCAGCTGCTCAGAGAAAACAAATATCTAAAACTAAGAATTAAAAGACATATATAACAAAATACATGAAGAATATTAAAATTTGCAAGAGAATATTAAAATTTTTGTGGCACAAGTTTAAATTTCTATTAAATGAGTGATCTTTGCAGGAAAATGTAATTGACACAAGTTGACATAAAAAGCAGTTTAAAAACCCAACAGCCATGAAAAAAGTAGGAGCTGCTGTTTACAAACAAAAGGAAAGCAAAGCCTTAAATGAAAGAACCAGGCTTAGACAGTATTATGGGCAAATTTTGTTGAGCTTTAAGAAGCAGATAGTTCAGTTACCATGCCTTTGCAACCAATCAAACAGGCATTATGGAATAAGACAGACAAATGGAGATAGCATTATGGAAGAGCAAGGCCATTTCAAAAAGTAACAATGATTGTATGTAAAGATGACTTCGGCTAAGTTCTACATGGGTGATGGGGTTGAGAGGAATTCTGTTTTAGATGCTACTGCCAGGATAGCCTTCTCTAAGCAGGTGATACTGTTACTAGAGTAATACCGTGTAAGACAAGAAGCAGCTGGACATGGTAAGATATGGAGAAACAGCATTCAAGGCACAGAGAATAACAAGGAAAATGGTGAGGCAGGAATGCATACAGCATGAACAAGAAAGAGAAGAACAGAAAAAAAAAATATTCACAGTGAAATGCAAAGAACACGTATAAGAAAACTGAAGGAGCCGAAAAAAAAATTGTAGTGAAGGGGGAGACAGTATGAGATCATTTTGGACGGGCAAATTCAGTAATCCAAGTGACACATGGTGGCAGGTGTGATGGTGATAACAGAGAAGATGGTGAGATGTGGAAAGGCTTGAACTGGATCTGGAGATACTCATATTCAGTATACATGTATGATACGTATACTGTATATATGTGTCTATATGTATATTACTCAACTCATTATGGTCCAAGAGGTATAACTGAATGTAAAATAAAATTCTTATTCTATAAGTAGTTTGATATGATATCACTGTTAGAAACTAAGCCTGGGATAAGAGATATGGTTATTATTAAAAATTTTTTTAACGTTTACATATTTTTGAGACAGAGAGACAGAGTGTGAGCAGAGGAGGGGCAGAGAGAGAGGGAGACACAGAATCCAAGACAGGCTCAAGGCTCTGAAATGTCAGCACAGAGCCCTATGTGGGGCTTAAACCCACAAACTGCAAGATCATGACCTGTGCCCAAGTTGGACCCTTAACTGACTGAGCCACAGGCGCCCTGGTTATTATCAATGAAAAGATGCTTCTTTATGAAGTAAAATAATCATATAGCATTTCAATCCACCTTGATGATCTCCGTTAGCACTTAGCTGAGCATGAACAGGTTTTTTAATAAAGTACATCGACCAAAATGCTTGGTCAATCTTTCTAAACAACATTATGGCTCCATTTTCCACTGGAATCATAAACCAGCATTTAGGTACACACAGCAGCTGCTATCAACTCTCCCCTCTGACTTTATTCAAATTTCATTTCATTTCACAGATTTTTCACAATCATTTTTTGAGAAGCGTATATTATAGTAGAGAGCAGTGGGATAGGGTCAGAAACTCCAGATCCACATTACCTCTCCTGCTAATCAGTAAGGGATGGAGAGTCTAGTTTATTCATCTGTAAAGTGAGATCCCAATGCCTGTTCTACAGGTGGCCACATTATTATGAGAAGAAAATTAATTAAGTGGCGTAAAAGGAATTTTTGGAAATTTTAAGATGTTAGGATTTGGTTATTCTGTAATAAGTTTTTCTTCTTGGAAGTACAGGAGTTTAATAATGCACTGATATCTAATGGAATAAAAGTCAGTAGAGTCAATTCATGTTTATAGGATCTGTATCACCTTCTGAGCAAGGGCGAGTCTGTGATGTAATGATCAGCCTGGATCACAACTAACTGCTGCCAACACACAGATGGGCCCAACAGCCTCCTCTCTAAAATGTGGGTATAGGATCTTTACGTCTTGCAGTTCAAATGGATCTTTGAGCACATGAGATCAGTAACTCAGAGGAAATCAAGAAACTGCTTTTTCCATGATTCATTGTTTTGTGTGGGTAACCTCAATACAAATTCTTCTCTCACCTAGGTCTACTAAAATTCTACTTATTTCCCATCAGGGTTGTTTCAGAATTCAGAATACCAGATTAGAAGGGATTACCAAAAACTGAAAAACCATCCTGCTTAAACTGTATCCAATTATATAAATTATAGGCATTTCCTTTCAGTAGGACAGGAAGAAAGGCACTGTTAGAAACTCAAAAATAACTAGTGATGGAAATATATAGAAAGGAGTTAAAAAGAAAGAAACATATGCTAGACCAAATCTTACCAGCTAAAGATGTTACTTGTTTCTTAGGTTTGAATTAGACTTTTTAAAAGATACTTATATTGAGTAAATGTTTCTTCCTAGCCACAGTGAAGTCCTTTAAAGGCCCTCCTCAATTTCTTTAAAAAGGTGATTGACGTTTTTTGAACACTGCAGTTAGTCAATAAGTGTTCATGGAAATCTGACCTAGCAGGATCATTCAGTATTATAATTAAATGAAAAAAAAATTCCCAGTTACTATGTGCTTATATAACTTTATTGCTTTAAAATAGGTTTAAACTGTTTATACAAATAATTAAACTGTTACTACATAATTTTTGGCATTATAGTTATTTTTCAAATAATATTACCAAAATGCTGAAAATTTTAAAAGTTCTGGACAATTGTATACATGCCTCTGACCATTAGTAAGCATATTATTCATTTGTGGGAAAGTTTTGTGTGTTATCTAACATCAGCATTTATCAGGTGACATATTTATTTTATTATGCCTTGATGGTAAAAGGGAAAAATTAGATTTTCAGATTTTTTTAAAAAGAGTTCATGGTCACATAAAATCACCATTAATCCAGTCTTTTTAATAAAGCTCAAGTCCAGTGAGAAGGGACATTCACAAGCATCATACTCTCCAAGATTGTCTAGAAAATATTTAATTATGTTGAACTAACTCGTAAACAGAAAATCTAATTAACAATTAACCATAATAGCCTGCTACTTGGATATTCCAACAAAATGTTGCATAATCTTTGAAGAATGAAAGTCATCAAAAACAGATCTTCTCTAACATAGTTATCTTTTAGATTATACTCTCTAAGCCTCTCATTATTTCATTCTGTCATCTTCTAACACAACCTAATTTATATCCTGATGCAGAAAATTCATGAGACACATGCAAGGATTCAGGTCATGTTTTGGGCTTAACTCTTCTGGAAAACACTGAACGTTAGTACTTTCCCAGAGAAAAAGAATTCTCCAGACCTTGATCTGTCATAGAGTTTCAGTATAGTTTTCAAAGCACGCTGAGCACACTTTCATATGCTTTTCATAGCCCTCTAAGTTATGGAGTCCATGTACATATTGTTATCTTTGACTTACAGCAAGGAATCTGAGATTCAGAGAGATCAGATGTCTTTTTTTCCTAAGGACACAAAACTGAAATTGCAGAGCCAGTTCAGCACTGGTATTTTTGTGATTAAAATGAGCAATCTCAGGCTAGTCACAGAACCTCCTTGGAGTCTTTCACTAGGAAAAAATGCAGGGGTCAGTCAAGATGATCTTCCTCTTCCCCTGTAGCTCTATTATTCTAGGAGCTACAACCCTCTAGAGCACACTGCTATATCCCTAATACTTAGGTATTAGGGTATCTTGTTTTGTTAGCATGAACCTTTCTTATTGGATTTACTGATCCCTATTCTTCTTCTCTATGAGCAGTTCTTAAAGTATAGTTCATAAACTGCTGGGGGCCTAAAGCCTATTCTGAAGCTAAACGACCAGAATACAATTTTAAAATTATTTGTCTTTGGGGTGCTTGGGTGGCTCAGTAGGTTAAGCGTCTGACTCTTGATTTCAGATCAGGTCATGACCTCACAGTTTGTGAGACAGAGCTCCTCATCCGGCTCTGCACTGACTGCCAGGGCCTACTTGGGGCTATCTCTCTCCCTCTTTGCCGTCTGCACTTCACACACATGCACGCATCTTCTCTCTCTCAAAATAAATAAATAGTTTCAAAAGTTATTTGTGTTTTTCACTGTGTTTGTGAAAAAGACAAATAATTTGTACTGACTGAATGAAAGCAATAATGGATCAATCAATCATGGGCACCTTAGCACCAAATCAAAGCAATACAAGGAACACAAGAAAGCATTATTTTCTTCATCACCTAGCATGACCATACAAACAAAAGTAATAATACAAATTAACAACAAAATTCCAGTTTCAAGAATGTCCTTGATGGAGCAGTAAAAAATATTAATTTTCTTAAATAGCAATTCTCGAGTGCACATTTTTTAACAGTCTGTGACAGAATTCAAAGTATGGATAAAGCACTCTGTTGTATGCTTAAGTATGATGGTTTCCACAAGAAAAATGACTTGGGTGATTGAATTGTGAGCCAAATTAATTTCTTTTTTTACACGGAACACCATTTCTACTTGGAAGCTAGCTAACAGAAAACTATGAAGTGAAACTGTCATTTCAAAGAAAAAAAATACAGTATTTGTTACCAATGATAAATTGAAGCTTTTAAGTAAAAATCGGAAGTCTGAAAAACTTGTATCCACCACAGTGGGCTGGAAAGTTTCCTAATATTTAAAGACTTTTCTGATGAGATCAGTGGTAATATTAACAGATGTAATTCTTTTTAAATATTGTGCGATGAAATGTATCAACATTTAGAATATTTTTGTAACTCACTGAGCCAATATTTTCCAATTGACTAATGCATGAGTAAAAGATCCATTCAAAGTGCAAGATGAACCAATGGATTTTAAGATAAGAGAGTATGAAAAGTTCATTATTGTGGTTTCAAACCAGTGGACACCCAGAATAATTTCTCATTTGTTTTGCTCATGTTCTTTCCCATTTCTACAATTCTCTCCCATTTTCTTTGTGTTTCTATACTGTTTTCATTCTTTAAAGTTGATCAAATCTTGGATATAGGAGGTACTAAGAAATATGCATTCATTTGTGTTATAAGCCAAATCTTTCAAATCTCAACTCGAGAAACAAAGAAGCGTTTATTGGCCATTTCCTATAAGATATTGAGGGTTCAGAGATGCATGGAAAATACTCTCTCTGGAGGATACAGATGCCTCCTGCACACTCTACCTGGAAAGGCCCTGTGGCATCCCAATTGCCTGTGTTCTTTTACCCCACACTGTGCGCTGAATTTACTTGAAGCCTATCAGTTATTATATACTTTACAGCTCAGGAAGACTGCAAGCCCTTTGAACACCTGCTAGATTGAACACCTGCTAGGTTCTAGCACAAGGAAGAATTCACTTGCTTCCCTGCCCATAGTTTAAGAAAGAACATTTTAAAATTTCTTAGTTGTTTTTATGTAAATTTTTGCATTTATTTGTATTCCATCTTTATTCAAAAAGTTATCGGAACATAAAAAATAGGGCAGTATATATGCTTTACTATATTTACAGTATTATGTACTATATACATAATACTGCTTATGAATGAGTTAGCTGACTCATAATGAGTAGGGCTTGCTCTGCTTTTCTATATCAACATGAAAAAAATGATAGCAACTTGGATAATTCATAAGTTTCTTCAAAATGCACGAATGATACCTGCTAGAAATGCAAATAGCAATGAACTTTTTGATCCCCTGACCACAGTGGGTGGGTCTTTTTTTTTTTTTTTTTTTGCTTTGTGAATCACAAACATCTGTTTTAGATCATTGCAGATAGGACGTACTAAAAAATATTTGCTGATTTGGGCTCAATTCTAAGACACATATACTAGAAGCCAAATCTAAACTTGTCTCTACCTGGAGCTATTCATATTAGTTTATTTTCAAAAAAGAGAAAGCACTATGCCAGCTTTTTATGAATAAAAATATATCTTAAAAGCTTTCTTTCTGCTTTCCAGCATGAATATTTTAAGTAATAAAGTTGTTCTTAGGATGAGTATAGCACCACTTGAAGACAGAAGATTAAAGTAAGATTTAATTTATGCATTTTCATTTTTAAAGCTTTTTTTTTTTTAACACTCGCCATATCCCATGAACTTTTGCGATTTTCTGATCCAGGGAAGCGGAGGCTTCCTAACAGAGGGAGATTTCAACAACATAACCAAGCTCAGAAGGCATTTTTATTTCTACAAAAAAGAAACAAAACAATATTACTTAAGCTAAGGGAGCGAACTTGACTAAAATTCTACAAATGGAACTTTATTACATATTTGAATACTTAATCTGGTCCACTTACATATAGAACTTAGTTAGATGTTGTTCTTTTTAAAAAATATCCTAGGCCCATTTGCAAATAAGCAAGCTAAGTTATATTTTAATTGGAATGTATGTTTAGCCCATTAAGGGGTTAACCAGTTGCTATTTAATAATAATAATAACAAAACCTCATTGTTTTAGAAGCTATCAGCATTTTCTCCTTTCCCAAATCCCTACTTTCAACTTCCGTAGGTGCTTTTCAGTATATTCGTCCTTTGGAGGCTAGATGAAATGGAATATATAATATAGTTATCTCCTCAGATGCTTAACCATATTGTACATGTTTAAGATGAAAATGGAAATAAAATTGCTATTACTTTTTACTAAATTCTGTCACTGCTTTCACATTTTAGTATCAGATGTGCTCATCGGTGAAGGGTTTAAAATCAATCAGCCACATGGGATGAATGTTTATGGAAACACCGCCTCAAATGTTAATGTAACATTGTGTAAAAGAGCAATTCCACAAAAATGCCAGACTCTTAGGAATAAACACACACTGAGAGTCAAAGAGGTTTTCCTGTACTGCTAGAGAATCACATGAAATGATCGCTTCGGCATGCCAAGCACCACCGAATCCCCAGTCGATTCTGTATTACGCACTACGGATCTATAATCACCAGGACTATAAAGGAGAGGCCTTTCTTCATGAATTTCTTTGGCGTTACTTGCATTCTTTGAACATCTAAGCACTTTCAGGAAAATATTTATAAAAAGCCATAAACCATGGGTTATGGTTAAAATTATAATCTCCAAGGAAGGCATTAGCAAAGACATCAAGTGTGATTTTTCCCACAGCGTACAGGAATGCACTTCTGATTTTGCCAATCCATCCTTCTGACATACCCAGGCCTCGTGCTGTGCTGTCAGTACCCTCAGCTGACCTGAAATGTTCTCCTTCAGTCTGTCCTCACTTCAGTGCCTTAAATCCTTTCTCCCCTATGAGACTGTCAGGGGAGTGCCCAGCCGACATAGTTTTATTTTTTCTTAAATCTTTTTGGACTTGCTCTCCGTATTAAAATATTAACATTATCTCTCTCTATAAATCTAAATATATTAAATGATATGAGACCTGTTCCTTCAACAATTGTTTTATTTATGTGCTCCTTCAAAATACTTATTCATGACCTGTTTTGGTTTGGATGTCACAGCAAGCATTTATCTGTCCAGTTAAACTGTAAGTGTTCCACATGCTTCGCCCTCCAGGGCGTTCAGTACCAAGACTTGCCTCATGGTAAGAACGCAATAAATATTAGATTAATAATATTGACAGCAATAAAGCTGTGAAAGAAGCTACAGTTCATGTTCAAAATAATGTGCTTAATAAATGAGAGAAGTACGACGGTATTCTGATTAGTAGTGCAAATCATGATTATAGAGACTAACTTCTGCCCCCATGACCTCACAGAAACCTGGCTCTGCACTTAACTGTGGCAACTCTAGAGTTTCCTTTAAAGAGGAGCTCAGATGGTGCCAATCTATTTGGGAAGGGGGTTGGACAATATGGCAGAAGAGAGGAGCATGCTGTATCACAACCATCAAACACAGCTTCCCAGAGATTGTGGGAGAGTTGAGCCCATTGCCCACAGCAGGGACTTTAATAATAAATCTTTATACCAGTGTTTTTCTTCTCTACCTCTCATCCAAATAATTCATTCTTTCATTCATTTGTTGACATAATATATGCCCTACACTCCTGTAGGCACTAAGTGTCAGGCATCTTTCTCTTAGGCCCCTTTCTTCTGCCTAACATGCTGCTGTCATCTTGAATGATTCTTATGCCCCTTGGATGAACCATCCAAGGCCCCTGACAATGTCTTGTCCTATTCAACTGCACTGAACTTGACACCCACTCCATAACCAACAGCTAAAAGGGCCTCAATTCTAAAATCTTAAATTCCAAACTTCCACAGACAGAATACAGCTTTCCTTCTGTCTTTCTTTTATTCACTGGACTTGTCATTTGACACCTCTACGCTATCCAGAAAAACTCTATCACTATACCTTTTAGTAGCTTTTATTCCCCCTCCCCCCATGTTATGGCAATATAATTGACATTCAACTTTGTATTGGTTTAAGGTGTTTAGCAAAATGATTTGATAGATGTATATATTGTAACAGGATTACCAGAATAAGTTAACATCCATTACCTCACATAGCTATAAATGTTTTTTTTTCTTATGATAAGAACTTTTAAAGTCTACTCTCTCAGCAACTTTCAAATATACAATGTAGTATTGTTAACTAGAGTCACCATGCTATACAGTATGTCCTTAGAATTTATTTACCTTGTAACTGGAATTCTGTACCTTTTGATCACCTCACTTATTTCCCCCACCCTCCACCCCCATCTCTGGCAATCATGTTTTCTGTGAGTTCAGTTTTCTTAGATTCCACGTATAAGTTATGGGTATTGGTCTTTCTCTATACGACTTATTTCACATAGCATAATGCCCTCCAGGTCCAACCACGTTGTTGCAAATGGCAAAATTTCATTCTTTTTTATGGCTAAATATTCCAGTGTGTGTGTGCACGTGCACAAGTATGTGTGTATCATGTTTTATTTATGTATTCATCCATTGATAGACACTTAGGTTGTTTCCATGCCTTGGCTATTGTGAATGAATAATGTTGCAATAAACATAGGGGTGTAGGTATTTCTTTAAGATCCTGATTTCATTTCCTTTGGGTATATACCCAGAAGTGGATTGCTGAATCATACAGTAGTTCTATTTTTAATTTTTTGGGGAACCTCCATACCCATAGTAGCTACACCAATTTACATTCTTACTAATAGTGCACAAGAATTCTTTTTTCTCTACCTCCTTACCAACACTGTTACCTCTAGTCTTTTTTATGATAAGTCATTCTAACAGGTCTGAGGTGATCTCTCCTGATTGTGTTGATTTGCATTTCCCAGAAGATTAGTGATGTTGAACATTTTTTCATGTACCCATTGTCTATTTGTAGATATCCTTTGGAAAAATGTCTATTCAGTTTCCCTGCCCATTTATTATTATTTTTTATTAATTTTATTTTTTTAATATACACCCAAATTAGTTAGCATACAGTGCAATGATTTCAGTAGATTCCTTAATGCCCCTTCCCCATTTAGCCCACCCATCCCTCCCACAACCCCTCCAGTAACCTGTTTGTTTTCCATATTTAAGAGTCTCTTATGTTTTGTCCCCGTCCCTGTTTTTATATTATTTTTGCTTCCCTTCCCTTATGTTCATCTGTTTTGTATCTTAAAGTCCTCATAGGAGTGATGAAATGAAGTAATATGATATTTGTCTTTCTCTGACTAATTTTGCTTGGCATAATACCCTCTAATTCCATCCAGGTAGCTGTAAATGGCAAGATTTCATTCTTTTTGATTGCCAAGTAATGCTCCATTGTATATGTAAATCACATCTTCTTTATCCATTCATCCATTGATGGACATTTGGGCTCTTTCCATACTTTGGCTATTGTTGTCCCAGCCCATTTTTTAATTGCATTGTTTGTATTTTTGTTATTAAGTTGTATGAGTTCCTTATATATTTTGGATATGAACCCCCTAGCAGCTAATATGATTTGCAAATATTTTCTCCCATCCCATTTCGTTTTGTTAGTTTCCTTTGCTGTCCAGAAGCTTTTTAGTTTTATGCAGTCCCATTTATTTATTTTTTCTTTTGTTGTCAAATTGTTGTTTTCCATTCCTCCAGTAAGTGCTTTTTAATGTAATAAATTTGTGCCATACACATCCCACCTTCTTAGAAAAATATCGAGAGCCAACCATTCATCTTTTTCCTGGAATCATTCTTTTGAGGCACTCAAGAATTTGTGCATAAAGTGGACGTGGTGAAGAGGTGTAAATTCCAATGATCTTTTCTTCCCCTTTTTCCTTTTCAATTCTGAGAACTAGAGTTTACGAAAGAAGTGATGTGAGTTTCAGGGTCATGACAGTTGTTCACTGTGGCTTGCTTCCTTTATATTTTTTTACAAATTGATTTTTAAAAAAATGTTTATTTATTTATTTTGAAAGAGAGAGAGAGAGAAAGAGTGAGAGAAAGCGCATGAGCAAGGGAAGGGCAGAGAGAGACAGCAAGAGAGAGAATCCCAAGCAGGCTCTATTCTCAGAGCATAGCCCAACGTGGGTCTTAATCTCACAACTGTGAGATCATGACCTGAGCAGAAATCAAGAGTCGGAGGCCTAACTGACTAAGCCACCCAGGGCCCCTGGGTTGCTTCCTTTCTGTTTAAAATGAGAAGTTCTCATTCAGTCAACACACATCTTTTTTTCATAAGTGAGTTATAGAAATAAAACTATGGATAAGACATTATTCACTAGCCTTGGTCCAAAGAAAAACACATGAAAACAATACTGGATTATAATTATTTCCAATAAAATGTGTGAATATCTCCCAAAGGTAGATTCAGTAAGGACATGGGTGTTCCTGCCGTGGTGATTAGGTTACAGAAGGCATTAGATTTTAATTGCGTCAGAAAATTGTTCAGAACAAATATAGTTTTACTTGCCACAGGGAGCAAAAGGAAAGCAATCAGGAAAAGATACCTTATTGAAACACATGTGGAATTTTCTCATGACACCACAGTGACTCTGATGATTTCTTTCAGTACCAATAGACCTCATCATGACAGCCATTAAAACTGCAGCAACACAAGGGGCGCCTGGGTGGCTCAGTCGGTTAAGCGTCCGACTTCGTGATCTCGCGGTCTGTGAGTTCGAGCCCCGCATTGGGCTCCGTGCTGACCGCTCAGAGCCTGGAGCCTGTTTCAGATTCTGTGTCTCCCTCTCTCTGACCCTCCCCCATTCATGCTCTGTCTCTCTCTGTCTCAAAAATAAATAAACATTAAAAAAAAGATTTAAATAAAAAAATAAAAAAAAAAACTGCAGCAACACAATCTCATGCTTGTTGAAAAAAAGTAAAGATTAATCATCCTTAAATGACATTTTGTTGTTACCATAGCCAAATACAGAGGGAATAATTGGCTTTATTTTCTGTACTTAATCAAAACTTCTCCTAAATTAAATATAAGCTAAGGCACAGAACTGTGACAGCAACTGTGCACCTGGCTCCCCCACTATTTGCTCCTGTACGTAATGATTCTGTGCACCATTTCACAACTTGTAAAGAGAATACCACTGATTCTTTTATTTAGGCACATTTTTCATTTTTCATTAACTCACCAAAATAAATAAGGAAATGTTCCCTAACTCCTTTCAACTTCTAGTAAGAGCGCAGAAACCTTAAAGGTGACAGGAATTCTTGTTAAAAATGATTTTCCTAAGAGTCCTCCAGTTTCTCAGAGGAACTCTGAGCCAGAGGCTGATTGAAGTGGATAGAAAAACATAATTCAGAGCCCTCCATAAATTCTCCTGTTGTTGCCAAACAACAGGATGGGGGATCAAGGAACACTGATGGAGCAAAAGCTTTGGAAACTGTCAATGTTTAGCGCTCTGATCTTACTGTATCTCATAAGCTCATCTAAGCTCAATGACAGGCTTCCATGTTGAGGTGAAGAGAAAAGTGCTGGACACAGGTGCCACAGTCTCTCCAGCAGAATAGTGGAATGGGAGGGGTATTATCACCTGAGAGCACAGTGACCAGGGGCAGAGACAACTGACATGGGCATGTGGGGAAATCTCAGTCAGATCCAATAATTTTCTCATTAGATAAAGGCAAAGACGGGGCACTTGGATGATTCAGTTGGTTAGCATCTGACTTTGGCTCAGGTCATGAATTCATGGTTTGTAGGTTCAAGCCCCGCGTCATGCTCTGTGCTGACAGCCCAGAGCCTGGAGCCTGCTTCGGATTCTGTGTCTCCCTCTCTCTTTGCCCCTCCCCTGCTCGCTTTCTCTCTCTCTCTCTCTCTCTCTCTCTCTCTCTCTCTCTCTCTCTCAATCTCTCTCTCTCAAAAAAAAAAGGTAAACATTAAAAAAAGGAAGATAAAGGCAAAGGGAAAAGGCAATTAAACAAACAAAAACACAGGTACCATGAGAAACACAGATGATACAAGAAAAAAGACTAGTGTCCTAAATATGAGGAAGACTGAAACTGACTTACTAAAGAAACCAGAATTAACAGAGGGAAGATGGTTCGGCCAGTTTGGTGCATGTCCATTACAAAAAGGTGAAAGCCAAGAAAAGATAAAAAGACAAGCATATTGAATTCTAAAAAACATAAAGAGTGAAATAAAAGTGAAATGTGGTCAAATGAGGAAAAATCAAAAGATAACTAAAATCCCCAAAGAAAAACTGAAGTCTACACTGAAGATAAACTGAAGAAGCAGCATTGCAGAAAACTGCATGAAGAGCTTGAGAAGTTTGCATATACAATGGGTGGGGACAAAGGGATGGGAATGATGATAAAATATTATAGCATAGAGAATGTGAGCTATAAACCACAATCACTGGTCTTTTTGAACAAATAATTTTAAAAGATGTTTCCTCAGGAAAAAAAAATGCTGTTTTAAGGGCTCATAGCATTTAACAAAAATTATCAAAATGTATACGGTTTTATTTTTGAACTCGAAAATATTATTAAAGGCATTCATGAGTATAAACAGGAAGAACACCTAATAAAAGGCAGTTATGACAATCAGGCATTACAATATATAACGTAATGCTAAAATAACTCGTGTGGTAGCAGTGTGAGAACTGACAGGGAGGTTAATGAACAAACAACATACACGTGAAAACTAAATACATAATGAAGCATCACGAAGGAACTGAAGGAAAAGAGTCAGAGGTACTCCATAAACACTGGGAAGTTGTTTTTTTTCCACATAGAGCCTCACCTCACTCCATGCACCAATATCCTTTCCAAATATCCTGAATAAGTGTAGAACATTGAGGTATAAATTGATATTGATTCCCAGCAATATGATGAACCGGGTGACCAAATTAGCCCTCATGCTACAGAATACCTAAAAGTATTAAGTAAACACACTCCCCCTCACAGATTCATGAAGACACGCAGACCTAAAATTGACAAGAGTAGAAGTACTGAGCTGTCTGGAAGGTAACGGTCATCTCAGACTCAGGGATCAGAAAGGCTGCATACAAAGAGATGATCTGTTTGACAGGGCTGGAGCTGTCCCCTCAGGAGAATTTGCCAGTCCCTGCTGAGCAACATCTTGGGTTTCACCTGGCTACCTCTACACAGGGTGGAAGACAAAGTCCGAGGCCTGGAGAAGGTGCAATTTTGGAACTGAGGCACCCATGTAAGGCTGAAGCCATCAAAAGTCACTTTGAGTAGACAAACTGCAAGAAAAAGCCCACAAACTCAAAGAGCAAAAGTGTGAATTCCCACCTGCTTTACCTGGTTCCCAGTGGATAAGGAAAAGGGCAGGTACTTTCTAAACATTTGGAGTCAGAAACCTACACACAATGTAGATGCAGCTCAAATCTATTGTAAAAATTTTAAGATGGTCTTATTAAGCTACGTAGTCATAGGTAATAAAGCCATTTTGTATATGACACATTTTTCTGAGAGGCTAGGGAAAGGGTATAGAGATCTCAGACTCCCTTTCATTTTCTATTATCCATATAATACAAATATATAAATTATATTACATTGTGGTTATATATATATATTTGTATATTTATAAATAATCACTTATGCTCATCACAAGTGCACTCCTTAATCCCCATATATTTTATATATAAAATTAAAGCCATTGCCTTTAACTTCTTTTCTCAAATGTGGCAAGAACTGGGGGATGCATTCAGGCATGGTCACTGATAAATATATAACAAAAAATATACTCTGATATACTCACTGCATAATTTAAATTTTGGAATCAAGACATTCACCAAATTACTGATTTCTGTGTATTTATTTAGTGGTTTGTATTCACCCCTTCAGTCTTTAATATAAAGATATCAACTGGCAATACAAACTTCTGAATTCATAAGTAGAAATTTAGAGAGCTGAAAAAGTTTAATCAATTCATGGAGAAATAACTAGATCTTCAAGATGAAGATGCACGCTGCATTCACTGCATTCACACATTGCTGGAAGGTTTCTGTTATGTTTTTAACACTTTGGAAGATGTTTTGCTGCGACTTTTCAATGTAGCAGAGAGTCTTTGCTTGCAGGTATAAAAATAGTCAGGAATTCCAAATCTAAATTTTAGGACATGCTTCGTGATCACAAACGGTTCTTAAAGAGTTATTCATATCATGATTCACAAACCTACAGATAGTGATTGTGTCAAGAAAAAGGCAAACACAAACAGATTCATGAACCATTCAAACAAATACCAGTAATGTTGCTGTGCTTTGTGTGGTCATCTGCTCTATGTTACCCTTGAGACATTCTCCAAACTAAAATGGTAAAAAGGCCAGAAAAGTGGGTTGATCATGATGCAATATGTGTGAAGAGTACCCATAAACCGCATGTTGGATTGTCTGCCATCATAAATCTTTGATTCAACTGCCTGGGATAAAAAAATATACTTCCCCTCATATAGCAGCTGCATGGTTCAGAGTGGTGGATTTTCCAAAGCCACTAAACTAGTTAACAATAACTAGAATAGTGGGAGGCCTCAGTTGCTCAGTCGGTTAAGCATCTGACTTTGGCTCAGGTCATGATCTCATGGTTCTTTAGCTTGAGCCCTGTGGACTCCCTGCTGTCAGCACAGAGCCTGCTTGGGACTCTCTCTCTCCCTCTCTCACAAAAATAAACACCAACAAAAAAATAATAATAACTAGAAAAGAACCCAGGGTTTCCAACTGGCGCTCGATTCTCTTTCTAACCATTTTGCCAATTCTATTATATCTGTTTTCACCCATGATCAAATCATGAATTAATTACTTTAGACTGTCAGCTTATCGTTTTTAAGAAATCATAAAATAATTCATTTTCATATTTTGTGTTGCTTTGTCACAGCCTTTTCAGATATGGCTTCTGAAATTAGGGCACAGGGACCATTATAATACAAGTATACAGTAATGTATGGCCTTTAGTGAGAAATCATCCTGTTCTTTATCTTTGATTGATTATGTCCTCTAGCATGAACTAGGTAGAGATTCAAATGGTTGGTCTGAACCACCTGTTCTTTAATAGCTTTGAAAAAGAATGGCCTGACTATATCTTTACAACTTTCTCCTTGGTTGTTTTTTCTCAACAAGGGTGTAGCTTTGAACCGAAACAGAAAAAAAAGGGTAATTAAAATCACCAAACATTAGTGAGAATATTATGGTAATAGAGAAACTTTTGCAAAGTATTTTTAATTGATCTAAAGATATTTACTTTTAGGCAAAAATAAAACTAAACTTCCAGTGTTAACTTCTCAGCAAAATCATCCAAGTGGAAGCCGTAGTCCACAGAAATACTGTGATTGTGTTTTACTTTTTGTATTTTTTAAGTTAATTTATTAATTTCCAGAAGCCAGAGCAAGTGGAGAAGGGGCAGAGAGAGAGAGAGAGAGAGAGAGAGAGAGAATCCCAAGCAGGCTCCACACTGCCAGCACAGAGCGCAATGTGGGGCTGGAATTCGCAGAACACACAAGATCATGATGTGATTCGAAACCAAGAACTGGAGGCTCAACTGACTGAGTCACCCAGGTGCCCCATTATTCTGTTTTTTTTTTAAGTTTTTATTTAAATCCCAATTAGTTAACATACAGTGTAATGTTAGTTTCAGGTGTACAACACAGGGATTCAACACTTCCATACAACACCTGGTGCTCATTGCAAGTTCCCTTCTTAATCCCATCACCTATTTCACCCATCCCCCCAACCACCTCCTCTCTGGTAACCATCCGTTTGTTCTCTACAGTTAAGAATCTGTTTCTTGGTTTCCCTCTCTATGTCTCTTTTTTTTCCCCTTTGATCGTTTGTTTGTTTCTTAAATTCCACACATGAGTGAAATCATATGGTATGTGCCTTTCTCTGATGACTTATTTCTCTTAGTATTATACTCTCTAGCTCCATTCACATCATTGCAAATGGCAAGATCTCATTCTTTTTTATGGCTTCATAATATTCCATTGTATGTATATATAACATTTTCTTTACCTATTCTTTAGTTCATGGACACTTGGGCTGTTTCCATAATTTGGCTATTGTAGATGATGCAGCTATAAACATCAGGGTGCATGTGTCCCTTTGAATTAGTATTTTTCTAATTTTGAGGTAAATACCTAGTAATGCAATTGCTGGAATACTTTAAATAGTCACCACTTACATGCCATTCAACCTTAAAGCATTTATCTTAACTAAGCATAGTGTCCAAAATATCAATAGATTTCTAAAAGGCTGCTTTTTTAAAAAAATTTAATGTTTATTTATTTATTTATTTTGAGAGAGAGAGAGAGAGCAAGTGGGGGAAGAGCAGAGAGAGAGGGTGAGAGAGAATCCTAAGCAGGCTCCGGGTGTCAGCATGGAGCCCAATGCAGGGATCCAACTCACTAACTGTGAGATCATGACCTGAGGTGAAATCAAGAGTTGGATGCTTAACTGACTGAGTCATCCAGGCACCCCAAAGGCTAAGTAATTTTTTAAATCAATATCCCACCACCCCAGAAACTTGCGATAGTCAATTTTGTGAAAATCAACCACAAAACAGAAAAGAACATGATGCCTATGTCTCTAAAAGATAATCAGAATTTATATATCCCCACCCCTATGCTCTCTTCTTTTTCCTCTTCTTCTTGCCAAAAAGGCTTAGGTTTCTTTCAGAATTTTAACCATTCCAGCTACTCATGCACAGTTCAATGACCATGACCCCTACTGAAGGGCCTGGAGAAAACAAAAGCAAAAATGAACGTCTTAAGGATTCCTGCTATAGTCTCCAGCTCACAAAGGCTCATTTCCCAGTTTGCTTGCCAGAAGAGCTGCTTCTGTGCAAGCTCTTGTTATTCTCAAGCACTGTATACTTCCTTGAGTGGGGCTGCTCTTGGATCAAATCTGGGAGATAAAAGAGAAAAAAAAAAGGAAACATGTTCCATACATTTTTTCCTTCAAGTTTTGTCCTACTTAACAATTCACATACTATTGTTTGTACATTTCAGAGTCCTCAGGTAGTTATTTATTGTATTTCTTTTCAAAATTTTAAGTTTTAATCAGTGTGAGATAGCCTGTAATGATGTATACCATTTCATCCAGCATCGTAAGTCACATTTTGGAAGGCAGCTATGCTCACACTATACCACCAATGCAAAGTAAGTCACATTTTAGATTATTAACTTTAAGAATTTCAAATATAATTCATTATGCAAAAGCAAAATCATAAAGCAAGAAAAATTTATTTTCTGACCTCCCATGACAAATCTTTCAGCCCTCTTCATTTTCTCAGTGCCATAGCCAACACAAGGAAATTCAGACATTAGCAGACTAATTTGGCACCTCTTCAAAGTGTTTCTTAAATATTTGTCCAATGTTTATATTGAGCAGAAAGAGTAAACAACAATATTTATGGTTACCCATGCCTGTCTTCCACAGAAGATGGTTTAAAGACCATGAGGTGTCAAACATAATACTTGAAACACTGCCCTTGAGGATGATTCTAATATCATTCATTTTTATAAATGCAAATTAATATCAGAGGATTTTTGTTATTTTAGGCTTTATATAATAGCCACTGGACACATAGTGTTGTTTGCTAAATGCAAATATGGATTATTTAATGAGACCCACAAAAACTATATGTGATAGATACTACTGCTGTCAATACTTAAAAGAAGAAAAATTCAACTGAGAACAAACTGAGGGTTGATGGGGGGTGGGAGGGAGGGGAGGGTGGGTGATGGGTATTGAGGAGGGCACCTTTTGGGATGAGCACTGGGTGTTGTATGGAAACCAATTTGACAATAAATTTCATATATAAAAAAAAAAAGAAGAAAAATTCAGGTTTAAAGCATTATTATTTTTATGTTATTTAATCCTTAAATATTTAAAATTTATTTCTAAAAGATAAGGACTTTTAAAAAACATTACCACAATAATATTCCCACATTTAAAAAATTTAACAATTCCTTAGTATCTTCATATACAGTATTCAACTTTCCCCAAGTGTTTCATAATTTATTATATTTTCTAGCTTGTTCAAATCAGTTATACAAATAAGATTCATATGTAGCAGGTATTGGCAAACCCTTTTGGTATAGTACCAGATGGTAAATATTTGATATTTTATAGGCCATATGGTCTCTGCTGCAACTACCCGACTCTGCTGTTTGGGTGCAAAAGCAACCATAGACTAATCATAAATGAATAAAGATGGCTGTGTTACAATAAAACTTTATTTACAAAAGCAGGTGGCAGGCCATATTTGGCCCACAGGCCACAGTTCATTAATCTCTCATATACAGCAATAGGTTAATATGCCTCTTTACTCTCTTAAAATATAGGCTCCTTCTCCCCCAACGCACTACTTTCTCATAATGCAGTCTATCTGTTGAAGATGATATGATGAGTTATTTTTCCTATATAGTCTGGATTTTACTGACTGCATCCTCATGGCTAATTTTACATGTTCCTCTCTTCTGTACTGCCTTAGTTTGTCATTCATTCTAAGGGCCTTTGGGTTTGATTTGTTGACAAAAGAAACTACTTCGGAGATCACATGCCATTTTAACCAGGCATCTGATTCCAAAGCTCATGCTCTTAGCTACAATGATTTAGCTTACCTTTGGGAGACTTCTGTTAAAAAGATCTAGCCTATGTATGGCAAATGCCCTAGCAAACTTTCAACTTTGTTGCCTGTTGAGCTCACAGATAGAACTTTTTCCTAATAAGCATCAGCTTCAAAAAGTCATTCAGCAACATAGAAATATTTAGGTCAATAGTGTATTTTGGAGAATTTTACAGCTTGCTTCATCCATACCTAGTATTTGCATCAAAACACCAGTAAAGGAGAAACAGCACTAATTTAAAATAGAGCTCATTATTATGAATTTCTCATAAGTTCTTGTTAAACAATCCAAAATAAAAAGGGAAAAGCCAGTGCTGAGAGCCCCTAATCTCTATATTGTCCACTTGAGCAGTTTGCTACAAACTGCGATCCCTAATGGATTGACTGCTGACTGAGCCAGGCTTCCTAGATCTTAGATATGATCGAAATATGCATAATTTCAGAAAATAATATGGTTCCCCCCTTAACTGAAATAGGTCAGCTGTTTCTTGCTCAGAGCTATGACTACTTTTCTCTTCTTATTAAAAAATGCTTATTTTGTTGTTATGTTTTGCCCTGATACAGAATATTAGTTTACTTTGGAAAAAGTATGTACAAACTCATTCAAATTCAGAATGTTTAATTTGCATGTTCTATTTTTATAAATGAATTGATTAGCTTTTATTTTATTTAACAAGTTAGTTAAACAGACTTCTGAATAATAAAACTGCTCCCTGATGTAGGCAGCAAAGTTTTTGAGTTTTCTTCTGCTAATATGCTTTTCTTCCAATTCAAAAAAATCTATTTTCATGTAGAAA
Organism: Felis catus; assembly: GCF_018350175.1. Lineage (NCBI taxonomy): Eukaryota > Metazoa > Chordata > Mammalia > Carnivora > Felidae > Felis > Felis catus. The sequence goes on along the minus strand of NC_058372.1, from coordinate 69,768,908 downwards.
TTTCATCTACTTTGTAAACATTAGGTTTCTGAAGTATTTGATGTGAGTATGTATAGGATACTCTAAATTCAGATTTCACCCCATCCTTATTATTCATTTTTAATAGCTTGGCTACTATACCCAAAAACATGCTGATTCGACAGAAGTATGAACTGTATCTAAGGAAAAAATATTTCTGTAAGGAAGCCATTAAACACTGAGGCTTCACTTTAAATCAATATAGTTCTTATACCCAGGGAGACTTTTTATGTTAGAATCTGTTTTACATTTTTAATTCTTAAATATTTTTCAACATAAAATATTTCACATGTGCAAAAATAATACATAGCATTTGAGTCTACATGCTGTAAATTTTCAATGCTCATTAATAGTTTCTCACATTCACTTCAGATTCTGTATCTTTACAAGACATTTTAAAAGTAGGGACTATATTTGCAAATCTATGTGATATATCACATTAAAAGAAGAAAGCATAAGAACCATATGATCCTGTCAATAGATGCAGAAAAAGCATTTGACAAAATACAGCATCCTTTCTTAATAAAAACCCTCAAGAAAGTCGGGATACAAGAAACATCTTAATATCATAAAGGCCATATATGAAAGGCCCACAGCTAACATCATCCTCATTGGGGAAAACCTGAGAGCTTTCCTCCTGAGATCAGGAGCACAACAGAGATGTCCACTCTCACCACTGTTGTTTAACATAGTGTTGGAAGTCCTAGCCTCAGCAATCAGACAACAAAAATGAGGTAAAAGGCATCCAAATTAGCAAAGAAGTCAAACTTTCACTCTTCACAGATGACATGATACTCTACATGGAAAAACTGAAAGACTCCACCAAAAAACTGCTAGAACTGATACATGAACTCAGCAGTCACAGGATATAAAATCAATGTACAGAAATCGGCTGCATTTCTATACACCGATAAAGAAGCAACAGAAAGTGATATGAAGGAATCGATCCAATTTACAATTGCAACAGAAATCATAAAACACCTGGGAATAAACCTAACCAAAGAGGTAAAAGATCTGTGTCCTGAAAACTATAGAAAGCTTATGAAGGAAACTGAAGTAGACACAAAGAAATGAAAAAACATTCCATGCTCATGGATTGGGAGAACAAATATTGTTAAAATGTCAATACTACCCAAAGCAATCTACACATTTAATTCAATCCCTATCCTTATAACCCCAGCATTCTTCACAAAGCTAGAACAAACAATCCTAAAATTTGTATGGAGTCACAAAAGACCCTGAATAGCCAAAGCAATCCTGAAAAAGAAAACCAAAGCAAGAGGCATCACAATCCCAGACTTTAGCCTCTACTACAAAGCTGTAATCATCAAGACAGTATTGTATTGGTACAAAAACAGATACATAGATCAATGGAACAGAATAGAGAACCCAGAAATGGACCCAAAAATATATGGCCAACTAATCTATGACAAAGCAGGAAAGAGTATCTCATGGAAGAAGACAGTCTCTTTAGCAAATGGTGCTGGGAGAACTGGACAGCAACATGCAGAAAAATGAACCTGGACCACTTTCTTCTACCATAGACAAAAATAAATTGAAAATGGATGAAAAACCTAAATATGTGACAGGAAACCATCAAAATCCTACAGGAGAAAACAGGCAGCAACCTCTTTGACCTTGGCTGCAGCAACTTCTTACTTGATATATGTCAGAGGCAAGGGAAACAAAAACAGAAATGAACTAATGGGATCTCATCAAGATAAAAAGCTTCTGCATGGTGAAGGAAACAATCAAAACTAAAGGCAACCGATGGGAATGGGAGAAGGTATTTGCAAATGACATATTAGATAAAGGGTTAGTATCAAAAATATATAAAGAACTTACCAAATTCAACAGCCAAAAAAAAAAAACCACCAACAAATAATCCAGTGAAGAAACAAGCAGAAGACACGAATAGACATTTTTCCAAAGAACACGTCCAGATGGCAAACAGATGCATAAAAAGATGCTCAACATCGCTCATCGTCAGGGAAATCCAAATCAAAACCAAAATGAAATACTACCTCACACCTGTCAGAATGGCTAAAATTAACAACTCAGGAAACAACAGATATTGGTGAGGATGTGGAGAAAGGGGAACCCTTCTGCAAACTGGTGCAGCCGCTCTGGAAAACACATAGAGGTTCCTCAAAAAATTAAAAATAGAACTACCCTACAACCCAGAAATTGCACTACTAGGAATTTATTCAAAGGATACAAAAATGCTGATTTGAAATGGCACATGAACACCAATGTTTATAACCATGCTATCAACAATAGCCAAATAATGGAAAGAGCCCAAATGTCCATCAACTGATGAATGGATTAAGATGTGGTATATATACCCATATATAGGTATATACATAATGGAATACTACTCATTGATGACAAAGAATGAAATCTTGCCATTTGCAACAACATGGATGGAACTAGAGGATATTATGCTAAGTGAAATAAGTCAGAGAAAGATATCATATGATTTCACTCATATGTGAAATTTGAGAAATTCCAGATGAACATATAGGAAGGGAAGAAAAAATAAGATAAAAACAGAGAGGGAAGCAAACCATAAGAGACTCTTAAATACCGAGAACAAACTGAGGGTTGATGGAGGTGGGGATGGTGGATGGGTTAAATGTGCGACAGGCATTAAGGAGGGCACTTTATGGGACGAGCACGGGGTGTCATATGTAAGAGATGAATCACTGGGTTCTACTCCTGAAACCAAGACTACAATATATGTTAACTAACTTAAGAATAAAGAAATAAAAAATAATAACTAACAAAATAAATAAAAGTAGGGATTTACTGAAAGAGTGTCTCATGTGGGGGGTGTGTGTGTAAAATTTTTTGTATATATAATTTTCAAACTTGGCATATTTGGGTAGCTTTATTACTTCAATACTTTGTTTTTACTTCTAACTCAACATTACAGTTTTCAAAATTTATCACCGTTAATACATGAAAACCTGATTTATTCACTTTAAATGCTAGAGAATATTCATATTTAATATACCACAGCCAGCCATCTTTTATAAATGGACACTGTTATTTCCAATTTTTAGTTATTATAAAAATGTTAAAATGAGTACAGATCTCCTTTGTCTAGTAGCCCTGTTTAATATCCTAGAAAATACACATCTTTAGTTTTACTCAGTGATAAATTCCATTTCCTCACATAATCACTACCACCTGATATTGTTGTTAATTTTTTTAGCTTATGTCAATATAATCAATATGAAACATCCTATTTCTTTTTAAATTTGCATTTCCCTGTTACTGCTGAAGTTGAATATCATTCATGTCAATTTATTTTTCATGTTTCCTCTTCCATTACACTGCCTTTTCCTATTGTTAGCTCACTTTTCTATTGGATTGTTTATCTCCTTTTCCTGTGGGTGTGTACTGCATTATATAATCTTAATATTCATCTTTTATTTATTATAAATTATACAGACTTTTTGAGGGAAATATCATAAACCTATTCATCATGTCAAAAGCTGAAATACACCTTTATAAAGAATTTTCTTTCTTAGGTGACTCACGTTCAAAAACAATTCTCCTAGCATAATGAGGCCTCAGGAACTTGACAGCAAGTTTAGAGGAAGAAATAAAGCCCGTGGTACTAACTGGGAATATGCCACAGGGTAACAAAAAGGCTGATGACCAGGCCTATCTCCTCAAGTGGACCTCCTGGGATTTACTATCAGGAGGAAATTTTATCTATTCAATGTCCTTAGAAAGTTCCTATCTAGAGGCACCTGGGTGGCTCGGTTAAGTATCTGACTTTGGCTCAGGTCATGATCCTGTGGTTTGGGAGTTCAAGCCCCTAATGGGGCTCGCTGCTGTCAGTGCAGAGCCCCCTTCAGATCCTCTGTCTCCCTCTCTGCCCCTCCCCTGCTCACTCTCTCTCTCTCTCAAAAATAAATAATAATAAAAAAAGTTAGGAAAAAATTCCTAGCCAAAGAATAACTTACATTAAAAAGACTCAGAATCTAGGGGCGCCTGGGTGGCGCAGTCGGTTAAGCGTCCGACTTCAGCCAGGTCACGATCTCGCGGTCCGGGAGTTCGAGCCCCGCGTCAGGCTCAGGGCTGATGGCTCAGAGCCTGGAGCCTGTTTCCGATTCTGTGTCTCCCTCTCTCTCTGCCCCTCCCCCGTTCATGCTCGTCTCTCTCTGTCCCAAAATAAATAAACGTTGAAAAAAAAAATTAAAAAAAAAAGACTCAGAATATATGATACATGGCTCCTTGTATATTCTAAGCTCCTTCTATTCTAAGCTATAGAATTCTCTGGGTTATGAAATGGAGAAACTTACCAACTTAAAACTCCCTCCCTGTGAAAAACCCTGCAGAATCTCACTTGGGGGACCTCATCTGTCATTCAAGGATGGAGAGACACATCTCAAACAAGGACCTTGGGAGCCAAACTGATGTCCCATATCCCTTTCTACTTCATCTGTGCCTTTTGATTATCTATCTCTTTAAAATTTTACTGAAGCTGATATTGAATAATCTCTCTCTGATTCATAGAATTCAATTTGACAATTCAAGTGTAAGTTTCACAAGTGTTGGCAACTATTTTGCCAGGGCTAAGAATGATTTCCCACTGAACCTCTACATTGTCTGCCTCTTGTCTTGCTTCTGCATTGTCTGCCCATCCTGTTTTACTTGACACTCTACAGAAACTGTTTTTTCTATTGATTTAAGCTTCTTTATAAAATCTTATGTTTGCTACCTTCCTACTTCTCATCTCAAGGTGAGTGGTTGGCTAATAGGGCCCAGATTGGAGCTAGATTTGAGTTAGTATTCTTTGACATTCATATAAAGTATGAACTAAACATCTATACTTCTTTTTTTTTTTAGTTTTTATTTAAACTACAGTTAGTTAGGGGCACCTGGGTGGCTTAATTAGTTAAGCTTCTGACTTCGGCTCAGGTCATGATCTCATGGTTTGTGAGTTCAGGGCCCTGTGCTGACAGCTCAGAGTTGGGACCCTGCTTTGGATTCTGTGACTCCCCTCTCTCTCTGCCCTCCTCCACTTGTACACTGTCTCTCAAAAATAAACAAATATTAAAAAATAAAATAAAAATAAATACCAGTTAGTTAACATACAGTGTAATAGTAGTTTCTACTGTAGAATTTGGTGATTCAACACATACAATACCTGGTTCTCATCACAAGTGCCCTCCTTAATCCCCATCACCTGTTTAACTCCAACCCCCCACCTACCCCCACTGTCCACCTCCTCTCTGGTAACGATCAGTTCTTCCTCCATAGTTAAGGGTCTGTTTCTTGAATTTCCTTTTTTTTCCCTCCTATGTTCATTTGTTGTTGTTGTTGTTGTTTTTTCTTAAATTCCACATATGGGTGAAATCATATGGTATTTGTCTTTCTCTGACTTATTTCACTTAGCACAATATTCACTAGCTCCATCAATGTTCTTGCAAATGGCAAGGTTTCATTCTTTTTGATGGCTGAATAATATTCCATTGTATGGATGTATACCACATCTTCCTTATCCATTCATCAGTCTATGGACATTTGGGATCTTTCCACAAATATAGACACACAGATCAATGGAACAGAGTAGAAAACCCAGAAATTAACTCACAACTATATGGTCAATTAATCTTTGACAATGTAGGGAAGAATACCCAGTGGAAAAAAGTCTCTTCAACAAATGGTGTTGGGAAAACTGGACAGAAACATGCAAAAGAATGAAACTGGACCACTTCCTTACACCATACACAAAAATCAATTCAAAATGGATGAAAGACCTAATGAGAGACAATGTTCTCTAGAGGAGAACACAGGCAGTAAGCTCTTTGACACTGGCTATAGCAACTTCTTAATAGATATGTTTCCTGAGGCAACAGAAACAAAAACAAAAATAAATTATTGGGACTTCATCAAAATAAAACACTTCTGCACAGCAAAGGAAACAATCAGCAAAACTAAAAGGCAACCTAAGGAATGACATATTTGCAAAAGACATATTGGATAAAAGGTTAGTATGCAAAATATATAAGGAACTTATACAATCCAACACCCAAAAACAAATAATCCAGTTAAAAAATGGGCAGTAGATGTGAATACTTTTCCAAAGAAGACATCCAGATGGCAAAGACCCATGAAAAGGTGCTCAACATCACTTATCATCAGAGAAATATACATAAAAAACTACAATGAGATATCACCGCCCACCAGTCAGAATGGCTAAAGTTAACAACACAAGGAACAACAGGTGTTGGCAAGGATTCAGAGAAAGGGGAACACTCTTACCATGTTGGTAGGAATGAAAACTGGTACAGCCATTGTGGAAAAACAGTATGGAGGTTCTTCAAAAAGTTAAAAATAGAACTATCTTACTATCTAGCAATTGTACTACTAGGTATTTACCCAAGGAAATGTATGTACCCACGGAATACAAAAAATATAATTTCAAGGGACACATGCATGCTGATGTTTACAGCAGCATTAGCAACAATAGTTGTGCTTGTTTTTCCATGTCGCCTTTCCACATAAACACTCTACTTTTGTTAAAATTTAAAAATAAAATATATTGGGGCACCTGGGTGGCTCAGTGGGTTAAGCTAGGGTCATGATCTCACGGTTCGTGAGTTCAAGCCCCACATCCGGCTCTGTGCTGACAGCTCAGAGCCTGGAGCCTGCTTCAGATTCTGTGTCTCCCTCTCTCTTTGCCCCTCACATGCTCATGCTCTGTTTCTCACTGTCTCTCAATAATAAATAAACGTTAAAAAATTAAAAATAAAAATAAAATATATTGATAAATCAGCTTTCAGCAGTATAAAATTTTAGTAATGACTGACCAGAAGGCTAATTCTCTGAAATTTAGTAAAGGCTAATTCTATGAAAATCACAAAACATCTAGATATCCCGAGAAACCGGTAAACTTATTAACACAATTCTTATAAACAAAGCAGAAAATTTACTAGAACCATGTCTGTTGCTTTCGATGGAGATATTTACCCCATGGATGCTTTGTAACTATTTGTTTACTGACTGGCTTTTCCTAGATGACAGCTGCTTGAAGAGGAAAAAAGTCATTCAAAGGAGTTGCTCGCAAAGCTCTCCAACACAAGGTCCCAATGGCATAATGATTGAAAAATGAAAATCAATATCTTGATTTTGTTCTCAGTTTTGAAAAGCCAAACAATTCAGGCCCTTAGAAACTCAATATGTCAGCAGTCTACGGAATCCTACAGAAGCCCCTTTTTAAAAGTCATTTTCAAAATAAATATAAACCAAGGTAATTGTGTTGCAAGATGGTAAATCTACAATAACCGTGATGAGAAAATTCTGTCACTCCAAACAAATAAAAACTCTTAATTCCAATCCGTTGATAAAGAAAATACTCCAAACAGGTGTATACAAAATACACATCTCTCAAGATATTAGGAAAGTGTTATCCTTAGCATCATATAAATGATTTTTTCAAGACCCAAGAAAACTGCATTTAAATAAGCACAGCTATGGAAAAGGATGATAAGATAGAGGATACAAACCTGCTTTCTCAAACATCCGGTTCAGTTGATTATGGAAGAATATATTAAAACCGACACAAATATATTATCTACTATAATTTTACTTATATAAGAAATAACTGGAACAATATACATATGAGTTGCAGAGGACAAATTAAAATATAAAACAATGTCAGTTAAATATAAAGAATTAAGGTGGTCAGTCAGTAACAGAAAATATTGCAAAGTTCATCTTCCAGACTCTGGAGTCAGACTTCCTGAGTCCAATAACCTGGTGCTGTGCTTACCGTGACCGTGGACTGGTTACTTAAAGCCTCTAGTCCTAATTGTTTTGTAAAATGGCAGCAATACTACTTAACAGTGTAGTTGGGGGAATTAAATGACACAATCAAAAAATCAAAATTAGTAAATATCTACTGTAAACAAACAAAAAAATATATGTAAAAGCCTTGGAGAAGTCGAAAATGTTTACAACAGTGTTTGCCACATAAAGCCGCATTATTACCTATGGCAAAAATGATGAGATTTCTCACTTATTTTTATAAAATAGGATCCCTCCTGCATCGTTAGAGATTGAATCAGATCCATATGTATTATATTATTGTACTATATGTTCTTTTTGACTTAGTGATTATTTACAAAGCTTTCCGTCATTAAAAACTGTTTTTCTGAAACTCCACATATGAGCGAAATCATATGGTATTTGTCTTTCTCTGACTGACTTATTTTGCTTAGCGTAATACACTCTATCTAGCTTCACCCACATTGTTGCAAATGGCAAGATTTCATTCTTAAAATGAAAGATCTGATGGCTGAGTAATAATATTCCATTGTATATACACACCACATCTTCTTTATCCATTCTGAATTCTACTCCTGAAACCAATATTGCACTGTATGTCAATTACAAGTTAAATACAAAGTAAAAAACCCTGTTTTCATACAGTTCTTGATGACATGTTGGCATTCATTATGATATGAACAAAAAATAGTCTTTAAAGTGAGCTAAAAAAAAACCAGTATAAAATCAGTAAGAAAAATTATATCATTATATTTATTTGGGGTTCAGATAAAAAATACTTAGATTTCAAAGCATATATTTTAAGTGAGGTATAACTCACACACAGTGGAATGCCCAGATTGTCATTGTACATTTGGATAAATAGTTACAATTGTATACACTCATAAACACACACCCCAACCCTGTTTGCCCCTTTCCAGTCTCTCCCAGGCCCACTCCCTAAGTCAACCACTACTGCAGTATCTTTCACCATACATTAGTTTTGCCTAATTTTAGAACTTCATAGAAATTTAATTATATCATGTATATTCTTTTGCGTCTGGCTTATTTTTCTTAGCCTAGTATTTTTCAGGTTCATCCATGCTGTTGTATGTATCATTGATTCAATACATTTTACAGTATTCTACTGAAAAGGTAGAAGATAATTTGCTTATTGATTCTCCGGTCAATGGAGATATGAGTTACTTCCAGATTGATACTCAAAATTAAAAATGCTATGTACATTCCTGAACAGCTGTTTATGTCAACATAGTTGTTGAATTGCTCAGCCATATGGTAAGTGTATAATTAACTTTCTGAGAAACTGCCAGTCTGCTTTACGTTCCCAGTAGCAATTTATGAGCTCCTACAACCCCACCAAAATTTAGTATTAGTCTTTGTAATTTTAGCCATTCTGGCCAGTGTTCGTTCAGTGCATTTCTCTGATGACTGATGATATTGTGTGTTATTCATGTATTTATTGGCCATTAGAATATCTTCTTTTCTGTGTTCAAATCTTTTGCTTATTCAGTTGTTTTTGGTCCATACTTTCTCAATTGGATTACCTTAGCTATGTCTAAAATTCATTAACCATATGTGGGTGGTTCTATTTCAATATTATCTATTTGGTAGCTTTCTGTAAACTAAGATTTTCTATATTCCTGATCATGTTGACTGTAAATATAGTTCTACTTCATCCTTCCTAAAAGTACATTAGCCTAATTGAAATGGCTGGGATCTCTAGCACAGGGCTACATAGAAGTGATGAGAGAGACTATCCATACCTGATTTACAGTTTTGGGAGAAAAACATCCAGTCTTTTTTACCACTGGGTATTTCTGGAGGTTTCTCATAGAAAAAAACTTTGATCGTGTTTAGAAATTTTCCTTCTATTCTTATATGTTTTGTTTTTGTTTTTGTTTTTTTAAGTCATGAAAGGGTGGTGAATTTTGCAAAGTGCCTTTTCTGCATATACTGAGATCACATGAATTTTCTTGGTAAGTCTGTTAATACTGTGGATTATATTCATTGTTTTATGAATGTGAAAACATTTCATTCCTGGGATAAATCCCAGTTGATCATCATGTATTATTCTTTTTATATGTTGCTGGATTCTGTTTACTAATATGTAAGGCTTTTACTTCTATGAATATAGAAGATACTGGTCTGAGTTTGTGTTTTTCTTGTGTTGTCTTTGTTTTTGATACTGAGGCAATGCTGATCTCATAATGAGTTAGGAAATCTTCCCTACTCTCTCTTGTAAAAAGTTTGTGTAAGAGTGCTATTATTTCTTCTTCAAATGTATGATGGCAGAATACATTTGGCACTAGAGTTGTATTTGTGGCAAGGTTTATAATTTTAAATACAATATTTAATTAGAATAGGGTAATTTATGTTTTCTAATACCAGTTTTGGGAATTTTAATCTTTCAAGGAATGTGTATGTTAACCTAAATTATTGATTACTGGCAAAGATTTTTTTTTCATATTTATACTGACCTGTTATGTTTTTAATAGCTTTATCAATATATACTGCTCTTATTTTTATATTTAAATTTCCTGTTTTTCCCCTTATTATTCATGTTTTCTTCTAACATATTTATAAGAGCTGTTGGGACCTGTATGCCAATTCTAATATTTCTGTCCTTTCTGGTTCTATTTCAATTAACTGATTTTTTTTTCCTCATGGCTGTGGGTTATACATTCTTCTTCACATGTTTAAATTTCTGAATGGATGCTAGACATTAATGATATCATGTTGTCGACTAGCTGTGAATCAGCAAGATCCTTTTCAAAGTTTGTTTCTAAGCTTTGTTAGAATCATTCTACCATAGCTTTTATCCTACGGCTATACATTACCATATGGTTAAGTTGTAAACGTTTAGGGTCTCTACTCAATGCCCGGAGTATTAAATAAGGTCTTGTCATTATGGCTGGATAGAATGTGGATGGTCCCAACCACTTGTGCGTTGTTCAGTTCACAGCTTCTTGGCAGTAGTTCTTTTCTCAGCAGTTTTTCCTTCTTTGGCCTTGTGGAATGTCTTCCTGCACAGGTGCAACTTAGTAGTCAACGAATAATCGAGAAAGCCTCTATGTAAATTTCTCGAGCTCTTCTTCACAATTTTCTTCTCTCCATGACCATGACCCAGAAATAATACCTACATCAGTACTCCTGAACAGTTCAACTCCATACTGGGCTAAAACTTATAAACCGTGAGCTCATGACCTGAGCCAAAGTTGGACAGTTAACCAACTGAGCCACCCAGAAGTCCCTCACATTCTTTTTTAGAACCTCCAAGAAATTATATTTGTTTTAAATAATTAGGTATTTTGATAGCTATGCTTTTCAAAAAAAGAGATATGCTTTTTAAAAAAATCGTCTTAATATGCAAGTTTGGGGGGCAAATCACCAGTCGCATGCAGTTAAGACTAAATAAATGAAGAATGTGAATAGCATAAAATACTATTGAGTCACTAAAAATCACATTACTTTAGTCAGTCAAAATCATGAACAGTGCTAATGATATACTTTTACACAAGAAAGCAGAATACAAAACTATGTGCTGTATGATACAAATATTTTGGGGACCAAAAACTCTTAAGAGTTAAAAAGAAAACTGGAAAGACATAAAAGTGTAGTGTGGTATTAACATTAATATTTTTACTTATGGGTTTTCCCCATAATCCACATTATATGAAATAAATATATATTACTGTATATTTGACAATTTTATTTTATTTTACATTTATTTTGAGAGACACACACACACAGTGAGAGAGAGAGAGAGAGAGAGAAAGAAAACGTGTTCACATGAGCATGGGTAGAGCAGAGAGAGAGGGAGAGAGAGAATCCCAAGCAGGCTCCACTCTAAGCCCCAACATTGGGGCTCAATCTCATGAATCTCAAGATCATGACCTGAGCTGAAATCAAGAGTTGGACGCTCAACTGACGAGCCACCCAGAGGCTCCTGACAAATATTTTAAACCATTTAAGCCTGACATTTAACAGCCATCTAACATACATATTGAAATAAAGCTTGTCTTCTTTTCTTTGTTCATATATTCTTTCCATTTCCACCTTACTTTTCTCTGAGACCCTGTTCTCTTTCTGATTTCATGATTGCCATATATTTGTGGTATTTCCCAAATTTTTAGGTATGCCCCTTTCCTTTCTTTCAAATTTTAATTTCATATTTCCCTGTGCCTACATTTAGATTAATTCACTTTTTCCTCAAATTCAATGTATCTAAACTTATTCTCTTCATGAATAAACATTCCTTCCTGATTACCTAATTCTTCTCAACAACATCATTTTTCTTATCTCTTAGTTTTACAGTATTAACTTTTCCAGTGATTCTCCTCTCTCCTTCACATTAAATTTCTCCTCAAGTCCCTTTGGATAACACCACTTATATACAGTGGTTATCTCTTTTGCTGCTTGTGGAAGCTTTGTTGTATTGACAGTCCCAAATAAATGGCTTCCCTCTATTCACACCCTTTGCCCTGTGTTCTGTGTTCTGCCCTGTGTCCTACTCTGATTCCATCTCTTAAAAGAATATTACTGAATCTCTGAACCTTATATATGGACTTATATACTGGACTGACTATATCAATAGCCATTCTGTCATCTTTTTAGAGTAATAAAGCTGAAAAAGCATAAACTACATTATCTTTTTTAGTTGAATTATAATAGACAAACAATGGTATATTAATTTCAGATAAACAAGACAGTGATTTGATATTTTTTTTTCATTAGGAAATGATCATCATGATAGGTCTAGTTACCATCTATTACTTCATAAAATTTATAATATTATTGACTATATTCTCTATGTTATACATTACATTCCCATGACAAATTTATTTCATAACTTGAAGTTGTACCTCTTAGTCCCCTTCACCCATTTTTCCCGTCCTCTCACCTCCCTTCATTCTGGTAACCGCCAGTTCTCTAAGAGTCTGTTTTTGTTTTGTTTGTCCATTTGTTTTGTTTTAGGTTCCACATATAAGTTAAATCATACTTATATGATTTTATCTGTCTCATTTGTTTCACTTAGCATGATACCTTCTACCACCCTCCCTGTTGTCACGAATGGCAAGATTTCATTCTTTTATTTTTTCCCGCTGAGCAATATTCCGCTGTGTGTGCTGTGTGTATACCAGCTCTTCCTTATCAATTCATTTATCAATTGACACATATGCGGTTTTCATATCTTGGCTATTATAAATAATGCTGCAATGAACACAGGGATATATATATATATATATATATATATATATACATATATATATATATATATCTTTTCAAATTAGTGTTATCATTTTGTTCAAATAAATACTCAGAAGTGACACTGCTATTCATACGGTAATTCTATTTTTAATTTTTTGAAGACCCTTGATACTTCTAGCCATAGGCGTTGCACCAACTTATATTCTTACCATCAGTACGAGAGAGTCCTCCTGCTTATATTCTCAGCAACACCTGTTATTATCTTTTTGATACCAGCCATTCTGATAGGTGTGAGGTGATATCTCACTGTGGTTTTGATTTGCATTTCCCCAATGATTAGTAATGCTGAGTTTCTTTTCATGTTGTTGTTGGCTATCTGTATGCCTTTTTTGCAAAAATGTTTATTCAGATCCTATGCCCATTTTTAAGTGAGTATTTTATTGTTGTTATTGAGTTGTGGGAGTTCTTTTGATATTAACACCTTAGCCAATATATCATTTACAAGTATCTTTTCCCATTCAGTAGGTTGTTTCTTCATTTTGTTAATGGTTTCTTTCACTGTGCACAAGCTTTTTGTTTGATGTCATACCATTTATCGTGCGTGAGGAGAAATATCCAAGAGAAAACTTCTTAGACTGATGTCAAAGCAGAAATACGTATATTTTCTTTTAGAAGCTTATTTTTTCAGGTCTTACATTTAAGTCTTTAAACCATTTTGAGCTTATTTTTGTGTATGGTGTAAGAAAGAGGTCTAGTTTCATTTTTATTTCATTTTTATTAATTTATTTATTTTTGAGAGGGAGAGTGAGCACAAGCTGGGGAGGGGCAGAGTGAAAGGAGACAGAAAATCCCAAGCAGACTCTGTGTTGTTAGTATACAGTCCAATATGGAACTCAAACTCATGAACTGTGAGATCATGACCTGAGCCGAAATCAAGAGTCTGACGCTTAACTGACTGACCCACACAGGAGCCCCTAGCTTCATTATTTTGCATGTAGTTGTCCAGTTTTCTCAACACCATTTATTGAAGAGACTGTCTTTTCCCCATTGCATATTCTTGTCTCCTTTGTGATAGATTAATTGATCATATAAGTGTGAGTTTATTTCTGGGCTCCCTATCCTGTTCCATTGATCTATGTGTTGCTTTTTATACAAGTACTATAACTATTTTGATTATTATAGCTTTGTTAGTACAGTTTGAAATCTGGGAGTGTGACACCTTCACATATTTTTATTTCTTGAGACTGCTTTGGCCTTTTGGGGGTCCTTTGTGGTTCCATACAAATTTTATGATTACTTATTCTAGTTCTGTGAAAAAAATTAATTAGAATTCTGATAGGGATTCCATTGAGTCTACACTTTGCTTTGAGTAGTATGGATATTTTAACAATATTAGTTCTTCTAACCTATGGACACAATATATCTTTCCATTTATTTCTGTCACTTTCAATTTCTTTCACCAGTGACTTTCTTATATTTTCAGTGTACTGGTCTTTCTCCTCCTCGGTTAAATTTACTCCTTGATACTGTATTCTTTTTGATACAATTTTTAAATGAGATTTTTTTCTTAATTTCTCTCTCTGATACTTCATTATAATTATATAGAAACACAGCAGATTTTTGTTTATTGATTTTGTATCCTACAACTTTACTGAATTCATTCTAATAGTTTTTTGGTAGAGTCTTTAGGGTTTTCTATCTATAGTATCATGTCATCTGCAAATAGCAACAGTTTTACTTCTCTAGCTCTAAGTTGGATGTATTTTATTTCTTTTCTTGCCTAATTGCTAGAGATATAACATCCTACAGTATGTTGAAAGAAGTGAATAATGGGTATCCTTGTTCCTGATCTTAGAGGAATAGCTTAATAGCTTTCAGCTTTTCACCTTTAGGTATGTTAGCTGTGGTTTGTCATACATGACCTTTATTATGTTGCAATGCATTTCCTCTGCACCTACCTTTGTTGAAAGTTTTTAATCATAAATGATGATGAATTTTGTCAAATGCTTTTTCTGCATCTATTGAGATGATACGATTTTTATACTTTGTTTGTTAATGTGGTGTATCCCATTGATTGATTTGTGGATGTTACACCATCCTTGCATCCCTGGAATGAATCCCAGTTGGCCATGGAGTATGATATTTTTAATGTATTGTTGAGTTTGGTTTGCTAGCATTTTGTTGAGGATTTTTGCATCTATGTTCATTAGGAATATTGGCCTGTAATTTTCTTTTTCGTGTGTCTTTGTGGTTTTGGTATCAGGGTAATGCTGGCCTTGTAAAATGAGTTTAGAAGTGTTCCATCTTCCTCAATTTTTGTAATAATTTGAGAATATGTATTAACTCTTCTTTAAATGTTTGGTATAATTCACCTGTGAAGCTATCTGGTCCTAGACTTTTGTTTGTTGAGAGCTCTGATGACTAGTTTTGTTTTGTTACTAGCAATTGGTCTGTTCAGATATTCTGTTTCTTCATGATTTAGTCTTGGAAGATTGTATGTTTCTAGGAATTTAGGCATTTCTTCTAGTTTGTGTAAATTGTTGGTATGTAATTGTTCATAGTATTATCTTATGACCCTTTGTATTTCTGTGGTACTGGTTGTAATTTCTCTTCTGTCTGTTTTTATTTATTTGAGCTCTCGCTCTTTTTTTCTTGATGAATCTGGGTTAAGGTTTGCTAATTTTATCTTTTAAAAAATGAACTCTTAGTTTTATTGATGTTTTCTCTTGTGTTTTCTTTTGTATCTATTTAATTTATTTCTATTTTTATTTTTATTATTCCCTTCCTTCTACTGACTTTGGGCTTTTTTGGTTGTTTGGTTCTTCTTTTTCTAGTTCCTTTAGCTGTAATGTTAACATTGTTTTTTGAGATTTTTTTTCATTTCTTGAGGTAGGCCTGTATCATTATGAACTTGCCTCTTAAAACTGTCCTAAATATTTTAGAGCATTGCGTTCCATTTTCATTTGTCTCTATGTACTTTATTTCCTCTTAATTTCTTCATTGACACATTGGTTGTTTAGTAGTATGTTGTTTAACATCCACAGGTGTGTTTTTTCACCTTTTACTTATAATTGATTTCGTTTCATACTGTTTTGGTAAAAAAAAAAAAAGATGTTTGATATAACTTCAATCTTCTTAAATTTATTAAGATTTGTTTTGTGGCCTAACATGTGATCTGTCCTGGAGAATGCTCCATGAGCACCTGAAAATAATGTGTTTTGGATGGTGTGTTCTGTATATGTCTATTAAGTCCATCTGGTCCAAAGTGTCATTTAGATCCTCTGCCTCCTGATTAATTTCCTGTCTGTATGATCTATCCATTGAAGTAAGTGGTCTCTTAAATTTCTCTATTATTGTTGTGCTACTATGAATTTCTCCCTTCATGTTTCTTAATATTTGATTTATATATTTAGTGCTCCTTTGTTGAGTGCATGGGCATTCACAATTCTTACATCCTTTTTTGGATTAATCCTTCTGTCATTATGCAATGCCCTTGTTTGCCATTTTATCTGATATACGTATTTCTATCCCAGATTTTTTAAAATTTAAATTCAAGTTAGTTAAAATACAGTATACTCTTGGCTTCAGGAATAGAACCCAGTGATTCATCTCTGACATATGACACCCAGTGTTCATCCCATAAAGTGCCCTCTTTAATGTCCATCACCCATTTAACCTATATCTCCACCCTCTACCCCCCACCCCATCAACCCTCAGTTTGTTCTGTATTTAAGAGTCTTTTATGGTTTGTCTCCTGCTCTGTTTTTATCTTGCTTTTTTTTCCCTTCCCCTATGTTATCTTTTATGTTTCTTAAATTCCACAAATGAATGAAATCATATTCCATTTGCATGGAATATCCTTTTCCATTCCTTCACTTTCAGTCATGATGTCTCTAGGTCTGAAGTGGGTCTCTTTCAGGAAGCATATAAATGGGTTTATTATTTTTTTCTTTATCCATTCAATCATCTTATGTTTTTTTATTGCTGTATGTAGTCCATTTACATCATTTCCATTTAAAGTAATTATTGATAAGTATACACTTATTGCCATTCTCCTAATTGCTTTCTGGTTGTTTTTGTAGTTCTCTGTTCCTTTCTTCTTCTCTTGCTCTTTCCTTGTGGTTTGATTATGTTTTTAGTGTTACACTGGAATTCCTTTCTCTTTATTCTTTGTGTATCTATTACATGTTTTTGGTTTGTGGTTACTATAAGGTTCATATAGAACATCCTAAGTATACTTCAGTCTAATTTGATGGTAACTTCGAACACATTGTAAAAGCACTAAATTTTTTACCCTTCTCCCCACATTTTATGTATTTGACATATTTGACATATTTTTTATTTTGTATATCCCTTAACTAATTATTGTAGATATACCTGGCTTAACTCCTTTTGTCTTTTAACCTTCATAGTAGCTTTATAAGTGATTAATTTACTACCTTTACCATGTTTTCTTTTACCAGTGAAATTTTTTATCTCATAATTTTCTTCTTCTTCTGTCTTTTTCCACTTAAATAAGTACACTTAACATTTTTTGTAAGGCTGGTTTAGTGATAATAAACTCCTTTAACTTTTGTATGGGAAATGACTTATGTTTCCTTTAATTCTGAATGATAGCCTTGCTGGGTAGAATGTTATTTGTTGTAGTGTTTTTCCTTTCAGTACTTTGAATAATATATCATGCCACTCTCTTCTGGGCTACAAAATTTCTGCTGTAACATAAGCTGATAGTCTTATGGGTGTTTCCTTGTATGTAACTAGTTGCTTTTCTCTAGCTGCATTTAATATTTTATCTTTGATTTTTCACATTTTGATTATTAATGTCTTGGTGTAGACCTCTTTGACTTCATCTTTATTAGGATTCTCTATGCTTCCTGGATCTGAGTATCTGTTTCCTTCCACAGGTTAGGGAAGTTTTCAGCTTCAAATAATTTTTCTGGCCCTTTTTCTCTCTCTTATTCTGGAATCCCTATAATGTGAGTGTTATACATTTGATGGTATTCCAGAAGTCCCTTAACTTATCCTCATTTTTAAAATTATTTTTTCATTTTGTTGTTCAGTTTGTATGATTTATACTACCCTGTCTTTCAGATTGCTGATCCATTCTTTTGCATCCTCTAATCTGCTGTTGATTCCATCTAGTGTATTTTTCATTTCAGTTATTGCATTTTTCAGCCCTGATTGGTTCCTTTTTATGTTGTTTGTCTCTTTGTTAAAGCTTTCACTGTGTTTATCCATTCTTCCCCCAAGTTCAGTGAGCACCTTTGTGACTATTACTTTGAACTCTTTATAAAATGGAGACTGCTTATGTTAATTTTACTTAGTTTTTTCCCCTGAGGTTTTGTCTTGTTCTTTCATTTGGAACATACTCCTCTGTTTCTTCATTTTGCTTAGCTCTCTGCATTTGTTTCTATGTTTTAGGTAGTCAGCTATATTTCCTGGTTTTGAAAGTAGTGTACTGATGTTGAAGGCATTCTTTGGGGCACAGAAATGCAATACTTCCTGTTCTTCAGAATAATGCACTCCAGTGGGTGTCCTCTTTGTGGACTGTGTGTGGTCCCCAGTGGCTGGTTAAGAGTCCCAGCTGCAGCTGCTGTGGGCATACTGATGGGTGGGTTTAGTTCTTGGTGTTGCTGGCTGGGAGGCCTGGTGGCAAGTGTTGTGGATTTGTTGCTGGGTAGGGCTCTTCCTTCCCTCTCTGAGGCAGAAGTTGCTTTGAAGGAGTCCCGATCCTGGATAAGGCTGCCCACCATGTATGGCAGGGTGGGAGCCACATTGGAAGGGCAGCTGCCAGGGTAGGTGGGTTTGGTCAGGGCAGCCACAGAACACCAGGGTGGGTCACACAGTGCTATCAAGGTTGATGGAGAGTGTTCAGAACTGGCATGGGCCAACTAGGCTGAAGAAGGATAAGAACAATTGTGCCTGCCAATACTTCTGTCCCCAGAGAACGTTCCTACAGATCCCTGACCCTTCAGCATGCCCTAAAAGTAGTCGATAAATGTCCTTCACTTAAGGCCCAGGTACTTTACGAACTGCTGCCTCTGTGTTGGGTCCAAGAATAAGTAAGATTGTCTGCAGGCCAATCCTACAGACCTCCAGCTCTCCTGAAGCTAAGCCCTACTGATTTTCAAAGCCAGATATTAAGGGAACTTTCTGGTACATATCCTTGAAGGGAGGAGGTGCTCAATGTGGACTTTAACTTCACTCTTCAGGAAGGACCTCCACACCTGTGTTATCTCTCCTATTTGTGGGATGGTGTGCTGGGGGTCTGGGTCCCAACCAGACTACCTCTCTGCCCCTATTCTTTTTGATGTGGCTTTTTCTTTATATCTTAGCTGTGTTAAAGTTGTTCTGATAGTCTTCAGTTTCTTCTCCAATACAGTTGCTCTATATGTAGTTATTGCATGGTGTGTCCATGAGAGGAGGTAAGCTCAGGATCTTCCTACCTTGACATCTTGAACCTTCTCCTCGGTATTTTGTTAAACTACATTTCCTATACTCTCTTGCTGGTAGGGTTATGAATATAAAGTTGGTTTAGAAACAAATTCACTCACAAAAACTTTGTAGTTCAAACTGAATCACATAGTGAGACAGGTACAGCACAGGTCACACATTTGTCTGTTGTACATTCTGGCAGGGCTGTTTTCTGGAACCTGTGACTATAGCAGCATCTCCTTGATTTATTAAGAAGCTTCCTGGTCATGATGGCAAAGCAGCAACTCCTTTGGTAGTCAAGTTCTGCTGTGTGATTATGGGAGTCATTCATGAAAGTACAGCCTGAAATTTCTTTCCTCAGCCCTCTCAACAATCCATAGCTACTCATGCATCCTTTCTGCTTAAAATGGCTGACGTGGATATTGTCATATACTATAAGAATGCCAACTAATAGTTTCCTTGTCTTTAAACAAGGAAACCAACTAATTGTTTCCTCACCAACTAATAGTTTCCTTGTCTCCTTGATGGAGAAAATTTATGTAAAGCATGTTAATACCCTATTTATCACCTGCCAGAAAGTAGTTATTGTTCCATTGTTATCCTTCTTCCCAAGTGATTTAACAATCAAGATGCCTGGGTTTGAATTATGGCTTTAGCATATGTTCTTTCTGCAATCTTGGTCAAGTTGCTTAACCACTCTAAGGTTTTATTTCTTTATCTATATATTAGGTAAAAGGTACAATTACTTCATGGAGATTCATGAAAATTAAATGAGAATATGTAAATAAAAATTTCTTGTCTGTACTTTGTTATTTTCCATACAAGCAATCTAATTTCATCAAGTCATTTCCCACATGGCTTCCTGTTTTTAAATTCCATGACCTTACCTTGCACTTTCAGAATGCTGGGCACACATTTTAAAAAGTACAGCCAGTGCCTCTATTTTCTGTTATCTTCTGCTTTTCAAATACATTTTTCAAGTTGTTTCTTTTCCATGACATCTTTTCAGGGACCTGCAACCTACCTTGATCACTTCCTTGATGTTGGAGCTTCTACAAACACCAGCAAGTGTTTTAGCACTTCACTGTTTTTTTTCAATTTAGTAAATGTGTCTTCTTTCTTTCTCAAATGCACTTTTAGCCCCTTAATACCAGTAACAATTACTTAAAAAAATCTAACAGAGCACTTAAGAGAGTTTACCATTTAGTAGTCACCTAGATGATTTATCATGTCATTCACCGAATTAAATTAGATTAAATGGTATTTTTGGAATATATTATTAAATGTAGGGAACTTAGACGTAAGCAATCGGTGAAATATTATGTAAAATTATATACATATTTTTCTAATTAAATTTTTTCTTTTTTACCCAAACATTTCTTCCTGTCTCTGATTTCCTTTAATTGTGCTTCATTCTATCACAGAGACAGTAATGGTATTAAAAGTTGGCAAAGTGAACACATGATATACCAGTATCAACATGAAAATAAAGGAATGACTTCTGTTCCTCAGACACGTTTGTCAGCATTGATGTAAGAGTTTGCACAGATAAGAGAGCTGAGAGCACGGGTTTTCAACCCTGGCTGCAAATTGGGATGCCTGAAGAGCTTTAATAATACCAATACCTGCATCTTAAATCCAGATACTTCCTTTTGACCAAACTAGCATATGGCTTAACAATAGGGTATTTAAAAGTTAACCAGATGATTCTCATGAGCAATTAGAAATAAAAACCACTGGTTAGAGGCTGGTCTTCATACAGCATCCTTTCCTATTCACTTTCCTCTCAATGTTTTGCTCTAGGAACATGACGCCTGATTAGAGAGATTTAAGGCCATTCATCTAAGCATTCCTTGTCACCAGTGGTACCTTTGGCACATATATGCATGTAAGGATGATAAGATGGTATTATTTTGAAAACTATTTTCTGAAAATATCTTTACAATTTTAGTAGACAGTAATTTTATTCACATACTTTGGGGAAAAAAGGTAATGAAACTAAAATATCAGCCGGGCAAGAAGAATAGAGAGGAGAAAAGAAAGAAAAGTCTATAGCTGTATTAAATAAATAAGAGTTACAGTTTCGGGTTACATGTACCTGATTGATGGTACCCAGAATGTCAGTGAAGCTGTTTACTTCTGATAAAAGCTGAGATATTATAGATTTTCTCAACAAGCTGCAACTTCCCAGGGTTACCAGACTCTGAGACACATGGTGCTGCACCTGAAACTAAAGATAAAAATGAATAGGTTTCTACTTTCTATCAAGTCAAGTCAAAATATATTTAGTGGGCATTTTCTAAGACTTCATTACTGAATTCATACTGTCAGGAGTATAAAAAGTGTCAACATAATTCTGGGTCAGTCTTAAGTGAAACTGTGAAATAGACACATTATAACTATATAAGTAATATCTTCTATAGCAATTAATATTTTGAAATGTATGACAAAGTGCTGAAATATAAGTTTTAGCTGAAATATCAAAATAAATAATTATATTTAGATGATAGACCATATATATAATGAATGAATAAAAAAATAAAAGAGATGATAAAACTCTTAAGTGCTTATCTACTAGGAATAAGGATAGATATAGATATATATAAAAAGTGAAAGAATGGAGTTTGAAAATGTCTTTTGGGATAGCTGTTGGTACACTATGAATCTCAACTCCACACTGGAGAGACAGGTAGAAGGACTTCTCTATTCTCCATAAGTCAGGAGAGAGGCATTTGACAGAGAGGTGAAAAATGTAGAACTATAAATTTTCATCTAGAGGCAGCAAAAAGTACTCACGACTAAACAAATATAAAAGGACATTAGGAGACAACAAACTATATCCCATACAATTATTAAGAGAAAGGCCATCTGATTATAAATCACATTAAAGTTATGTATAAATCATAGCTGGAACTTCATTAAATATACCCTTTAATATATTTTGGAGAAAGGAAGCTTCAGAAGTATCTTAAAGAAATAGCACATACCTTGCCATGTTAAAGTCATATTAAGGAGACATTGCTTTTGTATATAAAATGTTTAAATGATAATGTTAAGTAAATAATGGTCTATGAAATTAGGAAATGTCACCTGTGTCCTTTAAGATAAACACTTAATGTAGATATTTCTCAAATAGATATTTTAATAATACACCTTAAAATTTAATCAATGACAGTAAAATGGTGAACATATTAGAGTTCAAAAGAAATTTCTATTATAAATACAGATTTATGTAACTAGTTCTTAGTAATAGTTTCCTAAGTCAACTTGTCAACTCAATACTAAAACCACATTGATTTGTTACCATAAGAAATCATAGTTATTTATCATTATTATTTCTTAATAATGTAACTGGCTAAGACACCCTCTGTAGCTCTCCACTGCCAGTTTTTTGCAGATTTTTCACATTTTTGTTTGTACCTGAAAAGAGAATACTCCTATATAAACTCTAAAAAAATTTCTGTTGAGTATTCCACTGATGCTTTAGTTGTACTTATGTCTTTTCTTAATATTTAATTCTTTAGGAGATAAAGTGCAGAACAAATTCACAGTAAAATAAAAGGTACTTCAGACAGTGGGAATGAAATTATGAGGGTATTAACAAGGTTAGGTTTGTGGACTCTGGAACCTAACTGCCTGAGTCAAATGTCACCTCTACTGCTTATTAACTTTTACTAGCAAGTTACCTTTTTTAATGTTTGAGCTTCCACACCTGCAAAATAATGATTGTGAAAGCACCCACTTCAGCTGTTGTGCATATTAATTTAGACAGTAAAAATGGTTAACACAGTGCCAGGCATTGAATAAGTGTTCAATAAGTGTCACATGTTATAATGTAAAAGCACTGAAGGATACAGAAATTTAATTTATTGAACCCTGAAAAGTTAAATACTAGTAATAAAATAAAAATAAATGTTTTTTCTAGAGTTAATACAATCCTATTAGAGAACACTGATAAGAAGAAAAGTTCATCATAAACACCTTTTCCAGAATCTAGATAGGAATTGTTACTGTCTCCCCAATATGACTGAGGTTTGTAAGAGAACAAAGACTAAGTATATAACTGTTAAGGTAATGTAAAATTCTGTTAACGTTTTATAAAAATGGCCTCTATACTTTTTTACATTTTAATTGACACTTGCCCTTTTGAAAACACAGTGGAACTTTTGAAAGAGGCTGGCCTGGAGGCTAGGGCTTATATCATACAATATACAAGTGGCTACTGTGGTGGAAAACATGGAAGGTCTCATTCAATACTTATGCTATCTTTTTCTACTCTAGCACATCTTCCTGTATTTCAGGGACTGGAAAGTTATTAATAATTTCCCCCAGATTCCTGTGCAGTTAGAATTTTGGATATTATTTGAGTTCTGCCCATCGGAAGTACTCACTTGAGATTTTTATTTAGAAGAACATTACGGAAGAAGAGAAGCAGGGCAGCATGCATTCTGTTAGTGACGACTGGCAGAGGGGACATGGTTTTGGCTCATCCTGCAGCTGGTTCAAAGCTTCCTACTTTTGCAAATTCTTAATCCTGATGGAAGCAGTAGGATGCTACCTTGGTGGCTTAGTGGTTTGGGAGTCATTCTTGTAAACTCAGCCTTCTCAAATACGTGTGAACTCAGCCAAATCAAATGTGCGTTGATCTACATATTCCACTGGAGGATTCACAGAACCCAGTGCTGACATTTAAGTCTTGAAATACGCAGAGGCGGAAATTCCTACCACATGTTCAATACATTTGCCTATCTGATCTGTGTAAACGATAGAAGGATCTTGGAGAATGGCAGTGAATTAGCACAGATTTCATCAGGGGTAGTTCTGTTCCAGTTGTAGTTCCTTTCTTAGCACAATCAACACTGCTTCTGATATTGTTAGACAGGTCTTAATCTGGGAATATATTTTATTATCCCAATAAGGATAGAATGAAGCAGCTTGCATTCACCTAATGAGACATTCAGTATAATTTTTCTGTCCTATTTAAGGCCATGTCAACTTGCTGGGCTCTGTGTCATTACTTAGTTCGTAGGACTGTGATCATGAAAACATTCCACAGAACATCATGCTGGTATACTTTATTGATATCATGTTGATATGGCAATTTTTTAAAAGTCCCTGGTTAAAAAACATGCATTACAAGAGAGTGGACCCCAGGATTCAGGTACCTGATACACCTGGGACGTTTCTGGGTCTGATGCATGTTAGAATACCCCTTCAAAGTGAAAAAACAGGTTGCTTTTGTATGTATTTCCTATCAGTAATAAAAACATATTAATACTTGATGGAAATTTGTGGATATTTGGGGAAGCATATATTCATTTAGGCTTACCATTTGGATGGAAACACTGAGTAAATCCTGTCTATAAACTTTGAGAAGAGCCCAGAGTCATATAAAGATCTCTAGCTGGTCTAAGTTGAGGAACAGGAAGCTCTGCTACTTGGGCCTGACAACAATGATATCTAACGTTCTTGGAGTTCATCAGTAACTTTATGAAGCCTGTAGCTGATTGTAATAAGAAAATCACAAAGAAAATTACACTTGGTTTGGGAAGAAAGTCAAACCTTTCTTGGCAAATAAGTATAATCTTACACACGCACACACACACATACATATAACTATTTGGTCCTACAAGAGATTAAATAACTGCCTGATCATGGGACACCGATCAGTCACATATGCCCAAAGCTGCTCATTTGAACAGTGGTACCTAAAGTCAGTTATACACAGCAACACTCTGTCATCAAGTAGCTACACTATATATAAAATCATGATCAAGCAGGAAATAAAAGCAGAAGTGGTGCTTGAACAGTTAGTTCCAACTAGAATACCACTCCTTATAAGGTTGAGTTATAAGAAATTTATGTTCTAAACCAGTGACAAATATATGATGCTCTTTCTCTGATACCCAGAATACATGAGTTCAGGAACCAAGGTATGAAAGAGACTGAGAACTCTTAATGTTACATCTAATGATTCATTGGTAAAGTATTCTTTACACCCTTGTGACTGGATTCTGGCTTAGAAGTCTAAATAAACAAGTAAGAATGGTTTCTACTAAAGAACCCCACAATTGTTTCATGAATTGGAGGCTGAAATTTCCACCTGGCTATATGAAGTTCTTTGTGCCACCCTATCAATAGCAAATAGGACATTCCTATGTTGGCTAGAGCAATTGATCTCTGGTTGAGAAAAACAGGCATTTAAAACACAATGGCAGCAGGGAAGATTGTATTTGGAAGCCAGGCGTTACCTGGTATGAATGTCCAAGTAATGTAAGTAAATAGAATATTATAGCAACCTCATGAGGCAAGACCACCAAAAGGCCAGATCCTTCAGAGATGAAACTGTGGGTAAATCCAATTAATTGAGGTTCTGGCTAAGGACAAGTGGAGGGTATAACTTCAGTGGAGGAAGAAAGTTAATATAAATTGTAGATTTATAACAAGTTGTACAACTGAAGGCCATGGAGGGTCATTTTTCTCTTTGTGTGTGTGTGTGTGTGTGTGTGTGTGTGTGTGTGTGTGTGTAGGTATGGCATTTTGGCAGTGGCTCACTTTATAATTTAGTCCATGAACTTCAACACATTGTGATGGAACTGGCATAGGCATGATTATCACATCATCACATAAAATCACATCACATCACCTCACATCACATGAAATGATTGACCCTTTGAATCTTTCCTTTTGAGAAGAGGTCTACAGATTTTTGTTTCTATAGAGAATTGGTACATTATGTCTTCCAAGTACAGTTTTGCTATTGATAGTTTGGGGAAGTTTGAACAAGGGAAAAAGCTTTATTGAATTCATATGTAAGTAAGTATATAAATAAATAAACCTAAATCTCTCTCTTGTTTGCACATGCTCTATCTATATATATATATAGATAGATATAGATATACACATATTACATAAAAGAGATCAGACTCTGAGGCCAGACTGCCTGTTCAAAACCTAACTCAGCAATTTACTACCTATGTGACCACTAGTAATCTACTATACTTCTCTGTAGCTTAGTTTTCTCACCTGTAAAAGGAGGATAAGAATAGCTACTATTTCCCAGGCTTGTTCTGAAAAATAAATGAGTTAATACATGGAAATATTTGTAATGAATGTTAGCTATTTTTAACTCTAAGGAAAGAAGATAACCAGATAGAAAGATCTCTTTCTCTCTCTCTCTCTCTCTCTCTCTCTCTCTCTCTCTCTCTCTCTCTCTCCCTCCCTCCTCTCTCTCTTTTTCCATCACATCTGCAGGAGAGCTCATACCTCCTCCACCCCATTGTTTCTTTCAAGGAGAAGAAGCACAGGTATGACTGAGGTCTGGACTAACATGCCAGAGGGAAAACACTATAGGGAAAGACTGGCAGAATCTTTCCTTAGGCTTTAGTTGCCAAAGAATTTAATCTCTTTGTGACTACAGTGATAAGAGACTCTAAGAGTGTGCCTATCTTCTAAGAATACTTCTCAGTTTAAAAAAGAAAAAATAGGGGCGCCTGGGTGGCTCAGTCGGTTAAGCGTCCGACTTCAGCTCAGGTCACGATCTCGCAGTCCGTGAGTTCGAGCCCCGCGTTGGGCTCTGGGCTGTGTCTCCCTCTCTCTCTGTCCCTCCCCCATTCATATTCTGTCTCTCTCTGTCTCAAAAATAAATAAACGTTAAAAAAAATAAAAAAAAATAAGTGAAAATTAGGAAAAACAAGGCATTGACCAAGAATGCTTAGATCAAGCTCTATTGTTGGTCAAAACTATGACTGACACATGGTACAGTCCAATTCTTTAAGGCAAAATTCCAAGTAGGCCTGTATTATAGTAGGGTTTTGCTCTAAAACTATGTATAAAACCAGGGGCGGTATTCCAGAAATCTTCTCAAAGGTGTCATTAAGTGGAAATCTACAAACTAGAGAGCTTGGCAGTTTCCAAAGGCAAGACCTGGGCTTTATAAACACAGGGAGGAACTCCTACAAAGTGTGTTTGGAAAGACAACAATAGTAGACAAGTTCAGCCCACATCAGAAGAACAGCAAGAAGTAACAGGCACCCTGGCAAGGGAGTACAACAGAAGAAAGGAGGCTCTGAGAAAAGGTCACGTTTGAAGACCCATGATCTGTCTGTAGACAGCAGGATCTCAGTTTTAAGTAGCTGGTAAGAAACTGGGAAGGCAGACAATGCAGAGAAGCAAGAAGACGGAAATAAGACAGGAACTCTGTTTCCATGCCTGCCAGAGAGGGAACAAGGCACAGAAAACATTTGTTGGGACTAGAATGTAAGGTAGGTCAAAATTTTTAGACGCACTACTAATCTGCTAATTTGTAATGAAATTATCCATGGCCCTTTGAATCATTGCCATGGTGCAGGTGAGAGCCCAGAGCCTGAGAAAGAGTTGAGCACACACGTATGGGTCAACTGACTGCTGGAAAAAGAGGTATAAGGGGAAAAATTAAACTATGTAAGGCACTGATATACATCAGGATATATTTATCATTGAGCTTCAAAACAAATTAAGACTTAAAAAATCAAAAGGCAAACAAATATTTGCTTAGGTTTAGAGCAAGGACGAGATGGAGCAGTCTCATGAAAAAAATGATATGGAGTTAACACATGACAAAAAAAATCTATTTTATTCTCACTTTTCCCATTCAAAGGAATGATCTTCAGTCTGGAGATAACAAACATAATAAATATAAATGATAAAGCAGAATTAAAGGTTCATATTCAATGAGTATGTAAGAATCTAGTTACCTGAACTGAACTCAAAGGTAGAAGAAATTTATCCTAAAGTACACAAAGTACTTGTAGATGTAATTAATAATATATTCCATTATAATTACTGAGAAACCATACAAAAGGCAACAAAGGAATAGAAGTAGGAAGGGCTATGTGAATTTTTTAAAAATGAAAGTAGTTGTCTCAACCCACGGAATAATATATGTGGATTCTAGCACAATTTTAGGATGCTGCTGTGCAGAAAATTTGTAGAAGAGCATACAGAGTCATTAGGAAGGTGCATCAATTAAAGAATAACGTCAGGCCACACCAACTTTAATTCCTGTCCTATTATGATAGAGTTGCTATGTTTTATCAAAAGAAGTCCCAGACATAGAATACGTTGATTTCAACAAGAACTCTGAGCAAGCCCTTAGGATTTCTTTTAGATACAGTAGGGACCACATAAGTTTCAGGATGGGTGAATAAACTGCTCCTAAAGAGAATGGATTATAATTTGCATGGGTTCTTCTAATAGCAGATCGTAGTACTTGCCTCTATAGAGTAACAGAAAAGAGGTGAGTGCTCGGAAGGTCACAAATGAATTCTGTGAAATAAATGTTAAGAAAACACTTTCAGATCAAAGGTATATAATCATGACAGAACAAGTGACAGAAACTGGTCATGTGGAAGGGCTGTCTAGGGACATGCCTTGGAAAATTCATTCATTCACTCTGTTTCTATTGTTATTTACTCATCTCACGCTACTAATGAACAAAATCAAGTAAAACCAACTAAAAACTATGGGGACAGTAAGAATTATGTGCTTTCTTCTGCCTAGACAAAAGAGTTGGGACACTCCATCTAGTATCCCAACAACCTGGATAATTACATTTCTCATTTTTTAAATGGAAGGAAATAACACTCAGACATGTTAAGTTCACATGGTGAGGGGCAGAGTCTAGTGTTAGGTTCAGATTTTTTTTAAACTTGAATGCCTATTATGTCTTCTGCTAGTGAAGTAAAACTTATAGGAAAACATGGCAACAGAGGAGCAGAAAACAGTATCAATATAAATATACTATGATTCATTAATATAACATGATTTATTTTGCCTTGTGTATAATTCTTAGTGTTTATATATTGTATCACTGAATCCTTAAAATAACCCTATGAGGAGGTATAATCTCAATTTAAATAACAGGGACCCAGGTATAGAGAGAGTAAGTAACTTGTTCAAAGTTAGATCAAATATACATAAGAATCAGAATTCCCTTGTGCTGTTAACCATTATATATCCAAAGCCATCACATCCCGATCTCTCGTGAAGGCATAAAAACTCTGAAAGCCCCCAGGAACACTTATGGAAAATTTCCAACCACTTGCCAGATTCTGATTACAATGTTTATCGATTGCCACAGTAAATGAAGGAAACACAATTGCTAGACGGTGCACCATCAATTTCTGTTAGTGAAGCAGCACTGGAAGCAAACTGAACAGTAGGGGAATCTTTTATAGGGACAGATGGTACCAGCCCTAAATCTGGGTAGACAACGCACTAAGTGTTTCCGACTTTCTTTTTTTTTTTTTTCCAGTATATGAAGTTTATTGTCAAATTGGTTTCCATACAACACCCAGTGCTCATCCCAAAAGGTGACCTCCTCAATGCCCATCACCCACCCTCCCTTCCCTCCCACCCCCCATCAACCCTCAGTTAGTGTTTCCTACTTTCAAAAGCATCTAACGTATTCCACCCCTTTATTTTCCTGTTATTCTATAACTAATATTAATTAATTGTATAAAGAAAACCAAAGTACTTAGGACAAGGAAACAATATTTTAGGGGATGTTACTTCTGGGAAGTGGGTAAATAAATAGGTATGAAAACCCTTTTCCCATAAATGCTATTAGTGCACCTAAAAACTTCTGAAACAACCCAAATCTTCAGCAATATCAACCATAGCTATTTATTAAATCTGGCTTATCAGAATGTAGATGATCACAGTAGGCAAGCAATT
The DNA here is from genome assembly GCF_018350175.1 of Felis catus. Taxonomy (NCBI): domain Eukaryota; kingdom Metazoa; phylum Chordata; class Mammalia; order Carnivora; family Felidae; genus Felis; species Felis catus. The sequence goes on along the minus strand of NC_058372.1, from coordinate 69,738,725 downwards.
AGCAGACAGTAATGTCCAGAAAATTGACCTCTGGAACTAATCACGGCTTTAAGCAAACCAGCATGAGTAAGGGGCTGGGCCACTCCCCTAGCTCTCCGGATCAGAGCAGTGCCAATCTGTGCTGTAGAACAGAAACTGTTGTACAAAGATCTTAAAACTTCAGTGCATTAAAGTTAAAAGTAAATTATCCAGACTCAATTGAAAGTGAATCAGAAAAAAACCAAAAAACAAACAAAAAAAAAAAACGCTTTTAAAAAGCTCTCACTCAGGTGAAAAAATATATACTACAAAAGTAAGTATGTTACATAGTTTAGAGTAAAAGTTACTGTTGCAATTACGTACATAAAATGATGTTTTAAAAATAACTAGATGTATTAAGATTCTTATAAGGTAGGCAATCATTCATGAAAAAAACATGATTCTAAAGAAAAGGACACAATAAAATTAAAGCTATCAGAGCCAAATGTAAATGGTTCTACATTCATTCATTCTTTATGGCAAATATTGACTGAGTATGGTCCATGTGCCAGTGACTGTGCTAGACCCCATTATCACTTAGATTCAACGAAGAATAAAATAAGATTACTTTTGCTTCAGTAGTTACTTCTGCTTATGGTTGGCAAGATACTTTAAAACGCTATCAAAATGCAATTCAGCTTGATCCTGATGTGAAAGAATACTTTCCAAAAAGTTAAAAATGTGACTCTCATACAAATTTAGAGTAAATATATGTCAATGGTGTATTTATATTATTAGTGAGGGTAAAGAACACTTAGGAATTGAGTACTGGATTTAAAGAAAAACACTGAAATAATACTGTTAAGTTAGATACACAACTGGTTAGTATCTGACAGGATAAACCCCTAACATAACCTCTGGGGATGCCTGTGTGTGTGTGTACACAGAATTTTTTTTAAAGATATTTTTAATGTGTTCTTTAGTTTTGAGAGAGAGAGCAAACGAGCGTGAGCAGGGGAGGGGCAGAGGGAGACACAAATCCGAAGCAGGCTCCATGCTCTGAGCTGTCAGCACAGAGCCCGACACAGGGCTCGAACCCATGAACTGCAAGATCATGACCTGAGCCAAAGTCAGATACTTAACCCACTGAGCCACCCAGGTGCCCCCAGAATTTTTATATATAGAAATTGTTTACGTCTATACCAGATAAGAATTATGGGTTAATCTGGAACTTCACAGAGTCCAAATAAGTCTGACAAAATACACCCCCAGACATTTAAATAATCCTTGGGTTAGCCTGCTAAATAATGGCTTACAGTGTCAGAGAGGATAAGTTACCAACATCTTGCCTTAGTTACAGGATCATGATAATGTATTGTAACACTAGAAAAAGTAACATATATTAGTGTATCACTGAATTCTTAAGAAAAAAAAGGAAATCCTCAGAGGCCAAAAGAAATAGAAGAAATAAAAATATGATGAAATCAAACAATTAACTTTCAGGGGTGGATAAGCAGGGGTTGCCTTGTTGGCAAATAATATTAGCAGCACAGAACCCTCAACTAAGGCCTGGACCCTTCCCATGTGGCAAATTGTCTAATATCTTACAGAGCTAAAGTACTAATGGAAGACAGGCTGATAAACATCTGTGTTCTAGCAAAGGGAAGGAACGTCCAAGTTAGTAAGAATGGTACCAACAGTAGAACTAATCACAGTCACCCGTGAGAATGTGCAAAGTCAGCCATGTCTCCGTTGGGTCTGCGATTCAAATTTACACTACTGAATATGCCAGGACCCCAAGCTGAGAAAGTAAGCTTTTCTGGAAACTAGAAGATGCAAATCTAAAACCACTCTTCTCTTTTCAGCTTTATTGAGATACAATTGACATATGACATTAAGATTAAGATGTACACTGTAATGATTTGATAACTTACATGTTGTAAAATGATTACCACAACAGGGTTAGTTAAAACATCCATTGCTTCCCATAATTTCTTCTTTGTGGTAAGAATGTTTCAGATCTACTCTTAGTATCTTTAAGTATATAATACTGTATGATTTTTTAAATTTATTTTTTATTAATTAATTTATTAGTTTACATCCTAGTTAGCATATAGTACAAAAGTGATTTCAGGAGTAGATTCCTTAATGCCACTTACCCATTTAGCCCATCTCCCCTCCCACAAACCCTCCAGCAAGTTTGTTCTCTATATTTAAGACTCTCTTATGTTTTGTCCCCCTGCCTTGTCTTTATATTCTTTGCTTCCCTTCCCTTATGTTCATCTGTTTAGTATCTTCCTCATATGAGTGAAGCCATACGAGATTTGTCTTTCTCTGGCTAATTTCACTTAGCATAATACCCTCTAGTTTTATCCACGTAGTTGCAAATGGCAAGATTTCATTCTTTTTGATTGCTGGGTAATACTCCATTGTATGTATATATGTATGTATGTAAAGATAGATACCACATCTTCTTTATCCACTCATCTGTCGATGGACATTTGGACTCTTTCCATACTTTGGCTATTGTCAATAGTGCTGCTATAAACACTGGGGAGCATGTGCCCCTTCAAAACAGCACACCTGTATCCCTTGGATAAATACCTAGTAGTGCAATTGCTGGGTCATATAATACTGTATGATTAACTGTAATTGACAAGCTGTACATTAGATCCCCAGGATTTTTTCATCTTCTAACTGGAACTTTGTATACTTTGACGAATATCTCCCCATTTCCTATACCCTACAGCTCTTGGTAAACACCATTCTATTATGTGTTCAGCTTTTTTAAGACTCCACATATAAGTAATATCAATAGTATTTTTCTTTCTCTCAATTCACTTTACTTAATGCTCTCAGAGGTCCATTTATGTTTTGCAAATGTCAGGATTTCCTTCTTTCTCATGTTTCCACTGTATTTATATATACCATATCATCTTTATTCATCTACAGATAGACTAAGGTTGTTTTGATATCTTGGCTATTATGAATATGCTGCAATGAACATGGGAGTATAGCTATCTCTACAAGATCCTGATATCATTTCCTTTTGAGATTATATATATATATATAATATATATATATATACACACATACATGTATATATATATATACACACACACACATACACACACACACATACATACCTAGAAGTTGAATTGCTGAATCCTATGATAGTTCTATTTTTAATTTTCTGAGGAACCTGCATTCCATATCCTGTTGTGACTGTACTGACTGATATTCCCAGTGCTCAACAGCTCCTTTTTCTCTATATCCTCACAATGCTTGTTATCTCCTCTTTTTGATGACAGCTCTTCTGACAGGTATGAGGTGGTATCTCAGTGTGGTGTTGATTTGCATTTCCTTGATGCTGAGTGATGTTCAGCATCTTTTCACACACCTGTTGGCCATGTGTATACCTTCTTTGGAAAAGTGTTTATTCAGTTCCTCTGACCATTTTTTAACTGGACTGTTTGTATTTTTGATACAGCTGTAAGAGTTCTTTTTCTATCCCATTCTGGAGGCTGCCTTTTCATTTTATGGATAGTTTCTTTTGCTGTGCAGTTTTTCTGTATGATGGTCCCATTTGTTGAATTTTGCTTCTGTTGCTTGGGCCTTGTTTTTGTTTGCATGCTTTGCAAGTGCTCAGTTCCAGGTTCATCTCTACATGTCTTTTGTTATCAAAGAATAACCGATCTACAATATTATATTAGTTTCAATTATATCATCTATATTATACTACTTATTTATATTATATACTCTACTATATATAGTTATAACCATTATATAGAACACAGTGATTTGACATTTATACACACCGTGAATGATCACCATGATAAGTCTAGTTACCATTTGTCACCACACAGGTCTTTAAAATATTATTGACTATAATCACTGTGCTATACATTACATTCCTGTAACTTTTTTATGTTATAAATGAAGATTGTACCTCTTAATCACTTTCACCTATTTTTTCCAGCCCCCAACCCTCATCCCTGCTGACAACCATCAGTTTGTTGTCTGTATCTATGAATCTTAGATAGAGATAAACAATAATATTATTGTTTATAATCCCCATGTTGTACTTTCCAACCCAGTGACTTATTTATAACTGGAAGTTTGTACCTCTTAATCTCCTTTATTTCCCCCAAATCCCTCAACTCTGGAAATGAGCAGTTTGTTCTCTATATTTATAATTCTGTTTCTGTTTTTGTTAGTTTGTTTGGTTGTTTTCCTGTTCTTTTGTTTTAGAGCCCTCATAAAAGTGAAATCATATGGCATTTGTCTTAGACTTATTCCACGTAGTATAATGTCCTCTAAGCCTATCCATGTGGTCACAAATGAAAATATTTCACTCTTTTTATGGCTCAGAATATGTCATTTGGGACATATTCTTCAGTCTCCTCATTTTGTCTAACTCTGAGTCTTTTTTCTGTGTGTTACACATGTCAGCTATGTCACTTGCTCTTAAATGTAGGGGCATTATTTAGAAGAGGTGCTGTAGTGCCCTACAGTGCAGTGTCCCCTGTTCACCAGAGCCTCGTGTTTCAGGGCTATCTTCTATGTGTTCTGTGTGCACACTGCTATTGTGGCTGAGTCACTTTTTCCTTCGGTCCAGTGGTCAGCAGTGGCTCTCTTTGCTTGCTGTGGGCAGTGTTATGTCCTTGTATTAGTGAGCCAGTCTAGGGGTTCACCTTAGGCTTTAGTTGAATTAGACCAGGCTTTGCCAGAGATGCAGTATCACCCAGCTGCAGGGTGTTGTCCTGGGAGAAGCTTTCATTGTTAGGTGGGGCCTGTTGTCAGCCCAGCTGTCTGCCTCCATCCCACAGCTGGGGTTGCAGTCTTACTGTTGTGTTTGGTTATCATTCCCTCTCCCCAGTGCAGAGTCATTCTGGAGTAGTGCTGACCCTTGTCAGAGCTCCTTGCACACTGCCAGGCTTGTGGTAGCACTTTAGATGGTCTCTGGTCAACAGTGTGTTAGAAAAAGTGAACCTACAGTGTGCACAAGGGGCTGGGCTCACATTGTTAGCAAAGATTGCATGCAGATACTTTGCAAGAGGGGACCCACTGCAGTAGCCAGGACCAACGCTGTCCAGGTTGCAAGGGATGGATCCACAAAGTGTCCACTGCAAGGATCTCTCCCCCTCCAAGCTGTGCTCTGAGATCAGTAAACAACTCTCCCTCACATATGCTCCAAGCATTTTTCAAACTGCTGCTTCTATGCTGTATCTCTGAAGGCTTTTTGTTGTGCCGTGTCTTTAATGGCTGGGACTCAGTTTCCTCTCACCCTCCTGGCTCTCCCAGCGCTGAGCCCACCGCTTTTTAATATTCTGGGTTTTAAGTTCCACTGGTTGTAAGAAAACTCATGAAATTCAGCCCCTCTGGATTTCAAAGCCAATATTATGGGGATTTGTCTTTCCTGTGTGGGGTCCCTGGTGCAACAATCTGTTTCTCTCCCCTTTCTGTGCCCCTAAGTCCCTCCCTCTCGAGGACAGTCCCACAGGTGTGTTTAGCTCCTGACCTGTCTCTGCCCATCCTACTCTCTTTTTTCTTTCCTACATGTTTTTTCTGCAAGTGTGGAGTTTTTTCCCTGCAAGTCTTTGGGTTGTTTTCTGGGTTATTTACACTGATATATTATCTAGTTTTATCTGTGGGGTGAAGTGAAATTAGGGTCCTCCTCCACCATCTTCCCAATGATTCTGACTTTACTACTTTTGTCCTTTAATCTTCATACAAGCTTTAGAAGTGATTGCTCTACTAACTTTGTTTTCTTTTATCCTTGAAATTTTTTCCTTTCATAATTTTCTTCTAATTTGGCCTTTTCTTTTCCACCTAAAGTAGCCTCTTTAACATTTCTTTTGAGGCCAGTTTAGTGGTGATTAAACCCTTTAGCTTTTCTTTGGGAAACTCTTTATCTCTCCTTCAATTCTGAAATCAGTTCATCCGGTCCTCTCCAGTGCAATGAGGATCTTTGTTACTATTACTTTGAACTCTTCATTTTTCTGAGGCTTTGTCTTGATTTTTCATTTGAAGCATATTCCTCTGCCTCCTCATTTTGATTGACTTTTTGTGTTTGTTTATATGAATCAGATACAACTACTTCTGAACTTGAAAGAATGATCTTGTGTATGATCATCTCCTATGTAGACTGTGTGACTGGTGACTTTGGCTAGCTGGTCACAGCAGAAGTGGATGTGAGCCAGGGCAGTCCTGAGGTTTTCCATGCAACAGGTGCCTTAGCTGGACGGCTGTAGTAAAGAGGGTGCAAGCCATGGGGTCCGAGGGTGCTCCATGCAAGAGGTGCCTTGATAGGGCAGGTAGAGCTGAGGCAGGAGCACACCAGGGGGTACTGGGACACTCTGGTCAGGGGCAGCCTGACTGGAGCTGAGGTGGTCATGGGCCATGGAGTATCTGGGTGCTCTACTCCAGAGGTGTTCTGGCAACTTATCTGGAGCAGAAATGGTATAAGCCTTGAGTGTTTGAGTGTTCTGAGGTTCTCTGTACCCATGTCACCTGAGTGAGACAGCTGTAGCTGTAGTGAGCACTGATTTGGGGTATCCCTGTATAAGCTATGCTGGGCATGTGTGGGCTAGAGCCCACACTTATATATATAAGTATAGATTTGGTGTGTCCATGAAGAAAGTGAGTTTGGGGTCTTCCTACGTTGCCCTCTTGGTTGGGTACCTCATTCAGGGCCCTCTTTTGCTCCAAACAAATATTATTTGTTGTAGTTCTGTGAAACATGCCACTGGAATTTTGGGAGAGATTTTGTCGAATCTGTAGATTGCTTTACGCTGTATGGACATTTTAACAATATTAGCTCTTCCAATCCATGAACACAGTATTTCTTTCCAGTTGTTTATGTTGTCCTCAGTTGCTTTCATCATATCTTATAGTTTTTAGAGTATAGGTCTTTCACCTCCTAGGTTAAATTTATTCCTATGTATTTTATTATCTTTGTTTCTGTTCTGAATGGGATTGTTTTCTTAATTTATCTGATGGTTTTTATTATGTATAGAAACAAAACAGATTTCTATATATTAATTTTGTGCCCTATAATTTTACTGAATTTATTATTTCTAATAGTTTTGGTGGAGTCTTTAGGGTTTTCTATGTATAGTATTATGTTATCTGCAAATAGCTTCACTTCCTGCTTTTTAATTTGGATGGCTTTGTTTCTTCCTCCTGCTGCTTTGGTTATGACTTCTGATACTCTGGTGCATATAAGTGAGGAGAGAGGGCATCCATGACTTGTTCCTGATCTTAGAAGAAAAGCTTTTAGCTTTTCACCATTGAATATGATGTTAGGTGTGGGCTTGTCATATATGGCCATTATTACATTGAGGTATGTACTCTGTATACCCACTTTGTTGATAGTTTTTTTCATAAATGGATGTTGAATTTTGTCATATGCATTTTCTGTATCTATTACAATGCTAATAGGATTTTTATATTCTGTTTTATGTATGTGATAGATCATGTTAATGACTTACAGAGATTAAACAATCCCTATATCACTGGAATGAATACTACTTGATCATGGTGTGTGATCATTTTAACATATTGTTTGATTTTGTTTGCTAATATTTGTTGAAAATTTCTGCATCTATGTTAATCAGGGATATTCAATATAATTTTTTCTTTACTTTTTTTTTTTTTGTAGTTTGTCCTTTTGGTTCTTTTTGTGTGTGTGTGTTTTCCTGTGTTTTGTATCAAGGCAATGCTGGCCGTGTAAAGTGAGTTTGGAAGTGTTCCTTTGTCTTCAATTTTTTGGAATAATTCGAGGATACATGTTAACTTTTCTTTAAATGTTTGGTGTAATTCACCTGTGATACCACCCAGACCTAGACTTTTATTTGTTGGGAGGTTTTTGATAACTAATTCAATTTCATTGTTAGTAATTGGTCTATTCAGGTTTTCTACTTTCTATGATCCAATGGTAGAGATTATATGAATTTACCCATTTCTGCTAGGTTGTCCAATTTGTCGGTACATAATTTTTCTTAGTAGTCTTTTATATTTTTCTGGCATTGGTGGTAATATCTCTCTCACTTCTGATTTTATATATTTGAGCCATCTCTTTTTCTTGATGAGTCTAATGGTTTATCCATTTCGTTTATCTTTTCAAAGAGGCAGTTCTTAGCTTCACTGATCGTTTATTGTTTTTTGGGGTGTGTGTGTGTGTGTGTGTGTGTGTGTGTTAGTCTCTGCTTTATTTATTCCTATTCTAATATTTATTTGCTTCCCCCCCTTTGTGTTTTATGTTTTTGATATAATACTTAACACCTTTTTATATTGTATGTCCCTTAACTTATTATAATAGTTGATTTTTACTACCTTTGTCTTTTAATCTTCATACTAGTTTTATAAGTGGTTGATCCTCCTATATTTATCAGTGAGATTTCTTTTATATATTTTTTATTTCTAGTTAAGATCTTTTCTGTTCAAAATCTATTTAATATTTCTTATAATGTTAGTTTTGTGGTGATGAATTCCTTTATCTTTTGCTGGAAAACTCTATCTTTTCTTCAATTTTGAATGATAACCTTACTAGGTAGAGTACTATTGATTTTATGTTTTTTTTCCTTTCAGCACTTTATATATACAATGTCACTCCTTTCAGGCCTACACAGTTTCTGCTGAGAAATCAGTTAATAGCCTGACAGAGGTTGCCTTGTACATAACTAGTTGTTTCTCTCTTGCTCCTTGCAAGAGTCTCTCTTTAATTTTGACATTAAATTATAATGTGTCTTGTTATCAATCCCTTTGGGCTCATCTTCTTTGGAATTCCCTGTACTTCCCAGACATGCACATGTTGTCTTCCCTAGGTTAAGAAAATTTTTAGCCACTACTCATTTCTTCAAACAACTTTTCTTCCCTTTTTACTCTCTTTCTCTCCTTCTGGACACATGCAGTACAAACATTAACATGCTTGATGCTGTCCCAGAGATAATGCAATGGCAGAGGCTGTGGAGTGGCTGAGGGTGGGGCTTTCTCCCCAGCTGGGATGCTTGATTTCCCACAGCTGTAGCTGGGACTACAGAGATGGGAGGTGCTTGGTTGCACCTGTCATAGCAACTGTAGCACTGGGCAGGGCTCTCCCCTCTCTCTGTCTAGTGCTGTGGCAGTGGATATGGCTTTCTTCCAGCTCAGCTGGAAGAGCTCTGTGACTGCCACTAGGGACCAATGTAGTGGACAGAGCTCTCCCCGACCCACCCACACAATACAATAGGCTGGTGGAGGTGCTGTGGTGGCTACTGCAGCTATGGTAGCTGGTGGGACTTTTAATGGACTGTGCCTGCCAGCATTAATAGGTAAAGGGAGAATACCAAAATGGTGCTTGCCAGTGTCAGAACTAGCAAGGTAAAATGTAATCACAAAAATGGCATCCAACTGTGTCTCCATTCCTAGACAGTGTCTCAGCAGTTTCTTGCCCTCTTGAAGATACCCGAGGACTAGTAATTGGGTCTCTTCACCTATATTTTCGGCAACTTTCCAACTGGAGTCTTATCATTGGGTCTCAGGTGAGTGAGACTGTGCTTAAGCTCTTTAACAGCAGTTTCTCAATTCCTATAGCTCTGTGGTTTTTCTGAATGTAAAACTGTTAGTTTTCATAGCCTGGCTTTTGGGGGACTCATCTCTTCGCAGGATCTAAAGGTTGGAGTGCCTGCTATGGAGCTTCAGCCTCTTATTATTTAGGGAGAAGTTCCATATTTTTGAGAGCCCTCCCAATCTTGGATAGCTGTGCCTGGGGTAGGGCTTTTCTTTTTTTGGAAAGACCTCGTCTTTATCGCTCATTTGTGGATGCTCTGTTCATCCAGATTTCAGGGCTTTTAATGAAGACATTATTCCATATTTAGTTGTGTATTTCTTGTTTCTGTGGGAGAAAGTGAGCTCATGATCCTCTTTGCTGCCATCTTGAAACCCCTTCTGTTGCTTGTGCTTCTGGTGTAATCTCCAAAAACTCACTGCCAAAACCAATGTCAAAGAGCTTCTTCCTTATGTTTTCTTCAGGGAGTTTTACAATATCAGATACTTTCTTTAATTGTTTCATCCATTTCAGTTAATTTTTGTGAGTGGTTTAAGAAAGGAGTCTAGGGGCGCCTGGGTGGCGCAGTCGGTTAATCGTCCGACTTCAGCCAGGTCACGATCTCGCGGTCCGTGAGTTCGAGCCCCACGTCGGGCTCTGGGCTGACGGCTCAGAGCCTGGAGCCTGTTTCCGATTCTGTGTCTCCCTCTCTCTCTGCCCCTCCCCCGTTCATGCTCTGTCTCTCTCTGTCCCAAAAATAAATAAACGTTGAAAAAAAAAAAAAAAGAAAGAAAGAAAGGAGTCTAATTTTATTTTTCTGCATGTGGTTATCCAGTTTTCCCAGTATCATTTGTTAAAGAGATTATCTTTTCTCCATTGAATGTTCTGCCTCCCTCATTAAATACTAGTTTACGTATAGGTGGGGGGTTATTTCTGAGCTCAGTATTCTGTTCCATTGATACACATATCTGTTTTTATGCCAGAAACATAGTGTTTTAATTACCATAAGTTTTTAGTATTTGAAGTTTGAAATCAGGAAGTGTGATGACTCCAGCTTTGTTCTTTATCAGGATCGCTTTGGCTATTCAGGATCTTTTGTGGATCCATATGAATTTTAAGATTTTTTTTCCTATATCTGTGAAAAATACCATTGGAATTTTATAGAGATTGCACTGAATGTATAGATGGCTTTTAACAATAATTCTCCCACTCCACCCAAACAGCCAAACATCTTTTAGAAGAACAAAGCTAGAGGTATTACAATCCCAGATTTCAAGCTATATTGCAAAGATACGGTAATCAAAAAAGTATAGTACTAGTTAAAAAAACCAAAAACAGGTACATAGGTGTACAGAATAAAATAAAAAGCCCAGAAATAAAGTCATGCTTACATGGTCAATCAACAAAACAGGCAAGAATACACAATGGGGGGAGAGACACTGTCTTCAATACATTATCTTGGGAAAACTGGGCAACTACATGCAACAGGATGAAACTGGACCACTTTCTTACATCGTATACAAAAACACCCTCAAAACGTATTAAAGACCTACATGTGAAACCTAAAACTATTAAAGTCCTTAAAGAAAATATAGGCAGTAGACTCCTGGACATTGGCCTTTGCAACATGTTTCCAAATAGGTCTCCTGAGTCAAGGGAAATAAAACCAAAGGAAACTATTGGGATTACACTAAAATAAAAAGTTTGCACAGCAAAGGAAACAATCAACAATACAAAAAGGCAACCTCCTAAATGGGAAAAGATATTAATATCCAAAATATTAAAGAACTTATATAGTCCAACACCAAAAAAGAAAAAACAAAAAACAAAACAAAAACAAACAATCTGACTAAAAATGGGTAGAGGACTTTAATAGACATTTTTCCAAAGAAGACACACAGGTGGCCAACAGGCACATAAAAAGATGCTCAACATCACTACTCATCAGAGAAATGTAACTCAAAACCACAATGAGACATCATCTTATACCTGTCAGACTGGCTAACATCAAAAAGAAGAAATAACAAGTGGTGGTAAGGATGTGGAAAAAAGGGAACCCTCATGCACTGTTGGTGGGAATGCAAATTGGTCCCATCACAATGGAAAACAGTATGGAGGTTCCTCAAAATATTACAAATATAAACACCATATGATCTAGTAACTTCACTACTGGATATTTACCCAAAGAAAATGAAAACACAAATTTGAAAAGATACACACACCCCTATGTTTTTGCAGAATTATTTATAATAGCCAAGATACGGGAGCAACCTAAGTGTCCACTGATAGATAAATGGATAAACAAGATGTGGTCCATACATACAATGAAATATTACTCAGGTATAAAAAAAGAATGTGATCTTTCCATTTGCGACAACGTGGATGGACCTCAAGGATATTATCCTAAGTGAAATGAGTCACACAGAGAAAAAGACCACATGATTCCACTTATATGTGGAATCTAAAAAAAGATCCATAAATACAGAGAACAAACTGGTGGTTGCGGGGGAGCAGGGAAGGGCAGAATGAGTGGAATAAAAAAAAAAGTCTTCCTATCATTGAACATGGGATATTTTCTCATTTATTTTTATCTTCATTTTTTTCATCAAGGTTTATACTTTTCAGTGTACAGACCTTTCACTTCATCGGTTAAATTTATTCCTGAGTATTTTGTTTTTAATGCTATTGTGAATGGGACTCTTTTCTTTATTGCTTTTTTAGATATTTTGTTAGTGTAGAAATGCATCTGATTTCTGTATGTTGATAACATACCCTATGACTTTTGAAAATTCATTGATTAGTACTATTTTAGTGGAGTCTTAAGGATTTTCTAAATAGAAGATTATCTCACATCCAAACATAGAATATTTATTTCTTTCTTTCCCATTTGGGTGCCTTTTATTTCTGTTTCTTATCTACTTGCTCTGCCTAGGATTTCCAGTACTTTTGAACAGCAATGATGGGAGTTTACACTTTTATCTTGTTCCTGATTTTAGAAAAACTTTCAAACTTTTACCATTAAGTGTGTTGTTAGCTGTGGACTATCATATGTGGCTTTTATTATATTTGAGATATGTTCCTTCTATACCCAATTTTTTGAAGTTTTTAAGATGAAATGATGTGTTTGTCAAATGCTTTTTCAGCATCTGTTGAGATGATTACATTGTATCCTTAGTTCTATTAATGTATTGTATCACATTTACTGATTTGTGTATGTTGAACCATTCTAGCATCACAGGGGTAAATACCATTTGATCATGGTGTATGATCCTTTTTTTTTAAGTTTATTTATTTTGAGAGTGAGCAGGGGAGAGCAGAGAGAGAAGGGAAGAGAGGATCCCAAGCAGGCTCCGTGCTGCCAGCGCAGAGCCCAATGCATGGCTCAAACTCACGAACCTGAGATCCTAACTTAAGCAGAAACCAGGAGCTGGATGCTTAACTGACTGAGCCACCCAGGCGTCCCCATGGTGTATGATCTTTTTAATGTGCTATCGAATTCAATCTGGTAATATTTTGTTGCGAATTGTTGCATATTTATAACAATTACATTTAATTTTTTTTTTATGTTTTAATTTACATTTGAGAGAGAGTGAGAGACAAAGCATGAGCAGGGAGGGGCAGAAAGATGGAGACAGAATCTGAAGCAGGCTCCAGAGTCTCAGCTGTCAGCACAGAGCCCAATGAGGAGCTCGAACTCACCACCAGTGAGATCATGGCCTGGAGACTCAACCAACTGAGACACCTAGGCACCCCTTAAAAATTTTTTTTTAATGTTTATTTATTTTTGAGAGAGAGCGCATGAGCAGGGGAGGGGCAGAAAGAGAGGGAGACACAGAATCAAGAGCTGGCTCCAGGCTCTGGGTTGATAGCACAGAGCCCGACGCAGGGCTTGAACCCACAAACCATGAGATCATGACCTAAGCTGCAGTCTGACACTTAACCAACTGAGCTACCTAGGCACCCCTAGAATTTTTGCATTTTTAATTATCAGTGATGTTGGTCTGTAGTTTTCTTCTATTGTAGTGTCTTTGGTGTCAGGGTAATGGTGGCCTTGTATAAGTCTGAAAGTGTTCCTTTCTCTTCATTTTTTTTGAATACTTTGAGACAGCCTGACATTAATTTTTCTTTAAATATTTGGCAGAATTCTCCAGGAAAGCCCTTGCAAACCATCCTTGATGAAAACATTCCAAGTTCAGTTTTTCAGAATATCCACAGATAAAATTCAGAGAAACATGGGATAATTAAACTTGAAAATAACAAACCTGGATTTCCAAATACTTCAGGTATTAATTAGGCTTATCAAATAGCTATGAATGAAATGATAAGATTTGAAAAAAATAAAAGCAAATGGAACTGAGAAATAAAAAATCAAAATTAAAACCTCTGTGAATGGGAGAATATCTGATTAGTGACAAGTAAGGGGAAAAGTAGTAAGCTGGAAATGGACATAAAGAAATCACCCATAATGTAGGAAAGAGACAAGATGTGTAATACATAAATAGAAGAGACTTAGAAAATAGAATGAGAAGGTATAATATGTGTTTATATAGAGTTTGTTTTTTAAAGAGAGACATCTGGAGAACAGTATAGGAAAACATAAAGGACAAAAGTATCCCAGGCATAAGACAAAAGAAAAATTCACAGATAAAGGAAGCATAATGTATAACTAACAAAAGAAAAATTCAACTGGCAGCATAATTCCTCAATAGCAACAATAAAAGCCATAAGTCTTTGCTATATTATCACCAAAATATTTAGATAAAGTATTTATTAATCTAAAATTATATAGCTAGTAAAACTATTCTTAAAGAACAAAGAGAAAATAAGACATTTTTGTAATGAATAAAAAATGAGTTAGTTCGACACTTGGAAAGCCGTACCAAAGAGGCCTCTAAAAAGACTTAAAGAAAAATGGATCTAGGAATCTTTTATTGTTTAATATTGAGAAGAGGCCTGGTTCCCTTTTCTAATGTCTGTTTTAAAGTTTTTTTTAGATATACTTTTATATTTCATGTTAATCTGCATCAAAAGAATTCAAATCCTGATACTGACATTTGTTGGATGTGTTAGTACAACTACAGAGTGCATAGCGAGGAAAGAAAAAAAAATAGGGAAAATAAATAACATTTGCTCTCTATAATAATAAAAAGCTAACTCAAATGTAATCAGTGCATGGAGGCAATAAATGCAGGAAAGAAAATAAGAAACGCAGGTACACATGAAAGTGAAATATTGTGAAAATCAGAGCTTCTTGAAGAAGAAAGTTGAACAAATGAATCAGAATAAATCTTCAGAGTTCAAAGTAATCTTCCTTGAACCAACAGAAGATCAGATATAGGAAACAGAAGGACTTCTTCAGGTTTTAAACAAAACTGATACATTGAAACCAACACCATGATATATATATGAAATACTAAATCCCAATTAAAAAAAAGGGCTCTTATTATTTCCTAAGTCATTAACTGGTAGATGTCTTTATAACCCAGTAAAGCTACCAGCCAAATTTCAGTTCTACATCATCACTTACAAGAATTTCCCATATCAGAGGGAATCTACTCACTGGGGGAAGAAAAAGGCAAAGTGAAGAAAACTTTGCATGGAAAGAATTTGGGGTGTTCACAGGTTAATCATAACATTCCCATCAAATTGAATTAAAAGATTAAAAAGGGTTAAGTTTTGTTATTTTTTAATCTTAGGAAAAAATGCCAGAAAATAATACATATATACATTAGAGTTCTGGACAGGTCATAATTTTTCTAAGTTTTGAGAAGTAAAATGAATAAGACAAAAAATATGAAAAGATTAAGCTACGATACCAAAACATTAAGTACACTGAAAGTGAAAAAAGCATTGTGAGGGAAAAACCTATTAAATATGACAAAAAAAGAGTCAATGATAGTGATAAAAAAATGTTAAACCAGTTAAAACATTACTGAGCACCCAATAGATTAATAGCAAAAAAATATTAATAGGTAATTCACAAAGTAAACAGAAATAGTAAATAAATATATGAAAAAAAAATTCTCTACATCTCAAAATAACCAAACCAAAAATTGTAAGAAGGTATCACCTTATACTCATTCCATTAGAACATAATATTTAAATAATGTGAAAGAATAAAAAATACTGTATGTTTACATTGAAATTGTATTTTTTTAAACAGCTAAATATCCAACAGTGTGTAAATAGGTAAAATTGGGTTGCATCCACTAAATACATATCACAAACATCACAATTATGTAATAACATAGAACACTTAACATTATAATCCACATTAAAAAGTATTAAAATATAAAGATATAAAAGAAAACAAGTGATGGTTTTACAAATTTTACAAAGAGCAGGAAGGAAATTTTAAGTTTCGGAAGAAGAAGGATCATGAAAATTAATTCCACTTAATTTTAGAGTTGTATTGATATTGGTATTTGTTTAAAAAGCTTAAGAAAACATGAATATAAGAAACCAATTAGATTGATACGTAACTCATGTACTGTTATACTTTAATGGGACACCTGATTTTTTACCTTATGAAAGATTTGCAAAGTAAAGCTCCTATTTTGAAAGATCCTCTAATGCTTTCCAGATATGATCTAAAGGAAAATGAGATACAAAAGAAACTTTTCCAGGGACACTAATTTTAAACATTAGTTTCAAATGAAAAGGCAACAAACACACAAGTACCAAAATATATTGAAAATTCTGAAACAGAGGCTATGGAGCAATATAAATTGTCCAGACTTACAAGGGTAGATGGCAGCAATCATATTAAAAAACAAAAACCAAAAAACCCAATTTAATAACACTTTGAAAAAGCCCTGTTCTATTGGCATCTGATTCTAATCTAATGTAATCATTTACAGATTCTAACAAGTAGGTTCTTATATACTGGCTAAGATATCTGCAGTCCGTGAACAATGCAGTTCAAGTCAGTGTCAATACAGCAAGGACAGTGAGCCGATCATAGACACTGCCGGGGTGAGAGAGAAGCAATGCAGAATGCTGCACTTAAAGGCATGGTAAGCCGAGGGAAGCATGGGGTCTTTCTCTCCAGGCCTGGGCCCTAAAAGCTAGTCTGTCTGTATCGTTCTGGCCTACAAAAAAAAAAGGAGAGAAAGTAATTTTTGAAGAAAAAAAAATTCTGAGAGTAATAAGAGTGAAATTAGAGAAATAAGATTTTAGGGTCTATAAAGGCTAGTTATTGCTTTCTCTGTGATATGTGGCAAACTTCTTTCAAGATGGTACAGGGGTGCTGCGTGGCTTAGGCAGCTGAGCATCTGACTCTTGGTTTCAGCTCAGGTCATGATCTCAGCGTTTGTGAGTTAAAGCCCCCCATCAGGCTCTGCGCTGTCAATGTGGAATCTGGTTGGGATTCTCCCTCTCTCTCTCTCTGCCCCTCCTCTCCTCATACACACACACACACTCTCTCTCTCTCTCAAAATAAAATAAAAAAAAAGATGGTACGGATTTATGGGGAATGAAAAGAGCACAGGCAAGGTCTAGAGACAACCTGATGTGCCATCAGCGACAGTCAGAACTGGGGTCAATAGAGATATGAGCCCAGAGACAACCCTGATGAGGATTCAGGATCAGGCAGTTCAGGTCACCCTGGATATAAGAAGTGAAATCCAGAGCCTCCAAACTCAGGGATGGTCCTTGCCACTCAGGGAACTTTACCATTTCTATCCTCCCAAAGAGCTACATCTTTCAACAGAGTAGAGTACAGCAGAGAAAGACAGCTTCTGTCAAATTTCTGCTTTCTGGGGACTTCTCTGAACTTAACCTGTAGAGTGTAGAAATGTCTTTATTGACTTTTTTTCCACCCCAGTATCTCACTTATACCAAGATAACATAAGTACAATCAGAACAGAATTGAGCTAAAGATAAAATGCTGATAAGCATGAGTATTTAAGAAAGTGGGGGGTGGGGGGAAGAAACACATATATACACAGACCTTGGTGTCATTCAGTAATGAATACAGGACAAATCACAGCTTTACTCAATCTGATTGTATCTTACAGATAGAACATTGAGCAAAGCAAGACACTAAAGAATATTTGCGATTCTAAAGTTAAAATATGATCTTTAGGGACACATACACACAGGTAATATAACTATTTCAAAAAAGGGAGTTATCAGCATAAAAGCCAGAAAAGCATTTAGAGAGAGAGTTACACGGAGTTTATTAACCATTTGTTAAAATACGATGTGTGTATGTATAACAAGTCACTTTTCTGTCTATGAGTTATATTCTGCAATAAAAAGGTCTAAAGAGTCATCCTACTCTTGCAAACACATAAGGAAATGACAGAAATTGAGCTTAGGAATGTATGGGTCATTATAAAAAGGGTAATCAATAAGACATTTGGTAGAAGATTCAGGCCTTCACCGCATTCAGTAATGGGTTTTCTGGCAATGTGATACTGAGTTTTGTTCTGAGGAGGAGAATAAAAATAGGGATCCTGTCTAGGAGTAGAATCAAGTAAGAAACCATATGGGAAAAAAACACGTATATGTTGGAAGGTTAGGGGCACGTTCTTTTGGATACCTCGAACACATTTTGCCTATGGTGTGAATCTAGAATTTTGGCAGGTATAGTGTTATTTCACCTCAGTACTCTCTTGCCCCTTCTCCACCCCACAGAGAATGGCAGCAACTGGGAATCTGTTTATAGCTGGACTGTGGTCTAGCTGCTTCCAAGAGCCTATATATCTTTTAATTAGCCCTCCCTGTATATGGTCCCTTATATTTTCACAGATGAGAAAACATAAGAAAGAAAATGGTGATTACAGGAAAGAAAGTAATGGAGGCTTCTCTAAAGTATCAATAACTTCTTTTATACATCGAGGATGCGGCAAAGACAGGGGTCAGGGGCTCCCGCAGTGTGTGAAGGTACTCAGCAGAGAATGGCCTGAGAGGCCGTGTCAGGAGAGTGGCATGGAAATGCCTCGAGATGATTTCCTCCTACTCCTGGGGCTTGATTTGATTTTGTTTCTCCTCCTCTGGGTCTTTACTTTTCTTTGGTCTGTGGGCTGATTTCTATGGAGCTGAGGCAGATTTATTGTCCACCAGAGGCCAAAACTAATTTCCAAATGTGCCTCACTATATACAGCACTGGCTAGGAGTCCTTTAGGGCGTCTCCTTAATACCTTTTATGTCACTTCTGTTGAACACTTGAAGTATGGAGCTAATATTTTATGACCAAGACGTTTTTATTAACAAAAAAGGGTTACTGATTCTTTTCTTATTGACATCTTAGACTAGGCAGTTCTCTTTTTCTTATTTATAAAAGAAGTTTGCTTTGTTTTGCCCTTCATTTCCACTTATTCTAGAGTAACAACTGATCACTTATTCGTTTCCTTCTTAAAATTCCTATAATTGATCTTGCTGTCTTCATCTAGGTAGCCTCCGTTTTGTTTTCTCTTCCTTACCCATACTTAGCTATGTGTGTCGTTAGTCTCCCTTCTATAGACACTTAACTGTAAATACAATGTAACTTCCTAAACAATTTAAGTAGCTGAATTAAGCTGAAACACTGCCTTGCCTACATGTTTTAATTGTCTACCTGACTGGCTTTTTATTCATTCTAAGTATATATTTTAAGTTAGCAGTAGTAGTAAACATTTAAACTATTACTGGCAATTTTTTAGCTTAAAGTTGATCATTTCAAAATTGACCCATACCTAATCCAATTTGATTCTGTTATTAAAAATACTAAGGCCACCTGGGTGGCTCAGTTGGTTGAGCGTCCGACTTCGGCTCAGGTCACGATCTTGCAGTTTGTGAGTTCATCTGTGCTGACAGCTCAGAGCCTGGAGCCTGCTTCAGATTCTATGCCTCCCTCTCTCTCTGCCCCTCCCCCGCTTGCACCCTCTGTCTCTCAAAAAATGAATAAACATTAATAAAAAATTTAAACAAATACTAATCAAAGCTTCAGATTAAATAAGAGCCAAAGATAGAGTGCTAATGTAACTCTAACTTGACTTCAAGTAAACATTTGAACAGTTTACTGCCTAAATGATGCTTTGAGCTGTAAGCTTATAGTAATTGTGAATCTACTGTTTGGAATACTCTGTGGTTTAATGTTCAATTCCAACTTGACCTGAGGAAATTCTTGCCATCACCTGAATGCCACCTTCATCGTATTTATCTTTTAAAGACTATATTTGCTTACCCTTTCAGGCAATAATTCATATTCTAGTTCTTTTTCATACAAAATCAAGAACACAACTTATTACCAGGCTAGAGACTACACAGAGAAAACAGTAAATATTAACTTGTTATTCAGTGTAAATCCCTAGGCACCATTACACTTCTGGGCATTATTTTATGAATATAAAAGAATGTAATGATGAAGTATTCTGGGGCAGAAACTTCCTACCTGCTCACCACATCCCTTTTCTTTTTCTCCAAGCACAGAGACCATATTTGCCAACTTCCTCTGCAGTGGGGATGCTCTGGCCCATGAAACATGCCACATCTCTCTCCACCTCCCTTCTGGCTACATGCAGAGAATCTGGCAGAGAGCTCCAAGAACTGAGGGGATGTGAAGGCACAACAAAGAAGTCCAAGTTCCTAAAGAACCATCTGTAAAGCTGCTCAAACCATCTGATTAGACACAAAGAATGCAAAGACACAAAGAACAATCTTGCACTGCACTAAACCACCAAGAGTTGAGGATTATTACACTAGTGAACCTATGAATTCATTCAACCTAACATGAATTTTATCACATTTTCTCCACTCTGTTATGAAGAACTCTAACCAGATTGTTATGGGTCTTTTCTTTTTTAATTAAGTTACTGAGGATTGCATCTGAATTTTAATTACATTACTGAATTGATGGACTTCCACAATAACTGTATTTTTGCAGCCTTTCACTTGAAATACAGATCATAACACAAGTAAAGACTGGCAATCCTGTAGGTGCTCAGATATCTAATTGCTGACAAGAATCTGCACCATATTGGAAGGCTGAGGTGCCCTAAGTGACCTTATCTTTTAAAACTGATGAGTGTTTTCACTGGCACTAGCTTTTGCCATAACACTAGTAGCTGAGCAAAGGTAACCAAAACAGATACTGATCCATCAAATGCCTTTAGACTGATATACATCTGCCAGAGTATCTAATACTTGTACTCATATATACTACTCAAAATTAATGCTCAGCAAGGCTGACTATACCAGGGTTTTGGTATCAAGTCTTTTTTTTTTTTTTTTGGAATATAAAGGGGCATAGTAACATACTGTACTTTCTATAAGTTTAGAGTTAAACTAAGGGGATAAGGGAGACCATAAAAAACAAAAGGTTCTGCCAGTGACTGCTGTTGAATTCTCTTCATTCTTTCTTATGCATCCATAATTGAAAAGGTTCTAAGTGTGAGCCTCTTCCAGTTTCCAAGGAATTAACCCATGTTAAACATTACGCTGTAATCCTGTCCACCAACTTGCTTTAACAATTGCATAGAATTGCGTAGAATTGTGGAGGCTTAAAAAGATGGCCCCAAATTCTCTGAAATTCCTTCCACTGAGAGGCCAACTTCTGTGTCCCTTCCCCTGGAAACTGGGTAGGCTGTGTCTAGCCAATCAGTAAAGACAGTAATGCTATGTGAATCCAAAGGATAGATTATAAAACACCATGTAGCTTCTGCTTTGCTCACTGGAATACTTACTCTTGAAACCTTC
Source organism: Felis catus (assembly GCF_018350175.1). Taxonomy (NCBI): domain Eukaryota; kingdom Metazoa; phylum Chordata; class Mammalia; order Carnivora; family Felidae; genus Felis; species Felis catus. Next base: position 69,717,556 of record NC_058372.1, on the reverse strand, counting down.
AGCTACCATGTAAACAGTCCAACTGCCATTAAACCACAATGCTGTGAGAAAGCGCAAATGAGACTACACACAGAATCCATATACAAAGACTGAAGACAATATGAAAAGAGAGACTCCAAGATTATATGAAGAGCTAGTTACCATCTGTTCCATCTCCACATCATGTCTGATTGCAACTTTATGGAAGGCTTCAAGCTAAGACTTTCCTAAAGTATTTACCAACAGAAACTGTGTGAGATAATACAAGGATGACTATTGTTTTAAGCCACAAAGTTAAGGTGTGATTTGTTAAGCAGCAGTCATAACAGAGATAAGAATAGTCATTGAAGAGAAAATCTCCACTGAATTCCAGCTATCAGTCACTAAGAAATCTTTTTAAATTTGATACTATCCTTTTAACACATGTTAGTTTTAGGAATTTCAATATATTTTATATAAAACCAGCTAGTTTTAAACATAACCACTAAAGATAACTAAGCAGAGCTTTATTTCACCATGAAAAAAAGCTAAACACAACAAAAGTATGGGGTTCTGGTTCAAGATGGCAACACAGGAAGATCCTGAACGTACTTTCTCCCATGGACACACTGAATCTGCAGCTATCTATGGAACAGCTTCCTCTAAAAAAACAAAAACAAAAACAAAAAACCTAAAAACAGGTGAAGCGACTCCTTCACATCAGGTAAATAAGAAGGAAACCATATTGAAACAGTAGGAAAGGTGGAGACACACTCGCACCATAAACCCCATACCTGGCACTATGAACCACAATCAGAAGAGAACTCAAAACCTGGAGCTTCTCCCTGAAGAACAAAGGGCTCCTACCCTACATCAGACACCTCAACTTTTAAGGCTGTCACCTGAGAAAAAAGCCCCAAAAACATTCAGCTCTCAAGACCCATGGGGCTCCTGCTCACAAGACCCACAGGGCTGTGGGGAACTAAGAAACAGCTTGTAAAGGACACGCAGGACTCATTGGCTCCAGGGCCTGGTGCAGAAGCAACCCTTCGAAAAATGCCCAGACTTTATGTGATAGAGACTCATTTTCTAACTTGAAAGCATTGGTCTGAGGAACAGGGGCCTTCTGAGATATTCTCTTAGATGGAGGCTAGTGGATGCCACCTTCCTGCTCTCCCTCTGCCTTGCTAAGTCCAATGAATGCCTTATCTCCCCCTTTCCTTTCCCTCCCTTTTTTTTCAGTGAGTGTTATTTTTGCAAACCCCTTATGCCACACTCCAGAGCACCAGTACCTGCCAGGGGGAGCTTCTACGCACAGTGGTGCCCCAGTATTTACATCTGGCTAACTGGTCTTTGTAGCTGCCACCCAGAGGACACCCCTTCACCATCTGGCTCTGAGTGCATGGGACTATAACAATCGGAAATTCAGCCCTTGGCAGACTACCACTCACTGGACATTATACAGATAACGGACTGAAACATGCCCCCAGCCTTTCTTAGAAAGAGGTCCATTTGCTACTTGTTCAGGACCTTTGGCCTGAGAGCAGGTTTCTGGCTTGGCACATGTGTAGGGACCTACGGCCATGTTATCCGAGAATGGAGGCCAATGGACACAATCTTTGTGCTGTCTGCATGCTTCACTCCAGCTAGCTGGTATCTTCCAGAAAGGATCTTACACCCATCTCTGGTGCCCTGATTCTAGCAGCTGCTGCCAGGAGAAACCTCTGCATTATCTGCCTCTTGGTGGACATTTAGGCTTATGCTCACAGGTCCCACAGGACTATATCCAACAGAGAAAGAGTTACCACACCCTGAACACTGTAAGAGGCAGCAGACCCAGGTGCTTAATCTTTCAGTGAAAGAGGCCTATTAGGTTATCTTCAGTAGTTGCAGCCAGAGGGGCAGGCTTCTAATTTAACACACATCAAAGGGCTGACTGAGACCCTTAGAGGGCTGGAACTGTTTTCACACTCTCCCTCTGCTCTGTGCCAGAGTGATAGCATCTCCCAGAGTGAGCTTTTACATATGTCTGGGCTCCAGTTTTTAGTCTGCTGCCAGGGCATAACCCTTGACTGCCTTGCTCTGGTGGCCAGGAGGGTTGGCATTCCTGGGTCTCCAGGACTACAACAATCAGAAAGACAGTCCTTAGCAGGTACCAACCCCAGGGCACTAAGAGCAGACTCAAATACCATCAGTCTTTCTGTTTTAAAAACAAACATAAACAAAGAGAAACAGGTTCTGATGGAACTATCAGTAGAAATGTTTAATGTCAACTGTGAAAAGAGAAATGTCAACAGCAGAAAGAGAAAATCATTTGCAATACTCAAAATCAACCACTATTAGGTCTAGTTCAAAGGAAGAGATTCTTGGGGAACAAAGAAGGTTACCCTGATCATAAATATTCCTGCATATTTTGAGGATATATTTCAAGGGCCTGTCTGGTTTCAGAGTAAGTGGCCCCATAAGAATGTCCTAAGGACGGTACTGGGCCAACACCACTGGGAGAGTTAAGAGACAGAAAAAGGAAGAAGGGAAGAGTATAGTTGTCTTGTTTATTTGTTTGTCTTGGAGACAGGTTTGTATCCATATGTGAATTTAAGCCAGCAAATGCAAGGAAACTCATCTCTAGGTTGATGTGGAAAACTAAGACCAAGAGTTAAGCAGTTAAGCAATACTGGAACCAGGCACAATTTCCTGACCCTATGGTAAACAACACGGTTACAAAGACTTCTCTGTCCCTATATTATAAAAAAAAAACAAAAAAAAAAAAACAAAAAAACAAGTCTAGTTATTAAAAAACTTAACTGCTTGCTCCAGAAAATAACTGTTTCCAGAAGATAAGATTGTGTTCAACCAAAATAACTTGCTTAAGAAGACTTGCTTTAGGATCCTCACCTGCCTATGCCCAAGAGTCTAAAACTATTACATCACAGATACTTTCCAGTCCCAATCAGCTCCCCACTTGGCCAAGACCTACCTGAACATCACTGACTCAGTCTCTAAAGTTCCTTTAGAACTTCAGGAAATAACCTTCCTTAATTTTCCCATTTGGAAATACTACTATGACTCTGTCAAGAGGATGTTAGTAAAACTTGGCTTTGTTTTATCAATAGTTTTATTCTGGTGGTCTTTTAGGGATTTGAGAATCAACAGCCCATGTGTGTCTTGACCTGCTCTAATGAGTAGACACCACTACACAGAAAGATCCACGGACTAGGAAACACAAAGGCTCTCTTTTGCCATGGTCTGAGGAAATTACCAGAGATCTGCTCAATCTAGGCAACCTGATATTTACACCTTGCTAACCCAACTCACCCTCCACCTCCAGAGAGTCAAACTTTGTGTCACCACTAGATGCCCTACCTCAAGAACAGGTCATTTCCACTCCTTCTGACTACAGGTGAAATCAAGGACAGCAGCTTGCCACAATTCCCTACAGCATAATGTAGATAGAGACTTTAGTTATTTATTTTCTCCTTCACAAGTCCTACCTGCTTAATCTTTTCCTTACCGAAATTAATATATTAATAATCACTGGGTGTTGTATGTGATAATCACTGAATTCTACTCCTGAAACTAATATTGCACTCTATGTTAACTAAAATTTAAATAAATATAATAATCACTGAGAAGTATGAACTACATACTGAAAATAAATATTTAGTATTTTGCAAAAACTTGTGATAATTAAGGAATATAGAAAATGTTTCTTTGTGGATTCCCCAAAGAATAGTAATTGATATGAGTTCATGACAGTTTTTATATAGTCCAGTGTTGATCTTTTCAAGAATCATTCATGAACATTAGCTCCAAATTAAAAAGCAACTACTCAGGAGAAAAACAAAAAAATAGCAAAAGGTTTCAGCTGTAACTTCATAGAAAAAGATTGTTCATTATCATTATGTAAGTACCTTCATAAGATGTATTTCTCAGGATCCTAAAATACATAACTTCATATACTATAAGAGTTTATTAATTACCTGAAAAAAGATCTTAGAAATCAAGTACACACACCAAATACTTATTGCGAATGTCCAAAATTAGAAAAAAAAATAGCTAATTGGTGCATATATTTATGTGTATACAAATACCTTCCTATTATCTATCAAAATGTTAAAATGTATTATTAAGACATACTTCTAAGATGATTATTTCACATGTTATTTTATTAACTATTTCAAAATTACCTCATCATTTATAGAAGGTATCAATCTTACCATAATTTTATGAACAGATAATAACAATAAAACATACTTTATAGGGTTTATCATGCTAGACAGCATTCTAAGTAAATTTTCACAATAACCTCACAAAGAAGGCATATTTATTCACCCTCTTTTACAAGATTAGGGAACTGAAGTTCAGGAGGGTGAAGTGACTTTCTCAAGGTCACACAGCAAAGAAATAGGGAAGCCAGGACTAAACCTCAGACCATTTCACAAGCTGATACAAGTCTGCATTCTTAACTACATGCCAAACTACCAAATACACATGCAGGCTTAAACAAATTTGTTTTCCAACACTGGAGATGCATCTATAAACAATGGAATGATGTCTCTGATATCTATTTACACAGTTTTAATCAATTGTTAAAAGAAAATTAGAGTACAACACAGATTTAATTAAATACTCTTGAATATCCAATCATGCAATCAATTTCAATATAAGCAGTTCTGATTTTAAGTAGATTTTTTTCTTTCTCTTTCTCCTCCCAGCAAGAGATCTAATCAAGAAGATATATTCAAATGCATTAATCTGGAGACAGATCATGGATTCTTACAATATAAAAAGAAACCATTAAAACATCCAAAATACAAATAAGGATAGATACTGCTGCTTATGTAACAGGAAAAAAAATGTATTTCATTTTTTGTGATCCTCTATATTTTGTGATCCATTTATTTATTAAACTTTGGTTAAGAATTCAGGGGGTCTATGACACATATTTTCCCTTTAATAGCAGTAAGATTCTATTTATAGGGCCAAATACTAAAAAAAGTTCCCAAAGCCTCAGTTTTAATTACTTTTTACATTATTAAAATAACAGCTTAGGGGCTTAATATAAGCTTTACATGAACACTTCTATTACAACAAATGTTTGTGAAATGTATTGATGAACTTATCTTTACCTTTTATTCTCTGACACCAGGCAAATGCCTTCTTTACCTCTTGTCAAGCCCACAAACAGTTTTACTTCCATGATCAAATTCTTAAAAATGCCTTCTCTGGACAGCAGCTGGCCATGTCTAATCATGGTGAACTGGGACAAACTGCTCCTATTCCCTTTTTTCCAGAACATTTACCATTCTGAAGCCTAAGCAGGCTTCCAGAGTCCCCAACAGGTGGCCTAGAGGAAGATTTGAAGATCCATTCGAGTGTTAACTACACATTTTTGCTGCTTGGCACTACAAAACGCTAGACCATCTGCCAGGCACACCTCTACACTCATTAAAACTATCTTGTCATGTCTCTTCTCTACGTGGGAAGATTGGGGTGGGTATTAATGAGATTCCACATCTCAGGGTGGGCAACATATACCATATACACCAGACTTGCTCAGCATGTATTGATTTAGCTCATTTTAACTTACATTCATTTATTCATGCCCATCAATATAGGTCTTAACATTTGGCAGGTCAGGTCTTACAGCATGGTCAACTGCACATGCTATCGGGATTTTTTTTTTAAGCACCAACTATAAAGGAAGCTGAGACTCACTGTGTCACACAACAAGAGCTGCCAAATGTATCAGATTAAAATACAGGAAATACAGTTGATTTCAATGTAAGATAAACAATGAATAAGTTTTTAGTATAAGCATATCTCAGATATTTCATCTGGCAACTCTACATGCAATGTTATGATGATTTGAATTTGATAAAAGGTATTTAAGCCCTCCCTATTATTATCAACCATTTGGTTGGTCACCTTACTTGAAGGAAAGACCAGGGAAAGATATTGCAAAAGATGCGATTCTTAGCCTCATTTCACCTCCTACCAGACTTTGGTTATCCTCTAACCTTTGAAGTACCTCTTTCCAGTACCCTTACTTATAAAATGGGGATAATAACACTTTCCCTGTCAACCTTACAAGGCTGAGAATCAACTAAGTGAACAGAAGTGAAAGAATTCTAAAAACTGAATAGAAGACAACTTTATCTGTGAGTCATTATTAATCAGTATGTTTTTAATAAAGGAAGTTGATGCTATCTTTTCAAATAGAAAGAAATCACAACTTACGCATCTGAAAATAACATTATTACATTCATTGCTCAAATTACTCCAGTCTGTTTCTACATATGCCACTCCACTAAACTATTGTAAAGGTCACAAAGTCCTCTTTAAACAAGTAAATCTCAACTCTACATTCTCCATTACTTAACTGTTCGTGTAGTTCACGACACGTATTACAAGGTGTAACAGTTATTTTACACATTTATCTACCAGCACTTAGTTCACTGCCTGGCACATTGTGATGTTCAGTAAGTATGTTAAGTAAACAAAGATCACTCATTGGTCCTCATATAGCTTCCCCGTGTGGTAGACACTACGATGGGCCACCCCAAATCCCCGTCCAATGAAGCACGTGCTGCCCAAGCTACTAGGAGTGCTGTCAGCAGGATAGCCTTCAACTGCCAGCTCCTTCAGACATTTCCTCAGCTGCAGAGAGCCACCTTGGTCCAAGTCATACCCTTCCTTAGTGTGACCCACATTCCTGTGGGAATATAATGAGGGGGGCCTTTTGGCCCAACTCAGGACAGCTCCTAAGGACCATTCTATAGCTCCAGAGTCCCCTGGGGTGTCAGCTAACATTGCCACTGGGCTACACCACAGCCCCACTTCTCCCTCCAAACCTTTCTTCCACAAATGTTGATCCCAAAGGTCTTCTAGATAAACACCCTACACATTACACTTCTTCCAAGAAACTGCTTCTCAGGGAATTCAACCTGTGACATCTTCACAAAAGTATTTACTAGAGATGAAACTCCCTCTTTGATACAACCTCCTCTCATAGTTTTCATCCTTTGCCAGTCCTCTGCTTTTCCTATTACAAACATTAGATGCTAGACTGACTCACAGCCAGCCTGGGTCCTCTTCTTTTTTAATACTCCCTCAGTTGACTTCAGCCATGTCAGTACTTCTGGAAGCTAAGGGTTCCCATGGTGACTGCTGATGAATCCTACTCTCTGAATTTCACACTTAGATAGCCAACAGTTCATTTGAATGGCATCCCCATTTGGAAGCTGGGACACTGTTGTTGCCTTCAATCAATTCTTCATATCCTGGTCACTAATCTTTTATAAACATAAAATGAACCACATTAGTCTTCTGTCTCGGTGGCTTTCTGTTGTATTTTCAGACAAAAATTCGAATCCTTTTCCATGATCTAAAAGTCCACTGAAAACTCTTCATATTAGAGAATGTTCATTTTTCATATTCAATCATATCCATAATTACCCAAACTGGGATCCTTTTGAGAGTTAAACAGAGTGCTGTTAACTACTCCAGGACAACAGACAATAACCAGAACTAACCCAGGCAATGGGAGACATATGTTCATACTGTGTGTAAGGCATCCACTGCACTGTTTTCAAACTTTCTAAAGTTCCAGAAGGCCTACGCATAGTCTAATGTTCTAATGCTCACAGCCTTAGTATTGACAGGTCCCAAAATGATGTAATAGCCAAAAACTTAGCTACATTTTGCGAGACCCATAGAGACATCTCATGGTACTATGGTATTTGACTAACTTGGTGCTTCACAGCCTTTGGTGCTCATCAGCATTACCCCTGGGACATTTTTGAAATACATGACCGCAAGACTTTTCCAGAACCACAAAATCAGAATGGGGATAAATCCAGGAATTTGTATTTTGGAAAGCCTTCCCAGGGTGAGAACCATCATGCTATTCTATGACAAGCACTGTTGTAGCCACATTTTAAGTTAAATGAGCAAACTAACAATGACTATGTACCCTTACCTGCAGAAAAAGTATCAATAGCCTTAGCATTATTGATTACCCTTAGGTTTGCACTTATTTTTGATTTAGAATACTCCAGAAAAAAACAGTATTTTATTAGGAGGACAGAAAAACATGATTGGCAAATGTTGCTTACTGTTGAGACGAGGGAGTCACCACATGGTTGTTCATCCCTACTTTGGCATGTATTTAAAAATTTCAACAGGGGTGCCTGGGTGGCTCAGTCGGTTAAGGGTCCAACTTCAGCTCAGGTCATGATCTCATGGTTTGTGAGTTTGAGCCCCACACTGGCTCTCTGCTGTCAGCACAGAGCCGGCTTCAGATCCTCTCTCCTACTTTCTCTCTCTGCCCATCCCCTCGCTTGTTCTCTCTCTAAATAAATAAATGAAAACTTTAAAAAATAATAAAAAACTAAACAAATTTTGACAATAACAGATTAAAAATAAGAGTCATTGGTAAAACAAATAAATGACTGGTTTACTAAAATGATTAAGTCATGTCCAGCTAATTCTATTTTTCAAATAACTTTCATTTAGACGCTCTCTTTACTATTCCTCTTGCTAATCTCCTTGTTTCAGGACTTTATTATTTCTCACCTGAAATCTGAATTTAATTTTGACTGTGCTATGCCCTAATGAATATATTCATTCGTTCACTCATTCATTCTTCAAAATATCTTTATGAAGTACATCTATTTGCAAAGAACTAGGATATGACAAGAAACCAGTATCTTCTCTGTCTGCCAAAGCCAGTTTTGTAAGTCATAAATCTGATCAGACTATTCCCCAGGGAAAACAAAGCAAAATTATCATCTATGACAGAAGTGGTCAAACTTCTTCTGTAAAGGGTCATATAATAAATGTTAGGTTTTGTGGTCCATAAGGTCTCTGTTGCAACTACCCAATTCTGCCACTGTAGTGCAAAGTAGCCACGGATAATACATAAAGAAACCTGTGTAGATATGTTCTATTTACAAAAACAGGTGACAGGATGGATATGACTAAATAGCAAAAACCAAATTCCTTTAAAATAGTAAAGCAAAGTACTTAATATGACCCAAACCACCATTATAGCTGTATTTCTGACTAAAGCCCCATGCTCTGGAAGCTTCTTCATATTTTTTGCATTGAAACAGACTTGGTAAACCTTTGGCTGAGGACATATTAATACTCCAATACCAAGAACAAATATGACTCTGTAGGTGAAGGCTTCCTTACATTCTATGCTTACCCTGAATCTTGATAGCGTTAACACTACCCCATAGATACATGTATATAATACTGTGAATGTACTTATCACATATTACAGATTCCCTAAGTTATATATCCCCACCATTACTGCCCCTGCTGATTTGTAATCAAATGGTCTTGAGGGTATTTCTGGATCCTCCAAGACACCAAAAATCACAGTATTGTGAACACTGCCATTTCAGCCTCTCAGAGCAGAAACTGTATTTCTAGGGGGAAAAAATGAACAGTACAAATAAAATCGAAGCTTATCTCTTTTTGTTAAAGCCCAAAGCAATAAATATGCAGAAACAGGACTTCATAGAAATTAACAGCATGATTCATATGTATGTTATGTACACGCTTTGTTCTCAAGTTATTCCTTTATTCCTTTTTTTCTTTTTTTTTCTTGACAAGACCTTAATGACGTTTCTGACCGTATTTTCTACTCACACACAGCGCCTTGCAACAGGCCAGAAAAAAGGGACTGTTAGAGGTCAAGTTATTCATCCCTCTTCTCTGAGGAAGAAGAATTTGTAAAATACCAAGAAAAGGAGAAATGATTCTATTTTTAGGGACCTCAAGGGAAAGCGATTTTACAACCTCCCCTGGTATCTGTTCTAATGCTTAACAAATTTTGCTCTCAGAAAATAATTTTCATAAGTCCCTTATGCTGTAGAATAAAATGATTTTTTCTTGTCCTGTTCTCAGGAGAGATGGAAAATAGCATACATTACCTGTGTAAGAGACATGAATATGTTTAAAAACTTCATAAAATTATCCCTAACCTATCTGCCCTCATCCTTTCAGAATTTTCATTTCTTGAAGCAGTAACCCCGGTTTCAAAACCTGCAAGGTATTTGAAACTTAATTCCAAATATTTATTTTTCTGATCTAACCTACTAGTGCTAAATAACTGCTTATACTCGCTTTCTTTCCCTATGTGTTATGGAAATAAGAATTATTCATCAGATTGTAAAATTCTAATTATTAAATAGAATTTAAAAAATTAGAATTCAAAATTCAGCTCCTATCTTTTGTTTAGCCCTTGAACAATAATGTTCCTCTAACAATTTTTTTAACCTGGATATGCATAGAAGATTCTTCAAATATCCATTTTTATATAATAATATCTAATTGAAAATAAATAAACATAACATTATCTAAAGTAGGAGGTTCACAAGCTCATGAAATTGTAATGATTCACTTTGAATAAGAAAAACATATAGCAGGGAATGGTGATAGTTTGCAGAATGTTATTTCATTCATATTCAAAGTACTACAGTTCAATTTAATCTAAAGGATGAGGTGATGACACAGAGAGAAGGAATTCTTATTTGTGTCTAGGTCTTCTCATTCTTCACTTATTTAACTTTCCAACTGAGGAAATTTTCTCTTTAATAGAATAATCTTATCTTTCTCATCCCAGATCAAAATATCTTCTATTATTTTAATAGACAGAGCATGAACGGGGGAGGGGCAGAGAGAGAGGGAGACACAGAATCAGAAACAGGCTCCAGGCTCTGAGCCATCAGTCCAGAGCCCGACGCGGGGCTCGAACTCACGGACCGCAAGATCGTGACCTGGCTGAAGTCGGACACTTAACCGACTGCGCCACCCAGGCGCCCCGAGTGTCAGACTCTTGATTTCAACTCAGGTCATGATCTCATGGTTGTGAGATCAAGCCCTGTGTCAGGCTCCACACAGGGTGGAGACTGCTTGGGATTCTCTCTCTTCCTCTGCTTCTGCCTCTCTCCCACTTGCATATTCATGCTCTCTTTCTCTCTGAAAGAAAGAAAGAAAGAAAGAAAGAAAGAAAGAAAGAAAGAAAGAAAAAAAGAAAAGAAAAGAAAAGAAAAGAAAAGAAAAGAAAAGAAAAGAAAAGAAAAGAAAAGGAAAGAAAAGACTTCAGGGGCACCTGGGTGGATAAGTCAGTTGAGCCTCTGACTCTGAATTTCAGCTCAAGTCACAATCCTAGGGCCATCGGATTGAGCTCTGTGTTGGCCTCTGAGGTGAGCATAGGGCTTGCTTAAGATTCTTTCTCTTTCTCTCTCTCTCTCTCTCTCTCTCTCTCTTTTTCTCTCTCCCCCTCTGCCCTTCTCCTCCACTCACACACTCTCTCCCTAAAAAATAAATAAAAGCAAAATAATAAAAAAGAAAAAAAGGAAAAAAGAAAAGTGAAGATACCCTAAATGACCTGTGAGACAACTTAAAGTGGAATAACATTCACATTACAGCAACCTCAGAAAAAGAAGAGATAAAGAAAAGATCAGAAAAATTATTTAAAGAATTAATACATGAAAACTTCCCTAACCCAGGGAAGGAATAAAACATCCAGGTCCAGGAATCCCAGAGAGTTCCAAATAAGATGAACAGAAAGAATTCCTCACTAACAAATACTACAATTAAAATGGTAAAATTAAAGGATAAAGAGGGAACTCTAAAGGTAGTAAGAGAATAAGAACTTATTATGAACAAGGGAAACCCCGTAAGGCCATCAGATTTCTCAGCAGAAATTTTGCAGTCCAAAAGCAAGTAGTGTGATATATTTAAAGTGATGACAGGAAAAATAACTTACTGCCTAGACTACACTATCTATCAAGGTTATCATTCAGAATTGAAGGAGAGATTAACTTTCTTGATAAGGAGAAGCTAAAGGAGCTCATCACCACTAAATAGGCCCTAGAAGGAATGTTAAAGGGACTTCTGTAAGTAAAAAAGAAGTGGCATTAATTAATTAAGAAAACATATGGAAGTAAAAATTGATAAATAAGAGTCACTATTTGCAGATAACATGATACTGTATATAGAAAACCCTTAAGAATCCACCAAAAACTGTTGGATGTAATAAGTGAATTTAGTAAAAGGGCAGGATACAAAATCAATACAAAAAAAAAACCGGTTGCATTCCTATACAATAATAACAAAGTATCAGAAAAAGAAATTAGAAAACAGTCCCATTTATAATGACATCAAAAAATAAAATACTTAGGAATAAATTTAACAAAGGAGGTGAAGACTTGTACACTGAAAACTGTAAGACACTGATTAAAGAAACTGAAGAAACATAAATGGAAAGATATTCTGTGTTCATGGGGTAAAATTAGTATTGTTAAAGTATCTACAGTACCCAAAGCAATCTACAGATTTGATGAAATTCCTATCAAAATACCGATGGTATACTTCACAGAACCATAACAAATAATTTGAAAATTTGTATAAATTATCTAAAACCATAAATGATCCTGGATATCCAAAGCAATCTTGAGAAGAACAGAGCTAGAGGTTATCATGCTCCCTGATTTCTAACTATACTACAAAACTATAGTCATCAAAACAGTACAGTATTGGTACAAAAACAGACACACAGATCAGTATAACAGAATTGAGAGCTCAGAAATAAACCCAAACATATATGAGCAATTAATCTATGATAAAGGAGTTAAAAACTTACAATGGAGACAGTCTCCTCAATAAATGGCACTGGGAAAACTGGATAGCAACATCCAAAAGAATGAAATTAGACCACTGTCTTACACTGTGCACAAAAATTAACTCAAAATGCATTATGGAGTTCAATGTGAGACCTGAAATCATAAAACTCTTCAAAGTAATATAGATGGTAAGCTCCTTAACATCAGTTTTAGTAACATCTATGTGGCTCTGACTCCAGAGGCAAGGAAAACAAAAGCAAAAATAAACACAAATCAAACTAAAATGCTTCTGCACAGCAATGAAAAACATAATCAAAATGAAAAGGCCACCTACTGAATGGGAGAAGATATTTGCAAACCAAATATCTGATAAAGGCTTAATAGGTAAAATATATTAAAATAAAACTAATATAACTAATAACAAAAAAACACAATCAATTAAAAAGTGGACCGTGGATCGAAACAGACATTTCTTCAAAGAAGACATACAGATTGCCAACAGGCACATGAAAAGATACTCAATACCAATAATTTATTATGGAAATTAAACTCAAAACCACAATGAGATATCACCTAACACCTGTTAGACTGGCTTTTATCAAGAAGACAAGAAATAAGTGTTGGAAAAGATGTGGAGAAAAGCAAACCACTGTATATTCTTGGTGAGGGTGTAAATTGGTGCAGCCACTAAGAGAAACAGTACAGAGATTCCTTAAAAAAATTAAGAATAAGGGGCGCCTGGGTGGCTCAGTTGGTTAAGCGTCCCCCTTCAGCTCAGGTCATGATCTAATGGTTTGTGAGTTCGAGCCCCGCGTCGGGCTCTGTGCTGACAGCTCGGAGCCTGGAGCCTGCTTCGGATTCTGTGTCTCCCTCTCTCTCTGCTCCTCCCCCACTTGTGCTCTGTCTCTATCAAAAATAAATAAATGTTAATTTTTAAAAATTAAGAATAAAATTACCATATTACCTAACTATTCCACCCTTGAGTATTTACCTGAAGAATACAAAAACACTAATTTGAAAAGATATCTGCATCCCTATGTTCATCACAGCATTATTTACAATAGCCAAGATATGGAAACAACCTAAGTATCCATCAACAGATGAATGGATAAAGAAGATGCATACATATACAATGGAATACTATTCAATCATAAAAAAGGAATGAAATCTTGCCATTTGTTACATCATGAATGGACTTTGAGGAGCAAAATAAGTCAGATGGAAGACAAATATTGTATATGTATATGTGTGTGTATAATCTTAATAAACAAACAAACAAAATAAAACAAAAACAAACTCATAGATATAGGGAACAGACAGGCAAGTGGTTATGAGATGGGAAGTGGGTTGGCGGGTAGGAAGAATGAGTTAAGGGGAACTGTTTGGTGATGGATGGTAACTAGATTTGTGGTAAGGATCACTTTGTAGCATATACGGATGTTGAATCATAAAGCTACAACCTGAAACTTATTTAATAAAAAAAATACCTTACTTTCTCAAAAAAATGCAGAAAAAAAATTAAGGAAGGAAGAAAAAGAGAGAGAGAAAAAAGGAAAAAGAAATCGTTTGACAGGAAAGGAATAAATGTGTGGTGTGTGGATAGGGCAAATGTGCTGAAAGAAGAGACAGGCCCGTGAGAAAGTCGTCAATGGCGAGTTTTTCCGTCTCTGTTGGGAACCACTAGTTTTAACTGTTTCTACTTTTCTATTCACTGCATTCTCGTCTCAAAAATCTGTACTCTATCATTTTCTTGCAACTCAACATTTTGTTCAATCCTTAGACTGTATGACTCTGAAGCTCTATAGTGTTCACCATCAATGAACTCAGGCTCTTTTTTAACTGTAAATTCCTACGAGAACAAATCTGTCTGTCTCTGCCGGAATTAAGTACCCTTCTCTGGCAAACTTATTATTTGCAACCAAGAAGAAAGTAAGTACAAAACATGGCCACCTAAACCCATTCTCCAGAATGACCTGTGGATAGAAGATTTTCTTAAATGATGTTAGAGAGACTAACTGGAATCAGAGGGTTGTTTCTAATTCTCAATATACTGGTTTAGCCAGAGTGGGTTTTTCTATTTCACCAAATTTTGGTATTTATGTTTGACTTTGAAGTTCATAGAATACACAATATGTATAAGCACTTGGACTCTGCAAGCTCAAAAGGCAGTATTCCAGGTGGGTCCGTCCATGGTTAAGCATTCCCAAGTGTCAACCATCTCTTGCTTAACTCTTTGGCTTTAATTTCTTCTGCTTATGTTCTCAGTTATTAGAACTCCTGTAAACTGCATAAAATCTAGTCCAAGAGGGCTGGAATGAAACCAGAATGGCTGTAATTATGGTACACTACTTGCACTAAGGCTTACGTAGTCACAGCTTAAGCACAGAACATTTCCATCACTCCTGAAAGTTCTATTGAATGGTGCTGGAATCCTTTTCTATTAGCCAGGCAGTACTATTCCAGGTTTCCCACCATGTGCTTAGGTATCCACATTCATTTTTATTTCGGTTACCATACCAGAACACAGCACAAATACAAAATGTGGGAAATTCCTGGCCTGGATCTGATTAATTCCTGGTATTTTATATGGATATCCTGAGAGCTATGCCCAAACGATTGTCCAGTCCATCAACACCTTTTCTGATAGTACAAGTAACTAAACTGATGATCTCATATCTTTGCCTAAATAGTAGGAAATAAGCGCTCATATTATTTAACAGTATTTTCAGTATATACTCTTCCCAGAGTATCACAGGCCACTGCTATATTTCTTCAACTAGAACCTAAATGGCAAGTTCTCTCAAGTCTGCAATAAAAATCAGATTTTTTAAAACATTTGTCAAATAAGTAATATGACAGTGGCTAATGTCTCACTTCCAAGTTGAATTGTAGCTAAATGCACAGCCATAATTCCTTGAAAATATGGCACAAAATTTTTACCACCTCTGTATTTCTTATATCCAAAACATATAAGGAGTATATTCTGAATAATGTTCAGCCACTGAATTTCGGTATTAATATACCAACTTGATTTCATTAAAAAGTAAATAGGATCACTCTGAATGTTACTATCAAAATCTAAAGATCCATAGTGAATAATATTAAATTATGGAAAAAGAACACTAAAGCTATATACTTTAGAGTGGTAAAAAAAAAAATTGGGAGATAAGTGAATCTGATTATTCCCTGTTAAAGAAATTTCTTCCCAAATATGTAAGTAATATTTTGAACCAGATTTTTTTCCTGTCTGACGCATGTCTCCTTATTTTATTTTACTTTTTATTTTTTTAAAAAATGTTTTTAATGTTTATTTATTTTTGAGACAGAGCATGAGTGGGGGAGGGGCAGAGAGAGAGGGAGACACAGAATCCGAAACAGGCTCCAGGCTCTGAGCTGTCAGCACAGAGACCAATGCGGGGCTCAAACCCATGAACCGTGAGATCATGACCTGAGCCGAAGTCGGATGCTTAACCGACTGAGCCACCCAGGCGCCCCTGTCTCCTTATTTTAAATTTGGAACATACCATTAACCACGACAGAAATAAAAACATGATAATACTATTAATAAATATTTGTACAAACCTGATCCAAAATTAAAAGTCATGAATATGGTGAAATAACCATAGTCAATTTTTAAAAGTTGATTTAAAGTTGGGGAAAGGGATTGGAGTTAGGTTAGTAAGACTAGGCTCCATTGATTTGAACCTTTAGTTAATGACTATCAAAGACTATTTTATAAAATCCATCACTCTTAGTATCAAAATAGATCATTTCTATTCCAAATAATTCTGTTAAAGATATAAAGCATTCAATCCACACACATCCACCAGCAGCCCCACTGGTCTGCTTTCAGTCACTACAGTTTTGCTTTTTTTCTAGAAATTTCATATAAGTGGAATCATGTAATATATACTTTTTTGCCTGGTATCTTTCACTTAACATGATGTCTTTAAAATTCAGCTATGTTATATACAGGTAGCTTGGAACTTTTTATTCATAGTATTTCATTGTATGGATATACCATACTTTGTTTATTCATTCACAGGCAAATGTTCATTTGGGTTGTTTCTAATTTGGGGATATTATAAATGATGATGTTATAAAAATTCTTCACAAGCAGGTACTTTTAGGGTCTAGTGAATAGCCTATGTTCATGAATGTTTTATGTGTACTTAAAAAAGAATGTGCATTCTGCTGCTGTTGGCTGATGTTTTCTAAGTCAGTTAGATGAAGTTGGTAGATGGTATTTCATATGCTTACTGAATTTCTACCTACTTAATCTATCATTTATTGCAGGAGGAGTATTAAAATAGTCTATTACTCCTATTAATTCTTTCAGTTTTGTGATTCTGTTAGGTGCACATACATTTACATATATCTTCCTAATATATTGACACTTCTATACTTTTATCATTATGAAACGTCCTTCGTCTTTCCAGTATTATTCTTAAAATCTATTTTGTCTGATATTAATGTACACACGTCAGCTTTTTAATGCTTACTATTAACATTGGGTATCTTTCTTTTTTTTAATTTAAATAAAGTTAGTTAACATACAGTGTAGTATCAGCTTCAGGTGTAGAACCCAGTGGTTCATCTCTTACATATGACACCTAGTGCTCATCCCAAAAAGTGTTCTTCTTAATGCCCATCACCCATTTAACTGATACCCCACCAACCTCCCCTCCAACCTTCAGTTTGTTCTTTGTATTTAAGAGTCTCTTATGGTTTGCCTCCCTCTCTGTTTTTATCTTATTTTTCCTTCCCTTCCCCTATGTTCATCTGTAGTATTTCTCAAATTCCACATATGAGTGAAATCATATGATATCTGCCTTTCACTAACTTATTTCACCTAGCACATATGTGTGTGTGTATATGTATACATATACATGTCACTCCAGTGTGTGTATGTATACATACACACACACACACACACACACACACACACACACACACACCACATATTCTTTATCCATTCTTTATCCATTCATCAGTCAATGGCCATTTGGACTCTTTATATAATTTAACTATTGTTGATACCACTGCTATAAACATTGGAGTGCATGTACCCCTTCAAATTAGCCCCCGCCATACTGTTCTCCAGAGTGGCTGCACGAGTTTGCATTCCTTCCAACAGGGCAAAAGGGCTCCCATTTCTCTGCATCCTCACCAACATCTGTTGTATATCTTTTTTATGTTAATCTGTTACTTTCCATACATTTTTGTCTTTGAATTTAAAGTTCCTCACTTCTAGACAGCATATAGTTATATTTTATATTTTTTGTCCAGTATGACCATCTCTGTATTTTAATTAGAATGTTTAGTCTTTCAAATGTAATATATTTTAACTATTAGCTAATATTTAATTATTTTACTGGTTAGATAAATAACATGCAACATATAAAAGTAATTATTTAACTGATTATTTATATGTTGGGATTTAGGCTTGCCATCTTGCTTTTTGGTTTATATTTGTCCCCTTTTTATTCTATTATTCCTTTCCTACTGTCTTATTTATGTCAAATGTACATATATTTTTTAATTTATCTGTGAATTTTTAGTTATATTTAAGTTTTTAGCATTGTGGTGGGTATTAAAATAAGTATATTTAATTTCTCATAATCTCCAAGTTACTACTGATGCATCTTCAGGAAAATACAGTAAACTTACTCTAGTTTAGCTTATTTACCCTTCTTCTACTATTATTATGTGTTATATTTATTTATATTACAAACCCACAATATAGTATTTTGTGTATTGTGTATCTATAATTTTTCATTTACAGAGTGTTTTTTTGAAGAAATTAATAGGAGAAAAAATAAAAATGTATTTCCTTACATACTTGCCACTTCCAGTATTCTTCACTTTCCCTTGGATCCAAATTACCAGTCTGCAGCCATTTCCTTTCATTTCCTTTCAGAATTTCCTTTAGCATTTCTTGAAGTGCAAGTGAGCTAACAACAAATTTCCTCCATTTTACTTTATCTGGAAATGTCTTTATTTTGCCCTCATTTAAAAAGGTAAATCTGCAGGATATAGAATTTTGGTCATTGGTTGTTTTCTTTCAACACTTTGACTATGTCACTCCAGTGCCTTCTTGCCTCAGTTGTTTTTGATGAAAAGCTGGATGTTCATCTTACTGTGCTGTCTTTCTTCTCTCTGCTCTAAATATTTTTCTCTTTGGTTCTGATCTCAGTAGTTTCACTATATTGTCTCTAGGTGTGTCTCTCTTGTATTTATCTTATTTAAAGTTCACTTATCTTCCTCAATGCATAAATTAACTTTTTCTTTTCATCAAATCTAGCTGTTGTATGCAGAGGATAGAAAACCTCCATTACCAGAAGTAGGAAGTGACTCCCAACATTATGACTGAAATCTTTTATAAACTAATCTAGTTCAGAGAACATAAATTTTCACTATATATATACACACCCACACACACACCCACACACCCCCCCACACACACATAGATCTAGATATAGATATATAGATAGAGGGAAGGAGAGAGGGAGGGAGAGAAGGAGAGAGATATCAATTTGGAGAGAGCGGACATCCTCACCCTATTGTTTTTTCTTTGTTAATGTTCTTAATTTTTTTTTCCACAAAGATCTTACATATCTCTTCTAGGTTTATCCATGTATATTTCTTATTGCTATTAAATAAACTGTGAATTAAAGAAACATTTTAACTAAATAATTTCCATGCAATTCCTTTTTTTTTTTTTAATTCTTTTTACTTTGAAACAGAAATAGGGGATACTTAAAAAGACATTTAGGTATGCTAAGTCAGAGATTTGTCAAAGGTAAAAACAAGATTAAACACCAGCTGTGCCTCAGATGTCTTTATGCTACTCATTCAAAATGAAATATATACCACAGGTACCATCTAAGAGTCTAACACTGTAAATGTAATGGGAGCCATCTGGGTAATTCTGATGTCTAGTGAGAACTGAGGATCTCTGGGCAAACCAAGAAAGCTGATGACTACCTACATACACACAACTATGGTAAGGAGAATGACAGCTCCTTGCTCAGTTCCTTGTTTCTATCTAGCTGCTTCTTTCTACACCTAATAATCCATTTCCTCCAAGTTCTTTTTGCTAGGTTATTCTTACCCTGGGGACCAAGGCCTTCCTTATAAAGAAAAGTAAATTCAAAGCTCTACTCACCTCTCCCACCCCCAAAATATAATGCTGGCAATTTCTCCCACATCTCATATAAATAAATCAGCAAACGTCCAGTGGCACATACATACACAATCCCCTACATAATGTCTTGCTTTTACTTGTTCCTTCCAGATAACTCCTTTACAGAATCATGCAACAGAGTCACATGAGAATGAAGGAAGGAAGAATGAAATGTGAGAAATTTCTAGTCAATGTCCTACCATTTTCCTTCTCAGTGGCCTCTTATTCTTCTACTATGCCTTCTCTCATTCCCTAGTGTTTACTGCAAATATATAAAATATGATACCTCTGATACCAATCTAGGCCTATTATTTCCAAGCTATGATCTGTAGTTGGGATTTTAATGATGAAGGTGGCCTTTGTATATCCTTTCCCACTTCAGAGAGAGCTGAATTTAATAATAAGATAATAGTATTTGCATACAGCTTCAAATATTTACAGTGCTCCCTTAAACATTTTGTCTTCCCTAACCCATTTTCTTTTTTTTTAAGTTTATTCATTTATTCTGAGAGAAAGAGAGAGAGCATGAGCAGGAGAGAGGCAGAGAGGGAGAGAGAAAGAATCCCAAGCAGGACTCGAACTCACAAACCTCGAGATCATGACCGAGACCAAGAGTCAGATGCTTAAACGACTGACCCACCCAGGTGCCCCATACCTAATCCATTTTCAAATGACAAAATGCAATTGCACAGACATTATGTGATTTTCTAGTAAGTGAAATATTCTCAGTCCCCACTCCAAATCCCTAGTGATTTCTTGTATTCTATATTATCTCAACTCAAATGTTTATCTGAGGAACTTTAGTGCCAGTGTGTTATTCATAAAAGTACCTGGGATGGAAGGAAGAAATAATGACAACTTCTAATAAGCTCCAATCCCTGAGTAAGCAATGTGCCTTGTAGCTGATATCCTGGAAACTCTGGACAAGTAGCTCATCAGAAGGTGAGAAGGAAAAATAGGAGTAATAAGGGTTGCCTAGGATGGCAACTGAACAGAACCGAGTTGGTCAATGTATTTTCCTGTTTATCATGGAGTATAAAAGGACAAATTATGCAAGTAAATACAACACTCTGAGAAACCAACCCAGGGCAAGTCCATTTAATTTGACATTTACATTTAACAATGATCAGCATCTAGCCATTTGCCATTACTCACCAAACTGCAAACTTTCAAAGAGCTTCTTAATAACCCCTGTGATTGAACTGTCGTTCTGCCAGCTTTAATTGATACTCCTGCACCTAAGAATGTACAGTATTCTTCAGTATTAATTCCCTTGGTATTTAATTAATTCGTAGAGAATAAACTTCATGTCCATAAATTAAAAATGCATCAAGGAGATACATTAGTCTATTTTTAAATAGCATTTCTCCATAAACAGGAAATCTCTCCTGGTTGCTGAATCAGGTTATGTCAACCCCAAAGTTGCCAAAACAACCACCATGAGATGGGCTGCTCAGCTCACATTGTTTCCTCCGTAACAGCTGAAACTGGATGACACATAAACATCAACTGAAAGATAGTGCTCATTCCAGCACTTGAAAACTTCAGGAACCACACTAAGTCATCTAAAAAATATATATTTTGGTGTTTCAGTTACTAAATGTGTGTGTGTTGCTTTTGAAATATACTGCCCCTCCAACTTACTGGTTCTCCAACATATTAAGCATCAGAATCACCTATGAAACTTGTAAAAGCATCAGATGCCTAAAGATTCCATTTCAATAGGCCTGGTGGGAATTCAGGCACCAGCATTTTTTTTATATAGGCTAATGACTACTGCTAATTTCATGTCAGTTAGTAGAAGTTATTTGAAGACAAATTCTACACTGAAGTTCTCTGTAACTCTATCCAACTTGATTTCTCTTAATTCAATTATTCAAGATTAGTTTGCTATAAAAAGGAAGTTTCAGTACTGCTTTCTAGAGAATCATCTCTTAGAAAAAGACTGAAACCAAGTAAACATCAGTAACATATATTTACAACTAACTACATGCAAATCTTGGTTTAAAGGTAGCAGGTAATAGTGTTTAAGTATTCTGATTTTATTATTTGAATTTACTAAGAAGCGATGAAAAGATCAGGCTGGCAGTATCTACTTCCTAGTATTTTGTTCAATCTGATGAGTCTCAAGAAAAATTGCTTATCATAAAATAACAGAAATATTCATGAAAATGGCTAAAATAAAAGAAACCTTTTACTTTGAACAAAAATTGATCTCATATTTCAGAATAACTTGCTTCCACAGTACAAGGTAAAACTCCCAGCAAAGGAAATTAAGAGACCTTTCTAAGCCTATTCTGGTTTCAATTATTTACAAGGCCAGAAATGGAATATATATATATTATTATATGTCCCATATTCCTTAGCATCTGAAATTATTATAGTCATGTAGAGAGATCAGCCTCATCAGATTCTTCATGGTTTTTATTAAGACTCACGGAAAGAAAATGAACACATGTGAAAAATAAAACAAGCTATATATAATGAAGGAAGGTATATTTTTAAAAATCATTTTGCCATTTGTCCCTTTTCTGCCCTTAGATATATACCTGTCACAGACTAAGCATATATTTCTATATATATGCTCACCTGCACCCCAACTCATACTACTGAATTCCTTGTCTTAGATAAACCTAAATCCATTGTGTTTTGTGATTGCTAGGGAATCAGGAGAAGAAAAAGCCACCATCATTGAGATGATGTTCACTGGAATCTATACAAAAGCTCAATTTTTTTCTGTTTCCCAGACAAATACATTCTAGAAGGCTAAACAAAGCTGCAATTGACTACAACATAAGTGTGGGGGACAGATTTACAAAGAAATTTAATAGTCCCTTCTGAATTTCCAGTGAATTCCCTATGGAGAATTACCTCAACTTAAATGGTAGCTTACTACAGCACTGCATGTGCTATACTTACTCAGCCACAGACTGCTATAAATATGAAATTTCTAGGCCCTTGATTAAAAATAGTAAGTAATTTTACATATCTTCACTAAGTTATTCTTCAAAACCCATATTAAATTTGCTAATTCAGGGCAATGCATATAGAAGCAATGATCCCACGTCCGGTTCAATCATAGCTACATGCAACTACCATTTTGATTATAGATAATAATAAAGAGGCTGAAACAGTGAAATTAGAGAAGTTGCTCCAATCTTCCTTTATTTAAATCTCATCTGTATACTTTCCTTTCCCCATGAAGGTCATCTGTGACTTCTTTCTTCTAGACCTCTTCTCTTATCAAAACAGGTGGGAGGTTTTCAGGTAGGAGGGTTCAAGATGCTGGTATAGGAGGATCCTAAGCTCACCTTGTCCCCTGGGCACAACAAATAAACATCTACATATGGAATGATTTCCTCAGAAAAAACCCTGAAAACTGGATGAACAACTTCCACAACAAAGGATAAAAGGGTATCAACTGAGCCAGGTAGGAGTTTTAGAGACAAGGCCTCACCAAAAAAGAAAAACCCCACCACAGCAGTGTCTTATCTATAACGAAAGGATCTCAAAGACATGGAACTTCTCCCTGAGGAGCAAGGGTTGAAACTCCACAACACATACTCCAACCCTTAGATCATGTACAGGAAAGACAAGGCCCCAAAATGTCAGGCTTTAAAAACTAACAGGGATTGTGTTCAAGAAAACCACAGAGCTTTAGGGAATGGAGCACTTTGTATTAAAAGGGCTAGTACAAGGTCTCCTTTGCCCCAGAACCAAGTGATAAACCACCAGCTGGAAAAACACCCAGAATACAGGTAAAGGAGACCCACCAGCTAACCCTGGAGCATCTGCAGGAGAGGCAGGGAACTGCTGAAGACACTCTCTGGGGAAAATGACACTGTTGGGTGCCAGTTTTGCAAAAACATTCTACCCTGCTGGTGCTGAGGTTGGTGGGCAACATCTTGGAACTCTCATTCTAACCTGCTGATGTTGGCAGGCATGCCCCCACTGAGAAGCCTGCCTCATGCCACAACCCTAGCCAGCCAGGCAGGGGGAGAGCCCTGTCCATTGTCACAGCTGCTAGGGTGGCCACGGAACCCCACACAGCTGGGCAGCAGAGAGAGACCTGTCCACCTCCACAATGAAAACAGCAGCCATGCACTTCAGAAAGCCAAGCTGGGGAAAGAGCTCTAACCAGCAATAACAGGCAGGTGCACACAGCTCACACAGGGTACAACCCTTGAGCACATAGCTTGGTGGCCAGGAAGTACCGTGCTTCTGGCTCCAGAGGTTATCTCCTACACAAGGCTACTTCTTTAAGACAGGGAGAGGTAGCCGATTTGCCTAATACATAGAAAAAAAAAAAAACAGAGGCAAAATAAAGTCACAGAGGAATATATTCCAAACAAAGGAACAAGACAAAGTCTCAGAAAAAGAACTTAATGAGATAGAAATAAGCAATCTGATAAGGAGTTCAGAGTAAGGATCATAAAGATGCTTACAAAACTTGGGAGAAGAATAAATAAACACAGAGAAAATTTCAACTAATAGATAGAAAATATAAGACATTATCAATAACAGCTGAAGAATACAATAAATGAAATGAAAAATACACCAGAGTGAATCAACAGCAGATTAGAGGACACAGAAGAATGGATAGGCAATCTGGCAGACAGGGTAGTGGACATCACCCAGTCAGAACAGCCAAAAGAAAAGAAATAATTTTTAAAAATGAAAATAGTTTATTATAAAAAATGTTCACGATAAAAAATGAAGATAGGACCTCTGGCTATACCAAGTGTACTAATATTCATATTATAGGAGTCTCAGGAGGAGAAGAGAGAGAGAAAGGGGGCACAAAATTGACTTGAAGAAATGATGGCTGAAAATTTCCCTAGCCTGGAAAAGGAAACATACATCCATGTCCAGAAAAGCTAGAGAATCCCAAACAAGATGAACCCAAAAAGATCCACATGAAGACATATTATAATTAAATGTTAAAAGTTAAAGATAAAAAGAGAATCTTAAAGAAGAAAGAGAAAAACAACTACTTATGTACAAGGGAACCCCTGTAAGGCTGTCAGCTGATTTTTCAGCAGAAACTGCAGGCCAGAAGTGAGTGGCAGGATATATTCAAAATACTGAAGGAAAATACAACCAAGAATACTCAACCTGTCAAGGTTATAATTCAGAATTTGAGAGAATTTCTCAAACAAACAAAGCCTAACGGAGTTCATCACCAATAAACTGGTCTTATGGTAAATGTTAAAGGAACTTCTTTTAGTGTAAAAGAAAAGGCCATAACTAGAAATAAGAAAATATTTCAAAGAAAAAAATCTCAGTGGCAAAGGCAATTATATAATAAAGATAATGGATCAGCCACTTACAAAACTAATGTGAAGGTTAAAAGACAAAAGTAGTAAAACTAATTATAACTACAATAATTAGGTAGGAATACACAATACTATGGGAAATGTGATATCAAAAACATAAAACTAAAGGAGGTGTGTAGGGAAAGCGCTTTTAGAATACATTCACAGTTAAATTGCCATCAACTTAAAACAGACTGCCATATATGTTGTTATATATGAAGTTCACAGTAAACACAAACAAAAACCTACAATAGATACACAAATACATACGCTAAAGAAAGGCATCAAACCACAAAAGAGCAAGATAAGAAGAAAGAAATAGAGAACAACACAGACAACCAGAAAACAATTAACAAAATGGCAAAGTACATACCCATCAACAATTACTTTAATGTACACTGACCAAATTCTCTAATCAAAATATAGGATGGCTGAATGAATTAAAAAACAAGATTCTTCTATATGCTGACTATAAGAGACTCACTTCATATCTAAAGATACACACAGACTGAAAGTAAAGATATGAAAACAGATATTCCATGCAAACAGAAGTCAAAAGAAAGTTGGGGTAGCAATACTTATATAAAACAAAATGGACTTTAAAGCAAAGACTGAAACAAAAGACAAAGTAGGCATTATATAATTACAAAGGGTCAGTTTAACAAGACAACATAATAGATGGCCAACAGGCATATAAAGAAGATGCTCAACATCACTAATCATTGGCAAAATGCAAATCAAAACCACAATGGGATATCACCTCAAACCTGTCAGAATAGCTATTATCAAAAAGACAAGAAGTAATAAATGTTGTCAAGGACATGGAGAAAAGGGAACCCTTCTGCCTTGTTGGTAGAAATGTAAGTTGATGCAGCCTCTATGGAAAATATTATGGGGTTTACTTTAAAAATCAGAAATAGAATTACCATATAATCCAGCAATACCACTTCTGGATATTAATCCAAAGAAAACAAAAATAGTAATTTTAAAACATATATGCACCCCTATGTTTACTGCAGCGTCTTTTCCAATAGCCAAGATATAGAAGCAACCTAAGTGTCCACTGATAGATGAATAAAAATGTGGTGTATATATATGGAATATTCCCTAGCCTTAAAAAAGAATGAAATCTTGCTATTCGCAACATAGCAGACCTAAGGGTATTATGATAAGTGAAATGAGTCAGACAGAGACAAGTACATTCACTTAAATGTAGAATCTAAAAAGCAAAACAAAGAGACAAACAAAACAAAACAGAAATAGGCTCATAGATACAGAAAACAAACTAATGGTTGCCAGAAGGGGGGGAGGATGGATGCAACAGGTAAGGTGATTAAAAGGTACAATCTTACAGTTTTAAAATTAAATAAGATATGGTGATTAACATGCAGCACAGGGCATATATTCAGTGATACTGTTAAAACTGTATATGGTGACAGATGGTGATGAGACTTATGGTGGTGCTCATTTGTAATGTATATAAATAACTGTAGCAGTGCTGACAATACTGATTCCATAGTTGGCCTCCATCTTGTTCATGTCCACTTGATGACTCCTCTTGGAGCTACATGTTCCGGGCCCCTTGGAGATTAATATACATACCTGGTATAATAAATGTCTGCTAAGACCAGAATATGGAGGAGGGTTGTTTTGGCCTCCCATGACTCTGTTAGAGATAACATAGTCTTTCCCCCTCCTGATGCATAGATAGCACCACAAGATCTATTAAATGTTAGCTGTCAATTAGGTGCATGCAGACCCTTTGAAAAAGTGCATGTGAGTACTCTGATCTCACTACAATGCCCTCCTTCACATCCCTTCACTCTATAAAGTCTGTAGAATAAGATCTGGACTTTGCATAGAATAGCTGTGGAGCGGGGCGCCTGGGTAGCTCAGTCGGTTAAGCGTCCGACTTCAGCTCAGGTCATGATCTCGTGGTCAGTGAGTTTGAGCCCCGCGTCGGGCTCTGTGCTGACAGCTCAGAGCCTGGAGCCTGTTTCAGATTCTGTGTTTCCCTCTCTCTGACCCTCCCCTGTTCATGCTCTGTCTCTCTCTGTCTCAAAAATAAATAAACGTTAAAAAAAATAAAAATAAATAAAAAATTAAAAATTGAAAAAAAAAAAAAGAATAGCTGTGGAGCTGTCCATATTATCCTCTGCCTGACCCTCTTTTTTACTAAGTTAACCATGAATTAAACTCTATGTACACAGTATGGAGTTGGTGACTTCTTTTTCAACCTCAAAATGCCTTCTTAGTTTGGAAGAAATCCTCACCTTCCAAAAATATGAAGTTCCCTATTATGGAGTGCCTGGGTGGCTCAGTTGGTTCAGCGTCTGACTTTAGCTAAGGTCATGATCTCATGGTTCGTGAGTTCGAGCCCCACGTCAGGCTCTGTGCTGACAGCTTGGAGCCTGGAGCCTGTTAGGATTCTGTGTCTCCCTCTCTCTGCCCCTTCCCCGCTCATGCTCTGTCTCTCTGTCTCTCAAAGATGAATAAATGTTTAAAACAAAAACAAAAACAAAAATTCCTCGGATTTAAAAAAAAAAAAGTTCCGTACTGTATCATTTGGCCAAAATCTCAATCATAGTGGTGTAAACTCTCCCACAGAGTTTCATCTTTGCATTCTGTAGTATCATAGTGTTTGTCTCCCATGGGAAAAAAAATCAGAAAAAACTGAGTAGATGAAAATTTATCAAATTGTTTGTGTTAAGTATGTGCAGTGTATTTCATCACACAATAAAGCTGCTTTAAAACCTGAGTAAATGAAGAAAATATTTTTTCTGAGATGGATATCCTTTCCTTATCTCTAAATTCACATGATGTCCTAAGCTAATACTGAAGATTCACCTATCTTCATTGTTTAGGGTGCCTAGACCAAAAGGGACCCAGGGTGATTCTCCTCTTCTCTCATCTTTCCCTTAATCCTAACTGTTCGACTTTTATTTCCCAAAGGAATTCCACATATCAGAATCCAGATGGCATTTATAACATTCCTGTCTTTCCATCCATTGTGAGTCTTCCCCAGTGGCCCGTGCCTCCTCAGGGCTGACACACAACAGACACAATCCCTGAATGTGGCTTTAAACCCTCTAGTAACCAGGGCAGAGAGAAGGCAAATATTCTTCCAAGAGATTTTTACAGTTAGGGTGTGGGGGAGAAAGAGATTCTCTGAGCTTGAAAGACAGATGCCACCCCAGTGGAATACACAAGGTCTGGGCTAGCAGGAGCTGGCAGTAAGGAAATCATAGCTTTATGAAGGTAGCTACTGTTTTGCTGGAGAAGGGAGCCTCTTGAGTAGGACTGCCTGTGTTAGGTCCAGGGTGTGCCCACCTGTGCTCACAGAGAAGTGATTTTACCTCTTTATGTGTCAATTTCTCCCTCTGTAAAAGAAGGATAATAAAAAAATAAATACTTTTCTGGGTTGTTACAAGGATTAAGTGAATTGATCTCTGCAAAGCACTCAGCAAGAACTCAATAAAGGCAGGCCTTCATTAGTGGGGAACTAGAATCAAAATTTGTCTTTTAATGCAGTGTTCCTCAAACTTTAATATGTATCTGAATTACTTGGGGATCTTGTTAAAATACAAAATCAGACTCTGTAAATCTGAGATAGGGGTCTCAGGTTTTGCATTTCTAACAAGCTTCCAGATGATGTCACATGGCATGGGCCCTGGACTACATTTTGAGTAGCAAGGTTTTAATATATATAGGAGTAAGCATTCATGTGTTGTAAGAGAGAACAGCACACAGTATTTGGGAAATCTAACTACACTGATGTGGGCAAATCATAGGCATTCAAAAAAAAGCAAAGTAAAGGAAGGAAATGTCTGTTTAGCTTTATAAAAAAGCAATCTGGAGATACAGTGTCAGTATATACATTTGACTATTGGATTAATTTTACCAGGATGTACCTTATTTAAAATTTTTTTTTTCAACGTTTATTTATTTTTGGGACAGAGAGAGAGACAGAGCATGAACGGGCGAGAGGCAAAGAGGGAGAGAGGGAGGGAGACACAGAATTGGAAACAGGCTCCAGGCTCTGAGCCATCAGCCCAGAGCCTGACGCGGGGCTCGAACTCACAGACCGCGAGATCGTGACCTGGCTGAAGTCGGACACTTAACCGACTGCGCCACCCAGGCGCCCTCAGGATGTACCTTATTTTAAAAGTAAATTTTATGTAAAAGTATTAATCTTCATATGTGAGACTTACAGGAACATGTTTGGTGATTCTAGCATTATGCTCTTGATAAACATTTTTAACAGAGGGAACATTAGCTACTCACTCATTAATTCGCTTATTCAATACAAAGAATATATATTAGAATTATTTAATTCAATTAGACTATAATATACTAGGGGATGTGCTAGGCCCTTAACTTGGTTTTAAGCATGAGGGAACTGAAAGGTCATGATACAAAGACAAACAATAAGCCAAAATTACAAGGTTGCTAAAGAAGCTCATCAGTGGAGTAACACCCATATAACTTAAAAAGAAAAACCATGAGGGGATGAGAAAATACCCTGACCCCCTGACCCCACAGCTACCTGTGGCCAGCCTGCCAACCCAGTCTGCATCCAGCCTTATGATAACCTGCTTTTTCGGGGGCGTCTGGGTGGCTCAGTCAGTTAAGCATCTGACTTCAGCTTAGATCGTAATCTCACAATTCGTGAATTCGAGCCCCATGTCAGACTCTGTGCTAACAGCTCAGAGCCTGGAGCCTGCTCCAGATTCTGTGTCTCCCTCTCTCAAAGGGTAAGAGTGAAAATGAATGCTGTGTAGGTGTGGTAGGCTGAAAAATAGTCCCCAGAAGATATTCACATCAAGTCCCTGGAACCTGTGAATGTTAACCATATTATTTAGGTAAAAAGGTAAAGGGGTTAACCATATCATTTAGGTAAAAAGGAAAAGGGTCTTTGCGGAGGCAATTAGGATAAGGATCTGGAAATGAAGAGATAATTCTGGGTTGTTTATATAGTTGTGGTAACTTGTTTCAAAAGCCCTAAGAAATTAATACAGCAGGCACCTTACCAATCCATTACAATCCGTATTTTTCTACTCATTATGCAGTTCTCTGCCTTTCGCTTTCTCAACCTGAGCACACCGCCTCGCTTCAAATTACTCAAACAGGGGTGCCTGGGTGGCTCAGTTGGGTAAGCATCTAACTTCGGCTCAGGTCATGATCTCACAGCTTGTGAGTTGGAGCCCTGCGTCGGGCTCTGCGCTGACAGCTCAGAGCCTGGACCTCCTCTGGAGTCTGTGTCTCTGTCTCTCTCTGTCCCTCTCCTGCTCATGCTCTGTTTCTGTCTCTCAAAAAGAAATAAATATTTAAAAATGTTAAAAAAATAAAGAAATTACTCAAATACATCCTGTCTCAGTAGCACACGTTATGACCACTGTCTTGAGAGCCCTTACTCCAAACCTCTGTTCCTTCTATTTTAAAGCTACTTCCTCCGTGAAACCTCACAAATATCACCAATCTAAATTATGTCTATTCTTTTATTCTCTCCCATTGTACCCTGTTAATTTTTATATCAGTTTACATCACTTGTTCATTTATTCAATGGCCATCTGGATTATTAGTTACCCTTGGCAGGGACTCATTAGTCTACCAGACTATTTCCAGCATCTGTGACAGTACCCAGCACATGAGAAGAGTCCCATGTTTCATTTTAGAGACCTAGCCCTGGAACAGCACCATGGAATGAAAGAGTAAGTGGGTTAATGGTTAATCTCTGTATGCTCAAAATGTTCTGCTTTAAAACCATTATGCCTATAAATAAATGAGAAGCAATTTCATGTTCTCAGAAATGTTTGATTTTTCCAGGCCTCACATCTGATAGCTATGTATTAAGTTTTTCCAAACTCTTAAAAGTATTGATAACTATGGGCAGAGCAGGGAGGGGAGTTACTGTAAGCAGATTCTGAACTCAATGGAGAAACTGAACTAAATGATAGCTTCAAAATCTCATGTATAAAGCTTCAAGAAAATTTAAAATGTATTTCACAATATTGTTAAAGCAGAGAGGAAAACATTTTTATCTTTATGTAGACATAACCAAAACCATAAAGTTTATATTCAATTAGAAACTAGAATCTATATGCGGTTATAAAGTTTTCAACAGATATGTTATTTATAGCCAAAAAAGAAAATGAAAACAAGGAACAGGTGATCCTACAATGTAATACACAGTGGTAGTTTTTTTTTTCTTTTATGCTTTCTGTAAACATAAATCTCTGTACTAAATAAAATGCAGCAACTTACCCAAACAAACTATAAATATTCTCATTATAAAATTGTGAGACATATTGGTAAGGTCTTTGATTTCTAACATTTTTAACCTATAAACTGAAGTCAATTCATTTCTTTTGCATTTGGGACAAAAGTGTATGGAATTTTTTTTTTTTTAATTAAGATGGAAGGGCACCTAGGTGGCTCAGTTAGTGGCTTGATTTTGGTCACTATCTCACTGTTCATGGGATTGAACCTCATGTGGGGTTCCGTGCTGACAGCATAGAACCTGCTTGGGATTCTTTCCTTCTCTCTCTGCCCCTTCTCTGTTTGCTGCTTGCTCGCTCGCTCTTGCTCTCCCCTCAAAATATGTAAAAATTGAAAAATAAATTAATATGGAAATAAGATATAGAAGAATGAGGGAGGTATCTGTAGTCACATACATAGGTTTGAGACCCAGGTCTTCCATGACTGGTTAATTAAGTACTTTAAGTGAGTCCTTTAACCTGCCTGCCCTCAATTTTTTCATCTATAAACTGAAGATAGTATTAATACCCATGACACAAAGTTGTTGCCTGAACAAATAATAAACTCCAGATAAAAGTGCTTTAAAAACCATAAAGTATAATATGAAGGTAGACTGCTGTTAATTATCTCAGGAAGAGATGTTGGATTATAAAGTATACCTTGAAAGAACCAAGTTCTGCTCTATTGTTCCTTCCTCTGCATCAGCACTGAAAGTGTTCAGAAACACTGTTCTGAAAATCCAAAAACTGTTTGATTTATACACTGATGCAGTGATCAAAGTAAGTATTAAGATTTGTGTTTGAGTTTATGATACAACTTGTTTCAGTAAATGCTTATTAGAGTACAGCTGTAGTTGCTTTCAACAATAGCCAAATTATGGAAAGAACCTAAATGTCCAACTGATGAATGAATAAAGAAGATGTGGTTTATATATTCAATGGAATACTACTTGGCAATGAGAAAGAATGAAATCATGCTGTTTGCAGCAAAGTGGATGGAACTAGAAGGTTTATGCTGAATGAAATAAGTCAGAGAAGGACAGATATCATATGTTTTCACTCCTACGTGGATGTTGAGAAAGTGAAGTGAAGACCATGGCGGAAGGGAAGGGGAAAAAAATAGTTACAAACAGAGAGGAAGGGAGGCAAACCATAAGAGACTATTAAATACAGAGAACAAACTAAGGGTGGATGCAGGGGTGGGGGAGAGGGGAAAATGGGCGATTGGCATTAAGGAGGGCACTTGTTGGGATGAGCACTGGGTGCTGTACGTAAGTCAACTTTACAATAAATTATATTCATAAAAAAATAAAGTACAGCTGTAGGAATGTTAGCCCACATTTTTCCTTCTTTATTATTTTTTTAATTTAAATACAGCTCTGCACAAAGATGAGATCAAGCATGGGGCCTCAACATTCAATTCCACTTTTATTTCCCCAGGAATATCCTAAAACAAAACAAACTGTGAGCAGCCTTAAAAATCCTCGAGGCAAACTGCAAGAAACTGATGAACACCTATGACAAAAACAAAAGCAGCAGAACATAAGGCTCTTTGGAAAACTCAGCGCAGGAGCAAAAGCCTATGTCATTACTAAAATGATGTCCTAACTCACAGCAGAGAAATCAATAACAAATATTGCTACTGGAACAGAATTAAAAGTTAATAGGTTCTACAGGTTGATACAATTGTGGCATGAATGAGCTTTAAGATACAACTAAGAGGTACACACTGGTGAACAATACATTTGATTTCAGGAACTGTATCTTCAGATTTACCCATATACTTCCTGAAGGCCACATCACTGGTGATCTAAGCAAATATGGCAGTCTAAGAGGGACTTGTCGACTACAAAATCCTACAAAATCTACTGCAAGATAAGAGATGCGACCCAACGGAGCTCTACAGGAAGGGATTGGTGCAAAGGATAAGTGAAACCATGACACTCAAATAGTCCATTTACAATGGATTTTCTTTAATTAAAATAGAAAAAAAGCCCGTGATGCCTACTAAGCTCATCAGTCAGTGGGCAGCTGTGACTGGGGCTGGATAGTGACATCACAAGATGATACCAGCTATCTGGTACACAGAGGTGCTTCAGGAATGCTATTATAGTGCCAATAACACAGAGCTGCCATAAGGGAGGTCCCATACACAAAAGTTTGACCAAAAGTCAGAAGATGGTATTTAAAGGTATGAGGACCTATGAAGTATTACTTGTCATTTACTTTGTCTTATTTTCATTTCAAAAAATACCTCATTTGGGGGGCGCTGTGATGAGGGAGCATGGGGCAAGGGGAGGGCAAAATACTGGCTAACAGCATACACCAGGACCCCCAGGTGGAATATGTGTGATAGTTCTCGGACACTCCTGGCTACCCAAGACCAAAGGAAAGGGGTTTAAGTGTTGCCATGGTAATGTGGGAAACTAAGGCAAATGAAAAATTAAATTCCCTTACTGCCTACAGCACACTGACAAGTCCTTGAGACGGGCAAAATGACCTCCCTCTAGGAGCTCAGCTTCCTTGATGATGACACTTTGCTGGGGGAAAAAGAGAATCTTAGTTTAACACTATCCCAACCTCGAGGATCCTGTAAGTCTGCTTCCTTTATCTTAACTGCCCCCAAGATATATGCTGGTAATCTTATTCCAAACTTATGGCCCCCCAATATGCATCTGAAGGGTCTCGTGACTGAGGTTTTATTAAACGGTAATAAATGGCATTTCCATAGCAACAGCTAGCTCCTCAAGGTCCAGGAAACCTTGCTTCCAAAATTCCTTAAAGACTTCCTCTATCCCTGACCCCCTCCCAACCTGAGGGTATATAATGAGTTACCCCTGGCGACCCCAGTGCATCTCTTCCTGCCCACAGGTCCTGTCCCCATGCTTTAATAAAATCACCTTTTTGCACCAAAGATGTCTTTAAGAATTCTTTCTTGGCTGTTGGCTCTGGACCACCCCCCCATCACCCCAAAACTTCATCACTAGGAGGTAATCATATTTATTATCTCCATTCGTAGATGTGGAACTTGAGGTTAGTTAACTTGTAAGGTGACAACTAACAAATAAAAGTTGGGGATTCTAACCTAAGCTATTAATCTCAGTGATGAAAACATTTGAAAAGTAAAACCAAGTCATATCAGATAAGCCAAAATAAGACAGCATGTGGCAAATTGAAAAGTGAATATTATAGATAATAATCACTACAGAAGTTTAGAAGAGAGGCCCATTTTTGGATCAGACTGATAAGAAATAATTTATGAGTAAAGCAAGATTTGAGCCATGTTTTGAAAATTGGGTAGAACTGGATGAGAAGAAACGATTCATTTCAGCAAAGTGTGCCAATCAGTCCAAATGATTTCTGAGATGTTTATTTTGAGGATCACAATATCCTTTCAGAATCATATAAAAACTATAAGCACCTTCCTAGGAAAAAGAGCACATGCTTCTATATACAAAATTATGCATGCAATATTTAATTGTACACCTCAAGACACTCAAATATTTAACAAAGCATACAAGAGCCTTAATGACCTGGTCCTTCTCCATCACATTAGGCTCATTCATTACTGAGTTCCACTCCTTCCCAAATGAAACCTGTGGCCATTCCAGGGCTCTCCAGGCTTTCCCTTGCCTCACTGGCTCTTCCCAAGCAGCTTCCATACCACTCAGCACACTTCTACAACTTATCTGTCAGGTGGCCATTTTACGTCTAACCCATCTTTCCAGATTCGCTCAAGGCACCATAAAACCCTTAAAAATGAAGATTATATCAATGAGATACAGAAATCAAGACTAGAAGAAAACAGAGGCAAAGCAGGGAGCTAAGAAAATATAAACATTTTATATCTTATTGATATAAAACAAGAATTGGAGGCCATCAAAAGGAACAATCAAGAGAATAAGAACTCCTAGAAACTAAAAATATTTCAGCAGAAATAAAAATTTCAATAGTTGGCTAGAAGAAAAAGTGGAGGAAATCTCCCAGGAAAAAAACAAAAATTAAAAAGAATAAACAGTATAATAAAAGAGAAAAGAAATTTAGGGGATTAGACCAAGAGGTGTTCTAGAGAAAGGGAACAGAGAAGACAGAACTATATGAGAAAAAACTTAAAAAAAAATGCAGAAGCAAAGGATAAAATCCCAAATTCAAGGACTTACTAAGGACTCAAGAAGAAGAATTTTAAAAGACCCACACTGAGGTACATCATCCTATAGTCACAAAACAAAGTTAGAATAAGAGAGATGCTAAATGCTTCTGGGGGTACATGATGGTGCGGACTGAATCACATTCAAGGAATTAAAATCACAATTACATTGGAATTCTCAGCAACACGGGAATCTAAAAGTTAGTAGAAAAATGTCTTAAAATATATGGAAAAATGATTTCCAACCTGGAAATCTATCCTAATCCATTAATAAAGTTTGAAGTTGGAATACAACATTTGAAGTAAACAAATATTTTAAGATTATATCCCATGAACCCATTCTATGTCAGCTCATAAAGAATGCGCATCACTAAATGAAGTTATAGACCAAGAAAATAGATGACATCCAGAGACGACAAGACAGGACACAAGAAAGCAGCAGAAGGAATTCCAGGTGGTGATTAAAGGAAAAGGAGTCCCTAGAGTAACGCCGAGCAGCAGACACAGGAGCATCGGCCCAGATTAGAACAGGAAGATGGAGGGCTCCAGAAGGTGTTTCTTTAAAAATAAAAGATCAAATTGATAAATGGCTTACTTTGTTTGGCCACACTAAGAGGATGTTTACAATCCTAGCAAAGTATTTGAAAGAAGAATCAATTATGGGTACATAGAAAACTAAGCAAATGGGGGGGGGAATTATTCTAAGCTATTATCTTTAAAAAAAAAGTTGTACAAAAAGGAAATCATTCTGTATTATATGTCTCAGTGCTAATAAAATTACATACTTAATATAAATATGTAATACTGATTTAACGAAACCTATGCTTGGAGAGTAGGTAGAGGAGGGCAGTGACATAAGACATAAATTTTTACCTTCCATGATACAAAGTGAACAGATAAAAAATAAAATAACCATGGTTCCTGGCTGGCTCACTAGGTATAGCGTGCAACTCTTGATCTCAGGATTGTGAGTTTGAGCACCACATTGGGCACAGAGCTCACTAAAAAATAAACAAAAATGAACGAGTGAATGAATGACCTAAGAAACAGCAGTGTAAGACTTTTAATTTTTTTAAAAAAAGAGGTGTAAATGGTGGTAGAACAGAAGTAAAGATCTGGTAGTTCTGGTCTCTGAGCAGTGCACTAAGGAGCTGGAGTGGGGGGTTATACAAGCAATATCTGCATATATCCTAGAATCTGGGTCAATTTTACCAAATTTGAGGGTTTTGAGGAGGGAGAATGACGAGGGAAAGCACGGCCACATTCAAATCTCATACTAGGTGTTAGCGTTCACAGTGCTAACCAGCTTGGTAGCCTTGGGCAAATCTCTCTAAGCCTCATTTTTCTTATCTAACAAATGGCAATGATGCCCATCTCACAGAGTTATTGTATAAATATATAATGACATGATGGATGTGAAAACACTGTAAAAATAGTGTATTATTTCCTATCGCTGCTGTATCAAACTACCACAGTCTTAGTGCTTAACACAATACAAATTTATTCAGCCACGGTTCTGGAGGTCAGGAGTCTGAAGTGCGTCTCACTGGGCCGAAGTGAAGGTGTTGCCAGGCCTGCATACCTTGTGGAGGCTCTCAAGACGAATTCATTTACTTGCCTTGTCCAACCTGCATTTCTAGGCTCATGGCCCCTTCTGACTTCTTTAAAGTCAGCGTCTTCAAATTCCTCTCCCACCTGGACGACTCTCCTGCCTCCCTCTTTCACTTACAAAAACCCGGGTAAGTATTTGGCACACAGGATATCCAAGCTAATCTCATCCCAAGGTCAGCAACCTTAATCCCCTACCCCCAACCCATCATGCAACATAAAAGATTCACAAATTCCAGGCAGGGATTAGGATGTGGACATCTTTGGCAGACCATTATTCTGCCTACTATACATGTGAAAGATTCTAATTTAATATCTACTTGGCAGTAAATTGTTTTATTTTTTTTCAATTTCACAGCTAATATGTTCAAGAGTTGTTTTATGGTTTAAGAAATAAGAAATTGAAGACAAAGTTTTCTAGGTAATTCACTATTATACCTCTAAGATTTAGCAATAAATGCTAAGTACCTGAAAACTCAAAGATAACTATACATTTTGATATTTACCTTAATATAATCTTTCCCATCTTTCAAAACAAAGGAAATTTAAGACAAAGAGACCATTGCTAAATCTAAATAGAATCATAAGCATTCTGTTGTTAAACTTCTATGATAGTATCCTGGCCTGTGAAAAAATAAGTGGAAGAAATACCTAATAGTAGAAATAAACACATTTTGGGGTCTGGAAATATAGGAAAGGTCAGGCTATCAGTCAAGCAAAGGGCATTAAATACCTCACAGGCACACATTCCTGACCCCAAGGCAAGTATGCAAGTGAGAGGTACTTGCCATGCTGGGGCCTATAAGTAGAAGACTAGTTAAGTCAAGACTGCTTCCCAGAACCCCTAGAGCAAGCCTACTGCAGACCTCTGTAAGCCATCTGGTTTCAAGATACATATCTTCTGTACCTGTCAGATATGTCATTGTGAATTACACCTTCTAGTCCCACACTAATGGTTATCCTAAAAATATGATGTAGGCATAGCACTAAGATAACAATTCCTAAACATATGTTATTAAATAAATATAGCATATATTATAGTGCAAAATAGCACAAAAATAAATAGGATTTATCATAATCTGAAAAACCACAAATCATTTACCCCAAACTTACTAATAATTTCAACCAAGCTAATATTAGGGAATTATTCAAGACAATTTCCATGGTGTCTCATTTCAACCTCCTATCTCTTGAGTACATACAGCCCCAACATAAGTGACATTCACAATAATAACCTCAAGATTTTGAAAGATAGCAGCTTCTTATTGATCACTAAAGAAAAACTAAGCTATGGTCAGAATAATTTTACTACTATATGTATTGAGAGCATATAAAAGATACATATTTTATTTAAAACCTGGCTACAGATGAACTGTAAACACATGAAATCCCTCTGTCAGACTCAATTCATACCACAACTTTTCTTATTTCCTATCACACTGCACAAACAGAAGTTTACTTTAACAAAATCGATAGCAGGGCTTGAATTTCTAAGCAATACAACTTAAACACTTCCAATCTATGGGAACAGGTTTTTCCAAAAAGCAAAATTTTTTCTGAACTTTTTTTTTTTTGTTTTAATCAATCCAAAATAGTATCGGTGAAAAAATGCAATGATAGGAGCTATCTAGATTTCACATCAGAATATATTCTTTCTTCAAATTGAAAAAGAAAGACAAAAAAAAAGCATTTGTAAGAGCAATCATTAGTCATTTTTTCTAATAAAGAAGCTTTATGAACATATCTGGACGATGATGATGATTGCAATAATGACAACAAATGTTTGAATGGTTTTATCTAAGAAGTTTTTACTGGTAAGAAAAAACACAGAGACAGTGTCATTAAAACTTATGTATAAGTTATCATCCTAACTGCAAATGAAGTGAGCAATTTTATGATTCTACTTTCTCTAAATACAACAATTACCTCTCAAAAAAAAAAAAATACCAAAGCCATTCATTCACTCACTCCCCCACTGCAGACCAACTATGCAACAACAGCTGGAACCATGACAAACGGTATAGAAAATATTCTTCAGATCCATCTGTACCATCACAAGATTCTTCTACATACTCCTTTCCTTCCACACAAGTCCCAAGGCTACTCTTGTGTAGTCTAATCCTTAAGTGAAAGACTAGACTGAAAAAAATACATACGCATCATCTGGTAATTGATAAAGAATCAATTCCTTCCATTATCTGGAAGGTTCCAAGTCAATATAAAACCTGCTTAAAGTAGTTTTAAAAGAATGCAACAATATATTAAGAAATATTAAGTATGAGATATTTATTAATGGTTAAGAAACACATTATATACCTCAGATACTACTATGAAAAATCTGATATTTAATTCCTGATTGACCATATCAGGTAGAAAAAAAATTTAGTTTGCCAGACAGAAAATTCAGTATCTTTCACAAATGCCAAAAGCTTAATTATCAAGTTTTCTATAATATTGGTCAAATCATACATTAACAGAGACGAAAAAAACAGATGTATGTGCAACAATTAGGTGACAACTAGTTCAAATTTTGTCAGTGTCTTAAAAATTCAGGTAAAGCCTACACTGTACAACATTCAGATAAGGGCACTGAGGACAAACACTTGACAATGATGTATCAGAAGAAACAAGGTCTAACAACTTTCTTCCTACAGTGAAATACAGTTAGTAAGTTAGATAGACCTTTTAGTCTCCTCTGTGGTATTTTTAGTAGTCAATTAGAAGGATTAAAATGCATTTGGAGTTTCCCAAATAAAGGATCAGATAGGAAGAAAGATAGGAAGTAATACAAAAAAGAAACCATCCATTATGTCTCAAGAGCCAAACCACAAAACGATGTCAGGTTACCTCAATGTCACTTGTGAAAAAAAAAATCTCTGAGTCAACCTTACTAAGCTTTGTTAAATAAATAAGAAAAAACATAATAAATCCATATATTATATGTTCTTCAGCTGATTTACTCATTGAATCCACAACTGCAGAGGGTCCATGAGGTATTATACCACTTACAATGAAATTTCTAAAAGAAGAGAAAAATATTCTTTGACCTCCAGGCATCTGCTAGTCAATGCCAGAAAAAGAACAAATTCAATACAGTACAGGTAATCCATCATGAGGAATTTAACACTCAAGAGAAGTTATAGATTGGGAAACCGTAAGTGCTAGTGGTTTTCTGAAAAATATTGAGATTTTTTGAGCAATAGGAAGTAAATGTAGGCAGGGGGAAACAAAAGAAGATAATAACTCAAGGATACCAATAAAAAACAAGGCATATAACTCAAAGTAGAGATGCACAAGCACCTCTAAGAGAGGTGCACAAGTAGGCACCTAGGTAGAGAATGATGCTTTAGCAATCAGAGGCCAGAGAAGGGGACAGGACAATGGGTAAGAGCTGCAGATGGCTGCAAAAGAAGGTCTTACCTGGAGACTCTGAGCCACAAGTCTAAGGGACAGCAATTGATATTATCCAATGGGAATGTTCACAAAAAATACGGACATATTATTTCATGAATAGAAGATATTTTATACTTACCCGATTTATATGGTTGCTCCTTAAAATAACCTGTAGTAGGGTTTTCTCAAATTCTTCCAACTTCTTGGAACACTTTTTAAGAATATGATTAGATAAGTTACAATCACTGATCAGTCCAGCTAAAGTATCAACAGCTTCTGTCCAAAAGCTCGAAAAAGGAAATTTGGGTTTACGGTAAAAAGTGATCAGGCCATCCAGCAACTGACAAACAGAATGAGATACTGTGGAAAAGTCATTTTCAAAGTGGCTTAAGTCTGTTTTCAGACTCCCTGATTCTGTCAAGTTCTTCAGTTCAAGTAGATGTTGCAAGAATTGCATGTGGGAAGACAGAGGGTTTTCCACAGTGGCACAATGTCTTCTCACAATGGGGAGTGGTAGAGGGGGTGTGGGGGTGCAGCTCTCCACAAAATTCTGGGACATCTCTGAAGGTTCACTTCTCTGCTCATTTGATAAATCACACCCAGAATCTTCCAGCAGATTTAATGTATTTTCAGAACTGCTAGGTTCCTGAGCTTGAAATTGGGAAGATGGGTCTCCTGGAAACAGAAAAGATTAGAAGTGTTACCTTTCTATTGCTAAAATTTCTTCATATAAACACTAGACATTGATTTTCCTAACTTAAAATACTAAATGAAGCATGCAGATACATATTAAGCATTTAAAAACCAGGGGTGTAAAAAATCAAATAGAAGAGAAACTGACAGAAATTGCTTAAGCTGACCATAGAAAGATCTTTCTCTTTACTAATAGAAATCAAAGGTGATTCCCCCATATATTTTCAGGTCACTATCTCTCATTCAACTATGTGCCATGCTTGAAAGATAAAGAAACCACAATACCTGAAGGAGGTAACTACAAAGCAATATGGTGTATCCAGAGATAGAGATTTACTCAGGGCACTATGAAAACAGGAGGACCACTGAACAGCACACCCT
The DNA here is from genome assembly GCF_018350175.1 of Felis catus. Lineage (NCBI taxonomy): Eukaryota > Metazoa > Chordata > Mammalia > Carnivora > Felidae > Felis > Felis catus. The sequence goes on along the minus strand of NC_058372.1, from coordinate 69,675,977 downwards.
GTTGGATCAGTGCATCCTGGAAGAGGAGATAGTGGAACTAATTTATAAAGCATAAGTAGGAGCTCAAAGTAAAAGTTAGGGAAATGCAGGAAGAGAATTCCATATACCAAAGGGGTAAGAGCTAAAGCACAGATTTAAGAAGGAAAAGAAAAGCACTGTGTATATAAGGACCCACAAGTGGTTTGATACTCCTTTACAGAAAAATATAAGGCAAGATACTAAAATAAATATGTAGAGGCCAGTGTAGAGTGAGTGTAATTCAAACTTGAATTATGTAAGACCCCTTTGGAAAAATGATATACACATCCACACATATACCTGATATACAAAAATCATTATCTGTAAGCAACTTCTATATGTATACGTACTTATAATTATTCAAGTATACCCATATCTGTATGGAGAGATAAACAGATGGATAGATAGAACTAGATCTCATAGATCCTTGAAAGTATGTCGTAAAACACTAGAATCTTCTGACGTTGGCTGAGAAATACTGCAGTTAAAGCTAACTTAGTAATTTTAGGTCATTCTTTTACAGAGATGTCATCATAAGCACAAATAAGGTTATCATCTGTAAAATGATTATCAGTAAAATATACATGCAAAATTGAGAAATTCTCATTGAACATTCTAAAGCACATGCATATGTCTATGAAGCCAAGTTTGGGAAATATTGCTGCCAACAAGGAAAGAAGGAATGGGACACTAAATGGTAATGCAGGAAAGTGAAACGGTCTTATTTTTCATTTCACAGATCACTCACTCTGTTGGCTGTGTGAAGGGCAGATTTGAGGAGGACACAATGACACTGAAGAACCAGTTAAAAGGCACCTCTATTAGTCCTAATAGCCGATGACTAAAGAAATGAACCAAGCAGTTGCTGTGGAAGAGAAAGGGAGGAACTGACTAGGGAAATAAATACAAAACCTCAAACTAGAACCTAGAAGCCAGCGGTGTGGCTGGATATGCACAATGAAGTGGGAGAAGGAATAAATGCATCCTTTGTTTCTGACTCAGGTGGCTGGGGAGAGGACAGTGTTACTAACTGAAACGGTAAAAATACAAACAAAAAACCTGGCTTAGGAGAAATCATGAGAATTCAGGTTTGGTCTTGTAAACTGTGAAGCAACTGGAGGAAGTCTAGGCAAAGAGAGTCACCTGGAAATTGGCCACATGAGCCTATAGGTGAGGAACAGGTCTAGACTAAAAACACATTTTAGGAATCATCAGTGTGTAGGTGATATCTGCAGTTATGAAAATGGTTATGATCACTTGGACAGAGTATGAGCAGTGACTAGAACACAAGATCAAAGAAGGACACTGAGGAGTATCAATATTTGAGGGCTGAGTAAAGAAAAATAACACAATTACTAAGAAGACAGAGAAGGAACAATTAAAGAGGTACAAAAGGAATAATAAAAATGATTTTATTATGGGGGTGCCCAGGTGACTTAGTCACTTCAGTGTCCGATTCTTGATTTTATCTCAGGTCATGATCTCAAGGTGCATGAATTTGAGCCCCACATCGGGCTCTGTACTGACAGTGCAGAGTCAGCGTGGGACTCCCTTGCCACTTGCATTCTCTCTCTCTCAAAAATAAATAAATAAACATTAAAAAGTGATTGTGTTATGAAAGTCAAGGAAAAAGTTTCAAGAAGAAGAATTACATATAGTATAAAAGTCCATAAAACAAAAAGCTGAAAAAAATATGCTGGAATCACTCATGCGAAAATCACCAGTGATTGTATCCACAGAAACTCTGGCCAGTCAGGGTGGTGGACAGAGGCCAGAGTGCAATGGGAGTGACTGGGCAGAAAGTCTGAGAAGAAAAGCCAAGGCTTCTGAGGAGTTGTATCAGTAGAGTATAAAATGGGAGAGTAATTACAGGCAAATGTTGTATGTCAAATTGGGAGAAACTCAAGCAATTAACAGACTAAGAAGAAAAAAAAAATAACACAGAAGCAAAATCTGGAGATATGAGAAAAAATTAAAAATTCAGGTGGGGTGCCTGGGTGGCTCACTTGGTTAAGTGTCTGACTTCAGCTCAGGTCAAGATCTCACGGTTCATGAGTTCAAGCCCTGCTTTGGGCTCTGTGCTGACAGGTCACAGCCTGGAGCCTACTTTGGATTCTGTCTCTCTCTCTCTCTGCCCCTCCCCTGCTTGCGCGTGCTCTCTCTCTCTCTCTCTCTCTCTCTCTCTCTCTCTCAAAAATAAACAAACATTAAAGAAAAGAAAAAGCCAGGTGGAGCTTGGCCCTGGGAAAGGCAAAGGGAGACAGAGTCAAAGACCCCAGTGAATGGGTTGTCCTTAGCGATGGAGAAGTTTTATTTATTTTCTTCTGAGGCTGAAGGAAAGAGAATGAGAATGTATAGGGATGAGAAAGAAAACAAAAAGAAAGAAAGAAAGAAAGAAAGAAAGAAAGAAAGAAAGAAAGAAAGAAAGAAAGAAAGAAAGAAAGAAACCCTTGGCATACAGGAAGTTAAAAGAGATCTCACCTAATAGTCATCTTTTAAAGTCAAAGACAGGGGGAGACTCATTGAACAGGGCATGGGAAGAATAATGAAAGGAAAATCTACCCTCCCACCTTAGATTTAGAAATCTACCTGATTTGTTGCTCTTTAGTCCTTCAGTACAATTAGAAGGTGATGATGAAGCAAAATTGGAAGATCAGGCTTTAATTTAGACTCCATTCCATTAACAAGTGCCTACTATAACCAAAAATGTGGCCATAACCAAACAGTAAACTACCAGCAAAACTTTTAACTACGTGTGGCTATTTCTATACTAAAACAGGCACGCAGTCTGCTTGTTTTAAGCCAACAGTTTCTTTATCTTATGAGCAAGAATAAATATTTGAAATGACTTCTCACTCTTCACAAAAGTAAAGGGTGGGGATGACAGTAATTATTTAGGTAGACTATATTTTTCTGGAATTCAAAATGGTTCTTTACTAAGAAAATGAACACAAATTTAAATATTTTATGAACCTACTCAATTTTCCATCAAGTAAGCTGAATGAACTTCATGGGTGATGATTTCAGGGAAGACATAAAATGAATTCGCCTAACAACTATACCGGGAAGCAAAACACTGTTTTATTTCTGCTTTTTACTCCGCAGTGGTGCACCTTCTGGCAAGTCACAACCAGTCCATCTCATCTCTTTCATGTGCTGATAGGTACATATTTGCAGGGAGTGGTTCTACCCATGCATGTGCTACAGGCATAGAAATGCACAAACTGACCGTCATTCTTCCTGGCTGTTCAGAAAAGGCTGATGAGGGCATATATTGGAGACACCAATGCAGAAAACCACACAGAGAGGAATGTCCTTTCAGTGCCCAAAAGGAATGCACAAACTCCTCAAGAGAGGGCCACAGTGAGATTTTATGAAATATAGACTTAACAGTATTAAAGTCACTTTGTCAAAATGAATACAAGAATCTTATATTCACATTTCACTTTACAAAGCAGTTTCATGATAATAATTCGATTGTTGTTTCAAACAACCTTTGAACATGTGTTATTATTATCCCTAATTTAGCAATAAGGAAACGCAGGCTCAACTTGATTAAGAGGTCTAAGAAAAGCCACCAAGGGATAAGCAAAACCAATTACTCAGTTCCAAGTCCAATCACTTCTAACCACACCAAAAGGGTCCCTGTGTCCCCACACCAGCTTCTGTACATACCTCCTTAAAGGAGCCTTATATAACTCATGCTACTCAGATGCTGCTCACTTGCTTGGATAACTTTTCTCAAAGTAAATCTCGAAATTGGACTAACAAAGCATCGGACCCAAAGGAGAAAAGAGAAGATGAAGCCCTGTTACTTACTGCAACTTTCTGTAATTCCTGTTTTTTTCAGGAGGGACTAAGGTGAAGCAGAAATCAAATAACGCTTCTCTCTTAATTTGTTATTGGGCTGAAGGGACAGAGGGCTGTAATTTCTCTCCAAGTCATTTGATATGATCCAACCAACACGTGTGTCATTAGATTGAAAGAGATAATAAAGAATGTGCACACACATCCTAATCGAGCAGAGTCCAGCACATATTAAGTGCTCAGAAATACTACCCATTGTTATGAAATGATAATAGGCACCAAGAGTCTAAATTATGCTAAAGTGTGACATCAGATGTCAAAGTACATAAAATAAAATACCAACTAAAACTACAGATTCTGTCTAAAATATCCTGTAGTCCCTCTTCTATCCTGGACCTCAAAGACTTTCAGTTCCATTTTATGGGGCCCTCGTCTCTTCCATCTTCTTTCAGTTATTAAATTCCATCCTAACCCCACTTACCATTTAAGAGTGGATCTCCAGCATGCTCAACCAAATAGAGCTGGTGCCCTCCTGCTACACAGCCTACCCCAGAAATGCCCACCCCTGAATCAAATGTATTTTCTGCAGCCTCCCAATTTTTCACATCCACATCGATTCTTGCATCACTTATAAAATTACACCATAGAGGGGCACCTGCATGGCCCAGTCAGTTAAGTGTCTCACTCTTCGTTTCAGCTCAGGTCATGATCTCACGGTTCCTGAGTTCAAGCCTCGTATCGGGCTCTGCACTGTTAGTGCTGAACCTGCTTGGGATTCTCTTTGCCCCTCCCCTGCTCCCATTCTCTCTCTCTCTCTCTTTGTCAAAATAAATAAAATAAAACTTAAAAAATAAAATAAAATAAAGTAAAATTAGACCCATAGAACCAACTGTATAAAAGGCATCTTTTTCTGTACGGCTTGAAAATCCCATGAACTTTCTATTTATACAGCTGTACAGATCATCTTCATACACTGCACACATAAACATACAATTCTTGAGATTGCATGCTGCTAATCTCAGCCAATAGCAAGACTATTCCTCCAGCCATAAGGCCCAAATGAGGAATCACCCTTGGCAACTCTCTTCCACCCTCCACATACAGTGAAATACCACGTTACGCTGATTCTACCTTCTGTACCTGTATTAGTCAGGACTCTCCAGAGAAATGGAACCAATAGAATTTATATACAAAGAAATAGGAAGAAAAGAGATTTCTTATAAAGCATTGGCTCATGCAATTATGGAGGCTGAGAAATCCCAAGATCTGCAGTCAACCAGCTGAAGACCTAGGAGAGCAACGGTATTATAGTTCCAGTGCAACTACAAAGGCCTACAAAGGAGAGATGACAGTGTAAGTTCCAGTCTAAAAGCCAGCAGGCTCCAGCCCCAAGAAGAGTCAATGTTTCAGGTCAAGTTCAAAGGCAAGAAAGACCAATTCCCAGCTCAAAGGCAATCAGGAAGAAGGAATACACTTTCACTCAGCCTTTTTGTTCTCTTCGTGAGTTCAACTGATTGGATGAAGTCCATCCACACTAGGGTAGGTGGTCTGCTTTACTCAGTCTACTCAAATGTTAAGTTCATCCAGAAACACCTGTACAGACCCATCCGGAATAATATCTGACCAAATATCTGGGCACTAGGTGTCCCAGTAAAGTTGACACATAAAATTAACAATCATTATACACGTGAATCTGTCCTTCCCTGGTCCTCTCCCTTGCTCTAGCTCACAACATCATCATCTCTTTCACTGATTACTGAAATACCCTTGCCTAAGTGATCTACCTACCTCTGGTTCTGTCCTCTTCTAGGCCATATTCTGAACCTGACAGTCACCCTGCTGAAATACTAGTTTGATCACAGGATTGTCATCCTTAAAACCTTCCAAAGGCTTCCTTTTACCAGATAGAATCCTTCAAGATTGGAGCACCTGGGTGTGTCAGTCAGTTGAGCATCTGACTCTTGATTTCACCTCAGGTCATGATCCCAGGGTTGTGGGATCAAGCTCCGTGAGTCTGCTTGACATTTTCTCTCTCTCTCCCTCTGCCCCTCTCCCCTGCTCTCTTTCTCTCTTTCAAAAAAAAAAAAAAAAAGAAAGAAAGAAAGAAAAGAAAAGAAAAGAAAAGAAAAGAAAAGAAAAGAAAAGAAAAGAAAAGAAAAGAAAAGAAAAGAAAAGAAAAAGGATCCTCAGTTTGGCCCACAAAGCCTTTTACTGTGTGGCCCTGCTTACTTTTCCAACCTTGCCTCCATTCTCACTCTTATTTATGTGTAAGTAAAAGTGAGCCCTCACAGTTTACCAGAACACACACCATGCTAATTCATACAACTATGCATTTGCACAAGTTGTTCCCACTACATGGTGTGTTCTTATGCTATAACAGTCCAGAGATGGACTGATTCTTTAAACCCTGATTCCAGTTCTCTGTGAAACCTTCCCTGCTCTGCCCAGAGCAGATGAAAATCACTCCGCATCTGGGCTATCATGTACCATAAACATACTTCTATCACTGCATTCATCAACTTGTTCTGAGTATATGAGTGACTCCCTGTTGGAAGGGAGAGAGTCCTGAGGGCAGACAGAGTTTACTAATCTAGGAGTTTCTGTTGCTTGATGCCTGCCCTCCTACATAGTTGGTGGGTGAATACTTGTTTAATACATATATTAACAAAGAGAGAAATCAAGTAGCATCTCTTCAAATGTACTGAAATGTCATCACAGACATACAGAACTTGTCACTACCGACTAGGACTTCTTAGTATTAACCGGCACACGTACTGATGAATTGAACTTAAAAGTAGTGTTTACGCCACCTGGTGGTCAAATAGAAAATGCTATTTTAAAGTACCACGCAATTCTGAAATGATGGTGTTTCACTTGTTACCATGAGCGCTGGGTGTTTCATGTAAGGGATGAATCACTAAATTCTACTCCTGAAACCAATATTATACTATATGTTAACCAACTTGAATTTAAATAAAAATGTGGAAGATAAAAATGAAAAAAAATGTCTTCCGCCTTTGGAAGGATGTATTTTGGCATACTAAAAAGCATATTTGAGAAATGCTGACCCAAAAAATGCATGCAGTTTGGTTTGAGCCCACTGTAGCAGTTGGCACCGTAATTCCAGTTTTGAATGCACCAAGAGAGATAGCAATGTCAAATGCATGAAATGACAAGCTAATGGAATGATTGGGCTTAACAGAATTGTATCCACTGCATCAGGCTCATGAAACAAAACTGTGTTTATGTGTCAGCTTGGTCCAGAACTACTTGACAGTACATTGCCTCCCACGTTCAGTGCTCAGACCCTGAGCTTCCCTGGTTGTCCCCATCCCTCTCTCCCAAGCCAGCCTCTCAGTTTGCCAATTTAAACCTTCCTCATTGTTGTTGTTGGCTTTCTCTTCATGTTCTAAATTCCTGGACGTCACCACCTTTCCTAGAGCCTCAAAGGAATCTCTTAGGCAGATGATTCACAAATTTCTATCTCTAATCCTACCTCCTCTCCCAAGCTCAAGTCCCTATGTATCTCAACATGACTTGGTCTCAGCACTTTAAACCACATATGCCCAAAATAAACCACATCCTTCACTTACACTTGGTCCAATTCCCTGATAACACCGCTACCATGGTCTGTCTCCAACGTTTGAAACCTATGGGTCAACTGTGACTTCTTCCTTGACCCCCCCCCCATATATATTTCACTGACAAATAATATTGATTCTGCCTCACCCTTCTGTTTCTTAGATTCACTACATCTGTTCCCATTTTAGGGCCTTTGTATTAAATATTCCCTCTGCCTGCGATGCTCTCCCCCCACCGAACCCCAATTTTCTCAAGGCGGATTCCTTGCTATCATTCAAAGGTCTCTTAAAATGTCACTTCTGCAGAGAAGCCTTAGGTGACCACCCAATCTAAAAATGTCACCAGAGCAGTGTCTGTCACATTTCTGTTTTAATTCTCCAAATCTCACTTGCCACCGCCTGATCATTTCCTGCCAGTATAATCTGTCTCACCCACAAGAATGTACACAGTATGGCAGTCTTGGACTGCCTGATTTACCGCCATAGCCCACAGCCTGGAGTACGGAGAGCTCAACAGATACTTACTCAGTCAATAAAAACCGTTTTTTATATCACCTCTTTTTCCCCATGCCAAAGTAATTACATGTAAGACGTGGGCCAGGATTGTGATGTTCCTGTCTCCAACTCCTCCCTCTTCCAAACAACCCTAAACACGATGCCCAATTATTGTGTCCAAATAACGTATGCCTCACATCACCTAAATGCACCACTTTCAGAAAGCATACTGCTTGGCACATGCATAGCACACACCCAATAAATGCTACTTTTTCTTCTCTTTTCCTGCTGGAAAATCTCCAAAGGCTCCTTGCTGCCTACAGAACAAAGAATGTTTTCCACTGGCTGTCACACCTCTTCTTAATAGGCTCCAACCTAGTTTTTCATCTTATTTTCCAGAACACCTCTTCATGCTCTGTATGCCATAGTCAAATTAGACCATTTGCCAGCAGATTCCTGTGTCTGTGCTTTACACTGTTCCCTCTTGCCTGAAATTTCCTCATATCCATAGCTTTCTAAATCTTACCCATCCTTCAAAGTCAGCAACACCCTCAAAAAAGACTTTGAAAAGTCCTTTCTCTAAGGCAAACCCTCTCTATTCTATACATTAGTATCTTTCTCTGGACCATAGTTTCATTGGGTATCATTAGTGATGTGGTCTTGCTCCCAATAGACTCTGTGAGCCCATGGACAGGACATAGACCTTATATCTCCTTACATTCTCCACATTGTTTGTGCTGAACAGCTACAGAATAAAAAGGGACTGAATAAATGAACAACAGACTTTCTCTAACAGAAAAGGATTTTTAGGACAAAATTAGAAGCTGATAAGAAAATGCAATTTCTTCTTGAATTCAGTTATTTGGGGGGCAAAGATAGCAATGTAGGTAAAAAAGCATAGTCCTAATTTCATTTTCTAACAAACAGCAAATACCATGGTGAGAGACCATGAACACACATATAAAAGCCCTACAGAATAACATCAAGTCCCTGAAAATACAACCCTCTACCAAATGAACCGATGAATCCACCTGCATAACTTCCATCCATCAGTGTGAGGATGTCATGAATGCCATGCAGAATTGGTAAAAACAATACAATCACTGACATCAGCAATACACCACATTCATTGGCCTCCCAATGCTGTGAATGCCCAATGACACAGCTCTCTACAATCTAGCCCTAATCACCTTTCCTACTGAGATCGCACACATCTCCAATCTCTCCTGACCAAGTCTCTTTCCAAAAGAATTTGCCTGAATCTATTTTCCACCAAGCCCTTGATGCCACTGCTTTGACTTCAGCTCTTCACCATAGAGTTTCAACAGCTCACATCTGTACTGCTGAGATGTTACCTTCAAGCTGGCTCAGTCCCCCAAGCTCACCCTGCTAGACAGCTGAGGCTGGCATTCATTTCCAGTGATGTGCCCACTTCACTCTCTTTATCAAAAATCAGAAGCACTGAGATCTTTTACACAGTACAATTTTTCCCAACCTATATCACCATAAGGGGAACATATTAAAATTAAGTATTCCTAGGCACAATAAATCAGTGTTTCCAGGAGAGGGCTCCAGGAACTTGTAGCTTAAATAAACATCTCAAGGGAGTCTTATAATTGGGTAAGTCTCAAAAACACTGCTCTGCACTACTCCCAAACTTAGGCATTCAGCCTGCTTCATGTGTTTCTTGCTGGGCTACAGTTCTCCTACTTATAAGATCTTACACTGGTGGTTTTCAACCTTCCCTGCACATTAAAGTGACTTTGGGAACATTTCAAAACTCCAATGCCAGACCACATCCCATTCTAAGTACCATGCCAGAATCTCAGGGGTCTATCCCAGATGCCAATATTGTTTTTAAAGCTCCCCAGGTGATTCTAGTGTGAGAATCACTATCTTAGATTAATTTATATTTGTTCTGATTTCTCCAGATAGCAGAGAACTGGACTGTGGCCCATTCCTTCATGCCATTGCCATTTCCATCTTCAAGTCTCCCGGAAATATCCATTTCCAATTCTTTATGCGTTCATGTTTAATTCACATTTAATCTTTCAGAGTTCAGCTGGAATCCCACTTCCTTTTCAGGGTCATCTTTGCCACTGCATCTCCTATTTTGCAAAAGTAGAGCCTTCTATTTTCTAGCTGTCTCCTTCTCACCTTATCTAAGCCAGCATCACGTCCCTTCTGGACCACAGCCTTGGACTCCTACCCGGAAGTCTGCTTCCCCTCCCACTTACATTCTCCACACAGCAACTGCAGCAAAAAGTTCAGAGCTCCTGTTTCATGCTCACCAAAGGATTCCCACTGTGCCTAAAGGCCTACCCACTGGAGCAAGCCCTGCGTCGTCAGCACCCCCGCCCTCTCTCTGGTCTCATCTCACTCACTGTGCTCTCTTTCTGCTCACTAAGCGTGCAAGCTAGTTCCCGCCTCAGGGGCCACTCAGATGCTGCTGCTCCTTCAGGAGTCAGCTCAAACACCTCCTTCTCCATCAGGTCTCTCGGATCACCCAGTCTGTTAGTAGCCCTGCCCCATCCCCAGGCGCTCCATCACTCCAACCTGCTGTATATTTTTTTTTCCACAGCTTTTAACACTCCCCAAACTTTTCCTGCTTATCAGTTTACTTGTTATTGTCTGCCTACTCCACAGGAGTATCGATTCTGTTTCTTCATTCTTTTTCACCACAACCTCCAGAAATCACAGCTTCTGAGGAAATGAATCAACTAACGAATGAGTGACCATGAATAAATATAACCCAAAACGAAACTGTATACATCATATGTGGTTCTTCATATGTGTCCATCTCAGGAGATCTTGCCTCTCCAACCAGACAATAAACTCACAATAGGAAGCAAATAAACTTCTTTTTTTCCAATCTTGAAAGTCAAGCACAGTACTGAGCAAATATCATACATTTAAGCACTTACTTGTTGATTATTTTGGGCTATTTTAGAAGATCTTCAATATTGGATTGAAAGAAAAAGATAAGTGTTTTTTTTTTTTAATGTTTATCTTTGACAGAGAGAGACAGACAGCACATGAGCAGAGGAGGGGCAGAGAGGGAGACACAGAATCCGAAACAGGCTCCAGGCTCCAAGCTGTCAGCACAGAGCCCAACACGGGGTTCAAACTCACAGACAGCGAGATCATGACCTGAGCCAAAGTCGGATGCTCAACCGACTGAGCCACCCAGGCACCCTGATAACTGGTTTTTTTAAACTGTCTTTCAGTGTCCTACAGTCTTTTGACCCACAGGCATCCACACCTAAATGATAAGGTGTACTATATCACACCCGAACAAACACAATACGAAGTCTCTCATTCTAATTCACCCTCCAATTTTTTCACGTTTCAATTCCATTCTCTAAATTACACCCATCTTATAAAGTACCATCCAACTTGTAAATCCATGAGTGTAGGCTTTGCCTGTTTGTGGCCACTGAATTGCCTGGTACAGAGTCAAGCCCATTTTTGTCTGACTGAGGTACATCTGTGCAGATCAAGCAGAGAGAGATCTCAATCAGGTAACTGCTACAGGGATGGTCCAAGTCTCAGCTGCATCTCTAGAAATAAGGCCTTCCTCTGACTAGAACATTTTTTAAAGCCTTCTTTGTATAGGCCTGTGGTTACAGGCTTTGGTTTCAAGATTTTATTATTATGTACATATGACGTATCAAAGCCAGTCCTTGAAATCTAGGTTTTGTTCAAAAGCTATCAAAAAGTTGGGGCACTTAATTGACTGGGGACGGCTCAGTCAATTAAGCCTCCAACTTCGGCTCAGGTCATGATCTTACAGTTTGTGAATTTAAGTCCTGCATCAGGCTCTGTGCTGACAGCTCAGAGCCTGGAGCCTGCTTCAGATTCTTTGGCTCCCTCTCTCTTTGCCCCGCCCATGCTCATGTTCTGTCTCTCTCTCTCTCTCTCTGTCTCTCAGAAACAAATAAAAACATTTTAAAAAGCTATCAAGGGGCGCCTGGGTGGCGCAGTCGGTTAAGCGTCCGACTTCAGCCAGGTCACGATCTAGCGGTCTGTGAGTTCGAGCCCCGCGTCGGGCTCTGGGCTGATGGCTCAGAGCCTGGAGCCTGTTTCCGATTCTGTGTCTCCCTCTCTCTCTGTCCCTCCCGCTGTTCACGCTCTGTCTCTCTCTGTCCCAAAAATAAATAAACGTTGAAAAAAAAATTTTTTAAAGCTATCAAAAAGTCACTCTGCAGTACTAAAACCAATGTTTAAAACCTTACTGACAATCACAAATACTAAGGAAATTGCTTTCTATGAACCAGAGGAAAAGAAAACATAAAATTTAGGTAATCGCAGTTATTTTGCTAGTATCACTTAAAATAATATTTTATTTATACCCAATGTGGGGCAATACTACCTTCCAACATCACTTTCTTATTTATTTCAGAATCAGTAACAGTTCAGTCTGTCCCCAGGTAAATGCAAACATATATCTTCAAATAACTTAGGCTTCCCTAAGTCTTAGGATACAGACAACATTTATAAAACCCCCTTTAATCTTCAGTTCTGGTGACTAAAGACAATGTTTCTTCCAAGTGCTGAAAATTATAATAACAAGCCATGGTACAAGCCTGTCATCCTACAAGTGCCTTTCAAAGCCTTGATGTATTTACCTATTATCTCCCCAGGGTGCTAGCAGTTCCCATAAAGTCTGTTAACCCAGGTGAGGGGATCCTGCTCCAAGACCCTCACTGACTCTTGCAGGGCTCAGAAATCACCACTCCTTTTCATACAAAGATGTCACTCCAAGAGGAATCTGATAATGGATCTTGCAGGTACCAAAAAGAAATTATAAAATGTTGGCTCATTAAATGCACATTCCCTTTCTCTCCCAAAATGCAAAATCCTTTTTGACCTGATCATCAGCAATTTCTGCTAAGTGAATGTTATAATAGCATTATAAGAAAAGCATTGTAAAAGCTCAGAGGTGAAGATTATTCCATTGTAGAACCACATACATGACCCTTTTCTCTAAAAACTCACAAGACTTGAAAATATTGATAATACCTTTAGACCGACAGACAATCCAGAAACAGAAAAATACTGTAACTGGCCAATTTTGAATCTAGGAATGAGATGCCTTTCATTTCACCATGGAATACAACATTTGATGGATGACAGAATAGCTCATCATATGTCTTAAGTATATGAACTAATTACCAGCTTGTTATGAAGACCAAGAATCAGTCACGTGGCACTGTTTGGAGACATACGCATTTCCATAGCACACATTCTCTTTTAAAAGTATAGTCTATCTGTCAGTAAATCCCCAAATGACAACTTTGTAAGAACATACGGATGTGGCCAAAAGTCATATGCTTAATTCCATAGAATCTGTTCTTTAGCAGAAGGAGACAAAGCAAAAATATTCTTAATTCCGAAAAAAGAGGCATAGCCAGAGACAGCTTGGTAGTCAATTATCACACTGCCAATTATGATTAAAATATATTCTTGTAAGTAGTAAAAAGGAGAGCTCAAAGTCAATTTTCTGAAGACACCACATTGCTAACCAAGCAAAACTCATTTCCACTGATAGTCCTGAAAGTAAAGTCTATTCTCAGAGGTTCTGGTTTTTGTAACTTGTGAGGCCAAGTTACAGAGCAGGACAACACAGCTTTGGTATTATGGTCCATTCATTCATCACTTATTGTAAAACTCAGTGGCCTAGGAAATTAAGTAAACTTGACCAAAGAGCAACATAATCTCTTAACATTAAAATGAAATTAAGACACATTTTTTTTTCAGGGAGAAAATAAACCACACTAAATATATTCTGCCTTGCCAGAATAGATGATTCCACAGAACATATGCTGTATTCGATGCTACAATATAAAGGCACTGGAAGAAGGGCTGAGAGGACTCACATGGTAAATAAGAACATATGGATATAGCCAAAAGTCAGAGACCTGTCATGCCTCCTACGATCAAAGAACTAAGAAAAAGGCAAGCCAACAAACACCTCTGCTACATGGCAAAGGTAGTGTGAAGCAGAGGTACCGAGGTAGAGGGGATTTGTTATAGAAACACAGAGGAATTAGTTCAAACTGGGGGAAAACCTGAAAGATTCCATAGAATACGAGAGTCAAGGGATCGACGACAGTGCTTTCATTAGGGAGGCCTTTCCTACCAGGAAGGTGTGTGAGCAAAGGTAAAGCGACAGCGGTCTGAGCAGTGGCTCAGAAAAGGTGTGGCTGGAGCAGAAGGAAAGCAGAGGCATCCAAGAGTACGGTACGGGGCTGAGAAAAGATTCCGAGTTCACAGTGGCAAAGAACTTGAACGCAACCTGCTCCTAGACAACAGAAAACTATCCACTGCTTAAAACGTGATCTAAACTATCTTAGAAGAAATTGCAGAGGCAAAATAAATAAATAAATAAATAAATAAATAAATAAGGTGTGTGACAGATAACCTATAGAGAACCCTCTTGAAACAGTCAAGGAAGGAGTGATGACATTTTCCCGATGAAAGAAAAATCACAGGGTTCATTGTGGAAGGAGAACACATCGAATTATATGACTGAGAAATCAAAACAGGACAGAAATCAGATTAGGACTTTTTGTAACAATATAGAGACAGAGAATGAAAATCAAGTTCCATTAATGTATCTCTCAAAATAATTAAACAGAGTAGCAGCTGAATTCCTACAAAATTTTCTAAGCAGTTTACTGAAAGAAATCAGGCTGCCAGGCCTGAGGACCTTCCACGTTTGCTAATGGACTGGAACTGAGAAAAGTTTTACTACTGGAAAGAAAAAAACCTTAAACACCCTTAAACCTTTGTTCTTTTCTTTCCTACTAGTAGAATCTGCTAAACCAGATAGATCCAGGTCTTTGCAAGACAGATTTAAATAATAAAATTCTCATGTCCAAAGGAAAAAAAAAATAGGTTCGTCTGCTGCTAAGCAATCAATGGCAATTCCCAGCAGACTACCAAGGCCAAGGAGGAAGGAAACGTATTTACTTTTTGTCCTTGCATCAGGAAGCTTGGTGCCAAGCATTCTCCATTAACCTTGATTGTCCATCTTTTTCCTTCTCATCATCATCCTCATTTTATAGAGGAGAAAAGTGTGTTTCGTGTGAGATCTATGATTTGCCTAAAAGAACTTAGTTAATGTTGGTAGAGCTGATATTCTACCCAGATTCATCTAACTCCAACCCTCTTGCTCTTCCCAATGAGCAATCTACCTCCAGAGTTTGCCCTCAGCAACCCTTCCCACCATCAATAACACCTCCGTGCCCTCTGTTGGATCTTTCTTCCCTCATTTATGATTGTGCATTCTTAAAATAATCGTTGAGTATCTCCTGCATGCTTGACCTTGATGATGAGCATTCATTAGTGCATTAAATTGTTATATGTTAAGTATGGTGCTCTAGGCATCACCCTTTCTTTATTCAAACGTGTGTCAGTATGGATGTTACAATCACATCATTTCTATTTTCTTCCCAGATGCCTTCTGGTAAACAAATAACTCCATGATATTCATGCCATAAATACTGTACTACTTCCCAATAAATGTAGAAAATTTTAAATAGTTGGAGAAAAAAAGAGTATTTACTATGGAACTATTTAAAATATATTTTCTTAGTTATCTGAGAAATTTTAATAGCTGAGAATTTTTGGTAAAGTTAACACTGTTAACAAAATCCTAAATTACAACCATGCTGCCACAAGGCTTATAGTGTAACAACTAAGGAGTGTGTTTGTGTGTAAAAGCAAGTGCCCTGTTACTTAAATATTTACTGACAAATCACACAGTAGAAAACATCTCTGTATCAATGTATATAGGATTTCTCAGAAAAGTCTCAAAAGTATTGCCGATAAGATTTTATAGCCTACTTATACAAGAAGTCACCTATTACACGTGAGTTGACCTTTCTCCAGAGGCTTTTTGACTCATCACAGGCTGCTAAGTATTACTACTAACTCAAGGACTCTGAACAGTAATGAAATAATGGCAATCACATAAGGAGATCCATTTTACAAGTGCACCACAACCTGTTCAATAAGCTACCTACTATAATAAACAAATAATACTGAAGGAAGAACAGAGATACAACTATTCCCTAATTTTTAAAAACAAATGCCTTATGACATTGCTTTTACAGGGTAAAAGGAGCTATCTGCTACTATTTACACTTACAGGAGAAGAAAAAAAAATGGATTGGAACAAATGCCAGTTTTCACTTCATAGTTGCTCACTATTCACACAAAAAGGCTTGAGATGCCCACCTAGGACCCAACTTCAAACCCATCCATGTTGTGAGTATACCCAAACATGTATGAAGACAACTAAACGGTCCTTCCCCCAGCTGCCTACAGACCCACCGTCCCCTCTCACCGGTGTCAAGACATTAATGTAGACTAATTTTATAGTCAGATGTTTCCCCCCAGTGGGCCAAAAGCAGTGTCTTCTACTCTAATAAAGATTTGCAGCATACCGCAGAGATAGCCCTAGTGAAATAAGGGTATTAAAACTAGGTAGGATTAACAATGAAAACGGGTAATACGAACATTTGAGTTAAATATAGAATATAAAAGTTTGCCTTAGAGACGTCTGGGTGGTTTAGTCAGTTAGTCGTCTGACTCTGGATCTCGGCTCAGGTCATGATCTTATGATTCATGAGTTCAAGCGCTGAGTCGGGCTCAGTGCTCACAGTGAAGAGCCTGCTTGGGATTCTCCTTCCCTCTTTCTCTGCCGCTCCCCTGCTGGTGTGTGTGTGTGTGTGTGTGTGTGTGTGTGTGTGTGTGTGTGTGCGTGCACGTGCGCACGCATGAGCGTGTGCTCTCTCTTTCAAAATAAATAAACATTAAAAAAGTAATAATAATAAAAAATAAAAGTTTGCCTACACCAGTGGTTCTCAATCCTGAGGGTACTTTAGAATAACCTAGAGATTACTAAAGAATACTGATGCTTCAATCCAATCCACAGAGATTATGATATAATTGGCCTGGGGGGAAACCCAGGCATTTAGGATTTTTAAGAGCCCCTCAGGCGATTCTAAGGCACAGGGAGGGTTCAGGGCCACCGTCTGAAACTCTAGCCTCACGTCTACAAAGAAGGCAAAGTCTTTCAGAAAGACACTTTAAAAATAAAAATAAAATTTGAAATTTAAAGTTGCAAATCTGACTAATGGTACTTTTCTTTTTCACATGGACCTATAGGTACAAAAGGCCTAGATTCATATGGCATTTGCTGTTAAAAAGGTAAGTGAGCCGTTAAGTTTGTTATCACTGTGTTCACCATCACAGACGTCTGTACACGGACGAAGCACTTCTTTAAAGAAAAATTTCAGAGGAACTGGAAAAGTACAGATCACTGAAGCATACAGTTCTCCAGGTCCGGCTCCTGCTGTATTTCTCGCCCCATCAGACATCAGAGAGCTGCACAGCCACACAAAGCAGCTCACCAGCGTGGACTTGGCCTACTTTGGACTGACTCCTGCTTGGAAATTACCGATATGATGAGACACCTTGCGGTTCACAGGATAAACACTTCATAAAGTACACAGGTAGAAGTAACTTCAGAGTTATTAAAGGCACAATTATTAGCAAAACAGTTTATTAAAATATGCAAAATATCATCTGATTTGTATGACCTGGGTTGAAGAATAAGGTCACTTTTTCCTGTTACTGGAGTATCAATGGAAAGGAGAAAGGGACCTAAATTCTGTATATTCTGCTTTATTGATGAATTAGAAAAACTTCAAATATAATAAAAAGTATGTAGAAGGATCAGAAGCATTGTTCAAATTTTTATCAGTTACTTCTACACCACTGTGGTTAGTTGTCAAACTGATATAAAATGTTGACATTTTGTATGTCTTATATTGCATTTTACATAGAAAACCTGGCCTTAGGTCACAAAAATTATTTCTGCTACAAATATTTACAAGCCTAACCAGTAATGATAAATCAAATATCAAGCCCAGAAACATCTTTGAAAAACCACTGTGTGAAAGATCTTGTTGAATCAAGCACCAAGGGAGGGCACAAAAGCAACTTAGTCTTTGTTCTTCATGTGACTTATTAATTAAAAGAGTAATGCAGAATTGTTACAGCTAGGCTTCTACAAGCATGAAGAACCAGCTTTCTCTGGAAGCAATCTTTCCCTTCTTTATTTCAAAGTGTAAAACTTGGCAGACATGGTCTGAATGTATTAAAGACACATAGGCAATCCTTCTCTCTGACTCCGAGAGAAATGGGAGAGACTGAAAACAAGAAAAATTATCACATGCTCACTATAAAATAATTGATGATGGGAAACAATGGATTCACTGAATAGTTGAGAGCGGCTCGCAACCTGGGTCTCCCTCACAGCCCACATACCCCACAGCTGAGTGCTCTCTGATGTATTTTTTTTTTTCATGCTAACTCTAAGAAATGCTTGCAAGCAGTTTAAATTTTAAAATTCACATAAATGAGGTTTCCAAAACAGGAGACCTGAGTGAAAAGACCACCATCTCCCTGCAGTATAAGGGAAGCATAACGAGGCTCCTCCTGGTAATGAGCCCTCCCACATAAATGATAGAAGAGCCAAGGGTGGTCCCCTGTGCAGCCCCTCCCCTACACATATTCACTCCCCAAGCGCAGTACTTTGCTGCTGGTTTTCTGCCACTTTCACTGAGACCCTTGCTTTGTCTTCATATTCAATTTAGGAATTCATTCAAATTCATTTTGTACTGAAGTTAGCTATTTACTTCTCAGTATGACCAAGAATATAATGCAAGTGTGTGTGTTTATTGTTCCACAGACATGATACGAGACTTTATTTATGAATAAATGTGTTTTGTCTTATTGCCTGGAAAACGCTAGCATTCATTTGCTGCAATACAGTTCTTTTTAGCTATGTTACTTTATGTACTTTTTAAGGATTGGTAAAATAGTATAATCAGAATTTAAGGCTTTCTACTGAATTTTAGGATAAAGCATCCTACATTTCTGATCCCAAAATTTTCCTCTACAAGATGTATTCAAAATTACTTAAAACAGATATTAAAAAGGATGTTTCCCCTGCAAAAAAGGGGAGGGGCTATCTTACACAAATGCACATCTTATATACCAGGATATCTGTATCCAGAATCTTCTATGATAGCACATACCAGCGCTTATGAGGATGGGATGAGGGAAGTAAGGATGGAGGGAGGGAGGGAGGGAAAGAAGGGAAAGGGGATAAAGAAGGAAGAGAGAAGTTCTCCTACATCAAAAATCAACAGTATCCATTCCTTGGATTCCTATTATATTTATACACATATTTCACTGAACAGTATGGAACACTATGAAACACAGTTGTTAGAATGATGTCAAGGTTACTAGTTTTTGTTTGTTCATTTTCTCTAATTTCTACTATCTGTCAGAGCTCCTTCAGGCTCTCAGTGAACACTTTCTCAATTCTTGGGTGACCAGGGCCAAATATTATCTATTGGTATTAAGACATCTTTCAGAGGCTAGCCTACAAATCCCTCTGGATTTATCACTTACATGTTTTAAACAGGGGATGAATAGGTTTCTACTGACCCATTTTCTGGAGAGGTCTTATTATGTTCCCTGAACATATATTTCACTTTAATTTATTTAAACCAGGGGTTCTCAAACTTCAGTTTTCATCAGAATCAGTTGGAGGATCTGTTAAGCCACAGGTCGCTGGGCTCTACCCCCCAGAGTTTCTGATTACGGTAAGCAAAGGGTGGGATTGAGAATCTGCATTTTTAACAAGGTCTCACCTGATACTGATGCAGCTGGCCGGGGGCCACACTTTGAGAACCACCAGTTTAAGAAAACACCTCAAAGTACTAGAAAAGCACTGTTCCAGAATTTTACAAGAATTCCACTCCACTTACTATCTGTTTGGCCTTTGGCAAGTTACTTAATTCTGCTTTCCTCATTTAATTTTCTACAACCGAGGCACCAGGTGGAGATGGCTGAGACAAGAGTTGAAGCAGCAGGCAAAGAAATACGAGAATGAAAATCCAAAAGCAGTTTGAAACAGCAACAACGGAACAGCGGGACAGATTGGAGACTGAGGGACGCTGGAGGAGGAGAAGGGAACAAAAATGAACTTTACATGACAGCTGCCAGGAATGAACTCAGCAAAAACACGAATCAAGGGGCACCTACTCCTACCTTCAAAAGAGTCTCAGAAGAAGAAATGTTGGCCCCTTCTTGAGGTCCAGGGCCAGGCCCAACACTTGTGCTCCATATTTCTTCTGGGATTCGGGTCCCAAGCCCTTGTGATTCCTTTACTGTCCTCTTCCTACCAAATCTTCCACTGTCCCCTCTCTACTAATTCCTTCCTACCAAGGTACCAGCGTGCTGATGTCTTTTCTATGTTAACAATAAAAAACTTTCTCTCTACTTTGCCCCCTCTCCAGCTACCAACCTACCTCTTCTCCTTCCCTTCACAAACAAACTCCACCCCAAAACAGTCCACAGTCCTTTGCTACTCAAACTCTAGTCCTCAGACCAGCACTATCAACATCACCTGAGAGATTATCAGAACTGTAGAATCTCAAGCCTTCTCCCATTTACCCTATTTACCCAGTTTCCGTCTTGCTTTGATAATGAAATTGCTATTACTCCATTAATTTTCCCAGTCTAAACAACAGTCCGTGGTCATCTAACTGGATTCTACTCACTCCACAATGAATTTATTGTAAAAAATAAATTTCAAGATGTCTAGGGTCAAAATATTAAATTCAGAATCCTCAATGATACCTTTAGATTTCTAACAGAATCTACAAAATCAAATCCAGAGAAACAGCAGGGCATTTAAAAACACAGACAAAACCTGCAAAAAATAAACATAATCCTAAATATAAGGGCCAGATTAAAGTTTACCACAGGTTAAACTATTCAAAAAAATTACACTGAAAAAGATCCTGGAGTTCAAAGGTATTTTGAACAGTTTTAGCTTTTGTTCCATAGATGAGAAGACAGAATTCTCACTCTCCATTTCTCCAGTTCTGGTCAAACTATCTATGCACACATGGCTCCCTCAAAGGTAGGAGCCCTGACACTCACCCTACCTTAGTGAGTATCTCCTTCCCTAGGATGCTTTGGTCTTGCTCTCCTGATCCTCCTCCAGCACTATAGTGGTTTTGTAGATACCCAGAAATGACAAATCAGCCAGGCCCCTTTGTTCCAGGTAATAACACTCACATAAACCATGTCTAAACTTATTCATTCAACAAATATCCCCAAGTTCCCCCACCCAGCCGCCCACTACCTCATGCCAGGCATTGTGCTAACCCTACAAATACAGCAGTGATGAGAAAAAGCACACTCCTGCAAGCATGGGCTTTAGGTCCTACAGGGAAGACAGGCTGCTTAAACAATTACAATTTGGCTCACAAATGCTGTGAAAAGTACAGAATAGTATAGTCCCCCAGCAGGAGAATCTAATCTAGTCTAAGGAGGCAGTCAGCAAAGGCAGAAAGGGTATTAAAACTACATCAGAAAAAAAGAATAGCTCACAACCAGACAAAAAGGATTGGAAGAACATATCCTACAGAGAGAAACAACACGTGTAAAAGCCTAGAACTGAAAGAGAACAAGGTGGATTCGAGTAAAGTGAAAGAAATTTTGCGCATTTCAGTGCAGAATGTCGAGGACATAGTGATGACAGGTTGGGCTAGAGAAGAAAGCAAGCGCCAAATAGTGGAGAAACTTGCAGCCTATTTTAAGAGCTGTAGATTTAACCTGAAGTAAATGAGAAGGCTTGAGTCTGGGCTACAATCTAGCTTTGAAAGTGGCAAGGCTACGACTCTAAACATGGAGTCTAACTGGGATAAATCAGGCAGGACCAAGGTCAAGGCTTCAACTCTAAACACGGAGTCTAACTGGGATAAATCAGACAGGACCAAGGTCGTGGCACTGGACTGGAGAGAAGTAGAAAGAATCCAGAGATACAAAGTAGAGTCGCCCTAATTAGGGGATTACCTGGACATTCACGATACCTCCCTGGAATGCAGCTCAGACAAAGAAGATGGTTGTGACACACAGTGAGATTCAGAGCCTCATACGAGGAAGAGCAGGGCTGATGATGTCCACCTGGAACACTGCCCTCACCTGAGCCCAGCCTCCGGAGCTCCTTGTTTCTTTCAGGCCCAGGCCCTCCCTGGTACTCCTGTGGCCCTTCCTGCTCCCTCTCTCCACCCCCATTCCTATGGGAGCCAGCTCTTGTGATAACTGAGATGTTTACATGTCTAAAGGATTGCCTTGTCACTACTAAAGCCATTTACTATATTCTGAGCTTTTTTTAACCTTAATTTCTCTGTATGTTGATGGTCTCTAATATCAGAAGATTAATTCAATTTTTATGTAATGAGTAAAGCATCTCTGATGTGTAATTATAAATGTACTTTATTTTGGAGGCTCTCATTAGAATCCATATTAAATTAGAGGCACATTTTCTAACATTCATGTACATAATGCATGTATGTTTCAAATAAATTGCAATTTTAAGAAAATTTCCATTATATTTGATAATTTATATCATAAAAGCCTATGTAAAAACTAAGATGAGAAATACTTATGCATTCATTTTCCATGCTCTTTCAGCATCCGTAAAACAGTGAATGCCCCAACATATAAACACTGAGCTCCAAAACCATGACTGGATGTCAGTTATTTCTGATGTCTCCTCAGTATGTGGTTTGGGACAGGGTGGCATGGGACAGAGGCTGAGTAAGCCAGGACCAGAAAAGTAGCAGCAATCAGGAGACAAAGACAAGCTCCGTGCTGGGTCTGGCAAAGTGCACACAGGTCACTACGATGTCCAGCCCCTTCCTGACCCCTCATCAACACCGATGTAGCTAAAAGCCTTTTCCTGAATCCAGGCTCATACAACATGAGAAGTAGGATCTGGGGCAGGTAATGGGAGTACTGAGGATTGGATCCTCAGAGTATAAAGCAGTAAAGGGGACAACAGACCAGGGGGTGGGAAAACTTAAGCATTGTCAGCTAGAGGGAAGGGAAGCTTCTAAAGCCATCTAGTCAGTCAGTTGTTTCCTAGGACCCCAAACTTAGAAAAGCTAAGTCCAACTGAAAATAATAGTGCTGCTGAGCACACCACCACCACCCACCCCCAAACACTCTAGATATGAGGTCTGCATTCAGTGAACATTTACTAAATAAACATGGAAATCAATGAACTAATCTGGTTTCATTGTCTCTCACTTTCTTTTCACTATAGCCATCTGCTCATCCAGGGCCTATCTCTCATCTATGAAGACAAAATTGTAGGGGGGAGTGGGGCGCCTTGGTGGCTGGGTCGGTTGAGCATCCGACTTCGGCTCAGGTCATATCTCACAGTTCATGGGTTTGAGCCCCACATCAGGCTCTGTGCTGATAGCCCAGAGCCTGGAGCCTGCTTCAGATTCTGTGTCTCCTCCTCTCTCTGCCCCTCCCGTGCCCATGCTCTATCTCTCTCTGTCTCTCTCCTGGGTGGTTCAGTTGGTTAAGTGACTGACTTCAGTTCAGGTCAAGATCTTGCGGTCCATGGGTTCGAGCCCCGAGTTGGGCTCTGTGCTGACAGCTCAGAGCCTGGAGCCTGTTTCGGATTCTGTGTCTCCCTCTCTCTCTGCCTTTCCCCGGCTCATGTTCTGTCTCTGTCTCTCGAAAATAAATAAACATTAAAAAAAAATTTAATTATAGGGGAAAAAGCATATACCTGACACTTCATCTATCTACTTCCCTCCCATGAATGCCAAATTACTGTATAATTGCAACTGCCCAGATTCCCCTTGCTTGTCCCACCTTCACGCACACATATACACACTCAAGTTTTAATCCTAAATCTGCTCATTGAAGTTCAACGCCATTTATCCCACTAATAAGGCCCTGCCCCTGCTACTATGTCCTCTTCAATCCCTAGTCAACAATTAAGAACACCCACTAATGCCTGTTAGTGGCCAGTCTCTATGCTCTGGGTCTCCCTCACTTACCTACTCAGACACATGAAATTCTTGCCAACGTTATGAAGCCATCTTTAACAGGAAGCTGTTGTAGAACAAAGAACATAGTTTTTCTCACTCATTTCCTCCCCTATAGATCAAGAAGACTCTCGGCTAAAGAAAAAGTAGCGCTGGTCTAATTTATTCATGACCTCCACCCCTTCTCCACTCTACAAATTAGGATGTGCTCAGATACAAGGAAGGAAACACATGGACACAATGGATTAAACCCCTGTTTGTCTTTTTAAACATTCCTAATAAAGTAATCCTAGCGTTGCTTTAATTGCTTAGCAATGTCAGGAAGGACCCAGGTTCTTTTCACCCAACTATTTCACTATCCTCAATGTGCTGGCATTAATTTCTCAATATTGCCTCACAGTTGCAAACTGGCTACCACAGATCCAGGCTCCGTATCTTCAATTGGCAGTGCCGCATACAGGAAACAAGTGGCTGACATAAAAAAAAAAAAAATTTAATTGCTCTCTTTCATGAGCCTCAGTCTATTCATACAAAGAGGCAAATCTTTATCAAAAGCTCAGAAGATTGCTTTTTACCTTTCACTGGCCCCTGCCCAACCTTAGAACAATATTGACAAAACAAATCTAAGCCCTTCATGGATTAACCCACTGGGAATAAGCACATCTCTTCAAAACAAAATTGGAGTGCTTTAGGAAGGAAGCAGAAAGCTAAATATTGAGTAGACAACTAACTGCACCTGCCACACATCACCCAAAATGATTTTGGGAAATGTGTCAATGGATTATCTGGGCTTCTTTGATCCTTCCTCCCTTCCTTCCTCCCACTACTAAGGAGCATTTAAGTAAAATTACAATGTAGCAGAATTCTAAGAACAAGTTCTATTTATCCCTTCTGTGTACAGTCTGTGTATTATTATGTTTAATAAATATAATAAAGAAGTATATCTCTCTCTAAGAAGCTGTGGGAAAATAAATCAGAATAAAGACATAGCTGAGCTCCCAAAATGCTGGATAAACTATATCATACTTTCTTATTTGTTTACTTTGCCATTTCAGCTCTGCTTTATTGAATTCTGGGTTGCTCAGTTGTTTCAATGGATAGTTGATGCTATAAATTAAGTTCCCCAGCCTCTGTCAATCTGTCAAGAAGCATCCCATTCAACATTTATTGAGGGCCTGCTGTCTCTAAACATTTGAGAACAGTTGCATATGTAAAGCAATCCTGAAAATCCCAATCAACAATATTTGATAATCTAAATATATCTAGGAGTGCCTGAGTGGCTCAGTGGGTTCAGCGTCCGACTTCAGCTCAGGTTATGATCTAATGGTTTATGAGTTCAATCCCCTCTTTGTGCTTTCTGCTGTCAGCACGGGGGGCCTGCTTCAGATCCTGTCTCTCTCTCTCTCTCTCTCTCTCTCTCTCTCTCTCTCTCTCTCTGCCCCTCCCCAGTTCATCCTTTCAAAAATAAATAAAAATGTTAAAAAATTATAAATATATCTATAATATTGTTTTGAATCTCAGGTATGGAGTTTTCTTAGAGTAAGTTACATCAGTCTTTCAAATTATATGTCTTTATCTTTTTTAATGTTTATTTATTTTTGACAGAGAGAGAGACAGAGCATGAGCAGGGGAGGGGCAGAGAGAGATGGAGACACAGAATCCGAAGCAGGCTCCAGGCTCCGAGCTGTCAGCACAGAGCCCGACGTGGGGCTCCAACTCAAGAGCTGTGAGATCATGACCTGAGCTGAAGTCGGACATTTAACCGACTGAGCCACCCAGGTGCCCCTCAAATTATGTATCTTTAAATAACAGCTGTGTTCCTTTTTTATTTTCCTATCAACCTAATACCCCCCTTTGTTAGGTTTTGTTCCTTCCCCTTTAATAGCGACTCTATCTGAATCCATCTATTTATTCTTCATTTTTCAAGTTTAAGCTAACAGATGGAGAGACAAGTTACTTCCAAACATCTGTGTGGAAACGCTTTACCTATATCTCCTGCTGCGAGTAAAACTGATTTTAATTGTAAGGTAGTTGAAGATTTCTCTCACAGGCATTGTAAGTGAAAGTTTTCGGTGTGAGAACAAGTTCTCACCTAGGTTCTCACTGTCAGGCATACTCATGTTCCAAACAAATCATGCACACCACTAGAGCAGCGGTATAAACAGACCCTTGATGGTAAACAACGGTTTTGATATCACAGATGTTCTTAAGAGTCTGTTTAAGATTACTGGAAATGTTTGTGTGCCATTCTATTAATCATATAACTGCACATAAAAAAATTAAGAATATTGATTGTGTTTGCATTCATTGAGTACAAAGAGCCCATTACCTAGAAAGACTCTAGAGAGACTAAAATGTGGCTATAAATTCTATAACACTATTTTCACTCACATAATAATGAGATTTTAGTAACATCTGTGTATTAGGTTAGCAGATTTTCCTGATAATACCCAAAAGTAAAGTTAGTGAGTACCCTATTCCCCACAGCAATCATATGTGTACTACACCTGCTAATGTGTAATCATTAGGTGACATTCCTAATGGGACAGTCATATTCTTTTCATGGCTCATTTTCCCATGCCCATCCCTGGAATATTGGGACCCACAACACCCCCAACCTCCCAGCTCTGTCCTCCCTGCAAGTCTCATCCTTGGCTGAGACTTCAACTATTACTTAAATGTCAGTGGATCCTAAGTCTATGTCTGTATTTCCAGCCTGTTCATCATCCCCTTTGACTCTAAGAACCATCCTTCCACCTTCCTTCTACATAATCCCTATATATTCAGGAACTAGCCTATACTCAGACAAACCTTAACTCCACATTTTATCCTATAAACTTATTTCTGTGTTCACTTTCAAGATTCAAAGCATTGCAATAAATTCAATAAACGGGGATTGGAGACCTCACTATCCCAAATGCCTCCATGTCCCTAATCACTCTCTGACATCATTTACAAATATCTGAAGTGTCTACTCTGAAATCGTTCCTAAATGTCTCACCTCCTTTCAGTTCTATCATGGGTTGATTTAAATTCATCATTCTTCATATGGGTTTTGGTAAAATGTTTAAAACTGGTATCCTTCCCTCGAATCATTGCTATGACCAGAAACACCTTCTTTGCTCCATGGCCATGTGACAAATATTTATTGAGCACCTACTGTGTGTCAGGCTTTGGGGTGGGCATTTAGTAGAGGGTGCTCAGCAAATCAAAGACCCACTCCTCATTGAACTTAAACTTTAGTTCAGGAGATAAGGCACCAACTAGGTAAACAAACAAATAGTCCACAGGGGATGTTTGGGTAAAAAAAAAAAAAAAAAAAAAAAAAACTAGTGGGTAATGCTATGTGTATAGAGTGGTCATTGAGGAGGTGTCATTTCGATTTTTTTAAATTTTTTTAATGTTTATTTTTGAGCGAGACAGAGAGAGAGAGAGAGAGAGAGAGAGAGAGAGAGAGAGAGACAGAGCATGAGTGGGAGAGGGGCAGAGAGAGAGGGAGACACAGAATCCAAAGCTGTCAGCACAGAGCCTGACATGGGGCTCAAACTCATGAACCTGAGATCATGACCTGAGATTAATTTGGACGCTTAACCAACTGAGCCAACTAGGCACCCCCAGGAGGTGTTATTTAGAATAAGACCTGTAGGAAGGGAAGAAGCCAGTCACAAAGAGAGTCAAAAAGACAAACATAACAAAGGTCCAAGGCTGGAAGGAAGCCCATGGTAACTAGGGCCTAATGTATGGGACATAAGGTTGTATGGGACAAGGTGGGAGAGGTAAATAGAGGTGAAATCACCCACAGCATCACAGGCCATGATCGTAAGTCTGAATCTAATGTGAAGCATGATTGGAAGCCAGGGAGAAGTTTTCAGCAAGGGAGTCACATGATCTGGTTTACATTCTTTAAAAATCACCAGAATTGTTTTCCAGTCCCAATACAAGGGTCAATTCTGTGCATCAAAAAAGTTGTATGGCTCCTGATGAATGGAGTAACCACAGGTTCCAGCTTGCTCAAGTGAGTCCTGGTTTCTGCCTATTGTCCCAGTGTAATTATTAAGAGTTCCCTGCTTCCAACTCTCACAAGGGTGGTAGGGAGACCATAAATCGCACAGTAAACTTACTATAGGGAATAAAATAAAACAGCCCTTGGGTTGACATTCAAGGTCCTTCTGAACCTGGTCCCAATTCACCTCTCTTCCTTTCTCCTACGTGGTGTTCTGGCCACTTCTGAAATGTAATGCTGCAAGTATCCTAAAAAGGCAAGTATCCTGCCTTTGATTATGTTCCTGCCTGTTGCTGCACATTCTGTGACCACTGACTAGTAGATAGATCCTTGAGGGCCAGACCTGAGAAGTCTTTCCAAAAACCAGGCAGAATGAATGGCTTCCTCCACTGTGCTTTGTCAATATCTTTATTAAAGTATTTATCATACTGAGTAAATTATTTAAAGCTACATTTTCCTGCAAGAATTGTAGGTACTCAATGGTAGGACAGCACCTTAAGTGGTTTTTTTGGGGTCCTCACCACCCACTGCATACTGGTCCATTGCTGGTCCTTGATATATGACTGCTGGATGAATTATTTAATATAAGTGTAACATAACATACATAGTAAAATGATAAGGTTGAGTAATGAGATTTAAAAATTTTTTTATCCAGTAAACTTAAAACATTACTGCCTTTACATCTACATTACTTTCATTCTCCAACTCCACCCCAATGTCTAATGTAGCCCCATTCATTAGGAAGTAACAATAAACTTTTAATGAACAACTACAAATAAAAACATCTTTATAGGGCAAGAAGAAGTCTAGTTTTAGAAAACTAACCAATTTCTAAATAATTGTGAAGATTAAATAAAACAGAATTGGTATAACCACTGTAGAAAATGGTATGGGGTTTCCTCAAAAAATTAAAAATAGAAATATTATATGATTTAGTAGTTCCACTGTTGGATATTTACCCGGAGAAAATGAAAACTTAGCAAGAAAAGATACATGTACCTCTATGGTTTTTTCAAGTTTTTATCTAAATTCTAATATATATATATATATATATATATATATATATATATATATATATATATATGGTTATGGTAAAATTGCTTTCAGGTATGGAATTTAGTGATTCATCACTTACATATAACCCCTATGTTTATTGCAGCATTATTTACAATAGCCAAGAAATGGAAGCAACCTAAGTGTACATCAATAGACAAATGTGTAAGGAAAATGTTATACACACACACACACAGAAAGAGAGAGAGAGAGGAGAGAGAGAGAAATATTATACAGCCATAAAAAGGATGAGATCATGTCATCTGAGGTATGATACTACCCTAGAAGGTATATCCTAGGGCATTATACCACCCCCCCCCCAGGGTATTATACAAGTGAAATAAGTCAGACTGAGAAAGTAATTACCACCTGATTCCTCTCATCAATAGAGTCTTAAAAAAAAAAAGAATAAACAAAAAAAAGAAATAAAGAAAAAACAAAAAAAGAATAAAAAAAAAAAGAATCTGCTTTTTGTAAAGCAGAATCAGACCCTTGACAACAAATTGATAGTTGCCAGAGGGGAGGGGGCCAGGAGACTAGGTAAAATGAGTGAAAAGGGAGGGAGATACTGGCCTCTGATATGCATTAAGTCACAGAAATAAAAGACACAGCATAAGGAATAGAGTTGGTAATATTGTAATAGCAATATAACAGGAGAGATGATGGCTATACTTATGGTGAGCACAGCATAACATATAGAGCTATGGAATCACCAAACTGTACATCTGAAACTAATGTAACATTGTGTGCCAACTATACTCAATTTATTTATTTATTTATTTATTTATTTATTTATTTATTTATTTATTTATTTTTAAGAAAGAAAGAGAGTGAGGGGAAGAAGGGCAGAGGGAGAGAAACAATCTCAAGCAGGCTCCATGCTCAGCCCGGTAGCCCAAGGCAGGGCTCGATCCCACGACCCGGGGATCATGACCCGAGCAGAAATCAAGAGTCAGACACTCAACCGACTGAGCCACCCTGGCACCCCTATACTCAATTTTTTAAAAAATTACACTAAATTAAAAATAAACAATTAAAAAAACCATAATGATATATTACCAGAAGACAATTTCATACACTCACCAGTCTCAAGCAATCCTGAACACATCCTGCTCAGAAGAAGTTTTTGACGTAATTGCAGAACTTCAGTTTCCAAGGCTTCGACTTTTGATCTCCATGTTGACTCCTGCTCAGACACCACCTTCGCAAGGTGCTCTGTGTATTCTCTGCTGCTTTTGTCTGCTGGTTTTGAGCGGATAATGGCCACAGCCAGAGCCAGCTTTGAAGTTCTCAAATACCATGCTTGATCATCCATCCTGGCTTTTGTCCCTATGAGTTAGTAAGGAAAAAAGTTACAGAAATTCCTTTTAACTTTTGGAGTGCATTTCATTTGCTCAAAATTGATTTTGCAGAGTACCACTAATTAGTAAGTTTGTAATACAACTTGACACCAAGTAACAGAAAAAAATTTCTCAGGAACTGAAAAGAGTACGAAAAATATGCAAAAGTAAAATGCACATACATGAATACTAAGTGTATTAAAATTCAAAACCACAGGTTCAGACAATCTGACAAATTCTTGGGGTGGAAAAAACACACATTAATTCATTTAGTGTTTTCTAACCAGAGGCACACTTCAGAATCTCTAAGGGAGGTTTTTAAATACATACATTTACATATATTTGGTCCCAGCTCCCCAAAATTCAGATCTACCAAAGCTGGGATAGGCACTGAGGCTCTTACATTTTGAAGGGTCTACTCTGTAATCAGAACCACTAAATTAAACCATTTCTTTAAACGTAAGCCCTTCTGTTCCAACTCATTCTGCTAAGTCTCACAGTCCCTGCTTCCCGATTGAACCATTAACTACTTAGTACTACATTGCTGCCTTTAACCACGCCCCTCCAATGATACTGAGAACAATCTTTAAAATATTTGCATCGTTTAAATTGTGGCTCTGCTCTGATTCTGTGCCTCCAAAGATTTCCAACTGCCACCATGAGCGTACTTTTCCAAAGTAGTACTACATCACAGTCTAACTATAGGAATGTATCTGTGAGGACACACACTGCCTTCACTGGATGAATACGACAACCGATACCGAAGTATAAACCCCTTGTGGACCTCCACAAGGGGGAGCTTGGCACATAAAATGTGCTGCATAAAAATTGGTAATGAATAGCACAATGGTCCAGAAAATTTAGGACTTTGGTTGCCACATCTATTCTACTAACAAGTTCAAATTCTTTACTCCACATCTCACACTTTATTTTCTTCCATTTCTCAAGCCTATCCTTCCACTGTGGTTAAATCACATTCATACAAATAGATGCACACAGTCAGTCTCAGCTCGTTCCCATTCACATCTCTGCTCTGGAATTTTCCCCAGTTGTGACACTATGACTCTCACAGCTGCCAAGGTCCTGCTGTGCATCCTTCAAAAAACGATTCATATACCACCATATCAAATCCTTTCAGATTTATTACCACCCACAAAACTGTGTACCTATCTGATATTCTATAGTTTACACTGAAAATACACAATCTAAGAGGAAGCATAATGCTGTTTTATTATAATTAAGAGCAACACAGAAATGTATGTATGATATGCTCATAACAGAATAATTTATAATTGAAAACTGGGGCTAACAACCAAATAGTTAATAATGATACGACCATTCATATGAATACTATCTATCCAAATAGGGTTTTCAGAGATATTCTTTATTAGCATGAGAAAGTACTAATGATATGCTGACTGTTAAAACAGTGGGGGCACAAAATTATATATATGTAGTAGGATCCCAATTATGTAAGAAATGGGAAATACAAAAAATGTAAATGGGATTTATCTCTACTATAGAGTGACTGATTTTTATTTTCTTGAAGATACTTCTCTGAATTTTCCTAATTTTCACCAATGAACATATGATTATAATTAGAAAAAAATGATGAAGAATAGATTTCCAAAAGAAGGTATACCTGCTATACTTTTAGCCTTTTATAGCTGTATAATACACCCAGGACTAGATACTGTTAACATAGACAAACTAATTAGAATTATAGCTCCGCGTATTTTAGCTTTCACAGCAACCATTTCACTTGGCTGGTTCATCCCTCATCTGCTGTGTCAGCAATGGTGAACAGCACCTCTCAGTGCTTCAGGAAACACCTGTGTGCCAAGAGCACAGAGCATGGATGACCCTCCCCAAAGAAATAAACCTACTGGGCACCTGGGTGGCTCAGTCGGTTAAGCCTCTGCCTCTCGGTTTTGGCTGAGGTCATGATCTCAAGGTTTGTGGGTTCGAGCCCAACATCAGGCTCTGCACTGATAGCATGGAGCCTGCTTGGGATTCTCTCTCTCTGCACCTCCCTTGCTCTCTCACATGCTCTCTCTCAAAATAAATAAACATTTAAAAAAAAAAAGAAATAAGCCTACTATCAGATGTAACAGTCCTGACAAAAAATAAAAATAACGATAATGAAAATAATACGTAACTTATTTAAAGTATTTTGGTTAGAAAAGGATCTGATATTCACTTGTGAATGGTGGGAATCCAGGCTAAAACCTGAAAAGAAAAAAAAACCTGTTTATTAGCACAAGACAACAAAGTTCTCTGGATAGCAGAAAACACAGCAAACTCCCTGTTGTCTTGCAAAGATATTTAATTAATTGATTTAAGCGAGCAGATTAATTAAATGCTCTGATTTTTAAGTCATCATATGTGATTTGTTAATCGTCTTCAAACCATGCTGAATATCAGTCAACAACATAAAAGGATCAAATTATAAAGTCCTTCTGGATTAAAACTATCCCAGGGTCACTTGTCTGAACATTAATTAGAATTGTACCACAAGTGAAGAGAAACAATTGCTAATAGATATGTTGGTACAGCCTTCTATCATATAAATTACACTAAAAAAACACAAAATTACAACCTACAGCTGGACAGAACCTAGACAGAAGCTTTTTATTTTAAATTTTTTTTTCAACGTTTATTTATTTTTGGGACAGAGAGAGACAGAGCATGAACGGGGGAGGGGCAGAGAGAGAGGGGGACACAGAATCGGAAACAGGCTCCGAGCCATCAGCCCAGAGCCTGACGCAGGGCTCGAACTCACGGACTGCGAGATCGTGACCTGGCTGAAGTCGGACGCTTAACCGACTGCGCCACCGAGGCGCCCCGACAGAAGCTTTTTAAACTGCTTCCTCGTATTTTGGAGTGTGTGTGTGTGTTTATACACATGTGCTGTTTTTATCTAAGAAGAGCATTCCTATTCTCAGAGTGCCATTTGCAAGGTAAAGATAATTCTATTTCCCCTGAAAATTCATGGGAAAAAAGATGAGCTTCCCAAACACATTCTATACTTAATTGAAGAAAGATCAGTAGTAACTTTCAGAAAGTCTTTTTAAAATTCAATTTATGCTCAAATAATTATCGTAAATAATTAAAACGAACGTTTAATGTTCCCCAAGAAGGTATTTAGTGTCTCTGAATTCTTAACAGCAGAAAACACAAAATTTTAACAGTGGTTTTAGAATAGAACATTAGTTCAAAATGAGCTATCTTTTTTCTTTACAATTGGGAACAGACCTTACCATGGCAAGGTCCCCCATAGGGCTACAGAAAAATCTAGTCACATTCCCCAGGACCCCTGTATTCTCCTTCTGGCAATGCATGCAGAAATGGCTACTCTGTAAACAGTGCTCTGGCGATGTTTACCTGCCCTATTTCTCCTGCCCTCATTTTCCCCTACCAAACTTTGCATCAACTAACCAATTCTCTGAACTGTCAAACTGTTTTGAATTAGAATTCTGAATTCCTTTTTTAAAGATTTTATATTTTTAAGATTTTATTTATAATCCTGAATTCTAAAGTTTGTTCATCCCTAAGATCAGCGATGAAAATTCCATAAACTAAAGAGCCCCAGATAATTTCTATGTAAGAAGTGAAATTTTAAATTTAGGTAACCAATCAGAATATTTCTCTAATGTGTATCAAACACCTTAAAAATATGTATCCCCCTTTAGGCCAGCAATACAAATTCTAAGATTTTATCTTAAAAAAATGACCAGGACTACATACAAAATTTTGTGCCCATAGATGATCCTATAGGATTATTTATAACTACCAAAACAAAACAAAACCTGTCACCAGCTTGAACACTTAACAATAAAGTGACATAATGCATTAAATTGTGACATAATGTACAATTGAACTGAAAATGTTTTTTAAAACATTTAAAACTATGGGAAAATATTTCCTACATGTTGTTAACTGCAGAGTAAACATAAAACAGTAAGTGAAGTAAAACTGGAAACTGGGGGAGAAATCCATAGACTGAGATTGATATGCTGATAGATGTAGAGATAGGAAGGAGGAGGGGAGGAGGAGGGAAAGAAAACAGGTAAAGAGAAAAGGAAGAGGGAGGGAGATAGATTAGGGTTATTCACCAAAACAAACAAAACACTGTGAATTGAGTAAGTCTGATTTCATTTTCTTGTTTATACTTTTCTACAGTTTCCAAGTTTTCCACAATAAATATTTATAAAACATGTTATATACAACAGAAAAATGTCTACTCATACAAATATATTTCCTATCCTATACTTTTCAAATTACATGTTATATGAAAAATGAAGACGCGTTTTAAATGAAGCCTCAAGTCTACAACCTGTCATTTTATGGTTGTGATGAGAGGCTCCGGCCTGTAGAGCTCACCTCAATTCTGAGACATCTTCAACTGTAAAATACACCACCAGTTCAACTACAGCTTGAGAGAAGGTGAGTGGGATAAGAATGAAATCACAGCACACTAAACCTACTCAGAAATTTTAAACTAGGAGAGTACCTTCAGAATTGAGGAAACACAGTCAATGGAATAAACATTCTGTTCCATAAATTCTCAAATTTCCATCCCTCATCAGCTTTCCCCAAATTCCACCAAGCCTGTGGACTTCAGACCTTTTCATGTCCACAAGTAGATACATGCCCCTTCATTCAGATGTGTTTGGTGTTACTCCCACTAATCCAAAGGACACCGTGGATTTTGGAGGTGGGGCAGAAAAACTTTATTCAATATGACTAACCAGCAGGCTACTAGCCATTTTACTCCCAATGCAGACTGGCTACTAAATACTTGAATGAGTACGAGTCAGTGAGTGAATTAATGAATGAATATATCAGTATAGGTCAGGCAGTCACAAAAGGGTGCTTGACCAGCTCTTAACCCTGGCTCTCATAAGAAAGTCTTTGTTAATCACATACTAGGGAGCATGGCACTAGAGGGAGAATGGATTAGGAGCGTAATTTTTAGTTAACCTGAAGGACCACATCAGTTTCTCTTGACTCTGTGACACATCCTTTCCTGACTACTTCCAGTGAATCTATTCCCTCTAAACTTACACGTTTCTACAGTATACCCTTAAACTTTCACCAAAATAATCCTTGAGTAAAGAAAATACAAGAAGGGCACCCGGGTGGTTCAGTCGTTTAACTGTTCAACTTCAGCTTGGATCACAATCGCCTAGTTCTTGAGTTGGAGCCCCATGTCAAGCTCTGCTTTGACAGTGCAGAGACTACTGGGGATATTCTCTCTCTCTCTCTCTCTCTCTCTCTCTCTCTCTCTCTCTCTCTCTCAAAATAAATAAATAAAAATGTTTGGGGCGCCTGGGTGGCTCAGTAGGTTAAGTGCCCAACTCTTGACTTCAGCTCAGGTCATGATCTCACAGTGCATGAGTTTGAGCCCCATATCTGGCTCTGCACTGTCAGGGCAGAGCCTTCTTGGGATTTATCTCTCTCCCTCTCTCTCTCTGCCCCTCTCCCACATGATTGCATGCTCTCTCTCTCTCTCTCTCTCTCTCTCTGTCAAAATGAATAAACTTAAAAAAATTAGGGGCGCCTGGGTGGCGCAGTCGGTTAAGCGTCCGACTTCAGCCAGGTCACGATCTCGCGGTCCGGGAGTTCGAGCCCCGCGTCAGGCTCTGGGCTGATGGCTCAGAGCCTGGAGCCTGTTTCCGATTCTGTGTCTCCCTCTCTCTCTGCCCCTCCCCCGTTCATGCTCTGTCTCTCTCTGTCCCAAAAATAAATAAACGTTGAAAAAAAAAATTTTTTTTTAATTATATAAAAAAAGAAAATACAAGAAAGCTAAAATCTAGTTCATACACAGGTTTATATAAGAGGGTAAGCTATAAGGGAAAAAAGCCAGATTTAATGTCATGTGGACCCTATAATAAATACTTGCCTTCCTCATAAATCAAGAAATGGAAGAACATTCCCTAAATCACTGAGATGAATATGATAGGACAAAGTGAGTACAGGAGGAAGTTCCTATGTACTATGATGATGGAATATGCAATTATCAAGTATCAGTCCGGGACAGAGCAGAGTTATGGCAATGCCAGAACAGTGAGATATCACAAGACTTTTTGGATAATTAATTTCAGTAAAGTTTGGACAAGGTCTGACATCTGATTTTTGGATTAGATCCAGCTGAAAATTCTCTAATTATTGTTATAGTTTCAGCACACACTTACTGTGAAGTGCTCAGCAGATTAACATCACGTGAAATTTTACATAAAAGAATCAGGAGTTACTCAAGATTTCAAATCTCTCCACTTTATTAAGGGGGCCTTTAAAACCCTTCCCAGCAAAGAGAATCTGTTGAGGACAAGAGGCAAGTAAAGATAAAAGGATCCTTGCATTTTTCCTCTTGCTGAAAAAGTTAACTAATCCTAGATTTTAATTGTCTCCAGAGTCTCTTCACACTGTTTTCTTTTTATGCAAATCCCACCCTCCCTTTTGACGCCTCAATGATTTTTTTTTTTTTTTTGTCACAGACAAGATTTTCTCTGGATTCCAGAAAGAGATGTTGCAGAATTTCATGTGGGAAAAATGCATCACACACATTTTATAAGGCAGCAAAAAGTACACTGATTCAGAAATGCAAAGTCATATATATATAGCACAATCCTCAACCATCTTCCACTGCATAAATTCTCAGAAGGGAAAAGGACCTGATATCTACTACTAACACATGTTTTAAAATATAATTCAGAAGGACTGCAGGCGTTTCCTAGTTACACTAGTATTTCACACACGGATATGGACATAATCCTCATCACAAAAACAAACCTCTTGTTCTCACTAGGTATATTAAAAAATCTGATAATCTACAGAACTCAAACCCATAAACTCCACAAATTTGGAATCTGTATGTGGCTATACTCTGGACATGGAAAAAGCTATGTGTCAGAAAATGAGGAAGACTCTAGGATGAAACCAGAAGCCAAAGAAAGAGCCAGAGGACGCAACTGAGAAAGGGTCAGCCAATACCAGCCGAGAGGAACAGGTGGTTGCTGGAGACCCACGGAGCCAGGGCCTGAGCTGCAGGGAAAACAGGAGACTAAGGAAGGAGGTGGTGAGGCAGAGTCTCCTGGAAGAAGTAAATAGCCCTATCCAAAAGAGTCCCATTTTGGAAATCAGATTTGTTTTCTAACTGCTATAACATAGTATCTTCTCTACTTCCCATCTGTGCATACTTAATACATGAAGCCAAGAAAGTGCGAGAAGCTCCACAGAACTTTCCTCAAGGCTGAAAAAGTGCCTCAATTCTCATCTCTCTCCCTCACTGAAATCTCACCAAGGTGACCACCACGAATTTCAGACAACTGACAATGCTTCATGCTCCTCATAGGCTTCATTTTACAAATACATCTAATACTTCTGCTACATTCTACTTAGATTTACATTTAATAAGGGTGCCCAGGTGGCTCAGTTGGTTAAGCATCTGACATTGGCTCAAGTATGATCTCACAGTCCATACGTTCAAGTCCTGCATTGGGCTGTGTGCTGACAGCTCAGAGCCTGGAGCCTGCCTCATATTCTATGTCTCCCTCTCTCTCTACCCGTCCCCTGCTTGTGCTCTGTCCTTTCTCTCTCTCAAAAATAAATAAACATTAGAAAGTAATAGAATTCTACTTTTATTAGCCTAAAATAACCTACTAAAAGAGAGGGAAGGCTTCACAAATACTGAGCACATTGATTCTCGACATCCTCTCACACATGATGTCCTCTGAATTTTTGTCGCTTTAAACTCAACCCCTCAACATGTTCCAGACAATAAACACACAAAGCCTTTGTTGCAGGCAAGCCATCACTAAAGACTGGTCTTCAGGCTTTCATCTACAACTGTTTCATCAACATCCCACCTGCTCCAGCCCAGACCCTCAACCTAGTCCTATGGCATTGTAGACTCTGAAATCAGACACAACACAGAATGTGCATCCTGTATCAATACAATGCTCTTCTCTACCAAGAACCTGTCAGTTCACTGGATTCATGTTGCCCCACTTAGTACCACTACAACAACTCCTAACCAACTGAGGAATATCAGAAGAAACTGCAGGCCATTCCAGAAGATCAGCACAACAAAAAACAGCATAAGGCACTTGTCCCTGGCACCAGGTAATGGCATCTGGAGCAGGAATGGGCCCCCAGCTTTCCTTCCACCATTGTAACCAATACCTATCTCCACTCATGTAACAGGAACCATTCAAGGTCAAAAGCATCGGCAGTCCTGTGGCCTAACTTTTGTCTACTTTTCCCAGGCAGCTATATCAAACTTCCCAAACTCCGTTTCTTCTACCCATCAGAACTTGCTGTCCTCCTTAAAATTTAGATCTGACCAACCCAAGATTACCAACCCAAATTCATGATAGCCAAGAAACGGCCTCATAATGACACCATGGCCAGGCTTGAACTTTGGTGTCCATGGAAAATATAGGCAGAACACCACTGCATGGATGTCTATTTTTTCTTTTTTAAGTAATGCCATTTGTATTAAGAATTTCTAGGGGCACCTGAGTGCTCATTGGTTAAGCGTCCAACTTCGGCTTACTTGCAAGCACCCAACTTGCAGTTCACGGGTTCGAGCCCTGCATTGGGCTCTGTGCTGACAGCTCGGAGCCTGGAGCCTGCTTTTGATTCTGTGTCTCCCTCTTTCTCTGTCCCTCCCCCGCTTGTGCTCTGTCTCTCTCTCTCAAAAATAAATAAAGATTTAAAAAAAATTAAAAAAAGAATTTCTAGAACCTTTTTAACATGCTATTTTTTAACCACGAAAGAGGTCTTTCATTGAAAATAATATCAATATATTTCATCTTGTAAATGGGATACTCATTTGGTTACTAGCCTTAGCTGTATCAGTAACCAGCCTTAGCTATATCAGTGTTCAGTTTTACTCCAGGGTAATCAATTAAAGTTCTTTGTTTAAGCCATAGGAATTTCTCAAAGTAGCTCATGCTATAAAAGAAATTCAGATCTTTAACTCGTCAGACTTTCAATGCCTAAATCTATTTGTCCTTTCAATTACTACAAGAAAATAGTCAGAGTTGAATTTTATCCCCTTACCAATTTTACTGAAATAGAGAAAATAAAGAATATTCACTAACTTACATATATATTTGGCAATTTATTTCAAAAGAAAACTTCTACCTAGATGCTCTACCTAAGTTATTTGATCTGTGTCTGAAGGGCTAAAGTACAAATATGTAGGCTAAGGTAATTAACTTTTTTCAGACAAGGATGGATTGAAAATACAAATAGCAAACGTAAGAAATATGGACTGCCTCTATATCAGACAAAAGAAACTTCATGACAAGAAAATATTACCAGAGATTAGAGAAACATTTCCTATGATTTTAAAAAGGTCATTAATCAGGAAGATGAACAATC
Source organism: Felis catus (assembly GCF_018350175.1). Taxonomy (NCBI): domain Eukaryota; kingdom Metazoa; phylum Chordata; class Mammalia; order Carnivora; family Felidae; genus Felis; species Felis catus. Next base: position 69,636,343 of record NC_058372.1, on the reverse strand, counting down.
CTAAATGTGTATGCACATAATGGCAATAATAGAACTTCCAAATACATGAAGAAGAACTGAAAGAACGTGAGGGAGAGTGACAAATGCACAATCATATGTGAAGATTTCAACACACTTCTTTCAGCAATTGATAGAACAACTAAATCCTGAAGAGTAACGATGATGATATAAAAGATTTGAAAAATACTACCAACCATCCTGAACCAATTGATGCTTATAAAAGTTCACATGGGATATTCAACAAAGCAGATCATATGCTGAGACAAAGCAATTCTCATTAAATTTCAAAAGATTGAAATCTTAGAAAACATGTTCTCTAAGACAAGAAAAACAATTATAAATGTGTAGAAAAATCTCTCAAATATTTGGAAAACAAACCACACATTTCTAAATAAAATAAGAGACAAAGAAAAAATTATAAACAGAATTAGAGTATATTTAAAACTGAAGAATAATGAAAACACAACTTATTAAACTTTAAGAAAGGAAACTAAAACAGCTTGTAAAAAAATAATAGCTTCAAGTATCTATTTTATAAAAGAAGAAAGGTTTAAATTCAATGACCTACATTTCTACATTAGAAAATAAGAAAAATAATAACAAAAAAAAAAAACAGAGGAAGTGAAAGGAAGGATGTCATAAAGATATAACCAGAATGCAATTAAGTAGGAAATTGCAATCAAGAAAATTAACAGGCAAAGTTAATTTTTAAAAAAGATTAATAAAATTAATAAATGTCTAGTGGCACCTGGGTGGCTCAGTCGGTTAGGTGTCTGACTTCGGCTCAGGTCACGATCTCGTGGTCTGTGAGTTCGAGCCCCACGTCAGGCTCTGTGCTGACTGCTCAGAGCCTGGAGCCTGTTTCCGATTCTGTGTCTCCCTCTCTCTCTGACCCTCCCCCGTTCATGCTCTGTCTCTCTCTGTCTCAAAAATAAATAAACATTAAAAAAAATTAAAAAAAATTAATAAATGTCTAGGACTTATCAAGAAAAAAAGAGAAATAGCACCATCATACCAAGATCAGGAATAACAGAAAGAATTTCCTGTATATCCTCTAGCGATTAAAAAATGAATGCAAAATTACCAAAAATAATAAAACACCTAGCAATAAACTTAACCAAAGAGGTGAAAAGCCTCTACTCTAACACTGATGAAAGAAATTGAAGATGATACAAACAAATAGACATTCCATGCTCATGGATTGGAAGAACAAATACTTTTAAAATGTCAATACTATCCAAAGCAATCTACAGATTTAATGCAATCTCTATTAAAATACCAACAGCATTTTTTACAAAACTAGGACAAACAGTCTGAAAATTTGTATGGAACTACAAAAAGACTCCAAATAGCCAAAGCAATCTTGAAAAAGAAAAGCGAAGCTGGAGGCATCACAATTCCAGGCTTCAAGTTTATTACAAAGCTATAGTATTCAAAACAGTATGGCATTAGCACAAAAATAGACCCATAGGTCACTGGAAAAGGATAGAAAGCCCAGAAACAAGCCCATAATTAGATGGTCAAATAATCTTTGACAAAGGAGGCAAGCATATGCAATGGGAAAAAGACAGTCTCTTCAATAAATGGTTTTGGGAAACTGCATACAATAGAATGAAACTGGACTACTTTCTTACACCATACAAAAATAAATTCAAAGGTGATACACCTAACTGTGACACGTGCAACATAAAAATCCTAGAACAGAGCACAGGCAATAATTTCTCAGAGATTGGCCATAACAGCATCTTTCTAGGTATGTCTTCTGGGGCAAGGGAAACAAAAGCAAAAATAAATTACTGGCACTACATCAAAATAAAAAGCTTCTGCAAAGCAAATGAAACATAAAAAAAACTAAAAGACAACCTACTGAATGTGGGAAGATATCTGCAAATGACGTATCTAATAAAGGATTTGTATCTAAAATATATTAAAAAGTGTGTACAACTGAAAACCCCAAAAACAAATAATCCAATTTAAAAATGGGCAAAAGATGTGAACAGACATTTCTCCAAAGGAAATAGATGGCCAACAGACACATGAAAAAATTCTTAACATTTCATCAAGGAAATGCAAATCAAAACCAAAATGAGATATCACCTCAGACCTATCAGAATGCCTAAAATCAAAAACACAAGAAACAAGTGTTGGCCAGGATGTGGAGAAAAAGGAACCCTCATGTACTGTTGGTGGTAATACAAACTGGTGCAGCCATGGTGGAAAGCAGTATGGTAGTTCCTCAAAACATTAAAAATAAAATTACCCTACTGGGTCTTTACTCAAAGAATATGAAAACAGTAATTCAAAAGGATATATGCAACCTTAAGTTTACTGTAGCATTCTTCACAATAGACAAATTATGGAAGCAGCCCAAGTGTCCATTGACAGATCAATGGATAAAGAAGATGTGGTATGTGTATATACATACACACAAATATATATATATATGTATATATATATATGTGTGTGTGTGTATTTATATATATATGTGTGTGTGTATGTATATATATATATATGTGTGTGTGTGTGTGTGTGTGTGTGTGTGTGTGTATGTGTGTGTGTGTGTGTGTGTGTGTACAAAAAGGAACGAATTCTTGTGATTTGCAACAACATGGATGGATGTAGAGAATACAATGCTAAGTGAAATAAGCCAGTCAGAGAAAGACAAACACCATACGATTTCACTGATATGTGGAACTGAAGAGTCAAAACAAACTAACGAAGGAAAAAGAGAGAGAGAAAGAGAGAGAAACCAAAAAAAACAGATTCTTAAACACAGAGAATAAATAGTTCCCAGAATGGAGGTGAGACGGGCAAATAGGTAAAGTGGATTAACAGTACACTTATCCTGATGAGCACTGAGTAATATATGGAATTGTTGAACCCCTATATTGTACACCTGAAAGGAATAGAACACATATGTTAAGTATATTGGAATTAAAATTTTTATTTTTTTCAAATGTTTATTTATTTTTGAGAGAAAGAGCGTGAGTGGGGAAGGGGCAGAGAGAGAACCCCGAGCAGGCTCTGTGCTGTCAGTGCAGAGCCCAGTGCAGTAGGGCTCAATCCCACAACTGTGAGATCATGACCTGAGCCCAAATCAAGAGTCAGGTGCTTACCTGACTGAGCCACCCAGTGGAACCTCAGAATTAACATTTTTTAAAAACTCATGCAAAATTATGAACAATCTATGTTAATAAATTAGAGAATTTACAGTGAAATATACTGACCAACACTGACAAAAGAAGACAAAGAATTCTCAGTAGCCCTCTGTTAAAGAAATTGAACATTTATTAAAAATCTCACACTCAGAGTGCCTGGGAGGTTGGGTAAGCATGATCTCATGTGAGTTCCTGCATTGGGCTCTGCACACTGGCCTGCAGGGAGCCTGCCCGAGATTCTCCCTCTCTCCCTTTCTCTCCTCCTCCCCCACTCGTGCTCACTCTCTCTCAAAATAAATAAGCTTAAAAAATTAATAAAAAAAATACTAAAAAGTAACATTTTAAGAATACAGTATATAATACATATAACATACAAAATATGTGTTAATCGACTATGTTATCAGTAAGGCTTCTAGTCAATAGTAGGCTATTTGTAATTAAGTTTTGGGAGAGTCAAAAGTTATACTCAAATTTTCAACTGTGTAGCAAGATCAGGGCCCCCACTTCCCACATTGTTCAAGAGTCAGCCATATACACATTAGAACTGTTTTTTAAAAGGGTCCCAAAAGGGGGCCCCTGGGTGGCTCGCTTGGTTAAGCGTCCGACTTCGGCTCAGGTCATGATCTCATGGTCCGTGAGTTCGAGCCCCGCGTCGGGCTCTTTGCTGACAGCTCAGAGCCTGGAGCCTGTTTCACATTCTGTGTCTCCCTCTCTCTCTGCCCCTCCCCTGTTCATGCTCTATCTCAAAAATAAATAAACGTTAAAAAAATTTTTTTAAATAAAAAATTAAAAAATAAAAATAAAAAATAAAAAAGGGTCCCAAAGCCCTTTAAAGATAAACAAGGCTAGAATTAGGGTGCCATTCATAAAATTCTTATCAGAATCTGAACACTAAAGGATACAATGTGTTTTGGCAAAAAGCTTATATGTCACTTAAGGCATAAGCCAAAATCCACTTCTTCCTGAAAGCCTTCCCTAACCACTTCAGCCCATAGTAATTCTCCCTTTTTCCAACAACTGGGGTACCTGTCAACCGAACCACTTATGCTGGCTATTCAATAACCATCTGCTTTTGTCTTTTCTTTCTGGTAGGATTAAGTTCCTTGTAACTCAGGGCCTATGTCGCCTTTCCCTTTTTCACTCCTCCACCCACACCCCCAAGAGGGTCTGAATAAGTAGGTATATTCTCAGTTGGATTGGGTCGCAGAGCCAAGGCTCAGGCTTCAGAATGAAGGGACTGCAAGCTGAACCCAGCTCTGTCCTTTGCCAACTGAATGACAAAGTAATTTCTGCATCTCATGTTATCCATAAAATGGAAAATATATTAGTAATATTCTCATATGACTGTTCTGCAGACTCAAGTAAAACATGATTGTAAAGCATATGAGATAGTACCTGGCATATGGTAAGCACTCAAGGATTGTTATTTTTATCACTACTAGGACGGTTACTACCATTACAGCTATGCCATTACGCTACTATTTATTAGGAGGGGAGAAATGAGTCTTGGAACCACATGATTCCTAATTTTGTGCTCTCCTACCCAATTTTATTAGTTTAACCATTACATTGATCAACGTCTCCTTGACATCCAATTAGTAAGCTGGAATCCAAATGCAGTTCTGGTATAACTAGAAAAACAATTAGTCAATTCTGTGCCCAAACTGTTCACTTCCCTAGACAAGGGTAATTGTTTACTTAACAAAAGCTTTTATCATAATTGTTGTTATTAATTAAAAGTTTACATTGGCCTTGTACCTGTGATGTCTCCAGTGGAATTATTTTTGTTTCATTCCCATATTTTGTAAAATCATAAAGACATTTTCATACATCTACCACAAATACAGATTCTTCTAAAACATATTCCCTTTCCCATTTAAAACATGAGACATAAATAAACAATGCATTCATGTGGACATTATTTTCCCATGCCAAGTGTATTTGCAATGCTTTGGTATTTAGCAATGATAGATTTATAGCATTCTGCTGAAAGCTCCTTTGTGATTCAAATACACTTTAGAGCAAATTAAAAATAAGTTCAAATAAGGAGCTGCAGAATTTTTCAGGCATTCTTACCAAACATGATTCTGCAGATTTCAAATCAGAAGAGTTGGACCCAGCACTAGCTGCTGACAGCATTATTTGATCTCAGTAGACGTGCAAACGCTCAACAACAAGAAAGCATGTCAATAATTCATAGATCTAGAGTCAACTCTCCTGGGTAAGGAAAGAGTATCTTTTTTTTTTTTCCCCTACGTCCCAAGACACGACTCTGCTGTGTGAGAGGAAATTCTTCCCTCTTCAGCCTGCCAGTAGACACATCACCTGTTACAATCAGATGTTTTGCTGACTTCAATTGTTTAGTCCATTAAGACCAGGCAACCAGTTAGCTCAATGTACAAGTCACTAAACCACAGACGACAACAATCAGTCTGGAAATTCAGCACTCCTTGCAACCCCAGGAATCTTAACCCCACAATCTACTTCAAATAGATGAATAAGGTTTTACTAACCCAACCTTGAGATCCATGTCTAGGCAGGTAACATGGTTCCTAGACTCTGTTCACACTGGGAGGCAAGCTGAGATCCCAGCACCTCTCTGGCCCTACTTAGTCTCCTATCTGTAGGGCCTAAATACATCTGCACTTCTGTCTTATCCTCCATCCATGAACTCAAAACAAAACAAACAAAAACATATTAATGCAGAAACAGCCAACTAGGTAGGGCTGTGTACTTTGAGACAAAAGTTGTGGTTGTAAGATACACTATGGATCAGAAATCAGGATGGCGAATAGCTATAGTGAGCACATTAACAGGAAATTCAGTGAGCAATTGCTATTTTAAAATAAAAATTTATATTCATTTACCCACCAAACTATAACCCTGAGTCATTAGAAACTGAAGACAGTGATAATTTTTTTTTTCATTTTCAGTAACATTTCTTAATTTGAATATTCTACTATTTTACTCCAGGAGTCCAGCTCAGATAACTGTTCTGTCAGAAAATACCCTTGTAGCACAAGGAAATTGACTGACCAATTAATTTATGAAATCGAAACATTAAAATAACAATTAAGGGGTGCCTGTGGCTTACTCAGTTGAGTGTCCAACTCTTGATTTCGGTTCAGGTCATGATCCCAGGATCGTGGGATCAAGCTTGAGATTCTCTCTCTCTCTCCCTTTGCTCCTTTCCCCCACTCATGCTCTCTTTCTCTCTAAAATAAAAATTAAAAAAATTTTTAAAGTAAAAATTTTAAAGGAACAATTCGTAAATGTGCCAACTATACTCTACACCAGAAACAGAAACATGATGGTAATTCATTCCTTTATTCAGTATTTTTCTATTGCCTCCTATGTCCAGAGAATATAGCAGTGATGGAAACAGGTGAGTTCCTGAGCTCATAGTCTAGTGGACGGAGTCACAAAATAAATAAGTAAAATACATGTGTGCCAAATTGTGATGAACACAGCTGAGAGAACTCATGCAGGTAAGATGAAGGGAGACAGTAAGAGACTGATTGCAATTTTAAATACAGTAGTCAAGAAGGGCCTCAATTGGCAGATGACTTTTGAACAAAGATGCAAAGGGAGGTAAGTAAACAAAGTTATGCTGACATGGAAGAGTGTAGAAGAAGAGGCCAAAGAGAGGGAAGCTGACAGGCCTGAGGCCAGGGCCATGATACACGGAGCTTCTTCCCAGCACCATACTGCTGTATTTTAAGGAAATTATTATTCCTATGTTATGAATGAGGGTCTGAAGCTCAGGTCTTTTGCCACTTGCCCAAGGTCACACAGTTAGTAGTGCTGACACCTTAACCTAGGTGCTACAGCTCAGTCGAGAAGTCTTTCCACTGTACCAGTTGCCACACTGCTGCGTCCAGTTCTATATACCACAACTCATCAGCAGCAACCGATTAAACAGGATGGTCAGAATGGGTGATTGCAAGAGCAAGGGCTCTGGAGACAGCACATGGAGTTGCTGTAGAAAGAGAAGACTCTAGGCACAGCAGCATCTGAAAGGCTGCCAGACCAAAGAGGGAAGAGAGGTGTTCAATAATCCTCCAGAAGGCAGAACTAGGACAAGTGCATGGAAATTACAGGGAGACAAGTTTCCAATAAATAGATGAATACTGGAAGTGCCAGTATAGGAGCTGTCCAACAATGGAATGGGCTATCCTGTGAAGTTATGAAACTCCAATTACTGGAGTTACTCAAGCAGAGGCAGAATGGCCATCTGTCTGAGATGAAGACAGATTTCTACACTGATGTGAAAGCTACGTGGATTGACTGGTCTTACCCAATTCTGAGTCCGCAATTATACAAGCATCGGGGCAGTGTGGCGTACAGTGAAAAGTTCCAGCTGTGAAATCAGACAGCTTCACTAAAATCCAGTCTCCACCACTTATAAGTATTAAGCTTTGTGCACTCAACCCCTGCAAGCCTCAGTTTGCTTATCCGAAAAAAAAAAGGCAAATACAGAAGCTGCTTCATAGGGGTTATTGAGAGAATTCAATGACATATATAACCCATGTAAAGTACTTAACACAGTGCCTGGCACAGAGTAAAAACTCAGTGACATTTAGCCTAATAGGTAAGTATACTGGGAAGCCTGTGTACAAAATGTATATATATATATATATATATATATATAAGAGGTGTGCAAATTTCTCTCTCTGTTTTAATCTTACTCAGTGGCAAGAAGAGTTCAATGTCCAAAGCTGAATCGTAACAGCAGAGTAAATTACAACATGATGATACTAACAATAATAGTCATAATAAACACATAAACAGTCAGCCTCTTAGACTAATCATTTCATATTATGTCTCTCTTCATTAACAGGAAATATACAGATATCTTTTAAACATTTGATACACGAATTTAAAACTAATGAAAGAAAAATCAACATTTTCTTACTTAAAACAATTATGAAAAATTTAGAGTCTTTCAGCAGGAAAAAGAACACCTAACAATCTGCAGCCGTATTCAATGTGCGTGTGTATATGCAAATACTCAAGTGTACATGTGTGTGTACACACACATACACACACACATTTACACAGGCTTTCTTTTTCAAAATTAAGGAGCTAAACTAGGAAACTCAGGGTAACTTTTAAATTACATATTGAGCATAAGTATTCCAGATTTTTATTAAGGCCAAGTATTTTATGCATATATGTCTGTATTAATATAAAGTGAAGGAGAAATAACCACAGAAAGTAATATCTGTATGCTGTAATCTGGAGATGCTTCTAGATGGTGGAGAGTGAGTTACAACTTTAGATTAACTTGCCATCACTCCTTTGCCCTTCTGGATAAACTGACATTTATTATTCAATGGGAAAACATTCAAGAATAGACCTCAGTGATGAAAGGAAGCCTCCACTTTGGAAAAAAACTTGGGTGATGTCACTATATTTTATTTATGGGTGCTCAGTGCTGTTAGAAAGTCATAGTAAGTAAGACACAATACAGAAAAGGAAAAAAAGTACTTTCACTAACAGTACTTTCATGATGCAACAATATATATATGGATTCAACAATATATATATGGATTCAATATATATATGGATTCATATCCATCATATTTGATCCTTCCAATAACCCTGTGATATAATTCCTATTATCCTTGCTTTTTCAACATGCAAATGGGCTCAGAGAGTAACTTATTCAGTCACATAATATTATGGAAATGAAGACACAATTTGATTCTAAAACTTTTCATCTTCCCATATTGTCTGTCATGTATACACATTAAATTAGTATATTTTGACACAGATCATCTATTTTAATAGATTTCAAATATAATAAAACATATTGAATACCAAAACAGTGTTGAACATGTGTAATGGACTCCTAAGAGCTTGGTGTCTGAAGAAATGATCCCATCTGTCACCCAATGACGGAATCAGGAGTCTAACTTGGTCCCCATGGACATTACAGTATTAAAAATCGGATTACCTAATGGTCAGTTCTTAGAAACTCCTTCCAGACACTCTATTAACTTCTGCTTATGAAGCCCAGGTCCACTCTTGAAAGCAAAACAGTATAAAGCCGACTTTCCTGACTCACCTGCCAAGGATCTGAAGTAAGCAAAATCCTGTCAAATCTCCTATACCCATCATAACATCATAATATTGAGCCTCTTTTGATTATTCTCTGACTCGGCAAAATCCTTCTTCAGTGGCACTCAGCACTTAGCCTCCAATTTGGCAATGAACATAATCAGTCACAACACTTGAACCTTTCTCTTCATGCACCCAAAATAGTATAAGTTGTTGGTCAGTCTCCATGATGGTTCAAATGGACATAATGAAGAAACAATTCAACATGTATTTTTTTTTCCAAAATTGCTTTGAAGCTAGATCTGTCACCCAACTGATTTGTTGAAAACCAAAAACACTGCTACCCTCTAGCTTGACTTCTCTCCCGTGCCCCTGGGCAATTAGCCACAGAGGACTTGTGGCTTCAGAACAAACCTCATGCTCTCATGATTATGCACCTTTGTCCATGATGTTCACTCTCTGACAGAAGCACCCTTTCCCCATCCCCTGTCTGCAGACTCTCCCCTCACCCTTTAAGGCCCAGTTCAACCGCCAGTGTCTGAAATCTTCTAGACTTCCTGTTCCTTCCTTCCTCCCCCTGGCTCTGTTAACTGTGCCCTTCTCTGCATTTCCACAGCACTCTGGAAATCTTACCATAAAGTAGTATCACCAGTCATGTGGGGGTCTCTCTACCCTGACAGCAAGTGAGCTCATCAGAGGCATGGACTGGGTCTTCATCTTTTATTATTTCTAGCACGGGGCTCAGTGGGAAAGATGAAGCCATACTGTACACAGATGACTACGATAAAGAGGTCAGAAGTGAAATACTTCACAGAAAGGGGAAATTAATTCCAGCCAAGGGGTTGCAGAAAGCTTCATGAAGAAGACAGTACCTAAGAAAAGACAGGAGAAGTTAAGGAGATTTTAGCAATGTGGAAATGAGAGCTTGCTTGGCTATAGAGACGAACGGAAGAGCATCAGCAGAGATCAGAAAAGCCATGAGCCTGGCTGGAGTATGGAGCCTCAAAGGAAAACATAAATACCTCTTGAACACCTCTGCATAGTAGACACCACGCATTCACTTTACATCCTGTACTTCATTAAATTACTTCATTTTATCATCTCACTTAATAATTCTGTGAAGTACAATTTAGTCTCACTGTTTAGAGCTCAGGAAATTAACATTCAGAGAGGGGGCTTTCTCAAGGATATCCAGTTAACAAGTGGTAAAATTGTATTTTTTAATATTCATCTTTGTGCACACATTCTTTCTACAATATAGTTTCCAGGTTTGAGAGTAGGAATTAAGTGTAACCTGGAAAGGCGTCGGCCCCCCTGAACTACCTTGTGCCTGCCTTGATACCCATCCCAGCTTGTCACCACAGCAAAACACGCACACACACAATACATAGGCAGGCGCACTAACTCTAAACTCACTGTTAGATTTTCTTCCTCCAAAGACTGCTCAGTGAGACAGGAAAGTGTAATATGCATACCAATAAACCCTAAAACTCCCTATCAAATATGTCATTTCAAATATGTCTTCCGAGGCAAGAATAGCATAGAGAGGGGCAAAGAGAGCAGGTTCAGGAGCCGAGCTTCCTAGCTCTGCCCCCTTCCTGGCTGAGTGACTTTGGACAGGTTGCTCAACCTCTCTGTGCCTCAGTTTGCTCATCTGTAAAGTGGGAATCAAAATAGTACTTTTTAAAAAATGTGTATTTTTGAGAGAGAGAGCGCACACGCACGAGCGGGGGAGGGGCAGAGAGAGAGGGAGACACAGAATCTGAAGCAGGCTCCAGGCTCCTAGCTGTCAGCACAGAGCCTGACACAGGGCTTGAACGCATGAACCGTGAGATCACGACCTGAGTCAAAGTTGGACACTTAGAGGGATAAGCCATCCAGGTGTTCCCAAAATGATAAAATCAGTTTAGGCACGTGACCCCTATGAACTCTATCATGAACATAGTAAACACTCAATGCAATGTTTGGTCTACTTGAGACTAGTACATGGCCATGACTCAATCCCAGGCCCACTGTTTCCCAAGCCTGCACTTCCACGTGGGTCTGACTATAAATCTATCAAGAGCTCAGAGAAGAGACACATGTAGGCTAACATGAACAGGAGGAGAAAGACTCCAAAGCAGGCCTGGGAGATCTGAAGGATGAGCAGACTTCAGAGGGGCAAAGAGCAGGCAAAAGAGCACTTTAGATGGAGTCAGTAAGCAGACAGCAAATAATGGCATATATATTTATGGGAGAGGAGTCCAAGAGACTAAAGAATAAGGTATTTTAGGGAATATGGTAAACAATACAAGATAGGGAAGTTGGGATCTTGAGAGCCAGTCAGGAAGTGCTGACCGGACAAATGGAAACAGGCGTAGTCTTCTGAGTAGAGGAGTGAAATGATCCCAACAGTGTCTTAGGAAGTGGATGGTGCTGGGTAGGAAGGAGCTCAGGATTATTTTTACCACACACGAAAGAAGGGCTGGAAGGACAGCTAGTCCAGGGCACTGAAAGTGAGCACACAGAAGACCAGAAGCTCTGGAAGATGTTGATGGAATGGTAGGGCTTGCTGCCAGACTAAAGAGAGGGAGAAAAAGTGAGGGAAGACTCCAACACCACGCCAATATTAGGCTGGTGAAGAATGGACTCTAGTCAGAAATCCATACTAAATGACTGGAAAGTACAAAATGTACAAACATTTACTCAGACCACATGAACTACGCTCTGAAGCTGTTTTTTAATTCTGTTCTAAATCTTAGCTTTTTATCAATGAGGCATGGTAATGAGGTAAGCACATTAATAATTAAAGAAGCCAGCCTCCTGCTATGTGCTTTGCATCAGTGCCGTTCTCAGTGATTTTATGCCGGAGTCATATTTTTGGAATATACTGGGAAACTGGGAATTTGACTGTTATTTACCATCAGCCATCTAGTACAAAATGTACTGCAGGGTCTTGGAGCTGAAATGGTTGCTTCATTTGCAATCCACAGTTATACCATAGTTACTTGCAGGAAGCACGTAAAGCACATAATTTTGGCTTGGGGAAACTGATTCTGATGAAGAAAGCTTATTGGAAATATGTAATTTTTATAATCTATTCATTACATACATGAAATAGTGCTTAGTAATTATCAAATAAAAGGATTATGGATGGTCGACTGTTTTTTTAATTAAAAGACAAAACCCCTCCCCTAAGGAATAATGGCTAATGACATTAAAAAGATAGCACTTGGGGCGCCTGGGTGGCGCAGTCGGTTAAGCGTCCGACTTCAGCCAGGTCTCAATCTCGCGGTCCGTGAGTTCGAGCCCCGCGTCAGGCTCTGGGCTGATGGCTCAGAGCCTGGAGCCTGTTTCCGATTCTGTGTCTCCCTCTCTCTCTGCCCCTCCCCCGTTCATGCTCTGTCTGTCTCTCTCTGTCCCAAAAATAAATAAAAACGTTGAAAAAAAATTTAAAAAAAAAAGACAAAACAATCTTTATAAAACTGGATAATTTAGGACCCGTATTTATAAGAGAAATATTTCTTTTTTTAGGAAGCAGCAACTTCTTGAGAACTACCTAAGTGTTTTGCGCACTGTTATAAAATGGCAGATTGTCATGATCCATTTATATTCTGCTGACAAATGTTGGGCCAGCCATTGGACCTAAGTATGCCCCTTCTCTTGGAGCTTTTCTTCTACGGGGGGAGGCAGACAAATAAGAAAATAAATAAAATACACGCTAATGCATGAATAATAGAACTTCAAATAAAGTATACAAACAGATCAGAAGAGAAAGTAGCTTTCTCCTACCATTGTTCTAAGAGATAAAAAGAAATGCATCATAAACAATCAGCTACTGTAAAACCCATTTGAGGAATCTGAAAAGAATCACAAGTATGTTTTGTTTTTTAATCTTGTCAGAAACAGATATTCATGAAAATAGAAGGAAGGCATGGGAAAAGGAGCAATCGGCAAGCAGCCTCTGAAATATATTTCCAAGCAATTTTATTAAAAATTTAGAAAGTCACGTCTCTCTCTCTCTCTCTCTCTCTCTCTCTCTAACAATCAACATTACTTTCTAATGGGTTGTTTTCATTCTTCTACTCATCCAGCTTAAACCAAAGCACACATTAAATACAAGAGGATTTATTTTCCTGACTTCTGCTGCAGTGAAGCCAATCTAATCAAAAATGAAATGGGGAATGAGCTCACTGAATAAATCAGAAGGAAGAATTAAAGAAGCTGACAGATATTTTGGAGGCTTGTTAAAAAATAAATTGGACTTTCATTATAAAAATTGACTTAAATGAATGATATACTTAAGAACCTACTTCAGAGCATTTCCTTAAAGTCAGTTTGATTAGCAACCAAAAAATACTGCATTTCAATAGTTTGTTATATTTCCAAAATGCAAGAGATATAGTAATTGGCATAAGTGAGAGTGAATGTCCAGGAAAAAAAAAAAAAAAGGAACAAAATGCTAAAAAAGTCTGTGAGTCTGGTGATATATGCTGTTCAGATTTGAAACCTAAATGAAAAGTTCAGTAAGATACTTTATTATTTTTTTAAATGTTTATTTACTTTTCAGAGAGACAGAGAGAGAGTGTGAGCCAGGGAGAAGCAAAGAGAGAGAGGGAGACAGAGGATCTGTAGCAGGCTCTGTGCTGACAGCAGAGAACCAGATATGGATGGGGCTCAAACTCTGGAACCATGAGATCATCACCTGAGCCAAAGTCGGACACTTAACAGATTGAGCCACCCAGGCGCTCCAAAAGTTCAGTAAAATACTTTAAATAGTACTCCCTAAAATAATTAAATGATGATCAATGTACCTTTGATATTTGAAGAAAAGCAAAAGGAAACTGGGTAGTAGACATAGCCCTCTAAAGATTTACAATTTGTAAACTACTTTACTCCCTTGATAAACAGCCTTTAAATATAAACTCAATAACAAGGAAAAAAATAAGCCATTGTCAAAGATAGCTGTTTACATGACATGTAACACTTAAATTGGCAGAGGTGGGGAATGTGGAATGGAGTCAGATCACGTTCCCTCTTAAATCTCCAAAACAAGGAAAGAGGACGTATCGATCCTTCTATTCATCGGAGGTAGTAAGCCTTCCACGGAAAGTTATCATGCTCATTCTCAACTGAGCATGATCATACAACAGATGGAAAAAGAGATTCTGTTCTAGGTACTGCTTGTAAACAGATAGAGATGGTAAAGGAACTCAGAAACCTGCTGTCTGAAGAAAAGAGGAATGGAATGTAAACTGGACTTATTCCATGAAACCCCAAGGACCAAGACAAGGACAATGGATGGAAATTAACTATACATATTCTACCAGTCAGTTGTGGCTAAAGATGTGTGAGAGAACATTAAGAGTAGTGAATTCTGTGGAAGGTGTTCAGGTACAATGAGCTCTGATAAGGATGGGGCAGAATGCACCCCAACCCTGAACAGAAAAGTTACATGGCTCACCTTCCAGGATCACTTTCACCCTGAGATCCTGTGATTGTAAGAAATACAAGCCACAGTCACTGACTTTGGGGGACTTAAAGTCTTTCAGTGACATATAATAGGTGCCTTTGAAAATGTGGTAGGAATACTATATCCACCAGGGTCCAAGCAGAAAGCTAAGGGCACCACAATTTGGGTAATATAAGGAGAGTTTAATAAAGACACTGTTTCTATGGGGCGCCTGGGTGGCTCAGTCGGTTGAGCATCCAACTTCAGTTCAGGTCATGATCTCGCGGTCTGTGAGTTCAAGCCCCACGTCGGGCTCTGTGCTGAGAGCTCGGAGCCTGGAGCCTGCTTCAGATTCTGTGTCTCCCTCTCTCTCTGACCCTCCCCTGTTCATGCTCTGTCTCTCTCTCTGTCAAAAATAAATAAACATTTAAAAAAAATAAAAAAATAAAGACACTGTTTCTAAAAGTGTGGGTGACCTAAGGGGGAAACACAATATCCTGGTGGCCAAAAACAGAAAGGGACAAGGTCATCCTTCATTTACTCCAGGCCTAAGGGGATGAGAGGAGGAAGCAGTTACCAGAACCAGGAGAGAGAGCACCATGGGGAAAGGACCACCTGACAGGAGCTGTGACCTTTCATCCTACAGGCCATTGTTAGGACTGTGGAGGGAGCAGAGAGTGGTATGAATCAGCAGAATGGAGGGGTGGAGAAATTTGGAGGACCAAAAGAGGCTATCTAGCATAATGCTAGTTAGCAAGGCACACAAAACAGGGCAAATAATGAAAGCCCTAGCCTGAGTAAGAGGTTGGAATATATTCTCTCTCAGGTCCCTTCCAAAGGATATAGTATGTATTTTTATTGGTGGAGACTCATAGACCTACTGTTCTTTACCATCATTTTGTATCACTGGCTGTTTTACATTTTGCAAGCATTCCCTGGATTTGTTCTCCGAATTAAGCACTCAACTGCAATATATTTGCTGTACCCAACATGGTAGTACCATAGAATACATGATGTGGAACCTGAAAATCTGCATATAGAACCACTTACCCCACCTTAGGTAATTTTCCATCAGAGAGCCTTGCTACTCCTTCCTTTATTCAACACATATGTTTAATCATCTCCTACTTGTCAGGCACTGTCTTAGACACAGGGACACAACAGTCAACATGACAGATCCATCTCTGCCTTCATAGAGCTTGGAGCTGCATATCAATCACTCTAATCTATAACATCCCTAGTCTGTAAACGATTCTCAGAAGTGCTATAGATCAGAGGCTGGCAGACAATGGCCCACAGGCTAAATCTGGGTGGCATTGCTTGTAGAAACCATGTTTAATTGAAACAGCCATGGCCATTAGCTTATGTATTGTCTATTGCTGCTGTAGTGCTACAATTTCAGAGTCGTATGGTTGCTACAGAAACAGCATGGCCTTGCAAAGCCTGAAATATTTATATCTGGCCCTGTAGAGAAAAAGTTTGCCAACACTTGCTCTAAATAAAACCTAATACTTTAAGGATGTAGATTTAAGGACACATATTTTCACTTGTAAAACATCCCTGAGTACTACAGTTACAAACCAAATCATGAGAGGGTTGGCTTTCTGAAAGATTGTATTTCTACTTGGTTTTGTGGGTTTTTTTTTTTCCTTCTTTCATTGTAAAAAAAGGTACCATGTGGCCAATGTCTTCTATCAACAGCTGTCTTTAGATGATGTTCACCTTGTCCCTCATTATTTCTAGTCTTTTGATTGATCAGTTTTCCCCATCACAGAAGGCCAGTTTTATAAAAGATTCCCTTCCCTGAATAACACCAAACAAATTTTGACAGGGGTGACTGTAGGCTCTCTTTTAAACTGAATAATAAAATTGATTGTAAAAGCACTTAGCTCACACTCAAATGCTATATAAATGCAAAATCATAGCAGCAAGAGGATGTTCACTTCCCTACAGACAGAAGCATAAGTAGTTGCTTTTTCCCCAATCACTTGTCCAAGAGAACATTAAAATTTTAAATCAAAGAAAACAAAACCTAGGTATCATTGGCAGTTACCGAAAATTCCTAATAAGTGTCAGGATCTGTGCTGCTTGTGGTTCCTGCAAAGGATGTTAAGAGGCTAAGTCAGTGGTGGCTGTGGCTGACCATCAACTTGCCATTGCCCAAACCCTCTTCTTTCCCTAACGGTAATCAATGTAGCATGAATAAAATTAAATGGCCACTTAGTTCATATTTAGTCACTAAGATGCAGCAAACACTAGATTGAGAAAAGATCCTTGCCAAGTTTTGTTTCCTGAAAGTTTTGCCAACCCACCAATCCACTGATAAAATATACACCAAGTGTTCAAGAGAGGGGCGACTGAGCCTAACAATGAACAGAGAACTAAGAGATGACTAACAAGGAAACAGCAAGAAGAAGGACTGGCTCACAGGTAACAAGAGTGATCTCTTCTAGATTCCAGCTTAAACGTTCTATCCTTGAAAATGCCTTCTTAGACCATGACAACTTCCTCTAATACATATGCTTTTAACATTCCATAGTCTTGTTTCACATCAGTTATCACAACCGCAACTGGATAATTCCCTATTTAATTAGTTGTTTAATGTCTATGTCCCTCAGTGACAAGCAAGCTCCATTGAGCTCATTATCTGTCTGCTCAGAGTAGAAATCCCTACAGCTAATACATGATGCTCAATGAAAAATACCAGGAGACTGACCTAATGAATGAACGGATAGGTAAGCAAGCTAGATCCTAGGTACTCTGCAAGCATATAAGAAAGCTCTGGTTTTTCTGTGATATGCTACTGAAAAAACAAAATAGCCAACATCTTCCTGTACTTGTGTACCATACACAATGCTCTAAGAATATGCACTATTTGCATACCAACTCTTCTCTATCAACCATCTCTCTTCTCTTTTAATCTCTTTTTCTGTACTGACTTTATCTCTCAACATACAACCATGCTCAGGTTGCTTCCAGCTTTAAAAGAAAAAAAAAAAGCCCTCTCTAATCACCCCCACTCAACCTAGCTGTTCTTACCAAGGTCACAAATGGCATCCTAATTGTCAAACCTTATGGCTATTTGCAAATGCTCATTCTATTTCTCTGCATCATCTGACCACTCATATGATCCTAATGACCACTCCTCTCTTCTTAAAACACTTTGCTCTCTGACTTTAGTGACACTACTCCCCCAATTATCCTTCTATACAATTCCCTGTCAATTCTATAACCTAATCTAAAGATGTGTCTACTTTTTCTTCAAATCACTAATATATCTTGCTTTTATTACTGCATCAACCTTCTGACTGATCTCTTGGCTCCTTCCAATCCATTCTTCACAGTGCAGTCATATGCCTTCTTCAATAATGCTCCAAAGTGACCAGGCCTAATTTAACTGGCTCTATTAAATTGTGACTCTTGACCTTCAACTTCTAGTACCTTTTTCAAGAAGTTTAATGCATATGTGACATACACATGCCCCGTGAAAGAACTAAAATATTCTCTCCGATCTTCACCACAATGTCCACTGGACTCCTAATATCTTTATATATGCAAAAACATATTTAAGATAGTATTTTCTAAGCTTTAACAAGGCCTCCAAAATACTGGTTTTGGAAAGCTGGTTCCAAACGCTGGTATTCCCTCTATCATTCATGAAAAAAAAATAAAAAATAAAAAGAATAAAAACGATGCTTATCATCAGTTTGTGCTCCCGACCCTCACTCCCATATTTTGCCTCTGAATTTTGTCATTTTGGTCCACTTGCCTGCTCTGAAAGTCATCCAGATTATCCATGTCCCAAATTATACATGCTCTTTATTGCACTTGATTTAAAACCCTTCTAAAGCAGTAAGTCTTCCCAAATAAAAACAAGTAGAATAGCAGATAGCAACCACAAATCTTTGCCAGGCGACTCTTATTGCAGTCACGTGATGCACTGTAAATTCTCGATTTTAAATAGGAAAAAGGAAACACAAACAAGCCCAAGAAAGTGATCAATGTGCATGCAATTAATTTGGCAAAAGCATCGCTATTGAAAAATATACCCATCTCGTGAACAGAGTCCATCTTATTATGTGTTTTTTCGACATTATGAGCATTCTATGAATACTAAACACAGTACATTTCTTTATAATCTATGGATCCTGATGGAATCCAAGTCCAAAAACATGTTTCCACAATTCCAGACTACCAAGCTACCAGAAGCCTTTCATAATTCAGTCCAAGCAACTTCTCCTGCCACTTCAAACATTCTAGACACACTAAAACATTCTGTTTTCTCCATGCACGCCTGACTTCATGCCTTTACTTACTAGCCCCTTCATCTGTAATGAATTCCCAACTTCAGCCCCTATTTCCTAACTATCTGGTACTTATCCCTCCTTAAAATGCCCCCTTCTCCATGAAGCTTATCTGTCCTACAGCATTTTATCTGATCCTTCTAATGCAAATTCACCCTTTCCTCTGAATGTTTCTCGGGCACCTGTATATCCATCCCCAGGACAGGCCTGTGAGGTCCTTGAGTGAGAAAGCCATGTGTGTAACAATTAGATACCTACAGCACTTTATACAGTTCCTCCAATATAGTGGGTGATCAATAAAAGATCTATTCCATGAATGATTTGACATTCCCACCAACAGCTTCAAAACACAGGTCCCTCCTTCTCTACGAAGCCTCAGGAACCATTTCGGTGGTCAAGCTAGGCTTAAACATGCCCAGAGGCGTGGAACAAAACACAGAAATGCATAGATTTCTGCGCCAGTGCTCCTGTAACCCCAAGCACTTGAATGCAGGCGCAATCGACGTAATTAAGTGAAGGGAAACCCCAACAGCGTGCGGAACTCCACACAGCCGTGTGACTGGGGTGAATGTACGTCCAAGCCCAGGGCCATGGGAAAGGCACCGGCGGGCCACCTGGGCAGAGAGCACGGCTGGCGAGGCTGGGCAGGGGGAAGATTGCGGGGCGCTTCCCCACCTACCTTCGGGGCTCCAGCAGAGGAGGGAGGGCGCCCTCCGCCGGGAGCCAGTGCAGGCGGGGAAGGAAGCTCTGGGGCTGGGACTCTGAGCCCCCTCTCGAAGCGGGGGAAGCCTGAGTGCCCGCCCTGGCGGCCCGGCGCCGGACCGGGAGCCTGGAACGCTGCCCAGCTCGTCCTCCCTTCTACCCTTAGGGGTGGAGAGCAGGGCCACGGCCCAGAGACCACAAGCCCCAGAAGGCCCCGCGGCCGCTCGCCAGGAGAGTGAATGGGAGCTCGGTCACCCGGAGCGGGCTCGGCACGGCGCCCCGAAGCTCTCTAAGGAGGGCTCGGCGAAGGAAAAGGACACGCCCCGTCGCTTTCCGAAGAAGTGCGCCCTCTGGAGCTTGCCAGTGACATGGAGGCCTTGAGGAGGAAGAAATCCTTGCAGAAACTGTCGGACAGAGACTCTGATGCCATTGGGGGAGGGAGGAACTCGGAGAACTGAGGAAAAACTGAGTTCTAAAACAATTTTTTCTTTTTCCCAAGGTGAAATTAAATTTCTGTCTCTTGCAAGAAATGATTATTATAAATGGTTTTGCTCACTTTTTACCTGTTACGTTGCACATTTAGTCT
The DNA here is from genome assembly GCF_018350175.1 of Felis catus. Taxonomy (NCBI): domain Eukaryota; kingdom Metazoa; phylum Chordata; class Mammalia; order Carnivora; family Felidae; genus Felis; species Felis catus. The sequence goes on along the minus strand of NC_058372.1, from coordinate 69,616,099 downwards.
ACGTTCTTAAATCGTTTTTGCCTTCTTTCTAAAACTCGTATTTTAGAATCCCAAATGGATTCTAAGCATACTGAGGACAGATTCTTTGTAGTTTTCTTTGGTATTATACACAATACTTGGTTGCTATTGGGTAGAAGTTTCATTTATAGAATCAATCATCGATCATTTCTACGTGGAGTTCTGTTCAGCTTACTTTTTTAAATGGATGAGCCTTCTTTATTAAGACATTCATTTGCATGCAGTTATTGTAAATTTCTTTAAAACATTAAGTATCAATGTTCTAACTATCTGCCCGTGAAAAAGAGTCAATGATTTCAAGTCTATTGTAATTTGTTTAATATCTAATCCTGCAGAGGTAAATTTCAGATAAGCCAAGAGTGAATTATCTTGAACTCCAAATTAATGAACACTAGACTAATGGTTTACTGTATTTGCAGTTCTTATTTGAGAAATGTAAAATCCAGTCATAGTTCATCTATCACAGAGATGGTTAAGAGTCAAATAGGGGAAATGTTGCAAAGTTGCCTTTTGTACTGCATGTGTGAAATGCACTTCATTTCCACTTATTCATTCATTATGCAAATTGGATTGAACTCCTATTTTGTGCCAGGCACTGAGTGAGGCATGATTATTGCCCTTTACAACTGTAGTCTGGTAACTAAAACAAATAGGTAAACAAACTATCAAAATAACTGCAGTCACTGAAATCCTATTGGAAAACTGCTGTCAGTTTTAACGAAAGCATATCCTTTCTCATTAAGCCTTACATAGATATTTATCAACTAGGGTATATTTGCAATTTTCTTTGAACTTCTAAAGATGGAATGGATTTTACAAAACTGTATAATGTAAAATAACTGTCATGAAAATTGTACAAGTTTTTATACTAGTTTTTATACTAGCTTTACTCATCCCTAATGGGAATATGTAATAAGTAATCAGTACGTGTTTGTTGAATAAAAAAAAGTAATGGATTCCCATTATCTTAAAACATTTAATTTATGCCTTTTAGAACTACTTTTCTATAAATGTTGTGATTCAGCTATTTGTGTCATGGCCCAAACAACTTTTCTAAAAGAGTTTATAAAGAAGGGTAAGGTGAAAGTGCAAAGATGTGCCTAAGATCTCTTATCTCTTCAGGTTGGTCGCTGCATTTAAATGCAAAATATTTGAAGGGAGCTTGGGTAAAGAGGCAGAACAGAATGTGTTAGAAAATCATGTTTCTCTCACATAACAGATTTTTTTAAGAAAGGAAATTCATTAAATGCCAATCTGTATATATGGCAAAGAAAATATTAATGGTATCTATGAAGAAATTTTTAGGATCTATGTAAAAACATAAAAGAAAATGGTTTACCTCTATGCAAAATATAAAACCTTAGATGGAGAATACTAAGTTATTATTAGCCAGTTTAATGTAAACCTGAAATAAGTAAGATGGATAAAATGAATGCGGCAAATGTAATCAAAAAACAATATTAATTTTAAAAGGCTATTTTAACCATAAACAAAATAACTCTCATAAAATTTCAAATAATATATAACGTGTATTTTAAAAAGCCTATTGTTAGAAAATGCTGTTGTTTGGAAAGTAATTGGCATTATTTTATACTATAAAATTGTGGAAACAGTAGTAAGCCTCTTTATCAAGAAATAGAAACTTCAATAATCCCTAGGCCAACACCCATTTACACAGAGAAAATTATTAACTCTGTGTTCAATTTAGTAGTTCAAGAAACATTTATCATGTTAGGTACCGCGTATAAAAAACTCTTCCTCCTAAATGATCTTGCTGTGCAATAAGGGAGCCAAGTTTTATTATCAAGACAATATAACTAGTAGGAAACTAAACATCCCTACTATGCCAGGTAATCATGGGCTACCTTGTTTAATTAATCTTCACAAAATCCATATAGGCCAAGTACTGTTTTTAATCCTTATTTTACAAGGAGGAAAATAAACATTAGATTGGCTAATTCATCCAAGGACATTCAGCTTGTACACAGGGTAGCTAGGATTCCTACACCACATCCTCTTACTCCAAAATGAATAAACTTAACCCTTTCACTCTAGCACAACCAGGAAGCCAGTTAAGTCCCACTTTAGCTGCTGCCTTTAATTGTAGTCCTTATCCAGAATATTCCATCAACTAACACCTTAACGTACTCAGTGGCATCTGGGGCAGCTAGTTCTATAAGGCTTTTGTGTTTTTGAACCATTCATCAGACTTCTTGGAGCCAGGTCCCTTGGTTAGATTTCACCCTGATAACTTTAACACCTGCTTCAATTTCATTGACAATTTCATATGTCACCACTCACCATTTTAGCACCCCTAAGTTTCTCAAATTGATCTAAAACCCTAACATAATTTTCAGCAGATTATGATCTTATGGTCATTAGAATTAACATTATACTATAGAATCCTGCCTACCATTGTCTTCAATTATTCAATTACTGTTAACATAAAATTAGTAATTCAGACTATTATTTATATAATTATTAGCGTAGTCCAGATGACATCTTACAGTTTCCCAACCTTTGTCAAAATGGTTGGTATCTTTGCTTTAAGAAGAGCAAAGTCCGTGAAAGTTTCCAAGTGTTTAAGACCACTAAACTACATCAGTTTCATGAAAAAAAAAAGTTTGTTGTTGAGTATGTAATTTTGAATCTTAAAGTTTCAAATTGTAGAAAAGTGGAAAGATTAAGAATATGGCTGAGGATAGGAAGCTTTTACAACTATGAATTACATCTTTTTAACATACCTAAAATCACATACTGTAAAAATAATTATTCCCCAAATTAAAGTATGTTACTTTACTTAAATATTTTTATTAAAGAAAAATTTAAAAAGTATTTTCTAGGAAATTTATATTCTGAATTTACAGAGAACATTAGGCTTTTAGAAGAAATATGCTCCCCCAAATCTATGTGTGAAGTGAATAATTCTTTTTCATACGAATATTGACTCCTAATTTATGTGATTGGAAATTCTGTTTTTAGTATTTTTTGTTTTCTCAGAGCAGTGCATTACTGAATTTCTGTGCCTTTTTGATTGAAAAGATTCACAGTTTTACCACCTGAATTGATGAAAAGATATAAACTACAAATTTGACTAATTCACCAGTATTAGAAACACCACAAAAGGCATTTTGGGTCAGTTAGGTAAAAAGAGGTGCTCTGTGAAAATATGAGGTAAAAAAGAAGCTTGAACTAATCTTGAGACTCATTTAGGCATGTTACCAATTTGGAAAAAGGACTTTAGAGGCACATCTAAGAAAGCCTGCTGGGGTGCCTGGATGACTCAAACTGTTAAATGTCCAACTCTTGATTTTGGCTCAGGTCAATGTCTCATGATCATGAGATTGAGCCCCCACGTTGGGATCTGCGATGACAGCAGGAAGCTTGCTTAGGATTCTCTTTCCCTCTTTCTCTGCCCCACCCTTAACTTGCGTGAGTGCACTCACACTCTCTCTCAAAATAAATAAATATTTTTTTTGTTGTTTTTTAAGAAAGGCTTCTGTGGAACTGAAAGAAAGCTTGCAAAAGTGCATACTGTTCAGTTACCATTGGATTTATTGTGACTTACTGAAAGACTAGATGACACATGCTGGCAAAGAAAGTTAAGGCAAAATAGGTGCTATGAAAAAGATGCACACTTAAAACATTAATTTTAAACGAACAAAACATAAGAATCAGGCAGAAATATTCAAAATTGAATGCTGGTAAGGTGAGCCATTAAAAATGCAAACAGAGGTGCCTGGGTGGCTCAGTCAGTTAAGCATAACCAACTTTGGCTCAGGTCATCTCACGGTTCATGGGTTCGAGCCCCGAGTTGGGCTCTGCACTGACATTGGGAGGCTGTTTGGGATTCTCTCTCTCCCTCTCTCTCTCTGACCCTCCTGCACTCATGCTTTCCCTCTCTCTCTTTCCAAAAATATATAAAAAAATAAAAATTAAAAAATACAAAAAAATTGATTTAATGATGGAAATTTTTAAACTGACGATATTTTGGTCATATTTAATAATAGAAATATTAATCTGTGTAGAACAGTTATGATAAAATGTTAAAGAAAGGAACATTAAGATTATTTGAAAAGAGGAAAAACTTATATTCCGGGAAGAAAAAAGCAGAGTAGTAGCCAATCTACTAGAGGGAGAGTGTGGAATTGACTACATAGACACAGCACTAAGACAAGTAAACTGCCTAACGAGTCAGGAAGATAGATATTAAAAACACTTAGGAATAGAGGGGTGCCTGGGTGGCTCAGTGGTTAAGCGGCCAACTTCGGCTCAGGTCATGATCTCACGGTCTGTGAGTTCGAGCCCCGCGTCGGGCTCTGTGCTGACAGCTCAGAGCCTGGAGCCTGTTTCAGATTCTGTGTCTCCCTCTCTCTGACCCTCCCCCGTTCATGCTCTGTCTCTCTCTGTCTCTCTCTGTCTCAAAAATAAATAAACGTTAAAAAAATTAAAAAAAAAACCACTGAGGAATAGAGTAAAGCCCATCTCTTACATCATTTTATCTAGGAACACATCTGTTATACCCTCAGTTGAGATGAACTTATCTTTTTTTTTTTTTTTTTACATTGATAGAAGGTATATAGTGTTGTGAATGGGAGCATGGGCTCTGAATTAAGACTACTCCCCTTGGTTCACTAGTTTGCCTCTTAGTAGCAAGTGACCCAAGGTAAATTTGCATGGCTTTTAAGATCCGAATTTCCTAACTTATAAATTTTAAGATCTCAATTTCTTAATCTATAAAGTGGAGATGATGATAATTGCACTCATATTAAATGATATGATTCATACATAACACCTCAGTTTCTAGCACACACTGTTTTAAATAAATATTAGCTATTATTATCACTTGAATTTCTATCTTCCTTGCATTGTGATTTTTTTTAGCAACTCCAAACACGACAAAGTAGACAGATTACTGTAATTTATTGCAGTTTTCTCTGCCCACTAGCAAATGAGTATAGATAACTGCTATCCATAAGAAAACCCTCAATTCCTTGTATCCTCAGTAACAAGAATTTATAAGTAAATTTGGATCTCCCAAAGGAACATAATTTTTCCAGTAAACTTTTCCCAACCTCTTTCCTATGCATTATGCCTCCAAAATCACATGGAAAACCATTGCCTTTGAGCACATCTCTTCCAAATAAGGTTTATTATAGAAAGGTGTAGTACCAGTTGAAAAAATATCACAACCACTCCAAATAACCTTCCTTTTTTGTCCTCAAAATGTAAATTTTAAAAAGCTCTATTAAGATTATCTGAAATCTAGTTTTTATTCAGAGAGATGTTTGGATAACAAGCAGTATCAATTTTTTTATATGACATACAGCCCAAGAGAAGAGGAAGAAAAGAATCTACACAGTTACTACGTGTTGAAGACAAATTATACGTATTATTTTTTGCTTCATTGTCTGTTAGCTTTTATTTGGGTACAATCTTCAACCAAGGCTGTTTAAGCTGCAAACCTGAAATATGAATACAATCACAAATAACAACAATATCTATTGTTTATTGATGTCTCAGTCTTTGCTAAGGACCTAGCATGCCTCTTCTCAAAATTTTTAGGAAAAAGTATTCTTATTTTATTTTCCTTCCAATACCAAATCACAGAAGTAACATACCCAAAATCACCTAGGCATTTTCAGTAGCAAAACCAAGGCTCCAACCCATTTCTGACACCCTTTACTCCTCTGAGAAGATACTTTCTGGCTTCAGGTTTATTTCTTCCAGTGGAAACAAATGGTCTCCACCCAACGCACTCTCACACACACATGCACACACACACACACACACACACACACACACACACACCCTGACATTTGGTGACTTTTGAAACTAACTATACCCTAAAACTATATCCCTATGTATTCTATTAGTTGGCTAGCCCACATTCCTTTATATACTTTCTTCCAGATGATCTTATGTAAAGACTTATTCATTTTATTCTAGAGGTATTCCTTTATTATAGAGGAAGAAATTTGCATCACAAATGGCAGCAGATGTTTTCTTCACTTGCATTATATAAAGCAATAAACATATGTTGCTCAGATTGCTAACCTGGAGCCAGAAACATGCAGTTTCTATTGTCACTGTTGAAGGCTCTGTGATATCCCAGAAAAGACATTGGATTTGGAGTCAGAGCACCTGGGATTTAATCTATATTTGGCCATTTATCGCACTGTGGGACCCTGGGAAAATCACTTTACCTCTCTATAAAATAAAGTATTTGGGCAAGGTGACCTCTTAAATTTCTCTCTGTCCTAAAATTCTATTTGTGTCTCAGACCATATTACTAATTTTCAATTTGCTTCAAATTTCTGAAATTGTTTCTTTATCCTTCTGCATAGCCTCAACACTATTTTTCTAGAAAAAAAAAATTCCCACTTTCCCTGTTTAAAAAACAATAAGTTACATATGACCTTATTACAAGAAAAACTGATAAATGCATAATACAAAATGTAAACAGAATTTAAGTAATTAATTGACTACTGATCTTGAACTGTTTTGGTATATCACGTGTAAGAATCAGGCTGCTGGGGCACCTGGGTAGCTCAGTTGTTGAGCTTCTAATTCTTGACTTCTATTTAGGTCATGATCCCAGGGTTGTGAAATCAAGCCCCACATCAGGTTTTGCCCTGAGAATGGAGCCTCCTAAAGATTCTCTCTCCTGCCCTCTCCCCTCTCATGCTCTCTCTCTTTGTCTGAAAGAAAGAAAGAAAGAAAGAAAGAAAGAAAGAAAGAAAGAAAGAAAGAAAGAAAGAAAAGAAAGAAAGAAAGAAAGAGAAAGAAAGAAAGAATCACACTGCCTTAGTTGTTCCTGGAATATATAACCTAAAACTGTTGTACCATGGGGCATCAGTGAGATTAAAAACCCTGTATTCACTTCTTGGTGACCCATACTGGAAAATTGATTGAAAACCTCTGAGGTGTCATGCAAAACATGACAATGAGACCAACAATAAAGAAATTGCCATTGAGGAACTCACAGTCTCTTGGGGAGCACAGACAGTTAACAAGCATCACAGTGCAGCATGTATTTAGTGGGGGCCAACACTGGGTGCCATGGGAAGCCTGCGAATGGACACCAGACTTAGCTGGGGGGGGAGGGTGGTTACAAGTGGCTTTTTAGAAGAGGCAATGTCAAAAGTGAATTCTGATAAGACAAGTAAAGTTATGCCAAGGGAAGATAAACAGGAGAGAAAATGCCCAGTCTGTAGGCCAGATCCTGGGTCTCATGAGGTCTGGTGTACCTGGTTTTGTGTCAAAGTGTATCTACTGGTAATTAAAAAAAATTTTTTTAATGTTTATTTGTTTTTGAGAGACAGAGAGCACAAGCAGGGGAGGGGCAGAGAGGGACAGAGATACAGAATCCAAAGCAGGCTCCAGGCTCTGTGCTGACAGCTCAGACACAGGGCTAGAACCCACAAACAGTGAGATCATGACCTGAGCCAAAGTGGGATGCTTAACGGACTGAGCCACCCAGGCGCCCCTCTACTGGTAATTTTAAATTGCTGTCTGAAACAAACCAAAAAAGCCCCAATACTTTCCAATTCATATCCCTGATAAATGTTATTAAAATAAACTGAGCTAAGCTGGTAGGTTAATACCATCTGAGTGTTCATTTTCTTACCTCCTAGTTAGCTCCCTGCAAAAGTTATCTCCGATTATTTATTGTGAAAAGACCTTTGGGCCCTCGTATGTTCATCAGCAATTAGAGTATTCTTATTTATTCTAATTCTTACCTGTCCTTTCAAGATGTTCTCTTTAGGCCAAAAATCAGTAGCTTTTGTTCATGAATAATCATTCATTTTAAGAGTTAAAACTGAAGGTCTGATACTGTATCTTGAGATAACTAAAGCTCTTTGTCTTCAATGATTTCACTATTTGATTATCTTTTAGAAATGCTACCCTATTGAGGATTGCTTTTTATACCATCTAATGCCTCACCCAGATAAACAAATTTTAAAATGCCAGCTGGAGGTGAGTGTTTGCCTTCATGGTAAACTCATCAGAAGCCTATTGTCTTCTTTCTTTTCTTGCTCTTGCTTTTAAATCCATCCTCAAGCAACTCCTCTCCTCTTGTTTGTTTTTCGGTTTGATAGGGCATATTAATGGAACAGATGCAGCCACCATGTGAAAACGTATTTGAAAGAGCTACAACTTCATTTATAAATGTTCCTGTCCTAACACTTCACAGAGTTGCTAAGTCTCTGTGCATTATTAAAAGAAGCCTCTGACATCCATAATGATCTTTTCCAGTTTTGAGTGACATGGTATACCGGCCTGGCCTGTAAGTAAGCCATGCTCACTTCAGCATCTCCATAGACGAGAGGAATAAGAAACAGGAAAATATTCATTGAAATATTTATGCATGTGTTTTAGACTTGAGTAAGAATATTCTGGAAACTACTTTTAATATCAAATCTGTGCGGGGCGCCTGGGTGGCTTAGTTGTTTGAGCGTCTGACTTCGGCTCAGGTCATGATCTCACAGTTCGTGAGTTCGAGCCCTGCGTAGTGCTCTGTGCTGCTAACAACTCGGAGTCTGGAGCCTGCTTTGGATTCTGTCTCCCTCTCTCTCTGCCTCTCCCCACTCACATTCTCTCTCTCTGTCAGAAATGAATAAACATTAAAAAAAATTAATATCATATCTGTGCAAGTATTAATATTTTAATGTGTTGCTCCAAAATAGGAGTTCTGTCTTTTAAAACATCTAATTTCCAATTGAAATATTTGATGAAGTAAATGTAGTGAGTCCTGATAAAAAATAAGAAAGTCACTCAGGATTTTTATAAATAATAAGAAGAAATAGCCGTGGAGGTTGAAGAGGCCAGTAAGCTGTGATATTAAGGATTAGTTTATTCTTTCATTGATTATATTAACTTTTGTCCAGATGTCTTTAGAATATGAGTAATAAGACAGAAATGCTTTCTGAGACTGTTAAGGGAAGTATGGAAAACCCTTGCTTGCTTGCTTGCTTGCTTGCTTGCTTTTTTTAAGAGAGAGAGGGAGAGAGTGAGAGCAGAGGAAGGACAGAGAGAGAGAGGGAGAGAGAGAATCCCAATGTCAGTGCAGAGCCAGACATGGAGCTTGAACCCATGAACTGTGAGATCATCACCTGAACTGAAATCAAGAGTCGGATGCTTAATCGACTGAGCTACCGGGTGCCCCTGGAAAACCCTTTTTGAAATCCAATCTTGCTTTAAGCTTCAGGCACATGTATCTTTTACCCAAATAATTACCCACCCCTCTAAATGAGTTATTTAAGAGTTTCAAAGGTACTGAAGACTTTCAGCACTGTGGTCAAATGTGCAAATTCTACATCAACTCAAATGCCAGCTTTGCCACTCCCTGGTTATGTGATCTTGGAAAACTTAACCTCTCCAAGTCTTTTCATATCTATAAAACAAAATGGTAATACAGTTATTGTGAAAGTTAAATGAGAATAATTCACTTGAAGCATATAGCAAAAAGTCTGGCACACTGAAAATGTCCAATATGTTAACTACCATTAACAGATAAAGAAGACATACTAATATCCTTACTATACTCAAGACTCTCACGGAATGATTGTGGTGCTTGTCCATTAGAGCCATCAGTAGTATGTGGATATGTCAGGATGCAGGTATATATATTAGTGGGGAAAGCAGGTAGTATCACCCCTAACTTTACACCATCTATGGTTCTGTATTCAACTTTTTTTCTGGACAATACATTGGATTGTGGGTTTTGTTTACTATGTTCACAAATCCAACTTATTTTAGAAATTTGGAGTTGAAATATTCTTTCTAAATTTAGGACAGAACAACAGAAGAGAAAATTAGGTAGAAGTATTTTGTACTTCAAAAATTAATGCCAGAAGCATATTATAACTATGAAGAGAAAAATTGCTATATTAAAAATTCATAACTCAACACATTAAGGTTTTGTATCGCCTAAGTAGCTAATTAATTTACTGAATCAATCCAAAAGTACAGATTGTTAAATATGAAATATGATTAAATAGTCATGTTTTAACATCAAATTTGATAAGCTATAATTCTTTCATTTGCTTTGAGCTGCAAATTAAGACAAAATATAATAGTCAAAATGCTTCCGTTAAAGTGTAGAGAAGGCAAAATAAGTATGCTTTAGATTGGTGCCTTGCACATCGTACATTGTTAGTAAATATTTGCTAAGCTAAATTGAAATACAAAAAATGAGCTTCAGAATATGTAGAGAAGATTGAAGAACAGTTAAGAATAAAGATGGTGTCTTATTTAAAGATGTGAGGTTAGGGGGGCACCTGGGTGGCTCAGTCAGTTAAGCATCTGACTCCTGATTTTGACTCAGGTCATGATCTCACAGGTTTGTGGGTTCAAGCCCTGCATCAGGCTCTACACAGACGTGTGGAGCCTGCTTGGGATTCTCTCTCCCTCTCTCTGCCCCTCCCCTACTCATTCACCCTCTCCCTCTCTCTCAAAATAAATAAATAAACTTAAAAAAAAATAAAGATGAGAGGTTGTTTGGAGAAGTTTTAAAACTGGACCCATATTAACCCCTGTCACATCAAGAACATTGAACATCTAATTAAATCTCTAATTTTGCAAAGAAAGCTGCCCTGAACATGCATTATTTTAGCTTTTAAACAATTATCTGTGTTACTTTCAGTCTTGTAATTTAACCTCGCCAGGTTTCCATATTGTTTCTTCTGTAAAAGGAAGATGGCAAATGGCAAGATTCTAGAGAGTATTATGCTAAGCGAAGTCAGTCAGTCAGAGAAAGACAAATACCATATGATTTCATTCATATGTGGAATTTAAGGAACAAAACAAATGAGCAAAGGGAAAAGAGAGAGAGGCAAACCACGAAACAGGCTTTTAACCATAGAGAACAAACTGATGGTTACCAGAGGCGAGGTGGGTGGTCTGGGGTGGATGGTTAAACAGGTGAAGGGGAGTAAGGAGGGCACTTGTGACAAGCACTGGGTGTTGTATGGAAGTATTGAATCACTAAATTGTATACCTCAAACTAACATTACATTTCATGTTAACTAACTGGAATATAAATAAAAACTTGAGGGAAAAAAAAGAAAAATCTTACAATGTGAATAAAAGGAAGTATTAAAAAAAAAAAAAAAGGAAGATGGCAATAATGTTCAGTGCTGTTGAAAACCCCCTGAATCGGGGCCAACTGACTGACCTTGTCAAACAAGCACATCCCAGGGCCCATTACAGGCCTCCTGAATCAAAAGTTCAGAGGCCGGACCCGGGAACCTACATTTTAAGAAGCACTCCTGCCCCATGTGGTTCTTACGTAGATTAACCTCTGAGAACCACGGGTCCTCACGGTCCCTATCACGGATTGGTTGAGGAAAGGAGCAGCTGGTAGCTTCAATGAGTGGAGATCGGGCATCCTTTTCAATTGGAACAGTATTCAGATATATGTTGTTTTCTAAAAATTAGAAGATAAAATAATAAAAAATTATTAAATAAAATAATAAATAAATAATAATAAATTATATATATGGAAGTAAAAGTCAATAAAATTATATAGTAAACTGCTATGTATTATCTCCAGAATCAAGTAAAAAGTAATAGAAAATATATTTTCTCATGTAATTAGTATATCACAAATTTAGAAATTCATGATTATTTCCTAGAATTTAGGCCTCTCATCACTATCTCCACTACGGTGTTTATATTTTTCATTTTCAAATCAGCTGTTGTTATAAGCATGCTACAGATTCTAATAAATTTAATAATCAAGCAGCAGATAGTCTGTTTTTTTTTTTTCAACGTTTTTTATTTATTTTTGGGACAGAGAGAGACAGAGCATGAACGGGGGAGGGGCAGAGAGAGAGGGAGACACAGAATCGGAAACAGGCTCCAGGCTCTGAGCCATCAGCCCAGAGCCCGACGCGGGGCTCGAACTCCCGGACCGCGAGATCGTGACCTGGCTGAAGTCGGACGCTTAACCGACTGCGCCACCCAGGCGCCCCTGGGTTTTTTTTTTTTTTTTTTTTGATGTGAGTTTCCATATGTAACATATGTTCATACTAGCTTATCAAAAGAAGGATTAATAGAAAATGAGCTTTCTTCACACAATATCCTCTCTTCAAAATAGGAATATGAGCAAAAGAATGCATTTCTGTTTGAATCAATTTTATTTGGCTATTTGGCTGCCTTGTTACAGTAAAAGTGAAAAGACACACAAAGTTATTCATTACATTTAGAAAAGAAAGCCCAGGATACAAGGGAAAAATAATTCAAAAAGTATTAATCTTAGAATGCATTTTCTAGAAAAAATAAAAAAAAAATACTGAGAAAATTTAATATTCTAATATGCCTGGATTTTTCGATAATACATGGTTTGGATAATGATTTTATCCAAATCTTTTTGATTTTTTTTTTCTTTTCGGAGTAGAATATACTATTACCACTGGCTCAGCTCCAGAAAGATTAAGGAGAATCAAATTTGCTTGATGTAGCAAAGGCCATGAATGTAGTTACCAAAACTGTTACATACTTTGTAGGGAGTCTGACTACTTCTGAGCAGCAGCACAAAAAAGAAACCTGCAAGTGAAAAAAAAATACATTAAAATTTTGAATTAGGTCAAATGATTTTTATGCTGGCAAGTGTTTCCTGTCTCCTTATAATAGAAATATATTTGATTTTTCAGAACATCAGTGCATATGTCCATTACCTTTTTACCAAAGACACGCTTGAGTGTAAGCAGCTCATTGTGTTCTAATAGACGTGACACTACTAAAGTGGAGTCTGAAAACAAGGCTGGCTGGCTTGCTTGGTTTTTTTGTTTTTTTGCCAGTTCTGTTGCCTCACAAGTCATCTGGCTCTTTTGATCCTCATTTTATAATCCTCTTTGTTCACTGATTCAACAAATAGTTATAAGCTTAACATATGACACTATGTTAGCTATAGTAAGTAAAAGAAAAAACAACAACATGTGTTCCTTTAAAGAGTTGATCCTTCAATACCCCCAAACCTTCCAGACTTTGCTTTAGATAAATCAGATAAATCAACCAGGTTCAAGGCAGGTAATACCAAATTCTAGCCCATGTTGCTTTTATTCCCAGCACTAATCTGATGTATAACTCTATCCTGTATTTTCATACACCATGCCTGTACATTGAAATCATTGCATTTTCCAAATAGTAGCCTTATTTAGTGAGGGGAAAGTGTCTTTCAAAAGCAGTCAGTACTCCTTACTAACAATCTCTGAACTACAAGTAAAATGGCAAACTATACAACCCAATGCATATTTCTTTGGAGTTTTGACATGCAATTAATATATTTAGCAATTTTTTAGCCATCTATACCACATAATCATAAACACTTTTCAACCTATGTTACCAGTATGTTGCTTAAGCTTATTTTCCATCAATAAAAATATTGCTGTTTCAAAATTAATGATAGTAGGAATTAAACTTAAGCTTTTAACAAAATTTTGAAAAGTTATGCTTTTTAAAAAAAATTCTCTTTTTAAGTTTATTTTGAGAGAGAGAGAGCACAAGTAGAGAAGGAACAGAGAGAGAGGGGGATAGAGAGAGAATCCCAAGCAGGCTCCTCTCTGTCAGCACAGACCCCAAATTGGGGCTGGAACCCACGAACAGTGAGATCATGAACGGAGCTGAAATCAAGAGTCGGACACTTAACCAACTGAACCACCGAGGTGTCCCTGGAAACAGTTATGCTCAAATAATGAAGGATGGTTATAGATTTTCTTCTCTCAGCAGATTATAATCAGTGGTCCCTCGTGGACCCCCTAACAGCCTGGACATGTTTGAACCACCTAGAGAACGAATCTGATTTTACCCAGAAATGCTGAAGTGACTATGCAAGCAAGTCCTCAGACAAAGTAAGGATCAGAGCCGTGGAGTCTAAATGGCCAAAATCAGGAGCAGGGCCATGACAAGGAGGTGTGGCTGAAAGTTAGGAGCCAAGGGAAGCTGTAAAAAATAGAGCAAGTCAGTAGTAAGCTGGACCAAGGTTCATAATCATCCAAATCTTGTCCTGAATGGACATTAGGTGGGGATATTGGGTTGTCTTACAGGAAAAGTGCTTAGTGTGAATATTTTCAGTCCACAGCCACAGGATAAGAGAGTAAATACTGGTCTTGTTAATGATATCAGTAATAAAGGATATGGTCTTACAAAAAATTATACAATCATTTATTTCCTGTCACAAAATGTAAACAAATTTTCTATCATTTTTTCTTTTTTTTTAATGTTTATTTTTGAGAGAGAGCAAGTGGGGGAGGAGCAGACAGAGAGAGGGACAGAGGGTCTGAAGGAGGCTCTGTGCTGACAGCGGAAAGCCAGAGCCCGATGAAGGGCTTGAACTCACAAACTGTGATGTCATAACATGAGCCAAAATTGGATGCTTAACCAACTGAGCCACTCAGGCACACCTATGGTTTTTTTAAATGGTGCAATAATACCAAGTTTTCTAGTCATTTGTTAGGATAATCCACCTTACTTAACCATACCACCAATATTCAAACTGGTGTGCTTTGAGGTAAAAAGACTGAAAAGCTACCAAGATCCAGAGGTACAAACCTTCAAGGCAATGATACAACTATGGCTCTTCCCTGTTTGTGTTCCAAGAAAAGTATGTTGCTTAATAGATATTTACATTTGTAAAGGTCTACAGAGCTTAAGTCCTGTGTATTTTTAAAATCTTATTTTGCTAATAAAGGTACTGAAAAAATACATTAAAGAGAGAATAACCTTGCCATTCTCTATTGCCATTAGACCAATATCTAATTATTTTAAGATTAAGGAACATTTATTCTTTGAAATTAATATCCATTCCTCTGTCTTATTGATAAAAGTGTAAATACAGAGCTTCATGCACTAAAATTACAATAATAATTTTATTCCGTTATATGTACCCCAATCCTCATCTATTTATTTTTCTGCCCATTAATAACTCCTAGTAACAAAAATTTCTTGTTTATAAGAATAAGAAAATCCAGTCCCCACACCTTTCTTCCTCAGTCCCACCAATAGGTCTTAAGAACCATAGAGTATGTTAGGCTTAGAATACTTTACTAAAATAATGTATTCTTGTTATAGCATTCCTGATTTTATTTTTTGAAGCCCTTCAGTATGCCTCCTGAGACTCATGGGGCTAGCTCCAAGAGTTGGGCTGCATTGGCCTCCTGTGACCCCCAGGCTTAGTAATCCAGGTGTCTGGGGGTCTCACTTTTGACTCTCCAACCTCTGCACCTGTAGCCTGTGGCACTTCTGTTCCCCACAAGTTCTCTAACTCACCAAATTTGCTTAGTTAAATGTGCTTATTTGAAAACAACAGAAACCTCAACTCAAAATGACTTAAAAATAGGAACAAATAACATAACAGGAGGTTCATAACTAAAGTAGATTTCAGAATTGTTTGATTTAGCAGCTGAAAATGTCTTGAGGGAACCAGATTCTTTCTGTCTCTCCGTTCTCCTCTCCCTAGTCAGCTGCAGCCAGAGTGTGTGGTTATCAAACAGGTGTCATAAAAAATCAAGGCTACACAGTTTCTTGTTCAAGACCAGCTAGGATGAAGTTGACTTCTTTTCATTTAAGATTCAGGAAGAACTTTCCCAGATGCCTCCAGAAATCTCTTCTTTCTTCTGTGCTTAGCCCTATACATTGATTTTTTCATTTAATTTTCACAACCTTATCAAATAAGTACTATTCTTTTTTATTTCTTTTTCTCTCTTTTTAAAAAATTTTAAATCCAGTATAGTTAACATATGGTGATATATTAGCTTCAAGTATACAATATAGTGGTTCAATTTCTGTACATTGGTCAGTGCTCATCACGATAACTGTGCTCTTAATCCCCTTCTCCTATTTCACCCATCTCCCCTCTGGTAACCCCCTGTTTTCTATAGCTGAGTTTGTTTTTTGGTTTCTCTCTCTTTTTTTCTTTGATTTGTTTCTTATACTCCACATATAAGTGAAACCATATGGTACAGGTCTGTCTCTGACTGACATATTAGTTAGCATTATATCCACTAGGTCCACCCATGTTGTGGCAAATGGCAAGACTTCATTCTTTTGCATGGCTAAATATTATTCCATTGTATACATATACCACTTCTTTTTTATTCATTCATCTATTGATGGACATTTGGGCTGCTCCCATAATTTGGCTATTATAAACAATGTTGCAATAAACACAGGGGCACACACATCTTTTCAAATTAGTGCTTTCATATTCTTTGGGTAAAGACCCTGTAGTGGAATTACTGAATCATATGGCAATTCTATTTTTAATTTTTTCAGGAACCTCCATACTGTCTTCCACTGTGGCTGCACCAGTTTGCATTGCCACCAACAGTGTATGGAGGTTCCTTTTTCCCTACATCCTCACCAACATTTGTTGTTTCTTGTGTTTCTGATTAGCCATCTGACTAATTGATTAGCCATTTATCAGGTGTGAGATGATATCTCATTGTGGTTTTATTCGCATTTTCTTGATAATGAGTAATGTTGAACATATTTTCAAGTATCTGTTGGCCTTCTGTATGTTTTCTTTGTAGAAATGTCTGTTGATGTCTTATGCCCATTTTTTAATTGGATTATTTGTTTTTTGGGTGTTGAGTTTTATAAGTTCTTTATTTTAAATACTCTTTATCAGTCATGTCATTTGCAAATATCTTCTCCCATCCAGTAGGTTGTCTTTGAGTTTTGTTTCATGTTTTCTTCGCTGTGCAGAAGCTTTTTATTTTGGTATAGTCACAACAGTTTATTTTTGCTTTTGTGACCCTTGCCTCAAGAGACTTATCTAGAAAAATGTTGCTATGAATAATGTCAGAGAAATTACTACCTGTGCTCTGTTTTAAGCTTTTTATGCCTTCAGGTCTCACAGTTAGGTCCTTAATCCATTTTGAGTTTACTTTTCTTTATGCTGTAAGAAAGTGGTCCAGTTTCATACTTTTGTATGTAGCTGTCCAGTTTTCCCAGAACCATTTGTTGAAGGGATTGTCTTTTTATGCCTGTATATTCTTGCTCCCTTTACTGAAGATTGAGCATATAATTGTGGGATTATTTTTGGGAGCTCTGCTCTGTTCCATTTATCTGTGTGTCTGTTTTTGTGCCAGTACCATACCGTTTTGATTACTACAGCTTTGTAGTATAACTTGAAGTCTGGGATGGTGATACTTCCAGTTTTGTTCTTCTTTTTCAAGATGGTGTTGTCTATTCAGTGTCTTTCATGGTTCCACACAAATTTAGGATTATTTGTTCTAGCTCTATGAAAAATGACAATGGTATTTGGATAGAGATTGTGTTGAATCTGTAGATTGTTTTGGATAATATAGACATTTTAATAATATTTGTTTTTCCAGTACATGAGCATATCTTTACTTTTGTTTGGGTCATCTTCAATTTCTTTCATCAATGTTATGTGGTTTTCAGAGTACAAGTCTTTTACTTCCTTTGTGAAGTTGATTCCTAGATATTTTATTATTTTTGGTGTAATTATAAATGGAATTGTTTTTTGTAATTTCTCTTTCTGCTCCTTCATTATTAGTGTATAGAAACGCAACAAATTTCTGTATATTGATTTTGTATCCTATGACCTTAATGAATTCATTTATCAGTTCTAGTAGTTTCTTGGTAGAGTCTTCAGAGTTTTCTATATGTAGCATCATGTCATCTACAGATATTAAAAGTTTTACTTCTTCCTTGCCAATTTGGATGCTTTCTATTTTGGTTGTTGTTGTTGTTGCTGTTGTTGTTTTATTGCTGTGGTTAGGACTTCTAGTACTATGTTGAATACAAATGGTGAGAATGGACATCTTTATCTTGATCTTAGGGGAATGGCTCATAACTTTTTTACCATTGAGTAAGATGTTAGCTGTGAGTTTTTCATAGTTGGTCTTATTATGTTGAGGTGTATTCCCTCTAAACCTACTTGATTGAGGGTTTTTATCATGAATGGATGTTGTGCTTTGTTGAATGTTTTTGTGCATCTATTGAAATGATTATATGGTTTTTATCCTTTCTCTTGTTCATGTGATGTATCACATTGATTGACTTGTGAATATTGAACCACCCTTGCATACCAGAAATAAATCCTACTTGATTGTGGTAAATGATTTTCTTAATGAACTGTTGGATTCTCTTTGCTAATATTTTCTTGAGGATGATACTATTCATATCACCATTGTGCAAATGAGGACACTCAGGAACAGAGAGGTTAAGAATGTTGTTCAAGACTACCCAGACTGTAGGGAAACAAGGACAGTCTCATCACCAAAATCATTGCAAGTGAAGACAGGTTTTTGCATATAGGTAGATTGAAACTAAAGAAATGCACTTTCTCTGAGAATTAATGTCATATAATTAGGTACAACAGTAGTACTGGTACCAAGGCTTACCCACATTGTGGGTGAAATAAGGATGGGGGGGTCTACTTTGGGATAGGACTATAAGGGTGCTTACTAAACATCATTTCTGTGGGAAAGATCATTCTTGTGTTCAAAAAGACTAATTAAAAAAAAATTTTAGAATGTTTTTACAACTCAGTCAAGAGGTTAAGAGAATTCACAGTTAGGGGCTAGGCCAAAGACAGCATAGAATAAAGTGTGATGTCAGAGATTTAAAACCAAACCTTAAGTTTAAAAAAAAATCCAATTTTCATAACAGCAACTAAAATACTTGGACTTTAAGACATTATCTGGACTGTTGCTGATCACATTTTGATGAATCATAGATTATTTGGTGACAAAAATTAGTGTGGAAAAATTATCAGATTTCTTTTATTTAGAATATACCTCAGTAGTGTTGAAACAAATGTTGGGGGGCCCAAGATGGAGCATGCCCAGGGTGCCATGTCAGCCACTTAGATAACTTTTGTATTTCTGTAAATGCTCCACCTGGTCAGAAATACAGAATATTCAGTTGGCGAATCCCCAAACCACAAGCCAACTCTGCACTCTATACTTATTTTCTTGTTCCTTCTCACCCCAAGCAAGGTTGACTTTGGAGCTCCAGCAAATCAGGTATTTTCTATTTGCTTCTTTCTTGTTCTTTATTCTTCATCTTGTTACATCTTCTTGCCTTCTCCCCATTTGGCAATTTTCTGAAGGGAGACTGTCTTACTTCATGAAGTGTTAAATAAAGCTTGTTTCTATCACCTAAATTGTCTTCATTTTGTTAACAGCAGGAATAAGCAGGCATGAAGAAAGTAATGGGATCCATACTGAGTGAAAAATAAAACCAGCAAAGAAATCAATTAGAAAAAATAAATGGTAAGGGTGCAATTAAAACAATTTAAGAATGAAAAAAAAAATGCCATAGTGAATGCAATCTAAAAGATTGGCTGAAAGAATGAATTAAATGAGTACTTTAATGGAAAAAAATTACTTTTACATAGGTATTTTATCCACCCCAAGGTTTGATAGGATGTATATCATGAAGGAGAAATTTGCAATGGCCGAAATGGTGACATTAAGATATATATGAAGTTTTTCCAGTAATAGCTTTATGGAAAAAGGGATAAATTTTAGAAGTTCTCTGAAGGGAAAAGTAAATTTATCCAAGTGAGATGAAAGAAAAATGATCAAAGGTTTTCCATGATTTGCTTGCTTGAAGGCAGTAACAATAACGGGTGGGAAAGATGAGAAGACGAATGGAGCAGAATCTTTTTTTTTAATTTATGGATAGTCAGAAATACCACCTCGTTCACATGATAACGAGGAAATCAAACTCATCAGGGTAAAATTAATGTGGACCATGTACAATTGTGATTAAATCAAATCAAAGAAGAAAATTACAAACTTTGGTTTAAAAGGTTTGGTTTAAAAAAATTTAGTTTTGACAGAAACAACAAAAATTAAAGAAAAAAGAGAAAGAGAGACAGAGGGGTAGTGAGGAAAAGCTTTAAAGCTGTGTCACATTTGAAATCAAAATACTCTAAATCAGAATAGTTTGGGATCACTGTTTACCAAACTTGTTCCTAAAGACCTTTTTATAACAGCACACCTAAGGAAAGTAGATTTAAAAGTTTCTATCAATAGAATAGTTTCCCTTAAGATATAATAACTTTGTTCTTATTTGGTAAAACTTTTCTTTGAAAAAAGAGACATTACAGCTCCTTGTTTGCCAATATAACAGACTCTGTATGTCAGATGAATCACGTAAGTTTTCAAAGTTTTCTGCAAGATATAATTCTCAACTTATGGATTCTCATTTATGTTAAATCTTGTCATCTTAAATAAAATTTCCAAAGACCAGATAAACATTCTATCATTTCAGATTGGAAACAAACTACTAAATTCAAAAATATGTTTACAGGAGACTGGAAAGTTAGTTTTGCAATGTTTTATGAATTTAGCTTTTTATGGTCAACTTTATTAGATTGATGAGAGAAAAAAAGCACTCTGACAACCCCTCTGGCAATGATTATGGATTTGATATGCTATATTTGTTGAATATTCCAATATTCCACACAAGTTATTAACAGCAGCCCAGAATGTAATATCCCTGTAGTATTGCTTCAGTGATTTTTTTCACATAAAGATTTTATGAACTTTGAAGTAAAACTGATATGTTATTGGCACTTTCTGTCTTGTAAGACTTGGGGAGAAAAGATCAGAAAACACAATTTAGAATGTAGTGTTACAGTAGATAAAATTTGCAAGAACTGGCAATTCTAAATATTCAAATTATGATAATCAGTTCCTTATTTATAATGGCAATCATAATAACTTTTAAAATGAGCCTATTCTTTCACATTTTTTCCATTTGCCCCCTCACAACTTGTTATCATACTTGTTTTACATGTAGGAAACTAAAGTGTCAAGTGATTTGTCTAAGGTCATTCATAAATTTTCAAATTGAATAATTTATGTTATTTGCAAAGCAATCACCCCGAGATTATAATTAAAAGTGCTCTTCAATGATTATGGAAGTTCATAGTTTAATTATATACACATAGTCATAGTTCCTTTTGCACAAATAATTTAGTCGTCTTAGCAGAGTGGTTTACTCTGGTAGCAAGAGAAATGAGAATCAGTTTCAACTGTAATTTTAGTGGCATGTTGCTGAGAAATTCCATCTGCAATGGCATTTCCCACATTAACAGAAGTTGACAATATTTCATCAATTAGTGCCTGTGGATTCCAGAGGATTGTGTTTTGCCATTCCTAGATGGGCGTAGGGGAGTATCTTAGCTCCTTGTATAGAAATTCTTCTTTATTTTATTTTATTTTATTTTATTTTTTTATTTATTTTTGGGACAGAGAGAGACAGAGCATGAACGGGGGAGGGGCAGAGAGAGAGGGAGACACAGAATCGGAAACAGGCTCCAGGCTCCGAGCCATCAGCCCAGAGCCCGACGCGGGGCTTGAACTCACGGACCGCGAGATCGTGACCTGGCTGAAGTCGGACGCTTAACCGACTGCGCCACCCAGGCGCCCCATAGAAATTCTTCTTTAATCAGAGCTAATGATTGGCATTGATTCTTCAAAAACTTTGGGACATATATGTTTTCTTTCCTTCTCAAAATAAAAGCCATTTAAAAATATTTTTGATCTTCATTTTTTTTTAAATGTTTATTTATTTTTGAGACAGAGAGAGACAGAGTGCAAGTGGGGGAGGGGCAGAGAGAGAGGGAGACACAGAATCCAAAACAGGCTCCAGGCTCTGAGCGGTCAGCACAGAGCCCAACGCAGGGCTCGAACCCACGGACTGTGAGATCATGACCTGAGCGGAAGTCGGACGCTCAACCGACTGAGCCACCCAGGCGCCCCATTGATCTTCATTTTTAATGTTAATATACTTTTCATTCAACATATTATTACTAATTAAGCAGTAATCCCACATCTAAAGAAATAGCAAAACGTGGGCACTAAAATGTCTATCTATGTTCATTATAACATGTTTTATAATGTAAAAAAAAAAAAAACCTAAATGTGTTGTAATAGAGAGTGGTTAAATAAATGATGAGAGCCCTAAACCATAGAATATTATTCCACCATCAAAAATGATTTAAAAATCTTTCTGTGATAGGTGCCTGGGTGGCTCAGTTGGTTAAATGTCCGACTTTGGCTCAGGTCATGATCTCATGGCTTGTGAGTTCCAGCCGCGCCTTGGGCTCTGTACTGACAGCTTAGAGCCTGGAGCTTTCTTTCTTGGGATTCTGTGTGTGTGTGTGTCTCTCTCTCTGCCCTCCCCTGCTTTTTCTCTGTCTCTCTCTCAAAAATAAATAAACATTAAAAAAACTTTTTAATCTTTCTGTGATATAGAAAAATTCAATATTATCAGTAAAAACCAGAGCTCCAAAGTAAATATACAACATGACCTAAACCATGGTAAAATGATGTGCATAGATAAAGTACTAGAAACACTGTTAACACTTCACTGTTTTTTTTTAATTTTTTAATGTTTTATTTTTATTTTTGAGAGAGAGAGAGAGAGAGAGAGAGAGAGAGAGAGAGAGAGAGAGAGCATGAGCAAGGAAGGGGCAGAGAGAGACACACACACACACACAGAATCTGAAGCAGGCTCCAGGCTCTGAGCTGTCAGAACAGAGCCTGACATGGGGCTCAGGCTCACAAACTGTGAGATCATGACCTGAGCTGAAGTTGGAGGTTTAACCGACTGAGCCACCCAGGCGCCCCACTCCATTGTTAATAGTAGTTTGTTTTAAGTGGTGGGAATTGTGAATGATCATCATTTTTGTGTCTGTGCTTATCTGGATTTCCAAATTGCATCTAATGTGCATGCATTTCATTTATAATCAGAAATATATACTGCTCTTTGGAAATGACTATTGCTCTTGATTTAAACTTTCAAAAGGTAAATCAGAGTTTTTTCTTTGCTAACATTTATATTCAGGAACAGTCATTCCTGTAACCACACATAATTTCAGTTCTTCCTCAATGAGGAAAATGAGAGGAAAGTCATAGTTATTGTTATTTTCTCTAAGATCATTTCAGCCTTTAATGCTTCTTGAACACTTTTAAAAAGCATGAGTCTTCATGAAATTTGAAAAACATGGCACGAATGATGCACAAAAGGAAAATAAAATGTGTTCAGTATCTAGAGGATACAGAGTTCATGCTCTCCTCCCCTGAGTTACTTACATCGCTTACTTTGCAATGAGTTTTGTTTCAAGGACATAGAGCAGGAATTTCTATTTTAAAATTCACATAAAATGTAAGAAATTTTGAAGTCTTTGAAGAAAATCAATGACTAGAACACACAATACATGACTATATACAAGAAATTCAGTAAAAACGTGTATGCTTCCCTGCAAAGACAGAAAAACTTCATGTCAATGTTGATGCATTGTGAACGTCAGCTTGATATTCCTCCATTGCCGTATTAGTTTCTTCATGCTAACTAACAAATTAGTACATACTTAGTGGCTTAAAACAACAGAAAGTTATTTTCTTACTGTTCTGAGGGCTGGAAGCTTGAAATCAAGTTGTAGGACCGACCACACACCTTCGTAAAGCTCTTGAGAAGTCTCCTACCTTGCCTCTCCCTAGTTTTTGGTGGTTGCCAGCAATCTTTGGAGATCTTTGGTTTGTGGCACCATTGCTCCAATTTCTGCCTCTTTTTTCACATGGCTCTCTTCCCTCTGTTTCTGTGTGTAAATTTCCCTTTCTAAGCTACACACTCTAATTCAGTATGACTGCATCTTAACTTGGTACAAAGCTTCTATTTTACAATAAGGTCACATGCATGGGTATTGGGATTATGACTTCAACATATCTTTTCTGGGCACACAAATCAAATTATAACACCCCTTCCTTTCTTCTGCCTTTCCTTCCTTATTTTCTCCCTCTCTGTCCTCTTTTCCTTCCTCTCTCTTTTCCTTCCTTCCTTCCTTCCTTCCTTCCTTCCTTCCTTCCTTCCTTCCCTCCTTCCTCTTTCCTTCCACAAATAAAACACTTCCTTCTCCTGTCCTTGAGGCTTCAATATTCATGTACTTAAACTTCATTGGCTACTCTTTCTCACTCTCTTGGAGGAGCCTCCTTTTTTTTATTCAGCCTTTAAAATTTGCTGAGCCCAGGACTTGATCCTGGGCATCTTGTCTTTAGAATACTTACATTTTTCCCAGGTGGTCTTATCCATTTCCATCCTCTAAATACCATCTATTAAACTTTGTATTTTGGAATTTCTTGGAACTGGGTATCAGGCCATCTTACTGTATGCTACTATATACTCATTCCCTGGATGATGGTATTAATTTCAGACTTTCAAACATGATCTACCATCAGAAAATTCTTAACACTTATCAATCTCCCCTCTGTTTTCTGAATTCCAATCCTCTTTTCCACATGCCTGCCAAATATCTCTGTTTGGTGTCTCACAAGCATCTCAAAATGAGCACGTTCAAAATCCATTGTAAAGGGCTCTTCCTCCCATTCCTAAGAATTTTTTTTTTTCCTTTTAGTGTTTCCCATCTCAGGAATGGCCCTAACCTCTATTCAGTTGCTGGTGTTAGGAATTGATCTCAATTAGTTCAGACTTCAACTCCATTTCCTCTAGTTTGTTTCTTTTTTTAAAAAATTATTTGGGAGGGGGAAGAGAGGGGCAGAGAGAGAGGGAAAGAGAGAATCTTAAGCAGGCTCCACGCTCAGCACAAAGTCCAGCACGGGGCTTGATATCACTACCTTGAGATCAGGATCCTGAGATCACGACCTGAAGCCAAAATCAAGAGTTGGACACCTAACCAACTCAGTCACCCTATTGCCCCCCTCTAGGTTGCTTCTAAATCTTGGTAGAGAAGAAAAAAACCCTAAGGACCCTAAAAAGGAGGCCAAAAGGGTAGCAGAGTGGAGAGTCATAGAAGTGAAGGGAAGAATGTCTTATGAAGAGATTTATTCACTGATTTAAATGGTGCCACATCCCTTGTTAGGAAAAACATAACATTTTTTAAATGGAACAGCATTGAAGTCAGTGGTAACTACAGAAGGTGAGCTTTTAAAGGAGATGTTATATTATAATGGGTTAAGGCATAAAAGGAAGGCAAGGAAGTAGAGAGGGAGGAATCCAAGGTCAACTCCTTGGAGAAGCTTGGCTATGAAAGCAAGAAGAGAAACAGGATAATGACTTGGTAGGAGATATGGGGTACAGAGATAAGTTTGTTACTTAACTTATTCATTTATTTATTTCTATTACTTTTAATTAAGGAAAACATATTTGAATGTTGATATGGATGGCCCAGTAGAGCCATCAGAGAGTGATATAAAGGAGGCAGGATACTTGATGGAACAAAATTCCTGAGTGCTAATTGGGATGAAATCCAAGAACATGATAAATTTGATCCCTGGTAGAAATACTTGCACCTCTGAGATTTAAATAGAAGTCTCTTTCCTCTGAATTAGTTGCAGGTAAAGATAAATTTCTGGATTAAGTGATGGGAAGATGAGTAAAATTCTGATATCTTTTGTTTTTTGTGTTGTACAGTGTGAAGGAAGGCCATCCACTGAAAGTGAATGATAAGGGATGTTTATGGGGAAGTGAAGAAGATAGGAAACATTTTCCTTAGAGATTGGAAGAATGAGTTGATAAGAGAAGCATGAAGAGTATCTGGCAGTCTTAGGAGCCAAATCTCAATTAGTAGTCATAAATTCAGGGTAATATCAATGTGCTGGTTTATTTAATTGCTCTGATGAAAACTAGTAATACACTGTGTAGATGTTTTAAGAAGTTGGAAAGGTGGCTGTCGCCTACAGAAGCCACCTGGAAGCTGTCAAGGAACATTAACAAGTGACGTTAATCTTGGTGAATCCACCACAGATTGGAGGCTAGATTGCTGCTATGCAGGATCAGAACTTTGATCTATTAGCCTTTGAAGGGTCATACATCTTTCAGGAGCAAAGCTATGTCTCTCAGGCTCACAAGCTATAATGTGTAAAACAGAATCACAATTTATTATTTATAATTATCACTACAATTGATATGCTCACACTGATGTGATTTCCAATTTTTCCTTTATGCCTAAAATACCAGATTATATTCAAATAGTGGCTTGATAAACATGAAATTAGAGCAAAGGGGATTACATAAATGAATCATCTACTGAATGACTTAGAATATACAATTGCCTTCACACGAGGTCCACATTCGCCATAAGGACAGAGATGCCAGATGATTTGGGCCAGGACACCCCAGCTCTGGGCAGCAATGACCTGTACACAGCCAGTGGAGGCTCTTACCTCACGTCTTTTTCAACTTTCCCGGTTCATCCTCCTTCCAAACTATATGCTTTTTCTTTAGATTTACTTTGACCTGGGATCCACTACTTAATAGTAAGTGACCTTGCATACCTCTGCTTTACTCCATTTGGTAGTTCATAATTAATTCCCACATGGCAAGCTTAATTTCCTTCTTTTCCATGTTCTTGGAACATGGATTGCTAAAAACAGATCCATCATATCTATACTTTAATGAAATTAGTGTATATTCTGATAGCTTACCAACATTAAATTCAGAATTGTCATTATTTCTTAGTTTTCCCTGATTTTATAATAATTTGTTATTTTTAGTTTGTGAACAGCTGATAAAGAAGGTGATAATAAAAATAGTCTTAAAATTTGCAAGTGATGCATGAAGATTAATTTAAATTGTTTTCCTTAATATTTATCAGCAACTTTTGGAGAAAGCCTTACAAATCCCCTACTGTTTATTAGCCTGGTTTACACAAAGTAAACACACAGAATTTTATTTTTTTTATTGTTTTAAATGTTTATGTATTTATTTTGAGAGAGAGATTGAGAAATTGCAAGTTGGGAAAGACAGACAGAGGGAGAGAGAGAATCCCAAGCAGGCTCTATGCTGTCAGCACAGAGCCTGATGCAGGGCTTGAACTCATGAACCATGAGATCATGATCTGAACTGAGATAATGACCTGAACTGAAATCAGGAGTCAGACACTTAACTGACTGAGCCAGCCAAATTCCCTGCATATAGTATTTTAAACTATAGAATAAACCATGTCTTGTTAATAAGCTGGATCACACCAAGTAAACACATACTACTTTTAACAATAGCTGTGATAGTTTAAAATGAAGTGTGACCACACAGTCCTTTGACCCTAGTGTTTCCCAAACGGCAGAACTAAAATGCTGAGTAAAGAAATCTTGAATCATCTTCTTCCACTTTCTCAAACTAGTTCTACTCAAAAGATTTTTTAAAATCTGCCTCAAGAAATTTAGTGACCATAGGAACATACTGAAGGAGAAATCCCTAGCCTTATCAGAGTAGACACATTTCTGAACATCTTTTGCAAAGGTCTAAATGAGATTTTTATTTCTTTTAGTTTCATAATCTTGCTCTGTTCCTTAAATGCTCCAATTATTTCTTTGATGGATACATGCTAAAAGACTGTTAAGCGGAAATAATCCTTTAAATATCTCTTCTAGAGGCAACCAAAAGGCCCAATTTCTGATCTTCTACAGGGTAATTGCTATAAGAGAGGCCAGAAGAAAAAAGTGTTGGGCCCTATTTCCACCAGTAATCTCAATGCCAAGTGTTTGCACTGTGCTACCTTAAGGACAATAACACAATTATAACAGTAATAAAGATAATAATGAAGCTACTTCTCATGAATCAGGAACTTTCTTTACATTGTTTCATTTAATTCTACTTAATCAAAGCAAATCCCTCTGAGATTCAATCATAGGTCAGAAACCTGTTAGCATGACTCCCAGAGACTTCTGGGTAAATTGCCATGATTCTAGCTCCATACCTAGGAGTTCTTGAATCTACTTGGACCAAGCTCTGCTAGGTTGGGGAAGCTGGTAATAAATTATCAGACATTCATTCAAGCCTGACCCTGTATCATGCATAAAATACTTCTGGGATTGATGGGAGGCATCTGGTTCAGGTAAAAAAAGTTTCCAGCATCTTTTCATGCAAGACTATTGTAGGATGACACTGATGTTACATATGTAAGGCTACATCTGTAAAAAAGCACTTAGGCCTTCTGAAGTTCTGATGTTACTTCATTCCCTCTCCGTATTATCAACCCCAATTATGTAACTTCCCATCTGTTCCATCACCACCACATTGTCTCCCAACCTACCTCTGGGGTGAAGCATCTCCCTCTGTCCTGGATGATGCTTATCTGCCAGGTACTGTCACCATACTGACTTACTTCCATGTCCTTTAGTTTAGAAAACTCTATTTTCTTTGTTTTCTCTAGATCTTTCCATATGTGCTTTTAGTGTGTGTATACAGAGTGGTTACACAGCATTACTATCCCTGTTTATATTAATTAAAGAAAAGAAAAACCTGGAAGGCAACAGGGTTGAGTAAAGTTGTAGAGTACCTGTGTGGTTTAAATATCTTACATTACCCTATAACCCCAGTGTGACTTGATGTCTGCCACGGAAACCACTTTCTCTCTATTGACTAATGACTCTAAGTATGCTTCACACCCTAAGTAGCACTGAGAGCCCTAAAGCAGTGGTTCTCAACTAGGGAAAATTTTACCCTCAGGGCACATTTGGCAATATCTTTAGCCATTTTTGATTGTTATGTCTGGGAGGATACTGTTGCAAACTAGTGGGTAGAAACCAAGGATGCTGCTAAATATCCTGCAAAGCACTGGACACTCATATAAAGAATTATCTGATTTAAAAATATCAATAATGTTGAGGCTGAGAAATCCTGTCTTAAAGCTTTTTGATCTTCGGTAAAACAGAACAATTTGATTATTTGTGGAGCAAGAGTGCTTTATCTCTTACCACTTCCCACCTCCCTATCTGGACACATCGCCGGATACACTGTTCTTTCTTCCTATACTGATCTCTCTGGAACAATAAGATGATGCTCACTTAAAAGTACTCACATTCATGTACAGGATGTTTATTTCCTTAGTATTTATTTATACAAACATATTTTATAATTTTTAATATTTATTTTTTAGATAGAGAGCATGAATGGGGGAGAACGGTAGAGGGAGGGAGAGAGAGAGAGAGAGAGAGAGAGAGAGAGAGAGAGAGAGAGAGAGAGAGAATATCTTAAGGAGGCTCCACGCTCAGTGTGGAACTCAATGTGTGGCTTGATAAGGGGCTGGATCCCACAATCCTGGGATCTTTATGTGAGCAGAAATCAAGAGTCAGACACTCAATTGACGGAGCCACCCAGGCACCCTTATTTATACAAATATTTTTTAAAGTGACCATAATAAATGTTTTTCAAACCCTTAAAAAGCTGTATGTGGAAAAATAGAGAAAATTCCAATTCGGCTGTTTGCAGTTTGTAATCTGATGTTCTTCCTCTAATTCAAACATATAACAATAATGGGTAACATATTAAAAAAAGAACATTAAAAATGCATTCATGTGTTTAAAATAAGATTAATACTTTCATAGATTAGAAATGAGAGAGAATATACAAAGGTAAGTGGGTTGTCTTTTTATGAATGCAGAAACAACAGAGGTGAAGAAAAAAATTCTACCCTTGCAAAGAGAAAGGAATCAAAAATCTTCAGCTCCAACAAGAAAAAAAAAACTTATGGAAAAAAATGAGAAAAAGAGTTGAATAGACATTTCTTCAAAGAAGATCAGTGAATGGCCAATAAGCACATGAAAAGATACTCATCATCACTAATCATTAGGAAAATGCAGATTAAAACTATAATGAGATGTTACCCCACACTGCATTAGGATGACTATTATAAAAATAAAAACAGAAAATAACAAATGTAGAGACATGGAATTCTTGTGAATTACTGGTAAGAATGTGAAATGGTGTAGCCACTTGTGGAAAACAGTTTGAAAGTTTCTGAAAAAGAATAAGCAGAAAATTACCATATGATCCAGCAATTTCTCTTCTGAGTACATACCCCTAAAAATTGAAAACAGAGACTTGACCAGATAGTTGCACATCCATGTACTTTAGCATTATCCACAATAGTCTAAAGGTGGAAGGACACCAAGTGTCCATCAACGGATGACTGGATGAATGACATGTGGTATATGCATACAAAGGAATATTACTTAGCTTTGCAAAGGAAGGAAATTTTCACATATGCTACAATCTGGACAAAGTTTGAAGACATTATGCCAAGTGAATTAAGACAGTTGCAAAAGGGCAAATATTGTATGATTCTATTTATGGGATATACCTAGAGTAGTCAAATTCACAAGGACAGAAAATAGAATGGAGGTTTCCAGAGACTGGGCGGGGTGTAGACGAATAGGGAGTTATTGTTCAATAGGTGTAGAGTTTTAGTTTGGGAAGGTGAAAATTTTCTTTGATGGAGGGTGGGGATGACTGCACTACAACGTGAGTATACTTAACGCCACTGAATGGTACACTTAAATGGTTAAATGATACATTCTATGTTATGTATATTTTGCCACAAAAAAAGTTCCCAGTCCAAAACAGGAAACAACCAAAGTGCCCATCAACATTCAAATGGATAAATAAATTGTGGTATACTCATACAATGGAGTATAACACAACTAAAATGCAACAGCATGAATAGATTTCAGACATAACATTGAGTTACAGAAGCCAAAGAAGACGTACTGTATAGGATTCCACTTACATAAATACAGCTTCATATAAAGCTAATCTATAATTGCAGAAATCGAAGTAATGCTCACCTTTGTGGGGGCAAGGGACACTGGAAAGACTTTTAGGGCCTGGAAATAAGCTACGTTTTAATCTGTATGGTAGTTACGGGGTGTCTATGTATGTGAACTTTATATTGTATGTTATACCTAAGTTTAAATAGAAAAAAAATGGGTAGCATTTTTATACCCATGAAAAGAGGATGGAAAAACCTGTGAGTGGCTTTGCCTGATGCTATAGTTTATATAGAGCTTCTGGCATGAGGAGGTGGGGACGGAGCCAGTACATAGAGATGCAAGAAGATATAGACCCTTCCTGAGACCACCACTGGGTCAAGTAACCCCATTAGGCAATATCCTCAGTGTGCACGTGTGTGTGTGTGTGTGTGTGTGTGTGTGTGTGTGTGTAATAAAGGCTATAATTTATTTTTTGAATTTTTCCCATGTTTATTTATTTATTTTGAGAGAGAGAGAGAGAGAAAGAGAGAGAGAGAGTGAGCATGGGTGGGGTAGGGGCAGAGGGAGAGGAGAGAGAGAGAATCCCAAGCAGGCTCTGTGCTGTCAGCCCAGATCCTGTGAACCACGGATCATGACCTGAGCCCTAAATCAAGAGTCTGATGGATGCTTAACCAACGGAACCACACAGGCACCCCGAGGCTATCATTGAAAATTTTAGTACATTTTTGAATTTCTGAATAATGACTTCCACTGTCTACCATAGGAATCCTTTTGATGTGGGAGAGGAAGGATGGGAAAGAGATTAGAATGTGCTATGGGGAATTGCCACGAGAAAGAGACAATAGCTTCTACAACTCAAAATAGGCTTATACGTATGGTTCACACTAAACTTGAGGAGATTTAAAAAATGGAGATGCTACGGCCCCTGACATTTTTCTCAATATTTCATGTCAAAGTGTTATTTGGAACGTATGCCATCTTTCAAATATGAAGCTACAACAATTGTAAAAGAATTCTAAAGTGTCCAATAGAATGCAGGTAAAAGACTTAGTGTTCAGAGTCTGAAGGTGTGGGGAGAGTTGCAGGTGACCTAGGGCCATGACAGTTATGTGGTCTTCTTTAGCCTCTAGTGCTTTCTCCTGTTTCCTCCCTTTTCTGTGGCAATTGCATCTCTATGTTGCATTTTGGGGAGTGAACAATATGAAGCACTTCACAACTGAGTATTTTGCTTCCTAAGAGAAATTTAAGAAGGTAGATTGTGATACTTGTGATAAGTCTATAATTTCAAATATTTGAAATGTCAGAAGGAAAAATGAAATATTCAAATCATTATTAGTCAACCTCTTTGTAGTTTGCGCCCATATCAGAAGTTAGTAGCTGAAATCTGTGAGCCTGAGTAATTACTTACCACATTTTATCAATTCTGGGATGTCTTTTAAAATGTTTTAGTATTTTCAAATTGGGATATGTTTTATAATTCTGGTATTTTATGATCATCTTCAGCTAATTAACAGTCATTACCTGGTTGTGTAAAAAGCTTCAAGAAGACACCAACATGAAAGGGGTTTGGCTTGATGAAATATGGCAATACAGAGTGGCCAATTGATTGCCCACTATGTGCCAAGGTCTGTGTGAAGTTCTAGAAGTGAAGAAAAAGTCAGATATAATCTTTATTTCTCATGGAATTTTCACTCTATTGAAGGAAACAGATATTGTACAGATCTTAAAGTACAATGAGTGATATAATGGGTAAAACAGGATAAATATTATTCTGCATTTTTCTGTGAATGTGTTTTTGGATAAGGTTGATATTTAAATCAGTGGACCTGAGTAAAGCAGATTACCCTCCATAATGTGGGTGGGCCTCAGCTGAATGCCTGAATAGAACAAAAGCCTGACCTCCTTTGCTTTTCTGGAGAATTCTGACTAATACAGCAATTATTTGCTAGGCTGGGTGTTTTTATCTCTATCAAATGCTATGTATATTTTATAACAACTATTGGGTAATACCTCTATGTTTCCATCCTAAAACTTAACCTATGGATAAATACAACCTACCAAAATAAATGATTAATGAAAGTCAATATAATGTTGCAAGTGTAATATAAAATAAAAATAAAATAAAATATAACAAAATATACATATAATAAAATAGTGTATATTTCAACATGGAAATGCATAGGCTTGACTACCCTAAAAGACATACAATGAAGTAGACAAATGTTTGCAATGATTTGTAATAAATAAGTTGGGCTATAAGATGAATAAAAAGACCAGAAGCTATTCTGTACCAGAAGTAAGAGTAAATGAAGAATCAAAGGTTTTAGGTGGACACTAAAGTAAAAACTACAGTTAGGGGAATAAAAAGAAAAATAAAAGAACTGAGGTTTGCTTTATGATAAGAGGTAAATAATTTTAAATTAGGTAAGAAAGACATTCTGAGTCAAACTACAGACTATGAAAATGACAGAAATGAGAAAAAATATGATACTCTATTACTCTTATAACTGAGCTGAGCCATATTTATAAATAAGTATTGTGTCAAAAGTATTCTATACGGTATACAAACATTATCACATAAAATACATCTTTATTTAGGAGTCCACTTATTGCTTCCAGTTCTTAATGAGATCTTGAGGACCATATTCTTTGATAGGCAATCAAGAATAGAAGATGAACTAGAAAAAGAAGCAGTCACTCAATAAAAATTTCAATAAGTGATTTCACAGCACAGATTTCTATTATAGTGGTATAAAATATTTATTATGTAAGGAATACCGGTAGAGCAAATATTTTATAATATTTGTTAATAATGTTTTAGAAGATCCTTCTATTTAATATATCTTCATTAATTTAATAGTATTTGATTCTAAGTATGTTTTAAAGAGTCTCAAAACTCCACCACCGTATATTTGAATAGGACAGCTATAAAGGCAGACTGGTATTTAGGGACTGATACTTCAAATATCAGTAATGGTGATACTGTTGAGCATATCACTTTCTGATATGAAAAGCTCTTGAGAAGCTGAGAACAGAGCAATGTACAATATTCTATTGATTTGCATAGCAATCACATTCCTGAAAAATCCAGAAAATAGCAGAAAACAAATTGTTGATCTCACTGGAATTTACTCCAGCAAGATGTTCAAGAATTATGAAAAATCCAGGGAAATTCAAAAGCTGTCAGAACTGACCCGTGTATTGTGAGAATCCTAGAGTCTTTGGCCTCTGCCCTCTAAATGTCAGTTTACTCTCCCTAGTCATATGACAACCAAAAAGCCCCAATACTTTCCTCAAATGCCCCCTGAGAGGTAGTAAAACCCAGGTTAGTAACCAGAGTCTTGAAGCAAATGACTCACAACTATTACCTTGAGCCATACTTGCTGCCAGTTTCCTACTCCACACAGCCACTTGGATGAATCACCAGCAACTCAAATCTAAGCATGAGCAAACCTAACAGAAGAGCTCTCCACCCACATCCGCTTTCCTCCCTTCAACATGACCCATCTCTGTCAATGGCAACTCCATTATTCTAATGTTGCTCAGGTCAAAAACTTTGACTCCTTTCTTTCACACTCCACATCTGATCCAATATTGTTTGCTCTACTTACAGAATGTGTCCAGAAAGTAATCCCTGTTACTACTTGATTCATACCATCCTAATCCAATCCGCAATCATCACTCACCTGGATTATTGCATTTGTTCCCTTTATTCTACTTTCACCATGGCACTCAGGTTAACTCTGTAATCACAGGAGTCAGACCACATTTACTCCTCTGCTGAAAAAACTCTCTAGCAGCTTACCATTTTCCTCAGAGTAAAAGCCAGTAATTTTTAAGTATCTGTGAGATCAGCTCTTCCCTCACCTGTCTGACCTCATCTTGGACCATTCTCTATAGTTCATTCCTCTTTAGCCACAAGGGTTACTGTGTTGTTTGTTGATCATGCTGAGCATACTCCTGCCTCAGGACCTCTGTACTTGCCATTCTCACTTCTTAGATGCCTCCTACAGATGACCTCAGGGCTAGCTCCTTTATTTCCTGTAAGCTTTCAGTCAATTGTTACTTCATCCAACTTTTCTTCATTACCTTATGTAAAAACAGCAATCACTTTCTCACTATGGCCCTTCCCATTTCTCTTACAATAGGGTGTTTGATGTGCATGTGTGTATACAAAAAGAGAGAGAAAGATTAATTTTTTAAGAAATTGGCTCATGTGATGGTAGGGCAGGCAAGTCCAAAATCCATAGGCTAGGCCATCACGCTGGAGACTCAAGACAGAATTGTTGCAATATTGAGATCAAAGGCAGTCTGGAAGCAGAATCCCTTCTTTTTCAAGGGACCTCAATCTTTTTTCTTAATGTCTTCAACTGATTGGATGAGGCCCACCCACATTAGATGAGGTGGGTACTCTGTTTTACTCAAAGTCTACTGATTTAAATGTTAATCACAACTAAAAATTGTCTTTCACAGAAACATCTAGACTGGTGTTTGACCAAAAATTGGGAATCATGGCCTAGCCAACTTGACCCATTAAAAATTAACCCTCATACCTGTTATTCTGATTTATGTTTCTCCATAGCTCTTACCATTATCTGATTTTATATAATTGTTATTTGTTTATTGCTGTCTTCCTCTACTAACATGTAAGCTCCTTTAGGATAGGCACTGTAGTCTGTTTACTGCTCTGAATGCATACAAGTCACTCTATAAATACTTGTTAAATGAATAACTGAATGTGTTACTTCACTGAAACTACTTGACCATAGTTATCAATGACTATCACATGGTACAACAGAGAGAAAAAAAAACCAGTTGAGGCCAATACAATTGCCTAATTCATCAAGGATAAAGATTATATAAGGACTATGTTTTTTATAATTTGGTTTCTATTAGTTTCCATATATATAAAGCATGTTTAATTTTCATCTCAGAGTACAGATTCAACAAATAAATCCTCCTGTTGTATTTGCTGAGAAAAATTCAAAACCTCTTTTAAACTGATAGAGAATACTGAATTCTACAGCCTCTGTTCAGACAGTAAAAAAAGCTGGTACCTACCATCTCTTACCAAAAAAAAAAAAAAAAAAAAGGCTAATTTTCTCCCTAGATGTACTATATATCATATTACTCTTAAATATATCTTCTATAAAATTTCTTGTGAAATAAATCATAAGAAAATTTTTTCTGCCCTCGGAGAAAGAAAACAAATTAAATTTTAACTTTTTTTGCATAAGTAAGATTTTGATTTTCACTTTCTTTGAAGCAAACACAAAATAACTATATATTTACATACTGGGTGTATTCAACACTCTCAATATGTCCTTCATTTTCTTGAGCACTGTAGTCTCAAGCAGAAATTTTGTTTAGTTCAAGTCACAAAATCATCTCTTAGCACTAAATATGGCAATGAATAAATAATATAACTATAATGCCTGATTTGCAATGCCCTTCAAGCTCTTTACCTCCAGCAATTTCTGGAATCCTATAGTAAAAATCCTGCATGCCATTGTACATTTGACTAGATTTTACTTGTTTTGTATACCAATTCTCATAAACTGGAGTTTTATTAAGTAATTGATGCCTGTGGTTTCATTTTCAAATGGTATCCATATGTGGACCAGATAATGAAGTAACAAGTTTTGTGACTTAAGAGACTAAATGATTTAATACTACTTATATTAATAATATTTAATAATATATAATAATGATTAATAATGTATTATTCACCACTCAGTGATTAGACACGTTCTTTTCAAGAGTATGTTGGCACGGAATAGACAAAATAGACTGTAGACTTCAAATGACTATTTACATTGAGAGGTCTTTTAAGCTAGAAGCACTCAATAACCCATTCTTGTTGGAGGAGTGGCTGTGACATAGTTCTAAATTTCTTATTAATAGGAGAACTAAATTGCACTTACGGTGAAGTCCAGAGAAAGAAAGTGTATTTCTTAGAATTTATTCTCTTGAAAATAACAAAGACCCAATTCAAGTTCAAGCAAAACCAAAATCTATTTGCTGACATAAACTGAAAAACTCCAGGGTCCCAGGTGCTCAAGTCCATGTCACCATCTCCTCTCGCTCTCTTAATTTTGATTTCCTACATGCAACTTCACTCTTCACGAAGATTTTCCTTATAATGACATGTCTACTAGCAACTCCATGCCAACATTCTCATAATTCTGTCCCACCAGCAAAGTGAAAGCCCCCTTTACTCAATAATTTCAGAAGAGGCAAGTCAAATGTGTATCTCTGACCCAATCATTGTTTCCAAAACGATGGAGTATGATGATTGTTCAGTTTGTGTGTCATGTACATTCCTGGAGTGGGGGTTAGGAAAGGGAGAAGGGAAAGAACAGTGCATAGAGTCAGGCCAATCTAAGCAATTAGACTAAGCATGGGAAAAAGGCCATTCTCAAAGGAAGATCAAAGAGTCCTGGGGAGACTAAAAGGGAAGGAGTGGGTGAAAGCCACCAGCTAGCCACTGTTTTCATTTCACACTGCTTCAGACTTGGGACTTAGAAGGAGCAGATGATTGAGAAAAGGGTTGGAAAGAGAGTAGAGAAAGAAAGGAAGAGAGGGGAAACCCTAGATCTCCTAGTACACTGGGTGGAAGTTGTCGGAGAAAGCAAGGTTAATCATTTTAGAAACAAGGAGAGCGGGAGTGAAGCTCCCACAGGAACTACTTTCCATTTCATTCAGGATACTTTTAATATGGTGTTAAACATGGATTTTACCTTTTCCAATGAATACCAGGACTCCAGTAGTGGAAAGGAATGTTAGCCAAGTTATCTGAGCTTCCTGCAAATTGACACTTTCCAGATTATATGGATTATGGCTTCCAGCTTTGTGGCCCAGGTAATATTTCTATAATTTCTTGTACTGTTTAGGTAAAAAGTTACACAATCTTCATCTCTATGCCTTCCATAATATGATGAGAGGAAAGCCTGATTTTATTGGCCACCTGAAAATTGCCAGACCCTATGTTAACACTTCGGCACATGTAATCTGGAAGAATAATAGGTACTCACTGGAATAGGATGGAAACAGAGGAGGACAGAATCATGTAGTAAGTTAATATATCAGGTTAGTAGTATAATATAATGATTAAGGCCATGTATCTACATTCTGTGGGCTGAGTAAATGGAGTTTACAGACACCATTGGCTTTAGGCTGCTTGTAGCCACATGCTAGCCTGTCTTAAATTTTCATGTTCTATTTTTTTTTTTTTTTTTTTTTTTTAGAGAGAGAGCATGAGTGTGTGAATGGGGGAGGGACGGAGGGAGAGGGAGAGAATCTTAAGCAGGCTCCACGCCCAGCAAGGAGCTCAACGTGAGCTTGATCTCGTGACCATGAGATCATGACCTGAGCGGAAATCAAGTCAGATGCTTAACTGAATGAGCCACCCAGGTGTCCTTCATGTTCCATTTTTAAAATAAATATTCTTTTTCTTTTTCTGAGATTGAAACCCATTGCTCTACCAGTCCATAAATGTCTGTGTAGCTCTCACACATACATACTAAAGTACTATTTGAATTGGTTGAGAAT
The DNA here is from genome assembly GCF_018350175.1 of Felis catus. Lineage (NCBI taxonomy): Eukaryota > Metazoa > Chordata > Mammalia > Carnivora > Felidae > Felis > Felis catus. The sequence goes on along the minus strand of NC_058372.1, from coordinate 69,578,030 downwards.
ATTACAATGAGAAGAGAATGGGAAGATCTAATAAACCAGAAGCTCAGCCTCCCAGACCACAGAATTTCCACTGGGCTGCTTTCTACGAGACAAAGTATAGACAAGCCATAAAAGGAAAGCAACAATGCATTTTTAAAATATACTGTCAGCATCCTGTTTCATTTTGTATTATGTGTGAAGAGTAATTAGAAATATTTTTTAATTAAATTTTAATAGCATTTTTACAGCATTTTGGAAACAAAACCAAATATTTGTGTCATTTGTGCTGTATATGCAAAATTTTATGAGGCTTTTTACAGATGTTAGTTATTTTTGTAATCAACAAAGTTCTAAGAGTCCACAAATTTTAGTGGTTACTCAGATACATATCCAATTTGAATATAAGATGACTTAAAAATGGAAAACTTTTATTTTAAAAATGCATATTTAATGAGAGAAAAGTAAAGTAACTACCTTGAGTACATACTCCTAATTCTTAGTGACTTTTTAAAAAGAAGAAAGTTGTTGATATGATAAACAGCTTGTATCTGATCACAATATTTTAGTCTGAATCTACTAGCAACCGGCTATATGACTTGAGCAAGGCACTTAGCTTCTAGCGATTTCATTTTTCCCACAAGAGACTTGGATCATACAATTACTGTGAATCTCTGGAACTCTAAAATTCTAATATCCTAAAAATAGAATGTCTTTTATTTAATTTGTCCCTATGTAGAATGGTATTTAAATAGTTCTGATCAAATATATATATATATATATATATATATATATATATATATATATAATATTTAAAAACAAAAACAAAGTAAATGCATAAAATGACAAAAGTTTCTCTTGAACTTCTGATAATTTTAATCATCTTGAAGTCACTCCCTGCATGAGGGAACAGCTATGGAATTAGTAGCTTAGACAAATTTTCATGCTTCAGAGCACTTCCTCTTCTTATCCAAAAAATTAAACTATATGGTTTATGAATACAGTTTAAATCCTTATTCTTAGATGCAGCTGAAGACAAACCAATGTCTAGAGAAATAATGGTATTCTTCATTTTTCAGAGTTTCAGCCAAATTTTTTAACTTTCTTTTTTGGTAGTATAGGTCTAAACCATATACAAAATTCCAAAATTCAAGAGACACTTCCCCTTTCCTAAGAGTTATTTAAGCTTAGACTGACAATCCCTAGGACTTAGTCATAACAAAGTGACCTCTTCTGTGTGCCCATATAAGATGATGCCTCATTTCTCAAACATCTCCATGGGCTCATGTCAGGCATAGGCATAGTGCAACTAATAAGCAATTTATGTGGTCTTTCATTATTGATATTGATTTGACTCCAACATATGGATAAAATATGTGAGAAAAATCAAGATAAGAAGACAATGGCCACCTTTTACTTATATTCTGGGCCCAGAACAATTCTCAGTATAAGCTCTGATACTGTTGGTCATATTTTTATTCTAAGGAAGGCTAAAGTCAAATGATAATTTATTCATAAGAGCCTCACAAAACTAAAGATTTACCCAGCAAAAGTGTGCACTTACAATTTTTCTACAATTTTTCACATTCTGATACAAAGCAAGTATTAGGGAGAAGTTGCTACCCAATTGGTTGATTTAAGACTGATTCCATAACTTTTATTGAATTTCTCCAGGGCTAACATACTAAGCTATATTTCTAGGCAGGAGAGAAACAATCACAGAGTTTCTATATTTCATACTTTAGTAATTTATAAATAAATATTGAACTCTATTTTAGGTAAAATTAATACATTAAATGATTTTTTTTACTACTCTCTTATTTCAGGTAATGCAAGGGAAGCAGTGTGATATTTTCCATAGCTGTACTATTTGAAAACATGAAAACTCATAATATTTTGTGGAAGCTGAGCAAGGGAACAAAGATTGCAATTTAATTTTCAATAATTGTGTCACTCATGTTAAATTTGCCTTTCAATTACTGCTGTCACTTGAAGTTTTTTGATTGTCATATTGACATAAAAATAATCAGAATACTATCCATAACCTTTGTAAGATTGTTGCAAACTTTAAAAAATCACATAAGATTAATGACATAAATTTCAAGAAGTTTCACATGTGTTTTGTGAAATGATTACCGTAATCAAGCTAATTAACACATCCATCATGTCACATAGTTACCTTTGAATTATACACCCATTATAGTAGTAGTAGAAGGGAGAGAATGATCAATTTTACCTGAATGTCTTAGGGGAGTATTTACTACAAGATGTTTATGTTGAGTCTATGTTCATTAGCACCGTATTTCAGAATTGGGAATGCAAAGTGCACAGAAAAGAGTCAACAGAGCAAGACTGAGACTCATATCCATATGAAGTTCTGCTTGTAAATTTGACTCATGTCTTGAAACTTAGGTTTAGGATTGTTCCTACCTGGTAAGCATGGCTCACTATGCCTAAACTATCTATACAAATAATACAGCTTTTGCTGAGCACCTGGTTTCCTTCTGGGAGTCTGGAAATTTGGTACATTCTGGGGTGTTGGGCAGAGGGTACCTACATGACCAGCCATAATTAAAAACCCTGGGCATTGAATTTCTTTTTTTTTTTTAAGTTTACTTATTATTTGAGAAAGAGAGACAGATAGACAAAGAGAGGGAGAGAGAGAGAATCCCAAGCAGTCTCCAGGCCCAGCGTGGGAGCCGATGTGGGACTCCGTTCATGACCTGAGCAGAAAGCAAGAGGAGGACGCTTAACCTAAATTGAGCCACCCAGGTGCCCCCTGGGCACTGAATTTCTAAGGAGCTTCCCTATGGCAAAATTCACAGGTATTGTCACAATTTATTGCTGGGGGAATTAAATGCATCTTATGTGACTCCACTGGGAGAGGATCCTGGAAACTTGTACCTGGTTTCCTTCAGACTTCACTCCTTGCTCCTATTTATTTATATCCTTTAGCTGTAATAAATCACAACTGTGAGTATGACTATATGCTTAGTCCTATGAATCCTCCTAGCAAATCAACCTAAGGATAGTCTTGGAGAGACACAGTACAGGATAGATTTGGAGAAGTCATCCTTAGCAGAGAAAACAACAGTTGTCAGAGACAAGGAGACACAAAAAGGAAACACATTCTATTTTGGAAACTGCACCTCATTTTGAATGATTTTGCTAAGATGGAGAGAGCTATTATACAAGAGGCCAAAGACGACCTTAAGCCTTATCTAGGTATTTGATTATTTTCCTTTTTAAGGGCTTTTATTAGTTCAATTCTTATTTGACTAAACCTTCTTAAAAGCTTCTTACTGAGAATTAGCACAGAGAGATAGTAATAGTCCAACTGACGTCATGGACCCAACTCAAATATCACTGTCTCAAGAAAATTGTTCTAATTCCCAACAGCGAAAGGTGGAATCTGTCCATGGTCTTATTTTTCAAAATATTTCTTATAAAGCTCCTTGAGAGAAGGATTGCGCTTTGTTTTTATTTTTCCCTAATGCAGTGCCTAACATAGTGTTTTATCAATAGAAGACATTTAATAAATATTATATTTATGATCCCTTATGAGAAGCTTACAAGATGGGACCATATTTTATTCATCTTTGTATCTCTGTAATCTAGTACAATATCTGGTTTACATTATCCATTCTTTCATATCCAGGATATTTATTGAACATCTATGAGGTGGCACACACAGTTCTAGGTGCTTGTAATTAAACAGCAAACAAGATACCAGGGCTAAGAGTCACATGGGAGCTGAATAAACATTTGTTGAATTCAGTGGCATTTAGCAGTCAGACTCATGTCTTCCCACAAGCCTGGCACTGTGAAAGCTGTCCCTATCTTTATCCTATATTTTGTTTGCCTTATTCCCTAATCTGTACACTGTAATTCTGGTTTTGAAACTAGAATAACTGCTGCTGCTCTTGTCACTTAAATTTTTTTTCTCAGAATTGGCATAAACTCTCATCTAAAACAGTTCTAACCAAAGACACAACTTCACTGACCAATATGGAATATGATACCTGTAAATTGTAATGTGTAATTCAGATCATGTGTTCCAATGAAGGCAGGGGATTTTGCTTGTTTTATTCACTTGTATAATTCTCAGAACTTAGAATAGTGCTTTCTTGATAAAATTTGTTGAGCAACAGTAGTTGAATAAATAATCTTATGTCAGTATCAAATTAAAGTTTTTTCAATGAAATATTATTTAAAATTGTTTTTTGGAAAATAATATTAGTCATGAGAGCCCAAACATGCAACTCGTAATGTGAAAGAAACTGAAAAACTCAAGATGATTCTATAATGAAAACAATCTCCTGAGATGAGAGGCAGAGAAGTTGGGCTCTGGGTGCTCTGCCATTAACTTGCAATAACATGATCTTTGCTGGTCATTTTAAATTTTACGCACCTCAGCTTTCTCATGTGTGAATTAAAGATGTTGAAAGAGATTTCTACACTCTTTTCCAACATTGGTGTTAAATCTGTGTGATTGTTTAAGAGGAATGATACCTGATTGGAGTTATGTAAAACCTAATTTGACTGGCTCTGTAAACTACTTCCATCATTTGCTCGTCATTTTCTCATATTCTCAATTTATTAATGTCTCAGACAGGGATGATGATGGTGAACAGGCAGGCAAATAATAGGAAAATGGTATCAACTTACAGGAAAAACTCTTTCTACCAGATGCAGCTTTAGCAGAATGTAAAATAGAAAAGAAAGGTAGGGGATAAGTAAGTAGGGAACAAAATAAGATGATGCATTTTTATCTGTCTCCTATGGTGTATTTGAATTTAAGTTGTGAATTGCAGGAAGTAGGTTGAGTTGATGTAGACTGAACTAGGAAGATGGACTCTCTTTTCTGAAAATTTTCTCTTCATATGCTTCATAGACATTAAATCTATTATTATTTTTAATAGTGTTATATCTTAATAGATCTATTATTTATATTTAATACATAATAGTTTATAATAGGTTTGTATAAATTGGTAAAACAATCTATTTAATGCAATAAAATGGATGCCAGTGATATTTAGTTTCTGTGCCAAGGCCTCTTGAGAGTTATTACTTAGATAAAATACTGTAATGCATAGATCACATTGCTGAGGATTGCCTTGAGATAGGCTGTTTTTGCTATTTATCCCAATGTACAACTACCTGGGATTTCATCAGGAATGAGAATCTTTGGACAAAAACAAAGGTTTACCATGGAGCCTGAAATAGGCAGACAAGTAGCTTTAAACAGTAAGCAATCTTTTCAGATTGATTTTTTTTTCCTTCATCGAGAGTCAGTGTCACTGATGTCTGGCTTTCCTGAGGATTCATGACATGGATTTTTTTTTTTAATGTTCATTTATTTTTGAGAGACAGAGAGACAGAGTGTGAGTGGAGGAGGGGCAGACAGAGAGGGAGACACAGAATTTGAATCAGGCTTCAGGCTCTGAGTTGTAGGCACAGAGCCTGAAAACTAAGTACCATGAGATCATGACCTGAACAGAAGTTGGACGATTAACTGACTGAGCCACACAGGCACCCGATCATGACATGGAATTTTTATCTTAGAAAATGTTTGTTAAAAACAGACAGTATTTAATGTGTACTTTTATCATATAATGCTTATAATGTAGCACCAGGCATTTTGTTGTATCTGCCTGTAATCATTTATCAGGAATGTAAATTTTTGAAGGACCTGATTCTGGAAACTCATAAGACTATCATAAAGAGTTATGTTTGGATTTTCAACAGAAACTTTTAAGAATCAAATGTTTTTTGATTTTTTATACTTTGGACTAATGAAGGGAGTGGGAGGGATAATTCTAAATCCTTTCTTAAAAGACTAAATAAAAAATTTAAGCCTGTAAAAATATGCAAACTTCACGGAATTTATTTTTTGAGAAAAAAATTGCGATTAGTAAGTCACATTGATGGTGAAACTAATTTTAAAATGAATTTTTAAATAAATTTAATTTCAGTGTATCATTCATGAAGATATTTGTATATAGCAAATATTCTCTCTAAACCTAGTCGCCTTTATCTAAACGCTCTATTTTGATCTGACTTTGAAATATTCATTATTCAATATCATCAATATTCATCATCAATATTCATCAATCAATATTCATTGATTACTTTGGATATCTCCTTGATTTTTGACTACTGTCATTTTCAAAGAAATCATAAGAAATTATCTCATTAGAATTTATATTTTGTATTTCTTCTATTCAAATTTGTCAACTATGATCTTCTTGCTACAAGATTATCTTATCCAAGATTATCTTATCTTAATTTATCTTATCTTATCTTATCTTATCTTATCTTATCTTATCTTATCCTTTTTCTCTTATGTTTATGCAATTTCTCAAAAGAATTCATCCAGCCCCAAGTCTCCAACCCTAAACTCCAAGTTAGTTATCACCAAATCCATTAGGTTATTAATTCCACTGATATTGAGCATCTTCTTTTTTAAAAAGTTTATTTATTCATTTTAAGAGAGACAGAGACAAGACAGCACTAGTGAGGAAGGGTGAACAGAGAAGGAGACAGAATCCTAAGCAGGTTCTGCCCTGCCATCTCAGGAAACTCAAACTGCGAACTCACAAAAACGCATCATGACCTGAGCTGGAACCAGGATCAGACCCTTAACTGACTGAGTAACCCATGTGTCCCTATTGACTATCTTCTGACCTGCTAGGCGCTCTGTTGAGAACAATGGTGAGAATTTCCCCTTCCCAGACTTCTTCATTCTTTTGTACAACAAATACTTAATAAACTACTATTTGGTGTCAAAAAAAGTCCTAAGTGGCGGAATTACAATTTCTTAAAGATGTAAGAAATGTAAATGGGCAACTTCAATTTTCTGCACTAAGTGCTTCTATGATAAAGTTTTTTACACAGGAAGCTGTGGACAATGGGTGGGCCTGCAAGTTTAAGAAAGGGTTCTATCTACATCATTTAGTGCCTTGCCTGAGATGTCAAACCCAAGCCAGTTGTATTGGTTTGGATTTCCCTAGAAGTTGACCCTGAGACAAGAATTCAAGTACACGTAGTTTATTTGGTGGACTGGTAGCCAAGTGGGGAAGTAAAACAAGGAGGAGAGAGATGCTAACATAAAAAGTATATGTGATCAAGCCAGTTACCACCTTGGGCAGCTGGAATTCAATCCCTGTAGGGAAATAGGAGAAAAAGTGTGGTATACAACTTAGAGTTACCTACCACCCTCTGCCTCCGGTTGAGGAATCTGGTTTTTATGTACCAGCTCCCTGTCCATCATGATCTGCTTCTGGGGACACTGACTCTTTGTCACTTCTGGCTTTCCTTATATTTGACCAAATGTGCTCTTGTGGCTAAATAAAATATTTAGACCAATAACTGCAAATATTTACATTAAGCAGCCTTTGGTGTATATAAATGAACATTGCAGGCATATGCACAGGATAGCAACACCATCTGCTAAACCAGGTAATTCAATAGAAGGAATTTAACACAGAAAATTGGTTACAAAGTTGTCAGAAGTGCTGCAAGAACAAAAGGAGAAAAGTGAGGTGACACCAAGATTAGCAACCACAGGAAGCCAGTATGACCCCTAGGGCAAGAGGAACACAGGGAAGAAAGAGTATGCTTGGGTCCAGGAGCTAGGGCTGTACAGCAGTTTGAATTACTGAGAAGACAAAACAACTGCTGGAGATGTGGGTTGAAAAGAGTAAGGTAAAGATATACCCTGGTTTTGTCTATCTTCCTGTTCTCCAGAGTCTAGCCAGTACTTCCCATTGGCCAAACCCAGCTAAGAAGACATTGGTCAAAGAAGCCTGGTAAGTGTGGCTTGAGGGATCAGATCCTTGTAACACACAGCAGAGTAGAGAAGGGCAGGGGATAGACCTCAACCAAAAGGCAAATAACCAGGCAGGTTTCTTTAGGATATATTGCCTAAGCAGAATTGTCAAGACTTCCCCCACCTAATTGTATTTCACTCTTTGCCACCAAATCACCTCTATTGCATTCAAGGTAGTTTCTCTCTAACCCTAAAATAATAGTATGCTCAGGTTGTTTTCCCAGTGTACAATTTTCCTCTCTACACATAATTGTCTTTCAAAGTCCAGGTTATGTCCTTCCCAAATATTCTAGATGGCAATGATTCCCCCCTTTCTTAGAGTTTTTAGTGTGTGTGTGTGTGTGTGTGTGTGTGTGTGTGTGTGTGTGTGTGTAAGAGAGAGAGAGAGAGAGAGAGAGAGAGAGAGAGAGAGAGAGAGAGAGACTATTCCATGCCACCATGCATTGGTTCCTATTTAATGAATGTTTTATTTGCCTCTTCCCCACCTCCCTGAAGGGTAGGGACCTTTATGAATTAGATTACATTGTGTTGTTTGATAGAAAAGCAAAAATATCACGGACTATTTTTCTCCTTTATGCAAATATGGATCATCTAGGCTGATATGACAGTTTCTCTATCATCAGGGATATGTAGCCCTAATCCTAAATATATTGCTTCTACTTCATGATCTGAATTGGCTGCTGTGAATCTAACCATTATGCCCACATTCTAGCTAGCAGGATGAAGGCCATGTGGAAGAGATGATCAAACTCTTGTTAGATCACTTCAAGGTCATAACACATAATATGCACTTTTAGCTATGTAGTCATATGGTCACACCTGGATGCCAGAGAGTCTGAAATATTACTTATTCCAAGTAGTCACATGTGTTATGCTAGATCCGTAAGAAGCAAACATCAAGATGGAATTAGATGTGCAAAAGCTTTACTGGGAGGAGAGGGAGAAAGCCTATGAAGCATAAAGGAGACAGTAGGAGCAAACAAGGGAAATTTTCAGATCATGATTGATGCAGGTCTGACATCTGAGAAAGGAAGGAATTGAGTAGGAAGAACTTCATACTGCATGCAACTCTGAAAAAGTCTCAGCTAGGCCTATAGGAAATCCCAGTGCAAAGATTTCCCATTAAAAAAGTCCTATGTTGTGCATGCATTATCCAGTTTTGTGCCCCCACCCCCCACTTTGCTTGGTCCTCCCAACTGGGTGTCTCTGGCACAGCTTTATGAGTGGTACACCTGAAGGGCTTTATAAGGTCACACCAGGTGACCATAATCCCCTTGCTTCTACTACTATAGAATCTTCATGGAACCCCCTTCCTCACACATCTTTTCTACCTGATACACAGCAGGTAGTGAACTTCCAATATAATATTATAGACATGGATGTGGAATGTTATATACATGTGCTTTAAGAGTGATTTTCTCACTCTAAATGTCAGTTCATACTCTTTTTCCTGTTTATCTGAACAAAACCACACATATACAGAGACTTTTAGATGTAACAGGATTATGAGTTCCAACATTTCTTTGAGAACTAAGAAAAAATTTCCAATAGAAATGGGATTGTATTAGTTGCTTAATGGAAGTTGTTAAGGGGAATGATGAGAGGGACTGTCTTGAACACTGACAAAGGCAGCATAATATTATGGGTTTGCAGAATTCAGCATGAAGAAAGTGACCACATATCATTTTATAGATGAAATCTAGTTCAACTTCTGCTATTAGGGAACAGATGAGGAAAAGGAGGCACAGATAATAATCTACTTAAATTCACACAGTACATTGAGGTATTGTCAGCCCTGGTCCCAGGTCTACCCCATTTCCCAATATCATAGTGTCTGAGTTCTGATCTGCCGCTCTTCTTGCGTGGGGCTTTATCACCAAACTTGGCTAACTGGTAAGTTTTATTTGGAGGTCATATCCTACAAAAGGAATTGAATAGAAATAAAGTTATTTGGGGTTTTAAAGGTCAGGCCAAAAAGCTATTTTACTGGAGAATGAGAGACTTCGTTATACCCATTAAGCATAATAATTGGTGACTGATAGTCATCATGCCTTATGCTCTGGTTAACCTAATCAACAGTATCTGCAAACTATCAATCCATTCACTGCTCACCCTAGGAGGTACTTTTGGAGAACGCTAGGCTTTCATATTAATTGGAACAAATTGCACATAATGGGTTCCTCTAAATGGTCTGATGGCTCACGCTGTCAAATCTGCACAGTCCAGATCTTGAAGATCACTCTCTTGGGTATAAAGATGCAAACAGCTTCATCTTCCCAAAGTTGTTCACCTCTGGTATTAGAGGATTGCTGCATGAATCACAAGTAATAGTAGTTTGCTACTCCGTCTCCCATTATTGTTAAGCAGAAAATAAACTGCAAAGCTAAACACTCACCCCAGGCTTACTTACATCTTCATTTCCTTACCTCTGAGAATTCAGGTGCATTTTCAACAAGTTTACAGCCTCATAAGACATTAATATAGCCCTTCGGTTGCAGTAATGTTCTGCCAAGTGCAGTGCTCTCAGAATGGCATCATGTGTACTGCTAACAGTGCATTAAATCTCTCGCAGATCCTGCCAACCCCCATGATCAAGGCTGTTCCAGGGGAGCTGTTTGAAGAGATTGCTGATGCTCAGTATTGATAACGAGGAGCCAAGGGTGAAGGCTGCATTCAGTCTTCTTTTAGAATAAACACCTACAACTTTCTTTTCTCTTTTGGACTCTGATGTCATAATCATAATTAGAAAAGGATCCTAGACAAAGAGAGTAATTGGTCTAATTATGTATCAATAAATTCACCATGCAAACTCCTGTAATAAGATAAAAACCAATTGGATCGGGGTTGTTAGTTTGCCCTGAATTTTCTGCTCTGTTTCCCAACCACACTTAGGAAAAAGTGCCCAAGCAATTGTAGCACCTTTTATTAAATAGTGAGAACTTAGCTGCAAGTAATGGAATATTCAGACAAGAGTAGATCAGGTGGGAATGCAAACTGGTGCAGCCACTCTGGAAAACAGTGTGGAGGTTCCTTAAAAAAGTAAAAATAGAACTACCCTACAACCCAGGAATTGCACTACTAGGAATTTATCCAAAGGATACAAAAATGCGGATTTGAAAGGGCACATGCCTCCAATGTTTATAGCAGTGCTATCAACAGTAACCAAATTATGGAAAGAGCCCAAATGTCCATTGACTGACAAATGAATTAAGAAGATGTGGTGTGTGTGTGTGTGTGTGTGTGTGTGTGTGTGTGTGTGTGTGCGTGTATTAAGTTTCTCAGACTGACTTATTTTGCTTAACATAATACCCTTCAGTTCCATCCACATTGTTGCAAATGACAAAATATCTATCTATCTATCTATCTATCTATCTATCTATCTATCTATCTATCTATCTAGATATCTTGGAATATTACTCAGTGATGAAAAAGAATGAAATCTTTCCATTTGCAACAACATGGATGGAACTGAAGGGTATTATGTTAAGCAAAATAAGTCAGCCTGAGAAAGACAGATGTCACATGATTTCACCCATATATAGAATTTGAGAAACTTGACAGATGAACATAGTGGAAGGAAGGAAAAATAAGATAAAAACAGAAAGGCAGGCAAACCATAAGAGACCCTTACATACAGAGAACAAACTGAGGGTTCATGGTGAGGGGGGGCAGGGGGCGTTAAATGGGTGATGGGAATTAAGAAGGGCACTCTTCGGGATGAACACTGAGTGTCATATGTAAGAGATGAATCACTGGGTTCTACTCCTGAAGTCAAGATTACACTACACTGTATGTTAACTAACTTGAGAATAAAAAAGAAAAAAAATGATCAATTAGATAAAGGCAAAAAAAAAAAGAACATTATAATATTACATAGTAAGAAGTCTGGAAATAGATGGTTTCAGGGCTTAGAGATTCAGTGACATCATCAAGGATTAAGTATCTTTGCATTTTTCTCATATTCATTATGTTCATGGTCATTATGGTTATAAAGTATGTTCATGTTGACCAGTTATTGGTTTAAATAAACAAAAATTCCTAATTTTCAGTGGATTAAGTGCAATTTATAAACTTTATGAAAAATAATGTAAGCTAATACTTTTATGACATTATCCTAGGGAAAGAAGAACTCTTTATGAAGTCACACAAAATTTTAAACATCATAAAAGCTATTAATTTCACTATATTAAAATTAACATATTATATTGATCAAATTGTTATAGAATAAAGTTATAAGCCACAAACTAAAAAAATATTTATAACACAGATAGCCAATAAAGGAATAAGCCCAGAATATGTATATATTCAGTATAATACTTATCAATTAATAAAAAAAACACAAACACTCACATAGAAAACTAAGCAAGATATGATCAGGGATTTTATAGCCAAGGCAAAACACAGTCCTTAATTACATAAAAGAGATGATCAACTTATTTAGTAATTAGGTAATTTGGTAATTAAAACCACAGCTGTAACGGACTGACAGCAATTCATATGTTGTGACTCTAAACCGCAGTGTGATGGTATTTGGAGATGAGGCCTTTGGAAGGTAATTAAGATTGCATTGGCTTATGAGGGTGCAGCCCTCATGATGAGACTAGTGGCCTTATAAGAAGAGGAAGAGGGAGAGATCCCTCTCTTGCCACTTGAGGACCTAGTGAGAAGGTGGCTGTCTGCGAAGCAGGAAGACAGTTTCTCACCAGAACTTGATGGTGCTGGCACCCTGATCTCAAACTTCTAGCCTCCTAAAGTGTGAGAAAATAAGTTTCTGCTTTTAAGCCACCTAGTCTATTTTGGTATTTTGTCATGGCAGCCAGAGCTGACTGAGACAATGACATACATCAGATTGGCAGCTATAAAAAAATGAGATAGAGCATATCAAGTGTGTTGGTCAATTTTTGGATTAAAAGAAATCACATCCACTGCTTGTGGGTATATACATTGGAACAACCATGTTGGAAAACAGTTTGGCATTCCTTAGAAAATTTGAGCTTGTAAACATCTTAAATTTCACCGAGGAATCAGGGAAACACTTCCAAATGTGCACCAGGAAACAGGTACATGAATGTGTAAAACAGCTTTGTCCATTATGGCCAAAAACTGGAATGATCCTGAATGCTTAAAACAGCAAAATCGACATATATATTGGGATACATTTATAATACACAGGAATACTGTACTACAGTGAAAATAAACTATAACTAATCCACAGGGTTAATGTCAAAAAGATAAAATGAAAGAAGCAAGTAACAAAAGAATTCCTACAATATGATTTCATTTATGTAAAGTTCAAAAACAGAAAACAAAATTTTATTTTATTTTATTTTATTTCTTAGGTAATATAATTAATATATAGTGCTATATTAGTCTTAGGTGTATAATATGATGATTCACAAATTCTATTCATTTTTCAGTGCTTATCAAGATATGTGTATTCTTAATCCCCTTTAACTAGTTTACCCATCCCCTCACCTACCTCCCCTCTGGCAACCACTAGTTTCTTCTCTGTATTTAAAAGTCTGGTTTATCTCGTTTTTCTTTGTTTATTCATTTGTTTTGTTTCTTAAATTCTACATATAAGTGAAATGGTATTTGTCTTTATCTGACTTATGTCACTTACCATTGTAGCCTCTACAACCATCCATGTTGTTGCAAATGGCAAGATTTCATTCTTTTTTATGACTGAATAATATTTCATTATATATTATATATATGCATACCACATGATATTACATTATATTACACAATATATACATTACATTATATATATAGTATATTTACATGCACCACATATTATATTACATATATAATATTCCATTATGTATATATATGTATATACATACACACACCACATCTTCATTCATTCATCTATCAATGGACACTTGGGTTGCTTCCATATCTTGGCTATTGTAAAAAATGCTGCAATAAACATAAAGGGGCATATATTCTTTCAAATTAGTGTTTTCATTTCCTTTGGGTAAATACCCAGTAGTAGAGTTACTGGATCATATGGAAAGTCTATTTTTAATTTTTTGAGGCAGTTCTATACTGTTTCCCACAGTCGTTACACCAATTTGTATTCCACCAACAGTACAGAATGTTCCATTTTCTCCACATCCTTTCCAACACTTGTTTCTTGTTTTTTTTTTTTTAATTTTAATTATTTTAGCCATTCTGACAGGCATGAGGTGATATCTCATTGTGGTTTTGATTTGCATTTCCCCAATGACGAGTGATGTTGAGCATCTTAACATGTGTCTCTTGGCCAAATAATGTCTTCTTTGGGGGGGAAAAAAAAGTCTGTTCAGGTCCTCTGCACATTTTTTAATCAGATTATTTGGGTTTTTTTGGTGCTGAGTTGTGTAAGTTCTTTATGTATTTTGGATATTAACCCCCTATTGGATATATCATTTACAGATATCTTCTTCCATTCTGTAGGTTGCCTTTTTGTTTTATTGATCATTGCCTTCACTGCGCAAAAGCTTTTTATTTTGGTGTAGTCCTAATGGTTCAATTTTGCTTTTGTTTCCATTGTCTGAGGAGATGGATCTAGAAAAAATGTTTCTATGAGTAATGTCAAAGAAATTATTGCCTCTAATTTCTTCTTGGATTTTTACAGTTTCAGATCCTACATTTAGGTCTTTAACCCATTTTTATTTTTATATTAATGGGTATTATTAGGCAAAATTGACATATAATCTACCATGTATATTTAAAGCGTAAAATCAGACATATATTGACCTATGCATATATCTGTAAAACTATCGCCATAATCAAAACAGTGAACATATTCATCACACCTAACGTTTCCTTTTTCCCTTTTGTAATTCCTTCTTTGCATCTCTTTCTGTATCACATTTCCTCATCTTATCACGTATCAGCTTTTTATTATTATGTGTTAGTTTGTCTTTTCTAGAGTTTTATATAAATGAAATCATACAGTATGATTATTTCTTGATGTGTCTTTTTTGACTCAGAATAATCATTTTGAGATCAACCACGTTGTTGTTATAGCAATAGTTCATTCATTTTATTGCTGAATAGTATTGTATGGATGTACCACAATTTGTTTCATCCATTCACTTGTTGGCTGACATTCAATAGTTTCCTGGTTTTGGTTATTGCAAATAAAGTTGCTATGAACATTCCTGTACAAGTCTTTATTTCCTTTTCTCTTCAAGTGGGATAGCTGACTTATTGTTAGGTGCATGCTTAACTATTTAAGAACTTACCAAAATATTTTTCAAAAAGATAGTGCCATTTTATATTTTACTAGGAGAATATGAGCATTCTAGTTTCTCCATATCCTTTCCAAAATCTGGTATTTTTTTTAATGTTAGACATTCTGATAGGTGTTAAGTAGAATCTATCATGGTTTTAATTTGTATTTCCTTAATTCATGTGGTGACTGATGATATTGAGTATCTTTTCATATTATTATTTGCCATCCATGTATCTTTTTTTGGTGAAATACCTGTTCAAATATTTTTCTCATTTTTAAATTTGGTGTTTGTTTTTTTTACATTATTATTGCTGAGTTTTAAAAGTTAATTACATATTATGGATTCAAGTTCTTTTTCAAATATAAGCTTTACAAATATTTATTCCTAATCTGTGGGCTTGTCTTTTAATTTTCTTGACAGTGTCTTTCAAGGAGCAGAAGTTCTTTAATTTTAATGAGGTTCAATTAAAAATTTATTCTTGGGGCACATGTGTGGCTCAGTTGGTTCAGAATTTGCCTCTTGATTTCGGCTCAGGTCATGATACCAGGGTTGTGGGATCAAGTCCCATGTGGAGCTCTGCACTAAGCATGGAACGTGCTTAAGATTCTCTTTCTCTCTCCCCCACTGCCCCCTACCCTGCTTGTGTGTGTGCTCTCTTTCTCTAAAATAAAAAAATAAAGATTTATTCTTTTATAGATTATGCTTTTGTTTATATATAAGAAATCTTTCTCTAACGCAAGTTCACTAAGACTTCCTCTTACATTAAAAAAAAAAATTTTTTTTGATGTTTACTCATTCTTGAGAGACAGAGAGACAGAGCAAGAGTGTGGGAGATGCAGAGTGAGAGAGGGAGACACAGAATCCAAAGTAGGCTCCAGGCTCCAAGCTATCAGCACAGAGCCAACACAGGGTTCAAACTCATGAACTGTGAGATCATGACCTGAGCCAATGTCAGACACTTAACCAACTGAGCCACCCAGGCACCCCATTCCTCTTACATTTTTTTCTGGAAGAGTTATAGTTTTAAGTTTTATATTTAGGTCTGTAATGTTTTAAATTATTTCTTATATGATATAAGGTATGGATTCATGTTTCTTTTTTGTATTTGGACTTCCAATATTCCAGCACCATTTGTTAAGAAGACTGTCCTTTGTCCACTGACTTATCTTTGCACTTAAAAACTTGGTCATCTCTATTTGTATGGGTTTATTTTAGGATTCTTTATTCTAAAATAATATAATTCAAAACAACACATAAATAAGTGATTAAACTATAAGTAAAAGAAAGAATGATTAACACAAATTTCAAGGTCATGATTACCTTCAGGTGAGTTGATAGAGCAGAGAAATATGAGATAAGGAAAGACTTTTAGGACAGGAAATGTTGTGTTTTTTTAAGTTGGGTTGTGAGTATAAAGCTATTTGGTTTTATTATTAGTCTTTAAACTTTACACATTACAGAAAATCTATTTTACAAACTGTACTCTACAAACCCTATATTTCACAATAAAAAAGTAACCCCAAACTGATGTCTCCATAGATTCTATCAGTCAAAACGGTTTTACATGATGTCCCCAAAACAATCATTGCCGTAGGGGAGTTGAATTTTTATGTGTTTCAAGATGACTAAAGCAAATGTGCTGTTATTAAGCTACTTTCTCATTGCCTCAAAGTCCATCTTCTATAGAGTTTTCCTCCCTTATCCACAGTTTTTATTTCTGCATTTTCAGTTACCGGCCAAGTGCCATTGGGAAGCAGATGATCTTCCTTTTGACATATCATCAGAAGGTCAGGAGTAGTCTAACACTACATCACAGTGCCTATGTCATTCACCTAACTTCATCTCATTATGTAGGCATTTTATCATCTCACATCATTACAAAAGAAGGCTGAGTGTAGTACAATAACATGCAATACAATACAGTACAATACACCATAATAAGCCCACAGACTGAGAGAGAGAGAGGCCACATTCACATAACTTTTATTACCTTATTGGTTATAATTGTTTCATTTTATTCTTAGCCATTACCGTTAATCTCTTACTGTGTTTAATTTGTTGTAAATGTGTGTGTGTGTGTGTGTGTGTGTGTATGTACTTACAGGGTTTGATAGGATTTGGTACTATCATGGATTTCAGGCATCCACTAGGGGTCGTGGAATGTATCCCCCACAGATAAGGGGGCCACTGTACTCTGCTTTTTGAAGCTGGAGCTGAAACTGCAAATATTTCCCCTTTGCCAACTCCCTCCCTGTTAGGTTGACAGCAGAGGGCACTAGAGGCAGACTACAAAGCAGGAAGATAGAAAAGGGATTTGAAATTTCCTGCTCTGTATACAGTTTCTATTAGCAGCTCCAGGCAATGGATCTTTCCCCAGGCAATCAGTTCCAGTCTTCAGATTGTATTCCACATTTCTAGAGTAGTCACAGAGTTATTGGCACCAGAAAGTGCCCCCTTCTCCATTGTCTGAATCCAGATCACCTCCCATTTTCTAGGTTCTGATAAACTGAATTCTTCCTTTTATTCCCCTACGCCCTGGGGATGGAAGCTGCTTCCTACATTTTGTATCATCTTTACCTCACAATTCCCTTTTTGTGTTGTAGTCTTTGAAAACCTTCTAGAAAACCTTCTAATTAACCAATTCTCTGTATTAAATTCACTCTTAAAATAGCTGTCTGTCGTGGTTTCAGTCTGGCTGACTTAACTCTGAGTGTGTCATTCACATTAGCTTGTTCTTTCTGGAAGATACGGTCCCCTCAAAGAGGAAGTTATACATAAAGGCTACTGCACAACCTTTTTTTTTTTTTAATTTTCTTTTTAACTCTGGTGGTTTGTTACAATAAGTCTTATACTAAATCCTGCCACACATGCCAACATTTACTAATAAGGAGGAATAAAACTGTTACAATAAATTTTGTGATTCATTGAAGCCTCCTTTTTTATCTTTTTAAATACTTGAATAAAAAACACTTGTAAGATAGACTGAGTGCAGGCAGGTCCACTCAGGTCCACATATTATAGTGGCAGAATTCAGCTAGACGTCCAGTCAGATCAGGTGGGAGGATCCTCCAAAAACATTTTAACACATTTCTGAAGCCTAAGTCAAGGGCTGAGCTTTAGTTCTAAGGCCTATAGGCAATTGAGCTCACTAAGTTCTTATACCCACCCATCTAATGCAATGATGAAAAGACTCATCTACAAATCTTGAATAACACTTATTCAACCAATGAAAAAATATTTTCTAAGAAGCTCTTTGGTACTTTTAAAAATAACAGTAGTGAGAACACCTACAGTAGGTACTTGAACTGTGTACACCTGATTGGAATCTTTTAAATTCTAACTCTTTATACCAGGATTAGAGTATTTCAAATAATAACTAACTGCCCCTGGAGTATACAAAAAATAATGTATTGTACACATGGAGTGTGTGTGTGTGTGTGTGTGTGTGTGTGTACTCCTTAGTAATGAAGTATTACATTGTAACTTATAGTGAGGATAGCACCAAATATGTACAAAAAATAATACATACACATGTATTATACACATGAAGTATATGTGTGTCTGTGTGTGTGAACATGTGTGTGTACTCCTTAGTAATGAGTATTAACATTGTAATTTATAGTTGGCATAGCACTAAGCATGGTTCATATGGTAAGGCTGGAAGAAAGGACTTCCTTGGGCACATTGTTTCTCCTTGCTTAAATAATACTGGAGTTCTATTATCAAGACCAACAATATCTGTGTCAAGCTTCAGTATGTTTTCTAGATTTATATTTACATGTTAGGCTGGTAGAATTTAACTTTATTGAATTATATAAGGAAGATTAAAATTTTATTTATGACTAGAGCTCATATAAAGGTTTCCATTTCCCCCCCAGGATAGTTCTGATTTATTTTTGTTATCTTAGTAAATTATTGGTAGCAACGCCTTCCAGTTTCAATAGTGATCAGGTTTGGACAATACAATACAATTCAATAATTCTAGTAAATAGAATAATAAAATGAATCATGTCTATTTTCATAGTCAACATGCTCAAATAATTTGGGTAGACACATAAAATGTGGTGTATAGTCTCTGAAAATGTTTCCTATTAAGGTTGAAACGTGGATTATTATATAATTTTTTTTCAGAACCACATTAAATTTGACTTTCTATATTTCTAACCTTCTATGTGTCTGCATGAGCTCTATGTATGAATTTAAAGTATTTTTTTCCTCTGCATATTGGGAGAATGTGGTATGTAATTAAAGTGAAAAATTAAAATTTGATGAGAAAACTCTGTTCTCTGTTTTCTAACAAATGAAACATCAATGTGTTCTTAGATTATAGATGAGAGTTTTCAACCACGAAATGTAAATTGATTAGGAGTGATTTAGTGCAACTCACTGCATCTGCGCTAATTATACAAAATAAGAAATCATCTTTACCCAGAAATTTCAAAATCTGCTACAATGTTAGTGAAAGCATTAGTAGCTAAAACCTCTGACTTTTAATTCAACTGATCAAGGCCATTTAAAGGAATAAAAAAAAAAATGTGAAGAACCAGAGAAACATGTAAAAGTTCAAACAGTAGGAAGAAGATGCTTGTGTGCAACAGATACCTTGAAACTACAATAATTAGTCTTCAGTTAATAGCTGAGCAAAAACCAAAACATGAACTGCATCTGATCTATGCAAAAGATACCATATTCATAAGGTTTTAAAGGGAATTTTTCTCCAATATTTGCATACATGAGAGAATAGAAGTCTCTATATTGCTGTATTAGCTTAGAGGTATAGCTCTTGATGTTCTTAAAGGTGCTTAAGAGAAAATTCTTTGCAGAAACTCTGAAGAGGATTTGGAAATAACCCCTAGAGATAAAGTTATATGCTCCTGGGATCCAACCAAAGAACATGCCCTCTAAATCCAGACTTGTTAAGTTAATGGATCTGGGAACATTAGGTCTAATACAATTTTCAGTCTTGACTTCTGTTCTTTCCTGCTCTATGCAGAATAATCTACAATTCCTTCCCTTTCATCCTATTTATAAAGGTAACAGGCCAGCATGCTTATCTCTCCAAATCAGGCCAAGGGTGGGAATGGTAGGCTTTGTCTCATTTTCAGCCTGGGGCCATGAAGGTCATTGATGACAAAAGGTTTTGATTTCTCTTATTCACTGTAGAACTATTTAAGGTAAAATACCCCTATAATTGAAATTCGAAGAGATTTACTTTGTCTAGCCTTAAGATAAAGTGGAGAGAAGTGATTTAATTTCACTCTTGAAGTCAATTCTCTGACAATAGTTTTGAGTTCTATTAAAGGTCAGGGCAAAAGGTATAGAGCAAAGAACAAGTAAGATAAATGTAAGGTAGATGTTACACACTTTTGGGTTTACATTTGGGAATAAGTAGAATTTATTTGCCATATGTTTATTCTTCTGAAGGTATTTAAGGAAAGGGTAGCAAATAATCATTTTCCTGGGAAGGTTGGAATGCTGTCTTTGCTGGGCCAGAGCAGGCAGTGGCCAAGTTAGTAATGCTATACTTTTGAAGTTGACTATGTGCACTATCTCTGTCTGTCTCTCATCTGTCTATCATCTATCAATCATTTAAAGTACTTTATGAATAAATTGTATTCGTCTAAGTTTATAAAACTTACTTAGCAATTACCTGATGAATTGAGTTCCTCATATGACATACTTGAAGCTTTATAGTAGACTGAACGTTTAAATTGCCATTTGTGTGAGAGTGGGAATGAATGTATGTATATGTGTTTTGAAAGCATTATATCAAGAAAATCCTATCTCATTTAGCTAAGTAGGCACAAAACTAACAACAATTAAGGAGACTTGAGGAGACATGGAGAAGGCCAGGGAATATAAGGAATCTGAGGAAATAACGTTTTCAAACTTGAATCGCTAATATATACATTTAGTGAATCCCTTAGTGGGTTAGACTTGAATCTGAAAAGTGACAATGACTTGTTTCTCAACAAGTTTGAATCTTTACTGTTTGGCAGAAACTAATGAAAGATCTTATGCCATTGTAAGATATTTAATGTAGCCATTAAAAACCTCAGCTCCCTCAGTGACTGACTCTGGCAGATAATCGCTCCAAGAATAAAAGTAGGCAAATTTATTTAGTTTTGACTATCCAGCTCTGTATTTAAGTTTTAACTTCATTGCTGCCATTTTATCTTTAGTCATAAGTACAAAAACATTTTAAATTCTTCATTATTAAATTCTGTTGAGTTAGTCTGTTACAATATCAACAATATGCTATCTAGTAGGGCCATGCAACTGTTAAGATACTTCGCTATTAGAGTTTCTTTATTTAAAAAAAAAAAGAATTTTTTGTTTGTTTTGTTTTATTTCAAATAGCCTTGGCAACATCTTGTTTCAGGTTATCCAATGACTGATATTACTGAAAAGAAATTTTAAAACTTACTACCTATATCCTTAATAAAGAGTTGAAAATGTCTTAATAAAATTGATACTTTTGTATGATATTTTCTGATACTCTTGAAAGATGTTGGCATCTTCTTAACAATCACTTAATGTCTATCCAATACTCATGGATTGAACACATTATAGCAATAACTTTTATATGAATCTAAGTCCTTTAGCTTTTTCTGATAGTGCTCCATTTTTGTGAAGTTATTTGATAATTTTTAAAAAACAGCTCAGGGGCGCCTGGGTGGCGCAGTCGGTTAAGCGTCCGACTTCAGCCAGGTCACGATCTCGCGGTCCGTGAGTTCGAGCCCCGCGTCAGGCTCTGGGCTGATGGCTCAGAGCCTGGAGCCTGCTTCCGATTCTGTGTCTCCCTCTCTCTCTGCCCCTCCCCCGTTCATGCTCTGTCTCTCTGTCTCAAAAATAAATAAACGTTAAAAAAAAATTAAAAAAAAAAACAGCTCAAACGACTATCAATGTATTGCTCTAATCCATGTATACATATATAATACATATACAGACATATATGTATATAAATACATATTCATATTAAACATATTCCAGTGTTTTACAAAGAAAAAGGTAATGTGCTCTGTTATACTTGCCTGCATAAACATGTTATGGAAAAAAATAAGCAAAACGGAGAGATACATTGAATATCTGAAATCGTAAATCAAGAAAGTTAGATGCAGATTTTTGAAATCTCCTCTGAGCTGTAATATCAATGTTATTGATTTACTTTTCATAGCCACCTGTTCTTCTTATGTGGGTGTTGCAATACCAACAGTGCACATTTTAATAGCTGCCCCCCTCCCACAGTTCGTGTTTCTTACTTTGTGCAAGGTATCTTACTTGAATGATGCTGTATGTGCTATGTGGGTTATGGAACCATCTCAAATCCTCTGAGGAATCCAGAGCTCTATGGAACAGGGTTGATGAACTGGTCTAGGAGAAACTTAAGGCTTTTTCATTTAAAAGTCTGAGGTCATGTATATGTATGTCTACATTTATACTGACATGTTTCCATTCAATATATAATTTAAATGTGTTATTAATCCCTAAACTGTTAAACTACATGAAGTGAATCCATAAGCAGGTAGATGATATTTTGAGAGAAATAATGGGATTACTTACCTTGGAACTGGCAAAATTAGGTACTACAGAAATTCTAACACTGTGATCGTTCTAAGATCCCAAAATTAGTGTGGGCTTAGAATTTCCATAAGGAACTGTGAATTAATTCATTTACAATAAACTTCATGTCCTATAAATGTATTATAAGATCTCTGCTGAAGTAAAGCTGTGCTTACCTTATTTTCACATGAAGACAGGAACAATAAAGAAAAGAACAATCATCTTTTATCCCAAGCCTACTGATTACAATAGATAAATTGTTAACAGATTTTTATCAGTATGAAATGTTTAAAAAATTACGCTGAGATATATTAGTAAATGCACTGGTTCTGAAAACCAAGAAAATAAAACAACAAAAATAATCTCTGCTATAAATGAGGACAGTTTTTTGAGGTTTCATTTGTCTTAGATTTATGTATGTAATTCAAATGCATAGAATTTACCACCAGTTGGTTTTCACCACAGGCTTCTGTTGTTTGACAGAGGCATGATCGATCTGTGCTTTTATATGGAGTGTTACAGTTTCTAATGTTCCATTATCTAAACTGTGATTCCCCAACCTGATCAATTATTCTTATGTGAAAAAAAAAATAAAACCACAAAAAGCAACCCTCCATTCCCAAATGAAAGATAGAGAAGTTAAATTTACTCTATGAAAGCAAAAGCAAAAAAAAAAGTGTCGATGAATTTGGTCCTTTAAACTGATGACTGTCAGAAATAAAGACTGGAAAAAATATTCATGCTATTCCCTCTGCCTAGAATCACTTTTTAGGTACCACCTTGGATGGCAAAATTGACCAAAATGTAAGATGCAGATTAAAAATAAGCTCCCCCATGAAGTTTTCCTGATGTTTACTAGTTAAAGCTGGGCACTTATCCTTCTCTCTCTTGAATCTAGATTGGGCTCAAATGGAGTTCACACATATCTGATAGTATCTGGTGAAGTCTTAGGTGTAGACTGAAAGAGCAAGTTTGCTGAAACATTGTACGCAGTTTATTTGTTTCCTGGGGGTTGCCTTAGCAAAGTAGTACAAGATGGGTACTTTAGAAAATGAGAAATGTATTCTGTCATAGTTCTGGAGGCTAGAAGTTCAAAATCAAAGTGTCGACAGGGCCACGCCCTCTCTGGATAAAATTCTTCCTTGCCTGTCCACAGCTTCTGATGGTGGCTGGCAATCCTTGGTATTCCTTGTTTTGTACCTTCATCATTCCACCCTGCCTCTGTCTGTCATCACGTGACATTCTTCAGTTATGTTTGTCCCTTCACATAGCGATTTCTTCCTGTGTCTTCACATTGCCTCTTATAAGGACACCAGTTATTTTTGATTATAGGCTCATCCTATTCCAGGATAATCTAATATTAACTAATTATATCTGCAACAACACTATTTCTAAATAAGATAGTGCTCTGAGGTCCTGCGTGTGAGGCCTTCAACATATCTTTTTGCAGGACACAATTCAACTAATAACAGGCAGAAAGGAAAAAGTATATTTTGTTGGGGCGTCTGGGTCAAACCTGCATTGGGAAAATGGCCTGTCATCAGTCTTAGATACTGGCTCCTTGGCTTAGCTCTTGGATTTGCTTCTGAGCTCTGTGAGGAGAAGTGTGACATGGGAGGGGAAATTCACATGAGGGTTTATGTCTTTAAGACATGAGATTGACCTGACAGGCTGGGAAAACTAAGATGGCTGGAGTTCTCAGGACAGAGTACTGAAGAGGAGAGAGCTGAATGGAGAGAAAACCTCAGAAATCTGAGGACAGCCTCTTGAGTATTCAGCTGAATACTAATCAGATCATATGTGTGAGGAAACTATCTAAAGCTAGAGAAAGACGACCTAGAATGATTACAGATAACATTGCACTGCAAAGAATGTTAAATGTCGTCCTTCAGGCGAAAGGAAAATAACACATAGAAATACAGATCAGGCTGCCTGGGTGACTAAGCTGGTTGAGCATTCAACTCCCGATTTCGGCTCAGGTCATGATCTCACTGTTTTGTGAGTTCAAGCTCCATGTCAGGCTCTGTGCTGACATTGTGGAGCCTGTTTGGGATTCTGTCTCTCCCTCTCTCTTTCTGCCCCTCCCCTGCTCGTGCTGTCTCTCTCGCTCAAAATAAATAAACTTAAAGAAAACATAGATCTACACAAAGGAATAAAGTGCTCTGGAAATGGTAACTACACGGGTAAATATATGCCTTTAAAATGATTGTTTAAATCTCTTTAAAAAATAATTGACTGTTTAAACTCAAGTAATAACAATGTGATGTTTTCTTCTAAGAAAGCATTCGTTAAACACTATTGCTTTTGAAGTGGGCAGCCCTAAATAACCAGAGAACTTACCAATAATGAAAAGTAGGTAACATGTAACCTAAGGGGTGACAGTGGAATGCTCAGCTGTGAACTCTGTACTAGCTTGTCTTTATACTAAGGGGGGGGGGGTCTAAGGGATTGCCAAAAGTTTGTCCCTTGCAGAACAGAACTGCAACACCTGTCAAAGGCTTCTGTTTCTTTTCTTTCAACCTTGAAACATACCCTTCGAGCACTTTTAAACTCCTTTCCCGGGTAGCTTTCAAAAATTGAGAATACTTCACTAATGTAAAGCAGCTTTTAGCTGTTCTCCCATGAGAGGTCTTGTGGAAAGATGTTGGGGCAGAATATTTTCTAGGTGCCCTAGAGGATGATGAACTCAGTGACAAGCCTTATGAAATCTTATTCAAATAAATATAAATTTGATAAAGGTATACAGTCTCATAAAAGAACAGATGAGAAATCAGGAAAATTGAATTCAAATCTATTTGAATTCTGACAACTGACATAAACAGGATGTCAAGTTTTTCATCCAAACAGATGTTTGTTTTATGAAATCAGTAACTTAACAATTTTACAAGGAGAAAAAAAGGAGGGGAGAGGGAGGAGGAGGAGGAAAAAAATATAAATAAAATGATCAGTGAGTTCTATATTAAAACCCCTGTGGTATTCCTTTAGTCACGTGTTCAATTTATGATGTTGGCTTTTAATTAGAAACCTTTTTACTATGAAGAATTGAACCATCTTTATTTCTTCTCTTATTTCTTGATTCTGCCTGGGGGCACAGATGACTATTCCATAATAGTCCTATACCAAGAAAGTCAGTAAGTTTTACAAATATTCAACATTTATTTCTGAGATTCGTTCTGGAAGTTGTCAGCGTCTAGCCTTATGGTCATACAAGTAGTTCTCTACTGTGGGAATATGTATTGCAGTGGGAGTGTGGCAGTTGATGAGAGTAGGCAGATAAGCAAGAGTCAGAGCAGAAGAGCATTCGAATACTTAATTCTGTGGGTCCACAGTTCACTCTTGGGCATTGCCATCAAGGTGCCAATTGAGCTGAAAGTGAAAGAATTAGCGTATCGCATCTTTCTGGAGCATCACTTCTACTCAAAATCTGGTAGGGTAAGGTGTTAAGGGTAAAAAAGTTTAAAAGTTTAATATCATAACAAATATGGTTATGTTATAGAGTATGATATTTACGGTAAAATGTGGGTTTAAGGACAGTGGAATCTGGCAGTGTGTGGTAAAGATCTGCTGGGGTGACTGTTTATTCTGCTTTTTACAGTACTTCGAGAGAGATTATTTGGATGTCTTGTAGCTAACAGGGTTTGGATTGAAGGGACTAAATGTTTTTCTTTAGTATAAAGGATAATACTAACTTGTCCTATCTAACTTTAGAGGAAATTATGAAGTCTAGAGAAAGGGCCAAAGGAAGGTGTTGAGTATTGAAACTAGGACCTCACAGATGGTAAGCACCTGGTCTTCCACTAAGCTACACTTTTTTAGTTTGACAGGTCTGGAGCAGTAGTACCTTGTAAGCTGTAAAGAGGAACTCCAAACTGTTAAGAGGTGGAGAAGGAGGAGGAGCAGAAGAAGGAGGAGAAGAAGAGGAAGAAGAGGAAGAAGAATAAAGAGAAGGAGAAGAAGGAGAGGAAGGAAAAGAAGGAGAAGGAAAAGGAGAAGGAGGAGGAGGAAGAAGAGGAGGAGGAAAAAGAAAGAGAAGAAGAAGGAGAAGGAGAAGAAAAGACAGTAAAAGGGCAGTAGAAGTGAAAAAATCAGAAGTCCATTCTGTTTTCTTTGAAGTCCAGACCTATTCCCAAAACAGACCACAAACTTCCACAGCTTCATCCTATGCATTAAGTTTGGAAATTTTCTTCCCCAAATTACATTATTAGCAAACTCCTATTTAACCTTCAGCTCAGGTATGATTTCTTCTATGAAGCATTTTCTGTCCCACTTTTCCCCTCAGGCACAGTGAGGTGAGAACCTCTTTCTATTCTTGGATATAGTATATTCATTATATCATGCTATCTTATTTTTATAACTACTTTATTATTTAGATATAACTTACATATAATAAAACACACATATCTTGTGTACACCTGCTTAACCACCCTTGTATCATGGCATGTCTATTATTCTAAAAAGTTCTCTTTGTTTCTCACTCAATATTTTTTCTCTCTACACCTGGAGGGAAGTACTTTTCTGATTTATGACAGTATACCATGGTTTTACTTATTCTAAAATCTCTTACAAAAGGAATAATAGAACATGTACTCCTTCATTTTTGGTTTTTTGGTGTTTCTAAAATTCTTACTTGTTATGTTTATCAGTAGTTCATTCCTTTTTTTTTTTATTACTTAGAGATATTTTATTGAATGCATTTACCATAGTTTATTTTTCCATTCTCTTTGCATGAGTATTTGAGTTGCTTTTTTAGTTTTGGATTCTATGCATAATGCTGCCATGAATATCTTGCACAGGACTTTTGGGGGGCATGTGTGTTAATTGGTATCAAGTAAATAATTAGAAGTGGAACTGCTGTCAAAGGGCAGGTGTATGTTGTGAATCAATTGATCATATATGTGTGGGTTGCTTTCTGAGGTCTCTATTCTGCACTATTGATTAGCATAAATGCTAATACCATACTCTTTCAGTTACAATAGCTTTGTAGAATAGTTTGAAATCTGGGATCCTGATGCCTCTAGCTTTGGCCAGATTGCTTCGGCTATTCAGGATCTTTTGTGGTTCCATACACATTTTAGGATTATTTGTTCTATTTCTGTGAAAAGTGCCAAAGGAATCTTATTAGGAACTTCATTAATTCTGTAGAATCTGCTTTGAGTAGTATGAACATTTTAACAATATGAAATCTTCTAATTCAAGAATAAGATCTCTTTTGGGGCGCCTGGGTGGCGCAGTCGGTTAAGCGTCCGACTTCAGCCAGGTCACGATCTCGCGGTCCGTGAGTTCGAGCCCTGCGTCGGGCTCTGGGCTGATGGTTCAGAGCCTGGAGCCTGTTTCCGATTCTGTGTCTCCCTCTCTCTCTGCCCCTCCCCCGTTCATGCTCTCTCTCTCTCTCTGTCCCAAAAATAAATAAACGTTGAAAAAAAAATTAAAAAAAAAAAGAATAAGATCTCTTTCTATTTGTGTCTTCTTCAATTTCTTTCATCAGTGTCTTTCTTATATTTTCAGTGTACTGGTCTTTCACCTCTTGGGTTAAACTTATTTGTAGGTATTTTAATATTTTTGATAAAATTGTAAATGGGATAGTTTTCTTATTTTCTCTTTCTGATAGTTTATTAGAATACAGATACTCAACAGTTTTATATTGATTTTGTATCCTGCAACTTTATTGAATTCATTTATGAGTTCTAACAGTCTTGTGGGCTTCCCATATATATTATCACGTCATCTACAAGTTGTTTTACTTCCTCCTTTCCAATTTGGAAGACTTTTATTTCTTTTTCCTGCCCAGTTGCTCTGGTTGAGACTTCCAATACTATGTTGAATAAAAATGGCCACAGCGGGCATCTTTGTCTTGTTTCTGATCCCAGAGGAAAAGTTTTCAGCTTTTTACCATTGAGTATGATTTTAGCTGTGGGCTTGACATATAAGGCCTTTATTATGTTGAGCTATGTTCTCTCTTTACCCACTTTGTTATTAGTTTTTATAATAAATAGACGTTGAATTTTGTCAAATGCTTTTCCTGCATCTATTGAGATAATCGATTTTCTCTATTTTTTGCTGATTTCCACTCCAATCTTTATTATTTCCATTCTTCTGCTTACTTTGTATTTGATTTTCTCATCTTTTTCTATCATGAATTGACTCTTTTTATTAGTGTTAACATCGTAAATCTTTTTCCATCCTTTTACTTTCAACTTATGCATGCCTTAATACTTACAGTGGACTTTAATATAGGCAGACAGTAATTGCATTTTTCTTTTACAGTCTGATAAAATCTGCTTTTCAGTTGAAGGCTTTAGATTATTTATAGTTAATTTGATCATTAATATGTGAGGGCAGAAATCTATGTTAGTATTTTCTTTTCTCATCTCTCCATTGATCCTGGTTTCTCTTTTTTAGCCTTCTTTTTGATTATTTTTGTGATTCCATTTCATCTCTTTTGGTCGATTGACTGATTGATTTTTAAGTTTATTTATTTTGAGTGAGAGAGAGAGAGTTAGTGGGGAAGGAGCAAAGAGAGAGGGAGAGAGAGAATCCCAAGCAGTCTCTGTGCTGTCAGTGCAGAGCCTGACGTTGGGCTTGAACCTGCAAACTGTGAGATCATGATCAGAGTCGTAACCAAGAGTCAGATCCTTAGCCGACTGAGCCACCCAGGCTCTCCTCTTTTGGTTGATTTATTAATTTTTTTGAGGCTTCTTTAAGGTTCATAGCAAACACCTTTAACTTATCACCATCTGCCTTCAAGTGAAATTATGCCTTTTCATTTAAAGTATAAAAAAATTAAGACAGTATGCATCTTTACTAAACCTCTGGCCTTTGTTTTATTCTTCTCATGCATTTTACTTCTGCATATGTTCTAGACCCCCCCATATGTTGCTATTATATTTGTTTAAAAGACACATAAATAATAGGAAAAAATATTTTATATATACAAACACATTTACTATATTTCAAGGTTCTTCATTTCTTTGTGTATGTCTAAATATCTATCTAGTATCTTTTTCTCAGTTATTCTGTTTGGTTGGTTTCTTTGAGCTATTTTCAAGTTCACAAGTGGATTTTGTTTTGTTTTTGTTTGTTTGTTTTGTCCAATATATGGCTAATTCCATTCATTTATTTCTGGACTTACCAATTTTTATTATAATTTTATTTTTCCCGAAATTCCTGTCTCTTCTCCCACTATATCCATTTTTTCTTGTTGATTTTTTAGCATATTTATTATAGTTATTCAAAATTGCTTTCCTGCTAAATCCATCATCAATAATGTTAGTGAGTCTGTTTTTGTTGACAGATTTTTCTCCTGACTATGGCTCATGTTTTCCTATTTTTTCACATTTTTAATAATTTTTGTTTGTATACTAGACATTGTGGATTATGTGTCATAAAGCTGTGATAATTATTTGTTTTTTTCTAGTAGGTTATTATATTAGCACAGATTAAGTTTCCAGAGGCTTGGCTTTTGGCTTTCTAAGGAGGATTTATTTCAGTTTTTGCTTTTGGGCCTATGGAAAATGACTTAGTTCTAGCATATATTCCTTACTACTAAAGCAATGCTCTTCTGGGGTTTCAATACAGACTATGAGATATTTATCGCATCTCTCTAATGTGTGAAATTTGAGCTCCAATTTTTGTCTCCTGGCCAGGGGCAGCAGGTTTTGATAGCTCTGGCAAGCTTGTGCAAACTTACAGTTGCTGTTTTCCTCTCGGGTTCCATTTAGTTTCCTTCTTAAGTCCACAGTTCAAGAATCAGGAAAGGATTTAAGAACATTTATATGCAGATTCTGAGCTGTCTTCTCTGTAGATCCTCCTTTCAGTTTTTCTCCTTTGTCCAGCTCCTCCAGCAGTTCAAAACTTCAAGTGTGTCTCTTCAGGTCAATTATACTGCAGCTGTCTGCTTCAGTTTATCTGTCTTATGTTGTATGGACTGAGGAGAAAGAATCCTTGGGGATAAATAATACAAATTTAGCTTGAACACAAAATGATTCTTGTCTTTCAAGCATAGACCTCACTCAAATTTTTTTTTCCTCTTTGATTGTTTCCACTGTCATCCAGAATTCCTTTTCTGCCTTCTCAAGAGTTAGTATTTGGTATAGACAGGAGGATTCATCCAATACATGCTATCCCACCATGACTGGACTCAATAGTATCTTTTATTTCTTTTTTTTTTTAACTCTTGAAATTATGAACACCTTGAGGGGCAGAGGCTTTATTTTTATTCTTAGAACAGTGTTTGCCATATAATTGATGTTCAATAAATATGTGTTCAATAAACATTGACATTTAAAATTTTTTTAATATTTATTTATTTTGGGGAGACAGAGAGACAGAGTGCAAGCAGGGGAGGGGCAGAGAGAGAGGGAGACACAGAATATGAAGCAGGCTCCAGGCTCTGAACTGTCAACACAGAGCCTGATGCAGGGCTTGAACTCACAGCGCACGGGATCATGACCTGGGCCAAAGTCGGCCGCCCAACCGACTGAGCCACCCAGGCGCCCCTAAACACTGACATTTTTGATCAGGCACCATGAAATGGAGAATACTGAAAGCCAAAACCATCTAAAAAGTCTTATAAAAGTCAGGGATGTCCAGTAAGTTGAAAGATATAGTTTTACTTCAGAATTTGTCATGTTGTGTTTGAGATAAGACACCTGGAGGTACATTTGCACGGATCAGGAATTTAATGTTGAGGAAAGAAATTCACATCCTCAGCAATGCACTTCTTCCATTTTATTTTGTCTTTCAGAAAACTTTAAATTTGATTTACAGGAAGTCAGAATTTCCCCAACAGCTACCAGTAGGCAAAATTTGAAGTACCATCTGATGCAACAATAACTGTATTTTTAAAGGAATACTCCTTTTCCTATTTGTATACAAAACCGGAGACTCCAAGCATGTTTAATTTAAAGGATATTTCTTAGTGCTTTCTTTGTAAATGGCTACTGTTACTTTCACAGAAAATAGCTGAAACTGACATGCATATGCCTTCATGCTCTGGTCCACAGCTTATGGTATTTTATTTAGTCTTGCTTTTCTTTTTTTTTTCCTCTTTTTCTCCTCTCTCTTTCATAGTAGCAGGGATGAAGTATAAGGCAGTGTTTACACATGCAAAGGAAAAGATTAATTTTGTGAAAGAAGAATTCAAGGGCTTTTGTACCTCTAATCAGTCACTATTGTCTTCTGCTGATGTCTGAGCCTGAGAAAAGAAATAGGATAATATATAGGACACCAAGTGAAACACATTTTCTGTGTCTCTGTCAGGACAGTGAACTACTAAATAAATGATACTGGGCAAGTTCAGTGCAGTCGTCAGTTAACTGTTTCCAAAGTAGAAGAACAAAAAGAAAAAAAAATAGACATAGAAATCAAAGGAGCAAAAGAACCTCCTTCTAGAAATCATCTCTCAAAGAAAATACATCTTTGAATATATTCTTCTATTCAATTACTGAAAAAGAACAGCCTGTTTGTCAACAGATAGAGTACAGCCACAAATGCTGCCTACTATATATAACTATGCCTTCCAACACAGAGTGTTCAGAGAACCTCATTTTCTGCCCCCTCTAGAAGATAGTAGGCAAGAGTGAAAGATCATGCTCTCTTTTTGAAGAAAGCTCTTCCCTCTTACTACATGAAAGGAATTATTAAAATAAATTTATCTTGCAAGAGTGGATGAAAACTCAAATTAAATATTTAAACTTAACCATTTCCCCTTTTCTATTTTAAAGATAGTTTTTAGAGAGCAGGGCAGAGAAAAGAAAACTAGTTGTTGTATTGCTTATTAACAACCTAGCATTTTTGTTCAATTTTAAAACATTTGTTGAGTACTGGGTAAGCCACTATAAGATACATAAAGCATAATTCTTTACCTCAAGCTTAATGCCATACCAGACAGAATACAAGTCAGATTGTTTAAAGTGCCATAAGAAATATACTTACAAAATGCTATGTATATTTTAGGGAGGAAGAGCTCAAATCCAGTTAGGGAATTAGAACACACCTTATCAAGAATACAGCATTGTGGATGCAACTTAAAGAGGTATATTAGGTTCGGCTCATGGGAAGAGAAGATGTTCAAGTCACAAAACCAGAAGAGTGGTGGTGTATTCAGAAAACAGCAAATCAGTTGGTACTGTGAGAAAGCAAGGACTTAAATTACATGACACTTCCATTAGAGGCTTTAGTTTTTATGGTCACTTACCTCAAAACTGCTCTAAGCATGATGTCCCATCCCCCAAATAGACCCATTTCCTCAACACATGAACTAAAATAGGAATTAAATGAAAATTTAAATGAAGAGGTGATGTAGAATGTTCCCCTCAGACAATTTAGAAAATTAATCAAATTAACAAATAATAAAATTAATAAATAATTTACCAAATTCTCCAACAGACAATTCGGGGTGACCCACCATAGTTCATCTCCACGAGTTGCCACCATCTCATCTCTCCCACTCCACATCACCCCACCTGCCCCAGATAGTTCCTATTGACCCTTTGTGACTTGGTTTTCTGCTTGATTACCTGCAGCTAAACTAAACCGTCCACCCCTACTATGCTTAGCCTGGCATAACCATCACAGACAACAAGAATAGAGCACAACTTTACTTAATGGAGCCAGGAACGGGTCAGCTTTATTTTATGTGGTGATAAATCTGCCCTATAGAATCTTGAATAATCTGCCCTATAGAAGATTTATCACTTTTTCCTACTGTGTCTGTCCCATAGGGCATTCAGGAGTCTTAAGGACCTGTATATCCCCCTGAAATTTGTATCCAAATGCATCTAATAATTTGATGTGAAATTAAATAAATTATATAGAGCAGTGACATTTATGAAAACAACAGGACATGTTATGCCCTACATTGGAGGATGTATTTATTTCTCAATTTAAGAGTCATTAGGGATTCTGAGAGTCATTGGTATCATGCCATTGGCTTTGAACATTATCAACAAAGGCCACAATGTAATGAGCTGACGTTTGTTTAGAATATTCATCCATTACTGAGTATCACTTTCTTCCCTTACAGCAATTTGTTCCAAACTACAGCATAAAATGTCACATTATTGATGTGGCATTATCAAGTTTCATCATGATTGACCTGATGTCACACTGTTTTATAACACAACTGGTTGCTGTCAATCAAAAGCACTTACAGAAACCTGTTACAAACATAGGGAACAATTTGTGCTGGCGAAGAACCATCTGGTTTACTCCACTTTAAAGATGAGCCTTGTGGTTATTTCAAAAATTATTAAAGTCTAAGTGTGAATTTTTGCTATATATTTTTGCCTTTGCTTGATCCTTGAAATTGTTAACGTTTCAATAGTCACTCCACGTAGGTAAAAATGTTTAGGACTTTTCTTTATGTAGGAGTTTTCATGGACATTGGTGATCTAGCAGAAGGTCAAGAGCCGGAAATACACTCATGACTCTTCTCTGGGAAAGGAAAAAATGACGATGAGAGTGGCAGAAAGAAACAGAGGGAAGGGAGGAGAAAGGGGAAGGTTGAAAAACAGGGTCAAAGAGATCCTTTGGCTAAGCTATAAAAAACAGGGGGGTGGGGCGCCTGGGTGGCGCAGTCTGTTAAGCGTCCGACTTCAGCCAGGTCACGATCTCGCGGTCCATGAGTTCGAGCCCCGCGTCAGGCTCTGGGCTGATGGCTCAGAACCTGGAGCCTGTTTCCGATTCTGTGTCTCCCTCTCTCTCTGCCCCTCCCCCGTTCATGCTCTGTCTCTCTCTGTCCCAAAAATAAATAAACGTTGAAAAAAAAATAAAAAAAAAAACAGGGGGGAAAAACAAACAGAGAAAGTGAAGTTGGGTTGCTGTTCTTGGTCTGAGAATCAATCCAAGTTGCATGGTTCTGAAACATGACCTCTGTGCCAGTGTGGCTGCTTTCTGCCTAATGTGTCATGGGCCTTCTACATGAATTAATGCCCTTCTCTGTGTTCTTAATCACTTTTATTTCTGTTGCTATCATTCTGTCCAAGAGTGACATTTATATGTCTAAGTCTTAGAAGTCACCTCTCTGGGATTTTGATGAGAAGGTAAAGAGAGAAGAGGGTATGGTTTGGGGCGAATATGGTAAAAGGTGGAGTGTCCACCGCAGTTTTCTCACCCTTCCCTCACTAAACAAGAGACAATATGTTGTCAAGATGATTTGGTTGCAGGATATCAATCTCTATTTCTATGAACATACCATGAATGACTTCCCTTTTATGTCTTTGCTGCTTTTCATCCTCTTAACTATTCCTTCATTGAAAGTCCTTCTGCTTCTGTATATATGGACCCCTTGATTTTCATTTTTCCGACCTGTATGTATATCTTCTTGTACCCTATAGAAAGGAACTCCCAGGATAAGTCTTGTTCCTTTTCTTTCTTTCTCTCTTTTTCTGAAATCTCACCAACCTTGTAACTTCAATAATTACTCTTGGGGTGCCTGGGTGGCTCAGTCGATTGAGAGTCTGACTTCAGCTCAGGTCATGATCTCGTGATTCATGGGTTCAAGCCCCACATCAGGCTCTGTGCTGACAGCTCAGAGCCTGGAGCCTGCTTTGGATTCGTGTCTCCCTCTCTCTATGCCCCTCCCCTGCTCACACTGTCTCTCTCTCCCGCAAAATAAATAAACATTAAAAAAATTTAAAAAAATTACTCTTATGCACATGTCTAAAAGCTTTTGCTCAAGGCTTAAGTGTGCTCCTTTATGTAGAAATGAGTGTTCATGATATCTAATTTTCCAGTCCTCATTATATAAGACATGCTCTGAAAAAAAAGTGGCATATGAATAGCTATATAATGACCAATAAAAATAATCCATCACAATTTTAAGTGCTTGGTCCATAGTTATTTTAGAATCTTTCTTTTTGTCTTTTCAGATAACTTATTACTCTGGAGAGATGTAATTTTAATACCATAATCCTCTTGCAAATATAACATGGTATCTTAAAATAGCTAGAGGTGGAAAACATTCATTAAGACATTATATATTCTATGGCCATTGACAGAGTGGTTTCATGCAATGAATGCATTTTAGCACTTATTTCTACATTTTTAAAGTATGTTTAGTAAATGTAACCCTTCAGTTTAATTTTCTAACTTTTGTTTTACATACCAAACTTTATCAAATGCTTTGCAATGCCTCAATCACTACTTCATCAATGTTTGTATGACAAGTCTGATAAAAAATTATAATACTTTATGCATAGCATAGAACAATGACATTGGAGAGTGTCTTGCCCAACTCCTCTCATATTATAAATAGAAAAACCACACAAAACAAAACTTAAACATTCACAGAGGTGAATATGTTTTTCCAAAGTTTACAACCAGTAATGATGGCTATAGGACCAGAATCTCAGAAATCGAAGACCAAAAGTACTTGTTTGTTTGATTATACTGCACACACTTTCTGTTTCCCCAAATATTTTATCAGCATATGTGGCTCCCCTCTCTTCACATGATTCTAATATTCTCAACTTCTTTGAGAGTTCTTTGAAGGGGAACATGTGTACTAGAAAAGAAGAGGGGAAAATGGGAAGGCTTAGAAAACTTGCACTCAAATTTAATTGCTCCAAAGGAACGATTTCTCTTTAGGATTAATTCTACACCTTCTTCTATAAATATGGCTGCATTGGAGCCCGTTATGTTGCCCTAAAAAATGTTTCTTGATATTTAACAGAGGTTTACATAAATATTTTTCTTTATATTTACTCCCTGGTTTTATTTATATTTGTGTAATTTTTTACACTTTAACTTTGAAAACCATTCTTATTCTCTTTTCATTGGGATATGATTAAGGCTATTTTGCAACTAATTCACTTAACACATTTAGATGTGTGCTATCTGGATGGTTTCTAAATGCTTGTATGCTTTAAGTATGGTTTTTTAATTCCTCCTTTTTTCTTTCTCTCCGGCTGCTGTATTTCTTTAAAATCACCCCAGACATTTTTTCTTATTAAAATTTTATATTTATCTCTTTTTTAGTCATGATTAATTGTGTGTTCTTCATCACATGTTAACTGGCCTACTTTCCTTTGAGACTTTTCTCTTGAAAGATCCTGACACTATTCTATCTACACAACTATATCAAAATTGGCCTCACAGTTTTTCACAAAGCCTCCCAGTTCACTTAGAATGTTTTCCTCCTTTCTTCTCCATTTCAAGCACCTGCTTTTCTTGTTTCTTTTTTTAAAATCACAAATGTCATCTTTTTCCATGTGTACTTTAGAGAAAAAGCAGAAGGACTGAGAACAGTTCTCAAGAGTTCCTCTAGGACAGGATTTTGATCTCCAGGCAACAATACTCCTACATGAGGGAATTTTAAAACAAAACAAAAAACAAAAACAAAAACACCAAACTCACTGTCTGACTTCTGAGAGCAATATCTCTCAGAGATTTTGTTCACTTGGGGAGTTGTAGCCCAGTGTGGCCCTTCCTCTCTTCAACACTGAGCAATGGCTCCCAACTCTAGTCCACTGGAACCCATCAGAGCTCCCAAGGGCAGTGAGAGCACTCAGTCTAGTTCTCAAAATGGGTATCAACAAGCCTACAGTGCTTGTGTGAGTTGACTTCCTTCTCAATTGAAGTTCTGGCTCTTTGGTTGGAGAATCCTGGGAAAAGTATGGAGGAAGAAGAAATTTATATTCTCCCTCCCTCTAAGAGCTTCGCCAGCAAATGTGGAGGTAGCTGTGTTTGAGTGTTCTCCCTTGTACCTTTACAAGAAGGTATCTTCATATCTTCTATTTCTTTGATATCGTTGCAGATGTTGGTTCTTAACTTAGGGGACACTTGTCTCTTTTAGGCTCTAAAGACACTTAATTGGATTATTGAATGACTATGCTGTTGTTCATTGTGTTCAATCACCACTTCATATGTAAACCTGTTAATTACAGATTGCAATTGCCTTTAGAACTGTTGTCCAAAACATTTGCCTTGCTTTTCAAATTCTGTTAAAAATTCTTAACACTTGTGATTGCTTGAGACCCATTTAATGTCTTGTAATTTACCTTTAGCATAAACATCCACTAAATTACATCATATAGCCCTTTCACTCCTCCATGGTCCCATCTTACAGCTTCTCACAGCCCAGATATGTCTTAGCTTGACCAAGAAGAAATTCTACGTGCTAAAGCCTGTAGTGAAATAATTTAAAAGCCTATTTATGGTTCAAAAATGTTCTGCTATGTTGTTGGAAACATGTTTCCTTTATCTGAGGCAGTTTGTATTTTTAAAAAATGTTTCTTTCTTTTTTTTTTTTTGAGAGACAGAGTGAGTGGGGGAGGGGCAGAGACAGAGGGGGACAAAGGATCCAAAGCTGGCTCTGCACCACACCACACCAAGAGCAGTGAGCCTAATGTAGGGCTTGAACTCACGAACCACCACCGTCATGACATGAGCTGGATGTCCAATGTTCAACCAACCAAGCCACTCAGGCACCCCAAGGCAGTTTGTATTTAAATCCATTGTTAGTGATGGCAAGTTGATGGACAAGCAATCTTCTAGTTGTATAATATTAGACCAGTAGTTACTGCTTGATAAGATGAACAAGGCCAAACAAAACAAAACAAAACAAAACAAAACAACAACTAACTAAAAAAAGAGATCTTCCTTATTAGGAAAAAAAAAATGTACTCTAGGAAGGATGGTGAACTAGAAGAAGAGAATTATCATTTTAGTGTCAATTCCCTAGAAGATTGCTTTTTACTTCTTTGTTGTTGTTGCTGTTTTCTATGCTGAAGGGTGAAGAAATGCGTCTTCAGGGCTGTTATGTAGGGTGAGAAAAAAGAAACTAGAGTTAGTCACTAGGTCAACCTATTTATTGAGTCTCTGTTGTGCTCTGGCCAGTGCACTTTGCTCCCTGACCTAGCCTTGGCAGACAAGTAAAATGTAATGGAGGCTCTTAATGCTGAGTGAAACAGAAGATAAAAGGCAAACCACTGGAAATAAATTTTAAATTGAATTTACAAGTAAATTAAGTAATAAAAAAATCTTCTAATCAGGATACATATGTGAAATTATGTTTTTTAAAGCTAGCAATTAAAAAGTTACGTATTAGTAAAGATGGGGAGAAGTGTATTAAAGCATTTTTTTGAAAATATAAAGTTGGCTTATAAAGAATTTTTCACATGAGTCACTGTGTAGTGTGCTTAATGATTTTGCTTTGAAAGTGGCAGGTAAAAATATCTGGTTCTTTTAATAACACTTGCATCATTTTACTGTAATATAATATCATTGACTGAAGACAGTGTGTGTCCATGGCCAGGGTAGTGGTGATTTTTGCCAGTGAAAAGTGAAGGGATTATTTTCTGAAAACTGGAATGATAAAGTATAGAACTACTTAAATATTTGCACACTTCAGCTGTTTCTCATTCTGATTAAGTAGTGAGCAGCTGGATAATTGGCAACAGACCCCCTTTCTTGATTTACTTCAGACATGGACAAAATTCTCACCACTGATGGTTGAGTTGAGTTGATTTCAGCTGCTTAGTCGTTGTTTAGATCAGTGCTTGAGAGTCTTTTCCCAGTAATGTTACCCATGGAGTAATACAACGTGATGGGATAGGAGAATCCTATCCATGACCAGAAGTCAACTACAAAGCATCTCTAGACCTTGGGACCAATCTTAGACACTATGGGCCAAGGAATCAATGTATCATTACCTGCACAACTTTTTCAAACACGTAGGTATGGGAAGCTCTCACCTAGATCATGCCGAACAGCTAGGCAAAGCTAAATTTATTTTGTTGGGCTTTCCCTTATTTATTCTGCTCAAAGCAAGACTGTATAACATGAATAATAATTACAGAGCAAATTTCTTTGATGACAAATCATGACAAAGTTTTTAATAGACAAATTGTTCTCCTAGAAAGTTGAAAGTGGCAAGATTAAAAAAAAAAAAAAAGAAAGTGGCATGATTATCCAGTTGTTCTCAGGGTTACCTTAATCTTGTTTTGAGGAGCTTCTGGGGAAAATTCTCTTAATGACTTGAATATTTGTCCAGAGCACCATAATAGAGCTCACAAAGAATCTATATTTGGTGCTTTATTTTGTTGACTGTAAGTGTTACAAGGGGAATTTGGCCTCAATGATTCCCTAAGAAAAAGTACTTTGGGCCATGATTATTAGACTTTGACTTCCAGAAAAGAAGACAAAAAGCAGAAAGGAAAAAAAATAAATACTATAAGCAATTTTTTTTGGAAAACAGATGGCATCTCTAGGGGTGGCTTGGTACTAATTTGAGGGGAAAATATTTTTATATTCATATGTCAAATGGTAAGAAACGACTGCTAGAGTTAACATGACATTGTGGTATACATTAATACAAATAACTCAGCCTGTTCTCTGAAAGAGGCTTCTTAAGTGTTGATTGTGTAAGTAAATCCGAGCAAGGAGAAATATACATACATACTTTTGTCTTATTAGCTAAATTAACCACATGTCACAAATCCTGATGCTTGATGAACACAGTGGTTTTATTTGGCTATTAGTAAATCTTGGCAGGTGGTAAAGAAAAGCCAGAAGAAAAGAGCAAAATGGGGGAAAAATGATTTGGGTTTTGAATTGTCCTTATTTTTGACTTAATCAATAATTCTAATAATAAATAATACCAGCATAAATGATTTAAGATTGGAATCAGATATGCTGTGTACTCAAAAAAATAGCTTTGATGGCAAAGGAGTTCTGCTCTGCTAATGGAAGTAGTAATTCAATCACCAATAAATAAAAGGCAGGCCATTTTACA
The DNA here is from genome assembly GCF_018350175.1 of Felis catus. Classification (NCBI taxonomy): domain Eukaryota; kingdom Metazoa; phylum Chordata; class Mammalia; order Carnivora; family Felidae; genus Felis; species Felis catus. The sequence continues at coordinate 69,537,700 of NC_058372.1, read as the reverse complement.
TTCAGCAAGCCTTCTGTATAGTAAACAAAGAGTCTATACATTTTGTTGTCCATGTTCAACAGGAATATTGCTGATTGGTTCCATTATTTACATTAAAAAGCAAAGCTAGCAAATAAGCTTTCTTGCCTTCAGTAAATTCATAATTGATCTGATTATACATGAGGTGCTCTTGCCTCTGGGATTAAAAGGAAAAATATATGCTTCTCATATACCAAGGGGTAAACTTATAAAAGTTAATCCAGTGAGAACATGAGGTCTAAGTTACCTTCTGGTTACCAATTTTATGTTTCCTATGCCTTTGAAGTGTTACTGCACAATGGAGTGGGGCACGAACTGTTTCGTGTCATAAAACTGGGTTAAGAGTCTCAACTTCATCCCTTTTTCACTATGGCTTCAATCCGGATGACAGCTGAGCACATATTCTACATCCCTACCTACCTTAATAGCTTGAAGTTACAGAAAAAGTATCACAAACATCTATAAGCCTGCTAGAAGACAAAATATAAGGGACTTCTTGAAAAAATAAATGGGTAGCATCATTGGACAAAAAGTTAAAAAAATAAGCTTCTCAAAGTCACATGTGATGCAAGGTTCAGGGTGTCCAATATCAGAGATAATAGAAGTAATGAGTAGGGGGAAGTCAGAAGCAAATATTGAGAGATTTAAAAATGAAACTGAAACTAGGCATGATTCTTGCATGCTGCACTTTCACTCTCTCTTGCCAAGCAGCAGGCAGCAGAAATGTTGGGTCAACGCTAAAATCAGAGATGGTGGGAACTAGAACTTGAAACGCAGAATAGTGACCAAGGCAATTAACAACCTTTAGGAGGCAAAGAGAACCTGCAAAACCAGAAAAAAAGTTAATTCCATATCTTTCCTTGCACACATCTTATACCACTGCTGCTCTCAAAGAAGAAAAGATATGATCTTCATAACTTACACCCTCAGGCAAATAGAAATTATGAAATACAAACATGAGATGAAACCAAGAATTATCAAGCTTTGAGAAAAATCAATGTATGAAAGGCAGGCAACAAACTCAGCAATAAAACTACAACCTGGGCAATGGTGTAAAGCAAGCAAAGAGAAAGTTTTAAAGTAAGTGTGATTAGTATACTTAGAAATATTATATCCCTATTGTAAGAGAGAAGGAAACAGGTGACAGAAAACCCCATCTTCAAAATATAAAAATTTAAGAGATAAACAGAATAAAGAATGGGCTTAGATAAAGAGGGAATAAATTAGTTGGAAAAGCAAGTGGAAGGATTGTCCCAGATCAAAAGAAAAGTTAAATGTGATTTTAAAAAGGTGTAGTTAATATAATAAAATGTTTCAAAAATGTCTAATAGGAGGTCGAACAAGTAAATCACATAAGGTGGTGTGTGTGTGTGTGTGTGTGTGTGTGTGTGTGTGTGTGTGTTTGGTGGTGATGATGGGGTACAAGATGTAAAGAAAAATAAAGGATGATATTGCAGACAATGCCTCTTAAGGTTATCGTGAAATCTTGGATTAAAAAGATTCCAAGGGATAAAGAAGATAAATTCAGCAACAACATACATAGATCCATCTTGGGATGTGTTTCATTCTGGGACACAATGAATACAAAGAAAACATAATGAAAAGAGAAAAAAGAATAACCGAAAAGGAACTGGAATCATATTGCTATTTAACAGCGTTATATAGTAGCAGACATTTGATTAAGATCTTCAAAATTTTGAAAGAAAATAAATTTTAGTGTGGAACCCAAACCACAATGATATTTATCTGTAAATAAGAACTGAGAATACTTATTACCTTTTTCTCAGGATGGATAAATTCTCAAAATTCTCAGTGTATTTCTCTTAAAAACAATTGACACAATTAAACTTGATCTAGATGATAAATATGTATAGACTTTTAATACATGGAGGACATACATTATTTTTTAAATTTCTTGAAATGGTCACCAACTTTCATCATGCATTAGGTCACTAAGAAGAATCTCAACCAAATTTCCTTAAGAAGAAACTTTCTAGTCACAATACAATATAGTTCTTTGTAATCTAAGGGTCAGAGAAGAAATCAGAATGACAATCTCAAAGAACATTTGAACTAAATGAAAATACAATATGGCATATCAAAACTTGTGAAATGGAGCTAAATTATTGGTCAGAAGTAAATTTATAGCCCTCAATTTATATATTAGGGAAAATATCTGTAAGTCAGTGATTAATACTCCATCTGTAAAGCACAGAAAAATAACGCCTAATTAAATGCCAGGATGTAAAAACAAGAGAATAATTAAGATAAGAACTAATATGACTGAGCTAGAAAATAAACTATCAGACTCATCAAGAAAAATGAGAGAAGACACATGTTATCAGGATCAAAAATGCAGAGATACAGATATTCAGAGAATAAAATGACAACATGGTCAACAATTTGATGCTGATAAATAGGAAAATTTAGATGGAAAAAATAACCTTGCAAATATAAAATATCTTAACCTGATGCAATAAGAAATAGCAAATATCAATTTTATTTAATGTTTATTCATTTTTGACAGAGAGAGAGACAGAGCATGAGTGGAGGAGGGGCAGAGAGAGAGGGAGACACAGAATCTGAAGCAGGCTCCAGGCTCTGAGCCATCAGCACAAAGCCTGACGCGGGGTGAACTCACAGACGGTGAGATCATGACCTGAGCTGAAGTCAGAAGCTCAACTGACTGAGCCACCCAGGCGCCCCGCAAATATCAATTTTTAACCAAGTATTTTCAATAAAATTCAAATTCAGATGGTTTCACTGGTAATAAACAAATGCAGTTTTAGAAGAAATAGCACTAGCATTACACAAAATTTTCGATAGGATAGAAATGGAGAAAATATTTTTATTTTTAAAAATTCAGCTAAGATAGTCTCATTATTGTAACTTGACATACACATGGCAAAAAATTTATAGACCAATGTCTCTCATGAACATAGATTAATCTTAAATATATTTATTGACATATAAACAGAATAACAAATATCATCACCAAGTGGGGTGCCTCCAGAATTACAACTTATTTTATTTAATTTTAATTTTCTTAATGTTTATTTATTTTTGAGAGAGAGAGCTAGAACATGAGCGAGAGAGGGGGAGAGAGAGAGGGAGACACAGAATCCAAAGCAGGCTCCAGGCTCTGAGCTGTCAGCACAGAGCCTGAGGTGGGGTTCAAACCCACGAAACGAGAGATCACGACCTGAGCTGAAGTTGGCTGCAAAGACTGGACCACCCAGGTGCCCCACAATTTATTTTAACTTTCAAAAGTTAATCAATGCCATTTATGACATTAATAAAAGAAAAAAGGAAAATGATCACCTAAATTTTTAAATAAAATCACTTGCTAAATTTCAGTACTTATTCATGATAGGAATGCATGTAGATTAAGACTAGATGGAATTTGCTCATTCTAATAAAGGGTGGCTACAAAAATTTTTAGAATATATCCTATTAAATGATGAAATATTGAAATCTTTCTTCCTGGTAGGAAGAACAAGAGAATGATGCCCTTTATCACCATTTTTATGTGGTTTTGTGCTAGAGGTATTATACTATGCAATAATGCAACCTAAAGGGAAAAAAATACTGACAGTACACTTATCTGATGAAGGATATATCTATATAATATAGAAATAAATTCTAAAAATCAATAAGAAATGAAACATGGACAAACTCTTGAATAGGAATTTTTCAAAGAAGATTTTTAAATGGTCAATAAAGATGTGAAAATATATCTGGCTCTCTTAACCATCAGGGAGATGTAAATGAATTCTGTGGGTGGGATATCACTACTCTCCTTCCAGGATGACTCTAAACACACACTACACTACACTACACTACACTACACTACACTACACTACACTACACTAGTTGGTGAGAAAGTTAAATAAGTGGAGCTCTTCTACATTGCTGACACTAGCAAAATGGATACAAATTTGGAAACCTCTGGCTATATATGAATTATCAATTACATAAATTTTACTCCTAGGTATGAAGCCAACGGAAATGCATATATATGTGCACCAAAAACCTGAATGTTTACAGCAGTATCATTTGCAACAGCTAAAAGCAGAGCTCAAACGCCAACAGGAAAGGAACCAAGTACTGCTCTGTGCAGCAGCATGGATGAATCCTACAAACATCGTATTACACAAAAAGAGCCACACGCATAAGGGTGTGGATTTTATGATCCCTTTTACATAAACTTAAAAAATGAGCAAAACTAACCAAGGGCGATGTGGTATGGATGGTAGTTAACTTTGAGAAAAATGGTGGGAACAATGATTGGGAAGGGTCATGAAGAAGATAAGGCTAGAGGACTACCATGCTATTTCCTGAGCAGGGTGCAGATTCTATGGTAAGTTCAGGTAGCAAAAATTTAGTAAGTTGAACACTTATGATGTATGAACTTTCTGTAATATGCTACACTTAAAAAACTACTTCATATATCCCTATTCATCAAAAATAACTAATTTAAAAATACGTGGTGGGGAACCTGGGTGGCTCAGTTGGTGAAGCTCCGACTTCGGCTTAGGTCATGATCTCGCAGTTGGTGAGTTCGACCGGACCCCTGTGAGGGGCTCTGTGGTGACCGCTCACTGCCTGGAGCCTGCTTCAGATTCTGTCTCCCTCTCTCTCTGTCCCTCCCCCACTAACACTCTGTCTCTTTCAAAAATAAAATAGAAATATAAAAAAAATTAACAAAATATGTGGTAAAAGATATAAACCAATAAAATACATATGAAGAAAACTGATGTTCTCAGGTAAGATGTGTCTGGAGAAAACAATAAATTATATTGAAGCATATGAAACAAGAATAAATAAATAATGAACGAATCCACATTTTCTTAGATGAGACGAACAAATTGTTTACATATTAATGTTCTTACATAAACCAAGACCCTCCAAATATCTCATTCTTCAAAATGAGAACAGTAAGTACTGACTTGTTTTTACCATTCATTAAAATATATAATTACAGGGGTGCCTGGGTGGCTCAGTCAGCTGAGCATCTGACTCTTGATTTCCGCTCAGGTCATGCCCTCAGCGTTTGTGAGATGGAGCTCCGCAGCCCTCTTTGGGCTCTGTGCTGAGTGTGGAGCCTGCTTAGGATTCTCTCTTTCTCCCTCTGCCCCTCCCCGAATTGTGCTTTCTTTCTCTCTTAAAAAAATGTAAAAAAAAAAAAAAAGTTTAAAAATGTATAATTACATTTAAGGTAATAAATATAATATTTGCACATCAATAGTCAAATAAATTAATGGAAAGGAATAGTTTCTTATAGAGAAATAGATCTGAAGAAATTTATAATAAGATGATAGTATCCTTTTAAATCTGTGTGTCAATATATGTTATTGGCACAACTGACTAATATTCATGAATCTGCTAGCTGGCTGGCAGATAAAACACATGTAATAATGCTAAGGCCTGTTTACCTCAGCAGAACCATTCTAGACCAGCCAGATCACAAATAAATATAGACTTATGACTGAATCTAGTTGACATATGAGTGAACAGTTCAGTCAAGTTCAAACTAGATCATTGAATTACAGTCTCCTTAGTACAATGGTTGCCTGCTTTTTAAACCATTGCTTTTGAGATGGTTTCTTATACAGCATTATTGGAGAATTAAAAAAAAACCTGATATATGGAAGATATAAAAGGATTATATTTTTAAGGATAGGAAAGGGTGTTGGGAAGAGGATTTATTTGAAGAAAATTATGCTATGTGACCCAACTCATTCTGCTCAAAGTGAAGGTAAAGATGGGCTTTCTCCTTACCTCAAACCTGCAGAGAGAGGTTTAATAGAAATAATTATTTAAATTTAATAGATAGCCTCTCAATTTTATGAATACAAGGGGTCTGGAATCTTATGCTTGGGAATTTACATAATAGAGGCTATATCTATTGTTCTATGGTATGAAGGCAAAGAAATACGGAGTTGGAATCCAGATATATTTTCACCGATAGCAGAAAAGAAGGTGTGTTTCCCTGACTAGATGTATACTATCTTGGAGTTCTTTTGTACACTCTCCAAGAGGGTCATCTAGAAAGGTGATGGGACCCATATGAAGAGAATCTGGAGTATGGTCCTCAAAACCAGGGTTAGTAATAGGAGTGGCAGTCAAAGGAAAACAGATTGCACTTGTCATAGGAAGTACCATTGAATGTTTCAGTGGAAGAATCTATAGAATACTTAACAAGATTCAAGAGGAAGAAAAAAATCTGTGAACATCTGCCAGACCACATGCTATTTTAGTACAATACATTTAAGTTAAAACTTTGCTGCACCTCCCCTTTCCATTTTTCCTTACTCATCTGTAATCTGGGAGTGGGAGCCAGATGGGGGTGAAAGGGTAGAAGAATAACCTGGAGAAACAGAGAAAACCATACTCTATCCAGGTGGCGTGCAGTTTGCTGGCAGGTGGTCAGGCCTGGAGAAGCGGGAGGTGGCAGGGGAGTGGGGGAATCTTACCTGTGGATGAAGATTGTAGTTTTGATGAATATAGTCGACTATATATCCTAAATTCTGAGTGTGTGTGTGTGTTGGGGGGGTAAGTTTTGTTACTTAAAATTCCATAAATCTTTGTATTAGCTAGGAAAGATAAAACAATCATGAGATTGCCAGAGTTTTCATCCACTATTGAAGGGAAAATCTCTCCCACCTTTATATGAATACATTTTAAAGAGATAGTAGAAGACAAAAATAAGGATTCTTTCTATTATCACCTTGCAAAATTTGTTTGTTGAATATTCCAGTTACATATGCAATAAGGAGATGATTTCCAAAAAAAATTAGTACGTAAGATAGTATTCTAAAGTGATACTATATTTTTTTTAATTTCAAGTTCAGAAAGAATATTAAGATCTTACAATTCCTTAGGGTCTTCATTACTCACCCACTCACCATATCTTTGAATTTCTATTACGTACCTGGCACTGTATTAAATTGTTAGAGTACACTGGAGAATAAGATATGCATTGTCTCTACTGAAAGAAAGACGATGTCTATGGAAGAGATTGGCAGTAAATAGATAATCACACAAATAATAACTACAGTGATGGAAAGGGCAAGGAAGCACTGAATATATCTGCCTGATTCTTAGATGCCTGTGAAAAGGGTCCCTAGCATCATATTGTTAACTGCTTAGTAAATTAAGAGATAATGATATTTTATATTAAGAGGTAACGATATTTTAAAAGTTAGAAAGTGATAGGTGCTATAAGGCAAAGATAAGATCCTATGATGATTCAGAACAAGGAAAGACTGATACTGGTTACTCAGAGAAACTCAGATCCTTTCAGCTGGACCTTGAAAGACAGTGGGATTTTGGCTTATAGAAATAGTGTGTCAGTCAGGATATGCAGTCTAGATAGAACAAAGAAATGGCAGAAACAGGCAATAGTTCAGTCTGACAAAAGCCCTACACCTTCCCTCCCTCTGCATAAGAAATTGAGGTTAAATATAATTGGTATTCATTTTCTCTAGTTCCTTTTGTTTAGCCTTTTAATTCACTGTAATTCACTTTTTTTCCCCCTTTTCAAGCTAACTTATTATAGCAAATGTACACAGTAGTAAAAGAATGGCATGTCATCATTACTGGCCAGAGAATACTCTTATATTCTGAATACTTTTAGCTTAACCCTTACTTTCCCAAGGAAAAAGTCATCTTGAAGATAGCCATACATGGTTGTTCCTAAGGAAAACATCATGATGATCGTGTATAGGATCTCTCTTTCACTGAACATGATGCAGAGAATGTGATGAGACAAACGAGCAAAAGCGTTCAGCTTAAAAATTAGTTTATTTTATCCTCAGACTATAATCATGTCGACACATTTTAAGGTTAGTAGTTTCATATCCAGAAGAAACCAGAAATATAATCTAGATCAGTGGTTTCCACATTGTATCCTCTAGCACCCTAGTAATGGCCAGGTACATGGGATTCCAGCTGCTCCATTTATCCCCACACCCCTACTGTTCCTCCTTCCCCCAGAATTAGAGCATGTGTGCATGCACATCCACAGACAGGCACACTTCTGCCACAGAAAATGAGTTTTTTTATTAATATCTGGTTAACATGGCTTCAATATAAGATTTTATTCCACAAAATATTTTCTGCTTTAAAAAATGTTTGAAAGCTACTAATCTATGCTAAGCCTCTTACTTTATAGAGTATAACACTGAATTATTAATTATTCATTGAAAGTCATTCATTATTCACTTATTCATTTATCTATCCATTTACCTATTCATTCCTTCATAGACCATATACCCCGCACTGTGCAGGGCTCTGGATGTACAGTGGAGAACAGCACCAAAATGGTCCCTGCTTTCCAAAAACTTACAGAATAATGGATGAGGGAGATACTAAACAAGTGATCTCACGAATCAATGTGATTATGAACATAGATAGCTATTCTGAAGGACAGGAAAGCAGTCCACAAGAAACTATAATCAAATTAGCTGTCTTCGAATGGGGCTGGGCAGCTTCCTTCAGGAAATGATGTGTGAGCTGAGACCTTCAGGATGCTGGGAGAGAATGCTGCTCTCTCTCACTGGCCTCAACCTCTCTTCACTGTTGTTGTTTGGAAAATGGGAGCAAACATGGGTTTCACATGGTGAGTGTACCTTTTCCCCAGAATAAGACCCCTGTTATAGCTAGATCAGGGCAGACGGACGTAAGCACTTGGCTGTAGCTGGTTCTCTTGGTGCTCTGCAGGAGACCATGTCCTTTTCTACAAGGTTAGAAAGCAGAGAATAAATCTTGATCTAGTTGATCCCTTCCTGTAACTCAGACCACAGAGCATAAGAGCACAAGAGAAAGTAAAGATAATTTTCCCACTTGAAGTTGCTATGGAAACATACAGGAGCCCAGAATATTCATAGTAGCCTGAGTGTGTGGTCAGACTAGCTTACGTCCAAAGTGTAGACTAAATACTGTCTTTGCTGGACATTAGCACCATTGGCAGGCATTATTAAAACCTTTGATGGTGGTGAGTGTGTTGGAAGAAATAGCTAAGAGAGTCGAAAGTAGAAGTTTCATGGGAATAGTACTGACATTGGGGTGGGGTGATAAAGTGATAGGATAGGAGGAGGAGTGGTTTTGTGTTCCTTTTACCAAAATTTGCTTAAAAACTATGCACATAAATGTCTTCTGATAAATAAAGTTTAGAAGTTAAAAAATAAGAAAATAAACACATTTTGAGAAATAGGGAGAAGAAAAAGTTTTTGGAGGCACTAAAATGGAGGCACTAAAAACTAATAGCCCAGAAGAAAAACATAAATGATTACAAGATTAGGGACTTGATCTATATCTATAATGTATATATCTTTAATGTCTGTATCTACATACCAGAAATACCTTAAATTTGTTTGGAATACTTGTTTCTTTCCAAGTGCCACCTTTTGGATATTACAAATAGACTTCACACAAGATTGCTTGCAGTGCCACTGACCCCAACTTGATTAATAAATGTAACCTGTGAGGAGAAATGCCAACTCAATGCAGGCAAGCACTCACATTCTCTCTTGACTCCAGAAACAAGCATTCAGCTCCAGGTGTCTTATTCTGGCTTCCCAGCTCCCCTAGGGGCCCACATTTCCACCAGTCAGATGTTGCCCAGGGTAAAGTACTGAGAAAAAAGAGCTCACTCTGACAAATTTATCATTTGACTGCAAAAGGTGCTCATTGCTCTGGACTTTAAAACCTGTTGAGCTGGTATTATCCAAGCTGTGTAGGCCACAGCTGTGAGCAATCACATGAGAGTGACCTCGGTTCTCTCATGGGTCATTACTTGGAAACAGTGAGAACAACCAATTTTTAGGACTAAACATGCCATTACATCTACACTTTGAAAGAAAGAGATAGACTTTTGGCCCGAGCGGTGATCTTGTAACCAGAATCCTGGCTCTGGTTTGTCTTTTGTTTCTCACAAGCACCCAGTAAAATACTTATTATCTTTATTTTTGATTGGAGACGTTGAGGCACAGTAAAGAGACAGACACTGGAGATCAGTTCAATCTCCCTTCAGCCTTAATCAACCAACTCACTTTGATCAAATCATTGGCACTTCTCCAAGTCATAGCTTTGAGACGGGAGCAAATATACTTTATCTGTTTTCTAAACATAAAGCCTCAGGAAGTGAAGAGTAAGAACTACTAGGGGAAACCTGGGTCTCTTTTTACTGCACTTCATTCAGTTTATTCTACTTTAATTGGCCCTCTTGACTTTCAAGGTTTGTGGCATCTTAGAACCATCACAACACATATCCTTGGAAGAAATACCAGATAACACAATTGTAAAGTGAAAACACCTCCCAAATTGGATTTTTTGTTGAATGTTTTAATAAATAAATAAATAAATAAATAAATAAATAAATAAATAAATAAATCGTGCAGAGTGGTATTAGCAAAGAATAGTAGAGAACAGAAAAATAAAAAGGAGCATTAAGAGAGTGAGTTAGAAAATGCACATTGTCTTCCTTGCTCACAGACTTCAATAGTAAACAAAAATATCCTGGACATTTGAGAGAAAAAAGAATACTACACCATACTTTCATCTCATCTGGAACAGTTATTCATATGCTAATTCTGTAAGTATTTGAGTAGCTTCATGTGCCAAGCACTGTGCTGTGTGCTAGAGATTCAAAAATGTGTGAGACATGTGCCTTGCTCTCTAAGACCTAACAACTTATACCCAGTAAGTCATCATTTCTACAGGGAGTTTAAACCAGTGTCCTATGTGGAAAACTTTTCAGTCCATTTTTGTTTCCCTGGCAAATAAAGCATACCATGTGGTATTCTCCACACACATATTGATCGCCCACTATTTGCCAAGCACTAAGTCAGGGATTAAGGAAACACTGATGCGTTAACAGGACCCTTCCCTTCATATGAATTACCGAGTCTGCCTATTGAGATTTTTGAACCTGCTCTTCTGTGAGGAGCCATATCCTTATTCAAGACTACTTTGGCCATTACTGGGGTCTCAAGAACAATGTTATGCCTGGATCAGTTGATGTAAAATATACTGTTATACCTGCTTATGAAGGAGAAAGTGTCCCTGATTAAAGGATAATGTGTAATCACAGGCCCAATGGTTTCAATCTCCATTCTTGCAAAAGTTTTTAAACCTCACTAAAAGTAACAAAATATGTTGCTGAGTTACACCTTCTTTCCAATAAGCGTGGAACAGTGTGCACTGGAATAACAGATAATTCACATACTATGCTATTGCAATTGTGCTGTACATTTGCTATTTGTGGCCAAACACTGTGCTGGGCACTCAGAATATGAAGATACCTAATTTGCACTCCCTGGTCTCAAGGAGTCTATTCGGAGAGATGGAGAAGTAAATGAAGTGCCTGGGTAATGAGTTCTTGTGAAAATAGAAGCATTTCTTTGGAAGTTGTCATAATCATGCTATTTATAACTCAGATTTACCCACTAGTTGTGTTGGTGGTAGTATCAGTCCAACAATCCCATATCGAGAAAAGTTCTTACCATTTAAGCCACTTCCCCCGGTAGCTGCAAAATAGAGACCTTTCTACCTGTTTATGCAGATTTTCAACATAGTGAGTTTTCTGTTCAAAATGGCCCTGGTTTGTAATAGACAAAAATGTACATGTCTCTGAAGCTACTGAAATTTTAAAAAATGCAGTACTGTTTCATTACAAGTCTGCTGTACATGTTACTTCTGTTATTCCCTGGTGTACAGTAATATTCAGCTTGTTTTCTTTTAGAACACCCTTGACGTGCCACGTTATTGTTCCTTCCTGTATGTCAAGAGATGCCATTTCTCATTCTTCAGTGTCTTGTTTCTCTTGAGTAAGGACAACTAGATTCTTTGTGTCTTTCAAATTCATATGAGTCTCACAATACACATTTTGCTTTTGTCATCTTTGATTAGGTGTTGCAAACAACACAAGAAGCAATTTGATGTTTTAGGCACATAGTAACACTCGATGGCATGGGTTTGAGTTAAAATGTGTTCTCTCTCCTTTCAGAATGGTGCTCCTTTTGGCAGTCACCAAGAATATGGTGAAGAAAAGATGCTGGGCAGTCCTGCCACTGACAGGTTCTTTGAATGACTCAAAATGCAACGTGACAGTTCCCTGCTCCTTACTGTCTGGAGCAGCTGGATTGCTAGTGATGCCAAGTCCGCCTTTGATGAAATTCAAGTTCATCTCAGGCATCACTCCTGCTCTTTTTCTGCATTGCTATAAAAAAATGCTTATATGTTAAATTATATAACATAATACATATAACTTAACATATATAGTTTAATATGTAATATACATATATATATATATATATATATATATATATATATATAATTCTTAAAAAGCACAATCACTAGCAATCCCTAAGGAACAACAAGAGCTCCTATGTGTGCTTATTCATTAATATCTATTATTCTGTGTATCTCTCCATACGTTGATGTATGTATTTATGTATCTATCTTTCTCTCAAATATGTTTTCAGTACTTTGACTTAATCAGAGATTATTATAATATAAATATTATATAGAATAACAATATCTATTCAAAAACTGAATGTATTTCTCTAATATGTATGTATAACAATTCAATAGGTTTTGGTTTTAATCTAGAGACCTGTACAGCGTTGTGCCTATAGTTAACAATATTGTATTGTACACTTAAAAATCTGTTAACAGGATGGATCTCATGTGAAGTGCTCTTACCACAATAAAATAAAAAGTAAAAAGAAAAAAAACACATAAAAAACATGTAGTCATGATGTGGCTGTGTGGCTCAGTTGGTTAAGCATCTGACTCTTGATTTTGGCTCAGGTCATGATCTTGCGGTTCGTGAGCTCAAGCTATTTGTTGGACTCCGTGCTGGCAGTGAGGAGCCTGCTTGGGATTCTCTCTCTCCTTTTCACTCTGCCCCTCCCTTGCTCATTCATGCTCTCTCTCTCTCTCTCTCTCTCTCTCTCTCTCTCTCTCTCTCTCTCAAAATAAATAAACATTAAAGAACCATGTAGTTAGGAATTACTGTAATATAAACATTAGGACACTATATTTATTAGACAGGATATTTAATTTTCACATTTCCAACTTCTTTCTGAGTTCATTATATCCCTATGTGATTTAAGGTCTGGTTCCCAGGCATTCTGTAGTACAGACTATTAGTCCATTGTTCTCTTTGACATCGCAAGACTGACTCAAGTCCTGACTAGCCTGATTAAAAAAATGAAGTCGCTCACAAGTGTTGTCAATACAACATGTCTCACAGGAAAGCAGTGTTGCTCCTGCTCAGCTGAATTGTGCCTCTTCAGCTGCAGTGCTTCTTTGCTTTCTAGGTCATTAGCCTCAGTTTACTGACTGCCCAGCCCACATCCATCACTTGCAAAGGCCATGACCACGAATGCTTTTTACTACTGGCCCCGGTAATAAAGCTTGAGGCTGATTATTTTACAGGTTCCTGCTTTGGTCCTTGCCCCTCCATCTGGCTCCTTCCATTAATCTGCCTTGAATTTCTAGGCCATGAATTTTGGCCAGTATTACTCTGTGTCTGCAAGCCCGAGCTCCGACTGGTCATCCTCAGCCCAGCATCCTGTGCGTCCACATTTGCTAAAACATCTTCAAAGTCATTGTGATTATCTGCAGACCCAGCTTCTCCCTTCCCCTGTTACTTCCTCTTCTCCTACTGCTCCATGTGCAGCCTCTACTGGCAAAGCCCAGGCCACTTCCCTTGGTAGAGTTGAGCCTCAGACCAGTGTTGAAGAGCTGATTTTTTTTTTTTAAATTATTATTCTGAAGATTATTTCTTAGTCTGACAGAACTTTCATTGCCTTCACAGCAGAAGTTATGTACTGTGATCATTCTGACAGGAAAGTCTCTAGGAAACATCTTTCAAAACAAATGAAGTACCATTTTAGCTACTATATTTCATTTAGGCTATATTTGTATTTTGGACTTTATCTGTAAGTTCTAGAGTGGGGATAGCTTCTAGGTAGGGGTGGTACTTCCAGTCTGCATATTAGCTGTATGTCCATTGGATTCTCATTCTGGTGTTGATTTCTTTTTTGATTTCACAGGGCATTGGAGTTCATACAACAGCAATTAGGTAAATATGGGTCAGAGGTAAAAGTTGGGAAAACTGAAATAGAATGGAGTTAATTGAAAAAGCAAGACCTATTACTAATATTCAGATAAAATACATCTTCCAAGCCTGATCAAAATGCACTTTTTTTTTCCTTTTGTCCATATAACGTGACTTTTTTTGGGCTAAATCATGAAAAGCAATACTTTTATTTCTTTTTAAATTTGGTCTTCCTTGGGGTGCCTGGGTTGCTTACTCAGTTAAGCATCCAACTCTTGATTTTGGCTCAGGTCATGATCTCATGATCTAGCCCGTGATCTCGATCATGAGATCTAGATCGTGAGATTTAGCCCGTGTCTGTCTGAGAGCATGCAGCCTGCTTGGGATTCTCTCTCTCCTCTCTCTCTCAGCTCTTCCTCTGCATGAGCTCACTCTCCCTCAAAATAACTAAACTTAAAAAAAATTTTGGATCTTCCTCTTTATTATCCAAACTAATGACTTTGTCCACCATGACTCATTGCTTTTCTTTGTCTTCCTTCCTTCCTCTCTCACTTCCTTCCTTTTCTCTTTCTCCCTTCTCTCTTTTTCACCCAACTTTATTCAAGTATAATTTAAATACAATAAAATTCACTCACTTCAAGGCACACATTGTCGAGTTTTGGCAACTGTGAACAGTAAACAGTGTTTACAATTGCTGTAACAGTCACATAGTTGCAACTGTAAACTGTAAACAGTCATGTGGCTACCACTACAATCAACATACAGAACATTTTTATTACCACAAAAAAGTATTCCTTTGTTTCTTTGCATACAGTCCCCTTTCCCAACCCCGGGGCCTAAGCAGCCACTGATCTGCTTTCTATTACTATAATTTTGTCTTTTACAGATTTCATCTACATGTTATCATACATTATAGACTTTTGTTTCTGACTTATCATAATACTTATACTTGACATAATACTTTAAGTATTGGTCCTCTTTGTTGCACATATCAATAGTGTATTCCTTTCTAGTGCTAAGTTTTCATAGTATAGATGTACCACAATTTGTTTATTCCCTATTTGATATACTTTTGGTTGTTTTAAGTTTTGGCTATTTTAAACAAAGCCCTTATAAATATTTACATATAAGTGAGGCTGCTTATGATTCTCTCTCTCCCTCTGCCCCTCTCCTGCTTATGCATAGGCAAGTACCCACACTCTGTCTCACTCTCTCTCAAAAATAAATGCATACACACATAGATACATAACAAAAAAACCCACAATTATTTCTGTAGCAGAACATTTTCTCACTTTCTAGAATGGAATGTTACCTTAAATTCCACTAGACACATTTTCGAATAACATTATTGGTGCACAATGTGATAAACAGGACTTAAAATAACAAAAAGTCTTTAGTGAAAAAACATTTAAGTGTGTACTTTATTTAAAAATAAAAATTATGGCAAACAGAGTTTGAATGTTTCTGTTAAAGTGGTTATATATGTATTGACTTTTATTATTTAGGAAAATGTAAGGTCTATAAGACAAAGTAGATTGAATGTTCAATACCTAAATAAATGTTTTTAATAAGTTTAAAATCAGAACAGGGACTCTGAAGATTATGTAATTCATCATTATTATTATGTATATTACTCAATGGGAAATATATTTTGTATTGTATAACAAACATTGCTAATTTTTCCTGTCATTCTTTCTCATCTTTAGTTGCATATCTCAACTGATTCAAGAAAGAAAAGATAGCATTTTTTTAACTTAACTTTTTTTAAAATGTTTTTTTTTCAACGTTTATTTATTTTTGGGACAGAGAGAGACAGAGCATGAACAGGGGAGGGGCAGAGAGAGAGGGAGACACAGAATCCGAAACAGGCTCCAGGCTCCGAGCCATCAGCCCAGAGCCTGACACGGGGCTCGAACTCACAGACCGCGAGATCATGACCTGGCTGAAGTCGGGCGCTTAACCGACTGCGCCACCCAGGCGCCCCGTTAACTTAACTTTTTATGCTACCTGTAACCTGAATTTTTTTTGACTCTTTAGTGTTGGTTCCTTAATTTAAGTTTTTGAGAGACTATGTTAGGCTCAGTGGAAGTTGCGTAGGTGGCAGTAAGAAAATTGTTATCTTCAAATAATTTACAGTTTTGGTAAAATAATGTCAACATTCTTTATACATTAGTAATCAAGTTTATATCAGTTTCATTTGGTTTTTGCATTTTTAATGCTTGTAAAAATTCTATTTTTGAAAAACTTAATTCTGCTATCAACTTTTAAAGTGGTCAGCTATCTGTGGTTTATATCTTTTCATGAGTGTATCTACAACCCAATCATAAGCTATTTTGTCTTAATTATTTCCTATTTTTTTAATCCTTTGAATGTGCAAAATTATCTAAGTTCCAAAAATTCTCTGATTAATAAGAACACATACAAAAAGTAATTTTTATAATTCTGAAACAGTCAATGGAACATTTCCTGTCTAGTTGGCCCAATTTTTGAGTTACAGATTTCACTTCATCAACTTTAGGCATTGATTTCTATAGTACTGACAAGTAACTATTATAAGCCAATGTCATAATAATAGGTGCCATATATTATAAAACTCCTTGAAAATATTCTAAAATATGATTTCAATGATAGATACTTAAAGTCTAGTGTGGAGAAATTCAGTTCATGAAATATTATAGCCAAGTTGGTTCTTTGAAGTGATGTAGCTTGCACGATTATGTGAGAAAGATAAGAAAAGTATTTTAAATTAATTTGGACCAAAATGAATGATCAGAACTTCAATTTAACCTTTCAAATTCAGCACACAATTGTACCATTTGAGCTTCACTACCTTAATTGTTTCTAATGTTTTTGTTCACACACTCATTGATTTGTGTCTGTAGCCAAAGCAACTTAGACACATTTTTTTTTAATTTTTTTTCAACGTTTATTTATTTTTTTGGGACAGAGAGAGACAGAGCATGAACGGGGGAGGGGCAGAGAGAGAGGGAGACACAGAATCAGAAACAGGCTCCAGGCTCTGAGCCATCAGCCCAGAGCCCGACGCGGGGCTCGAACTCATGGACCGCGAGATCGTGACCTGGTTGAAGTCGGACGCTTAACCGACTGCGCCACCCAGGCGCCCCTACTTAGACACATTTTTAATGTCCCGGGATGGTTAAATTCATGTTTTTCGAAGGTTTAAGGAAATTAGTAGAAGTTGCTTGTCAAGCTATATATACTAGTTTTCACCTCACATGATGTAACCTCATTTACTTCAAAATCATGGGAATATTCCCAACCCACAGAAAGGAGCAGTATGCAAGCTACTGACTATGAAACATGGTATATATAGTATATAATATATGTGTGTGTGTGTTTGCATTTCCAGAAGCTAGCTGAATACTTGACTCATAATAGATACTCAATAAAACTCATAAACTTTTCATCAATATATTGCTGCCATATTAAGTTATTACTGAGAAACCTCACATGACATATATGTTTTGTCAGAAGTACAGAGGTGGTTTTATGACACCTAGGAATATTCTAAAACTTTTCTGGTTCTTTGGTAATCATTGCTCATTCATGTTATCATGACACTGCTCTAACTGCTAAGCTTGTCTGTCATTGCTTTAAGTTTGGGTGGCAAATTCATGGTAAGGGAGCAGTCTTTGGCCCTCCCAACCCCACAGTAGTCATTACTAATCAATCATGACACTATTTCTGACTGATTCCATGGAATTCTCTTCTGTCACAGAAGCTACTACCAATGGATTTGAGTTGGCATGAGTTTTGAAACCTATTTGTCATTCTTAATTTAGAAGATTAAATGTCTTTGTGCCTAATGACATAACTACTTGTTTATTAATGTTTTTGAAAATCTTACAAATATTGACTGTGAATATTGTTGTATTTTTCTGATAATGTTAAAGATGAGTCCTTAGGAAAGAGAGTAGTTTTTGCCTAAAGATATTCATAAGCGATAGAGGATTGTTATTTTTAGCTATATATTTGCACCACTTTGTTTTTAAGCCATGTAACATATCTTGATAATTTAAAAAGTATGTTTTATCTTTCTCATAGTTTGGATTATAAAGAATATGAGGCTGTCCTGGTTGTATCTAGCAGATGTATCCAAATACCGACACTGTTGCAAATTGTGTGACTAACTGCAAGTTGTCGCCTTAAATTCATTAGCTGGAAGCTGATGACAGTAGTTGCCTTGCCTCAGTGAGGCAACCTTTCAGGCTAAAATTCTGGCAGATGTTAGCAGGGTTAATAGCTGACTTGTTTTTCTGGTTCTGTTTACCAATTGTGAGAAATATTTGAATTCATTACTCTAAAGTTTCTCCACAAGCAGCATCTAGGTTTTAAAGTGACATTGACTTCAAGCAGGACTAAGCGGCTATGGTATTGTGCTTTCTCCTAAAAACAGGTCAGGCAAGTGCCCTGGATGGCAGTTAGTGTGGATACAAGAGGCAGATCATTATGTTTCCATAGTGCTACCTGTCTATCTCTCCCAACTTAAAACACAGAATATTATTTTTCAAATTCTATAGATAGATGGCTGGTCACCTTACATGTTAAACCAATCCTACCTGAAAAATAATTGTAAAGATTAATTCACCAGACACGTAGATATCAGCAAGATGCTCATCATGCAAGAAACATATTATGAATGTAGCAATAGGGCAAACTAAATGAAACATACAATCATGTACCCTGTTTGGAGGTGGCTTCACCATTAGTTTATTCAGTTGCATATAAAAGACAACTCTAACATGTGGCCCATTGTGTCCATCTCCCAGAACAGTACAATGGAGGTTTTAGCAGCCAAACCTCGGCATGAAAATTGGGTGATATTTGCTAGATTCCAAATGGAATCCAACATTTCTTTATTTTGGATATGAGAACAATGCACTGAAAGTAAAAGAGCCAGCCATAAGTAGAGGGCAGGAACATCTTACATGGCTTAGGAGCAAATACTCTCCTTGGCTGTCAGGTTCCCCTTGTCTACAACAGTCAGCTACCGGGAAAAAATTAATTTTAATATATAGAAGGAAGTAGCCTTGACAACTCTGAGGGCTTTGATTGAATCACAAAACCTACCTGGTAAACCCACTTACTATTGAAATGGTTTCCTATATGTTGTTGCAGGTATTTGATTCAGGCTTTTTCTGTCTTCATTGTGGGTGATCACTCGGTTGATTGAAAATCAAGACATAAAGGATGGATAAAATGTGCTCATTCTAAAGTTTGATTTGGAGGTTTTAATAATTTCTTATGGTTGTGATATAATGCAAATTAGAATAGATTTAACATCACAACTTGCCTATTTCATAGTAGAGAATTTACTCACTATAGGTAAAATTTGTACAATTTTTTTCCTTACAACAGCTCATGCATAGGTCCTGGCAAATGTTTTATTTTCTTATTTTTGTATTTACCTCATTTCCTGCTGAATTAATATGCTGCTATGACATCATATTCAACATATCCTGAAGTGAGCCTATTTTGCATTTTGAGCCACAATCATTGCTCACTGCCCAGCCTGTGCCAATGGTACAAACATTTCTCCATTTATCCAGGTTTGAGATTTTGGTCTTTCCCTGGTGATGATCTATTGTATCTCATCCTAGTCCTCTCTCCTGCTCTAGATTTGAAGTAGCCTCCTCCTCTCATGCATTTGTAACTATCTGGTATATGGCCTGTCTTTCAACTGGATAATTTTTTGGGTGCCAGGACCTTGACTGTGTTGCATACCCTGCTATCTCAAGGAGAAACAGTGCCTGGAACACAAATATTTATCATTCAGTAAAAATGTAGTGAAGAAATAAATTGAAAATAGGTCACCATGAGATGGTGATTAGACCCAAATCTGAATTCTCTTCTCCTACATTCAACTGCCCCCAAAATATTACTTAAAAACTTATTTAATTTTGCCACTCATTTTAGAAATTTAAACTCTATGATTTTAATCTTGTGTTACATTAAATATAAATATGCATGTGTATCCGTTGAATTTCCTGAGTGATGGGTCAAGAGGAGCAATTTTTTTTTTTTATTCATAGTAAGCTTTTCAATCATACAGGAGTTATGCTAATGGAAGTGACACTTAGAGGTTGGAGGCTAGTTGTTAGAGGAACCTACCCTGTGACTGGAAGATAAGAAATTTCACCCTATCCTTCCACTCTGGGTGGGGGACCGGACTGTGGATTGAGTTAATACCAACAGTCAATGATTTAATCAGTCGTGCTCAAGTAATGGAAACCCTATTAAAACTCTAAATGGAGAGGTTTGGAGAACTTCTGGGTTGGTGCATGTTGCATGCATAGTGTCTGAAGAGTAGTGTATCCCAAAATCTGCAAGGACAGAAACTCGTGTGCTCAGGGCCCTTCTAGACCTCACCTATGTACCTCTTCATCTGGCAGTTCATTTTTATCCTTTGGAATATCCTTTATAATAAACTGGAAGTATTGAATAAAGTGTTTCCTTGAGCCATGACAGCAAATTGTCAAATGGAGGAATGGAGCTGTGGCAACTCCTGATTTAGAGCCACTTAGGCAGAAGTGTGGGTAACCTGGGAACCTACTACCTGCAGTTGGGATCTGAAGTGGGAGAAGGCTTGTGGGACTGAGTTCTTCACCTGTGGGATTTGGACTGAGTCAGAATTATTTAATGTGAGGGGAAGAGCCACATTTGGTGTCAGAACTGTTGTGAGTACAGAAAGAGTTTTCTTTTAGAATCACACTTGATTGCCTTCCTCTTGTTTCCCTTTCTCAGCGCTCAATCAGGCTTTATCATTTATGTCTCACCTGTGTTAAGCTTTTCCTCAGTTAGGTTGTGAAGGACCCATCACATCCTCATGTCTCATCTCTCATCATCCGTTCACTTTATGCTACTCTCTTAGGAACACATTCCATTCCCAAGCACCCCATAATCATTTGTTAAACTATGCCTTTGTTTATGCTTTTCATCCTCCAATCATCTTCTCCACTCTTTTAAATTGAAAATATATGACTCAGATCTGTCTAAAACATATTCTCCTCTGAGAAGTTTTCCCAGTTTCCCTTTGAACCACCCAATATAGAGTGCTGTTTCTCCCACAACCAAGATTCACGGGTCCAGGCATCAAGGGATGGAAATGGGAGTGACACCACTCACTGTTACCTTTAGTGACACAGTAGCAAAACTTTTGCTTCCTGTTCCTGTCACGTTATGTTCTTCTGGGCTAGAGGTCTTAGTTCCAGAGAGAGGAATGCTTCCACTAAGAGACACAATAAAGAGGGGAGCCAAGATGGCGGAACAGCATGGACATTTTTTTGTGTATCTCGCGTCCATGAAATACAGCCAGACCAACACTAAACCATCCTACACACCTAGAAAACTGATTGGAGGATTAACACAACAATCTGCACAACCTGAACCACAGACTTCAGCAGGTATATGGCATGGAGATGTGAACTTGGGGATAGAGAAGCCAGCGGTGGACAGGGAGCCACTTTTTCAGGCAGAGAGAGGGCAGAGACTGGGGAGGGGGGCAGAATATGGAAAAAGCACCCTTCCCCAAAAGCAGCCAGAGAGAAAGTGGAAAATTGGAACCAGCTGTAAGGATTAAACTAAAAAGGGAGAAAGGAGAAAGGAGAGGGTTTAAATTCCATTAAGACTGTAAACAAGGGGAGTGCAAAGTCTGCAACTCCACAGCTCCATACCTGGCAGTGCTCTGGTGGGAAGGGCGAATCCCCAGGAACAGGGTGGGGTCCGGGAGGTTCTCAGGCCACATGGGGAAAAGAGGTTCCACTGCTGGAAGGACATTTGGTAGAGAACGTTGAAGCCACCTGGTCCCAGCAGACCCCAGAAAATGGCCACATTCGCTGGTGCTGGAACAAGGTCATTAAGGATGAAGCCTGGTGCCAGATGTGTGTTGTGATTTTCCATGGTCCCTGAAACGCTGCTGCAATACTATCTCACAAACTTTTTCTGGGGTGGGCTGGCACCTGGCCGCAGTCTCGAGGCTCCGGCAGCAGCAGGGTCCAGCAGGCGTTCCTGGGTGCAGCTGACATTTGGCCATTGTTCAGCCATTGCTTGGTGAGACCCTCCCATAGAGGGGCGGTACTGGTCAAAGCCACAGTCCTTCAGAAGTAAGGGGCCCGTGAAAACAGCCACACCTGAGACAAAACTCAGGCGAGAGGTACTGCCTGGGGCCTGGTCACGGAGAGTGAAAAAGCTGGGAGTGGACCAAAGCTGAAGACAGAGGATGGGTGTGCGATTGCTGATCTGGGAGAACGGAGTACCCATATTAGAGACTGGGAACGAGGGTGATGCCACGTCACCACTTCCGCGCATGCGCATACACACCTAGACGATCTGCAACTATCCACCCCATAGGCTAGCAGCGCCATCTAATGGAGAATGGAGCCGTTACACTAAGCCCCGCCCAACTGGGCCAACCTCACTCTTTAAGAACACAAGTCTCACCACCTGCTTAGTTTATGGATTATCAAGCACTACATAGTCTGACTTCTAGGGGAAAATGAAGTAATTTCAGTCCTATTTCAATCTGTTAGCAGGTCCATCTATTCAATTTTCTTTCTTTTTTCTTTTCTCTTTTACACTTTTCTTTTTCTTGAATACAGAAAGAGAAAAAATTCATTTTTATTTTCAATTTTTATTAAAAATATTTTTCTTAAATTTTTTTAACTATATTTTTTACTTTCACGCAATTTTTTTTCAAATTCTATCTTACTTTCATCACTATTTTAGTCTACTTCAGTGTATTCACCTTTTCAAATTTTCAAATAATTTCTTTTTTCTTTTTCTTTTTTCTCTTTTTCGTTTCTTTCCTGTTTCTTGAATACAGAAAGAGAAAAAATTAATTTTTATTTTTAATATTTATTAAAAATATTTTTCTTTAATTTTTTTCTACTATATTCTTTACTTTTCTGTAAATTTTTTCAAATTCTATTTTACTCCCATCCTATCACTTTAGTCTAATTCAGTGTATTCATTTTCTCAAATTCTCAAACAATTTCCTTTTTTCCCCCC
This sequence comes from Felis catus, assembly GCF_018350175.1. Classification (NCBI taxonomy): domain Eukaryota; kingdom Metazoa; phylum Chordata; class Mammalia; order Carnivora; family Felidae; genus Felis; species Felis catus. Next base: position 69,514,584 of record NC_058372.1, on the reverse strand, counting down.
TCTTTTTTTCCTCTAATCTGTCAAACCAGTTTCATCACCCTGACCAAAACACACCTAGTATCTAGCATCATTTATTAGATTTGTGTGTGTGTGTGTAATTTTTTAATTTTAATATTTTTTAATTTTAATTCTTTTAATTTTAATTTTTATAGCTCATTAATTCCTTTTATCCCTTCAAAATGACAAATCGAAGGAATTCACCCCAAGAGAAAGATCACAAAGAAACAACAGCCAGGGATTTAACCAACACAGATACAAGCAAGATGTCTGAACCAGAATTTAGAATCACCATAATAATAATACTAGCTGGAGTTGAAAATAGATTACAATCCCTTTCTGCAGAGATAAAAGAAGTAAAAAATAGAATGAAATTAAAAATGCTATAACTGAGCTGCAACCACGGATGGATGCAGCAGCGGCAAGGATCGATGCGGCAGAACAGAGAATCAGTGATATAGAGGACAAACTTATAGAGAATAATGAAGCAGAAAAAAAGAGGGAGATGAAGGCAATAGCCATACTTATATCAGACAATCTAGACTTTAAAATAAAGACTGTATCGAGAGATGCAGAACAGCATTAGATCAAAATCAAGGGGTCTATCCCCCAAGAAGACCTAACAACTGTAAACATTTATGCGCCAAATATGGGAGAACCCAAATATATAAGTCAATTAATCACAAACATAAAGAAACTCATCGAGGGGCGCCTGGGTGGCGCAGTCGGTTAAGCGTCCAACTTCAGCCAGGTCACGATCTCGCGGTCCGTGAGTTCGAGCCCCGCGTCGGGCTCTGGGCTGATGGCTCAGAGCCTGCAGCCTGTTTCCGATTCTGTGTCTCCCTCTCTCTCTGCCCCTCCCCCGTTCATGCTCTGTCTCTCTCTGTCCCAAAAATAAATAAACGTTGAAAAAAAAAATTAAAAAAAAAAAAAAAAAGAAACTCATCGATAGTAATACTATAATAGTAGGAGACTTCAACAGTCCACTCACAGCAATGGAAAGATCATCTAATCAGAAAATCAACAAGGAAACAATGGCTTTGAATGACACACTGGACCAGATGGACTTAACAGACATATTCAGAACATTTCATCCTAAAGCAGCAGAATATACATTCTTCTCCAGTGCACATGGGACGTTCTCCAGAATAGACCATATACTGGGGCACAAATCAGCCCTTAACAAGTACGAAAAGATCAAGACCATACCGTGCATATGTTCAGACCACAGCGCTATGAAACTCGAAATCAACCACAAGAAAACATTTGGAAAGGTAACAAGCACTTGGAGATTGAAGAACATCCTACTAAAGAATGAATGCTAACCAAGCAGTTAAAGAGGAAATTAAAAAGTATATGGGAGTCAATGAAAATAATAACACCACAACCCCAAACCTCTGGGAAGCAGCAAAGGTAGTCATAAGAGGAAAGTATATCGCAATCCAGGCCTACCTAAGAAGGAAGAAAGATCTCAGATACACAACCTAACCTTACACCTGAAGGAGCTGGAAAAAGAACAGCAAATAAAACCCAAAACCAGAAGACAGGAAATAAAGATTAGAGAAGAAATTAAGGCTATCAAAACCAAAAACAAAACAAAAGTAGAACAGATCAATGAAACCAGAAGCTGGTTCTTTGAAAGAATTAACAAAATTGATAAATCACTAGACAGTTTGATCAAAAAGAAAAAGGAAAGGACCCAAATAAATAAAATCAAGAATGAAAGAGGAGAGATCACAACCAACACGGCAGAAATAAAAATAATAAGAGAATTTTGTGAGCAATTATATACCAATAAAATGGGTAATCTGGAAGAAATGGACAAATTCCAGAAACATATACACTACCAAAACTGAAACAGGAAGAAATGGAAAGTTTGAAGAGACCCATAACCAGTAAGGAAATCGAATTAGTAATCAAAAATCTCCCAAAAAACAGGAGTCCAGGCCCAGATGGCTTTCCAGGGTAATTCTACCAAACATTTAAGGAAGAATTAACACCTATTCTCTTGAAGCTGTTCCAAAAAATAGAAATGGAAGGAAAACCTCCAAATTCTTTCCATGAAGCCAGCGTTACCTTGATTCCAAAACCAGACAGAGACCCCACTAAAAACGAGAACTATAGACCAATTTCCCTGATGAGCATGGATGCAAAAATCCTCAACAAGATATTAGCCAACTGGATCCAGCAATACATTAAAAAAAATATATTCAGCACGACCAAGTGGGATTTACACCTGGGATGCAGAACTGGTTCAATATCCACAAGACAATCAGTGTGATTCATCAGATCAGTAAAAAAAAAAAGCACAAGAACCATATGATCCTCTCAATAGATGCAGAGAAAGCATTTGACAAAATACAGCATCCTTTCTTGATAAAAACCCTGAAGAAAGTAGGGATAGAAGGATCACATCTTGAGATCATAGAAGCCATATATGAAAGACCCAACGCTAATATCATCCTCAATGGGGAAACACTGAGAACTTCCCGCCTAAGGTCAGGAACAAGACAGGGATGTCCACTCTCGCCGCTGTTATTCAACATAGTATTGGAGGTCTTATTAGCCTCAGCAATCAGACAACACAAAGAAATAAAAGGCATCCAAATTGGCCAGGAGGAGGTCAAACTTTCACTCTTTGCAGATGCCATGATACTCTATAAGGAAAACCCAAAAGATTCCACCAAAAAACTTCTAGAACAGATCCATGAATTCAGCAAAGTTTCAGGATATAAAATCAACGCACAGAAATCGATTGCATTCCTGTACACCAACAATTAAGCAACAGAAAGAGAAATCAAGGAATCGATCCCATTCACAGTTGCACCAAAAACCACAAAATACCTAGGAATAAATCTAACCAAAAAGGTGAAAAATCTATACACTGAAAACTATAGAAAGCTTATGAAAGAAATTGAAGAAAACACGAAAATATGGAAAAACAATCCATGCTCCTGGATAGGAAGAACAAATATTATTAAAATGTCAATACTACCCAAAGCAGTCTACATATTCAATGCAATCCCTGTCAAAATAACACCAGCATTCTTCACAGAGCTAGAACAAATATTCCTAAAATTTGTATGGAACAACAGATGTTGGTGAGGATGCGGAGAAAGAGGATCTCTTTTGCACTGTTGGTGGGAATGCAAGCTGGTGCAGCCACTCTGGAAAACTGTATGGAGGTTTCTCAAAAAACTAAAATAGAACTACCCTACGACCCAGCAGTTGCACTACTAGACATTTATCCAAGGGATACCGTGTGCTGTTTTGAAGGGACACAGGCACCCCCATGTTTATAGCAGCACTATCAACAATAGCCAAAGTATGGAAAGAGCCCAAATGTCCATTGATGGATGAATGGATAAGGAAAATGTGATATATATATATGTATATATATATATATATATATATACTGCATCTACAATGGAGTATTACTTGGCAATCAAAAAGAATGAAATCTTTCCATTTGCAACTGTGTGGATGGAACTGGAGGGTATTATGCTAAGTGAAATTAGTCAGTCAGAGAAAGACAAAAATCATATGACTTCACTCATCTGAGGACTTTAAGAGACAAAAGGATGAACATAAGGGAAGAGAAACAAAAATATTATAAAAACATGGAGGGGGACAAAACAGAAGAGACATAAATATGGAGAACAAACTGAGGGTTGCTGGAGGGGTTGTGGAAGGGGGGGATGGGCTAAATGGGTTAGGGGCAGTGAGGAATCTACTCCTGAAATCATTGTTGCACCATATGCTAACTAATTTGGATATAAATTCTAAAAAATAAAAAACAAAACAAGTTAAAATAAAAAAAAGAAGAAGAAAAGACATAATAATGCCTTTGAACTGAAAGTTAAGACTGCCCACTGGCCACTTGGGGCTCCTCATGCCTCTGAGTCAATAGGCATGGAAGGGATTTATGGTGTTGGCTGGGGGGGATAGATCCTGACCACCAATGGGAAATGGACTGCTACTTTATAATGGAGGTAAGGAAGTGTATGTCTGTAACACAGGTGACCCCTTAGGGTGCCTCTTGGTATTACCATGCCTGTGATTAAGGTCAATGGAATATGACAACACCCAATCCAAGCAAGATTAGTCTGGAACTTGATATGGACAGACTAATCTTGCCTGCATTGGGTTATTGTCATTTTCCAGATAGCACTGCACTGTTCTTAAAGTTTTCTTGCTTAATATTTTAGTGTCCATCTTGGAAAAGCTTTTTTTTTTTCAAATCACAACTCAGTAAAAACAACCAAAATCAAAAAGGTAAATTGCTTGCTAAAAGAGGAGACCTTCTTACTTGCAGGAATTCATGAAGGATTTCAGTATTAAAGAAAAACCAGCTTAGACTAAATCTGAAATGGGACTGAAATAATGTTATGCTTTTCTATGGGTCTTGTATATTTTTTAATTTTACATTAAAGAAATAATTTTAAAAAAGATTATTAATTGTCCAGACCCTTCAGGATTAAAAGTTTGAATCACCCCACTAGGTAAAGAATTGTGACTAACTAATGTGCTTGCTGAAGGTTAGGGTTATACAGAATGGGTAGTAGAAGAAGGTAGTTATAAATGCTGTCTACAACCACATGATCAGTTACAGAAACAAGGACTGTAATTGTCATGAGTATTCCTTATTTTGTTATGAATATATTTATGTGTATATACACATATTAAACAAATGTCTTTGTTTCCTTTCCTCTCTTAGTCTCTTATCATGTAATATAAAAGGTATTGACTTTATATCAGTATTTAAGTATTATTAACTTTGCATGATAGTATTAAATTGCTAGGATATCACGAGAAAAATAAATATATTTTTTAAATGTTTATTTATTTATTTTGAGAGAGAGAGTGAGCATGCAAGTGCAGGAAGGGGCAGAGAGGGAGGGAGAGAGAGAATTCCAAGGAGGGTCCGTGATGTCAGGGTAGAGCCCGATGCAGGGCTCCATCTCACAAACCATGAGATCATGACCTGAGCCAAAAGCAAGAGTCAGATTCTTAACTGACTGAGCCATCCAGACACTCCAGAAGAAAAATAAATATTATTCAAGGACTTCATGTCCTCTTCTGCAGAAGGAATTAGTGCATTTTCAGTTGTACACAACTTAGTTGTGTCAAATTGGGTGGAATTATGACCTCATTATTGCCTTTATCGGAAGATTAAAGATGTTTTAAGGAAATGTGTATAAGTAGTCAATGAGAAAGGGTGGAGTTATGATGGTTAATTTTATGTGTCAACTTGACTATGCCCAGATAGTTGATAAAACATTATGTCTGGTGTTTCTGTAAGGGTGACTCTGGAAGATATTAGCATTTGAGTTGGTGAACTGAGTGAAGTGAATGGCCACCACCAATGTGGATAGGCAGCATCCAATCCATCGAATGCCCAAAATAGAACAAAAAAGGCAAAGGAAGGACTCTCTCTCTCTCTCTCTCTCTCTCTCTCTCTCTCTCTCTCTCTCTTTCTGCTTGAGCTGAGACATTTATCTTCTTCTGGTCTCAGACATTGGTGCTTCTGCTTCTTGGGTTTTATGATTCAAAGCAGATTTATACCATCAGTCTACCATCAACCCCCTCATTCACTGAATCATACCACCAGCTTGCCTGATTCTCCAGCTTACAGATAGTGAATCATGGGACTTCTTGGCCTCCTTAAGTACATGAGCCAATTCCTATAATAAATCTTTCTCTATGTATACGTATGTGTATACCTGTAAACAACTTCTGTTTGTGCATCTATCTATCTATCTACCTATGTATCTGTTTATCTGTTTTTCTGGAAAATCCTAATACACCTTTACATTCCACTTTTTTTTCTTTCTTTTCCTCATGTTTATATTACCTACTCTATTAATATTATAGCTCTTATCATGTTGTATTATAGTCAATTGATTATATGTCTCTCTTCCCGTAGGATCTTCTACTCTGTGGAGTCCTTCAGGACTTAATCTTGCTAATTTTAGCAAAAATACCTGGACCACCATAGTGTCGACCATCTGAAAGACTGGCTGGCTCGCTACGGAAGAGCCTTTTTTTATTTCATCACTGGCTTGTTGTCTAAATTCCAGCTCAGGCCTCTTTTTGTAATAATAATGGCATGTGATATAATTCATACTGAACAACAAGTTGGTCATGTTCTCTTTTCAATTTCTACTGTATGTTTACAAAATGGTACCTTTTTACCAGCTTAAGAAATCCCCTTCCATAGTAGTGCTTGCCGTAGCCTGCATTTAACTATACCTCACAAATTTTGCATGGTCACAAACACCTCAACTGTGAGATATCCCTAATAGTACGCAGCAGCACCTGAACTAGCAGAGAGAATCTGACCTTTGTTTGGAGAAAATTGTTTTTCAAAAGTAGCACGATCTCATCTAAGATTAAAAACTGCATGCAATTTATGGGACAATGAGAAGATGCCACAAATAATAGCAATTCATAACTAATATCAACTTTCTACATCAAATAACATGTCTCAGATATGGTTAGTGTAGGAAAGTATGTTTCCTACTGCATTTTTCGGGCAGGGCAGACTCTTGTTAATTGAAAGGCTGATGAAGCTTGTCTCCTGAATTCTTACTAGTTTCCCTTTCATGGTCCCTCTCCCTACTCTACTGAGACTTGTTCTTTTCCCTCCTTGATTATTAAGCCTCTCCACTGTGGACCCTGTTTGAAACCCATTATTCCAGGGAGTGTGGGGCTTCATTTGCTTATCCACCCCCCTCTTCAAAAGGGAGTATAAAGCTATTTACAACTGGAAGTTTGGGTTCGAGTGTGCAATGCTGGGAAAATGTTTTACTTTTGGGTATCTCTTGTCTCTCATGTGGCAATTGTGAGAATAATATCAGTAATGAATCTTAAAATACATTGTAAACACTTGGGCAATTTTCTCAATCATGTTACTGTGGGCATTTTGGGCTGGGTAACTTCTGTTGTGGAAGACTGTCTTATGCATTGCAGGATTTTAAGCAGTAAATGGTAACAGAATATGCCACCTCAAAATATGGCTGTAGGAGTACAGGACATGCTACCCCCAAATATGTCACTTTGTTATGTTGTTTATTTTGAGCTGCAGGTCTTGCAAAACAGCAAATGCAGAGAGAGGCTTTCTCTGAACTCCCTTTATCTGCCTAAAGACAGAGTCTCCAAAAGGAATTCAATTGTCAAAGATCTTGTGGGAAGTTTCATCAACTAGGAAGACTGACTCATCACAGGACAGGAAATTAGAAATTGGCATCACACCCAGACTTTGTCACAAATTAACATGTCTCCCATCTATTCTTCAAAAACTCATCTATATTTCCTAAAAATCATTTACTCTCCCCTTCTCCTTCCTATTAAACTGATATTTAATCCTGAATTCTCAAACTACCTCTTTCAGTTACTCACTTTTCCTTGGGTATCTGCCATGTATCCATGAGCTATACTTGTTAATCAGCTTCTGTTTGTTTTTCTCCACTTAATTTGTCTTTTATGATGGGGATCCCATCCACAAACTCAGAAAGGTATAGGAAACATTACTTTTTTCTCCCTTACAGCAGTATCCCTGGCCTCTGTCCACTGGATGCCATTAGCAGTCCCCCTTTTCTTTGGATGTACAAACAAAAATGTGTCCAGACATTTTCAAATGTTTGCTTGGGGCAAAATCATCCCAGTTGAGAACCATTGCTTGAGGGGATCCATTCCAACTCCACTTCTAGTGGTTCTGCCTGGCTCCAAAGTATAGAAACATTTGTTTTCCTGGTTATATTGGCAAGGTAACCCTTACCTTCTTCCAGGCCCTCAGAGATTAAACAGGGGAACTGAGCATGCTCAAACCTTGAACCCTTCTAGTATTTTCTTTGTGGGTTACGGAGAACTGCAAAAACAGAGTGGAGCACTCCATTCAAACCCCTACGGTAAGTGAGTTGGCCAATCGTGAACGTGGCTTCTAACAGCGTAAAGTTGAGACCCTCGGACAACGTAGGCAGCTGCCTTTTGAATTTTTGTCTGAACAAACTCAGGTCTGTCTAAAGAACTTGCTACTTGCTCTAGCTAACACCTGATCTCCTTTTCTAATCTCCTACTCTTAGGGTGCTTACTAAAAAGGGCTTACAATAGTGAATCCTTTTCCTGCCCTTTGTAGATATACATGTATCTTCTACAACTTAAGAGAGTCTTTCTCAATGACCTGAAGCCATTTCAAAATGGAATCATCCAGAAGGAAAGGATAGAGCTTCTGTCTCCCAGTGTTTTTGAAAGGACAGAATCCTAACTTACATAATTGTCAGCTAAAAGACACCTCTGGCCTAATTGGCAAGAACACTGACCCACCTTTAGGGATTTTCCACTTCCCTGACTGCGTACATGTCATTTGTGCCATTGCCTCATCCTATTCCCTCATTCTCATTCTCAGATAGTATTGTATTGTATTGTATTGTATTGTATTGTATTGTATTGTATTATTTGTTTGTTTAAAACGAAGTGCCTCATTTGGATGTGTCTGGAGTCTTGGAAGCTTGATTACCATACCTTCTCCTACAAATGGACCTGAAGAGCTTGTTTGGAATTTCTAACAGGGGAGTGCAGCTGTCCCTATACCCTTGACCAAAGAACAGTCCTCTTCTATCTGGGAAGGTTGTCCTCTTCAACAGAGAGCACAGATTTAGGAGCAACACACATGGTGAGGGAGGAAGGGGACACCCACCTAGCCAGCCAGATCAGCCAAATCAAACCTTGGCCATCAATGGAGTAACAGATGTCAAAGCCAGATGGCCTTCACATCCCTCTCATTCTCCTTTTAAATGCCAATCACTTCTAGGGGCGACTATGTGGCTCCATCAGTTAAGCGTCCCTCTTTGTTTCAGCTCAGGTCACCATCTCACGGTTTGTAAATTAGAGACCCAGGTCAGGCTCCATGTGGAGCCTGCTTGAGATTCTCTCTCTCTACCTTCTTCTCTCTCTCTCTCTCTCTTTGAACAAATAAACTTTTAAAAAACATTAAATGCCAATAACCTCTAAACAAATCGAAGTTGAGCTCAGTTCAAGCTGGATCCTCTTCCAATTGCTTATTAAAATATGTTCTTTTACCTGGGTACCCTGGTGGCTCAGTTAGTTAAGTGATCAACTCTTGATTTTGACTCAGGTAATGATCTCATGGCTCATGGGTTTGAGCCCTGTGTCAGGCTCCACACTGACAGAGGAGAGCCTGCTTGGAATTCTCTCTCTCTCTCTCTCTCTCTCTCTCTCTCTCTCTCTCTCTCTGCCCTTCCCACTTGTGTGCTGTCTCTCTTTCCCTCTCACAAATAAATAAACTTAAAAAAAAATCTTTTCTTACTATTTTGGTGTCTGGATTTCTTTATCTTGGTTCCCGCACTGCCCAACAGAACAGACCATTACCCTCCACCCTTCCCTGTTTTAACATCTGGAGCAGTTGGGGAGTGAATAGGCAGAATCCTGGGGTAAAGTACACAGAAGTACATTTGGCTGCTGGACAAAGCTGCATTCTTGATCCAATTTTATAAAGTATATTCTTCATCTGTATGAACTTACATCTTACTCGGTTTCAAATTCAGGAAAGAAGTGGTATTAACTATCCCTCACCAGCTCCAACAAAAACTATGAAAACCTTACAGATGTGTTTATTTATGTAATCACTGATTATATTCTATCAAAATTCTTGGTGCTAACAATGGATAAATCTCCATGCGTTATACCTCTGAAGGAGATCTTTTTAAAAGAATTACACCAAGTTTTTAATATTTTAGCTGGAAGAACAATTTTCTCTGGTAGGACGTTTTAAGCCATGTAACAGCCTAACGGAAAAGAGCATTAAGAGTGTTGAGGACATTTAGTAAGCTGTTAATACGTCTCCTCAACCCTTCCCACATTGCGTATTTACTTTATTGAGTCTGATCTTGTGTCTGGATAAGAAATGCTGTTTCCAAGGGATTCCTGATTTGTTTTTAAGGAGAAATTAAAGTTTTATAGGCTAAAACCCTTGCAAAAATATCTGAGTAAGAAGTACCATTATATGAGTTGCTATTATTGTTTTCTTTCACAGTATATATGTTAATGGAAGTTAAATTAAAATGGGATTATAGAAAATATATCTAAACCAATGTAATTATGAATATTTTATACATCAATGTAATTGTCTAGAATTTGCAGGCAACAGAGATGCTGTCAAAAGCAAAAAATTGCTTCAAAGGTGCCACCAACTGTTTTGATTGTAAATTACAATTTAGGGACTTTAGCATGTATTAACACAGGCCATTAAATATGATCACATTTTTCATTGCTCTCAAGTACTGCTGCTGTTCTAAGAAACTAATTTCAATCATTTGTCTTGCTTTCTAGTAAATTTCCAGGTTTTGAAAGTTTTCATTTTGTTTAAGTTTCTTCCTCAGCCAACAAGTTGGATAATGCTCACTTAAGAGTTCTACATTTTGGAATACATACTTAAGGAATACTTAACATCATTTCTTAAGGAATTTATTAACAAGGAAGAAAAGAAACATAGCACAGATTATACTTGTAGATTGCAAATAACTAAAATTCATCAATAAAACACTGTTGCAATGTGTGGCCTTTGATCTGCAATTCAGAGACAAGAAAAGAACATGCACCTGTTTTATTTCCTGTTTTATTGTGGGCCAGCCAGTGAATGGATCTGATGGCCGTGTTCAGAAGTATATACTTGAACCAGAGAGCAACAAGTAGGCTTGGGGAGAAACGAGCTGCAGAAATGAGAAAATGACCTTAGCTAGAGGGCATTAGAGGAATTCTATAGGTTTAGAATGCCATGTGTGGGGAGAACAAATTAAACATGATTCAACATGAACCATTTTCATCTCCACAAAGGACTTTTTAATGGATATCAAGAATATTTTCGATGGATCCAAGATTATAAGCTAAGGCTAAGAAAAATCACCATGTTTCTCTCAAACAATGTTGCAAAAACAATTTCTTGCTATGTGAACTATTGCACTTAACTGGTGACCAATTAATTTTTAAAACTATTCTATGCAGAAGCAAAAATATATTTCATTGTTGAAGAATTAGGTTCTATGACACCAGAATCCTGTTAAATATCTGTTATTTTGTTGATCAAGTTCATAGAAAGATTAGGAATCTCATCCAAGGTAGAAATATGTTTTGAACCATTTGTTCAATTCAGTAAATCACTGCCATGAAAGTGCATCTTCAGTCCAAAACAAATTTTTATTTCCCTAGACATGTTAGCATCTTGATAAGCTCACTCAATAGGAAGTATTTAATACATACAGTAGTACAGCTGCTTCTGAGCTAAACTCTGCAAATAATAGATCCAAAGCTATTAAGTTTTGCTTACTCTGGTTGTATAGAACCCATCAGCTGTTGAAAATGTCAATTCAAGTTCAAATGATTCTGGGTTTAATTTTTCATTATTATTATTTATTTATTATTTTGTATACCTAGAATGAATATAATTTTATGTCAATTATACCTCAATAAAATATAAAATAAATGAAATTATACAATCAAAAAAAGTTTCAACAGTGTTAAGTGATAGATACTACATACTGTTCAAAATAACATACTATTTCCAAGCCTCTTAACTGAATGCTTATTGTCCTTTTAATAAAAATGTGGATTGTGGGCACATCTGATGTAAATGAATTAAAATTTCATTTGCCCAGAATTTTGCATACTATAGTAATAAGATTTGTCTCAAACACTATTGTTAGTTTAATGAATGTGGAGGGCAACTCCCCCCCCCCAACAAAAACAAAATAAAAAAACAAAGCCCCCACAAAATATACATACCTATTTAGATATTTACAAAATTATTTTATTGGGATAATTGTATAGTTTTTTATTTAATTTTGGTTACAGTCATATCTTTTCTACAGTTTTACAATGTGGCAGTTCATTCTGAAATGTGTTTTTTGTCTATTATCTATTTAGCAGGCACCAGTTAAATTGAAAACTCAAAAATGTCAAGTTTAGTTACATTTAAATGATTTGCCTCTTGATAACATTCATAATGTGAAAATTATTAGAACATTTCAAACATATAAAGACTCTTAAATATTTGCTTCACTGATATAAAATGGAGTATTGTAAGATTAATCTAATGCTATAAATAGAATATTTTGTCATTATATATCCTTTTATTGTGGCTAGTAGGTATATAATCTAATACAGCTTTTTTTGATAATAGTTTTTTTAGATCCATGAATATTAAAATTTTCTTATGGACAAAGAGATAGTAAGATATATGTAACTCAGAATCCCCTTGAAGACAAATTATCTCGTAGAGTTACTTTTGCAGCTTTTATGTTTGAGGGCGAAGACAGACATGGTTTTATCTGAAATATTTGTGTAGAAAAGTAACCAAATGAGTGGAAACTATGGAAGTATTCTATTTTGTGTCGGGTACACAAAAGAGATTGATAAAATACCAAGTGGTACAAAAAAGGGCAAACTTGGTTAGATTTTGAGATAAGACAATTTTTAAAGATTTAACAACAATAAAAAGCAGCTTGGAGTGGAAACAATAAATTCATCTGTTTAGCAGAAGGGAAAAACTCCCTAAGAAGAAGAGAGCATATTCTTTAGAAGCATGCAAATAATATAAAAACTGATTACCCGGTGATTTTTTCAGGATTAGGAGAGGATATATCGGGTTGTAGTTTTGTATACAGTGAATCAGATATATATTTTGAATTTGCTTAATATTTCTGAATTTATCAGAAATCAATTTTTGGAATTTTAGCAATTCTTTATTAGATGTAACATGTATAATATAATAAACAGTGTATGTTACTAATATGTATTTATCTATAATTCATGATTGTCTATGAAAAGTGATTTTACAAAATAATTTTAACAGCATCAAACATTTTGGAGATATTGCTTTAAGCATTAGGAAAATTAAAATAATTTACCCTGAAAATGATGCATATTTTTTCTTGATTTTGTGAAGTATAGCAAAAATAATAGTTGTCAGTTTGTATAATTTATTGATGCATCTGAAAATGTAACAGATAAAGATGTTAGTTTAAAAAGGGGGGGGGGGATAAAGTGTTTTATAGCACTGTAATGATGCCACTAAGCTTTTTGCTAAGTGTAACAGTCTAGCTTAGAGACGAGTGAGAAAAAGTGCAATTAAATAGATATGACTGCAGTCTAGATTTAAGAAGTCCTTATCCTGAGTGTTTTTCACTTAAATTACAAAATCCAGGAAGCTATATAACAACTGGGAGCTTTCCATTTTTAAACTAAGTTCAAAGGAAGATCAAAATATTAGATCTAGCAGAGCCTCAACTTCCCAAGTCTCATATATTTGAGCTGTGCATAAAAAGGGAACGAAAAAGAAATCGTGAGTGACATGCGTCACAGTTACTGACTCTTCTTCTTTTTGACTAGAAGACTTATTATCTTCTTTAGATAGAACTGTTTTGTATTGTATCCTTTATACCAGATTCAAGTTCATCCAGAACAATTCACTGTAGATTGAAGCTATCCACTGCTTACTTCCGACTATCTAAAACTACCATCTACAGTACTCTTATTCCTTTTTACTTTAGATAAAAAGAACCTCCTATCCTCTACAGATGGAGAGGAGCCATAATACATTTAGGTGGTAGAGACAGAATGAGTAAGTCTGTGGAAGTCATACTGGTTTTACATTCTGCACAGATCATTCTGGGGGACAGACAGAGGCAAGGATTTGTTATTGTCTGAGGCAGTTCTGGCTGTGGCCTCTTTCCTCAGGTACCTGTTAGATGTCTCTGCTGTTTGGATAGAAACATTTGCAATAATTAAGTACTGAGATGGATCCAGAGATACATCTGTTTCCTGCAAGAGAAAAAATAATAAATTTGGTTAGCATTGGAATGAAAATAATTATAGACATGACATTTTTCTTTGCCTTTAATGGTCTTTTGGTATTGAAAGATGTTAAATCTGCTCCAACCTACTGCTAATTTAACTCCTACTAACTGATTCAAATTAACTCCTATTCAATAGGGCTGGGTATTATTGGTTTTTTTTTCATTTTGTAAATGAGTCACAAGTACCATTGTTGTCATTCTTGCCTCACACAGTTCTTCTTCAAAACGCTTGCTATTCTTTTTGCACTTAATTTTCAAAGCAAATTTGGAACCCCACTTCTTCTATGAGGCCTCCCCTGAATACTTTAGCTGCCCCACAATTCCCAACTCCTTTTCCTTCCCAGGCTTTATGGTACCTACCATAACTCTTGGCTTTGGGTCACCTTTATACATGCTCCTTTGGCTCTGGGGTTTCATTGACCATGCCTTTTCCCCCATGGTCCTTGGCATCACCTTGGTGGCACTCTAGAAATATAAACTGGCTAAGCAGTAGAAGTGTGAGGGTAGATTGTTACCCTTTACTCATAAGTACAACATCCAAGAATCATTATCATCTCAAAGATATTATCATCTCGATCATTTTCATCTCAATTATTTTGGGGGGGGGCAGGTGGATGACTCAGTCAGTTAAGCACCTGACTTCGGCTCGGGTCATGATCTCACAGCTCATGAATTCGAGCCCCACGGAGGGCTCTGTGCTGACAGCTCTGAGCCTGGAGCCTGCTTTGGATTCTGTATCTCCCTCTCTCTCTGCATCCCCCCACCCCGACCCCCGCTCATGCTCTCTCTGTCTCTCTGTCTCTCTCAAAAATAAATAAACACTAAAATAAATTAAAAATGTATTTATTTATTTGGAAGGAGAGGGGAAAAGAGAGAAGAAAGAGAGAATCCAAAGCAGGCTCCATGCCAGCATGGAGGCTGACTCAGGGCTCGATTCCATGACCCTGGGATCATGACCTGAGCTGAAATCAAGAGTCAGATGCTTAACTGACTGAGCTACCCAGGCACCCCAACATAAATATATTTTAAAATATCACCCAGCGTTAACCTGTTGTTCCTCCTTTCATTCTTATTTTCATCACTTTTGAGGTTATCACCTTTTCCCTTTTTGTTCAAGAGATAGTTAAAAGAAAACAGAAAAATTTATACTTTTTTTTTTTTTTTTGAGTAGGCTTCAAGCCCAGCATGGAGCCCAATACTGGCCTTGAACTCAGGACCCTGAGCTGAGATCAAGAGTAGGATGCTTAACTAACTGAGCTACCCAGACACCACTGAAACTAGTAAAATTTAAAACCTCAGTATTTATGCAACATTTTTAGGCTTGTTATTTGATTAATAATTAAATAATTATTGCATCCTTCCTAAGAGTACATACTTCATAATCTTACTAGAAATTCTAGGACTTTTGGCACAGTTTTATTTATGGAGAAACAAGTTGTGTTTATTTTGGGGAACATGTGGGTATTTATTTATTTTCTATGGTAGAGATTAATAGATAAATTGAACTTTGGACTTGAAATTTATTATGTACTATTACAATCGAATAAACTTTCTTTTTTTAAAAAATTATCGTAAATTCCTTAACTCTTCTAGGTATTTTTGCTCTTGTCTTATTTAATAGGGAAGATTAGAAACGTTACAATTTTACTTTTATAGTGGAGATATCAGTTTTGAATCTTTAACTTGGGAATTGTGATGAACCAGAACAGGTTGCAGACGTTGTCACTACACAAGAAAGTGGGCTTGATGCTCACTGTCAAATAACCTTGGGCTTAACGCTCTCAAAACAGGAGATCAAAGAGACCAAACACTCACTGGCAGAGATGAGGAACCATGGTGGGCAGAAGGCTTATTCTGAAGTTGGAGGTGTTGACATTTCTATGATCTGTGATAGACCACTCACTGACTGATGTTTAATACACAGGAAAACATTTGGCATGTGACAGGGGTACTCACTGACTCTTCTTTGAGTAGCCAAAAAGAAACTTGTGCCAATGTAAATAAGAGATGAGACTCATGTCTGCATTATTTTCACATTGCAGGCTCTCCCTCTTGACACTCTCACCTATACTCATCACTTCAGATTGGATCCACATGCAGAAGTCTCATTTATATTTGTAGCTCAGACTTCTCCTCTTAGCCTCCATCATTCCATTGGCCTAGCTACTTACTTAATAGTCTCTTGAATGTCTCAAAAGCCTCTCAAAGTCAACATATCAAAATCAACTTAGGCTGTTTTCCCAGATCTTCCCCTATTGTTCTCTCACTCAACAAATGGCACCCACACACATCCAGTTGCTCAACTCAGAAAAGCAAGTGATTACCTCTCCTTCAGTCCAATATCCAAATTTTCCACCAAATTGTGTCATTTTTACCCTATAAATATCCTATGAACCCATATCCTTGCCTCCATGTCATCCTCACCACCCTAGCCCGAGCTACTATCACCCACAAACCTGAAATTATTTATAATATCTGAAGTACTTTCTATTGTTGTATCTCTTCAACCCTTTACCTGCAGAGTATCCAGAATGATCTATTTTGTAGGAAAAATCTGATCATATTACCATCCACATTTAAAAATCATTTGTAGCAGGATAGTATTTTCATATCCTGCATTCTACCCCTTGGTCTTGCTGTTTTGGGTCATTTAGACTCTTCAAAACTTAATGCCTCCAGACTGGATGCACCAGTGACAATGGCATGTGCAGGTTAATGATGAAGAAAGATGGAGTAGCATTCATTTCCCTAGATGCAGTTGACGATAGAAGACCCCTAAAAGGCAAATGCAACTCTGGGGATGGGATAAAATGAAACATTATACTGATTGAGGAACCCTAAATTGATAACTTTTATAGTGAATTGATAGTAACTAATTATCTACCATGTGGTGGAACGGGCTTAAAATAGAAATTAAGGTGGAATGCTGAACATTACTGAAATAACGTATTTCCTTACAACTTAGTTTGTGACCTGAAATCCATGCCTACTCTCCTTTTTGGTGGCTTCTCATTGCTATTACAAAGAAGAAGAAACCACTGAACATGGCCTGTGCAGCCCTTCCCGGATCTGGCTTTCTTCCAGCCTCATCATCACCACCATCCCCACGAGTGTCAGTCTGTTAAGCATCTGACTCTTGATTTTGGCCCAGGTCATGATCTCATGGTTCCTGAGATTGGCCCACATCGTGTTCTGTGCTGAGTGTGGGGCCTGCTTGAGATTCTATCTCTCCCTCTCTCTGCTGTTCCCCCACACATGCATGCACTCTCTCTCTAAATAAATAAACTTTAAAAACAAATTTAAAAATGGGGCACCTGGGTGGCTCAGTCGGTTGGGCACCTGACTTTGGCTCAGGTCATGATCTCACAGCTCAAAGGCTTGTGGGTTCGAACCCTGAGTAGGGCTCTGTGTGGACAGCTCAGAGCCTGGAGCCTGCTTCTGATTGTGTCTCCCTCTCTCTCTGCCCCTTCCCTGCTCGCACTCTGTCTCTCTTTCAAAAATAAATAAACATTAAAAAATAATAAATAAATAAATAAATAAATAAATAAATAAATAAATAAAATAAATTAAAAAATAAAGTCAGACTGCTGAATATAGAATGATTTGAAGTCTGTTCAAAATTTTTTTTTAATTTTTCTTTAACGTTTATTTATTTTTTGAGAGACAGAGAGAGAGAGAGAGAGCATGAGCAGGGGAGGGACAGAGAGACAGGGAGTCACAGAATCCGAAGCAGGCTTCAGGCTCTGAGCTGTCAGCACAGAGCCCAATGCAGGGCTCCAACCCATGATCTGTGAGATCAGACTGGAACTGAAGTCGGATGCTTAACCAACTGAGACACCAAGGTGCCCCTCTGTTCAAAATTCTTAATAAAAATAACCATCCTAAAAGAACTGTCCAAAGCAGATAGGATAAAATGGCTTATTTAATATTTACTGGTTAATGAAGCTGCTGGTGGCCTTTGTCATGAAACGTTTCAAAATTTTAGGCATAAACTTTAGAGATAGAGGACAAGTATTCAATTGATGATGGACACCTTTGGGAAGAAGAAGAGAAGTGAGTATGGGAAAAATGGATAAAAGTTATTTTACTAATCCCTGGATAATTAGTCCATGACCTCCAATTAGCGAGATATTGTGACACTGAAGAGTTTTTGTTTGAATTTCAAAAAATACTCTGGTGATATGGAGAGAAATCTCTGAAGAAAAAATACAGTGGAGAAGGATGTGAGTTGCTTCAGTTATGTCATTTATTTCAATAAGGATGACACTGAATGGCAGCCTCAGTATCATGGACTTCCCCACCCCCCAAGTCAAACTGGAAGCTTTAGGAGGTTTATTTAAAGAGCAATTAAGAGATTGTCTTCAGTTACAAACAATCATGTAGGGGAATGCAGCTCCAAAGAGGGAACCAAATGAGGCCAACAGAGGATTAATTTGGCTTCATTTATCATTCACTGATGAGTGTCCAGAGCAAAATATACCCTGTCATTTCTTTTCTGAGGGAATATTGTGCTTCTTCACAAGAGTCCAGCAACCGGGGCCAATCCAAACCCTCTGTCAATATTTTATTTTCATTCTTATCAACCAATTCCTCATTTTAGAAGCCTTACTGTTTAGGAAGTAAGTGAGGTCTTGGGGATCAACAAAACCAATCTGTCAATTACTGGTTTAATTAAGGTACTCTCCTGACAGCTCCAAGTACGTGAATTAAAAGCCCTGAGCGTTTTAACACATGCTGAATATTGCAAATAACATAATTTAGTTTGTTTTAAGACAGTTTCTTGGCCTGGAGATCATCTATGACTCTTCCCACCTCCATTTTCTTTATTTGCCCTAAATTTCAGTCTATTTATGAGACCAGCAGCCAAGTACACTGCCTAACTTTCCTGGGGGAGTCTGAGCCTGATCAATACTTGGGAAAGGCAGCCGTTGGCAAGGTGAGGAATAAGAAAATTCCAAAGACTCTCATCTCTTTGGGGGCACTCCTTAGCCATGAACTATCTCCTCTTGGTCAGAAACCACAGCTTTGTGGGCAGGCAGCTACAGAAGGTGAGGGGAAGTCACAGCCCCACATCTGGCTCCTTAAACCACCATCGCTTTCTGCTTGAATGACCTCACGCCCTCTCTTTCAGTGACTCTGTTATCATCTGCTTTCCTCTCTTAGTTCCCTTTTTCTTACATCCTCATATCTTCGCTTAACTTATACCAGACCTGTGATAGCAAAGAGAGTTTAGAAATAGAAAATATGAACTTAAGCGTTAGAAAAGTGAAATGACACTCTCAAGGACACAGGATTAAGGGACGTGTGCTATTCCTATCACTGCTGTGACAGCATTTGCAGGGTTTCAGCACTTTCCAAAAGCACTTTAATAGGTCTCATGTTAAACTTCCAGATCCACTCTAAAAGCCTATAGCCCACTAAGAATTGCACTGTACTTAACACTTGGCACTTTATTTCTCTCTTAGTCTTCTTAGTACTTTATTCCTTACATATATGCAAATACATCACGATAAAGTAGATTGCATAATAGCTCGCAGGCTTATGTGAATGAATGGGTCATTTTTATGAGACTGATTCGCTACCTACAGCACTAACGAGGCACCTGAATGAATGGGTCATTTTTAAAAGAAGATTATAAACTCCTGATGTTCTCCCCAGATTCCTGTGGTCCAGGACCCGTCACGTAGTTAATATCCATAAATATATGACAACTGTCACGGCAGTACTAAGCTAGGGATATTTGCATACCCAATACCAGTATGACATGATATTAACCAAATTCTCCACTGAGCACAAGCTGCAGAAGATATTCTGAGCGGTTTCTTAGTAATCGTGGTGAGTGCTAAAGCCATGTGTGAGAAAGCTGTATATTTTCCACCATTTTCAGTCTCTCGTTCCCAGCAATATGTTGAATCTGCTCACTAAGATAGTCAAAAGGCTGTGACTGTTTTAGTTTCTCCCTCCATCCACACTGATTGATTACCCCATGTTGTCTCCATCCCCAAGAGGCATCATATATCCTCTTTGTTTTATGAAGTTATTCAAGCACAGGTGTGCTGATTTAGGCCTCCTGGAGAGGTTTCCTCTGTGTAGGATGCTGAAAAATATCTGTGTGTTGAGTTTGATCGGCCTGCTATCTACAGCTACACAGATTACATACATTTAAAGGTGACAATACTTCACATATTCCTCTTCTACACACATGGATACCTATTTTTCTTTCATTTATTTAAGCCATCACTTACATCATTTTATTGAAATAAGTCATTTTCTGCTTGCTAATTTTTTTAGATCAAGTGCCTTGAGGTTTGTATATGGCATGTGTAGGGGAGGAAAAAAATTTCCTTCCATTCTGCAAGGTCTTCCATCTGGTTTAAGAATTAAATTGACATGGGACAGATTAACAGGAGAAAAAACCCAAAATTTTATTATGTGCACCCAGAGACTCCATAATAAGATTGAAATCTCAAGAAATGACCAATACATGCAGTTTTTGTTAAGTTTATTTATTCATGTGAAAGTGTGCACATGGAGGAGGGGCAGAGAGAGAGGGAGAGAGAGAGAATCACAAGCAGGTTCTGTCAGGCTCTGACGTGGGGCTTGATCCCATGAACTATGAGATCATGACCTGAACCAAAATCAGAGTTGGACACTTAACCAACTGAGCCACCCATGCACCCCAGCAGTTTTTATACCATTTAGACAAAGAGACAATAAATCTGTGAGGAAATGTCAGAACAAAGAAGTTTAAGTAACTCTGGGAGCTTCAGTTAGGAATTCTAAACAGAATTTGAGCTATGGTAGTAAATTATCAAAAACTAATGGGGGTTGTTTATAAGGCCTTCTCTGCTCTACATTTTCTGTTTCTTTACCTCCTGGTACAGGGAGAGTACCTTTTGCATGGGAGATTTATTTTTTGCTTTCCAGAGACAAAGGGTTAGGGGAGGAGGCGGTCAGAGTGTTCTTTTTTGCATTGGCCATTTCTTTAGAAACTTCTATTTAAAATTACCAATACGCCAAAGTGGCACATTTTGGTGCAGGTTGCCTTTTCCCCCATAGATGCTTAGAATAGTTCCTAGAACATCAGTACACAGGAAATATCTGTACACTTCTGGATTGGATTGTACTAAATTGAAGAATTGGTGGTGCCAGAGATGGGGACAGCAGGTTGGGCTGGTGGTGAAGAGAGAGTGGGGAGCTTAGTGGTTTGGAACATAACTCTAACAGTCCTATAGGACATCCTGGGGGAGGGATTTAGTAGGCAGTCAGGGACATGAGACTGGAACTTGAAAGAAGGTTGATGTCACTGCTTTTGAGAACATAACCTGGGAGTGCATAAAACCATTTGTGGAAAGGAGAGATTTTGGACTGCTGGCTCTTTTGAGAAGCTTGCACAAGATCACAAGTGGGGCAGTGGAGGCAATTTCCAGAGGCTGCATTTATCACTGCAATCCAGAAGAGGTGTGGAGCAAAGAGAACTTTCCCAGTGATGTACAGAGTTTTGAGCTATTTTCCTTGTAAAAGCAATAATTAATTACATCTGTGAAACATGTATGCTCATTTCCTGGTTCAAAGCATGAGTCAAAGGGCCAGAGGAAATCAGAAAGAAAAATATTGAGGAGGGAGAAGAACATTAAGCTCAGTATCAAGAGCTTGGCCAGGGAAATTCTGTGTCAGAATCTCATCAGTGCAAGTTGACAAGCTCTCTCATGACAGTTTAGGAAAAAATGGAAAATACGAATTATAATTTCAAGACTACTTTGATGCTTAGTAGAATGACTGCAACACGAAAGCAGTAATGTCAAAGAGTGGTCTTTAGTAGCCCGCCACAGGGCTCTATTCTGTGCTGTCCTGTTTAATGATTTCTATCAATAATTCAAGTGAGGAGCTTGGAGGACAGTGAGCATACTCACTGGTGACACTAGCCTTGGTAGCAGAGAGAGCATGATGGATAACAAAATTAAAACTCAAGATCTTCAAATCTTAATAGGTAAGAAGGAGAGTCAAATTTAGAAGAAAATCAAAATTTACTCCTTTTCACATTAACAGAAACTATTATTGGTTATTATTACTTGCCATGTTAGTATATGAGGAGACCTGTATTTTTGTTTGTTTTATTTTTTATTTTAATACAAGACTTTGGACTCATATTAAGTTTTGATTGCTTAAGCGCATACTAGTTCTGGAGAGCTTACCACCAAATCCCTTGTTATATGAGAAAAATAAACTCTTTCTCAAACCACTGCCATTGGGTTTTACATCACATGCCAAATATGACTCCTAATTGAGAGATAAGGTCTAGGTTATTTAATCTTCATAGCAACCCCAAGAAGTAGATTTTATTACAAATCTCATTTTTAAGCTAAGAAAATTAAAGCTTAGGGTTAAATTGCTTTAAGTCATATAGAGAATAAGAGGGAAAAACATGCTTTTGAACTTAGCTCTGCCTGATTCCAGGTCATACCTGCTCTTCACCGCCATGGAGTAGTATCTGCATAGTGGTAAAGAGCAGAACATAGCCAGCCCTGTAATAGACCTGTCTTCCCTACTTTCAAACGCAGCTGCAATAATACAGCTACTTAGAATATCTAGCTCATTTAGTCACTTAATAAGTGTGTATTGTGTATTAGGCACCAAGCTAAGCAGAGGGAAAAACAGTAGCAAACAAAACATTTAAGTTTTTTTTTCCTGCCTTTGTAGAGCTCACAGTCAATGAAAAGTGACAAGTAAACTCTGCAGCATAACAGATAATGAAAAGGATGATGGAGAAAACTAAGACTGGGAAGAGTATGAGCATGCTAAGCAGTGCAGGTATGATCTCCATTTTAAAGTACAGGCAGGAAACTCCTCACCAAGAAAAAGATATTTGAGCAAAGACCTGAAGGGATAAAGGAGTGAGCCAGGCAGATATCTCAGGGAAGGGGCATCCAAGCAGAGGCAGTAGAAGGGGCAGAACCGTGAGGCAGGCATGTGCTGGCCGTCCCAAGAACAAGTTGGATAATGTGGCTGCAGTGTGGTAGGTGAGGGAGAGAGAAGTAGGGGATGAAGCAGAGGTAATGAAGGATCATGTCAGTCACGTAGGCCATTTTCAAAACTTAATTCAATGGAGTGAGGACATTGAAGTGTTTTGAGCACAGGAGCAACATGATCTCACATATCTAAAAGAAAAACAGGCCACTCTGTTTAAATAAACTTCAGGGTTGGCAAAGACAGAAAAAAGGTATACGGTTAGGAGGCCATTATGATAATCTAGTTGAGAGAAGATAGTGGCATGGACCAGGGTGGTAACAATAGAACTGGAAAGTGATCAGATTCTGCATATATTTTCAAGATGGCATGAACAGAATATTGAATGAGGAGTATGGAAGAAAGGGAAGAGTCAGTGATGGTTTCTGAGCTAAGAACCTAAAAGAATGAGCTACCATCAACTCAAATGGGGGGCAGAATATTTGGGGGCATTGGGAGCTCAGTTTTGAACATGCTGAGATTGAGATGTTTATTAGGCATCTGAGAGAAAACATTAAGCAAAGGTTAAATGTAAGAGTCTGAAGTTCACAGACAAGGTATACTCTGCAGGTATAAATTTGGCAGTCTTCAGTGTATGGAGGATGTTTACAGATGGGAGGCTAGATGAAATCACCAGGAGAGTAAGTGTAGTTGTAAGAGAGGATGCTCCAGGACCGAGTGCAGAGATACTCCAATATTTATAAGTTGGAAAAATATAGAAGAATCAACTAGAGATGCTAAGAAACATGATAGTCCTTGGGAGTAGAACCAGAGAGCATAGCATCCTAGAACCAAATGAGTGAGGGAGGGATCAGCTGTATTTAGTGTTATTGATAATTACCAAGGAAGATAATTATTAAGAATTGACTAAAGGGTTTTGGCAAGTGGGAGGCATTGGTGACTCTACAAGAGCCACCACTCTTGGTGGAGTGGTGGAGGTGAAAACCATTGTAAAATGTGCCAACAAAAATGGCCGGGATACGGGAGAGGGAGCCCAGGGATTAGAATCAACAAATATAGGTAATTTCTAGGAATTTGATATAAGGAAAGCAAAGAAATGGCACGAGGGGAATATGTGGTCAAAAGAGTTTCTTTTCCTTGTTTATAAGTGAGAGATTTTATAGAATGCTTGTATGGGTGAGGAGAATGATTGAGAAGTTGGGGAGGGTACAATTTAAGATTAATTTCTGAGGATTAACTGTGATAATGTGTGTAAAGCACTTAACATAATGCATAGACAACTCCATACATATTAGGTGTTAGTATTATTCTCTATCATGATTTTCCGCCAAAGTATTATAGCATAATTGTTTACAGCATCATGTTGCAACTATATAGATTCCTTTGCTTTTTATTTATTATAGGCAAATTATTTCTATTCAACGTCTTAAAATGGCTTATTAAAAATCATGTTACTCGGGGCGCCTGGGTGGCGTAGTCAGTTAAGCGTCCGACTTCAGCCAGGTCACGATCTCGCCGTCCGTGAGTTCGAGCCCCGCGTCAGGCTCTGGGCTGATGGCTCAGAGCCTGGAGCCTGTTTCTGATTCTGTGTCTCCCTCTCTCTCTGCCCCTCCCCCGTTCATGCTCTGTCTCTCTCTGTCCCAAAAATAAATAAACATTGAAAAAAAAATCATGTTACTTAACTTACTTTGTATTTTTGCATTTTGACCAATATGTTCCACAAAATATAATAATTCTCACTTCACCCCTCCCATAATTTTAGAGTATAGGTACATATCTGCAGGTGAATTATTTCAGATTGATAAACCTTGTCAAATCTAGTTCATAGTGTCCTGTCAGCTACAATCCCAAGACACTCAGATTCTGATAGAGATGCTTTTTATTAGCTGAGACGACATAAGGAGCCATGAAAACATAGGTTTTTGGAAACTTGTGCTAACACTACTTGTTAAAGAGTAGAACTTTCTAGATTGATATGGAATAGATTCATTTTGCACTGTAAGAAAAGTATGTTAATTATTGCAACAAATGTACTTCCTTATTAGGAAATTTCACTGGAAGGAATTTCATAGTGTGTACCTTAGAAGATGGAATTTATTTGTGAATCTTGTTTCTATGCATCAATTCTAAGCATGCAGCACAGTTGGGTATTCTCAAAGTAATGAAAACTACTGCAGTAGTCTTTTCATATTCTTGTCTGACTTAGTTATCTATTGCTGCCTAACAAATTCCCCCCAAAACTTAGTAGCTTAAAAGAACTGTAAATGTTGATTTTGCTATGTAGTTTTTGTGGGTCCGAAACCCAGGAGTGGCTTTGCTAAGTGGTTCTGGTTCAGGGTCCCTCATGAAGTTAAGGCCATTTGAAGGCTTGCTTGGGCCTGGAGGATTTATTTCCAGTGTTAACTTATGTTCCTGGCAAGTTAGTGCTCCTTTGGGCCAGAGGCCTCATTTCCTTGCTATGAGAACTCATCCATAGGGCTGCTGGAACATTTTTACCACATGGCAGGTGATTGGCTGCTCTAAGTGTTTTAAGAGACAGAAAGGCAAAATATTTTATGGCACAACCTCAGAAGTCAACACTGCCATTTCTATTGGTTAAACATGTCAGCCTACTCAGTTAAGGAGGGGACCATTAAATACTAGGATGCAAAAATCTTGGAGCTCTATCTTGAAGGCTGGCTTCACCACAATTCACCTCAGAGGGCTGTATGAACCATGGCAAATCAAATCTGTTGAATAATTTAGCCATAACTGTAGGTTCTATTTTCATGTTTAGTTTATCTGTCTCTATTTTTATTATTAAACTTAATGTTCAAAAATCAACACTACCCTACGATCATCAGGTTTTTTTTTAACATTTAAACAGTTTGCATATAGATGGTGGAAACGTCAAGCAAAGGTAGATTTATTACATGGCTTATTTATTTTAAAGTAATAACAAATAAGATAGAAAGCACACATAAATTTAAGTCTTTGCCCTACAAATTACTAGTTGAGTTGATTTAGGGCAAGCATTTCTCATATCTAAAGTAGGAATGGTGAGGCACGTGGGTGGCTCAGCTGATTGAGTGTCAGACTCTTGGTTTTGGCTGGAGTCACAATCTCAGGGTTTGTGAGTTTGAGCTCCGCACTGGGCTCCACACTGACAGTGCAAGCCTGCTTGGGATTCTCTCTCTCCCTCTCTCTCTCCTCCTTCCCCACTTGGGCTTGCTTGCTGTCTCTCAAAATAAATAAATAAACTTTTTAAAGAATTAAAAAAATAAAGTAGGAATGGTGATGATGGTGATGAAACAAGATCAATTACATAGTATTACTGTAAAAATTAAATGTATGTGCATTTGAGAAAGCACCGTAAAACTGTGATTTAGGCATTGTGAATGCCTTACATTACTTTGCCAAGTGAGAGTGCTTTCTTTCTTTCTTTTTTTTTTTTAATGTTAATGAGACTGCTTTCTAATAAACGGTGCTTTGTATCATATCCCCTTGGCCCAAGTTTGGTTTTAGCTGCATGGATAATAGTATCAAATCTATTACTACACTACGACTACTACTACTGCTGTTACTCCTACTACTGTTACTTCTACTACTAGAATGATAAAATTTTTTTTATTTTTTTATTTTTTAATTTATTTTATTTTATTTTTTTTCAATATATGAAATTTATTGTCAAATTGGTTTCCATACAACACCCAGTGCTCATCCCAAAAGGTGCCCTCCTCAATACCCATCACCCACCCTCCCCTCCCTAAATTTTTTTTTTAAATAAAAGAAAAAAATCCATCACAATTAATTATGTTTGTCCTATGGCAATCAGTGGACAATCACTGATTTGTACAAATCAGTGTGGAAGCCAGTGGATGCATGCTGCACTTCTTACCATTCAGGTGGACAATTCTGGGAGGTCTTCTGAGTACTTCTCAGGAGGTCAATGGAATTGAACCTTCAAAGCCATGGCAGCAACATCAATATGCTTTTATCTTATATTAGCTGTTTCTACTTCCGGAGATTAAGCAACAGTCTTTCCCTTAGTAGTCGAAATGAAGAGAGTAATGTAGAATGATTATATTGAAATTGGGAATACTTCTTCTGGAGGAGAGACACTGACAATGGCAAGTGAGGAGAGTGGAGGGTAGGAGCAGTCCACTGTAGGCACCAGCAATAATGGGCTGCAGTGTCTTTAGGGAATATAAAAAGACTAATAAATCCAACAAAAAGTCACAATGCTTTTCAAAAATACAACGCGCTAGCAATTCTAAGCAATGTCAGGTGAAATCCTGTTTCCTAACAGCACAGATTGATTGTACCACCCTTCTTTTTATGCCTCTGGTTTCAAATTCAATCATAATCTGTAAATTGGGTATGTTATTCTAATGTTTTGAGTATTTAAATATGGGTGGGGTATGGGGTATGCAGCTGTGTTAGGTCTTAGTTTCAAAAACAGGACAGAAGGAGTGTGAGTGACGTTGAGCAATAAATTATCACTCTGTATCAAGCATGCTAGAGGTGTTGTGTAGTCCCAAACAGAGCAGTTGGAGAGACAAGGAGGCAAATTCTTGGGTGCTACTGAGGTCCTTCACAATTTTCAAGTACTTCTGAATCCTTGTGATAAATAACACTCAGGTCAATGCATTTATATCCAAGAATATAATGGACTTGCACAAAGATATGCTGCAAAGTTCTAGTCCATAAGATAGGATCTCAGAGCTATTATTTGGGGATATGGAGTTTCAGTAGGCATTACCAAATTTTTGCCCATATTAACTGCAGTATCATTTACATTCTGTAGTCTCCTCTATTTTAGCCTACTTCGTTATGTTTTGGAGAAGAATTAATAACTTATACTTAAATTTTTCATATAGCATTTTTTTCTGGATATTTAGTAGTTTTAAATGGACATTGATGTACAATCTTTTCAATATCCACTATCTGATAAAAATGAAAGCATTGAAGTTTTTGGCATTTTGTTCCCAAATGTAATTAATCATTGACCTCAACATATGTCTCCCAGGAAAATTCAGCATTACTAATTAGTGCTTTTTCTCCTCTGTGCCAAGGAATTAAGAAAGCACATATATGAACTAATTATATAAAATGTATTTTCACAACTATTTCTGTCAAAGAGGTCATGACTAAAGCTGGTCAGTTTTTCTTCCCACTCCTATCTAAGTTGAAGATCTTATTTTCAATAAATGAATGTGTAATTATTATAATGAATTCTAAGCTCATAAAACGATTAATGTGCTTGATTCTTTTCCAACCATTAGTGATTCCTTTTGCTTTGCAATATCATTTTTTAACATGGCCTAGTTACTCTTATAAAAATTTACTTCTTGAAGTCCCTTATTTTCTTTAGAAGAAGTAGGTTTTTGCTATTACCATAACAAAAATGTACCAACTTACTAAATTTGTGGTTATGTCACCAGCTAGACCCCAAGACCTGACCTTTACTGCCTACCTGCTAGCACCCAACAACTTTGTCCCACATTTTTCCTTCAGCTGTTCTTCCCAGCTTCTCTCTTAACTGAGGCAATGGAAAATGAAACCACCCCTCAAACAATAATGATGGCCCTGACAGGACATCCAGTGGCCCAGACCATGCAGACCAGTTTGAGTGGAAGCACCATTTATGTCTGCACAGATGGACCATGGAGTGACCTCTAGAATGACCAACAATTACCTTTAAACCTCATTATAATACTAAAATCTCTATCTAAGGAGGAACCTCAGCCTCATTCACATAACATATGATGTATGTATAGACATGTTTCCTTAAGGTGCATGTATTTGCCTTATGCCTGTATTTGCATATAATGACAAGGATCCCCTTTTTATTTTTTTTTTTTTAATTTTTTTTTCAACGTTTATTTATTTTTTGGGACAGAGAGAGACAGAGCATGAACGGGGGAGGGGCAGAGAGAGAGGGAGACAGAATCAGAAACAGGCTCCAGGCTCTGAGCCATCAGCCCAGAGCCCGATGCGGGGCTCGAACTCCCGGACCTCGAGATCGTGACCGGGCTGAAGTCGGACGCTTAACCGACTGCGCCACCCGGGCGCCCCAAGGATCCCCTTTTTAAATATCATCCTGGAGCTTCTGGGTGGCTCAGTCAGTTAAGGTTAAGCCTGCGACTTCGGCACAGGTCATGATCTCATGGTTTGTGAATTCAAGTGCCACCATCAGGCTCCGTGCTGATGGCTCAGAACCTGGAGCCTGTTTCTGATTCTGTGTCTCCCTCTCTCTGCCTTTCCCCTGCTCTCTCTCTCTCTCTCTCTTTCTCTCTCAAAAATAAATAAAAACATTAAAAAATAAATTTTATCCTAACCCTAAATGAAAGGAACCTATCCACTCTTGCTCAGAGAGTCACGGCTTTGGAAGTTATTCCTGTTATCTCCTTATTTGCTGCAAATAATTTCCTTTGTGTGACAACTCACTTGGTGTAGTTTCTATCTGTGACTCACCAAGGAGTGAACTTCTGCTGGTTCGGTTACAGTTACCTATGACATTTAAGAGAATCAGCCTCATTACAAATCAAGGTAACTTTTGCTTAATGAAATACTTGAAAATGAAGAAAATATAGAATGTATTTTACTAGTGAAATAATTTACTCACAATAGTCATTTTCATACTGTGTGTGTTGGGTGGTTTGGGAAGGGAAGGAAGGTGGCCTTGGATAAAGCCCCATGAGGTCCACAGAGTGAGAAGAGTTATTCTGACTGGTTAATAGAAAACAACTGGGGAGTGGATTCAGAATGCATGTTAAAATAATAGTTAACTTATAACTCAAAAATTAAACCGGTTTTGGGTTCTGTCTTTGGGATGCAGAGAACTATGAAAAAAGTTTCACCTCAGCATCTAGATGTGAACGTTTTCTGAGGTTATTGGAGGCCGTGCGTCATACTGTGTAAAGAGCTGCTCACCGTAGGCCAGAATTTCTCATTAGGCGTAGGCATAAACTCACAGACATGGGGTTAGAAAGAGATTCTTTTAGGTCTTTGTAAAGAAAAAAGGAAAACACTCCTTTCCTGTGCTTTTACACTCCACTCACAGTGCCACTTTCACTCCTGGTCACTGAGTGTGTGGGGTTTTTCCCATACTGTGCAGGGGTACAGGTGCTCTTGCACCTGGCTCTGGATCTCCCAAGCAGACTACATTCAGACACTCGCTGCTGACAAAATCCAAAGGTAGAGAAAAGAGTGCTGATAAAACAAGAAAGGAATTTATTTCAGTGGGGCTGATACTGGGCAGAGGACTAAAGTCTCTAAAAACGAAAGTCTCAAAGAGCTGAAAATACTTCTACATTTATATATGGAAAATGTGGGACAAAGGTCGGGGTATACATGCAGGCAGGCAATAAAGATCAGGTCATCCTTGCCTTGGAGTCACTCGTGCGTCATCTTGCTGGCTGAGGGCAGTCCTTGTTGCTGGAGGGGGGTAGTTTCAGTTCTCATCAGGGATGATGATGACTGGCAAGGTCTTTTGACTGAGTTAACAGATAAGCTGGAAAGAATAACTTAACAATTAGAAAGTTTGAGGTCACGATGGAGGTGGTTGAAGTCCTCTTTCTTATTTTTTTAAAGTGTTTATTTTTGAGAGAGAAAGGAGAGCAGAGGAGGGGAGCAGAGGATCTGAGGCAGGCTCTGTACCGACAGCAGAGAGAACTCTATGTGGGGCTTGAACTCATGAACAGCGAGATCATGACCTGAGCCAAAGTAGGGCGCTTAGCCACCCAGGCGTCCCTAAGTCTTCTTTCAATACCAAACAGTTGTGCATCACCAGCTGAGTGCCATGCAAATTTAATGCAATTCTGATGCTATCTGCCTGGGATGGCATGGGATCTCTCAAGTTAAGGGCTCAGTTCTACAAAACTGCTTCCTGCCACCTGCCCTCTTCAGACAGCAATCCCAAGTCCAGGTTGCTACCTGTGCTTCTGATCCAAACTGCAAATTGGAGGTTCCCATGACTCACTCCTTATCATGATTAATTTGCTAGAGTGGCTCACAGAACTCAGAAAAACAGTGTGCTTACAGGGTTGCCTGTTTAATATTAAAGGATATAACTCTGGAGCAGTCTTAAGAGATGCACAGGGCAAGGTATATGTGGGAAGGGGCCGAGATCTTCCATGCCTTCTCTGGACAGCTGCTCTCCCAGCACCTCCATGCGTTCACTGACAGGGAAGCTCTCTGAATCTCCTCGTTTTTGAGTTTTTATGGCGTCAGCTTCATTATATAGATGTGATTGATTAAATCATTTGCCGTTCATTGATTCAACATCCACCCCTCTATCCCCTCTGGAGGCAGGGTGGAGCCGGAAGTTCCAAACTTCTAGTCACAGGGTTGGTCCCCCAGCCTGGTAGCAGCTCTCTCTCACCTTAGGGAGCTTTCTTGATTGTCACCTCATTAACATAATCAGGTATGCTTGAGGGGATTGTTATAAATAACAAAAGACACCTACCACACTCCTATCACTTACAAGGGTTTTAGAAGCTCTGTGTCAGAGAAGAAATACAAGGTTCTTCTCATAAATCATACTATCAGTCTTATTGTTATGGATCACTATTCCCCTGCTTAGTAGTTCCTGAGCACAATTTGGTGCAGGTGAAGCATTCCATTGTAGGAATTGGGAGCCGAACATCTGGAGCAAAATATATAAACACCCACGTGATCCTGTGCAGGTCCTTCCCTAGTAAATACCTGACCCTCACCTCTAACATCAGCCTTTCTTTGGCACTCTTTCCCACTGACCTTGAATGTGGCTCCAGGATTCTTTCTTTCTTTCTTTCTTTCTTTCTTTCTTTCTTTCTTTCTTTCTTTCTTTCTTTCTTTCTTTTCTTTCTTTCTTTCTTTCTTTCTTTCTTTCTTTCTTTCTTTCATGTATGTATTTATTTTGAGAGAGACAGAGCACGCATGTGTTGCTTGGGTGCATATGCACACGTGAGCAGGGGAGGGGCAGAGAGCAAGAATCCTAAGCAGACTCCACTTTGTCAGCACAGAGCCCAACATGGGGCTGGATCTCACAAACCATGAGATCATGATCTGAGCTGATATCAAGAGTCCATGGTTAACCAATTCAACCACCCAGGCACCCCTCCAGGATACTTTTCTTTCTTTCTTTTTTTAGTGTTTATATATTTTTGAGAGAGAGAGAAAGAGCACAAGCAGGGGAGGGGCAGAGAGGGAGGGAGGGAGGGAAGCACAGAATCTGAAGTAGGCTCCAGGCTCCATCTGAGCTGTCAGCACAGAGCCTGACACCGGGCTGACACTTGGGAAGGGGGAGATCAAGGTCTGAGCCAAAGTCGAATGCTTAACCAACTGAGCCATCCAGGCACCCCAGGATACTTTTTAAAGTAGAGAATCAGGAAGCTAATTTACGAGGACTGGCATAGAGCTTAATTATTTATCATCCCAACAAATAGGTGACCTTCACTCTACATTTTATTTCCAGTATTTCTAAACTCCTTCACCATAGTGCCAGGGCTGGTTGAGAGGCCTGATAGGATCCAGGTGAATATTCTGGGTGACAGCTGCCAGCAGCCTGGAGTCATTGATACTTTCCCCTCTCAAATATTAACTGTTGCATTTCTCTGTCATCTAGTGCAAAGCATTTTTCCTCTTTTATACACATGTATACCAGATTCTTCTTTAATCTGTCTCCTATCACATGCCAGTGAGAACTTATTGACTTATTTGTAAAATGTTTTGTTTTCCTTTTAAATCACATCCTTCACTATAAAACTTCTGGTCATAGTGACTTGAGAAACAATGTAAACTAATTTTTGAAGCACAGAATCAAAACTTTCATCAGAACTATAGTGGTGTTTGTTATTTATTTAGGCTCTGCTAGCATACAAAGAGAGCATTTACCCCTACCTCTTGAGAATTAAATTATATGTATATAATATATATTATATATATAATATATATATTATACATAATATATATATTACATATATTACATATATTATATATATTATATATATTATATATATTATATATATATATCCTGTTCATTAAAATACACTGACTTTTTGTCTTTTCAAGGAATAGTTCATTCTTTTATTTCTTCTTTTTTTGTTGTTATTTGTTTGTTTTTAGTAAACTAAGAACATCTTCTTCCATATCAATTCAAAAATATTTATTGAACACCTAATATGTATGTTCATTATTCACCTCTCCACAGTGAGAGACACCATGGTAACTGAATTTGTGTCTCCCGATTCCAAGGCCTGAAAACTCATGAGGAAGGAAGATATAAAACCAACACATATGAAGGAAAATTCTAAAGTAGAGGCACAAACATTGCATAGAGTGAACTGGGGAAGGAGAGGTTAATTCAGTCTGTGGTGTACTGCAATTTAGACATGCTCATTGGGGAGATAGGCTTGCTGTAGCTTTAGAAGATGAGGATGTTGTTCTATGGCCAGGTTTTGAGGGTTTTCAAAAGGCCTTTCAAGTGGAGGGCAGGGCATAACCAAAGCCAAGGAAAAGGTGTTTATTTGGAGAATGACAAGTAGGTTAATAAAGCTGGACTGCACATCACACTGGAGGAGTGAGACAAAAGGGCAGGTTAGGAAGTTAGGAAAATAGGTTAGGACTAGGAAATGAAGGAGCTCAGACATCAAGCTGAAGAGGGCTTTGAATTTTTCTCCATGCGATGATGAATCTCATTTTTGTTTGTTTTCATTTTCATTTTTTAGTAACTATGAATATCTCATAAGTCCTCTTAGGAATATTACTCTATTTCTGATATTTTATCAAGCAAAGGTGATTGAGGGACATTCAAGGGGTAGGGGCTTCTTTTACACAACAGAAAGTAATCAAGATGCCTATGGTTTAACTATGGTTTAATAAGTGGTTTTACTAACTGCTAATCTGGAGAATGGGAACTTGAATAT
This sequence comes from Felis catus, assembly GCF_018350175.1. Lineage (NCBI taxonomy): Eukaryota > Metazoa > Chordata > Mammalia > Carnivora > Felidae > Felis > Felis catus. The sequence goes on along the minus strand of NC_058372.1, from coordinate 69,480,860 downwards.
TTAAATTGAATTCTTGTTTGTGAAGCACATTATTTCTCTCCTCTCTCTGACACACACACACACACACACACACACACACATTGTAGTAGGCAAAATAATGGCCTCACAAAATGTTTACATATTAATCCTCAGAACCTGTGAATATGATACAGTACAAAAGGGACTTAAAGGGGATGCTTAAAGATGTAAACGTTAGGAAAAGGTGTGTGAGGGAGATATTTGCAGATGTTCCACTGCTGTCTTTGAAGATGGAGAAAGGAGCCACAGCTGAGGAATGCAGGCAGCCTCTAGAAATATTCGCCTGTAGAGCCTCCAGAAGGAATGCATCCCCCCAACACCTTTATTTTAGTCCATTAGACCTCTTTTGAACTTCCAGCCTCCAAGACTATAAAATAATAATTTGTATTGTTTTAAGCCATTATACTGTGGTAATTTATTTGAGCAATAATGCAAAACTAATACAAGTACCCATTTTACAGTCAAAAACTCACATGAGCAAAACTCTATTTTCTATTAATCATTTTAACTTCTGATTCAAAGCTCTTAATCAATCTGATAAAGAGAATATAATCTAACTGTTTTCAGTTTAGTCAAATCCAGTAACTTTCCATGCATTTAAGTTTGTTTTCCTGCCCTTTACAAGCCACCAGCTCTGATACTGGCCCAAAACGTGACTGGGTCTTTAACCAATGGCACAGAGCATTAGCGAAGTTATGGTTAGTGACCTCTCTACTGAACTTCACAGAGATATGGAATCATCACTTGATGGATTTTTAATTATTTTGATCTACAGCTTCTAATCCTTTGTTTGCAGCAGTGTCCACTTTCCTGCTTGTGCATGAGACATTATACTCAAAGATAGTCCAGATGGTTCTGAATCTTCCCCATTTTGACTGCTGTACTCCGTGGGTTGTACTGGTAGCATCCTCCAGCTCTCCAATCTTTTGTCACAGGCCTAGAAGTGTTTGGTCATTTCCTAGTTCTTTCACGTTGCCGTGGCAGCTACAGGACTGTCAGTGAGCACTCACTATCCTCATATCCCTGCCACCTATCTCTGTTCTGTCACCATTATGGCTAGAGGGCCATCAGCAAGTTTGTTTACCACTTCAATTCAGAGAGGACTGGAGAAGCCCTTCAAATGTCTGATCCTTCAAATCTATTTAAGAACATTCTGTTATTACTTCTCACCCTCTCTAAGATAAGAACATAGCAGGGAAGGGAGGAGACAGACCAACCTCCCAGTTAGATTGCTTACTATCCAATTTTCAGCTCACCAAGTCTTTATCCAATAGGAAAGGGGATAATGGTGGGGCTGGAGAAGAACCAGGAAAAACATGTCTTGCCAAACTACATCTATTTTCAAATGTTTTCAGTCTTACTACTTAGACCTTGCCCGTGAATGAAAAAGCTAAGAAATTGATGTCTTTGTTCCTGAGTTCTAATCTCACAACTAATTCTGGGACAAATAGGGATTCTGAGGCTCAAATGCAGAGGGGTGATTTTAGGGCTAGGAAATAAAAATGTTTTCCCAGTGGAAAAAAGAGAATATTTTATATTCTTATTTTCCCAAATGTAGAGAAAGAAACTGAGGCTCATAGACTTTAATAAAATTGAAATTATAGGGTTGGGATTCAAACCTGTAGCTCTCTGAGTCCAACTTCCAAGTTGTTTAGAAGATATCATGCTGTCTCCTCAGTAAGTCATTAAACATCATCTGACTTCAGTTACTTCGTATCTAAAGTGCAAAGCTTAGCCCTGATGAATTTTAAGGCTCAATATACCTCTAAATGTGTTCCTTAGTTTGAAAAAATTCAGAACCACTTAGGTAAGAGAGAAAGAATGTGTGTGTTCCTTTAGCCAGATGAAACTTATAAGCCCTCTCCTAAGAAAGAGCATAGATGTGGACCCTGCACCAGGTTGCAGAGCTCTACATATTGATTGTATCAGTAAATATTTTGTTTCTTAAAAATCAGAGGATGGGGCGCCTGGGTGGCGCAGTCGGTTAAGCGTCCGACTTCAGCCAGGTCACGATCTCGCGGTCCGTGAGTTCGAGCCCCGCGTCGGGCTCTGGGCTGATGGCTCAGAGCCTGGAGCCTGGAGCCTGTTTCCGTTTCTGTGTCTCCCTCTCTCTGCCCCTCGCCCGTTCATGCTCTGTCTCTCTCTGTCCCAAAAATAAACGTTGAAAAAAAAAATCAGAGGCAATAGGACCCCTAACTAACAGTAGACGTTCAGATGATTTTATGTTCAGATGAGTAATATTTACTATTTTTTATCTTATCTTTACATTTAAGCCTTGGTGACTCACATACTCCAGCTACTATTTTTAATCAAATTAATAAACTAAATGAGATTCTCTCTATTATTATTATTCTTGATGCAACCTAATTACTATTTGGCTCTATTTTAATATTGCAATCTGTACACTAACATTAAGATCTTAATCTTAATATTGGCATTAACTTTGGCTCTTCCCAGTTGATTATTTCTCTAACAGCTTGATCCTTGGAGTCTTTTCCAGTATCCAGTACTGTATGTAGTTCAAGTTGTTTGTGATCCTCCATTTTAACTGAACAATTTATACCTGGCCACATACTGACAGTTTGAGTTAGTTCCAGGCGATAAAATGTGAAAACTCTGATTTACAATGTATGCCTGTCTAGAACAGACTTGCCTCTGCTTCAGAAGAAGGCTTGCTTCAAATTTTCCCCCAATTGATTCTGAAACTTGAACTGCAGTAGCATTTATCAAAAAGATTAGAAATGGCTCTGGTGCATTCCCCGGGGTTAGCCTTCCTTTGGAGGATTCCGCCTGAACATGGCTATGCCCTTCCTTTATCCAGCATGTGGAATAAGGATATTCACTCTCTCTTGGCTCATTCATGTTTTCACTAGGGAAAAACAAAAACAAAACAAATAGAGGTGTTTTTTTTAAAAGACTATTTTCTTAATTCTTTTCTGTTAGGCTTTGTATTTAAGAACTTACTGAAAGTAAGTTAATTTAGTTAAGATTTTCTCAATTAGCTAAATGATAGATATACCTGGTTGGACTTGAAAAGCTAAATGCTGTACCCAAATACATCAGAGAAGTTTTTTTATAAGTTGAATTCAGAAATAAAAGCAGAGAAACATTTGTTTGTGTTAAGGAACATAGTAATGATTGTAGTATTTTTTTAAGCCCATTCGTTTTTAAGGAAGGAAAAGCAGATGAAATCCAAAATTTTTGGTCACAACACATGTATGTATGTATTTATGTATGTATGTATTTAATTTATCTTGCTTTTGGGACAAAAATGGACATAGAGTTAGGGAAGAAATCAGAATTCAAGGGGTATAAAGGAGGGAAAAGCAGATGAAATCCAAAATTTTTGGAGACATGAATATATGTGTGTGTGTGTGTGTGTGTGTGTGTGTGTGTGTGTGTGTGTGTGTATTTCATTTATCTTGTCTTGGGACAAAAATGGACATAGAGTTAGTGAAGAAATTGGAATTCAAGGGGTAAATGCTCTAGCATGGTAAAATGGGGATCTGTTTTCACGTGGAAATGACGAAAATGATGTTAGAAAACAGATTTAAAAAGGTATCAGGAAATAGACAAAAGGTAGCAAATATTTTAGGACAACAATGGGTGATGTGGACATAGGAAAGAAAAAATTGACATTTCAAATTTAGCTGGAGTTCCATCAGAAAGCTAAATATTGAGTAAATGTCTGAAGACTGATAATGCAAGGAAGTTTATTGTTCATTAACACCAGATGTTACAAAAATGGTTTGTTTGATGTTAAGTACTGAAAGATCTGCCTCTGACATCCAATACTTAACTTTTTACATTAGCAGGATTTACATGTTAATATTTTCAACATAAAACTTCCTTGTAGAGAAAAGAAAAGTCCTCTTTACTGATTGCCCACTCTGTGGGACTGTTTGGAGAGGTCAAGTGACTTGGTACTACACCCAGGTCTGTCAACTTCACCACACCCCAGAGCACTGAAATTCATAGTACCAGCTCTCCCCAGGAGGGGACTGAAAAACAGAAAAGGCCAGTATCTCTGGGTACCTCATAAAGACGTTTTTCAATCTTACTATAAAAACTATGAATCAGCAAACCTTTTCTCTAAAGGTCCAAATGAGAAGTATTTTAGGCTTTGCAATCCTTACATTCCCACTGTAACTGCTCCACTCTGCCACTGTAGCACAAAGGCAGCTATCCACAATCTGTAAATGAATGACCTGGTTGTGTTCCAGAAAAATTCCATACAGAACAAACCGCAGCTGGAGTAGACCATTGGTAGATCTGATAATGACTTTTGGGACCTTAATCATGTTTCCTATTGACATGTTCCTTCTCAAGCATAAGGAGTGAAGGCCAATAATAGTGTTTGCCAAAGGAGGAATTTTAAAAAAAGAATAAGTAGTAGTGATTCCAAGCCTTATACCAAGCTAGTAAGTAAGTAAGTAACAGTAAGTAAGTAAGTAAGCAACAGACTTCTACTTTTTATGACATGCTGCCTCACATTCTTTCTTCTACTTGAGGGTAGAATTTGGGAAATGCTATACATATTCTTGTGTAGAAACCAGAACATCTGAAAAGCTTAAAAAAAAAAAAAACCTCCTCATAACATACCTTCCCCTAATTGAGGCAGGAGTGATTTTTTCTGCTTCTACTATTCACTTTGACATACAGATTCTTCTGGTCAAAAAAGACAGAGTGATTCCTGAGAAAGCCAAGTGATCAGGGCCAGTCAGGGCACCCCCATGCTCAGGACATGCTATCAATCTTCACTAACTCCATAGAAGGGAAGATTGAGGAAGTGTCTGTGAGGCCAGGCCAAATAAATGGACTTGGAGGGATCACAAATCTTGTGATGATAGAAGGAGAAAATGTTAACTTCCCACATTATTGGGAAATGGCACATAAAATATAGCCTTAATGAAAACTAATGTCTTATCATTGAAAACATAAAAACCTGGGAAAGACCAAGGCTCATTTCATATTTAGAGAACCAGTGGAGGGTAAAAGAGAAGAAGAATTAGGAAAGATGTCAAGACCCAGTCTTCCACATGTCTGACCACAGAACCTGTTACCATAAGAGACACAGGCAAGTCCAAAGGGACAAAGCAAAAAACCCACAGTTGGTAAGTACTACTAAATGCAAGTCTCTTGGTAAGTATTTTAAATTTGTTTTCTCTTTTGATCCTCTCAACAATCCTTTAAAATAACAGGTATTACTATCATCACTTTATTAACAAGAGAAAAGGATCCGAGATGTGAACTAATTGTCCACAGTCACTCTCAGGGGCCAAGGTGTGGATCTCAATATGTATCTAAAGCTTTTTTAATTGGATATGCTGAGGAAAAAAATAATAGCTATCATCTCAAACCACTGTATTAATCCACATCTAAGCTAAACGGAAAGGTTTGTAAGGATTGAAAATGATTAACAAAAACATTCATTTAGTAGTTCAGCAACAAGATGGATTTTATATTCTAGTCAGGAATATTGGTTACTATGAAAAATTAGCTCACTATATTGAGATAGTTTTTGAAATATGATGAAGATGTTAACAATATTTTCAGCTATGTCAGAAATAGGATATAATCTGACTAGACCACCCAATGGGAAGAAATGTGTCCACATGTGCAAAACAAATATATAAATATTTTTAAAATCCTATTAAAAACTGTGGGCTGATTTTGAAAAAAAAAATAAGATTAAAAATGCTCCATTCCATGATTAAAATAACTTTTAAAGGCATTGCACCAGTTTCTGGATAGTTTTGTGCCATATTAATAGAAAATTGAGGAAAAGAGTTTTCCTTAAATTCCTAGGGTAGTTTTGTGCCACATTCCTAGGGAATGTGATAATATTTTTTTTATTTCCATATGTTATATCTTCTGATTTTTTTTGTGTTACAGCTGATGGATTGATATTTAGCTATTTATTTTATTTTGCTATTAACACGTTTTAGTTAGTAGTCTCAAGTTAATACTAAGAAGAAAATGTATAACCATTTTCCTAATTAATTTAATGTACTTTTCATGGATCATCCCATTATGCCTCACCCCATTTTTAGGGGATAAATGATGGTATAGATTTTGATAGTTAGGTCTTGGTTATTCAGGGGGTTCATATTCTAGTCTGTGAAATAGGAAATAAGATAATGAAATTAAATTTTCAGGTCGATTCCTTAGTTACCACTTGTCCTTCTACTTCCTGGACAAACAGAAACACTACTTCAGAGTTATAGTATTAATTTTTTTAACAGTATAACCTTTAGAATAATATAAGAAAGTTTTATTTACCTATTTGCAGAATATTATGTAATGGAATTAGATGCCTCCACCCTGTTGATTATCACTTTATGATAATCTATACCTAAGATTACTCTAATTGCTCTTAGTAGTTGAGGGCTGACCACATTCCTGAGTGGTTGAGAGAAGTAGCATCCACCAATTAGTCTAATGAGATTTGCAGTTTGTTAAAAATCAAGAATAGAACTATAGTCTCCTGTTTGTTGGCTTCTCTAAAGTTTTGTTCAGTTATCGACTCAAGATTTACACATTTGTGGCAACAGAGCAGTTAAGAGAACAGCTAAATGTATTTGAAAGCAGTAAAGGGTAAAATCCAGGTTTTGGAGCCAGATAGACTCACATTGGCTTCTCAGCTTTACCACTTACTAGCCATGGAGCTTGGGAATGTCCTAAATCTTTTCTCTAAGATGGGGATACTGGCTGATTGCATAGAGTTTCCCTAATGGCATAGGGAAGGAGTGTTTACCATATAGTAGGTTCATAACCAGAGCTAATTTTCTTGTTCTGGATTGGCAGCCTAGTAAATAAATGGAAGTAACACAGTTCCCAGGAAGGTCCCCATAAGGAGGGCCTAGGGCTGCAGTTTAATGAGGACCATGCACGTTTGGGGCCTCATCCAGGAGTCAATGTCATAAACATTTGCTTGATGTCCATAGTAGAACCTGAGAGCAAAGGTGATAACGAAATGCACTAAATGAAGGAAAAGCTCTGTGTTAACGACAAGATACCTGCTTTTGCTTCCCTGCCAGCAGCATTATGCACATCTCCCATGTCTGCCTCTTCACACAGTCAGCTGAAGCAAGGGATCCGTAGGCCTTAGGAAGGCAGTCTGGAGTCTCACCTTGTCTATAGTACTTCCAGAGCCATATGCATCTCTAACCTTTGCATCACTTCCCATGTCTGTTAGAGCATGTTTGACAGCCCACAGCAGTTCTGCAAAGACCTGAGGGAGTTTGGCAAAAAGAATCAAGTGATGAGATGGTAAAGGAAGATAGGTAGCTGCAGTATCTCAATTATCTGGCCGTCTGCACAGCCGCAAGAGGAGAAGGTGATGGACTGGCCTACACATTTGGTCTAGCTCTACAATCATGCCAAATTATCATTTTTAAAATCACATCAGTCACCAGCTTCATTAAGCCAGCATCTTCTAACGAATTTCCTTTACCTAAAGAGGTTTGCTAGAAGCATTTGTTGAGGAAGCAAATGAACAAGTGGGACAACTCGGTGGCTCAGTCAGTTGAGTGTCTGACTCTTGGTTTTGGCTCAGGTCTTGATCTCACAGTACGTGGGTTTGAACCCCAAGTCGGCCTATGCACTGACAGCTGCGAAACCTACTTGGGATTCTCCATCTCCCTTTCTCTGCCCTCCCCCATTCATTCTCTCTCTCTCTCTCTCTCTCTCTCTCAAAATAAGTAAATAAACATTAAAAAACAAACAACTAAGTGACATTTCTATAATTGCTCCCAAAGATCTGCCTGCATTTTCCCTCCCTCTCATCACATGCTATTCCTTCCCATTCAGGACTAGCCCTTAACTATGACTTATGTGATAACATCTATAACAAGCTAACATGGACTCACAGAGAAAGGAGCCAATGAATCCCTGTGATATTTTACTCCATTTTCTGGGTGAAGGGGTAAAAAAGCAGTTCAATAAGAGTTTATTTGCTTTGAACCTTTGTGGGAGGCATGGGGGTCCTTGACTAGGGAATGCCTGAGCTATAACAACCTAGGAATAACTAGGCCTAAGGATCTAGCTCCTGAGGCAAAGCTGAAGGTGAAGGTGAAGGCCAAGATAAAAGTTGGGAAGGAGAAGAAAGAGAAGAAGGAAAAAGAAGTGAGGGAGGAGAAGACAAGGAGGAGGAGGAGAGAAAGGAGGAGGAGAAAATGAGAAGGGAGTCAACTCTTCTGGAACACGAGAACCAGATCAATGCCTGTTTTGCGTGAAGTCATTTTTCTGCATGGTCTAGAGTTACCAGAGTCATGTAATAACATCAGAAAAGACTCTGGAAGATGATGTAGGGACTAAAAGCCCAGATCAAGTTAGTATCAGTCCTTAGCTCTAAGTCATGTGATTCTTATCCTAACCCCCTGGATTTGAAGCGAGCCAGGGCTGAGCTCTTCTAGGGAACCATCTTTGCCAGCCTTTATAGCCAGATGTAGAGTATGGCTGAATTCTAATCAGACAAGGGACATCCTGAGGGCATGAATGGCCTATCAAGCTCCAGATCACATTACATGAGTATGAAAAGACGGTGCCAATTTGGGGTCCCCATGGTTTGGATGTTGTTAGTGTAAATTTTAATACTTCAGGAGAATTATAAAGATAATGATAACAATTATGATGATCATCATAACCACTGACATTTCTGAGTATATGTTCCAGGTATATTTTACTTGTACCAACTCATTTCATATTCATAACAACTGCCATGAGGTAGGTTCTATTTTTATTATGCATTATACAAACACAAACCAAAGAGAGTTGCTTTGCAAACAACAGCACTATCGCACTGCAGAAGAAACCTAACACCGAGGCATCCTGATAAGATAGTAAATTCCTTAAGGAAATTTCATTCCTAGTTTTTCAGATTCTCATAGATGACCAAAGACAAGTTAGTTTCTCCACAGAATTTCAATTTCTGCAAGAGGCTCCTTCTTAGAGCCAAGGGATTTGTGCAAAAGCAGTTCTGAGGAACAGTTGTGCAGGGCCAATCTTGATTAAGAATTATTATCTTGGAGCCCATAGACAGTAGACCAACATTTTAAATTCTCAAAAATTTTTGTGTGCAAATATGTGTATTTTTCCAAAGGGAGGGTTCACAGCTTTTATCAGATTCTCAAAAAAACTGATCCTCTCTTCAACAGTTAAGAACTGATCTGAAGCTTCCTTCATTTCTAACTTTAGAACTGCCAAAGGGTTGCTCCTGGGGGACAAGAAGGAAAAGACTCTCTCATTACAAGCCCCTTCACAGGTGAGTCCTCATCACTTCAACCAGGCTATTCCACATTGCAGTCACACCAATTGCAATTTCCTGAATGCTCCATGTTATCTTTTGTGCAGGGTCTTTGTATGTGCTGTCTACACAGCCTGAAACACTCTTTGTTCATGTCCACATTCCTTCATCCTTCCTTTACCCTAATACTCACTGGTCCTAAAAATGACCAGTTTGGAGGGTCCTGAAAGCATTTTCTGACCCAATCCAGACTGGAGTCAATGCTTTTCAAATGGGCTTCCATGACACCTTTATTAATTATTCCCTCAGTGGTCCATTCATTTATTGAACATGTATTTATTAAATATTGCCATCTATTCTGTGTTTGCCTGCTTTCTCCTGGAGGATTCTGATGGCTTCCTGTCATACACTGAGGTCTTTCATCCATTTTGAGTTTATTTTTGTGTATGGTATAAGAAAGTGGTCCAGGTTCATTCTTCTGCATGTTGCTATCCAGTTTTCTCAGCACCACTTGCTGAAGAGACTGTCTTTTTTCCATTGGATATTCTTTCCCGCTTTGTCAAAGATTAGTTGGCCATACGTTTGTGAGTCCATTTCTGGGTTCTCTATTGTGTTCCATTGATCTGAGTGTCTGTTCTTGTACCAGTACCATACTGTCTTGATAGTAACAACTTTGTAGTATAGTTTGAAGTCTGGGATTGTGATACCTCCTGCTTTGGTTTTCTTCTTCAAGATTGCTCTGGCTATTCAGGGTCTTTCTGGTTCCATACAAATTTTAGGATTCTTTGTTCTAGCTCTTTGAAGAATGCTGGTGTTATTTTGATAGGGATTGCATTGAATATCTAGATTGCTTTGGGTAGTATTGACATTTTAGTAATATTTGTTCTTCCTATCCAGGAACATGGAATGTTTTTCCATTTTTTTGTGTCTTCTTCAATTTCTTTCATAAGCTTTCTATACTTTTCAGCATATAGACTTTTCACCTCTTTGGTTCGAATTATTCCTAGGTATTTTATGGTTTTTGATGCAATTGTAAATAGGATCGATTCCTTGATTTCTCTTTCTGTTGCTTCATTGTTGGTGTATAGGAATGCAACCGATTTCTGTGTGTTGATTTTATATCCTGCAACTTTGCTGAATTCATGAATCAAGTCTAGCAGTTTTTTGGCGGTATCTTTTGGGTTTTTCTTACAGAGTATTATGTCATCTACGAAGAGTGAAAGTTTGACTTCCTCCTGGCTGATTTGGATGCCTTTTATTTCTTTGTGTTGTCTGATTGCTGAGGCTAATAAGACTTCCAATACTATGTTGAATAACAGTGGAGAGAGTGGAAATCCCTGTCTTGGTCCTGACCTTAGGGGGAAAGTTGTCAGTTTTTCCCCATTTAGGATGATATTAGCACTGGGTCTTTCATATATGGCTTCTATGATCTCGACGTATGCTCCTTCTATCCCTACTTTCTTGAGGGTTTTTTTTTTTTCAAAAAAGGATGCTGTATTTTGTCAAATGCTTTCTCTGCATCTCTGAGAGGATCATATGATTCTTGTCCTTTCTTTTATTGATGTAATGAATCAGGTTAATTGTTTTGCAGATATTGAACCAGCCCTGCATCCCAGGTATAAATCTTACTTGGTCTTGGTGAATAATTTTTTTAATGTATTGTTGGATCCAATTGGCTAATATCTTGTTGAGGATTCTCACATCCATGTTCATCAGGGAAATTGGTCTATAGTTCTCGTTTTTAGTGGGGTCTCTGTCTGGTTTTGGAATCAAGGTAATGCTGGCTTCATGGAAAGAATTTGGAGGTTTGCCCTCCATTTCTGTTTTTTTGAACAGCTTCAAGAGAATAGGTGTTAACTCTTCCTTAAATGTTTGGGAGAATTCCCCTGGAAAGCCATTTGGCCCAGGACTCATTTTCTGGCAAATTTTTGATTCGTAATTTGATTTCCTTACTGGCTATGGGTCTGTTCAAATTTTCTATTTCTCCCTGTTTCAGTTTTGGTAGTGTACATGTTTCTAAGAATTTGTCCATTTCTTCCAGATTACCCATTTTTTTTGGCGTATAATTGCTCATAATATTCTCTTATTATTGTTTTTATTTCTGCTGTGTTGGTTGTGATCTCTCCTCTTTCATTCTTGATTTTATTTATTTGGGTCCTTTCCTTTTTCTTTTTGATCAAACTGGCTAGTGGTTTATCAATTTTGTTAATTCCTTCAAAGAACTGGCTTCTGGTTTCTACTGTTTCTACTGTTCTTCTGTTTCTACTGATCTGTTCAGCTGTTTTTTTTGTTGTTGTTGTTTTCGATAGCCTTAATTTCTGCTCTAATCTTTATTATTTCCTGTCTTCTTCTGGTTTTGGGTTTTATTTGCTGTTCTTTTTCTAGCTCCTTAAGGCGTAAGGTTAGGTTGTGTATCTGAGATCTTTCTTCCTTCTTAGGAAGGCCTGGATTGCAATATACTTTCCTCGTATGACCGCCTTTGCTGCTTCCCAGAGGTTTGGGGTTGTGGTGTTATCAGTTTCATTGACTCCCATAATTTCCTCTTTAACTGCTTGGTTAGCCCATTCATTCTTTAGTAGGATGTTCTTCAGTCTCCAAGTGCTTGTTACCTTTCCAAATGTTTTCTTGTGGTTGATTTCAAGTTTCATAGCGCTGTGGTCTGAACATACACACGGTATGGTCTTGATCTTTTCGTACTTGTTAAGGGCTGATTTGTGCCCCAGTATATGGTCTATTCTGGAGAACGTTCCATGTGCACTGGAGAAGAATGTATATTCTGCTGCTTTAGGATGAAATGTTCTGAATATGTCTGTTAAGTCCATCTGGTCCAGTGTGTCATTCAAAGCCATTGTTTCCTTGTTGATTTTCTGATTAGATGACCTTTCCATCGCTGTGAGTGGGCTGTTGAAGTCTCCTATTATGGTATTACTATCGATGAGTTTCTTTATGTTTGTGATTAATTGATTTATATATTTGGGTTCTCCCACATTTGGCACATAAAATGTTTACAATTGTTAGGTCTTCTTGGGGGATAGCCCCCTTGATTATGATATAATGTCCTTCTGCATCTCTTGATACAGTCATTATTTTAAAGTCTAGATTGTCTGATGTAAGTATGGCTACTCCGGCTTTCTTTTGTTGACCATTAGCATGATAGATGGTTCTCCATCCCCTTATTTTCAATCTGAAGGTGTCTTTACGCCTAAAGTGGGTGTCTTGTAAACAGCATATAGATGGATCTTGTATTTTTTATCCGTTCTGTTACCCCATGTCTTTTGATTGGAGCATTGAGTCCATTGACATTTAGAGTGAGTATTGAAAGATATGAATTTATTGCCATTATGATGCTTGTAGAGTTGGAGTTTCTGGTGGTGTTCTCTGGTCCTTTCTAATCTTTGTTGCTTTTGGTATTTATTTCTCTCTCTCTCTCTCTCTCTTTATATATATATATATATATATATATATATATATATATATATAAAAATTCATCTTTTCTCCCCTCAGAGAGTCCCCCTTAAAATTTCTTGCAGGGCTGGTTTAGTGGTCACAAACTCCTTTAATTTTTGTTTTTCTGGGAAACTTTTTACCTCTCTTTCTATTTTGAATGACAGACTTACTAGATAAAGAATTCTTGGCTGCATATTTTTCTGATTCAGCACACTGAATATATCCCACCACTCCTTTCTGGCCTGCCAAGTTTCTGTGGACAGGTCTGCTGCAAACCTGATCTGTCTTCCCTTATAGGTTAAGGACTTTTTTTCCCTTGATGCTCTCATGATTCTCTACTTGCCTGAGTATTTTGTGAATTTGACTATGATATGCCTTGTTGATGGTTGGTTTTTGTTGAATCTAATGGGGGTCCTCTGTGCTTCCTGGATTTTGATGTCTGTGTCTTTTCCCAGGTTAGGAAAGTTTTCTGCTATGATTTGCTCACATAACCCTTCTATCCCTATTTCTCTCTCTTCCTTTTCTGAGACCCCTATAATTCTGATGTTATTCCTTTTTAATGAGTCACTGATTTCTCTGATTCTTAAATCTTGCTCTTTTGCCTTAATCTCCCTCTTTCTTTCTGCTTCATTATTCTCTATAAGTTTGTCCTCTATATCGCTGGTTTTCTGTTCTGCCTCATCCATCCTTGCCACCACTGCATCCATCCATGATTGCAGCTCAGTTATAGCATTTTTAATTTCATTCTGGCTATTTTTTACTTATTTTATCTCTGCAGAAAGGGATTCTAATCTTTTTTACTCCAGCTAGTATTCTTATTATTGTGATTCTAAATTCTGGTTCAGACATCTTATTTGTATCTGTGTTGGTTAAATCCCTGGCTGTCGTTTCTTCGTGCTCTTTTTTTGAGGGTGAATTCCTTTGTTTTGTCATTTTGAAGGGAGAAAAGTAATTAATGAGGTGGAAAAATTAAAATTAAAAAATTAAAATTAAAAAAATTAAAATTAAATAATTAAGCACACACACAAAATTGAATAAAGGATGCTAGATCCTAGGTGTATTTTGGTCTGAGTGTTGAAAGTGGTTTGGCAGGTTAGAGAAAAAAAAGGGGGGGGAGAAAAAGAAAAAAACGAGATCGTTTGAGAATTTGAAAAAATGAATACACTTAAGTAGAGTAAAATGAGATGATGGAGATAAAATAGCATTTAAAAAATATACACAGAAGTAAAGAATATAGTAGAAAAAAATTAAAGAAAAATATTTTTATTAAAAATAAAAAATAAAAACGTATTTTTTCTTTTTCTATATTCAAGAAAAAGAAAAAAGTGAAAAAGAAAAAAGAAAAAAGAAAAAAAGGAAATCGTTTGAAATTTTGAAAAAGTGCATACACTGTAGTAGACTAAAATAAAATGATGGAAGTAAAATAGAATTTGAAAAAATTTGCATAAAAGCAAAAAATATATTTAAAAAATTAAAGAGAAATATTTTTAATAGAAATTGAAGGTAAAAATGAAGTTTTTCTCTTTTTGCAATCAAGAAAAAGAAAAAAAAACGAAAAAGAGAAAAAAAATAAAGAAAAAAAAAAACCCAAAGAGATCGTTTGAAAATTTGAAAAGGTGAATACACTGAAGTAAACTAAAATAAAATGATGGAGGGAAAATAGAATTTGAAAAAATTTACACAAAAGTAAAAAATATAGTAATTAAAATTAAAGAAAGATATTTTTAATAAAAATTGAAAATAAAAATGAATGTTTTCTTTCTGTATTCAAGAAAAAGAAGTGTAAAAGATGAAAAAAAAAAAGAAAGAAAATTGAATAGATGCACCTGCTAACAGATGAAGTAGGACTGAAATTACTTTGTTTTCTCCTAGAAGTCAGTCTATGTAGCGCTTTATAGTCCATAAACTAAGCCAGTGGTGAGACTTGTGTTCTTGAAGAGCAAGGTTGGCCCAGCTGGGCGGGGCTCAGTGTAACGGCTCTGCTCTCCACTAGATGGTGCTGCTAGCCTACTGAGGTGGAGGGTTGTGGCGCTGTAGGTGCGTATGCGCATGTGCGGGAGGGGTGCAAATTGCACTTCCCACCTACTCAGTATGTTCTCCAGGATCAGCAATTGCGCACCCGTCTTCTGTCTTCAGCTCTTGTCCACACCTCGCTTTTTCACTGTCTGTGACCAGGCCCCAGGCAGTGCCTCTCTCCCGAGTTTTGTCTCAGACGCGACTGTTTTCCCCTGCCCCTTACTTCTGAAGGATTGCAGCTTTGACCCTCTCCGCCCCTCTGCGGAAGGGTCTCACTGAGCAATGGCCAAATGAGCAATGGCCAAATGCGCAATGGTCGAACGTCGGCTACACCCGGGAACGCTTGCTGGACTCTGCTGCTGCCGGTGCTCAGAGACTGCGGCCAGGTGCCAGCCCGCCCCAGAAAAAGTTCGCAAGATAGCGTAGCAGCAGCTTTTCAGGGACCATGTAAATCTCAACACACATCTGGAACCAGCTTCTCCCTCAACAACCTTGCCCCAGCACCAGCAAATGTGGCTGCCTTCCAGGGTCTGCTGGGACTAGGTGACTTCAACAGTCTCTACCAAATGTGCCTCCAGCAGTGGAACCACTTTTCCCCGTGTGGCCTGAGAACCTCCCGGACCCCACCCTGTTCCTGGGGATTCACCTTTCCCACCAGAGCACCGCCAGGTATGGAGCTGTGGAGTTGCAGCCTTTGCGCTCCCCTTGTTTACAGTCTTAATGGAATTTAAACCCTCTCCTTTCTCCTTTCTCCCTTTTTAGTTTAGTCCCTGCGGCTGTTTCCAATTTTCCACTTTCTCTCCAGCTGCTTGGGGAGAGGGGTGCTTTTCCCGTATTCTCCCCGCCCCCAGTCTCCATCCTCTCTCTACTCGGAAAAACACCTCCCTTCCTGCGCCTTCTGGCTCCCCAAGTTTACTTCCCTGTGCTGCGTTACCTGCTGAATTCTGTGGTTCATGTTGTGCAGATTGTTGTGTTAATCCTCCAATCAGTTTTTGAGGTGTGTAGGATGGCTTAGTGCTTGTCTGGCTGTATTTCATGGACGCGAGACACACAAAAAACTTCCATGCTTTCCGCCATTTTGGCTTCTCCTGGGACCAGCTCTTTTACATCTGTTGCTGTGTTGGGGCCCTTAATAAATATTTATTTTATCAAAAATAAAGTATATATCCGCTGAGGTAATCTTGTAACTTTTTCCAAAGTAAAAGAATTACACAGTGTGTATTACTTTCATAACTGTAGAGAAACAAATTTTCATAATATCCAAATAGGCATTTGTATTAAAGGAGGAAAATTCTAGGTAACATTCAAGTGTAGATTTAGCTATGTTATTGAATTAATCATGTAAGTACAAAAATCATTAATCATGCTGTTTTCTTACTATTGTTTATTTATTACACATGGTTAGACAAAAATTATTAAACATATTAGCTCAACATATACATTTCAAAATATATACTGGTGAATTCTAAGGCCCTCATGGCTGGCTGCTCAGAAAATAGAGAACGGAGGAAAATGTGTTAAGCGGTTATCTCTTAGAAAAGGCTTGTGAGATGAATTTTTATTATGACTAATACATATAACCAAACCATTTTATGACTTGACTATAATCATATTGTATTTACTAGGGCTCAAGATTATCTCTTAGGTAAATTAGGAATTATATTGGCTGGTAGTTGAGAGACTGGAAATAGCAGTGAAGTACTAAAGTTGAAGAAGTCTGGAGGTAGGCAGTTTAGGGCTGAAATGGCAGTGGCACAGAATCATCTGGAACCTAGGCTCTTTCTGCTTCAGCATCCTTAGCATTAGGCTTCCATGATCAAATGTCTCTCATTGCTCAAGATGGGGTCAGGAACCCCAGCCATCTTAATCATGAAACAGGATTCCCAGAAACTCCAGCCAAGAATTTCTGCTTTTATATTATTGTTTCCCTGCAAAGGAGATAAGAAAATGTACTTTGTCAGCTGGACACATCAACCAGGGTTATTCTTAATAAAGAAAAAGGGAGAATGGATACCATACAGGCAATCAGCAAATATTATTTAATAACTTAAATATTTCTAGGGCCAAATAGGAGCCAAATATCTTAATTTCCTTTCTTTCTGTCTCTTTTTTATTGTTAGAATCATTCTACCTTCCCTTTAGGAGAATAAATAAATATTAGTACATAGTAATTCAAGTGGCATATTTTGATCTAAACTGGAGAATTAACATGATGATATATTTAGATAAGCCCAAATACATTTCAACCAATTATGAAGAGACTTTAGACCTATGTGTAAAAGTAAAAGAATATCCAGGAAGTAATATATTGATTTTACATGTCAAAAGAATTTTGTAATGACAGATGAGAAATATTAAGTTTTAAAGCACCTTCATAAAGATCTTCAGAGTAGAAAGTATACATCTTATGTCCCTTGGCTCCATTTTAGCATACTATTGTTGATTCCTGACACAAATATTTACTGAATTTCCTATGATCCCGGCACCACACTTGGCCCTGAGTCTATGGTGTGAGAGTGGATTATCAGAACACCTATCTATCCTCAGAAAGCCATAGAGCATTAGAATTTCTGCTTTATTTTGTTGGTAAATATTAACATTCAACTATTACATAATAAAGTTTTACTGATGTTTAAACTACCTTATAAAAACAGTAAAATTGGCAAGAACATATTAAGTGTGCCCTGGAGCAAAAGGCTTTATATAAAAATAGTTTTTTTTCAGATTTGAGACTAAAATAGTAGAAAATGTTTTGCGGGAGATATGACATTCAAGTACAGATAACATATCGTTATAAGTTTAAATACAATATTCAGAAAATTGGAAATTTGAAATATGCTGATATTTTATTGCTAAGAGACATTAGTCTTTATTTTGAGATAAAAAAAATATTTTCTTCAAATCTGAGGTCCATATGAAGATGAAATCATGGTAAAATTCTATAGTGTTTAAATTATTCCATTTTCTGGAAACATTTTCCAAGCTGCACATTTTCTAGGCTACACATAGAAGATATGCTATAATTACTAAATACAATTTTTTTAATACCAAAAAGCCACAATGCACAGCAAACACTACTAAAGATATTAAAATTTGAGCCAGATTAATAGTCAGTGTTTTGCATATATCCTACTAGAGGAAACATGTTTGAACCATCCTTCTGTGGGCTAAAATACAGTTGTCATTTTGGTATGTTTTCCACATTTGGGGATAAACTAAACCTAATTCTGCTCAGGTTACATCCATTTGCTTGCCATAATTTCCAGATAAGGAGAAAATTTCCTTACAAATCAGATTCTTCAACATAATCCATACGTAAGTCCTCTTTATTTAAATAGTTTCAGTTATGTTTTGGACTACAGGGTAGTCCCTGGATAAACTTTACCCTGGGTAAACTTTATTTTTAAGAGATAGGGTGTAATTTCAATAACTGTTAAATTTGAACTGTCAATAATTCCATATTTTGTAATATTAAGTAAATTCTGAGGATTAGGATTATGTAGTAATGTAATTTCTACACTGTTAAAGGTATGGAATGAGTATTCTACAAAAATAAAAATCATTTTATTTTTGGAAATAATAGGAAATTATACTTAGTTTCAATGAAAAAAGCATTCAAAAGACAATAAAGAAGTGATGATCATCTGTAATTCCTCTACCCTAAAAATATCAATGGTTAACATTTTGGCACATATCCTTCTAAAACTTGAATATAGCTTTGATAGTCTTTCATTTATTTTTATTGATTTAAAAAAACTTTTAATTTATTTATTTTGGGAGAGAGAGCGAGCAAGCAGAGAGGGGCAGAGAGAGAGGGAGAGAGAGAATCCCAAGCAGGGTCCACTCTGTCAAAGCAGAGCTTTGTAAGATGGGGCTCCATCTTACAAATTGTGAGATCATGACCTGAGCCAAAGCAAAGAGTCAGATGCTCAACTGACTGAATCACCCAGGAGCCCCCTTTCTTTCTCAAGATTTTATTTTTCTAAGCAATCTCTACACCCAATGAGGGATCTGAACTCACAACCCCAAGATCAAGTGTCACATGCTGTACTGACTGAGCCAGCTAGGCGCCCCTAGATCTAGCTTCTTTTGATTTGTAATATTGATTCAGTTCTTGGCAGTAAAACAATGGAATGTTAATCTTTGTCAAACTTTTGAGATAGCCACAATATCATTTAAAGGTTTTAAGTATGCTTGAACAGAATACGTACTATTAATATTTGAAAAATATTCTGTTATCCTCACACAAAATACACTGTGTAAACAACTGTAAATGAATATGCAGATAGGCTGACAGTAGTTAGGTGAGCTGTTAAACACTGAATTTATCATATTTTATCAAGTTGAATATTGATAAAAGATGGATATTTCTTATATGCACATATCTCTGAAATAAGGTTGTATTTTATAATTACTGGTGTATTTTGTAATTACAGTTATATTTTATTTTTATTTGTTTATTTTTTAATTTACATCCAAGTTAGTTAGCATATAGTGCAACAATGATTTCAGGAGTAGATTTCTTACTGCCCCTTACCCATTTAGACCATGCCCCCTCCCACAATCCCTCCAGTAACCCTCTTTGTTCTCCATATTTGTCTCTTATGTTTTGTCCCCCTGCCTGTTTTTATATTATTTTTGCTTCCCTTCCCTTTTGTTCATCTGTTCTCTGTCTTAAAGTCCTCATATGAATAAAGTCATGTGATATTTGTCTTTCTCTGACTAATTTTGCTTAGTATAATACCCTCTAGTTCCATCCACGTAGTTGCAAATGGAAAGAGTTCATTCTTTTTTATTACTGAGTAAAACTCCATTGTATATATATATACCACATCTTCTTTATCCATTCATTCGTTGATGGGCATTTGGGGTCTCTCAATTCTTTGGCTATTGTTGATAGTGCTGCTATAAACATGGGGGTGCATGTGTCCCTTCAAAACAGCTTACCTGTATCCCTTGGATAAATGCCTAGTAGTGCAATTGCTGGGTTGTAGGGTAGTTCTATTTTTAATTTTTAGAGGAACCCCCATACTGTTTTCCAGAGTAGCTGTACCAGCTTGCATTCCCACCAACAATGCAAAAGAGATCTCTTTCTCCGCATCCTCGTCAACATCTGTTGTTGCCTGAGTTGTTAATGTTAGCCATTCTGACAGGTGTAAGGTGGTATCTCATTGTGGTTTTGATTTGTATTTCCCTGATAATGAGTGATGTGGAGCATTTTTTCTTGTGTCGGTTAGCCATCTGGATGTCTTCATTTGAGAAGTGTCTATTCATATCTTTTGCCCTTTTCTTCACTGGATTATTTGTTTTTTTGGTGTTGAGTTTGATAAGTTCTTTACAGATTTTGGACACTAATCCTTTGTCTGATATGTAGTTTGCAAATATCTTCTCCCATTGTGTCGGTTGCTTTTTGGTTTTGCTGACTGTTTCTTTGCTGTGCAGAAGTTTTTTACTCTGATGAGGTCCCAATAGTTCATTTTTGCTTCGGTTTCCTTTTCCTCTGGAGATGTGTTGAGTAAGAAGTTGTTGCGGCCAAGTTCAAAGAGGTTTTGCCTGTGTTTTCTCCTCAAAGATTTTGATGGCTTCCTGTCATACATTTAGGTCTTTCATCCATTTTGAGTTTATTTCTGTGTATGGTGTAATAAAGTGGTCCAGGTTCATTCTTCTGCATGTCGCTATCCAGTTTTCCCAGCACCACTTGCTGAAGAGACTGTCTTTATTCCATTGGATATTCTTTCCTTCATTGTCAGAGATTAGTTGGCCATACGTTTGTGCGTCCATTTCTGGGTTATCTATTGTGTTCCATTGATCTGAGTGTCTGTTCTTGTCCAGTACCATACTGTCTTGATTACAACTTTGTAATACAGCTTGAAGACTGGGATTGTGATGCCTCCTGCTTTGGTTTTCTTTTTTAGGATTGCTTTGGCTATTCGGGTTTTTCTGGTTCCAAACAAATTTTAGGATTGCTTGTTCTAGCTCTGTGAAGAATGCTGGTATTATTTTGACAGGGATTGCATTGAATATGTAGATTGCTTTGGGTAGTATCGACATTTTAGCAACATTTGTTCTTCCTATCCAGGAACATGGAATGTTTTTCCATATTTTCGTGTTTTCTTCAATTTCTTTCATAATTTTCCATAGTTTTCAGTGTATAGATTTTTCATCTCTTTGGTTAGACTTATTCCTAGGTATCTTATGGCTTTGGTGCAATTGTAAATAGGATCGATTCCTTGATCTCTCTTTCTGTTGCTTCATTGTTGGTGTATAGGAATGCAACCGATTTCTGTGTGTTGCTTTTATATCCTGCAACTTTGCTGAATTCATGGATCAGTTCTAACAGTTTTTTGGTGGAATCTTTTGGATTTTCCTTATAAAGTATCATGTCATATGCCAAGAGTGAAAGTTTGACCTCCTCCCGGCCAATTTGGATGCCTTTCATTTCTTTGTGTTATCTGATTACGGAGGCTAATAAGACTTCCAACACTATGTTCAGTAACAGTGGCAAGAGTGGACATCCCTGTCCTGTTCCTGACCTGATGGGGAAGCTCTCAGTTTTTCCCCATTGAGGATGATATTAACATCGGGTCTTTCATATATGGCTTCTATGATCTCGAGTTATGATCCTTCTATCCCTACTTTCTTCAGAGTTTTTATCAAGAAAGAATGTTGTATTTTGTCAGATTCTTTCTCTGTATCTATTGAGAGGACCATATGGTTCTTGTGCTTTCTTTTACTGGTCTGATGAATCACACTGATTGTCTTGTGGATATTGAACAAGTTCTGCATCCCAGGTATACACTAACCCTTGGTTGTGGAATACACTAACCCACTTGGTTGTGGTGAATAATTTTTTTAATGTATTGTTGGATCCAATTGGCTAATATCTTGTCGAGGATTCTCACATCCATGTTCATCAGGGAAATTGGTCTATAGTTCTCGTTTTTAGTGGGGTCTCTGTCTGGTTTTGGAATCAAGGTAATGCTGGCTTCATGGAAAGAATTTGGAGGTTTGCCCTCCATTTCTGTTTTTTTGAACAGCTTCAAGAGAATAGGTGTTAACTCTTCCTTAAATGTTTGGGAGAATTCCCCTGGAAAGCCATTTGGCCCAGGACTCGTTTTCTGGCAAATTTTTGATTCGTAATTTGATTTCCTTACTGGCTATGGGTCTGTTCAAATTTTCTATTTCTCCCTGTTTCAGTTTTGGTAGTGTACATGTTTCTAAGAATTTGTCCATTTCTTCCAGATTACCCATTTTTTTTGGCGTATAATTGCTCATAATATTCTCTTATTATTGTTTTTATTTCTGCTGTGTTGGTTGTGATCTCTCCTCTTTCATTCTTGATTTTATTTATTTGGGTCCTTTCCTTTTTCTTTTTGATCAAACTGGCTAGTGGTTTATCAATTTTGTTAATTCCTTCAAAGAACTGGCTTCTGGTGTCTACTGTTTCTACTGTTCTTCTGTTTCTACTGATCTGTTCTACTGTTTTGTTGTTGTTGTTGTTGTTGTTGTTGTTGTTGTTTTCGATAGCCTTAAGTTCTGCTCTAATCTTTATTATTTCCTGTCTTCTTCTGGTTTTGGGTTTTATTTGCTGTTCTTTTTCCAGCTCCTTAAGGCGTAAGGTTAGGTTGTGTATCTGAGATCTTTCTTCCTTCTTAGGAAGGCCTGGATTGCAATATACTTTCCTCGTATGACCGCCTTTGCTGCTTCCCAGAGGTTTGGGGTTGTGGTGTTATCAGTTTCATTGACTCCCATAATTTCCTCTTTAACTGCTTGGTTAGCCCATTCATTCTTTAGTAGGATGTTCTTCAGTCTCCAAGTGCTTGTTACCTTTCCAAATGTTTTCTTGTGGTTGATTTCAAGTTTCATAGCGCTGTGGTCTGAACATACACACGGTATGGTCTTGATCTTTTCGTACTTGTTAAGGGCTGATTTGTGCCCCAGTATATGGTCTATTCTGGAGAACGTTCCATGTGCACTGGAGAAGAATGTATATTCTGCTGCTTTAGGATGAAATGTTCTGAATATGTCTGTTAAGTCCATCTGGTCCAGTGTGTCATTCAAAGCCATTGTTTCCTTGTTGATTTTCTGATTAGATGACCTTTCCATCGCTGTGAGTGGGCTGTTGAAGTCTCCTATTATGGTATTACTATCGATGAGTTTCTTTATGTTTGTGATTAATTGATTTATATATTTGGGTTCTCCCACATTTGGCACATAAAATGTGTACAATTGTTGCGTCTTCTTGGTGGATAGCCCCCTTGATTATGATATAATGTCCTTCTGCATCTCTTGATACAGTCATTATTTTAAAGTCTAGATTGTCTGATGTAAGTATGGCTACTCCGGCTTTCTTTTGTTGACCATTAGCATGATAGATGGTTCTCCATCCCCTTATTTTCAATCTGAAGGTGTCTTTACGCCTAAAGTGGGTGTCTTGTAAACAGCATATAGATGGATCTTGTATTTTTTATCCGTTCTGTTACCCCATGTCTTTTGATTGGAGCATTGAGTCCATTGACATTTAGAGTGAGTATTGAAAGATATGAATTTATTGCCATTATGATGCTTGTAGAGTTGGAGTTTCTGGTGGTGTTCTCTGGTCCTTTCTAATCTTTGTTGCTTTTGGTCTTTATTTATTTATTTATTTATTTATTTATTTATTTATTATTTTTATTTTTTTATTTTTTCTTTTCTCCCCTCAGAGAGTCCCTCTTAAAATTTCTTGCAGAGCTGGTTTAGTGGTCACAAACTCCTTTAATTTTTGTTTGTTTGGGAAACTTTTAACCTCTCCTTCCATTTTGAGTGACATCCTTGCTGAATAAAGAATTCTTGGCTGCATATTTATCTGATTCAGCACATTGAATATATCCTGTCTTTCCTTTCTGGCCTGCCAAGTTTCTGTGGACAGGTCTGCTGCAAACCTGATCAGTCTTCCCTTGTAGGTCAAGGAGTTTGTTCCCTTGCTGCTTTCATGATTCTCTCCTTTCCTGAGTATTTTGTGAATTTGACTGTGATGTGTCTTGTTGATGGTCAGTTTGTTGAATCTAATGGGATTCCTCTGTGCTTGCTGGATTTTGATGTCTGTGTCTCTCCTAGGTTAAGAAAGTTTTCTGCTATGATTTGTTCACACAATCCTTCTAATGCCTTTTTCTGTGTCTTCATCTTCTGGGATCCCTATGATTCTGATGTTGTTCCCTTTTAATGAGTCACTGATTTCTCTAATTCTTCAATTGTGTTCTGTTGCCTAAGTCTCCCTCTTTTTTCCTGTTTCCTTATTCTCCATAAGTTGCTCTCTGTATTGCTGATTCTCTGCTCTGCCTTATTCTTCCTTGCTTTCGTGGCATTCATTTGAGATTGCAGCTCAATTGTAGCATTTTATTTCATCCTAAATTTTACTTTTACCTCTGTAGAAAGGGGTTCTAATCTATTTTTGACTCCAGCTAATATTCTTATTATTGTTATTCTAAATTCTGGTTCAGACATACTTGCTTGTATCTGTTTTGTTTAAGTCCCTGGCTGTCATTTCTTCCTACTCTTTTTTTGGGGGCGGTGAATTCCTTCATTTTGTCATTTTGAAGGGAAAAAAGGAATTAATGAGCTAAAAAAACATTAAAATAAAAAAAATTAAAATTAAAAGTTAAACACATACACACAATCAAGTAAATGATGCTAGATCTTGGTGCGTTTTTGTCTGTGTGTTGAAAGGGGATTAATAGATTAGAGAAAAAAGGGGAAAGAAAAAAAAGGGAAATCTTTTGAAAATTTGAAAAAATTTATACTCTAAGGTAGAATAAAATGAAATGATGGAAGTAAAGTATAATTTGGAAAAATTTACACAAAAGTAAAAAATAAAATAGAAAACAAGAAAAATATTTTCAATAAAAATTGAAAATTCAATAATTTTTTTCTCTTTCTGTATTCAAGAAAAAGCAAAGAAACCAAAAAAAAAAAAAAAAGAAAGAAAATTGAGTAGATGGACCATCGAACAGACTTAAATACGATTGAAATTAATTCTTTTAACCCTAGAAGTCAAACTATGAAGTGGTTTATAGGTGTAAACTAAGCAGGTAGAGAGATTTATGTTCCTGAAGGGAAGGTTGGTCCAGTTGGTCTGGGCTTAGTGTAAAGGCTCCATTCTCCACTAGATGGTGCTGCTTAGCTTACTGGAGTGGATTATTGTGGCGTCTGTAGGTGTGTTTGTGCATGCACGGGAGCAGTGAAAATGGCGTCACCCAGCTACCCAGTCTCTAGTATAAGAACTCTGTTCTTCCTGATCAGCAATTGTGCACCTGTCCTTTGTCCTAGACTTCCATTCACTCCCCACTTTTTCACTGTCCGTGACCAAGCCCCAGGCAGCCCCTCCCTCCTGAGTTTTATCTCAGATGAGGCTGTTTTCCCAACCCCTCATTTCTCAGTGACTGTGGCTTTGACCCATTCTGCCCCTCTGCAGGAGGGCCTCACGGAGCAATGGCCAGGTTCCGGCCACACTCAGGAACATTTGCCAGATTGTGCTGCTCCCGATGCTCAGAGACTGTGGCTGGGTGAAAAAGTTCAGGCAATCGTGTAGCAGCAGCATTTCAGGGGTTATGGCAAATCACAACATGCATTTGGTACCAGGCTTCACTCCCAGTGACCTTGTTCCAGCACCAGCGAATGTGGTTGTTCTCGCAGGTCCACCATGGCTTTTGCCTTTCGGGGAGTCACACAGCTTCTAGCAGCTGTCCTCCCAGCAGGGGAACCGCCTCTCCCCATGGGGCCTGAAGACCCCAGACTTCACTCTGCTCCTGGGGATTCGCCCTTCTCACCAGAGCAACGCCAGGTATTGAGCTGCAGAATTTCAGACTCTGCGCTCCCCCTGTTTATAGAATCTTAATGGAATATAAACCCTCTCCTTTTTCCTTTCTCCCTTGTTAGTTCAGTGTCTGTGGCTGTTTCCACTTTTCCACTTTCTCTCCAGCTGCTTTAGGGGGAAGTGCTTTTCCTGTACTCTCCCGTGTCTCTGTCCTCTCTCCACAAGCAAAAACAGCTCTCTGCTCTCTGCAGCTTCTCTCTCCCAGTTCACCTCTCCGTGCCACATACCTGCAGAGTTCTGTGGTTCAGCTTGTGCAGATTGTTGTGTTTATCTTCAAATCAGTGTTCTAGGTGTGCAAGATAGTTTAGTGTTGATGTGGCTTTGATGTGTTTGATGGGCTCAAGACACAAAAAAAACTTCCATCCTATTCTGCCATCTTGACTTTTCCTCAGGAGTCCTACTGGTATATTTTATATTCATGATTGTCACTTGTTATACTTGTTTTTATGCATCTTGAGAAAAATCTGGTAAAATATTATCTCGGGGAAACATACCAGAGGTAATAGCGAAGCTCTCTTTTAAAAAACGTTATATTACTGGGGCACTTGGGTGGCTCAATCTGTTAAATGCCCAACTCTTGATTTTGGCTCAGTTAATGATCTCACAGTTTGTGGGTTCATACCCTGAGTCAGCATCCCCGCTGACAGCAAGGAGACTGCTTGGGATTCTCTCTCCATCTACCACTCCCTGGCTTGTGCACAGGTGTGTGCACATGTGCTCTCTTTCAGGAAAAAAAAAAACTTTAAAAAATGTTATATTACCAGTGCTCTGGGTGACACAGATTGTGACATGTGGGAAAATACGAAAATTGATGACTCTGTTGAAAGTGATTCAGAAGGAAGGAATTCTTCTGCAAGTGAAGAAATTTCAGGAATACACCTTAATAAATCAATTTCACTTATTTGTATGTACACATGAAAGTGACATATAATTTAAAATATCTGTTTCAATATGGTACAAGAGCTTCAATGGAATAACATAAAAATTCTAAATAATAGGAAAAGATTGTGACAATTTGGTAGCATTTTTTTTAGTGTTACATAAAATAATGGTTCATTTTACCAGTGCTGGCTTCTTAGATTAGATGAAATATCATATAATTCCACATTGGTTGCTAGCTCTCATCAAAATCCACTGAGTGGGGTCCTCTCTTACCACTCAGACCCCTCCTCTAGGACCTCCTAAGATATCTTTACAGTGTATCATTGGGTTTCCAAAACCCTACTCCAGCATGATTGTCTGTTCTGGTTGGTTGAGGCTGTTGCCTGTGAATGAATCTGCATTTGTGACAGGGAACATGGAAATGTTGAGCATCCACTGATGTTTAAAAATTAACTAATAGATGAGAATATATAACCAGAGCTTCTGTGAAAATGTTACAACTGTGTAGGGAAGGACTGTGCCACAGGATATTGATTCCTCAGCCCTCATATGGCACCAGAGCTCCTGAATATGAATGAATATTTAAATATTTAAAATTAAATGACATTTCATTTGGGTCTTTTGTAAGCCCAACAGCTTGACATTAATGTAAGCTTAATAAAATATCACTTTAAAAAGAAAACGGGGTGCCTGGGTGGCTCAGCCAGTTGAGCAACCAACTAACTTCAGCTCAGGTCATGATCTCAGAGCTCATGCGTTCAAGTCGCATAGTGCTTGCTGCTATCAGTGTAGAGCTTGCTTTCTATCTTCTGTCCCCCTCTCTCTCTCTGCCCCTTACCCTGCTCATGCTCTCTCTCTCTTTCAAAATATATGAACATTTTAAAAAAAGATAAATTTGCATACAAGATTCAAAGTACTCAGGAATTCTTCATCTTTAAGGTCTTAAAGATTTAGTGAAACAAAGAATTTAGTATATTTTGTGTTCTTACACAAAGGCAAATAAGACAACAACAATAAAAAAAAAATCCCCAAGCACAACATCTAGTAAAAAATGTCTCTTCATCAAGACACAAAGAGACCAACACATGATGAAATGTGGTCCAATAAGAGTAGTTGAGAATAAAACACAAATTTGCCAGGAAAGTAAAATTTTCCAACAAGGGAAATCATCACATTAATCTAGAACTTTTCATTCAAGATTAAGAAAAAGAACATTGTCAGAGGGTCTGGTCCAATCTAATAATCTTTACTGTGTAAGAAGTAATGATCAAAAAGAAGCACTTAGCTGTTTCCATAACCCTGTGTCAGAAATCATTCTATAAATCCACAGAAGGAAGTTGGAGTTTTATAAGGAGCTGACAGAACCCAGCTTTATAGTCATACTTGAGGAGATCAGAGGTAGATTTGGGCATTGGCAAATCCATGGAGCAAATCATGGCCATAAGGTACCCTAGCATTAAAGAAAATGTGACTTAGCCTTTCTTGTGATTACTATGTTTTCACTAAGCACATGGAGTAATTGGAAAAGACAGGAAAATGTGTCTTAGTTCATTTTTTTGGAGGCAAATGGATTTCCAATTCATGTAAATTGAAATGGTCAGAATAACAACAAAAATGTAATGTAAAACTATCATTGCCTGCTGAATGCAGAGCAATAGAGCAGCTGTCTGTGATCACAGAGGAGATAGCAAGTAAGAACTGTACTAGTATCTCTGTTAACAGCAAAATCTCACTAGCAAATACTGTCAAGTTTTAAAATCTGAACTTCATTCACATAGTAGAATACAGTTAGCATGCAATGGCACATGCAAGTAAAAGGAAATATTTTGATTTTTTGTACAATTAACTAAATGCAAATCTGCAGACCCCAAACCCTGTGCTTGCAATTGAATTCTCAGCTGAATGTGGAAATATAATTTTATGAAATAAACATAGAAAGACTTTTATGGTCATCAGGTCCCTGCAATTAATTTTATCCTATTCATTAGTTTATGTACTCAAAGTATATTTCATCCTAGGGAAAGGTTGCCATAAAACCATGGCAAAACAACCCAACCCAAAACAAAACCATACTCCATCCCTCTTTCCTTTCCATTGGAACAGGCTATCTGAGGTCTGTAAAGGAGAGGCAGAAAATGGCAACACTGACTCATCCATTAAACAGGTATTAGGAGTCTAATTAAAGCAAAACATTTATATTATCTCTAAACTATTATTGGCATAGAAGGCAATGTACTTTTGCGCTTCATAAGCAATGGTAATAGAAACTTCATTTTGGTGTTTTAATATAAGATGCTGACGCTTGAATATTTTCTGCCACCAACTCTACACAAATCTACATAAATCGCTTTATCTGATGTTACTCTTCCTTCTAATAAACTCATATTATTGCAGCATATGCCACAAGAATATCTTTGGACAAAATTTTGAGAGTGGCTAAAGAATAAACTTAAGAAAACCCTATTCATTCGTATTTACTTTTAAATATTTGTGAATTGTTCCTATCTTCAGATGGTTCAGAAACCGTAACTATATAAAACATATTTATGAGGAAGTCTAATGGTTACCCCTGATCCATCATCCTAAATCCTTCAGCCCTATGAGAGAGGGTTTAAAAACTTTAAAAAAATTAAGTAACTTCAGAATTACAGAAGAATTTTAAAAATAGAATGTAGAATATTTATATCCCCTTACCCAGCTTCACCTTATGTTAATATCTAACATAACCATGGAACATTCATCAAAATGGAGAAATTAACATTAGTAGAATACCATTTTTTCACTAACGTACTTTCCCCAGTATCTGAATGCAGTCCTTGATTCTGCATTGCATTTATGTGGCATGTCTCCTTGTACTCCTATGTTCTATGACAATTCCTCAGTCTCTTCTTATCATTCATGACCCTGATATTCTGAAGAACACTGCTCAGGCATTTTGTAGAATGTCTATCAGTTTGGGTTTATGTGATGTTTTCCCATGTGTAGACAGTGGTTATGGATTATATGAAAAGAATACTACTGAGGTGAAGTAGTCTTCTTCTTATATTGTATGGGTATGTGTATGTGTGTTGGTGGAGGGTGGGGGGGGGGTGGAGGTAATATCATCAACCACTGGCAACCACTGGCAACTGTTTTCTTCCCTCCCACCTTCCTGCATTTTCTCAAATGACATATAAATTGAATTGTACAATAGTTAGCTTTTTGGGCCTACCTTCTTTCCCTTCAAAATGTATTTAAGATTTATTCCTGTTATTGCATGAAACAGTAGTTGATTCCTTCTTATTGCTAAATAGTATTCCATCATATGGATGTACTACAGTTTGTTTATTCACTCATTGGTTGAAAGCTATCTGTGTTGTTCCCAAATTTTGGCAGTTATGAATACAGCTATTATAAGCATTCATGTACAGGTTTCTCTGTGCACATCATTTTCATTTCTCTTGGGTAGATAACTTGGAAAGGAATTGGAATGCACATTTTACTGTATAATAAACCTGCAAAACTTTTCCAGAGTGGCAGTGCCATTTTGCATTCCTATCAACAAGAGTTCCAGTTGCTCTTGATCTTTGTCAGCACTTGATAGTGTGGTATTACTTTTTTTTTAGACAGTCCAGTAGGGGCGTAATGGTATCACATTTAATTTGCATTTCCCAGATGGCTAATGATGTTGATATTGTATTACATGCTTATATGTCAACCATTCGTCTTCACTGATGAAAGATCTGTTTCATTTGAGACTTGTGTTGTGTCTGGTATAAATTTTGTGTTTATAAGTGCTCCTTGTGCCCTTCGAGAAAATATATATTTTGCAGTTGTTGAAATAAAATGTTTTCTGTGTTACTTAGCTGAAAGTAAGTATACCGTTCAAATCTTTCATATCATCACTAATCGTTTTCTGCTTGTACTATTTTATCAGCTGTTCATTCTATAAACTAAAGGGAAAGTTGTGTGAAAATCTCTAAATTTGATTGTTGATTTGTCTAGTAGTACTTTTACTCCCATCAAAAAAATTTTATATAGTTTGAGGATGTGGCATTAAGATTGGTATGTCTTTCTGTTGAATTGATGCTTCTTGAATTAAAGTCTATCTTTTCTATTATTAAATAGAAAATTAAATAATTAATAATTATTAATTATAATTATAATATAATATATAATATAATATAATTATAATACAATTATAATTATTTAATAGAATTGTAATATAATCATAATTATTTAATAGAATTAAATAATTCTATTATTAAATTATGGTTACTATTTGCAGAACATACTATTTTCCTATCATTTAGCTTTTAAGCATTTGTTTTTTTAATTATTTAAAGTAAAATATTTGTTTTTTAAATTAAAATTAATTTTTAAAATTAAAAATTTGTTTTTTAAAACTAAAATAGGTAGATCTAATCTCTTTTATCTGATAATTTTTATTTTTTTAATGTTTTTCGAAGTTTATTTTTAGGTTTATTTATTTGTTTATTTTGAGAGAGACAGAGAGTACAAGTGGGGGAGGGGCAGAGAGAGAGAGAGAGAGAGAGAGAGAGAGAGAGAGAGAGAAAGAATCCAAAGCAGGCTACATGCTGTCAGTGCAGAGCTCTATGAGGGCTCCAAGTCATGAACCATGATCTGAACCTAAATCAAGAGTTGGATGCTTAACTGATAACTGACAGAGCTACTCAGGTGCCTCTGATAATTTTTAACATTTTAATTGGTTGTACTTATTTACAATTATTGAAAATACTACTGCTTTTAGGTTTAAATATACTATAATGTGATTTTTTTTTTCTTTTTACCCTATGGTGCACTGTTTCTTTATTCCTTTATAGTTTCTATGTGTTTAGCAGTTACTTGTACTATTCTATTTATATTCCTGTATTGATTTTTAATCACTACCTTAGAGATTTTACAATATGCATCCTTGACATCTTAGGATTTAACTTGAATACGTTTATCATTTCTTTAACAATGTAAAACTTTTACTACTATTCACTCTGTTTATCCCCATTTTTTTTTTTCAACGTTTATTTATTTTTGGGACAGAGAGAGACAGAGCATGAACAGGGGAGGGGCAGAGAGAGAGAGGGAGACATAGAATCAGAAACAGGCTCCAGGCTCCGAGCCATCAGCCCAGAGCCTGACGCGGGGCTTGAACTCCTGGACCGCGAGATCATGACCTGGCTGAAGTCGGACGCTTAACCGACTGCGCCACCCAGGCGCCCCTGTTTATCCCCATTTTTGGGGGATAGCAACTCTTCATAATATTGTGGTCATGCATTTTACTTCTACATACATTATAAACTCTATAAGACATTATTATTATCATTTTACACAGTTAACTACTCTTTTATATTTCCTTATATATTTAGTATCATTTTCATTCAGCTTGAAGAACCTCCTTTTGTACCTCATAGAGTCCCATTCCACTGTCAACAAACTCTTTCACCTTTCATTTGGTTAAAAATGTTTGTATTTCACCTCCATTTTGGGAAGATATTAATTCTAAGTATGGGATTCTAGGTTGACATTTTTTTTAAAACTTTCAGCTCTTACAAAGTGCAATTACATGATCTCCTGAGTTTTACAGTTTTTCTAAAAATGTTTATTTATCTATTTTGAAAGAGAGGGAGAGACAAAGAGTGAGCACACAGGGGAGGGGCAGAGAGAGAGAATCCCAAGTAAGCTCCAACCTGTCAGCGCAGAGCCTGACTCGGGGCTCAGTGGCAGGACCTCGAAATCCTGACCTGAGCCACCAATATCAAGAGTCCCAACAGATGCTTAACCAACTGAATCACCCAGACACTCCTGACTTTTATAGTTTCTGACAAGTTAACCATGGCCTTACTGTGTTTCTTTGAAGGTAATGTCTTTTTCTCTGGCAGTTTTATGAATTTTTTCTTTGTCATTGGTTTTCAGCAGTTTGACCATCATGTGCTTAGCTGTGGCTTTCTTTGTATGTATTCTGGCCACAATTCTTTGAGCTTCTTTAATGGTGTCATTGTTAGATATATTCACCCAACACATGCATTTCTGGAAATTCTTAGAAATTATCTCTTCAAATACTTTTTATTTTCCATTCTCTGGTTCCTCTGTTTCTGTGCTTGTATTTTAGGTTATTTGACCCAGTCTCAGACTTTTACATTCTTGTTCTTTTCTTTGTACTTTTCTTCTGTCTATGATTCAGTTTAGACATTTTTTTTTTTTTACTTATGAGGTTACCATTTCAAGTGTGCTATTACATCCATTCAGTGAGTACTTAATATCAAAGACTGGATGTTTATTTCTAGAGTGCCCATTTGACTGTTTTTAAAGATTTCTGTTCACTACTGGAATTCTCTATATTTTTAAGCTATTTTGTCCATTTTTCCTTTCTTTCTTAAACATATTAATCATAGTTATTTTAAAGTTTTTTCTGGTTAATTCGAATATCTATGTTGCACATGGATTTACTTCTGTTATCTAGTTTTTTCAGTTATTACTATTGGTCACATTTTTATCGGCACTAGGCACATATCATTTTAAAAAACTATAATCAGATATTGCATATAAATGGACTCTAAAGTCTCTAAATGATATTGTTTTGTCCAAAGAATATTCATCTTTTCCTAAGTTAGGCAGAATGCATGAAGATCTGTCTACATCAACCCGTCAGGCACTGAGCTGAGTCAAGGCTGCTTTGCAGATAGAATCAGTCTGTCTATGATTCATCATGTTCTTTGGGTCTTACTTACCATCCTGGCCTTTTGATTGAAAGCCTGGAAGTTCTCTGTCTTCTCAGGGAAGACTAGTCAGATGTTTAATGCAGGGTTCTTTTCTCTAGAGGGACTTTTTCTTCTAAGTACTTCAAAATTGCGGGTGATTTCAGTTTGCCCGTTGGAATTTTCCTCCCTGCTCCCTTGGGCTCCTAATTTGCTGTAACATATATCAAATATCCACAGTGAAACTGGCCATGCATGTGGGGTTCTTCTAGAATCCAAACTGCCACACTGACCCCAATAACTATCAAAACCTCTGCTTGTTTCTCTTTTCCCAGTAGAATCCCTCTGCCTGGACCAAGTCTAATTCACAATCTTTGCCCAGGATCAGCAAATGTCTCAAATAAAATAGGCAGCAATCATTAGCTTATGTAGGAAATATCTATCCTTTTCTGGAATTTTAGTTTTTCTAATTCTTCTTGCTTCCACAGCTTTTCAAACTTTATAAAATTCACGACTTTTCCACTTGTTCCTCTCAGAATGTTGACCTGTCCTGGTCTCCTTACACTTTTTCTCAGAAGCAGAACCCATTTCTCAGAATTTCTGAACTTTGAACAGATTCAGATTAGTTTCTGAAATATGACTGAAGCTGAGGAAGTCAACCTCAAAGGTTATTAATGGTGAAAAGGATTTTCAGCAATGTAGAGAAAGCCTGTTTACTGTGAAATAAATGAAGAGTCCACATACAGACAGTGACCGAGTCCTGATAGTGTTCCAGGATGCTGATTGTTCCCAGGGCTCATCTGATTCCTTCAGTGCCCAAAGCTTGATGGTTCAATTCCTCTTTTGATTTTGAGGGACTCCGCTCTCCTTGAAACAAATGCCCTCCTTTGTTTTGAAGTATGATTACATTGGTTTGCCATCACTTGCAGAAGTCTGCCTTTTACTCTACATTATTAAATGTGTTAACACAAATAATACTGTGGTTATTGACATTATCAAGGTTTTTATTTTTATAGTTTAACCTAGATTTTCCTACTTTGCAAAAATTATCACAAGCTGTGGCATCTTCCTGCATGCAGGTGCTTACCTGACATAGTTTCTGATCCTTGTATAATGTGATGCTTCTAATCTTCAGGGACTAACCTTGGAAATCACATAGCCAAATGCATTAGATGTGTATATAAAATAAGAAGAAGTCTGATCTGAAAGAGGAGGAGCTCTAAAACTTTGCATAAAGTGCAAAAGTTTTAGTACATTGGAATTTAAATTTATTTTTGCGTATATTCTTAGTTTGGACAGGTGCTTAGTGGATTAACTTACTGATTCCTGGTTGATTAGATCTGAATAATTTTCTCATTGGCAATAGGTCTCTTTTTCTTTGGTGAGTTACTAAATCTTAGGGGGGGGGATCAATATGTTATACACATGGGGAAAACAATTCAATTTTTCAGGTCATTTTTCTGATATTTAGACTAATGTGGTTAAAAATAGAGAATAGTGACTGTCACTGTATTTAACACATTCCATTCATACAACTTTTAAAAAGCGTTAATTTGTTTTGCTCTTTAATGTGTGTGTGGTAGGGTGTGAAGGAAGTGTTAAGGATGAGGAGACAGGGAAGGAAAAGGAAGAAGGAAAAGAAAAAACGTAGATAAAATAGAAAAAATAAAATCACACCCTGAAGGTAACGAATGGGGCCAGGAAAGAAAGTTTCTTGAGAAAGGATTTAGCCTGATTTCTGTCTGGGCTGTGGACTTCAGAATATGGGGTGTGTGCTTACCTACCAGGTCTACTTTGGAAATGATGATTAGCTGGTTAAACATAATCATGGTGTACAATCTTCTACCTGACATTTAGCACCATCACCACCCCCAGAAAAATTTGAAGGCAACTATCAGATTCTTCTGGAGACTTAAATTAGCAGTGAACAGTGATTCTACCTCACAGATGAGATGAGATAAAGTCACAGGATTAATAGGGCTACCAGCACTGACCTGCATGGCTAGCTCAGTGTAGACTACTGGTAAAGAGTTGGACTTTGAAATTAGAGAGAGTTGGGTTTGAAAACCAATTTTATCACCTATCAGCTGTCTGACATGGCAAATTTACTTGAATTCTTTAAGCTTCAACTTCGTCCAGAAAATGAGTAAGATGATGACAATTCCTAGAACTTTCATAAGAATTAAATGAAGGAACACATGTGCAACCTGTAACATGAGGCCTGGCACATAGTGCTTAAGAAAGGCTAATGATTATTATTCATGAGTTATAGGTGAAAAAACAATCAACCAGCTTGGCCTGTTTTTGTTTTGTTTCTTGTCTGTTTGTTTGCAAGACTGAAACCGATCCCACAGTAATGCAATTTCTCCTAGTTTGAATGAGGCAAAACCCAATTTCTATCGCTTCTTTCTTTAGGCCACTTTCGTTCACCTCACTGTTAAATTCTTTTGTGTGATTTTTCTGGAGAGACTTCATCCTGAATAGAGGTGCCTAATGATCTGCCAAATTAAGACAGCAAATTGTTTCTAAGTTTGGTGGACTCATTGCCATCGCATTTCATCCAAAGGTTTATTATTGCCAAATGCCACTGTTCGTCCAAAAGGAAAAATTCAACGTCTCCTTCCCTGGCAATCTCCATTTATATTGTTTCAAGCATGAGGTTAGAAATTTTCATCTAAGACCTACATCTTCAGCCAGGAAATATGTGATTGAGACTTCAGTTGAGAGCTAGCTCTTCTACTAGCTGGAACTAGGCCGACTTTGAACCAGCAGTAACCTACTTGTTGGGGATGTCTGTTCCAAGTAGCAAAGTGGCTGCTATTACAGAGACAGGAATTAGAAAGTGTCTAAATTATGTATACTTGCTCTATTTTTTGCCATACTCTTCCTTCACTATAGATACACAGTATTTGTATCCACCTATAAACACATAACAGAGCTACTAATTCTCTGGGATTAATATACGTCAGTCTAGAATTAAGGAACTAAAGCACCTGGTTTTATTATTTGGCATTAAAATTCCCTTATGAAGCACAAAACACATTAGTACCCTGACACAGATACCTTGTCAAAGGCCCAATGTGGTCCCAGTGAATATGGAGAGGAGCTAAGCCTCAGAGGGTTTGGTAACCCCCCGAAGGTGTCTGGCAAAACTGTATGTATACATCTGTAGGTTTGTATATGTTCATCTAAACGTTTCCATGGTTCCGTGAAACAAGACCTAAGTAAGGCTTGTATTTTCATTACTACCAATATACTTTTTAAGGAATAGTTTAAGTTACTGGAGGAAATACAGGAGGAACCAAGAAACAGGCTACCACTCCCACACATGAGAACGTTGTACAGAGCTCTAGTCTCTTGCTGCCTATTTCCTGTGTGGGAGTTTAAAGCCAAAAAACAAAAACAGTGGCCATAGATGGAGGAAGCAGGACTTGCAAAAAGGAGCTTGCCAGGTCCCCACACGTTGCGGTTAGGGGTTGGCTGTGGATTTTTCAAGTGGTGGGGATGGAGAGTGTGAGATTGCATTTTCCTTTATCAAAGGAGCAAAGCGACAAGAGCTTGAGCATTCTGGCTTTTTTATTGCAACAAAGCAAAGATTAACTTACAACTGCTGTCTATGCTCCGGTGCCCAAAGCTCTCTTAACAGCCACTTTCTGGAAAATGCAGGGAAGACTCTGGGGATGCTGCAAGCACGACCTAAGTGCCCCGCCTTTGGCTGGCTGGCTGGCTCCCAGCCAAGACAGCGCTGAGTTGCGGCAAGTGTATCAGGTGTGGTTTCGTGGAGGTGGAAGGAGCTTCTCTTCACAGCATTAGGTCTAGCTAGCGCCGCGCTGCAAACTTCCAAGCCTGCGCCTCTCAATTCCCTGCATCAGCCAAACCTTTCTCGCGTAGGCAAAGTCTCTTTGAGAGGAGACTTTTCGCTGGTCTCTCCACAGCTCACCGCCACGGTCAGGCTTTGCGTCTGAGCACAGGCTTCACTCCGTTATCCTCTACCTCCTCAGCTTCTGCTTGAGGTCCACCGCGTGGAGCACACTAACTTGCAGTCTCAGCTGCTCGGCCAAACAAAAGCTTATTTCGACCCAAATAACCTTTGCTGCAGTCTACTTCCCCATCTCGATCTGTTCCAGCTCGTTCCCTCCTTGCCCTCTGGCTGAGTCTGTGTGGGTTGTTTCCCGCTAACTTGGAGGGAACATCCTCCCTGCGCTGCTGGGGACTGCAGAGTGGGCACGTGGATTGTGCCTAAGGGCCCCTCCTCTATGGGGGAGGCCCAAGCAGAGGGGACTTTAAAAGTTCCCTGCTCTCCTGAGTGTTCCACACACACGTACCCCTGTGTGTTTTATATGTTTTGAAGCACTAAAGGAGTGAGTGAAAAGAGGGAACCAAGATAACGAAATGGCGTTCTCCACTAAAC
Source organism: Felis catus (assembly GCF_018350175.1). Taxonomy (NCBI): domain Eukaryota; kingdom Metazoa; phylum Chordata; class Mammalia; order Carnivora; family Felidae; genus Felis; species Felis catus. The sequence goes on along the minus strand of NC_058372.1, from coordinate 69,443,295 downwards.
TCTGCCTCATTCCCCTCTGTATGATGGCTTGGTGTGTCCACGCAATTCTTAACCAAAGCCTAGAAAAATCAAACTCCGCCCACAGGTGGCAGATTCCACCAAGGGTTCTGGACTCCGCGAAACAGTGAACGAGTGGCTGGGAGAAAGCCACAGGTTCCTTACCTCGCTAAATCCAAACCCTAGAAGGAGCAAGTGGTTTTCTCCTTTGCACGCTCCTGGAGAAGAAATTTAAACAGGAAAGGCTGCCTGCAGCTTGGTAAAATTCCTCTCCGCCTTCCTCCGCTTCGCATCCTTCCAACAGTTCTCCTAATCTTGCCGCTCCCTTAAGATAGCAGGAAAATAGTTTGCCGGCACACCCCCCCAACGGCAACCACACACACTTTGCTCCATCCTGGCCAACGCCCCCACCTAGTGGTTTAGGCTTGCCTGTTTTGCTTTCCTCAGCTGTGATTTCTAAGAGAGTGCTGCAGTTTGGGGGGGAAAAAATGAAGTCTATTTAGGCGCCTGATGTGGGTGGGTAGGATGGGAGGATGGGTAGGACCCCTTAACGTGCTGTGCAAATGAGGCTTAAGGTTAGCAGAAGCAATGCTGGGTGCTAGGGACAGGAGAAGAGGAAAGAGAAGGTTTTCTTTTATCTCCACCTTGGCTCCTGCAACCCAGACAGCTTCCAGAGGGTATTTTTGGAGAGCTGCTGCCTAAAGGAGTACCCTCACTCTCAATGCAGGAATGTACTATTTTCTTTATAATACTTACCGCAATATGAAAGTATGTTAATCATTTGCTTGTTTGTGTGGCTATTGTCTATCTGCCTTTTCTAGAATATAGGCTATTTGAAAACTGGGTCTGGGTATACCCCATCATACCCCTGGTGCCTAGAATTCCTAGCACAGGGTAAGCACTCTATTTTTGCCTGTTTTAGGGAATATGAAATTAAGAGAACTTGGGTCAGTGTTGTGTCACCTTGGGTAAAAAGTTCTTCTTTCAAAGACTCTTAATTATTCTTCTAAACTCAATGGTGGATGAAATAATCTTGGGCTCTAGACTGAATAATTCTCTTTAAAATATGCTTACACTTAACCTGGTAAATTCTCTTACGATGTTGTGTTCATTGAATGCATTATACCCACTAAACACCGAGGTAGGTGCTAGAAACTCCTAGTTGGGATCACTTAGCTCTGAGGGCTGAAAGTACATTGCTCTTTCCTGGTGCTTTTCTGTAAACTTTCACAGACTGGTACTTGTACCATACATTTGTTTCGGTTACAGTTGGAGGGGGGAACTGAGCAGCAGGGAACTGCTGAACGTCATGGGACCTGGGAACTGGTATTGCTTGGTGCCACATTTGGCTGATACCCTGATGTATTTGTTGAGGGCAAAAAAGACACACTGGTGCTGATGGCCCCAAAACACGTTTTTTTTTTCCTTTTTCTTTCTTTCTTTCTTTCTTTCTTTCTTTCTTTCTTTCTTTCTTTCTTTTTTTTTTCTTTTGAATTTTGTTGACCTCCTTTCTCGAGGGCTGTGGGAGGGAAGGTGCTTACTGTGAACTGTTTTCCAGAGGCATTGAACTGCTGAGCGGCTGGCTGGAGAGGGAGAGAGGAATGGAAGGTTTAATTTCACAAATGGTAGGCTTCTGTTTGTGATACTTTTACATGTTTGTAGACAGTGTAGACAGCTTTCTGTCCGCCTGTTGACCCACAGTTAAAGGGAAGGGACTGAATGGAAAGCACAGACTCCTAAAACCAGATATGAAATTAATAGTGCGTATTGTACCAAGAGTTAAGTAGGACTTGAAGCCTGAAGTTTAAAATGCACTATTGGCCATTTCCTTCTAAGGCGATATTACTGGCGCCTCCTTCTAACCTGGGTGTGGTCCGAAGGGCTGGATAAAATTCCTGAGTGGAGAGGTCAGAGCCTGGGGCTGGCTCCACCTAGCACTGGCCTGCTGTGGTGTGGGTGCTTAAGTGGAAGCCCAGGAAGGGACGCAGGGAATGTGCCCGGGTTGAAGCCGTGGATCTAACTGGAGGGCCGCACTGCAAGCTTCGAAGGGGACAGAGGCAAGGACAGGACGCCCTCATCCCCATTCCTGGCCAGAACTGCGGAGTCTGGGTGTCAGGATTGGGAGAGGGGCCAGAAGATGGGTAGTGGGGAGAGAGGGCGGTAGGACCCGGAGGGAAGCTTCCTTACCCGGGGAGGGAACCAGGCGGGAGGAAAGGAGGGGCGGGGGAGAGAGAAAAGGGGAAGGTGATGGGGAGCGGGCGCCCGCACTTGCCGAGCAGCAAGAGTTGCAAGGCTAGGGCAGCCCGGACCTGGACTCTATAAAAGGAGTCCATCTGCTGTGCCGCTCACACGCTCCTCCGGGACTGGCGCACGCTGCGTTCGTCCAGCTCCCTAAGACACCTGCCCCTTACCCGCGTGCCGCGCCAGGTCCCCCAGACCCGTGCACCCAGCAGCATGGCTCCAAGCGGTGCCAGTGGGTCCGAGGTGATGGTGGCAGTGGCGGCGCGTTGCGGGCAGCCGCAGCCACAGCCCCAGCCCCCGAGTCCCCCTTCTTGCGGCCCCGTCTCCGCGGGGCAGCTAGCCGGAGTGGCCAGCGCGTGAAAAGAAGGGAGGGCAGAGCTCCGGAGCGAGGCGCGGCGCAGCGCGGCTCCCAGACTTCACCCCACCCAGCTCTGGCGGCCAAAGCAGCCGCAGGAAACTGCCCGAGTCTGGGGAGGGGGCGGGAATGCAAGACCAGGACTCCTGGCTGGCCTGCCAGCTTCGGTCTCAACAGCCAGGAAACTCTTGCGGGCCGATTCTGCAGATCAAGGAGCGCCTGGGTTAGGAGACTCAGCCCGGAGCAACTGGGGTAAGAGACCCCACCTGGCTGATGCTCCCTTCTCAAACAATACATCACCCTCCGCTACTAGACGCCTTGAGTAGGATCCGGAGTGGAGCTGGGCTTGGTGGGCCAGTCCTTAGCAACCCAGGGCTAAGACGGGGAGTGGAGAGGAGCAGGCAGAGCCGCGGCGGCAGCGCCCGGCGCACTGGAAGTGCAGAAGACGCGCTCGTCTGCCTAGGCTGCCGCACCCTTGACCTCTAGTTTCAGCTGGGAATCTGGGTGGAGGAATAATTGAGAATCCCACGGCACTGACTAGCAATCGAGAGACAAGACTGTGGTCTCCTCCGCGGTCCTTCCGCCCTTTCCCTCGTTCGCTCCATGCCCGAGAGCTGCGCTCCAGAGCCGTGTAGAGGAGAGACATGGAAGAAACCAACACTCATTGCGCCCCACCGCCGCCCGCGGGCTCCCAGACCGGGGTTTCTCAAGCCAACCTCTCCTCCGCTCCCCCCAATTGCAGCACCGAGGGCTATATTTACCAGGACTCCATCGCCCTGCCCTGGAAAGTACTCCTGATCCTGGTGCTGGCGCTCTTCACCTTGGCCACCACGCTCTCCAATGCTTTTGTGATTGCCACTGTGTACCGGACCCGGAAGCTGCACACCCCAGCCAACTACCTGATCGCATCCCTGGCGGTAACCGACCTGCTCGTATCCATCCTGGTGATGCCCATCAGCACCATGTACACGGTCACCGGCCGCTGGACGCTGGGCCAGGTGGTCTGCGACTTCTGGCTGTCGTCGGACATCACCTGTTGCACAGCTTCCATCCTGCACCTCTGTGTCATCGCCCTGGACCGCTACTGGGCCATCACGGACGCTGTGGAGTACTCCGCTAAAAGGACTCCCAAGAGGGCCGCGGTCATGATCGCGCTGGTGTGGGTCTTCTCCATCTCCATCTCGCTGCCGCCCTTCTTCTGGCGTCAAGCCAAAGCCGAGGAGGAGGTGTCGGACTGCAGGGTGAACACCGACCACATGCTCTACACAGTTTACTCCACGGTGGGCGCTTTCTACTTCCCCACCCTGCTCCTCATCGCCCTCTACGGCCGCATCTATGTGGAAGCCCGCTCCCGGATTTTGAAACAGACGCCCAACAGGACCGGCAAGCGCCTGACCCGAGCCCAGCTGATAACCGACTCCCCCGGGTCCACGTCCTCGGTCACCTCCGTTAACTCCCGGGCTCCTGATGTGCCCAGCGAATCCGGGTCCCCTGTGTACGTGAACCAAGTCAAAGTGCGAGTCTCTGACGCCCTGCTAGAGAAGAAGAAGCTCATGGCCGCTAGGGAGCGCAAAGCCACTAAGACCCTGGGGATCATTTTGGGAGCCTTTATTGTGTGTTGGCTGCCCTTCTTCATCATCTCCCTGGTGATGCCTATTTGCAAGGATGCCTGCTGGTTCCACCTGGCCATCTTTGACTTCTTCACGTGGCTGGGCTATCTCAACTCCCTTATCAACCCCATCATCTATACCATGTCCAATGAGGACTTCAAACAAGCGTTCCATAAACTGATACGCTTTAAGTGCACAGGTTGACTTGTCAGTTGCAGTGGGGTAGCCTAAGCGGCCCTTGGGGACCATGTTGTGTCTGGTTCCACAGGTAGGTCCACTCTTCTTTCACTGTTACTGGGTCAGATTGAGGCTCTGTCTTCTGGGCAAGGGCAATGGATCCTGAGAAGCCAGGACAGCCCTGAGAGAGAGAGAGAGAGAGAGAGCGAGCAAGCGAGCGAGCTCTGAGAGGAGAACTGTTCAAACTAAAGGTAGAGCTTCCCTGCGGAGGAGGAAGCTCACTTCCTCCCCTCACACCCCAGGTCCAGCACTGACCCTGCAGCAGCCAATCATAAGGGAGGGTTGTAACTTTAAAAATCAATGATGGAAGGGGGATCTTTGCCCTGCTTTGGTATCATGGATCATGCCCTCCCTCTAGAACCGGTGGTACTTGTAGTTGTCTGAATCCTGTCTGAGACAGATCTACATACAGCCTGGCAGTACTTGAACTAGAAGCCTGATACCCTTTGTTTTGGGGAGAACTTTGTGTTTCAGCTTCATTTAAGAAGAGTTACTTTGGCATCTTTCAGTCTTCACTTTCTGTTTATTTAAACTTGGTTGGAGAAACTTGTGGATTTGGTGCTTCAAACCTTATGTGTGGCTTGGATGATGCAGAGAAACCTTGAAGAGTTTAACAGCAAAATTCTGATGTTAAGATCTCTATTTTTATTATAATTGAAACTATATGGGGTGGGTGGGGATGGGAGATGGGAAGGATTAAACTGAGAACCAACACCTATGGTTGTTTGTTTTCTGCAGATCTGTAATTTTTTTAATTCCTATTTAGTGATTGTCAAACCACACTAACAACTCAAACAAAGCATTACGTGTGCTAGTGCCAAAGTCTGCAGATTGCTTTATTTTCCTCCTAATTTTATGTACTTGTCATTTTACACATTTAAATCCTCATAAATGAAGAATACAATGGGTGATTCAGCCCAAGCTGCTGCTATATTTCTTATTAATGCAGTCGATTAAACTGATGGCTATTAGATATATACTGCTCCTTAACAAGAAAGGTATGTTTATTCCTTAACCAATCCAGTGAGATGTGAAGGAGACTGATAAAATAAAAATGGTTCTTCTACAATTAAGGAATGGGGGGGGCAATGGGAGGATGTATATTTTGACTTGTAAAAAATCTTAAATGCATGAGACTTTTTTCTGATAGTCATTTACATTCTCCTTCCCATCTGTAATTCCTTTGTGTGCCCATATATAAAGTAAGAGAACCACCTCCTTTTTCCAAAAATCTTCAAAATACAGTAAGAAAGAACCCAAAATCTATGTTAAAGGAAAAAAAAAAAAGCCAGAAACTTGTTTTCCCTTGTTACTGAAGTTTGGTTGGGAACAAAGATTACTAGAAAATGACATGCAAGGACTTTAGAAAAGCTTAGAGATGTTAACATGGAGCCTGTTTTTTCCTATAACTCATGGAACCAAACCTCAGATTTACTAGGCAATCAGGAAAATGACAAGCTTTTGAACCTTGGGAATTTGTCACCGACCTGATACCTCAATGAATATATTATCAGTAATACTTTATATTTATATGTCTTTTCAAATTTCAATAATGCTTAGTTGTGATACCAAATTCACTCTGAGGCCTCTCCAACACAGGGCAAGATTACACAACAAAAGATGAAAAATGCATTATCTAAATAAAAAGGAGTAGCCCTGAAGGATCATCTGCACAGAAAACAAAATATGTATGTGGAGCATTTTGTATGCCAAAGAAGATTTACACTCCATTCTTCAGAGAGCTTTCTGCAGTGTGATACCTTTTGTCTGCAGAAGCAAGTTGTCTTTGTAAAATGGATTCCTTCCCTGCTTGAAGCTCCCCAGTCCAGACTCTCAGACAATAGATGTATTGAGCTGAAGTACACTGTTTTCCTACTGTGCAGATCTTCACTCTGGGGTAATGACTCTTGAAAATACACTATTCAAAAGTTCACACATAAACTAAGTAAAAAGGGGAATTTTGATCAACATTTACACCTGCCGTTGGAGTAAAATAAAATTTGAGGCATTGGATAATCCCTATGTTTCTGTTATATCCCCCAGGTTTTTGTTTGTTTGTTTTGTGACATTTCTCCTATGGAGAAATCTAGCTTACTATTGATTGGAATGTGCATACAGCACAGTATTTGTGTTTATGTTATTAATATGTTTGTCTTTTGTCTATGCAGCTGTGTTTTCTTTGGGCCTAAGAAACAATTAAGCCAACTTCTAGGAGCCTGAGGGGGAAAATTAATTGAAATAAATAAATAAATTGAAACTTGCAAATGAGTTCTTTCTAGGGAACCTACAATGATTGTGTCCTCATATTAACAAAACATGGTCAATTTAGTCACATGGACTGTTTGCCATTTGTAGATTACCCACTTACAGTTTTGCTTCATTATTTGGCTGAATTGACTGAATTTGGGGCATATTGTGTGCAGTAGAAGCTTGCAAACCCTTGTAGTTATACGAGATCTAGACTCATCATCCAGCATCGCATATGATAATGCAAAGTGTATCATTCATCCCAGGGATATGTAGTTAACGACTGTTACACTCCTTCTCTGTTACTGCTGCCTATAGCATTGTTTGTTCATCAACTAGACATATGGATTTTTTGCAGAACATAAAATGGGAGATGGAAATGTTCAACTTGTATAGAAATGAAAATACGTCTTCATTGGCTGTGGTAACAAATAACATTTGCCATATTGTTTAATTGCACAAAGATTCACACAAATATATGAATGTATACTCATTCAAAAATACCAATGTTGTCTTGTGTTTCTAGCAATTTTAGAGTTTCCTTTAAAAAAAATGGACACGGTACCCATGAATAATGGTTATTGAGTTCAACAAATTTCCTACAGAACAATATTCTTCACTTTTCCTATTATCTTAGTTTTATCTTCTTTAACCAGGAAACCCTGTGAGGACTATAATTCATGCAAGCAGTAAAATCTCAGATTATGTGTATTTGATGGAGTTGCTGTAACTAAAAATTGCCTTTGGTATTCCACCTTTCAACAAATGTGTAATTGGAAATGAAATTTCAGAGAATAATGAAATAAAGTCCTTTTCGTGCTCAAAAAAGGAATGGGTAGTGATTCTATTCTTTTGGAAGGATTAGTTCATTGGATTCTGGGGGACATTGAGGACTTTGAACCTTCAAGAGAGAATAATTGATGATAAATGATACTGTGGCGGACTGGCAAGTACAGCCACAATTTGGGGGATTTCGTTTGTAGAAGAATTTAAAAAGAATTAGGCAGATTGTGCTCTCACATTCTGCAAAAGAGGGTAAGTCAGATGCACTATCACTAGAATTTTCCAGATCTGTACTTTTAGGGGGAATGTTGTGTCTAGGTAGGTAGTGAGATGCCAAAGTACTGCATGGTGCTTGAAATGCAGGGGTATAAGCAAACTTGGGGAAACGTAAGAGGTGGAGACTGAATTATATGAACACCAGAGAAGTAGACAGAAAAACAGCTTTTGGAATCAGAAAGTCCTAGGTTTGAATTGCAAATAGAGCATAGGATAGCTTTGTGGCTCTCCTCAAATGCAGCCTGCTTGCAATTGGTTGCAGGAACCTATGCATGTAAGGCACCTATCAAAATACCTGACACTTCTTTGGCTTCTCAGAACATGTACTTCCTCTTTAGCCATTATTTTCTTGCCTCCTGTAGCACCTGTAGCATAGAACAACTGAGAGCTCTTTGAGAAAGATTGAACTGGGGAGGATGAAGCTAGCCTGAATGGAAGAAACCTGGCTACACTGGAAATGACTGAGGTTAAGAGTCTTTCACACTTACCCACTTAGGCTGGTGAAAAATAACCCCAAGGGCTAAAGGACACATGAAAGATGGTTTGCAGTGGCTTTAATGGCCAAAAGGAAATTGCCAACTATTTCACTTCCTATAGCATCCTCTTATTCACTTTTAAACTCTTCTTCCTTTTCTTTGTCTAGCGATTTCCCCAGAGTCCAAAGACCCTCACCACATCTACATCTTTTCTCAGTGTTTCATTTTCCACTTTTCTGCTTTTTTCTTACCCACGAAAAGCCATGATAACCAGTGATAACGTGTTGATCTAATGTTCTTATTTTAGCTCCAGAGGGCTGATTAGGCAGCCCAGCGTTTTTATATATATAAAAAATTGTTGATTCAAATTAATGTGTAATTAGTGGAGGCAAAAGCTTTTAACTGAGGCATTCACTGCAATTTTCAGAAGGAAAGAGGTTGGCAGGGTAAGTGGGTGGGAAGTGAACCTTCTGTGCCCTTCATCAAGGTCCATCCTTGAGCAGTCCACCAGGGGGCAGAGTGCCGCTGAGTTGTTTCCAGGATTCAGGTGCTCACCATACACAATCTCTAACTTCTTCTTGGACACTGCAAATGGTATTGACTTCTCTAGGCCCATAGAAATGAAGATCCATGAAGCAACAGAGAGGGGGCTTATCATTTATTTAAAATAGATTTTTGGGAACTTCAAATTCAGGCAGAGGATCCCTAAAACAAACCTAAAATTTTTCTTCATATATGCAAAGTCAGTTATTTTCTTCTTCACCTCTAGTCCTGGGAAATGCTAAAATCTTAGTAGTTAAGACATTATGGCCATTGATGAACATGGCAATGGGTGAGTTCAGAGGTTAGAAGACAAAGAATTTATATTCAAATTAAAGAGAGCTAATTCTTAGGTGTGTCTTTCACCACTACGGTTTTTCTCACCACTGTGTTTTTCTTTTCAAAATTTATTGGTTTGAGGTTGATATATCCATAGTTCAGAGGTAGAACATTTGTCATTTATCATTTAAAGAGAGGGTTGTTTTTTGGCACAGAAGTTAAGGTGTACTTGTATGTCAGTTTTTCCCAGAGGACAGACTTTAAAGTCTGTGTAATTTTGGCATTTACTTTAAAAAGAGGCATAGATAAATGTGACTATCATCTTATGTATCACAAACATAAATTTCTGTGTCAGAGAAAGGATCATATAAAATGAGAAAACAGGTTACATTTTTGCCATTCCCCCTTCACTGTTGCTCCCAGCATTTTCATTATCCCCAGTGGGGAGTTTCCTATGCGCCATTTCACACATCTGTCAGCTAAATCTGACTTTCAAAGTCAACATCCACATTTTAGGATTATACTAGTGTTTTCAGTATTCCCTGAGAGAGAGCCAGTTCCTGGAGTTGAGTCAGCTGACACAGGCAAAGACTTCACACTATTCCCGGTGTAGTCTGTAAAAGAAAATGCCCATTTCTTTTGACTTATTAGTATATATTTCAAAAGATAAGAAAAAGCCTTTCCAAAACTACCACTGCATATCTATGTAACAAAAATGTCTTTATAATATTTCCTGTATCTACAGTGAACAGATGGTGATATAGGGATCCATTTATGGTAAATGCTTAAATGAATCTACACACAGCTTGCTTCAATGATGCATGAAGGCATGACTCATATCCTCCCAGACTCTGTGGGAACATTCCACACATTGGCCTCTGATTGGTCATTCCATATTAGAGTAACTAGATTTCAGGATATCTCTTGCTCACAAGTGTGGTGATGGGACTGCAGTGATGGAAGAGTCCACAAAGGGTAGGTTACTTGGTGTGGGAGTTGTGCCCAGGGCACTTTTGCATACACATCTGGTTGTCTCTTCTAAGTTTATCTGCTAATCTGGTTTGTGATCATGTGTAGACTTGCAATGCTGACATCATTCATCAATCTACCCTTATTTCATTGAATTGTCTCAATAGGTTCAGCATTAGGCTGATGTGATTTTGGGGGAAACACTGTTTTGGCTCTTTATCTCGCCATCCCAGTATTGCCTGCCTGTAAGGTCCTTGAGTGCATTCTCTTTTCCCCTGCCCCTCAGAGTCTTTCCTACAGAGTGTAGCATGTTGGGCTAATCACACAGTGGGAAGTTTGCCATGAGGTTACTGGCATGAAGGCCCCTAGCATGTTGGTAGGTTTAAAATGCAATAGCAAGTCTTTGAAGTCAGAAAGACCTGAGTTTAAATCCATGTTTTGCAACCATGAACAAGTTCCTCTGTAAAGGTAATAATACATACCTTTATGTTTGCAGGGAAAAATTAAATGGAATAATGCAATTGTTTTCAACCTTGGCTTTACATTGGATTCATCAATGGACCTTTAAAAAAATCTTTGCTCAGACTCTACCTCAGACTAATTAAATTATATTACTTGGAGTAGGGTCTGAAATTCTTATTTTAAAAATTCTGTTTAGGTAATCACAATGTTTGGTTATGCTGTGATCCACTAGGAATATGTATATAAAGCTTTTGGAGCAATACTTGGCACACAGAGTACCTGTGGGTGTGAAAGGGGCCCCTGAATGAAATGGCAAGTCAAGTGGATTTGGTTTTCCGCAGTGGTACTTCTCAAAATTTAATGAACATATGAATCACCTGGGGAGTTGTTTAAACGGCAGATTGTGATTCAATATGTCTAGGTTGGGGCCTGAGATTCTGCATTCCTGCAGACTCTCAGGAGATGCTGATGATGCTGTTCCATAGACCACTCTTTGAATAATAAGGATCTATAGGAAAACATAGCTTAGTTGTAAAGCATCAGTCATTTCCTATGAATATATACATATATATTGAATATATACATATGCATACATATATATGTATATGAATATATACATATCAACCAAAACAAAAGCAACACAAAACTTCCAGAGGAAAAAAATATGCTTTTTACTGTGCAATAGGTTGTGTTTTCCTGACTTGTTTACATAATATTCCTGTCTCAGGTACAGCAGCTGTTAAATGTTTCCCTGTACATGCTTTCTCCCAGATGCCATAAATCCTTTCAGTCTACCCTAAAACAGACAGTTTACTTCTTCTGGATTCAGTCTTTTGTTTTTATATCATTTCCAAATAAGGGCTTTGTATTTCATAAAAAAGAAAAAAAAAGAATTAATTAAAAATACAAAAGAAATGATCAAACAACAAATAAAACAAAGAAAAAACAATTATCGACGTAAGGTAAATGGCACAATTTCCATGGTAATCCTTTGTATTATACACATACACACACACATTTACATAATATATAGGTTTTATTTTTTGTAAACATAGTAACTAATCAAAGGTGAAAGAGGTGGGCTTTCTATCTGTTGGACTTTATTCTTATTGTAGTCTAGAAACTTAATACCCTAGAGCAGCCTTTTGATTTCAGGGAAAGCCCCTCCCCACTTTGTAGTCCCCAGATATTTCGTAAGGTTTGTTTTTTCTTCTTCAGTGAAAGTAACTTAAATTATTTATGAAAGATATTTATAATTTCTTGGCACCAGCCCATAAAGATGGAGAAATTAAGTTTCCTAAGCCTGGGTTGGAAATAAGAATCAAAAGCTCCTACTTCTGAAAGGATCCTGCCCTTTAGTTTTTGATGAGTTTTTACTTAAGTTAAATGAATGTGTGTATCAGTGTCCAAGTAGGTTTTTGTTCTACATGACAAAACATAGTTCAAAGTCTTTTATCTCCTCTATGTAAAATCATGATGCTTAGAGTTGGAGTCCAGCAAAGACGCATTGCTGGGAATTTGCTTCATTTTATTTATTTATTTGTGTTTCTTTGTTGTTGTTTACTTTTAAGGTTTATTTATTTTGAGAGAGAAAGTATGCCTCTGGGGGAGGGGAAGGACCAGAGAGAGAGGGAGAGAATCGGAAGCAGGCTCTAGACTATGAGTGTGGAGCACAACACGCGGCGGGGGACTCTCCATCCCTTCCACAAACATGAGATCATGTTTTAGCTGAACTAAAATAAAGAGTTGGATGCTTAACTGACTGAGCCACCCAGATGCCCCAAGAATCTGCTTCATTCGAAAAGGGGCAAAGGTTGGGGAGGGAATTAGCATTACTGAGCTCTTGATGCCATATGCTTTAAATTACCACCCTCCCCTATTAGTCCTCATAATGCTATCACAAAGTAGATATTATTGCTTTTTTATTATTATGCTATCATCATCATTGACATCATCATAAACAAAGTATTACAACAATTTCATTCAGTTTTATGGTTTAGAGAATTATGGCAACAGCCCCAGGTGAATAATTTGTATTCAGACTTGGAAGAGAAACTGTATCATTAGGTCCATTTCACTTAATCTTTGAGTACTGTTTCCTAAATGTTAATCTGAAGCATTAAATTATAATCAAACTTTAGAGGTTTTTTTGTTTGTTTGTTTGTTTTTTGGCATGTGCAATGTTGTATCAAGGGAACCCAGCTTTCCTTCTGATCTGCTCCCAAATTCCTGTCCCTCCCTGCCTGACTACAATCTTGACCAACCAGGGTACATACGATGCCCACTGGTCTCTTCTGAGGGAATTGATATGTATAAAAATGAACATTTAAGCTGCTGGATATGGAAGTATTAAATATAGATGCTTCTGCTCTGATGAGTAATGCGTGACATGAGGTATTTCCCGTTTATGGAAAGTTACCGAGAGATACGTGTGTCAAAAACTTGGGACTTAGGACATTATGCCTATTTTTACATGGAGTCAAATTTCTGAGTGGAAAGTAAATTCAGGAAAGTAGCAGGATGTTTTCAAATATTAGGTTTGTCCTAGCACTGTATGGATAAAACTTCTAAATTAATGCTTATTTTTTCTGTTTTACAATTATGCGTTGTATTAGCCCCGCCCCTGTTTGCCAAGGGCTTTACATTATTTTCCTCTCCCCTTTTATCCCTGTAAAGATCCTAAAACACTGCCACAAACAAACAAACAAACAAACAAACAAACAAACAAAAAAGCAATAAATCCTAAAGGCAGAAACTTATCCGTGTACACAAAACGGACTTAAAACCAAAACATTTAGATGATCTATAAAGATTTGCTTTCATTAACAAGCAAACATTATAATAGTGAGTGTGAAAAGCTGTGAAATTTCCTGTTATGGATGAAAAAGTAAATAAGTTGGAGAAAATTCTGCTCAAAATAATTTTTGCCCTGTGTTTGACTATTATCAACCATTTTTAGTTGAAACAAAGGATACATGCCCCAGAAACTTTTGTAAACTTGGCATTAGAATTAGAATCCAGACCAAGGCTGACTTTGGTACAAATTCCAGATTTGCCACTTGCCAGTTGTGTGACCTTCACCTAACTGAGCATCTTGTTTTTCATCTATATTCATGTGAGGAAAAGAGTGTCTCATTCCCAGGCTCTGAGGATTACACAAGCTACTCGTGCCAGTGCTTAGTTCAGAAAGCTCTTCAACACCATAGGTGTTTACCAGATGCTGGTTTCCTTCAGCTTACACAAAATGAGCCAGGTGTGTAGCCAAATATTTTAAAATTTTGAGTCAGCAAAATGGTTTAAAATCCTATTTTTTCTTCTTTCTTTTCTTCCTTTTTCTTTGTTTAGAACAAACTACAGTAAAACCTTGGTTTGCGAGCATAATTCGTTGGGTAAACATGCTTGTAATCCAAAGCACTCGTATATCAAAGCGAATTTCAAGAACTACTGGCTCAGCTGTGATCATGTGATGTTCAGTGACTTTTACTACTTGTATTGCAAGACATCACTCGTTTATCAAGTTAAAATTTATTGCAAGTGTTTGCTCATCTGGCAGAACACTTGCAGACCAAGTTACTCGAAGTCCAAGGTTTTACTGTATTTAATCTGTGTAAATGTCAGTTTTCTTATCTCTAAAATGGGGCTGATATGATCTATCTTAAAAATTCTTTAAGACGAGTACCTTATGTAAGTGTAGACACCTGAGACAGTTCTCGGAGGAATGCAATTGCTCAGTAGAACTTAGTTTTCCTCTCTTTCAACTTCTTTCCCATCTTTAGGAACTAAGGTCTGATATAGTATGCTACGAGTCAGTGTTGGCAAAATCTCATTTATCGTTGAAAGTGAGATCCGTACAAATTTGTAGTTTAGAAACAGTTTTATTGATACTATCTGGAAATTACTTATATGCTGTGATTCAGGAGATGCTAAAAAATAACCGTTTCCTGTATGATTCCAATTCATGTCTTTGAACTATTTTAAAATACAAATACTTCTTGAAGTTTTAGCACATTCCAGTAGCCATCACCGATTTATACCTTAATGTGAATTAGTCTGCAGGTGCTAAAGATTATTCAAGTCCAGAACATTAAAATAATGTGAATTTTGAATATTAGGTGATAAGAAGGAATAATTTTGAGCTGCAACATATTTTTAGACAGGCAAAGGTGAGTAGCTTGTCACGAATAACCATGTGAAGGCCCTGGGTGGGGGGGAAGAGTGAAATTTAAGGGATTATTGAAAACAAAACTGAGCCCCTTTATAGTTTACTTAGATAACAGCATGCTTGCATTTTATACTGTTTCTGTAAGATTTTTTTATTTTTTTAGATACCCTGAACATTCAAGTTTGCAGTGAGAAAACTTAATTCGGGATGGTAAGTATGTCACTATACTCAGCTGGAAAATAGAACAGAGCACATATAAACTATCCTGCTGTGCTTTTTAATGATCACCATGGCTTTTTCCATGTCAAAGGTGGCTGGCCAGTGTGTACTTCTAAGAGGGAAGATTCTGGCTCATGTGTGGCAATCTGCTTTCCTGGCCTTATTTAGATGCAGTCCCAAGTACCATAAATGTATACTGAGAAGTTATTTGTCCACAGTAACCCAAACCACTGTCCAGAGGCAATGAAATAATTTTAAAGGTCACTTAGTCTGCATTTAATCAAGCCTGTTTTCATTTTTGACCGCATGTGTTACTCAGTGGTATTCATAAAACACAGATATTTGCTATAGCAACTGCCACAGGCCAACACTGCTGGGCAGATGGACCAGTCAGATTATTTTCATTCCACAAACGAGATTCCCCCGCCTTTATGAAATGGTGCCTGTGACCTAGTTTAGATCAAAAGTAGATAAAAAAAATAGGGGTCTTAACATTACATTATTTGATATTTTTATTATTTAATTCAGGCAAAACTGGTGTTAGCCCTCAAAGGACAACAATAAATATATTGTGTAATTATAAAACCAAAGAACACCAAGATGATAATCCATTTCAAAGCAAAAAAAAAAAAAAAAAAAAAAAAAAAAAAGAACAGACATTATTTATTTGGATTAAAATGGATGTTTCTGTACATTTTTCTTGCACAACTTTAGAGATGAACAACCTTTTCTTATAGGAAATATTTGAGTAAACCTATTAGTATAGACCAGTATTTTTCTATTTTGGCATTGTTGACAATTTGGCCAGAAAGGTTTTTTTGGGGGGAGGGGGTGCTGTCCTGTACATTTTAGGCTGTTCCCTAGCATCCCTGGTATCTATTTGCTACATGTTAGTATCAACTGCCCCTCCTTGCCAGTTGACCCAAAATATATTGTGACATAGACAAGTGTCCCTTGATGGGCACTGGGGTATACAGTCAAATTAGAAATCTCAGCAGAAACTGTATTTAGGAAACTGAATTAGTTCTCTTGCCACCGTTTTGATGAGACTATTCAAATAATTGCCACATATTCTCTTGTACCATATATATATATAGTACAGTATATGTACCATATATATATATGGTACCATATATATATATATATATATATATATTTTATATATATATATATATAAAATAAAACAACTGCCTTAACTCTAATACATAGGTTCTTTTTTTTTTAAGTTTATTTATTTTGAAAGGAAGAGAGAGAGTATACATGAGAGGGGAAGGGGTAGATAGAAAGAGGGAGACAGAATCCCAAGCAGGCTCCATGCTGACAGCACAGAGCCCAACATGGGGCTCAGTCTCACAATCTTGAGATCATGACCTGAGCTGAAATCAAGAGTTGAATTCTTAACTGACTGAGTTACCCAGGTGCCCCTAAAACACAGGTTCTTAACAGGCTATTCCTGAATCTTCAGGAACTCCATGGTGGCCTTCAGCGGATCTTTGGATCCCATAAGATTATCTATTTTTTTTTTAATCAATGTACATTTGCATATTTTTCTTGGACAAAAGGTTTTTAAAAATTATAAAATACACATAACATAAAATTTACCATTTTAACTATTTTTTAAGCATAATGGAGAAGAGAATTTTTTAGGTTCCTTATGAAGCACTTGATCCCCCTTTAAATTAAAAATCATTGTTAACGAAGAACAAGATGAGGTAGGGTTATTAAAAAAGGTGGTTGAATGCCTAAACCCCTCCTCATCCTTCCTGCTTTACTTGCCATCACCTCTGAGAAGACTTTTCTTTTTTCTTTTTTTTCTTTTTTATTGAGATATAATTGACATATAAGAGTATAGTTGTTTTAGATGAAATAAGTCAGAGAAAAACATACCATATTATCTCACTTATTAAAGTGGAATAAAAATTAAAAAAAAAACCCCAAACCCATAGGTATATAGAAGATTGGCAGTTGCTGCAGCTGGGCAGGGGTTTGGGGCAAGTGGGCAGGGGGAAATGGGTAAAATTTGGGGCAAAAGGTACAAGGTTCCAGTTATAAAACAAGTCCTGGGGATGTAACATACAGCACAGTAACTATCATTAACAATACTGATTGCGTATTTGAAAGTTGCTAAGGGAGAAGATTTTAAAATTTCTCATCATGAGTTTTCTTTGGTTCTTCCAGACAAAAGCATTTGGCCATCTCTATGCTGTCTTTGCAGTCTTCCTACCACATACCACGTGGACAGTGATGCTCCACCTAAAAATGGATTTTAAGGAGAGCTCAGCAGTGTTTCTAGTGAGTAGAAAGGCGAACTTCTTTCCTTAGAGGTCTTCGAGTTACTCACTATTTCTTTTTAGGGCCTGACACAGTGCCTTGCACTTTGTAGGGGCTCCTTAAATGCTCAGGAAAATGAATGTGTGAATGAATGAATAAAGGAATGTGTGATCGTGCATGATGCTGCTCAGTTCAATATTTTTCAACCACATGGTTTCCTAAATGTCTTTTAGTTAAAAGCATACAAGTGAAAGAAAAATGTGTGATCTTAAAAGAGAAGCTGCCTGTCTGTTCTCCATAATGTACTGTGAGATGCTGAGTCACCCAAGAAGACTAAGTGATATTACTTACTCCAGAAGAAAAGTGCACTAATATATTCTAGGAAGATTTTCAATAGCAAAGGTCACTGTCAAGGGTCATGGTACTTAGGAGCCAAACACCTCTCAGCACTAGAAAACAAAATTAAACAGACTCATTTTTCAAGCTTCCTTCACAACTACAATCTATTGTCATGAAATGTCTTAAAAAGAAATTTTCATACATTGGTCTCTCATGGGATCACATTTTTCTGCCAGAAATGCCTATTGTACTTGTGCCCAGTGTGATGAGAAGAAATTTTTCTAAAGAGAAAAAAAAATGGTTAACTAAATGAGTATGTATGGAGGCAAGCCTAGAGTAGTCAGGAAGGATGCCAGCAGGGGCCTGGGCCTTCTGGGCCTGAGGTGGGAGGCCAGTCCCCCCCCCAACTCCCCCCCCCCTCCCCAGTATGCCAGAGGAAGGGATTTTTCTGTCTTTGGCTGTTCTATGCTTCCCATGGTGTCCCTGACACTCAGTGAGCAGTGTGTGAAGGAAGCAGTGAGGGAGAACCTGGTGGGAATCCTGGATGCAGTCACGTGGGTGGGTGGTTCCTAGACCCAGTTGGCATTAAGATCTCACTCTGGCCCAAAGGATGGTGGTTTCTGATCCCTAATTAACGAAGCCCTTACATTCTTTCAGATCTGGGTGATAAATAGAACTATATTAAGTATCTTGCTTATTTGCAAAATAAGTAATGTTTCAATTAGAATACAAAAGGATTTTTGTTAGGCACACTTCTGTCAACAAAGGCCAAACTTCCTTGTAAGGTTAGCATAATTTCTTGTTTTTCAAATAGCTTAGGCATTAATACAACAACAATAAGAACAACAGATTTTGGTGGCCTGAATAGTTAATTTAGATTTGTGGTTTGCACTGATTGAATTCACTGGATAAGTGCACATTTCCCTTCTTATTTCTGCTTTTGTGGACCCACAGCATTAAGTCTTTGAACAAATGTTAAATGATGGGAAATTTTTGTTTATTGTGTAGTTCAATAGCCCAGCATTAGAGCTGCTTATTAGGTGATTGTAAGATGCAAAGAAAAGGAAAATTACAATTTTCTGGTGCTGACTGGTACAAACAATGGAATCAATCAGTGTTGGCTCTTAATTATACGGAAGTATAAAGTTACAAGCAAGTATCAAACTGAAGATTTTTTAGAGGAAATAATAGGACAAGGAAAAAAGGAGAAAGATTGTGACAGAAGATTACGTTTATTGTGACAGGTTTTATCACTCCAATATCAAGTTAGTTTCTTGGGGCTGAGTGGAGAGAAGCAGCAAGTCGGGGGGAAGGAAAGGCAGGAACCAATAAGCAAAGCAGTGCAGACAGAGCAGCAATATTTCTGAGCATTTATCATTGACATTCCCAAATGAGTGCTTGAGAATTAAATTATCTGGTCATTTCCCTAAGGATTGAGGTCATGAGTAATGGAAGAAGAAACCAAACTCAGACCCTCTTCTTTGGAAAACCAACCTACTATATAAGCAAGTGAAATTGTATCGTGTTCTAATTAAATACAGGATTGCTTCATTACTTCTGAAGCTCCCTGTCAAGTATACTGGTTCTCACTGAAAACATCAGATGATAATGTTGCCTGGAGTCTCAGGTTTTGAATACAGCTCTGTGTAAAGAATATGCATGCCATTTCTACTACACAAGTACTCTGATAAAGAATTTTATTTGCTAAATAGTACCTTTATTCTTGTACCATGAGGGATTTTTCTTCCTTTGGAATTATGGATATATAAAAATCTCAAATCCTCCATTCCAAGACAAATGCTGGCATTTATTCACTAGTGAGGCACTATGCTGATGGCTTTGTATGCATTATCTCATCGGACTTTCTCAACATTTAGGCAGTATTACGATGCTCATTGACAGGAGTGTCTCCACCTATACCTCTCAGTGTACCTGATGCCCAGACGTATTAAATGTCCTAGTGCTCGGAATACATATGCCATTCCCCAGGTGCATAGATATGCCACCATCTCTATTGCTGTTGGACCTGGGAATGCCCACTCATCTCTTAAGATACAGCTCAGACTGCAACTTTTCTGCTTGATCCTCCCAGGCAGAACTGCTTACTGATTTCCTCTGTTCTTATCACTTATAAAACTGATTAAAAAAAACTCTGATTTCATCATAATTATGTTCATATGTCTATATCTTTAAAAGGGTTTAACTCTAAGGATGTGGACTATCATTTATTCCCCTTTGTAACTACATGGTCTTAGCATAGGGTCTGACCAATAAAAGATACTTGATAAATGTTCACTGATTTGTGAAAT
The DNA here is from genome assembly GCF_018350175.1 of Felis catus. Classification (NCBI taxonomy): domain Eukaryota; kingdom Metazoa; phylum Chordata; class Mammalia; order Carnivora; family Felidae; genus Felis; species Felis catus. The sequence continues at coordinate 69,423,523 of NC_058372.1, read as the reverse complement.
GGTTGTGATTAATTTCATAGATTTATTAATACCTTTGCATTAACATCTAGGATTACCCGGGGGAGTGTCAAGTTTTTTTTGTTTCCATATAATTCTGTATAAAAAATATGGTTCAGTATTTTTCTGTATTTCTGGGGGAAAAAGGCTTTTGCTTGTGCACATGAAGGAGGAACTATATCATAGAACAAACTAATAAAAACCACATGCTCTTTTTAGCGCACAATTAGCTTTCATGATACCACATTTGTCTGATGAAAATTTCCAGATTTAAAGTAATTCACATTATCTTACAATATTGGCTCTGTGATATGCTGGGGAAAGTCTGCGATTTAGAACTCAGAGACAGGGGTTTCAGTCATAAACTCTACTGATTAGACTGGTAACACTCAACAATTTTTAGCATCCTTTTACCTACAGAATCATTGTGAGGTATGAATGGGAGGACTTACTGAATCACTGTTCCCAGTGGGTACATAGGAGTGAGTCAAACGACTGGAGCCTGCCCTCATGCAGCTGACATTCCTGAGGGGGACTGTAACAATAACCAAATAAATATAAAATAGGCGATGGCGGTAAGTGCTGTGGAGAGAATAGAGTGGTTCACAGCTGTGTGCCCTCCATTGGAGTGTCAAGGAAACTCTCTCTGGTAAGGGGACACTTGAGCAGAAACCTGAGAAAAGTGAGGGATCTAACTGGTAAGGGAAAGAGTACCTGAGACTGAGAGGTCAGAGGTGATCATTCTCTGAATAATTGCTTTGAATGTCCTGGTACCTGGAAGACATGTTAGTAATGACAGTGGTCTCAATGGAAACAAAGCTCATACAAAGAGAGACACATTCCCAGACTTGTGCCCGCTTTAGAGCAGTCTGGCTTACTGGGTTGCTTCTTCTCAAATTCAAGACATTTGCCAGAGATTGTTGCAATGCTAACATATTTATGTGCTCCCATGTGTACATTTAAAAAATCATTAATTTAGAGCTCTTAAATTTGCTTTCATAGTTACTTAAAGCCCATGCCTTTCTCCTGTAAATATTGGCTAAACTGATCACTGCTTTGTAAATATACAGAAAGAAGCAGTGAAAAGAGTAAATGTACAGATGGCTAATGTTGAAATGAACTTTGATACATACAGTTTAGAAAAAAACTTTAACGTTCATGCTGTCTCTCTCTGTCTCAAAAATAAATAAACGTTAAAAACAATTAAAAAAAAAGAAAGGGGTGCCTGGGTGGCTCAGTCGGTTAAGCGTCCAACTTCGACTCAGGTCACGATCTCGCGGTCCGTGAGTTCGAGCCCGCCTCGGGCTCTGGGCTGATGGCTCGGAGCCTGGAGCCTGCTTCCGATTCTGTGTCTCCCTCTCTCTCTAACCCCCGTTCATGCTCTGTCTCTCTCTGTCTCAAAAATAAATAAACGTTAAAAAAAATTTTAAAAAAAAGGAAAAAACTTTAAGAGATACATAAAGAGAAATGGCTCTTTAACTTAGCAGAATATTGCAGTTTTGAATGGGGATAACCTCAGAGTAGCCTTCATACTTTATTGGCCTAAGTTACTAATTTTCCCTCTTTTCTGTTCTAGCAGATAAATAAAAAAGCAGAGATTTCTATTATAGCAGTGCTTAGCCACACTGACATTTACTGATTTCCATTAGTATCAGTGGTGGCTGGCATTTTACTTTTACATGCTGCATTAATAAATGTAGTTAAGTGCTGCCTGTACATTTTTTTTTTATTCTTGAGGTCCCTTATTTGTTCTTGACTGTTTTCAAAAATTCTTTTGAGTTTCAGCATTTGCCTTTTCCTTGTCCTTTGTTTTCTTTTTTGGGAAATGTACAAATAACACTGCACAAGTCTATTTCCCAAGAAACACCAAAGCACTGAAAGGCTCGTTCTATTCCAATTTGTGGAGGTTGTAAAAAGAATCCTTTTGTTGTTTTCTTTTCAAAGTCCAAGAGAACAATGCTTTGCATATGCTGAAGCCTCAGGATTGCAAATCAAAAGTGAGCTATTCATCAGGCACCTGGGTAAAATTGGTATGAGCTAATACAGTGTTTTCTGAGTGTCATTTTCCCGACCAGCCCTAACCAGTGGTCAAGTTTCCTTAAATCCACAGAAAATAAGAGAAATAACAATGCTGAAGTAAAGTTTTCATAAAGTAGCACTAATGAAATCTGAATACTTGATCTAAATACAAGGTTATGTCTTTTTTGTTTTTTTGTTTTGTTTTGTTTTGGTGTTAAGTGTTCTTTTATGAATGATAGAGATAGTGCATGGTGTTTATAATTATTTTTATGCCTATAATAATGATTTAATTTTATAAATAATAAATTAACATAGTTTAAAATATTAAAAAAAGACATTCTTTTCCACACCTGTCTTCCATTTGCTACAGTTGCTGCTACTTGCATACAATATTGCCTACCACTGTTAATGCTATCCTTTTGGAGTTCTTTTGTGGGTAAATAAGCAAAAACAAACATGTTCTCTCTCCTACCCTCTTCCCAAAAAACACTAGCATATGATACACACAGTTTTGCATGTTATTTTTTTTAAACCTTTGTTTTGAAATAATTATAAATGCATAGAAAGTGGCCAAAAAATTGTATAGGAAGTTCCTGTTCCCTTTTCCCACTTCTCCTGATGCTAACCTGTGACCTAGGAACACTACAGTATGAAAACCAGGAAACTGGCATTGCTACAATCCACAGAGCATATTCAGATTTTACCTGGTTTACATATCTCTATATGAAATTAGTGAAATCTGGCCACCATTAATCTGAGTTTTGTTGTTTAAGAAGTGCTATATATATATCTGAAATTGTACAGGATGAGTCTTTTGAGATTGGCTTTTTCATTCAGCGTAATTCCCTTCAGATCCATCCAAGTTGCTGCATGTATCAATCGTGAATTTCTTTTGATGGTTGAATAGATTCCACAATAAGGATGTACCATGCTTTGTTTAACCATTGAACTGTTGAAGGACATTTGAGTTGTTGCTGATGTTTGGCTATTACAAATAAAACTGCTATGAACATTTGTGTGCAGAGTTTATGTACACAACATTTAGTGTTAATGTTTTCATTCCTCTGAGATAATCCCCAAGAATAAAATTGGTCATAAGGCATGTGCATATTTAGGTGTATGAGAAACTGCCAAACTGTTTTCCAGAATGACTGTACCATTTTTCATGCCCACTGCAGTGTATGAGTGTCAGTATTCGGTGTACCACTCTGTGAGCTATTCTGATAGATGTGTACTAATATCTCATTGTGGTTTTAATTTGAATTTCCCAAGTGACCTCTGATGTTAACGTGTGATTATTTGCCATTTACTTTTGCCCAATTAAATATTGGGTTTTTGCCACACTCAGATATCACCTCACGCCAGTCAGAGTGGCCAAAATGAACAAATCAGGAGACTATAGATGCTGGAGAGGATGTGGAGAAACGGGAACCCTCTTGCACTGTTGGTGGGAATGCAAATTGGTGCAGCCACTCTGGAAAACAGTGTGGAGGTTCCTCAAAAAATTAAAAATAGACCTACCCTATAACCCAGCAGTAGCACTGCTAGGAATTTACCCAAGGGATACAGGAGTACTGATGCATAGGGGCACTTTTACCCCAATGTTTATAGTAGCACTTTCAACAATAGCCAAATTATGGAAAGAGCCTAAATGTCCATCAACTGATGAATGGATAAAGAAATTGTGGTTTATATACACAATGGAGTACTACATGGCAATGAGAAAGAACGAAATATGGCCCTTTGTAGCAACGTGGGTGGAACTGGAGAGTGTTATGCTAAGTGAAATAAGCCATACACAGAAAGACAGATACCATATGTTTTCACTCTTATGTGGATCCTGAGAAACTTAACAGAAGACCATGGGGGAGGGGAAGGAAAAAACAAACAAAAGAGGTTAGAGTGGGAGAGAGCCAAAGCATAAGAGAATCTTAAAAACTGAGAACAAACTGAGGGTTGATGGGGGGGTGGGAGGGAGGGGAGGGTAGGTGATGGGTATTGAGGAGGGAACCTTTTGGGATGAGCACTGGGTGTTGTATGGAAACCAATTTGACAATAAATTTCATATATTGAAAAAATAAATAAATAAATAAATAAATAAATAAATAAATAAATAAATAAATATTGGGTATTTGTAGGGCACCTGGGTGGCTCAGTTGGTTAAGCGTTGACTTGGGTTCAGGTCATGATCTCATGGTTCATGAGTTGGAGCCCCACATTAGGCTCTGTGCTGTGAGCTCAGAGCCTGGATCCTGCTTCGGATTCTGTGTCTCCCTCTCTCTCTGCCCCTCCCCTGCTTGCGCTCTCTCTCTCTCTCTCTAAAAAAATATAAACATTAAAAAATTTAAATATTGGATTTTAAAATTTTTAATTATTGAGAATCCTTTACATGTTCTAGATGTAAGGAATTTGTCTGATATGTAGCTTGTAAATACTTTCTCCCAATCTGTAGCTGGTATTTTTAACCTCTTCATATGGGTTTTCACAGAGTAAAAATTTTTAATTTTAACTATGTTCAATTTATCAATTTTTTCTTTCATGGATTTTATTTTTGGTGTCAAGTCTAAAAACTCTTCTATTCTTAGGTACTGAACATTTTCTTCTGATAATTTTTTCTAAAAGTTTTATAGTTTTATGTTTTATATTGGAGTCCCTGACTGAATTTGAGTTAATTTTTGCTTAACATATGGGTTTTAGGCTGAGGTTCAATTTTTTGCCTTTGGATGTCCAGTTGTTTATGCATCATTGTTGAAAAGTCTATCCTTCATCTGTTGAATAACTTGTGTGCCCGTATCAAAAATCAGTTGGTTATAATTTAATGAGTTGATTTCTGAGTTCTTTATTCTGTTCATTGATATATGTGCTTGAATGCTACTGCATCTGTATAGTAAGCCTTGAATACTGAATATTTTATGGTAAATAGTGAATATTATAGCTTTATACTGAGATTTAGCTTAGGGTATAGTAATTTCTCCCACCTCATTCTTCTCTATCAAAATAGTTTTAGCTATTCTAGGTCCTTTGTTTTTCCATATACATTTTAGAATAAGCTTGTCTATGTCTACAAATAATCTTGCAATTTCAATAAGAATTATATTACATCTATGGATCAATATGGGGAGAATTACATCTTTACTGTGTTGACTTGCCATTCCATAAACATGATATATCCCTTAATTTATTTAGACAATCTTTTCTATCACCAGCATTTTGTTATTTATAGCATATAGATCTCGTACAAGTTTTGTTAGATTTATACCTAAGTACTTCATTTGCTTTGGAATGACTACTGGACATACTTTGTTTTTTCTCTTAGTAATGCAGCATAAGAAACTTAATATAGTTTATCAAAAGATTCCTTATTTCTTTTTTTATAACTTCATAATATTACATTATGAATAAATACCACACTTTCAGCCAATAGTCTATAGATGACTACTTAGATTCTTTCTTTTTTTTTTTTAATTTTTTTTCAACATTTTTTATTTATTTTTGGGACAGAGAGAGAGAGAGAGCATGAACGGGGGAGGGTCAGAGAGAGAGGGAGACACAGAATCAGAAACAGGCTCCAGGCTCCGAGCCATCAGCCCAGAGTCTGATGCAGGGCTCGAATTCACGGACCGCGAGATCGTGACCTGGCTGAAGTCGGATGCTTAACCGACTGCGCCACCCAGGCGCCCCAGATTATTTCTGATTTATTGCTATTGTAATTAAGAAATAATGAAATATATATTTGTGGTACATTTATGTGTATCTGTGTGATACATACCCAGAAGTGAGATTAGATTATTGAATCAAAGGTATTTGGTTTGGATTTTTGATACGTTTTTGAATATTGCCCTCCCCAGAGTTTGTATTTCCATCAGCAATGTATGAGTGTAACTGTTTCCCTACAGCTTCACCTACAGGGTTTGATGTCAAACTTTCTGATTCTGTCATGTAGTGTATTTACATTTATTTTATGATAAATAATTTTAAGCAAGTTTTCATTTGGTTAGAGTCTATTTGTGTTTATTTGCTTTCGCTTGCGTGGTGAGGGGTTGCTGTTTCATGTTTTCTTACCCATTTTCCTACTGGGTTATCAGATTTTATCTTGAAAATTTGTAGAAACTTTACTGTATTTTTTTTAGGTCGTTTAACCCTTTGTCTGTGTCAGGAGTTCTCAATATTTTTCATTATGTCATTTGACTTTGACTTTGTTCGTGGTGCTTTATGACATGCTATAACAATGTGACAGTGAATAGTCTTGTACTTATAACATTTCTTACTTGTGCACTGTATTTGTAAGATAAATTCCCAGCAGTAAAACCGCTGGGTCAAAATTTGTATACATCTGTAACAGTGTTCTTCAAACATAATCATTATAATATGTTGCTTTTCTCTAAATTATTTTGTCATTTAATACAAAGTCAGCAAAAGCTCAATGGGCTCCTTTGTAACTAGACAAGCTAAAGTTAATATGGCAAATTAAACAAAATGGAATAGTTTGAAAAGTTCTCCAAAATAAAAACAGTCTGAGGAGACTGTTCTCCCAGACATGAATACATAATAAAAGTCCTGTATAATTATAACAGGATGATCCTGGCAAATTAATAATAGACAAAGCAATGAAATAGAACAGAAAATTCATTAATGCATCCAACTGCATATAGAAATTTCGTATATTATGTAGGTTGGATCCAAGTTTGCTTTATTCGATTACTGCCCATGCAGCAATCTCAGAGTAGCAGCTACAGTATTGCTATGAACAATACAATTACTAAAGCAGTTATGTTATTGCTGTTGTTCTTGACTATATATGCAACATTTTAAATTTACTTGCATCGTTCCTCCCAGGTGATTGTACCAGCATCTGGGTGATAAATAAGTTTGTTTCACTTTATTTTAAATTCTAAGCTTTATCTTTTATATACAAATACAGTATGGAGAGTACCCATATATAGCCACAGAACATTTACTAAAACTAAGAAATTGCCCTTGGTCAAGTGCTATTAACTAAAGCATGGAACTTATTCAGATTTTACAATTTTTTGCACTAATATTCTTTTTAAGTTTTAAGAGTCTATACAGAATCCTATCTGATATTCAGTTTTCATGCTTTCATAGTCTTCTCCCATCTGAAATATGCCCTCAGTCTTTCCTTGTCTTTCATGACCTTGACACTTTTGAAGAATATTGGCCAATTATTTTACAGCATGTTCCTCAGTGGGAGCTTGTCTGATGATTTTTCTTGATTAGCTTGAGACTATATACATCTTGAGGATGGAAACCACAGAGGTGATATGATCATGTGCCCTTCTCCTGGCATACTATCAAAGGGTGCATATGTGTTACTGGTGATGTTAACCTTTATTGCTTGACTAACCTGGCACCTTCTAGGATTCTTTATTGCAAAGCCACTTTTTCCTTTGTAATTACTAAATATTTGGGGGAAGATATGAATATGAGACTATGCCAATATTCTGCTTCTGCTTAAACTTTGCACAGTAATTTTAGCCTCGGTTAGTGAATTTTACCTTCAGTGACTACTACTGTGATTTTATATTGATAATTTTCTATTTCCCACATTCTTTCCACATTTATTACTTCTTCTGTGAAGAAGAAATGTTACATTGAGTTATTCATTCATTTGTTCATTCATTCATTAAAATATTTATAGCTTAATCCATAGTATAGATTCATGGATGTTTATTTTGGTCTTTGGATTATAGATTAACTATTATTTTTTTGGCAAAAATTATTCCAACTTTGGCCATCCAAAGCTATTTCATGCTAGTCCTTATGCCTTTTCAATATTTTTTTCTTTTTTTTATATACATTTTTTATTTTTTGTGTGCCTGCTTTGGCAGCACATATACTAAACATTTTTTTTTTTATTTTCTGGCATCATGAGATGCTCCAGGCTCAACTCACACATTCTCAGCCCTAGGCCTAGAACCAGCTACTTTTCTAAGAAACCCTTCCTTTCATTGGAGAATGGTTTTAGAAATTGAGATTTGGGTGTGAGCAGGGCTCAATGCTACTTTGATGTCATAGAACTGGGAAATAAATACATAAATAAGTATAAAATACATCTGTATTTATTTCTGTATCTATTTATCAGAAAATACATTTAAACATTTGTTCATATTGATATTTGACTCCAACCCAGCACCACAGAGTTTAGTCTATGTTTTCCTTTTCTTTAATTTTAACTTCTTTCTTCATCAGCGAGAACCTTGCCTCTCATTATCTACAATATATTTACTTATTTATTCAACTTTACAAGCATATTCAGGATTGGTACCCCATACTCCTCCTGTTCAACATTATATAGACTTATCTTGCCCCTAATCTTGGAATAAAGTATTCAGAGCTTCATCATAAAAGATGTTCACAGGGGTTCCTGGGTGGCTCAGTCAGTTAAGCAACTGACTTTGGTCCAGGTCATGATCTTGCGGTTCATGAGTTTGAGCCCCGCATGAAGCTCTGTGCTGACAGCTCAGAGCCTGGAGCCTGCTTCAGATTCTGTGTCTCCCTCTCTCTCTGCCCCTCTCCTGCTTGCACTCTGTCTCTGTCTCTCTCAAAAATAAATAAGCATTTAAGAGAGAATAAAAAAATATATAAAATAAAAGATGTTCATAAATTTTCCCGTTTGTTTCTTCATTTATTTTGTCTTATGGTCTCTTAGAGTTGTATTTTCCTGGACCCCATTTTATAGTGTCAAAGGGAAGGGGAGGGCTAGAGCACTTTTTAAGGCTTTACACTCTAAAGACTACACTTGTTTTTGTCACAGAGACAGCAAATATAGCCCTGGCTCAATTATGTGATTTCTTTGGAGCTCCCAAGTTTTGTTTCTCTGAGCTAATTAGTGTGGAGAAGGGCTTCTGCAACAGTCATGCTAACCACAGTTCCTTTATCTGTTGTAAGTGGGCAATATACTACTTCAAGGTGAGTCTTTTCACCTACAGAAAGTGCATTTTTTTTAATTTTTTTTTCAACGTTTTTATTTATTTTTGGGACAGAGAGAGACAGAGCATGAACGGGGGAGGGGCAGAGAGAGAGGGAGACACAGAATCGGAAACAGGCTCCAGGCTCCTAGCCATCAGCCCAGAGCCTGACGCGGGGCTCGAACTCACGGACCGCGAGATCGTGACCTGGCTGAAGTCGGACGCTTAACCGACTGCGCCACCCAGATGCCCCAGAAAGTGCATTTTTACTGGTATTTTCTGTTTTATCTCTACTTCATCCTCATGTCTTTCCATTGTTTTCTCTTTCTGCTTAATATCAGCAGTTATATTTAATTTAGAATCTGCAAATTATATGAGATTATATTTGTCTCTTTCTTTGGCAGAAAATGAAGTTTGACTCTTTGTGTTTTGTTTTGTCCTTATTTTTTTTTTTTTTAATTTTCAGCATAAACAGAGAAGAAAATTGCTGGTTTGATTTTTACTGTCTGCACTTAGTAGAAAGAGAGTTTGGCAATCTTATATTGTTGCTTCTCTCTCTCTCTTTTCTTTCTTTCTTTCTTTTTTTCTTTTTCTTTCTTTCTTTCTTTCTTTCTTTCTTTCTTTCTTTTCTTTTCTTTTCTTTTCTTTTCTTTTCTTTTCTTTTCTTTTCTTTCGAAACTTGGTAGAAATATGAAGACTGGGGAACCAGTAGTGTTGGTGATTATATGCAGATTTTGGAGTTACAGAAATATGAATTCCAATACTTATTACTGTTTGTGCAACTGACTGTGTTGAGCAATTTATTATTACTGAACTGCAGTTTCCCCACAGTATGGACCATAATAACCATTTTATAGGGTAGTTGCCAAGATTACATGAAAAAGCTGTGCTCACTGTTTCCCCTCTCAGATCTTCAACATTTATTAAACTCCCCTGCTGCCAACAACACCTGCACTTTTTAGCAGGTGCTAAGTAGTATGAAAAAGTTTTGTTTGTTTGTTTGTTTGTTTTTGCTTTTCACTAAATCCACCTAAGCAGTACCTTTTAATATTTTAAATAGTTGTGTCCCCTGGGTTTAGGGGGAGGTCAGGTCTGCAATACAGGATCATTATGTAAATTGTTATAATCTTTGGAAAAGGAGACACTCTGATTTTTAAGGCTAACATTGGCATGAACCAGAAGTTATCAGTCCTATGAAAAAATGCAAATTTATTAAAGAAAAACAAACAGATTGTCTAGTTGTCTTTCAAAAACATTATAGGGCTTGGATTGTTTTTATGTAAGAGGTCTATAAACATTATGAGACCCCCCCAAAAAATCACTATCATCTTCCTTTCTTTTATTTGTGACACATACAAGTAATCTTTACAGATTCCTGCAAAACTTTGCTGCTGCTCCTAGATGATTATAACTCTACTTACTATGTTTACATGGTGTTCAATGGCTCCTAAAAGCATAAATATTATATACAGATTTTATTAAGATACACACCTGAAACAATAGTTTCGGAAATAAACAATCAGAAAGAAAATCTGTAATATGAGTAACAGTAGTGCTTTACTACTTACTGTTCATGCAGCTTATGGAAAATGGTTGAAAATAAGATCAGCACAGAAAGTTGTGAAAGTTGGCACAGAAGATATTTGTCTCATTTCCCTTCCTATTACGCACATAGACACTCACACTCAACACTACACTAACATGGCTACAAGAAAGGACAGTAGAGGTGTAATCTTTCCATTTTTGAAATATTAAATTATAGATAATCATAATACTTAATATATAATACACATTTGTATATATTAAATATATACTGATTGTATATAGTATTAATATATATCAAATACATATTCCTGTTTTCTTGTGCTCTAAATACAGGTATTTTCTGTGCACTGGTAATCTAGTGCAGGCTGAAACAAACATTTTTGTTTGCGTTTACATTTCAAAGGGCTCTTATACATAAGTCTAATTTATATTTTAATTATGAAAGGACGTTTGAAATATGTTGTAGTTTTCTGAAGGAACACTGTAGTTTTCCACAAATAACTGGAAAAGAAGTCCCGCTATAATACTTTATTAAACTTCACAGAACAGCCTACTTTCACGTTAAATGTGTATTTTCATTTTGCAATGTCTTAGCAAATTCACAGACCAATATTTCTCTTTGAAATTAAAGTAGATCTCTACTTAGAAACCATAAATAAATATCAAAACATGAAAATATGAGAACCTTAATTTTATGGACTTTAAGTGGATAGATTTGAGATGTGAATCATATGACAGTGAAATGTTGTATTTGTAAAAGCATATTTTCTAAGATGTTTTATGAAATTTTACTTTTCTGCAACCATCTCGTTTATCATGTAGAATTAAAACATGGTAATTAAAATAAAAATGTCTTGGATATAAAGCCTCACCAAATGATAATTCTAGAAAAATAATTTTGAAAATAATTCTAATTAAAAATAAAATTTAGTAATTGAAAAATATAAGTTAAATTCAATTAATATGTTTATTTTTGGAAATTAATCTGAGATCTAGTGATATATATTAAATTATGAGTCTTAATGACAGCTGAGTGAAATTGTTAGGAAGTCAAGATACTAATACAACTCTGCACGAAAGTAGATAAAGACCCAGTATAGGTGAGTACTGTGTCTTCAGGAGAAGTCTTTTTATTCCTGTTGAAACGATGAACAATCTAGTAGTAGAAGTAAGGGGAAAGAAACACTGGGTTGTATCCTTAGCTGGAAGTAAGTATAAGGGATTCTATAGGTGATAGGGACATCGTTCAATGTTTTGAATATCACACAAGAAACAAAGAAGCAAGGGAGGAGGATAATGAGGAGTAAAGGATTCCATCTAAGTTCAAAGTTCTGAAGATATAACAGTTTTGAGTTGTTGTAGGGATATAACAGGGAGGTTGAAGTGTTGAGTGTGGTAAAAACAAAAGTCATCCGTGAAGGTAACAAAAATGTAAAGCTTGGACTTTTAAGAAATTCCTCAGGAATATAGTTGTGAGTAAAACAAAAGCAAAATTTAAATACCATGTCCAGCAACACCAGCACTCCCATCACCATCACTACCACCACAGACAAAAAGAACACATTGTTTGCCATTTGTATAAATTAGTGAAGAATTTAGCAGAGAGTCTTGGAGGTTGGAGTAGGAATTAGAAAATGAAGAGAGTAGGTTATTTAAGTTATATGAATTTCAAAGGGAAAAATAATTGAATGATGGTGGCAACAACATTCTGAGAGTAAAGAGGGCTGTGTACCAGCCCATTTGTGAGAAACTCTGTGTTGTCAGGTTTCAAATAAAAGAAAAAAAGAGGAAAGAGTGTTTGAAAAGAAAGTTGATTGGTCTTCATGGAGTAAAAGAAAAGACTAGGCAAGAAGCAGTTAGAGAGGAGTTAGCCTGAATTGACTAAGATAGAAATAAGAGAAGGGAAGAAGTAATCGTGATGAAGGATTTGGAAGGTGCTTTGGAGGGACATGAAAGCAAGACTGGAGGGGAATAGTAAATAGGATACTCACGTGGAAGATCATACAAAACTACAGAAGATTATCTAGCAATCAAATAAGGAAAGTATTCAAATAATGGAATTGTTCTCAAAGAGCTTTTTATGGTTGTCCATTAACAAAAGAAGTAATACCACAGTACTATTGGAAAAATCACTTGCTGAAATACTTGAGGCTTACATAACACAGATACACTGGGTCCCGAAACTTTGTGATGACTAGCCCAAATTATGGGGTATGGAATGAAAGTGTGGCATTTAACAAAATTAACATCATGGTAGTCTAGTTGGTCATATTTGAGAAATGATGGCTCCCAGTTGTTATATTTTTGGCAGGTAAAAAAAAAATGTTTCAATACATTATATTACTATTGGGCAAACATTTTTTATGTATCTAATTTCTTACTACTCTATAAAAGATAGAAAAACCAAAATAAAAAATTTGGGACATGACAGGGCTATATTGAGTGGTAGAAGGGATATGAGAGATTATACCATAAATTTACCTTCAATTATAGAATGAGCAACAGTAATATTCTTTCAGGAGCCATAACTCTTTTTTGAATCACATAATCACTTATGTAGCATCTTTCAGGGCCCGATTATTTTTTCCCAAATAGAATATTAATGGAATACAAAGAACACAAAACATGAATAAAGACATTATTTTTTCTAATTTTAGCAATATGTTTCACATATGGATATAGTGTCTTTTCTCTGATTTTTTTTTTTGTCATTTTATTAAGAACTTTGTTGCCTCTGCTCCAACTTTAAAAAGACTTACGGAAAACTATAAAAATTGTGTCAGATATTAATGCAAGAGAAATAATTTTGTTTTCCTTGATGTAAATTTTTACCATGTTGAAGAAACAATTCTTTAATTGCTGTGTTAAATTCTTTTGATTGTTCATGTCTATACAATGACTAGAGATGCATATGAAAAGTGTTTAATTCAGATTGAAAAATAAATATTTTTAAAGAACAAATAGCAATTTGAAAAACTTACCCAATACTCTTTTGCCTGTTGTCTTTTTAATAGTTTTTACATTTGTAGGGATTTTATATTCTAAAAGGAGTGTCAAGATAGATATAATTAAATAGACTGTTAAATCTCTGGATTTTGTTTATAGTATTTTTTAAACACTTCAGTAAACATTCATATACGCTGTCTTACTGAGCTGTTTGCCTGTTAGCAAGTATGTCCCACTGTGCTATGCTTGCATAATGAGCTGTCATTATCTTGGGTGATTTTGATACATTTCTTCTTCATATGTGTGGGAATACGTGCATGTGCGCGTGCGCGTGCGTGTGTGTGTGTGTGTGTGTGTGTGTGTGTGTGTGAACATTGTTTCATGTCTGACTCCCTAATGAAAAATTTCAGAAATAAAAGGTGAAGAACATTAGCCAATATGCCGCCCAGAGGGAAAATGTTATGCAACGTAAAAAATACTTTATTTCTTTAAGATACAGAGTACTCAACAAATTATAGTCTATTCACAACTTTTTTGCTAGACTAAGAAAAATGAATTCTCAAATAAAATCAGAAATGAAAGAAGAGACTTGACAAGTGATATCACAGAAATACATAGTATCATAAGAAATGACTATGGACAATTACATGCCAACAAATTGGATAATCTAGAAATGGATAAATTTCTGGAAACATAAAATTTACTAAAACTGAATAATGAAATAGAAAATTTGAACAGACTAGTTATTAGTAAGCAAATTGAATCAGTAATCAAAAACCTTCCAACAAAGATGAGCTGAGGACCAGATGGTTTTATTAGTGAATGCTACTACACATTTGGAGAACAATTTACACTAGTCCTTCCCAATTCTTCAAACAATTGAAGAGCACTCCCAAACTCATTTTACAAGGCCAGAATTACCCTGATACCAAAGCCAGAAGGACAGTACAAGAAAATAAAACTACAGAGCAGTATCTCTGATAAATATCGATGCAGATGTTTTCAAAAAATATTACCAAACCTAATTCAACAGCACATTAAAAGGATCACACACCATGTTCAAGTGGGATATATCTCTGAAATGCAAGATTCAACAAATGCAAATCAATATATGTGCTCCACATGTTAATAAAATGAAGGACAAAAATCATCTCGATAAATACAGAAAAAGTATTTGACAAAATACAGCATCTAAAACCCCTCAACAATTTAATTATACAAGAAACATATCCCACATAAGATCATATACAACAAACCCACAGCTAACATCACATTTAATGGTGAAAGGTTAAAAGCTTTTCTTCTAAGATCAGGGACAAGACAAGGGTCCTACTCTCACCAGTCCTATTCAACCATAATCCTGGAAGTCTTTGCTATAACAGGCAACAAAAAGAAAAAAGATCTAAATAAGAAAGGACAAAGTAGGGGCACCTGGGTGGCTCAGTCAGTTAAGCAACCAACTCTTGATTTCAGCTCAGGTTGGGCTCCACATTGGTAGTATGGAGCCTGTTTGGGATTCTCTCTCTCTTTCTCTCTCTTCGCCCCTCCCCTGCTCTCTCTCCCTATCTCTCAAAATAAGGAAATAAACGTTAAAAAAAGAAAGGAAGAAGTAACATTGTCTTTATTTGCAGATGATATGGTATTATGTATAGAAATCCTAAAGACACCACTAAAGAACTCAGTCAATGAATTTAGTAAAGTTGCAGGATATCCAACCAACATACAGAAATCAGTTATGTTTCTATACA
The DNA here is from genome assembly GCF_018350175.1 of Felis catus. Taxonomy (NCBI): domain Eukaryota; kingdom Metazoa; phylum Chordata; class Mammalia; order Carnivora; family Felidae; genus Felis; species Felis catus. The sequence goes on along the minus strand of NC_058372.1, from coordinate 69,408,339 downwards.
CTGACAACAAGATATCTGAAAAAGGAGTTAACAATTCCCATTTACAATAGAATTAAAAACAATATAATAATTAGGACGAAATTCAACCAGAGGAAGTTCTGTATGCTGAAAACTATAAGACTTTGATGAAAGAAATTGAATTAAGACACAAATGGAAAAAATATGATATATTCACGGATTGGAAGAACTAATACTATTAAAGGTCCATACTTCCCAAGCCATCTATAGATTTAATGCAGTCTCTGTCAAAATTCCAATGGCATTTTTCACAGAAAGAGAAAACAATGCTAAAATTAATATGCAACCACAAAAGATCCTAAGTAGCCAAAGTAATCCTGAGATAGAAGAACAAAGCTAAAAGCATTACACTTTCTGATTTGAAAGTATACTACAAAGCTATAGTAATCATAACAGGATGATACTGACATAAAAATTGGCACATATACCAATGGAACAGAACTAAGATCCTAGAAATAACCCTGCATATGTTGTCAATTAATATTTGACAATTGAGTCAAGAATATTCAATGGGGAAAGGATAGTCTCTTCAATAAATGATGGTGAGAAAAATAGATAATCATATGCAGAAAAGTGAAATGAAATTGGATTCCTTACATTACTCACAAAAATCAACTCGAAATGGATTAAGGACTTAAAAACAAGACCTGAAATCATAAACTCCTAGAAGAAAACATAGTGAAAATGCTTCTTGACACTTGTCAAAGATTTTTTGGATATGACACCAAAAGTACAACAAAAGCAAAAATCAATAAGGAGAGAGCTACATTAAACTAAAGACTTTGCCCAACAAAAAAATAATCAACAAAATGAAATAGTGGGTTACAAAATAGGAGAAAATATTTGCTAACCATGTATTTAACAAAGGGTTAATTTCCAAAATATATCAAGAACACACAGAATTCAACTACCAAACAAACACACAAACCAAAATCAAAAACAAAAATAAAGGAACAACGCAAATAAAAAATGGGCAGAGGAACAGACAGACATTTTTCCAAAGAAGACGTCCAAATGACCAATAGGTATGTGAAAAGTTGTTCAATATTACAAGTCATCAGGAAAATGCACATAAAAACCACTATGAGATGCCATCTCCCCACCCATTCAAATGACTATTATTATGGGGCACCTGGGTGGCTGTGTCGGTTAAGCATCTGACTTTAGCTCAGGTCATGATCTCATGATTTGATTCCTGGGTTTGAGCCGCACAGTGGGCTCTGTGCTGACAGCTGGTCCCTGGAGTCTGATTCAGGTTCTGTGTCTATGTCTCTCTCTTCCCTCCCCCACTTGCACTCCATCTCTCTCCCTCTCTCTCAAAAATAAGTATTTAATTTTTTTTAATTTATTAAAACAACTATTATCAAAACAAAAAACCAACCAAATAAAAAACAAGAGGTAACAAGTGTTGGTGAGGGTGTGGAGAAAAGAGAGCCCCTAAGGATGCTGGTGGGAATGTAAATGGGTGCAACCACTTTGGAAAACGTTATGGATCTTTCTCAATTTAAAGTACAAACCCTATTTGTTCCAGCATTCGCATTTCTGAGTATATATCCTAAGAAAATGAAAGCAGGATATCAAAAAGATATCTGTACTCCAGTATTTATTACAGCTTTATTAACAATAGCCAAAATATGGTAACAACTTAAGGGTCCATCAATAGATGAATGGATAAAGAGGATTGGATGTAAATATGTGATGGAATATTATTCAGCCATGAGAAAGAAGGAAATTCTGCCATTTGTGATAGCATGTATGAATTTTGGAGGCATTTTATAAAGTAAATAAGAGGTGAATACTGTGTGATATCTCTTATATGGGAATCTAAAAAAGCTAAACTTATAGAAACATAGAGTAGAATAGTGGTTATGTAGCTGGTACGGGGCTGGAGGAACTGGGGAGATGTTGGTCCAAGGGTATATTTGCAGTTATATTCTCAACCACAAATAAGAAATAAAAATTATGTGATGTGATGGAGACTACAGTGGTAATCGTATTGTAATGTATATGTGTGTCAAATCCACACATTATACACCTTATTTACTCAATGGTATATGTCGATTATCTCTCTTTTTAAAATTTTTTTCTTTTTCAAGTTTTTATTTATATTCTAGTTAGTTGACATATAGTGTAATATTAGTTTCAGGAGTAGAATTGAGTGATTTATCATTTATAACGTCACCCAGCGCCTGTCACAAGTGCCCTCCTTAATACCTGCCTATTATATCTCAATAAACACACCCACAAATTTACTTAGAATATTTATCTAAGTTGAGTACATTTGGATGGCATTTTGAGTATCATTAGCATTTTCTATTCAGGAGTTAATGGGAAGCACAGCATCCCACTAGTTCAAATATGTATGTACATATTTATGCTTTATTTATTATTTTATGTTTATAAAGGAAACATTCCAGAAAGGGGTGACATAATATGCATTCCAACCAATGGCACACACTTGAAAAACAACTTTTATTTCATTTACCTCCATAGTTCAGACAGAAGGAGCAAGTCTGTGTACTTCAGTCAAAAGGAGGGCACCACTGGTCTATGGAAGAAAATCTAAGAAAAATAATAATAGTGGTCAACAAATTTGCAGGCACCATGATAAGTTATATTTATTTTGTTCTTATTATTGTGGAGAAAACAGTAAAAGTAGAAGCCACGGCAAATGAGAACCTTTGTTAAAAAGTACAGCTCCAAATTTATCCTCATGGCTGTCATGTGGATTGGTAGGCCAAAAATAATCAGGTATTTTACATTTCTAATGAAAGATTGGTTTGTGAAGTCTATTTTTATACATGAGAAATAATTCAAATATTAAAAATGAAAACATTCTGTGGGCCAAATATTATATAGTCTGCCAAACAAAACATGTTAGCCAGCTTATAAAATTTATGGCATCTAATCTATTCCATTACTTTACTGTGATGCCCATCTTTAAATAATACCTATGTGTAGGCTATCATTCAAGAGGTAATAGTAATAAGCAAACATTTATAAAATAGTTATTCTGTACCAGGCACTGTGTATGCTAAGTGCTAGATACCTTATCCCATTATCCCATTTGATCTTTACAAGTATGCAACTATCATTAACTTTGCTTCAGTGAGAAATTGAAGATTGGAGTTAAATAATATACTCAGCTTCACCAGACCAGAAAAGGAAGCTGAGTAAAGCATCCAACACAGCAAGGACAAACTCAGTAGCAGTAGTCATTATGATTACTTGTGGCTGAGTAGCCCTGATCACAGGGATATTAAGTATCTTTTCCCAACGTCACACAGATGGTTTGTACTAGATAATAATACTGTATTTCTTCCCCTTCAACTAGGCTTTTCTCATCAAGCAAGATTGCCTTGAGTTTTAAAGTGTCTTGTCTCTAAGTTCAATACTTTCAGTGAGTTTTATCAAAAGCAATAAGAAATTTCTTTTTGACTCCCTCTATGTGTAATCAATTTGTCAGCAGTGCATGAAGCAATTTTTTTTTTTTCAGGAAAGTGGTTGGAAGACATTCTGCAGTCACATTCTCAGGAAATCCTTTATTTTAAAACAGTTTCATGAACACATATTGCTTTTCTTATGTATTTCTTAAATCTGCTTACACATCAAAAAATAACTCATTAGGCATTTTTTTCTTGTTCTTTGAAGATGTAAGAGAAAATATGGGTTCACTCATATGTTTCCCCAAATACCTGACAAATTTTAAAGAACCTTGAAATTTATCTCTAGGGCTTCATAAAGGAACATAACTCCTTTACCAGAGAATGGTTCCCCAAGTTTCAGAGTCTCTTAGTAACAAAAATGTCAAGAATCATGATTTTCTTAAGGTTAAATACCACCTACTTATTTATTTATTTATTTATTTATTTATTTATTTATTTATTTATTTATTTATTTATTTATTTTTTAGTGTTTCTGTCTCTAAAGCTGTTAAGAAAAGAGATAGCTCCTGAAGCTATACATTGTGCATTGGGCATAAGTTGTAGTGTTCACCCAGAGGCTCTGGTCTTTTAACTTGGTTATTCCAGAGGCCACATGTGGAAATAAAACGTAAAGCAGTGAAAACTGGAACTCTCTGCTACATTGGGCACGCAATTCTTGAGTGTGAGACTTGCTGTCATTCATTTCACCGGTGTTTACATAGCATTTATAGTTGCCCTGTAAGGAGCCAGATAGCGAGGCCTGAATGCCTGGGACTCCCATTTTCTGCTGTTGTTGTTGCTGATATTGTTAATACTTCAGTTTATATTGCTATTCATAATTACAAGTATAATTACATTTTGCAAAATACATAATTTTTAAAATGAAGGCAAGTACCCTCTGGCTGTAGAGCATAAGCAGTATAAAAATGGTTGTCTTTTATTTTATAATTTGTTCATATAAATTCTTCTAAGAATTGTTTGAAGAGACATACCTTCTGTCTTAACACATTTACATACCATTATCAATTTATGTTTTTAATTTTTTTTTTTTATTTAGAAATGTTTTAGGTGTTTATTTTTGGGAGAGAGAGAGAGAGACAGAGCGTGAGTGGGGGAGAGACAGAGAGACAGGGAGACACAGAATCGGAAGCAGGCTCCAGGCTCTGAGCTGTCAGCACAGAGGCCAAGGTGGTGCCTGAACTTGTGAACTGCGAGATCATGCCCTGAGCCTGGATGCTTAACCGACTGAGCCACCTGGGTGCCCCAATTTATGTTTGTTTTAAATGTTTGTTTATTTATTTATTTATTTATTTATTTATTTATTTATTTATTTATTTATTTTGAGAGAGAGACGGAGACAGAGAGTGAGTGCGCACATGACATGAGCAGGGGAGGGGCAGAGAAAGGGAGAGAGAGAATCCTAAGCAGGCTCTGCACGGTCAACATAGAGCCCAATGCAGGGCTTAGTCTCACCAACAGTGAGATCATAACCTGAGCCAAAATCAGGAGTTGGATACTTAACTGAGTGAGCTACCAGGTGCCCCCATTTTTATGTTTTTAAAAATAACCTGTCTTTGTAGATGCAGATATACATCTTTGAATACTTTTCTGCCTAAAATAGACTATTAATGAGAATTATACCTTCTTAAACAAAAATAGGGCAGAATTATGTACTACAGCCATCATTGCCAGTAAATCTTAGATAAAAAACATGACCCCTCTTGAATATAAGCCATATTGGTTGAATTATTTGAAACAGTTTTTATGAAACCCATGCCTTAGGTTTGAATCTTGGGTGACCCAATTAATTGTCTTCCATTAAAAAGTTGCAAATTTCAGTCTTAATTTAGGTCAAATAGAAGTTATCATTGGCATATAGAATTGAGTAAAATCATACAGTAGAATTGATGAAAATCTACCAGTGAGTTGTACCTTAAACTCATAATCGAATCTAAGTGTTGAAATGGCCTTCGGAAGTAATCTGACTCAATCTCCTACTTCTCTAGGAATCTCTCTGTTAACATCCTTGGCTAATGCTTACCTGCTCACTTCTCAAGGGAAGCATACCTGATTTCGAGATGTTACAGCCATTAGGAACTCTTACTGATATTGAACCTAATGGTGTGGTGTCCCTACCATGTCATTATGAGTTAGTCTTCTTCAGAGTTTTCTCCCTCATTTACTTGAATGCCCTTCAAGTATTTAGACAATTTGTGTGCTTTCCCACAGATTTCTCTTCTTTTCATTAATCTCTCAACCATTGCTTGAATGATATAGTTCAAGACCTTTTACCATTTAGCTCACATTCCCCTAAAGCACACTCAAAGATATATTAGTATATATCTTTAAATGAGGTGCCAAAAATGATCACCATGTTCCACATGTGTTCTGACCAGCAGAGCCTACAACACTGTCCCTTCATGTGATCTAATCATATGCTTCCATCATCATATCTGGAATATACACTTTCATTTGGCAGTAACCATTTGATTTATTCATAGAAAATCTGAGGACAGTATTATTCTTTTCTTAAATAATAAAATTTGTTTGACCACGTGTGTATGTCTGGCCCTACTCTCAGAAAGCTTTATATTTAATTGTAAATGCCTGTGTTTGGCACATTTGTTGGCTTCTTTTGCTTGGTGTTAATTTTCATCCATTTCACCTGTGTGTCCTTTCTGAAAAGCTATTCACAAAGAGTAAAATAATTTATGAAACATGGCAGTGCTTTAGCGGTAATTGGCTCATCAACTTGAATTGGTTTATTCATAAATGAATTATTTATGGCTAGAAACTAATTCATTTAAATGATCAATGAGTTAATTAATTAATTATTCAACTCAATTTTAATTTTTAAGTGACCGCTGTATTCGAGACATTTGTAATAAAGAAGAAAGAGACAAGATTTCTCCATAAAGCTGTTGTTCTTCCAGAGAACTTATAAACAACTGAGCAGAAGAAAATATATATAAGCACAAGGTAATAGTACAATGTGAAGGGGTATCCATCCATCCATCCACTTATCAGTCATACTCTGGGACAATTAAGTACCTACTACAAATATCCTTACTATCTTCTCATGTATCTTGGGATTTAGTTCCTTAATGTTAATTTTTTTTTTAGTTTTATAGTGGGGAGACTTTTCTCCTTGATAAACAAATTAAAAACAAAATGGGAATTGAATAATATTAACTTAGTTTTCCAGAATTGTCATGTGTTTTAATATTTTCTTATGATCTTTCTTTTGTTGATTTCTCCTTTGATTTCATTTTGGTAAGAAAACACACATGTTTTGTATAATGTATAAGGTTTTTGGTTTTACTTGGTAGCTAGAATAGGGAAAATTACAACTACTTTATCATCTCAAAGCAGAAATCCTGGTGGTAGTTTCCTATATAACATCTATTTTCTCCTTATTACTAGCATAGCTTCATTTTTATTTGGGAAGGCGATGTGTCAAGTTAAAAATTCTTACCTCCCTAGACTCCTGTGCCTTTAGGGATGGCCATGTGATCAAATTTTGGCCCATAATAAAACAGCTAAAGTCTACTAGGTAGGACTTTTGGAAAAGCTACTGTTCTGATAAAAACAGACACCTTCACCTTTCTCCCCTTCTTTCTGATTAACATGCATACACAATACCTGGAGGTACAACAGCTATCTTGTGCCCAAGAGAATAAAATCTACCCACTGAGACTGGTAGAGAAAGAAGCTAAATAGAACTCGAATTCTTCATCAACTCCTTGAGCAGCTGCACCAGCCTTAAAGTTCCCACTAAGGAATGTTTATTATGGGGGAAAAAATATATAGGTTTAAGCTATGCTGGTTGACTCTTTGTTATGTGCACTAAACATAATTCTAACAAGTTACTCATTCTGTTTTTTTCCACTCAATTTGGAATCAAGCTTTTACTTCACTTTCAAAATTCGATTCAAGGCAAGTTCCACTAGGATGACTTCCATGGTCCTACCCTGAAACAGAAGCCCTGCTCAGCTGCCTTCTCACCAAATACCACCTTCTTTCATCATTAATCTAACTGCATTGTTTTCTAAATTTATGATCCTTTCTTCACTAAACAACTTGTTGAGGGCAAGAATTATGCCTTTTATTTGGCCCCCCACCTTTTTTTTCTATGTATTGCCAGGAATTGAAGCAAAGACCTCACGTGGAACCAAGTGACTCACACAGTAGTAAACACAAAGTAAAGCAATGATCTTGGCTTGAGCTATCTAGTTCAGTGGTCTGGCAGAATGTCACATACAAGTGCAGGAATTGAAAACAATGTTTTTTTGGCTGTCATTTTGAGCACAGTAGAATAATGTTAGGGGAATGGAAAAAGTGAACACCATTTCTTACCATGTTCTCCCTCATATGGCTGGTCTCCCTCTGCCTCTGTGTTCGATGCTGCAGAGATTGATCACCAATTAGCCCAGGGCTGACTGAACAGGGAGGGGCCAATCACTGTTCTCCAGCTACAGCCAGACTTGCCTGCACAGCAGTACCTGTGGCTCTAGCATGGACTTCTGTACAGGAATCTGGCTCTGGCAGTGGCAGCTGGAGAGGGTAATAGGACCTCCTCCTGAATGAAGGAATTGAATGAATGAATGGATGGGATCCAGTGGTCACTTGCAAAGAGACCAGGAATGATAAATTAAGATGATAAATGATAAATTCAGACAGATGCTTTTGACATCTACCTCCCAAACTACTTGCTCCAAGAGGAGAAGCCATCTCCCATGGGAGAGAAGTCAATGGGGTGAGTGACCATATTCTCACTATTGGGTCTTTCCAGGAGCCAGGGCTTCAAGGAACAAGGCTCCTTGTTCCTTCTCTCAACCAGTCCCTCTACTCTTTCCACTCTCACACCTTGTGCTGCTGCTTCTCTTTCTTCTTCTTGTTCTTCTTCACTGCCTTGCTGGCTTTTGCTGTGTGCCTTGCCCTCTTGCTTGTATCACTCTCAGAGTCTGAACTGTCAGTAGGATGACTTCTTGTCTATGTTTCTTTTTCTTCTTTTCCAGCAGCCACAGGAGTTAGTCCCTGTTACTCTGCAAACTGAGGACAGGTCTCACTGAGTGAAGGAAACTAAGGAGTTTCTTTATTTTTCTAGAAGAATTCCTCATGGGGTCACACTTCTCAAACTCTGCTGACCGTGCCTCTTCCTTTTCCTCTTTCTCATCAGGTATCAGAGAATGTTTGGTCCCTCCTTGTTGCACAAACCAATCCTTTGCAAAGTGGTCTTTATAGCCACACTTCTTGCAGGTAGTGTTCAGGACAGCCTTGAAGATGATCTGTCCCACGGAATCATGGAAGGGCCACCTCTGTCTCTCTTCTCTCAGTGATAGCATTGCTGGGATTGAGGTCTTTCTCAGTCCCTTGGTTAACAGCTTTCATGGAGAGGGATACTTTTATTCTATCATTTTCATCTCTCAGCCAATAAGCTTCATGCACACCTTTTCTCTGACATCTATCTCAGAGGGCTGGAGATATGTGACATGATGACATGGATGGGCAGGACAGGATGACATGTGAGTTTGATGGAACAGATCTTGCTTCCCACAGCGTGGGATTTTGAGAAAGTGTTCATAGTCTGTTGCCATAGCAACCTCTTCTTGTAAAATAGTGTGGAGAGCAGGCAAGTTCTCTGTGGTCTCGGGTCCTCCTCATCTTTAATGTTCTATGGCTCCTCCATTTCTCTTCTGCTAAAAGTAATTCAAGTGTCTGTGTCAACTCCCAGTCTCCTAGCCGCAACATTGCATGAAATGCCAAAACCCAGGCCTTATTTGGCGCTTTTATTTGACAATTGGGCAGTACTCAATAAATGTTTGTTAAACAGATAGATGAACAAAGTTTTCTCAATAGGATTTGTGTCATTGCAGTTTTTTGTTGTTGTTTGTAACTATTTTCTAAGTAACCAGCTTTATAGAATATGGCTGTGTTGGCATATCTCCTTTTCCTTGGCACTACTGGAAGTAGCTGAGACACTGGACAGGAATTATTGCCAGAGTTATATTAAATACATTTAATTAAAGTAAAACAACATCAATTCATCTGTTCTTTATGAAATTGGCAAGCCAACTTCATCTATGGTGCCAAATTTTGGATATATATGTATTTTGTATCTGAAAAGCAGTTTACAGGGCCTGAGGGTGTGGGGGAGCTTCCTGTACAGACTTGTGTGGTGTTTTGGCTCCCTAAAGTTCTCATGCGATAAATGGAATTGTTCTTCTGGGATCCATCTTGGAATCACTATGTACTTGCTGTTTGGTTGCCTGTGTGATGCCAGGATGCCTTTATGACCATCCCAAACCCTCACTGATTTTGCCTGAGAAGGAGTGAACTACTTTTCCTTTCTGCTGGAGTCATCATTTTTTCTCTTCGCTAACTGGAGTCTACTTTTCATCTCCCTCCTTTCTTAACTGATGTCTGGGTTCATTTGAAAAGATAAAATGACTCCAAAAGAAATCTCATTATCTGGTGGTTCTCTAAAGGCAGAACCAATAGGTCTCAGTACAAGTCTCTTGTAATGTCCTAAGGACAGAATGAGAGGTGTGCTTGTTTTCTGAAAAGAAGCATGGAAAGAATGAAGGAATGTCCAGTTAGCTAATGCTCACCTCCTATTTTCTTGATTTTCATATGTGGATCCTTTTGGTGTTTGCATTTCTTTTAAGAGGCATGCAGTATATCTCTGTAGAATAAATAAATAAATAAATAAATAAATAAATAAATAAATAAATAATAGATTCATGCACTTTTTTTGCACAAAGTTTAAGTAAAATTGTAAATGCATTATTAGTATATATGTATATTTAAAAGCCTATTTTCTATCTACAATTAGAAAAACAAGGAAATTGCCTTTCACAATGATATTGGGTGGATATGCATAGTGGTATATTTGAAATAAAAAATGTCACTTAGATAAACAAAATACCATGATTATCAAAATGGGACTGGGTCAGGAAATTACAAAGTAAAAACAAGTATTATATCCTAAAACACAGGAAACAGTGTGGTGTGATGAGCAATACACTATGTTTAGTGTTTCCAAGAAAAGACATGATTCTGAGTATGTACTTAACTCTATGAACCTAATGTATAAAATAGAATGAATATGTAGTATTAATAATTATTATGAATATTTAATGAGTATTTACTCTGCTTTTATCATAGGATTATTGGAAGGATAACTAACATCATAAAAGTGAAAATGCTTTAGTACCACCCAAGCTACAAAAGTAGGCATTATTTAATACAGTTAATCAAAGTACTTAAAGACAATAATTATCACCAGAAAAACAAATCAAGAAGTTTCAATTTGTTAGTTTTTGGGGAGGGTAAATGCTACAGGAGGGTAAAGTTATACACACATGTTAAAAGCTTAGCTTTCTGTGTTTATTTAATAAAACATTGTAATATTGTTTTTTTTCTAAAAAAATCTGAAACTCAATTATGACCCAACAAACAACTGCAGATGATGTTTTTATATGGTTAAGAAGTTAAAAAATGTAATAGCACATTACTAGAACAAATCAAATAGTAATAGAAAGCTAATAATGGGAAAGAGCAGTTCCCATCCTATGCCCTTTTGTAGAGGGCAAATCTTAGTTTAGCAGTTTCTTTTGATATTTTTCTAAAATATATTCTTTTAAGAATAATTTTTTTGGATTGGTGACTTTTAGATTATACCATTCAAATTTCTACAGTAAAAAGGAAAATTTAGCTTTTTAAATGTCCTCACCACTCTTTCATTTCTCTCAACTTTATCCCTTCCAACACTGATACTAAACCAATGATCATTGCTTTCATCAATGTTTATGCAAATACCACTCCACCAGAGTCTCCATGTGGCACCATGTGGCAAACCCTCACTTGGGAGGTTTTTCTCTTGTACAATAATTGCCCTACTTCCCAGATGCCCACTTTGCTGTCTCAATATTTTTAATTTATACCTTTCCCTTTGTAGCTCTCTATTCATTCCCCATAGTCTAGATTGTTTCCAGCAGTTTCAAAGGTGTCACGTTGAGGCCTCTCTTTACTGTCTTCCTGATTTGATCCTACATTTCCTGAATCCCGTCTTTCTCTTCTTGATTTACTCATGAATTTGCTGAAGAATGTTTTTCAGGACTTCTCAACAAAGAAAGGTGTCATGGGAGGTAAATGTGTGGAAATTTGGCACATATGAAAATGTCTGGTGTTCTTCTATCCTCACATGTGATGAGGGTTTGACTGGGTAGAGTTTCCATTTGAAAAGCATTTTCCCTCAGAATATTAAAGAACTTGCTCCAATGTCATTTATTTTCATTACTTCTTTTTAGCGTTTCTTCATTTTTGAGAGGGGGGGGGTGCAAGAGGGGGTGAAGCAGAGAGAGAGGGAGACACAGAATCGGAACCAGACTCCAGGTTCCAGGCTCCAGGGTCGGAGCTGTCAGCACAAAGCCGGATGTGGGGCTAGAACGCCTGAACCATGAGATCATTACCTGAACCAAAGTCAGAAGCTTAACCCACTGAGCCAACCAGCTACCCCATTCCAATGCCATTTAACATTTAGTGCTCCTTGTGAGAAATATCAGTCTTGTTCATTTGTTCATGACTTGTTTCTTTTAAATCTCCAGACTTTAGAGTTTTCTATTTCCTACTAAAACCTTACAATGTGTGCTCTAGTAAGGATCTGTTTTTATTGTTTTTCCTGGGTGCTGGTAGGTGTTTTCAATTAGAAATAAATGTTTTGTATTTCATAGAAATTCTCCTGGTTTCTTTCTTTAATACTCTCTTCCTTTGAATTTTATTTATTCTCTATAGAACTCTAATTTGTTGAATATTAAATTTTTACATTATATTTCTAATTTTCTTAATTTCTGCTCATAGTTTTCCGTGTTCTTTCTCTTTCTCTCTCTTCCTTCTCTCTTTCTGCATATTCTATTTCCTTAATATTGTGTTTCAATGTTTCTATTGCATTTTTTTCAGCAATTATATTTTATGTTATAAAGAGTTATTTCTTGGTTTCTGATATTTTTATTTTCCAAGGTATGGTGGGCAGATTTCTAAGATGGCTTCCAAAATTCTTGGCTTCTCATGTACACACTTTAAATAATTAAGTCCTCTTGAATGAAGGAGGAAACTATGATTATGATGGTATATTGTTTTCTTTACTATAGCACATGTCATGAAAGAAAGGATTTTGAATAAGTAATTAAGTTATTGATCAGTAGACTTTGACTTAATTAAAAGGAAAATTTGTAGTGGATAGGCTTGAGGTAATCAGTTGAGTCCTTCAAAGAGAACCCATTGGTCAGTGGTAGAAGAAATCAGAAAGCTGTATTCTTGCTGGTCTAGAGGCAAGTAACATTCATGTTGTAAGCAGGTTATGGAGGCCACCTGGCAAGGAACTTTCAGGTGCTCTCCAGGAAATGAGAGTAGTTCCTGGTCTATGGCTGGAAAAAAAAAATCAGGGATCTCTGTCCTATAAACCACAAGGCAGTGAATTCTTTTCACCAACCAGTTAGCGGAAGTGGAGTTTGAGCTTCAAATGAGAACCCTGACCTGGAATACACCTGACTGCTGCCTTGCAAGGGCCTGAGCAGAGATACTGTAAGATAATAAACTTGTGTTGTTTTAAAATGAAGGTTTGTGGTAATTTATTACACGGCAATGGAAAACTAATACACATAGCAACTTGTTCTTGTTTGTGGAAGGAATATCTTTCTCACTCAACTTCCCTCCATGACTTCATTTGTTCCTTTATTATTTAGGCTCTCTCTTTAGTTAAAAACTCTCCTCAAATAGTGGTTATTCTTAATTTTCCTTATGTTTAAATGTGAGACATTAAGAAGGGGATCAGGTACCTGAGTGAAGCCTTGTGACAAACAAGATTCCATTTAGGTAGATACAGCCAGAGGTGTGGAGATCTTTTCTCTGTTCCTATTAAGTTCCTCTGAAGAGAAATGTTGGAAACTCTGGCTAAGTGCTTAAGGCCTGCCTGGCTGTTAGAATTTGGCCTGTGAGATGGGCAAGGAAGTCTGAGTGTTTGACAAACTTAAAGGCTGACTGTCAATTAAGTCCTATTTTCAGTCCTGTGCCAATTTCTACTATGACCATCTGCACTTTAAATATTCCAGAGAAAATACCTCAGATTCATCTTGCCTAGACGGTAAATATTCAGATGCCAGTGTTCTGTGTGTCTGTGTATGGCCACTTTACGTAGTGACCTGTGACAATCTCCTTTGCCATGTGAGGCCTCAAAACTGCCATCCGTTGTACATTTGGCTGGCTGCTGAGACCTCCTCATGCCTGAGCCATAAATCAATTCTCTTCAAGTCTATATTCTCTTATATACACACTTTAGGTTATAGCATTCACAAAATTGATGAAGAGTTACCATTTGCTAAAAATGGAAATTAACAGGGCACCTGGATGGCTCAGTCAGTTAAGCTTCTGACTCTTGGTTTTGGCTCAGGTCATGGTCTCACGTGCTCTGTCTGTCAAAATATATAAATAAAAATAAAGTGGAAATTAATAGAAAACAAACTATTTTTAAAATTTTTAAATGTTTATTTATTTTGAGAGAGAGAGAGAGCGAGCGAGCAAGTGGAGAAGGGGCAGAGAGAGAGGGAGGGAGAGAATCCCAAGTAGGCTCTGTGCCATCAGTACAGAGCCCGACACAGGGCTCAAACTCATGAACCGTGAGCCATGACCTGAGTCAAAACAAGAGTCAGAAGCTTAATCACCTGAGCCACCCAGGTGACCCCAGGAAACGTACTATTAAATACAGTTCACTGTGCTATGGAACTTTACTAAGATAATATTTATGCATATGAAGGTTGACATTGCAGGAGCATTTGAATTACGAGGGAGGAGAGAAAAACTGATTTTTGTATATGATTTAGAATATAGATTTGATAAATATGAGTTATTTATACACTCATGGTTTTGAGGGTAGCTGCAAAAATAATAACTGACATGAGGGATTCAGTTGTCACATCTCTCCCCTTCAGCTTTTGTCTGGCTGAAGGCACCTGAGTACTTAACCGTGGGCTCCTCCGCCAGCGGCAGACAATATTTGTTGCCAACTATTTCAGTCGTTCCATTGCTCACCACTCCCTTCTGCCCAAATGGCAGTATTTTTGATAAAACAAAGGTGAGGCTGCTCTGTTTATGGAAACTCTCTCATTCAGTCAGATAAATATCTCCATATATGCAGCTCAGATTAATCAGCTCCGAGGTAGGGAGTTGCTTAACTGTTAAGAAAATATTAGTCACTGTCTCTGCCTTCTAGGTGAGGTAAATGAAGAACCAAAAAATTAAAGTCATAAAAATGCTCTCATAATTTAGAAAAAAGCTATGGTTCTACATTAAGAAATTAGGGGTGCCTGGGTGGGTCAGTAGGTTAGGCTTCCAGCTTTGGCTCAGGTCATGATCTCACGGTTCATGATTTCAAGCCCCACACCGGGCTTAGTGCTGACAGTTTAGAGCCCAGAGCCTGCTTTGGATTCAGTGTCTCCCTCTCTTTCTGCCCATCCCCCGCTTCCTGCTTGCACTCTGTCTCTTCCCCTCTTTCAAAAATAAATAAACATTAAAAAAAGAATCATAAAATAAATTCATAGGAGCTGTGTTAAGAAAGATATAAGAGGTGTAAAAGACTCTTTATGCCCCTAGTCCCAAATTCTAATGAAATCTAAAGTGATGTAAGCATATGTGTATAAGCATACAGAGGTTAAGCTATTACTATAGCTATATAAATGAATTGCTAGAGTTATACAAATGAATAATGAGATTTTAAAGTGGAAAGATTACTTGGAAAAGGGTGAGATTTGAGCAGAGATTAATAATGTGCAATGAGTTACATATATAGTGTTATTGCCATATTCCTTGTGCATGAAGATAAAATCCGTCTTCATAACAGCAAAGAAAGAGAGTTTGGGTTTATATTCAAAAATTCTGTAGGATAAAGAAAAAAAGACAATAATTGCTTCTACATTAACATATAATTCATTCTTATTTCCAAAGAGATTTTAGACTTGAAGGAACTGTTCATCAAGATTACATTTGAATTGTTCACTTATTTCAACCATGTTTCTGGATTTTTGAAAATATGATACAACATTCACATTATTATTACTTTCTTGGAGTGAGGGAGAAAGCAGTTATTATTATTAATATTAGTAATAATAAAAGTTGCGATTGCAGAAAATGAGATCAGAAGAGTCAGCAAAAGTAAGAACACATTTTATTTATTATTTTGACTTATTAAAAAACATCTATTGCCAACAGCTTGTAGGCATACACATGTAATACAAACTCATAATTATAGGTTAAAATATACATGTAATAAAGACACAGTAAATATTAGGAAAAGAGAGAAAAATACAAAAACATACTAAATGCTCAAAGCAGAGTAGATACTAAGAAAACCAGATTAGGTGGTAGCTGATGTTACATAATTTCAAAAACATTACATAAGCTTCTTATGTAAAATGAAAAGGACGAAAAATCTAGTACTTCCTCCCTGTTTATATGTGATTTTGTATCTTTCTCTTTTAAATATGCTCAGGGGTATTCTGGTGGGTTATTTTAAATATGTATTATAAATACATAGAATATAATTTATTTTTTCATGTGCTGGTAACCAACTATTGAAGAAACCATGCAAAACAGAAGACGCAGGAACTAAATTGTGTGTTTAGTGAAAAGATGAAAAATCTATTCCATCAAGTAAATTACTTACCTAGGTGAGGTGAATGATCTCTTCCATGTAGGTTTAGGTATGTTTACTCTTTTCTAGGACCCTGAACAGCAATATACAGGCACTCCCCCAAAAGCAAATTAAATTCATACGAGATGACACTGTCTTTCAGAACTGCATCATTTTGCTTGTCACGTTAAGACTCTTCAAATACTTGGGCAACTTTGTCAGTGACTTGGCCAGTCTGAAATTAATGATGGCAATAGATTATTTCACATTTTTCTTTTATCTTTTCTTTCTTTCTTTCTTTTTCTCCAACCCCTTACTAGAATTGATTCTCTAAAAAGCTGGGCATCTTTTTAGATTTGCAGCTGACACTAAACATTTTTTAAATCCTTTATGGGGTCAAATGAGCTTATATACAACTTCTTGCTTTCCCTTCAATTTAGAAATGCCTTCACCATACAGAACATAGCACTAGACCATATCAAATCGTGAAAGAGGATTGTAGTAAATTCCCTTCACATGGAGGTTTTTTTTCATGAATATGATTCTTGTTGTGAAAATCTATAACACCTCTTGAATAAAAATATTTAGGGGCGCCTGGGTGGCTCAGTTGGTTAAGCATCCAACTTCAGCTCAGGTCATGATCTCAGGGTTCATGGGTTTGAGCCTCGCATCAGGCTCTGTGCTGACACCTCAGAGCCTGTAGCCTGCTTCAGATTCAGTGTCTCCCTCTCTCTTTGCCCCTCCCCTGCTCACACTCTGCCTCTCTCTCTCTCTCTCTCTCTCTCTCTCTCAAAAATGAATAAACATTAAAAAAATTTTTAATTTAAATAGTTGCTTGCTCACCAACCATTAAGGTTTTGGAATGCAAGTAACATGAATAGATTTTAAAGCTACATGTCTCAGGAAATCAAGGATTCTATGTCTATGTATCTCCCGTTAGGGATCAGCAACTTCTTTTTTCTATATAAAATGACTTTTGCATTACTGACCTGGTAGTTCATAATGTATATGAATTGTGACTTGTTAGAAATTTTCCTTCATATTGCTGATTAGGTGGCCTTAGTTTTATCTTATAATATTTACTATATTTAAGGGACACCTGGGTCATTCAGTTGGTTAAGCATCCAACTTCAGCTCAGGTCATGATCTCATGGTTTGTGAGTTCAAGCCCCACATTGGGCTCTGTGCTGTGGAGTCTGCTCGGGATCCTTTCTCCCTCTCTCTCTGTCCCTCCCCCCTCAAAATAAGTAAACTTAAAAAAATATTTACTATATTTGAAGCTAATAGAAATATTCGCTTAAATATACTTGCTGTTTTATAAAATGTCCTATAATTCAGACTTTTTACAAAATCAGGCTCAGCAAAAACTTTGTTATACTAAATTAACAGCTTTTTAAATAAGTTTCACTCATTTATTAATTCAAAACTACACATTGGACACTTTGTCTTCATCAGAACCTGTTAGATATGTGCTGAGTGGATCATAGTCTTCTCCCTCAGAGGAATTCTTGTCTCATTTGGAAGGTACAGGTAAATAAATGATGTGAAAGTGCAGTTATAAAGGGCTGTGCAAAGTCCAGGGGCATGGAGAGGCTGGAAGTTCAGGAATGCATCTATAGAAGAAGGACCTTCTCTGTTGAAATTTAAAGACTGACTGACTTTCTGGGTAAATAATGGTTAGAAGGACATTAAATTCAAAGAAGTCATATGCAAAGGAATCAGGGAATCAAAATAGAATTCTGAAGAAACTTACATGAAATGATAAAAAAAAAATCACTGACGAAGTCAGCACAGAAATAATACTGCTTAATGCCTAGTTAACCCAGAACATAAGAGTTGAGTGGAGATGGAATTGAGATCAGAATTTGGTAGGATTAATGATGGAGGTTTCTAAAGGTCACCTTTCCCACAGATCAAAACGATATTAAAACTTCAGGTGATACACAATGGAATACTGCTTGGCAATGAGAAAGAATGAAATCTGGCCATTTGCAGCAATGTGGATGGAACTGGAAGGTATTATGCTAAGTGAAATAAGTCAGTCAGAGAAAGACAGATACCATATGTTTTCACTCATATGTGGATCTTGAGGAACTTAACAGAAGACCATGGGGGAGGGGAGGGGGAAAAAGTTACAAACAGAGGGAGGGAGGCAAACCATACAAGCCTCTTAAATACAGAGAAAAAACTGAGTGTTGATAGGGGGTAAGGGAGAAGGGAAAGTGGGTGATAGGCATAGAAGAAGAGACTTGTTGGGATGAACACTGGGTGTTGTACAGAACCAATTTGACAATGTATTTAAAAAAACTTCAGGTGAGGTTGAAATATTTCATAATTTAAATGAAAAATCAAAATAGCTACAGAAAGGGACTAGAATGCTTCAGATATATAAAGTATCAGTCTGGGAAGTGAAAAACTACTCTAATTTTAAAGCCAAAACTGTCAACTGAAGTGAAATGACTTCCAGGCAATCTCCATGTCCACAGGTGGGGTTACCAGGAGGAGAACAGCATTCTCCCACATTCTGGTTGACTTAAAATGAATCACGTATTCTTCTGTTATGGTAAATCTGTGCTTCATGTTGGATGATCTCATCAGCGGCATGAATTTGGTTTGTACTTCCCTGTGCTGTGACAAAGCTCCAGAATTTGGCGTAAGTCAGCTCAATGGCGGCAGCATAGCCGGGCATCAGAACTATGTTTATGAAGTGAGTTACTGTAGCAGGAAATGTGTGGGAAGAACTAGGTGAAGAATGTACTGTGTAATTCAGTTCTGTTCCTAGCTTTTCTCCAGAGGCTGAATTTCCAGGTGACCTTGGGAAAGTCTTTTACCCTCTTTGTGCCTGAGTTTCTCTCTTATGCATGGAAAGTTTTGTTCCTGAATTATAGAAAATGACCAAAACCCATGTCCTTTGTAGAAGTAATTCCAGGATAATGGGAAGTTTTATAGGGCTTTAAAGTCTGCTTACAGTGTTTCCTTAATTTCAATGTAAAGTGCATTACTCAGTCAAGACAGAAGTGAAGAGTATACTGACACAAAACTAATTTTATTGCAGTGATTTTTATTTTATAATTTAATATGCTGATATTTTATTTTTTTATTCTTTATTTTTAATTTTTTTCAATATATGAAGTTTATTGTCAAATTGGTTTCCATACAACACCCAGTGCTCATCCCAAAAGATGCCCTCTTCAATACCCATCAACCCTCAGTTTGTTCTCAGTTTTTAAGAGTCTCTTATGCTTTGGCTCTCTCCCACTCTAACCTCTTTTTTTTTCCTTCCCCTCCCCCATAGGTTTCTGTTAAGTTTCTCAGGATCCACATAAGAGTGAAAACATATGGTATTATTCTGACATTTTATATGTGGTACTTTGCGGTACCAAAGATGCGGCCTTGCAGTATCGTCTATTTTATTGTCATGGTACTTCAGTTTCTATGGCTAGAAACCTTAGTTGTCAAATCTCAGCTCTACTACTTAACCTTGGGCAAGTGACTTAACTTCTCTCTGCCTGTGTTTTCTTATCTGTAAAATGGGAGTGATTCTAATCATACTTGTCTCACTGGATGTTGTGAGGAGAAAAATGTCAATGAGTGTGAGATGCATGGAACATTACCTGGAACATAGTAAAAACAGAATATTTTATTTTCAAGAAGTTACCTAAATGATTAGAGGGTTTTTTTTATTATTTTCTGAAAAAATAGATTATATGTCATAGGGTTGTTAAAAGAATCAAACTGAAAATCTGAGCGTAGACAATCAGTAACATGTAAAGCAAAGGTTTGTATTTTCCTAATTCTGTAGCTACTTCTAAATACTGATGATTAGTCAACAAAGTGGTACTGCAAATTGTCCTGGTGACCAGGGATGCCCTAACGCATTGCTATTTTTGTCCCTAGTGATGCACTATTTTCTTAAAGGTAGTGTGGAAATTTCCTTTTATCGAAATACCTGAGAGTAGTTGCCCAAACCAACTTGTAAATAAGAAAAGTTTCCTCTCCATTTGTATTAGTCTTCTAGGAAAAGACTAGGAACAAAACAGACTGTTGTATGTAGAAAAACCAGATAACTTTATTTAGACATTTTTCCAAGCTTCCATTTTTAGTCTGCAGTGGCATGCATAAGAACATGTACTTTTGTTTTTTATTTAAGGAAAATAATTTTATTTTATTTATTTTTTATGTAAATCCAAGGTAGTTAACATATAGTGTAATAATGATTTCAGGAATAGAAGTTAGTGATTTATCACTTACATATACCATCCAAGTACTCATCTCAACACATGCCCTCCTAATTGCCCATCGCCCATTCAGGCCATACCCCTACCTGACACCCCTCTAGCAACCCTCAGTTTGTTCTCTGCATTTAAGAGTCTCTTATAGTTTGTCTCCCTCTCTGTTTTTATCTTGTTTTTGCTTCTCTTCCCCTATGTTCTTCTGTTTTGTTTCTTAAATTCCACTTACGAATGAAATCATATGATACCTGTCTTTCTCTGACTTATTTCACTTAGCATAATACACTCTAGTTCCGTCCACATTGTTGCAAATGGTAAGATTTCATTCTTTTTGATCGCTGAGTAATAAAGAGCCCAAATGTCCATCGACTGATGAATGTATAAAGAAGATGTGGTGTATATACACACAGAACATGTACTTTAAAGTAAAGGCTTTCTTGTGTTTAATTTCTGATTACAGCTTGCTGTGTGGTGATGAGGAAGTTACCTATGTTTTGGTTTCTACATTTGTTAAGAAGGGTTCTAATACCTTAACCTGTTGAATCACTGTTTTAAAAGACGTACTACATACAGGGCACCTGAGTGGCTCAGTCAGTTAAGCGTCCAACTTCTGCACAGGTCATGATCTCACGGTTTGTGATTTCAAGCCCCACATTGGCCTGTGTCCTGACAGCTCAGAGCCTGGAGCCTGCTTTGGGTTCTGTTTCTCTCTCTTTCTGCCCCTCCTTGGCTCGTGCTCCGTCTCTCTCTGTTTCTCAAAAATAAATAAATATTTAAAAAAATTTAAAAATAAATAAATAAAAGACTACATATAAAAGATTTACAGCTATGCATGGTACATTCGCTATTGTGATAATTATTATTGTGTTTAATTGTAGAGTAGATCCTAAGAACAGAGTAAACTGAAGTTTGTGTAATTTTATGTCATTCATGAAGACATTATAAAACAAAACGTACCTAAATCAAATAAAAAGATGTAATAAAAAATGTGGAGTAAGGACTTCTGAATATTCTTCCCTCCGTAAAGTGAGAACAATGGCAGAAATTGTCAGAATGTTTTATAGAACTTTGGAAATTAACCAAAGGCTTGCTGGAATCTGTAAAAACAGCTGAATTGCAATTAAAAAAGTAATTATTCTGGAATTTTAACTTCCCCTATTCCCATGCCCTCCTGCTAAGATTTATGGTAACCTTAAAAACCAACAGCCCATAATCATGGTGAAAATCAGCAACCTGGCAGCATTTGGAAGTGCAGAGTGGGGCTTGAGCTCCTCTGAAGACCCATTCCAAGAGAATTATCATTATTTTACCTGTCAGATGTTTCTTGCTGACAAGGCTGTTTTTACTTAATGTGACTTGTAGCTCACCTAGTGAGAACAGCCTTTTTCCTGGGGCATCTGTCAAAAACAATTAGAGGCAATTGTTAAATATTTTGACTGCCTGAGATGGTGGTTAACAGTTGGAGCCAACAATAGGCTAACCAAAGAACTTAAAAAAAATCTGAAAATGAGATGTCTGTAGTGGATTTGAAAAGACCTGACATATTCCTGGGGATGTGGAAGGTCACATGCATGCTTAGGGCTTTTTAAATGCCCAGAGCTGTGTATATGCTAAGAAGAAACCTGAGAAGGACCTAAACATCTGTCTTAGTTTGTGTGGACTAGTATAATAAAATTACCATAAAACTGAATGGCTTATAAACAATAAACATTTATTTCTCACAGTTCTAAAAGCTGTAAAGTTCAAGATCATGGCACCTATAGATTCAATGTCTGATGAAGGCCACTTCCACATAGAAGGCATCATCTCATTGTGTCCTCACGTAATGGAAGGGGCCAGGGATCTCTCTCAGAAGTTTTATAGAAACATTAATTCCATTCATGAGGGCCCTTTCTGCACAACCTAATCATTTTCCAAAGGCCCCAAGTCCTGATAATATCACTAGGTTAGGATTTCAATATGTAAATTTTAGAGGGGGCACAAATATTCAGGCCATAGCAGCTCTCATCTCTGGCTCACCTTGAGGCTCTGTGTATGCACAAAGCAAAGGCTAAGATAGAGTTGTAAATTCCTAGTGTTGAAGGCAGCCTCAAATACACACATAGCCCTTCAGAAGGGATTGGAGGAGTTACTGTTTCCATACATTTAAGGAAATCTTTGTTCAATCATTCGCTGGCCACTAAGATAACTGAACAGAAACTTCAGTGATATGACACAAAATATACAATTTATAGAATTAGTTCAGAAAGGTCAATAATAGTAAGAATAACAAACAGCAACATCAGCAAACTCTGGGGATGGGTTAATTTCCCAAGTTGTCACATTATATTATTTAACGTGTCTGGGTTTCAACAAAAGTTATGAGATATACAAAGAAATATGAAAGTATGTCCCATACCTAGAACTGTCCTTGTGGAAGCCCAGATATTGAACTTATTAGACAAACACTTTAAATCAGCTATTTAAAAAATGCTCAAATAGGGGTGCCTGGGTGGCTCCGTCGGTTAAGTATCCAACTTTGGCTCAGGTCATGATCTTGCGGTTCGTGAGTTGGAGCCCCGTGTTGGGCTTTGTGCTGACAGCCCAGAACCTGAAGTCTGCTTTGGACTTTGTGTCTCCCTCTTTCTCTGCCTCTTCCCTGCTTGTTCTGTGTCTCTCTCTGTCTCTCAAAAATGAATAAACATTATGGGGCACCTGGGTGGCTCAGTTGGCTAAGCGCCTGATTCTCAGGTTTCAGTTCAGGTCATGACCTCATGATTTCGTAAGCTTGAGTCCCACATTGGGCTTTACGCTGGCAGTGTGGAGCCTAGTTGGGATTCTCTCTCTCTCTCTCTCTCTCTCTCTCTCTCTCTCTCTCTTTCTCTCTCTGTCTCTCTGCCCCACCCCTGCTCATGCTCTGTCGGTCTCTCTCTCAAAATAAATAAGTAAACTTAAACAATTAAAAAAAATGAATAAACATTAAAAAAACTAAAAAATTTAAAATGCTCAAATAGCTAAAGGAAAGAATGTCTAAAGAATTAAAGGAAAGTTTGAGAATGATGTGTCAACAAATAGAAAATACAAATAAAGAGATAGAAATTAATAAAAACACAAATAAACTGTAGTTTAAAAGTACAATAACTGAAGGTGCCTGAGTGGTTTAGTCGGTTGAGTGTCTGACTTCGGCTCAGGTCATGATCTCACAGTTCGTGGGTTCAAGCCCACATCGGGTTCTGTGCTGACAGCTCAGAGTTGGAGCCTGCTTCAGATTCTGTGTCTCCCTCTCTCTCTGACCCTTCCCTGCTCTGTTTCTGTCTCTCTCAAAAATAAATAAACATTAAAAAAAATTAGAAGTACAATACCTGAAATAAAAGCTTTACTAGATAGAGAGGCTCAATTGGTAGATTTGAACAGGAAGAAAAAATAATCAGTAAATTTGAAGGTAAATTAATTGAGATTATCCAGTTTTAGAAACGGAAAGACAAAAGAATAAAGTAAAACAGATTCTCAAAATCAAGGGAACACTATTAAGCATAAAGCATATGAATAATGATATTTCCAGATGTAGAGAAGAGAGAGAGAAAGGTGAAGTAAGGATATTTGAAGAAATTATGACTAAAAACTTCTCAAATTTGATGAAAAATTTATTGACACATCCAAGAAGCTCAGTGAACACCAAATATGAAAACTCAAAGGTATTTATACCCAGACAAATTCTAACCAGATTGCCAATGGCTAAAGACAAAGGGAAAATATTGAGAGTAGCAAGAAACATCTCATGAGGTGCAAGGGGTTCCTTGTAAGATTAACAGCCAATTTCTTATCAGAAACAATGAAAGCCAGAGGGCAGTATGAGGATACATTCAAAGTGCTGGAAGAAAAAGATTGTTAACCAAAAGTGTTCTTCAAAACGATCTATTGCAAAACCATCTCTAGCAAAACTGTCCTTCGAAAATGAAGGAGAAATTAAGATATGTATCAATAAGCAAAACTGAGAGTATTCATTACTATCAGACTTCCTCATAGGAAATCATAAAAGGATGGCTTCAATATCAAAAGAAAAACCATTAGATAGTAATTCAAATCCAAATGATGAAATAAAGAGTACTAGTAATAGTAACTATCTAAGTCAACTAAAAAACAAAAGAAAACAAAACAGTGTGAATGTGTTTTTATTTAGAAGTTTCCTTTTATAAAAATTAATTTATTAAAAATTTTTACTTGAGTATGGTTGACACACAATGCTGCATTAGTTTCAAATGTGCAGCACAGTGATTCAAAGGCTCTGTATGTTACACTATGCTCATCACACGTGTAGCTACCATCTGTCACTGCACTACTACAGTATCATAGAGTATATTCTCTATGCTGTGTATTTTATTTCCAAGATATTCATTTCATAACTGGGTGCCTATACCTCCCACTCCCCTTCACCCATTTTGCCCATCCTCCATTCCCCTTTCCCCTGGCAACTATTAGTTTGTTCTCTGTCTTCTATGACTAATTTAAAATACAACTGCATAAAGCAAGAATTGTAAATCTGTTTATACTCACATACAACCTAGGGAGGTGTAATTTGTATGACAATAAAAACAGAAAGTAGAGGGAAGAAAATGGAGGTGCATTGGAGCCAAATTTTTGTACAATACTGTAATTAAGTTGGTATTAATCTGAACTAGATTTTTTTCTTTAAGATATTAACCATAATTCCCAGGTCAACCACTAAGAAAATAACTAAAAATATATAGTTAGAGACACAACAAGGGGATTAACATTGCACTGTAGAAAATGCCTGCTTAACACAAGAGAATGTAGTACTGGAAAAATGGAGGAATAAACAAAATATACTATATATAGAAATAAATAGCAAAATCACAGACATATATTCTAATTTATTAGTAATTAAAGTAAGCATAAACTGAAACAAAGATATTAGTTTAAATTTTTTTAATCTTTATTTTTGAGAGAGAGACAGAGCACGTGTTGGGGAGAAGCAGAGAGAGAGGGAGACGCAGAATTCGAAGCAAGCTCCAGCTTTTGAGCTGTCAGCATAGAACCCGATGTGGGGCTTAAACCCATGAACTGTGAGAACATGACCTGAGGTGATGTCGGACGCTTAACTGACTGAAGCACCCAGATACCTCAGCAAAGATATTAGTTTAATAGATTAAAAAATGATCCAACTCTGAGCTGTGTACAAGAGACACATTTTAGATTCAGAGACACAAATACATTAAAAATAAAAATATGGAAAAAGACATACCTTGCAATCAGTAACCAAAAGGGAATGGGAACAGTTGTACTAATAGCAGACAGAATAGACTCTAAGACAAAGATTTTTACTAGAGGAAAGGAAAGATATTTTGTAATAATGAAAGTGTCAAGCCAAGAAGACAATAGAACTATAAACATATATGCTAATATCAGAGCCCCAAACATGTGAAGCAAAACTGACAGAATTGAAAGGGCAAGTAGACTGTTCAACAATAACAGCTGAAGACTTCAAAACTTACTTTCAACATTTGATAAAAGTTAAAAGATCAGCAAAGAAACAGAAGACTTGAACAACACTATACACCAGCTACATGTAACATTCTGTCTATACACATTCTTCTCAAGTTCTCATGGAACATTTTCCAGGATAGTTCATATCTCAGTAAATGTAAATGATATAAAGTGTGTTCTCTGATCACATGGAATAAAATTAGAACTCAATAAAAAATGAAATTTTGGAAATTCACAAATATATGAAAATTAAACAACACACTCCTAAATAACCCGTGTATCAAAGAAATCATAAGAGGAAATTAGAAAATACTTTGAGATAAATGACATTGTAAACACAACATACTGAAACTTAATGAAATGCAGATAAAATAGCGCTTATAGGGAAGTTTGTAACTATGAATGCTTAAATTAAAAAGGAAGAAAGATGTTAGTTTAATAATTTAACCTTCCACCATAAAACATTGGAAAAAGTAAAATAATCAAGAAAAAAGAAGACTCAAATTAGTAAAATCAGTAATTGGAAAAGAGAATGTTACTAATGACTTTACAGAAGTAAAAAATGTAAGTAGACCTTACATAAAAAAATATATGATATACATATATATGAAGGAATACTAGAACAATAGTATGTCGACAATTAGATAACCTAAATGAGATGGACAAATTCCTTGAAAGACACCCAAACTAGTGAAAGTGATTCAAGAAGAAATTGAAAATCTCCACAAACAAATAAATAATAAAAGAAATGAAAAAGAAAGGAAAAAAGACAGGAAAAAAAAAACTCCTGAAAATCTGGTGTTTTCATTGGCTTCTCTCTCTAAATGTGTTGTGTCTAATTTTTTAAATAAATCATTTGTGTTAATTGAGCACTCTGGTTCATTAGGATGCAGCTAATTTGTGAGATATCTCCCTTTACTGCTGGCCTGTACCATACGGATGACGACTGAAAGAGTTGTCTGTTGTTTTCCTAACATTGGCATCCCGCTTTCTAGAAAAAAAAAAAAACATGCCCATGTTTATGGTTGGGAAAAGAATACCATCCTCACATTGGGCTTTCATTTTAAGGAGCTATATCCAAAATGTCAATAAGCTCTTCTTTTCAGTTTTTATTGTTGGTTAGAGCTACGTGAAAACCAATAAAGCATGTCTTCTAGTAGCAATTCCTGGTAGCAGCAGGTACGGTTTTTATAGTTACATAAACTGGATATATACTTTTGATTTAAAGAAATACTTCATATTTTATATTTGGCTCCCTACAGCGCATTTGAAATTAATTAAAGAGCCTGTGAGACTTTATTTAGCACTACTGAGAATGCAAGAAGTTACTTTTCCTGAAAACAAAGGCCTCAAACATGGAATAGTAAATATTCTGTCTGAACTGGATTATGCTGTTAATAAATGATAGTTCTTAAGTAATATACCATTATTTTCAATGTGCTTCCAAAGACTCTATTATTATTTGTTACTTTCCTAGACTGAGTAGCAACAATGATTAGAGAAATGCACTTGAATATCAATTCAGAAAAGCAGATGATTATCCTCCAGGAGAAGTTGTGGGAGTTCTTTTAAGTTTTGTATTTCTATGGCCCTTTAGTGTGACCAGCTAACTGTAATTGCTTCTTTAGTGCTTGGCCAGAAAGCTGTTATATCAATCAATCAAAAACATAAATGGGTAAATTAATAAATATTTTTTTTGTTGAAAACAATTTAAAAGAATTATAGCAAAGCAATTTTGATTTTCAACAGTCCTACTTACAATCTGCATTTAGCAAAACTCTTGACATCAGTTGGGGTTGCTAAGCAATAAATATCTCTGCTGTGACTCCAGAATCCCAGGGATCGTTCCATTATTTTGTCATTCAAACATGTCACACAGCTTGATGTTGGCCTCCAATTCCTGCACAGTCAGAAATGTGGGCCTGCTGTTCCTGTGGTAGAAAGGGAATAAATGAAATGGTGGGACAGAGAGATGATTTAAAGACTGGAAACGTAAGGCTATGTAGTCCTCAGAATTTGGGGGATGCACTGTTGAAATTAGAGGTAAGTCATCATGAGCTCAGTGGCTTGATCACTTTAAAAACACAGGTAATTTGCATACTCAACAGAAACCCATCACCTTTTGGGGGTACTTATAATACCTTTGCTATTGTGTAAACACTTCTCAGATAAAATATGGTATGTTTTGTAAAAGGTTCTATAACATTTTCTATTTATCAAAGAGTAGTCCTGATCATTTAATCATCAGATAGAATCGTGACTTCAATGAAGATAGGAAAGGCTGGTGAGAGTCCTGTGCTAATTTACAGGCTTTTGATAGTAGGCAGACTAGTTTAAGAAGACTCCAACTCTCAGGGCCCCATGGATAGCTCAGTCGGTTAAGTGTCCAACTTCAGCTTAGGTCATGATCTCAGGGTCTGTGAGTTCAAGCCCCACATCAGGCTCTGTGCTGACAACCTGGAGCCTGCTTCAGATTCTGTGTCTCCCTCTCTCTCTGCCCTTTCCCCACTCACTCTCTCTCTCTCTTTCTCTCTCTCTCTCTCAAAAATAAACATTAAAAAAATTAAGAAAAAAAAAGAAGACTCCAACTCTTAGAATGGTTTGTAATTACTTATCCACGGGCAACTGGTTTTTTCTTTTTTTAATTTTCATGTTAGTTCTTGGTAAGGTGGGAATACTTTCCTGACTCTATCTCATGATATGGGCACACTTATTTATTTCTACATTTTTGACATAGGAAAAGGAGAATGTTTCCTTTCATACTGATTTACTGAGGTGTTTGAAACTGGATGAGATTTCACCTGAGCTATGAGGATAAAGAATATTAAGACATGTAAATTCTTCTAAGCCATCAATCAAAATCTTGAGTGTCTTTTTAAAATTAGTACTGGGTTCTTTGGAAGAATTAACTTATATTACATAGCATAGATGGGTCTTGAAGAGATGAATTTAACCATATTAAATAGGACTGAGATGAAAAAGATACAATTCCCCCAGCTCCTTGACTGTGGTTCTGAGGTTAGTTTTCTAATATATAAAATAGTGGGGTTGACGTACATAATCTTAAAGGTCATATTCAATTTAAAACCTTTCTCATCTTGAATATAGAAACTGTAGCAAATAATTTAAAGTAGTTTTATCTGACATGGTATATTCAGTCAAGTCAAAGAGAAAAAAATCGGGGCACCTGGGTGGCGCGGTCGGTTAAGGGTCCGACTTCAGCCAGGTCACGATCTCGCGGTCCGTGAGTTCGAGCCCCGCGTCAGGCTCTGGGCTGATGGCTCGGAGCCTGGAGCCTGTTTCCAGTTCTGTGTCTCCCTCTCTCTCTGCCCCTCCCCCATTCATGCTCTGTCTCTCTCTGTCCCAAAAATAAATAAACGTTGAAAAAAAAATTAAAAAAAAATAAAATAAAAAAAAGAGAAAAAAATCTGTTCCATGACTATTTGATTACCTCTATTTATAACATGTCTTAATTTGTTTCGAGATGGTGTGTCAACAAGTAATCTAAAGGCGTTATAATTCATATATTCCTCAGTAGTTTGACAGTGTATAGATAGAGAAGTGAAGTGTATCCATAGAGTGAAATGACCAAGAAGTAAAGTGACCTTCTCAAGATCACATAGTCAGAAAGTGTAGTCAAGATTCAGATCTGTTTCTCTGATAACCAAGCCAGAGATTTTTTCACAGTATAACATTTTCCATTTTACAAGAAAATATATTCCGGTATACTTATTTTTCAGCTGATGTAACTGAGCCTCAGAGCTGTAAAGTGACTTATTTATCCCAAGGATGCCTACAGAATGAAGACAAGGAACCACATTCCCTGACTTCCATTCTGATGCTCTTTCTATTTCAGCAAGATTCATAGCTAATCTTTGTTCTTACTCTGTGCATTCCATTTTGAAAGATAAATAATTAAAGGGAAGGAGAGGCAAAAGCATCAGGATTTAACAATATTTTTAAACTAAAACTTTGGACTGCTTTATTAAATTATTCAACCTTGAGTTCTTTATGGTTAATGATTTTTACCACCCTTTTAACAGTAACACAAATGTCTCTTGGCTTGTCATTCCTGATTATAAGACAGGACCTCAGCCTTATCTTCCTTATGTTACTTTATGATGCCCTGAAAGGGCTAAAAATTATGTATGCAAGTCGATTTTGTCAGTTATAATAACTGTAGATGCTATGTATTGAGGGCTTATTCCAGTTTATGGCAAAAACAGTCACTTGAAATAGCCTTGACACTCCCTTTTAGGGGATGTGATAACAAGTGCGTGTCAAGTTTCCAGTTTTCAGCCAACGATGGGTTGTATTCTGTGACTCCAGCTCATGCTGCATTTTGTGATATGAGCTCTAAAAATAGCTGAGCGTATGTATAGCTTCACAAAATGAACAGTTTCAGCATCTTCTTATTTTTTATTTCCTTATTCCTAGGAGCTCAAACCCAGTTCAAAAGGCCAAGAGGATCAGATGCTCTGTCCCCTTCCTCTTTCTTCTCTGTTGTTAGAGCCACTTCTCCACAAAACCCTTTTCCTTCTCCTTGCCAAACAAAAGCTCTTATACTATTTTGTGTATGTGTGTGTGTGTGTGTAACCATGCACTCAGCTTCCATAGCTAAATCAGTCCCTTTTACAAAAATAATATTATATGTCAGAACACTTATCCAACTACCAATGAGCAATTATAATGAAATTATACCTACTTAATAATTTGCTTGTTGTTAAAAGACTGGAACATAAGATCTGGAACCATAAAACTCCTAGAAGAAAACAGGGAGTAAGCTTCTTGACAATGGCCTTGGCAATGTTCTTTTGGAATTAACACCAAAAGAAAAGACAACAAAAGCAAAAATAAACAAGTGGGACTACATCAAGCTAACAAATTTCTGCACAGAAAAGGAGACCATCATCAAAATGAAAGGCAACCTACTGAATGGGAGAAAAATATTTGCAATTCATATATCTGCTAAGGGGTTAACATTAAAAACATATAAGAACATCTCAATAGCAAAAAAACAAACAGTTCGATTAAAAATTGGTCAAAGGATATGAATAGACATTTTTCCAAGGAAGACATCTGAATGGCCAACAGGTACAAGACAAGATGCTCAACATCACCAATCATCAGGAAAATGCAAATCAAAACCTCAATGAGATGTCACCTCAAATCTGTTAGGATGTCTATTATCAAAAAGACAAGAGATAACAAATGCTGACTGGGATGTGGAGAAAAGGGAACCCCTGTACACTGCTTTTGGGAATGCAAGCTGGTGCAGCCACTATGGAAAACAGTATGAAGCTTTCTCAAAAATTAAAGATAGAACTACCATATGTCCAGTAGTCCCACTTTTGGATGTATATCCAAAGGGAATGAAACCATTACTTGAAGAGATATCCGTACTCCCATGTTCACTGCATTTTTATGCATAATAGCCAAGATTTGGAAACAACTTGTGTCCATCAGTGGATGAATGAATAAAGAAAATGGTATATATATAAATGGGATGCTATTGAGCCTTAAACAAGAAGGAAATCCTGCCATTTGTGACATTTGCCTTCCATGAAATTGGAAAGCCTCATGCTAAGAAAAATAAAACAGAGAAAGACAAATACTGCATGGTATCACTTATACGTATAATAAGAAAATGATGAAGCCAAACTCATAAACATAGAGTGGTTGCCAGGGCTGAGAGGTAGGGGGGATAAGAAGACGCTGATAAAAAAAGGCACACACTTTTAGTTATAAAATGAATAAGGTCCTCAGACCTAATGCATAACATGGTGACTATCATTGATAACACTGTATTGTATAATTGAAATTTGTTAAGAGAGTAGAACTTAAGTGTGCTCATAAAAAAAAGTTAATATGTGAGGTTATGTATGCATTAATTAACTTGATGGAGGGAATCCTTTTACGATACATATATATATCAAATGATCACATTAATCACTAACTATCTTAGAATTTTGGTGTCAATTATATCTCAATAAAGCTGAAAAAATAATATAATATCTTGCTTTTCACAACTTGAGAAAAAATAAAATAAAAAACTAGTAAGTTCATACTATCAAAGGTATCAAATAAGGAAAATTGTTTTTAAATTAGATTGATCAGTGCTGGCAAGGAAGGACATAGTGCAATGAACACTCTCATCCACTGCTACAAATCAGTCTGACATTGAGCTGAAAAACTATTAGAAGAATTTATGTCCCATACAGAAGAAAACTGCTCAAAAATGTTCATCTTCACATTATTTATGGAAGCTGAAACTCGAGAACAAATTCTATTCCAGTAAAGGGGAATGATTATGCTAATCATGTTATATTCATTTGAGGAAAGGTATGCATCCATTACAAACAGTGTTTATGAAAGTTTTTAATAACATGGGAAAAATGCTTAGGTCAGCATGTGTATTCTACAGTACACTAATGATTTGATAGAGAAATTAGTGTTATGGAAAAAGTTTTCTGTTATGAAATAATTTTGAGAAACTCAGGATTAATCTTACACACGCACAAAAGCTTCCTTTCCTTTTCTGGAGGATTTCTCAAAATTCTTTACATGCCATGCAAGTTATTTTTTATCAAAAATTACTAGTGTAAATATCAATAAATTTACATTCTGAAAGGAAATAAGATCACAAAAAAGAACATCTAAAGTCATAATAATTGTCATTTAGGCAACTTTTTAGAGTTTACAAAGTACTTTCTCACAAATAACTTTACTTTTATAATAAACTGTTCAAGAATAAGAATTGTTGAGTTAGACTATCTGGATTTAAATCTGCCTGGGCACTTTTCTGTGTACCTCCACACTTTACTTTATCTTTATAAAACTAAACTTCCTTATCTGTAAGTTGAGAATACTAGTAATTCATATCTTACTTTTTGCTGTGTTTTAATAATTAAATGAAGACTAAAGCTCTTAGTGGGGAGTAAATAATCCATAAGCGGTAGCAGTTATTATTATCATCTTCAATTACCAGTCAAAGGTAGAGAATAAACAATTCTAAAGGACTTGAAATAAACAGAACTAAGAGTCACACTTAAACCTTCTGATTTTCAAACTCATCCCATTTCCACTGTGCACCAGCCCTTAGAGACTTCTAGAGTTAAGTGATCTAGTGATAGAAAACTGAGTATCAGTAGAGCATTGAGAATGGCACTGATTATTATCCACAATTTTTTGCTTCTTTCACATGTCCCTTTCCCTCCACCTGTTGACTAACGTCTAAATAAATTCTTGGAGTGCTAGCTGTCTGTTCAGCTTTGTCTTCAGTTCATGTTTTGTTGACAGTAATTACCAGAATATGGGTTTTCAAGCCTGTGAATTAACCAAACCCTAGGACTTTGTTCTCTCCTGAAGAGTGGTCTTTCAAAAGATATAATAAAGCTTTCTTAAAATGTTTGGTTTTAAAAAAGATAGTTGGGTTCTAATATCTACTTCTGCATTCAATCTGTTACATTATCACATTATTACATGTCATTAAGCTTCTGGGAGACTCCAGAGTATACCTGTGAGAGAATAAGGGTGAAAAAGGCAAATGGCTCAGTATTATAAATTATGAGAATAGTTTTATTTTAAGGATCCCTAGTCCAAACTTCGATAACCACTGATTTAAATATTTGTAGATATGGTATAGGACACAAAAAGCTTTTGAACGAGTCACACGTTTGTTTTGTCCAGTTCTGGTGAAATATAACTTCTTTAAAAATTTCAGTTTTAATCTCCAAGTATCTACCAGCCACTATTTTAGAAACCATATGTAAAATATGCATTATACATGTTATCTGCTTTTAAGGGGCTTATCATTTTAATAGAAGGAAATCATACTTACAAGTACCTCAAAAATGTGAAAGAAAATATTAAATGGCAAAATATGGTCAACAAAATGCCAGAAAATGTGCAAAGCAAAGAAAAATAAAATCCATTTGGGGAGTCTAAAGAGGCTTCCTGTCCTCTAGAAATAAGTAGAATTCTGATACTAGGTGTTGTTTTTTTTTAATGTTTTATTTATTTATGCCCCAGGCGACGGGCAGAGAGGGGAGCAGAGGATCCAAAGCAAGCTCCATGCTGACAGCAGAGCCCAATGTGGGGCTTGAACCCACGAGCTGTATCATGACCTGAGCTGATGTCTATGCTTACCTGACTGAGCCATCCAGGTCCCCCAGGTATTAGTTTTTGAGAGTATATTTTGTGCCAGTCACTATTCTAGGAGCTTTGCATATACAAATTCATTTTGTCTTAAAAATAACTCTGTGAGTCAGACATTATTGTCTCCTGTTAGAGAGGAGGAAACTTAGGCCCAGAAAGATTAGGTAACTTGTCAAAGGCCACACAGGTAGTAGTATATGGAGCTAGGATAAACTCCATAATGTGGCATGGGTGTCTATGTCTTTAATGAATGGTCACTGTTTCTTCAATAGGGAGTTTTAAAAATGTGCATGTGTATTTGAATGAAGTCAGTTACAAGAAGTTGGGGAATATACTTCTATTTGACTGGGTTATCAATAATTCAAAGTTAAGTGGTGGGATGTAAGTTTTAAAAAGTCATTTCAGATCATACTATAGGGATTGTTGACCAACAGAGTAAAGTGTGTATGTAATTTGGTGAGCAGTGGAAAGATACTGAAGACATTTGGGAAAATTACTGAAATGATTAACAGTAGGACTTAGAAATATTAATCTGGTAGCATAGTATAAAATAGGTTGGAAGGACAAAGAACTGGGCAAGTGGACGTTATTGCTATTGAGGTTGTATGAGAATGAGCCAAAGAAGTCTAGAATTTGGGTGGTGGCAGTGAGAACAGAAAAAGTTACAGTGGAAGTGGAATGAACAGGGTCCCTGAACCTGATTAGATGTGTAACATTTTTGTGTGTTGAAAAGGTGAATTGAATTCAGGGTGAGGTGGTAATGGAAGAAGTCAAAGATAATATTCTATATATGTTCTCTGAGTCTTGGCCCTCTAAGCCCTACTTGAGCATGTCTAATCACCTTCTATAGGATTAGCATTGTCTTAGGCTTTGTTTTGTTATTTTGTGATTTTATTTTTAAAAGTATTTATTAATCACTCCTTATGTGTAAGGCAACATACCTAATGCTCTGAGAGAAATAAAGGCAAATGAAATGTGCTCTGACTCTTCAAGCAATTTTATGTGTAGGAATTTACTTGAGTGGTACTTCATGGAGGCAGAGATTTTGTCTGTTTTCTTAACTGCTATAGATCTTGCTTTTATATTAGTGTTTAGCACATAGCAAGAGCTCACCAAATATGTGAATAAACAGATTAATGAGGACACTACACTCAAAGTGAATCAGTGAAAGAAGGAGAAAGTCAGGGATGTGATGACTGGGAAATGAATGAGGAAACAGCCAGCTCTTGATTTGACATTGGATCGTTGGATATCATAGGATAGAGAGACAATTGTAAAAACATTTCCCTGTATTGTGTCTGATTACAAAGCATCCAGTCTGGGTCTGGAAGCAGGAGACAAGCAGAAAGAAGGAATACTTTTAATGCTAATTTTCAAGAGCTTGACAAATTGATTTAAAAGAATTCAAGGATTCCTTCAATCACTTATTTAAACACAAATGTACTGATATTCTACATAGTAGAAACTGTGCCCTCTGGTGAGAATACAAAGGATAAAGTAGGACAGAAATTTCTTGTCCTTATGGAATTTATATTCCAGTGAAACAAAATTAAATAAAGAGAGACAAAACCATGTTGTTACACATAGAAGAAAAGTAATAAACAGGGTGTTATGATGGAGAGTAGACTGGGGGTTCCTTAAATAAGGATTGTTGGGAAAGTCTCCCTGAGGAGTGGGCTTTTGGGTGAGATCTGATGGATGTGTAGGAGCTAGAAAATGGGATCAAAGAAAGAATGTTCCAGATGAATGGAAGAGCATAGGCCATAATAGATAACAGCTTGATCTCTTTTGGGGTTAGGGGTCAACCTGTGTGACTGGAGCATGGAGAACCAGGGAATGGCATCAGATGCAGTTAGGGAGACAGGCAGAGCCAGATCATACATTATCGTATGGGCCAGGAAGATAATTTTATTATTATTATTATTATTATTATTATTATTATTATTATATTATTATTTCATTATTTTAGATAGAGACTGGGGAGAGACAAGGGAGGGGGGAGAAGAGAGAGAGAGAGAATGAATTTCAAGCAATCATGCTCGATCCCATGACCCTGGGATCACAACTTGAGCTGAAATCAAGAGTTGTAGCCACCTAGGCACCCCAAGGATTTTTAAAACTGAAAAAGACCCCAGCTGTCACCTAGTTCAAGTTACATCCAAAGAGGATAAGATTCAATACTGCCACTGATAAATCTCAATGTGGATCTTGACAATACAAAGATAAAAGTCAGGATGATACTGTAATCTATTTGAAAAAAAAATTGAGCTTCCTAATGGATAGAAAAGTCTTCATGTTATTGGCAATTAAAAAATGCACAGTTCTACCAAGTCAGTTAATTGGTGGAGTTACAGGAGCAAATGATGAAAGGTATTGGTAAAAGCCAGGGTCTTAGTTGTACAGTGCCCCATGAACCATGAATTATAATTTCATCAGAATGTAATGAAGTTCACTTGACTGAGATTGTCATTGTCATTGTCTACAGTAGCTGAGAGTGAGAGCAGATTTCCACTCCAGTGGAAATAATGCCTTTATCATTCTCAAGGAATTTGTTTTTTTTCCTCAAATAAATTATTTCAATTTCAAAGAACAATTTACTGAGATGCTTTAAAACAGTGATCTAGATAAGCCTGTGTATTATGAATTACAGAAAGTTCTAAATGTTAAAACTATTTTATTTTCAGAGTTACAGTAAGGTAGGCTTTAAATGATCAATTTACAGATATAAATAAAGACATTAATTAGTAATTAAATTTCTAGTGCTGCAGTGACATTTTATTTCACCATGTAAAAGTTTCCTTCTGTGTTCAGGCCAAGAAATGAGATAACAATTGTCCAACTAAATTGATCTAAAGGAACAATTAAGAAAAGAACAAGCAAAGCAATCTTAGAGGGCAATTTTGGTTCTCAAAAACTATCTGAATTCTTAAAAGCGCATCTAATCCAACTCCAAATGCAGTCATGTACTAAAGGAAGAATTCTGAAAGATGGGGTGGGGAGACAAGGAAATACATATGAACAGTAACTTACAAATATTTTTGACATTAATCCACAGAAAGAATTTTGTTTTACATTATGGTCCATATGTATACAAAGTTTATGTATACTATATATCATATATATGTACATGTATATATATACATGTATATATATACATATATATCGTATATATGTACAATATAGGAAAGTGTGTATATGCTAACAAGTGTGGTGCACTCTAATACTTTCCTTTCTGCTCTGTGTATACCTCTTTCCTTCCTTTTCATTAAAACCTTCCTTTCATTAAAAGCTTATTTTGATCAATTATATTGATCTCATGCCCCAACTAACAAGCTGTTAATCCAGAACTTGAAAAATACTTCATGAAAGAATCATCTAGGACTTGAGTATACTATAGAGTTCCAGAGAAGATGAAAGGTTGAACAAAGGATGGAAAAGATAAGATGATGGGTCTATGTAATAAAATAGATTTTGTACATATTTCCCTAGGACATCAGGGTGAATTTATAGAATGCTCTTTGTCCCAGGGTTTGAGAGCCCACAGGTAAGGAAACAACTATCCAGGCAATATCAGATGCTAGATTAGTTGCTTTCCAGGGAAACTTTAGCTAAGGCAGAGATGAGTGAAGAAAAAAAGTTGAAAGTCTTGTTTAAAGAGAACAGTAATGAATGTTTGATTAGGGAAGAACTGAAAGAATTCTTGGTGTCTTCTAAGATCTTGTGTCTGAGGTGGCATCCTAGGAAACAGGGTGTAGCCAGCAGGAGGTGAATTTATTCTGAGGAAAGGCAATAGAGCATTGACCCATAGCTGTGGACAATATGATTGGGTTTCCTAACTGTGGTGTTCTACGAATTTTTAATGTCTAAACTTAATCTACCTAAAGTTTGGTATATTGTTATAAAGTAACTTCTGTTAATTAAGCCACTTTATGGAATTTTGTCACAAGACTGCTTGTTGAGTGAAACGCTGGAAAAGCAGATCACTTTCCATCTGACAGTATTTCACCAAAATAGTTAAAATGAATGATCAGAGATGTTTATAAAAATTTGCTTAATTTTTGTGCTGCATTGGGCTCATTTGGGATATTTTTGTAGTCAGTTGACTTTCTAGAAGTCCCATCGCTGCATCCCTTACCAGCACCAAGGTGATCTCGGAGATGTGGGTGCCATGTGCATTCTGCCAGGAGAAGGATAATCAGGTGACATGGCTGTTAGAGGCCTGATGTGGTGGAAAGAACATAAATTCCCTTGAGGCTTGTTTGATCTTGAGGATACCCTTGGACTATGAGGGAACAAATATTGAGAGGATGCCACTAACCACATTGGCATCTCTACAGTTTAGGAGGACAGGTAGTGCAGGTGTTTCCTGAGCTAGAGTTACCTTTAAGATTCCCTGAAGCAGGGTTCTGCAATTTTTTTTCTGAAAAAAGCCAGATAGTATTTTTGCTTTGTGGCCTATGTGGCTTCTGTCTTAACTTCTCAATTCTGCTGTTGAAGGAGGCAATTGGTAAACAAATAGGTGCATCTGCGTTTCCCCAAATTTTTATTTACCAGAATAGGTAGGGAATTGGTTTGTGGGCTTTTTGTTGACTCTTGCCTTGAAGGGATATCTGAGTGTAGGTGGAGCTTAAAGTATTTTCAGAGAAATCTGTTTTCTTTTTATTGGTGGGAGGACTCTTATGTATTAAGATACTCCTCTTAGTCCCCCAACGGGGTAAAAGTTGTAGAGGGGAGAAGGAAGAGCATTTATAGGAGAGTTCCCCTCATGAGAAGATCCACATTTTTAATAGATTGGACACTGCATACAGCTGGGTCAAAGCAATAATGCCTGGAAATCCTCTTTTATGTTGCTGGAGAGAATATCTTGGTATTCATCACCTTGTTTCCCTCTCTGGCATGATTTCATTTCTCCTCTAGGCCAAAGAGATACTTCCCATAGCCATTAGGTCCCCTAGTGGATTCTCTGCCTTTCAGTCTTCCAGAACCCTCTATAATTTATTGTGCCTTAACAATTTAAATACTCAGGGAAGAAAACGGAAGCGTACATAAGTGAAGCAAAGCTGAAGGAATAAAGTTAAGTGGACACAGCCCAAACCGGCCCCTGACTCCCACGCCAGCCCTCTTTCCATGATACCACACGCTTTTCCTCCCAAATCTTCATTAAGCTTTTTTTTAAGCTTATTTATTTTTGAGAGGGAGAGAGTAAAAGCAGGGGAGGGGCAGAGAGAGAGAGAGAGAGAGTGGGGGGAGGGAGAGAGAAACCCAAGCAAGCTCCACACTGTCAGCATAGAACCCAACGCGGGGCTTGAACTCAGGAATGGTGAGGTCATGATCTGAGCCAAAGTCAGACGCTTAACGGACTGAACCACCTAGGTGCCTCTTTATTAGGTTTTCTATGACAAATCAAATACCCATAAATGTGCTACAACCCAATATGCAAAGATATGCAGCTTGATTTTACTCTTAGCTTTAAATGTGCAATATAGTTCCTTCAGAGTCACAGCAGAGAAAATACATTCTTCCAAAGCTAGTCTCCCCCTTTTTTCAAATGTCCAGGGAATCCAGTTCCCCAGAAAAATCCCTGGGTTTTCACTTCTGTCATAGCTCAAATTCTAACAGCTCAGTAACAGCCTTTTCTCTATGCTGATATTCAGAGAGAAGAAATAAAGCTTGGGGATATTATAGAAAAGACCCCCAGGGATAGATGTGATGATATTGTATATAATTTCTAGGTTTTTTTTGAACATTTCAGTTGGATGTCTTCACTGGGGAAAATACACAGGTACAATAGACTTTGAAGCATGTATCATATGAGACAAGTTTAATACAGTGGCTAAAAGGGTAGGCTCTGGAGCCATACTGCTTAGCTTAGTAGTTGAGTGCCTCTGTTTCCTCATCTGTAAAATGAGGATATTATTATCCTCATTATAATCTTAATTAATCTTAAGTTAATTATACTTATTGGGTTGTTTTGAGAATTGTATGCAGAATCCTTGGAACAGTGTCTAGCACATCATATACATTCAATAGGTACAAAAAAATAGAGAATAGAATATGTGCAAATGAAGGAAAAGAATGAGGGATAGAAAGTACATATTCTCATTTAAGACTACACTATTTCTCTCTGTGGATTGATTAAAATTAAATAATTCACAACTATCATTTATCTCCTCTTTGTCTTGATTTTCCCTCTTCCACTAGAGTAGGAACAGTAACCCTTGTTTTTAATGAGCTTCATATCATTCAATGGAGGCAGAGGCTGATGCACTGATTTGGAAGCTTCAGCATTTGAATTGTGCTTCTATGATAAAGGAGAAAATGGCTTTGTGGTTTTAACCAGTTCCTCTTTGTGAGTCCCAGTTTTGTCAAGTGCAAACTGAGTTTTATAATGAACACCTTGAAGAACTGTTGGATAATTACAGTGCCAAACATAGCAATAAGTTCTATTCATTATGAGACAGAGAAACTGAAGGACTCCATGAAAATCTGCTTTTTGCTCCATTTCCTGCTTCTATTCTTGCTGGGACCTGCCCCTTCACTTTACACATGCCTCATAGTGCAAATAGTGCATGTCCCCCTTGTAAAGGACAAGGAGTTAATGGTTTCTTTAGAGTCTTCTAGCACAACAGATAACATCTAAGGAAGGCCCAGGCCAGGATGACTGGACGAAGCTACTATATGCATATTCCAGACCACCAGCACCAAACATCGTGACGTTAAGACCCCCTGCATCCAAGGAATAATTGACTTGTAAAGAACACCGAGGCTCTTGTCCTTGTTTTAACAAAGTCCTGGATGCCTGAGAGGACACGTACACCAAACCACAATCCTCAATAAAATCCCCAAATCCCAAAGACAAGACTCTTCTTTTCCAAGTCTCCCAGATGCTGTCTATATCTGCTCTTATCTTTAATAAACTGCTCTCACTTCCAGCTGGCTTGTGTTTGATTTCCATCCTGCTTGTAGCTAAGGACTCTCTCAGCCAGTGCTATGGGACTGACCCCCTCTGGGTCCTCAGACCCAGCTTACCTGCATCAATTGCTCAGTACATTGGGAATATTACTATATTATTATTCTCTGGTAATCTCTGCTTTTCATGTAGAGTTTAAAGAAAGGAACTGTGGATTATGAGATTGTGAGAAGAAACCTGAATTTTGGATCCTCAACTGCCAAGAACTCTGAGACCCCAGGCAATTCATTCCCCTTTTCCACACATTTCTTTTCTCTTTGAAGAGATGAGGGGGTAGTTTTAACCATATGACTTTGAGTGCCCTATAGTGAAGCCAGATGTAGCTCCAGAGTAAGAGACTGGACTTCTACAGTTTTGTTAATCAGTTTCCTGGGGAGAACAGAGCACACCACACAAGGCCATTCAGGGGAAGCATTCAGGGCGGGTCAGGAGGCACTGTGGTGGAGGAAACTGGGGGTAAGCACTTTTATTGTGCTTTCTCTGGAAAGAAAAGAGTGAGGAGGGGGAAGCAGGTTTAGGATTGGCTAATATGAATAATATCAATGGGCTCTGGGGCAAAAGGGTTGTCTTGTACCTTCTCCTGGGGCAGTTAGGGTGAGTGCATAGTGGCTCCGTGTGTGAGAAACCCATAAGGAACATGGTTGGGTGTGGAATAAACAGTTGCCCAGTGGACCGCCTTGGTGGCTCAGTCAGTTGAGCTTCTGACTTCAGTTCAGGTCATGATCTCATGGTCTGTGAGTTCGAACCCTCATCGGCCCTGTGCTGACAGCTCAGAGCCTGGAGCCTGCTTTGGATTCTGTGTCTCGCTCTCTCTCTCTCTCTCTCTCTGCCCCTCCCCTGCTCGTGTTCTGTCTTTCTCTGTCTCTCAAAAGTAAATAAACATTAAAAAAAAAAAAGTTGCCCAAGAAGGGGAACTGACTGCCCTCCATCCAGGGCCCCAAAACATCACAAAACATTTGTGTTACAGAAATTAAATTTGTTAACTATATTACATAAATTTGTTAACTGTATTACAATAATAATGTAACAATACATTTGATAACTGTATTATCAAAATTAAATTTGGTAAACTTAATATCCTTCCCAAGCTTAATCTCTGATTTCGGTGGTGATGAGTTCTTTGCTTGGTAATTCTTGGGCCAGAATACATATGCCACATATCTATAAGCAGAGATTCCATGGTCTTCCTTGGATGCATCAGCCAGGTATACCAGGTATATTTTCACTTCCAGCCTTGTTGACAAGAGGTATCGAGGATGCTTTCCTCCAAGAGGACATCTAGTCAGAAGGGTCTTGCCTGTAGACAATAGTTGTTTTCCAGTTTACAATGAGGTCAAGTTTCTCATTTTGTTTTGTGCCTTATGGATCTGTTTTCCAGGTGGACTTTCTATTGACTTGCTAAGTAAGAATAGAAGCTGGCCTCAAATACTCAGAGGAATTTATACACTGATTACAAACTAATTGATATGTCAACTCATTCCTGAAACTGCGGTTGCCTTTAGGGTGGAAGGTAGCAAGTAGTAAACAGTGCACAGCATCACAAAATAGCATCCTAGCTCACCAAATAAAGGCTACCTGATCCAATTCAAAGGTCGACAGAATGCAATTAATGGCAAATTGAATTCAGCCTGAGGTGAAATAGTACAGTTTAAAAAAGAGCAGTGGCTCAGATACTTGGCCAATTTACATTGAGTCTTGGTATTTTACTAACATATCTGCAATTTACTAATCTAAAGACTTTGAACTATGTAAACATGATATGTTAGTTTTCTAAGATGCTAAAATAATCTCATCATTAAATAGGAAAGTAATACTAGAACAAAAGCAGAGCTCTCTTGGAAGTTTCTAATTGCAATAAATATGGGCTCTAAACTACAAATTGCCTTTATACTAGGGACCATGCCACACATCAGCCACTTGCTTTATTTTTTCTATAGTATATCTTTCTTTTTGGCTTACCAATAAACCTTTCTTACAATTTGACTTTTTGGAGATATCTTTGGTATGTAAAAATTCTGTATTTTTAAGGTGTACAACATGATGTTTTGATATATGTATACATTGTGAACAAATCACTACATTCATAACATATTAAATAAAGAACATATCCATTATCTCTACATAGTTAACCAATGTGTGTGTGTGTGTGTGTGTGTGTGTGTGTGTGTGTGTGTAGAGATTTAAAAAAAAATTTTTTTATTATTTATTCATTTTTGAAAGGCAGAGAGAGACAGAGCGCGAATGGGGGAGGGGCAGAGAGAGAGGGAGACATAGAAACAGAAGCAGGCTCCAGTCTCTGAGCTATCAGCACAGAGTCCGACGCGGGGCTCGAGCTCACGGACCACGAGATCATGACCTGAGCCGAAGTCGGCCATTTAACGACTGAGCCACCCAGGCACCCCGTAGAGATTTAATTTAAGATTATCCTCTTTCCAAATTTCAAGTATGCAATAACATATTGTTAACTATCCTCACCAGGTTGTACATTAAATATCTATAAATTATTCATCTTGCATAACTGGAATTTTGTAAATTTTGACCAATATTACTCCATTTAAAAAAAAAATCCCAGACCTTGGCAATAACCATTTCACTCTATACTTTGAAGAGTTTGGCTATTTTAGATTTAGATTCCATTAACAAATTCCACCGATAAATCCACTAACTGTCTCTGCAGAAGCCTGGAATCCAGGTAAACTGATACAGTTCCAGCCTATAAACAAGCAACATAATGAGCCCAGTACCCTATCCAGTTTGTACCAGCTCTTGGAGCATGCCCATGGCCCCATATCCTTGGCCTAAGGATAACATCCTGACTTTAGGGGCTGAATTTTGCCTCATTCAGATGTTAAGTCTCCACCCCAAAGTGAACATGGGATGTATGTTACATATATGTTTGCTCAGTGTGCATGTTCCACATTTCCTCATTAATAGTCATAAGTTTCCCTGCCCTTTTGGTCAATGTGTATGTAATCTCAACCACTATGATAAAAAAAATGTTCTCTCCCCTTTTAGGGAGGCAGATTTAAGGCTTGTCCTCTAGTCTCCTTCTTTGGCTGCCTCTTACATAAACCCTTTCCTTGCTGCGAACCTGACGTCTCAGTGATTAGCTTCACTAAGCATCAGCAGACAGACTTGGGTTTAGTTCTAAATACAAATTTCTTGAGTAATAAGATATGGGAAAATAATTTGGTTCCCCTCCCACTTTCCAGCTACTCCTCTCCCACTTCAACCAGACACCTCCCATTCTGACTTGTTTCAGAAGATGCTCTGGTTTCTTTGTTGCTATATGGATGTCCCAGGGAAAGAGAAACGTAATCGTGTATTTAATGAACCAGTAATAAATTTGAAGTAAAGAAAAAAAATCCTCCTTTTGTCTATTAATGCAATAAACTAATAAAACAATCCAACAAAGACTTAGGTAATACCAGCCACTCAGTTAGGTAAATGTGTATAAGTGTATAATTCACTGAACCAACTGGGTGTTTGGCATCTTGAAGAAACAATAATGCAACAGCAAGAAAATTCAATTGTTTAACTTATAAATATGACTATGCCTGTTTTATTTTTATTAATATATGTCTCAAATGAATGTGGTTGTTTAGAAATGGCATATAAAGTTCAGACAGAGTTAAAGCACATGGATGGCATACTATGCTTATAAAAGTATGAATCATTACAAAAGAATAAACAATTGCAACTTTTTCTTATGAGAAAATA
The DNA here is from genome assembly GCF_018350175.1 of Felis catus. Lineage (NCBI taxonomy): Eukaryota > Metazoa > Chordata > Mammalia > Carnivora > Felidae > Felis > Felis catus. Next base: position 69,363,648 of record NC_058372.1, on the reverse strand, counting down.
GATAGGAGGAATAGTTCTGCACAAATTAACATGTTTTACAAGTATATGGCACAAGCAATTTTCACTTTCTTTGATATACTATTTCCCTCAACTCTACACACGCAAACACACACACACACACACACACACACACACACACACACACACACGTGGCGGGGGGTGGGGAGAGAGAGAGAGAGAACAGAATATGTCTTGTGATTTTAAAAATGATGGACGTGAGAAAAAGTTTTGATTTTTTTTCCTTTTAGCAGTTATGGTTAATAAACATCTGAAAATAAAATAATAGATTTTACAGGAATTCTAAATCAATGGTGCTATGCTAAGTTTTGTGCCTCTTTAAGAGATGACATTGAAGCTATGTATTGATATTAATGGTCTCTGATGTGCCATCTATAAAAAATCACATATTTAATAGCATCTGGACCGTTCTATAGCTCTATCCATTACATTACCATAGAAACCATCTTAAAGAAATGGTATTCAAAAGATGCTTATGACCTCTGGGGAGATTCATGTCTATGTATCAGAATCCCAGTGGGGAATTTGCAATACCCTGTGGTTTTGAGATAGGTAAGATTTTTCTGGGACTCCCTACAATCTTATTGTTGTACATTTCATTACCTTCGTAAAGATAAATTTTCAATGGGCCAAGGGAATCTAACATATTTCAACACGCTCTGTGCCTTTATCATATCTGTATATTTTGTTAAACAACATATTGGATTCCAGAAACTATCTATTAAAGAGATAGCAAAGGTGTTTCCTAGGGAGAAGATAAAATTTGGACATTGAGAACAGTGAAATAAGAAAAATATATATATTAAAGGTAGACGGTTAATTACTTGTTTTGCTGAAGAACCAGCACCTAGGTCATAAAAATGTTGCATGGGATATTACAGTGTTTGATATGGAACTCAGTGAAGATTGGCTACCTGAGAAAAAAATCAAATTCATATGAAGTGTCTATTTCAGTGAGGACAAACTGCTACCTCGTTTATGAAAAAAAGTGTCTGGTGTAATTAATTTTCCACTACCTGGTTGACTGATCCCTTTAGGGTTTTGTTACTTAACAGAAAATCAGGGTCAGACACAGCCACTGGAAAATTGAATATTCAACCCTGCCAGTAGCCAGATGAGTCTTGGAGAGGGGAAATCCATGTTGTTGAGATGATGCATAACATCTGTTCCTACCAAGATGTACTCCCTGCTAATAAGCTTAATGAACAATCATTGAGTTGGCTACACAATGAGTCAGTTAACATCCACAGGGCAAATCATCATATCCACCTGATTATGAGAGCTTTTTTTGCAGTGGAGACATTTTTAGTAAATACCCATACTGGCTAAAAATATTCTGACATTTAAGACCCATTATATTTATATAACCTGTCCTCCAGCATCCCTGTCTCCACTCCTCTAATCTTGTTCCTTCTAGATTCTTGATCATTCACCAGACTAGTGGTCATTTCCAGGAATTGATGAATCACAAGAACAACTGTTGGAATTTCTGCTGTATTTCCTATCTCCAATGTCCTTCGGGGTCACACGAATGGAATTGTTTCTCCACGGGAATCTTTTCCCCTCATGTGTCAATGTGTACTGCTGAACAATCTATAAAATAGGCTCATATATTTTATTCAGAGGCATCTAGTTACAGGGAATTTCAAGAGATTGTGCCAAGAGTTGAGGTAGGTATGGCAGTGGAAGTGTAGACACAGCACTTGTAGGAGAAACTTGCTTTTGGAACTCAGTTTGTGCACCTACCCATGCTCAGTCTCCCATACATGAAATACATTTAGTATGCTGCTGTTGACACCATTTATGACTTGATCAGATAATAGCCAATTCATAAAAGGCTGCTCAGATTTATGCTTGCCTTTATTCCTAGGGTTAGGCATTCAATTTTTATTGGAGTTCAGAAGCAAGGCAAAGCTGCCTCTCAAGAGGAAACTATTTACTTCCAAACTTTAGAGACATCTGCTATAAATCTCCTACTGAGGTTTGTAAGAATCATTAATTTCAGCTTCGCAATCTGCCATAGATATTTCAAGAACATTGCATCTGTGGTTTAGTCATACTAGTCACACCAGAGAATCTTCTAGTGTTTAGGACCCAGTCAAAACTGGCAGCCTTTGGGTCATTCAGTAAATGGGTCATAACAGGATATCTAAATGGATTTTTTGTTACCTCGAAAATCTAAAGAGTTTTACCAAATGTTGTGTCTTCCACTTTGAGTTGGAATTTGCAAAGAAAATGTTTTCTAGAAGGCTTATCTAAACTTTAATTAAACCACCTCACATTTTCTCAGTCCACCTTTTGCTCCTGATACTACTCTGGCAACTGGTTGCAGAAAACACTTCCTTGCCTCAGTTGCATTGCATTGACCTTGACTCTTGGTCCTGAACTCTTCTGATGCATTGACATGGGAACCCTTCAGAAACTCACTTGGAATAAATACGCCTTTGCAATGTGGAAGTACAAAGGAATTAATGTACCATAAGTAGTGTCTAATTAGGGCTAGATATGTGCGCAAGCAGACCATTTTGAGGCATATTTTACAGCTCCACAGAAAGTCTAACTGTATTATATATTTCTTACTTCCTGTCCTGGGGCATCTCTAATGATGTGGTATGGGACCCTGTGGAAATCAAGGAAATCAATTCAGCTTTCATGCATTTACAATTAAGAATTACAAACTGACAAATGGAAAATGGAGCTGATGAATAAATCGTTCTCTTGCCTTCCCTTAGGTGGATGGTTCTGAGATACATTGTCCACAACTCAGAAGGTCTAGGTGGGATTGACAGACTCAATAATTTGGCTCTCCCTCTTTTCCTGTTTTATTCTCCTTGGTCTCTCACTTCTGTTTCCTGAATCACTTCTCAAACTATGTGCATGTACCAGGCTCTCCTTTCTGAAGAGCACAGGCTAAGAAAAGGGATCTCCCAGTTGTCTTGGGCTTCTGGGTCATTAACTTAAGTTACAAGTGCCACTTATCTCCTACCTCCTGACATGTGTCTTACAAAGGCCTCTGGAGTTCCATTTTTTATTTCGCCATTTTATCGGAGCATGACATTTTATCTGATTCAGGATGATGCCTTTGAGATGGTGAGATAATTGAGGTTCCTGTGTGCTAAATTGTGGTTCAGTTATAATAAATCGTAATAAAATCTGTAGGATGCTAGATGTGTGCTGCTGTCCATGTGACAGCAAATAACTTCTGATAATTGGGATAGAAGTGAAGGGAGAAAAAAGCTGACCAATAAGTACATGACAGGTATTTGGAGCTGTGGTGATCTGCTCCAGGAAAGAGTTCCCATCTGGAACAGCAGCTGCAAATAGATTCACCACCCGATTAAGCTTACGCTAATCAAAATAATCTCCAAGAGTGTTCTGTCTGCATAGGCTGGTCAAGTTAAATGTTGATATGTTAGGAAATCATTATTCTTGCTTTTTTCAGTCTTTGGTGATGATTGTCCCAAAGAGGTGATGTTTTGGTTTATTATTTTGGTAAGAAGGAAAACTCAAGAGGCTTTTCTTACTAACTCTACCATAAAAGCCTTTACTTCGTTAGTAAATGCCAGTTCCTAACGTCATCTGTTTATACTACATTCACAGAAATTAGGGTTATAACACAGGATGTGCCTGGGATCCCACTGAACCCCAAATGAGATGGAATTCAATCTTCATTTTCCACTGGAGGCAGGAAGGTTTGCTCTCTGAATACCCATTTAAACCAGCTTCAGCTATGCTGGTTTCTGCTAGAGGCTGAACATACTATACTCCCAATTCCTAGCCTTTCTGGAACTATGACTATATGGCACAGTCTGGCTAATGAGAATCAGAAGTAAGTGGAGAGGACTTGACTTCCTGGAAGAATCTGGAAAACTCTTGTTAAGAAAACATTTGACCTTATCTTTTACCCTCCTTTCCCCTTTTTATCTAAATGTAGATGCAGTGCCCAGAAGTATAGCACTCTGATCTGCTATCTTCTAAACTTCTCATTATATATATAAGAGCTTCTAATCTTCTCTCTCTCTCTCTCTCTCTCTCTCTCTCTCTCTCTATATATATATATATATATATATATAGGTTTTTTTCTACTCATGATTCATATAAGTGAACAGCTAGATCACACAACTTTCATTCCCTACTTTGAGCAGTAATCATTGAGTTCAAGCATCTTAGAATAATACGTATATTTCCTTTTACCCATTTCACAGTCACCTCACTATCAGGACAAAAGTTATATTTTAAAGGCTACAAGAAAAAATTACCATATAAACTATGATATTATTGCAAGTCTTTCCCTTACTGTATTTGAGGGATTCAATCTTGAACTGACCCAGATCTGGGATTAAGGAAGAAGCTGTGACTCTATTGTTCCGGTGTTAATGTTACATCTCTGTTATCAGACTTAGAATGCATTTGTTTATGCAAAGCACATAGACCTTGATTGGCTTTGTATCTATTTTGACCTATAAATTTCATGCTTACTAATCTTTCTATGATCTCTATAACCATCCTAATTACTACTCCATGGTAATTACCTTGCTGTGTATTACAGTAAGCATGCTCACTTCCGTCTGCTAGTTAAATAACACAACTTGGTGTCTGGCAGTTCAGAATTCCTTCATTCTTTTTGAAATTAAAAAGCCCATTTTAATATCAGTAACTTCTACCAGTATACTTGTCTTACAAAAACCATCCACTACAATACTTATCAAAGATTTAGAACCTTCCAGATCCAATGTATTATAGTGAAAAGGTATCTCCTGGATTACTACTGGTGTCAATTTTAATATAAATTAGTACTCTTAATTTCAAAATGACAGAATATTTTACATAATAAATTTACATAACTTTTTCCTTCATAAACCTTTAGATCTCTTTGTAGTATAAAAAGGAATTGTTTACATCTCAAATCTGCTTACTCTAGTCCACTGTGAAGTATATATTTCAGTAAAACAATAGAGCAGGTTAAAATTACTTCCCTGTACTCAGCTAGCATATTGAATCCAAACTTCTGGTAAATACATTTATATAACTAAATTTGATCAGATATTACAATGTTTCTCTCCTTTTATTTAGCACCCTTGGAATCCATTCTAACACATTTTCTCCAGGTCTTCACATATCAATTAACAACATATTGAATTTTGCTTGGAACATAAACCTTTTCATCCCAGAATCTATAATAGAGGATAACTAGAGAGCAGGCATGGAGAATACTAGATTGCTTTTGTGTGGCAGAAATTGTTGACTGTATACCACAATATTCATATTCATTCTCCTTCTCCACATTAATCTCAGAGCTTTCTTCTGAAGTGAACAGCCATGTGCTCTAAGTAAAATAGCACCTTTCCCAACCCCTTTTGCACCTGCGCTTGTTGTATGATCAATTCCTGTCAATGAGAATCATAAAGAAGTCACATGGCCTTTCTAAGAAGTTCCTAAAGAAAGCAGTGTTCACTCTTCTTCATCCTTCTTCCTGTCCTGCTTACTATAATTAGATAGGACAATGTGACAGTACACTAAAGATGGGGAATAGAAAGGTAGTTGAATCCTGGGGTGCCGTGACCATGAAGGATGCATTCCAAGTCCTGGATTACCTATTTCTGGACTACTTTTAAATGCAAGGGAAAACAATTCGATTTTGTTTTAAACCATTCTTAGTATTTTTCCTGATGATGCAGCTGGACTTAATCCTGATCCACTTTTCAAGGTAAATGTTTTGGTAGCACTGTTAAAAAGGAGATAGTTCTGATGGCAAAGGAGGTTCAGTCAGACTGAAGGGTGCTTATTACTCAAAGCTTTTCAGTTGGAATGCTGTGGATATTTTGGGTGAGGCAATTCTTCTCTGTGCAGGGTTTTCCCACATTTTGAGGGCATTTAAAATCATTGTACCTAAGTGATAAGTGTCAGTTGCATCCCCAAGTAAAAGTACCTCCACATGTTTATGGAAGCCTTTGGATTGTAACACCTCCAGTTGAAAACCACTACTTTAAACCATGTATATGTTCCCATGAGTCCTAATTCAAGTTCTTGGTGCCCTATCTTTTTTAACATTTACATAAGAGTTTTGGCAAGGCTGCAATTCAACTGATGCTGTAAATTGTCAAGCCATAGGACTGTATGTTAACTTTTAATTTATTTTATTTTTTTGCACTTTCAGCCCTGTGGCTGCAAATGATGAGAAATTCATTTAGCACAGTCACAGAAAATCCCTGATTTTCTGACTCTGCCTGAATAAAAATTTAGAACTTTGAATTTTATTTTTGTAGCATTCTAGTGCAATTCGAAGCCACATCTCTTAGTCGTCATGTTCATCATATTATTTTATAGAAATGGACATTGGGTTTTTCAAAGTCCTGCCATCAATGGAAACTTAATGCCAGGTGATCATGGTTGATTGTAAATTAGTTATTTGCTGGGACAGAGTGTGTTATAAGTTTATAGTATAAGTTATAATTGTACAACCTCAGAAACAACCAAACCAGAAAAATAACCAGTTTTATTCTTTTAAGTATCAGTTGTCTACAACTAGAAGTAGTATCAACTTCTGAATCAACCAGTGTTCTTAGTTGAAACTAATAGAATTCAATCAAGATTGTTTTCAATACAAAGTAATGACTGAGAATCAATATCAGAGACTATGGAGAGAGGAACAATTCCCTATCTATACTACAGGGATTGCTCCAGCAGAGAAACCACCATGGAGGCAGCTCAGCACAGCACAGACACAGCCCATGATGCTGGAGACAGAATGTCAATCTGCACGGTCACCATTCCTGAAGAGACGTTCCACCAACTACCCACTTCCAGCTGACCCCTTCTGCGTTGAAGTCTCACATGGGTGTCTAATAAAATGATTGTTACATTATGACAACATGCTTCTTTGGAATGGTCATATCCTCCTTTCAAGCTTGTGTTTGGGGTGGTTGTGGCAAGTTTTGCCCTTCATCATTTTCATAATCTTTGCCAGTTAGATAGTGATACTGTTTATTTTCATGGTTTAACATGAAATCTTTTTAGAAGTATTTAATACTTCAATTATTATGTAAGTTGAAAGTTTTTCATACATCAGTGTCTCACTCGCATCATTTCTTTGTGGATTTTTATGCTTTTTTACTAGGACAAAAATAGACACATAGATCAATGAAACAGAATAGAAATCCCAGAAATAAAATCACAACTATATGGTCAATTAACATTCAACAAAGCAGGAAAGAATACCAAATGGGAAAAGACAGTCTCTTCAACAAGTGGTGTTGGGAAAACTGGACAGCATCATGCAAAAGAATGAAACTGACCCACTTCCTTACACCATACACAGAAGTAAATTGAAAATGGATTGAAGACCTAAATGTGAAACTTGAAACCATAAATATTCTAGAGGAGAACACAGGCACCAACCTCTTTGACATCGGCTATAGCAACTTTTACCTAGATATGTCTCCTGAGGCAAGGGAAACAGAAGCAAAAATAAACTATTGAAACTAACAAAAAAAACCCCACAAAAACAAACAAACAAAAACTTCTTCACAGTGAAAGAAACAAGCAACAAAACTAAAAGGCAAGCTATGGAATGAAAGGATATTCACAAATAACATATATGAGAAAGGGTTAGTATCCAAAAAATATATAAAGAACTTATTAAACTCAACACCCAAAAAATAAATAATCCAACTACAAATGGGCAGAAGACATGAACAGACATTTCCCCAAAGAAGACATACAGATGGCCAACAGACACATGAAAAGATGTTCATCATCATCATGAAGGAAATGCAAATCAAAACTACAATGAGATATCGCCACACACCTGTCAGATGGCTAAAATAATAAACAAGAAACAACAGGTGTTGGCAAGGATGTTAGAAGAAGGAATCCCATGCACTCTTGGTGGGAATACACACTGATGCAGCCACTCTAGAAAACAGTATGGAGTTTCCTCAAAGAGTTAAAAGTAGAACTACCCTATGATCCAGCAATCACACTACTGGGTATTTACCCAAAGATTAAAAAGCACTAATTCAAAGTATACTTGTATCCTATGTTTATAGAAGAGTTATTTACAACAGCCAAGATATGGAAGAAACCAAAATTTCCTTTGACTGATAAATGGATAAAGGAGATGTGGTATATATACATACAATGGAATATTACTCAGCCATAAAAAGGAATGAAATCGTGCCATTTGTAATGACATGGATGCAGCTAGAGAGTATAATGCTAAGTGAAATAAGTCAGTCAGATAAATACAAATACTGTATGATTTTACTCATATGCAGAATTTAAGAACAAAACAAATGAACAAAGTGGAAGAGAGAGAGAGAGAGAGAGAGAGAGGGAGGGAGGGGAGGGAGACAAATCAAGAAATACACTCTTAATTATAGAGAACAAACTGATGGTTACCAGAGGAGAGGGGCATGGGGGCTGGGTTAAAAAGGTGATGGGGATTAATGAGTGCACTTGTCTTGATGAGCACTGAGTGATGGATGCAAGTGTTGAATCACTGTATTGCACACCTGAAATTAATATAACACTGTATATTAACTAACTGGAATTAAAATAAAAAAAAAAGAATCAGTGCTGATTTCTGATTGCCTTTTCACATATATTGTTACTAATTGTTATTGCTTTATAAATATTCTTAATCAACATGTTCATGTGATAAATTAAAATGATATATTTTATTAGATTAAATGATCATTTCTTTTTCAAGGCCCATATTATTGTAATGGATAGTTCCTTTAATGTGCTCTTGAATTTTATTTCTTAAGAATTTAGAATTCTTGTGTTACAGTCTAAAATGAACTTGATCTCTAGAGTTGCTTAATATGCTGTTTTTACCCTGCTTTGACATCAAGGATATGTTTCTTTGTAATTTGATGTGGGTGCCTTCCATCTTTTTTGCTCTGGAACAGTTAATGATTTATTTATTCAACATTTTATTACATTCTAAAGGCACATGATTTAGGCATCCTTTGTAAAGAAAACTTTTTGCATGTTTTTCATCTTTTAACCATCGTTACTCTTGTCAATTTTGATCATGTAATTTTTAAGAAACATACAAGTAAGAATTCAAGTATTTTTAGTAGAGGGTAATAATTCTCAAATTTTAATAATTCTCAAAATTTAATTGTGAATTTTAAAGATTCACTTGATAGAAATTAGATTCCTAGCTCATTCTGTAGACATTCTGATCCAGTAACTTTAATAGGCCTAAATATCTGTGTCTTTAACTAATATTCCAGGTAAGTCTTAAACTGAAGAATTAAGAGTCATGCCCTGAGAAATAACCAGCATTAAGTTTCACCTCATATTTTCTTATAAATGCTATCTCCTAACATTTCTCATTGTACCATTTATGTCATTCTTAATTTTGTTTTCTTAGGTTTCTCCTTTCATCTTATTTAGAATTATCAGTGGTTATCACTCATTTTTCAAAAGTTCAAGCTCTTGTATTCATTTTTTATTTGTACTCTGTCTTTATGATCTACTGATTTCCTCTAGAATTTCCATTATTTCCTCCTTTATTTAAATTTGTCTTACTTTTTCTTCAGTTATTGAGTTGAATATTCAGTCTACTTTTATTTCTCTTAAAAATAAAAATACTGGGATCCCTGCGTGGCTCAGTCAGTTAAGTGTCTGAGTCTTGATTTCAACTCCGGTCATGGTCTCACGGTTCATGAGTTCAAACCCCACATTAGGCTCTGCACTGACAATGTGGAGCCTACTTGGGATTCTCTCTTTCCCTCTCTCTCTGCCCCTCCTCTGCTTGCACTATCTCTCTTTGTCTCAAAATAAATAAATAAACTTAAAGAATAATAAAATTATAAAAAATAAAATAACAAAAATACTGAAGGTCTTCATTTTGAGTATGCTCTTTTCATCTTCCATGAGATCTAATGTAGTATCCTAATTTTAGTTATTTTTTAAAAGTCTAGAGTAATAATTTTGAGTTTTATTTAGTACAGTAGCATTTAAGATGTCCTATTTCCAGACTTTAATGGCTGTGTTTTCTTTTTAACCCTCTGTAATTGGTTTCTGGTTTATTGCATTGTGGGAATATATTATAGTTCATATGATAATTTTTAGAAAGTTACTGGTGTTGTGCCAATGGACTAATGTGCCAGTCACTCTTTTTATATTGTGGTTACTTGAAAAAGTTTTAGTTTTTAAAATACGAATTTCCAAGTTTACTATATTATTTACATTCTTTGTCTCTTTGTTATGTGCACATTATGCCAAAGATTTATTGAGGTTAAGTCTTTCACTGTTTCTATTAATATCTTATTTGCTTTCTAAGAGTTTTTACTGTACATAATTTGATGCATTTTTATTTGATATGTAAAGTTCCTTAAATGTTGTATGATGAATTTTACCTATGTGTGATATACAATCTCTCTAAAATCTATTAAACTATTGAAATTATTTTATTTTGAATTCGACTTTTTCTAGAATAGTTTTCCTACTTCTGCTTTATTTATGTTGAAATGTTGAAATGTGTCTGATAAATCTTTGTCCATCATTTTATTTTTAACATTTATTTGTCATTTTATTGTAGTTATGTCTCTTATAAACAAGAGAGTTATAAATAGAACTTAGTTTATTGAAACTATCTCTTACCATAGTTTTTTAATTTAAAAAAAGTATTACCTCTATTATTTTGTTAAATTATTTTTATTTACTTCATTATATAGAACAAAAGTTGGTAGGCCTTTGAGTTCCCATTCCCTTCTCTTGGTTTTTGGTAATATATAATAGTCTGCTTTTTTCTTAATCCCAAATTATCACTATTGAATCATTATTTTTACAGTGCATATCTTACAGTACACATGTATTATCTTTTTAAACACTACTCACCTATTTAAGGGCAGTGTCTTATTTTTGGCAACTGCTTCTTTCCACACTTGAATCATGTATTTCTGAGAGAGATGCCATTTGTGGAGTTTTGTCTAGGTAGTGGTAATTGATTTGCACAGCAATTGGTTCCTGACTAAAGATAGGCTAGCCTGAGTCCTTCCTCAGAGATTTTTGGGCTAGAACTGTGTCAAGAGATAATATTACATTATCTTTTATATTTAACATATAAAATACAGTATGGTGGCAAACATGTGAATCATAAACTATGGGAAGTGCAAAGTCCTTTGTTTCTAGAACTTTGGGTCTACCTTTGGGATGATGTCAGTCAAAAAAAAGAAGTATGATAAGCAAAGGGAAGCGGAGACAGAGATGGACAGGTGGTCATGTTAGCATTTGAATCTCAGGCTCCTCATTCCTGAGCACCAGCAATTTCTTTGCCTTCCCTGTGGTTGTGTTGGCCATCCAGTCAATTCCCTGGACTGAACAGGAAAGATGGCTTCTGATCAGAGCTTGCAGAGGTTAAATAGCCCTCTAAATTCTTTTTAAAAAAATTCAAGGCTAACCCGTTGTTTAAAAGCTTATATGGCTAAACCCACTAATAGGAGGCAAAGTAAGAGGACATGTTCTACTTTCCATTAAACAAGCACAATTTTCTGTTTCTAATAACATAGGGCACTTTGGCAAAAAGTGGGCCTTTCAATTTGTTCCATTGGCTGCATAGAGGGAATATTTTCTAGGTTCATGAGAAATAGTGATTACTAGACAGAGTATTTTTGTTGTTGCCTTCTTTTGATTTTTACCTTTCGATACATATAGCATATATTAAAGCAGGTTTGAGAGAAGGCATTTTAAACCAGATACTAACACATACATTCTTTTAATCTAGGAAACATTTGTTTGTTCATATATTTGTTTTAGCCTACAGTCTACTCCTATTCATCATGTATAATTAGGCAAAGGTTATACAGTTTAGTTACTTCTCTGTCCATTCCATTGTTTAAAGAATCATTCAAATGAATTTTCATAATTTTACTTCTTTCTTTCTTTCTTTCTTTCTTTCTTTCTTTCTTTCTTTCTTTCTTTATAATTTATTTATTGTTTAATTTACATCCAAGTTAGCATATGGTGTAACAATGATTTCAGGAGTAGATTCCTTAATTCCCCTTACCCATTTAGACCATTCCCCCTCCCACAACCCCTCCAGCAACCCTCTGTTTGTTCTCCATATTTATGAGTCTCTTCTGTTTTGTCCCCCTCCCTGTTTTTACATTATTTTTGCCTCCCTTCCCCTATGTTCATATGTTTTGTATCTTAAATTCCTCCTATGAGTGAAGTCATATGATATTTGTCTTTCTCTGACTAATTTCGCTTAGCATAATTTTTGTTTATTTTTTGGGTATGGTGTAAGAAAGTGGTCCAGGTTCATTCTTCTGCATGTCACTGTCCAGTTTTCCCAGCACCACTTGCTGAAGAGACTGTATTTATTTCATTGGATATTCTTTCCTACTTTGTCAAAGATTAGTTGGCCATATGTTTGTGGGTCATTTCTGGGTTCTCTAGTCTGATCCCACTGATCTGAGTGTCTGTTTTTAAGCCAGTACCATACTGTCTTGATGATTACAGCTTTCTAATACAGCTTGAAGTCCAGGATAGTGATGCTTCCTGCTTTGTTTTTCTTTTTCAAGATTGCTTTGGTTATTTGGAGTCTTTTTTGGTTCCATACAAATTTTAGGACTGTTTGTTCTAGCTCTGTGAAGAATGCTGGTGTTATTTTGACAGGGATTGCATTGAATATGTAGATTGCTTTGGGTAGCATCGACATTTTAACAATATTTGTTCTTCCTATCCATGAGCATGGAATGTTTTTTCCATTTTTTGTGTGTCTTCTTCAATTTCTTTCATAATCTTTCTATAGTTTTCAGTGTATAGATTTTTCACCTCTTTGGTTAGATTTATTCCTAGGTATTTTATGGGTTTTGGTGCAGTTGTAAATGGGATCGATTCCTTGATTTCTCTTTCTGTTGCTTCATTCTTGGTGTGTAGGAACGCAACTGATTTCTGTGCATTGATTTTATATCCTGAAACTTTGCTGAATTCATGGGTCAGTTCTAGCAGTTTTTTGGTGGAATCTTTTGGATTTTCCTTATAGATTATCATGTCATCTGCAAAGGGTGAAAGTTTGACCTCCTCCTGGCCAATTTGGATGCCTTTTATTTCTTTGTGTTGTCTGATTGCTGAGGCTGACTTCCAATACTATGTTGAATAACAGAGGCGAGAGTGGACATCCCTGTCTTGTTCCTTACCTTAGGGGGAGAGCTGTCAGTTTTTCTCCATTGAGGATGATATTAGCATTGGGTCTTTTGTATATGGCTTTTATGGTTTCGAGGTATGATCCTTCTATTCCTACTTTCTTTAGGGTTTTATCAAGAGAGGATGCTGTATTTTGTCAAATATTTTCTTTGCATCTATTGAGAGGATCATGTCGTTCTTGTCCTTTCTTTTATTGATGTGATGAATCACACTGATTGTTTTGTGGATGTTGAACCAGTCCTGCATCCCAGGTGTAAATCCCATTTGGTTGTGGTGAATAATTCTTTTAATGTATTGTTGGATATACCTGGCTAATGTCTTGTTGAGGATTTTTGCATCCATGTTCATCAGGGAAATTGGTCTATAGTTCTCCTTTTTTTTTTTTTTTTTTAAATTTTTTTTTTCAACGTTTATTTATTTATTTGGGACAGAGAGAGAGACAGAGCATGAACGGGGGAGGGGCAGAGAGAGAGGGAGACACAGAATCGGAAACAGGCTCCAGGCTCTGAGCCATCAGCCCAGAGCCTGACGCGGGGCTCGAACTCACGGACCGCGAGATCGTGACCTGGCTGAAGTCGGACGCTTAACCGATTGCGCCACCCAGGCGCCCCTATAGTTCTCCTTTTTAGTGTGGTCTTCGTCTGGTTTTGGAATCAATGAACTCCTTTAATTTTTGTTTGTCTGGGAAACTTTCTATCTCTCCTATTTTGAATAGAATCTCGCTGGATAAAGATTTCTTGGATGCATATTTTTCTGATTCAGCACATTGAATATATCCTGCCACTCCTTTCTGGCCTGCCAAGTTTCCCTGGATAGGTCTGCTGTGAACCTGATCTGTCTTCCCTTGTGGGTTAAGGACTTTCTATCTCTTGCTGCTTTCATGATTCTTTCCTTGCCTGAGTATTTTGTGAATTTCACTATGATATGTCTTGTTGATGGTCAGTTTTTGTTGAATCTAATGAGAGTCCTCTGTGCTTCCTGGATTTTGATATCTGTGTCTTTCTCTAGGTTAGGAAAATTTTCTACTATGATTTCCTCACATAAATTTTCTACCCATTTTTCTATCTCTTCATCTTCTGGGACCTCTATAATTCTGATGTTATTCCTTTTTAATGAGTCACTCAGTTCTCTAATTTTTATTTTGTGCTCTTTTGCCTTAGTCTCCCTCTTTTTTCTGCTTCAATAATTTTGTCCTTTATATCACTGATTTGCTACTCTGCCTCATCTATCTGTGCCGCCATGGCATCCATATGAGATTGCAGCTCAGTTACAACATTTTTTATTTCATCCTGACTAGGTTTTACTTCTTTTACCTCCACAAAAAGGGATTCTACTCTATTTTCAACCCCAGCTAGTATTCTTATTACCATGATTATAAATTCTGGTTCAGACATTTTGCTTGTATCTGTGTTGATTAAGTCACTGGCTGTCATTTCTTTCTGTTCTTTCTTTTGGGGTGAATTCCTTCGTTTTATCATTTTGGAGGGTGAAAAGGAATTAATAAAGTAACAAAAAATTAAAATTAAAAAATTAAAAACAACACAAAGAAATCAAATAAAGGATGCTAGATCCTAGGTGTGTTTTGGTCTAGTTGTTGAAATAATCTTGATAGATTAGAGAAAAAGGGTAAGAAAAGAAAATTTAAAAAAGGGAAAAAAGGAAAACATTAGGAAATTTGAAAAAATGAATACAGTAAAATGGAATAAAATGAAATAATGAAAGTAAAATAGAATTTAAAAAATTTACAAAAAAGTAAAAAATATAGTAGAAAAAATTAAAAATCTTTTTAATAAAAATAGAAAATAAAAACATATTTTTCTCTTTCTGTATTCAAGAATAAGAAAATAAAATTTAAAAATTTAATAAAAAAAAGGAAAAAAATTAATAAAAGCACCAGTGAACAGAATGAAGTACGACTGAAATTACATCTGGTTTTCCATAGAAATCGTCCATAAACTAAGCAGGGGGAGAGACATTTGTTTGTCTAGAGCACTGTGGGCCCAGTTAGTGTAATGGCCCCATTCTTGGTGTTTTTCCTGTACTCTCCCCTGAATCTGTTCTCTCTCCACAAGCAAAAACAGCTCCCTGCCCTCCACGGCTTCTCTCTCCCCCAGTTCACCTCTCTGTGCTGTGTACCTGCCGAGTTCTGTGGTTCTGGTTGTGCAGATTGTTGTGTTAATCCTCAAATCAGTTTTCTAGGTGTGAAGGATTGTTTAGTGTTGATCTGGCTCCATTTCAGGGACGAGATGCCAAAAAAAAAAAAAAAAAAACCACTTCCATGCTATTCTGCCATCTTGCTCATCATTTTATTTCTTAAGAAGCTGATAGATTAAAGAAGTTTAATTTGTATTTGAAAACATATTGAGAAAATTGGTTATGTGACAAAATTTGTCCATCCCTTAACTGTATGTATTGAAAACATTTCTGAAAAATAATCCAGAGCATCTTTGAGCTTAAAGAAATCCTACTAGAAGTGCCAGGGTACTTTTATTTGAAAGGTGACCTTTTCCAAAGTTGATCCATTTTAGCTCATCACCATTTGACTTAATTAGAACTTCACTAATTCAGCTTCACTAATTAGAGCAAAGTTTAACATATGTCATTTAAATTCAGAAAACTGTGCCATATTTTAAAAGATTTGAAATACTGATTGATACTGATCTGAGTTATAGTATTAACTGCTTTTGTAACTGTAGCTTATTAAGAAAACAAATAAGGGGTGTCTGGGTGGCTCAGCCAGTTGAGTAGCTGACTTTGGCTCAGGTCATGACTGTGAGTTTGAGCCCCATGTCAGGCTCCACGCTTACAGCTCAAAGCCTGAAGCCTGCTTCTGATTCTTGTCTCCCTCTTTCTCTGCCCCTCCCCCAGTCATGCTCTCTCTCTCTCTCTCTCTCTCTCTCTCTCTCTCTCAAAAGTAAATAAACATTAAAGAAGGAAAAAAAAGAAAAACAAAGTTCAAAGAAAAATAAGTATGCACTTCATTGCAGTGTAGTAAATAAGGGGTACCATCTCTAAGAATAAGTGGTGACAGTTGAGTTATTTGGGCAACTTTGGATAATTAATTTCCAGAATTATGAAGCTCTTAAACACTGCTATAAGTCTAATATCTTAGTGAAGTATTACAGAAGATTCATATATACATAATTTTTGTGATTCTGAAAAGCAAAGATACAAGTTATAGAAAGGTTAAATTATAAGGCCACTATAATCCTTAGAACTTGGTTGGGGAAATAATTTCTTTTACTATTTTATCTTTCTTGTAGTCATTCTGAGTCAAGTGTCCTTAAGTGGTGTTTATTCATTTAGTATTTGAATTTGAAAGGGAAGAAATGTATATTTTAACTCATCTCCAATTGATATTTAGGTTATTTTCTTTATAATTGAGGCACCATATTTCAACAATATTAGCAGTAGCTGTGATTTTGTTACCAATTGAAATGATTTTTTTTTTATGTAACATAAAACTGAAAATATGGTTACACTTATAACTACTTCAAAGTTATGGTAGGTATACTACCTGCTAGATCTTGCAATACTCTACATTAATAAAGCAGCACATATATTACTATACTAAATTTATTTTCTAATATTTTAATTTATAAGTTAAATTTTATCATAGGTATGTATGCATAGGACAAAAAATGTGTATATAGGATTCAATACTATCTGTGGTTTCAGGCATCCACTGGGGATCTTAGAATGTATTCCCCAGAGCTGAGGGGTGACTACTATGTTCATTGATTTGGTCTGTCCTGCCTGCATCTGTGATTTAAAATAATCCACATAACTGCCATAATCTAAAATCTAAAATAATCATAAAAAGGCCTTGCAAATAGGTTACAGTCTGTTCACATTGAGGTATTACTCTAACATCTGAGAAGCAAGCAGGCACTGACTCCATAGCATAGATTCATTTAAGAATGGATGAGAACCAAGTCCTTAGATACATATAAAAGTATGAATATTATATCTAAAGAAAGCAAAGTTTCAGTGGAAAGGTACAGAATATGATAACAAGAGTTCACAATATAAGGTTTGCCAAAACTTTTCAAAAATAAGTTCCAATAAAACCATTTTATAATATAAAGTAATAATTTTATCATAATGTATAGATTAATAAGCAATTTCCATAAAAACAGAATAAACAATTTAAGCAACAACAGTACCATTTTATTGTCAAGAAAACACATACAATGGCAGAGATTGGCTAGAACTGACACATGTAAGTAGAACACCTCACTGTGCTTTTGATGCTAACCATTCCATTGTCTTGCTCTGTGCTTGCAGAAGACAATTTACATGGACAGTCTACTGGGTGGCTTCTCATTCAGGAAGTGAGCATTCACTTTGAACAGGTAAATCATAGAAGCAGCCTTTCTTTTCCACATTCTTTTGTTGCCTTAAACTCACACGAACACACACACATACACATTCATATATATATTTATATTTATATGTTCTTTATTCTCACAGTTTGGCTTAAATCAAGAAAGGAGTATTCTTGTTTTGTTCTTGCCTTCCCTCTTATTTAGATATGTGTCAGCAAACATGTTTTCTCCGGGGGGTTGTTTCCTGCATCTATTTCCATGGAAATACCAAAACTTGCAAGTGAAAATCCATATACCATATTGCTTTAAAATGGGGTAATGCTTTTCCAAAAAGTGAATTTTCTTTGTATGTGATTTAAACTGATTTTAAAATAGAAAATAGCATTATGTTATGAAACATACTTATGAAGCAGAGTTGTCTTTTTAAAATAAATTGTGTAAAAAATAAAGCAAAAGTGTATGCTAAAATATCAAAAGCAGCCACAGCAAGGTGTAAATTAAATATTCTATAAAAAGTGGAACAGTTTGATGGGATATTGAAGAAGTCAGTAAAAATATGCCTTTGAGTGACACTAGTGATAAAGCATTTGAATTTTTGTTTTATAGTCTGTATTCAAATAATTATATCCTTGAGAAGGGAAGACAAAAAAAATAGAGAACACACAAACCGAATAAATTTTAAATACACCCTTGCATGTGTCTCAAAATATTTGTATCTGCCAATAGACAGCTTATCTTTTAAGTTAAAGTTAAGAAAATTTGCCCCAGAAAATTAATTCAGCAGCTAGAGAGCTTTTTTAAAGCAAAAAGAAAAAACAAGAAAACATCTGGGGTCAAGATTTTTCCAATGAGTTCTTTAAAAAATTTGAAGTGAATTTATGAAATTCAGTCATCTAGAATATGAAACTAATAGCAAGATGTACAAAATATTCTACAAAGGTAATGTAAAGCAGATATCAGAGCTCAAAAAAACAAAAATAAAACTACAGAGCAATCTCTTAAAAAAACGGACAAATCTTGAATAACGTGTGAGCAAATTCAATCTAGCTGCACACTTTAGAAATAATTTTAATGCAAAATCTCAATATGATAATAGAGACAAATTTCATTTTCATTCCCCAAATAAATTATATGATAAAATTTTACATGCATAGATGCTAAAAATTACTAATGGAAGAATGGGATAGATAGGTATACACACATATATATATATATTCTTTTATACACATACATATTCTTTTTTTCTTATCTTTTTAATTTAAATTTTAGTCAACATTCTGTGCAATATTGGTTTCAGGAGTGGAATTCAGTGATTCACCACTTACATACAACATCCAGAGCTCATCACCATAAGTGCCTTCCTTAATACATATCACCCATTTGGCCATCTCTTACTCACTTCCTTTCAGCAACCCTCAGTTTGTTCTCTATCATTAAAAGTCTCTAATGGTCTTCTCTTCCCCCTTGTCTTATGTTCTTCTGTTTTGTTTCTTAAATTCCACATTTGAGTGAAATCATATGGTATTTGTCTTTCTCTGATTGACTTATTTTGCTTAGCATAATACATTCCAGCTCCATCCAAGTAGTTGCAAATGGCAAGACTTCATTCTTTTTGATAGCTGGGTAATAGTCCCATTATGTATGTGTGTGTGTGTGTGTGTGTGTGTGTGTGTGTGTGTGTGTGTATACATGCCATATCTTCTTTATCCATTAATCAGCCAATGGACATTTGGTCTCTTTCCATAATTTGGCTATTGTTGATAATGCTGCTATAAACATTGGTGTGCATGTACCCCTTTCAAACATGTATTTTTGTATCCTTTGGGTAAATACCTAATAGTGTGATTGCTGGATCATAGGGTAGTTCTATTTTTAGTTTTTTGAGGAATCTCCATACTGTTCTCCAGAGTGGCTGCACCAGTTTATATTCCCACCAACAGGGCAAGAGGATTCCTTTTTCTCTGCATCCTCGCCACACCTGTTGTTTCTTGTGTTGTTAATTTTAGCCATTCTGACAGGAACACACACATAATCTCATGTGTAATCTAACTATATATGTATACATGTAAGTACACATACACACATGGAAACTATTAATATACATGGTGTATAGTTAATTAAAAAGTGCATGACTATATACAGTGAAAATATATTTTTTTCTGAAACTTATTGAATACATCTTGACAAATTATAGAAACATGTAGGTGGGATTTCAATGAAATTCAGTGTAATGGATTATTCTATAAGATTTTTGAGAATTGGGTCAGTGATTTCTACAGATCATCTGGGAAAAAAACACGAGTAGTAGGAGCCAAGACAATTCTGAGAAAAAAGATTAACAAGGAGATAGATGTTTCTTTTAGACATTAATGTGTTATTATAGAGAAATAAATAAAATTGTATAGTATTTCTGAACAAATAGACAAACTAGTGGAACAGGCTAAGAAAAGCCTTCAAATATTTTGTATTTGTATTATAAATGTAACAATTAAAAGGAAGGATCCATCAATAACTGGAGCTGGGTAATTATTTAATTATTTTAAAAAATTATCTGAGGCTTTACACCAAAATATTGTTTAAATGGATAAAATATTTAAATATAAAAGGTGAAACTATAAGTAACTAGAGGTAAGTATAATTATTTTTTTATCTAATTTTGTCAGCTTACCAGTTTAAGAAACCAATAAAAATTGACACTTAAAACTTTAAAATTCTTTCTTCGGGATGTGATTAAAATTGATAAAAAAGAAACTAGAAAATGTATACATCATGTATGATAAAATTTTAATGTATAAAGATTTTTTCTTACAAATTAATAAGAAAATGGCAAAACCTTATCAAAAATGCAAAAGGCAGGGCGGGGCGCCTGGGTGGCTCAGTAAGTTGAGCGTCCGACTTCGGCTCAGGTCATGATCTCGGGGTCTGTGAGTTTGAGCCCCCTGTCGGGCTCTGTGCTGACAGCTAGGAGCCTGGAGCCTGCTTCGGATTCTGTGTCTCCCTCTCTCTCTCCCCCCCACCCCACTCATGCTCTCTCTCTCTCTCTCTCTCTCTGTCAAAAATAAACATTAAAAAAAATTTTTTTTAAATGCAAAAGGCATTTCATAAGAGAAGAAATAAAAAACCCTAAAATTTGACATTAAAAAAACTAGTTTCCAAACATACAAATTAAAACATGGTTTGCACTTTTCAATAATTAAATTAGAAAACAAATTAAAATATGTATTTTTGGCATGATTGTACTGAAAATGGAGCTGTGATACCTTGCTACTCTAGTGGAAACTGCTATATAATCTTTCTGGTAAGTAATATGGTACCCAGTTTCAAAAACATAAAATTGTCCATTTTCTTTCTGCTCACTTTGAGTCTTATCCTAATAATGAAAAATAAACATAAAATAATGTAACAGGATCTGCACTCTAGCATAATTTGTCATGGTACAGATTAGCAATAATATAAATGTCCAACAACAGCAGTTAAGTAAATTACAGTGTCTCCATACAATGAAGTGAAAGGTACATATTATAGATCAAAGAGGAATTCACGTCATAATGTAAAAATTTTTATATACATGTATACATATCATACATAGAATCTTTCAAAAATGTATACATATATATGTACAAAATGTATATACACATTTATATGTATATATTTATATTTATATTTATTTATAGGGAGTCATAAGTTTACCTAACTAGAGTATTACTAATGCACTATGAATGATGTAATTAAAATGTTTTCTGGTTACAAATAATCTCTCAGAATGTTTTTACATTAACATACTACTTTTATAATCTGAAAATGTTATATCGATTTTTAAAGCAGAAGGATCATGTTCTTTTTCATTCTTCTGTCTATTGTTATTTTTCTAATATAGCTTTATTTTCTCAAAAAAGCACCCACTACCTGATGCTTAGGGAATAGAATGCACATGCAATGGGCAATATTTTCCTATCACTTGGCTAAAGTGTTCTATTTAATTGACCCAATGACTTTCTGGTAGGGAATGATTTTGAAATGACGTTTAGCTATGAACAGAAGAAAATATAAATTGTTTAGTGTATGAAATTCAGATTGAAGTAGTCAATTTTTGGGGTGCCAAGTAGTCAATTTTTGGGGTGCCTGGGTGGCTCAGTCAGTTAAGCTTCTGACTTCAGCTCAGGTCATGATTTTGTAGTTTGTGAGTTCAAGCCCCATGTCTTGTCGGAACAGAGCCTGGAGCCTGTTTCAGACTCTGTGTCTCCCTCTATCCCTGACCCTTCCCTGCTCACACACACACTCTCTCTCTCCCCCCCAAAATAAATAAACTTTAAAAAACCCATAATTCGTCAATTTTCCCTCTCTTACCTATTGTGGGAGTTCTTTATCCTCAGTCTCCCTGAAGGTTGAAAATACTGTAAATTAACATTTTATTCAAGAACAAATTCAATTGAAATTGAAAGCTTACATCAGTAAAGTTGGAGGGAATACAAACAAGGCTCTCTTATGATATAATTCTAATTGAGTATACCTCTTACCTTGGAAAATTAGTTTATTGAAAATCCCATTTTTTGGATAACTACAGTTAATTCCATGTAATTTAATGATTCTCTGTTTTCAGAGGTGTTTAAACCCCAAAATATACATTTTAAATTTCACTGTAAGCAAAAGTTAGGCTATCTGCCTTCAGACTGCAGTGGTGCTTACCACAAAATCTTGTAGATTGGTAATTTCTGCTTCTGCTTAACATAGCATCCAACTACAGCTGTGTCCTCGTATTCTGTGATGTGAACCTCATATTGAAGGTTCATATGGTATGTCAGGTTGCCCTTGGGCTGATAAATTCTGTCCAACTTGAAAGCTTGCCAGTTGAAAGATTTTAAATTACATTTTTCAGCATATTTTATACTTCATACCATTCTTAAATAAATTTTTGGTTGGCTATATGTATGTGTGTGTGCATGTGGGTATAGTTTTGACAAAGTAAGAAACTCAACTTGAAACAGCTTCCATATGTAGTTATGAAACCACTGCAAATATCAAATAACTCTAAAAGGAATATATATAATGTAAAAAAACAACAACAAAAGCTGTATTGAGGCTTAACATGAATGGCAAAACTTGCTTTTTAAAAAGAATATTGGGAGCTCTCAAAATCTCTGAGATAGTCAGGGAGTCAGGCTCTCCGTTGAGAACACTCACCTTCTCCTCTCATTCTATTCTACTGACAACTCCTCTGCCATTGTTGCGTTGAGCACAGGTGCTAGTTGAAAATGCTGACACTAGGTAAGGTCACTGGTCTGCCACCACAGCTGTGGGAACCTGAATGCCTCTCCACTATTTGCTACCCTTCTTGTTTGCTGGGTTAGATTCCATCTGGTAACTCCTTTTTCCTTCACCCTCTTTGCTTAGAAAACCTCCTGTGAATGTGCTTCATCAGTGAAGGGTATGTCATGCTTGCACATCGCAGGGGACTTTAGGAAGGTAGGTTTCTGGGTTTTGTTTTAGGAGTGAGAGGATCTAACATAGAAAACCTGAAAAAGTATATTTTGAACAAAAGAGGGATGTTCAAAAGTCATTGGTAAATATAACAGAAATGTTTATTAGAGTCCGTTCTTTAGCTGTCCAATTCAAAATACTCCCTCTTGAAAGCCTGAACACAGTGTATGTACCGCAAATAATGCAACTATTACTCATACAAAGAAAATGTTGCTTTCCTTTGTCTCCAAATGTAAATTAACAAATATTTCAATAGTTAATGCAACCTGCTTCCAGTACAGATTGTCAGTGTTTTTTTCTTTCTTGAGTTTTAACTTTTGATATTCTATATACTATGAACTAAATTGTTAAAGTTAACAACCACCAATAACAGTCTATGTATAAAAAGAAAAGAACATGAAAAAGGGAGAAATATACATGAATATCCTATTAATCTGGTGTTTATGACACTGAAAGAATTAAGCCTATGGGTGGGCATCCTAGTCCCTAAGTCTGGGATCGAGTTTGAGTGCTAGCCCAGATCCAGTCTGACCTTCCTGTACCTCAGGCTTTGGGCCTGGATTTAGTATACAACAATTCCAAAGCAGGTCACAAAGCTTTGTTTATTACAATTTCACCTCATCTCCCAATACAGCACATGATTTCAGCCTCCTTCAGGGTCAAGGGCTGTGCTTCTGCCCAGGCTCCATTGAGTTTGCAGAGCTAGTGACTGAAAGCAGCTTCAGTGTCTGGGTCCTTCCAAATGAAACCACCAAGGTTCTAACTTTCCCAATGGCTACCCAGAGGGACTAGCTAACACAACCTGGAATAGAAAGGCTGTACCTCCCTGTGGGTTGGGCTTTGACCAGTGGAAGCCAGGAGATGGTGAAGACTCCAGTGGGTTCATTGCTTCCCTTTCCTGACTACATGAACTGGAGGTAGTGGTTTCATATGGCCTCTCCAAAACCCTTCTTTCACCAAGAAACCAGCTGTGTTCTCTCAATAAGCTGCAAAAGCTAAAAAAAAAATGCATCACCCTGTATTTGTTTTGTCTCCTTCTCTATCTTCTTTCTTTTTTTCTTTCTTTCTTTCTTTCTTTCTTTCTTTCTTTCTTTCTTTCTTTCTTTCTTTCTTTCTTCCTTCCTTCCTTCCTTCCTTCCTTCCTTCCTTCCTTCCTTCCTTCCTTCTTCAATATTCCCCCTGGAATTGAATATCCCCAAAACTTTAGCACATAAACTTTTCCTTGTTATACTTGTTATATTTTCTAGGGTGCCCAGATGAAGACATTATGTTTCTACAATTATCAGAAGGCCATCACTGTATTTATGCTTGCTCTCTTTATTAATTATTCAACATTTCATTTGCCCTCAGCCATTATTACAGGAAATTGAGGTTGGTTTCATCATGAGGTAAATCAACCTACTATTTTTCAGGAATAGCATTAATTGGTGATCTTGTTTGATGTTTCTGTAGTCTTTATGAAATTTCTGGAGCCTTTTAATAAGTTTTACTGTCAGATTAGGAGGCACCCTAGGAAGACCTTGGTTTATACATATACTACAATAGTCTCCCTAGCAAACCTGTTTCCTCTTGGTAATCAGGATTCATAACCCTCTATTTTGCATCTTTCTCCTATAGCAGAAGGAGCTTGAAATGGACAAATGAAAGCTTCAGCCTCTAATTCATGAAACCATTGTCGAGGCCCCTCCTGAAATAACTTACCTTTGTGTTCTAAAAATCTCCTGGAAGAGCTCTAAGATAAGTAGCAGAACCCAGGGACATATATGGGGAATATTAACTAGAGTGGGATTCACTAGGTATGAGAGTGAGAGATCTACACATACTTCTATCCTTTATTTCCTGTATTCAAGGTTTGGTTCAGAGAATATACATACTTCACCTTGGATAACATCCTAATTTTATTAGATGTTGTCTTCTGTCTTATTTCCATTCAGACAACTTCAATTCTCTGTAAAGTCAAGTGATTTGATTGATATAGTAACTGCTAAGGCAGTAATTTCTGTGAGTGTCAGGTTATTGACTTAATTTTGCCTGTGTGAAATTAGTTCTTTCATCAGAAACAATGTGCATAAGGCATTCAGTAAGCTCAGAGATGGGGTTGCTAGAAGAGACATGTCAGAGGGGAGGACAATTTAACTCCAGGCTAAATGTTTACTGCAGTTAGGATAAATTATTACTCCCTTTGTGATGGAAGAAGTTTAATGTTTCAATCCACAATCAGGTAGCTATCTAGATCCGTAGGGAATATTAAGTTTAGAGTTGGTCTCTTTTCACTGTTGCTAGAAAATTGGATGCTCAGCAGAGGCTGGAGCTAGTGAGCTATGGAGTGGGGAGGTACTTGTTTTTACATCACCTCTGACTCTGCCTTGGCCAATGGATCATAGCATCCATTGGTCAAGCAGTAAGAAGGCATGGGAAAGGGACTGACTGAAAATCATCAGAGTATGGAGAGTCCTCATTGTACTGGGGACCCTTTGGTGAACATTCACATGGAGTATAATATTCTTACATTTGAATTCATTCCAAATGTTCCCTCCACATACTTCTTTCTAAAACAACCAAGAAACCAACCACTATGTACCAATTTTTCTAAGTTCTTCTACATCCAAATAATTATTCCCCACCCACTCATGTAGATTTTTAATCTGCGTCTTATTCAGCCTTCTCTTTTGCCAAACGAATTGGATGCCATACAATCTAACTTGTGTGTAGGGCTAAAATGTCACAAGTCCTATTTCAAGCATATTTTGAAAAGTCTTCAGTAAATCACTTGACTCTTCTTTTAGCATGTCCCTCCATCTGCAATTGTGGGTTGAGGGAAGAGTGGAAGTTTGGCAGGGATGAACACAGTGAGAACATGAGCTACTTGTTAACGTAACACACCTGTGCTTTCAGATCCTGTTCACATTTGTATTTCATGATATAGTTCTGAGGAACATGCATGATTTTTCTGGTTTATAACATCTGGTAACACCTAGTTACCTTGCTACCTGTAATCAGATATTCAATCTTTACTAGGGCAAGGAACAACAAGCCAATAATTATTTCTCTACAGGAAAATAATTACTTGTCAATAAAGTCCCGGTTTTACCCTAAAACCATAGGATTCTCTGTGTTACAGCTTACCACAATACTACATAACATCCAGGTATGACACAGATATTTTGAACAATGTTGAATTCCCTAGATCACAAGGTCTCAGAGAAAGAGCTATAGATGTACAATCCAAATCAGTTAAAATATCTTCTTTTTTCTATTTTTTCTCTCATACTGTAGAATATTGAACTACCCAGTAAATGAATCAGAGCAACACACTCAAAACAATATTTTTTCCTGTAAACTATTAAAGGGTATACCACATGTTGTGTCTCATTCTTTGTGGTGAAGAGTGCAAGGTGAAGCAAACTGTCTTCAATTTTGGAAGGAACTTGAAATTTCCAGGTTTCTAAATTCCCCAGAACTTCACAGAAGAATTGGGCCCCTGTATTTTAATAAGAATCATTTCTCACCCTCTGGAAATAGCAACTTACCAAGTCATCTGGCGACCTGCTGCTTTCTGTTCACCAGGTCTTATGAGCCTGCTGTAATCAGGTAGTCGAGAACATACAGTCTTGGGAGAAAGATAAAAAGGTCTTGAGTGGTATAAAGCCACTGAAGTCAGTAAGTTAATAAAGGTATAATTTTACCCCTATGAAATTAGTGCAAACAAATCCTGGTTGTTTGTTGTTGTTTTTTTTGTTTTGTTTTGTTTTTTTTTTTTTTGCTAGCTTATAGGAGAGAGGAAGAAAAACATTCCAGACCAATATTTGCATATAATTTGCTGGGAATTTTGTTAATACGTTTGGGAAGATATCACATAAATATGAAGTGATAATGAATATAATGTGGAATATAATGTGGAATAACATTAATGATTGGAATCACTAGTTAATTGAATTTATGATAACTCATTCATTCTTAGAGATCTCCCTTCTGCATAGAACAAAAGGCATATTAAAACATAGTGTAATTGAAATCACTACTCCTCTATGTCTTGTCTTTATTAGTGGGACTAATCTCCAGGACTTAACCAAGTTAAGTATATGATATTGCTAATGTTACACATTTATGAAAGAAAGTATATGATGTTTAATTTTATGAGTCAACTTAACTGGCATATGGGTTGCCCAGATAGCTAGTAAAACATTATTCCTGGGTATGTCTGTGAGGCTGTTTCTGGAGAGGTTAGCATTTGATTGAGTAGGATGAGTAAAGTGATCTGCCCTCACGAGTGTGGGTCATATCACACAATCTGTTGAGGGCTTGAATAGAACAAAAGGTGAAGGAAGGGTAAATTCCCTCTCATTTCTTGAACTGGGGTTTCAATATTTTCCTGCTTCCAGGTATCAGAGCTTTTGGTTCTTGGGACTTTGGACTCCAGAACTTATTCTAGCAACCCTCTGGTTCTCAGGTCTTGGGACTGAGACGAGCTTTCCTGGCTCTCCAGCTTGCAGACAGCAGATTGTGTAATTTTTCAGCCTCCATAAGCACATGAGACAATTCCCATAATAAGTATCGTCATCTATCTATCTGTCTATCTAGCTATCATCTATCCATCCATCCATCCATCTATCCATCTATCCATGCATCTACTTGCCCATCCATCCATCCATCCATCCATCCATCCATCCATCCATCCATCTATCCTATTGGTTCTTTGTCTCTGGAGACCCATGACTAATGCAAGGCCCAAAGTTCAGGAACTTCCATGTGGCTCTTTCAGCCTTATTCCCACAAGACAGAGAGTTCTATGGACATTCTCTCAGTTGCTTATTATATTTATTCTCATCTTAATTTGGAAACCAGAGTTTGGTTCAAAAAACCTACTGAATGCATTTAAGTTAAGTCTCCATTTATCACCTAATTCCAAGAAACTACTACTTGGACAAATGGACTAAAGTGTTTTAGATTCATAGGAATTAGTATTAGCACAGAGGCAGTTATAATCCAAACGTCCATGAAATGTCTGATTTTTTCCATTTCCTAGTACACAAATGCTTTAGTAAATGCCTATAGGTCTTTTTGGGGAAAGCATAAAATTTATAGCACATCCTTCTATTATTCCAGGAGCCTCTTCAATTGTGTCCACTGTTTCATGATCTATTGTCCTGTTCTCTGTGTTCCACTAGGAATTCAAACATCCCTCAAAGGGTAAAATTATTGTAAGATCAGCAGGGTTTTAATAAACATGTTTAATGCCGGGGCGCCTGGATGGCTCAGTCGGTTGAGTGTCCTACTTCAGCTCAGGTCACGAACTCATGGTTTGTGAGTTCAAGCCCCGCATCGGGCTCTGTGCTGACAGCTCAGAGCCTGGAGCCTGCTTCAGATTCTGTATCTCCCTCTCTGTCTGCCCTTCCCCTGCTTATGCTCTGTCTCTCTCTGTCTCTCAAAAATAAATAAAAATGTCTAAAAAAACATGTCTAATGCCAATATTATTTTTCTTTTCACTACTAAGGCATTCTGTTTGAATTCTAAAACATAAGCAAGAATTACAGCAATGGGATTCTTTTATTTAACTACTGCCATCACAGAATTAATTAAATGTGATTTCAAAATGGGATGAACAAAATCCAAACTTTCTTTTAGATGGTCATAATATACAAAAAAAAAGATTTTAAAATTGTATTGACAGGTTAAAATGCAAAACAAGAAGCTTTTAATGAGGATTTACCAGTTGTCTCTAATAGTGTGGTAACATTTACCTCTATCATTTGATGTCTTGGCTATGGTTAAGCTCTGGATGGGGCTTCTGTCAGTGAAAAAAAAAATCTCAATTCTCATGAAGAAATCAATTAATTTTTTTTTTACTTTAGCAATCTAGACACTGTAAGCATCATTTTACCACATTGCTCAAAAGCTTAAAAAAACTATGACTTTCAATATATATCTATGTTAGATAAAATTTTTTATTGATGATTAAAGATGATAAGATATAATGCTAAAGGTCTTCTAGAGGTAAAATTTTATTAGAAGGCAAAATGTTATAAAGAAAAGAGCACATGTTTCTATATCAGAGAGACCAACTTTTGCATAATGGATCTGCCATTAGTTTTTTAACTTAGAGATTTAACTTTTCTGAACCCTGCTTTATGAACTTGAGTTAGAAATAGAAACACCTACCTTATAGTTTCAGCAATAATATGTAAAAATCATGTGGTACGTGTGGTGACTATCAAAGAGTAGTTATTGGTTATATGATTTAAAACAGAAAAATCACAAAATAATTATTTCATTTAAATGTATTCTGCATAAACATATTTGAAAAGATTCATATCGTTGATATGAATCTTTATAATGTTTTGTGGCAGCAACGTCTCCCCTTCCATGGCCTACCCACCCACATTTCAATCACCCTTTATGAATGATTATGCAGAGTAACACTGGGGCTTAATTTATCCTGGGCATTGAGGGCCCTCAGCAGTTGTTGAATGTGTGGTACAGAGGTCTAGGAGGCCACAGCCGGGACTCACACACCAGGTGCAACTAAAGGGGGCAGTATTTTTAACCATTTTAAACTTTGGTCTTTAGAGTAAAATTTAATCTGAAGGAAGAATTTTATGCTGCCCATATTTTGAAAACCACTAGCCTCGACCATTTTTTCCTAGCTTTTTGAGGATAACAGAAACTAGTAACCATAAATAAGAGCCAGATTGATGTCATTTTCTGTTTCTCCATTAAATACCTACTATATATAAATGGGGGACATTAAATTGAGTCTAACCTGAGCACAAGGCCATGTGTTTTTATGTCTCTATAAAAGGAAATTTATTTTTCATTGTAGTGTTTTCCCTTCTATTAAAATGAAGTAACTCTAATTCTCATCATTAAAATATACTTATTTCAAAATGTATTGTATTTTCCCTTTTACAACTTCTAAAGTTTGTCTCCAGTTCCTCTCTTCACGAGTTTAAGAAATAACAGCTAACATTATGTAACATCTAAAATTTGTGTCAACATTCTCTGATCTTTAAAAAAAAACCACACACTTTGTCAAACATTTTATTGCCACTCTTCCATGCTGTTCAGATTTATTTTTCTTTCATTTAGCATTTAAAGAAAATGGATTTGTCTATTTTTTTTCTGGAAATGAGCAGGTCTGGGCTGAAATAAGAGGTCTGGAGTCCCCAGAGATATTCCTGGCAGCACATATTGAGTCCCTACTACTTGATTTGGGGTGCTTCCACTTGGGAATATAGTAGGTACAGTGCATATAGCTTGGGACTATCTTTATAAATCATTCATGCATGAACATTCTTAAAAATAACTCTTTTTTGCCCTTGCATTTTGTATTTATCCTAAAGAGCATTGCTTGGCCTAGCTGAAGTTGTGTTTTTCAATACCATCTTTCTAAGGCATCACATTTTTGAAAAAAAATTTTAATGTTTATTTATTTTGAGAGAGAGACAGAGACAGAGACAGAGACAGAGACAGAGACAGAGCTTGAGAGGGGAAGGGCCAGGGAGAGACGGAGACATAGAATCTGAAGCAGGCTCCAGGCTCCGAGCTGTCAGCACAGGGCCCGATGTGGGGCTGGAACTCACGAACCGCGAGATCATGACTTGAGCCAGAGTCGGACGCTTAACTGACTGAGCCACCCAGGCGTCCCTAAGGCATCACATTTTTTTTTTTAAATATCACAGCTTTCTGTCAAAAAAGATCTCTGAAGTCTAAGTCACTTCCTTTTGTATAGCACTTGCCATATCCACTGACAAAAAAAGAAACAAACAAAAAAGTCCCACAAAATCTCCCAGTACAAAATAACAAGAACAAAAATTCAAAGCCTTTTATCCTAACAAGCACTTAGCAGAGTTATCAGATTATAATTGAATATTATTTAAAATTAAATCAAAGATAAGTTTTACCTCTCCAATATCGATTAAAAACTTACAAAATTATCAGGTAATGCTACTAGAAATTTGTATTATGGATATATAACCTAAAAGAAAAACTCAATATCCATGAAAACCTCTCAGAACAAAGAAGTCATTGCCATATTTATTATCATAGTAACAACAGAAACAAAGACAATAATAATGACAATTCTTCATCTCAGTTATTTACTAGAGCAATGGGTGCGCTGACTGTGGAGAATTTTCTGAGTGGAATATTGTGTGTTCCTTTGAAATTATAATTACAGAGTTTATAAAAGACTTATGCTGACATACTAAGTAAAAAAAATTAAGTAAATGTGAAATTGTGACTATGTAAATATGCAAAAATTCATAGCGAAAAGCTAAAATGAAATGCCCTACATTTTATAGTTGTTTTGAAGAATTGAGGTATTTGGGTAATTTTCTTCTTCATTTTATTTGCCTTGCTTTCAGGTTTATTCATTTAAAAATATTTACTGAATATCTATTGTGATGAAGCAATTACTAGGGGAATTGGGATGATAATAATAGCAAGTCAGTTAAGTCATTTTCTCATGGAGCTTTCAATGTAGTGAAGGTAATGGTTATTAAACATAATTACACAGAAACTTCTGAAATTACAGCGAAGAGAGGTAACATGCAATGAAAACATATAAAATAAACACATAACTTGCTTTGAAGATTTACTTTTTGGAACAAGTAACATTTTGTATTTGTCAAGGTTCCCCAGAGAAGCAGAACCAATATGTATCTAGGAACAGATTTATTATAAGGTTATGGAGGCTAAGAAATCACAAGATGTGCAAGATGGAGATCCAGAAAAGCCAGTGATATTGTTTAAAGGCCTGAGAGCCAGAACTCTGACGATATAGATTCTAGTTTGAATCTGAGGCCCTGAGAACTGAAAATAGGATAACAGCAGGATAACTTCGATGTTCCAGCTCTAGCAATCAGGCAGAGAACAAATTCAACTTTTTTGCCTTTTTTTTTCTATTCAGGACTTTAATGAATGAGATGATGCCCTCTCACATTGTGGGGGTCTGTATGATGTATTCAGTCTACCAAATAAAATACTAATTTCTTCTAGAAATAACCCCCACAGACACACTCAGAAAAAATGTTTAACCAGACACCTGGACATCCCAAGATCTAGTCAAGTTGATATGTAAAATTAACCATTACACATATACTTTCTGAATTGATAATTTTCATAATGGAATTTTTTATTTCATAGTAATAAACATTCTTGAGCATAATTCTCAGTCCAAGAATTAAAACAACACAAAAAGTTGAAATGTACCAATGTATTCTTTCTCTATGTCCTCCAGAAGACAAGCACCATGTTTAATTTTTAATTTATTACAGTTTAAACTTTTTTTGCCTTTTATTATCATTAAATATTCTTAAATATATAACAATTATATGGTTTATTTTTACTAGTTTTACTCTATAATATGCTCTTTATGTTATGTATAACCTTCTGGTACTTGCATTTTTACTCAATATTATATTAAATTAGACATTTCTAGTGTTCATAATTGTTCTCATCCTTTCCTAGCTTTCTCATAGTTGGTTAGGGTCACAGGATAAATTTTGACCAATAGGCACTAAGCAGAAGTAGTGTGTGTTATTCTGGGCTGCAGTAATTAATTGTTGCTGTATAACTGGCTCTAACGCTCTCTTTTTACATGATCGTGGAGGAGTTTCACTGTTAAGTTGGTGTGGTATCAAAGAGTCAAAGCATCCTGAATATATAAGCCACTGAAGAAAGGCCAGGGGGTCATGAAAATTATGTAGACCACGGATTAGCAGCTATAGTCCATGGTCCAAATCCAACACCCTTCCTATTTTTGAATACAAAATTTTGTTGGAACATAGCCATGCCCATTCATAGATATATTGTCTTTGGCTGTTTTCATGCTTTGATAGGTGTGATAGAGACTGTATAACCCATAAAACCTAAAATACTATCTAGCTCCTTACAAAAAAGTTTGCTGATCCCTGCTCTAGATTGAGGGCACTATTAGAATGAACAATGCTAAACCGTTGTGCTGTTTAGTCATCAAGATTAGCATATGTTATTTTTGCAGTGGCATGATGTGTCCTACATCAACTAATGCACTAATATTCATCCATATCATGACATGTAGCTGTAGCTCATTCATTTTCAGTGCTGTTCAGCACTCCTTTTCGTGATTATGGCATAGTTTATGTAACCAAGTCTCTGCTGATGGAATTTCAGTTATTTGTAATTTTTTTTTTAACAAAAAGCATTGCTTCAAAGATTTCAATTTTCTGTAATGGAAGAATAGCTCCTATTATACCAAGCCTCCCACAGTTAAAAACTGTAAACTCTAGACATAATAAAAAAATTATTTGGGGAGCACTGAAGAGTGGACTGAAAGAAGGGAGATACTTGTTAGGGTCACTAATTGGAAGAAAAGAACTGTACTGTGTGAACTTTTATGCCTTTTAGATTAAGGCCCCAGTACATGCTGTATTAGGTGGCTAAAAAAAAAAAAAAACAAAAAAAACAAAAAACAAACAAACAAAAAAAAACATTAAAAAAAATCTTTCATTATTCTGGTCTTGAAAAACCATAGGATAGAATTTGATACAGCCATGACAACTGAAAACTGAGAAACAGAGATCATGGAAAGGAAAGAGACAAAGAGGGGAGATGAAATTTATTTGTATAATTTCTGCTCAAATCTTTGTGTAGCCCCTAAACTGCACATGTGCTAGGTACATTCCAGGCAATTCCTTCCAAGCAGGAAGTGAGGTAAATTATAACAGCCACTCACCACAAGGACAACTATCGGTAGTCTGAATTTGAATTAAGACAAGATACCTTCCTGTAAAAAAAAAAAAAATCCTTTTTTGAGAAACACAACAAAATCCAGAGTGTTTATAATGTGTAATTCATAAGACTCAGGATAAAGTCGACTATGCCCTCCAGTATATTTTTTAAAAAGGAAGTGATTAACTATACTCAAAAGAAAAGACAATCAGTGAAAAATGAACCTGAGATAAGATGATAGAATTAGCAGACAAGGATTATGAGAGCAGTGGTTATTGCATCTATGATTATGGGTATGAAGGAAAATTTGCCTCTAATGAATGAGAGAAATGAAATGTCAGATCATCAATAGAGACTTTAAGAAACAAGTGGAAATTCTATGGCACAAAAACAGACACTCAGATCAATGGAAGAGAATAGAGAACCCAGAAATGGACCCACAAAATATTTGGTCAACTCATCTTTGACAAAGCAGGAAAGAATATCCAATGGAATAAAGACAGTCTCTTTAGCAAGTGGTGCTGGGAAAACTGGACAGCGACATGCAGAAAAATGAACTTGGACCATTTTCTTACACCATACACAAAAATAAACTCAAAATGGATGAAAGACATAAACATAAGATAGGAAGCTGTGAAAATCCTAGAGGAGAAAGAAGGCAAAAATGTTTTTTATCTCAGCCACAGAAACTTCTTACTCAACACATCTCCGGAGGCAAGGGAAACAAAAGCAAAAATGAACTACTGGGACCTCCTCAAAATAAAAAGCTTCTGCACAGTGAAGGAAACAATCAGCAAAACTTAAAGGCAACCGATGGAGTGGGAGAAGATATTTGCAAACAACGTATCAGATAAAGGGTTAGTATCAAACTCAACACCCAAAAACCAAATAATCCAGTGAAGAAATGGGCAAAAGACATGAATATACACTTCTCCAAAGAAGACATCCAGACGGCCAACCAATACATGAAAAAATGCTCAACATCACTCATCATCAGGGAAATACAAATCAAAACCACATGAGATCCCACTTCACACCTGTCAGGATGGCTAACATTAACAACTCAGGCAACAACAGATGTTGGCCAGGATAAGGAAAGAGAGGATCTCTTTTGCATTGCTGGTGGGAATGCAAACTGGTGTAGCCGCTCTGGAAAACAGTATGGAGGTTCTTCAAAAACTTAAAAATAGAACTACCCTACGACCCAGCAATTGCACTACTGAGTATTTATCTAGGGGATACAGTTATGCTCTTTCGAAGGGGCACATCCACCCCAATGTTTATAGCAGTGTTATCAACAATAGCTAACGTATGGAAAGAGCCCAAATGTCCATCAACGGATGAATGGATGAAGAAAATGTGGTATATACAATGGAGTATTACTCAGCAATCAAAAAGAATGAAATCTTGCCATTTGCAACTATGTGGATGGAACTGGAGGGTATTATCCTAAGCGAAATTAGTCAGAGAAAGACAAATATCATGACTTAACTCATAGGAGGAATTTAAGATACAAAACAGATGAACATAAGGGAAGGGAGGCTAAGATGATATAAAAACAGGGAGGGGCACAAAACATAAAAGACTCATACAGAGAACAAACAGAGGGTTGCTGGAGGTGTTCTGGGAGGGAGGATGGGCTAAATGGGTAAGGGGCATTAAGCTGTCTACTCCTGACATCATTGTTGTACTATATGCTAACTAACTTCGATGTAAATTAAATAATAAATTAATTAATCTGAGATCTGAGTGTGTGTGTGTATATATATATATATATATATATATATATATATATATACATAGTAAATAAAAAAAGTAAATAAAGTAAATTTAAAAAGTTATGAAGTAAAGTAAATAAAAAAAGTTACAAATGGAAACTCTAGAATTGAAAAATACCATATCTGCAGTATCTGAATGGGCTTAATAGCATATTAGAAATGACAAAAGATTTTGGGACATATGAATAGAATTAACCAATCCAGAGAAAGAAAAAGTAGACATATCCAGAGTTCTGTGGGACAATTTCAGAAATTTAAATGTCCATAATTAAGGTTCTTGAATTAAATGAGAGAGAGAGAAATAGGGGGAAAAAGTGTTTGAAATAATATCAAAATTCCTAAAGTTGGTGAAGAACATACTTGATGGGTACAAGAAGTTCAGTTAACCTCAAGCTGAATACATATAAGAAATCACACTTAAGGATATTATGGTCAAACTGCTGAAATTAAAAGATGAAGAAGAATATTAGAAGTAACAATTAAAAAGTAGGCAAAAGATCTGAATAAACATCTCACAGAAGAACATGTACAAGTGGAAAATAAGCATATAAAAAGAGATGCTCAATATCAGAAGTTATTAAGGAATTGCAAATTAAAACAACAATGAGATACTGCTATGCAACTATTAGAAAGCCTCAAACCCCGAATACTGAAAACACCAAATGGTAGCAAGGGCACAGAGTAACAGAAACTCTAATTCATTTCTGGTGGGATTGTAAAATGGTACAGCCACTTTGGAAGGCAGTTTAGTGGTTTCTTACTGAACCCAACATACTCTTACCATGTGATCCTGCACTCACATTCCTTGGTCTTTACCCAAATGAGTTGAAAACTTTTGTCTACCAAAAAATATGTATATAAATGTTATAGCAGCTCTATTCATAATTGCTAAAATGTAGATGCAAATAAGGTGTCTTCAGTAGGTGAATGGATATGAATAAATCCAGACAAGGGACTATTTTTTAGTGATAAAAATAAATGAGCTATTAAGCCACAAAAAGACATGAAAGAATCTTAAATGCGTATTGATAATTAAAAAAAAGAGTAGTCTGAAAAGCTAAATACTTGTCAACTACAATAATATTCTGGAAAAGGCAAAACTATGGAGATGGTAAAAAGATTAGTGGTTGGCAGAGACTGAGGGAGAGAGAGGGAGTTATGAATAACTGTAGCACATGAGATTTTTAGGACAGTGAAACTACTCTGTATGGTACTATGATAGTGGGTACTTGTCATTATGCATTTGCCAAAAGCCATAGAATAGATGGATGAAAGACAACTCTCAGGTAATGAGATTTGGCTGGAACTGCACTAATCTTAGAGAATAATTTGAGGATGATGAACCTAGTAATGATTACAGGGGATGTTTCAAGTTATTTATTTATTTTTAATACCAAACACAGTAATTGTTGCAAAACATGTGCCATGTTTATAAAATTTTTAACATAGTTTTACTAGTAATATTTTATATTAGTAATACTAGTACTATACTTTGATGCGTTAATTACTATTAAAGTTTTCTAGGTATTCTTGAAAGTGATTCTCATGTGCTATTCTCTGGCTTAATTCTTTTGAGGATGTATGATTCTACAATTCAAGAAAGATTTTTCTGTTTTTGATTATTCAGCATCAATTTAAATTCAGTGCATGGTAATTTCTTTAAAAATTATTAGAAGTTTTCTTATAAAATTAGATAAAGGGAAGTGTATTTCATTAGTGAAGTCAAGATAACATTTTAGATTTGACTTTTGATCCCCAAGTTAACAATTAACCAAATAATTACAACTCCACATTTTCTTCGTCTCCAATTGTTTCAGTTCAAGAAGATTTGGTTTGGGAGCTTAGCTTACAGTTTGTATAATAGTAATGCTCAAATGAAAAAGAGTATCATAAAGCAACACAATTTTAATATGCCCATAATGTTCTTGACATTTTGAAAACTTAGTTGAAATAATAAAAGAAAACAATGAATTGAAATACAGTTACATGCAATAGAAAGTTTTATGGTGGACACCTGGGTGGCTCAGTCAGTTAAGCCTCTGACTTTGGCTCAGGTTATGATCTTGTGGTTCATGAATGAATTAGAGCCCCGCTTCCGGCTCTGTGCTGATAGCTCAGAGTCTGGAGCCTGCTTTGGATTCTGTGTCTCCTTCTCTCTGCCCCTCCCCTGCTCCTGTTCTCTCTCTCTCTCTCTCTCTCTCTCTCTCTCTCAAAGAATAAACAAACATTAATTTTTTTTAAAAAAAGAAACTTTTATGCTAGACCGGTGAAAAGGAAGTTAATAGGTCTCATTCACATTCCCTATAACTATTATTCTACAATGTCAGTTAATTACTGCAGAAGAGGTGGTGTTTCTGCCAAATTTCCCAGTGTACTTTGGCATTGCCCTCTCCTTGTCTGTTTCTGAGGTCTATTTGGTAAAGGAGTGCAGATTTTAGAATCTTCACTGAAATTTGACTGTTTTGATCCTCCTTTCACAGAGAAGATGTAAATGAGAGCCCTGAGGGACTATTAAATAACAATAAGGTACAAATAAATAGATTCTGATCAACTGGATAATAACATTTGTTCCAAGTAGAAAGGAAGGTGGATAAAATATGAAAAATTTAAGTACTCCATTTGTTCTTTCAGAATAGAAATGACTTTTATCATATTTCGTTTTCTTCATGATGATGAAATAGTAACTGGAGGTAAAATAATTGAGGCAGTATGATGAACTCTAGTTAGGAATGGCTACCTTTTTTACATTAATTAGTTGCTTTTGGAAGTTGAAGAATCGTGGGACTTTATAGAAATAGAGAAAAAAGGAAACTAGACTTTGAGCTAGACATTTCCAAAGAAGTCCTTTTGATTTTTGTTTTTGTATTTTAGTGTTGGTGTATGTATCATCCAAATGGATGTTGATATAAAAGATGAAGATGCCTATCCTCAGCAAATAATCATAGTTACACATTTTCAATATTTCCAGAGGAGGATTTACATTCTTTCTCCTTAATCTATCCCAATGCTTTGCATACTTCACAAGCCAGGCCACATAACAAGCACTTGGTTCATCAAACAAGTTCTCAGCAAGCCTCAATTAATCTAAATACACATTTCTTTATGAAAATGATTACTGCCAAAATATGCCAAATGTGTCAGAAGATATCATGCATGATATTTTCATGCAGGAAATAAATTGCTAAAAGAGAAAGAAAAAGAGTAGAGTTGGTTCTCAAGTGATGGTGATGCCGCTGTCACTCATATGTCCTGATTTCTTTCCTGCCAGAATGTTTCCGTGCTATTGTGTAGTCCCAGGCAGGCCATCTGTTCCTGTTGTCAGGGCCAGTAAGCTTAAGGTGATTAGAGGGTGCTACATTCTTGGTTTCTGAAGAGATCAGTTAGCTACACACAGAGAAGCATTCTGGGTTTTTTGGCTACTTCCTATACTCTCAAATCATATAAACTCTCCTGCAAATATGTGCAATGTGTTATGTGAGAGATTAGATACAAGTGTATGAAGCCAGTGGAAATCTAGTATAATCACATTACTTTAGCGGTTAAGAGCCTGTCTTTAATCAAACAACTGGACTGAAATTTTGGCTCAGTTATTTACTAGTTCCATGACCTTGGGCAACTTAATAACATACTTTAAGCCTTAGTATCCTCATTTGTGAATCTTAGAGGTAATAAAAGTACCTTTCTATAATATGTGTTTAAGAAGTAATGCATGTAAAAGTCTTACCAGAGTGCCTACCTTATTGTAAGCTTGCAATCTTCATTAGCTATTATTATTACATGCCTTATTAAGTTGGTGCAATAGCAATTTTAGTCTTTTATTAATGACTTCAATAAAATTACAAAATAAAATTGAAACATGTATAGTGTATTGTACTTTATTGTAGATTGAAGTAAAGATAAGTGATAGCATTTTCTCAAGATCATACAATGTTACCCATGGCTGATTTGGGAATAATATATTATTCTCTGACTTGATCCAAAGTTCCCTCCACCAGCCTAGGATACTTAAATAGACTTGGTTTTTATAAAGACTTGCCAGTTTATGCAGTAGGTACAATTTCCTTTATGTGTTTTAGTTGAAGTGAAATATCCATTATTATTTGATTTCAAAATAAGCATAGTTTGAAATTATTGGCAACAATGGGCACTACTGGAGAATATATAAATGCATGGAGAAAAGTATTGTAACAGTTCAGAAAATCTCTTGGAGAAGATACAATTTTAATGAGTGATTTTTGGCTAAACACTATCCCTTGTCATTTGTTCAAATAAGTGCACATAAATAAAAACAAAGTAAATTAACAATTGGAGAAATTTTAGCTGAAGTTAATCAACAGAACTTAGCCAACAGAAATCTAGTAGGTCAGACACCACTATCCATTCCTTGGTAAAGGGGTAGGGTGTTGCCTCTTTTCCAAGAAATTGCTTTATTTTTCTAAATCACATTCCTTTTTGAAACATGTTTTTAGGGGTGCCTGGGTGGCTCAGTCGGTTAAGCATCCGACTTCAGCTCAGGTCATGATCTCGCAGTCCGTGAGTTCGAGCCCCGCGTCGGGCTCTGTGCTGACAGCTCAGAGCCTGGAGCCTGCTCTCTGACCCTCCCCCATTCATGCTCTGTCTCTCTCTGTCTCAAAAATAAATAAACGTTAAAAAAAATTGAAACATGTTTTTAGATATTTGACTATTTTTAAAGTTTTTGCCTGGATATTCCAAGAATTTCCTGCAAGGAGTCCCAGGACTGTGTTCCATACAAAGATGTACCTTATAAATTTAGCAATGCCTTACAAAATGTTTTGTTTACCGTGTTCAAATTAGCAAATTCTTTCCCAAATGTAGTATTTCAGTTATTCTTGGTTATCCTTTTATAGTTACTGCAATGCAGATATACTTAACTAAGGGATACAGATTTTATAATATAAGAATGTCTGCAGTATCTCCATTTAGCTTGTAATCTTTGCATTTGGCTCATTTATATATTCTGGTACTACCCATTCATTCCTCACAATACCGTTCTAGTATTATTTACTATTAATATCAGTAGGCTGTAGAGTCAAGTTATGAATTCTGTAAGATTTTCTTTAGTACTTAATGTGTTACACACATTGTGACAACCAAGTGGGCCCTATAGCACAACACACTCTTCCCTTAAGGATTAAGGATTTCACAGGGCTGTGGGGGAAGACAAAGAGATAACTGACCAGAATTAGCATTATAAGGAATATACTAAAATGGTGGTAGAAAGTATCATGAGGAAATAGAGGACTTCATTTAATTGTAATTAGTATTTCAATTCCCAAACCCATGGGTTAGTCAGGTCTTGTAACAAGTCATAGTGTCTGAGATGTACATCAGAAGACAATAGGCAGAATTCCAGCAGGGGGAAAAATCCATGATTTTCATTTAACCCTTCACCTTATTTCCATTCCTCATATATGTCAAATTCATTGCTCCCTTAAGTGTCTAGCTGATACTATTGACTCTACTATGAATCATTTCTCATGAGAATTTTATCATGGTCAATTTCTTCCTGCCATTTAGGTCTCAGCTGAAACGTCACCTTTCAGATAGGCATTCCTCAATCTCTTTCAAGTCACCCCCTTTATTTCCTTTGTGGTATTTCTCAGTTTTGATCATTTATTTGTTTTCTTACTGATTGTTATTTTTTTTCTGTCCACCCTTATTTGTTCCTCTCAGTATGATGCAAATATCATGAGGATAAGGATATTGCCTTATTCAATCCTGCTCTGTCCCTAGTGCTGAGGGACTGTGTTGGATTACCAGTAGATGCTCAAAAACTATGTGTCCAGTGGATGAATGCATGAATGACAATAAGTGAATAAAAGCGTTGGGGTCCAAATTAAAACGTATTTATTTAGATAAGTACTTCAGCCACTGAAGAAGAGGAGCTGATATGTAGGGACTTGCATGAGGCTGACTAATGAGCTTCCAGCATAGAATTTCTTCAGTTCCTCCTTTTGGGACTGTTAGAGTGTGGTAAAGTCCTGAACCTACAGGTAAAAATTAAATAAATCTTAACAGAATACAGTATGAAAGCAGTGAAAAAAATCACTGTATTGTTTTACCCACCCCTTATAAAAATAAAAATTTTTAAAAATGAATAAGCATTCTTAAAACAGAGCCTTTTAATTTTATGTACAAAAGTGAGTAAAGTTTAGCATAGTTGGGCATATCCAAAATTTGGGGTTATTTGTGTTTACAAAAGAGAAGGCAAATTTTGCTTCCAGCCATGCCAGGCTAACAGGGACTGAATTCATCCTCTTGCTCTCAAATAACTAGTAAACAAGGTAGAATATGTGAAATAATGTTTTTTTTTTTTTTTTTTTAGATACTGGATTACAGGATTCACAGAACTGTGATGATTAGAGAAGAGAAATTAAAATGTTAAGCCTAATGATTGCAATAATTTACTGCTAGAAAATGTTTCCAGACATCACAAATAAAGGAGAATCTAGATAATGTCTGGCAGCCACTTGAAGTTAAGAAGCACAAGCAGAAACCTGGTTAAATAAAGGTCAATAGATTTGTATGGCAGAAAATGTAAGAGGATGGAGTTGCCAGAGAGAGAAAGCTCTGAAGATCTTAACAGTTCCCTGGGTTTTTTCAGAGAATCAGTCTGATCATGAGTGAGAAGATGCTTCCCAATGCCAGGGAAAGACCACAAAAAAGCAATAGTTAAAAAAACAAAAAAAAAAATACAAAACAAACATACAACTCCTGGAGCTCATGCAAAACTGGGAGTCCCACAAATCAGAGTATAAGGATCTGAAATACATGGGACATTGGGTAGGATCTTAATAGTGGGCCTAAATTAGCCTTGACTAAAGGCTACTCTGGACCCAACCAAGGAAACACTAAGCATCAGCCTTGAAAGGAGATGATGGATCATCAGTTTTTCTAAGCTCACTGCTCCCCACAAAAAAAAACAGTACCTGAAATATTAAAAATGAACCTGAATACTGAAGGACTGAGCAGGTATAGATACCTGGGTCAGTATAGTGATAAACAAAGTCAACCAAAGCACAATCATAAAATGCTATTCCTAGAAGTAGAAATCTAATAGAAGTAACTGGGCAGAACCAAAAGCATGATATCAGTACAGGTGAATTCAGAATTTCATGAGAAAGAATGGAAATGGGCCCAATAGAACCTAAAATAATATTGTCTTGTTTGTTTTTGTAGAATGCCTATAGTTTTTGTGTCTGAAGGGAAGGAGCTTTAAGGACATAGATCAACTTCAGAGAATTTTGGTGTCAGAAAATAGTGTTAGTTTACCATTATTTGTACCAAAAC
Organism: Felis catus; assembly: GCF_018350175.1. Classification (NCBI taxonomy): domain Eukaryota; kingdom Metazoa; phylum Chordata; class Mammalia; order Carnivora; family Felidae; genus Felis; species Felis catus. The sequence continues at coordinate 69,320,861 of NC_058372.1, read as the reverse complement.
AATAATACACACTTAACATAAAAATGATTTCCCTAAAAAAGGAAAACCCATATAAGGGCTGCAATAAATATTCCCTTATCTAATTTGTTTTATCATATTCTATTCAAGCAACATGCATTCCAACACATTCCAACATACATTCTAACTCATTCCACCTTTCCCACTATACGAGGAACATCTGAGGCATTAAAGTTATACCTTTATGTTAGATTTACATAAGCTAATTTGCAAGAGAAGACAAATAAGTTAGCAGCAGATCTCTTCAAGAAACTTGGCAGGCCAGAGGGAGTGGCAGGATATATTCAACATGCTAAATGGGAGAAATCTACAGCCAAGAATACTCTATCCAGCAAGGCTATCATTCAGAATGAGGGAGAGATAAAGAGTTTCCTAGACAAACAAAAACTAAAGGAGTTTGTGTCCACTAAACCAGCCCTATAAGAAATATACAAGGGAACTCTTTGGGAAACAGACTAGAAACGAAGAGAGTAAGTCTCCAGAAATAATGTCAAAACAAATTCCTATCTTTCAATACTGACTCTGAATGTAAATGGACTAAATGCTCCAATCAAAAGGGTGTCAGAATGGATTAAAAAACAAGACTCATCTATGTGTTTCCTACAAGACAGTCATTTCAGTTGTAAAGACATGCAGATTAAAGCAAAGGAATGGAAAATCATTTATCATGCAAATTGAAGTGTAAAGAAAGCTGGGGTAGCAATACTTATATCTGACAAAGTAGACATTAAAACAAAGACTGCAACAAGAGATGAAGAAAGGCACTATATCATAATAAAGGTGTCAATTGAAGAAGGTCTAACAATTATCAATATTTATTGGGAGCAGCCAAATATATGAAACAATTAATAACAAACATAAAGGAACTCATTGTAATAATACAATGACAGTAGGGGACTTTAACACCACACTTACAGGAATGGGCAGATCATCTAAGCAGAAAATAAATAAGAAAACAATAGCTTTGAATGATACACTTTACCACATAGACTTACCATGTATATTCAGAACATTTTATCCTAAAGCAGCAAAATGCACATTCTTTCTGAGTGCTTATGGGACATTCTCCAGAATAGACTACATACTAGGTCACAAATCAGGCCTCAACATGTGCAAAAAATTGAGAACATACCATGCATATTTTCTAACCACAACACTGTGAAACTTGGAGTCAAGCACAAGAAAAAATTTCAAAAGACCAAAAACACAAGGAAGTTAACATTGTACAAAACATTTCCAACCAGGAAATTAAAGAAGAAATAAAAAAATACATGGGAACATGAACATGGGAAAATGAAAATGAAAACATGATTGTCTGAAACATCTCGGATGCAGCAAAATTAGTCCTAAAAGGGAAGTATATAGCAATACAGGCCTATTCAAGATGCAAGAAAAATCTGAAATACAAAACCTAACCTTATACCTAAATGAGCTAGAAAAAGAATAACAAATGAAGCCTGAAGCTAGCAGAAGAAAGGAAATAATAAATATTAGATTAAAAATAAATGATAGAGAAAGAAAAAAAAGGAGTAAAACAGATCAATGAAGTGAGGAGCTGGTTCTTTGAAAAAATTAATAAAATTTATAAACCCCTATAAAAAAGAAGAGAAAGGACCCAAATAAATAAAATCATGAATGAGAGAGGAGAGATTGTAACCAACATCACAAAATACAAACAATTAGAATAGAATATTATAAAAAAATATATGCCAACAAATCAGGCAATCTAGAAGAAATGGATAAATTCCTAGAAACATATAAACCACCAAAACGGAAACAGGAAGATCTAAAAAACTTGAACAGATTCATATGAAGCAAAGAAATTGAATTAGTAATCAAAGATCTTCCAACAAGGAAAAGTCCAGGGCCTTTTCCATCTGGGAGATGGCTTCCGGGGGAATTCTACCAACATTAAAAGAAAAGTTAATCTCTAATCTTCTCAAACTATTACAAAAAATAGAAATGGAAGGAAAACTTTCAAATTCATCTACAAAGCTAGCATTACCTTGATTCTAAAACCAAAGACCTCACTAAAAAAGAGAATTACATGGCAATATCCCTATGAACATGGATGCAAAAATTCTCCACAAGACACTAGCAAATCAAATCCAACAGTAAAGAGTCATTTACCACAATCAAGTGGGATTTATTCTTGGGTTGCGAGGGTGGTTCAATATTTGTAAATCGGTGATCATGATTCACCACATTAATAAAAGAAGGAATAAAAACCATATGATCCTGTCAATAGGTACAGCAAAATCATTTAACAAAATATAGTATCCATTCTTGATAAAAACCCTCAACAAAGTAGGTATAGATGAAATATACTTCAATATCATAAAGGCCATATGTGAAAGACCCACAGCTAATACCATCCTCATGGGGGAAAAACCGAGAACTTTTCCTCTAGAGTCAGGAACAAGATGGGGATGTCCACTCTCACCACTGTTATTTAACACAATACTGGAAGTCCTAGCCTCAGAAATCAGGCAACAAGAAGAAATAAAAGGCATCCACATCAGCAAGGTAGAAGTCAAACTTTCAATATTTGCAAATGACATGAGACAATGTAGAAAACCCAAAAGGCTCCATCAAAAAATTGCTAGAAATGATACACAAATTCAGTAAAGTCACAGGATACAAAGCGAATGTACATAAATCTGTTGCTTTTATATACACCAATTATGAAACAGCAGAAAGAGAAATCAAGGAATCAATCCCACTTACAATTGCACCAAAAACCATAAGATACCTAGGAATAAACCTAACCAAAGAGGTAAATATCTATAGTCTGAGAACTATAGAACACTTACGAAAGAAACTGAAGTCAACTCTAATAGTTTCTAATAGTTCTTTGCAGAAAAAAAAAAGTTCAATTGTAAATTTAAGTTGGGGGATGAGGTAAAGCGGTGCTGGGTATTAAGGAGAACATTTGTGATGAGCACTGGGTTTTGTGTATAAGTGAGGAATCACTAAATCCTACACATGAAACTAGCATTACAGTGTATGTTAACTAACTGGAATTTAAATTTAAAATACTGTAAGAAAAAATATTTTCAAAAGAAATAAACAGTGATCCTTGTAAGAAAATAAAAAGAAAAGAAAATATTGTATGACTTCCATTATCATTAAGAAAATGGCTAGAATGTTACTATTGCTGGGATAGCCATTGGAAGACCTGGGATGTAGTCCTGCCCATACACTAATAATCAACATGGCCTTGAACAAATCTCTTGACTTCTATAAGACTAATTTCTTTATCTTTAACTCGAGGAGAGGACAAGATCTCTACAGCCTAGCTCCAGATCTAATATGCTAGCATATTGATAAGCACAGAATAAAATCTTATTTTTCCAGATGTTTCAGATGTGCATTTTCAAGTTCTTTATATGTGTTACTATGTGTATGACATGTGTGTATAGTGTGTGCATGCATGTGTACATAATATCATACCTCTTGTCTCAGAAACAAGAATACAAGTTTAGATAGAAAATTCTTTGATAGGCATATATTTTACTTAGATAAGTGAACCACATGTTAGGATATAAAGCTGATTCACGGATTTTGTGTTTCCTAGACCAATAAATATGTCAGCTCTGTCTTGTTGTTGATATCAGTTACACCCTCACTTTCTGGTTCCTTCTGGTTAATAGACTAGTAAGTCAGTCAAAAGATTAATAAAATAAAGACTGATTGCCTGAAAGAAAAATAGTTTCCAGAAACTTGTCAATGGGAGACTTAAATTTACAATTGAACTTTTTTTTTCTGCGAAGTCTATTAGAAATCGAAAATTTAGGCTATAGATATGTAACTATTTCAATAAGAATATCTGAGGCTTATTTTCATACCAATAAGCAGTCCGAGTATCCAAATGTAATTATTTTTTATGAGAAATCTCTCCAAGTTTTTGTTTTATTTCCAGTTAGTTAGCATACAGTGTAATATTAGTTTCTGGTGTAGAATTTAGTGATTCATTACTTACATCACAAGTTCCCTCCTTAATCCCATCACCTGTTTAACCCATCCCCACCACCCACCTCCCTTATGGTAAGCGTCAGTTTATTCTCTACAGTTAAGAGTCTTTTTCTTGGTTCAAATGCAATTGCTTTGACCAAGGGCAGATAATGTTTTCTCAGTGTGTAACTTGCATTAATCTTTTAAAATTAAAACATTCTCATGGTGCCTGGGTGGCTGAGTTGGTTAAGCTTCCGACTCTTGATTTCGGATCAGGTCATGATCTCATGGTCTGTGAGTTCTGCGCTGACAGTGCAGAGCCTGCTTGGGTTTCTCTCTCTCTTTCTCTCTCCCTCCTTCTGCCCTTCCTCTGCTCATGCACATGGGTGTTCTCTCTCTGTCTCTCTCTCACAATAAATAAACTTAAAAAAATAAAATTGAAACATTCTCCATTAAAAAAGATTAAACAGTATACAAGTAAAGCAAAATGGGAACCTCTTCCTTACAAACTATTATTATCACTCCCCTTTTTACATGTAACCCCTATCAGGGATGGAGTGTATACCCCCAGGCCTCTCTGTATATGTAGATTTATCTTCAGGTGTACATTTACTTTCATATTTAAATTAAACCATTGTATGCATGTTATGCCTTCTATGTAATATGACTTACATATCTTTCTGTGTTGGTAAGTTTAGATTGATTTCATTGTCTTTAATGGACACAAAATATTCCCTAGTATGGATATGCTAAAATGTATTTTAGTGTTTGAATCTTGGTGAAGGTTGATTAAATTCATTGTTTCCCCCAACACATGCGGCAGTAGAATGGATATCATTTAACATATATGTTTGCAGATATGTGACTATTTATTGTGGTATTAACTCTATGCTATTCATTTTTCATATATACTGCAAATTACATTCCAAAGTAACTCCATTAATTTTCATTCTTACTAACAATGTGACCATGTACCTATTTCTGTATTCTCAACACAACTTGATGTTTCAAACTTTAAAAATTTTTAACAGTCTTATAGATGGGTAAAATCTAGAAATGATCTCACTTTCGTTCTCTAACACAGCTAAGACTCAGCAACAATTTATATGCTGATCATTCATCGTGTTCCCTTTGTGAATGAGATGACAGCCTTTCCACATTTCCAGTTGGTCTGCTTTTCTTCTCACATTCTGCATGTTTTCTGCACAGAAATCCTGCTCAGTGAAATACATTGCACATTTTTTCTTCCAGTCTGCTACTTGTATTTTACCTTTGTATGTGGTGTCCTTATTGCACTGATGCTTTTAATTTGTATGCCATCAGATCTGTCAGTCTACTCCTTTATGTTCTCTACATTATGTGTCTTATACTGAAAGACATTTCCCATTTTAAGATGATTTTAAAAATCTGCTATTTTATTTTGTTTTTTTAAATGTATTTATCATTTGTTTCCTTAATTTATGTGGAATTATGTATTTTAGAGGAGCAAGGTAGTGACTTAAACTTTTTTTTTCTAGATAACTTATTTTCACAATATCATGTATTAACTGACTTAATTTCATGACTCATCTTCAAGCATGATTTAAAATGCTACCTGAACTATATCGTAAACTAAATTTTATAGATATAAATATCTCTTTACGAACATTATTTGAAGTTATAGTTCTCTGCTTGTCTTCAGGTGCCAATGCAGTTTTAAAAATTACTATTGGTTTTAAGTATATTTAAATATATGGTAACACACATCACCACAGATTGTTCCTGCTTTTGTTTTTCAAAATATTGAAATGATTTTGCAATTTTTCCTTCCAAATTAATTTGAAAATTAGTCAAATTTTATAAAAATCCTTGTTGGATCCTGAATAGAAATGACATTGAATTAATAAAATTGGCATTTAATACTAAGTCTCTTCATTTCAGGTTTGATTGATTTGTATGTGTCACTCAAAAATTGTATACTTTTTATCAGGAAGGAACTTTTTTTAGGATCATTTCTATGGGTTTTATCGGTTTTCTTGCAGGATTTAATGAGATTATTTTCTTTTATTCCTTTATAAATTCAGACAGATTTATCAGGGAAGTTCTACTTATTTTACAAGTTTATCTTTATTTGGCTACCTTAATTGATTATCTTATTAATTTAAATTTTTTTGCAAAGCTGATTTATTTATTTTGAGAAGTGGGGAGGGGCAAAGAGAGAGAGAATTCCAAGCAGGCTCTGCACTGTCAGTGCCTAGCCCGGCGTGGGGCTAACTCAGGAACCATGAGATCATGACCTGGGAGGAAATCAAGTCTGACGCTTAACCGACTGAACCACCCAGGCGTCCCATAAATTTAAATTTTTAATTGATTTGTTTTGATCTTATAAGAAGACAATATTAGTCTCTTCAAATAGTTACAGGTTATTTTTAAATTTCTTTTTGGATAATCTTTAGTGAAATATTGATTAATGGCAATGACATTGCATAGTACTGTCTCATTCTTAATAGCTTTGGTGAGAATATTTCTATCGTGACCTTCATGTATGAAGCTTAGTGCAATGTTTTGGCTCTACCTTTTAATAGAGTGAGAGATTTTGCTTGTGTTTCCAGCTTATTACAGTTTATTTTTTTTAATTAAGCATAAATTTGAATTTTAGCTAACATCTTTTATATTAAATCTTCTCAAAATTCTGGAATGAACCCTGCAGTAGCATGATTTTGTCTATTAATAACTCTGTAGGGACACACTGATAGGCATTATCCCCAGAATAAACTAGTCTTTTTTTAAAAAAAATGTTTTTGTAATGTTTTTATTTATTTTTGAGAGACAGAGCATGAGCGGGGGAGAGGCAGAGAGAAGGGGAGACACAGAATCCAAAGCAGGCTCCAGGCTGTGAGCTGTCACTACAGAGCCCAACGTGGGGCTCAAACCCACAAACCCTGAGATGATGTCCTTACTCACAAAGTGTGAGATCATGACCTGAGCCAAAGTCAGATGCTTAATTGAGTGAGCCACCCAGGCGTCCCAAGAGTCAAGTAGTCTTAAAGCAGGTGGTACTGTGAGAACCCAGGACCTTGATCTATGTGCAGGGCAAAAAAGAGATTATGATTACATTTCTTATTCTCCAGATTTTAATTCTAAAAAAAATTTTTTTAACGTTTATTTATTTTTGAGACAGAGAGAGACAGAGCATGAACGGGGGAGGGTCAGAGAGAGGGAGACACAGAATCTGAAACAGGCTCCAGGCTCTGAGCTGTCAGCACAGAGCCCACGCGGGGTTCGAACTCACAGACCGCGAGTTCATGACCTGAACCGAAGTCTGCTGCTCAACCGACTGAGCCACCCAGGCGCCCCTCCAGATTTTAATTCTAAAAAACATGATGTCTGTTGTAGAATATTATCATAGTGCTGATCAGATACAAAAACAAAGGGAGGGATCCAGTTATTTGAAACAACCAGCTACTTCTATCTAATAGATCAAATATGAATGCACTACTTTTTCAACTAATCCAGATGTCAAAGACTTGTTACGTCTATGTTCACAAGAGATACTGATCTGTAGTTTTTCTTTTCTAGTTTTAGTTTAATGATAATAGAGCGTGAGAGTATTGCCTAACCTAACAGAATGAGCTAGGGAGTATTCCCTATGTTTCTATCCTCTGAAAGAGAGTTTGGAAAATTGGTATAATTTCTTCCTTAAATGCTTGGTAGAATTTACCAATGAACCCATCTTGGCCTGGTAATTTTTTTTCTGGAAAAATATTAATTATTGATTCAATTTCTTTAATAGATATAGACCTATTCAGGTTATCTTTTTCTAGTTTCTTTTTTTTTCACTTGTGTGAGTTTTAACAGTTATGTCTTTTAGATTTTTGGTCTATTTCAATTAGGTAAACAAATATGTGGACATAGAGTTGTTTTGGTATATCTTTATTATCTTTTTATTCTCCATGGGTTCTGCAATGATGTCCCTCCCTTTCATTTCTGATATTACTAAATTGTGTCTTCTTTTTTTTTTTTTCTTTCTTAGTGATTCCACCTAAAGACCTACACATTTGGTCACCTGGGTGGCTCAGTGGGTTAAGCGTCTGACTCTTGATCTGAGCTCAAGTCATTATCTCACAGTTTGTGAGTTCGAACTCCCTTGTTGCGTCTGGCTTTGCACTGACAGTGCAGAGTTAGCTTGAGATTCTGTCTCTCCCTCTATCTGCCCCTTCCCCATTTGCACTCTCTCTCCTTCTCTCTCTCAAAATAAATAAATAAACTTAAAAAAAAAAGACTTACAGGTTTTGTTGATCTTTTTAAAGAAACAGGTTTGATCTCATTGCTTTTTTTCAATTGATTTCCTTTCATCAATTTTATTGATTTCTGCTCTAATTCTTCTTATTCCTTTTTTCTGCTTACCTTGGATTTAATTTGCTCTTCTTTTCTCATTTATTAAAGTAGAAACATTATTTATTATAAGTCTTTTTTCTAATATATGCATACAATGGTATAGATTTCCTTTTACTGCATCCCACAAATTTTGCTAAATTGGATTTTCATTTTCACTAAGTTTAAAGTATTTTTAAATTTCTCTTGAGGTTTCTTCTGTGACTCATGTGTAATTTAGAAGTGTGTTGTTTAATCTCCATATATGTTTGGATTTTCCATTTAACTTTTGTTACTGATTTGTAGTTTAATTGCACTGTGGTCTGAGAGCAGACATTGTATAATTTCTATTGTTTTAAATTTGTTATGTGTGTTTATGGCTTAGACCTCAGTCTATCTTGGTTATTGCTCTGCATGAGAATGAAAAAAGAAATGTATTCTGTTGTTTTGGGATAAAATAGTTATAGATGTCATTTATATCCAGTTATGATTGTGTTGTTGAGTTCAAGTATGTCCTCACTGATTTTCTGCCTGTTGGATCTGTCCAATCTGAGAAGGTGGTATTGTAGTCTCCAAATATGATAGTGAACTTATCTATCTATCCTTGCAGTTCTATCAGGTTTGGACTCATGTGGTTTGATGCTCTTTTATTAGTTGTATACATAGTAAGAATTGTTATGCCTTCTTGGAGAATTGACCTCTATATCATTATGTAATGCTCTCCTTTATTCTTGATAACTTTCCTTATCTTGATGTCTTCTTTGTCTGAAATTGATATAGCAACTTCTGCTTTCTTTTGTTTTCCATCCATTTACTATTAATCTATATATGTCTTTATATTTAAAGTGAGTTTCTTGTGGACAAATATAGTTGGATCTTTTCTTGGATCCTTCCGACAATCTCTTTTGATTGGTGCACTTAGAGTATTGCCATTCAAAGTGATTATTTTTTATAGTTTGATTAATATTTGCCATATTTGTTACTGTTTTATATTTGTTGCCCTTGTTTATTCCTATTTTTTTCTACTCTTTCTGCCTCTTATGGTTTTAAGTGAACATATTATATGATTCCATCTTCTCTTAGCATGTTTTACTTATTTTTTTTGCTTTTTGTAGTGGCTTCTCTACAATTCATAGCACACAGTTACAAATAATCTAAGTCCACTTTCAGAAGACACTATACCATTTCACAGATACTCTGAGTACCTCATAATAACAGAATAACCCTAATTCCTTTTCCCTGTCACTTTTATCATTACTGCCTTTCATTTCACTTTTAAATAAACATACATAAGCATATATATAGTACAAGGGACAGGAGGAAAGAATATCTATATGAATATGTATATAAATATATATGTGCATATCATATATATGCATACATAATTAAGTACCTCATTGCTATTTGAACACACTGATATGTTAGATCTATTAGGAATATTAAAAGTAAAAAAAGAATATGAAAAATTAAAGTTTTTGTTTTATCTTTACTTATTCCTTCTTTGAGTTTTTCCTTTCTTTGTGTATATTCAAGCTTATGACCTGTATTATTTTCTTCTCTCTAAAGAACTTTTAACATTTCTTGCAAGGCAGATCTACTTGTAACAAATTCCTTCAGTTTTTGTTTGTCTGATGAAGTCTTTGCTTCTTGTTCACTTTTGAAGGATAATTTTGCAGAGTGTAGAATTGTAGGTTGGTTTTTTTTTTTATTTTTTGTCTTTATCTCAACACTGTAAATATTTTACTCTATTCTCTTCTTGTTTGCATGGTCTCTGAGGAAAAGCTATGTAATGTTTTTATTTGTTCCTTTATAGATAAGGTGTTTTTTTTCCTTTGGTTTCTTTCAATGTTTCTTCTTTATTTTTGATGTCCTTTAGTTTGAAAATGATATGGCTGGGTGTAGTTTTATTTTTAATTTATCATGTTTGGTATTCTCTGAGTCTCTTGAATCTATGGTTTGTGACTGACATTAATTTAAGGAAATTCTCAGTCATTATTGTGCCTCATATTTATTTTCTTTCTTCGTCTTTATTTTCCTCTGATATTCCCATTATGTGTATTTTACACCTTTTCTAGTGGTCTCACGGTCTTTGGATAGTCTGTTTTGTTTTGTTTTGTTTTTTTCTAGTCTTTCTTCTTTTTGTTTTTTGGTTTACAAGAATTGTATTGCTATATACTTTAGCTCAGAGAGTCTTTCCTCAGTTGTATCCTGTCTACTAAAAAGCCTATGAAAAGCATTCTTCATTTCTGTTACAGTTGTTTTCTTTTTCTTATCTCTAACATTTCTTTTTATTTTTTATTCCCCTCAGGATTTCTCTCTTTCTGCTTACATTGCACATATGTTATTGAAGGCTGTCTTCTTTATCCATTAGGTCTCTCAGCATATTAATCATAGTTTTTAAAAAATCTCTCATCTGGGGCGCCTGGGTGGCTCATCGGTTAAGCGTCCGACTTCAGCTCAGGTCATGATCTCGCGGTCTGTGAGTTCATGCCCCGCGTCAGGCTCTGTGTTGACAGCTCAGAACCTGGAGCCTGCTTCAGATTTTGTGTCTCCCTTTCTCTCTGGCCCTCTCCCGTTCATGCTCTGTCTCTCTCTGTCTCAAAAATAAATATTAAAAAAAATTTTTTTAAAAAATCCCTCATCTGATAATTCTAACATTACTGCCATATATGGTTCTCATGTTTGCTCTGTCTCTTCAACTTGCATTTTTACCTTTTGGTATGCCTTATAATTAATTTTTTTTCCTGATACCCAGACATTATGTACTGGGTAAAAGGAATTGTTGTAAAAAGGCCTTTAGTAAGGTGGTGGTGAGGTGTGATGTGGGGAGCGAAATGGTTTATAGTCCTATGGCTGGGTCTGTATTTTAGCAAGCCTATGTCTGTGGATTATGAACTTCATAACCATTAAATTATTAATTTATAATAATAAATAATTAATAATAATAATTAATAATATATAATTAATTTATATTATTAAATTATAACCATTTATCAGGGTTTTTTTTCTTCTCCTTTAGGCAGGGTAAGATAGTCAGAGTGGGCTGGAGTTGAGTTCCTTCTCACACATGGAAGGCTAGAACCAGCTGGAGTTTGTCATTTTGCTCGTCAGTTTGGCTCTGATAATATCTTAGCAGGTTAGACTCTATTTAACTAGTTTCCACTGACATTAGTCCTTCTTATGAACAGAGTTTTCTTGCATATTTCAAAAAAATTTTCCCTTTTCCCTACCAGAATCCCAAAGAGATGTGTCTCTAGTTTTTACTATGGGAATCTGGTTCAGGTCCTGGTGATAAATCTCACAATATTGTGGGGGCCCCTATGACTGCATTCCTCTCAAGTTTTTAACTCTTGACTTGACTGCATGGAGCCTCTATCAATTTTTCAATTTCAGTTGAAGTTTTCCAACCCCTGGTATTGGTCCCCAAGGCAGTTTTCTGAAAAAACAGTGTCTGCTCCAGGAAGCCTCTACTGTCTGTATCCACCTGTCTGACTTTCCAGTCCTGAAGGCAGTGGTTGGCCTTGTGTCCTTTTCTCTCTTGTGGTGGAACCACTAGAAGAACTGTTGGTTTTTCAGTCTGTTCAGCTTTTTACTTGTTATGATGGAGTGGCAGCTTCCAAAGTTCTTATATGTGGAACTAGAAGCTAGAAGTCCTCGCCATGCTCCATTTTAAGAGTAATGTCCATCTTTACATGTGTCTGTTAGCCGTCTTTGTGTCTTCTTTGGAAAAATGTCCATTCATGTCTTCTGCCCATTTCTTCACTGGATTATGTGTATTTTAGGTGTTAAGTTTGACAAATTCTTTTTTTTTTTCAACGTTTATTTATTTTTGGGATGGAGAGAGACAGAGCATGAACGGGGGAGGGTCAGAGAGAGAGGGAGACACAGAATCGGAAACAGGCTCCAGGCTCTGAGCCATCAGCCCAGAGCCTGACGCGGGGCTCGAACTCCCGGACCGCGAGATCGTGACCTGGTTGAAGTCGGACACTTAACCGACTGCGCCACCCAGGCGCCCCAAGTTTGACAAATTCTTTATAGATTTTGTATACTAACCTTTTATCAGATATGTCATTTGCAAATATCTTCTCCCATTCTGAAGTTTGCCTTTTAGTTTTATCGATTATTTCTTTCACTGTCTATATATATATATATATATATATATATATATATGTATATGTGTATATATATGTGTATATATATATATGTATATATATATATACACATATATATACATACACACACACACACTGAAATATTACTTAGCCATCAAAAAGAATGAAATTTTTCCATTTGCAATGATGTGGCTGGAGCTAGAGTGTATAATGCTAAGTGAAATATGTCAGTCAGAGAAAGACATATGCCGTATGATTTCACTCATACGTGTAATTTAAGAAACAAAACAGATGAAGATAGAGGAAAGAAAAAAAAAGGAAAGAGGGCAGCACACCACAAAATAGACACTTAGCTATAGAGAACAAACTGAGAGCTGCTGGAGGGGAAGTGGGTAGGGGGATGGGCTAAATGGGTGATGGGCATTCAGAGGCACTTATTGTGATGAGTACTGGGTTTTATATATAAGTGATGAATCACTAATTCTACTCCTGAAGCTAATGTTACACTATATGTTAACTAACTAGAATTTAAATAAAAACTTGAAACATAAAAAGAAAAAAAACTATAAAAAATAAGAGTAATGTCCACACTTATCATAGATATATAGCTGAGTTTGTTCACCATTTTGACATAATATAAATACAAAGGTGCTTCTACAGAATTTGGGTGACTTATTGAGAAAAAAAATTAAAAAGAAAGAAATCTATGACTTTCCAACAAAGAATCTTTGTATTAAGATTGAAATCCAGGGGCACCTGTGGCTCAGTTGGTTAGGTGTCCAACTTTGGCTCAGGTCATGATCTCACAGTTTGTGGGTTCGAGCCTCACCTTGGGCTCTGTGTTGACAGCTCAGAGCCTGGAGCCTGCTTCAGATTCTGTGTCTCCCTCTCTCTCTGCCTCTCCCCTGCTCATGCACTGTCTCTCTCTCCATCTCAAAAATAAACATTAAAAAAATTTTTTAAATGATTGAAATCCATAATAAAAGTATATTAGAAAGTAAAGGAGATATTCTTGCTAACTACCCCGCAAAACAAGTATATTTGCTTTACAATTATAAGCATTACAACAGCAGATATTTGATTTTATTTTGAGAACCCTGAAGAATATATATTTTTTAAAAACCCTACATATGAAAGAGCTTATTAGCCATTTCAATACTTTCTCAGGAATGATGATAGATGATGAAAATTTCAAGGCAGCTTCTTGGTGGTTCTTAAATCCATCTGCAAAACTTTCATTTTCATGCTACATGGGGGCACCCATATGGTAGAAATACGTTGGATCAAACTTCACAATAATATTGGTGGGATAATTTTCTAAAAGATTTAATGAGTGACCGAGTCTTGCCTTATCTAGAATTTGTTACATAAACTGAATTTTTTGTATAGGCAGAACAAGTCTGGTAACTACGTCAAGGGCCATTTGAATAGTTGCAAAGGGATGTCATCTGTGCAGATCACAAGTTGTTATGAAAATAAAAATGTGGAATATGTTTTAGAAACAGTTTTTGAATTTTATTGTTGGATTGAAGCTTTCTATTACCAAAAGACTGATGGCCTGTTGTACAAAGACTTATGTTGTATCATTCAAGAAACATTTATCAGGCACCTTCTATGTGTTTGGCTTTGGGCAAAAGACAGTGCATATAATGATTAGGAAGGCAAACACTTTTTCTCCTCTTACAGAACATATCACTTCATGTGTAGTAACAATTAACCATGATAGACATGCAAAGTAAATGTTAAAATGCTATACAGACATTTTCCCAAAGACATATAGATGGCCAATAGACACATGAATAGATGGTCAACATTAGCAACAATCAGGAAAACAGAAATCAAAACCACGAGGAGATATCACTTCACACCTGTCAGATTGGCTATTATCAAAAAGACAAAAAATAGCAAGTGTTGGCAAGGATGTAGAGAAAAAGGAAGCCTCATATACTTGATAGAAATGTAAATGGTGCAGCTACTGTGGAAAACTGTGGAAGTTCCTCAAAAAATTGAAAAAAGAACTATTGTATGATCCAGTAATTCCACTTCTGTGGATATATCCGAAGAAAATGAAAACACCAGTTCAAAGAGGTATCTGCAGTCCTGTTTATTGCAACATTATTTACAGTAGCCAAGATATGGAAGCAACCTAAGTGTCCATTGATAGGTACCTGGATAAAATATGTGGTACATATATACAATGGTATATTTTCTAGCCACAAAAACGAATTAAATCTTGCCACTTGCAACAATATGGAAGGATCTAGAGGATATTATGATAAGTGAAATAAGTCAGGTATAGAAAGACAAATGCCATATGATTTATAAATGCAGAGAACAACCTTGTGGTTGCCAGAGGGAAGGGTAGTTGGAAGACAGGCAAAATAGGTAAAGGGGATTAAGAGGTACAAACTTCCAGGTATAAAATAAATAAGTCATGGAGATTTAATGTACAGCATAGGGAATACAGTCAATAATATCATAATAACTTTGTATGGTGACAGATGGTAATTTGACTTATCATGGGAATCATTTCAAAATGTATAAATATATTGAATCACTATGCTGTACACCTGAAACTAATGGGATATTGCAGATCAATTATACTTCAATAAAAAAGAAATGCTATCTTAAAACCATAAGATATAAGGTTTGCCTAAAAAGCTAAGTGTACTATTCAAATTAATAATTCTAGATTTTACTGAAAATATTTATGAACAATTGTTCTTAGTTAAATATAAGACTCAATAAAGTATTGAGTATTCCACTGAACACTAAACATATTGTTTCTTAGGCAAGGGTATGCCTCAGAATCACATGGACATATTTTGGAATTACCTGAACCTAGTCTCACTTCTAGAGATTCTTTTTCTGAAAACATCCCTAAGTTAGTTTCCCAAGTGATTCTGATGCTCACACCTACCTAAAAAGTGTTGTGATATTGAAAATCTTTATTAGAAAGACATGTAGTCGATATGCTTCCAAAATTGCAGTTATTTGATGGAAACTAAGACAAAAATAGACATGTAGTGATTAATCATTACATTAGTCAGCAAGACGAGAATAAGCAACACTAAGTGCCCCAAATGAAAGATGCTTTTGACTGGTTAGTGGTGCTTCCCAGTGTGAAACTTTAGAAGCAGTTGATGCCTGAGACCAGTAAACTAGTAGTAGAACAAAGAGGAGGATACTTCCCCTTGTTCCATGGATTTGCATAATTTGAGAAAATGACTGAAGGATTCTATTAGGCATATGTGATTCCCCAGATGTTAATAGGTGGTAGGTAACAGGTGAAAGGTAATAGGTGATACTGACTGGTGTATTTGCATTGTTTCATCTCATTTATGAAGACTATGGGAAAGAAAGGAAAGAAAAGAAAGAAGAGAAAAGAAAAGAAAAGAAAAGAAAAGAAAAGAAAAGAAAAGAAAAGAAAAGAAAAGAAAAAAGGAGTAACCACTAAGAATCTGTGACCATCTGAAAAATGCTAGGAAAAAATTATCCCCAGGATAAGTTTTGCTAATCAGCTAAGCAGAAGAAGTAGCAAATTCTTATCAAATGATCTGATCCAACTGAAAACCTTACTTAGGGTTTGTGCTTAATTCTGTTCAAGTTAACAAGAAGGAACAAAACATATTAAGTAAACAATGCACCTATATTAACTATATAGTTATTTATGTTGTTATAAATTATGGTAGAATAAAATGCTTCTGCAAAGTTACATATACTTTTGAATGTCAAATTTAATAACATTGCTGCTTGCTAAAATTAGACACATTTCTAAAAGAGTTTGTCCTTGTGAATGTGCCAACTTGATTTCTGTTGTCATTAGAAATGCAGATGGTGTGGGGTCTGAGAGCCCAAATCCTTCTTCTTTCTGTTTTGACTAGAAACAATAAATTAATCCTTAATTAGTATACAAAAATATGTTTCAGGCTGTAATACAAATGCATTATGTTTACTAGGTTAATTATATTATTACCAAGAAAACCACAAACTTTGGGTAGAAAACCTATTCAAAGTGAGTCAGTGAATGAAACAAAACAGGCAAAAGAAGGTTTGGATTTAGACTGGAAGAATGTTTGTGTTCAACATGTGAATTTCTGAAAAAAAGCAGTTCTTTCATTTAATTAGGTGCATATAAAATATATAAATGCTTACAAATACTTGATCTCAATGTGTTTGTTTTATATCTTGCACATCTGCCCACTCTATTAGTTCTTTTGACTGTTTCTTTCATGACAACATCAGGGGGAAGCACAGAAAGAAAGACTAGGGTTTTCAGAGAGCTCTTATCTCTAATTCTTTAAAAATTATTAAAAAAGAGGAACCCATGCCATTGCTACTTTTCCATATTAAACCTCAACTAGCATGTTTCTTCACTAATATTTCTTGTCACATCAAATTTTAAAAGAGGAGGTGAATAAAAGCCCATATTTGGAAAAAATAGAGGAAATGAGAATGCAAGACTAGTATTTAGATTTGAGTCTGGAGATTTGATAAGAAAGTTGGTGAGGAGAAGAAAACTCAAACCATCAGTGGACAGCTTGAGGAAAGCTCTGAGATACTGTCTACAAGGAGGAAAAGGAACTCGAAGGAAGAAAACTCTTCTGTATCTACAAACCCTCACATATTCTCCACATATTGCCATTGAGATCCAGTTTACTTTTTGGCCTAGCTCTGCATATTCCTGAGATGAAACTCGGGTCATTGATCCACAAGTTATGAGTGTATCAGAACTTTTCTTTGTACAAGATGTGCTGTGTGGGAAATATGCAATCCATATATATGAAGAAGTATGTTATTTCTTGTATCTAAGATACCCCCCGCCCCCATAATAATAAATTTTTCAGGTTAGGTTTGCTGATCAAGAAATAAAAATTCTAAGAAGTTCTTTTTAGTTTTAAAATTCTATATAAGCCTAAACACTTAAAAAAACCAACTATTGAGAGGAGGAAACGGTTGACTAGTAAATGAACCTTTTGATTACACTAGCCTTTTCTACTGATGATTCTTTTACTTATATATTTTGCAGATGATCTAGGGAAGTTTTACATGATTAGTTTTTTCAAGGGGACTGTGAAGTCAAAACTACTTTTATAATAATAGTAAGATGCTATCTAATTTTTTTCATGGTGTTGACATTTTCACTGATAGTACAGAAGTTAACAGTGAGCAAAACCATAGCTAGCTTGGCCCAGAATCAAAGCATCATCATGAAACTGGACCAGTAGTTCTTGTTTACTTTACTCTCATGCACTCATAGTTTAAAAATTAAAAATACATGGATAGTTTCACTTAAAGTGTCCTTAACAGAGCAGATAATTTTATTAATTTCATTAAGTCTCTAACGTTGAGTATAGAACATTCTTTAATATTCTGTGTGAGGAAGTAGGAAATATGAGCGAAACAGTTCTCTTGGTTAGCAAGGTAGAATGATTGTCTCAAAAAAAATAATTTGTGCAATTGTTTGAGATGTGAGCTGAAATAGAAGCTTCTTTTAAGACTGGGTTACAACATTTAGATAAAACCACAGCAGACTGGGTATTAGGCAGACATTTTAAGACATTCATTTAACCTAGAAACTTAGAATTTTGGAAAACCATCCACTACCATGAGCTTGACAGTTTTCCAATGCTTAAAAAAAATTTCTGATATCTGTGGTTAGTATCAAAAAATGTGATTTTTTGAAACATGAAATCATTTGAACAATCCGTATAACTTAATGAACCAATATATCTTAAATGACAAATATGTAACATAAAATCATGCATGGATAAAATATCCATTTAAGGTGCAAGATGGACCAATGGATTTTATTGTAATAAAGTATGAAAAGTGTATTGATATGTTTTTGGGTCCTATACTGCAACTAATATCTAAGGAACAATACTTACCAGATTTTGTTATAATATCATGGAAGAATATTCAAAGTTATCTGAAAAGGTTATTAAACACTCCTTCCTTTCCCAGCTACATGTTTTTATAAGATTGTGTTTTCAAATGTTTCACACAAGATGTTTCAACAGATTGAATAAAAAAGCAAATATGAGAACTCTGATTTCTTCTAATAAGCCAAAATATAAAGAAATTTGCAAATATTTTAAAAATGTCACTCTTTGGTGCGCCTGGGTGGCTCAGTCGGTTAAATGGCCGACTTTGGCTCAGGTCATGACCTCGCAGTCCATGAGTTCGAGCCCCGAGTTGGGCTCTGTGCTGATAGCTCCGAGCCTGGAGCCTGCTTCTGTTTCTGTGTCTCCCTCTCTCTCTGCCCCTCCCCCGTTCGCGCTCTGTCTCTCTCTGCCTTTCAAAAATGAATAAATGTTAAAAAATTTTTTTTTAAATGTCACTTCTAATTTTTTTGAAACTAATTTTTTTAACAAGACTATGTCATTTGTGTTAACATATAATAGCTTTACTAGGGCTATAAATGATTTATAAATAAATATTTTTAAAATTTA
The DNA here is from genome assembly GCF_018350175.1 of Felis catus. Taxonomy (NCBI): domain Eukaryota; kingdom Metazoa; phylum Chordata; class Mammalia; order Carnivora; family Felidae; genus Felis; species Felis catus. The sequence goes on along the minus strand of NC_058372.1, from coordinate 69,301,969 downwards.
CATTTTATTTTCTAGTGGCAAGTATCAATAGATATAACCCATATAAACCAAAGCTCTTTGGAGTCCGCAATAATTTTTAAGTGTATAAAGAGCTTGTGAGACCAAAGTATTTGAGAAACACGGGACTAGATTCTTCTGGTGTCCTATGTCATTTTGGGGTCATCTCTCTCTACTTATTATCATTTATAAATTCGGAGGAGAAAATTTCAAACCTACACAGAGGTAGAGATAATGGTATATATTAATAATTATATAGTTACATATCAATATACAGCTTTAATAATTATAAACATTTTGCCAATCTTGTTTCAACTATTTTTTTCTGTTAATATTTTATTCTGTTTAAGTGTTTTATTTTTTTATCAAAAACTTTTTAATGTGTATTTACTTTTGAGAGAGAGGGAGAGAGATGGAGCACAAGTGGGGGAGGGGCACAGAAAGAGAGGGAGACCAGAATCCAAAGCAGGTTCTAGGCTCTGAGTTGTCAGCACAAAGCCTGATGGGGGCTCGAACTCACGAACCATGAGATCATGATCTGAGATGAAGTCGGATGCTTAACTGAGCCACCCAGGCGTCCCTCTGTTCAAGTGTTTTAAAAGCACATCTCAGATATTATGGCAATATCAGGAAAGACTTCATAGATATATATGTGTGTGTATACATATATATATACACACACATATATATAGCTGAGAAAAGGTATATATACACACAAATACATACATCATATCCATATACTTGTATCTATGTCATTATCACACTTAATAAAGTTGATAATATTCCCTTAATATTACCCCACATAGGCTATATTAAAATATAGTTGTTTCAGTTGTTCCAGTTGTTTCAGAAACATATGATTGTAGATTATAGTTGTTTTGTCAGGTTAGAATCTAGTTAGAGGTATGGTCTTCTAATTTATGTTATGTCTCCTTTTTAAATGTAACTGTGCCATCTCCTCACTTTCACCTCTTCCATGTTGCCAATGATTAGAATGTTGGAGAAACCAGCTCTCTTGTCCAACAGAATGTTTCAATTTCCACATTTGGCTGATTGCTTCATTTGATGTTGTTAACTTTTCCTCTATTCCCTATAAGCTGGTAGTTAGATATGGAAGTGTGATTAGACTCAGACACATTATTTAGCAAGAATGCTTCCTAGATGGATGTTTTCAACTTTCTTTTGAAGCACCTCTTAAAACACAAAGGGTCTTCTTTCATTATTAATGAAAGGTAATCAGTGGATATAGGTGGGGTCAGCCTGATTTCTCCTCTATAAAGTTCTTCATTTACACTTCACTTAATAGCTTTAGAATCCATTTAATAACTGTTTCCTAGATTCATTATTTCACTTTGGGTGATTTTCTTATTCTGTCATTCTGTCTGCACTTTTTGAAGCTGAACACTTTCTATAAAGAACAGTTTTCCTCACTTACTATTGGTTATTTTGAAATACAGGCCATTCAAAAATTGCAGAATAAATGCTTAGTCATTTTCCTTTACTTTTTTTCAAAGTGATGAGTTGGTGCCCTAGTAGATAGCATTATTGGCCAACGAGTCTTTTTATCATTATAAACATGGAATTTTATATATAATGTGTGTTAATCAATTACAGTGAATGTTTTTTTTCTGATGATCAAATTACACCAAGCTTACTCAGTGGGAGCTCCTCCAAGTTGGCTCTTATGTTGTATCACAACTTCATTTAATCATATGAAAACTTCCTTTCTTTCCGACAAAACAAGATGTTATAAGCACATCTTGTATATTACTTGCCACAAATATGGACATACCCATTTCTTAAAGGAGGCTTGTTTCTTTCCATTGGAAATAGTAATAGAAACTATAAACTATGTGCAATTCTACTTCATTTTTAATTTCTCATATTAATCTAAGAAATTTACATTAATAATTAAACATGTACTAAAAAAATCCCACCATATATTTTCCAGAATGAATAAATATGGTTCACATGTTTTGGTCATTGGTAGAATTTGGAGGAAAGCATTTGATTGATTAATGTTCAGTTTTTCTTCATGAACTGTAATAATTATGAATTGATCACAAGTTTGAATTGTTTAATGTATTTCAGTTGCCTAACACAAACTCATTTAATTCTCTTAATATCCCATAAAAAAACCAGAAAGAATAAGTATATTTAAAAATTGGCAACTAGTTTTATATTATGGTATTAATAATATGACCACACTAAAACTTGTTCTCCTTATGGATTATTTCAGATTTAAATTTTTTTTTTCAACGTTTATTTATTTTGGGGACAGAGAGAGACAGAGCATGAATGGGAGAGGGGCAGAGAGAGAGGGAGACACAGAATCAGAAACAGGCTCCAGGCTCTGAGCCATCAGCCCAGAGCCTGACGCGGGGCTCGAACTCACTGACCGTGAGATCGTGACCTGGCTGAAGTCGGACGCTTAACTGACTGCGCCACCCAGGTGCCCCGGATTATTTCAGATTTAAATCTCTGAGTGCCTTAACAGTCCTATATAGGACAATTGGAGTTTTTTAAGCATCTAGGACAACAAAGATGAATACTATAAGCCCTTGAAATTTCCAGAATTTGAGCTCACATTTAGTTTAGATTTTCCATCTGATTAAAGTAGTCAGATAATTTATAAAGTCCATTTCCTTTTGCTAAGATATGGAAGATGTGCAGTTCAGTGCTTTACCATTTGGATACTTTTTTAAACTGACAGTTTTAACCCTTCTTTCAAATGAAATACTACCCACAATCCCAATATTGGCAAAGATATAAAAATAAAACATGCCCAACTGCTCTGTTTGAAACAGAAATGGGTGGGGGATTAAAGTGAGAGTGAAGCTCTAACTGTAGTTTGAGAGCAATTAATTTATGTCTGTTTCTGTTAAAGTGTGCTGCCTAGACCTGCAGCATCAGTATTCCCTGAGAAATGCAGAATCTCCAGCCCTGTCCTGTGCCCAGTGAGTTAGAGACCCAGGAGCCCAGCCGCCCCTATTTTAACAGATCCTGGGGCATTCTAAACTTTGAGAACCACTGACATGTAACAGGCAGTGTTTTCCAAAGTGCACTTTCCTGTATCAACGGCACCTGTCTTTATAGCACCTGTAGGGACAGTTGCAAAACTTGTCTTGTAGTTGAGAAACCCAAGAGATTCAAGTAGATCTGCAATCAACATTCTGATCTACTTACCATTTTTTTAAATTAATTTATTTATTTGGTGAGAGAGAGAGAGAGGGAGAGAGAGAATTGCAAGCAGGTTTTGTGCTGTCAGCTTGGAGCCTGAGGCAGTTGTTCCATCTCAGGAAACGTGAGATCATGACCTCAGTTGAAAGATTGGGACGCTTAACCAACTGAGCCACCCAGGCACCCCTAATACTCTTAACCTTTGAGATGGAACACATTTTACCATATCACGTGGCCACATGAAAGGTTCGTGAAAATTCTATATTTCAGATGCTTGGACATATTTTAAAATGATGCTTGGCAATTATGTAATGAGAACAAGAAATCCTTTTCCTGTGAAACTTCCTCTGAGACGATAAACTGAATGCAAAAGAGACATTTACCTTGTGAGGCTGCCGGAGTATCTTTTAAAATCAGACCTAGGCTCTCCAGCTAGGGACAGCACTGTGCTGGGTACATGCATCAAGTTAGATCCTATAATTCCCCCCCCCCTTTTTTTTCTTTTTTTAAGTAATCAGCTGCTCAGGGAATTGGGCACAGTGTAAGATGCCTCTATTTTAAGTGACTTTCATTCTTGAGGTATCCTGGACTATAAGAAACACTTCAGTTGCTCCTTGTAAGACATGCAAGAGATTGAGTTTAAAGATATGAGTTTGTTTCCTCTTTACAAGAGACAAACTGCTGGATTATTTGTTCAGGTCTCTTGAGCAGCTGGAGCAGTGTGGCCACAGCAGCCAGCGGCAGTGAGAAAGGCATCGTGTGCAGTGAGAAGGAGATTTGATACCCAAGGAAATGAAAAAATATTAGAGCTGTTATTATCTGTACTTACAATAGAAGTACTGCATGGCAAATAACAGCATTCAAAGTTCTCTTTTTTATTTATCTTACGTTACATCTCGTAAACAAAACCAACGTGTAGACAACTGAGGCTTGTTCTAATAACAAAATTGTTGCCTGAAATGAAATTCTTGACATACCAATCATTCTCTGTAGCCAAATCATTTTTTCATATAAAACATATTTGGAGAGTACTCTAATGAATGTTTTGCACTTAGTCATCCACTTTATTTTCTTTGCTAAGAGTTCCTCCAGTAGCCACAAAAGAACAAAGCTTTCCTGGGTGGTATATTTCCTGGCATGTTATTAGCAAAAGGTCTTCCCAGAGAGTTAAGGAGAAAGAAGCTGACAATGACTGGGGACAAACATGACTTTTTCTTTGCAATTAAAAGGAGCAAATCACAGGGGCACCTGGGTGGCTCAGTCAGTTAAGCATCTGACTTCTGCTCACATCATGATCTCGCGTTTGTGAGTTCAAGCCCTGCATTGGGCTCTGTGCTGGCAGCTCAGAGCCTGCAGCCTGCTTCAGATTCTGTGTCTCCATCTCTCTCTGCTCCCTCCCTGCTCACACTCTGTCTCTTTCTCTCTCAAAAATAAATAAACATTAAAAACACTAAAAAAAAAGAGAGAGAAATTCTGGGATTGCTGTTTTTAACACTGCCCTGACTTTTTGAGTTAGAATGTTCGGGGTCTGAGAAAGATATGAGACCCAGCAGATCTGAAGGCCAACTACCAACCTAACTATTAATTGATGGAAGTAGACTATGACAGATTAAGACTGTGGTCCTTGAGTTTGAGGTGGATGCAGGAAGACACGTGTTAGGGGAGGAGAAAGTGAATCTGGGCTTAGTCCAGATAAATTAGTGTTGCATGTGTGATAATTTCCCGTGAGCAAGGCACTCTCCCCATCTCATCCTGAACCTCCTTAACCTAACAAACACTGAACTTTTAGAAGTAATATTTTACATGAGCTACACTTGAGTAGAGTAACACCGTGTCTATCTGTTAATTTTGAACACTCTAAGGTCAATATCGGCTTCTTTTCTAAGAGCACTATTGGAAACTAGGTAGGGGATGAGACTCTAAAGAACAGTAGCATTAAGGAGGTAAGATCTCACTAAAGGATAGGCTCTATGAGGGCAAGAGTGACATCTGCCTTGCTCACTGTTGAGCTAGGCACGGCCCTGAAGCAGCTTATTTGTTGTTGGAATGAAGGTACACATGGAGGATGAAGGCTGTAAAGAAATGTCACTGAGAGTGGAAAGCGTTCCCCAAACAAACTGTAATGGTGGCCCAAGGGTTTGGATTTGGAACTGCTGTTGCACTTAGTAGTTGCTGGTCAGCTGTTCCCACTGGAATCTTAGAAGTAGCTAGAAATGTTGCTAGAAAAGTCATCAGATTTACTGAAGCAGTGCTTCTCAAAGTATCTGTGGTGAAGGATCAGTTTTGTTTTGTTTGCATTTCATTGTGGGCTAATATTTTTATAAATATAAGAAAAGTGAATTAACAGAATAAGTGAAATGGAAGAAGAGGATACATATAATACAAGTCCATTTTAAAAATTATTAGTTTCTGCAACCTTAAAATCACTTTGGAAGATTGTTGTGAGAGGGTCTCCAAGCCTCTTGTCACTCCTGTACTTCTCTGTTGCAGCCTGGTAACAAGTTTCCTGGAGGGCACCAGATGCAGACCGCACACTGAGCGGTGCTGCACTGAGCGCCATGAGTACCCTGTTATCTGAAAGGGTGTGGAGTGATCTGGGAATTCTCAGGAGATTGGCTAGTCCAGCAGAGAACTACAGAGCCAGGAGCCGTGTGGTTCATCTTAGCTCTGAACGCCAACCCTGCTCTCTGAAAAAAAAGCAATCACTTTTCAGCACTAATACTTGTCATAAAATAATGTCCAATAAACTTCAGACAAAACTGAATCCATACAAAGGCAACTATCTTGCTCTTTCACCTCTCCCCGTGCTCTGCCAAAGGAAATGACTGTGGTTTGAATGAGGAGTGAAGGTAAACCAAGAACTTGTTCTAGATACTTCATTTAACTTTACTTAGTTTTTTTTTTAAATGTTTATTCATTTTTGAGAGAGAGAGACACACACAGCAGGAGCTGGGGGCGAGGGGCAGAGAGAGAAGGAGACACAGAATCCGAAGCAGCCTACAGGCTCTGAGCTGTCAGCACAGAGACCAATGTGGGGATCGAACTCATGAGCTGTGAGATCATGACCTGAGCCAGAGCTGGACACTGATGGAGCCACCCAGGTGCTCCTTTATTACTTCACTTAGAATGTAGGCTCTACAAAGTCAAGTGCATTGACTGTTCTAATCAGATTTGCCAAGGGTTTTATAGTGATAAGATTTTTTGACCCATTTTAATTTTTTTGTAAACTATATTGCTTTTTACTAGTTGATATTTTTAATGCTTATTTTATTTTTTTAAATTTTTTAATGTTTATTTTTTAGAGAGAGAAAGACAGAGTGTGAGTGGGGGAGGTTGCACAGAGAGAGGGAGACACAGAATCTGAAGGAGGCTCCAGACTCTGAGCTGTCAGCACAGCCCAATGCTGGGAGATCATGACCTGAGCCAAAGTCGGACGCTTAACCGACTGAGCTACTCAGGCGCCCCTTTAGTGCTTATTTTAAAATGATTGTTACCTTAGTGTGACTGAATATAATTTATCACTGATTATAGGTCTAGTTCCTATAACTGAAATCTTTTTCCTCAAATGTATTTTAGTGTTTAAATTTTTTCCTTATATAATTTTGTTATACTTTGGAGTTTTGATATATTATACTTTTGTTTTATTTCAGGCCTACATATTTTGCAATTTCCAATTTCCACCTTCAGTTATTAATTGTTTAAAACTGAGTTATTTTACCTTCCAAATATATTTTAGCTAACATTTTGTTTTTAAGTTCTAATTTCACTGAATATGGTCAGTGAACATAAACTCTATGGTACTGATTTAAAAGAAATTGTTAAGATTTCTTTGGCTGTTTAAGAAACGTATAGTGCATATTTTATATCATACTTGTTTATTTTTATTAATATGATATGTTTCTCTGAGTTCCTGTTAATAGCTTTTCCTTTGAATTATATTTTACAGAATGAAACTAACTTTTGGTTAGTATTTGGGCAACATAACTAATTCCATCTTTATTTTCATTAGCTTCATATTATTTTATTTTAGTTGCATTTCTTATAAAAGTTACATTTTTAAAATCCAAGCTGAGAATTTTCTGGTAACAAATATTAAATGATACATAATACATATGGTTTTGGTAAAAAATTAACTATTCTATACGTTTCACATCCTCCTGAACAAGAGAAAAAGGAAATCTGCAGGGTGACACCTGGGAACCAGGTCCAAAATGATCTTGCCTCTTCTGAAACAGGATACTAAGTGAAAAGAGAAAAAGAATAGGGAAAAGAGATGAGACAATTCTAGAGTTTAAAAACCTAAAATGGCATGGGGGGTCAGGGGGGAAAACAGAGATCTGAGACAGCCGTCTAGATCATTGTGCACATTGGTAGGAAATAAGTAACATCTCATACCCATTTTGTTAGTGAATTCTGTGTTCAATTTTGTTATTGGACACTGTAATCACAGATCTTCCCATATTGAAGGTAAACACTCTTTAATACCATAATCAGAAGATTGAATGTTCTTTGCTGAAGATACTCTAAAGGGGTAAGAGAACAAATGGAAACATTTGATGTCCCTAAAACACAGCCTTTGGGGACAAGAAACACATGGCCCCTAAACTGATGGCAGAGAAAGGACAATACTCAGCAAAGTTGATAGGAAAAGTGTGGCTCTGGATCTCCTTAATTAAAGAAGACATGCTCACTGGATTCAGGTGAGTCAGAATCCTTTGGGAACCTGAACACATTTAGGAGAGAGTCTGAAAATACCTCACTTCATATCCTCTGTTTCATTTTCCAAATGTTGCTTAGAACGCAAAAATAACATCTGGGTAGCTTTCTGTTCCAAAGTAGCAGTCTAAAAGAATGGTCTGCTTTTCCAGGAAAATGGGATGTCTCTTCCATTTTTACTTCATTTCGTGAGGACAGGAATAAGAAGAGAAAGCTAGACATCAGGGACAACAGACAAGTACATTTTGAACTTCTGTGGTGTTTGTTGCTTGCTTGTTTGATTTTAGGGAGAGAAGGGTACGTATAAAGCAAAATGAAGAACCAGAAAATATATCTCCATTGGAGGGAAAAGTGATAGTGATGGTGCCAGTGTCTATAATTTACAGTGTCCAATTTCTTCTCACTCTGACTTCTGTCACTCATTCTTCTCCATTTGGGGTTTCCCCACAGACTATTAAAATAGGAGCAGTCTGAAATTTCTGAGTCTTGTGTTTTTAAAAATCTCTCAGAGTCCCTCTTGTGCTGTCATTTATACTTCAGGGATTCTGGTAAATTAGGGACCCAAATGCTAAATATTTTCATGGAATAAAGTGTCTCCAAGAATTCATTTCTTCTGTACCTTGAGCCCAGTAATGTAGTTACCCAGGAGAGGTTAAGAGGAAGATGTGCCTTTTATTAGGTGATATGAGGATATGTTAAAGGGTTGTAAATACTATTGGTTCTTGTTTGTGAAAACAATAGTCAACTTCATATCAGTTAACACTGAGAAGGAAAAAAAAAGTTCTCTTAGTATTTGTCTACTAGTATAAACTTCATTTAAAAAAACTTGGTTTTTGGGGTGCCTGGGTGGCTCAGTCCATTAAGTATCTGCTCTTGGGGTTTGTGAGCTCAGTACCTGCATCAGGCTTTCTGCTGACAGCACAGAGCCTGGAGCCTGCTTCAAATTCTGTGACTCCCTCTCTCTCTGCCCCTCCCCTGCACTCTGCCTCTCTCAAAAACAAATATTAAGTTTTTAAAAAATCAATAAATAAAAACCTGGTTTTCTCCTGAGACAATGGTATGAAATATATAGATTAGGAACTTTTTTAAAAACCTGTGATTGAATGAGTGACAAGACCAGTAGAACACAGAAACAAAAAAATAGAAGTTGTATTTTTCAGTTTTCACAAGGATTCTGGTTTAGTTTCACATATAAATTAAGAAAATAATACATTGACTACATCAAACCCAGTTAAATAGTCCATAATTATCACTATAGAGGTTCAGTGTTCTCTAAGGAGAGAGGAGACATGAGAAATTAAAGTTTTAAAAGAGATCTGTTGGGGTGCCTGCATGGCTCAGTCAGTTAAGTGTCTGACTCTCAGTTTTCAGCTTATGTCATGATCTCACTGATCATGGGATCAAGCCCGACATCAGGTTCTGCACTGACAGCTTGGAGTCTGCTTGGGATTCTCTCTCTCTCTCTCTCTCTCTCTCTCTCTCTCTCTCTCTCTCCCCTCTCTCTCTCTCTGTCAGAATAAGTAAATAATTTTTTTAAAAGATCTGTCATGAATCCAAAATAGGTATTTTGTTAACATTTTGTTTATCATACATGTTTTTTCAAACATTTTATTATCATACTCTTTCTCAAATAAAACCTTATGCAAAATGTATTTAATGAAAATTTAGAAGTGGAAATTTTTGTAGTCACTTATTTTCTGGGTTCAATTTCAAGAGAATTACTTCTTTTAGATAAACCATGGTATCAATAAGAATGATTTAATGAGCCTGCCATTTTAAGTTCAGGTTACTGGATAAATGGAGTTTTTTTTGTTTTGTTTTGTGTTTTTGTTTTTTGTTTTGTTTTGTTTTGAATAAAGTATAAATCTATGAGTCCACAATAGAAACTAACTAGCTAGCTAGATAGATTAGATAAATGTCTCTTTTTCTAAATTTTTTTGATGTTTATTTATTTTTGAGAGAGAGAGACAGAGCATGAGTGGGGAAGGGACACAGAGAGAGGGAGACACAGAATCTGAAGTAGGCTCCAGGATCCAAGCTGTCAACACAGAGCAGGACATGGGTCCTGAACTCACAAACTGTGAGATCATGACCTGAGCCTAAGTCGAACACGTAACTGACTGAGTCATCCAGATAACCCTAAATGTCTCTTCTTAATACAGAATGGTGATTGACAAATATAGAAGAAGTGGAAGAGTTGTAAAATTATTATTTTGCAATTATGATTCTAAACATTTCAAGAATTATGAATGAGTTTTAAGCCTAGGGGTTCAGTCATTATGATGGACAGCTAGGGTAATCCTGTTAACAATAAATTGCCTAAATAAAGAAAAAAAAGTATAGGGGGAAAAGTTTGATGAAGATCAGAATATCTGCATAATCTCAAAGGTTCTCCCTACAAATTGCTTATTATTTACAGAACAGAAATAATAACTATTCAGTGTGAAATCTAGAGAATACTCTGATTGGGTGATCAAAGTTAACATCACCAGTAAGAAGCAGATAGACACCACGGGCCCCAAATGCAAGATTCCCTAAAGGTCACAATACAGTGTATGTAGTATTCTAGCAGCTGGGGATGCATATCTTGAATCTTAATGATGAAGAGATATCAGACAGAACAAAATTGAAGAACATTCTATACACTAATTGGTCAATATCTTCAGGCCACCAATGTTATGAAATATAGTAGTTTCCCCTCTTGAGTCTCTGCTCCCTTAAGACATGATTTCCTGTATTCCCGTCTGACTCTCTAATCTTGGAAACAGTGGTTTGCCTTGCATTCTTTTCTCTCTTAGGGATCTGAGAAGAACTGTAGATTTTTCATTCTGTTCAGCTTTTTGCTTATTGTTAGGATAGAGTAGTGACTTCCAAGCTCCTCATGTGGGGAACAGGGTGTTTTAAAGTATGTTAGTCATCTCAGGGTTTTCATTTGTTGATTGTCTTTTCCATTGACAGTTGGTCATGTTCATAGGTTATATTCTCCTGGGTCTTTTTATGTCAAGTAATTGTGGATTGCATCCTGGGCATATACACTATTTTGTTAAAGAATCAGGATCCTGTAAAATCCTCTAGAGAATGTCGATTTGCTGCTGATGCTGTGGTTGTTGTTTTGCCAGACAATTGACTTGTTTAGTTTCAGCAAATTATTTCTTGCCTTCTGCCAGCAGTGACTTCTTTGTCAGCTTTTTTTTTCCCTTTATCTTTTTTTTTTTTTCCACCTTGGTGCCTGGGAAAGGACTGTGGCAGGGGCCAGCTGTAGCCCCTGGATGCCCATCTCTCCCCCTCCCTGTCTCAGGCCTAGACACGGCTGTCAGTTAATTTTTCAAAGCATTTGCTAAGGTTATATCTGATCCATCTATGCCATTCATAGTTTTCTGGGACTTGGCAGTGGTCCTCAGTCTTTCCTATGCTTTTGTGAGCCTGTTCCGTGCTTGCCCAGATTGGAGGTGATTCTAGTAACTGTGTTGGTTCATACACATAATTAGAGAATTTTCTTGCCAATTGTAACTTCTCTAAGACCACCTACAATTTCAGGTTACCGATGGCTCTCTTTCTGAGTTCCTCTGGCCTAAAATTTGGACTCTTTTACAGAGTTTTAGGTTTCTGAGCATTTACATTTGACTGACTGAGTATCTCTTTTGGAGCCAAGCTGTGAGGGAACAGAGAGGAAAATATTAGGAATTCCATAATGTACACTTTTTGAACCATGTGGCCCTTTTTTTCTGGTTCACTTGGCCAGAGATACAGGTTTGACTTTGGGATTTTATATATCCTTAACTCCATCTATTGTACTGTAGCAACCATACATCTCTGCAATGATTTGACCCTGCAGCAGGGCTGAAGAAGAAGAAGAAGAAGAAGAAGAAGAAAAAGAAGACGAAGAAAAAGAAAAAAATAAAAGAAAAGGAATTCACCCAGAATCCTCCACCTTTTCTGGCCCCATGGCCAGAAAGAGGATGTTTCCCTTAAAGTTTTTGCTGTCTGTATCTACTGCATAGTTCCACAACTCTAGCTACTGGATCTTCCTTGGGTCAAAGCTGGGAAATGAAGTAGAGAGAAAACAAAGAAACAAACAAAACAAAACAGAACAAAACAAAACAAAACAAAAAACTTAGATATGCACTGGTGTTGATCATTCCTCAATTTTTGACCTCCTCTTCTATCTGCCTGTTGTTGTTTACTTTTTTAGAGTTCTCAGATGGTAGCATTTTGTATTCTTTCAGATTTTATAGTTGTAACCAGTGGGAGAGATAAGCTTGTGTGATCTTTGCTATGGAATCGAAGTTTTCACTCTTGTAAGAAAAGTTGTATTAAGTGATAAAAGGTCATATTGTATGCAACCTATTTTCAAACGGCCCAGAGAAAGTAATTATATATACACAGACCTAAATGGGGATATAGTTATAGAAAGAATGTTAAATGTAGCAAAACATTAAAAATCAGTGAATGTGATCAAAGTGTATAGAGTTCCCTTTTCTATTGTTGTAAGTTTTTTCATTAAATTTTAATTATTTTTAAAAATTTTTTTTAAAAATGAAAATAACTCTGAAACATCTGCAAGACCATTCTCTAATAAAATTCTTCAATACATGGCATTTACCAATACTGTTTGAGAGATCTTGACGTTTTTATAACTTGTACTTTTCTGGGCAACATAGAATGACATTTTTAACACAATAAATCTTCATTTTTTTTTTATAAGAGAATATGTTCCTGGAGCAATAGTTCTTGCTATTGCTTTTGTTCCATCAACTCAGAAGTCAATGTTTTGTTATAAATTAATATGATGGGTTCCTAAAAACTGACAAAAACACTTCAGGGCACTTTTGTTGCATTGTATCAAGTGTTTTTGAAATTATTTTCCTTTCTATTCACTTGCATAAGATCTCTGTATCAGAGCAAGCAAAATAAAGATGAGCATAATGAGTGTGCTTTATTTGAGCTGAACTGTGATGTCCTGCCGAATTATAAGAAGGCCCACAAAAACTCGTTCTTTAAACAAATTCATCAGTTATTCCAGGTGTTGATTTTAGGATCAGACAATAATGAGAACTGAATGTTCGCAGCATTTTTTTTTCCATATAAACACTTGTTTCAATGTCAGTGGCATAGGACTTGGAAGATTTTTTTTTATCTTCCGGAAGGTCTATACTTCTGCCTTTCCTCAAAACAAACAAAGAAAAATAACAAATGAGCTATAGTAACATGAGGTCCATAGGGCTTTTTAAGCCACATTTTACTGTGAAAATTATTTAATAATTTCTCTTATTATAAAATGTAAAAATCTATGCATTACCCTATTATTTTCAAATGACTTTGGGTGTAGTATTTGCCAGTGACCCTATCATTGCCCCTGGCCCTGTTTATTTTCCTGGCCCCCATTACTACCGTATGTCTGCAACTGGCCCCTTCCACTACATAGCAACCTGCAGGTGGCCTCCATATGTGAGTGTGTGCACACCACTGGCTCTGGCCACCATTGTTGCCTGCTCTGATCCCTAGTTACTAGACCAGAGATGACATTTTAGGATCCCAAAAGTTCTTGTAGCCACTGTGGACCCCTGCAGTGCTTGCTAAGGACCACACAGCTGTGAATACAGTGGATTCTGGAGATTTGAGCTACAGAACATCATGACTTTATGCATATCTCTCTGATCACCAAGTGAATAATGGAATGGATAGGACAAGGAAAGCAGAACTATCAGTTGGGAAGACTTGGCATCTTGCATTGTTAGACCTGAGGTCAAAGCACAATCTAGCATCACTCTACCCAGAGGTGAAAGGCTTCCCTTACCAAAGTAAGTCCATGAAGTGTGGAAAAGGCGGGTGCTTCTTCAAAAGCACAGAAAACTACAGAAGACTACAGGGATTATGATGAATCAGGGAAACATGTTTTCACCAAAGAAATACAATAAACTTTTAGTAACCGGCCTCAAAGAAATGAAGATCCAGGAATTGCGCACAAAGAATTCAAAAGAGTTGTTATACAGATGCTCTAAGTGCTATAGGAGAATACAAATAAGCAGTATAGCAATAGGAAGAAAAGAGCACAAAGACATAATGAGAAGTTCAAAAAAGAGAGAGAAAACATAAAAAAGAACCAAACATAATTTTGGAGCTGAAAAATACAATGACTGAACTGAAGAATTCAATAGAGAGCTTCAGTAACAGACTTGAAAAAGCAGAAAAAAGAACCTGAATTAACCAGAAAACAGATCAATTGAACTAATCTAATCAGGAGAGCAAAACAAACAAACAAATAAATAGGAGAAAAGCATATGGGAATTATGGGATATCAGCCAAAAAACATACCAAAACAAAAGAAGAAGGAGAACAACAACAACAACAAAAACACATTGTAGTCTTAGAAGGAAAAAATAGAAGAAGAAAGGGCTAGAAAGCTCATTTCAATAAATAATGGCTGAGATCTTCCCTAACGTGGGGATGGATTTGGAAATCCAAGTTCACTGAAGCCAGAAGGTCACCTCAAAATTTTAATCCAAATTTATTTTCTTCAAAACACATAATAATAAAACTGTTTAAAACTGGAGACAAACAGAATTTTTAATTTGGCAAGAGAAAAAAAATCTCTTACAAGGGAACCCCATAAGACTATTGGCCAATTTCTCAGCAGAGACCTTGCAAGCCAGGAGAGAATGGTAAATTTTCAGAGTGCTAAAGTAAGAAAACTGCCAAGCAAGAATACTTAGCACAGGAAAGCTGTCCTTCAGAATTGAAGACTAAATAAAAACTTTCCCTAATAAATAAAAGCTGAGGAAATTTTTCACTATTGCACCTGCCTTATAAGAAATGCTGAAAGGGGTTTTTCAAGCTGAAACAAAATAGTAATATAAAAACATACAAAAGTATGTAACACACTGGCAAATGTAAGCATATAGTGAGATTCAAAGTATTCTCATACAGGGGCACCTGGGTGGCTCAGTCGGTTAAGCACGTGACTTCAGGTCAGGTCATGATCTCACAGTTTGGGAGTTTGAGCCATGCATTAGGCTTTGTGCTGACAGCTCAAAGCCTGGAGCCTGCTTCGGATTCTGTATCTCCCTCTCTCTCTGCCCCTCCCTGCTCATGCTCTGTCCCTCTCTGTCTCTCAAAAATAAACATTAAAAAAAAATTCAAAGTACCCTCATACAGTATATATGGTGATGTGTTCTTTAACTACTTAACTCTAGTATTAAGGTTAAAGTAGAAAAATATTAAAAATAGCTATAGTTTCAATAAATTGTTAATGGATACAGAGTATTAAAGGATGTTAATGGTGACATCAAAAACATAAAGGGGAAGTAAAAAATAGAGATTTTTTAATGCAATGTAT
This sequence comes from Felis catus, assembly GCF_018350175.1. Lineage (NCBI taxonomy): Eukaryota > Metazoa > Chordata > Mammalia > Carnivora > Felidae > Felis > Felis catus. The sequence goes on along the minus strand of NC_058372.1, from coordinate 69,286,740 downwards.
GATGAATTAATTGCTATCAGCAAAAATATACTGTTAAATATATAAGAAATATGTAAGATATTTTTGGTCAGCCTTGGGAGGACCACAGATCTAAAATCTACCATAGCCACACACAAAAGATAAAGAGAAGGGAATCACAGCATACCACTGTGGACAATAATCAATTTACCAAGGAAGGCAGCAAGAAAGGAAGAAAAATAAAATGGAACTATAAAACAGCCAGATAACAATTAACAAGATGGCATTAGTAAATCTTTACCTAACTGCTTTAAATATTCATGGACTGAATCCTCTAATCAAAAGGCATAGAGTGGCAAGATGGATATAAAAACAAGTCCCAACTATAGCTGCCTCTAAGAGACTCTTTCCACCTTTAAGGATACATAGTCTCAAAGCGAAGGGATAGGTCATACAGACAGAAAATCAACAAGGATACATTGGATTTGAACCATACTTGAGACCAAGTTTTACTAACATATATAAACAGAACATTCCACCCAACAGCTGTAGAAAACACATTTATCTCAAGTGTACACAGAAAATTCTCCAGGATAGATCAAGTTATAGGCCACAAAACAAGTCTCAGAAAATTTTAAACGACTGAAATCATACCAAGTATCTTTTCTAACCACAGTGGTATAAAACTAAAAGTCAATAATAACTTGAAAATCCACAAATTTGTGGAGATCAGAAAACATGCTACTGAACAACTAATGGGTCAAGAAAAAAACCAAAAGGGAAATGAAGAAATATCTTGAAACAAACATAAAAGGAAACACACCATATCAAAACCTATGGGAAGCTGCAAAAGCAATTCAAAGAGGGAAGTTTATGGCAATAAACACCTACATAAAAAAAACCAAAAACCTCAAATCAACAACCTCACTTTACACTTCAAGGAACTAGAAAAAGAACAAACTAAGCCCAAAGTTAGCAGAAGGAAGAAATTAACAAAGATTATAGCAGAAAAAGATGAAATTGAGACTAGAAAGAAAATAGAAAAGACCAATGAAACTAAGCGTTGGTTTTTTTTTTGAAAAGATATACAAAATTGACAGAAAAAAAGAAAGGTAATTCCAATAAATAAAATTAGAAATGAAAGAGGAGACATTACAACTGATATTACAGAAATACAAAGAATAATGAGAGACAACTATGAACAATTACATGCCAATAAGCCAGCAATAGAAGAAATGGATAATTTTCTAGAAATCTACAAGGCTGAATCATGAAGAAATAGAAAATCTGAACATGCCAATAATGAGGAAGGAATTGAATCGGTAATTAAAACCCTCCTAACAGAAAAGTCCAGGACCAGATGATTTCACTGGTAAATTCTATCAAACATTTAAAGAATTAATGCCTATCTTTATCAAAAATATTTCAAAAAATTAAAAAAGAGGGACTATTTCCAAATTCATATATGAGGCCAACATTACTCTGATACCAAAGCCAGATAAAGACACTACAAGAAAAAAATTACAGACCAATACTCCTGATGAACATAAATGAGAAATTTCTCGACAAAATATTATCAATCCTAATTCAACAGCACATTAAAAAGATTTTCATTGTGATGAGTGGGATCGATCCCTAGGGTGCAAGTACAGTTCAACATATGCAAATCAATAAATTTGATATATCACATTCAGATAATGAAAGAAAAATTAAATGGTCATCTCAATAGATAAAGAAAACATATCTGATCAAAGACAGCATCCTTTCATGATATAAATCCTCAACAAATTGGATATGGAAGGAACAATACTTCAACACAGTGAAGTCATTATATCACAAACTGACAGCCAACATTACTCTCAATGGTCAGAGGTTAAAAGCCTTTCTTCTAAGATCAAAAATAAGACATGGGTATCTACTCTTACCACTATTATTCACATAGTACTAGAAGCCCTGTCTAGGGAAATGAGGCAAGAAAAAGAAATAAAATGCATCCAAGAAGGAAAGAAGTAAAATTGTCTCTGTTTATAGATGATTTGATCATATATATATATATATATATATATATATATATATATATATATAGTGAATTCTAAGACTCCATCAAAAAACCATTAGAACTAACTAATCAAAGTTCTAGTAATGTTGCTAGATATAAAATCAACATACAGGTAAGAATTGTGCTTTACACACTAACAACAAAATGCTTGAGAAAGACATAAAGAAGACAATCCCAGGGCTCCTGGGTGGCTCAGTCGGTTAAGCATCCGACTTCAACTCAGGTCATGATCTCATGGTTTGTGAGTTCGAGCCCCACGGTGGGCTCTGTGCTGACAGCTCAGAGCCTGGAGCCTGCTTTGGATTCTGTGTCTCCCTCTCTCTCTGACCCACTCATGCTCTGTCTCTCTCTCTGTCTCTCAAAAATGAATAAACATTAAAAAAAAATCTTTAAAGAAGACAATCCCATTTATAATAGCATAAAAAAACAATACTTAGGAAAAAAATTAATGAAAGAAGTGAAAGATGTGTATACTGGAAACTATAGGCCTTTGATGAAAGAAATTGAAGAACACACAAATGAAAGGGTGTCCTCTGTCACAGATGGGAAGACTTAATATTGTTAAGATGTTTATACTTCCAAAGTCACCTATAGATTCAATGCAATCCCTATCAAAATTCCAATAGCACTTTTCACAGAAATAGAAAAAAATAACTCTAAAATTTGTATGGAGCCATTAAACAACCCTGATCACTAAAGCAATCCTGAGAGAAAAGAACAAAACTGAAGGTAGCACACTTAATTTCAAACTATTCTACAAACTATAATAATCAAAACAGTTTGGTGCCAGTGTAAAAATGGACACATAGACCAATAGAACACAATAAAAAGCCCCAAAATAAGGCCACAATTATGTTCAATTAATATGCAACAAAAGAGCCAAGAATATTCCATGAGGAAAGAACGGTCTCTTCAATAATGGTGCTGGGAAAACTGGATAACCACATACAAAAGAATGAAATCGAACCCCTACTCAAAAATGAACTTGAAATGGGTTAAAAACTTAAACATAAGATCTTAAAATGAAAAGCTACTATAAGAAAACATAGGGAAATAGCTCCTTAACATTGGTAGTTATCTCCAGGATATGACCCAAAAAAGAGAAGCAACTAAGGCAAAAATCAAGTAGACAACATCAAACTAAAAAGCTACACAACAGAAGAAACAATCCATAAGTGAAACAATCAACCTACAAAATGAGAGAAAATATCTGCAAATCATAAAGCTGATAAGGGGCCAATAGTCAAAATGTATAAAGAACTCATACAACTCAATAGGAAAAAAAAAAAAAAAAAAAAAAAACAACAACCAAAACAACCCAATTAAAAAATGGGCCAAGGAACTGAATAGACTGCTCTCCATTGACAACATACAAATAGCCAGCAGGTATATGAGGAGTGCTTAACATCAGTAATCATCAGGGAAATGCAAATCAAATCCTCAATGAGATATTACCTTACACCTGTTCAAATGGCTATTACAAAAAGATAAGAGATAGCAAGTATTTGCAAGGGTGTAGATAACTCTTGTGTACTGTTGGTGGGAGTTAAAATTGATAGATCCACTATGGAAAAGAGTCTGGAGGTTCCTCAAAAAATTAAAAATAGAACTGCTATATGATCCAGCAATCTCACTTCTGGGTATATATCTAAAGGAATTGAAATCAGGATTTCATAGAAGTATATGTACTCCCATCTTTATAATAATATTATTCAAAATTGCCAAGATATGTGACTAACCTAATTCTCCATCAACAGATGAATCCATAAAGATGTGGCATATATATTTATATGCATATTTATATTTTAATACATTATAATATTCAGCCACAAGAAAGAAGGAAATCCTGCCATTTGTGACAACTTGGATGAACTCTGATGGCATTATGCTAAAATAAGTCATTCACAGAAAGACAAATACTGTATGATATAACTTATATAAGGAATCTAAGAAAGCCGAACTCAGAAAAATAAAGCAAGGTGGTGCTTATCAGGGGCATGAATGGGGGGAAAGGAGGATATTATTCAAAGGGTACAAGCTTCCAGTTATAAGATTAACAAATACTTAGGATTGAATGTACAGCATGGTGATTATAGCTAATAATACTTTATTTTATTCTTGAATGTTGTTGAGAATAGATCTTAAATGTTCTCACATCAAAAAAGAAATGGTAGTTATGTAACAAAACGGAAGTGTTATCTAGTGCTAAAGTGGATATTTTGCACATTTTGCAATAAATGTTTAGATGTATTAAATCAACATAATATTCCTTAAACTTATATGTTACAAGTCAAATCTGGAAAATAAATTTTGTAAAAGATAAAAATTGAACTTTATTAAACATTTAAAAAAGACATTGATGCCTTAGTGTCAAGGACATTTTTAGCCTATGTCCAGAATGAATATTGTAAGGTGAAGTTTCAGAGAAGAAAACTTATGAACCTCATGATGTTCTAGAAGAGAGTCGGAAGTTGATAACTTCCTGACATTCTGGAAAATGTGCACTGATGAGAAGTCCAATGGCTGAGATTGTTTCCTCCATCATGCTATGTCATGACTCTGTTGTGGTAAAATCGGAATAAATCTAGAATCTCTTAAAACTCTGGCCTGTTCTATAGTGTCTGCTAGGCATAAGGGCAAGATTTTTTTTTTTAATGTTTATTTATTTTTGAGAGAGAGAGAGTGAGACAGTGCATGAGCGGGGGAGGGCCAGAGAGAGGGAGAAACAGAATCAGAAGCAATCTCCAGGCTCTGAGCTGTCAGCACAGAGTCCGACGCGCGGCTGGAACCACGGACTGTGAGAACATGACCTGAGCCAAAGTTGTACGCCCAACCAACTGAGCCACCCAGGCGCCCCTAGGGCAAGGTTTTAAAGGTGTTAGATAATATTATAATCAAGGCTGTGAAAAAACCTTTTTCCTTACCATGAAGTTTCTGAAAGTATTGAAAAGTCAGGGAACAAAGCAGATTTGAAAATAGATGACTCTGTTACTAGTTCACTTAGAGTTCTGTTAAAAGGCTGCCCACCTTAAAGCTGTCTGTGTCTTCCCACCCCTACAATGTGTAGGTAAAGATCGTGCCTTTCATTCCTTTCCTTTCTCTTTGATTTCAGGCTTAAATATTTGTTTTCCTAAAAAATCTTACCAATTCTTGCTGTAGAGTGCCCCACAGACAGAGATAAATCCAAATAGCTTCTGTTCTATTAGAAGCTTCCTGACCATCTTCAGTGAGGTTATACCCTGGGAGAAATCCTCCCAGCTTCCTATGTAACCCAGGCCTAAATTTGATACATTGTAGCATTTCTGTTGCTTTTAATCATGTTTTATCTTCCTTGTTCTCTTTCTCCTGTGGTATACCCAGGCTCTTCTTACCTGGAATCACTATGAAACTCAGCTAATGAGATCTGAAATATTCTTTGGTGAAATTTGAGCTTCAATTCTCAGTGCCATCCCATTTTAGTATAATATCCTAGCTGATCAAGCATGAGGGATTTCCTAATTTTTCTTGTGATTTCATCTCTATGTGTCATTCTCAGAAGGCACTTCTCAGTTCCTTGCTTGGATCCAGGCTGTTGAGGTGGGAGATGGTGACACATGACTCTCTGAGACCTTATTTCATCCACTGTTGAATTTCTCTGGGGCTTAAATATACCCATATTCCTAGAACCATCTCTAAAAGCAATAGCATGTTACCATGCCTTTTTTTTTATTCCCATACATCTAGGCTTTGTTTTAGAATCAGTTCCTATACATAGCTTAAAGACAGCATATTCAGTTAATGCTAAATCTGTATAATTTTTGGAATGAAAAATATATTTTTTTTTATTTTTAAGTACATTGTAACATTAACTGGAATGATATTGTAAGCACCCTGACTCTTGTGGAAAGTATCCCTGGGAAATCTGTTAGCATATTCTTACCGTGGGAATCAATTCCCTGATAATAGGTTCAAGTTCTTTCAAGAGTCATTTATGCCACCTCCTCGTGAGTATAAGTGGAAAATCTCTGTGAAGGAGCCACACTTTACAGTCATAACTTAATGTTCAGTAATGTCTACTTACTGATAGCTAGATTTAAAAGTATTCAGAATATTTCAACCATGTTGTTAAAGAACATTATGAAAAGATATTTAGGAAAATACCTTTCCTGATGATTGACAGACCATAACAAAATCAAGTTTCATCTTATATTCATGTCTGTGACAATGTTGCAAGTCCTCCTATATTCCAGGAAATTCTTTAGTGACTGTTCTGTATAAGACACAAATCCTGGGCTTTGCTATAATGCGGAGAATGAAGATTACCTGAATAGGGTAATATGAATTGCTGAACAATTTTGATAACTTTATCCCAAGTGATTATGGGCCACATCCTCTTAATACTCCAAGACCTTTGAGTCCCTTGCAGGGTATAACTCTGAGCACTTGAAATTTTATGAGAATGTTATATAATCTTCTGGTACGGGGCTAAGGAGTTGCTTACATGAATAAACATGATGATATTCTGCAGCCAAAATTACCTACTTTTCTGATAATTTTGGCAAGGCTTTGCCTCATTTGTCTTGAGCAGTATTTACATTAAAAGCTGTCTTTAAAGTTTTTGTAACTTGGTGTGCCTGGGTGGCTCAGTCAGTGAAGTGTCTGACTTAATATTGGCTCAGGTCATGATCTCAAGGTTCATGAGTTCAAACCCCCACATCAGGCTCTGCAGTGATAGCTTGGACCCTGCTTAGGATTCTCTGTCTCTGTCTCTGTCTCTCTCTCTCTGCCTCTCCCCTGCTCTCTCTTTCTCAAAAATAAGTATTTTTTAATTAAAAAAATCGTTGTAACTTGGAATAATTTTTTTCCTCAGATAAGGATGTTTAATTTCCTTCCTTTTGGAGCCTTGCAAGTGAGGGAAGCTAGGGACTGGGCTCTAAGAGAGAACTGTGTTGAAAACAAATGTGGGATGATTGTATATAACAAGAGTATGTTGGGGTCATGTTCATCATGGCTGTGTGCGTAAGAAATAGAATTATGACAGATAACATAATTCTATATTATCATGTCAGAGATCCCGAGACTTTTCTGGTCTATGCCCTTTCCGTGGAATCAACATTGTTGTCATTTAAATGCCTTATTGATGGGGCCGACCAGCCACTTGTTTAAGGTTGTAGAACTGTATCTAAAAGTTTGAAGTGGAGAAAAGATTTAGATTTCTCAGGGAAGCTGAAAGTAATGAAAGAGGGAATAAATTTGCATCATTTTAGTAAATACTGGTGAAATTTAATGCTAATAATCTTGAATGGATCCAGGAATAAGTCTTATATTGTTTTTTGTGTAGCTAACTGGGAGTAATGTGCTTAGAAAAGAGCTCCAAGAGGAATCTTTTCATTTAACTTGGTCTGTTTACATATGCCCCATAGTGCTGTTTAATATGTTAGAGAGTGACGTCATATTCTTCGAATATAGAGCAGTGACTGGATTGTACGTGTATTTCGTGTCAGGTGTGATGAGACTATTGAGATAACCATATAATGCTGTGTTTTAATTCTATCTCAATAAACATGACTTCAAGAAAAGCCAAGTCAAATATTGTTATACACAAAAATAAATCAATTTTCGAAATTAAAAAAATAGCTGTTTTTCATAAAGAATGATACAGTGTTCCATGCTGGTTCTAGAGTAAGCAGACAAACCATTTTCCTCTTGTCATATGTACCAGACACCAAAATGTATCAATTAAATGATTCTGGACAGTTGCAATCGATCTCTTCTATCCAGCCATTGAAGGAAATGCAATGTGATAATGATAACTCTGAAACTAAACCACCTGGCTTTGAATCCTGACTCTGTCACACATTCAATGAGTGGTATTGAAGAAGTTTCATCACGTTAGGCATTGATTTCTTCGTCTTAAATAGGAGATAGGACTGACACCTTATACGGCCATTGATGGGATTAATACATATAAATATTAATATTCAATATATTATTGCATAGAGAGTAGTGTCTGAAGGCCAGCAGGCACAAAGGAGTCCTGCACAATCATACGAATGAGAATAAGAGCAAGAATGGGTCTGGATGCTTTGAATAGTGCCCCTTCCATATATGACAGCACTTCCCCACTGGCTTTTCCAACAGCTCCCACATTCCTTCCATTCATGCCACTTCTCTTCAGTTTTCTTCACTGTGTAATGTGATTATCCCAGATGCCAGGGGCACCTGGCTTTCAGGTGATCCGACAGGCAGAGCAATAATGACAACAGGTGAGGGCCAGAGATTATTTCTGCTTTGAGGCCATAATGGCCCTGTCATAGCTAGAACTCCTTATTTCCTTTTGTGATAAAAGCAGAGGGTTCCAGTAAAGGGGGTTGTTGGTTTAAAGAACTTGTATTGAAGGAAGACCTTTGGATTTGATAGTGTGTACACTCCATTAGTGGGGATCTGGTCCCATGTCACTCAGTGGATTAATCAATAGCCATAGTCTTGATGTGCAGGCTACTTAGTGGTAAAACAGGCAGGCTCCAAAATACACTGTTGGGATTCCCAGATTGGCTCCTTTATGTTCTTGCTGAGCAACCTGAGCAGGTTAACTTAAGCAATCATTTTTTTTCTTTTATTAATTTTATTTTTTTAATTTACATCCAAATTAGTTACATTCTTAGTGACCCTTACCCATTTAGCCCATCCCCCCTCCCACAACCCCTCCAGTCACCCTCTGTTTGTTCTCCATATTTGAGTCTCTTCTGTTTTGTCCCCCTCCCTGTTTTTATATTATTTTTGCTTCCTTTCCCTTATGTTAACCTTTTCTGTGTCTTAAAGTCCTCATATGAGTGAAGTCATATGATATTTGTCTTTCTCTGACTAATTTTGCTTATCATAATGCCCTCTATTTCCATCCATGTAGTTGCAAATGGCAAGATTTCATTATTTTTGATGGCTGAGAAATACTCCATTTTGTGTGTGTATACACAATCTTCTTTATGCATTCATCCATCAAAGGACATTTGGGCTCTTTCCATACTTGGGCTATTGTTGATAGTGCTGCTATAAACATGGGGGTGCACGTGTCCCTTCAAAACAGCATACCTATATCCCTTGGATAAATGCCTAGTAGTGAAATTGATGGGTCGTAGGGTAGATCTATTTTTAATTTTTTGAGGAACCTCCATACTTTTTTCCAGAGTGGCTGCACCAGCTTGCATTCCCACCAGCAATGCAAAAGAGATCCTCTTTCTCCGCATCCTCGCCAACATCTGTTGTTGCCTGAGTTGTTCATGTCAGCCATTCTTACAGGTGTAAGGTGGTATCTCATTGTGGTTTTGATTTGTATTTCCCTGATGATGAGTGATGTGGAGCATTTTTTCATATGTCGGTTGGCCATCTGGATGTCTTCTTTGGAGAAGTGTCTATTCATGTCTTTTGCCCATTTCTTCACTGGATTATTTGGTTTTTGGGTGCTGACTTTGATAAGTTCTTTATAGATTTTGGATACTAACCCTTTATCTGATACATCATCTGCAAAATCTTCTCCCATTCTGTCGTTTGCGTTTTAGTTTTGCTGATTATTTACTTTGTTGTGCAGAAGCTTTTTACTTTGATGAGGTCCCAGTAGTTCATTTTTGCTTTTGTTTCCCTTGCCTCCGGAGACGTATTAAGAAGTTGCTGCACGCAAGATCAAAGAGGTTTTTTCCTGCTTTCTTCTCAAGGATTTTGATGGCTTCCTGTCATACATTTAGGTCTTTCATCCATTTTGAGTTTATTTTTGTGCATGGTGTAAGAAAGCGGTCCAAGTTCATTCTTCTGCATGCCAGAAGAATTTTCCAGTTTTCCCAGCACGAATTGCTGAAGAGACTGTTTTATTCCATTGGATATTCTTTCCTGCTTTGTCAGAGATTAGTTGGCCATACGTTTGTGGGTCCATTTCTGGGTTCTCTATTCTGTTCCATTGATCTGAGTGTCTCTGTTCTTATACCAGTACTATACTGTCTTGATGATTACAGCTTTGTCATATAGCTTGAAGTCCAGGAATGTGATGCCTCCTGCTTTGGTTTTCTTTTTCAAGATTGCTTTGGCTATTCAGGGTCTTTTCTGGTTCCATACAAATTTTAGGATTATTTGTTCTAGCTCTGTGAAGAATGCTGGTGTTATTTTGAATAGGGATTGCATTGAATATGTACATTGCTTTGGGTAGTATTGACATTTTAGCAATATTTGTTCTTCTTATCCAGGAGCATGGAATCCTTTTCCATTTTTTTTTGTGTCTTCTTCAATTTCTTTCATAATCTTTCTATAGTTTTCAGTGTATAGATTTTTCACCTCTTTGGTTAGATTTATTTCTAGGTATCTTATGGTTTTTGGTGCAATTGTAAATGGGATAGATTCCTTCCTTTCTCTTTCTGTCGCTTCATTGTTGGTGTATAGGAATGCAACTTATTTCTCTGTGTTGATTTTATATCCTGAAACTCTGCTGAATTTATGGATCAGTAATAGCAGGGTTTTTTTTTGTGGAATCTTTTGGGTTTTTCACATAGAGTATCATGTCATCTGTGAAGAGTGAAAGTTTGACCTCCTTCTGGCCAGTTTGGATGCCTTTTATTCCTTTGTGTCGTTTGATTGCAAAGGCTAAGACTTCCAATTCTATGTTGAATAACAGTGGTGAGAGTGGACATCCCTGTCTTGTTCCTGACTTTAGGGGGAAAACTGTCAGTGTTTCCCCATTGTGGATGATATTAGCGTAGCGTTGTTCATACATGGCTTTTATGATCTTGAGGTATAATCCTTCTATCCCTACTTTCTTGAGGGTTTTTATCAAGAAAGAATGCTGTATTTTCTCAAATGCTTTCTCTGCATCTATTGAGAGGATCTTATGGTTCTTGTCCTTTCTTTTATTGATCTGATGAATCATGTTCATTGTTTTGTGGATATTGAACCAGCCCTGCATCCCAGATGTAAATCCCACTTGGTCGTGGTGAATAATTTTTTTAATGTATTGTTGGATCCGGTTGGCTAATATCTTGTTGAGGATTTTTGCATCCATGTTCATCAGGAAAATTGGTCTATAGTTCTTCTTTTTAGTGGGGTCTCTGTCTGGTTTTGGAATCAAGGTAATGCTGGCTTCATAGAAAGAGTTTGGAAGTTTTCCTTCCATTTCTATTTTTTTGGAAGAGCTTCAAGAGAATAGGTGTTAATGCTTCCTTAAATGTTTGGTAGAATTCCCCTGGAAAGGCATCTGGCCCTGGACTCTTATTTTTTGGGAGATTTTTGATTACTAATTTGATTTCCTTACTGGTTATGGGTCTGTTCAAATTTTCTATTTCTTCCTGTTTCAGTTTTGGTAGTGTATATGTATCTAGGAATTTGTCCATTTCTTCCAGATTGCCACTTTTATTGGCATATAATTGCTCATAATATTCTCTTATTGTTGTTTTTATTTCTGCTGTGTTGTTTGTGATCTCTCTCTTTCATTCTTGATTTTATTTATTTGGGTCCTTTCCTTTTTCTTGTTGATCAAACTGGCTAGTGGCTTATCAATTTTGTTAATTCTTTTAAAGAAATGGCTTCTGGTTTCATTGATCTGTTCTGTTCTGTTTTTTGTTTTTGTTTTTGTTTTTGTTTTTTGGTTTCAATAGCCTTAATTTCTGCTCTAATCTTTATTATTTCCTGTCTTTTGCTGGTTTTGGATTTTATTTGCTGTTCTTTTTCCAGCTTTTTAAGGTGTAAGGTTAGGTTGTGTATCTGAGACCTTTGTTCCTTCTTTAGGAAGGCCTGGCTTGCTATATACTTTCCTCTTATGACCACCTCTCCTGCATCCCAGAGGTTTTGGGCTGTGGTGTTATCATTTTCTTTGGCTTGCATGTACTTTTTAATTGCGTCTTTAACTTCTTGGTTAGCCCATTCATTCTTTAGTAGGATGTTCTTTAGTCTTCAAGTATTTGTTACCTTTCCAAATTTTTTCATGTCGTTGATTTCGAGTTTCATAGCATTATGGTTTGAAAATATGCATGGTATGATGTAGATCTTTTTGTACTTGTTGCGGGCCGATTTGTGTCTTAGTATGTGGTCTATTCTGGAGAACATTCTATGTGCACTGGAGAAGAATGTATATTCTGCTGCTTTAGGATGAAATGTTCTGAATATATCTGTTAAGTCCATCTGGTCCAGTGTGTCATTCAAAGCCATTGTTTCCTCATTGATTTTTTTGAAACCGTTTTTTTTTGTTGTTTTTTAATGTTTATTTTTGGGAGAGAGAGAGAGAGAGAGAGAGAGAGAGAGCATGAGTAGGCAAAGGGCAGAGAGAGAGCGAGACACATAACCTGAAGCAGGCTCCAGGTTCTGAGCTGTCAGCACAGAGCCCAATGCGGGGCTTGAACCTATGCGAGATCATGACCTGAGCTGAAGTCACACGCTTAACCGACTGAGCCACTCAGGTGCCCCTCCTTGCTGATTTTTTGACTAGATGATCTGTCCATTGTTGTGAGTGGGGGGTTGAAGTCTTCTACTATTATGATATTACTATCAATGAGTTTCTTTATGTTTGTGATTAACTGATGTATATATTTGGGTGATTCCACATTTGGCACCTAAATGTTTACAATTGTTAGGTCTTCGTGGTGGGTAGACCCCTTGATTATCACATAATGCCTTTCTGCATCTCTTGATACAGTCTTTATTTTAAACTCTAGATTGTCTGATGTAAGTATAACAACTCTGGCTTTCTCTTGGTGACCATTAGCATGATAGATGGTTCTCCAACCCCTTACTTTCAGTCTGAAGGTGTCTTTAGGTCAAATTGGGTCTCTTGTAAACAGCATATAGATGGATCTGGTTTTCTTATCCATTCTGTTACCCTATGTCTTTTGAATGGAGCATTAAGTCCATTGACATTTAGAGTGAGTACTGAAAGACATGAATTTATTGCCATTATGTTGCTTGTAGAGTTGGAGTTTCTGTTGGTGTTCTCTGGTCCTTTCTAATCTTTGTTGCTTTTGGTCTTTATTTATTTGTTTATTTATTTGTTTATTTTTTCATCTTTTCTCCCCTCAGAGAGTCCGCCTTAAAATTTCTTGCAGGACTGGTTTAGTGGTCACAAACTAATTTTTTTTTTTTCCGGGAAACTTTTTATCTCTCCTTCTGTTTTGAATGACAGCCTTGCTGGATAATGAATTCTTGGCTGCATGTTTTTCTGATTCAGCACATTGAACATATCCTGCCACTCCTTTCTGGCCTGCCAAGTTTCTGTGGATAGGTCTGCTGCAAACCGGATCTGTCTTCCCTTGTAGGTTAAGGACTTTTTTCCCCTTGCTGCTTTCATGATTTTCTCCTTTCCTGAGTATTTTGTGAATTTGACTATGATATGCCTTGTTGATGGTCGGTTTTTGTTGAATCTAATGGGGGTCCTCTGTGCTTCCTGGATTTTGATGTCTGTGTCTTTCCCCAGGTTAGGAAAGTTTTCCACCATGATATGCTCACATAACCCTTCTACCCCTATTTCTCTCTCTTCCTCTTCTGGAACCCCTATGATTCTGATGTTGTTCCTTTTTAACAAGTCACTGATTTTTTAATTCTTAAATCGTGCTTTTTTGTCTTAATCTCCCTCTTTTTTTCTGCTTCATTATTCTCCATAAGTTTGTCCTCTATATCACTGATTTTCTGTTCTGCCTCATCCATCCTTGCCACCGTGGCCTCCACTCAAGATTGCAGCTCAGTTATAGCATTTTTTATTTCATACTGACTAGCGTTTACTTCTTTTATGTCCACAGAATGGGATTCTAATCTATTTTTTGCTCCAGCTAGTATTCTTATTATTGTAATTCTAAATTCTAGTTCAGACATTTTGCTTGTATCTGTGTTGGTTAAGTCCCTGGGTTTTGTTTCTTCCTGCTCTTTTTTGGGGTCAGTTTCTTCCTTTCGTCATTTTGAAGGGAGAAAACTAATTAATGAGGTAGAAGAAATTAAAAGAAAAAAATATTAAAATTAAAAAATATTAAAATTAAAAAATTAAAAAACACCCACACAAAAAAATTGAATAAATGATGCTAGATATTAGGTGTTTTTTGGTTTGAGTGTTGAAAGCAGCTTGATAGATTAGAGAAGAAAGGGAAAAAACAAAAAGGAAATTGTTTGAAAATTTGAAAAAATGAACACACTGAAGTAGACTAAAATGAAATGATGGAAGTAAAATATTTTGAAAAATTTACACAAAAATAAAAAATATAGTAGAATAAAAATTAAAGAAAAATATTTTTAATAAAAATTGAAAATAAAAATGAATTTTTTCTCTTTCTGTATTCAAGAAAAAGAAAAACAAAAAAGAGAAAAGAAGAAAAAAAAAGAAAGAGAATTGAATATATGGACTGGCTAACAGACTGAAATATGACTGAAATTACTTCCTTTTCTCCTAGAAGTCAAACTATTAAGTGCTTTGTAGTCCATAAACTAAGCAGGTGGTGAGACTTGTGTTCTTGAAGAGTGTGGTTGGCCCAGTTGGGCGGGGCTTAGTGTAATGGCTCCATTCTCACTAGATGGCGCTGCTTAGCTTACTGGGGTGGATTGTTGTGTTGCTTGTAGGTGTGTACGTGCGGGAGCAGTGAAAATGGCATCACCCAGCTACCCAGTCTCTAGTATGAGAACTCTGTTCTTCCTAATCAGCAGTTGCGCACCCGTCCTTTGTCTTTGGCTTCAGTCCACTCCCTGCTTTTACACAGTCTGTGACCAAGTCACAGGCAGCACCTCCTTCCCGAGTTTTGTCTCAGATGCAGCTGTTTTTCCCACAATCCTGAGGGATTGCGACTTTGACCCATTCTGCACCTCCGCAGAGGGTCTCACCGAGTAATGGCCGGGTGCCAGCTGCACCCAGGAACGTTTCCGGGACCGTACTGCTGCCAATGCCCAGAGACAGTGGTCGGATGCCAGCCCACTCCAGAACAAGTTTGTGGGATAGTGTAGCAGCAGCGTTTCAGGGATTATGGAAAATCACAACACACATCTAGCACCATGCATCACACTTAATGACTTTGTTCCAGCAGCAGCGAATGTGGGTGTTCTCTGGGGTCTGCTGGAACCAGGTGGGCTCACAGCCTTTACCAAATGTCCTTCCAGCAGTGGAACTGCTTCTCCCCATGTGCCTCAAGAACCTCCCAGACACCACTCTGTTCCTGGGAATTCGCCCTTCCCACCAGAGCACGGCCAGTTATCGAGCTACAGAGTTTCAGACTCTGCACTCCCCCTGTTTATAGTCTTAATGGAATTTAAACCCTCTCCTTTCTCGTTTCTCCTTTCTCCCTTTTTAGTTCAGTCCCAGCAGCTGTTTCCAATTTTCCACTTTTTTTCCAGCCGCTTTTGGGGGGGGGTGCTTTTCCCATATTCTTCCCCCCCCCACCCACCCATCTCTGTCCTCTCTTCTGACAGAAAAGTGGCCCTGTCTTCCGTGTCTTCTCTCTTCCCATGTTCACCTCTCCATGCCACGTACCTGCTGAGTTCTGTGGTTCAGGTTGTGCAGATTGTTGTGTTAATCCTCAGATCACTTTTCTAGGTGTGCAGGATGGTTTAGTTTTGGTCTGGCTGTATTTCATGGATGCAAGACACACAAAAAACTTCCATGCTGTTCCACCATCTTGGCTGCTTCCTCTTAAGCAATCTTAATTAATCTGAAACCTTAAATGTCCTCATCTATAACACAGGGGATGATAATATTCCACTCTTCAAGTTATTCTGAAGACGAAGTGAACTATTGCATAAAAAAATAGAACAGGGCTTGGTATTTGTGTTACTTACTATTAAAGAGATACTTGATATCATTAGCAGTACTGACTTGTTTACTACCTTCTCCTTTACAAGAGTCATGGGAAAAGATCATGGCATTCAATATGGTTCATAGCGAATACACTACCATTCCAGGTGCTGAAAGAAATAGTGGGATGATGACCACAGTGTCAAAGAAATATGAACAGAGGGTGTCCCAGCAGAAGGCACTGACCTACTCTGTCCACAGGTATGAGCACATGCTTCAGCTTTACTACTGTTAAGCCACTTTCACTCCATGACACAATTTGTCGTCATTAGCATTTTTCTGAAGAGTCTATAATGACATGGGAACATCAGTTATAAAGTCAAGTGGAAGAAAAGATGAACATTTTTACAATATTCTTTTTCCTACCCCATTTAAAATATGGCTCCACCATAGTAGCTACTTTTATCACAATACAGATAAGTGCATTTTAAGATACATATCACTTTTTAATAAATCATTTGTTTACACTTTAATTTTGAATTAAAAAATGTGATCTTTAATGTAAATCTTTAATGTAAATCTTACTCATTTTTCTACCTGAGCCCCTGTTATAATGCTTATGCATAGCAATTATCTAAAACCTCAATGGGTGGGTGAACAAATGAACAAAAATCTTAGCCACTAAGGTTTACTTTCATTTTTTTCAATATTTTGAACATACTTTCATTTTTTAAAATATTTTGAAAACCATTCTTAGAGGAATGGAGATCCTTCTGTAGTTTTCTTTAGCCCTAAATCTCAGTAGGAAGTTGGTTTGTTTTTATAAGCTCACATAAATTAAATCAATAACATCTATCTGTCTTTAGAGAAGTGGTATTACTGCTGAAAATCATGGCCTCTTTGTCATTACATCACCAATGTACACACATTAAGCTCCTTAAGCCTAACTTGGAAATCGATGCTTCCTCTCTCCAGTCATTTCTGTGGCCTACCGCCCTATTGATAGGGTTATATTACCTCAGACACTATTATCAGATGTGGTATCCCCAAGAGCTTTGTAGAGAAAGGCTATTGCTTTCCCATCCTAGGATCAAATGTCTCTTTATATGCAGGCTTGAAAATCACTGCCTGTTTGGGTACTGTATTACATTGTGTGTGCAATTTTAATTTGTCCTCAGTTTTCAGCCATTTGTCTCCTTTGGTGATATTGATTTCTAGGGCAATTCTGCTCATTGATTTCAGACTATTTTAC
Organism: Felis catus; assembly: GCF_018350175.1. Classification (NCBI taxonomy): domain Eukaryota; kingdom Metazoa; phylum Chordata; class Mammalia; order Carnivora; family Felidae; genus Felis; species Felis catus. Next base: position 69,269,760 of record NC_058372.1, on the reverse strand, counting down.
TGAGGTCTATTTTTGTTTGTTCTCTTCAACATTTGTGGAGTACTTCAGATTTTAACATTCACGATCTTATATATACACTTTAGGATAAGTCTCACAACATCTTTGAACAATTTCTTTGCATTTTACAAATATAGGTGAACAAGATAAAACAAACCTCTTAAGAAGTGAATTTTGAGGACAAACAAGATTAGGAGAATGTATCCAGGAAGCTGGGTGGAGATGGTGATTACAAAAAACTTATTTCCTTGTGTGCCCTTGGACAAGTCAATCAACATTCTTAAATCTCAGTTTGCAAATTGTAAAGAAGGAGAAGGTTTAAAAAAGAAAGACAATTCTTTTCATTTCCCTTATCCACCACCTACATTACAGAGTTCTTGTAAGAAACAACTGAGATAATGGATATAAATATTTCACAAAGGTGGGTTTATCTCAGGCTAAAGAAATAGTAATCATGTTTGATGTAATCTAACTCAAATCTTGACAAGAAGTGTCAACAATGAAATATTCACTAATGCTGTCCTCTGGTTGAAAAAAATTTTTATAGTTTTTCAACCATGTGTACATGAGAATCATCTGCATGCTCAGTAAAAATGCATGAGATTCACAAATTTAAATAAAGCTCCTCTTAGATGCATTCCACTGCCTAGAAATTAAAATTATTTATGAGGGCTTAAAAGTAACAAATCAGACAGACTTGGTTTCAATCTCAGTGTCATTACTTACTATCTGTGTGATCTTGGGAGAGTTACTTGCCTATAGTTTCCTCGACTAAAACATGAGGTAATGTGCCATAGTCTGTTTGAGGATTGAACAAGAATGCAGGCCAAACATGGAAAGCAGTGTATAACATATTTTTAGTTTGAATCAATATGTGTTATTAATAACTTTCCTTTTAGATATATTTGACTATAAATATTCCTCTTTTATTTAGCTATCACTTAAAATGGCCTCTGTTTTTTTTTTTCTTGCTCTTTTTTCAAGGCTTGTATGTTAGGTACTGGGGGTATAAAGATGGATGAGATTGAATCTGTACAGTCACTAGCTGGAATGGGACTTGCTTGTTGGTACGGCTCATTGAGTAACACTGTATTTTGTATGTAGTTGATACTCAGTATTTTTTTAATTAAATGAGTTAATGTCTCCTAGTGCTTTGGGTAAACAATGGAGATGATTATGTAAATAATTTTGCAAAGTACGCTGTAATAAGTGTTATAATTTAGGAGTCTACTGTCTCAACTTAATTTCATTTCATCATGCTATTGTATGATTGTTTAGTTGAATTTAATTTTCTTTATATTTCCATGTATTGTTTCATTGTTATTGGTTCTTAGGCTTTTCCAACATTTACAATGCTTCCCAATTTTGTATCATGTAAGAATTTCATTAACTTGGTATTTATTCCTCTGCCTGATGTTGAATAAAAACGATTTTACACAACAGTTACTAGCACTCACCCTCATTCTGTGGCTGCCTCCTAGCCTTGCTAAACACTATATTTATCATTTGCTTTGATCTCCGGCCTTTGAGCCAGTTTGAATCTTTACAACTATGATTTTATCAAAGATAATTTTATAAGCATATTTTCCAATAACATACTTAGGGAGATACTTATAAGACCTACACCAGTGTATGTATGTATATATATATATATATATATATATATATGTGTGTGTGTGTGTGTGTGTGCCTGTGTCTATGTGTCTGTGTGTGTATGTGTGTATAAGAGAGACTGAAGGAGAGAAATCTGGTCAGGTAAATCTGAATCAAATCGAAGGACTTAAGTTTAATACTAATCACATAATTAAATGATATCAGGGGAAATTATTTTCTAAAGCAGAATATAGTTTAGATCTTGAATGAGGACATTCAGTCCCAAATAAAATATTAATGTTTTTGAGTACTTACACAGTATCAGATACTGTTTCAAGTTTTTTATGAATTAAATCAACATTTTTAGGAGATAATTCTAGAATTTTATTTCATTTACAGATGAGAATTCTGAGATACAAATCAGTTGTAATAACTCAATCAAAGTCACAGAGTCAGTGAATACATGGCAGAGTTGGGATTCCCATCAATCACACTCATTTTCTTCCCAACTAGAATTTTTAACCATGATTAACTTTGCCGGTTCAGAGACCAATCTTCCTATTTCTGCTAGCAGTACCTTGATTTAGCTTTGGGTGACATCCCAAAGCTACTAAAGAAAGACTCAGTAGAGCTGTCTATTAATTTTCTTGACCAATTTCTATAAAGAGAGATGTTCATGACCTAAGAGAAATCAAACTCTCTCTCCCCAAAATGTTTATCTTGATTGGAGGACTACAATGACTAAAAATTATTAGAGTTCATTCACCTTGAGGGTGACACCCTGAAAAGATTCTATCACTTCCAGCTTTTAAAGTCTCTGGAGCTTCTATGGCTTTTGGCCTTCCAAAGTCTGATTCTTTATCATTTCCTTCAGTTCTCCCAGGTTATGAGATAAGGCCATGGATTATGATCATACAGGTTTTGCAATGCCCAATGCTAGTGGGTACCAAGGCTCAAAAAAACGGTAACCTTATCCTTCATTTCTTGTCTACACACTCATTTTTGTCTAAATTAGTCATGACCAATATTGCTTCTGATTAAAGAACTCTAATCAATCTCCCAGCATAAAATAGCTATTATAGACTGGGTCATGTTCCTTTAAAATCAATGTGTTGAAGCCCCAACCCCCAATTTGACTGTGTTTGGAGATAGTCCTGATAAGAAAGTATAACCTCATTTAAGGTTAAATGAGTCATAAGGAGGAGTCCCTAATCCAACAGGATTGGTGTCCTTATAAGAAGAAGTCCTCTCCTTGCACACACACAGAAGAAAGGCCATGTGTGGACATAGTGAGAAGGCTGCTGTCTACAAGTCAGAAAGAGAGACCTCACCAGAAACCAACTGTGGTAGTTCTTCGATCTTGGACTTGTAGACTCCAGAACTGTGAGAAAATACACAGCCACAGAGTGGCTGTTATTTAAGACACAAAGTTCATATTTTCTTATGGCAGCCCTAGGGCCCTAATACAATGAGCTTTTCAGGTTTCAGGTTTAGAGTAATGTGCTATATCTCCTGCACCTACTGTCCAGAGGCTAATATCTGCCCTGTAAGGCTATTTTGTTATTCCTCCCAGAATGCACCATTGGGTGCTAAACAATAAGGAGTTGAAGGTAAACAAAGCAGACCCTATTCTTGCCCTCATGGAGATCCTTTAAAGTGTATGGTGTTAACTTCTTGCAGAGCTTTTTCACTTCCTTAAGATTTTTGCTAAACTCTTATCAGAGGTTTTCCTTGGTGACCTACCTAAAGAAGCAATCTCCTAACTATGAGCTCTCTATATCTTGCCTTGCTATTGTCCTTCTATAACATTTACTCTCCGTCGACATATTATATATTCATTTCTTCATCTGCTCATCTTCTGTTTCCCATGAGAACGTAATCTCTGTGTGTGCATGGGTCTGGTTTTCTTTCCTGCTACCTCTGTTTCAGCTATACAGTGTTGGGCATCTGAAGACACTCAATATATTTTTATTAACTTGAATTAGACAGTGAATAAATGAGATACATAGCAAAGTGAAACTCAATATAAGTTCAAAATTTCTTTAACTTCTCTCGGTATGCTTTCTACTGTGTGAATTGCTTTTCTCTTCCATGATGTGATTCTCTTCAGCATCGTTTGTCTCCTCTGCCTTTTTACTCTCTCCTTAGTCCCTCTTTCTTTTCTAATATTCAGACCTGCTTCCTCTGCTTGCTCTTGTCTCCACCTCTCCCCTTTTTAATTACCATTTTAACAATTGATTATAATATTATGTATAAAGTATATTTCAAATTACTTGATTAAGCAGTATATCCATTGTTTTTAATTAAAAGGCTGATGAAGACACTTAGTTAAAATTCTGTCTGTAAGAAAAGGAAAAGCCAAGTTATATTTGATCTCCATCCTAATTGATTAGTGGGCCATGAGTTGAAATATAATGTTTCCTTAGTCCCATAACAACCCTAGTGCTTCAGTCTGGAGTCACTGATAATTGCACTGAAATGATTTTTCAAATTAGATTGAGTTGCTAACATTAAAAATAGTTTAATGCCATACTTAAAAAACTTTTAAAACCTGGATTTCTGGCTCTTCTTGAGAAACCACATCCTGAAGAGGCTCTTCCTGCTGGCTGAGTAGCAGCTGAGCTATATGGTGTACAGCTCTCCCCTTCTTTTCACCCAACACTGCTTATTAGATTCCCTGCATGTGACTGCATTTGTCCCTTTGTATCTCACGGTTGGTCTCTTGAGATATGTGACATCATAACCCTGATCTACACAAAGGAATTTTTTTTTATTGGACATATAACAATTGTTTAAATAGAGCTGTTGCATGAATTCAATCTTTCTAGATTATATTAATGGAGCAAGAGGAATTTTAAATTGGAATCAATTTGGAGCATTAATATGATAAATTCTCTGTCAGATGTATGGTCTTACCTATGACTAACCTCCTTTCCTGACCTCTAAATGGCTACAGCAAGGGTCAAACAATTCCTCACTAAGATATCCATGCTTCTTCAGGATCTGAGCCTAGCATATCCCTCTCAAAAAGGGCTCTCATCCAGCATCTCAGTCTTCCAGCTAATTCTGCTCTTCCTTTCTGTCCTAAATTCCAAGAGCTTAGACTTGCCTTGTGTCTGGTGCCAAGACCACAGCTTGTAGCTTCATTTAGGTAATGAGCCTTTCTTCCTGGACTTCTGCCTTTGCAATAGTTCCAGGATTGATATCCCACCTGCTTTCATCAGTTTTTGTAGGGATTAGACTTTTGCCTTTGAACTCATATACATACATTTTATATACTTTTGCTTGATGGAAATCCTTAGTCCTTTATGTTCTTTAACAAGGTGAGAAATCAATGCATAGTGCCAGATGAAAGCAAAGTCCTATTTATTATAAGGTGGTCTGGGAGACTGTGCTATGGTTTCACTGAAAAGGAGGCTCCTGTCTTTCCTCAAAGATAGATCTTGAGATATTTGTCCAAAAAGTTAGCATACAGAAATAACCTTTATACATGAAGAAGCCACATGACTTCATAAAAGACATAATGTCCTAAAGAATGTATAGTTCCAGAGAAAAGGGTGAGTAGGCAGCCAGTTAGGCCTCCAAGTAGACCTTTAGAAGATCTGGTTTGCTACCTGTTTCAGCATGATAAAAGCCTTCCTTAGTGATTATAATAACAAAAGATAGATAAGATCATGTCCATTTTTTTTTTTAATGTAGTGACACCACTCAGGGTTAATGTGACAATCTATAATCAGGCTTTCCCTATATTCAGTGGCATGTTATTTCTCTGTGTGTATGGATGAACAAGGGAGAAGTGTTGAAGAGGCTGGAATGTTCAATACTGACCTCTCTTGGTGTCACAGAGATCAACCAAAATTAATAATGTAAGGATAGGACAATGCTTCCTCTGACATAACAACAAAGTAAGTATGGACTCTGTGCATTTTATAAGTGAGCAAGTGAGGCCTTATAAATATTAAGTAAATTGCACCAGGGCATAGTAAGTGGAAATACAGAAATTGAACTTGATCTCTACCGCTTATTTATAGACTGCCTGGAGTAAGAACACCTGCCTCCTTAGCATTCCATATTTACTACAAGCTTGGATAGAATCAAAGGCTCTTCCCTGTCTCCTGGTTTATTCACGCTGACACCTGAGCATCAGTTCTGGCTATTTCAACAAACTAAAACTAATAGCCTCTGGATACAATATGAGGCACGAGAGAGAAAAATGAGAGGAAAAACATTAATATTTCTGCTTCATTTCTAGTGTCCTGGAATGAGAATAATATTCTTTGTTGAAAGTCACTATATGTTTATTTTGGGGAGTAGCATCGTGCAGAGCCTAGGCTGTGCATTTTTAACAAGAGGAGATGCCTTTGGCACAGAGAAATGAATTCATTTTTTCTTTCAGAACAAAGACAGATTTGTAAATGATAAAACGTTTTATTTATTTCACTAAATAAAGTGCCTCATAGATAGGGACCACTTGTAATCTATAAGCAAAACTTTCCTGTGGCTTTTGGATAGATCTCTGATATCTACAAGAAATAGTGTTGTGAGGTTCAATTTAAAGGACATATTTTAAAGCTAGATATAAATCCCCTGAATGATTTTTGCCCATCTTTTTCACAGCTATCACCCCAGCACTTAGACTATTGGGTGATACATTTTAGAGAATAAATGTTTGTTGAATAAATAAGCAAAAATTTGGAGAAGTATTAAGTCATAGAGAGTTGAGGCTTAAGTAGTTCACTAGAATATGCAGATGAGTAATCAATTCTGTGAAAAGGTATTATTATTCAGAATTTATTTCATTTTTGTTGTACTACAGTTAGTCCTGAGCATATCTCTGAATTGGCCAAAGTTTGTGTTTGGTCTCCAGCACAGTTGACCTTTGAAGACATCTCTTCCCACTCACTTTGGGTGTCCATTTCCCTTATGGTCCTTCATTTCACTTTCATTTTACAGTTACTGAATCTAACGGGTGCTTTGAAGAAAGCATCTCTAATAAATATTAAGTTTTGCCTATACATCCTAATTTTTAAAAATTTTTTGTAGGGATCAACATATAAACTTTATTTAAAAGAAAAAGGAAAAAGAAATCCCCTTGGTTGAATTTCCTGTGACAGTAATTATGGAATGTATTGATGGAGCCATCAGATACTTGCTGGCCCCTTTGTCATTGTAGTGCCAACAGTTGCCTATTCAACCTGCATATTTAACCAGTCGTGGGACTGAGCTGGTGATCACTCAGACACATTTATTAATTTATTATTCTATCACCAGCATTATTTTCATTTATTAATATTCACTTATTAATATTGTCTTCATTACTATTTATATCTATTAATTTATTAGTGCTCATTATTATTTATTAATATTTATCTTCAAATATTTAGTGCTATTTAGAGTGTCTCTCTGGACAATAAAAACTACTTTATTCAAAATGATAGTGTTATAGAATTCAAGGAATTTTTATTATACACAGTTGCTTTAATTACAGGTTTATTAAGGTTTAAGAGATACTCTTGAAAAAGGTGAGAAAAAAGAGTCATCAGGGTTCTTAAGTTTCTTCACTATATAACAAATTTATCTAACAAGATGGAAAGATTCATCACACTGAGGTAGCAGAGGCAATTGTACAAAGACTCAAGCCACAGAGCAAGAGGGAACAAAAAATTGATTATGTATCAAATTAACGAACTACTTACTAATTTAACTGCTTCAGAGATTTATAAATGCTAGTGCATAATCTAGGGAAAGGTTAGTTATCGCTTTCAATATAATTGGCCTGATAGTCACTCACTGAGGGAAGAAAACTATAAGTTGAGAAAGAAATGATACAACTTAAATAAAATATGCTCCTTATGCTATTTGACTTACACTGATGTCAGACTGTGCAACTTCCAAGTTGCCAAAATCAAGAGTATGAAAAATATGTGGTTATTACCCTTGATAAATGTCATTTTATGTCTGAGACTTCAAGTATTATAAGTCAATAGTCAATGGATCTACTTTTTTCTTACTTTATGTGTTACAAACCATTAACAGCAGGCGTCCAGGAGGTGCTCAACAAATATTAATTTGAGGAAAGAATCAATAACTTTTTCCCATCTATTTTTTCTATTTAATTTTACTTTGAACGTCAACTCTACCAATACTGGCACACACACAAAAATTGAAAGTACTCTTGTGAGTCCCTTTAAAAATTTCCACTGTTGTCATTTTTAGTTCTTCTGATTACATCAAGAATATATTTGAGGATTCCTGCCTCAAGAGGATAGAACAGCACTAAGTCTTTTTTATTATTGGACATCTATTTGGGGAGGGGAAAGAGAAAATAGTTTGTTCAGGACTAATGCTGTTCTATTAAGCAGTCCGTAAATCTTTTCAAGTCTTTGCTTAAGGCTCATGTATGAGGCTTAGGGATGGGAGGAGTTTAAGACAGCCTTCTCTGTGGGCTCTATCTCCAAGTTATCTAACCCTGGTGCAGCTTTGGAAACATCTCCCTCATGTTTTAAAAGTCTATACCTGATGCCAGCTGGAGGCCTTGAGAGAGTGTCCTCTCATGTGCTGGGCCAGTTGTGAGGAATGAGCCTATCCATATCCACACTCTGGCTCCTCCAGAAAGAGTTCCTTGCATTAGCCCTGGGGGTTGCTTCTGTGACCTTTTATGGTGACCAATTCCATTCAATTATCTCAAGCAGGTAAACATTAATATCACTTGATAAGAGAAGAAGCAAAAAGGACAAGAAATTAAAGGAATTAGGTTTAATTTTTTTTTAATTTATTTTAGAGAGGGAGAGAGAGAGAGAATGCTGGGGTGAGGGGCAGAGGGAGAGAGAGAGAGGGAGGGAGAGAAAAAGCAAATGTCAAACAGGCTCCATGCTCAGCAAGGAGCCTGATGCACAGGGCTTGATCCCACATGAGATTATGACCTGAGCTGAAATCAAGAGTCTGACACTTAACAGACTGAGCCACCCAAGCTCTCCAGAATTAAGGGAATCAGGAACTTTTGCACTTCCTTCAGAACTACTAACATAGGAAAACAGTGGGGTAGGGAAGGATTCTACGCCTGGACTCTGCGACTGCCACTGATAAGCCCTCATGTCATTGGGCAAGTTAGTGAAGCCTCTCTGAGCCTCATTTTCCCTATAGTGTTCCTTTCTTCAAATAGTAAGTGTTGTGACCTTTAAAAGAGGTAATACATGCAAAGTCCTTGTATACAGTAAGTGCTTGTATTAGTATTCTCAATACTTTATTGTTTTTTTATGAAGACTAGCTTGGCCATTGCCTGCTAGTAAATTCTTACCTACCCGAGCATAATTCTTGCAATTTCTAACCAACATGCGTTTTAATTACCAAAAACATTGACACTTTCTGAAATACCCAAAATGCCCTTTGAAATAACTCAAAATATTATTTTCATTATGTTCACTGAAATAGACCTCACGTAAGATGCATCCACAATTTTGTGGGGGCTTCTAGTTGTTACATAAAACCTGAACAAAGGCTAAGTATGAATAATGCTACAGTTCTCGTTCATATTCTTCCCCTTCAGAGAGGATTTTAGAGTCTTCAAAACATATTTGCTAAGTCAGAGCACAGCCTGTAGTTTCTCTTTTTCCTGGAGGCATGACTAAGTTCCCTGTGTTTAATTGTTCTTTAAGACCTCACCTTCTCTCTTGGAAGAATGAAAACAAGTATAGCATGCGAGCGAAACTGCCTCCTCAGTCAGAGTACAGTGGGAGAGAAGGATAGTCCTTGAATACCTCACAGGCTCAGCACCTCCAAAGCTCCCGAAAGACCACGTAAGTCTTGTAAAGTGGCCTGTTTACAAGATCTGAGAGAATAATACTTTCCCTCTGGTTGTACTTACAGGCACAAAGTATGGAAAGTGTGTTGACTTTTCAAAATGCAGCAGACAACATTCTGTTTCTAACTTGCAGGAAAGTTTGCTTTGGTTGCGTGGCAAAAAGAAAAAAGAAAGAAACAAACCTATTTTGGGGATGGAATGTTCCCTTTCCATGTTTAAGATGGAACTGAGAGTTATGTGGCTAGCCTTACACAAACCTAGTGCTTTGAACCTACCCCACTGCCTTCTTGCTGAAACCCCTTTTGATTCCCCCAAATTTAAAAGAATGTATTTGAAGAAAATCTGTTTACATTTTTATCTTCATGTTTTTCTCATGCTGTTCACCCTATTCGGAATTCCCTCCCTATTTCTATCTGTTCATCAAAGATCTAAGTTCTTCCCAAATCTACCCTTGATATCTTAAGCCTAACTGAGCTCTTCTTCATCTGTAAACTAATACCTGAGTTACCTGTATTTCTCATTTCACACTTATCACTTACTGTGTTAAGAGGAGGGTCTGAAATTGTTTTGCAAAGCTATTAAATTTGTCATACAGTAGAGTACACTTTTGTCTTCTAATCCAGACTATAAGTTTCAGGATGATGCTTTGCTTTATACAAAGAAGTTTCTCAACATTTATTATTTTTGAAATGGGTGATTGATACTTGATTTAGTCTGACATTTGTTTTTATAAACACATTTTATTGTTTATTGACTACTTGCAAAGAATCAGGAAGGATTGGAAACACACTCTGATTTGTTGCTTAATTAGCTGCCACAGTGTCCATATAAAAGTTGAGGTCCCCTGGCATCCTGGCATCTTTGGGGAACCTACCAAGTTACTTTTTGCTTTATCTTTGGTCCTGCATTGACTCATGGGCGCAAAGCACAGGTTTGTGTCTTCCTCATAAAAATGTAAATAAAGAATATTTACCCTAAAACTTATAAAGAGGTATTAGAGATCAGAAAGAATCATGAATGTCAAGTTAATTAACTATTAAGGCTTTGAGATGATGAAAGTAAAATTGGACTGTAAGCTTTCAATCACTATAACTAATCCGTTGGCTAAAAGAGAATGGCTCAGGTTAGTATATCTCAAAATGGTTCTTGCTAACAGTATTTTCTTTGGGTATATAGATAAGTCATAACAATTTGAAAAAGGAGATATGATGAGAATATTGAGCCCTATAATTACTAATAGACAAGCATCTGAAGACAGCCAGCTGACACAGCCCTCTACACTGGCATGGAAGGAGTCAGGTGGTGACCCAAGAGCTGGCAGTGCTCCATATGGGACTACCTCTCCCCTCAACACCAGGAGTAAACACTGTGTGGTCCAAGCAAACCTCTCTCTCTCTCTCTCTCCCTTCACCTCTCCCACCAGAAGAAAACCCTCCCAGCCTAGCCATCACCAACTATCTGAGGTGTGATCTCAGGCTCTTAGTTCCTGTTTATGTCACTTTTCAAGATGCCTTGACCTCCCAGACCATCTCTTCCCCCATTGGCATTCTCCTCCCAAAGCGTTTTGATGGACAATGAGGCCGCACAGTTTACTATTATTCTCCCTGCCCCTTTTCATCTTTATTGCTCCACACCACTCATTACTAGATGAAATACTATGTTTTGCTAATTGCCTGTCTCCTCTGGCTCAATTATAAGCTCCATGTGGGCAGGTAGATGTATGCATGTATGTGTGGTTGTGTGTTTCTGTATCTCTAGTGTGTAGAATATTGCAAGCACATAGTAGGCACTGAATAGATCTTTGTTGAATGAATGGATAAGCACATGCATGGAAGTTTACCTGGAGAGTTTGTCTACTAACAAGGTCAGGGTTATGTAGAGGCAGGCCTTATTTGGGGGATTCCTGAAGCCCATCTCCTCAACTTCAGCTGCTTCTTAGCAGCTGATAATATTTGGTTATTCTTAAAATGTCTGCTAATATTTCAAAAGCCAGCGCAATATCCAAACTCAAATCTCACTTCAAGAGCTCTATGGTAAGGAATAATACAAGAGAAGGGCAGAATTTATTTATTTAAAAAAATAATTTTTATTTATTTTTGAGAGAGACACAGCACAAGCAGGGGAGGAGCAGAGAGAGAGAGAGGGAAGCACAGAATCTGAAGCAGGCTCCAGGCTCTGAGCTGTCAGCACAGAGCCCAACATGGGGCTGGAACCCAGAAACCTCTAGATCATGACCTGAGCTGAAGTAGGACACTTAACCAACTTAGGCACCCACGTGCCCCAGAGGAGGGCAGGCTTTGATGCTTATAAATGTTGACTGCAGTCTTTTTGAAGATAATCCACTCATTCATTCATATGTTTTATCCATCCATTCCTCTACTCAGTAAATTTTCATCCATCATATACTATGGGCTGGCAAATGTGTTAGATTCTGAGGCTATAATGGTGAGCAAAGCTAGGACTCTCCTTATCCTCATGGAGAGTTTACAATCTAATGGAAATGACCTAAATCTTCAACACTGATACAATGGCTATAGACTGTGTAAGATTACTTGTAGCATATTTTGTATTCTGATGACAAAGGAATTATTTATCATCATGTCATTCATTATCCCTGTGCATCTCCCTAACCACCCTCCCTCAGCTCCACCCCAGATCTTTTTTTCATTGTATTTCCATGCTGGAACACCTTATATTTTCCCTTCACTTACTACTGAGAGAGGTTCTTTTTCTCCTTTTCCATAATACACTACTATCTGCATATCTCTATCATAAATTTACCACATCATTCTGTAATTGTTTGCTTATTTGTTATTTTTCTCCCATTCAGTGCAATCTATTCAAAATAAAGTATGTTCCTTATTAATTATTGAATCTCGAACACTGAAAACATTCTCTTGATAAATAAGGCAATACATGCATGCTAACCAATGCATAAATAAATTAATGAATTGTGAATTTTAGCACTGTACAATATGATGGACAAACCTGTAATTCAATATGTTCACTTATTTTAATAATTTTAATCGTATGCAGTAAATATACATTTGATGTGGATGTTTATCTTCCTAATTTTCTTATAATTTCTGTGCTTTTGTATATAGGAGAAGCTAGAACTTCTCTGCCCCAGGTAGATGTCTCTAATTTGCAAATTACTGTGAGAAAAAGAATACACTAAACATCTGAAATGTAGCATAACCTCTTAACATCCTTACAAATCTCTATTTCTGAAACTTAACTCCATTTCCATGAATCTGGTTTGAATGTGCCTTCCCAGTGGTATTACAAACACAGTAGTATTACAAACACATATAATTATGGCTAATCCTCTTTAGGTTTGCCAAATTATTTTTTCTAGGATTTATATTTTGTTTGTTTCAGGACCCAGTCAATCACATAACTTAACAAATATTTCTTATGAGTTTAATATGTGGCTGTCACTATGCTGGGTCAAAGAGAGAAAACATATCAGGCAGACACCTTTCACATTTCAGAAAATATTTATTTTAGAAACTTCCCACCTATTTAATATCCTATAACATGAATGTCACAATTTCCATCATCATTTTCTTTTCTCTGCAAAACTGTCTTTCAGTAGGTGAATTGGTTGCCATCATTCACACACTTGTCACATATATTTTATATAGTATAAGTAATGTAATTATCTCTGAATAACTAGGAAAATACACTTTACTGCTTCCTTTGAACTTATTAGTTCATTGTATTTTTAATCTTTTAGAGGAAAATATCAAATATTTTAAAAAAGAAATAAATTAGAATAGAGAACCCTGCTTCAGTAAGGATCAACTCTTGGCCAGTCTTGTCTGAACTATACTACCACTCCTTTTCCTCACTCCACCCTTACCTTGCTTATTTTTTTGAAGTAAATATGAATTCATGTCTAAATATTTGCATATATATCTCTAAAGTAATGTTACTGAATAAATATTCTAACAAGATTGCAAAACAAGAATCATACTAAAAATGTTAACAATATCTTTTTTTGTTCTTGTTTATTCATTTTGAGAGAAAGAGAGAGAGAGAGAGAGAGAGAGAGAGAGAGAGGAGTAGGGGCAGAGAGAGAGAGAGAGAGAGAGAGAGAGAGAGGAGTAGGGGCAGAGAGAGAGAGAGAGAGAGAGAGAGAGAGAGAGAGAGAGAATCCCAAGCAGGCTCTGTGTTGTCAGCCCCAGAGCCTGACACTGGGATCAATCCCATGAACCTGATAATGACCTGAGCTGAAACCAAGAGTTGGTCGCCTAACCTATTGAGCCACCCAGGCAACCCAACAATAATTTTTAGTTGCAATGTTCGTATTTCCAATTTTTGCATAAATACTTTATTTTTATCTTTGTTTAAATCAAGACAGAAGTTACACATTGAAATTGGTTAATGTGATGATGCTTAATTTCCTTCTATATTACCAGTCTCTTCTGTAATGTTTTCCCTTGCAATCTATATTTTTAAAGATCCTTCATCATTTGTTATGCAGAGCTTTGCAAAATTTGGATTTTGCTGATCACATTCCTATGGTTTCATATTGTCTTTTCTTCTGTCCCCTGTATGTCTTATAAATTGATGGTTGGAACTAAAGAAGTAATAGGATTTAGGTTCAGCATGGTTGGCAAAGCCTTTTTGTTTGTTTGTTTAATCAAAATACATATATATATTTTTCAGGAATAGAATTTAGTGATTCATCACTTATATATTACACCCAGTGTCCATCAAAACCAGTGTCTTGCTTAATTCCCCTCACCCCTTTAGCCCTTCCTCCAACCCAACACCTTGTCAGTAACCTTCAGTTGTTCTCTGTATTTAAGAGTCTCTAATGGTTTGTCTCCCTCTTTGTTTTTATATTATTTTTGCTTCCCTTCCCTTATGTTCATCTGTTTTGTATCTTACATTCTACATATGAGTAAAATCATATGATATTTGTCTTTCTCTGACTTATTTCACTTAGCATAAGTGAACACTCAAGTTCCATCCACATTGTTGCAAATGGCAAGAATTCATTCTTTCTGATTGATGAGTAATATTTTATTGGATATACACCACATCTTCTTTACCCATTCATCAGTCAATGGACATTTAGGCTCTTTCCATGATTTGGCTATTGTCGATAGTGCTGCCATAAATATCAGGGTGCCTGTGCCCCTTTGAACCACCATTTTTTTTATCCTTTGGATAAATACCTAGTAGTACAATTGCTGGGTCATAGGGTAGTTCTATTTTTAATTTTTTGAGGAATCTCCATAATGTTTTCCAGAGTGACTGCACCAGTTTGCATTCTCACCAGCAGTGCAAAAGTGTTCCCCTTCCTCTCCATCTTCCTGTTGGTGAAACATTTTCAAAAATGGTGGTTTGATCTTGCAACATGAAACAATGTCTGATTACTTCTGTTTTTGTGATGTCAGCAACTGTTGGTTTTTAGTTTCTAGATCAATTCATTTATTAATGTAAAAGTGAAATTGTAAAACTAACTTTTCCTTTTGTTACCTGAAATATTTTTCTCAAGGGAAATTTCCCTTCCTTTGCCATTTGTTTACCATATGGAACAATTGGTATAAGGAAGTCAGCATAAATGCCTAATTTGTTTCCTTTACTTAGCAGTTTTCAAAATAATAAGTTAGTTCATTAACATCCATCATCAATAACCTCTTTTTTCCTTTTCTTATATCATTATGAATAAATTTAAACGTCTTTAGCATTTTTAATACACTTCTATTATTATTATTATTAATTATTAATTATTATTATTAACTATTAATTATCATCATCATGATCATCACTCACAGTATCCCAGTTTTGCCCAGTGGGAAACTTCAAATTGCCTTTGAGTCCTTTAGATACAGCCCTAGTAGATTTTGATAAATTCCTTGTTGTTTGGTATAACAGGTGTTACTAGCTATGTCTCAGTTCTGGAATTAGCCCCTACTCCAAAAACCCTTGTTTCTTTTAGTAAGAAATTATGTTTGAAAAGCCTAATCTACGCCCTAGGGGGCTCATTGCTATTAGTTCACTACTATTTCCAGACCTCTTCAGTGGACAAGAGAAGGGAACTGAATATTTGTTTTTTAAAGATGAAATACTAAAGAATAAATAATGATCATTTTAATTAAAATGTACATTATAGAGTTTTAATTAATGTCTTCTATTTTGCATCGAATCTCCTTTCTCCCACAAGAATGCTGACAACCACTCTGGGAATAATTGAATTTAAGTATCATATATTCATTTCCTTTACCCTGTACCATACACACTGTATTCCATTATTATCAGAATAACAATGCCAATGCTACCAGCAAAATATGATAATTGAAACAGGTTACTTTTTTATACTTCTTTTTGTCTTTAGGGTATATTCCTCTAGAAATGACTTTCCAAATTACCTTGTCTTAATACCACATGAAAAAATAGTGCCTTCTCTGTGGTCATGCTACCAATCAGAGAAATATTTGGGTTGATTTGTCTCATTTTACAGTTTTAAGGATGCCTTTTCAAATTTAATTTTATGTGTGTACATAATGTTTTTAGAGTCTATTCAAAAAATATAAATAATGAGGGGCGCCTGGGTGGCGCAGTCGGTTAAGCGTCCGACTTCAGCCAGGTCACGATCTCGCGGTCCGTGAGTTCGAGCCCCGCATCAGGCTCTGGGCTGATGGCTCAGAGCCTGGAGCCTGTTTCCGATTCTGTGTCTCCCTCTCTCTCTGCCCCTCCCCCGTTCATGCTCTGTCTCTCTCTGTCCCAAAAATAAATAAACATTGAAAAAAAATAAAAATAAATTAAAAAGAAAGAAAGAAAGAAAGAAAGAAAGAAAGAAAGAAAGAAACATAATTACTACCCATGTCCCTTCTAATCTGTTCCCTGAATGCTTCTATAGAGTACCATTAAAACATTTTATGGTTTATCCTTTCATTTGTAAATTAGTGCATATATTACATATATAATTATTATATGTTATATATAATTATATACATATATAAATGCACATATATATTTTGTCCTGTCTTATATACATATATAAATGCACATATATATTTTGTCCTGTCTTATATACATATATAAATGCACATATATATTTGGTCCTTTCTTTGCTCATTTAGTAAATTTCCTATCTAGTTGTTTTTCCCTTTTCTAAAAGATGGATTGTAGGTTTGTTTCAAAGGATACCTTTAGGGTTGTACCCTTATAATAATTTTAGCTCCCTCTTTTTTGGTTATTATCTATTGGTTGTCAAAATTAAGTTGTAGCTTCTCTTTGCCTTCACCTACTATCATTTTATTTTATTTTATTTTTTTCAATATATGAAATTTATTGTCAAATTGGTTTCCATACAACACCCAGTGCTCATCCCAAAAGGTGCCCCCCTCAATACCCATCACCCACCCTACCCTCCCTCCCACCCCCCATCAACCCTCAGTTTGTTCTCAGTTTTTAAGAGTCTCTTATGCTTTGGCTCTCTCCCACTCTAACCTCTTTTTTTTTTCCTTCCCCTCCCCCATGGGTTTCTGTTAAGTTTCTCAGGATCCACATAAGAGTGAAACCATATGGTATCTGTCTTTCTCTGTATGGCTTATTTCACTTAGCATCACATTCTCCAGTTCCATCCACGTTGCTACAAAGGGCCATATTTCGTTCTTTCTCATTGCCATGTAGTACTCCATTGTGTATATAAACCACAATTTCTTTATCCATTCATCAGTTGATGGACATTTATGCTCTTTCCATAATTTGGCTATTGTTGAAAGTGCTGCTATAAACATTGGGGTACAAGTGCCCCATGCATCACCACTCCTGTATCCCTTGGGTAAATTCCTAGCAGTGCTATTGCTGGGTCATAGGGTAGGTCTATTTTTAATTTTCTGAGGAACCTCCACACTGTTTTCCAGAGTGGCTGCACCAGTTTGCATTCCCACCAACAGTGCAAGAGGTTCCCGGGACTCCACATCCTCTCCAGCATCTATAGTCTCCTGATTTGTTCATTTTGGCTACTCTGACTGGCGTGAGGTGATATCTGAGTGTGGTTTTGATTTGTATTTCCCTGATGAGGAGCGATGTTGAGCATCTTTTCATGTGCCTGTTGGCCATCTGGATGTCTTCTTTAGAAAAGTGTCTATTCATGTTTTCTGCCCATTTCTTCACTGGGTTATTTGTTTTTCGGGTGTGGAGTTTGGTGAGCTCTTTATAGATTTTGGATACTAGCCCTTTGTCCAATATGTCATTTGCAAATATCTTTTCCCATTCTGTTGGTTGCCTTTTAGTTTTGTTGGTTGTTTCCTTTGCTCTGCAGAAGCTTTTTATCTTCATAAGGTCCCAGTAATTCATTTTTGCTTTAATTCCCTTGCCTTTGGGGATGTGTCGAGTAAGAGATTGCTACGGCTGAGGTCAGAGAGGTCTTTTCCTGTTTTCTCCTCTAGGGTTTTGATGGTTTCCTGTCTCACATTCAGGTCCTTTATCCATTTTGAGTTTATTTTTGTGAATGGTGTGAGAAAGTGGTCTAGTTTCAACCTTCTTCATGTTGCTGTCCAGTTCTCCCAGCACCATTTGTTAAAGAGACTATCTTTTTTCCATTGGATGTTCTTTCCTGCTTTGTCAAAGATGAGTTGGCCATACATTTGTGGGTCTAGTTCTGGGGTTTCTATTCTATTCCATTGGTCTATGTGTCTGTTTTTGTGCCAATACCATGCTGTCTTGGTGATGACAGCTTTGTAGTAGAGCCTAAAGTCTGGGATTGTGATGCCTCCTGCTTTGGTCTTCTTCTTCAAAATTACTTTGGCTATTTAGGGCCTTTTGTGGTTCCATATGAATTTTAGGATTGCTTGTTCTAGTTTCGAGAAGAATGCTGGTGCAATTTTGATTGGGACTGCATTGAATGCGTAGATAGCTTTGGGTAGTATTGACATTTTGACAATATTTATTTTTCCAATCCATGAGCAGGGAATGTCTTTCCATTTCTTTATATCTTCTTCAATTTCCTTCATAAGCTTTCTATAGTTTTCAGCATACAGATCTTTTACATCTTTGGTTAGATTTATTCCTAGGTATTTTTTGCTTCTAGGTGCAATTGTGAATGGGATCAGCTTCTTTATTTGTCTTTCTGTTGCTTCATTATTAGTGTATAAGAATGCAACTGATTTCTGTACATTGATTTTGTATCCTGCAACTTTGCTAAATTCATCTATCAGTTCTAGCAGACTTTTGGTGGAGTCTATTGGGTTTTCTATGTATAATATCATGTCATCTGCAAAAAGTGAAAGCTTAACTTCATCTTTGCCAGTTTTGATGCCTTTGGTTTCCTTTTGTTGTCTGATTGCTGATGCTAGAACTTCCAACACTATGTTAAACAGCAGCGGTGAGAGTGGGCATCCCTGTCGTGTTCCTGATCTCAGGGAGAAAGCTCTCAGTTTTTCCCCATTGAGGATGATGTTAGCTGTGGGCTTTTCATAAATGGCTTTTATGATCTTTAAGTATGTTCCTTCTATCCCGACTTTCTCGAGGGTTTTTATTAAGAAAGTTGCTGAATTTTGTCAAATGCCTTTTCTGCATCGATTGATAGGATCATATGGTTCTTATCTTTTCTTTTATTAATGTGATGTATTATGTTGATTGATTTGCGAATGTTGAACCAGCCCTGCATCCCAGAAATGAATCCCACTTGATCATGGTGAATAATTCTTTTTATATGCCGTTGAATTTGATTTGCTGGTATCTTATTGAGAAGTTTTGCATCCATATTCATCAGGGATATTGGCCTGTAGTTCTCTTTTTTTACTGGGTCTCTGTCTGGTTTAGGAATCAAAGTAATACTGGCTTCATAGAATGAGTCTGGAAGTTTTCCTTCCCTTTCTATTTCTTGGAATAGCTTGAGAAGGATAGGTATTATCTCTGCTTTAAAAATCTGGTAGAACTCCCCTGGGAAGCTATCTGGTCCTGGACTCTTATTTGTTGGGAGATTTTGGATAACCGATTCAATTTCTTCGCTGGTTATGGGTCTGTTCAAGCTTTCTATTTCCTCCTGATTGAGTTTTGGAAGAGTGTGGGTGTTTAGGAATTTGTCCATTTCTTCCAGGTTGTCCAATTTGTTGGCATATAATTTTTCATAGTATTCCCTGATAATTGTTTGTATCTCTGAGGGATTGGTTGTAATAATTCCATTTTCATTCATTATTTTATCTATTTGGGTCATCTCCCTTTTCTTTTTGACAAGCCTGGCTAGAGATTTGTCAATTTTGTTTATTTTTTCAAAAAAACCAACTCTTGGTTTCGTTGATCTGCTCTACAGTTTTTTTAGATTCTACATTGTTTATTTCTGCTCTGATCTTTATTATTTCTCTTCTTCTGCTGGGTTTAGGCTGCCTTTGCTGTTCTGCTTCTATTTCCTTTAGGAGTGCTGTTAGATTTTGTATTTGGGATTTTTCTTGTTTCTTGAGATAGGCCTGGATGGCAATGTATTTTCCTCTCAGGACTGCCTTCGCTGCGTCCCAAAGCATTTGGATTGTTGTATTCTCATTTTCGTTTGTTTCCATATATTTTTTGATTTCTTCTCTAATTGCCTGGTTGACCCACTCATTCGTTAGTAGGGTGTTCTTTAACCTCCATGCTTTTGGAGGTTTTCCAGACTTTTTCCTGTGGTTGATTTCAAGCTTCATAGCATTGTGGTCTGAAAGTATGCATGGTATAATTCCAATTCTTGTATACTTATGAAGGGCTGTTTTGTGACCCAGTATATGATCTATCTTGGAGAATGTTCCATGTGCACTCGAAAAGAAAGTATATTCTTTGCTTTGGGATGCAGAGTTCTAAATATATCTGTCAAGTCCATCGGACCCAATGTATCATTCAGGGCCCTTGTTTCTTTACTGACTGCGTGTCTAGATGATCTATCCATTTCTGTAAGTGGAGTGTTAAAATCCCCTGCAATTACCACATTCTTATCAATAAGGTTGCTTATGTTTATGAGTAATTGTTTTATATATTTGGGGGCTCCCATATTTGGCGCATAGACATTTATAACTGTTAGCTCTTCCTGATGGATAAACCCTGTAATTATTATATAATGCCCTTCTTCATCTCTTGTTACAGTCTTTAATTTAAAGTCTAGTTTGTCTGATATAAGTATGGCTACTCCAGCTTTCTTTTGGCTTCCAGTAGCATGATAAACTGTTCTCCATACCCTCACTGTCAATCTAAAGGTGTCCTCAGGTCTAAAATGAGTCTGTTGTAGACAGCAAATAGATGGTCTTGTTTTTTTATCCATTCTGATACCCTATGTCTTTTGGTTGGTGCATTTAATCCATTTACATTCAGTGTTATTATAGAAGGTACGGGTTTAGAGTCATTGTGATGTATGTATGTTTTATGCTTGTAGCATTGTCTCTGGTATTTTGTCTCACAGGGTCCCCCTTAGGATCTCTTGTAGGGCTGGTTTAGTGGTGACGAATTCCTTCAGTTTTTGTTTGTTTGGGAAGACCTTTATCTCCCCTTCTATTCTAAATGACAGACTTGCTGGATAAAGGATTCTCAGCTGCATATTTTTTTCTGTTTATCACATTGAAGATCTCCTGCCATGCCTTTCTGGCCTGCCAAGTTTCAAAAGAGAGATCAGTCACGAGTCTTATAGGTCTTCTTTTATATGTGAGGGCCCGTTTATCCCTTGCTGCTTTCAGAATTTTCTCTTTATCCTTGTATTTTGCCAGTTTCACTATGATATGTCATGCAGAAGATTGATTCAAGTTACGTCTGAAGGGAGTTCTCTGTGCCTCTTGGATTTCAATGCCTTTTTCCTTCCCCAGTTCAGGGAAGTTCTCAGCTATAATTTCTTCAAGTACCCCTTCAGCACCTTTCCCTCTCTCTTCCTCCTCTGGGATACCAATTATGCGTATATTATTTCTTTTTAGTGTATCACTTAGTTCTCTAATTTTCCCCTCATACTCCTGGATTTTTTTATCTCTCTTTTGCTCAGCTTCCTCTTTTTCCATAATTTTATCTTCTAGTTCACCTATTCTCTCCTCTGCCTCTTCAATCCGAGCCGTCGTTGTTTCCATTTTATTTTGCATGCTGTTTAAAGCATTTTTCAGCTCCTCCTGACTGTTCCTTAGTCCCTTGATCTCTGTAGCAAGAGATTCTCTGCTGTCCTCCATACTGTTTTCAAGCCCAGTGATTAATTTTATGACTATTATTCTAAATTCGCTTTCTGTTATATTATTTAAATCCTTTTTGTTCAGTTCATTAGCTGTTGTTATTTCCTGGAGATTCTTTTGAGGGGAATTCTTCCGCTTGGTCATTTTGGATAGTCCCTGGAGTGGTGTGGACTTACAGGGAACTTCCCCTGTGCTGTGGTGTATAACTGGAGGTGGTGGGCGGGGCTGCAGTCAGACCTGATGTCTGCCCTCAGCCCACCGCTGGGGCCATAGTCAGACTGGTGTGTGCCTTCTCTTCCCCATTCCTAGGGGCGGGATTCCCTGTGGGGTGGCGTGGCCCATGTGGGCTACTTGCACACTGCCAGGCTTGTGGTGCTCGGGATCTGGCGTATTAGCTGGGGTGGGTAGGCAAGGTGCACGGGGGCAAGAGGGGCAGGCTTAGCTTGCTTCTCCTTAGGTGATCCACTTCGGGAGGGGCCCTGTGGCAGCGGGAGGGAGTCAGATCCGCTGCCGGAGGGATGGCTCCGCAGAAGCACAGCATTGGATGTTTGCGTGGAGCAAGCAAGTTCCCTGGCAGGAACTGGTTCCCTTTGGGATTTTGGCTGGGGGATGGGCGAGGGAGATGGCACTGGCGATGGCCTTTGTTCCCCGCCAAACTGAGCTGTTTCCTCTCGGGGCTCAGCACCTCTCCCTCCCTTTGTCCTCCAGCCTTCCCGCTTTCTGAGCAGAGCTGTTAACTTATGACCTCCCAGATGCTAAGTCCTGCTTGCTGTTGGAACACACTCCGTCTGGCCCCTCCGCTTTTGCAAGCCAGACTCAGGGACTCTGCTTTGCCAGGGCCGCCCCTCCGCCCTGGCTCCCTCCCACCAGTCCGTGCAGTGTGCACCGCCTCTCCGCCCTTCCTACCCTCTTCTGTAGGCCTCTCATCTGCACTTGGCTCCGGAGACACAGTTCTGCTAATCCTCTGGTGGTTTTCTGGGTTATTTAAGCAGGTGGAGGTGGAATCTAAGTGATCAACAGGACGCGCGGTGAGCCCAGCGTCCTATGCAGCCATCTTCCGACCTTCTCGCACCTACTATCATTTTAGATATGCTCCTGTGGTTTTTGCCTTTCCTCTGTTTCCATCTGTTTTTATTGAGAGATTCAGGAGATTAAAGAATGATGTATCTTTATCTCTGTCTTCCAGTCAGTACAATAATATGCAGCGTAATCTCCTATCTTTATTGAGGAGATATTGGGAATTTATGGTAGGAGGAAAAGAAACCAAACTTATGATTTGACTTTCTCTTTTGCAACATTTCCAATTCAAAGGGGCCTAATTTATACATATGTTATAATCAGAATAAAAAGTGAAATAGCTTGCAGGTTTCTTAATGGTCAGAAAGTAAATATTCATCAGATTGGATCCTTAACATTACAAATTTCTAGGTAATTATGTTCTCCTGAATGTTAAAGTACTCTAAATGGTTTTACATTTTTAGTATTTGTCAAATGTGGTCCAGGCTATTTTGCCTGTGTTCTTTTATTTTAAAAAGTTAATCTCATAATTAACAAAAAGCAATTATGAAGTACTTTATAACTCATGAGAGCTATAGACATAATGAATAATAACTGTGAACTTTGTGTGCCTTTTATAATTTGTAAAGTTTTATGTTGGATAAAAAACAATTACCCTAGAAATTAATGGATAGCTCTACTCAGATGAGTTCAAACACTGTGTGTTAGGTTGAAGAGTCTCTGAGGAGGAAAGTATAAAAGGGATATAATCTGACTGCCAGGGAGATAGTGCTTATATGTTTTCAACCAAGTCCCTTAATTGTCAAGTCTACCTTTTGCTTTCAGTCAAAAGGTAGACTCTTCAGCTTCTTGAATTATAGACTTCTAGCATTTGTACTGGGGAAGATAAATGCAAAAGCTCTCCCCCTGCTTCTGTTGAGTTCTGGCATTAAGTTTGTGCTCTGACCTGTCACAGTAATTTGATTCCAACAGTTGATTTAAAAAAAAAAAAAAGGACATTTATCTCATATTATAAGAAGTCCTGTTGCTCTCTTTATTAGAAAAACTCAAAAGAGGCAACCAGACTTCTGATGCCAAACACATGAAATGTGTCCTTTGATAGTCTTTTTAAAATGAGAGATAGTTCTCTTTAAAGTGTTTAGTTTAATATTAATAGCAGGTAGCAGAAAATTAAAGATATCTGTAAAGGTAAAAAATACATATTTTTCCTTGTGGAGATTGCTTTAACATACATGCTGTTTGAAGTGTGCTTTGTGCTATACACATGAGGTATTGATTAGGGGAAACATCTGTCTTCTAAAGTTGGGCAAAAGAAAAAAAAATCCTTCTTGGAAGACATTTTCTATCACACTTTACTGTTTGTACTCACAATTTGATTCCTATCACCTTCCCAAAATGCTTCCAAAGAAACATTTTGGCTGATGCTACTCAAATGGAAGATTATTTGCATCTTGAATGTGAGGCCTATGAGGCTTCATTTCTGAACAGAAATTTGTGTCATCACTGTCCTGGTCTGCCACTGAGCAGGAGCCAGATTCTTTAGGACTCTTAAATTCCTGGGGCCCCAACTATGTGAAGAGGTTAGATCTCTGGGCTTCAGGTCTTTTCTGGGCCTTAGCAATAAGCAAAAAACAGCCCAGGCTCCTTGCCTCCCTCCTCTTGGGCTGGTGAATGCAGGAATTTCCAAGACCCTGAAATTTCTCCACCTTTCATAATTTCTCTTTCATAAATGCCGACATAATGACAATGCCACCTACTCACAGTACAGTGATAATGAAGGCGATGCTTCTAGTGAATAACGTGCTCTGCAGCTAGGAAGTTCAGCAATGGCAGGGAAATGCAGCACTATCTCAGAACAGGCTGCTGCACACAGGAAGAAAGTGCCTAGACCCTGGGGACTTGCTCCTGAGCATGCACTTGAGAGACTTGGGTAATTATTTTTCATCTCCTATCACACCACAGTCATTGTCCACTCTTCCTTCCCTGTTACTTGATTTTGGCTGACCACCACAGCTTATTGCTCAACACTGGTCTTCTGTTGTTGGCCTTATGACACCAAGCTCCCTTCCTACATCAAAGTCTTCCTCATGTTCCTCTCTACCTGGAACGCTGTGCCACGGATCTGCCCGTAGATCTTTCCATGAACAACTCTTCTGGTCAAGCAATTTTTACAGAGGCTTTCTCTTCATATCTAAAATAGCCTTATTCATTTCCTAGCACACCATCTCATGACACTTCTTCATATCGTCTTAAATGATATTGTTTATTTATTGGTTTAATTGTTTTGTAGGCTCAGCTCCCCTTCCAAACAAACAGAATATGTACTTCACTAAAGGAAAGTCATTGTCTAACTTGTGCACTGCTATGTCTCCAGTGCCCAGATAAGTATGCACTCAGTAAATATGTGTTGAATAAATGAATATTCTATACTTTCTGCCTTTTGGTGCAGGTGGAGCTCTAAGAAGGTATTTAAAAATAAACAGCATTCAGTTTGCAAAAGACATAACTATTACAGCAAGGACTAAATGGCTTTGCAAAATGTGAATGCACTCCTGTGAAAATCAAAATTCTGATCAAGGCTTAAAGATACACTCATGGTCCATGGAGGAATCCGTACTGATGGCATGGTTCACCTTTAAATGATTCATATCATTTGGCTCAAACAAATTGATGATGCAGTCTCCTCTGTCTCCACTATAATTGTTTTAGTGGTGTTAGTAAATTTGTGTTCCTCCAATTGGGTGACTTTAAGTATTGATTTATTTTTTGATATATAACTTAGATGTATATCATATGTCCTTGGTATATTTCAAAGTAGAGGAGATAAGAGTAACACAGTGATTGATGCAGTTTGGTAAATACAGATCAAAAGGACTTATTACGTGTCTTAGGTGGCTTTCAGTTGAGTACAGCAGTAGAGCCCTGAAGAGGGGGAAACCCTGGGATAATTCTCTTCTGGTTTCTTCAGATTCCATTCCTCCTATTCTGTAATTTCCTAAAAGTTGATTATCACACTATTGGCCAAATTGGTAGAAGCAACTAGAGTCCCCTCCACCATCTGTAAAGGGTTTTACCATGTTCATGTTGATGTTTGTATACATTTTGACTGAGCATAATGAATTGGGGTCATTTGGACAGTGGTTGCACCAGGGTACTGATAGGTGCACCAGGGCACCAGTGTAACTGATAGGGATTCTAGTTGCACATAGCCTCTGAAAAATGGACATCTTGAGGCTCCTCTTCTTTGTGGCTCTCTACAACAGTCTATTTTGCAGCCATACCAACTACTTTCATTGCTAGGACCCACTGTGAGAAATGGTGACTGGAAATAGCTAACATAGTATCATATTGGAACCATAGGCTGCTGGAATGAGCTTCTACATTCCCTCCCATTTTTGTGTCCTGGCTAGGCATGAAAATTTTGAAGATGTCCTGCAACAGAGACCCACTCTCTTTTTCTTCTGGCTCAAGTGTTTTGGGGAAATGATAGTAAAGTCAGAGCATTTTGCTTAAAAGTATGGGTACTTGTTCAGTCCTTTGTCTTTAGAAACAGATAAATTTTTTTAAAAACCTTGGATATAAATATACAACCAGATCTATGACCTGGTCATAACTTATAAACCTAAGTGTACACTAAATTTTCTTTTTTCCCATCTAAGGTATCTATTTGGATAACCTAATTCTTTAGTTCATTGGAAGTAAACTGCTCTAGAACTCTAAAGGACCAATAGACTGGCCTATAATTTGAAAGATGTGAAATTTCCCTTTTAAATATTAAATTTTCCCATTCCAAAAGATTAGTAAATTTAATTAAGAAAAATTTTTGGTAAAGAATTGTGACCTTTAACACAGCATCTGAATTCTAAACACTTTTCAAGCCAAGAAACTTACCAGAGTCTTGTTCAAGAGCATGATGTTTGAAATCAGGAATTTAGTCTCGAGTTCTTGCTAAACTACATACTAGCTGTATGAATTTAGTCAAAATACCTAATTTTACCTGCCTCAGCTTTAAGAAGACAGTGACGATATCTACCTGATAGCATGGTTTTGAGATTAAGATGAAAAAAAATATTCAAAACTTCTACCACAGAGCAATAAATAGAAGTTAATCTTATTATCTCAGATTTAAAACTAAGTTGAGTTACTGGTTTTCAGTTGAGGAGATCTTGAAAAGACACAAAATAATTAGTGATTTCATTCGAACTGTATAGTTAAATAAAATAACTTGGTATAAAGATTTGCACTCCCACAGGGGCGCCTGGGTGGCTCAGTCGGTTGAGTGACCGACTTCGGCTCAGGTCATGATCTCAAGGTTTGTGCATTGGAGCCCCGCGTCGGGCTCTGTGCTGACAGCTCAGAGCCTGGAGCCTGCTTCTGATTCTGTGTCTCCCTCGCTCTCTGCCCCTCCCCCACTCATGCTCTGTCTCTGTCTCAGAAATGAATAAAATAAACATTAAAAAAATTTAAAAAAAAGATTTGAACTCCCACAAATGAAAGAAAAACTAAAAGACCTCTGAGAATTTCCAACTTTAAGTTTATACTTCTAATTCTACCCAATCTAGCTAAAAGGTTAGGGTTAGGACCTTTATTTTTGCCCTAAATTTAGTCACTGAGAAATGTAATGAAACATTATGAGTCTAAGTAGAGGCATTCAGTTGCCTTTGGAACTTAGGATCAAACAAGTTTCTATGTCAATTTTTGTGCCTGAATTGTTGGACCTTGATCATCTATACTTAGTTATAGCACATTGATCCCATTGGTTAATGTCAGAGAAATTTATGTTTCTTCTGATCAATTCTATTCCAGCAGTGAAATGATGGAAAGGGGACAGCCTGAGGCACAGATTGATTGGGTCTATGAATAGGGAAAGTAAATTTAACCAGAGAGGTGAAACCATCAGTGGGAGAAATTCTTGGTGTTGGGTTGATCTAGACAGACAAAAAGATTGATGATACAGGATGACACAATTACTGTTTGTTTATTTTGACGTTTAGACTGTGTTTTCCAAAGAGTAACTTCTCACCCTAATCTTAGATTCGGTATGATCCGGTATGACATTTTAGAAGATATCAACTAAATAAAAAAATTAAGTATTATTTATTTTTATAAGTTGAGTTACTCTTTTATTTGGCATTGTTCTCCACTTTGCCAAATAATATACAGATTTGTTCTTACTTGATAAAAGCCCTATCTCCAATGCCTAAAATAGTGCCACATACCTGTAAACATTAAGTAACTCTTTGTCAAATAAATTAATAAATAATTGCTACCCTTAAGGTATGGTTTTTTGTGACCTACTAGAAAGCACATTTAACTTTAAACTTTGCAAGATTCCTAGGAATTTTGTTTTAGGGTGTGGGGATGTCAATTTAGACCAGGATGGATTCAAATAAAGAGGTCTATTTGGCTTAAATCAGCTAAAGTATTTCAAGGTACCTAAGAAGACCTCTGAAAAATGCATTATTTTATAATCATAACAATTTAAAATTATTGCTACATTGGAAATAAAAAAAGGGATTAGGCAATTTAGGTTTAAGAAAAATCTTTAATTAAGAATGAATTGTTTAAAATTGATTGCCTATTCACTGAGCTTATAGCTCTTACTTAGTATGGCTGCAAATATGACACCTTACCTTGCCTTTATCATAAGTCAGTGTGCACATCATATACAATAGTTGGAGTGAAAAAGGAAGTTT
This sequence comes from Felis catus, assembly GCF_018350175.1. NCBI lineage: Eukaryota > Metazoa > Chordata > Mammalia > Carnivora > Felidae > Felis > Felis catus. Next base: position 69,241,519 of record NC_058372.1, on the reverse strand, counting down.
TCAAACTGAGATACAGACCCCAACAACAACAACACAAAACAAAACAAGTTAACCCTGTGTAGTTCTTGTCCCCAAAATAAACTTTGAAACTTTCATGAATGTTACTGACTTACATCCTAAAAAATAACTTTATCCCTGACTTTCACAATGGTAATGTCTAAATATAGAAAAATATTGCAGTGAGTAGGTGCCTCAGTCAGTTAAGCATCAACTTTGGCCCAGGTCATGATCTCACGGTTCGTGGGTTTGGGCCCCATATTGGACTCTGTGCTGACAGCTCAGAGCCTGGAGCTTGCTTTGGATTCTGTGCCTCCCTCTCTCTGCCCCTCTCCTGCTTGTACTCTCTCTCTCTCTCTCTCTCTCTCTCTCTCAAAAAGAAATAAACATTAAAAATTTTAAAATAAATAAAATAAATATAGAAAAACACTTGCAAATATAATACATATTAAAGAAAATTACAAACATGTATCATAAGTTGATTAAATGTAATGTAAATTTGTTATCCTATGTGGTTCTATTTTTAAAATTTCTTTTCTTTTTTCTTTCTTTTTTTTTTCCTTTAATATGGAAGCCAACTTCTTTAAAACCTGTACTCTCTATCAAAACTTCTCTCCAAGCAAACTACTTGCTTTCCTAAATAATTTTATCTTCCTAGTATTTTCTTAACAAGTTAAAAGTAAAGATAATAAATATATTAATTCAAATATATTAAAATACTTTCTGAGAATCATGTATTCTAGGGCAACATGGATATAATGTGTCCTAGAGGAGACAATAAGATGCTTTATGCTAATGTACAACTTTAATGAAGCTTGGTTGTAGTATTCTTCTCTAAAAGTGGTAAATTAATAGTCAATAGAATGAAAGCAAGATATCATTTGGAATAATATAAAAAGCTTTATTAAAGTTTGAATAACATAAAATCAGAATAAATGGAGATATATGCCATTATTTTTGATGGGCTCACTCAATAACATAGAGATGTCCACTCTCCTCTAAAACATGACTAGATTTCTAATGATAAGTGAAAAAAGAAACAGAATGAGATTTATAGTATAATATAATTCCAAATAAAACAGTGTCACTTATTATATAAATATATATATATATTTATTATGTATATATATATATATATATATATATATATACATCAAACTGCTATGTGGGTTCTTATAGGTATAGAGGGGACTAGGGATTGATAATGATGGTAGGAAAATAATATGAAATAAAGCAATAGGGGAAAGTTGCATGGACTGGTGATGAAAAATGCTGTGAAATGAAGCATATGATCATCAAAAGTCTCAATATCTGAATGTCACACATTCCTCTACCACAGATTCACATTAAGCATCTACTCGGGGTCAGCTCAGCTACCTTCATGTGTTAATTAATGAGAGAAGCTCACTCTCTCTCACTTTCTCTCTCTCTTTCTACTCTCCTCCTTCTCTCCCTCTATTTCTTTCCTCTCTCTCCCATAATGGAGAAAATAATTTTGACCTTGATCTTCTACAAACATTTTTTATTCTCCATTGTCTAGTCCCAAGAAACAACTAAGTAATGGAATTTCTGGTCACAAGCCTGGGCTCTTGCACATCACCTGAAAGAATGTGAAGGGTCTCAGCTGAAAGAACGCCTGGAGTTTAGCTAAAAGAGGTTTTAATTCAACCTGAATGGGACCATTTTATTGCTCATTTCTACTCCTATAACAAAGGAGGAATGAGCGACTATGCTGACCTCCTTCAGCCAACGTTTAGATACTATTATCTTCATATGACTTCATAATGAGAAAGTCTGTGTGGTTGATATTTTCATTGATCAAGACCAGGATGTTTTTGGCATAAAATTCATGATTCTTACTACTTTACATTAAAAATAGAAGCCCTTTAACTCTTTTAAATACCCAAGATCTATGTGGGTTTTTTGAGTTTGGATGTGTCACAGCACTCAATTACATATTCATCTGTCTTTTACTGATGTGGAATTAAATGTAAGGACGTTTTTACATAGAAACAGTCCTGAAATAGGTAACTATTTCTAATCTCTATTAATACTGTCTTAATTGTTTCTAACTGATGTATTCTGAGAACCAGATACAGAGTGTCCGATTAGCCTCAACAAGACATGGCTGTCCTTAATCTGAAGTGCCTGGCTCTGTTCTGAATTCCAATGAAGAAGGAAAAGAAAACCCTTTTTCTTCTTTTTTATACCTTAATGCAAATCCATGCCTATATCTTTTTCTTTTAACAAAAAAAGTGAAAAACAGGGATTTGAAAATAAGAGATTATCAAATAGATCCCAGGAAATTTCGTACAATATAATTCCTGGTATCCTTTTGGGGACTTTAAAAGTTAGAGAGACTTTTCTGTAATTTTGTTTTAATGGTTATTTATTTTTGAGAGAGACAGAGAGAGAGCACGAGAGGCAGAGGGGCAGAGAGAGACAGAGACAGAATCCAAAGCAGGCTCCATGCTCTGAGCAGTCAGCACAGAGCCCGATGTGGGGCTCCAACCCACGAACTGTGAGATCATGACCTGAGCCGAAGTCAGAAGCTTAACTGACTGAGCCACCCAGGTGCCCCTACGGATGGCTTTTTGGTCATACTTGGTCATCTAGGCAAGTAAAGATTTGAGTTCAAGCTCTGTGACCATCTAGCTGCATTTCCTTGAGAAAGAACAACTTTCTTAGTTTCCTTAATCATAAACAAACTATTTTTTCAGGTTGTTTGAATGATTAAATGAGATAATGCATAAAATATTTATTTACTATATATAGCACACAAATTGTACACTAGAGTAAATAGTATGGTACTTTAATTTGTTTTCTTTCTCTTAGTGTCTCAATGTGCATACTAGTTTTTCACTCTTAAAATTTATGGCAGGGGCACCTGGGTGGTGTCAATTAAGCGTCCGACTTCCACTCAGGTCATGATCTTGCAGTTCTTGGGTTTGAGCCCCGCATCGGGCTTTGTGATGACAGCTCAGCTCAGAGCCTGGAGCCTGCTTCAGATTCTGTGTCTCCCTCTCTCTCTGCCCCTCCCCTGCTCATGCTCTCTTTCTCTCTTTCTCTCTCTCTCAAAAATAAACATTAAAAAATTATAAAAAAGAGTTTATGGCATATGACAGAAGGGTAAAGAAACTAAGAAGAGTTAATAATTTTTTAAAGATGACACTTAAAAACAAAATATTTCCAAATTTCACTCTTTTTAGTGAATCATCATTTAGAAAATGTACACTGAAAAATCATTCAGTCTCCAAAGATGCAATCCTAAAAGACTCCTTTCAACCCCTTTGATATTCAGTTACTGATTTTTACCACTTATTTAAGGTTAGACTACAATGAGAGTATCTCAGAACTTTCCTCAACCAACTTATAAATAGTATCTTTTATCCCAGTGGCTCTCTTAAGAAATAAGATTATTACTACTGAGCTTTGATTGTCTTTACAACAACCGTTATCTGAAAATGAAGTATTTATTTAAAAAGTAGAAACATATTTGTGTAATGCAAAAATTACTAATAAATATTAAGTAAAATGAAACCTACATTAGGAGGTAAGTAACACAGAGCCAACATTTGCACACTTAAAAATAAACATACACTGGGAAATTATTTTCAGTAAAAATGTATAAATGAATATTTATAATTAGAAGGAAACTGCTATTGAATTATATACCAGTTAATTGACATAATAATCATTTATCTAAAATGAATAATATTAGGGAAAATTTGCTTCCTGGATATCAATGGGTATTTTTCATAATGAGCTTCCTTGTAGAAGGCAATGTTTCTTAACACTTTTTGGGTGATAAGGTGACAATTTACATCTTCCATATCAAAAAAGGATATTGAAAAAAGGGCTTTTTCCCCTTAGCACTTGCATTTAATTCCCAGAATCAGAGATTTATTTCACTATATTCTATTCCCTTAGAGGTCTAGGAATCCTTTGCTAAAATATACATACCCCAGGTACTAACCAATAATTATCCATTAACATCATAGCATTGTCCTTGGCATTAATTGCATTCATTTAGCTAGGCTTTACAGACCATGTTGAGAAATAATGTCCATATGTCTCTTATGTTTCTGCAAGTCTTGAAAGTGAAGGGACTAACTGACTTTTGTTCTAGATGATCTTTTCAAGGATGTTTGTACAGTAAACTGCCTTGGAAGACAGAGACAGTGTCTCCTTCCAGAGCACAGATTCACTTTCTGTTCACTATGGTAAAGATAATGCGTTCCGTCACAGGCAACATCCTGTAGGTTTCCTTTCAGCCCATTATAAAAGACTGGGGTTTCTTAAGCTTGGAGTTTCTCACCAAAAGCCCACTGTGTGCACAGCATCCACCCCATCCACTATGTATCATGTCCATGTGGCTTGAGGGTCAAAGGAACTAAAGTGACCATTAAGCTTATGCTGCAGGCTGTGCTGTGAGTAACAAAGTCTATTGTCTCTGACCCAGTAGTCTCATGTTTTCTCCCAGCACCCATGAAACTGAAGGAGGGTAACTTGTTAGCTAGCAAGTATGATAGTATCACAGATCCATCGCAGACCCTTCACAGTGTTGACAGGCCATAAAGGAGATACACTGTGATCAGAAAGCAAAACAAGAGCAACAGCCAGAATATAGAGTAGTCTGATGAGAATAGGCTAGCATGGGTTACTCTGGATTCAGGAAAGGTATAGAAAGTGAGGCATTTTGGAAATTCAAGGGCAAGTATTGTAAGGAGAGAAAGTTTTTCAGGAAAGGATGGGAAGAGGGTGCATAAGACAGTGACCAATTTTATTCTTTTAGGTTAACAATCTAATGTCTTTTCATTTCTTGGCATGAGGACATGGTAGAGCTTATGTTGTTTCATTGACTCTAAGGTATGAAAGGTAAGAGTTCTATTTCCAGTTTATGCTTTGGAAAGGCAAGGAATAAATTATACTAGAATGGGAAAACACTTTTTGTAAATGAAGAGAATATTGAAATAAAGCAATGACATCAAAGAAAATACTGAAGTGTGGTTCTAAGCTAAGTTCCAAGTTAATAAACATTAACCAAAATGCTTGGGCATCCTAAGCATTCTTGTCCCTTTTCACTGCAGTCAGCTAGAGTGGTTCCTCTAAAATTCACATCAGATTCTGCCATTCCACTGCTCAAAACTCTTTCAGTGAATTCCTACATCTTCCAAAACTATAGCCAAATTTGCTCACCATGACTTACAGGACCTTCCACAACCTGGCCCTTTGCAATCTCTCTGACTTCATCTGTAATCACTCTTCCCTCTCCAGCCATGCTAGCCACCTGACTATTCATCAAACATGCCAAGACTGATCTTATCTGGGGGATTTGGCACTTGATGTTTCCTCTGCCCTGGCCACTTCTCCCTTTGCTATTCCCCAGCTTGTTTACTCATGTCACCCAGACTTCTTGTTAAACTGTACCCTTTGGGGCACCTGAGTGGCTTAGTCGGCCAAGAGTCTGACTCTTGATTTCAGCTCAAGTCATGACCTCATGGTTCCTGAGATCGAGTCCCATGGTATTCTCTGTCTCCCTCTCTCTCTGCCCCTCCCTACTCTTTTCACTCTCAAAATAAATAAATGGACATTAAAAAAGAAGAAAAGAAAACTGTACCTTTTAAATAAAGGCCTTCACTGACTACCATATATAAAATAGCACAATTTCCCCAGCTGTCACCCTGTCCTCTTTAATATTTTTTATTCTTTTCATCACACTTAACACTACAAGACATGATATATGTACATAGCTACATGTAACACATAAATGTACACACACACACATAACCACTTCTAGGTCACTTCCTCTGACATGTGTATGAGATTCTAAAAACATACTTTGTACATGCATTTGATCAATACAATTATATCAGTAAATAGTTGATCATTATGTCTTCACTTACAGTTTGGTGAAAAAAAAGAGTTTATTTCTCAACAAGGGATCTGCTATTTGACAGAATGGCTGTAAAACTTGTTGTTCAAATGAAGCACTTTGAGAATAAAGAACAAATTAATAGTCCTATTTGGACAGCAGCAAACGTGGATTGTCCTACGCAAACCAAGGTGCACAGTTATTTTATTGATATATGATATAGGATGGGAAATTCAGGGCAGAAGCTCCTCTCTGCACCAGTCTTTCTCCCCTTTACCAATGTTTGCCCTTCTACCCAAAGAAAACCTATGCTTTAAGACTCGTCAGAGACTTCCTTTCCTCTGTAAAACCTTCCTGGATACCATTGTCCTCCCAAGCTCTGGCAGAAATGGTCATCATTGTGTCTTCTCAGACTTTTTGTACATACCTGTATTCATTTGTGACCCCTCATGACCCAGCACAGTGTCTAACTCCTACTAAGCACTCAATACATTTCCACTGATTGAATGAATTTGTAACTTGAGGCTTGTAGGGTCTTGTACTTCTCAGCACAGGAAGGTGCATATCTAGCTGGGAGTGGGCCTGGTTTGGACACCAGACCACAATCACCAGTAACAGCTAGATAGAGAGCTGGAGTCAATGCTCCTGACCTTCTTATTATGAGATTTAAATATATCTTATATCTTTATAAGTGATGCTGTAGTCAATACAATTCCAAGGGAAAGCTTAACTGCTTTACTTTTTTTTCCTTTCCTAGTTTTTTTATTTGGATTATTTTTTTAACCAGCCTTACGTTTTTTCTGAAAGCGAGAAACCAACTGCTCATCTTTCTAACAGCCAATTGAGCTGCCTGTTTTACTCCCTCTGGAGCCCGGCAATTAACCACTCCTTGAAACCCTCTGGTCAGGCCTCTAGGAACTCTTTTAACACCATTACTTCTTCAATTTTCTCTGCTAAGGGACTCTTCACAGTTCATTAACTGAGTACCAATCTTAGCATAATATTTTTGCAGGTTTTTCTGAAACCTGAAACATTTTAACCTTTGGGCATTGGAAATCCATCACATCTTTTTTGTTGTTTCGCTTTTATTTTGTCGGTGTTATTTCTTCCTTCATTTTTCTCAATCAGGACCTCATTAACTATACAGAAGTCATGTGTCTTAGTAAAGGAAAATTCCTCACAAAAGAAGTCAGTTCACAGCAGCTCATTATTATTTTTTTTTGGCTTAGAAAAGGGTAGGGTTATTTTTTCCAAGAATATTAAAGGAACCATGGGGAGAGAAACTATATTCTTACTATCTGTCCACTGTAAAACCTAATTCTATGTTGCATATACCAGACATTCAATAAGTAGATCTGAGCTAATATCACCACTTACCCATGTGGCTAGTTCAAAATGAGATGTGGTGTTAAGTATAAAATATATACTGATTTCAAAGATTTAATATATAAAAAAGTAAAATATCTCATTAATACTTTTAATGATTACATATTGAAATGGTACTATTTTGGATATAGTGGATTAAATCAAATACATTTTAAAAATATCACATTTCTTTTTTACTTAAAAATTTTTTTTTAATATTTATTTTATTTTTGAGAGACAGAGAGAGACAGCATGAGCGGGGGAAAAGCAGAGAGAGAGGGAGATACAGAATCCGAAGAGGGCTCCAGGCTCTGAGCTGTCAGCACAGAGCCCAACGTGGGGCTCTCAACTCACAAACTGTGAGAACATGACCTGAGCCAAAGTCGGACGCCTAACCGACTGAGCCACCCAGGCACCCCTCTTTTTTGCTTTTTAAATAGGGCTACTGGAGGGGTGCCTGGGTGGCTAACTTGGTTGGGTGTCCGACTTCGGCTCAGGTCATGATCTCGCAGTATGTGAGTTCAAGCCCCACATCGGGCTCTGTGCTGACAGCTCAGAGCCTGGAGCCTGTTTCAGATTCTGTGTCTCCCTCTCTCTCTGACCTTCCCCCATTCATACTCTGTCTCTCTCTGTCTCAAAAATGAATAAACGTTAAAAAAAATTAAAAAAAAAATAGGGCTACTAGAAAATTTACATGTACATATGTAGCTCACATTATATTCTTATTAGACAAAACTGAATTATAGCATTAAAAGCAATAAGCAATTAACAAAACTATAAATGATGAATATTTAATTTCTCCTGTATATTGATTATTGATGTTATTGATATATATATCTGACATTATAGATAGATGATAGATAGATAGATAGATAGATAGATAGATAGATAGATATAGTTTGTGTGTGTGTGTGTGTGTGTGTGTGTGTGTGTGTGTGTAGTAGAAACAGAATGTGCTTTGGTTTCACACCTCCATTCCTGAGTTCTAATGGTGCTTTGGCACTTTATGGTTTCATTGCCTTTGGCAAGTGACTGAACCTTATAAGTTCTCATTTTCTCATCTATAAAAACTAGGGGTAAGCATGCCCACCAGTTGAGTGGATTTTGAAAGCATTTAATTCATAGTAAGTACTACATGTGTTTTATTTGTCATATTCTCTTACAGACAGCTGTATTATTTCATTCCTCAATGGTGTTTTATATGTTTAAATATTTGGTTAGAAATTTTGGCCACAAAAAAAACTTTCCTAATATTTTTAAATGAAGGAATTTGTGATTAGGTTTACAATTTGGTAGAAAAATGGTTCTGAAAAGTAGAGAATCCATAGACAGAAAGGTGAAGAAGTGAAACAAATACGCAGTGACCATCTATTGAAGTTGTCACACTGTTTTTATTTTCATGATATTTATTAACTACCTGTGTATTTTATGGAAATTTCTTACAAGTAATGATTTTCAGATAATTTTGTGAAGTTGATGTGTTCTGCTTTACAAATCCTACCAGAAGTACTGCATATGTTGGGGACCCTGGATTCATATAAACATGTTTAATTAAGAGACAATTCTATCTAACATACCTGCTAAAGATTTCATGGCTTGTATATTGGTGGTGACCAGTCTTTGGAAGCCCCATGTTTAAAAACTCATTTACCTCACCTACAATGAAGGATATTCAAACCGGCCTGACTAGACCGGCCTGCATATCTATGAGGTACACTTACCTTTCAATTCAGGGCATTCAGCTTATTTCTTCTTGAAATTTCTACAAGACCTTGGCCCAGATGAAAACTAGCTAGTCTGGCCATATAATGCACAAAGTCTCAGAGGTAGACAAGCAAACCCTCAAATATGTCTTAGCTTGAAGTGTCATTTCTGGTCTTCAACTGTGTAGTTTCCACAGGCCATGTGTAGACTCTCCACCTGAAGCTTCCATAAGACTGAAAGCTTCCAGGATTTAACCTGGAAGAAAAGAAAATCAATATTCATTTGTATCTTATTTCCTTTTGTTTTCTTTTCTTCCCAGTGGTCTTGAGTGGTCCTCGTTGTCATCTTATTTCTCTCTTTCATTTCTCCTTTAGTGACCTCTCTTTGCCATTTATACTCCAGACTAAATATCTGTGACACTGTCCTCAATTTGCACATTGCTCATGTCATTTTCACATAAGCACTATTGTCTTTCATATGATAAAAAGTTATGTATTATCAACCTTGCTTGCTTTAGGCCTGTGGTTCTCATATTTAAGCATGCATAAGGATTACTTGGAGGTTTGTTAAAACTCAGTGTTTTTAATTTAGTAGAGCTAGGATGGAACATGGGAATTTGCATTTCTAACAAGTTCCAGATATTGCTGATTCTTGAAGCCCTATAATTGAGAACCACTTACTGAAACAATGCTCTTTGGGACCATCCTCACAGCAACTAGTTTGAAGAGATACAACTGTCATCTCCAAATTCTACTTAGGTCTCTGGTTTATTGCATTGCAATCAAGACACCCAACTTGGGAGTTTGAAAGCTTGACTTGTCTGGGATAGTTTCAGTGTCCTATTTGATTTGTAAACCATGGCAGTAAGGATTAGTAGATTAATTGGGGAACATATTTTTTAATGCTTTGAAGTGAAAAATACATGGCCACTACAAAGAATTATTCTTCTATTTTTCTTTGCAGGCTTCTGCTATGTGCTTGCTAATTAAACTTGAGAAAATCTATAGCATACTGCTTAGAACAACAGGGATTTATCATATTTGAACCGAAATAAACCAAATAGAACAACAACAAAAAAGAAGTCCAGTTAGCCTGTCTTTTACTTATCTTTGTATTTAACTTAAAGGAAAGACGGAGGAGAGTGTAGGAGAAATACTAGACTGTGTCATTTTTCACAAATGTAGTTTTCAGCAATATTACCCATTCCTAGGAAAAACAAAAACAAAATCAAAAACAAAAACAAAAAAACCAGGGGACTCAACACTATAGACCTCATGGTCTTGCTTCTTAATTCTCTCCTCTCTTTTTCTTGCTATTCTTCTCTCTGTCATTTGTGCATTTCTATGTTTACTCACTTTTCAGTAACTTAGTGTTTTACTGTAATTTCAGCAGGAATATGGAGGAGGCTTTTGAATTAAGTCTTCCAATCCTTAAACTATAAATACTATAATATATAATAAAGACATCAGTGCTCCCAAAACATTAGCTGACCAATGCAAACTGAACCACTTGTGTTTATAATACAAAAAGAAATACAGTATTTGGAAAATTATATAGGAATGTATTTTCCTAACATGCTCTGAAGGTGTGTGATAGACAATTTTCTTTCTTTTCTTTTAATTAAAAAAACTTTAATGTTTATTTTTGAGAGAGAGAGAGAGAAAGAGAGAGAATGGAGTGAGGGAGGGGCAGAGAGAGAGAAGAATACACAGATCTGAAACAGGCTCCAGGCTCTGAGCTGTCAGCATAGAGCTGGACACGGGACTCAAACCCACGAACTGTGAGATCATGACCTGAGCCGAAGTCGGATGCTTAACTGACTGAGCCATCCAGGCATCCCTCTTTTAATTTTAAAATAACTTTTTACTGACTGGAGGCAGTTGGATAAAATGAACTCTGCTTCTTATTTTAAAAAGTTAATTGTTTTCCTAGCACCAGGAATTCAGTGTGCAAAAGGATCTGCTGAAGCCCACGACTGGTTACTGTTTAGTTCCCTCGTGGGTTGTTTAAGCTGCGTCAAAGCCAACATTACCTTTCTGTATGGATAAATGCAGGGCTGAGCTACACAGCTTCCAGTTTAGAAAGTTAAAATGATCTCAGTCACTGATTTAAGTGGTACTCTTTACTTCACTAGTCTGCTTACTTTCACCCATCTCCGGGCTGCCTAAATTCCCTCAAGTACTCAAATTATCCTTTCATTTTTAAATGACTCATGTGTTCAAGTTTTTAAGAAATGACAGCACAACCGTCATCATTTTTCCCAAAGTGTGATTATTAAATATAGCAACTCTTGTACTCAGATGGCTAGTGCAGAGAGAAAAAGAGGGAGGCAGTGAAAGGAAATTGGATGTGTTAAGAATCTTATCCATTAGTCATACCTTTTTTTTTTTTTGCCTTGTTCTTATCACTCTATGAGGTCTTTGTGTGCTAGTTTTTTTGAAGACAAAGAATAAACGAAAATTGTACCCAGCATATCACTGTTAAGGAAAAGGGAGTTCTGATAAGCTGAAGTATGCCAAAATTTTAATGTTTTTTTCATTTATCTTATAAATTTGGCAAAGCCATGGCTACAGGTGAAAGATGAGAGGTTGTATCACGGTCTAGATTCTCAAATTCAAAAAAATTTACAATTAAGTCTGTCATGGAAAAGTTTGACTTGAAATTCTTTTTGAATTCCAAACTACCACCATCCTACTGTTGACTGATCAGACCATGGGGCCTATACAGAAGGTCCCATAGTTATTATCTTCTGTGGCACAAATGATATAGATCTTTCTTCTTATTAATAATTTATAAACTGCTAAGGTAATGATGCATGTATAAGTTAAGCATAGCAATACAATTTTGCTTCAAAGAAATAAAAACATACCTGTTTGTTAAAGTTATTTTTTAATGTTTATTTATATTTGAGAAAGACAGAGAGAGAGAGAGAGAGAGAGAGAGAGAGAGAGAGAGAGAGAGAAAGTGGGAGAGGGGCAGAGAGAGAGAGAGAGAGAGAGATGGAGACACAGAATCGAAAGCAGGCTTCGGCTCCAGGCTCTGAGCTGTCAGCACGGAACCCCACGCAGGGCTTGAACTCAGGAACCGTGAGATTATGACCTGAGCTGAAGTCGGATGCTTAAACAAATGAGCCACCCAGGCACCCCTAACATACCTGTTTTTTAAATAAAGAAAGGCAAAGATCTCTATTTTTAGGCCCATAAAAAGGATATGAAGCATTCCTTATCCTGTTCCCATATACACACTCATGAAAGGTTTGGACATTTCCATAAAGTTATGCAAGCTTCATTTTATGATCTTATTTAATATGAATAAATGAATAAATAAGCAAACTTCTTGGTGCCATACAACATGTTCTCAGTAATGTTGAGACTAAGTATCATGTACCAAAACTGTATAAAATAGAAAGTGTTTAGAGAAAATCCCAGTTGTCTTATTTTGGGGTGTTGAGTTTGATAAGTTCTTTATAGATTTTGCATACTAACCCTTTATCAGATATGTCATTTGCAAATACCTTCTCCCATTCTGAAGACTGCCTTTTAATTTTTCTGATTGTTTCTTTTGCTGTACAGAAGTTTTTATCTTGATGAAGTCCCAGTAGTCCATATTTGCTTTTGTTTCCCTTGCCTTTGGTGATGTGTCTAGTAAGAAGTTGCTGTGGCAGAGGTCAAAGAGGTTGCTTCCTGTTTTCTCCTCTATGATTTTGATGGTTTCTGTCTCACATTTAGGTCTTTCATCCAATTTGAATTTATTTTTATGTATGGTATAGAAAGTGGTCCAGTTTCATTCTTCTGCATGTCTCTGTCCAGTTTCCCAACACCATTTGTTGAAAAGACTGTCTTTTTCCACCAGTTATTCTTTCTTGCTTTGTCCAAAATTAGTTGACCATATAGTTGTGGGTCCATTTCTGGGTTTTCTATTCTGTTCCATTGATCTATGTGTCTGTTTTTGTGCTAGTATCATATTGTCTTGAGGACTACAGCTTTGTAATATAGCTTGAAATCCAGAATTGTGATGCCTCCAGTTTTTTCTTTTTCAAGATTGTTTTGGCTATTTGGGTTTTGTGTGTGTGTGTGTGTGTGTGTGTGGTTCCATACAAACTTTAGGATTGTTCTAGCTATGTGAAAAATGCTGGTGATATTTTGATAGGGTTTGCATTAAATGTGTGGATTGCTTTGGCTAGTATAGCCAAAACAATGTGTGTTCTTCCAATCCATGAGCGTGGAATATTTTTTCATTTCTTTGTGTCATCTTCAGTTGTTTTCATAAGTGTTCTATAGTTCTCAGAATAGAGATCTTTTATGTGTTTAACTAGGTTTATTCCTAGGTATTTTATTGTTTTTGGTGAAATTGCAAATGGGATCGATTTCTTGATTTCTTTTTCTGCTGTTTCATTATTGGTGTAGAGAAGTGCAACAAATTTCTGTACTTTGATTTTATACCTTATAATTTTGTTGAATTTATTGTGTATTAATTCTAGCAATTTTTTGGTGAAGTCTTTCAGGTTTTCTATATAGATCATCATGTCGTCTGCAAATAGTGAAAGTTTGACTTCTTTCTTGCTGATTTCCTTTATTTCCTTTTGTTGTCTGAATGGTCAGAATAAGACTTCCAGTACTATGTTACATAGTAATGATGAGAGTGGACATCCTTGTCTTCTTCCTGACCACAGGGTAAAGGCTCTCAGTTTTTCCCATTGAGGATGATATTAGTGGAGCCTTTCATGTATGGCCTTTATGATGTTGAGGTATATTCCATCTATCCCTGCTTTGTTGGGGATTTTTATCAAGAATAGATGCTGTCTTTTGTCCAATGATTTTTCTGCATCCATTGACAGAATCATATGCTTCTAATCCTTTCTTTTATTAAGGTGGTGTATCACGTTGATTGATTTGTGAATATGGAACCAGCCCTGCAGCCCAGGAATAATTCCCACTTGATCATGGTGAATAATTCTTTTAATGTACTGTTGAATTCAGTTTGCTAGTATCTTGTTGAGAATTTTTGCATCCATGTTCATCAGACACATTGGCCTGTAATTCTACTTTTTAGTGGGCTCTTTGTCTTGTTTTGGAATCAAGGTAATTCTGGCCTCATATAATGAGTTTGGAAGCTTTCCTTCCATTTCTATTTTTGGGAACAATTTGAGAATAATAGGTATTAACTCTTCTTTAAATGTCTGGTAGAATTCCCCTGAAAAGCCTTCTGACCCAAAACTCTTGTTTATTGGGAGGTTTTTGATTACTGATTCAGTAAGTTTACTGGGTCTGTTCAAATTTTCTATTCCTTTCGGTTTCAGTTCTGGTAGTTTGTGAGTCAACGAAGTATTCTTAATATGGTTTTCTAAGAAGTTTGATTCTTCTTAACAAAACACACGGTTTGATTAATCATGTTTAATTAAATAGCCCTTTATTATTTACTTACTTCAGTTTCTTATGTTGGTTGTAATTATTTCTGTATTCTTGGATGCCAAAATCAAAGGTCTCATGAAGGGGGAATTGAAGCTGCTGAAATGTAGGAAAACTGCTTTCAATGTGCCATTCCTCTATGGTAATAGATAGATATAGATATAGATATAGATATAGATATAGATATAGATATAGGTATAGATAGATATAGATAGATGTGTGTGTGTGTGTGTGTGTGTGTGTATTCTGTGGGAACCTCCATTTAAACATCAATTCATAAAGTAAAATGTTTGTGAAGTTTGCATAACTGATTTAGCTCACAACTTAAAACTTTACACTTTTAAGAAGTTAAACAATGGATATTCACATATGAACATCTGGAATCATTCACTTTGAATACCCAAGCCTTTATAAAAAGACTGTGCCAACCATACTACATTATGATTGTATTATTGGAGCCTTTGTATTATGATAAGTAGTTGATGCTGGGACAGGAAAATGTGGATCTAGGGTTGCATGAGGCTGTGCTTCCTCCTCTGGGAACTTGGAGGATCAGAGGCATTTCCTTTCAATGGGCTGTGCTCTCACAGGAGGGAAAAACTGCACGTGTCCAGGAGAAAGCAGGTGTGGATCACACACCTCACCAAGCATCCACTTTCCAAAGGTTTGCAAAACAATGGCAAACACTAGTACTATAATAAATGGCCATTTCCTTGAGTACTTCTATCAGGATGACACTGTGGGTCTTCAACCTCAAGGGGAACCACAAGGAAGCAGAAGTGAGACATCAGGAGATGTCATCAATAGAGGAAGTTGTGCCCATTAAAACAGAGATAGCAGCAGTGGCACTGTGATGGCAAGGCATGAATGCAGAGAAGAAGGGTTGATGGGGTAATGTAATGCATGTAATGCAGTGACCAGGGAAATTTCCAGACATTATTGGTGGGAGCAGGGGAGAGGGAAAGTGGAGAGGAGTGGTAAATTATTTAAAAAGAGCTAATTTTGATCATCAAGACAATAAGTATATAAGCTATACTTTAAAGAATAGGAACATTTTAAGGATTCTGTTCATGACATCCTGTTGCATGAAGAGCTTGTGAAATTTCATCTCAGATATCTTAATTTCCTATTAATGGATGACAGAAACACCTTGGAGATATCTTGAGTTCAATTTCAGACCACCACAATAAAGCAAATATCATAATAAAATGAGTCAAGTGAAATTTTTGGCTCTCCAGTGCATATAAAAGGTATGTTTACACTATACTAGTCTATTTAATGTACAGTAATGTTGTGTCTAAAAAACACAATGTGCATACGTTCATTAAAAAATTCTTTATTGCTAAAAAATGCTAACCATCATCTGAGCTTTCAGTGAATCACAATCACTGATCACAAATTACTATAACAAATATACTGGCGATGAAAAAAGTTCAAAATGCTCTGAGAATTACGAAAATGTGACAGATACATGAAGTGAGAAAATGCTGGAAAACTTGCTTAAGACAGGGTTGCCACAGACTTATTTTATAAATAACACAGTATCTGTTAAGTGAAGCTCAATAAACTGAGATATTCTTGTATTAGCAAGCTTTCATTGTATTTGTTCCTTGTTTAGTAAATGTGACCTCATTCTCAAAGGCCTTACTAACATACATGACCATATCAAGGTAGCAAAAATATTTAGGTTTTCTATTTGTTCAAAAATTTACATGCTGTGTCAGGATAAAAAATAATTTTATATTCACAATAATTATATAAATAAATGCTAATTATATAATTATTATTATATGATGAGTTGCACATCCCATTCCTTATGTTAGAGATGAGAGAAGTGTCTATTACAAGTGAATTTCTGTTTACATAAGAGGTAATAATTGAAGAATCAATATTCTGTATATTTTAGTCTAGTGATCCTTTTGCATTTTGCCCAAACAATTCTACTTTACTGCGATTAAATACAATTAATTGAATTAAGTAAATTTCCTATGTAAGTTTCTTTGCCATCATGACAACATAAGGATTGTTTTTAACATGAAAGCTTCACTCCCAATCAAGTAGTTTCTCTTTGTTACCTCTTTGGGTTAGATTCCTTTTATTTTCTTTTTAATTTTTTTTAATTTTATTTTTTATGTTTTTAAATTTACATCTAAATTAGTTAGTATATAGTGCAACAATGATTTTAGGAGTAGATTCCTTAGTTCCCCTTACCCATTTAGCCCATCCCGCCTCCCACAACCACTCCAGTAACCCTCAGTTTATTCTCCATATTTATGAGTCTCTTCTATTTTGTTCCCCTCCCTGTTTTTATATTATTTTTGTTTCCCTTCCCTTATGTTCATCTGTTTTGTCTCTTAAAGTACTCATATGAGTGAAGTCATATGATTTGTGTCTTTCTCTGACTAATTTCACTTACATAATACCCTCCAGTTCCATCCACGTAGTTGCAAATGGCAAGATTTCATTATTTTTGGTTGCCGAGTAATACTCCATTGTATATATATACCACATCTTCTTTATCCATTCATCCATCGATGGACGTTTGGGCTTCTTTCATACTTTGGCTATTGTTGATAGTGCTGCTATAAACATGGGGGTGCATGTTTCTCTTCAAAACAGCACACCTGTATCTCGTGGATAAATGCCTAGTAGTGCAATTGCTGGGTCGTAGGGTAGTTCTATTTTTAGTGTTTTGAGGAACCTCCATACTGTTTTTCCAGAGCGGCTGCACCAGCTTGCATTCCCACCAGCAATGCAAAACAGATCCTCTTTCTCCGCATCCTTGCCAACATCTGTTGTTGCCTGAGTTGTTAATGTTAGCCATTCTGAGAGGTGGAAGGTGGTATCTCATTGTGGTTTTGATTTGTATTTCCCTGATGATGAGTGATGTTGAGCATTTTTTCATGTGTCGGTTGGCCATCTGGATGTCTTCTTTGGAAAAGTGTCTATTCATGTCTTTTACCCATTTGTTCACTGGATTATTTGTTTTTTGGGTGTTGACTTTGATAAGTTCTTTATAGATTTTGGATACTAATCCTTTATCTGATACATCATCTGCAAAATCTTCTCCCATTCTCTCATTTGCCTTTAGTTTTGCTGATTATTTACTTTGTTGTGCAGAAGCTTTTTACTTTGATGAGGTCCCAGTAGTTCATTTTTTCTTTTGTTTCCCTTGCTTCCAGAGACATGTTGAGTAAGAAGTTGCTATGGCCAAGATCAAAGAGGTTTTTGTCTGCTTTCTCCTTGAGGAATTTGATGGCTTCCTGTGTTACATTGAGGTCTTTCATCCATTTTGAGTTTATTTTTGTGTATGGTGTAAGAACGTGGTCCAGGTTCATTCTTCTGCATGTCACTGTCCAGTTTTCCCAGCACCACTTGCTGAAGAGACTGTCTTTACTCCATTGGATATTCTTCCTTGCTTTGTCAAAGATTAGTTGGCCATCCGTTTGTGGGTCCATTTCTAGGTTTCTCTATTGTGTTCCATTGATTTGAGTGTCTGTTCTTGTGCCAGTACCATAGTGTCTTGATGATTACAGCTTTGTAGTATAGCTTGAAGTCCAGGATTGTGATACCTCCTGCTTTGTTTTTCTTTTTCAAGATCACTTTGGCTATTCAGGGTCTTTTCTGGTTCTATACAAATTTTAGGATTGTTTGTTCTAGCTCTGTGATGAATGCTGGTGTTACTTTGATAGGGATTGCATTGAATATGTACATTGCTTTGGGTAGTATCGACATTTTAGCAATATTTGTTCTTCTTATCCAGGAGCATGGAATCCTTTTCCATTTTTTTTTTGTCTTCTTCAATTTCTTTCATAAGCATTCTATAGTTTTCAGTGTGTAGATTTTTCAACTCTTTGGTTAGATTTATTTCTAGGTATCTTATGGTTTTTGGTGCAAATGTAAATGGGATCAATTCCTTGATTTCTCTTTCTGTTGCTTCATTGTTGGTGTATAGGAATGCAACTTATTTCTGTGCATTGATTTTATATCCTGCAGCTTTGCTGAATTCATGAATCAATTCTAACAGTTTTTTGGTGGAATCTTTTGGGTTTTCCGTATAGAGTATCATGTCATCTGTGAAGAGTGAAAGTTTGACCTCCTCCTGGCCAACTTGGATGCCTTTTGTTTCTTTGTGTTGTCTGATTGCAGAGGCTAAGACTTCCAATAATATGTTGAATAACATATTAGCGAGAGCAGATATCGTTGCCTTATTCCTGACTTTAGGGGGAAAGCTGTCAGTGTTTCCCCATTGAGGTGATATTAGCGTTGGGTCGTCCATATGGCTTTTAAGATCTTGAGGTATGATCCTTCTATCCCTACTTTCTTGAGGGTTTCTATCAAGAAAGGATACTATATTTGTCAAATGTTTTCTCTGCATCTATTGAGAGGATCTTATTGTTCTTGTCCTTTCTTTAATTGATCTGATGAATCACGTTCATTGTTTTGTGGATATTGAACCAGCCCTCCATCCCAAGTGTACATCCCACTTGGTCGTGGTGAATAATTTTTTTAATGTATTGTTGGATCCGGTTGGCTAATATCTTGTTGAGGATTTTTGCTTCCATGTTCATCAGGGAATTGGTCTATAGTTCTTCTTTTTAGTGGGGTCTCTGTCTGGTTTTGGAATCAAGGTAATGCTGGCTTCATAGAAAGAGTTTGGAAGTTTTCCTTCCATTTCTAATTTTTTTTGGAACAACTTCAAGAGAATAGGTGTTAATGCTTCCTTAAATGTTTGGTAGAATTCCCCTGGAAAGCCATCTGGCCCTGGACTTTTGTTTTTTGGGAGATTTTTGATTACTAATTTGATTTCCTTACTGGTTATGGGTCTGTTCAAATTTTCTGTTTCTTCCTGTTTCAGTTTTGGTAGTATATATGTTTCTAGGAATTTGTCCATTTCTTCCAGATTGCCCATTTTATTGGCATATAATTGTTCATAATGTTCTCTTATTATTGTGTTTATTTTTGCTGTGTTGTTTGTGATCTCTCCTCTTTCATTCTTGATTTTATTTATTTGGGTCCTTTCCTTTTTCTTTTTGATCAAACTGGCTAGTGGTTTATCTATTTTGTTAATTCTTTCAAAGAACCAGCTTCTGGTTTCACTGATCTGTTCTACTGGTTTTTTGTTTTGTTTTGTTTTATTTTTGTTTTTTGTTTTTTTTGTTTTTGTTTTTGTTTTTTGTTTTGTGTGTGTGTGTGTGTGTGTGTGTGTGTGTTTTGCTTTAAATAGCATTAATTTCCACTCTAATCCTTATTATTTCCTGTCTTCTTCTGGTTTCGGGTTTTATTTGCTGTTCTTTTCCCAGCTCCTTAAGGGGTAAGGTTAGGTTGTGCATCTGAGATCTTTCTTCCTTCTTTAGGAAGGCCTGGATTGCTATACTTTCCTCTTATGACCCCTTTTGTTGTGTCCCAGAGGTTTTGGGTTGTGGTGCTATCATTTTCATTGACTTCCATATACTTTTTAATGCCCTCTTTAACTGCTTGGTTAGCCCATCCATTCTTTAGTAGTATGTTATTCAGTCTACAAGTATTTCTTACCTTTCCAAATTTTTTCTTGTAGTTGATTTCGAGTTTCATAGCCTTGTGGTCTGAACATACACATGGTATAATCTCAGTCTTTTTGTACTTACTTAGGGCTGATTTGTGTCCCAGTATATGGTCTATTCTGGAGAACGTTCCATGTGCACTGGAGAAGAATGTATATTCTGCTGCTTTAGTATGAAATGTTCTGAATGTATCTGTTGAGTCCATCTGGTCTGGTGTGTCATTCAAAGCCATTGTTTCCTTGTTGATTTTCTGATTAGATGATCTGCCCATTGCTGTGAGTGGGGTGTTGAAGTCTCCTACTATTATGGTTTTACTATCGATGACTTTCTTTATGTTTGTGATTAATTGATTTATATATTTGGGTTCTCGCACATTTGGCACATAAGTGTTTACAATTGTTAGGTCTTCTTGAGAAAAAGACCCCTTTATTTTGATATAATGCCATTCTACATCTCTTGATACAGTCTTTATTTTAAAGTCTAGATTGTCTGATATAAGTATGGCTATTCCGGATTTCTTTTGTTGACCATTAGCATGATAGATGGTTCTCCATCCCCATATTTTCAATCCAAAGATGTCTTTAGGTCTAAAGTAGGTCTCTTGTAAACAGCATATATATGCTGGTTTTGGATTATTGTGTCCATTGACGTTTAGAGTGTGTACTGAAAGATATGAATTTATTGCAACTATAATGCTTGTAGAGTTGGGAGTTTCTGGTGGTGTTCTCTGGTCCTTTCTAATCTTTGTTGCATTTCTCCCCTCAGAAATTCCCCCTATAAATTCTTGCAGGGCTGGTTTAGTGGTCACAAACTCCTTTAATTTTTGTTTGGGAAACTTTTTATCTCTCCTTCTATTTTGAATGACAGCCTTGCTGGATAAAGAATTCTTGGCTGCATATTTTTCTGATTCAGCACATTGAATATATCCTGCCACTCCTTTCTGGCCTTCCAAGTTTCTGTGGATAAGTCTGCTGCAAATCGGATCTGTCTTCCCTTGTAGGTTAGGGACTTTTTTTCTTGCTACTTTCATGATTCTCTCCTTGCCTAAGTATTCTGTGAATTTGACTGATATGCCTTGTTGATGGTCGGTTTTTGTGGAATCTAATGGGAGTCTTCTGTGCTTCCTAGATTTGGATGTCTGTGTCTTTCCCCAGGTTAGGAAAGTTATCTGCTATGATTTGCTCACATAACCCTTCTACCCCTATTTCTCTCTCTTCCTCCTCTGGGACCCCTATGCTCTTGATGTTGTTCCTTTTTAACGAGTCACTGATTTCTCTAATTCTTAAATAGTGCTCTTTTGCCTTAATCTCCCTCTTTTTTTCTGCTTCTTTATTCTCTATAAGTTTGTCCTCTATATTGCTGATTCTCTGTTCTGCCTCATCCATCCTTGCTGCCGCTGCATCCATCAGTGATTGCAGCTCAGTTATAGCATTTTTTATTTCATTCTGGCTATTTTTTACTTTTTTTTTATCTCTGCAGAAAGGGATTGTAATCTATTTTTGACTCCAGCTAGTATTCTTATTATCGTGATTCTAAATTTTGGTTCAGACATCTTGCTGTGTCTGTGTTGGTTAAATCCCTGGCTGTCGTTTCTTCGTGCTCTTTCTTTTGGGGTGAATTCCTTCGTTTTGTAATTTTGAAAGGAGAAAATGAATTAATGAGGTAAAAAATTAAAATTAAAAAAATCAAAATTAAAAAATTATTAAAATTAAAAAATAAAAAACTCACACACACAAAAAAAATCGAACAAATGATGCTAGATCCTAGGTGTGTTTTGGTTTGGGTGTTGAAAGTGGTTTGACAGATTAGGGGAAAAAGGTGGGGGGGGAAGAAATCGCTTGAGAATTTGAAATAATGAATACGCTAATGTAGACTAAAATGAGATGATGGGAGTAAAATAGAATTTGAAAAAATTTACACAAAAGTAAAGAATATAATAAAAAAATAAAAAATATATTTTAATAAAAATTAAAAATAAAAATGAATTTTTTCTCTTTCCGTGTTCAAGAAAAAGAAAATAAATGAAATAGAAAAAAAGGAAATCGTTTGAAAATTTGAAAAAGTGAAAACACTGTAGCAGAATAAAATAAAATGATGGAAGTAAAATAGAATTTGAAAAGATTTACATAAAAGCAAAAAGTATAGTAAAAAAATTAAAGAAAAATATTTTTAACAGAAGTTGGAAGTAAAAATGAAGTTTTTCTATTTCTGCATTCAAGGAAAAGAAAAGAAACGAAAAAGAGAAAAAAGAAAAAGAAAAAGTAAAAGGATGTCATTTGAAAATTTGAAAAAGTGAATACACTGAAGTAGACTAAAATAAATAATGGAAGTAAAATAGAATTTGAAAAAATTAACACAAAAGTAAGAAATACAGCAAAAAACTAAAGAAAAATATTTTTAATAAATATTGAAAATAAAAATGAAGTTTCTGTATTCAAGAAAAAGAAAAGAAGTGAAAAAAAATTGAATAGATGGACATGCTAACAGATTGAAATAGGACTGAAATTACTTCATTTTCCTGTAGAAGTCAATGAAGTGCTTTATAGTCCATAAACTAAGTAGGTGATGAGACTTGTGTTGTTGAAGTGTGAGGTTGGCCCAGTTGGGGGGCTCAGTGTAACTGCTCCGCTCTCCACTAGATGGTGCTGCTAGCCTATTGGGGTGTAGTGTTGTGGTGTCCGTAGGTGTGTATGCGCATGCGTGGGAGCGGTGAAAATGGAGCCACCCAGCTACCCAGTCTGTTCTCCCAGATCAGCAATTGCACACCTGTCCTCTGTCTTCAGCTTTCCTCCACTCCCCGCTTTTTCACTCTCCGTGACCAGACCCCAGGCAGTATCTCTTTCCTGAGTTTTATCTCAGATGCAGCTGTTTTCCCCAGCCCCTTACTTCTTTTTTCTTAAATTTTTTTTAATGTTTATTTATTTTGGGGAGAGAGAGAGAGAGACAGAGTGTGTGCATGGGCAGGGCAGAGAGAGGAGATACAGAATCTGAAGCAGGCTCCAGGCTCTGAGCTGTCAGCACAGAGCCCAACATGGGGTTTGAACTCACAAACTGTGAGATCATGACCTGAGTGGAAGGCGGATGTCTAACCAACTGAGCCCCCCAGTGCCCCCACCCCCAGCCCCTTACTTCTGAAAGACTGCAGCTTTGACCTATTCTGCCCCTCTGTGGGAGGGTCTTCCCAAGAAATGGCTGAATGTCGGCGGCACCTCAGAACGCTTGCCGGACCCTGCTGCTGCCGGTGCCCAGAGACTGCGGCCAGGTGCCAGCCTGCCACAGAAAAAGTTCGCGAGATAGTGTAGCAGCAGCGTTTCAGGGATTATGAAAATCACAACACACATCTGTCACCAGGCGTCACCCTTAAGGACCTTGTTCCAGCACCAGCGAATGTGGCCGTTTTTTGTGGTCTTCTGGCACCACGTGGCTTCAACAGTCTCTACCAAATGTCCTTCCAGCAGTGGAACTGCTTTTCCCCGTGTGGCCCAAGAACCTCCTGGACCCCACTCTGTTCCTGGGGATTCACTCTTCCTACCAGAGCACTGCCAGGTATTGAGCTGCAGAGTTGCAGACTTTGCGCTCCTCTTGTTTACAGTCTTAATGGAATTTAAACCCTCTCCTTTCTCCTTTCTCCCTTTTTAGTTTAATCCTTACAGCTGGTTCCAATTTTCCACTTTCTCTCCAGCTGCTTTTGGGGAGGGGTTCTTTTCCCATAGTCTCCCCATCCCCCTAGTCTCCGTCTTCTCTCCACTCGCTAAAGCACCTCCCTTCCTGTGCCTTTTTGCTCCCCAAGTTTACTTCTCTGTGCTGAGTACCTGCTGAATTGTGTGGTTCCGGTTGTGCAGATTGTTGTGTTAATCCTCCAATCAGTTTTCTAGGTGTGTAGGATGGTTTAGTGTTAGTCTGGCTGTATTTCATGGATGAGAGACACACAAAAACCTTCCATGCTGTTCCGCCATCTTGGCTCCTCCCAACCCTTTGACACAACACTTTAAGTGTCTACTGAAAATATATTTCTTTCTTCTGATATGGTGGATTCACACTTTGATTCAATATTCGAATTGTATGTGAAGAGAGTTGGATTTGATTAGAGTTGTAGTTGAGGCTAGGTACTGATAGAAGGGAAAGGATTTATGCAAAGAATGATCAAAATGATTGATACAAGCATCAAATCAAGGAACTGATGAGTGTTATGACTGGGAGGACTGTAAATAACTGCTACCCAGTAGGGTAGTGAGTGGGTGGTATACAATCTTAATGGATTTTAAACCCCCTCCCTTCTACTTTCTCCCTTTTTAGTTTAGTCCTTGCAGCTGTTTCTAATTTTCCACTTTCTCTCCAGCTGCTTTTGGGGAGGGGTGCTTTTCCTGTATATCCCCCCCCATCTCTGTCCTCTCTCCCTTCCCATGGCTTCTAGCTCCCCTAGTTCCCCTCTCCACGCTAGCTACCTGCTGAATTCTGTGGTTCAGCTTGTGCAGATTGTTGTTTTCATCCTCCAATCAGTTTTTTTAGGTGTGCATGATGGTTCAGTGTTGGTCTGGCTGTATTTCATGGATGTGAGACACACAAAAAACTTCCACACTGTTCTGCCATCGTGGCTCCTCCCTCTCAGGTTAGATTCCTTTTATTATGTTCAAAGTTAAGCTTTGTCAAAAAGCCTGAAAACATTACATGATCATTGCATGTCCTGTAAATAGGATTGTGCTCTGGAGTCACTTCCAAAATTTTAACAGGGTCTTAAATATCTGAAACCTCTCATAAATGATTTGGGTAGATGCCTCTTCTCCCTCCAACATTCCCAAATCTCAACTCCCTGATTTTTTCATCTCCAGTCCTCAGGAAATAGAAATAGATTACTGTTGCTTAGACTGATTGGCAAACATGGGAGCCAGTTCAATAGATAATTTGACCTGTTTTCTAACTTCAGAAAGTATGGCTCTAGACCAACCTTATTAAATCATTTAAATTATTGTTTTTGACAGCCATCTCACAAAATTACATTAGTTTAAACATTGGATATAATTTAGGAAAGTTTTTCATGACAGATTATTTTTCAGGAAAAACATTTGTTTTTTGTTTGTTTGTTTCAGAGAAAAATTCTTATTTCTTAAGGTTGGCTCTTTTATGGGTAATGTTTATTTTATTTACCTGCCATTATACATATTCTAAAATTAATTCTTCCATACTTTATTTTTGTAGAACTTTGAGGGCCTTAATCATTCATGCTCTATATCCTAGAGCAGAGGAAGAACAGCCTTCAAAGGGAGGTATTGGTCCAATCTGTAGGAATATCTGCAGTCTTCTTTATGAAGATAGTTGTCTATTTTTTTTAAACATTTTTTAATGTTTATTTTTGAGAGAGAGAGAGAGAGAGAGCGAGAGCGAGAGCGAGAGCGAGAGAGAGAGAGAGAGAGAAACAGGGCACAAGCAGGGGAGGCGCAGAGAGAGGGAGACCCAGAATCCAAAGCAGACTGCAGACTCCAAGCTGTCAGAACAGAGCCCCATGTGGGGCGCCAACTCACAAACCACATGATCATGACCTAAGCTGAAGTGGAAGCTTAAATGGCTCAGCTACACAGGTGCCCTGATAGTTGTCCATTCTTTCAAGACTGTCATACGAGTGACCAAAACTTTAAGAGGATATGAAACTTACTGCTCTCTGCCTTGGTTTTTAAAGTAGTTTTGCTTCACTTTAGAGTTAATCAGATTAATATGTTTCCAGGAAATATAAACTCAAGCTGTTCAGTTAATTGAAATAAGTTTTGTATGTAAATAAAAACAAACTATATATAATCCTACCTATAAAACAAGAGATGGTCCAGAGATTTTTTATTTACTGTGATTTTCGCTGTTATCATTTAAAGCACCCCATCCTCTATTTCTAGTAATATTCCAACTTTAGAGATAAATAGGTTACTGTAAAATTAGTTCTCATTCAATTATTTAAAAAATATTATAGTCCAACTTATTGTATTAATTTTTTAAATGTGTGAGTAAATGAGGATATATATATATATATATATATATATATATATATACACACACACACATATATATGTATATATATGTTCATATACATATACAGAAAGAAAACAAAACATGTTTCTTAGGCTTTTAGTTATTATTCGTGGGAAGGGGTAGTCTCCCTCAACAATGTGACTATTTCCCCTCCAAGGAAGTTATATCAATATAGCAGGACAGAAACGCTCTAATTACCTCTGCCAAGGACACTGTCAGATTGCCTTTTTCTGGTGTTCTGATATTACACTCATCAAGAAATCTTCATATTTTAATTTGACTACCCATGTAGCTTTTCCATTGGGAGAGAATATGCTAACCATTAAATGTAGATATTTAGTCTACTTGAAAGAGGGTTTTTGTTTAATTATAAATGAATAAATTGTAATTCCAATTTTATACATCAGTCCTTTGAGCTTGCTTAGCTTGAATCTATCCCAGAGACACTGATTAATTCTCAGTACTTGATAAAACAGAATT
The DNA here is from genome assembly GCF_018350175.1 of Felis catus. Lineage (NCBI taxonomy): Eukaryota > Metazoa > Chordata > Mammalia > Carnivora > Felidae > Felis > Felis catus. The sequence continues at coordinate 69,215,132 of NC_058372.1, read as the reverse complement.
TCTGGTCATTCACAATTGAGAATGAGATCTTGGAAATAATGATTCAACTGAGGTGTTCCTTTGAAGGGCCCTTTCCAGATATTAAAAGACTGAATTATATTAGTGATGGAGAGGGTGGCAAATAATGTACATAGTGAAAAAATACTTGGGATTTAAAATCAATGCACCTCTATCTGGTATTTTATATACCCCTACACTTTAATGTAGTTGATAGGGAAAGGCATAAAAATATGGCAATCCCTGTAAAACTATGACATAAAAGCTACAGATCAGTAAAACAGCCAAATCTTCTAACAATGCAATACTGTTCCACCTTTCTTGCAAATTGGCAGGGGTGACCATGTACACTGTGCTGATGCCACAGTGTGATCACTAGGGGCCAGTGCTTAACAGGAAGGTGTTTCATGAAGGAAAGGCCAACATGGACCTAACCAGATGCTAGTTCTAGGCCTGCCAGAGGAACAGAGAGAGGGAAAATGCCAAAGCTGAGCTTTTGAGGGATGAGTTTGAGAATGACAATAGATGAGAAAGGTTAGAATTTGAACAAACAACCAGTATCATAAAGCTGAGTGAAAGGCATTACTGCAATCTAGAGTGGATTAGGAAGGATTCGTGAACCTCATGCACTGTATTTTCTCATCAGGCTTCCATAGAAACTATGACTTTCTAATCTGTGCAAATGTATTTAGTCACGAGCCACTTGTGGCATCACATACCTGATGGTTAATTTTATGTGTCAGCTTGACTGGGCAATGAAGTGCTTAGACATTTGGCTAAACGTTATTCTAGGTGTGTCTATAAGGGTGTTTGGGAATGAGATTAACATCTGAATTGGTAGACTAATTAAATTTGATTTCTCTCTTTAATTTAGGTGGGCCACATTCAATCAGCTGAGGGCTTGAATAGAACAAAATGTCTGAGTGAATGGACTTGATCACTGGCACTTGGAGTATTGGTCTTTCCTGGCCTTCTGACTTATACTGGAACTACACATTGGCTCTCCTGGGTCTCTAGCCTGCCAATGTGTGTGTGTGTGTGTGTGTGTGTGTGTGTGTGTGTGTATGCATATATTATTACATGTTACATACATTCACATTCTGTTGGGCCAGTTTCTCAGGTGAACACTGAGAAATACAGATATTGGTATCAAGAAGTTGGATGGTGCTGTAATAAATACTTAAACATGTGGAAGTAGCTTTGGAAATGGGCAATAAGTAGAGACTAGAAAAGCTCTGAGGGAAATGTTAGAAATACGGACATTCTAGTAAGGTTTCAGATGAAAATGAAGAATATGTCATTAGAAATTGGAGGAAAGACGATCCTTGATGTAATGTGGTAAAAACTTGGCTGACTGTCTTCTAGTATTTTAATTGAAGGTAGAGATTGTGAGAGATGCAGTAATTTGATTTCTAAGCAAAGTGTTAAAGAAACAGCTTGGTTCCTGCTGACTGTTTATAGTAAAATGCAAGATGATAGATATGGATTGAAGAAAGACTTGCTAAGCAAAAAGGAACAATAACTCAAAGACTTGGAAAATTCTGAACCTATCTATACTATAAAAAGTGAGAAAGCATGTTTTGAACAGAACATCAAGAGTGTGGCTAGATTATCACTTGAGAAAGAGTTCATGGGATTATATGAACAGAAATAGTATCTATTTAAACTGAAGGAAATTGAGACTGGACAGAAAGAAAAAAGGTCAACAAACTTGGATTTGACAGGATAGGATGATAGAGCTATTCACCCATGAGCATGTGCAATTCTTCAAGAAGGGAACGTGATCTTAAAGATGAATTAGAGATCATCATGTCCACTGCATCAGTTTCAACAGGCTCAGTGGCCACCCCCTGAAGTCTTAGAGGTGGCACTACCCTGTAGAGCTGTGGTGCTGGGATTTTCAGGCAGAGACTTGGGGGTGTTGCTTCTACCCCAGTGGATCCGGAAGGCAAGACATTGAGCCAAAGAAGATTATTCTTAAGCTTTAAAATCTAGTGGAATTTGCTTTGCTAGATTCTGGACTTGCTTGGGACCTGTCACTATTTCTTCCTTCTGATTTTTCCCTTTTGGAAAGGGATGCCTATCCTATATCTGTCCTGCCATTGTATTTTGGAAGCACATAACTTATATGATTTCACATGTTCATTCATAGCTGAAGAGGGATTTTGTCTCAGGAAAAAGTGCACCTTGGGTCTCACTAATATCTGATTTAGATGTTATGGAGATAAGATTTTGGACTTTAAATTTTAGAGTTGATGCTAGAATAAATTAAAACACTTGGGGCTATTGGAATGGAATGAATGTATTTTGCATGTGAAAAAGACATGAATTTGGGGGAGCCAGGGGTGGAATTCTATGGAGAGAATTGTGTTTCCTCAAAATTCATATGTTGAAGCCCTAACTCTCAATTTGGGATTAATGACTTTATAAGGAGAGACTCCAGAGAACTTGCACACACACACTCTCTCTCTCTTTGTGCCATATGAGGACACACTGAGAGGGCTACAATCTATAAGACAGGAAAGGAGTCCTCACCAGACTCAACAATACTGAAATCCTGATTTTGGACCTGCAACCTCCAGAACTGTGGGAAAATAAATTCCTGTTTTTAAGCTACCCAGTATATGGTATTTTGTTATGGCAGCCTGATATAAGTATAAGACAAGGTGACATTGTCCAGTGGTGGCTTTAGCAGACAATACTAAAACTCAGAAGAGAGAACTGCATATCAAAAAGAGGACTGAGTGAAGTAATGAGGGAAGCAGAATTCTAATGATATTTCAGTACTCACCTAGTCAGAAAAGAGAGATGAGAGTTGAAATAAGCAGAATGTGTAGGTTGATTGAATGAGATGTATGAGGAAAAAAGAATGAAAGATGAGTGTAAGGATATTAGCTTACATGACCAGTTACAATTATCTATGATAGAAAATACAATTAGGGAAGGTTTAGGAGTGATATATGACTCATTCAGTTATAAGCATGTTGAGTTTGAGATACTCAGGGATTTGGTAGGTGACATACACAGAACAGAGCTTGGGATCTGAGGCTCAGAGGAGAGGTCTGGATAGATATATGAGTTTGAGAATCAGATCAGGTACTAGGACAGGGACTATGAAAGTAGAAAGGGTGAAAGTATATATAAAGTACAAACACAAGGAAATATTAAGAACATTTAATATTCAGATACAAGGCAAATACAAGGCATTTTTTATTTATCTGATCTAAATTTTGTGGTGCGAATTTTTTAAGTGAATGAAGTGGAAAATGGTGATTCACAGGTGGTGATATTTTTCAATCTTTGAAAGCATCTGCTATTCAAGATGGCATCATGAGGTGAGAAAGACAACTTTTATTGTGAAAATTAGTGGAGTGGTAATTTGGTTTCTATATTACAACAGATATGACTTTAGAACTGAATGCTGGAATTAAATTAGCTTAAATACATGTGAATTTGTATATTGTCTTTTGTAAAATAATTGGCCAAAATTTGTTAAGATAAATGAAAAATAACTCCATATAAATTGAAATTTCACTTTATCATGTTCTGAAATAAATATTATGTGTTGAAAAAGTAACAAAAGTACTGTGCTATCATAGCTAATTAAAGATATACTGTTCTTTCACAGTTTTGAGCCTTAGATATTTTTTTCCTTCATCCTGAATGTTCTCCCTCCACATTTTATCTTAGTGAACTACCCAATCATCAACATGCAATTAAGTTTATATCCTTGAGAAAGCTTTGTCTTGGCCCTGTCATATTTTGTCTCACTTATCTATGATTTTGTAGAGCATTTTAAAAATCTATTACCTAATTAATAATATTTTACTATAATTATTATTTCTTACAATTGTGGATTGCATTTGTTTACTTTTAATAGAGTATTATTTATTTTTCTTTATTATTGACATAGATACAGAGGACTGAACTAATAATGGTCTTTGGTATGCCACCATCATTTTCCTAGCCCGTTCTATGAACTCAACCATAGACAACATTCTCAGATATCTGTGACACAGTTTTTCTTTATATTGTCATTGAAAAATATAGACAGTATAAAAATACATGTTGAAAATGTTTCTTCCTCTTTTCTCTAAGCACTATATATATATATATATATATATATATATATATAGTCCACTTTTTCCGTATTTTATATATTTATGTCCACTTTGTAAGGCATATGTGAAATCTGCTGCTTTTAAGAACTCCATAGTATTTATGGTGTGCCTCCTACACATTTTGGTTTTTTTTTTTATTTTATTTATTTTTTATTTTTTTATATTTTTTAATATGAAATTTATTGTCAAATTGGTTTCCAAACAACACCCAGTGCTCATCCCAACAGGGCCCTCCTCAATACCCATCACCCACCCTCCTCTCCCTCCCACCCCCCATCAACCCTCAGTTTGTTCTGTTTTTAAGGGTCTCTTATGGTTTGGCTCCCTCCCTCTCTAACTTTTTTTTTCCCTCCTTTTCCCCTATAGTCTTCTGTTAAGTTTCTCAGGATCCACATAAGAGTGAAAGCATCCGGTATTTGTCTTTCTCTGTATGACTTATTTCACTTAGCAAACACTCTCCAGTTCCTTCCACATTGCTACAAAAGGCCATATTTCATTCTTTCTCATTGCCATGTAGTATTCCATTGTGTGTATAAACCACAATTTCTTTATCCATTCATCAATTGATGGACATTTAGGCTCTTTTCATAATTTGGCTATTGTTGAAAGTGCTGCTATAAACATTGGGGGACATGTGCCCCTATGCATCAGCACTCCTGTATCCCTTGGGTAAATTCCTAGCAGTGCTATTGCTGGCTCAGCAATTTTAATTTTTATTATTTTTTTTAATTTTTAATTTTTAATTTTTAATTTTTAATTTTTTGAGGAACCTCCACACTGTTTCCAGAGCGGCTGCACCAGTTTGCATTCCCACCAACAGTGCAGCATTACCTCCAGCTTGGGGTTAACACAAAAATGGCTACAAAGTAGTACCTCCTAAAATGTGGCTTCACTTTGTATAGTTTCAGTTAACTATGGTCAACTGCTTCTGGAAGCAGATGATCCTCCTTCTGAGGTATCATCAGAAAGTCAATAGTAGCCTAATGCTTTATCATAGTGCCTAAATCATTCGCCTCACTTCGTCTCATCATGTATGAATTTTATCATTGCACATCATCACAAGAAGAAGAGGCATGAGGACAGTACGATAAAACATTTTGAGACACAGAGAGACACATTCACATAACCTTTATTACAGTATATTGTTTTAATTGTTTTTACTTTGGGGCACCTGGGTGGCTCAGTCAGTTGAGCACCTGATTTCGGCTCAGGTCATGATCTCACAGTTCGTGGGTTTGAGCCCCCTGTCAGGCTCTGTGCTGAGAGCTCAGAGCCTAGAGTCTGTTCAGATTCTGTGTCTCCCTCTGTCTCTGTTCCTCCCCCACTCACACTCTGTCTCTCTCTCTCTGTCTCAAAAATAAATAAACATTTAAAAAATTAATTGTTTTTCCTTTATCATTAGTTATTGTTGTTAATATCTTACTTTTCCTATTTATAAATTAAACTTTATCAGAGGTTTGTATGTATAGGAAAAAAACAGTTTATATAAGGTTCAGTACTATCTGCTGTCTTAGGCAATGACTGAGAATCTTAAAACATATCTCCCCAGATAAGGGAAGGCTATTGTATTTTCTTAAATATATCCTCTTATAGATATGATTGAAATGTTTTTTAACAGTTGGATTACTAGGTCTTAGAATATATGTAATTTTCATGTGAATAACTATTAGAACATTCTTAAGAGTAACAATGGGAATGAGAGATATTTTATATCACCACATCTCTACCAAATATATATCAAACACATGAGTGTAAATAGATAATTCATTATCTTAGTTCTACATTTCTAAGCAGTGAATTTGATGATCTCTTCATTTACTAATTGGACCTTTTGACTACCTCTTGTGAAAATTCATATTCTTTGTTGATTTAGTCTGGAATTTTGTTTCTCTTTCTGGTTGATTTGTAAGTATTCCGGTATATGTTACAAGCTATTTCTTTGTTGGCTTTGGACACATATGTGTTTATTCTAAATATGTCCCCAATCTGTTAACTTGCTCATAGTGTTCTTCATTGAAGAAGAGATTATTAACTTTATGTAATTAAATACTTAAATATTTTACATTATATAAGCGTATAAATTAAAGAATATATTCACTAAAAAGAGTCCAGCCAGATTTATGATTAAGACTTCCTTAATAATTTGTGATACTTGAAATGTTCATATTATGAATTTTGGAAATGTTTCTGTAGAAGAGTACAGATTTTCTCTTTATTAATTTGGAAGCTCTTTTATATTATTTAATAGAGTTTCATATTATAGTCTATGGGTTTTTTGTATATTTTTTCTTAATTCTTAGGCACTTCATTTATTTTTACTACTATTAAAAATTGTATCTTGCTCTTGGATATATTGCCTATTTGTTATTGCCTGTGTACAGAAACACTATTTATTTTTATATGTTGATCTTGATCCAGGAGATATACTGACCTTAATTCCCATCTGTTATTAATGCTGTTGGCTTTCTTTTTTTTTTTTAATATATGAAATTTATCGTCAAATTGGTTTCCATACAACACCCAGTGCTCATCCCAAAAGATGCCCTCTTCAATACCCATCACCTACCCTCCCCTCCCTCCCACCCCCCATCAACCCTCGGTTTGTTCTCAGTTTTTAAGAGTCTCTTATGCTTTGGCTCTCTCCCACTCTAACCTCTTGATGCTGTTGGCTTTCAAAGTAGATTATCTTATCACCTTTAAATAATAGTTTATGTCTTCATTTTAAAAACATATAAATCTTATTTGTCTTTTCCTACAGTATATTTCCAGGCCCTCAGTACTCTGTTAAACAATAAAAGTTATAATAGGTATCCTTATCTTGCTGGGTAAGGGACAGTATCTAAATATTGTTTTTTTTTTATTTTTAACATTTATTTATTTTTGAGAGACAGAGAGAGACAGAGCACAAGCAGGGGAGGGACAGAGAGAGAGAGAGAGAGGGAGACACAGAATCCTCAGCAGGTTCCAGGCTCTGAGCTGTCAGCACAGAGCCCGATGTGGGGCTTGAACTCATGAACCATGAGATTATAACCTGAGCCGAAGTCAGATGCTTAACTGACTGAGCCACCCAGGCACCCCTAAATATATTTTTTAAGTAAAACATTTGCTGTAAGTTTTTGACTAGAAATTTTCCAGGTTAAGGAAATTCCCTTATGTTTATAATCTTTTTTTTTTCTCTTTTATACTATGTGCTGATTTATATCAGATGATTTTCTGCATGTGTAATCACGAGTTTGTTACTTTTATCTGTGACCAATTACACTGATATATTTTCTGATATTCAGTCATCCTTGCATTCTTGGGATAAACAATACTTGATTATGATGTATTATACCAGATATTATAATCAGATGGCTTCAGATAGCCAGCATTTCTTTAAAATATGTGCCTTTATAATCATACATGGAAAGTACTATAATTTTTCCTTTTTTGCACTGTCTATATCCAGAATTTGAATAAAACTTCCAGTAGCCTCATAAATTGGCAGTATTTTACTATGTTTCTCTCTTTCCCTTTCCCTGTCCCCTTCTCTCTCTCTCTCTCTCGCTCTCTCTCAGTTGCTACACATAAATAGATAGAAAATATAGTTCTTCATATACAAAATACATAATATTTTGTATATCTGTATATATATAGTTTTTATATTACATATGAGTAATGGTCATTTTCTCCTAGTGTCTGTTGATTTGACTAATAAGGTTTATGCTTACTGGTATCAAAATAGGCACTGACCAATGGATTGAGCTAAATAGCGCAAAAATATGGAAACTCCAGGAGAAAAATTCTAATAACTTTCCTTCTGTTTAGCCCCACTTCTGAAACAGTTGATGTATCAACACGTGTCTGTGACTAAAGACTGATCAGTCACTGAGGAATGGTGTATATAAAATAATGTTTTGTTTACCTGAAGAAAGTCTATTTTACAGAGATAATAATAACCATAATTACTTTGGTATTTACTATGTACAAGGCTCTTTTCTGAAATTCTCTTATCACAGTCTATGAAATATTACTATTATCCCCATATTTGAGGTAGCAAATTGAGGTTAAGTGACTTGCCAGGACTATGGAGTTAGTACACTGTAAAGACTGAATTCTAACTTATGTCTGTCTGATACCAAAATTAGGTCTCTTAAACCCTCACCTGTGTAATGTCAAATAAGTTTCCCCATGCAAATCAATCTGAATAACTGGCACTAAATTCATGGCTCAGTGAGTTAAGCAGAATATCAAACACTTAAGGTTTGATAGGCGGAGAGTACAAAATTAAGTTGCAGCATCAGCCATCGTGGATTGTAGAGGGGTTCGTGGCAACATTTGGTGACTTATTTAACACCTCTCTACTGTCTCTTAATAGAGAGTGCATTCATTAAATTCGTGACTCCTCTATTAAGTAAAAACTCACTCTGCTTATATTTCTGGATACTTTTCATCATGGTCTTTATCCTTCGGCCCCTCTAGCACCTCTCTCCTCAACACTTCTGACATCAACATAACATTGACTTTCTTGTCTGGTTCCTTGTGTTGAGAGGAAGAGAGCATCTGCCTCACCCTACTCCCAGCAGTGGTGAGAGAGGATTCCATCTTCTTTCTGCTTTTTTTCACCTCAACCATCCCAGCAAAGGGTTTAGGAAGCAAGAAGAAACAGTAAATTTCTGCAGCAAAGAAATCATACACTGTCATTCTTTGGAAAACAAATAATTATATTTTGAAAACTGTGCTCTAAGTAAAATGTAAGTTCATCAAAGTTTTACATTTTATTATTTTAAAATGAAGGAAATAGGAATATGTTCCAATTGAATCTTTCATTGATGTGCTAAATCACTTCTTCCCTGTTGTTTTCTCATGGTCTTAATAACTTTGATCTGTTGGTTGATTAATATTGAAAGGTACTTTTTGTGAGTTTTCGTGCGTTTTTTTTTTTTCTTTTGTGAACACTACTCATAAAGGGTCCTTTTTGGTCTCAGAGAAGTTGCCATTTCTCAAGGCTGGCATTTCCATCTTATAATGTGACTCTCATGAGAGGGCCTCTACTAGTTTTAGTCACCAATGGAAGTGCTTCATTAGCTAATGTTAGAGTTAACGTAATACATTTTGCTAGCTGCAGGGGAGCAATCATACTCCAGGGCTCTGAATTTGATTCGTTAGTGAATCAAGAGTAGGCTTCCTATGAAAGGATAGGTTTTTAGCTGAGCTTTGCTAGACATTTAAAGAAAGTTAAAGTTTAAAATTAAAGACAAGTGAATTTTTATGTCTACAAAGTATTTTAGAGTTGTTGCTGACATGTTCTCATGGGTGAATTAAAAATATATGGAGAAAGTGTTTCAGGAGCTATTAGTAAGTATAGATAAAAATAATAACAATAAGAGAACTGTGTGGATGCTTACATCTACCATTATAGAGAGAATAATTGAGTCCTTTTTATAAATTTTGGAAGAAAGGAAAAGGTATAAGAACTAGATATAGACAAGTCTTCAATTGTAAAAAAAATAAGCTCTCTTAGCTTGTGAATCCATTGTGTTTTTTCCAGCTTTATTGAGATATAGTTGACATATAACATTGTGTAAGTTTAAGGTGTACAACATAATTTGGTAAATTCATTCTTAAGGGACCTGAAATTATTCCTACTATGTATGTGAATCTCTCTGTTTCCATTTTCCCCTGTCTTCCTGTCTTGTGAACACGTCTTTCTATGACCTTGATGGAGAAGAAATAAATTCACAGTCTCCATTCAGAGTAAGCTCATGTATTCCCATCTGATGAAAGCATTATGTGGAAATACAATAAGCATACATTTGGAGTAGACCTCAGTAAGATGCAGATCCTATTATGAATAGGAAAACTTTCTTTGCATTTTTTATTTTGTGCTTTATTTTCTAAAGTTCAAGCCAGAAGTTGTAAATACTTTGGTTATAGAGATTATATTTGCACTTGCTTACAACAAAGTTGAATACTCTTAATGTTTGTTTTCATACATTCTTAAAATTTGTTTAATCAGCTAATTAAGATTGCCTGGAATTTAGTCAGTCCTAAACAGTTTTCAGCATCAAAGTACTTTAATATAGGAGCCAAAGATTAGGAATGGTATTCTACTGAAGTTTTCAAAAGGGCACAGCCATGGTTTCCACCTTCCAGGCACTTTCAATCCCAGATGCAAACAAGTGAGAAAGGCTTTTCTTTTTACTGTATGGTTCTGATTTGTTAGCTATATTAGCAAATTGTGTGGGGTAGGTCACACAATGTCTAAAAAAAACACCTAAATTATAGTTATCAGAATATGTCTGACATGATGAGGCTGTGCATCAACTCCCAGGGTTACAGTTTATATTTTTGAGCCTCAAAGCAAGGAATCTACACTGATAAGCAGCAACTCTATTAGAAATTTCACTCTATGGTCTGGAAAGAAATCTACTTTTAAGCCATATATCGTTTATTGTGATCTGACTTTATTAAACTATGTACAGCAGTTGTTGAGGAGGAAAAGTAAAAATACATAGAAATAAGAAAAATGTAAATAAAAGAGGAAAACAATAAAAATAATATGTGGCAATATATAAGACATGGCTTTTGAGGGTTGAGAGACAAATGATCAAAGATTCAAGTTGACAAAATTTCCTCTAAATATTATAAAATGTATTTACTATGCATGCATATACGTTTCTTTTTTAAGCATTTTCTTTTAATTATAACAATTTTGCTTTTTTACATAACATTTTTGGAAAATTTAGCAGCATGTGGGGGAAAAAAAAGCACCCATTTTCTCTTCACCATTCAAAACTCCTGATACCTTTTCGCATATTTACTTCCAGGCTCTTTTCTATATACATGCACATAATTGAGATAATTTTCTTTGTATATATTTTGATTATTTTTTGCATTTGGTTTTATATCTTCAAGGTTTTTCCTTAGTATTGCATCATTCTTATGACTAAAAATTATTCACCAGTGGGTTTCGATCTTACTTGTCAAGGGTTAAACAATCTTGGCTCACCTTGGGAACCCATCTCCTCTGACTGTTCCCTCACTTATTCTCCTCTAGCCATGCAGGCCTCCTTGCTCTTCCTCAGACATGCCAACCATGGCCCCCTTATGGGGTCTTTGTCTTTCTCATTCTTCTGTCCTTGGCACCTTACTTTTAGTGTGTGCATAGTTTCCTTCCTCAATAATTCAAAAGTCTGCTTTAATATACCTTATAGGAAAGAAAACCCCTGATCTGGATATTGAAATTAAGCCTCACCTTTTCACTCTCTAGCGCCCCAAATTTCTTGTCTTCTTAGTCTATTTCTCCCTCATCTCTCTCTTAATCTCTCTCTGTCTCTCTCTCTCTCTCTCTCTCTCTCACACACACACACGCACACACACACAACACACACACACCGCAACACAAAACTCTTGAACAGGGTCTTTGTTTTGTTCACTGCTCAATTAACAGAGCCTAGAACAGTGCCTGGCGCATAGCGGATAATAAAAAAAATTTTTGAAAGAACAATTAAATTCACTGGCTGCATGGTATCTCATTTCATAGATATGTCTCACTTCTTTGCATAACTCTCTGGTTAGACAATGATCTATTATAATAAATAAGGCAATAATTAACATGTCTATAGAGAAGTCATTTATCTAGCAATGTCCATTTAGTGGGTGTCTAATATTTAAGAAACACTTTATATTTAATTTGTGCCATTTTCTTCATATCTAATTGATGAAACAACATGGAAAGTTTTATTTTATCATCACCATCTTAAAAGGGAGAAACTGAAATTTATATATTAAGTAACTTTAATAGCCTTGGTCAAGTAGCAATTTGGGTTCTGACTCCCAATTCATACTCTGTCTCAAGTATAACATGTTATCAGCACATTTCCAGTCTGTTATTGGGCTTTAATTTTGTTTATGATGTTTTTGACAGGCAAGGATTTTACTTCTTAATGTGATCAAGTGTGTTCAATTGAAGTATATGTAGTGACGAACATTTGGCCATTTTTGACCCATAAAATGGCAATTTCACATACTTTAATCTAATATTTTCATTACGGCTTTTCCCTTTGATTCAAAGCTTCAAGAATGTTCTCTGATTCACATATTTGTTATTCCACATTAGAATTTTATACTTCCAGCGTTTCTATTTTTAAATCCACCAGAGTATTTTTTCTAAGAAGCTAACCAATTTTCCCAATACCATTTATGGATAATGTTTCCTTTCTTTCCCAGTATTTGGTGTCATCCTTATATACTATAAAATTATATTCTATACTAATTGCATTAGTTTCTTAAGGCTGCCATACAAAGTACCACAAAATGAGTGGCTTCGAAAAACAGAGATTTGTTGTCTCACTGTTCTGGAGGTTAGAGTTTCAAAATCACATTGTTGGCAGAGCCATATGCTCTCTCTGAAAACTGTAGAGGAGAATCATTCCTTGTCTTTTCCTGGCTTGTGATGTTTTGCCTACACTCGTGTTTTACAGCTCATAGATACCTTGCTTCAATCTTCCAATCCAATCCAGTCTTCAGGTGGTATCTAGTCTTCATATTATATGTTTATGTCTGTATGTAAATATTTACTTTCTAGAAGGATTCTAGATATTGGATTAGGACTCACCCTAATGACCTAATTTTAACTTGATTAATCTATACAGATCCTATTTCAAAATAAGGTCTCATTTTGAAGTATCAGTGGTTAATATTTCTACCTATCTTTTGGTGGGGGGTTGGTGGGGCAAAATTCTGCCCATTAACACTAGTGTTACTAAAAACATTAGGTGCTTCACTTTATTCATCAGTATCTCTATTGTAGAGAAGAACACTGATACTTTTGTTTTAGTTTTATAAGAAACTAATTTTATGACAGAATCAGTCTTCCAATATCAATCTATTTTTCTTCAAAAAGGTCTTAGCTATTCTCAAACATTTTTATGTACACGTGAGTTTCATAATATTGTTTTTTAAACTGCTGCTAAATCTATAAATTAATTTGGAAAGAACAGACATCTTTGCAAAGTCATTCTTTCTATTTTGGAGCATGTAGGTCTTTCCATTATTGTGTCTTTGTTTTTTGTTTTTTTCTACACACCTACTTTTATATTTTTCTGCATAAAGTACTAGCAGAATATGTGAGTAGGTTATTGCCAGGTGTTTCACACTTATGTTGCTATTTTGAAATCTTTTCTCCTTTTTGCCTTCCAAATGGCTATTGCTAGTACATATAATGATGCTATTAATTTTTACACATTGGTGTGATATTTAATACATTTATTAAACCATTCTATTCCAAAAGTAAGTTTCTAAGCTGCTTTTCTTGTGCTTTCTAGGCTTGCAATTATATTGTCTATAAGGGCTTCTTCTTTTCTCCAGCTTTTCAAAGGATATGCTATTTTGTTTTATTTCTAGTCTTATTTTTCTGGTTAGGACCTTTGGGAATAATAATTATGTGCAATGAAAATTAATACTGTGGTTTACTTCCTAGGCAATTTATTTTGCATGTCTATAATATTTCACCATTTTAACTGTGATTTTGAATGAGTGATATACAAAAATATTTATTTTCCCATTAACAAATATTCTTCTTTTTTGATGTTGAGTTTTAAAATCAAGAATGAATATTTTAGCTTAACAAATAGTTTTTCATTTTACATGTATAATCTATCGTATTACATCATAAACCTGCTGTTGGCATGCATGAAACTTTACTATACAAGTGTCTATCATGTGGAATTGTTTTATTCACTGTAGATGCCAAGTAGATGCCACTGATTGTGAAAACCTTCTCTTTAATCAGAGTACCTGAGTCATTATGATGAATTTCTGCTAAGAGGTTTAAAAATACAATTAAAAAATTTTCAGCTCAGTATTAATCTTAAAATATAGAAAATCAGCACTTTGTCACAACTCTGGGAGGGTGCATTTAATTAATTAATTAATATTTATTATGTTATTCATTATATATCTCAAAGAGACTTACTTTAATATATGCATTATTATTTTTTTAATGTTGATTTATTTATGTTGAGATAATGAGCAGGGGAGGGCCAGAGAGAGATAGAGAGAGAGAATCCCAAGCAGCCTCCATGCTCAGCACAGAGCCAGACTCGGGGTTCTATCTCACTACCGTGAAATCATGATCTGAACCTAAATGAAGATTTGAACACTAAAAGAACTGAGCCACCCAGGTGTCCCAATTATTCTAAAACTTATCACAAAAATACAAACTTTAGGAATAAGTAGATAGAAAACTTTTATGATCATACCAGTCAAAGACAGATATTGCTAATATTTCTATTTATATATATATATTATATATTTGATATAAAACTTTAAAACCTAACAATGTAATAAGAATGTTTAGTGTTATTACAAGTTTTCTAAAACTACAATGAAATCACTTAATTTTATTATACATATTGTACGTGAACGTATGTTCTTATAAAAATAAAAATACCAGGGTCACCTGGCTAGCTCAGTCAGAAGAGTGTGCGACTCTTGATCTTGTGATCATGCGTTCAAGCCCCTAGAGATTAATGAAAATAAATAAAATTTAATAAATAAATAAATAAATAAATAAATAAATAAATATTGGTTAAAAAGCTATACTTCCCTTTCCTTCTTCCTCTTACCATCTTTCCCCACTCCTCTCTCTTGTCCTTAGCCAAGTTTACTTTATTTTTGGTGAGTAATCTTTGGAAATTTTTTTCTATATATACATATAGAAAGATATGTTAATATAAATTGGTCTATAATATAAATCCATTTTGCAACTTAACTTTTTTAAAACTGACATTCCTTGGTGATCCTTAAATGTTAACACATTGAGACCTAAATCATCTTTTGAATTATTACATAGTATTCTAAATTTCTCAGTAGATTTACTTTATAAGAGAGGTGATATTTTAAAGCTTTTGAATATGTTTGCTAAATAATTTTCAAAAGCATTCCCAGAAGCTTGTCTACATTGTATCATAATTACGAATTACCTTCACTCTCTAGTCAATCAAGTTTCATTAGTCCTAGATATCATCTTGGTATGTATGTCTATGTAATATATGTAATATGTAATATCCTATGGAATTATGTTTTCAAGCATTGCTCTTTATCTGGATACATTTATTATTTTTTAAACAACTATAGGGCACTTTATTTATAATGAATGTTAAATATATGTTAATGTGAATGAAAAATTCTGTAGTATTTTTCCGTGTTATGATTACCTGTAGAATTATTGTTTTTTAGTTTAAAACTGAAAAACCATTTGCAGGTCTTAAAGGTTTGTGTATCTCCTACTTTCATCATTTTGAAATTCATTTTAGGTTTGCCATTCAGACTTCTGACTCCCAAATTTATATCTCTACCCTGAATTTGTACATTCAACTGTCCACTTCTACATCCAACTGCCTTTTTCATGTCTAGCAGGCACTTTACGCTTAATGTCTCCAAATGCAAATTCCTGATCTTTCCCCTCTACCAAACCTGCCTCTCCCAGTCTTCCCCATCTCAGTTAAAGGTCTCTCCGTGCTCAATTCAGAAATTCTGAAGTTACCCTTGGAGTCTCTCTGTCTCACAGCACACAGCAAATCCTCCAGAAAATCCTTTTGAAATATATCCAAGAATTTCACTCCTACTCACCACCTCTCCTTCCACCATCATCTGTCATGAGGATCACTGCACAGACTCCTTACTGGACTCTCATCTTCCATCCTGGCCCCAAGTTTGGTCACAGGACAGTCAGAATAATTGGTTTAAATTCAAGTTGGTTGATATCTTTCTTCTCCTTAACACTCTCTGTGTATCCCCATCTGGCTCAAATAAGAAACTGGAGTTCCTAGAATAGTTTTAAAGACTATGGTCTGATTTTAGACTCCTGAAATCTTTCTGACCTCATCTTCCACTACTTACCTCAGTCCCTCTGCCCCAGCCACAGTGGTCTCACTGCTGGTTCGAACATTAGAAATGAAGTCACAGATTGGCAGTCCTATTTCTCACTCTTTGGATTTCTTATTCTCTCTGCCTGCAACATTCTTGCCTTACTTATATATGAGGCCACACTTCTCACCTTCTTTGTGTCTTTCTGTAAATAATGTCACCTTGGTGAGGTCATCTCTGAATATCTAAGTTAAAACTGGTCTCTAAAATTATCTATGCCTCCTTTTCTGGTTTGCTTTTGTCCTTAGGGTTCTTGACTTTTAAACTTAATTATTTTTTATATTATCTTTTTTCATCCACTATAATATAACTTTCCTGACAGCAAGCAAGGACTTTGGCCAGTTTCATTTACTTATCTGTGTGTCTAAAATAGAACTTGGAGCATAGGAGAAGTTTAGTAAATAATTAATGAATACATGATTCAATGAATATATTTACTCTTCTCCACCCAATGAATCCTAAATGCACATATATTGTCATTTTAATGCTGTTTAATATTAACTCATCATTGGTTGGATAAATGAAAATTAAAGCCACACAAAGAAAATTTTTGCCTATAGCAGAAAAAAAAGAAAGAAAAGAATGGTAAAACCCATGTTGATGAAGATGTAGGGATACCAGTATTCTCTTTCACTGCTTGAAAGAGAAGTTAAGTCAAACACTTTAAAGATATGTTTCCTGGGCATGTGGATAGCTCAGTTGGTTAAGCATGTGACTCTTGATCTGGGCTCAGGTCATGATCTCACTGTTCGTGAGTTTGAGCCACACATCAGGCTCTGCACTGACAGCATGGAGCCTGCTTAGGCTTTTCTCTCTCTCAAAGTGAATAAATACGCTAAACTAATTAACTAACTAAATAAAGATATGTTTCCCTATTGCCCAACCTTTGTACTTAAAAAAAAAGTTTTAAGAATATAATCTCAGTATTTATAAATCTTTACCATGATATTAGACCTGGAAAGGTTTATAACTGCAATTCATTTGAACCATCTGTTTACAAAACAAATAATATTTATTATTATTCAATTATGTAATGATTAAAAATGATGTGAAAAATTAGGTGATAACATGGAAAACATACCCATATATTGTTAAATGAACCAAATCACATTATAAATCAGTTTACCCAATCTTCTCTATCTAGTTCTATCTAGTTCTTCTGAATTTAACCTTATAACAGGTAAAAATTTCTCTCACAAGCAGACAAGATAGGAAAGCACATGCTCTTATAATGACAATGTCTTTGATGTCAGTGGGTTTTAGGATCCTGACAAACATATTACTTATGCTGTGATTTGTTTTCCATTTTAATTAAAATGGTTGTTTACTAATAACCTGATTTCTAAGATAATTTATTTTGAACATCAAGCCCCTGGCCTTTTGCTAATTTGAATTGATACCGTTTTTATAAGAATTAGTGAGACATGCTAATGTCAGTCTATTTGTGTTATAGCACAATTGAGTGACCCTCATTTAGATCTCTCCATGTCTTGTTTTCCAAGACATTTCATGGTGTTTCTTTGTCCCTTCCTGACCTTTCTTGTCTCTGGCTTTTTTCTTTTTATTTCTCTCATCATAAGTGTTACTCAGTGTTCCATCCCTAAGCCTTTCCCTTTCTCTTTCTAATGATAATAGCAGTTCATTAATTTACTCACTCGTTTGTACATATGTTCTTTCAACACACAGTTATTTATTACTAAAATGTCCCAGGCACTGTGCTAGATGCTGAAATTCCATCTTGAATATGTCAGACTTACTGCTTCGAACTGAATTGTGTTTCTTTAAAGTCATATATTGGGGCCCTAACCTGCAGTGTTATGCTATCTAGAGATCAGACCTGTGCCCTTATCAGAGACACCAGAAAGCTTTCTTCCTGTCTCTCTTTCTCTCCACACAGAAAAAAAAAAAAAAAATCCATGCGAGGGCAATAGGAAGGCGGCTATTTGCCACCCAAGGAAAGAGTGCTCACTAAACACCAACCTTGTTGTCACCTTCATCTTGGATGTCCAGTGTATGGAACTGGAAGAAAAAACTCCTATTATTTAAGCCACCTAGTCTATGATATCTTGTTATAGCAGCTCAAGGGGACTGAGACAAATTTTGGTACTGAAAAGCGAAAGTGATGCTATAACAGATTTCTAAGCATGTGGAAATGGCTTTGAAACTGGGTAATGGGTGGAGAGTAGAAGAGTTTTGAAGCACGTGCTAGAAATACAGACATTCTGCTGAACTCTCAGACAAAAATGAGGAACATGTTATTGAAAACTGGAGAAAAGGCTATCTCTGGTATAAAGTGGCAAAAAATTTGGCTGGACCGTGTACTAGTGTTTTGTGGAAGACAAAACTTTTGAGTGATGAAATCAGATATTTAGTCAAGCAGATCCTAGGTAGTATTGAAAAAACAGCCTGGATCCTCCTGACTGCTTATAATAAAATGCTAGAAGAGAGAGGTGGATTGAAGAAGAAATTATTAAGCAAAAATGAACCAGAATTTGAAGATATGGAAAATTCTCAGCCTGTTCATATTGCAGAAAATGAGAAAGCGTGTTCAGCAGAGAACACTTAATCTCTGGATCAAATGCACGGAAACATTTGATCCTGAGATTAGGGAGGACATAAACTGAGTACCTTATCAGCTATAGCTACACATGCCAGGAATGGAGATGGGATTATACTGGCAGTAACACTATCAGTGGGGACTAAAAGAAACAGAGAAAACAGGATGGAATAAAGACTGTGAACACATGCTATCCTTCAAGAAAAGGGAACAAGTACCCCAAAGGTGATTCAGACATTATCAGGGTTGCTACTCCCACCATAGGCTCTGAGTTCATAGGGTGTGGGCAAGGTGTCAGGGATGTGTTGAGACCTAATATACTTGGGCTTCAAAGGGCAGTACCTCCACCTAGCATAATTGCATAGGCAGGACACTTGCATATAGCAGTGTGGGTATTGCTCCCAGGAGCCAAATCTGATTTAGATGATATTTAAATGAGAAATTGGATCTTAGGGGCATCTAGGTGGCTCAGTTCATTAAGCAACTGACTCTTGATTTTGGCTCAAGTCATGATCTCGCGGTTTATGAGTTTGAGCCCTGCATTGGGAACCTGCTTGGGATTCTGTCTCCCTCTCTCCCTATTCCTCCTCTGCTTGCTCTCTTTTTCTCAAAATAAATATAAACTTAAAAAAAAATAAATTGGACTTTAAACTTTAGACTTGATGCTGGAATGAGTTATGACTTTGGGGGCTGTTGGAATGGAATAATCAAGTGCATTTTGCATGGAAGAAGGACATGATTTTAGGGGCTAATGCCAGAATGTTATGGGCTAAGTTTTGTCTCCCCCAAATTGATGAACTCCTTAAGTTACTTAAATCTCTCAAGGCAATTTAGCAATAAGGATGATGCTAAAAATAATGATAGCCAACATTATTGAATGTCTACAATGAATGAGACATAATTTTAAGTGATTTACATGTATTATATTAAATTTTGGGGGCGCCTGGGTGGCTCAGTCGGTTGAGCATCCAACTTTGGCTCAGGTCAAGATCTCACAGTTCATGGGTTTGAGCCCCATGTCGGGCTCTGTGCTGACAGCTCAGAGCCAGGAGCCTGTTTCAGACCTGTGTCTCCCTCTCTCTCTCTCTCTGCCCCTCCCCTGCTTACACTCTGTCTGTCTCTCTTTCTCAAAAATAAACATGATTTTTTTTAATTCTCACAAAATGTAATGAATGGGCACTAATTTTATTCTGACTTTAGAAAGGAAGGTAAAAAGGCATAGTATGACAACAGGCACATAATTAGTAAACTAATTAATGAATTTAAATTGAAGTAGATGCTCGTAAGAGAATATAACAGCAATACTCAACCAGAGAATGAAAGTGTCTGAAGAGAAAATGACTTTTAACTTAAGATATGAAGCACCAGTAAGTGTTAGGGAAATGAAACAGTGTGAGAACGTACTAAGAAGGAGAGCAGCTAATGAAAATACCCTGAGATGGGAAAAAGAACACTGTTGCAGGAAGTGAGAAAGGCATGTGCAGGGAGAGACATTGAAGGGAAGTAACAAGATGTAAAAACAGGGTGAAGAATCAAGTCTCAGAATGGAGGCCCAGATGGAAGGAAAGAGACCACTATGGAGTTAAATTAGATCATCCCACACTAGAGTCATAGTGCTCTGTGGTGGCAGTGGAGAGAAGTTGACTGATTTGATATTTATCTACAAGCTGAATCTGCAAAATCTGCAAATGGAGTGGCTGTGAGCTGTGAGAGAAAGTAAATAACTAACACTGACTCTCAAGTTTCTGCCTTGAACAATTACTGATAAGGTGGGATCATTTGATGAGAATAGAAAATCAAAGAAAATATGAATTTAATAGGACTATCATGTTCAAGCACTAGAATGCTTGGTGTTTGGCTAGGCTACATGTTATTTAATGTAGATTTCTCATCCATTCTTTGTTCATTCACTGATCTATCTCATGCTCTGTACTAGGCAGTCTGCTAGGTGTTTCGAATATAAAGGTGGAGGGATAGTCCTCAACAAGCCTGAGGCACGGACCTGTGGTGTTGGGATCCAGGCCTCTGGCAGGAGGAGGCCACTGCTTTATTTTTGGTGTTTAAGCCTTTGAAGGGGTGCAATGAAGATTTTTCTGTGAGAGAAGAAGGAAAGTGGAATCTGGCACTAATTGGTACAAAAATGAACCAATGCTTCTAGGGTGAAGAGTAATTGCTGGGTTTAGAGGGAGGGATGCTGACAGAAACATCAGGCAGATCAGAAAAGCGCAAGTCCCTTTCTTATCCTCCTACCTTCCAGTGACCCACTAGCACCATTAAAATTTTTTAATTTTTTAATTTTTATTTTTTTTTATTTTTTTATATTTACTTATTTTTGAAAGAGAGAGAGAGATAGAGTGCAAACAGGGGAGGGGCAGAGAGAGAGAGAGAGAGGGAGACACAGATCTGAAACAGGCTCCAGGCTCTGAGCTATCAGCACAGAGCCCAACGCAGGGCTCTAACTCATGAATGGTGAGATTATGACCTAAGCCGAAGTCAGATGCTTAACTGACTGAGCCACCCAGACGCCCCTAATTTATTTTTTAAAGGTAGCTTAAACAAAACGCCTTTATTATTGCACACACCAGTGCACTGTGAGGCAGGCAGTGTCTGTTGGATTGGAGCCTGGAAAAATTCATCAGTGACATCACGTAAGACCAACTACGGCCTTGAAAAAGCTAGTGTTTCCCTAAAAACCACCAGTAGAACTCATATGGAGTCTCTGGACCAAAACAGAGTCCGGTCCATGCCCTAGCTAGTCAGAGGAAGGGAATGAGGAGAGCCAAAGGGCTCAGGCTGCTCGTAACTTCCTTATGCAAATAGGAGAGCACAGAGATCTGACTCCCTGAGCACATAGAAGTGAAAATATGTAGGGCCAGAAACTGGCAGTGACATAAATCTGAAAAGAACACTAGGCAGTGTAATTCAGCTCCTTAAAATCTCCCACACACCTGGAACTTATGGGGAATATTGTACTCAGATACACAAGGATGAACTCAGTTATTTATAGAAATTATCAGAGTCAGCTATCAAAGGTGGAATGAAGTCTGTGGAGTCCCAGCTACAGAATCACAGAGCAGTTAGAAGCTTGAACTGGAGCTGAAAGACAAGAGCTTAACCACCCTCACACTGTCATGAGGCTCATACATTTGTATTTTCAGTACAGAACTCTACCCTGAATTCCAGATTTGTTTATCTAACTGCCTAGTCAATATTCATGCTTGAATGTCTAATAAAGATCATGCATATAACATGCTCAAAACCAAACTACTTGTCTTCCCATATAGCTTGCTTCTCCCACATTCTTCTCCATATCAGTGCAAGAGCTCGTCATTCCTGTTTCTCAAGACAAAAACCTTGAATCCATTCTTGACTTCTAGCTCACTCTCTATTATAATCCATCAGAAAATCATGTTAGTTTTGTTTGAAAACTTATTCACAATGCAACCCCATCTTACTAACTCCAAGCCATCATTATATTTTATTTTAATAACTGAGATAGCCTTTTTTTTTTAATTTTTTTTTCAGCGTTTATTTATTTTTGGGACAGAGAGAGACAGAGCATGAACGGGGGAGGGGCAGAGAGAGAGGGAGACACAGAATCAGAAACAGGCTCCAGGCTCTGAGCCAACAGCCCAGAGCCCGACGCGGGGCTCGAACTCACGGACCACGAGATCGTGACCTGGCTGAAGTCGGACGCTTAACCGACTGCGCCATCCAGGCGCCCCTGAGATAGCCTTTTAATCAATCTACCCTGCTTCTGACCTTGTTCCCATCTTTCCAGAGCCAAGTAATTCTTGACTTTTAAACATAAGTCAGATCACTTTATTTGTCTGATCAAAATCTTTCAGAGACTTCTCACCTCACTATTAGCAAAAGCAAAAACACTCTTGGTGATCTATAAGACCATAAATAAGTTTTCTTGCTCCATCATCTCTTTGATATCATTCCCTACCTTACCTCCTTGCTATTTCTCTAGCATGCAAAACACTCTCCTTCATGAAAGCTTTTGCAATCGCTGCTCTCTCCATCTCAAATGTTCTTCTTTCTAGAAAAATGTTAGGCATGTTTGTCACTCAAAAAATATTTATTGATTGAATTAAAGAGAGAAAACTTCCCCAAGAAAGTAACATTTTACCAAGATCATAAAAATAATGAGAGTAATCCAGATAAGATGAGGATTCAGAGTTGATTAGGAAAAAAGATCCTGACAAAGGGAAGAGCATGTGCCAAGGTCCTGAGGCAGAGTGAACATGTGTTCTGTACTTTTGAGGTATGCTATGGAGGAGAGGAGTAAAAACACAGCTAGAGAGAAAAGTAGAAGCACAATTATATGAGGGGATAAAATAAACATATAGTTTTATATATTGCATAAATATATTTAGAGCATGCTTTAATTTTCTGAACGTTATTTTTATTAATTATGTTATCATTCCTCTGGACAACCAAGCATTAAATATTTGAGGTATCGTGTTGTTCTCCTTTTTCATCACTCTGTCATCTAGTCCTGTAGATCTGAAGACATCTCTTCCCATTTACCCTTTTCTTTTTATTCCTACCACTGATTCTTTAACTCAGGTCTGTATTCTGTTTTCAAAGACTATTTTAATAACACGGATGCTTCACTGCCTCTGAGTTTCCCTCTTTAACTAAAGCACACACAACAACTTTGGTAGGTTTTTAAAAATTTTTTCCCTCAAAAAATATCCAGTTTTATCCTCCCCCCCACCCCGCCCCAGCTCACTAAACTTCAGCATCTCTCTGCTCTTTACTATACTAAGACTCTTGATCTTGGCATTTGAATTCAGTCAGCAAACATTCTCAACAAAAGCGAAAATAAACTATTGGGACTACATCAAAATAAAAAGCTTCCGCACAGCAAAGGAAATAATCAACAAAACTAAAATGCAACCTACTGAATGAGAGAAGATATTTGCAAATCACATATTTGATGAAATATTAGTATTCAAAATATGTAAAGAGCTTAGAACACCTTAATGCAAAAGTAAATAATCCATTTAAAAATGGGCAGTAGACATGAACATTTTTCCAAAGAAGACATCCAGATGCTCAACATCAGTCATCATCACAGAAATGCAAATCAAAACCCCAATGAAATACCACTTCACACCTGTCAGAATAGCTAAAATAAAAAAAACACAGGAAACACGTGTTGGCAAGGCTGTGGAGGAAAGGGAACGCTGTGCACTGTTGGTGGGGATGCAAACTGGTACAGCCTCGGTGGGAAACAGTATGGAGGCTCCTCAAAAAATTAAAAATAGAAGTATTATAAAATCTAATAATTCTGCTACTGGGTAATGACCTAAAGAATATGAAGACACTAATTTGAAAAGATATATAAGTCACAAACAAATAAACAAACAAAACCAACCAGACTCTTAAATATAGAGAAAAAACTGGTGGTTAACAGAGGAGAGACTAGTGTGGGAATGGGTGAAATAAGACAAGGGAATTTTTTTTTTAATTTTTTTTTCAACATTTATTTATTTTTGGGACAGAGAGAGGCAGAGCATGAACGGGGGAGGGGCAGAGAGAGAGGGAGACACAGAATCGGAAACAGGCTCCAGGCTCTGAGCCATCAGCCCAGAGCCTGACGCAGGGCTCAAACTCACGGACCGCGAGATCGTGACCTGGCTGAAGTCAGACGCTTAACCGACTGCGCCACCCAGGCGCCCCTAGAGACAAGGGAATTAAGAGTACACTTATTGTGATGAGCACTAAGTAATGTATAGAATTGTTGAGTCACTATATTGTACACTTGAAAGTAACATAACACTGTATGTTCACTATGTTGGATTAACATTTAAAAAAGAAAAAGAAAAAGGTGGACAATAAAACAAAAGAAAGTCTTATATGATTCATTTCACTTCTGTATCTTTGTTTTGTTTCATCTACTTTGTTCTAGCGGTAGGGTTTTTGTTTTTCTATTATTTTAATATGGCTAACCTGTTCTACCTTTAGAGCTTTACCTTAACTGTTCCCTTTACCTGGATACTCATCCTCCCATTATTTGAATTTCTGACTCTTTCTTGTCATTTAGATTATTGTTGA
Source organism: Felis catus (assembly GCF_018350175.1). Classification (NCBI taxonomy): domain Eukaryota; kingdom Metazoa; phylum Chordata; class Mammalia; order Carnivora; family Felidae; genus Felis; species Felis catus. The sequence goes on along the minus strand of NC_058372.1, from coordinate 69,190,475 downwards.
GTTATTATTAATTCAGAGAGGCCCTTCTAGAGCAACTAACATACAATAGTCACTTAATGACTCTCTGTAACATAATTTTTCTTTAATCGTCTCATGCACACGCACTGGTTACTGCTGATATATTTTTGCACACGGTGAACTGATTTTTTTTATGTGTTCATTTGTGGTATTTCTTGCATCTTGACCTACCATTAAGCTTCATGAGAACTGACAAGTAACATAAATCTTTGTAGTGGACTGAATAGTGCCCACCCAAAAGATACACCCATGTTCTAACCTTTGGAACCCTTAATTATGAACTTATATAGCAAAAGATGTAATCAAGTTAAAGATCTTGAGAAGAAGAACTTATCCTAGAATACTTGGGTTTGTCCTATATGCAATCACATGTATCCTCATAAGAGAGAGGCAGAAGGTGGTGGTGATGTGGCAGAGATTGAAGAGATAGAACTGTAAGCCAAAGGGTGCCAAGGCAGTCCAGCAGCCACCACAGACGAGAAGCATCAAGGAAGCATCTCCCCCCAAGGCAACAAAGCCAGTATGGCTCCACTAAAAACTTGATTTCAGACTCCTGGCTTCCAGAGATACAAAGGAATAGATTTCTGTTGTTTTGGTGTGTGTAATTTGTTACAACAGTAATAGAAGAATAATATACCTCCTTAAAAGACCTCAAAATGAATAAAGACATAGAATCAAGACATAGAGTGGTTAAAAGTTAAAAGACAACAAAAGAAGAGCTCAAGAAATGAATGGGAATAAAAACAAAACCTCCAGAAAGCAATATTAAAAGCAATAAAAATTAAATGTAAAAAATGACTGGAAACATAGAGACCTAAGGGACAGACATAAGCAAATCCCACAAAAAGAAACCATAAAGTGAAAACACTTAAATTGTTATAGAGACTATGCTGAATATGGAAGATGACAAAGAAGATAAAAAGCTCATGTTTTTGGAATCCTTGAAAGAGAAAACAAAAATAACATTCAAAGATAAGCCATACAGAGTCTCTCGAGTAACAAATATAAATTTATTTATTAAAGAGCACACCAGTTCCTCCAAAACTGTCTTTCCATATGAAATTTATAATCAGTATATTGATGTCAACAAAATATTTGCTGGGATTTTGAATACAATTACATTGAATCTACACATCAAGTTGGAAAGAACTGACATTTTAATATTGAAGTTTTCAATCTTTGAACATGAAATATCTCTCCATTTATTTATATATCCTCTGTACAGTTTATTTTATCACTGTTTTAACATTGTCTTTATAATATTTTTATTCTGTCTGTTCCCTAATAAGAATGAGTTTCCTGGAAATAAATCTAAAGTAAAGATTACCAAACATTTCTTAGAAAATGCTGTTAGGAGGTAAAAGTGTAAGGAAGTAAATAAGGCAGAATTGGAGAGACATATTGACATAATTGCAAGTGAGACATCATCCAATCTTTTAGGTGCCCTGAGCTAAGATGGCTCTTCAGAGCAGTACAAACTTAAAGTGGATGCTCTTGAAGGCTGTTAACATGCTTCACAAATCTTCACATTTTGTACCTATTTTTGTATTTCCAACTACATTATTTTCCCTAAATCTTCAATTCCCTAATCTTTTTATTTACTTTTCCAGGTCCCAGGCCATCCAGCCAGGTTATTCACCTTGCCTATGCTTCTATACAGATTCTTCACTCAGGCCATTTTTGTCACCCAAACTGAATGAACAAATGCATAATCTAAGGCTTCTTTCCATTGAAAGATTCCTTCTCACTGGTGTCATTCAGGACCATCCCTGACTGGAGCTATTATGCGGTTGTAGTCCATTAATAGCTCACATAGATTTGCTGAACCAATCCATTTATGACAAACAACATCATCCTTTTTCTTCTTCCATTAATTGGCCATAAATAATCTCTCACATGATCATAAGGTGAGTTAAGCATGAGACACTGGTGCAACAATGGTGGTTGACATAATGGGCAACCTATTTGTGCACCTTGCATGGTCACTCTGGCCCTGCTCTTGTATGATCCCAGATGTGTCACTTTCATCTTATGATGGATTGCTGTTGGACTCATCCAACTTTGTGATATGTTGGGCTTGACAGAATCTGATGAATGATAGGCAGCTTTGACCAGGAGATCTCAGTGTTTTACAGTCTGTTGCTCCATCTCTATCAGGAGGAGTAGTATGAAAGGAGATACTTTTGGAATAGTTTATGGTCCTTTGTAGATGTCATGACCTTGCTCTAGAACTATAGTGGTTGATGTTATAATGCACCATTGTGCCTATCATTAACTCTACTTGATATCTTTCCATCAAAAAATACTCCCATTGTACTGCCCAATATGGTAGCCACTAGCCACATGTGACGATTTAAATTTAAATTAAGTTACATAAAATTTAAAAACTACCAGTTGTTTCTAGTTTTTGCTATTCTCAATAATGCTGCTATGAGCACCTGTACACATGAATTTGGTGAAACTATGTATGTATGCAATTTTGTTGTGGTTACAAGGAAGAGTAACACTGATGGGCTACAACTACCACACCATTTTTTCCCCAAAGAAATTATATCAATGTGCACTCGCACTGGAAATGTATTAGTGGTCCAGTTGGCTCACATCTCTCCCACATTTGCACTTAGTATAGGCAGGGTTTTTTTTTTAAGTTTATTTATTTATTTTGAGAGACAGAGGGGGCGTGGAGCAGAGAGAGAGAGAGAATTCCAAGCAGGCTCTGCTCTGAGCACAGAGCCTGATGTGGGGCTCAAACTCACAACTGTGAGATCGTGACCTGAGCCAAAACCAAGAGTCAGATGCTTAACTGACTAAGCCACTCAGGCACTCCAAGGCAGGGTTATTTTTAATGTAATATATTTTAACCATTTTTCATGGGCATGAAATAGTATTAATTGTAGCTAAGTCACCCAAGATAAAATACCTTAAAAATTTATAGTGATATTTTCACTTAAAGTTCAAGACTACAGAACTTTTATTTGCTGTCTTCTCTGTTACATCATTACCCTCTGCTTCTACAAGACACGAGAATGATAGAATTTGAATATGCCATTGCTCATTTGTTTTATCCCATATTACAGGCAAAATAGTCTCAGGATAACTGTACTAATCTTACCAGTTACATGGCTACTTGACCACATTAAGTTTTTTCTCCCTTCTCATTGTAACCCTCCATGAACAAACGTTTATAGGAAATAGCCATTGCATACCATACTTCCTTCCTCTTAGCCTTTATTTCATCATAATTCTATGGGCAATTAACTATATACTCAGTGTTCACCACCAGCCCTTATGTCCATGTCTCTTTAGTCATTTTGGTTGTCTGTATGTTATTTCCTCATAGATTTCTCAGGTAATCCTCATGGGAACAATATTCTTTGAGTTCTTACATATTGATAACAGCTTGTATGTGCCCTTTGTAGTTGAAGTCAGTTTCATGGGATATAAAATGGTTCACTTATGAATTCTTTGCTTGACTCTATTAAACATTGTCTCCATTTTCTTCTTGCTTTACTACATATCTTAAAATTTGTGTGATAATCTAATATGTTTTTTCTAATAAAATATGTGCCAGTTTTTCTAGGTTTAAAAAAGATTTTTCTTTCTCTTTCAAATTCAGTAATTTCATTTGAATATGCAGTGTGGTGCTGGTGATGCTAGGAAAGCATTCTTAGGTTCAGGATATGTTATCTCAAGATATAGTTTCATATTGAATTCTACTGGGGTTACATGGAAGAATAGTTTTATATCATACATTTTTAAGAAAAATGAGACTCCATTAACTTTTAGGATGAAACACATTTAAGGAAAGCTTTGTTAACTTCATATGACTCCCCCTTCTTCTGTTTTCCTCTAATGTTCAAATAATGGCAGCTTATTTTTTGATATATCGTGGTTCTTGACTTCTCCCCCATCTTGGTTTACTCTTTAATCTTTTTGTCTATATTTTGATCCACTCCCAGAAGTTTTTCTTCACATTGAGGCCCTGTTCAAAATGGAACTCTTGTGTGTCAGTTTTCAAATTCATAGGTGCTGTACTGCTCCAGCAGTTAAATATTCCTTTTTCATAAAATTATGATACATACAACTATTCCCCTAGGAGACATTGGTAAAGTTAGAATAATTGATTAAATTGGGAAATATTAACATTTTTAAATGTATTGATATATAATGCCAAGTTTATATCCAGATATTTTGTGCCAGTCTACACCTTTATCACCATGGAAAGGCAAGTTCCATCTCGGCAAACCCACGCAGGGACTGAATGTTGTTTTTCTTCTCTGTGTTTGCCAATTTAATGAAAGATGGTTTCTCATTGTTTTAATTTGCCTCTCAACCTCAATCTCTGTCTACAAAACAGAGTAATGCCTCAGTAATATGGTGGTAATGAGTTGGTTTTTTTCTTATTTAGAAAAAAGTAGTATATTTGGTTTGAAACCCTAAAGTAATTACGGAAGGTCTTAGATGTTACATGAGGCAACAAAACCCAGATTGACCATGACTGTTTTTTCCTCCATTATTCATGTCAGAATTAAAGGATTCCTCCAGACTCTTGTCATTAGGCTGTTCTTGCTGTTCTCCTGTTCTCCTGCTGTTCTCCTTTCTCTTCCTGATGATGCTCCTTAATTCTTCCATGTAGTTTCAATACAAACTTCCTCTTTTATGCTACAATACTGTTTTACACTATCTTCTGTCCTTCTACCACTTCACTTAAACCCCAACAAACACTCTCTCTCTCTCTCTCTCTCTCTCTCTCTCTCTCACACACACACACACACACACACACACACACACACAGAGATCTTACCTTCTCATGGGAAGTGGTTTTTGCATTCAACTCTGGACACTCCACAATCCTCAGATCAAAGCTGAAGTTTCATTTTGCAGGCTGGGAGAAGTAAGAAAATGCAATGATTTGGGGCACCTGGGTGGGTCAGTAGGTTAAGTGTCTGACTCTTGATTTCAGTTCAGATCATGATCTCATGGTTCTTGGATTCGAGCCCCATGTCAGGTTCCACACTGACAATGTGGAGTCTGTTTGGAATCCTCTCTCTCCCTCCCACTCTGCCCCCTCCCACTTGCACACAACTCTCTGTCTCTCTCAAAATAAATAAATAAACTTTTTAAAAAAGAAAGAAAATGCAACGATTTATATGCAGTAGTAGAAACAGAAGTTTTGAGTGTAATACCTGTGTTATTGGGAAACCAGCAGGAAGGAAACTAGAATTTACTCAGAAAATTTTTTCTCGGGCATTGCATCTAGTACTTTTTGTGCTATGTTGTTATAAATCCTTAACATCTAGTGAAATAGAAATAATTACCCCTATTTTACAGAAGAGGAGACTGAGTGCTTAAAAACATTACATGAACTGCCCAAGGACACAGAGGTATTAGATCACTCTTACACATTACATGTGTGAGAGCTTAGACCTGTTGGATGCCACAGTCAATTTCTTCTCATACTATCACACTTTTGTAACCATCTCATATGAATGAGGAGTTTTCAAATACCTTTCATGGAGATCTTTGAGACTGTTCCTAAGTAAACAGATTTAGAAACCTAAGTCGTGTGTGTGTGTGTGTGTGTGTGTGTGTGTGTTAAACACATAAAAATATATAAGTATTTATGGTCTGGACTTCAAATATGATTAAAATTACTTACCTTATTAGTATGCATTTTAAACTGTATATTAAAGTTAGAATGAGTCATAAGTATAATAATAACTTGATATTTCCCAAATCTGATTAAAACAGTTATATCATGCTGTAATTTAAATCTGTTCTGTTTTCAGTTCTATGAGTGTTGCCTATGAGGGGCAAAGAAAAGGAAATGAGTAGGTGTGTGTTGGGGTGGACTGCATGATTTTCCTGCAAACTTTGTCTCTTTTCTAGAAGTTTGGTTAACTTTAATGCCCTGTGTTCTCCTAAACTAGACCTAGACAGATTAACATGACATTTTAAGGGAAATTGCATACAATTTGCTAAATTTGCCATAAAAGACTCTCTCCCTTCTTAACACATTCCTCCATTCTGCAACACAAAAGTCTTAATTTAATAATTTAATTAATTTCAGAGTACAGTATTTAGAGAAAGGAGGAAGATTTTTACATTGGAAGATTTTTTCCATATTACCACAATGAATACTTCCAGATATATGTTATTCCATTTTTAAAGTTTAAGTCTGGCTAAGTTTTATTGATTGCATTTAATAAAGAGCACTTTAATAATAATAAAAGAAATCACCCATGTTGAGACTATTTTAAAACCATGACAATAAAGAGAAAAATCAAAAAGCCTCCTAGTTTTTACTTTATTTTTTCTCTGTATTTTGCTTATGTGGGTTATATTACAGAATACTTGTTCTTTTCTGAAATGCATAGTAAAAAAATCTAAAATAATTGCTTTTATGAATATATATTATATTTAATGATAACATTTTTTCTCTAGCATTGTGATCAGTATGTCACAATCTTGTTCATTCAGGACTCTGATGAGAAAAGTGGCAAGCCATCCTTCTGAGGCATGAATCATTTAACCAAAAAAATATATAAATCAAAATAAACTCTCAATTAGATATGTTAGCATAACCTGGCTTTGCCCCTTCAAGTAATTTTATTGATCTTCCTAAATCTATATGCATGGGGAAAACAGATTGCTTAGAAATTATCCTTCTTTCTAATGTCAAAATGTCATCTGAAACAAACCAAGCTTTCCTGACTTTGATCTTGAGAATTTTAATACCCAGGCAGTTATTTGAAACTGTAAAAACTTTCAGTTATTTGAAACTGAAAATTTTGTTTTGACTTCTTCAAGCCTGTGCCTTATATGAGAACTCTTTGACCTTCGTTGTAAAACATGTGTTTGTTTCTAATGGAAATTTTAATTGCTAAATTATACATACATATAGGTATGTATGTTATATATAATAAAATATTAATAATTTTATAATATTATGCAGTTTGAATCACTTGGCTCAAATTTAGGTATCACCATTATATGGTCATGTGGCTTTGGGCAAATAAGTTAATTTTCCTAAACTTTAATTTCTTCACTTATAAAACAGTAATTAGTAATACCTACTTTATAGGATTTTACAAGTGGTAGTTAGGACAAAATATAATGTGCATATTAAATATTTATCTAATGAAAAACAGTTACTGTTAGAAACTGCAGTCATAGTATTATTCTTAATGTTTAAAAAAGATGTCAAAACTGACCATTGACCAAACAAAAGCTCTACTTCAGACCAGATTTCTAGTCAAATGGATAAAACGTTTTAATGTTTTAGTATTATTTATATTACATATATAATTTGAACAAATATGTATTTTAGTGGAATAATTGCATAATTACTATTTTATATACATACATATGTGTATGTAATATAGCCATTGTATATAATGTGTGTGTTCATACATTCTTCAAATGAAAGAAGGTTAATATTTATTGGTCATTAGATATGAAGGCACTTAATAAATACTTTTAAATAAATGAATGAAAGACTTTGAGAATATATTTTACAATCTCTGTATTTCATATGAGCTTCAAGTTGAAGCTGAGAGAGAACAGAAAATATGCACAGGGCCAGCTAGCCAATTGGAATAAAAACCTAACTTTTAGACATAAACTAGTTTGATTTCAAAACCTATGTTTTACTAATCCATGAGGGATAACATACAATAGGCTGGATTATATGTATTTAGAGACTTGAATAGAAAGAATGCATTTACAGAAACAAAAAACTACAGGAAAATTTTGCTATGTATTATACATAGCTCATTCTGCATTAGAACTTTATTTGAAACAATACAGTCATTAATCCTGTCTTTATGTGATCACAAAATCCTTTATGATCAGATTTGGGGAGTGAATTAGATAATGCTAACCAAAGAATAAAAAATAAATATATTTGAATTTTTCTTTGCCTTTTGAAATTTTTTAGTAAGTCTGGAAAAATTAATATTGCCAGTTATTTAAATTCATCACTGTTAATATACAACTCATTTGGGAAGAAGATAACACTGTCTAATATAAGAGCTACTACAAAAATAAGCAGTAAATGGTCTTTAAGTGACTTTTATTTTCTATAGGAGAAAATATACTATAATTATATATGTATATTCATATATATTTTAATTTTGAAAGAAAAATATATCACCCTGAGGAATACAAGCACAATATTAATGACCAAGCTTCTAAGGCAGAAAACAAATGCATAGGTACTTTCATGTAAGATGAGGTTACCAGACTTATCCAAGAAATACTGTCTCATTTCCAGTTTTATTCCATGAAAAGGTATCTTGATTATCTTATCCACCGACTGTACCTCAAGATGCTGACATAATATTAGTAAGACCTTATTTAGATACCATTCTTTAATATCTAAAGGAGATTTTTAAAAAATTCAGTATTAGACTGCCTAGTTCTACTCACATTATGAAATAAATAATATACAGTTTCCTAACATGCATTCATTGATTTTAAAAAATATTTATTGACTCTCTGCTACAAGTCAGGTAATATATGTCATTGATATGACACTCAACCAAACCATTCATGTTCTCTGCATCTTGCTAGACATTAAATAAATCTTACCCAAATTGTCTAATAAAAGAACATTGCTAAATAAACTTTTTAAAATCCATGCATGTTATTCTCCAATGTTGAATCTCTTAGTAAATCCTCTTGGCTTTGCCTCCAGAATATATTCAGATCCCAACCTCTTCTTATCATCTCCATTGCTACTTGGTCCTAGCTCCTATTTTCTAGCTCCAGATTAATTATAATGGCTTCCCACTTGCCTTCTTCTCTCTGCCCTCAACTCTGCCTTATCTCTCAGTGTTTATTTTCAACACAATAAACTTTAAAAATATGCTAGATGATGTAACTCTTTCACTTAAAATCTTCCCGTGGCATAACATCTCACTCAGAATTCAGATTCTAAGTTCTTGCCATTGCCTTATCTGGAATATTTTTGCCTCTGTATCCTTTGTGACCTCTTCTATCAATCCTTTCCCATGTAGTCCCACACTCAGATGTCACCTTGATTTTGCTCTTTCTGAAACATGCCAAACATAATCCTCCCTTAAATTCATTGAATACTGTTTTGTCTTCATTTCAGTCTACAACATGTTTTCCTCAGGAATCCACTGGCTTACATTTTTAGTCCCTTCAGAGACCAACTCTTAGGGAGGTCTTCTCTTACCCTTTTATAGAAAAATGACTCCAGCCTCCAGCCCTTTATTCCTTTATCTGCTTTATTATTCTCCATATGATGTCTCGCTGTCGAACATCATTTGTTCCCTGTACAAGTTCCACTATGAGAATCAGCATCTCTAGTCAAGGAAGATGTCTTCTATTATTTAATTATTATATCTCACCATCCTTTACTGTTTCTCTTCCAAGAAAAACAATATTACTTGTATATTAGTGCTTTTGAATCTGTTCTTAAAGGTTCTAGTATTTTTACTTGTTATTTATATATTTTTGTTGTTGTGAGTTATAGGATTTTTTTGAAATTTTGATTAGTTTTAGGACATGCCTATCAGGGTTCCCCCCCACCCCAGTTTTATCAATTGAAATTTTATGTTTAGAAATTATATTATTTCTTTACATTGTTTTTGGTTCTGTGTTCCTCTTCTTGAGACTCATTAATGTTATTCACGAATGTTTTCTACCACCTCAATACAAGCTAACAATTTTAACATTTGGCTTTATTTCCTTACCTTGTATCCATAAATTATTTTAAATGGCATACATACTTTTATCTTCGTGGACATTGTTTCCTGGGTAAATAAGTTGTCCAGGTGTCTCATGTAGTGGCTACTGGGAGAAAGTGATAAATCAGTTGCAGATGATGAACGTCTCCCATGGATCATTGGCTGACCTGGGAAGAATGGGTAGCTTATCTGATTCCAGGTTTCTTCATGTAAAGGGAGGATCCTGTAAAACACTGTGAGGTAATTAAGTTCACTTGGATAGAACCTCTCCAGTGTTTCCATCAACTCAATCAGACACAGAGAGCCCTACAGCATAGTACCTTTAGAACTTTCTTCACACCATCAAAGCAATGATCTGACATCTATAATAGTTGGGGTTTTCTGTGGACTTTCTCCCAGATTCTACTGGAAAGTTGGGAGCCCTTGAATTACCTAGGCATCCCAGACAATTTTCCTCTGGGACATTATGGCCTGCAGTGCACTGAGATTTCCCCCTATCTACCCATCTCACTTATTTTATTTTTGAGTACTTTTGGTAAGGACTTAGAAGACAGGTGAGGTAAACGTGTATGTTTCCAACATCTTCTCAAAATCATGCTTTGGGTATCATATTTTCTTTACATACTGTAAAACCACCTAACAGTCAGTATATGGGAACTAGAAAAGAATGTGTTATTGCATTTAAGGAGGCAAACTTAAAACAATGATTATGATGATGATGATAAAAATACCTATCTGCAAAAGGTCAGAAACCATAGACACAAGAAAACTAATAGATCTTGTAATCACGTTCACTCATTCATTCATTTAGTTATTCAGTAATGTTTATTTGCATTCATGAAATGTGAGACACTTTTCTATTGGAGATACAAAGATGAGTAAGACAAAATCCTTCTTTTTAAAGGACTCTCAGTCTCAAAGTTTTGATAACGTTTTTGTAGCAATGTTGTAGTAATAGTAATCAACATTTCTTGCACACCTAGAATATTTAATTTTTTTCTAAGTGCTCTGCATGTTTTTTTAATTTACATACATTATCTCATTTTAATGTTCAAATTTTTCTATGAGATATGGATCTTATTATCTTCATTTTACATCTTAGAAAACAAAGGCATTGGGACACTAAGCAGCAAGATTGCACAACTAGTATAGGTGTTAGAATTCAAATTCAAGTAGTCTACCTCCAGAATCACATTGCTAGTTACTATGACATATATATAGCATGCATAGTTTATAAATCCATTCAGTAAAAAATTTAATAAATGGGGCGCCTGGGTGGCTCAGTTGAGTAAGTGTCTGACTCTTGGTTTCCAGCTCAGGTCATGATCTCATGGTTATGGGATTGAGCACCATGTCCGCTCTGCACTGACAGCACAGAGCCTGCTTAGGGTTCTCTGTCTCCCTCTTCTCTCTGTCCCTCCCCCCCACTCTCTCACTCTATCTCAAAATAAACAAACAAACTTTAAAAATATATATTTGCTAAAAAAAAAAACTTGAAAAGTCATCTAGGCAACACAGATAACGTAGGTAGGAAAGGTCTGTTCTGTGGAATAGACACCTAAGAGAGTCCTTGGTAATTCCTGTAATTATCAACACAACGTTAATCCTACTGGGTTAGCTGAGAAGGTTGAAAAAATGTGAGAAAAATTATTACAAAAGAACACAATAAAATAGAGAAGATGTAATGTAGAAAAATCATACAGTTTTAGATGGAAAACTGACTTTGAATCTTCAAATATATGGACAATTAATTTTTTAAAACTCCTTTGCACTATGAAAATTAATATGCCAACACTCATAAAATACATTTTGGAGCTGAAGAACACACAAAGTAGTTTTGTGAAAAAAAAAAGAAAAAAATTCTATCAGATTAAATAATAAGAATTATTGAGAAACCTTGACAAGCAGACACAACTTATTTCCATTTTAGTCAAAACAAAAAAAGAAAAGACAATCCTTAGTTTAATCATTTGGACATCTAATCAAACATGGGTGTGATGATATAACAAGTCTTAGCTAGGAGTAAAAGTTTAGTGTTCTATTACTGAAAAAAAAGCATTGTTAATTCTCCTAATATGAGCTGTGTTTCTCTCACATCTATTCAACCCAACATGTGGCAAAATAAATTGTCAAGCCAAATGAACCCAACAAACCATGTCTATCATATATCAACTTTGTAGAGAATCTTGAAATTATTCTTCATGCACTGCCTTTCTTATGATGAAAATATATTAATTGACAGAAATAGTAAGAAAAATGAGCTTCATTTTGGGCAGGGTTATGAACACTTCCATTTTAAATTTTTCAGACCCTTCCATTTTAAATTTTTCATGGCTTTATTCCTAACTGAATATCTCAATTTTCTTGGATGGCAAAGATGAAATTAACTTGAGTACTCACAGTCACTCATTGTTATGTCCATATCTATGTAGATTTCTTTATAGCTGTTATGTATACATTTATTCTATCACAGACGAATGGTTTTACTTTTTTCTTTCTACACTTTTGTAAAATTTGGCCTTGCCTTCATGCACATTTTCAATTTAATGATGAATAAAAGTAATAAGACTAAACAACCTGTATTATTCCCAATTTTACTATTTCATAATTAAGTATGATATTAGGTGTATTTTTTAGTGGATGTTCTTTATTGGATGAATAAAACTCTAGACTATTGCAAATTTTCTGAGATTTTAGAGTTATGAATGAATGTCAGATGCATTTTCTATATCTACTGAAATTTGTAGGCACATATTTAATCTATTAATATAGTGAGTTACATGGATTGTTTATTTAACACTGAGCCATCATTGTAATATTTTAAATACATTGCTGGATTTGTTTTGGTAATTTGTGACAATGATTTTGTCAAGGGTTATAGTGGTGTGTAATTTCATTTTCATTTCATTTTTGGTTACTTTACTTTTCTTTTTCTGACTTCTTTTGTTCTAATCTAACAAGTATTTAAAAGTTTTTCCATTATTTCTCCTCTGTTAGCTATTTTTTTCTTTTGGTCATGTTTTTAGTATCATTGACTTATTCGTTACTATGAAAATTACAAAATTCAACCTTAGTTTAAAAACAGTCTACTTTATGTTAGCATTTTTATTACCTCTCACAATATGGCTGTCTCTTGCATTGCCTTTTGTGATACAAATTGCTTGTATGAGACAACTTTGATTATGTCTGACATCTGTTATGTCCTTGGTTTTTGATTCCTTTTTCTCCCAATTTCACTCTGGACATTTCTGCTCTCTGGATTGCTAAACATTTCTTTAACTATATCCAGACTATTGTTAAAGACATACAATATATTCTTTATTTCATATATTTATTACTGTAGCTTAAAAGTGGTAACTGCATTGTTTTATTAGGTTCTACTTTTCAATTTTAAATACTTTAAATAATTTATCCAATTTATCCACATATGGTTCTATTAAATCTAGTTAGATTCCTGTTGTTAATCACAATGTCAGGATCACCTCTGGTTTTACTCCTATTGGCTGATTTAACTCTTCTTCATCAGTGAAATTTTTCTGCCTCTCACCATATCTAGTAACTTTTCATTTATGAAGTGCATTGAGAATGATATAATGTAGAGTTTATAGATAATATTTTCCTCCAAAAAGTGATGAGTTATATTCTGTCTGAAGTTATATTACCCATGGATCTTTCTAATCCTATTATTGAAGCATGTTTTTTCTGATTGATTAAAGTAAGTCTACTTTTCTCTTTTTTCTAGTCTTTTTCTCCTGTGCTTTACAGCTAGGGTATGTAGTGTACATATTTTCTGAGATTCCAACTCAGTAGTCAATGTATGTATCACGATCCCTCTACTATGGCTTGACCTGAACATCAACATTTTTTTTCAACACTTAGTAAAAATAGCTGATCAGCAATCAGGTTCCCTTCAACTATATTCTCTCTCTGTCTCTGCCTTTGTCTCTTTCCTTTTTCTCGCCTCTAATAGTCTCAATCTTTGCAAAAATAGCATAGAAGTTGGCCAAAGATGAAACGGAAATATTTCACAGGGCTTAGGGTTTCTGTTTTGCAAATACTTTCTCTCTGGTACTCTGTTCCTTCCATCATTTTTCCTGCTTTAGTAGTATTGAAGCGAATCAGTACTGAAACACAGGAGTTCAAAAAATACCCTCAGACAGAGCACTAGTGAAATATGGATTTCACCTACTCTACTTTCCTTCCCTCAAGAATCATAGCTTAGTGTTGGTTACTGTATAGTGCCTGCAGAGAGTTATTTATAACTTTCTACATCTTTTTATTTTTTTCTGCTTATTTTTAGGTACTCAGGAGGGTAAGTTTTTCATGCCCAGAACCAGAAGGCCCATAGTCTTTAGTTATCTTAAAATATTTATTGTAAGAATGAATTGGTTTCTGGGAATCCAGTGATGTGCAAAATAACAGTTTCTGCTTTCAAAGACCTTATGTTTTCATGGAGGATGAAGACAACTGGAGAGACACAGCATTCTGTCTGGCAAGGAATTTTGAAAGTTCATAAAGCACTCCAGAAATCGACTAAAAATATCTTTAAAAGTCATCATTTCCTTTTCCACAATTCCGCACAGAATTGCTCTGGCAACAGAATATAGATAAGATATCCAGCTCTAAATTTCTGGCATAAATTATAAGTCTCTGAAGTTGGTCATTAAAATATTGATGAAATCTTAAAAATACAACATTCTTATTTTATTAAAATTATGACATATACTTCATTGTGCTTTGTGCCCCTATTTGTATATATGTTTTGAGATTCATGGCCATAGTTCTTTTGGAAGAGAAAGGTAGAGGGAAGAAACTAGTCAAGGTATCTCAGTCTGCATAAATATTTAATTTGAAATAAACATAATACATATTTATATGTGGATAACTACTAAATAATAGAAATTGTTTTTCCATAAGCAACTAAAGTTAGCATTTCTTTCCATATCAAGGAATTAGTAATTCCTAAAACCTTCCATTGTATCTTCACTCTTTATCTTCAGTTAATGTACGTTAAGTCAGATAGTATGGAGTATTCTAGCTATGAACAAGCAGCTTTTAAATGCCTTTTAAGGCAGTTGCATGTAATATCCTAGAATTTGGAGAGTAACGTAAGAATTTTTCTTTACCAATACTTTCAAAAAGAAGGATATTTCTCATTAAAGTTTGAATAAATTACTCACAAATTAACATAATTATAGTTATGTCTATGTTTTTCAGCATGTGGTTTTAATATCCCCAATTATTTTCAATAAATTTTATTAATGCTTCTGGTATTTTTATGTAAGGAAAGGCTTACCACAGGTCAACAATTTCTGGTCAAGAAGGTATGTGAAAACTTAAAAAAAAAAAAACAAGAACACTGCAGCTAATGTAACATGTGTATGGTTTTACTGAAGATGTGCTGATTTGGTTATTGCTTCATGAGGCTTTTACCGTGCATCTTAGAGTATTTAGATGGCCTTAGTTACCCTGACTTACAGAAAACATATGACCTGCTATACAAGACTCAGCTTAAAGCACATTTACGAAGGTCTTTCCATTTTCTGTACCCATCTTAAAGATCAGTATGGGAAACAAGATACTAGAGACGGTTTCTCAAATTCTGCATCTGTTGTTAATTTGGGTGTGACAATTACTTGTCGTGATGAACTGTCCTAAGAATTGTTGAATGTTTAGCAGCACCCTTGGCTTCTACATACCAGCAAGTGTATATATATCTCCACAACCAAAATTGTGTCCAAAATTGCTAAATGTGAGTTAGATACAAAATTGCTCTTAGTTAGCAACCATTGTACTGAAGGAAATAACTTAGTTCCCACTAGAGAAGCATTGGGAAATATATGTCCATAGTGGCAGAATGGTAGAGCAGAAATGGAACTGCAAAATGACAGAAACAGCAACTAATGCATGTAATGCTTACTATTACTATGTGCTAGGCATTGCTATAAGTTTTTTGCCTGTATTCAGTTATGTAACACTCTCTACAAGGTTAGTAGTTAGGTATTATTCTCTGCATTTTACAGATGAGTAAACTGAAGAATAAAAATTTGATTGCCCAAGGTCAAATGATCAGTAAGTAGCTTTACTCCTAAGAAGCATATTTCTAGCGTAAGAACTTTTTTGTTTGTTTGTTTTTATATATACTTTTACTTAGAATAGTTTTAGATTTATAGAAAGGCTGCAAAGATAGAGCCAGAGTTCCCACATAACTTATACTCAGTTTCCCTTAACTTATATTTAAGGGAACTTAATATTGTTTCCCTTAACTTATATTAGTATTGTATTAGTGTTAATACAATATATTAATACAATACAGTATTGTATTAGTAAGTATTCCCTTAACTTATTGTTTCCCTTAACTTATATTAGTATGGTACATTTGTCCAAGTGATGAATAACTATGGGTACATAATGATGAACAAAATTCCTATATTATTCAAATTTTCTTAGATTTTACCTAATGTCCTTGTTTTCTTCCAGAATCTCACCCAGGATACCACATTACATTTAGTATCTTCTTATTTTAGGCCTCTATAGAGTGTGAGAGTTTCTCAGTTTTGAAGCATACTGGTTAGGTATTTTGTAGAATGTTCATTAACTGGGGTTTATTTGATGGTTTTTTTTTTTCCTGAGTATAGTGGGGTCATGGGATTTGGGGATGAAGAGCACAGAAGTAAACTGACCTTCTTATCACATCAAGAGTAGTACATGCTGTCATGTGAATGGTCACTGCTGATGCTAACCTTGCTAACCAAGATGCAATAGTGTTTGTCAGATTTCTGTAAGGTTTCTCTTTCGTTTGTTTGGTTGGTAAGGTTACTCTTCTTTAAGTGTAAAATTACTCTTTGTTCCCCGCCCCCTACTTTTCATTAAGTACCTTTGGGAAAAAGGTTGTTATGTGCAGCATAAAATTAAAGAGTCAGAAGTTATGCCCTATCATAAATTTATTTAATTTATGTACATGAACTACTTGGAATTTTTCTGAATATGAAATATGTTTAATATATCAATTATTTATTTTTTTCAATCATCTTCTTATATCAATATGGACTCATGACTATTTATTCTATACTTTGGGTTACAACCCAGTACTACTTTTTTTTACTCAAATTTTTCCAGCTTTGGTCATTGAGGGTTTTTTCAGTTGGCTCCTAGTTCCCTTTGACATATTCTCATCATTGTGTGTGTGTGTGTGTGTGTGTGTGTGTGTGTGTGTGTTTTAAGCATCTTCTTAATTTCTGGCCAAATAGGATGTTCTATGTTCATCCTGTATATTCCTGCCTTGGCCCTAGAATAAACCATTTCTCCTACTCAATTTTATTGGAGAAAGGTATCAGAAAGCAAGATATATGGTAACTAGGCTCTCTCATCTAACAGAGCAAGAGAATACATCTTTCTTGCTTTTTAATATGAAATTTATTGTCAAATTGGTTTCCATACAACACCCAGTGCTCATCCCAGCAGGTGCCCTCCTCAATGCCTATCACCCACCCTCCCCTCCCTCCAACCCCCCATCAACCCTCAGTTTATTCTCAGTCCTGAAGAGTCTCTTATGGTTTGCCTCCCTCCCTCTCTGTAACTTTTTTTTTCCCGTCCCCTCCCCCATGGTCTTCTGTTACATTTCTCAAGATCCACATGTGAGTGAAAACGTATGGTGTCTTTCTCTTCCTGACATTTCACTTAGCATAACACTCTCCAGTTCCATCCACATTGCTACAAAAGCCATATTTCATTCTTTCTCAAGTAGTAATTCTTGCCAAATAGTAATGAGAATGCATCGTTCTAATCTAACACAGGTATATACAGATATCTATAAATATTTCTATATGTATCCATCTGTATTTATATTAAGCTTAACAATAGTTCATATTAATATATTTGTATCTAGTTCATTACATATGAAGAATTCAAGCTTTCTCCTCCTGCTTATCTGTAACCTCCTACTCCAACAGTGAGAAGCCTGTTTACTTAATTGCTCAGTACCATTCGTTTACTTAATTGCTCAGTACCATTATAAGTGTATAGCAGTACGAGAATTTTAACCCATACTTATCCTTAGAGAAACAGTGTATCAAGCAGACTACAATTCTAATGTGAAGTTCCTTTTGTCTTTGGCCATATAGTTTATACTCATTTCCAAAATTACTTAAATCAGCAACTTTTTCCCCACCATCCTCAGTACGTTTATTTTGTACATTTTAAATACAGTTAGATTCTTTTGCTAAGGTCTGTATTTCATCCTGGGATTCTGATCACTTCAATGATTTTTTTAAGTTGCATATATTAAGGATTACTCTGTGGTGCAACATTCTATGCATTTTGATAAATGTAAGTATCATACACAACAGTTTTTTCACTCTACAATATATCTTGTTTCTTTATCAATTCAAACCTTCTCTCTCCTCAAATCTCTTGCAACCACTGATCTATTTATCATTTCTATCATTTTACCTTTTCTGGAATCTCATATAAATGGAATACAATATATAACATTTTTAAAATGGCTTCCTTTATTAAGAATTATTCATTTAAGATCAATCAATCATGTATGATTTCATGCCTCATTTCTTTTCATAGCTGAATAGTATCTCATTGTATGAATGTGTTTATCAATTTACCCAACTTCACATAGCCTTTGTCTGAGACTTCCATAAGAAGTTTTGTAGTTTGCATTTACAATTAAGTCTTTGATCCATTTTGAATTTATTTTGTATAAAATATAAGTTCTGTGCCCAAGTTCTTTTTTTGCATATAAACATCTAATAATTTCAGCCCATTTGTTGAAAAGACTATGCTTTCTCTATTGAATTGTCTTTATATCTTTGTCAAAATAAGTTGACAATATTTGTGTGGTCATCCATATTTTCCATTGATCTATGTTTTTATTCTTTCACCAATACTTTCACCAATACTCTTTTGAATATTATGAAGGTTTATAGTAGGAATTAATATTGGATACTGTTGATTTTCTAACATTGTTCTTTTCCAGTATACTGTGGGGTATTCTACATTCTTTGTCTTTCCATATAAAGTTTAGAATCAGTGTGTTATCTAAAAAAAGCCCAGTAAGACTTATATTTGGAATTGTGTCATATCTATTAATCAACTTTGGAAGAACTGACATTCTAACAATATTGATTCTAAGAACATAATCTCTCCATTTATTTACATCTTTGATTTTTTTCCTCAGCATTTTGTAGTTTTCCACATAAAGGTACTGTATACATTTTGTCAGACTTATCCCTAAATACTTCATTTTATTAAATGCTATAGTAAATGACATGTATTTTAATTTTTTTAATTCCAGTTGATTGTAGCTGGTATATGTGAAAGTGACAGATTTTGCACATTAACTTTGTATCCTGTGACCTTAAGTATATTTATTTAGTAGTTCCAAAAGAGCTGTTTTTATGTCTGTAAATTCTTCAGGGTGTTTTACATTGATGACTACGTCATTTAAATACAATTTTTGCATGAAAAATAGTCGGTCAGCTGAAAAGAAGATTTCTCAATCTCTGGTTGACCATGGGCGACTAATAGTTCTAGACACTGCTCTTCAGTCTCATTAAGTGAGGTTTAAAGTGTTAAAGCTTCTTATTTTGAGCTTTAAGCTTTTGAGAGGAAATCAATTTGTCTGAAACCTTCTAGTGTGCACTTGAATCAACATAAAGTAAAGAATTACAGGTAAAACATAACATGAGTGAACAAAAAATCATGACTGCCTTTTTCAGTTATGCTATCCAAAGTTTTGGTCATCCTTTCTCAAAAATTTTAGTCTTTTTAAGAAAAGTGATACAAATTCCAAATCTACCTTCTATAAAATAATTGCATTAGATACTGAGTTAAGTCAATGTACAGAAAAAAAAAATCTAAGAATTAACTAAGAACTAATATGACATGTCACATAAATCATAAGTGTCACCTTTATTGTTACTTGGAAGAAAAGACTATTATTAGGGAGATCTTCTTCAAAATTTGACCAAATAAAGACCATAGTTGAGTTCATAGATAGAAATGGAATTAAGACTGATGTGTAGACTAATCACTCTTTTCTAGTATAAGTAGCTTAGCCAATGGTAGGTCACAAATAAGATTAGTCTACCAAAGAAACGAGATAACCAGAGAACAAAGGCCAGTATCAGCCTTTGGGAATAAGCATATTAAGCAACCAGAGATTAATTAACTCAGTATATTATAAATTGTCCTTTGAATCAAGTATTTAAACAAAAGTACTTCTTTAAAGTTATATTTTGATTGTTTTTATTTTTAAAATTAAAGCTATTGGTAAAGTCAAATGACAAAAGCATTGTTTCTCTTCTATTTTGACTTCAGTAGCAATACAATAGATAACAAAGATCAAAATGACTTTAACAGAAACTTTCATGTACAAAAACATTTTTATAGTTCTTGAGTCCATAAGCCAGGTAAAGGATGTGAGTGTGTTAGTTATGTTGAATAGTGAAACTATAGACACTGAGGAGGGTGGTTAAAAGATTTCTCTGGAGGAGGTGTTGCTGAGCTGTTTCTTTACTTCTCCGGCAGGTAAAGGTGAGTATGAGCGTATGCTATATGTGACTTATGATGAGGATGCCTATGTGACATATTAGAAAAATATGAAATATTATTTCCATAGTTGGGATATTTAGAACACTGGTAAGAAAGAAAACTGATGTTGTCTGTGGCCACCGTATGGAGGTAATTGTGCTGTGATTAGCCTTTGAAACAAGATTGAAGAATGACGAATAGATTGGATCAAACATTTTAGTTTCTGAACTGGGTTGTATTTGCAACCAATTTGACAATATGTATATTCATTACCTAAAAGAAAATAGAGAAGTCATAAGCCTATTGGAGTTGTTATCCATTCATAGGTGAAGATAACTTTTTTAAAGGTCTTATTCACTTTTATATTCTTATTTTTTATTTTATTTTAGTCCAATGTAGTTAACACCCAGTGCTATATTAATTTCAGGTGTACAATATAGTGATTCAACAATTCCATATATTACTCAGTGCTCATCAAGATAAGTGTACTCTTAATCCTCTTCACCTCTTTCACCCATCTCCCACTCACCTCCCCTCTGGTAATCCTTTGTTTGTTCTCTATTTGCAAATGACATGTCTGATAAAAGGTTAGTATCCAAAATATATAAAGAATTTATATGACTCAACACCAAAACAAACAAACAAAAAACCCCACAAATAATCCAATTTAAAAATGAACAGAAGCCATGAACACACATTTCTCCAAAGATGACATATAGATGGTCTATAAGAATAACTTGGAAAGGGCAGTGAGTGAAAAAAATGTTTAAAAAATAAGCATGTGAGTCTTTCTTTCTTTCTTTCTTTCTTTCTTTCTTTCTTTCTTTCTTTCTTTTTCTTTCTCCCTTTCGTTTACATCCCTGTTCAACATATAATTATAAACATTTGTTGGAAACATGTATACAAGTTTTATAATTTTTGTCAATTAAATAAAAATTGAATTTTATTTTTCAATTGGCATAATAATTTTGCTGATGTTTTGCTTCTTTGCATGATTTAGTTCTAAGGTGATGATTCCCTTTATTCAACTATGTGTTATTTAAATATTATACAGTAATTTATTCACTTGTTAGAAGCAATAAGAAACAGTGAAGGAAATAGATTCTCCTCATACACATGATTAAATTGATTAACATTGGAGCTATATCTTTATCTTAGAGCCTATAGTAGCCTAAGAATAATAAATACATCATTCATATTGTAGACATTAGGGATACCACAATGCTCCAAAAAATGCAATTCACTTTATTCTTTTAATGTTTATTTCTTTTTGCGAGACAGAGAGGGAGAGAGAAACAGAGCACGAGTGGCAAAGGGGCAGAGAGAGAACGAGACACAGAATCTGAGGCAGGCTCCAGGCTCTGAGCTGCCAGCACAGAGCCTGACACAGGGCTCAAACCCATGAGATGTGAGATCATGACCTGAGCCAAAGTGGGACACTCAAGGGACTGAACCACCCAGGTGCCCTGAGATTCACTTTATAATTAGAGAAAGATTGGTGATGATTCATGAGGATTTGGATAATATAAAAAGAGAAGAAAAAACAGAATAAAACGAACCATGCAATAACAAATAATTCTAAAGAAGGATAAGATAGCAGAAAGACAATCCTGGCATAAAAGTCCCTTTGTTGAAATCAAATGTTTTAAAATAGTGATGTATAAGAAGGCAATAATCAAAGGTAAATGTAAAACAGTGGTATGATACTTGTAATATATTTTCAGAAAGACAAAACTACACAAGCCAAGAAAATATCTATTTTATTTGCATCTGTTTTGGTTTCAGTAACAGAAGTCAACTGGACTCAGCTCTAGAAAAAAAGAAAAAAGATTAATTATAAAGTGACATAGTTGTCTAATCCAGGGCCAGGAATGTGGTAAAATTCACACACAGGACTGCATCAGGAGCTTAAATGACGTCAGGAATTTTTCTCTGCCCCTAATCGTTACGTTTTTTATTGCATCTCCTTCAGTCTCTGTCCTTGGATGCCCCAGCTTTCTCTGTTTCTCAGTCCTCATGATAAAGTAAAAAATATGGCCACCATTAGCTTTCGATTTTACATATTACAGATGCAGCTACATAGTGGGAAATGAAGTTTTTCTTTTAAACAAATTCCAGATTCTCAGAAGAGGGATTCTGATTGGCCCACTGGTGTTGCACATTGAAAGCTTGACCTATCAAATGTGGTCCAATGAATATGGTTACAATGACTAAAAGCATGGCAGTAGTGAATCCCAGTGTTAACTTGGTGTCCATCCCTAAGGATCAGAGGTGGAGCAGGCATCAGGGAAGGGGAGTTGTGACCTGAAGAGACTAACCAGCAGTGCCAAAACCAGCTGAGAAAACATATTTGTCATACATATAGTTGTTGACTCCTCTGACTCCTCTCCTACCATATGTTTCCTGAGAGGGCTGTCTTATTTTCCTGACCACTGTTTATTGGATTATACTTGAGATCCTGACTCAAGGGTTGTAGTCCATCCAATCAAGAATGATATTAATTAGCTATGCCAATCCAGTTCTTCTGTTCAGGATTTTTTTTCCCTAAGAGAGATAATAGCAATAACAATAAGCAATAACAACTTTTTTAAAAATTCATAAAGCAACTTCATAAGAATAGAGTGAAGGATATCTGCATTAATAACGTTTCTTGTGAGCTGACAATGGGACATAGCTACCTAGAAAATGAATGTAAATCTAGAGTATATCATCTGATACAAAGCCAGTATAGTTTTCAGAAGATAAAACATGATGCCATTATATGCATCACATGTCAGAAAACATTGGAGCATGGTGCTAGGTTCTGAGCACAATGTTAAAAAAGAGATCTTAATAAATAGAAGCATGATTAGAACAATGTGATTTGAATAATCAAAACTTCTAAAAACGTGTTGTTTAAGGCAGTTTGAGAGGAATTTAGGAAGGTTAGTTTGGAATAAAACATTTGATGGGATGGAAAATATATGCACTATCTTTATGAACTTAAAGTCTATTTGGTAGAAGAGAAATAAACATTATTTTGAGTAACTATGTAGGGCAGAACCAAGAACAATGTATGTATGTATGTATGTACATACATATATATGTGTGTGTGTGTGTATAGATGTGTGTGTGTGTGTATGTAAACAATTCTACTTTCAATGCTCTATGATAATGTGTAATAGGGGGTGTTTAACAAAGCAGTGAGCCACTTTAATTGTGATCTCTCCATATGTAGATGTGTAAATGAGAGGCAAAATGACCATCTTTATTGATGTTGTGGAAGATTGATACATTCTAAAGCACCTTTTGATTGCAGTTAGGATCTAGCATTAAAGAGAAAGAGTGAGGGCTACTTGGAGCCTAAAGAGGGCCACTGGTACTGGTATGGACTTCAAAGCTACCAGAGGGAGAACGGTTGTCTGTGTCCTCATCTTCAGGATATGAAGGAAGAACCTTCTCTTCAGGCTGCACACTGGGAAAGTAACTGTTATAATCAGACAAATCCGTTAATTTTCCACTTCCTCGGGTTTCTTATTTCAGACTAAGATTATTAGACTGGTGCTATTTAAAATCCATTTTGCTTTTAAATTCTTTGAACACAGTATATTTATATTGCAGCCTACCCCAAAACAATAAAAACTTATCAGCATCCTCACATTAGCTGGCTATGCATTCATTAATATATCTATAAAGCCCTTACTATGGTTAGGCACTCAGCCAGTTCATTCTCCTTACATTTTGGAGCGCTGTTTGGGAAACTGAGCAGTTACAAAAATATCTGTAGAGCTATATCATATCTATGGAACTGGTTTCCACACCTCAATATAGTGTATTTGTAAGGGAATTTTGAAAGCATTTATTTTAAATCTTTCATTTAATAAGAAAAATGAGGCATGGAGCATAGTCTGAAGCAAAAAAAAAAAGATGAGGGAATTTCATTTTAGAGGTATTAAAATCTGACCTGAAAGTAGAAATTTTCTGGGAATAATTAGAAAATATCCTGCCCTCACCTAGGATACTGCTTCTTATCATTAAACTCCATCCACATTAATCCCATAATGTCTGTGTGTGGTAGAATCGTGTTCACTGAAATCTAATCCTTTACTTCTGAGACTCAAGGAAGGCCACATGTACCAGCACTTTTACAGCCAAAGTGACAGTGACACTTCCCTTTTGGGTCGAGGCAGTGAAATCCTGAGTGACTTTGCAGTTCTCCCTTCCCTTAAGGGAAGACAAGCATGAAATTATCATTTTGCTTTTGTTTATTTAATGAGCAATTAATAACTGGCAATTTCTGTTAGGTTTCAGTCACTTTGAAATGTATCATTTCAATTTTAATTCATTGGCACATTGCTGGAAAATGATCACGATACACAAATTTCTATCTTTTCATATAAGTAGTAATGTGCTAACAGTACTTCATTCTTTTTTGTGGTTTATTTATTTTTGAGAAAGAGAGAGAACGCATAAGCAAGGGAGGGGCAGAGAGAGAGAGAGAGAGAGAGAGACAGAATCTGAAGCAGGCTCCAGGTTCTGAGCTGTCAGCACAGAGCCTGACACAGGGCTTGAACTCACAAACCCTGAGATCACGACCTGAGCCAAAGTTGGATGCTTAACTGACTGAGCCACCCAGGCGCCCTTACTTAATGTATTTTTTATACCAAGAAATTGCATGAGGACCAGGGACTAAGGAATTAATGCTGCCTTATAAAAAGCAGTTTAGATTATATACAATGACTGAAGGGTTGAATGCCTGAACTGGTTTATATTAGTCTTTACTCGTCGAAAGTCCATGGAGATGTCTAGTATTCCCATGGGTTTGGCATCTGAGCACATGTACTTGTTTATATGATTATGGATTTTCCCTTCTTGCTGCTTCAACCAATGTTTTCCTCTCACATTTCTACCATTTTCACTTTTGAGAGCCATCATGCATACCTCTTAATTTGGACAAAGAGAGTGAGAGAAGGTATCATATATCATTTCTAGACTTTCAGAGCTACTGTGTGATTTACTTCCCCATCTTTTTTATTGCTTTGGCAATTGTGGAAGCATATGTCAAGGTGGAGCCTCCATCAGTGTGGGTTCCTGTGAGAATAAAAATAGCAATCTGCCTGAGATGTATTAGATATGTTACACAAACAAGAAATACACATTAATTGATACAAGCCACTAAGATTTTGGAGTCATCGGTTATCACAGCATAACCTAGAGCAACTTGAACAATTTTCCCAGATGTGTTCAGATACAGTAGTCCATTTTTCAGATAAAACTACTTAACTTAACTCTTACACTTTTATTCCTTCCCCAGAAGATTGTAGCCTGAGAAAATAGGGATTGTATCTTTTCCTTCTTAGTGCTTCAGTAGTGCTTAATGAAAAGATTCACACTTTGTGCATGAAGTTTTATATTATTATTATTAAATTGAATGGTATTTACAGCTGACTGGCTATAGGTCTGGGCATACTAAGTGATTCGAAAGATAAATGACAAACTTGACAATGAAAAGCAAGAAGTATTAAAAGAGAAAATACCTGTTAGTAGAAGAAAGGAATCATCTCTTCAGGGAATTTTTATTTTTGTTGGTTGAGTCTGCATTTGGCATGCTGGGAGAGTGAAGTCCATATATAAATTAGGAAAATTCCAGGGAGTTCATCGATCCCAGTGGAAGAGTTTCAGATATTCATGAAAATGGGAATGGCTAAACTAGAGCACATAGAATGGTGACAAGGGTTTTGAAATGGGTACATTTAGGCAGAGTAAGAAGAGATTCTACACACACACACACACACACACACACACACACCATCATCATCATCATTATATAAATAACTAGAAAACTTCACATGTAAATTGCATCAGAGCAATAGTTGCTTTGAAGAGTTCACCTGTTGATACCTCTGAGGAAAGTGTAATTGCTTTAAATTACTTTAAAACTTTAAATTGTACTTGATATAGTCTCGATGGCAACTTAAATGTTTTGCTCAAGTAATGTTTTGTATTAAACATAGTTTCACATTTTTGCTCAGGATATATTTGACACTGAAAACCTGAATACATACACTTACTTATTACTGCTCTATAGCTGGAGTCTGCAAGCTCCAGAGGTATAGTACAAGAACTGACCATGGAACCATGGGATGGTGTTTGTTCAAATGCAATCCCTCCAGACTATATCAGAATCTTCTAAAATAAACAAAGCCATCTCTGGAGTGCTTCTATAGATCAGAAGAAATGGAAGGATACTTTCAGTGTAAGTTATGGAGATACTAAATGAAACAGTAAAACTAATTCAGTTGAAAAACAAACATTTGTGGGGTGCCTGGGTGGTTCAGTAAGTTAAGCATCCGACTTCGGCTCAGGGCACAATCTCGCATTTTGTGAGTTCAAGCCCTGTGTGGGACGCTGTGCTGACAGCTCAGAAACTGGAGCCTGCTTTGGATTCTGTGTCTCCCTCTCTCTCTGCCCCTCTCCTGCTAGTTCTCTCTCTCTCTCTCTCTCTCTCTCTCTCTCTCTCTCTCTCTCTCAAAAGTAAATAATTTTTAAAAAGATTAAAAAAACCCAAGCATTTGGAAACTAAGTATACAAAAACAGACAATGCATGGATATTATCTTTGAGAAGTCAAAATCAGGTCTGGAATGGAGAGATCACACTGTAATACATGCTCTAATGAAGATGGATGTTCAATACTACAGAGATGTGAGAGCAAACAGATGTGGGTAGAAGGTGGGATGGGGAGAAGAGATGGGAATAAATAAAACAACAAGCTATGTACTATCAGCTCATTGCCCAAAAATTTAAAGCACAACTCGTAGATTCTGATTGTACTTATAACTAAAATCAGTAATCTGAATGTGGTGAAATGAGAACAAAAACAATACTGTTTCCATAGTGCAGTTTTCTGTCAAGGATGATATGCTCTTGGATGTGCCTAACACCAAAATGTGATGTTAAAATTTTAGGGCTTTTGCAAGACTCTACATTTTAGAATAAAATATATCTTCTGGAGAAAATTATATCACCTTGCATATTTGGCTACAAAAAAAATGTACAGTAGAAAACTAGAGGCTATTTGGGAAAAAAAAAGAAGGGCTGGAATTTGTTTCATTCAAGGAAACACAAAATGTCTCCACAGTCCATCAGGACTGGAGAGATCAGCTGTTCACCCATCATAACAATCTTTATTATGTATTTCAAATATTAGCTATAAAAATTAGTAAGATATGAACAGAAGATGAGAACAGTAGATTGCAGCCTACAAATCTGAAGTGGGGAAAATTGTTTTTTCCTGAAAGATAAAATAATCATAAAGAATGAGATAAAATAACAACCATTACCAAAAGAGAAAATGGTTTTTTATCCTTGGGTTCCACCTTATGAATGAAAGGTGTATGAATGTATAAAAGAAGAAGGATAGGGGACCTCTGGGTGGCTCAGCTGGCTAAGTGTCTGATTCTTGATTTCTGCTCAGGTCATGATCTCAGGATCATGGTTTTGAGCCCCACATCAGGCTCTGTGCTGAGCATGGAGTTTGCTTGGGATTCTCTCTCTCTCTCTCTCTCTCTCCCTCACTGCCCCCCCAAATAAAGAAATAAACAACAACAACAACAAAAAAGTGGAAGGATAGAACAGGGAGACAATAGCCAAGCAAAAATGGTCCAGAGAACAACTACAGCATTAAGTGGGGGTTGTGCAGGATTGCTGTCATTATGGACAGTGAGGCATGAAGGCAGTTTGCTGATAGGCATTCAAAACATACACGAATTCAAAATACAAGTGGCCCTTTTTATTCTTGTTCCACATGCACCAAGAACTCTTTTAATTTGACTTCACAATAGCTGCCTATAAAAAGAGATTCTCTAATCAAGTCAGTATGAGGCAGTGATAGTTCTTGACAGTTATACTTCTCTTTGTAAAGTCATATGTCATCTTTTTAAAAATTCTTCAGGCATATTTTATATTTCATGCAGTGCTTACTTCGAGGCGGTTACTGTTACTTTGTTAACTTCGTTAACTTCGTTACTTCGTTACTGCGTTACTTCGAGGACGACTTGCAACTTATGCTTCTTAAAAATCATAACATTTCTTTACCAGTTGGGCAGAAAACCACAAAAATGGCAAATTGACAGCGACCTCAAAGAAACTGCAGCCCATTTTGTTATCTGTTGTGTTAACTAGAGGGACAGGGAGAAAATGTTCTAGTAGTAAAGAGGCACTTTACCTAGGAAAGAATAAACAGGACATAAAAGCTATTGATTCTCACTTTGATGCCTATGTCAGAAGTTGGTGTTTGAAAAGTAAACATGTTAGAGTCCTGGAACTCCTCTCAGCCTCCCATTAGACCTGTATTCAAGGTTTATTTCAAGCTCTGATGTACAAATAAAACCCTTGGGTTCTCTGTGATCACAGAGAGAGCAGAAGTGGCGGTTGTGGCAAGAGCTTCTCTACCACTGAGCAGTTGGGAGCTTCCAGTTTCTTCCTTCTCTCCAGCTCAGCCCTGCCCTCCCACAGCCCCGCCTGCTGTGCATCTGATTCCAAACCTGGGGCTGTCCTCCCCTGGAGACTGCTGTTATTTCCTTCTGAACTGAG
Source organism: Felis catus (assembly GCF_018350175.1). Classification (NCBI taxonomy): domain Eukaryota; kingdom Metazoa; phylum Chordata; class Mammalia; order Carnivora; family Felidae; genus Felis; species Felis catus. The sequence continues at coordinate 69,161,624 of NC_058372.1, read as the reverse complement.
GGCTCTGGCAACAGTTTTCATCAGAGAAACTGCTCCGCTTAGTGAATTCAGAAACGTACTAGGAAGCATAAGGTGGAGCGGCAGGGTTAGAAAGGATATTTCATGTCTGCCTCCTCAGTCTGTGGGCATACTGCCATTGTCAGTGGACTCAGTCAGGGCAGCAATGCCCGGAGGTCTGGATGTGGCTGAAGGAGCAACCCTCCTCTGGAGCCTGCCTCACCTCTCCTCATTCTCTGATCTTACACTGATTTACAACAATGCTCAACTTGCTTTATTTGCTTAGATTAACCATGTGAACAATATGTCATTAACACAGCAAAAATATAATGATGTTAAATAATTTCAAAGCATTAAGTTTCAGAGAATTAAGTCCTAGAAAAATGTACAGGCATTCGTAATGAACTGAGAATTGCCCAGCAGATTATAGCTTCAGCGCTGGAAAGGCCCTTTGAGAGCCTCTTTGCTCAAACCTCTCATTTTGCAGATGAGGAAATGGATCTCCAGTAGCTGCAGCCTGAAAGTGTAGATGTGGGAAAAGAAAGTTAATTCATTATTGGGTATATTAAATTTCAGTGACTGGTAAGATGCCTAGTGGGAAATATTAACTGGGCTTTAGGCAATGTGATCAGAGAGCCAGGCTTCCTTCTCTGTACGGTGTTTATTTTTAAATAAATTTTTCCTAAGATATTACAGCTCTGATAAGTATCACACATTTGTGCCTCCAAGGAAGGTCATATTTCTTTGTTATTTATTGGGAACAAGGAGGATAAAACAATGCCACTTCTAAATTCCAGTGAGAACTTTCTTCTCAGGATCATATATGTGAATCTATACAGCCAGCCAAACTTCTCTATAGGCAACCATTTACTCTGCAAAAGGTTACTCTAGAACTTCTAGACAGCTCTCTTTGTGGAAGCCTGCATCCTCCATGTGAACGTCAGCAGGTTGTGAGTGCGTGGCAGGCTGAAGGTCTCCAGTTCCAATACAGAAATCTGCATGGGTACATCAGCACTTAGGGCTGGTGTGACTCAAGGGAATTACAGTATAGGGGGAAAATTGCATTCACATGTTTGTGACTTTCCCCTTTTTCAAGGGAAAAGCTTCCAGGGCATCTACTACAGGGCTGTCAGTGAAGCATTCGCTCTTGATTTCGGCTCAGGTCGCGATCTCACAGTCACGGGATTGAGTCCCTCCTCCAGCCCCACATTGAGCTCTGTTTGCATAGCGCGTGGAGCCTACTTGGGATTTTCTGTTGGCCTTTCTCTTTGCCCTTTCCCCACTCTTGCGCTCTCTCTCTCTCTCTGTCTCTCTCTGTTTCTCTCTCTCAAAATAAACAAACATTTTTTTTAAGGGAGAAGCGGGGCACCTACGTGGCTCAGTCGGTTGAGTGGCTGACTTCTGCCCAGGTCATGATATCGCCGTTCATAAATTTGAGCTCGCATCTGGCCCTGTGCTGACAGCTCAGAGCCTGGAGCCTGCTTCAGATTCTGTGTCTCCTTCTCTCTCTGCCACTCCCAGCTTGTGCTCTGTCTCTCTATCTCTCAAAAATAAATGAAAACATTTAAAAAATATTTAACAATATGAAAGAGAAAAGGGAAAATCTTCCTAATATGAAATGTTCTTGGAGCATATTTTTATGGAAATGTCCTGGTCTCAAGTGCTACTTGGTTGCATCTTCAAACCCAGTGTTTTTAAACTCTTGATTGTCCATAAGAATTACTGGGGGAGTTTTTGTTTTCATTTTTGTTTTTTGTTTTTGTTTTAATACAAATGGCTGAATTGCACGCAGACTAATGTAATCAGTGTCTTTGAGGGGGCCTTTGGGGGGACTCCAAGCAACTGTAGTTTTGAAAAACTTCCCAGGTAATTCTATGGTACAGACAGACATGTTGAGAAACCTAGCATTAGCAGTCTGTATAATAATCTCTACGCACCCCACTCTCTGTGACTGCTTCCACTTCAGTCTTCAAATTTCCCAAGTGACAATGACTTAGGAATGAGACAAAGCTGGATGGCAGTTTTAGCAGAAAAATAAGTAATAATTGTCTTTGGCAATCCAATGCCGGAAATAGGGAGGGATTTTGGTGCTCTGGGTCCCAAAGTGCAGTTCATCTTATATATGGGGACAAAAAGCACATATCCTCTGGCATTTCTCAACAGCCACATGCACCAATCAGCATTGATTGCTAAAATAGTTCTATATTTTTCAAGTTTTCCAGTGGGTAAATATTGTATAAATCAAATGGGTGAATAATACACACACACACACACACACACACACACACACCTACCTTCTTAGAACAACATTAAATCTCAGAGACCATAGCATCTACTTAAAATGCCTTGAAGACTAGGCAGGTAATGCATATTTCAGAATCAAATCTGTGTAAAACAACAAGGAGTGGTGAAGCCTATAGTGACCAGAGAGAATGTGTCATAATCATAACAACAACAGAAAAAAACCCACAACAGCCTGGTGAAATAAACCAGAACACTTGGCAGTATTCATGACCTTGAGCTCTAGACCTAATTTCTTGATTCATACTTACAAAACCACCCTTTTTCCCGTAATGGAATTTGTCTATCCCTTTACTAGGCATAGAAGTGTTAGTTCCTTCACTTTTTTAATCCACATCTCCTTGTATTTGTCAACTGTGCTTCTTTAGTCCTCTGAGGAATAATATGCAGGCTCATTGCTGAGCCAGATATTTCTTAATGACTACTACATAAAGACCCATCCAAAACTTGCAGTTGCTTTCTTAAGGACTCCATTAATTGATTGGCTTGGGGCCATTTTTATCTCTAGTCTCCCTCTCAGTGGAGGGTAGGGAGGAAATTTGTTTACTTTTTGGCTCTTCTATGACGATTGAAGGCAAACCACTCGCTGATGCAGGATCAATCAGTTACTACAGAAGGTCACACTGTTAAGTGTGGACACCAACTACTATTTATTAACTGGATTTATGCAATTTTATATCTTTAAATATAATACAATGTGTTGATAATTAGATACGTATATATGATAACATCCTTTGAAGAATCCTATATGTAGCCTCCCAAAGAAGACAAAGCAATTGCAAGAGATCAATTCTCTTATTTTCTTAAATAGGATGCAATATTGAAGACACGAAGTATCTTTTAATCTATGTTGGTTAAGTACATAGTGTTTATACAGTGTTGGGCACATCACAGGTACCCAGGAAGCATTAGTTAGATCATATTATTTAATTTTGCATTTTGTATTATGCAAAAGAATTATAAGGCATAGTCTCACTGGGTGGATATAAGTATATGGCTGGTTCTTCTGCATTTAAGACATGATCTCCTCAGAAATAATGGACACTGTGGTAGTAGTCTCATATGGCCTACTGGGGCCCAGGAAATGTACCTCAACTCTAGTATACTAATATCAGAGGTGGCTTTATCATATGCATATTTTTTCCAAGAAATGTCTTTTTTGTACTTAATATTGTTTGCAGGCTTATTTTATTCTTTTTAATTCCAGTATAGTTAATATACAGTGTTATATTAGTTTAAGGTATATAGTAGTGATTGAACAATTCTGTGTATTACTCAGTGTTCATCCTTATAAGGTACTTTTAATCCCCTTCAGTTTTTTCACCCATCCCTTCGCCCATCTCTCTCTGATAACCACCAGTTTGTTCTCTACAGTTAAGAGTCTTTTTTGGTTTGTCCCTTTTTTTCTTTTTGTTTGTTTGTTTTGTTTCTTAAACTCTACATGAGTAGAATCACATAGTGTTTGTCTTTCTCTGACTTACTTCACTTGGCATTATATCCTCTACACCCATCCGTGTTGTTGCAAATGGCAAGATTTCACTCTTTTTTATAGCTGAGTAATATTCCATTGTGTATATATACGTACATATATACATACCACATCTTTTTCATACATTCATCAATCAATACACACTTGGGTTGCTTCTATAGTTTGTCTGTCATAAATGATGCTGCTAAGAAAACAGAGTAGTGCACACATATTTTTAAATTAGTGTTTTCATATTCTTTGGGTAAATAGCCAGTAGTAGAATTACTGTATCATATGGTATTTCTATTTTTAATTCTTTAAGGAACCTCCATAATGTTTTCCAGAGTGGCTGCTATAGTTTGCATTCCCATAAACAGTGCAAGAGGGTTCCTTTTTCTCCACATCCTTGCCAACACTTGTTTCTTGTGTTTTTGATTTCAGCTATTCTAACATGTGTGAGGTGATATCTCATTGTGGTTTTGATTTGCATTAACCTGATGATGAGTCATGTTGACTTTCTTTTCATGTGACTGCTGTCCATATGTATGTCTTCTTTGGCAAAATGTCTGTTTGTGACTTCTGCCCATTTTTTTTTAAATTTTTTTTAACGTTTATTTATTTTTGAGACAGAGAGAGACAGAGCATGAATGGGGGAGGGTCAGAGAGAGAGGGAGACACAGAATCTGAAACAGGCTCCAGACTCTGAGCAGTCAGCACAGAGCCCGACGCATGGCTTGAACTCAGGGACAGCGAGATCATGACCTGAGCCGAAGTCAGACGCTTAACCGACTGAGCCACTCAGGCGCCCCTAAATGGATTATTTATGGGTTTTTTTTGATGTTGAGTTGTATGAGTTCTTTGTATTTTAGATACCTTTTATTGCATATGCCATTTTTAATTATCTCTCTCATCCAATAGGTTCTGTTTTAGTTTTGTTGACTATTTCTTTGGCTGTGCAGAAGCTTTTTATTTTGATACATTCCCAATAGTTTATTTGTGTTTTTCTTTCCCTTACTAAAGAAGACATATTGGGAAAATGTCCTTTGTCAGAGACATTACTGCCTGTGCTCTCTTCTAGGGTTTTTATGGTCTCATATTTAGGCCTTTAATCCATTTTGAATGTCTTTTTGTGTATGGTGTAAGAAAGTGGTCCAGGCATTCTTTTGCATGCAGTTGTCCAGTTTTCCCAGCACCATTAATTGAAGATACTATCTTTTTCCCATTGCATATTCTTGCTTCCTTTATCAAAGATTAAATGACCGTACAATTGTGGGTTTATTTTTAGCTATCCATTCTGTTCTATCGATCTATATGACTACTTTTGTGTCAGTACCATGCTGTTTTGATGACCATAGCTTTGCGGTATATCTTGTGATACCTCCAGGATTTTTTTTGTTTTTTGTTTTTTTTCCAAGATTACTTTGACTAATCAGGGTATTTTTGTGATTCCATACTAATCTTAGGAGTATTTGTTATGGTTCTGTGAAAAATGCCATTTATATTTTGATGGGGATTGCATTAAATCTGTGGATTGCTTTGGGTAGTATAGACATTTTAGCAATATTTGTTCTTATAATCCATGAGAGTGGAATATCTTTCCATTTGTTTATATCATCTTCAGTTTCTTTCAGCAATGTTTTATAGTTTTTAGAATATAAATCTTTCACCTCATCAGTTAATTTTATTCCTATGTATTTTATAATTTTTGGTGAAATTGCAAAGAAATCGTTTTCTTAAATTCTCCTTCTTCTGCTTCATTATTAGTGTATAGAAATGCAACAAATTTATGTAAATTAATTTTGTATCCTGTAATCTTACTGAATTAATTTGTATCCTATAACCTTACTGAATTCATTTATCAGTTCTAGTAGTTTTTTGGTGGAATCTTTAAGGTTTTGTATGAATAGTATCTTGTCACCTGCAAATAGTAAAACTTTTACTTCTTCCTTACAAATTTGGATGCCTTTTATTTCTTTTTCATGTCTGATTGCTGAGGCTTGGGCTTCCAGTACTATGTTGAATCCAGTTGTAGGAGTGGACATGCTAGTCCTATTCCTGAACTTAGAGGAAAGGCTCTCAGTTTTTCACCAGTGAGTATGATGTTAGCTGTGGATTTTTTTATAGATGGCCTTCATTATGTTGAGGTATGTTCTCTCTAAACCTACCTTGTTGAGGTTTTTTTTTATCATGAATAGATATATGTTGTCAATGCTTTTTATGCATGTATTGAAATGATCACATGTTTTTATACTTTCTCTTATTGATGTGAGGTATCACATTTGTTGATTTGCAAATATTGAACCACCCTTGCATCTCAGAAATAAATTCCACTTGATTGTGGTGAATGATTTTTTTAAATTAATGTATTGTTGGATTTGGTTTGATAATATTTGGTTGATGATTTTTGCATCTATGTTTATCAGAGATATTGGCTTGTAATTTTCTTCTTTTGTAATGTCTTTATCTGCTTTTGGTATTAGAGTAATGCTGGCTTCACAGAATGAATTTGGAAGCTTTCCTTCCTCTTCTATTTTTTGGAATAGTTTCAGAATAGGTATTAACTCTTCTTTAAATGTTTTGTAGAACTCATCTTGAAACTGCCTGGTCCTGGACTTTGTTTTGGGGTAGTTTTAAAATTATTGTTTCAGTTTCATGGCTGGTAAACAGGCTGCTCAAATTTTCTATTTATTTCTCGTTCTGTTTTAAGAGGTTATATGCTTCTAGGAATTTATCCATTTCTTCTAAGTTGTCCAATTTGTTGGCATATAATTTTTCAAAATATTCTCTTATAAGGCTTTGTATTAATGTAGTGTTGGCTGTTATTTCTCCTCTTTAATTTCTGATTTTGTTTATTTGAGTCTTCCCCTTCCCCTCTCCCTTTTTTTAATTAGTCTTAAAGGTTTATTCATTTTATTGATCTTTCAAAAAAAACCTCCTAGTTTCATTGATCTGTTCTATTATTTTTTTGATTCTATTTTGTTTATTTCCACTCTAATATTTATTATTTCCATCCTTCTACTGATTTAAGGTTGTGTTTGGTGTTCTTTTTCTAGCTCCTTTACGTGTATAGCCAGGTTATTTATTTGAGATTTTTCTTGGTTATTGAAGAAGGCTTGTATTGCTATGAATTTCCCTCTTAGAACCGCTTTTCCTGCATCCTAAAGGTTTTGAACTGTTGTGTTTTCATTTTCACTTGCTTCCATGTATTTTTTTTATTTCCTCTTTGATTTTTTGGTTGACTCATTCTTTGTTTAGTAGCATGTTATTTAACTTCCATGAATTTGTGCCCTTTTCAGATTTTTTCTTGTGGTTGATTTCTAGTTTCATAGCATTATTGTTGAAAAAGATCGTGGCATGACTTCCATGTTTTTTAATTTGTTGAGGTTTGTTTTGTGTCCTAACACTTATCTGTTCTGGAGAATATTCCATGTGCACTTAAAAATAACGTGTATTCTACTGTTTTAGGATGGAATTTTCTGAATATATCTGTTAGATACATCTGGTTCAATGTGTCATTCAAAGCTACTGTTTCCTTGTTGATTTTCTTTTTGGATGATCTGTCCATTGGTGGAAGTGGGGTGTTAAAGCCCCTTATTATTGTTATACTACTATTGATTACTTCCTTTAGCTGCTTTATGTATTTGGATGCATCTATATGGGATGCATAAATATTTACAATTGTTATATCTTCTTCTTGGATTATTCTCTTCATGATAATGTAGTGTCACTCTTTGATATTTGTTTTAATGTCTATTTTATTCCATATAACTATTACTACTCCAACTTTCTTTTCACTTAATTTGCATGGTAAATTCTTTTGCATCCCTTCACTTTCAATCTGCATGTGTCTTTAAGTCTGAAATGAGTCTTTTGTAGGCAGCATATAATCAGGTCTTACTTTTTTATCCATTCTGTCACTTTATGTGTTTTGATTGTAGTGTTTAGTCTGTTGATTCCAGGTTAATTAAAGATAGGTATGTACTTATTGCCATTTTTTTACTTGTTTTATGGTTGTTTTTGTAGTTATTCTCTGTTTCTTTCTTCTCTTGCTCTTTTCTCTCATGATTTGCTGGCTTTGTTGTAGATAACAGTTTATATTTAGTTGATAGTCACTTAAGTTTGAACCCATTCTTTACTCCCCTCCTCTCCGTGTTTTAGGTATATGGTGTCATACTTTATATCCTTTTATTTTATGAATCCCTGGATTGACTTTTATAGCTATATTTTATTTTATTGCTTCTGTGCTTTCTACTTTTCTTAATTGGTCTTAGCGTCTTTCCACTCAAAGAGTTCCCTTTAACATTTTTTCATAGGGCTGATATAGTGGTGAGGAATTCCTTCAACTTTTGTTTATCTGGGAAACTCTTTATCTCTTCTTCTATCCCAAATGATAGCCTTGTTGGATAGAGTATTCTTGGTTATGTGTGTTTGTTTGTTTGTTTGTTTGTTTTGTTTTCAGCCGCTCCTTTCTTGCCTGCAAAGTTTGTGTTGAAAAATCAGCTGATAACCTTATGACATTTCTTTTGCATGTAATGATATCCTTTTATTTTCTTGTTTTTAAAATTCTCTCTTTATTATGACTTTCTGCCATTTTAATTACTATGTGTCTTGGTGTGGACGTCCTTGGGTTGATTTTATCGGGGGCACTCTGTGCCTTCTGGATTGGATTTCTGCTTTCTTCCCCAGATCCAAATGAAATGCTTAGTGATTATTTCTTCAAATACATGTTCTGCCTCCTTTTCTCTTTCTTCTTCTTGGATCCATATTATGTGAATGCTGTTATGCTTGATGCTGTCAGTGAATTCCTTTGTTCTATTTTCATTTTTTATTAATATCTTTTTCTTTCTCCCATTCAGCTTGATTGTTTTCCATTACTCTGTCCTCCAGGTCACTGATCTATTTTTCTGCTTCCTCTAGTCTACTCTTTATTCCCTCTAGTGAATTTTTAATTTCAGTTATGGAATTTGTGATCTCTTATTGGTTATTTTTTATGTTTTCTATCTCTCTGTTGAGGGTCTCTCAGGTTCTCCACTTTTTTCTTAAGTCCAGTGAGGGTCTTTATGACCATTTCTTTAAAGTCTCTATTACTATTTCCATTTCATTTAGCTCTCTTGGTGTGATTTCATCCTATTATTTCATTTGAAACATATTTCTCTTTGTCCTCATTTTGTCTAACTTTCTCTGTCTGTTTGTATATGTTAGGGAAGTCAACCATTTCTGACTGGCTGAAGGGGGCATGTCTGCATTATAATACAGGAACAGGGCATGCTGTTAGCAAGCTAGGTAACAAGTATTGGTGCTGTGTTGGTTTCTGCATGTCTTTGTGTGTCCAGGATGGGGTGTGGGATAGGGAAACGGCACCTGCCAGCTCTTTTGTATCTGGACAAGTCTCCCAATGATCCGTATGCCTCCAGATTAATAAACAAATCTCCCTCCCATATACTCCAAGCATTTTTTTAAATAGCTGCTTCTGTATCTCAGTGGGGCACTTAGTTGTACTTTATCCTTAAGGCTGGGGATTCTGTTTCCTCTTGCCTTCAGAGCCATGTCTGCTGATTTTTTAAAACATTTTTATTTATTTTTGAGAGAGAGACAGAGTGTAATCAGGGGAAGGACATAGAGAGAGAGGAGAACAGAGGATCCACCTCTGAGAGCACCTAGGTGGCTCAGTAGGTTGAGTCTGACTCATAGCTTTAGCCCAGATCATGATCCTAGGGTTGTGAGATCAAGCCCCACATCAGGCTCTGTGCTGAGCATGGAGCCTGCTTGAGATTCTTTCTCTTCCCCTTTGCCCTCCTCATCTGCTTGCACTGTTTCTCTCTCTCAAATAAATAAATAAGAAAGAGAGAAAGAGAGAGGAAAGAAAGAAAGAAAGAAAGAAAGAAAGAAAGAAAGAAAGAAGAAAGAAAGAAGAAAGAAAGAAATGAAAGAAAGAAAAAGAAAGAGAGGGAGGGAGCGAGGGAGGGAGGAAGGAATTGTTTGGTTCTAAATTCCCCATTTAGTTTACCACTGCCTATAATTTCTCAAAATCACTGTCTAAATAGACAGGAATACAAGTAAAAAGAAAAGTTTTTACTTCAATTTCATTTATTCATTAATTTCAAAATTTTATTGATATCCTACTTTGTGCCACATATTGTTCAGGAAGTTTGGTATGCATCAGACAAGAGAACAAAAAAATCTCTTACAATTATTGAGTTTTTATTCTGTGAATGGAATTCTTTCCAAGTATAATTAATTTTTTAATTAATTAATTAATTATGAAAGACAGAGAGACACAGTGTGAGCAGAGGAAGAGCAGAGAGAAAGGGAGACACAGAATCTGAAGCAGGTTCCAGGCTCTGAGCTGTCAGCACAGAGCCGATACGGGGCTTGAACCCACAAACCATGAGATCATGACCTGAGCCAAAGTCAGAGGCTTAACCGACTGAGCCACCCAGGCACCCCTATGTTTTATTTATTTTTGAAAGAATGACAGAGTGCAAGCAGGGGAGGGGCAGAGAGAGAGTGAGACGCAGAATCTAAAGCAGGCTCCAGTCTCTGAGCTGTCAGCACAGAGTCCAACGCGGGGCTTGAACTCACGAACCAGGAGATCATGACCTGAGTTGAAGTCAGATGCTTAAACGACCACCCAGGCACCCCTCGAGTGTAATTAAATTTTGATGAATACTAGCCAATTATTGTAGTTGACAAAATGTTAACTAATTATTTTGCAGATGTTTAGTTATACATTTATTCATTTCAGTTTTGCAGTTTTCTTTTAGCATTTTAAAGCATAGGTAGATACACATCTATATTCAGTGCATATGCTATATATTTACATACAAAATTATATAATTTATATTTATATAATATTATATATATTATATATATTACTTATATTTTATATGTAAACTTTATACTTATATAAATATATAACATATATTTATTTAATTTGGGCATATTTTTTTTCTTTTTATCTTTCTTGGGCCTATGAAATTTTCAGACGTTCTAGGCATTCTTCCTAGTTCATAAAAATGGTAAAATAGTTCTGATTTTAATTCAATTTAAGAAATGTTTAATTGAATTAAGAAATGTGGATTGGCTCCAGTGCTCAAATGAGTTTATAAAATATAATGAAAAAAATTCTAAGTGGAGCAATGGCTGTGATAAGAAAAATATTCTTGTGCATTTCTTCTCTACTACTCAGACAGAATAGTTCACGACTGTTAGTACGGGTCACCAAATATGTACCCCCCTCCCCCCCACCACACACACACTCCAAACAATTCTCTGTGACACCAGCAGGGTCTCTTGCGATTCAATTCAATTTCACCCTAACCAGAGTTAGTGCAGACCCCACACATTAAGGACCAATCCTGTAAGATTTTCCCCCACTCCAGATACTAATTGCAAATACTTGTTAGTCCCTTGGTTACCTGCAACATCTGACTGACTTGTCTATAAATTGGAAGTTCTCGTGAACCTCCTGCTTGGATTCAGTCATTTGATAGAACAGCTCACAGAACTCAGGCAAACAATTTATGCTTAGCAGTTTATTATACAATAAAGTATATGATCAAGGATCCAGGTAAACAGCTAGATGAAGCTGTAAACAGCACCAAGTCTGGAAGGGTCCTGAACACAGAAGCTTCTGTGGGCATACTACCCTCCTAATTTGTGGTCATATTCACCAAAATGAAAGTTCTCCAAACCCTGTACTGTTGAAATTTTTATGGAGATGCTCTCGCATAGGCACGAGTAATCATTAAGCAAATCTCTAGCCCATCTCCTTTTCTTAGAGAATATGAGGTGGTGCTGAAAGGTTCAAACTTCTAATAATGGCTTGGTCTTTCTAGTGACCGGCCCCCATCCAGGAGCCCACCAAGAGCCACCTCATTAGAACAAAAGAAATTTGTATCACCCAGGAAATTCTGAGAGATTTAGGAGTGTGGTGTCAAATGCTCCTGTCACTCAGGAAATTACAAATGTCTTAAGAGCTCTGTGTCAGAAACTGGTGTCAAAGATTCAATGTTAGAATAAAAGATAATTCTAGTACCCTTATTTACAAGGGTTTTAGGAGTTTGTGTCGGGAACTGGGGGCAGAACTCAATATCTAGTATATTGTTAATATTATATTGTTAATATTAATACATTAATATTGTAATATTTATTATTACTTCACACTGTGATAGTATAATTCAGTACCAAAATAGTGCAGAATACATCAAGATAATTCACATAATTATTCCTATTAAAAACCAAATCTTTTAAACTTTTTTTAGAGATTTTTTTTAATGGTTTTTATTTTTGAGACAGAGAGAGACAGAGTATGAGTGGAGGAGGGGCAGAGAGAGAGGGAGACACAGAATCACAGCAGGCTCCAGGCTCTGAGCTGTCAGCACAGAGCCCAACCTGAGGCTTGAACCCACGAACCGTCAGATCATGACCCAAGTTGGATGCTTAACCAACTGAGCCACCCAGGCACCCCTAAATGTTTTAAACTTTAAAAACATTTTGATGTCAGGGCGCCTGGGTGGCTCAGTCGGTTAAGCGTCTGACTTCGGCTCAGGTCATGATCTCACGGTCCGTGAGTTCGAGCCCCGCGTCCCTCTCTGTGCTGACAGCTCAAGCCTGGATACTGTTTCAGATTCTGTGTCTCCCTCCCCTATTCATGCTCAGTCTCTCTGTCTCAAAAATAAATAAACATTTAAAAAATTAAAAAAAAAACATTTTGATGTCAATGAAATTGTGACATCAGGCTAAGAGTATTTTTCACTCTTTTTAAAAAGAGTAAAAACCTATGCTAGTACTTAATTTCTTTCACCATTCACTAACTTGAGATAAAGAATACAATAGCAGTTATATTTGCTAGTATAACAAAGCACATTTTCTTTGAATTAAAAAAAATTGGTGAATAATTGTCCACATGGAATTTAATTCTTCACTTTTTATTTTTTTCCAAGACCTGCAAAAAAGATAACAATATTTTTTTTTTTTTTTGTCATGGCATTGGTTTCCTGCAGCAATTCTGGAGGTAGAACATGGCAGCCATAGCTTCATTTCTCATTGCCTAGAGCCACAATAAATTCTCTATATATGCTCCAGGTTTAAAAGACTTCTATAAAATGACTAACAGCATGTGTGTAATCAATATTTCTATTACCAGATATAACTGTCCCACTTTAGAGAGTATTCTGTGTATTTCTGTAGAGAATTTAGACAACTTTGCAGGTATTGAAATCCTTTTAATATTTTTCTACCTTTATGTTAACAAGATGTGTTTGAGTAACTTTATAGTTTTTAATGTAACTCTCAGAATTATCCATTAGTTCATTGGGTCCAAGTTATATGTTGAATTTCTTCTTTGCTTTAAGTTTGAAGAACTATGTATATCCTCAGAAAGCCAGTGACCTTGGAATAATAGTCCTCGAGAGTACAGCCTTATGTTCAAAACTAATGTCCATCATAAATGCGTTAGGAATTCTGGTATTTTATGAGATATGTTTGCATGATCACATCAAAAGAAAGGTATAACCAGGAAAAACATTCTGGTTTATTTCTACCTTATTCTCAGCAGACTAATACCAATAGTCAGCATAGAATATGGAAAACCTTTTATTTGTAAATAAATTTCATCTTTTCTTTTCCTGCTATAAAATTTTAATACATATAATGAAATATGAAATAATGAAATATGAAATAATGAAAATATGAAAAAAAATAACACCTATAGCAATAAAAATCACCCATGGCCCAATATTACAGAAATACCTGCTGAAAATATTTTTATACTTGGGGTGCCTAGGTGGTTCAGGTTATGATTTTGTGGTTCATAAGTTCAAGACCCATATTGGTCTCACTGCTGTCAGTGCAGAGGTCACTTCTGATCCTCTGTCCCCCTCTCTCTCTACCCTCCCCTGCTTGTGCTCTCTCTCTCTCTCTCTCAAAAACAAATAGACATTTAAAAAATATATTTTAAAATATTTTTATACTCTTCTAATTTTTCCCTATGATAAATTATTTAGGTGTATTTTAACATTGTGTTTGAAACATAGTTAACAACACCATATTAGGTATCTATTACTATGTAATAATATTACTATAAATTTAGCAGCTTAAAACAACACATTCGTATATTTTTTACATTTATTTATTTATTTTGAGAGAGATAAAGACAGTGCAAGTGGGGGAGAGACATAGAGATTGGAGAGAGAGAGAATTCCAAACAGTTTCCATACTGCCACACAGAGCCCAACGCGGGGCTCAAACCCATGAAGCCACAAGATCATGACCTGAGCCAAAACCAAGAGTCAGATGCTTAACCTACTGAGCCACCTAGGTGCCCAAAACAGCACATTTATAATATCACAGTTTCTTTGTAAGATTTTGCATTCTGAACTTAGTAAATTATTATTTTGTCTTAATTTTCTGCATTACTGGCCCTTGAACATTACCTATGGATTTTGTCTTATACATAGGAAGGAAAGTAAGGCAAAGCAACAAATAGAACAACAAAGATGGTCTCATTAAAGAGTCAAAAGAGTAACAAAGACAGTAAAACTGAAGTTTGCACTCCTAGAGGTCTTCTCTATATTCTTTTCAGCATTCTGCTACACCATTCCTCCACTTTCCACCAAAATATAAAAAAATATAAAATATAAAATAAATATAAATTAAATATAAAATAAAACTAAAGTTTCTGTGATTATGATGAACAGACTCTAGAAGCATCTTTAAGTATCCCCACCTCTATGTACTCCATGTATTTCCTCTTGGTTTGAGTTTACTTGGGAATTATAACTTGTGTCTAATCAATGGAATATGGCAAAAGTTACAGAATATCCCTATCATAATTATATTGTATAAGACCATAAAATTGCCTTGCTAAAAGAGCCTATCCCATTTTTGGATTTGAGCCACCAAAAAGTGGCTATGTTGGTATACAAATAATTAATAATAGTAAAGCTAATTGATGGAACCTCTCTAAAATGAATGAATTAGTGGGTGTATTTAAATCTGTTTTCCCTTTTGAGCTTTTGTTTCAATACATAAGACTTGTCTAATAAAAATGTTCATTTACAGAGGGGTTACTTTCCTGTAAGTGCTTTCTTCTGATATTATACCATATGCAACCTTGAATTCATCAAGCCAAGAATACACTTCAAGGCAAAAAATTGATCCCTTTGTCTTATGTTTATTTCCTGGGAAAAGTAAAGAGAGATGAAATATTTAATCTGTGGGAGTCTTTCAGTCTTGAAGGACAAAAAAAAATTGAATGTAAAAAATAGAGCAAATGAAAATTTTGTTTACATTTTTGTTATTGAATGTCTTATTTATCTTTTTAACAATATACACAGTTCATTTATAATTTAATTCTAAGTAGTTACATTTTTAATCAATTCATTCACCAAATTCATAGGGAGATTTGAATTATTGTTTATACATTTTACTGTGGCGCATAAATAAAACAATTTAAAAATATATATATCTGTGGGAATTAAAGGAAATTATTAAAGAATAATTCTTAACCTGGAGTCGATGTACTATCTTATTTGTCGGCCCCTCTTAAATAGGTCAGGATTCCAGGTGTGGTCTTTTCAGTGGGTAAAAAACAAATAAGGAATCTCTGCTCTTGTCCTTTTATCTGGATAACATTTCACTGCATTCCCTTTTGTCTCGCTTTGACCATGCCATTTAGAAACCATTTGTTCAGTTTTCATGAAGCTTTTTTTTTCTGAAAGAACTGCACATTCCAACAGTTATGACTCTGTCACCTATCACTGCCTTAGCTGCAACTGATTGGTCCACTGTGGACAAATCTTACTCTTTTTCTATCTGGAATTTGGAATCGAGACTAAGAGATTTGCAGGAGGTCTGCTTAGAGCAAGACAGGGAATTAAATGTAAACTCAGGAAGCCAGGATTTCTGATATGTACATGAAGAGTCAGAGTGAACAAGCATGCAAGGAAAGAAGAGTGAATCAGACAATAAAGAGATGAAAATATAGAGATGGACAAGGATGACTATCCAGGTTTCTGATGACTTTCTAGTTACTTGTTCAGTCATGTCTCTAGTTATAAGGATCAACTGCCTTCAGTTTCCTTGAAATAGCTAAGGTTTCATCAAGTACATTTAATTATTTTGCTTAAGTAATTTCAGGGGCTTTCTGTTTCTTAACATTCATGACAAAGATATTTTTTAGGTCTCCTTCACATTAAAAGAATGTTCCCATACTGGATTAATAGGATAATTTTTTAGACACTAATTGGAAAATTCATTGTGTTTTACTAATAGTATAGATAGATGTAGATAGACAAAGATAGATATTTAAGCTTGTTCTCGAGCCTATTGAATTAATTTTAACTCTCAACCAAATATATTATCTCTCTTCCCCATGTTTGCACCTCCACAAACATTGTAAGCCTTGTGTTTCACTAATTATGTATAGAAATATTAAATAGCATGTGTCCTAAGACAAAATTCTGTACTACACTACTTAAAATATCTCTGAGTTTTCAAGATTCTATTAATGAATAATTACCTGGTATGTTTGCTTAAATAGCCATACCTTCATCTTCTATTATCAAGACCACGTCTGTCAGGTTCATATCAATATATGTTTATATGTACCTATGTACCTATATGTATCTGTCTTATACCTATATCTGTATCCACATATCCATATACCTATCCTGATACACGTATCTGTATCTATATCTATCAGAAATTTCACAAACACTGATAAAATTCTTATTAAAACAGATGCATTAGGCCAATAGCATTCCCCCAGGTATCATGATTTTAAGAAAGGAGAGCAATGTTGGTTTATCATAACTTGTACTTAGGTGAAGTTTGTCTCTACGTTTTCCATTTCTGGATCTCTCTTCTTGTTGTCCTTCATCTCACCACAAATGTTTTCATTCACTTAGTGATATTTTATAGATGCCCTACAAACTCTGCAAAAGATATTGTTCTCTGTTCTTTCTCCAGCAAGTTCAGTCCCATTAAGAGAATAGGTGAGTGGTTGGTCAGATTTCCACTGTCAGACATGGACATCATGGCTCCATAAACAGGGTCATTACATAGAGGAAACAGCGCTTTCTTTAAGCAGTCTCTTGATTTCTGAAGACAATATGGAACTATGGTAATGGTTAGTGTATGTCGGCACGGCCTGTGATAACTGCATTCAGAAAGATAGATCCATGGTTTTGAGCAGAGACCAGCTTTGTCAAAGTTTACTGAAGTCAAAGTTTATTAAGCCATCCTGGATGATATTTTTAATACAAACTTGTTTCCCCATGTTTGCAGTCTCCAAACTTCATGAGACTTTCATGATTCACCCTAATCTTACTACAGGGACTTCTTAGCACATCTTACTATCCTCAATTATTCTCTTTATTGAGTGTGTCAGGTAGCACATTGTCTAATTAATCATCTCCAAATCTCATATCTTATTATCTATTACTACTTGATACACTACTTTAGGTGTTATTAAAGTTGAAATTTTTACCATAGCTATCAATATTCTCTATCATCCAGCCCACATTATCTTTAGGATTATATTTCTATTCTCTCTAGCTATTCCAGAAATTTTATCATGCCAGCTCAGTTTCTCCCATATTTTACCCAGTTAGAAATTCTGTATCACACCTACCTGACAACCCTCAGTTTTCATTACTATTTGTCATAATTATATATTAAGTGTTTTTAATATATCATCTCAGTTAATCCTTAAAACTTTATCCAACATGAACTACTGTTCACATTTTCAAGTGAGAAAATAGATATTTTACCCAGTGTCAACAGTTAATTTATGATGCATTAAGATAATGCAGAATATCTGCCCTCTTCCAGAAACTACATTCTTAATGATCATTCCCAAAGACTTGTCTTCATTTCCCTATGGTCTTTTTTCATAACGTAAATTATACTAGTTTCTATTTAGGCAATGTTTATCATATGATTATCAGCTTTTTGATATTGATTTAGAATGACCCTGATCACTCAAGATGGATTTGAGACACTGCTGTGGGATCATAAATTCATTTTTGGTTGAGTTCCACAATATTTTATTGAATATGTATTTTAGGTCAGCAAGGAGACTTAGTAATGAGGAAAATATTTTGCCTTCTAGAAGCTTAGTGTAGCAGAGAATATATATACCAGAAGAGAAACATTTAAACATTTGTTTTTGATTTTTGTAATTTAGGATAAAATATAGGACCAGTTAGGGGTGCCTAGGTGGCTCAGTCAGTTGAGGCCCGACTTTGGCTGGTCATGATCTCACAGTTTTTGAGTTTGAACCTCCCATAGCGCTTGCTTCTATCAGCACAAAGCCTGCTTTGGATCTTCCGTTCCCCTCTCTTTCTGCTCCTCCCCCACTCATGCTATCTCTCTCTCTGTCTCTCAAAAATAAAATAAAATGAAAAAAACTTTTTGGGACCAGTTAACAATGGAGAAGTAGGCTACGAAAGGGAGAGTCTTAAGAAGATCTCTCACCTTCCCCCCTTTCCTGGCTCTAAGTAGCTCAGTAAGATGAACACTGAGTATATTTTAATGCCTCAGAAATATTCCAAGAATAAATGAAATAATAATATATAGGAAGATTCTACTTTGGAAAAAGGCAGTTCAATCTGTCTGTAAATGGAGGAGAAACCTAGAATTCGGTTTTAGAGATTGCTTTTCACCAGTTTATTCATGATTTATATGCAACAATAGATATAATTTTGTATCCTACTACTGGGCTATGGTTTCTAGCAAATAAGCATAATTCATGTCATATGTGGTAATGGCTTGTACTTGTGATTCACACATATCTGTGCTAACCTGCAATTTGGACGGGCAAAACAGTCACATTGTTCATAAACATGTGGGCAGTACAATTTTAGAATAGGCTGGATTCTTTAAAATAAAAGGGAAATATTCTGTCCATATTTTAAAAATTAAAATTCAAAACACTTCATAATGCCTGTTAACAATACCATTTACTGTTTAACACCCACGCTGTCCTTGGTGTCACTGAATGTGTGACATATCAAAAGAATAATCTGCTTTTGCCCTTAGGGGATTTTTACTTCAATAAGGCAAAACCATTACACAAATCCTTTCCCTTTTTTCAAAATGTGCTTTCCATACATTAACTCATTTGCTTGTCCACTTATACCCATCTCACATGATTTGGCACCTGAACGTGTGAGAGAGGGTAGGATCGGTTCCACAAATAGGAGAGAAACAGTTAGGAACAGAATGAAGAGTAGGTCATCTAGAAAGAACAAGCAGGAGACTAGGATAGAGGAGAAGCAGCCACAGGCAAAATTTTAATTAGTGAGGCATGGAAGATCTGAGTATCTTGAAGATGAGGCTAGGTGATAAAGGTTCTATAAAATCTGAGCACAGTTCATTTATATTTACCAGAGAGACTGAGAGTTTTGTGAAGAGAAATTTCCTTCCCGAAAGGAAGAAGTAGGGAGAAAAGGATTTTGAAAGTATCTTGAGAGCTTTCTTACTGTTTTGAAGGGTTGAACTCTAACCTATTTCACTGCCCAGGAAAAGGCTGAAAAAGAGGGAAATCCAGGGAGCTTGGCTTGGTACCAAAGGAGCTTGGCTATGTCTTGAGGGAAAAAAAGGAAAAAGCAGGAGATTCAAGGAAGAAAATAAAATGATCTAGAACAACTAAATAAAGGAAAAGAGGAGGTGGCAAATTCCATAAATACAAAGAGGAAACAAGGAAGATGAGTAAGAACTGGGGATAGAGTGTGGGTGATGGAAAAGACAGTATTCATTTCATCCCAGTGGTGTACATTCATCCCAGCGCTTCTAGGGAACAATGGAGAAGGGCCTGTGGGAGGATGTTCATTTGTCAAACCTGGTGAGGAGAGCAGAGGAGATGGAAGAGGAGGCTTCCAGAGTGGGCGTGTGGCTCAGGAGTCAAGGCCTGGCCACTGAAATTCCCCCTCCTGAACCAAAGGAGGTCTGAACCTCCCTGCAACTAGGTTGGAACTTGGTTTTCTTTTTTTTTTTTTTTTTTTTTTTTTGTTTGTTTTCTTTTACTTTGGGGTAATAGTCTATGAGTGGTAATACAGAAAAGTAAAATATCTTAATTGTAGGAAGGTATAAAATACAAACACACAGATACTAATTATCACAAGTTAGGCAAAGATACTAGCTTATCCTCTAGCAAAGAATATTTTCCCTCTAGAGAAAAAAAAAAGTAAAAGAAGTGAGGCAAAGAAAAAGATAAAAGATGAAGCTTCATGCACATTTAAATGAGGAAATAAGCAAAAAGCCAACTTCTCTTCTTCCATACCAGCATCCAGATGCCTCTGAGTTTTCATGCATTGTTTCCTCTTTGCCTCACTGATAAAAATCTCATTCATAAAGCCCAGGTCAGACCTAATTTTCTCTCTGAAGCCTTTCACAAATGTTTATCTAAAAAACAACATTGCTTTCAATTAATAAAGGTCTAATTTCAAAAAAAAATTCTGAGTGCACAACTTTAGAATCATTGACCTAGAAAGCATTAATGTTCCCCTCATCTTGATTAAATTTAAGATGAGGGGAACATTAATGCTTTCTAGGTCAAGCTTCTAAGGTTAATGCTTTCTAAGACAAGATTCTTCTAGGTTCTAGGCCCCTGACCTCCCTTTTCTTAAAAATTTTTTAGTTTTAATTTTTATTTTTTTGAGAGAGAGATTGAGAGAGAGAGAGAGAGAGAGAGAGAGAGAGAGAGAGAGGGAGGGTCAGAGAGAGAGAGGGAGACACAGAACCCAAAGCAGGCTCCGGGCTCTGAGCTGTCAGCACAAAGCTCAACACAGGGCTGGAACCCAGGAACTGAAACCTGAGATCATGACCTGAGCCAAAGCCAGACCCTCAACTGACTGAGCCACCCAGGCTCCCCTGACCTCCCGTTTCTTAAAGCAGTTAATTTAGAAAACTTGGAATTGGAAATTCTTCTCTGCCCTTTTAAATGCAGATAAATCTTCTCCCAACCTCTAGCCAGTTTTACCACCCAGGAATGTTTTTCTCAAAGACTTAGGAGCCATCCTTTTGAAAAGTAATCATCAAGAAAGATAGCACCTCTACCAGTTTCTAGGAGAGGTAAAGAGCCCAACTTCAGTAGACACCCCCAGGCACCTAATCATAGAAGAAAACATTTGTAACCTCAGGAATACTCAGTGTTGTCCACATATTTCATTGATCAACTTCCCTTGGCCCCTCAATGTCATTTGTAAAGTCTCCACTAGCTAACTGTAGCATATAAAGAGCCTCCCCCTTTTGTTTTAGTGAAGTTGAGTTCAATCTCTCTCCCCTATTACAATAGTCTTGGATTACAAGCATGTTTCCCAAACAAATTATGCTCACAACCCAAAGTTTTGCTGTAGGACACTTTATCCGTTCGTCCATCCATTATGGACATTTAGGTTGTTTCCATGGCTTGGCTATTGCAATGATCATGGGGTTCATATATCTTTTTGAAATCATTTTTTTCATTTTCTTCAAGAAAATTTCCAGAAAGATTTGCTTGATTATATGGTAGTTCTATTTCTGATTTTTTTTTTCAGGAACTCCATATTGTTTTCCATAGCAGCTGTACCAATTTATATTCTTACCATTGACACACAGCATTCCCTTTCTCCACATGCCTGCTGAAACTTGTTTTTTCTTGTCTTTTCAATAATAACCATTCTAACAGGTATGAGATGATTTCTCATTGTGTTTTTGATTTGCATTTCCCCAATATTGGTGATGTTGAGCATCTTTTTATATACCTGTTGCCCATGTGTATGTCTTTTAAAAATGTCTATTCATATCCTCTGCTCATTTTTAACTAGATTTCTGGTTGTTTTCTTATTGAGTTGTACAAATTCTTTATATATTTTGGGTATCAACCCCTTATCTGATATATGATTTGCAAATATTTTTCTCCCATTCAGTAAGATGACTTTTCATTTTGTTGAAGGCTTCATTTGCTGTGCAGTTTTTTTAGTTTGATGTAGTCCCACTTGTTTATTTTCCTTTTGTTGCTTTTGCTTCTGGGATCAAATCCAAAAAAAATTATCACCAACACCAATGTCAAGGAGCTTGCCACTATGTTTTCTTCTAAGAGAAAGAATTGGGTTTTTGTTTGTTTGTTTTTATGGTTCAGCTCTTACATTCAAGCCTTTAACCCACTTTGAGTTTATTTTTGTTTATAGTGAAGGAAAGTGGTCCATTTTCATTCTTTTGTATATGACTGTCCACTTTTCCCAGCACCATTTGTTGAAGAGACTGTCCCTCCTCTTGTATATTCTTGGTTCCTTTGATGAAAATTAGTTGAATGTATATGCATGGGTTTATTTCTGGGCTGTCTATTTTGTTCCATTGATCTTTGAGTCTGTTTTCATGCAAATACTATACTGTTTTGATTACTATCATTTTGTAGTATGTTTTGAAAGCAGAATGTGATGCCTCCAAATCTTTTTTTCTTAAGATTGCTTTGGCTATTCAGGGTCATTTGTTTTATTCTTAGGACTTTAGGATTTTAGGATTGTTTTTTCTATTTCTGTGAAAATGGCCATAGGAATTTTGTTAGGAATTGCATTGAATCTATAGATTGTTCAGGTCAAACTACTTTTATATATATAAAATAAATGTTTCTTTCCTAATTCTTGTGAGATAGATTTTATTATTGTTTCATAGATAAACACACTAAAGCCAAATGTAAATAATTTGCCAATGTTTATACATTGATGGTTGAAATAGAAAGTTATGAGTCCCATGTTCTTTAACTTTGTCTTGGTAAAAAATGAAATGAAACAGAATTTACAGGCCTCGGCCATTAATGAAAAATGTGAGAAATATTGAGAAAATGAGGCTTAAGAGTCTATAAGCACCTAGCTTGCCATTTCATCTTGCTAGAAGGAGTAGAAGAGGTTTGCAAACATTTACATACCGAAAAGGATAAAATTTAAATTAAATCTGTACTTATTGTTTACTTTATTATCATCAAATTAGCTTTTTGAACCTGTTTGCAAAACAAAATAAAGACCTATTCTTTACTATAAAATTTTTGTTTGACTAGTTTCAAGGCTTACTGACTTATAACATTTCACTGGAATATTCTTGTTATAGAAAACCACATTTGTGTGAATGTTTGCTGAAGGAAACTGTTCACTTAAAGCTGTACACTGTCTCTGCCAAAGGAGGTTAATTTTACCTACCAACCTGCTAATTAGCTCACTGTGACCTAACTGAAATTGCTCTAGTTAATTACATTGGCATAAAAGAACTTGCAAAAAATGTTAACATTAGAAATATTAGCTAAAGGCAATTCCTTCTTTATACAAATGTATTTTACAAGTAAAAATAAAATGATTAATTATCCCAATAAGAAACATGGTACATTCAAATGAGGATAGTTAAGAAAAGTTGAATGAGGGGACGATTTATAGATTTACAAAAGAAGCTGGTAGGGTTCAGGAAAATGAACAGAGGATGGTAAGGCACCCTGGATTTGTCAGGGAGCTCCTACCACTATACCTCTGTGTGGTTAAGAAAAAGGAGCAGTTACAAGTATTCAGAGAGAGAGAAGCTGTAGCTGGGGTGGGGTTCTTGGATAGGCTTATCATGGAAAATGATGGAGAGATAAACATCCTTCACTCTGCCGACTCTCTGATCTTCTACTGGTGACTCTCATAAAACCAACCCAACCAGAAGCCAGCGGCCAAAATAACCTATTGTTCTATCTGAAAAGGTCTGCATTTCAAGGCACAGAATGTGGTGCATAGGGTGGAAAATGGATATGGAAGAACAGAACAAAGTTTGTTGATTTTTGTCCCTTACCATCCATCCTCATCATTCATCCAGATGAAAAAATGTGTATCCCCAACTCAGGGGGTATGCAAGATCTTATCAGCTACCATATCATAAGAGAGTCAAGTCAATTCAATTAAAATCATACCTGAAACTTAAGGCAGTAATCAAAAATGGGGGAAGGGGAACTAATTCACATAATACATAGCTGCTTAGGCCCCACTTTTGTAGGTATGCAAAAGGACTTCTTTAATAAGCAAAACTGCATTCTCCCAAACCCATTTTATATTCTTCTTATTCTCTGCTTCCTAGTAATATATTTGGGCAAGTTGTGACCCAACATTTTATTCCTATATGATCTGAGTCTTTGCTGCTCCTTATTTTATTGGGCCACTGCAGTTCTCTATTAACAAAGACTATAGTACAAGAGAGCCTAAGAGAAATCCCAGTGAATACTCTGGTTCTAGACATGGTCTCCTTGTTCCTATTAATTTAACCCCAATATCATTTAATGATTCAAATGCATTTCCATGACCATTGACCTCCTTCTCTACTTATTTATTGGTTCACTGGCATAAAGAGCCACAAATTGTCAATAGGCAGCATCAACTTTCAAATTAATAAAATAATAGCTTTGGTCCCTGGTGAAAACAATTCCTTCCTTCTATAGTAAGCCCTCCAAACCAACTGAGCCCCAGATCAGATGGAATGGTAAATTAAAAAGAAATCCCTTAAGTGGAATCCACTGCTGTCTATGGGCGGGGGGGGGGGGGGGGGGGAAGCGGGGGCAACACCATATATTGACTGTTAATTTAAGGCATGTATCACATTTTATAGAATAACATCCCAACCATACAGCTGTGGTCTCCCAGCTGGATTTTTAAGTAAATATTTACTAGGTCATTCCACCAGTCTGTCTGGTGCCTGCCTTCTTTCTGATGACACAAATATAAGTCTTTATCTTATAGGTGTGAGACTTGCACATGCTTTCTTGCCATAAAATGAGTTCTCTGGTCAGAGGCAATGTTGTATTGGTATACAATGTCGCCATGGAAATAGAAAAGGAATTTTTCAAATTGATGAATGGTAGCACTAGCAGGACTGTTCTGAGAAGTGAAGAAAAGTCAATATCTACTTCTGTAACTCTTTCAGCTTATAAGCTATCTCCTTCTGGATCAAGCCTTGTACTTTTCTATCTGGGCCATGTTGAACTCTCTCTAACTCTCTCTATAGTCCTGAAGCTATGAGTTCCTGAGAAGAAACCCCATAACTTTGTGAGACAATTATAAAATCATCAAAAGACTTTTTATTTTCTGGTGGAAGACTGCTTCTGTCATGTGGGGAAAGTGGAGAAAAGGCTGTTTCCGCAGTTAAGAAGAATCTTGGAGTTTAATATTCTCAACTCTTTCTGGATATATTCACATGTGCCTCTCACACATGTTCGGGTCCCATTTCTTTCCCTCTAGTTACTTTATGTTACCATAAGAGACTTGGCATTTTTCACAAGATTGGTGATAAAATTATACCCTTATAGTCAGACCCTTAGGTTGGTCCTTAACCATATCTATCCTTAGGCTACAAGACATAAGAGAGTCCTTCAAAGATAGCATAGAGATTTTTGTCTTCCCACCCATGTTTTGAATTGGACATTAAGGCTAGCAGTTTGTCATTTTCCCTCTGTATGCTTTCTAGGGCCATCAGAAGCAGCTATCTATTGTCACAGGCTGTTTTACGAACTGTTGTCACCATAGTGACTAAATACCACAGCCAATTTCTCTACCAATGCCTTGACCTCCACTTGTACAACATTCCATACAACTACCTATGATAATCTGGATAGTCATTATGACGCTTTATGGTCCAGATTAACACTTTCTTATTCTCCATAGGGCAAGGAAGTTATTCATGTGCTTTTCAAATATGTGACCAAAGCTAAGTTTCTAGACTTTGGTAGAGGAATACAGCCACTTCCAACACAAGACCTAAAAGGAAGGGTCTTGGTCTTGTTTTGAAGTTGCTCTTTCCCTGCCTTCCAAATTCACACTTGTGATTTTCATTGGTCAGAGTCAAACTGAAGGAATGTGACAAGAAGCCTGTTGAGGTAGTCCATGTACCTGGAATATACAGCAGGGTGGAGAAGGGTAAAGTAGATATGAGACAAGGCAAACAAAATATTCAGCATATTTATAGTGTATTTTAAACCATAATGCAGAATCTTAATCAAAAATTATGTTTCTGGGAATTAAACCTATGTTGTTTGATTATGACAATGTTCTTCCCATTGCCTATACTGTATAAACTCACTTTGATTGTTGTTTCCTAGCCCACTGTCACATCTCACTGTAGACCTTTACAGTGAAATAATGAAGAAACTAGTAAGTAGGATGAGATAAATTAATACAATATCACAGACATCTCTAGTTCTGAGCATGCACCATCAAATCCATTTTGTATTTCTTTGCATGCCATATTTAACTTACGAATATAAATAGAGATAAAAATAAAAGTCAGTGTGAGTAGCTGCTAAAAAAGGAGATGGCATAGGAAAGTAGATAGGTTTCTATTCTCATTAGCACTTTTCTGATCCTTTGAGATTTGGGAATTATTATCCATTTGCAGCTACTAAAATCGTTGAATAATATCTTGTTAAATAAGTAACAAGTTTTCCCTCTGTAACTCCATAATCTCCCTGAGAAACCTGGATTAGCCTCCAGGCCACAAGTGGAACTTTGAGGCCTCGGTGAAGAACAGTTTGGACAGAATTAAATTTTTAAACATGTTAACTGACAATGCTTATCTGATTTGCCCCTTTGTCATGGAGATTGGAGGAATAGCAAGTGACTATTTGCCCACTTGTCTCACTTCTCTTCCTTCTTCATTTGTTCTCATTGGCAGATGTTTTGATATACTCAACAATTAAACTTAGATATACTTCTCTGAAATTCTCCTTTGGCGAATATACAAAATACATTACTTCTAATACACTTCTCAGTTGTGGAAAAAATCTGGATTCTCAGTTACCTTGGTAATAGAAGCAACAAAACTATAGAAGTTCTTTGTAAATATGATGTTCAGCAAAATGATTTGGGAATTCTTTGTGAATTTAAAACATTTAAATTATTAAAAGCTTTCTCAAGAACTTTACTCTTGAATCTGCTAATAAACAAAGATAGGTCACAAGTAAATGAGTTTTAGCACCATTTCATGCTTGAACTTAAGACTTTTTTTTTAAATGAAGCTAGCCCATTTTACCTCTTGAAGAATTTTTCCCACTTAAAGGCGGACTTGACTAGTTAGTACTCCTTGACCCTAGTTCTCATAACCAACTCAGCTTTGTGCCATGAGTCTAGTCACTGACTCATGTCAACCCTACAGAACTTTCACACAGGTATCAAGCTAATTCTCAGCCCTGTATCCATGCTGTTGCTGTTATGGTTTCCTCTTCTGCCCACACATTCAGTATGTATCTATCTTTGACTTTGTGTATAACTGACATATCTTCCACTTCTTTCGAGATGTCTCAATTCCTCCCCCATGAAACCTTTCCCAAAGTCTTCAGTCTGCATTAATATCACCCATGAAACATTTGCTTCTATATTATCATTAGTACTTCATTTTACACCAGGCTGTTTGCTGTGGTCTAATTATATAAACCATACAATGTAGTACTTTATTAAATAAGAATACAATGTAGTTCCATAAAATTCAAAAATTTTAAAAATCAGTCTATAATTCAAGACTTGATTTATGTTTCCCAGTCTTCCAGGATCTCAAAAGGG
This sequence comes from Felis catus, assembly GCF_018350175.1. Lineage (NCBI taxonomy): Eukaryota > Metazoa > Chordata > Mammalia > Carnivora > Felidae > Felis > Felis catus. Next base: position 69,134,306 of record NC_058372.1, on the reverse strand, counting down.
GAAAAAAATGTTGGAGGTATCACTGCATGTGATTAAGGCTATGAGGATGTCAGGACACTACACTGAGCATCTCTGAAATGATCAAATTCTTAGGTCAATAATTTCCTTCATTATATAACATAGCATCTAAATTATCAATAAGGCAACTATAGGGAAATGAGAAGATTATTTTTAAATGACCCTGGGGATTTAGTTAGGGTTTTCTAGACAAGGTAGTTGGGACAATAAGATCCAATTTTACTCAGAGGAAGGGGCTTCCACCAAGCTCATCTTTCCATAGGACCAGTGACTTTCCCTCCATGGCAGGAGTCTGCAAATTTCTATACACCTTTGGGTCTCCAGAGCCCATGAATCCAGGCACCTTTGCTCCAACAGCTTCTAATCTCATTGGCAAGTCTGCTTTCCTCACTTGACCTTTTTTAAAAATTTTTTTAATGTTTATTTTATTTTTGAGAAAGAGAGAGAGAGACAGAGTGCAAGCAGGGGAAGAGCCCAAAGAGGGAGACACAGAATCTGAAGCAGGCTCCAGGCTCTGAGTTGTCAGCACAGAGCCCAACTCGGGGCTCGAACCCATGGACCGCAAGACCTTGACCTGAACTGAAGTCAGTCACTTAACCAACTGAACCACCCAGGCGCCTCAACTCACTTGACCTTAAACAGGGAAAGAGGAGAGTGTCTCTCCACTGGAATAGACACCCACACTACAGGACCTGCAGCACCCTGGCCCCAGAGCACACCTCTGAGGGATCATGGGGACATTATAAATCATGTACCTGTGTCCTTCCTGCTCTTGCTAACCCTAGGCTTTTGAAAAATTTCCAAATGAAGTCTACTCCTAAACTTTCGTGTATGGCTTTGTGGCATTTGTCTCGAATTCTAGTGCAGGATAGAAAATCCAAAAAGGACCCACCTTTCCCGGCAGAGACTAAAGAATAATATTAAATGTGGAGGTTTTGTTCAAGGTCTTAAAATATGATTAAAGCAGAAGATAATCCTACAAGTATCTTAGATCTGAATGATAAAATGCTTTATAAGGAAACTGAGCCTCCAAACAAACTCACGAGGAAGTAGAACAGAATCATCTCTCCCCAGTCCTAGGCACCACATTCTGTTCAGAGAATGCGCATACACAGGTCACCATGCTGCTGTAATCTCTGTGAACTTCCCTTCTCCCTGTGGAAAATAAATCTATGTTTCTTGACATATGATAATTTTCATGATCTGTCTGTCCCCTGCCTATCTTTCCAGACTCATTTGTCTTCACATTTCCTTTATTCTCTAGCAAGAAGAGAGTATCCATGGCTCCTAATACTTGCCATGCTTTTTCATGTTACTATCTCCTTGAAGGCTTCTCTTTCTGCCATAGCTACTTCTCATCTCAATGCCCTGACTCTAATTTAAAAATATCAATTTATCAAAGGCAATTCAAGGCCTTCCTTGTAAAACTTTCCCTACTTTCTACAGGCATTCACTTCTCTACTGGTATTTGTATTTTTGGGTGCATACATCTATTTTTACTCACCATTTTGTATACACACACACACACACACACACACACACTATGTGTATATATTTTGGTGCATACAACTATTTTTATTCACTATATATATTTTTTTTCTCCTACTTTGGGGTTTATTCCTTTACATCTCTTGCACCTGGCATGAGGCCTGATCTGTTGTGAATTCCCAGTAATGACCACTGGTGACATTGAATTATATCACTATGTTTTTGTTTTGTTTTGTTTTGTTTTGTTTTAAGGCTAAAATTGAAATTCTACTTGACCTTTATCACTGCTGATAAAAGTCATAGTCAATACTTGAAACTGTCTTTAACCCTAAGCTCAAAGTTCTTTCTACCACTACAACTACCACAAAAACAGTAATGATAATAATATACGTGTTTTTTTAAGAAGTTACTTTTAGGGGAGCCTGGGTGGCTCAGTCGGTGGAGAGTCTGACATTGGCTCAGGTCATGATCTCATGGTTCGTGAGTTCAAGCCCTGCATCGAGCTCTGTGCTGACAGCTCAGAGCCTGGAGCCTGCTTCAGATTCTGTGTCTCCTCCTCTCTCTGCCCCTCTGTGCCCATGCTCTATCTCTGTCTCTCAATAATAAATAAACGTTAAAAAAAATAAGTTACTTTTAAAAGATAGGAGGAGAACAACCAAATGGTTAGGAAACTGTTTCCATGCTCACTTGATTGATTGAACAGATTTAACTTTGGAAATGTTGTCAAAATGTAGCTTGGTGTCTGGCGACGATGTGAAACTATTATTTGATGACAAATGTAGTGTTATTGACATCTGGATGTAATTGCCATACCCTTGCTGTCATAAACTAATTTTTCACAGGATTCTGATTTTGTAAAATCAGATCACTTATTGAGGGAATTCCAGAAATACTAAGTATACTTTTTCTTTTTTTTTTAAAGAGGCTATTTACATTATTACACCCTGTAAGATAGTATTCTCCAAATTATTTTTCTTATTTAGTTGAAAAACACACTCTAGTTTAAATAACTTTGGAAGTTACTATATACTTTATCACTTTATATAGATTTACCAAACATATTTGCAAACGAACCAAATATACAAAAAACAACACACAAAATCTGAAATAAAACTATTAATTTGGTTTAATCTAGCATTTCTCAAACATTCGTCCACTGAACTTACCCTAGTATAACACTAAATAAAATCGTATTGATATTGGTTTAAAAACACTTTGCTAAACACTGCTTGGTGTTTGTTATACTGTTTGTATAACAAAACAAATAACAGTAAATCATGGATTGCTGATTAATACGAATTAAATGTTTCTGTCAAATTATTACTGAAGAAACTGATTCTAAATTCTGAGGTCAAATAGAATCAGTCTATATCACAAATAAGGTGAGACATTTCTAATAGGAAATACTTTTTCCTTCGCTCTAAATCTTAACAAGAGTGGTCTGAGAAACAAGTCCCTTCTTTTGCTTCAAGGAAAGCTAAGGGCCTGGGGTTCTGATTTAGTCTGAGTTGAGGAAGGAAGGAAGGAAGGAAGGAAGGAAAGAAGGAAGGAAGGAAGGAAGGAAGGAAGGAAGGAAGGAAGGAAGGAAGGAAGGAAGGAGGGAGGGAGGGAGGGAGGGAAGGAAGGAAGGAAGGAAGGAAGGAAGGAAGGAAGGAAGGAAAATCAATCCCTGGGTATTTTTAAGTCACAAGGTCTGTTGCAAGGTGTAAATGAAGTCTGTTTTAGGGGAGAGCACTCTAAGAATTTCAGTACAGGTTGAATTGAAGTCTTACAGGGTGAAATTAAGGGTAAGAACTAGATTGAAAGCAAAAGGTTGTCCCAGAGAAGGGACTTGCTGGAGAAGTATAGATTGCTTCCTAGATGAGATGGGGTACCCGGAGGGATGCAATCCCTGAGCCCCTCAGCTACTCCCCTGAGTGGTGGACACCTGACTGGGTACAAGGGCTAAGATGAGGGGTGGGAACCTGAGACCAATCAATACAAAACTCTATTGACTTGATTGAAATCTATCAATTGCACTGATGAGTATACAGTTGGTCATTCTGATTTCTCCAAGACCAGAGTAACAAAGTCCTTGTGCGATTGTGTGTAGTCCGCTGTGCTATACTTTACTGCAAAAAGCATAGTTGGAGCTGCAGCAACTGGATTAACACATTTGGTGTGTAAGTTTTTTTTCCCTATTAGCTTCAAATCTAGGGCAACCTAAATTTTTAATTCAGTGAGGGTGGAAATCAAATACTTGAAGTATTTTTCGCATAATCAAAACCTAAAATCAGTGAAACTATTTTACAGGACTGAGGTCTGTTTTGAAAACACCCATGGATAAAAGCTCATCTATTGTTATACAAGATGAGAATGTAGTCCAGTCAAATAAAAGCTACCTGATCCTCTTTATTTTTGTAAATACTGCATCTTTTCCTCTAAGCATTGCCTTTGAGAACTCTTGGAAACAACCAGATCAAGTTTATTTAATTTACATCATTGGATAAAAGATTTTGGCCTTTTTACTTTATATATATATATATATATATATATATATATATATATATATATAGTAAAGAGGTGTGTGTAGGTGTGTGTGTATACACATGCGTATATATATGGTAAGTATATATGGTAAATATATATGTATATAATTGTTTTAATTTATTTTGAGAGAGAGAGAGAGAGAAAGAGAGGGAGGCTGGTGAGGGCAGAGAGTAAGACAGAGAGGGAATCCCAAGCCTGGTATATATGTATATAAGCATAACAAGAGAGAGAATAGATATGTGTACCCTCTCAGCCAAGAGGATTTTGAATAAATCTGTAGAGCATTGATACATACTCAGCACCTACAGAATTCCTAAACATTAAAATATTTTTTTCTGATTCTGTGAGGCTATTTTGAAAGCTATGTTATCATATTGATGAGTCAATATACTGAGTTATAGAAATATCATTTTATGTTTCCTAACAAGAATGTTCTGGAATAAAAATGAATTTACTGAATGGCAGTTATGTGTATTTCATAAGGAATGAGATCATTGGCTTCCCAATGGCAGTATAAGGAGCAATTCCATTTGGGTGCCATTTTTTAAAGAAGGTACTTACCAGTTACAGCCAAAAAGGGTAGCAGAACAGAGTGCATAGTTAGATTGATCTGGTTTAAGTTCCTCTTTAAAATCCCTGAAGCAGGGGCTCCAGGGTGGCTTAGTTGGTTAAGTGTCTGACTCTTGGTTTCAGCTGAGGTCATGATCTCACAGTTTGTGAGTTCGAGCCCAATGTGTGGTTCCACACTAACAGCACACAGCCTGCTTCGGATCCTCTGTCTCCTTCTCTCTTTGCCCCACCCCTGCTCATGGTCTTTTTCTCTCTCAAAAAAATAAATAAATAAACTTTAAAAAAAATAATAAAAAATAAAATCCCTGAATCATATGGATTATTATCTGATGTCTCTTTTACTCAAACATTCTTACAGAGACCTGAGATAATAATCCAAAAACACCTAAATAGAGCACGATAAGAAAGATTGTAAGGGATGTTACATAGTAGATAGGTTAGCAAGGATTGACCTTATTGAAAAGGTGACATTTGAACAAAGGTAGGAAGGAGATGAAGAAGGTAACCAAATGGTATCTTGGGGGAAGAGAATTTCAGGTGGAGGAAATAGCTCTTACCTAGTCCCTAAGGTGGGAGTATAGTTTACGTATTGAGGAAGAGTAAGAACACCAGTGTGGCTGGAACAAAGGGATCAAAGAAGAAAGTAATTAGAGATAAGACTGGAGAGTAAAGGAGGTGAGGGTAGAGATCATGTCAGGCCATATAAACCATTATCAGGACTTTGACTTAGGCCCTGAGTGAGATGGAATATCAATGGTTTTGAACTAAGGAGCACCTGAGAATTAGAAGGATCAGTTGGATATTGTGCAAGTAACAGAAAGTAAAGGTCAAGAACAGAAGCAGAGGGATCAGTTGGAAGGCTATTGCAGTAATTCAGGTGAGAGATGATGGTGGCTTGAAACAGGGATGTAGCTGTGAACATGGTGAGAAATGGTTATATTCAGCATATATTTTTGAAGATAGGTCCAAAATAATTTCCTAAGAGATGGAATAAAGGGTGTAGGAGAAAAAATCATCAAGGATAGTTCTAAGATTTGTGGTCTGAGTAATTGGAATAATATTACTTCATGGTAAACTTTCATCTACCTAGATTCCCAGTTAATGTACTATCCAATTAAGGAGGATGTACTTTGATGACAATTAGCATGAATTCCTTCTGTTCAAATTTGTACCAATTCAGAACACCTGATTTTAGAATATTCTTCCTGCAGTTGTATAATCTTTTGACTAACTCCCACCCAAAGACCCAAAGCCATCGGCTATACAACTAGAAAAATGACCTTGTTGCATTCCATCGTAACATGTGTGACTACAGTGTCAGTTTGTATATTTACCAGAACCCATTTGCAGTAGAACGGGCTGAAGACATTATTTAGGAATGGCTAGAGTAGTCTTTCTGGTCTGGTTAATGTCCAGAGGCAGAAAATTCTAAGAGCCAAACATGAGTTTTGGAATGAAGCTCAGCTAACTTTGAATTCTAGCTCTAGCCTATAAGAAGTTAGCTTTAGGCTCTCATCTGCAAAACAAGGAATATTACTTCCTGTGTTCTTGTTTGTTTGATTGTTTGTTTTTAATTAGATTTAATGAAATACATACAGAGTTCTCATATTCTGGTTTTTATTTTCCCTCACACTGCTAACTTCTGACTAGTATTGATACTTTGTACCATGGTTCAGAGTCTACCACAAAACTCATCAAAGCCGGGGCACCTGCGTGGCTCAGTCAATTGAGCATCCGCCTTCAGCTGAGGTCATGGTTTCACAGTCTGTGCGCTTGAGCCCCATGTCAGGCTCTGTGCTGACATCTCAGAGCCTGGAGCCTGCTTTGGATTCTGTGTCTCCCTCTCTCTGCCCCTCCCCTTGCTCATGCTCTTCTCTGTCTCTCAAAAATAAATAAATGTTAAAAAAAATTAAAAAGAAACCATCAAAGCCAGAATCCTTTGATATTCCAGAAGTCCTCTCTTGGGTATGCTTTGGTAATTACAGAAAGGTTTCCTGCTTAGACTTGGTCAAAATCCTATTCTTTAAAAATAGGCTTTCTGCTTCTATTACCTTTCATTTTTAATTTTACTGCCCTTTTGATTTACATAATTGTTTATATCTGGTGTGTGACACATAGCAAGAACTCAATAAATGTTATCTATCTAACATTTATCTCAATAAATGTTATGCTATTGTTACAATAGCAACATTATATTTAGACAAATAAGCTTATGCATGCCCATAGTGTGTGAAACTTTTTTTTTACCAAGGAAAAGTGATTAAAAGATTTTTTGTGATATTATGTAGGAAATATAATTCTAATACCTATGGCTGAGTTAAAGACCTCCCTTTTCTTAGGCATCCTCTCTCTTATCATTGTGTCTTGTCTTCAGTTGGAAATGTCCTTCCTTGTTGCTTATCTCAAAAGTAATTTTGCTGATCCAGCCTTGGATTTACTGCTCCTATGTTTTGTGATCTCTTTATATGCTCCACACAGGTGTGAATCTGAGAGTTGTTCAAGTGAATGAAATAGGATTGGGTAAAGTTAACAGAAGAAATTGACCATGGGAATGGGATCAGGGTTCTGTGTAAAAGCAGGGTTTGCAACATGTACTAAAAATGTAAACTCAGATTTCCATTTTGTGGGGTTTTTTTACATGAAATTTATTGTCAAATTGGTTTGCCCAAGGCTCATCCCAACAGGTGCCCTCCTCAATACCCATCACCCACCTTCCCCTCCCTTCCACCCCCCATCAACCCTCAGTTTGTTCTCAGTTTTTAAGAGCCTCTTATGTTTTGGCTGCCTGCCTAGCCTTTTTTTTCCTAACCCTCCCCCATGGTCTTCTGTTAAGTTTCTCAGGATCCACAAAAGAGTGAAAACATATGGTATCTGTCTGTATCTGTATTGCTTATTTCACTTAGTATAACACTCTCCAGTTCCGTCCACGTTGCCACAAAAGGCCATATTTCATTCTTTCTCATTGCCAGGTGGTATTCCATTGTATATATAAACCACAATTTCTTTATCCATTCATCAGCTGATGGACATTTTGGCTCTTTCCATAATTTGGCTATTGTTGAGAGTGCTGCTATAAACATTGGGGTACAAGTCCCCCTATGCATCAGCACTCCTGTATCCCTTGGGTAAATTCCTAGCAGTGCTACTGCTGGGTCATAGGGTAGGTCTATTTTTAATTTTTTGAGGAACCTCCACACTGTTTTCCAGAGTGGCTGTACCAGTTTGTATTCCCACCAACAGTGCAAGAGGGTTCCCATTTCTCCACATCCTCTTCAGCATCTATAGTCTCCTGATATGTTCATTTTAGCCACTCTGACTGGTGTGAGGTGGCATCTGAGTGTGTTTTTTTTTTTAATTTTTTTTTCAACGTTTATTTATTTTTAGGACAGAGAGAGACAGAGCATGAACAGGGGAGGGGCAGAGAGAGAGGGAGACACAGAATGGGAAACAGGCTCCAGGCTCTGAGCCATCAGCCCAGAGCCTGACGCGGGGCTCGAACTCACGGACCGCGAGATCGTGACCTGGCTGAAGTCGGACGCTTAACCGACTGCGCCACCCAGGCGCCCCTGAGTGTGGTTTTGATTTGTATTTCCCTGATGAGGAGCGACATTGACCATCTTTTCATGTGCTTATTGGCCATCAGCATGTCTTCTTTAGAGAAATGTCTATTCATGTCTTCTGCCCATTTCTTCACTGGATTATTTGTTTTTCGGGTGTGGAGTTTGGTGAGTTCTTTATAGATTTTGGATACTAGCCCTTTGTCTGATATGTCATTTGCAAATATCTTCTCCCATTCTGTCGGTTGCCTTTTAGTATTGTTGATTGTTTCCTTTGCAGTGCAGAAGGTTTTTATCTTCATGAGGTCCCAATAGTTCATTTTTGCTTTTAATTCCCTTGCCCTTGGTGATGTGTCAAGTAAGAAATTGCTGCAGCTGAGGTGAGAGAGGTTTTTTCCTGCTTTCTCCTCTAGTGTTTTGATGGTTTCCTGTCTCACATTCAGGTCCTTCATCCATTTTGAGTTTATTTTTGTGAATGGCGTAAGAAAGTGGTCTAGTTTCATTCTTCTGCATGTTGCTGTCCGGTTCTCCCAGCACCATTTGTTAAAGAGACTGTCTTTTTTCCATTGGATATTCTTTCCTGCTTTGTCAAAGATTAGTTGGCCATACTTTTGTAGGTCTAATTCTGGGGTTTCTATTCTATTCCATTGGTCTATGTGTCTGTTTTTGTGCCAATACCACGCTGTCTTGATGATGACAGCTTTGTAGTAGAGGCTAAAGTCTGGGATTGTGATGCCTCCTGCTTTGGTCTTCTTCTTCAAAATTGGCTATTTGGGGTCTTTTGTGGTTCCACACAAATTTAGGATTGCTTGTTCTAGTTTCGAGAAGAATGCTGGTGCAATTTTGATTGGGATTGCATTGAATGTGTGGATTGCTTTGGGTAGTATTGACATTTTAACAATATTTATTCTTCCAATCCATGAGCATAGAGTATTTTTCCATTTCTTTATATCTTCTTCAATTTCCTTCATAAGCTTTCTATAGTTTTCAGCATACAGATCTTTCACATCTTTGATTAGGTTTATTCCTAGGTATTTTGTGCTTCTTGGTGCAATTGTGAATGGGATCAGTTTCTTTATTTGTCTTTCTGTTGCTTCATTATTAGTGTATAAGAATGCAACTGTACATTGATTTTGTATCCTGAGACTTTGCTGAATTCATGTATCAGTTCTAGCAGACTTTTGGTGGAGTCTATCGGGTTTTCCACGCATAATATCATGTCATCTGCAAAAAATGAAAGCTTGACACTATCTTTGCCAATTTTGATGCCTTTGATTTCCTTTTGTTGCCTGATTGCTGATGCTATCTAACACTTCCAACACTATGCTAAACAACAGCAGTGAGAGTGGACATCCCTGTCGTGTTCCTGATCTCAGGGGCAAAGTTCTCAGTTTTTCCCATTGAGGATGATATTAGCTGTGGGCCTTTCATAAATGGCTTTTATGATGTTTAAGTATGTTCCTTCTGTTCCGACTTTCTCGAGGGTTTTTATTAAGAAAGCATGCTGAATTTTGTCGTATGCTTTTTTCTGCATCAATTTACAGGATCATATGGTTCTTATCTTTTCTTTTATTAATGTGATGTATCACATTGATTAATTTGCGAATGTTGAACTAGCTATGCATGCCAGGAATGAATTCCACTTGATCATGGTGAATAATTCTTTTATATGCTGTTGAATTCGATTTGCTAGTATCTTATTGAGAATTTTTGCATCCATATTCATCAGGGATATTGGCCTGGAGTTCTCTTTTTTTGCTGGGTCTCTGTCTGGTTTAGGAATCAAAGTAATACTGGCTTCATAGAATGAGTCTGGAAGTTTTCCTTCCCTTTCTATATTTTGGAACAGCTTGAGAAGGATAGGTATTATCTCTGCTTTAAATGTCTGGTAGAATTCCCCAAGGAAGCCATCTGATCCTGGGCTCTTATTTGTTGGAAGATTTTTGATAACTGATTCAATTTCTTTGCTGGTTATGGGTCTGTTCAAGTTTTCTATTTCTTCCTGTTTGAGTTTTGGAAGTGTGTGGGTGTTTAGGAATTTTTCCATTTCTTCCAGGTTGTCCAATTTGTTGGCATATAATTTTTCATAGTATTCCTTGATAATTGTTTGTATCTCTGAGGGATTGGTTGTAATAATTCCATTTTCACTCATGATTTTATCTATTTGGGTCCTCTCCCTTTTCTTTTCGAGAAGCCTTTGAGAAACCTAGAGGTTTATCAATTTTGTTTATCTTTTCAAAAAAACAACTCTTGGTTTCATGGATCTGCTCTCCAGTTTTTTTAGATTCTATATTCTTTATTTCTGCTCTGATCTTTATTATTTCTCTTCTTCTGCTGGGTTTGGGGTGTCTTTGCTGTCCTGCTTCTATTTCCTTTAGGTGTGCTATTAGATTTTGTATTTGGGATTTTTCTTGTTTCTTGAGATAGGCCTGGATTGCAATGTATTTTCCTCTCAGGACTGCCTTTGCTGCATCCCAAAGCATTGTGATTGTTGTGTTTTCATTTTCATTTGTTTCCGTATATTTTTTAATTTCTTCTCTAATTGCCTGGTTGACGCATTCATTCTTTAGTAGGGTGTTCTTTAACTTCCATGCTTTTGGAGATTTTCCAGACTTTTTCCTGTGGTTGATTTCGAGCTTCATAGCATTGTGGTCTGAAAGTGTGCATGGTATGATCTCAATTCTTGTATACTTATGAGGGGCTGTTTTGTGAACCAGTATGTGATCTATCTTGGAGAATGTTCCATGAGCATTTGAGAAGACAGTATCCAAACCATAAGAGCCTCTTAAAAACTGAGAATAAACTGAGGGTTGATGGGGAGTGGGAGGGAGGGGAGGGTGGGCATTGAGGAGGGCACCTGTTGGAAGGAGCCCTGGGTGTTGTATGGAAACAAATTTGACAATAAATTTCATATATAAAAAAAAGAAAGTAGATTTTAGCTGCACTCCTCACACAAAAAAGTGGCAACTATGTAAGAAGATATGTTAATTAGGTTGACTATAGAAATTGTTTAATTGTGTGTAATATACATATATCAAATCATCATCTTGTATACATTAACTATGCACAATTTTTCATTCAAAACATAAATAAATGCTTGGAATTAACAAAATAAGAAATAAATAGTAAAAGAAAAGCTAGGAACCCAGAATACATAGGCTAAATTGAGCTTCCCACCATTTCCTGTGTGACACTTCAAGTTAGATCTTGACTTATGCCATGAGGCTGCCCTGTATCCCATAAAGGGATACAGAATGGGGCTGTGTCACAAGACTTCTTTTCCAAGCTGCATTCAGATGGTTCTGTATATTTAAATTAACAGCTAACTGGGAGCAAGTCACTCTTTCCGGAAGGTGGAGGAGGACGTTGTGAGAACTTCACACAAGGGCACACATGTATTCAGAGTGCAGTGCACAGCAAGGGCTGCAAAAAGTGAAACTTTAGCAGACTACATGGGAAAAGGAGGTTATATGTCCATCATATATGACACTAGCTGCCTGCTTCCTTCTCCATTTCCCTGGGTAGGGTGTGACCCTGAATTGGGCAGAAGGGGTTAGCTCCCAAGGGATTCTGCTTCAGGAACATGAAGGAGGCTTCTCTCAGTCAAAACAGTTCCTGACTCAGTTCACACTCAGGTCATGCATTCTTCTAAATGAAATCACTTAGGCTATTTTCTAAGAGATTTCTTTGAATAAAATCTCTTAAAAAGACAAAGGTCTGTGCATAAGGGCATTTCACTACGCATGCTAGTGTTTGTGCACATTGACTCTGAAGCCATACTGCCTGGCTCACAGCTGCCTGACTTAGACACTTTGGGCAAGTTGCTTAAGCTGTCTCTATCTCTGTCCTTCATCTGTAAAATGCAGAAAATACAGTGGGAATCATTCAGGGTTGGATGAGGATTAGAGGGGTAATCCCCTTAAAGCAGAATGCTTGGCACACAATGCCTTCTCAGTAGTCTTTGTATTGTCTCTCACACCATTTCTTGTCACCGAGTTTATTCTTCAAGGAGAGGGAAAGGAAAAGGAAGAGTAAGCTTGTTTCATGATGTTGCCTACAGCCAGTCTGAAAAGAGCCCTTTTTTCCATGAAAGATAATTATGAAGACAACAATCATGACTATTTTAAAATTCTTCTTGCTGTATTATATATTTAAACAAAATGGGAAATGTTCTGTCACATCATTCATCATGAGCCTGGTGACAAGTGGCTCAGAGCATCTTTATCAAATAAACACGAATACGTAATAAATCCTTTAAGGCATCAGTTAAGGATCTTTATATTACAAATCCTGAATTTCTAAATTTGTTTATATTTGTGTTCTTTCAGCATGTTTGCACCATTGGTTGACCATTTCATTTCAAAATGATCTCACTGGTGTTCTAGGCTTTGTGTGGGCCAGAGAATGCACAGGGAGTCCTTTGTTTCTGGAGCTCCTGGCCACTATGCTGCCTTTGCCATGTGGATCTTGTACATGTCTCTGGGAGAGAGTTTCAATATTTCAATCTAATGGTCCTTCTTCCAACCAACACTATTCTCAGACACGTGGCCTTAGCTCGCCAAATGTCATCTCTTCTGAATAGGTCAGCTGCAGCTGCAAAGATCTCTAGAGGTATTGTATCCTGGAGTGGCATGACATTTTGTGGTTCACTATAGCTAAATAGAATGCTCAGCTACAGAGACCATAAACTCAGTTATTGACTTGACCAATCCTGGCTTGACACAAAAATTAGCAATTTACACTAAATTTACACTAAAAAGTCTAATGGCTGAGGATTCTGTAGATCTGAGTTGAATCCCAAGTACTTGAGTGATTTTGTAAAACAATTCAGAGAGAGATACGAATATAATAAAAATAAAGTTTAGTCATAATTTTCCTTGTAAAGATATATAAGAAAATATGTATCTAAGATATGTAGAACATGTATGTATATTATTAAAATGACACTGAATTAAACAAACATAACAGAAATTGTCTTTTGAGGTCAATACTTTCTCTTTCCTTTACAATTCTATACCTATCCCACTACTTAATACAGTTTTTGAAGTTTCCATATAAATTTATAACAATTTTGGGGTGCCTGGGTGGCACAGTCGGTTAAGCGTCCAACTTCAGCCAGGTCACGATCCCGCAGTCCGTGAGTTCGAGCCCCGCGTCGGGCTCTGGGCTGATGGCTCAGAGCCTGGAGCCTGTTTCCGATTCTGTGTCTCCCTCTCTCTCTGCCCCTCCCCCATTCATGCTCTGTCTCTCTCTGTCCCAAAAATAAATAAACGTTGAAAAAAAATAAAAAATAAAATAAAATAAATTTATAACAATTTTACATTTGTACCTTGGTCAAATTAAATTTCATTACTTAGTTATATTCATTCATTAATTCTCTTAACGAATCTTAAAAAAAAAAAATCTTGATGTGGCCTTCTATATGCCAGTCCTAAATATAGCACTGAAATTCTAGAAATCAAGATCTAGATGCTCCTATCCTTAAAGAATGATGGGCTAATAAGAGTAGTAAAAGCATTCATTTCTTAAATAAATCCCACTCAAAAGACAATATGTTACAATTGAGAATGTTCAGATACATTTGTGTCTGAAACTAAAACTTATTCCACAAGTAATCCCAGGGAGCAGTTCTAGTTAGAAATATTCAAACATTATACCTTCCCAGGGTAATAGTTTCGAGCTTAGCAAATAAAGTTTTTTCTCAAAACAAGTACTACTTCTTTATAGCTGTACTTTACTTTTATACATGCATTATTTCTCTCATGAAGCCTGCATAACTCTAAAGCCCAGGTGATCTTTGCACAGCCTCCAAGATAAAGAGCAGTAAGTCACATTTTTCTCCATTTATGTGGTAGCACATTTAAGGAATTTCCCCCAAAGGATAAACAAGTCACAGATGAAACCAAATATACAACCTAAATATCCGCCTGCAAAATATTCTAGTTCTTATACCAGAGTTCCAGGTACTTGCACATGAAATTACACCTGAAATCTTCAAGGATTCAGAGAGTATAAGTTAGCAGTTATTCCTATTATAAAGATATCTGGCTATCTGGATAATCCCTAGCCTCATAAATTTGTTATACGATGTCATAGATAGATAATCTTTTACGAGCTATATTGGTTTAAAAAATGGAAACTAAGACTAAAGTTTACTGAAAATTAATGTTGCCTAAGATATGTAGTTAAGGACAAGCAACAGTGGGTTAGAGCAATTGTGAATCTGTGGGAAATAATTCAAATTATACATTCCAGTTAAGGTATTCAACCACTTAGAACATCCCCTCAACACCAGCTTCTCATGTTGGAATGTGCTTGTGAGTCTTAGGGCACAGGGAATGAGATGGTGGGTCTCTTTTAAATACAGATTCTTAGCCTATAGGTGACTTATTGTCTTCACTCTCAATTCACTCTTCTGTACTCTGTGTTTCCCAGATTGATCTATGTTAGGCTCTGTCAGTAGAACACAACATGTAGACTACAAGGATGAAAGAAAAAGAGCTCCTTCTTTTCTGCTTCCTTTGGGTTTCCTGCCTCCTTCATGCTCCCTTGAAGGTCAATTTAACAATACCATTTCACACTGACAGCAGTAGTTCCTTCCTGTAGCAGCAGCTGAATCCAGTTTAGATTTTCTAACATTTGTTGAGTCAGCCTCACTTCACCACAGGAAACCAGCACCAACACTAGTCCATAGAGTTCTCCCTCAGAGATGTGATTTTCAGGTTCAAGGCATCCCTTATTCCAGCTGAGATGCCAACACCAGCGGCCCAGTTGCCTCTCCTCGGGACTATGGGTCCAATGTGGCCCTTCCTTCTTGTTTAGAATCACCAGTATCAACTGACCAGCACCCTATTTTAATTGGTCTGCTTTTTAGCTACATGGAACCTCTCCATGATCCCAATATTTAGTAATTCCAACCAGCCCTGGGAGTCAGAGATGCCTCCATAATACCTTTCTGTTTTCTTTTTGCTTTTTTAAGTTATCTATGTAAAAACTTCAATTCTAGTTATTTATTAATATTAAATTCTATCTTTTTAAGTAAAAAGTGTGTCTTTTGTCTGGACAAAAGACTGGACCTTGACTGACACAGTAACTGGGATTGGCCTTGATATCCTGCCATGTTTAACAAGCTCTCAGGTGATGCTAGTATCTCTGGTCCAGATGTCATACTTTGGCAAAGCAATATGGCTGGGAGACTTATGAGAATTCTTAGTATATGGTATTTACATGCAAATCAAATAGTAAATATAAACACTGAACATTTATAAGTGCAAGGATTCACAATAGTTGTAAATATTAATGAATGCCTTAAATGCAGTAATGCTTTAAATGCCTTAAAAATACAGTAGCTACACCCAGTGCAAACATCTTGGGGATGAGAAAGATAGGGACACATTGAGAAACATCTTCAGATCTTGAGAGAAGTGGGATCCAGATAAACTCAGAACAGATGTCACTCTCTGACATGACACTTGTTTCATATGGAATGTGTGCAAGGTGGGAATATATTTTATAAGTGGAGCAGTGTTTTAGCAAGGGGCTTAATTTGAAAAGTGGGAAAAAGAAACCACTGACTGTCTAAATCTTGAGCTGCTCAACCTGACATGGTGATTTGAAACATAATCAGAATTTAAATTTATATGCCAATAATGTGTTTGGTAGAATCTTTCATAACCAAATATTTGGATATTTAATTAATTAAATAGGATTCCAAAATATACACACTATATTGATAAATACCTGCTCAATTGTTAGGGATAGGACTTCAGACATGTCTGAAATATAACTCTAAGAGGAATCATCAGAATCCAGAAACATGTACTATTAGCTTCTGATACAACCCAGCAAACTACAAATCCAGGGATGTGCTAGGAATGCCTTGTACTAGCTATAAAAGCCTTAAGGTAGTAGGAAGCACGAGTATAAATGATTCTGTGGCAAAATGCACTCATCTGGTAGGTTTACTGTTGTAGCCTTGTGCACCAGTCTGTCAGGGCTGCAGAGAGTCAGGATTGCCAAATCATCCCAGAACACCCAAGAATGACCACAGAGATATAAGGAGACCCACTACTCTATGATAAAAGGAATAGGTTTATTTTCCCAAAAGAACTTAATAGGATTATCACCACGATGAGGTGGATAGAGCATGAGGATCTACTTTCTATATGGATAATGCTGCCTTTACAAAGTTACATAGTTTTATCCTTAGTATACATTAAAAGAATTAAACGGCACCTGGGTGCCGCAGTTGGTTAAGCATCTGACTTTGGCTCAGGTCATGATCTCGGGGTTCATTAGTTGTTTTTTTTAATTTTTTTTTCAACGTTTATTTATTTTTGGGGGGACAGAGAGAGACAGAGCATGAACGGGGGAGGGGCAGAGAGAGAGGGAGACACAGAATGGGAAACAAGCTCCAGGCTCCAAGCCATCAGCCCAGAGCCTGACGCGGGGCTCGAACTCACGGACCGCGAGATCGTGACCTGGCTGAAGTCGGACGCTTAACCGACTGCGCCACCCAGGTGCCCCAACGGGGTTCATTAGTTTAAGTCCCACATCGGGCTTGTTGCTCTTAGTATGGAGCCCGCTTCGGATCCTGTGTCCCCCTTTCTCTTTGCCCTCCCCGCGCTGGTTCTCTCTTTCTCCCTCTCAAAAAACAAATAAAAAAAACTTTAACAGAAAAGAAAAGAAAAGAAAAGAAAAGAAAAGAAAAGAAAAGAAAAGAATACAACTTGTGACTTTTTTCATCTTTCCTTCAGTCGGCTACATTTGTGACAACTATACAGTATTCAAGAATTAAGCATTTTTAGAATTTAGACATTCCTTCAGTAGAAACCTGCAAAAAACATCATGATAAAGAAAGGCAATTTAAACACTTGCCTAGAAAACCGGATAAGTCACTTTGGAATTTGTATACCTTAGGAGGGATCAGAAGTCACTGAACATACTCGGCCTGTCTGTAAGGACATTGTCCATCCTGTCCATGAAGCCACTGGGCCTGGTACCTAGGAAGTAGCAAAATTCCAATAATAAATTTTGAAAAGTAATGAAATATGTATTTAATGAATTGTTAATCACCCTCGTTCAAGAAATCAGTGTTGTGTAAGGTTATGAGATATGACAATAAAAAATAATATCTCTTATGAAAGAATACAGAAAGACTAGAAATGAATAAACATGACCTTAGAAAAATAATTTCAGTAAGTTAGAAGAGGAAGGAATTGTATGTTGGACCTTTTGAAGGAATTGTATTTGTAATCCAGATAGCTGTCCAGTTTCCCAGAACATTTTGAAATATGAATATCCCTATTTCATAAAATGGTCCATTTCGTTGTTGGTTGTTTTAAATTCTTTGAAATATTTTCCTTATAGAAGTCAAAATGTCTCCTGGTACCCTTTGGAACTAGTTCCGCTTGCTAAAACAACTCATAAGCCAGCAAGTCTTTCACACGGCAGCACATCAATACTTGAAGATCGCTATGAAGTTCTCTGAAAACTTCTTTCCTCTCACTGACTCACTGCTGGAACCCTCCATAAAAGAACATGGTTTCTGAATCTTAATCCACCTTGGGAAACAAATTTTACTTGGCCAGTCTGTTTTCTAAAGTCTAGTGCCTTCCCCAGACTGCTTAGAATTTTGAACCTCTTAGACATATTGACTGAACATAAGATTGGTATCTTCCCCTCACGACATATTTCTATAATGCTACCACACACTTGAGTTTATCTTAATTTTGACTGTCATCCAAAATGTGTAAGTAAGGACGGAGGAGTATTTTGTTTTGTTGTCATTACACAAGTCTGGAAACTGTAGGGTGAACTGCATTTACTTTGTAGAAATTATATGCTTACATGCAGCTCCAATTTTTAACGTATAGTGTTTTCATGCCCTCCACATCTTCAGCATAATTATTGAAAATAGGGAAATGAAAGATTGATTTGAACCCAGGTTCCTCTGAAATTTCAAAAGTGATCATTTTAATAAGAAGCTTTGGGAGAAGAATTGCTAAGAAGCTTTCTTCTCTTTAGTCAAAGTTTTAGCAATAGGAGATGACAGGGATCTTTCTGAATCATAAGTCCCCATGAACAACAACCATAAGGAGGTAGCATAAAAATTCCTCAGAGGCATTGACCATAAAGCTAAAATATTTCTCTAAAGGTATTTTTAAGGTTATAACAGTCCAAAGAATAAAGACTTCCTTACATTATTTTTAAAAAATAGTAAAAGTCACCTATAAGACGTTGCTTATTCTAATTCACTGTGTACTTCAAACATACCATGATTGTCTAACATTCGGCTTTTATTTAGAAACATTCAGGTCCTTCTTTTTTGAACTAAATAAAATAGGAGACCCATCAAAAGTTCTTATACCTGCCAATCAGTGAGTTTCCCCAAGGTCTTTTTCAATAATTACATCAGTGGTTACGTTATGCCTTAGGTGTAACAGTTTGATTTTGAATATATTTGAACTCAGAAGTCATGACTCTCTCCTTTGTGTAGTAAAGAAACGTCAATGAATCTGTGAGACCAGTGAATATGCACTGCTTCCTTTATATCTGTTCCTTTGTGTCCGGGCATTTTTCTCATTACAGAGGTTTGGAATGCCTTAATGCATTATAATGATCTCATTTGTACCACTGTCACATCTTCAAGTGCTTAGCAAAAAGAGTTAAGATTCAGGCACAAAATGAGTTATACCAGAAAACAATAATATTAGTGGTTAAAATCTAGCAACCAGAAATGGATCATTTTTCACACTTGTATGAAGCATTAATGTTGCAAACAGCATTCCAAAGATTGTCAACACAAACTGATGAGAAACCTGAGGGGGATTAAGGTTATACACCAGCCTAAACAAAGATAATTCTTCCCATTCTCTGATATTTTTGCACTGAACATAAAACCCAAAACTCAGTCATGGAAGCTTAAATATCCTCTGGGATTCTAGAAAACATATTTTTTCCCCTCTAGTTTAACCCCTAAAATAGAGGCATCAAACTGGTAGTTCACTGCTCAAACTTGGCTTACTTGGGTGTGTCGTTTGTATTGACTCACAGTGAGATTTAAAAAATCTTACTTGCAAACATGAAAACACTAGGGTATTTCACATGTAACTATCAGAATTCACTTCAAAAATAGAAAGATCTGACAACATAGAACACTCCCTCCACGTGCAACTATATTCTAGAGCAGAGTAGGTATTATATACTTTAAAATAGATAAACAATTTAGTTGGCTATCCAATATTCTTTATTTGTTTATCTTACTTCCCTTTTCCTACAGGGTAGGGTAAAAGGGATGGTAACAGAGTCAGTTCCAGATTACAGTGACTATGACTAGAAAGATGAAGATTTTGGCCTAACTTTTGAGGAGACCAATTTTGGGACAGACAACTTTTGTGTACGCTTTATTTAGAGTTAAAGATAACCTACATGTCTGATTAGAGTCATACACTTCCAGTATGATTCATCTCCTTGAAAATGTTGATAATTTAACTCCAGTTCCACCTGGGAGAACAGAGTGGCATAGGATACTAGAAACTTTGTCAAGCAGACAAAGTACTCCAAGTATGGTTGGAGGCTATGGCCATAGGACAGGAATGTAAAACTAATATGAAGTGGTAGCTGAGGTTGTAATGGAGAAGGCATACTATAGGATTAATATAAGATGATGTAACAGGTGTATTGTAGCCAACTCAATGGGCCAGACAGACGAAAATGAAGGAGTTGTGTGAGTTGAGTTGTTTAAGAGTTGGCTGCAAAAAGAAAGCATGTACTGGTGGCAACTTAGAAGATGCCTGGTTTGGGCTCCAGATGCCCATCTGTGTGCTGAGGTACTCTGCCAGCTGAACAGCTGCACTAACAGGCTGAAACTAAACCAATCTCTTGGGTAGGTGGGAGATAAGGCAGACAGAATAGGAAATAAGCCATCTATCTCTCAATATTCATAGTTGCACTTTCAATCCAATCAATAAAAAAAGTCAACATTTTTGAAATCTATTAGAACTTTTCTGAAATGGTAAAAGTCAATCGTAGTTTCCTTTTTTCATAAGTGCATAAAAATAAATATTTTATTTGAGGAATAATTTTCTTTCTGAGATTTACAAACATGAAAATTACATTATGAACACTTACATCTATGTGGTTGAATTATGGTATGTGGTCAAATTACAGTAAAGGAAACCAAAATAAAATCTGAAAATAATAATTGCTATAACTGGTAATACCAGTAATTATGTATGCCTTGTGAATAAGGCACAAGGCATACATTATGTTATTTCATCCTTGCAACAAATCTGCATGGTAAATATATGTTATCCATATTTTATAGATAAGAGAGTAAAAGTTTAGAGGGAGCATTCATACACTTAGTGAGTGGTAAAGTTAGGATTGCAATAAAACATGATCTGATTCTTTCTACCAGACCAAACACATACAGGGAAAGTAAAGAGGGAAATCATTGATTAATCTCAAAGGTTACTTCCAATTTTCATAGCTGTGTTAATACTGTCAGTGTATTGGCATATGCTTGAATGTTGCATGGAGAAAGGAGTTTATACACTTCCATGAGTAATCCCATGATTTAATTAGTTGTTAAGCCATATGATAAATACCAAGTACAAATGTTCACTTCATAAAACATTCTAATAAGTAGCCTATAGTCGTATTGTTACAATAATTTTGAAATTAGAATCTATAAGTTATGAGACTTTTTTTCTTTTTTCCAATTATTTAAAAAATATTTTGAGAGAGAGGGGCAGACAGACAGACAGAACACATATACAAGTAGAGGAGGAGCAGAGAGAGAGACAGAGAATCCTAAGCAGGCTCCATGTCCAGTGTGGAGCCTGACATGGGGCTCTATCTCACCACTGTGAGATCATGATCTGAGCTGAAATCATGAATCTGATGCTCAACCAATTGAGCCATCCAGGTGCCCCTTTTTCCATTCTTATGTCATGTATTTCTTTTTCTTGTCCAACTAAGCTGCGTAGGATTGCCCACAGAGTTCCATAACATAGAAGACTGAAGTAGACACCTCTGTTTCATTTCTGATTTCAGAACTATTTTTTAACATTTCCTCATTAATCAAGATGTTTGCTATCGATTTTTACACATAGCTTTAATGAGGTTAATTGTGTTCACTTATATTAATATGTTGCCACAGAATTTTCATAAAAGGATGTACTATTTTTCTCAATTACTTCTACCAAATCTAATGACATGATTTTATAAGGTACTATTTTGCTCAGTTAATATTACATACCTTTAATCCCTAAGATGAAGTACATGGATAATGATCAAATATACATTTTACATATTGTTGCATTTAGTTGATTAAAATTTCATTTAGAATTTTACATCTATGTCCATAAGAAAGATTCTCCTATAACTTTCCTTTAAAACTCTTCTTTCTGGGTTTTCTTATCAAAGCTATACAAGTCTAAAAAAAAAAGTTATACAAATCTGCATAAATTAAGGTTCTATAGAGAAACAGAACCAGTAGGAGATTTTATCTATCTATCTATCTATCTATCTATCTATCTATCTATCATCTACGTATCTATGATTTATTACTGGGAATTAACTCACATAATTATGGAGGGCAGGAAGTTCCACAGTTAATCCTCTGCATCTGGAAACCTAAGAAAACCAGTGATGTAGTCCAAAAGTCTCAGAGAATGAGAGCCTATGATGTAGATTCTAGACCAAGCTTGAAGGCTTGAGAGCCAGGAACACTGAAGGCAGGAGAAGGTTAGGGTCTCAGCACAGTCAGGCAGAAAGTGAATTTGAACTTCTTACACTTTTTTTTATTATATTGAGGCCGTCGATGGATTGGCAACAAGGTTTGCAGTTTCTGCCTTTGGATTCTGGCAGAATATCAGAACTGCTGCATAAGGAACCTCAAGAGTTTAGCGAGGTAGCTTTCATCATTTGTGAAGTAGCAGAACTACTTCTTCAAAAGAATTCACAAAAATTTCAATCCATAAAACTGATATATGCACAGCCCTTATTAAGGGTGGCAGCAGGGACAGCAAAAGGGGACACTGGGGTTTTCTTCCTGTTCTTTGTGCTTATTCCAAATGTGCCCTGCAGAAGCTTGGGTTTTATGAAAACTACTGGTTAGATAATCACTCTGAGCTGGGAAAGCCTGGGAAACAAAATTGAAATACCTGGATACTGGTACCATCTCAAATGCAATTTATTCAGCCAAATATGATTTATTTTTCTGTGAAACTCCTCAGTTAAATTACCTTTTAACTTTATAGTAAAGGGGACATTAAAAAGACAAAAGGGGAATGAATTTACCTGGTTACAATCAATGAATACATCATCCATGTTGAAGGTAGGATTCACATTGTCCACGTGTTCATTTCTTCAGGGGTGAGGGTGAGGCAGCCCTTGTTCACTTTGTTTTACGAGAACTCTTGCAAGTAAACCATGTCATTTGCATTCTCATATCAGATGTTCTTCACAGCATCTTCTTCATGTGCCCCGTGAAAATCAACTCCTAGTGAATTCTTGGATTGTATCAACGCAAGCTAAAATGACCAACAATGAATATGGTCAGGGAGATATGATGGATACTGACAATGATAAATCTGTTGTCTTTTGTTTAAATATTAAGTGGGAAAAGTTGGTGCAGTCCTCTCCCAAGCATTTTGATGAAAATGATTGTTTACTTTAGGGAACGTAAAGTGTAATTTTATTATTGGGTAAACTTTCTCTTGCTTTCAGTCTCTAAAAGGACCTGCATGGAAAATATGCATTTAAAAATCATAACAGAAAACAAAATTACCAAAACAGAAGATTGGCCAGTCACTGAAATTTAATTGTACTTTCAGGTACTCAAAAATAAATTCCTAATTAATTCATTTTCATTTATAAAAATATGAATATCTACCTACCTCCTCCTATATTGTCTAGGAGAGAGTGACATAGAACACCTAATTTTCTCTCCTCCAATGATATAAACAAAAGTGTATTTATAATTTTGAGAAATATGCCTACTAAGTAATTATATCTTCTGTTTAAAATTATTTCAAAAATTTGAAGCACTGGATAAAAGTTTCCTTAGTATTGTGTGAGTCACCACTGTCCAAAAAAATGTCTCAGATATGTATTCAGGAATCTCTATTTTAAGAGAGAGTTTGCATAATGCAAAACATTTATAATCTTACTTGACTCTTGTATACCAACAAAGGGGCATATTTTCTAAATGTTTAAATAATCGTTAAAGAGAGATTCTTATAAAATTTCTGCAAGACATGCAACAACATCTTTGTCTTAGCAGTAAGGAAATAGAAGAGAAATATAAAGATAGATTAAAGACTCTAAAAGAGGCTGAACGGTGGAATTTTCCAGGCCTCCACACAGAACTGCATCCTTATCTTCATTCACTGAAATTATATGTACAGAATGTGAACACATTTGGTAATAATGCTGAATCGAGAATTCTTGTTCTCTTTTTGAGGCTGATGAATTAAATTTTTCAATCACTGGATGGAGTTTACTTTCTCTGGAAAAATCCACATTTATGCAAATTTAAAGTTAACTCACTTCAGAATCTGAAGACATTAAACAGTAACTTGTTGAAATCCAGGGAAACCCTAGGTCAGGGTGTAGAGTTAGGAGTGCTAAAGATTATTCCAATTTCAAAAAAGGCATAAAATCAACATTTTTATTTTTTAAAAAAGTATTCTTTTTCTTTTATGAAAAAAAAAGTTGAATAAAAATATTATCAGAGGTCTGCAAGATGGCGGCTTAGGAGGACGCTTGGCTCACCGCACATCCTGCTGATCACTTAGATTCCACCTACACCTGCCTAAATGACCCAGAAAACCGCCAGAGGATTAGCAGAACGAAGTCGCCGGAGCCAAACGCAGATGAGAGGCCCACGGAAGAGGGTAGGAAGGGCGGCGAGGCG
This sequence comes from Felis catus, assembly GCF_018350175.1. Classification (NCBI taxonomy): domain Eukaryota; kingdom Metazoa; phylum Chordata; class Mammalia; order Carnivora; family Felidae; genus Felis; species Felis catus. The sequence continues at coordinate 69,110,219 of NC_058372.1, read as the reverse complement.
GTGCACGCTCCACGGACTGGCGAGAGGGAGCCGGGGCAGAGGGGCGGCTCGCCGGCCAAGCAGAGCCCCCGAGTCTGGCTTGCAAAAGCGGAGGGGCCTGACGGACTGTGTTCCCACAACAAGCGCGACTTAGCATCTGGGAGGTCATAAGTTAACAGCTCTGCTCGGAAACCAGGAAGGCTGGAGGACAAAGGGAGGGAGAGCTGCTGAGCCCCCTGACGACAGAGCTCAGTTTGGTGGGGAACAAAGGCGCTCGCCAGCGCCATCTCCCCCGCCCATCCCCCAGCCAAAATCCCAAAGAGAACCAGTTCCTGCCAGGGAACTTGCTCGCTCCGCGCAAACTCCCAACTCTGTGCTTCTGCGGAGCCAAACCTCGGCAGCGGATCTGAGTCCCTCCTGCTGCCACAGGGCCCCTCCTGAAGTGGATCACCTAAGGAGAAGCGATCTAAGCCTGCCCCTCCTGCCCCTGTGCACCTTGCCTACCCACCCCAGCTAATACGCCAGATCCCCAGCATCACAAGCCTCCCAGTGTGCAAGTAGCCCAGACGGGCCACACCACCCCACAGTGAATCCCGCCCCTAGGAGAGGGGAAGAGAAGGCACACACCAGTCTGACTGTGGCCCCAGCGGTGGGCTGGGGGCAGACATCAGGTCTGACTGCGGCCCCGCCCACCAACTCCAGTTATACACCACAGCACAGGGGAAGTGCCCCGCAGGTCCTCACCACGCCAGGGACTATCCAAAATGACCAAGTGGAAGAATTCCCCTCAGAAGAATCTCCAGGAAATAACAACAGCTAATGAGCTGATCAAAAAGGATTTAAATAATATAACAGAAAGTGAATTTAGAATAATAGTCATAAAATTAATCGCTGGGCTTGAAAACAGTATAGAGGACAGCAGAGAATCTCTTGCTACAGAGATCAAGGGACTAAGGAACAGTCACGAGGAGCTGAAAAACACTTTAAACGAAATGCATAACAAAATGGAAACCACCACAGTTCGGCTTGAAGAGGCAGAGGAGAGAATAGGTGAACTAGAAGATAAAGTTATGGAAAAAGAGGAAGCTGAGAAAAAGAGAGATAAAAAAATCCAGGAGTATGAGGGGAAAATTAGAGAACTAAGTGATACACTAAAAAGAAATAATATACGCATAATTGGTATCCCAGAGGAGGAAGAGAGAGGGAAAGGTGCTGAAGGGGTACTTGAAGAAATTATAGCTGAGAACTTCCCTGATCTGGGGAAGGAAAAAGGCATTGAAATCCAAGAGGCACAGAGAACTCCCTTCAGACGTAACTTGAATCGATCTTCTGCACGACATATCATAGTGAAACTGGCAAAATACAAGGATAAAGAGAAAATTCTGAAAGCAGCAAGGGGTAAACGTGCCCTCACATATAAAGGGAGACCTATAAGACTCATGACTGATCTCTTTTGAAACTTGGCAGGCCAGAAAGAATTGGCACAAGATTTTCAGGGTGCTAGACAGAAAAAATATGCAGCCAAGAATCCTTTATCCAGCAAGTCTGTCATTTAGAATAGAAGGAGAGATAAAGGTCTTCCCAAACAAACAAAAACTGAAGGAATTTGTCACCACTAAACCAGCCCTACAAGAGATCCTAAGGGGGACCCTGTGAGACAAAGTACCAGAGACATCACTACAAGCATAAAACATACAGACATCACAATGACTCTAAACCCGTATCTTTCTATAATAACACTGAATGTAAATGGATTAAATGCGCCAACCAAAAGACATAGGGTATCAGAATGGATAAAAAAAACAAGACCCATCTATTTGCTGTCTACAAGAGACTCATTTTAGACCTGAGGACACCTTTAGATTGAGAGTGAGGGGATGGAGAACTATTTATCATGCGACTGCAAGCCAAAAGAAAGCTGGAGTAGCCATACTTATATCAGACAAACTAGACTTTAAATTAAATCTGTAACAACGATGAAGAAGGACATTATATAATAGTTACAGGGTCTATCCATCAGGAAGAGCTAACAATTATAAATGTCTATGCGCCGAATACCGGAGCCCCCAAATATATAAAACAATTACTCATAAACATAAGCAACCTTATTGATAAGAATGTGGTAATTGCAGGGGACTTTAACACCCCACTTACAGAAATGGATAGGTCATCTAGACACACGGTCAATAAAGAAACAAGGGCCCTGAATGAGACATTGGATCAGATGGACTTGACAGATATATTTAGAACTCTGCATCCCAAAGCAACAGAATATACTTTCTTCTCGAGTGCACATGGAACATTCTCCAAGATAGATCATATACTGGGTCACAAAACAGCCCTTCATAAGTTTACAAGAATTGAAATTATACCATGCATACTTTCAGACCACAATGCTATGAAGCTTGAAATCAACCACAGAAAAAAGTCTGGAAAACCTCCAAAGGCATGGAGGTTAAAGAACACCCTACTATCGAATGAGTGGGTCAACCAGACAATTAGAGAAGAAATTAAAAAATATATGGAAACAAACGAAAATGAAAATACAACAATCCAAACGCTTTGGGACACAGCGAAGGCAGTCCTGAGAGGAAAATACATTGCAATCCAGGCCTATCTCAAGAAACAAGAAAAATCCCAAATACAAAATCTAACAGCACACCTAAAGGAACTAGAAGCAGAACAGCAAAGGCAGCCTAAACCCAGCAGAAGAAGAGAAATAATAAAGATCAGAGCAGAAATAAACAATATAGAATCTAAAATAACTGTAGAGCAGATCAACAAAACCAAGAGTTGGTTTTTTGAAAAAATAAACAAAATTGACAAACCTCTAGCCAGGCTTCTCAAAAAGAAAAGGGAGATGACCCAAATAGATAAAATCATGAATGAAAATGGAATCATTACAACCAATCCCTCAGAGATACAAACAATTATCAGGGAATACTATGAAAAATTATATGCCAACAAATTGGACAACCTGGAAGAAATGGACAAATTCCTGAACACCCACACTCTTCCAAAACTCAATCAGGAGGAAATAGAAAGCTTGAACAGACCCATAACCAGCGAAGAAATGGAATCGGTTATCAAAAATCTCCCAACAAATAAGAGTCCAGGACCAGATGGCTTCCCAGGGGAGTTCTACCAGACGTTTAAAGCAGAGATAATACCTATCCTTCTCAAGCTATTCCAAGAAATAGAAAGGGAAGGAAAACTTCCAGACTCATTCTATGAAGCCACTTTGATTCCTAAACCAGACAGAGACCCAGTAAAAAAAGAGAACTACAGGCCAATATCGCTGATGAATATGGATGCAAAAATTCTCAATAAGATACTAGCAAATCGAATTCAACGGCATATAAAAAAAATCTTCACCATGATCAAGTGGGATTCATTCCTGGGATGCAGGGCTGGTTCAACATTCGCAAATCAATCAACGTGATACATCACATTAACAAAAAAAAAAGAGAAGAACCATATAATCCTGTCAATCGATGCAGAAAAGGCCTTTGACAAAATCCAGCATCCTTTCTTAATAAAAACCCTTGAGAAAGTCGGGATAGAAGGAACATACTTAAAGATCATAAAAGCCATTTATGAAAAGCCCACAGCTAACATCATCCTCAACGGGGAAAAACTGAGAGCTTTTTCCCTGAGAACAGGAACACGACAAGGATGCCCACTCTCACCGCTGCTGTTTAACATAGTGCTGGAAGTTCTAGCATCAGCAATCAGACAACAAAAGGAAATCAAAGGCATCAAAATTGGCAAAGATGAAGTCAAGCTTTCGCTTTTTGCAGATGACATGATATTATACATGGAAAATCCGATAGACTCCACCATAAGTCTGCTAGAACTGATACAGGAATTCAGCAAAGTTGCAGGATACAAAATCAATGTACAGAAATCAGTTGCATTCTTATACACTAACAATGAAGCAACAGAAAGACAAATAAAGAAACTGATCCCATTCACAATTGCACCAAGAAGCATAAAATACCTAGGAATAAATCTAACCAAAGATGTAAAGGATCTGTATGCTGAAAACTATAGACAGCTTATGAAGGAAATTGAAGAAGATTTAAAGAAATGGAAAAATATTCTATGCTCATGGATTGGAATAATAAATATTGTCAAAATGTCAATACTACCCAAAGCTATCTACACATTCAATGCAATCCCAATCAAAATTGCACCAGCATTCTTCTCGAAACTAGAACAAGCAATCCTAAATTTGTGTGGAACCACAAAAGACCCCAAATAGCCAATTTTGAAGAAAAAGACCAAAGCAGGAGGCATCACAATCCCAGACTTTAGCCTCTACTACAAAGCTGTAATCATCAAGACAGCGTGGTATTGGCACAAAAACAGACACATAGACCAATGGAATAGAATAGAAACCCCAGAACTAGACCCACAAACGTATGGCCTACTCATCTTTGACAAAGCAGGAAAGAACATCCAATGGAAAAAAAGACAGTCTCTTTAACAAATGGTGCTGGGAGAACTGGACAGCAACATGCAGAAGGTTGAAACTAGACCACTTTCTCACACCATTCACAAAAATAAACTCAAAATGGATAAAGGACCTGAATGTGAGACAGGAAACCATCAAAACCTTAAAGGAGAAAGCAGAAAAAGACCTCTCTGACCTCAGCCGTAGCAATCTCTTACTCGACACATCCCCAAAGGCAAGGGAATTAAAAGCAAAAGTGAATTACTGGGACCTTATGAAGATAAAAAGCTTCTGCACAGCAAAGGAAACAACCAACAAAACTAAAAGGCAACCAACAGAATGGGAAAAGATATTTGCAAATGACATATCGGACAAAGGGCTAGTCTCCAAAATCTATAAAGAGCTCACCAAACTCCACACCCGAAAAACAAATAACCCAGTGAAGAAATGGGCAGAAAACATGAATAGACACTTCTCTAAAGAAGACATCCGGATGGCCAACAGGCACATGAAAAGATGTTCAGCGTCGCTCCTTATCAGGGAAATACAAATCAAAACCACACTCAGGTATCACCTCACGCCAGTCAGAGTGGCCAAAATGAACAAATCAGGAGACTATAGATGATGGAGAGGATGTGGAGAAATGGGAACCCTCTTTCACTGTTGGTGGGAATGCAAATTGGTGCAGCCACTCTGGAAAGCAGTGTGGAGGTTCCTCAAAAAATTAAAAATAGACCTACCCTATGACCCAGCAATAGCACTGGTAGGAATTTACCCAAGGGATACAGGAGTACTGATGCATAGGGCCACTTGTACCCCAATGTTCATAGCAGCACTCTCAACAATAGCCAAATTATGGAAAGAGCCTAAATGTCCATCAACTGATGAATGGATAAAGAAATTGTGGTTTATATACACAATGGAATATTACGTGGCAATGAGAAGAAATGAAATATGGGCTTTTGTAGCAACGTGGATGGAACTGGAGAGTGTGATGCTAAGTGAAATAAGCCATACAGAGAAAGACAGATACCATATGTGTTCACTCTTATGTGGATCCTGAGAAAGTTAACAGGAACCCATGGGGGAGGGGAAGGAAAAAAAAAAAAAGAGGTTAGAGTGGGAGAGAGCCAAAGCATAAGAGACTGTTAAAAACTGAGAACAAACTGAGGGTTGATGGGGGGTGGGAGGATGGAGAGGGTGGGGGATGGGTATTGAGGAGGGCACCTTTTGGGATGAGCACTGGGTGTTGTATGGAAACCAATTTGTCAATAAATTTCATATATATAAAAAAAAGTTCTGGGGGGCTTAACAAATAGGAAATGATTCAGAACTTGATTGTACTTCATACATGGCAAATGTATGGAGAAAACTTAGTGTTGGATAAAAAGTCATTGTGAAAACCTGAAAAAAAATATTATCAATCAGTGTTTTTGAAATTAGCATTTAATTTAAAATTTACTGTGTGAGTTTCATTGTGAACAGTACTGACTTTGTCGGTCAAAATACAATAAAATATTTTTCTCAGCAAATTGACACTTTACATTAAAACACAAAATGGAGGACTGTTTGGAAGATGGCGGCATAGGAGGACGCTGGGCTCACCTCATCCTGCTGATCACTTAGATTCCACCCACATCAGCCTAAATAACCCAGAAAACCACCAGAAGACTAGCAGAACAGACTCTCCGGAGACAAGAATAGACAAGAGGCCCACGGAAGAGGGTAGGAAGGGCAGAGAGGCGGTGCACAATACAGGACTGGCAGGAGGGAACCAGGGGGTGGAGGGGCAGCCTGCCTGGCAAGAAAGAGCCCCTGAAGTCTTGATTGCAAAAGCCAAGGGGACACACTCCGTGAGTTCTGACAGCCAGTGGAACTTAACATCTGGAATGTTAAAAGTCGACAGCTCTGCTCTCAGAGAGCAGGGAGGGCAAGAGGACACCGAGAGGGGGAGTTGTTGAGCCCCGGAAGACAGAGCTCAGCTTGGCGGGGAACCAAGGAGATGGCAAGTGCCATCTCCCTCTCACATCCCCAGCCGAAGTTCCAAAGGGAACCAGTTCCTGTCACTGAACTTGCTTGCACCACGCAAACACCCAACATTGTGCTTCTGTGGATCTATCCCTCTGACGGGTCTGCCTTCCTCCCGGTGCAGCAGGGTCCCTCCCACAGGAGACCACTGAGGACAAAGTGAGCTAAGCCTGACCCTCCCACCCCTGTGCACCTTGCGGATCCACCCCAGCTAATAAGCCCTTGGCCAGATCCCATTGAAGCAACACCACAAGCCTGGCAGTGTGCAAGTAGCATAGACAGGGGCCACACCACTCCACAGTGAGTCCTGCCCCTGGGAGAGGGGAAGATAAGGTACACACCAGTCTGACTGTGGCCCCAACGGTGGGCTGGGGACAGGACATTGGGTTTGACTGCGGCCCTGCCCACCAACACAAGTTACTCCAGACAGCACAGGGGAAGTGCCCTGCATTTTGGCACCATCCCAGGGACTACCCAAAATGACAAAATGGAAGAACTCTCCTCAAAAGAAACTCCAGGAAGTAGCGACAGCTAATGAATTGATCAAAAAAGATTTAAGCAATATAACAAAACAAGAATGTAGAATAATGGTCATAAAATTGATCACTGGGCTTGAAAAAAGCATAGAGGACAGCAGAGAATCTATTGCTACAGAGATCAAGGGACTAAGAAATAGTCATGAGGAGCAAACACTGCTGTAAATGAGGTGCAAAATAAAATGGAGGTGACCACAGCTCAGATTGAAGAGGCAGAGGAGAGAATAGATGAATTAGAAGATAAAATTATTGAAAAAGAGGAAGCTGAGAAAAATAGAGACAAAAAAATCCAGGAGTATGAGGGGAGAATTAGAGAACTGAGTGATTCAATCAAATGGAACAATGTCCATATCATAGGAATTTCAGAAGAGGAAGAGAGAGAGAAAGGGTTTGAAGGTGTACTTGAACAAATCATAGCTGAGAACTTCCCTGATCTGGGGAAGGAAAGAGGCATTGAAATCCAAAAGGCACAGAGAACTCCCTTCAGACGTAACATGAATCAATCTTCTGCACAACATATCATAGTGAAACTGGCAAAATACAAGGATAAAGAGAAAATTCCGAAAGCAGATAGGGATAAACACGCTCTAACTTGTAAAGGGAGACCCATAAGACTAGTGTCAGACCTATCTACTGAAACTTGGCAGGCCAGAAAGGAATGGCAGGAAATCTTCAAAGTGATGAACAGAAAAAATATGCAGCCGAGAATCCTTTATCCAGCAAGTCTGTCATTCAGAGTAGAAGGAGAGATAAAGGTCTTCCCAAACAAACAAAAACTGAAGCAATTCATCACCACTAAACCAGCTCTACAAGAGATCCTAAGGGGGATTCTGTGGGTGAAATGTTGCAAGGACCACAAAGTACCAGAGACATCACTACAAGCATGAAACCTACAGACATCACAATGACTCTAAATCCATATCTTTCTATAATAACACTGAATGCAAATGGACCAAATGCTCCAACCAAAAGACATAGGGTATCAGAATGGATAAAAAAACAAGACCCATCTATTTGCTGTCTACAAGAGACTCATTTTAGACCAAGGACACCTTCAGATTGAAAGTGAGGGGATGGAGAACTATCTATCATGCTACTGAAACTCAAAAGAAAGCTGGAGTAGTCATACTTATATCAGACAAACTAGACTTTTTTTTTAATATATGAAATTTATTGTCAAATTGGTTTCCATACAACACCCAGTGCTCACTCCAAAAGGTGCCTTCCTCAATACCCCACCCACCATCCCCACCCTCCCACCCCCCGTCAACCCTCAGTTTGTTCTGTTTTTAAGAGTCTCTTATGCTTTGGCTCTCTCCCACTCTAACCTCTTTTTTTTTTCCCCTTACCCTCCCCCATAGGTTTCTGTTAAGTTTCTCAGGATCCACATAAGAGTGAAACCATATGGTATCTGTCTTTCTCTGTATGGCTTATTTCACTTAGCATCACACTCTCCAGTTCCATCCACGTTGCTACAAAGGGCCATATTTCATTCTTTCTCACTGCCACGTAGTACTCCATTGTGTATATAAACCACAATTTCTTTATCCATTCATCAGTTGATGGACATTTAGTCTTTTTCCATAATTTGGCTATTGTTGAGAGTGCTGCTATGAACATTGGGGTACAAGTGGCCCTATGCATCAGTACTCCTGTATCCCTTGGGTAAATTCCTAGCAGTGCTATTGCTGGGTCATACGGAAGGTCTATTTTTAATTTTTTGAGGAACCTCCACACTGTTTTCCAGAGTGGCTGCACCAATTTGCATTCCCACCAACAGTGCAAGAGGGTTCCCATTTCTCCACATCCTCACCAGCATCTATAGTCTCCTGATTTGTTGATTTTGGCTACTCTGACTGGCATAAGGTGATATCTGAGTGTGGTTTTGATTTGTATTTCCCTGATGAGGAGCGAGATTGAGCATCTTTTCATGTGCCTGTTGGCCATCCAGATGTCTTCTTTAGAGAAATGTCTATTCATGTTTTCTTCCCATTTCGTCACTGGGTTATTTGGGGAAACTAGACTTTAAATTAAAGGCTGTAACAATAGATGAAGAAGGGCATATATAACAATTACAGGGTCTATCCATCAGGAAGAGCTAACAATTATAAATGTCTATGCACCAAATATGGAAGCCCCCAAATATATAAAACAATTAATCACAAACATAAGCAACCTTACTGATAAGAATGTGGTAATTGCAGGAGACTTTAATACCCCATTTACAACAATGGATAGATCATCTAGACACAGGATTAATAAAGAAACAAGGACCCTGAATGATACATTGGATCAGATGGACTTGACAGATATATTTAGAACTCTGCATCCCAAGGCAACAGAATATATTTTCTTCTTGAGTGCACATGGAACATTCTCTAAGATAGATCACATACTGGGTCACAAAACAGCCCTTCATAAGTATACAAGAATTGAGATCATACCATGCACACTTTCAGACCACAATGCTATGAAGCTTGAAATCAACCACAGGAAAAATTCTGGAAAACCTCCAAAAGCATGGAGATTAAAGAACACCCTACTAAAGAATGAATGTGTCAACCAGGCAATTAGAGAAGAAATTAAAAAATATACGGAAACAGGGGCACCTGGGTGGCGCAGTTGGTTAAGCGTCCGACTTCAGCCAGGTCACGATCTCACGGTCCATGAGTTCGAGCCCCACGTCAGGCTCTGGGCTGATGGCTCAGAGCCTGGAGCCTGTTTCCGATTCTGTGTCTCCCTCTCTCTCTGCCCCTCCCCCGTTCATGCTCTGTCTCTCTCTGTCCCAAAAATAAATAAACGTTGAAAAAAAAATATACGGAAACACATGAAAATGAAAATACAACAATCCCAATGCTTTGGGATGCAGCAAAGGCAGTCCTAGGAGGAAAATATATTGCAATCCAGGCCTATCTCAAGAAACAAGAAAAATCTCAAATACAACATCTAATAGCACACCTAAAGGAAATAGAAGCAGGGCAACAAAGACACCCCAAGCCCAGCAGAAGAAGAGAAATAATAAAGATCAGAGCAGAAATAAAGAATATAGAATCTAAAAAAAACTGTAGAGCAGATCCATGAAACCAAGAGTTGGTTTTTTGAAAAGATAAAATTGATAAACCTCTAGGTTTCTCAAAGGCTTCTCGAAAAGAAAAGGGAGAGGACCCAAATAGATAAAATCATGAGTGAAAATGAAATTACTACAACCAATCCCTCAGAAATACAAGCAGTTATCAGGGAATACTATGAAAAATTATACGCCAACAAACTGGACAACTTGGAAGAAATGGAAAAATTCCTAAACACCCACACACTTCCAAAACTCAAACAGGAAGAAATAGAAAACTTGAACAGACCCATAACCAGCAAAGAAATTGAATCAGTTATCAAAAATCTCCCAACATGGGGCGCCTGGGTGGCGCAGTCGGTTAAGCATCTGACTTCAGCCAGGTCACGATCTCACGGTCCGTGAGTTCGAGCCCCGCGTCAGGCTCTGGGCTGATGGCTCAGAGCCTGGAGCCTGTTTCCGATTCTGTGTCTCCCTCTCTGTCTGCCCCTCCCCCGTTCATGTCTGTCTCTCTCTGTCCCAAAAATAAATAAACGTTGAAAAAAAAAATCTCCCAACAAATAAGAGTCCAGGACCAGATGGCTTCCCTGGGGAATTCTACCAGACATTTAAAGCAGAGATAATACCTATCCTTCTCAAGCTGTTCCAAAACATAGAAAGGGAAGGAAAACTTCCAGACTCATTCTATGAAGCCAGCATTACTCTGATTCCTAAAATCTACTTTCTTAACAAATTTCCAATATTCAATACATAATCATTAACTTTAGCCCTCATTATGTACATTAGATCTCTAGATTTATTTATCCTACATGATTGCAATTTTATACACTTTGAGCAACATCTCCCCATTTCCCCCACCTCCCCAATCCTTATACCTGGCAACCACCTTTCTAGTCTCTGCTTCTATATATTCAATTTTATTTGATTCCACACATTAATGGAATTCCAGGGATTTTTGTGGTTTTTTTCATCTGTTCCTGGTTTTTTATACTTAGTATATTGTCTTCCAGGCTTATTTGTGCTGTTGCAGAGGGCAAGATTTCTTCTTTTTTAATAATATTCCATTTTTACTTTCTGAATATCTTTCTATTTTTTTAACTTATTTTATTATAACCATCCTAGTGTGTATGGGTTGGTATCTTGTGGTGTTCATTTACATTTCCTTAATGACTAATTCTGTTTAGCACCTTTATCTATGTTTGCTAGTCATTTGTATATCTTCCTTGGAGGGATGTCAGTTTACGTCCTTTGCCCATTTTTTTAAATTGAGTTGTTTGTCTTTTTGTTGTTGAGTTATAAGAGTTCTTTATATATTCTAGATACTAAACTTCTATCAAATACACAATTTGCCAATATTTCCTCCCACTCTATAGGTTGTATTTTCACTTTTTTTATATTTTCACTTTCCTGATACTCTTCTTTAGTGTGCACATTTAAAATTTTTTTTATGAAATCCAATTGATCTGTTTTATCTTTCATTCCTTGTGCTTTTGGTGTCAAATCTAAGAATCCAGTGTCAAATCAGAGGTCATGAAGATTTACCCCATGTTTTCTGCTAGGAATTTTATGGTTTAGTTCTTATATTTAGGCTATTGACCCATTTTGAATTGATTATTATGTATGGAGTGAGGTAGGGGTTCAACCAGATTCTCTTTACGTAGTTATCTCATTGTTCCAGTAAACATTCATTGAGGATATTCTTTCTCCACTGAATAGTCTTGGCACCCTTGTCAAAAATCAATTGGCCATAGACTTTTGAGTTTATTTCTGGGCTTATTTCTGGGCTCTCAATTCTATTACAGTCATCTATATGTCTATCCTAAATCTGGTACCACATAATTTTTGATTGCTGTAGCTTTGCAATAAGTTTTGAAACCAAGAAGTCTGAGTCCTCCAACTTAGTTTTTCTTTTTAAATGTTGTATTTAAATGTTCTATTTGGGGCCCCTTGCAATTCCATTTGAGTTTTAGAATTGGCTTTTCTATTTCAACAGAATAGGTCATTGGAATTTTGATAAAGATTGCTTTGACTCTGTAAATCACTTTGGGGAGTATTGCCATCTTAACAATATATGCCTTCCAATCCATGAACATGGGATGTCTTTCCATTTAATTAGTTCTTCTTTAACTAGGATTTTCAACAACTGTTTGTAATTGTCCGTGTATAATTTGTTCACTCCCTTGGTTAAATTAAATTTAGTCCTAGGTATTTTATTCTTTTGGGTCCCATGATAAGTGGAACACCTCGTTTTGTTTTGGTCATTTGGACATTTGGGCCCTTTCCATACTTTGGCTATGGTTGACAGTGCTGCTATAAACATTGGGGTTCATCTGCTCCTTTGAATCAGGATTTTTGTATCCTTTGGTTAAATACCTAGTAGTGCTATTGCTGGGTAGTTCTATTTTTAATTTTTTGAGGAACTTCCATACTGTTTCCCAGAGTGGCTGCACCAGTTTGCATTCCCAACAGCAGTTCAAAAGTGTTCCCCTATTCTGCACCCTTGCCAGCATCTGTTGTTGACCGAGTTGTTAATTTTAGCCATTCTGACAGGTGTAAAGTGGTATCTAATAGTGGTTTTGACTTGTATTTCCCTGATAATGGGTGATGTTGACCATCTTTTCTGTTAGCCATCTGGACGTCTTCTTTGGAAAAATGTCTATTCCCATCTTTTTGCCCATTTATTTGCTAGATTATTTGGTTTTGGGGTGTTGAGTTTGATAAATTCTTCATAAGTTTTGGATACTAACCCTTTATCTGATATGTCATTTGCAAATATCTTCTCTCATTCCATCAGTTGCTTTTAGTTTTGCTGATTGTTTTTTTCACTGTGCAGAAGCTTTTTATCTTGATGAGATCCCAATTGTTTATTTTGACTTTTTTTCCCCTTGCCTCCAGAGACATGTCAAGAAGTTTGTTTGGCTGAGGTCAAAGAGGTAGTTGCCTGTTTTCTCCTCTAGGGTTTTGATGGTTTCCTGTCCCACATTTAGGTCTCTCATCCATTTTGCGTTTATTTTTGGGTATGGTATAAGAAAGTGGTCCAGGTTCATTCTTCTGCATGTTGCTGTCTCTCAACACCATTTGCTGAAGAGACTATCTTTTTTTCTATTGGATATTCTTTCATGCTTTGTCAAAGATTAGTTGGCCATACATTCCTGGGTCCCCTTCTGGGTTCTCTATTCTATTTTATTGATCTATGTGTCTGCTTTGATGCCAGCACCATACTGTCTTGATGATTATAGCTTTGTAATACAGCTTGAAGTCCATAATTGTGATGCCTCCAGCTTTGGTTTTATTTTTCAACATCACTTTGGCTCTTCAGGGTCTTTTCTTGTTCCATACAAATTTTAGAACTGTTTGTTCTAGGTCTATGAAGAGTGCTGGTGTTATTTTGATAGGGATTTCATTGAATATGTAGATTGCTTTGGGTAGTATTGTCATTTCAACACTATATTTATTCTTCCAGTCCATGAGCATGGAATGTTTTCCATTTCTTTGTGTCCTCAATTTCTTTCCTAAGTTTTCTATAGTTTTCAGTGTATAGATCTTTTAACTTTTTGGTTAGGTTTATTCCTAGGAATTTTATGGCTTTTGGTGCAATTGTAAATGGGATTTGTTCCTTGATTTCTCTTTCTGGTGCTTCATTATTGGTATATAGAAATGCAACTGATTTCTGTACATTGATTTTATATCCTGCAAATTCGCTGAATTCATGTATTAGTTCTAGCAGTTTTTTGGTGGTGTCTTTTGGATTTTCCACGTAGAGTATCATGTTGTCCACAGGGAGTGAAAGTCTGACTTCCTCCTTGTAAATTTGGATAGCTTTCTTTCTTTCTGCATGTTGTCAGACTGCTGAGGCTAGGACTTCTGATACTATGCTGAGTGGATGTTAAGTGGTGATAGTGGACATCCCTATCATGTTCCTAACCTTAGGGGGAAAGCTCTCAGTTCTTCCCCATTGAGGATGATATTACCTGTGGGTCTTCTGAATACAGCCATTGTGTTCTTGAGGTATGTTCCTTCTATCCCTACTTTCTTGAGGGTTTTTTATCAAGAAAGAATACTGCATTTTGTCAAATGCTTTTCTACAACTATTGAGAGGATCATGTGGTTCCTATCCTTTATTTTATTAATGTGATATATCACACTGATTGATTTGTGGATATTGAACCAGCCTTGCACCTCAGGAATGAATCTCACTTGATTGTGGTGAATAATTCTTTTAATGCATTGTTGGATTTGGTTTGCTAGTATCTTGTTGAGAATTTTTGCATCCATGGTCATCATGGAAATTGGTCTGTAGTTCCACTTTTTAGTGGGATCTTTGTCTAGTTTTGGAAGCAAGGTAATGCTGGCCTTGTAGAATGAGTTTGGAAGCTTTCCTTCCATTTCTATTTTTTTAGAACAGTTTAAAAAGAATAGGTGTTAATTCTTCTTTAAATGTTTGGTAGAATTCCCATGGAAAGCCCTCCGGCCCTGGACTTGTTTGCTGGGAGATTTTTGATTACTGATTCAATTTCTTTACTGGTTATGTGTCTGCTCAAATTTTATATTTCTTCCTATTTCATATATGCTTCTAGGAATTTGTCCATTTCTGCCAGATTGCCCAATTTTTGGGCAAATAATTGCTCATAATGTTCTCGTATTATTGTTTGTATTTCTGTGGTATTGGTTGTGATCTCTTCTCTTTTATTCTAGATTTTATTTATTTGGATCCTTTCCTTTTTCTTTTTGATCAGTCTGGCTAGGGGTTTATCAGTTTTCTAATTCTTTCAAAGAACCAGCTCCTGGTTTCATTGATCTGTTCTACTGGTTTTTTGTTTGTTTGTTTGTTTGTTTGTTTGTTTTTGTTTTGATATCATTGATTTCTGCTCTAATCTTTATTATTTCCCTTCTTCTGCTGGCTTTGGGTTTTATTTGCTGCTGAAGGTAATGTGTAATGTGAGGAAGCTGTACACTGGATGCAAGTTTTAGAAATGTAAAAGGAAAGAAAAACTAACCAATCTTTCTGAGTGCTGGTTGACCTTCTAGCTTTAAGTATACAGACACTTATTTAAAAAAAAATGTTGGGGTGCCTGGGTGGCGCAGTCAGTTAAGCGTCCGACTTCAGCCAGGTCATGATCTCACGGTCCGTGAGTTCGAGCCCCGCATCAGGCTCTGGGCTGATGGCTCAGAGCCTGGAGCCTGTTTCTGATTCTGTGTCTCCCTCTCTCTCTGCCCCTCCCCCGTTCATGCTCTGTCTCTCTCTGTCCCAAAAATAAATAAAAACGTTGAAAAAAATTTAAAAAAAAATGTTGCTTACTTAATTCATGGAATTTGACTTATTATAAAGAGTTTGTGGAATGTCAGATCTCTCCACCTCCAGTGGATAACTGTGAATCACCAACACAAAATATGAGAAATCCAAACTTAAGTATCCAAATCAGAGCTGTCAGTTCAAACTGATGCACATGCCAAGAACAACTTGACCACAGTTCTGCCAACTAAACACCTTCATGATTGCCTGGGCTGGAGCAGAGCAGTGTACAAACACACTGGTGTGCTGCACCTGCCCAATGGAAATGGTTTACTTGTGGTTTGACCAGGGAGGTGCAAACTAAGAGGGCTTGCAATATATCATACTTAAAATGATGTATTAGGTCTGGATATCACTCATTTTACTTAAGTAAAATCTTTTACACCATTCTTTTTTTACTACCTCTGGATTTATAAATCTTTACTTAAGGTAAAAGAATATATATGATCACTTTCAAAAGGAATTTCATTTTTGTGTAAAACCCAGATTCTTTTTCTTGTCATACATTTTATTTCTTGCTAAGAATCTTTTGTTTTCTTTTTTTCTCTTTTGGGTATGATTCTACTCAGCTGTCCCAAGTGGCTGGCATTGCTATGGTTGTTGGTTATGAAGTATGGATCTAAACAGGAAAGGAAAGTACCGAATTTGCATTGGATATAAAAAGCATTACGATGTAATTGGGTCTAAAAATGTACAGTGTAGAAACCCATATGCTGTATTAAAAAAAAAAGAAGTCATATATCCCATCTCTCTAAAATGCTCTTTAAAATACCACTATAAATGTGTTATTGTTATGTACATATATGTCCCTTCTCTCATTTATATTGGAAGAACTTCTTAGTTGATGTAACATTTTAAAATCCACGAGTGAAAGCATCCAATAACCAAAATTGAGTCTGCTACCAAATATTTAGGACCATCTCAAGTGGTTTCTCAAAAACATAGGCCACACTTGTCACTTACCCACCTGCACAATAAAACCAGTGAACATTGACTAAGTCTGACACCAGATGTGGTTGATGGATATCAGATTTGCAGTCAGAGAAAATCTGTGGAAAGTAGCTCTGTGGACAGATGCAAAAGCCAGCTGGCCTGGACAGTGATATCAATAAGGATGCTTTAACTGCAACTTGTGACTCAAACAACAGACATTTGCTAAATGACATTACTGGGAGTTGGTTGACATCAAGGTTGGTTGATTCTTTTGATTAGCAATAAATTGAGTTATCAGATTTTTTCCATTTCTCTACTATGTCAATAATAGTGTTGGTTTCTTCCTTGTATTCATGGCTAAAGCAGTTCCATATACTACATTCAGGTGAAAACTGTATCCAGAGGTTAAAAAAAATCCCTCTCCTACTCTTGTACTAAAGTAATCTATCCACTAAAGTTGTTTTTTTGTTCGGTTTGTTTGTTTGTTTGTTTTATCATTGACTTAGTCTTCACTTTTTGTTCTTGAGCCAAATTCTTATTAGGAGAATAGATCTCTCCTAGGACAGGGTGTCTATTGAAGATGGGACTTCAACGTTGACTACAGCAATGCTTTAGACTCAAAGATCCATGGAGACCACCTTAAGAAATTCCCTAGATAGATAGAAAATATGGACACATTGCATTCCTTCACTCACCTTGAATGTTATACCTATTTCCAACTTACTATCATTCTAATATAATTTTTACCTGTATAACATTAAAATACTTCTAAAGTACTTTCCATTACATTCTGGTAAATTGCCTAATTTGGCGCCACAAAAATCATGTCTCCCCCACCATCATACCCCTTCACCAACCAATTATATGAATAATCCTGTTGATATATTTGTTACATTGATAAGCACCTCCCTTCTCTCACAGACAGAGGAATGTACATTTCTTGAAGACAGGGAACGTTTCTTTATCACCACAACTAAGGCTGAACTTGGTTTTAGTAGGAAATTAATAAAAGTTGTTTAAAAAACAATTGCCAAAATTGGTTGCAGAAGAGACCAGACCAAAGTAGGATAGGAGAGTGTTTTTGACCAACTCTGCTCCTATAGCATAGATTCTGCAGAACTGGCAACAACTATATACAACACAATATTATCACCATCTCTTTATGGTTTGATGTTCAATTAATTTCTTATCTTCCTGTATTTTCTACTAAAATTAACAGCGATGAACATTGTTTTACAAAATTGTGTTTTTTATTTTGATTTTACCTTGATTTTAAATTCCTAGAAATAAAATTATTGAGTTAAAGGGTCAGTGCATTTTTAAAGTTCTTGATAACTATTGCCTGTTTTCTAGAAAGGTTGTATCAAATTATAAATGTGTGGAAGGATCTCTGTGGTCATATCTGGGAAGCAAGTATTGACTTAGGTATTTGCTAATTTGAGAAGCCAAAAGAAAAGAGTCTCATAGCTTTTGAAGAGTTTGCTTACTAATAAGCCATACAGTTTTTATGCTTACTATCTTTTGTAAATCTATTCATGGTTTTATGTTACAAATTATTTATTCATGTATTTGACTCATTTTTCTCTTGGATTCTTCTTTTTTAATAATTCATCATGCTTTCAATAGCTTATATTAAATCCCTAGTGTAGTCTGAGTAGATCAGTCGGTTAAGCATCCAACTCTAGGTTTCGGCTCAGGTCATGATCTCATGGTGTCATGAGTTTGAGCCACACATCAGGCTCCAAGCTGACCGTGCAGAGCCTGCTTTGGATTCTCTGTCTCCCTGTCTCCCTCTGCCCCTTCCCCATTTACACTATCTCTGTCTCTCTCAAAATAAATAAATAAACTTAAAAAATTATAAATCCCTGTTATACATCTGGTGTTTTCCTGCTTTGTTATTTATAGTTTGATTTTCGTTGACAAACAACAAATTTTTTTCAGACCCCAGGAATATATTGATTATGTCCTGCTGTTTATGGCTGTCATCATTAATCTACATATTATCCCTTTTTTCTTCCTTACTATGTAATTGTTGTATGTGTAATTAGAAAACATACAGTATTTTTATATGTGTTTTTATAAAAATTCATAATTTTTCTTAATTTTTATTCAACCTTGATTTTGAAATCTTCCCATGATGTCATGTGGAAATATTGATAATTGCAGTGTAGTATTCTCTGTTTTTTCATGTTTAAATACTTTTTTTTAATATATGAAATTTATTGTCAAATTGGTTTCCATACAACACCCAGTGCTCATCCCAAAAGATGCCCTCTTCAATACCCATCACCTCCCTCCCCTCCCTCCCACCCCCCATCAACCCTCAGTTTGTTCTCAGTTTTTAAGAGTCTCTTATGCTTTGGTTCTCTCCCACTCTAACCTCTTTTTTTTTTTCCTTCCCCTTCCCCATGGGTTTCTGTTAAGTTTCTCAGGATTCACATAAGAGTGAAACCATATGGTATCTGTCTTTCTCTGTATGATTTATTTCACTTAGCATCACACTCTCCAGTATTCTCTTACAACAATCACTGTGGCAGATGCTTGTTGGTGTTCTGCCTATCCCCTCAGACTTTCATAGCATTTTTGTGTTTCCAGACCAATTTCAGATGGCTAGCACTTGCAGCTTTGGTGGTGTTTTGCCCTTGGGCTACAGAAATTCACTTTGCTGAAGTGTATTACACCCCTGAGCACCTGGATGTTAACACCCATTAGGCACCACTTAACAATTGTTATTTGGGTGTGGGTGAATAAATACCTTTGCTCCCTCATCCTTGGCTGAGATTATCCTGAGGTATGTGTTTTCCACAATTCTCCAGAACGTATCTGTAAGATTGAATTTATATGTCCACTGTAGTAGCTGACTTCTAGTAGCTTATTGGATGCTTTCCCTTTCCTGTTTTACCTCTCCACTTCAAAAGGCTGTTTGATTTCCTCAGCTTTTGTTTGAAGGTCAGCTTCTGGAGGGAACCCCAGTAGGGCAGCTACTCCTTTGTTTTCTATATTCCTAGGAGTTGATCGATAGTTGTTTCCAACATCTTGCTACTATAATAAACAAACAAAACATTGCGATAAGCATAATTTTACATCTCACAAATCTATGCAGGATTTCTCTAGGCTATATTACCCAGGAGTGGATTTTATAATTACTGAGGATATCAGCCAGGGACATGGAGTCTATAAATATGTAATTTCACTTTAATATTTCCAAAATGCTTTTGAAAATTGCGCTCAGTTATAATTTCACCAATATGGTGTAAGTCTTCTCTGTCTCCCCCCTTACATCCTCACCATCATTTCATATCATGCAGCTTCCTGGTTTTGCCATACTACTGGGTATCAACCAGTATTTCATTATTATTTGATTTCTATATCTCTATTTACTAGTGAAGTTAAACATTTTTCTTTCCTATTAGTTGAAGGGGGTCTATTATTGAATTCTCTATTTGTAGCTTTAGCTCAGTTTTTCCTTTGAGCTTCCTAATTTTCTTGCTGGTTTACAAAAGTTCCTATATATTCTAGATGCTTATTCTTTCTTGTTTTCTTAACATTACAAGTATTTATCTTATATGTCACATCTTTGCTGTGTGTAATGCTGTTCATGGAACAAACAACTTTAATTTTGCTTCAGTAAAATCCATGCATGTTTCCCCATTGTATTTCATGCTTTGGGGTTTTAAGAAATTCTCTCCAACCTAAAGGTCACAAAGATATTATTTCCATATTTGGTTTTTCTAATTCTATTACCTTCATATTTAATACATTTAAAGTTTATTTCTATACATATCTAGTAATATAGAAGCTCAATTTTTCCTTTCCTTTGCATAAGGTGATTTTCTTGATACCATCAGCTATGTAGTCAATTTTTTCTATCCTGATTTGTGACAATATTCTATCCTTTTTTGGTTTTTCTATTTTGGTCATCTTGTCTATTTGTCAACATATGTGTTAATATGACACTTTTCATTAGTCGTGCTTTCTAAATTTTTTTTTTCAACGTTTATTTATTTTTGGGACAGAGAGAGACAGAGCATGAACGGGGGAGGGGCAGAGAGAGAGGGAGACACAGAATCAGAAACAGGCTCCAGGCTCTGAGCCATCAGCCCAGAGCCTGACAGCGGGGCTCGACCTCACGGACCGCAAGATCGTGACCTGGCTGAAGTCGCACGCTTAACCGACTGCGCCACCCAGGCGCCCCAGTCGTGCTTTCTAAAGTCTAGAAGGTCAAGCATCTGTCCCCAGCCCTTAGTTCTTCATTTTTAAAATTGTAGATCTTCAAATACCTTTATTTTCTCATGTATATTTTGAATCATTTAATCGAGTTCTCAAAAAAACTTCTGGACAACGAATTGAACTACACTGAATTTATGAATTAATTAGCAGATCATTTACTCCATGGCAATTGTGCTGATAATATCTTTTCCTATCTGACAGCAGATATATATTCACATATATTTTTTAAATTTTTAACGAGTCTATTTTTGTATATTTAACTCAATGTACCTGAAATTTTTTTGTTAAGCTCTGGGAATAAATATTTGATTATATTTTTGTAATAAGCTAATACTTTTTTGTCTAATTGTTCTTCACTGATTTGTGATAAAATTTTTTTATTTTAATTTATTGCAAAGTCAAGATTACTTTTCTTTCTATCTATTTTGTTGCAAGACTTCCTGATTTCATCTAATAATCATAATGTGTTTAATATATGTAATAGTTGGAAAGGTGTGACCCCACTGATCATTTTTTCCTCAACATTTTGGGAGACTCTTCTTGTTCATTTGTTCTTTTATATGAACAAATGAAATATCTTGACAAGTTTAATTTTAATATTTTTAAAGTTTATTTTACTTATTTTGAGAGAGAGAGAGAGAGCATGGGTGGGGCAGAGAGAGAGAGAATCCCCAAGCAGGTTCTGCACTATCAGCACAGAGCCCAATGTGGGGCTCAAACTCACGAACCATGAGATCATGACCTGAGCCAAAATCAAGAATCAGTTGCTAAACGAACTGAGTCACCGAGGAGCTCCTGACAAGTTTAATTTTAAAATCGCATTATAGGGGCACCTGGGTGGCTCAGTGGGTTAAGCGTCCGACTTCGGCTCAGGTCATGATCTCACGGTTGGTGAGTTCAAGCCCTGCAGCAGGCTCTGTGCTGACAGCTCGGAGCCTGGAGCCTGCTTTGAATTCTGTGTCTCCCTCTTTCTGCCCCTCCCCTGCTCATGCTCTATCTCTCTCTGTCTCAAAAATAAATACAACATTAAAAAAAATTAAAGAAAATAAAATAAAATCCCATTATAATTTTGTTTATAATTGTATTAAACTTCAAATTAATATTGAAATTACATTTTCACAACATTCTGTATTTTTAATATTTGTTTTCATTAATCAAAACCTTCTTCGGGGCGCCTGGGTGGCTCAGTCAGTTAAGTGTCTGACTTGGGTTCAGGTCATGATTTTACAGTTTGTGAGTTCCAGCCCCACGTTGGGCTCTGTGCTGACAGCTCAGAGCCTGGAACCTGCTTCAGATTCTGTGTCTCCCTCTCTCTCTGCCCCTCCCCTACTCGTGCTCTGTCTCTCTTGCTCTCAAAAATAAAACATAAAAAGAAAATCTTCTTCTGTGTCACTCATATGTGTTCTTCTTTGTGTCTCGCCTTAGAGATGATCTTCCTAAAGTATTCTCGTGTTCTTCTTCTAATGGCAAGAGCTGATAAGAATGGGGAATTATTTAGAAAGATTGTGTCAAATTATGTACATGTGTAAGAGTCTCCTTGAATGTTAGCAGCATCAACTCAGGACTATGTCACTCCTGAGATCAACTGTGATGTACTAATAAGAAATACCACTTTATCCAAAATCAACATATAGCCTATGTATTAAGTAGGAAAGAGTTTTGTACAAGGAAAGCACTCAGTGATTGCAAAATTAAATGATTGCTGCAATTCTAACTTTTAGGCCTCCATTTTTCTAAATTTTACAGACTGAGATAATTCATTTAATGATATAACAGGATGGGTTTATCAAAATTTAAAAGTATTCATCCAGAGGTCCTATCCTATCAATGCAAATAGTCCTCCTTCTGGTTGAACTAATTAAAGCTTTGCAAACCACGCATTATTTGCATTCATTTTTTATTTAGCAACAGCTTCAGAAATTTTGCATGCTGCAAATATTTTCTACACACGACTTCACTAATCATTACTGAGCTGGGAAAGGAGCCAAAACACTTGATATCCATGCTGCTTTTTGTTGAAAATCTGCATGTGCAGTGTGTGCCCCTTTATTTTTCCTGGTATTTGTTATTTAATGATTTTAATTGCATTGTGGGAGAGGTTTGTATAGATTGAGTCAGGAAAATAAGATTAAAGAGATCCCTGAGGATCAACTCTCCAGGCAGCTCATTAATCTTTACCTAGGCAGCTCATGTTACAGTGGTGATTCCGATCATAGACTGGTGCAAAACCTAATTGAAAGTTTGGAGCAGTAACAAAGTTATCAGGTGGACCATACATACACTTACACCCCAAAGGCAGTATTTCAGTATGAGAACAGTTTTCCCTTTTATTTCTAACTACCGGAGTCCCAGGAGATTCAGCCTAAGAATCCTTTGAGTAACTATTGGCTACGGCAGAGAAGTTATTGCAATACACAAAAAAGAATTTACCTTCAGAAAATTAAAAACAGAGCTACAGATAGCTTTGCCCTTTTCACTATGAGTAGACATATAAGTGCCTGAAGTGAATTGAAACACCTGCTAAATTCCAAACCTCCCTCCATCCTAACATTGAGTTCATGGAACATCACTATGTCTTAACCTTAAATCCAGATGCAGGGCTCACCTTAGTGCTTACAACTGAACTTCAAATATACTTCTTCATCACATCCATTCCATACTACTGTTGTTATCTCTCTGCAGCTATCAGGTTCTTACATATAAAAACAAATGATATTACTCATTCTTGTGTTCCAAACCCAAGCAGTGTTGTATGATCTCATTCTGGCTTGCTTTCTGAAGTCATCTCCTATCTGTGTCCTTTTGGTTCAGTTCATTCCAACCACACTAGCCTATTTGTTGTTCTTTGGACTTGTCAAACTTATTCTTACGTCAGGTGCTTCACATACCATTTTTTTTTCTGCATATTTGTGATCTTTCCCCAGGTATTCACATACTTCTTCACTTACTACAAGTTTTTTTTTTTTTCAGGTTCAGCCCCTCCTGGAATGCTTTCTTAAACAGTCTATATAAAACACCTCCTATCAGTTTCTTGACCTGCCCTGTGTTTTATCTTTGTCTTCATGGTCTGTCTTCTATACTAACATTTCAGCAACATGAACAAGAGTTATTTTACGTTGTATCTCATTGTGTCCCTTGTTCTATTACTCATAAATATTTGTTCATGAACATTAAATATATATGAGAACTAAACCAACATTTGTTGTAATTTATTCAATTACAGATGTGTAAGAGTTAAATAATCTCACTCCTAGACTCATTCAGTCATGGAGACATTTTATTTTCACTTATTAAATAATCAAAAAATATTAATTGAGCGCCTGTTATGAGTTGGACACTGTTCTAGGCACTGGGGACACAGTGGATAGCAAAATAGATGTGGCCCCTGATATCCAGGGCTTATATCATGGTGATGTTTATATTAAAATTTTGGTAAGCTTTTAATCATTAGAAAAATCTATGGTTTTTTTGGATCTCAGTAATAAGGTATCCTTTGTTTACAATCAGAAGAGATCCTTGAGAAACCATCACAAGCCTTCTACTGAAAACCTTGGTTCACTTTAATAATAAAAATAATAAATAACCTATATGTTACAAGAGTAATTCCTTTATTTACATATTCTAGTGAAATATTTCTCTAATGTTTATTGGCTTCTGTTAAGCCAACAGAAATTCACTGTGGGTTATGGACATCATTTAAATACTTGTTAATTTGATAGAAGTAGAGATAGCAACACAAAAGACAGTAGCAGTGGCTTATTATAATATGTTACATATATTATATATTATGTACGTGTATATGTGCGTGTATATTTTTAGTGTTTTAGAGCCACTTGATCTCTGATAATGGCAATTTTCCAAATTGTTTTATTCCCTTTTTACTTTTCACTCACAAAATGATCAGTTACTTTGATTAGTATCACTACCTGTTGCCTTAAAGATAATGAACTATAACCCAGAGAACTATAGTAATGACTGGGTCATTATTGAGGTTTTAAATCATTTGTACTCAAATCTAATTTAAGCTATCTAGTGCTAAGGATTTGATTGTGTGTGGCAGTTTTGCATTGTAGTAAAAAATTCTTTGTTTTTGTGGAATTAAAATATTTTTCCCTGAGGGAAAAAAGAAATCTTAACCACTTGAAAGACTAGACTTTTCTAGTTCAATAGCCTTTGATGGACAGGAGACAGAAACTGAAACATAATAGCAATGCAGAGACAGAGCAGAATCAGGGCCCAGCAAAAACTAGCAAAAGTGAATTCTGAAGAAACAAGAGATTTTAGTAGGTATTCAGCAGCATGTTTTTGGAAGGGAATAAAAGCTTTCTTAGAAATACTCTTGATAAATGTTGTTTTAAAAGTAAAGTTCAAGGTGCATATGATATGGAGAACAAAGGCAAAAGGAAATATAGATAAAATTAAATTTCCTTACTACTTGCTTACTTACTACCTACTACCTGGACAAACACTTAAGATAGGCAGAGTATGGCGTTCGTCCAGGAACTCCCAACTGTCTTTCTTTTTTATTTTTATTTATTTTTATTTTTTTCAGCATTTATTTATTTATTTATTTATTTATTTTGCTTTAAGTTTTTATTTAAATTCTAGTTAGTTAACATATACTGTAATATTGGTTTCAGGAATAAAATTGAGTGAATCATCACTTACATACAACACTCAGGGCACATCACAAGTGCCCTCCTTAGTACTCATCACCCATTTAGCCCATCCCCCACTCACCTCTCTTCCATCAACCCTCAGTTTGTTCTCTATAGTTAGGAGTCTTTTATGGTTTGCTTCCCTCTCTCCTTTTTTTGCTCTTCCCCTATGTTCATCTGTCTTGTATCTTAAATTCCACCTGTGAATTAAATTATATGGTATTTGTCTTTCTCTGACTGACTTGTTTCACTTAGCATAGCACTCTCTAGCTCCATCTGTGTCTTTGCAAATGACAAAATTTCATTCTTTCGGTGGCTGAGTAATATTCCATTATATATATATTCCATTATATATATATTCCATTATATATATTCCATATATATATATATATATATATATATATATATATATCACATCTTCTTTATCCATTCATCAGTCAATGGACATTTGGGCTCTTTCCATAATTTGGCTATTGTTGATAGTGCTGCTATAAACATCCAGGTGCATGTGCCCCTTCAAATAAGTATTTTTGTATTCTTTGGGTAAATACCAAGTAGTGTAATTGCTGAGTCATAAGGTAGTTTTATTTTTAACTTTTTGAGGAAACTCCATACTGTTCTCCAGAATGGCTGCACCAGTTTGCATTCCCACCAACAGTGTAAGAAGGTTCCCCTTTCTCCACATCCTTGCCAACATCTGTTGCTTCTGGTGTTAAGTTTAGCCATTTTGACATGTGTGAGATAATATCTTATTGTAGTTTTGATTTATATTTCCCTGATGATCAGTGATGTTGAGCATCAACATGTGTCTGTTAGCCATCTGGATGTCTTCTTTGGAAAAATGTTTATTCATATCTTTTGTCCATTTCTTCACTGGATTATTTGGGTTTGTTTGTTTGTTTGTTTGTTTTTGGTGTTGATTTGTTAAGTTCTTTATAGGTTTTAGATACTAAGCCTTTATCAGATATGTCATTTGCAAATATCATCTCGCATTCCATAGGTTGTCTTTTAGTTTTATTAATTATTTCCATAGCTGTGCAGAAGCTGTTTATCTTCATGAAGTCCCAATAGTTCATTTTTACTTTTGTTTTCCTTGCCTTTGGCAACATGTCTAGTAAGAAGTTGCTTCAGCTGAGGTCTAAGAGGTTGCTGCCTGTGTTCTCCTCTAGGATTTTAATGGTTTCCTGTCTCACGTTTAGGTCTTTCCTCCAGTTTGAATTTATTTTTGTGTATGGTATAAAAAAGTGGTCCAGGTTTATTCTTTTTGCATGTTGCTGTCCAGTTTTCCCAGCACCATTTTCTGGAGAGACTTTTTTCCATTGGATATTCTTTGCTGCTTTTGGAAGATTAATTGACCAGGTGTAGGTCGATGTCTGCATTTTCTATTCTGTTCCTTTGGTCTATGTGTCTGGTTTAGTGTCAGTACCATACTGTCTTGATGATTACAACTTTGTAATTAATGCATCTTGAGGTCTGGAATTGTGATGCCTCCAGCTTTTTTTTTTTTTTTTTTTTGATTGCTTTGGCCATTGGCTATTCGGGACCCAACTGTCTTAGTGTTAATACCTTGCTAAAGGCAAAAAGCACCCATAGTTTGACAATAACTAGACCTCCAGGGTCCTATAAGTCTTCTATAGCATATGAAAATCCATTTGGAAATTTCTTTGTCTCTACCTGCCTCCCCCCAACTTGAAAGTATATAACCAATAACTCCTCACAATGCCAGTGCAGCCTTTTGCCCAGGGTCCTATCCCTGTGCTTCAATAAAACCACCTTTTTTGCACTGAAAACATCTCAAGAATTCTTTCCTGACTGTTTGCTCTTGGACCCACATAAAATCACATTACATAGACTTATAATTTTACAAAAAAAGTAACAATGTTATAGAGAGTGTTAAAAGGGGAAGAAATGCCTTTAAATTCTTCCAGTTTTCAATTTTTTTGACATCCAAGTCAACTTCTTAATTCTAAGTCTAGTAATCAGAGATACATGAACTGAACAATCAAGTTTGAACCAGTCTCCATGGCAAGTGTTATTAGTATTAGAACCATAATGCTTTAAAATTTTATTTATTATATATGCACTAAGTAGGAAATGCCTATATCTCTAAATATTTTGCTTTCAGATTCTCTCATAGTATGAGATTCTCTATTGTTGAACAAAATTATTTTAACTTTTAGTCCCAGAACATAATACTGTCCATAGTAGATTGGACCAAGTCCCGTTTCTAATTGAACATCTACAATCTTAATCATAAGCTTCCCACAGCTCAACCACAAGGTTCTCCTAAATTAATGAAGTAATAGCCCTGTGGTATCAGGAGAACAAAATATTTGGAATCTAAAGGGAAATGTTATTATAAAATACTAAAGTGGTTAAAAGGAGGAAATGTTTTGGAAAACCGTTTACAACTTAATTTTCTAGTTACTTACTACACCCCAATTTTCATATATGAATACTTTGTGTGTACCTTCCAAAAGTAAAACAATAAACCCTTGATAAATGTTTATTGGCCATTTTGGCTATTTCTTTTGCTTTTGGTTTTATATTTGTAACAGTTTATATTTATAAATAAGTTAATGGAATCTTTTAGAGGCTATAATTAGAAATGTATGGAGACATTCTTTATGGACAAACCTAGTTAAATAGTGATTAGTTGGATGTGCTTTTAGGGGGATGTTCTTTTTGGATGTTCTTTTCCCCTTACAACTCATTATTCTTTCTTGCTTCAAACGTTTAAACTACTAGACAGCCTACTGGAATCTGGAATGCAAAGACACTGAGATATGTTTTTGTTTGTTTGTTTTGTCTTGTCTGCTTGGAGAAAATTGCTCATGGGCAACTTAGTTGGGAGTTTTATCAACCTCAACTTCAGGGCTGACAGCACCACCAGAAATACAGAATTTGCAGTTTTTGAATTACAATGGAAGCTGCTTTAAATGTTGGGAGTTGGATATGATTTCATTCCATAAAGATACCCAGCTGAACATTTTCAGAGGTTTTTACAATCATTGATTTATCAAACTGTTCAGTTTAGAGTTAGTGATTTTTTTCATAGCATGAGAAAATTTGTCATAGAGATTGTTAGCAAAATAGCCAAAGCCATAAGAATTTCTGACTTCTATCTCCACAACTATTTTTTGAAAACCCTTTTAGCAATTAATGTTCTAATTCTGGGCACTTCTCTCTGAAGTAATCATGTTGGAGAACAGGACTTAGAGGAGTATGACTTGATCAAAAGTCATTTTCTCAGCCTATACAGGAATCACTTTTCTTTGCAGGCCATAGAACCAATTAGATTTTACATTCCAACGATCATTTGGTCTGCCTTTACATGTATGACCATGTTTGTCACCAGTTTTGCATCTTGCCTCTTAAGAAGGAGAAATTGCCCTGAAAATTAGCATCTGCCTTAAGTAAGAGAGATCAAAACAGAGAGTGAAAATAAGGCACAGAACCATGCAGTCTCATTTATGTGACCCAGAGTGTGAAAAGCATTGGAAGCAAAATTGAATTTGATTAAGCAGAAGATAATAAAATCTGTGGGTTTCCAGTTTTGAAGGGATTCATTTTGCCCTTTCATTTATAGCTGCAATTATGGAAGTATTATCACAAACAAAAGGAAATTATAGTCAGCAATCAGACCTTTGGAGGACATATCAGAACTGGCTGGCCAGAGTTCAGGAAGTTCAGAGGCAGTTACAATAGGATATTTCCCAGACGGAGTGACAGACTCATGGTCATTGCTTGAAAAGGGCAAAAATTGAATTAACAATTTAAATGGGTTAAAAATAAGACAAAGCAAAAGTTAAGCTACTGCTGACATTAGGAAGACTTCAAAGTAAAATAAACAAAACAATTAAACAGATATTGCCATCTAAGGATCGAATAATTCTGAAGACTATTCAGTGGTATATGTTGGAACTTTTAAAGTAAAGATAGTAGAGAAACTCTTAAGTAAGTAATGGGATGAGACATTACATCTGGTATAGTGACATAAACTGAGCCTCTGAGACTTCGTTACATACAAAGTACCAAATACCTCCACTGACCCAATCTATGTGTTTCCTGAGAGGAACATATGTTGAGGAGTTCCCCGTGATAATTATTAAAATGCCTCTACATTGAAGACAAGGCACTTATCAGACTTCCCTAAGCTAAGTGTGGGGTTACGTTCTAATCTTCCCACTTCATATTGACACACTGAAAAGAATCTAAAAGGAAAACTTACACAGCAAGACATTCTAATTCAAGACAATGAAGAATCAACACATCTGTGCTGCCTTTTCTCTCTTTCTACTCCTCTGACACATATGTCTCTGCAGATCTGAGATTTGGTTTCTTTCTCCATGAGAGACCTTAGATGAGGTAAATAGCTCAGAGGAATAATTCACCCAAGAGATGTAAGGTATATAGTGCTGGTCCCAGTTGATAAGCACAAAAGCCAATGTTAGTGCAAAATGTTTTCTCTTGAAGAGAACTGTGTTTCCTACTGTTTATCAAATTATGGTCATACCTAATGTTAGTTGTAATTTCCCTATGGCTTAATACACTACAAATCGGCTCTTCTATTGGTCTTTCTTTATGTATATGTTAATTTATGGTTAAACATCAGTGAGCGTTGGAACTTCCCTAATTCATGTAACTCAATAATGAAGTTGACCAGAAACTGAGAATTCTGATACAAAATGACCAGAGAACCTCAAGCTAACGTAGTAGAGAGGACACAACAGATGAGTTCAAGAGAGAATTTAAGATTAACAGATAAGATGAAATAGTTCCATAATATAAACTAAATCTACATTTATTTAGGGACGTTAGATATCTGTTAGTTTTCCCTTCTCAATTAGCAAAGAAGAAGCTCAGGCCATTAGATTTGCCCAAACTAGACAGTAGGTTCTGGGTAAAGTCAAGGCTAGAACCTTGGTCTGCTTCCCCAAGTAATATTCATTCTCTTCCAGCATGCTATTTCATTCGGAGGTCATTTTGTTAAACTTGTTCATTTGCAGTGAGAAAGCTGAGGTGTAGAAGATTTGTGACGCTAAGTTCTAAAGAAAGAATATTTGAATGTTTCTTTTGAGGGGAAGTAAGATGGGCACTATGAATCATAACAAAAAGTCTATCTACAATGAAAAAAGGAAACCAGGAACAAGGATGAAAGAGGGGGGTACTCTGAAGGAAAATCATCAGAAGTGAAGTCCAGTTTTGCAGAGTAGACTGAACTGTGAAGTAGAGCTTAGACTCTGGACAAAACCATCAGGCACAAGGTGAATCTCCTCTTCATCGTTATTCAACCCAGCTCTACTCCCCATTCTGTTCTCCAATATCAGAAACCTCTTGAAAGTGACTGGCTTAGATGCAAAGGAGAGAATTTGGTCACAAAGTCTCCCAGGGGTCTGAAAGCACCCTATGGAAGAGGTGGCCATGAGTGGAGCAGAACTGCAGAATGACAAAGAATATCTCTGATGACTTGCAAGGAAAGTCCTTCCTTCTGACGGCTTCTCACAGGAGATAACTAAAGACCCATACACTGCTGTGGGGAGAGCAGCTAGAAATAATCTGGCAACATGTAGGCAACCTCAAGTGCTCATGAAAATACCAGGAAAAGCGTACATCTCTGAGAAAATATGGGGGATTTTCCACTAGGCCAAGGGCTAGGATTCCAAACAAAACTACTTGGAGTGTTTAAGTGTGGAACTTTTATATTTATAGGCTGCTAAATGTTGCTTATTTGGCTATGCCTACCCAAGATGCAATGGAGAAAAGACACAAGAAACAATAAGAATGGATACAAAAATAGTGGAAGAGCACCAGGATGAGGCTATTTAGTATAGACAAACATCTACATAGAATTGATTGAAACTCTCTGCCTGATGCAAGAAATAGATTCCCAACTCAGTAACTGTTTATGATACAAAATGGTTTGAATGACTCTTCATGTTACCTATAGAGCTCTAGTTTTCTATTCTATTTTCTATTTATTTTTTTTTTGATTAATCAAGAAGAAAGGTGTTTATGTCCTTTAATACTTCTTGATCTCCCTTTTTACAGGCAAAGCTCAAAACATTTGGATGGTATGGTAATAGAGAACAGTCATCAGAAATAATTAAGAATAGAAGTAAAAGAAGAAAATAGAAAAAAAAACAAACTGTGAGGCTCAATGTACATTGCACTTCTCTTAGAGTTGACATATAAACACTTCTTCCTCTCTCTGATTTCTTTTCATAGTGTAACTAACCAGACATTAATTAGTATGTATAACAGATGGGAATTTGGAGTGTGGGGGATGTAGGAGCTTTGTTTGAGACTTTGACTTTAATCACATCCCCAATACAGATGACTGTAGAAGACCACACCAGGATAGGATGTGCTGGACTGGCCAAGTTTTAAATAAAATCTTTTACATTTCCCATTGGCTGATTTTACTTCTGTATATCAGGGAGGCACCTCCACTGTCAGAAATTGTGATTCACAGGAGAAGATTTGGTGATTCATTCTTTCCAAATGATAATGCTATTTGTTATGGGTTGAATTATGTTCCATCAAAAAAAAAAAAAAGATATATTAGAATCCTAAGCTCCAGTGCCCCAGAATATGATCTTATTTGGAAATAGGATCATTGTCGATGTAATTACTTAAGATAAGGTCATACTGGAGGACGGTGGGCCTTTTTCCAATGACTGGTGTCCTTATACAAAGAAGACATTTTGACATAGAGATACACCAGAGATAGTCATGTGATGACATAGGCAGAGATTAGAGTGATGTATCTACAAACCAAGAAATTGCCAGGAAACGCCAGAAGCTAAGGAAAGGCATAGAAGTTTTCTCCTCTAGAGACATCAGAGAGAACATGACTCTTTCATCACCCTGATTTAAAATTTCCAGCCTTCAGAATACAAGAGAAGGCATCTGTTTTTTTTAAGCCAAGGAGTTTCGGGTACTTTGTTTCCACAGCCCTGGGAAACCAATATGCTATTGAATACCCAAACAACTGTGTTTCCTTTCACTGGTAACACTTTCTTTCTGGACTAGGCCCCCTCAAATTAATCATCTTTTTTAAACTATAGCCAGCAAAATACAGCCTGCAGGCCAAATCTGGCTTATGCCAGTTTTTGTAAATAAATTTTTATTGGAATACAACTACATTCATTTGTTTATGAATTGTCTGTGGCCACTTTTATATTGCAACTGCAAAGTCAAGTAGAATCATTGTAAAAGAAGTACATGGCCAGCAAAGCTAAAAATAAAATCGAAGAACACCAGTTTGAACTGCATGGATCTATTCACTATATGCATATTGTTTTGGTAAATACAGCACAGCACTGTAAATATATTTTGTCTTTCTTATGATTTTAACATTTTCTTAAGCTTACTTTATTATAACAATACAGTGTATAATACATGCAAACTATGTGTTAATTGATTTCATGTTATAGGTAAGGCTTCTGACCAACAGTAGGATATTAGTAGTTAAGTTTTAGAGAGTCAAAAGTTATACTCAGATTTTTGACTGTGCAGGGGATTAGCACCCTTAACCCCCACGTTGTTCAAGGGTCAACTATATTTGTTATCTGGATTTTTATAGGTAAAGTTTGCCAACTTTTGTTCTAAACTAAACTATACTTTGATTCTTTTATCACTTTATGAGAAATATTAAGATGCAAAAAAGATAGAAACCACTAACAGAATTTCACAAAATATTTTTTCCTTATTGTCATAATGACCCCTAGAATTTAGATTTACTTCTTCCTGTAGGTAGAAACTATAACTCTGAGAAGTCCTGAGGCTCAGAACTGGTTTACTCTTGTTGAGGGCAGAAAGACGGGTCAGTGCCCATAGTTTAAGGCTGAACCCTGCAGGGAGCAATCTGGAATAATCAGTCTGTAATAACCTGACAGCTATAGGAGTGTCTTTTTTTTTGGTATTTTTAAAATTATAGTTCCTTTACAATGTTACATTAGTTTCCAATGTATATAACACAGTAATTTGGCAATTCTATATGTTATGCTGTGCCCACCTTAAGTGGACAGTCTGTCACCATACAATGCTATTACAATACCATTGACTATATTTCCTATGCAATTTATTTATTCCATAACTGGAAAGTACCTCTCGCTTTTCTTCACCCATTTTCCCATCCCTCCATCTCCTTTCCCTCTGGCAACCATTAACATGTTCTCTGTATTTATGTGTTTATTTCTGCTTTTTGTTTGTTTATACATTTGTTTTGCTTTTTAAATTTTGCATATAAGTGAAATTATATAGTATTTGTATTTATCTGTCTGACTTATTTCACTTAGCATAATAGCCTTCAAGTTCATTCATGTTGTTGCAAATGAAAATATCTCATTTTTTATGGCTAAATAATATTCCATTGTGTGTGGGGGGGGTATGTGTGTGTGTGTGTGTGTGTGTGTGTGTGTATATAAATATTTCAAATCAGTGTTTTCATTGTTTTAGGTAAATTCTGAGTAGTTGAATTAATGGATCATATGGTAGCTCTGTTTTGTTGTGGTTTTTTTTTAATTTTTTGAGGAACCTCCATACCATTTTCCACAATGGCTGCACCAATTTACATTCCCACCAACACTGCATGAGGGTCCCTTCTTCTCCACATCCTAGCCAAACTAATTATTTGTCTTCTTGATTTTGGCCACTCTGACACATGTTAGGTGACATCTCTTTGTTGTTTTGATTTGCATTCTCCCGATTGTTAATGATGTTGAGCATCTTTAATGTGGCTGTTGGCCATTGGAGGGCGTGTCTTGAACCTTGTGTGGAGTATTGAGGCTGACGGGTGGATGTTGTGGTGTAATAACCAGATGTACTCATTGCTTCCCTAGAGTTTAATCCTGGTAGTTCTTGCTGGAGAAAAAACTTGTCCAGGTAACACAGAGGCCTTAAACCACAACAGCAGCAGCAGCAGCAGCAACAGCAAAGACAAAGGCATTTTCCTCAATAGAGAAAGGTAGATAAGGCCAGGCAGGACTCCTGAGCAAAGGCATGGTATTTGAAAATGTGACTGATGCTTATTTACCACAAACACACAAACAGCCTTTTTCATTTTCATATCTTTTGAAGCATCTCGTATGATCCTTTCAGAATACCTGCAATACAGATAGGACTAGCCAGCATCTGTAAGTCTGTCTAAGTGGGAGAAAGCAAAACCACTCAGTGAGTGAATGATGTTATCTATGTAATGTTCATTATACTCTTTTTTGGTGACAAATTTTTAATTGTATTCAAGACAGAAAAATACATAACTGGAAAGATTACTTTTTGCAAACTCCTTTACAGCTGGTTTGGTTACATGACCACATTTTGGCCAAAAAGATTTAAGGAGATGTTGACAGAAGAAAATTTTAATGGGAAGCTAAGATACCCAATAAACATTCCTTTTAGCCCTTTCTCCCTTACTCCTAATTCTTGCTTTAACTACTGTATTTTTGATAGTTATTTTGGATCATGAAGTACCTTTTAGGAAGAGATTGGGAATCATATTTTAAGGTAGGCAAACTAGATATAGAGAAGAAATCTGAATCCCCAAGGGTATTAAGGAGCTGCCATACTGCACTTCATGTTGTTTGAAAGAAAAATAACTCCTTAACTCTTTAAGTCACTTTATTTGTGATTCTGTCACATGCAGCCTCACCAATACCACCATATTTCTGGCACTGGAAATATGAAGACTCAGACTTTTTCACCATTACCATACCAACCACTTTGAAAACAGAATGACTAGCAAATGCACTTCAATGAGAAAAAAAAGGGGGGGGGTAGGTATCCAGGGATACAAAAAGCAGTTACAAGAAAAAACAATTAAAATGTATTTTTAAGTATAAATACATATTAATTGTAAAATTAATGGGAATGAAGATGGGGTATGGTACAAAGAAATAAGGGGGACAGTAGAAATACATACTAGCACTCTAGATTTTAATATATAAGAAAATTTAGTTTAAGGTAACCAGTAGAAGAGTCAAAATAAAAAATAAGACTTACAAACATTTTTAAATTTTCATTATATCTATATAAAAATGCTGTTTTGAAGCTGTAAAAAACAGTTGGATAAAAAAAGTAAAATATATGACCCAAATTCCCTAACATATAAATTATATATTGATTTAATTTTCCTTTAATTTAATGTATAATCACTCATGATTTTCATCTATATGCCACCATATCATAAGAACTCTTGCATATCAGAAAATAATATAATATGCTTTTTCCCCACAAGTGAAGGGGTGTTAGCCATGTGAGAAGATGTGTTAGTGCTTTTGGGCTCCAACTGCCATTTGGTTCACAGAGTAGTCAGCTTATTATCAAATATAATGTTCTGGTTCAATTGACCTTATATTGATTGATAAGTCAAAGTGGACAAATCTGGGCATTTTAGAACATTACAGGAAAACTATATGAAATCTTTTAAATTTAGGTTCAATGACTTATCTCTGATGGGTGATATTATCATTCTATTATTGTGTTTTCCCTAATTAGCTGAGCTAATTTTGAAAGAGTATGTTCCCCTAAAGTGCTATTTGGATTCCACATGGTACAGTTCATATAGGAAAAATAAGGTAAATACTCGTTATTTGCCTTTTATTTACTCAGTTTTTAAGACAGTGAATGGTTCCTTGCCATGCTTTTAAGGTAATTAGTTTGCTTTCCTTTATTAATTAAGAACTCATTAATTTAAACATATTCAGTAACTTGCAACCCATTGCAATTTCATATTCCCATGAAACCTTGAATTGGCATATCTTAGGCTACTGTGGCCTCTTCAAATTGACTGGACTTGATGTTTATTTGATGTGACTCTAATAGTTTTTAATAGCTGTTTTTCCATTTGATATAGAGCTTCCACATTCATATTTTACATTTACTGCTACAGACCTGGATCGGCCAACTATCCAAAATGCCATGCTATTTCATAAAATTTAGTGGGAAATAGTATTTCAAGAAACCAATCACAGTGGTCATATCAATTTTTTAATGTAATTAATTTATTGCAGAGTTTCAACTTGTTGGTTTAAACCATGAAATAGTATTATTTCCCCTAATAATTGCTACTAATTGTGCTTGATTTTTCCTGAAATGTTGTTTTAAAATTTTTCAAACACAAAAAATTCAAAATATATTTATAGTGAACACCCATTAAACCCATCACTTAGATTCTACCATAATAATTTACTATTCTTGTTTCATCGCATAATATACCCATCTAAAAATACCTCTACTATCCAACAACCCTCCCCGTTTATATATTTTAACAGCTTTATTGACATATAAGTTACATCACATAAAAATCCCTGTACTATAAATGTAGCCCGATACATGTTACCAAATGTACATAATTGTGCAACCATCACTACAATATGGTTGTATAATACTTTCATCATCCCAGAGGTTTTTCTTTCTCATGTGTAAATTCTAAATAAAACACATATCTGTTGAATAAACAGCATCTAGAACAACAATCCTTTTCTAAGCATCATCATGCAGTTAGTTGTTTCTAACCCATAGTGGACTGGGATCTGTATGTCATGTTCAAGTTATGGCTAATGATGCAGATGTTCAGATTTTTCATGACAATATGAAATTCAGCACAGATATTGACATCCAACTCTCAGCCTTAAAGGAGGTTTCTTTTGTTCATTTTCTGATTCTCAGCTCTATTCTCAGAGAAGTTACTGGGGAAGAAATGCCACCATATTTATTTCATTTGAATTCGAAGCATGCCACTCTCCAAGTCACCGATCAATTCTTCAGAAATATTTGATAATAGATTGGAAATATCCTCTCTCATTGTTGTAATTTTAGTGCTTTTAAATTGAGAATTGCGAGCAATATGTTTTTCATCACATGTAGACTCCATCAAGCTAGTAGTTAAACACAATGGCTATATCAGTGAAGAATCACCTGAATGATAAGATGAGTTTTACTTTAGGTTATACATGCATATTTTGTGTATTACAGGATGTCTTATTTCCATATTGTCTATTAACTTAAACATAATGTAAATCTTTTGGTATGTAGCATCCACTATGCTCAATTTAATATTATAAGTATTTTTTTGAAAAACAATTACTTTGAACATATGTCAAAGGGCAGGTTTGAAGATTAGTTTGGACTATAGAGAATGTCTACAGTGCCCTTCAATCTCCTTGGGGTTGATGTAGGAAATGCACCTTAGGCATGTGGTTCTGCTCATTAACTTGGAAGTATTCATTGTTATTTGTAAGGTACTAATGAGTGGACAGATGAATAAGATAATGCTGGAAGCACTGTTTGCAAAAGGTCCTTACTTTTTTTGCAAAAGATTCTTACTTTTTTTTAAATTATGGAGAGCAGAAAGTGATTCCATATACCAGGAAAAAAATGTGCATTTTATTTGTCCCATATTGTAGTACTCAAATTCTTTAATATGTCCATTTAAAAATTATATGATTTTATATGTAACCAAAAAATAAAACCACATTTATTTTCTTTAAGTATAAATTCCTTTTTGACTCAAGAGTACTTATAACTAAGGTCACTCTTAGAACCAATTTTGTTAGATTATTTGTTAATGTTGTGATGGTGAGAGGAAAATCAAACTCTTCCCTGTATAACATGACCTAAGAATTTATTTCATATATGTCGTAGATTTATGACAACAATTGATGTCATCTTGAACTTCACAAGTAATAATGCAAATGCGCTTTTCTTATATTTTCTCTCAGACTTTATTTATGGTGCTACTTTGGCCTCCACTTTAACTCCTACTCTTTCCTCAAATACAGACACAGCAAGTCTTCTACCAAAGCAGTGTCACAACATTCCTTTTGTAAGCTTTCTATATATTATTTCAGGACAATGACTTAAAAGTAAAGTCACCGGCTAAAAAAGAGTGAGTAGGTAGAAATTCCCCACTAAAACATTGCATTTTAACATGGATAACAAGATTCAGCAGAAATTATAGATTGTTAATTGATTTCTGATCATATTTTTTTGTGATCATGGTCTTAAAATTCCAATGATGTTAAATTTAAGGTTATTGTAAAGTTTATACCACCTGGATTTGAAATATTGAAGTAAAATCAAGGTCATATAGTCATAAATTCTGTACACATTGTTTTTCACCAACAGCCAATTATCTTCCAATTGGGAAAAAAATTACCTAATAATAATCTACAGAAGAAAACTTAAATAGTAGTAAAACATCTTTTAGCAATTTTAACCAGGATAGAGATTTCAACAATAAACACATCATGGTTACATTGGGGAAAGTACCTGAACAAGAGCAAAGCATTGTAGTAAGTGACAGTGTTAATTCTTGTGTGTGTGACAGTAAATGACTAATACCAATTGGATTAAGCATTTGAAAATTTGTGTTTCCATTTTGGAAATATCTACTTTTCAAAGGCATTTTATGAAGTAGAAGCCCAAAGGTAACAGACTTAGTTAATAAATTTTTAATTGTATATTTTCCATGCACTTTACACTTTGGCCATGTGTCTATGGGCCTAATATACAAACAAAAATTCTGCATCACTATTTAGAAAAAATTATTTCCCACAACTAGAAATTTGAGGATTTAACGAGACAATCATCTACTTTAGACAAGTAAGTTATAACTTATTAAAAGATTACCATTAAGAAAATGAAGGAACAGCATTTAAAACTTCCTGTGCTGTGGTAAATTTTGAACAATATTGCAGCCATCATCTTTTCATTCACTCATAGAAATTTATTAAGGGTCTACTGTGTGCCAGGAATTGTTTTCAGCTCTGAAAACAAGACCTGATCCTTGATGAGAAAATTTCTTTGGCTTTATCATTTCACATAGATTTCTTTTTCTCTCAGACACCTCAGGTTTTGTCATTTATCTATGGTAATTTTGTGTTTCTATAATTTCAGAGATTTGGTCCTTGCTTCTCTTTGCTCCTCAAAAAGAGTTAGATTCTTCTTTTATGTTTACACTCTTCAGATACATGAACCATGTCCAATATCTATGTCTTGGAAGTTTTTTTATATTTGCTCATGTTTTCATCTTTAATTTGATTATCTTACATTTCAGAAATGTTCCTGGGTAACCTTGCATAAAATACAAATTTTATTTTTTCCTTTATAATCATGTTATGAAGTAGGAATAGTTAATTGAAATTTTTTTTCTTTCAAGAATAACTTAAAGCTTCATATTTTTAAAAAATGTTTTAAAGTTTTTAATAGCCTAGCTGCTCAAGTTTATATTTCTCTATAAAATGGTTCAAAACGTTGGTTAATAAATTGCCCTTGACCAAAAGTAAAATTAGTGAAGCACTTCCAAACTATTTTTCCAAGTAAAAGCACACATTGATATTTTGCATTTAGTTAGTTAGTTAGTTAATTAGTATAAGCAAAACCTAAGAAACAGGAAACAAAAAGTTAATCAAATCAAATTAAGAAGTTGCTGACACAGATGCACTTCTGTCAGTCAACGAATGGCAGATTACCAAAAGACATTAAATGCCACATTGCAGTGGGTTATTAGTGTGCACAATTTTCAAATTTGCAGCCTAATCTTAGAATGAACATTAAATTTTCATTTATATAACTCTTGCTTTGAGATATAAATGGTGTACACCAGGGCAATTAATTGTAATACATAGCTTATTGGCATGTTTCATTTTGCTTGAAGCCAGTGTGTACCAGAATAAGCACTTAATACCTCTCTTCCCTTTCCTAGAAGCAACCCTGATGCATATCTGCTTAAGTAAATTAGACTTACATTTCTATTATCTCATTT
The DNA here is from genome assembly GCF_018350175.1 of Felis catus. Taxonomy (NCBI): domain Eukaryota; kingdom Metazoa; phylum Chordata; class Mammalia; order Carnivora; family Felidae; genus Felis; species Felis catus. The sequence continues at coordinate 69,070,269 of NC_058372.1, read as the reverse complement.
TATTGGAGTGGTGGCAAAGTCAAATGGCCTGAGCTAGCCAATTGTACTTATAATATTTCCATCTATAATAGTTTCCCGTACCCCATTTATTCGCATATATGGCATATGGGAAACTTGCTTTCTGAGGTGAAGTCCCAAGAAGCTTTGCATGCTTTTGCTCTCTCTCAGAATGCATCTAAACCAGCCCACCCTGCCCTCCCTTACCCCATTTATTTACATATTTATCCACTACCTATTGCTGAATAAATTCCAATCTGAAAATTAGCTATGAGAAGTTGAATCTCTGGCTCAACATGGGACACTGGTTCACCCAGCTCCTAGGATTTTGTGATTTTTCCAGAGCCTGCCTTTTCCCTTCCATTCTCCTTCTCACCAAAGTTTTAATAAAACTATGGGGGTCCCTTCCATGAAGGAAACTAGCTGCATGTATAGCAGCCCTCAGGCAATCTTTGCCAGCTAGGTCATAAAATGGACCTGCGTCCAGAGTTTTGGGATCTGGGTGCTGCAGCAGGAGTTCATGTGATTTATGACCTTTGTCCCCTCATACAAATGTTGACCAATATGCAGAACCTAAAATCAGAGATTCCAGTCTCAGCCCATTGCCATATTCTATGATAGTTCTTGCTTTTCTCTTGACGCTGCATATTTTTTCCTCATCTGGACGCGTGTCACTTGCTTGAAGCCTGATAAGGGCATTTCAGCTCACTGTCCTTCTTGGTGTTCCTCAAACAAGTCACCTTAGGGTGTTAATAGAATTTCAAAGATCCCTTCAAAATGTAGCTTATTTGATATAAAAGATACTAAATAAATAGAGGATAAAGGGAATCATGTAATAGCTAGGGGTTCCCGTTAAAGAGCTGCTTCTCCAATCTTCCTACCAGAATGTCTTCAACTTTTACTTTTTTGAGCAATTCAGCCTGGGGTGAAAATTCCCCTGGAAGTTCTTTGTCTAGTCTTTATCATGTTATTATGAGCATTTTTCTAATAATAATCCAACCCAGAGCAGACAGTAAACCTCATTTAGTACACAAGTCATATTCACTCCAACTTCATGGCTTTTGTTCTTGCTGTTTCCTCTGCCTGCTTTTTTCTGTGCCAAGATATATGTATAGTCTGCTTCTCATCTTCTAGCTCTTAGCTCAATACCCACTCCCTCTCCCAAGCTTTCCCTATCTATCCTAGAGTACCCTCCATTCCTTATCAGCCTTTGTTCCACTGTTCAGTCATTTGGAAATATTTAAAATAGCACTTAGTACAACATGAACTATCATTTTTTTTTCATGTTCATTGCCTGTTTATCTCCACTGGGATGGAAGCTTCATTAGGAAATTATCAGGTTGTCTGCTAAATCTCCAGATGTTCAATAAATAGTTCATGAATCAACTGAATAAAATTGCAATGAAACTATGAAGCTACCAAAATGCATATTCTGTTGAAAATCAACATCATAAAAAAAGATATTTGGGGTACATTTTCTGTGCAATGGCAGCACATCATTTTTCCATTGTAACAGTTCCTATTGAGATTACTTGCTCATGGATTTATCATTCTCCTTAAAATGGCAGCAGTGGAGGTGTCATGGCTTGGCCTCAATTGCCACAGTTTCTAGGAACAAGGAGGATCTCAGTCTATTTGTTGAATTATTGAGCGGGTAGATGTGTTCATTTAGTATTTATGAAGAGTGCTGCAATTTATTGATTTTTCTAAATAACTCTGTCATAGTTGCAAAAATAGTCATTAATAAATCTTGGAATGAATGCAAGACACCTCCAAATACATGTTTACAGTATCTCAGAACCTTGTTACTTAATACCTAGTACCAGATTTATGTGTTTATCTTCAACTTCTGTAGGAGGATTCATAAAATGAATGCAAATACTAAGGATTGGTTAAAAATTCCACAGCCAAATTAGTCACTGACTCTCTAGAATCTAGTTTAGGAAGTGATCCACCATTTTCCAGATCCTCCTCGGATTCCAGATTTCTCCATCAAGCCGCCGTTCTTGCGTGCGTCTCTGTGCAGCAAATGTGCTGCCTTTTTATCAAGTCGCATTTTTTCCTGTTTTCCTTATTTTCTTTTTCTTTACATTCTGATAATTCTGTAGTTAGAATCTTATTTTTTTAACTCTGAAGTTTAACAGTAAATGTTCCTAGTTTCCATTGTTGTTTGTGTTTTTATGATCATTATGGTTATTATTTTCTCTGTTGAGAATTAAACTCTAAAAAGCTATCTTTTCTACATGAAGGGCTTCTCTTAGGTGCTTTTTGATATATTAGATGGAAGATTTTCTTTCCCTTACATACAAATGCAGTGCTAAGAACACTGGAAGTAAGAACACTGGTCGTTTCTGAAAGCTTCTTGAACACACGGCAAGCAGATGAAGATGTTTCCTCTTCAAATTCACCTTCAGATATCTGAGAAAATGCAACATGGAAGTAAAGTACAGGAGGATTTCTGCTGGTGAATCACGCCATCACCACCAGCCTGAGCTCTTTCAGATGCTCTGTGTGGAGCAGGGTTGAACTGAAGAGACTGAAAGCCGAAAAAGAACAGATTGGCTGGGTAAAAATTGGTAGGTTTAAACGGATAATAGGTGGCTGTTAAAAGTCATCAATTTTCATGAATGAGCTAAAAGGATTGACTATGGAAACAAGTAATTAGAACGGCAACTCTAATCAGCTGCTTCCAGAAGGTCATTAAAATAATTATATTACCACATTATGACTGCCAGAGAAGAGCCACAGGCCATAGATGAAAAATAAAGTTTACTGACTTTTGAAAGAAGTCTGAATGTCTTTTTTCTTTCTTCCTGCCTTCCTCCTACTACTTACCTTTATTCTTCCATCTCTCCTTCCTTCCCCCAACTTCTTTTCTTCACTTCATCTTTTAAAGAAGTCTGGGGGGTGGGAAGGAGGGGAGGGTGGGTGATGGGTATTGAAGAGGGCATCTTTTGGGATGAGCACTGGGTGTTGTATGGAAACCAATTTGACAATAAATTTCATATATTTAACAAAATAAAAATAAAAAAATAAAGAAGTCTGAAATGTCTTTTCATTTTGAAAGAAGTTTTTCTTTTTCTTTTTCTTTTTCTTTTTTTTTTCTTTTTTCCTTTTTCTTTTTCTTTTTTTTTCTGTTTTATTTTTCTTTCTTTCATTTTGTTTTGTTTTGTTTTTAAGTTGGGGGCAACAGGAGGCTGTGAAGAGCAACAAATCCAAACCAGGGAAGTGAATAAAAGCTATTTTTCTGGGCATGAGATAACACCTCAGATTAGCATGCAGTTAAACTATGGAATCCTGAATGACATATAATAACTACTGAGTAGTGTTATTAATTATTTTTAAGTTTTTTCTGTGATAATGAGATTCAAGAAATATACCTTTTATGTTCCTAGGGCTGCAATTTTTCATTTCACTATGCTCAGAGGTGTGTCCTCTCTAATTGTAGTGTTTCACAGGATTCTGGCAGGAATTTTTTCTTGACAGAAAATGTGTGGGTGACATTTCATATTTGTCTGTCTTAATAATTATTTTTGGTAAGTGAAATATGAACATTTTATGACAACAAATCAGCTTTGAATAAGATTTGAATAATAAGATTTTCTGTTTTCTTTTTTCCCCAGAAGACTGAAGGAGTTATTTACCAATGTTTTCCAGAACCCTCTTTTATTCATCCATTAATCCACACATCCATCCATCCATCCATCTGTCCACCCGTCCACCATTTATTGAGTTTGACAAAGACTCTCTCCTTGAACAAGCTTTAGTCATATTTAAGACCTTGTCTCACACCTAGGCCATGACCTTGATCCTGTCCAATCTTCAGCCCACCTAGCCCAGTTTATAGCAAAGAAGACTGCCAAGTCAATTTAGTAAGAATCACCCCACCCTTAACAGCTAGTCAAGTTCTTCATCCCCCACTTTTGATGTCTAAGTCTTTGGCCTGTCTTTACCAAGAATCACTTTAGGTCAGTTTAGGGAGAATCCTACCCTTAGTAATTTTCCAAACACTGATCCCCTCATCTTGTTGCTTGGCTCTAAATCCCCATTTGTCCTCGTATTTGGATGTAAGTCAGAATTCTCTTCCCTATTGTAATACCATTATTGCAATAGTCTTGAATGAATAAGGTCTCCCTTATCATTTAATAAGTTCCAGAATCATTTTTTAGACAGTATTATGCCTAGAACTTGTACAGAGTAAGATTCATCATTGAACTCCTGGACCTCTCACCTAGGACCCCAAGTATTTAACTTTGAAGATTTTCACTCTGTTTTCACTCCTGACTGATTGATCGGGGATCCATTGGTGACTTCAGCTTCTGATCCAGTCTAGTACTTTGGATGATAGTTTATAGAAGCATGAGAAGGACAGATTCTGATTCTTAAGATCTTTGAAGTTGGGTTAGAGTTCCATGCTTCTTTGGTTTAAAGGCAATTGAGCAAAAATCTTCTTTGAGAGAAGTCCACTTGGTTCTTTTTGAATAGGGATTTATTTCCTGATGAGTGGCAAATATCCTGGCTCTTTTGTGAGGACTGCCTGTATGATACAGATACTGGATTAGTGTCCCAGACTTCTTTGTTTGTGAGGAACCATTAGTTAAAAACACAGGGGCTTCTTAGTGAACTGAAGCTTCCCTTTTCAAACTCCTGTACTATATGCTCTACCACTATGATACTAATTCTCTCTGCTTCCTTTCTTCTTGGCATGATTTTCCTAAGGATAATTTGGAACTTCATTGGCTTCTTTGAGAAATTTAAGATCTTCCCAAACTTAGTCATCGAAGACTGCTCTTTCTCCTTCCTTCAATTTTCCCTTTAGTCTTCTTCAATCCTTTAATAGGTTGCCCTTCAAATCTTACCTCCTTGATCCTTCTCTCCACCCCTGTCAGAACTTTCTTTCCCCACTCCAGCCCCTCAACTCCCTATAGTCAAGAGCTCTCAATGGATTCAGGGACCCCCTAAAAGTAACTATGTATCAAGACAAATGGAAAGTCTTAAAAGTCTTTTCCACAAATAAAGTTTCATTGAATTTTATCACAAAATTAACACTATATATGTATCATTATAACTATTTATTGAGTTGTAGGCTTAAAGATTGTGCACTTTTGTCTTTTCAGAAAACTGATGGTGTATTTGCTATTTTTCAGGGAATGTTCTATTGACTTTTTAGTTAGCATATTAGCACTTTTTAAAATGTAATATAATTCAATAAGAAATTACTGAGCATCATTTTTAGGATGTGAGGAATGGAGTTGATTCAGATAATCTGACTTTCTGGCAGATGTCCCCCATCTCCTCAGCCTCCTGCCACTTAAAACTGCTCAGTGCGTAAAGAATATGACCTTCCCAAAAAGAATTGTGTCTTGGGCATATCACATTTATGGATGGAATAAAACCTTTCTTTTTAATCTCAAAAAATTTATATGTCTTTGAAATTGCACTGAATTTGCCTTTTTTTAATCTCCATGCTGAATAGTTATCATAAAACATTAAATAGCATGACAATCTTTAGTGTGGTATTTAAAAATCTGCCACTATTAACATATCTTGAAACAAGAGTTCTTAACTTTCCAAATAAATCAAAGCTGAGCTACATACAAATTGAAAAGAAAAGATAAAGCAAAGACATACTCTGTTTTATTATACTTTTATTTTTCTCATCATATGAACAATACAGGGTAATTGCAGGAATTGTATAAAATTTGAGAAAAAATAAAACAAAATGTAACTAAAAATCTTACCACCTAATAATTACTACATCAAAGAGTGATTCTCTCCTTGTGTCAGTAGCCACCCACACAACTCAATAAGATGATACAGGATGAACATAATAATTAGAGTAGAGAAGGTGCTATCCTTCCTAAATATGAGGGAATAGAATTTTTAATCACACAAAATTTTCAAAAAATGATGGACCATTTTAAAATGTTTTATGTATTAATTAAGGAAAAATTGAGAAAATCACTAGCTGTAAATATTTTTACATAGTGTTTTTAATAATGAAAATATCCTTTATCACTTGAGAATCTCATTACATGACTATGTTCTCTGTTTTGCTTACCTATTGCACCCAATATGAAACATGAAAAAAAAGATGTAAAGTATTTTGGAAGAAACCTTGAAAATATAAGTTAAATTATATGTTTTCAAGTACTTAACATCCTTCATATTCTCTGTTTGTAAGTATACAATATATAATATATATACAACATATATTATACACATATATACATAATTACATATATACAATATATAATACAATATATAAATATCTCTATCTCCTTCTCTCTCAATATTCAACTTCCAACTGGAGTGAAAGATGATGACTCCTACGCTTGCCCCATGAATTGCCAAAATTTGCTCTCTTATCTCATTTCCACTCAGTGGACTTGTGATAAAAACTCTACTTCCATGTTTTTTCTTCCAGTATCACTCTTCCTTCTTTCATCCATCAGTCACACTCCTATTCAGGCTCTTCATTATTTTACTGGGCTCCTGTAGCTCCAGGATCACCAGCTCACACTTTCTATTTGTCAGATCTAGTCATGGACTGTGTATCTTCCCTTCATCCCCACAGAGCACTTTTGCTAAGAGAGATAGCTACAGGCTCTCTTCTCATTGCCCCTACTTGACACCAATTCAGACTTCGCTTACAGAGGCCACTCTTCTTTTTGGGGTGGGGAGATTATAAATCATGGTCTACATTTGTTTATCCCAGCATCCCTTCCAGTTTAATATTTTTTTTACATTTTTATTTTTAACGTGAAATGAGTTTTACTTTTAAAAAATCAAGAATTTATTTAGATTCATTTTCTTTCTTTGTTTCTTTTCTTTCTTTCTTTCTTTCTTTTTTCTTTTTGTTATTGTTGGTAATTACAGTAACTAAATCATCAATGAGTCCCTCCTTTGTCATTTTTTTCTCTTTGATTTTGATTTACTTGGTACTATATTTTAGACAGCCTTCTATTTTTTAATTTCATGCTAAGCTTTAAATAATAAAAAAATATATAAAAGCCCTAGATGACATTATCTTTTTCCAAAAGGGGTGATTTTCCTTCAAAAGTTGTTAGAGTGCCAGATATTTACCTGATCATTATAAAGGTTAGATTCAGATTTTTTAGAGTTAGTACATATCTGCTTTTATCTTATTACTGGGCTGGAATTTTTCATTTCCACTATGTGGTCTTTTTGGAGTTTCAATAAAAAGCCCAGCGATTTTGCCACATCTCACCCACAGCTCCCTGCCTGCCCATGATAGCAGGGTTTGTAGGACAAAGTCTGCCTCTCAAGTATTTTGCAGCTATTGAGCTTTCTCTTTGTCTGTTCAATCTTCCAATCACTGTTTCTGTCTGGAGTCACTGAAGTCTTACTGTGTGTATTTTAACTTAGAAGTAAGTCAGTGTCTTGAGAAGCGAGTTGAAAATGACTTTTAAGCTCCCTTCACTGAACTCTTTCTTTTCAAGATTTTACCCTTAAGGTCTTAGCTGCTTTGGCAGATTTCAACTCCAACCTTTCTCTATTTATTCCAGTAAAACTTTCCTTTTTCACCAGAACTTCACTCTTCATGTTGTGAATTGAGAAACAGCCCTGTTTAAAAAACAACAACAAACAACAACAACATAGGTAAATTTGGGGCTTACATCAGTGTACATCTACATCAAATTGAACAGACCTTGAAGGTTTGCTTTGATCACTCTCCAGTCACTTCGGTTTTTTGCTTGTTTTGTTTTGTTTTGTTTTTAATAATGTTTTCTGGTTTCCATAGTTTCTTCCAGTGAGAGGGCTATCTTAATGTGAGCTGTTCCATTATGATCGAAAAAGAAATGACAATTTATTTTAAGATTAAATTTTTAGAATTATTGTAACTTGATGGATTGACTCACTGGATATGATAAAATGTCTCTTATTATCTATACTCATGCATCTTGCTTAAAGTCAATTTTTTCTGATTTTTTTTACTTTCAAAATTATATGAATATAAATATTCAAGCAGCATGCCATTTCTAAATATTCTGTATGAAATTTTTTGCATTTAAGTATTAAGTCCATTGACATTTAGTGTAATTTTTAATGTATTTGGGTTTAAACCTTCATATCATTAATTTTTATTTATACATCACTATAAATTCTAGTTTTCTTATTGTTCTCTTTTCTTTTTGTGGAAAGCAGAATACCCACCCCACATCCCCAAGGTATCCACCCAATTGCTGGAGCCTGTGAATATGTTACTTTGTATGGCAAAAAGGAATGTGCAGATAGGGTTTAGTGAAGGATCTTGAAATGGAGACATTATCCAGTTGTTCCCACTATAATCTTAGATATCCTTATAAGTGAAAAAAAGAAAAAAAAAAGGAGGCAGGAGAATCAGAGAAGGACCCATGAGTCAGAGTAATATGTTAAGAACAAGACTAGACAAGCTATTGCTGGTATTGAAGATGTAAGGAGAATATCAGACGAGAAATGAAGAGAGCCACTAGAACATTCAAGAAATGATTCTTCCTCTATATCATTCACAAGAAATTCAACCCTACCAACACTTTGATTTTAGCTTAGTAAAATGCATTTGGGACTCTGACCTACAGAACTATAAGATACTAAATCCATATTATTTTAAGCTACTAAATTTGTGATGATTTGTTAGAGTAGCAATAGGACACTAAACAATTATATTTCAGGTAAACTAAATATTTTATTATTTCATTTCCCCCTTATGTTACTTTGTTAGGTATAGATTCTTTTACTATTCTTTTAGTGCATACTCTAAAGATTATAACATATGCATCCATAAAAATGCATTACTGAGTTCTAACATAAATGATTACTTTTCCTACTTTCTAGGTATGCCAGAACTTTAAGAAACTTGAAATTTGGTATGCTTCTCACATTTGTGCTATGTTGTAACATATTTTAATCAATTATATTTTATAAATCCATTAAGCATTATTTTTAAAGTTATGCATTTCCATTTTTTTTACCTACATTAATCATCATTACTTAATCTTCCTACATAACCTCCAATTTTTTTTTCTGCTTAAAATGACATCCTTTTTTTATACCATCTGAATGCAGGTCTGCTATTAACAAAGTACATCATTTTTAGTTTGCCTAAAATTGTCTTTAGCTGTCCTTCATCTTTGAAGGATATTTTTACTAGTATGGAATTCTTGAACGGTAGTAATTTGCTTTCAGTATTTTTAAAAATTAGGGGGAGTAGGGGCGCCTGGGTGGCGCAGTCGGTTAAGCGTCCGACTTCAGCCAGGTCACGATTTCATGGTCCGTGAGTTCGAGCCCCGCGTCAGGCTCTGGGCTGATGGCTCGGAGCCTGGAGCCTGCTTCCGATTCTGTGTCTCCCTCTCTCTCTGCCCCTCCCCCATTCATGCTCTGTCTCTCTCTGTCCCAAAAATAAATAAAAAACGTTGAAAAAAATTAAAAAAAAATCATCCTATTGTCCTCTGGCTTTCACTATTTTTTTTATTTATTTATTTATTTATTTATTTATTTATTTATTTATTTATTTTAGAGACAGAGAACAAGCCAGGGAGAGGGCAGAGAAATATCTTAAGCAGGCTCCACACAGGGCTAGATCCCAGAAGCCTGGGATCATGACCTGAGCTAACATCAAGAGTCAGACACTTAACCAACTAAGTCACCCAGGTGCCCCTGGCTTTTACTATTTTTGATGAGAATTCAGTTGTTGTTCTTAGTCATTTCTTTGAAGGAAATGTGTCTTTATTTTTCTTGTTACTTCTAAAATTTCACTTTTGTGTTTGTTTTTCAGCAGATTTGCTACTATGTGCTTAGGTATAGTTTTCTTTATGTCATGATGTTGGGAGTTTGTGGAGCTTCTTGAATTTGCAGCTTTATACTTTTAGTCTGTTGTGAAAAATTCTTAGCTGTCATCTCTTAGGTATTGCTTCTGCCTTATTCTCTTTTCTGTCTTAGGTTACAAACACAAGTATACTGGACCTTTTAATTGTGCCCGATTTCTCTCTTACGCTCTATATTTCGCATCCTTTTTGTTTATTTTTACTATGGTCTCCACATTTTCTATTGACTTATATTCCAGGTCAGTAATCATTTCTTCAACTTTTTTTTTAAATTTTTTTTTAACGTTTATTTATTTTTGAGACAGAGAGCGACAGAGCATGAACGGGGGAGGGTCAGAAAGAGGGAGACACAGAATCTGAAACAGGCTCCAGGCCCTGAGCTGTCAGCACAGAGCCCGACACAGGGCTCGAACTCACGGACCGCGAGATGATGACCTGAGCCAAAGTCGGCCGCTTAACCAACTGAGCCACCCAGGGGCCCCAATTTCTTCAACTCTTTAATGTGATGCTAAACTTAACTGTTGAGTTTCAATTATTGTATTTTTTGGTTCTATGGCTTATATTTGATTCTCTTTTTTAACTTTCAAATTCAATTTTTCTCCTGAAATTTTCTACATTGATTTTAACTTCTTGAGATTTATTTAAATCCCATGTTTCATAACACCAATATCTATATTTCCCTAGATATATTTTTGTATTCTCTATTTTCTTTAATGTTCATATGTTTGGTCTTGTTTCTTAAATGCTGGATAATTTTTCATTGAATGCTGGACAAAGTGTTTAAAAATTTATAGGAATATTGTAAGAACATAGATAATGTTTCATTTTGCCACAGAGAATTTTTGTTTCTTTCTGGCAGATTGTTAGAGTTGGGGCATCTGACACCAATCCAGTTTGAGATTGAGCTAATTAGAAATATGACTTCAGAATTTATACTGGGAGATTTATTTCTGGTTAACCCTACCTGTTTCAAATGAAAAGTTAGTGTGTTTAGAAGGTCTCCTCTCTGACTGGCCCAACTTTGAAGTTTGTTCCATGTCCCTATAAAATGGCTCACATTCTAAGCCTCCTGACTTCCGATTCCTGCTTGGCTTAATTTTAAATCCTCTCCTGATAGATTTATTTAATAGTTGGCTTTCAACTTCAACTTTTAGACTGAAATTGTTTACAATTTGATAAATAGCTCAAAAAAAAAATAATGGCTCTGAGTGTCAGGATGTTTCTTACACTTCATGTTGCTTTAGAAGCTTGACTCCTCAATATCTGGATCCTTTGGTGACAATCAGATATAATTTCATTTGTAATAATTTTGTGAATATTTCATTATTCACAAGATTGTCTGATATAAGCTAGAACATCATAATCCAAATAATAAATCCTAGTGATTTTAAAATCTTTTAAAATATTTTAATTCAACATGGATGCCACAGTAATGTTTTTAAACAAATAACCAGTAGACCTCAAACCACTGGAAAAAAAATTAGCACTTATTTTAAAAGACAGTACTTTACAACAATTTTAGAAATGGAGCTAAAAATTGTATGACCTAATACTCTTTCAGTCTTGTTTTTATTTTTATTTTTTAATCTTTATTTATTTTTGAGAGAGAGAGAGAGACAGAGTGCAAGCAGGGGAGGGGCAGAGAGAGAGGGAGACACAGAATCTGAAGCAGGTTCCAGGGTCTGAGCTATCACTACAAAGCCTGACATGGGGCTTAAACTCATGAGCTGTGATTATGACCTGAGCCGAAGTTGGGTGCTTAAACAACTGAGCCACCCACGTGTCCCTGCATCTTGTTTTTAAATTCAGAGGTATTATATACAAATAAATACATGTATAATATGTCATATATGAATAAAGATAGCCTTACTTCCTCCTTTAAACATTTCAAACATGGTCAAATGATTTTCTATATTTATTGAGTTGATCATATAATTTTATACCTAATTAGGTTAATATGATTGAATAACCCAATTGGTTTTCAAATACTGACTTGACCTTGCATTTGTGGGATGAATCCCATTTGGTCATAGTGTATTAAGCTTTTTACATATCGCTGAATTCAAATTTCTAATATTTTATGAGAATTTTCCATGTATGTTTATGAAGATTATTAGCCTGCAAATATTTTCTTGTAGCTTATTTTTCAGATTTTCTTAGGATTATGCTATCATAAAATAAGCTAAAGAGTTTTCATTCTTTTTATATTTTGTGTAAGTGTCTATAACATTGGTATTATTTTCTCCTTAACTATTTGAAAGAATTTACCTATAAAGTTATTTGGCTATGAAGTTTTCTTTTTGGTATTTTTATTAATTCAGTTTCTTTAACAGATATAAGACTGGGCAGATGTTATTTCTTCTTCAGTATTATTAAATTGCCTTTTCATTTAAAAAATTTGTTTTAATATTTGTTTATTTTTGATAGAGGGAGAGAGAGAGAGAGACAGAGTGTGGGCAGGGGAAGGGCAGAGAGAGACACACACACACACACAATCTGAAAGTCTTCAGGCTCTGAGCTGTCAGCACAGAGTCTGACACAGGACTTGAACCCACGAGTCCTGAGATCAGGACTTGAGCTGAAGTCAGACACTTAACGGACTGAGCCACCCAGGCACCCCTTAAATTTCCTTTTTAAATACATTTATCAATTGATCATAACTATTTATTACTATTATTTTCATATCTGGATGATTTGTAACAATATTTCCCTCTTTCAAAGCCTATGTTGGTAATCTTTGTTTTAACTCTTTTTTTCCCCCTCAATCTTGTTGAACGTTTATCCATTTCATTAAGAGAAAATTTTGGCTTTGTTAAATTTTTCTGTTATTTGTTTGTATTTGTGTTGTATCTGTCTTTATATTTATTGTTTTCTTTCTTCTACGACTTCAGTTTAATTCATTCATCTTTTCAAACTTACTGTGGAAACTTAGGTAATTGATTTTAAGAGTTTATTTTTTTTTTTCAAACAACATTTAAAATATTGCATTTCCCTCTACCTGCTGCTTAGGCTATCTTCTAAAAATTTTAATATGTTGATTTTTCATTTTAATTACAGTATTTTCTCATTTCCACTGTGATTTCTTCTTGGAATCTATATGGTATTTAGAAGTGTGTTTTTAATTTCCAATTACTTAGGGATTTTCTAGACATCATTTTGATATTGATATTTAACTTAATTCTACTATAGTCAGATAACATAGTTTATAAAACTTCAATCTTATGAAATTAATTGGGATTTATGGAGACCCAAGAAATGCCCATTTTGGTGAGCTTTCCATATTGTACTTGAAAATAATTTGTATTTTGTAGTTTTTGAGCTTAATGTTTTGTAAATATCAATGTGATCTGTTTAGTTGGTAGGGTCATTTAGCTCTTCTACACCCTTATTGATTTGTTCTTACATATTGTATAAATTACTAAGAGAGAGACGATTGCTAAAATGTCTATGATTATGAATTTAGCTATTCTTCTCTTTCATTCTATCAGCTTTTGTAAAGTCTTTTATTTGGTACATTTTAAAAATAACTTTCTGTTGAACTGACACATTTTATCCTAATGAGAGATCTTTCTTTTCTCTTCAGTAATATATTTTGTCTTGAAGTCTACTTTTCTGATATATTAATATCACTACAACAGCTTTCTTATTTTTCGTGTTTGCAAGCACAGGTGAATATGTATCTATCCTTTTAGCTTCAATTTGTCTTCGTCTTCATATTTAAAGAACATTTCCTACAAACATACATAGGCTAAAATGCCATTATGACAACCTGTGCCTTCTAATTGGAGTCTAGTTCATTTATAAGTAATGTAATTTTTCATCTTTAAGTCCAACATGTTGCTATTTGTTTTCTATTTGTCTCACATTTTCTTTTCATTCATCCTTCCATCCCTGCCTTTTTAGAGTAATTTAATAATTTTTAACATTATATTTTTAAAAATTTTTTAAAATGTTTATTCATTATTTTTGAGAGAGAGAGAGAGAGAGAGAGAGAGAGAGAGAGAGCATGCACACAAGCAGGAGAGGGGCAGAGAGAGAGGAAGACACAGAATTTGAAGCAGGCTCCAGGCTCTGAGCTGTCAGCACAGAGCCTGACGTGGGGCTCGAACCCACGGACTGTGAGATCATGACCTGAGCCGAAGTCGGATGCTTAACCAACTGAGCTACCCAGGCGCCCCAACATTATATTTTTTCTAATAACTTTTATAACTTTTAAAACTATTGCTTACACTGTGCTAGGGATCCATATGCATTCTTAAATTATTATAGTCTACTAGATTCAGTGTGGTACTATCAAACTCCACTCTTCCTTAGTGATCATTTAATAATGGCCTTCCATTATTGCAACCCAGGTTTTCTAGTGAGTTGTATTGCTCACTGACATTTGTACATCTCAGTTTGAAATGTGACAGATTAATACAAGTTGACTACTCACTTTAGTTTTTCTAAGTTTATTTATTTATTTATTTTGAGGGACAGAAAGACAGAGCGAGCAAGGGGAAGGGCAAGAGAGACAGAGAGAGAGGGAGAATCCCAGGCAGGCTCCGTACCATCAGCACAGAACCTGATGCACGACTTGATCTCGCTACCATGAGATCATGACCTGAGCTGAAATTAAAGGTCAGGTGCTTTGGGGCGCCTGGGTGGCTCAGTTGGTTGGGCGTCCCACTTCGGCTCAGGTCATGATCTCACAGTCCGTGAGTTCGAGCCTTGCGTTGGGCTCTGTGCTGACCGCTCAGAGCCTGGAACCTGCTTCTGATTCTGTGTCTCCCTCTCTGTCTGCTCCTCCCCTGCTCATGCTCTGCCTCTCTCTCTGTCACAAAAATAAATAAAAACATTAAAATTTTTTTTTAAAAAAAGAGGTGCTTAACTGACTGAGCTAACCAGGCACCCCTGACTACTCATTTTAAAATATCACATTAGGGCTCCTGGGTGGCGCAGTCGGTTAAGCGTCCGACTTCAGCCAGGTCACGATCTCGCCGTCCGTGAGTTCGAGCCCCGCGTCGGGCTCCGGGCTGATGGCTCAGAGCCTGGAGCCTGTTTCTGATTCTGTGTCTCCCTCTCTCTCTGCCCCTCCCCCGTTCATGCGCTGTCTCTCTCTGTCCCAAAAATAAATAAACGTTGAAAAAAAAAATTTAAAACATCACATTAAATACTAAATGATAAGATAGAATCAGTATTTTATTTCAGGCTAAAGTATGAAATCAGACTTCTAATACTTCAGGTGTTCTGTTTTCATGAGTTTTTGGTTTTGGTAAGTTGTTCAGTCTTTAGTTTTTCTTGTTTTGACATAAGACATTCTGTTTTGAAATTAGGACTATGTTTTGAATTCGTATTTCTCAATTACTGTTACTACTTAATTATATTTTCTATGAGGAAAACCCAAATAAAGCAGGTCTATTTTATAGAAAAACTAAATCTCAGCTTTATGGACAAGTACGTAATATCTGGATATCATTAGCTCCAGGTCTCTGTTAACTATTAAGATTTGAAGTTCTAGGTCCTGAGGTTTCTCTCAGGTGCTAACCTGATTTTGTCCTCTTGTTGTTAGAGTTCTCACTTCCTGTCTACCAGTACAGCTGTAGGGAGGTGCTTCCCTTGCTCAATTCTGCCTGTATTCTTATTATCACTGCTCCCTGGAGTACCCTAACTAGTGATCTGATACCTCATCTGTCACTGATTCTGATTTGATCCTCCAGAACTAGAAATGCAATCCCTTTACCTTATCTCAGGTGTTCTGGAATTCTAGTTCTTAGTGTTTGTTTAGAGCTGAATTTGGTCATACCTCTTTAGCTGCATACTCATTGTGATTCCTTGCTATTCAAGTTGTTCCAGACTGAAATGTTTCTTATTCCAGAGTGATTTCCCTGCTGCTACTGGTGCAATATTCCTAGAAACTTGTTTACAGTTTTATTTGCTTCAGAATATTAATCTTGGAAGTTTGTGGCCTGCATATCTGTCAGTCCTTTTTCCTTTAATAATATTCTTCCCGTGATGCTTTAGATATCAGGCCAATAGAACTCCTAGGAACTTGTTCTAATTTCCCAGAAGAGCTAGGCAAAGCACATGGATAGGGCCCCCATTGTTACACTTGCCACAATCAGAAGAAAAATAGTAATAATAATGATTAGGAAATCATTTTATTTTTTTCACTGCTTACTGTGCACCAGGCACTATGCTAAGCACTTTACATGTGGAAACTCATTTAAAATTCAAATATTTTGAAAGTAAGCACTGTAAACTGTACTGCAGTAGGAAATAATTTGCCCAAGGCAATTTGGAACCATGGAAGAACTATACTTCAAATACAGATTGGTCTAGCATCCAAGGCACTTTCTCCTAACTTTATTCTGCATTGCCATAGGAAAATCACAGTAGCCTTACATCGCATACCCACCATCCCATCCATGTATCAGAGAAACACAGAACTCTTTAATGATTGCTCCACACATGAAACAGTGATGTTATACATACCTTGTGTCTGGTTGGATTAAATTTCTTAGAGAAAAGCCATGAAATCACTTTTGCTGGCAAGGAGTTCATTTATGTTTTAATTCTTAAGTTGTAACAATTCTGATCTTAGCTTTTCAAAAAGCTTTATTTAAGGATCTGAGCTTTTATTCCTTTGTCTTGACACAGATTAGTGTTTGAATCACATCTATTTTTTTTCTAGACCACGAACTGGTCTTTTAATATTTATAGGCATTTCATAGTATCCATGGTGGCTCCCAAACCTCTCTAATACATTGTACTTTAAGTATAAGTTTAGGACCTTTCCCCTCTTTGTAACTCTTTATTGTTTAATCCTTTATTTAATCCCTTTCAATAAGGAATGTTTTGGCAAAGTATTTGCTGTTAATCTAAACTTCCAAAGCATGTGATTGTTTCCATAAGCATGTTCTACTTGCTTATGATTTTATTACACATGCTTACATTAATTCTTGCAGAGAATAAACTGAATGTGGAAGCCAGTTTTCTGGAAGCATGTTTGAAACAAAACCAGTAATCAACAACCATTAGCTATGTTAACTCATTTGACCAATTATTTTATTATAGTTCAATAAGACCAAACTACCTTGGATACTTTTAAAATGTGGTCATTATCCCATAAAGATTATAATATCATGTGATCTACTGTATCACAAACAAATTCAGGAAGTCAACAAATATACTGACTAAAGACATAGTGGTCAAATATATATATATATATTCACACACATATATATGTACATACATATATATGTATGTACATATATATGTGTGTGTACATATGTACACACACATATATACATGTATATACATATATATATATATATATATATATATATATATATATATATTGGGATGCCTGGGTGGCTCAGTCAGTTAAGCTTTGGCTATGTACATATATATGTGTGTGTACATATGTACACACACATATATACATGTATATACATATATATATATATATATATATATATATATATTGGGATGCCTGGGTGGCTCAGTCAGTTAAGCTTTGGCTCAAGTCGGTCGGCTTTGGCTCAGGTCATGATCTCATGATCTCGTGATCTCAGAGCCTCCTCATCAGGCTCTGTGCTGACGGCTCAGAGCCTGGAAACTGCTTCAGATTCTGTGTCTCCCTCACTCACTCTCTCTCTCTAATAAATAAACATTAAAAAATTTTAATATAAATATACTTATATACTTATAATTTACCTGTAAGACTAGTAGGTGTCTTATTCTCACTCAAAAGAGAACTCTTGATTTCCACACACCCCTATCAAATCTTTTATCCTCCCAGTTTTTACTCTCTCGATAAAATGGTGCCACCATCCATCTAGATGCTCAAGCCAAGACCTAAGCTTTGGCTTATGCTGGAATTCTCCCTTTTTATCACCTTCACAGCAATAAATTCTATGAATCCCCATCTTCTAGTCATCTCACTCTTCCTAATCCGGGCAAAAGCATTTCACAGAGATGGCAGTAAAGAGGAAATCTTGCACTTCACTAAGGCACAGCCCAAAAACACTAGAGTTGAAAGTAAAAGCAATGAGAACTGTTCACCTGTTTTTTCAGAGGATATTTTTGTGTTCTACTTCCTACTGTTCCTGGTTTTAAGGCCTAGACTCTTAACACCTGGATTCTTTCTCAGTGCCTACTTCTAGGCAGTGAGTTAATAGAGTCTATATGGACTCTAATCTCAGCTTTTCCGTAAGACAGCATTTAATATCTTCCCGTCAGCTCCCCATAGTGAAACTTATAGACATACTGTGCCTCATAAGTACTGGGACTCATTTTCAGGAAGTCTCACCCTTGCTTTGGCTCTGATCTTACTTAACTGAAAGAGGTATGGGGGGAAATTAATCAGAAATATGTGAGACTAAGGAGGGAAAGGAACTCTGGTCTGACATGGTAAGACCAGATAGGCTTAGAATGGTAAGCCAGATTTGGTAAGACCAAATAGGCTTAGAATGGCATGTCAACATTTAATTTTGGTGTTATGTCATTTCTTAAAGGGGCAATGTCCTGAGAACGTGCCTTTGAGCATTCAGGGATTGGCATAATGTGGTCTGTCTTCGGTAATTTTTTTAACCATGACTTGACTAAACCATTTTCACCCAGAGAAATTATGTAAGCAATGGTGATAATAGGTATCAGTTAATGGTCTAACAGTAATTTTCTAATTCTGAAAATAATAGCAGTCCTAATAACCACAGTCTGGTGACAATAATACCATTAATTGAATGTTTATGAAATAGTAGGAAATACGCACATATTATCTCACTTAATCCTATTAACTATCATAAGAACTAGATATTTTAGTTTCTATTTTCAGATAAAAGAACTGATTTGCAGGGCGCCTGGGTGGCTCAGTCAGTTAAGCATCTGACTTCAGCTCAGGTCATGATCTCCTGGTTCGTGGGTTCAAGCCCCATATTGGGCTCTGTGCTGACTGCTCAGAGCCTGGAGCCTACTTCGGGTTCTGTGTCTCCCTGTCTCTCTGCCCCTCCTCCACTTGCACTCTGTCTCTCTCTCAAAAAATATGTAATTTTTTTTTAATTTTAAAGAATTGACTCTCAGTCCTAAGTCTCAAAACTGCTAAGTTGAGCTAAGATTTTAATGTAAGTTTAAATTAAAAAAAAAATTAATGTTTATTTATTTTTGAGAGAGAGAGACAGAGAGAAAGCAGAGGAGGGTCATAGAGAGAGGGAGACAAAGAATCTGAAGCAGGCTCCAGGCTCTGAGCTATCAGCACAGGGTCCAACGTGGGGCTCGAACCCATGGACCACGAGATCATGACCTGAGCCGAAGTTGGAAGCTTAATCGGTTGGCCCACCTAGGTGCCCCAAAAGTAAGTCCACTTGACCCCATGTGTCTGTGTTAATATTAAATAGCTAAATAATAGATTTATGCTACTAAACAACTACAAAAAATTAAACTAGAATTTCAGGTAAATGGCTGATATGCTATGAAATAAAAAAGCATGTGTGTACATCTATTTTTGTGTGTGTAAGTCTCCAAACAAGAGCCTCATCCAAAGAATCTTGGTAGAACTCTTTATCACAATGTACACAGTTTTTACGTACACTGCCAGGACAGTAAAAGAGTGCTAGATAGTCATCCCTTATCAGCTGAGAGCATTTAAGGGAATAATCTTCTTTTCTAGGGCTTTAATTTCTGATGCACTAAGTCTGGAAAATATCAGTTTGAGCATCAGGTTTTTTAGACTGCCAAACAAGACAAGGGAAAAGTTAGCAGGTTTTTCAAGACTCTGGTTAAAAATCTATAGAGATGACAGAGGCATTCGATCAATAGTAATGAACTGTAATCATGTAGCAAGAGTTTTGCTCTTTTACTAGAAATAGCCATCTTGTGATGTTCCACGTATGACAATATATTAGATATAAACATCTATGAGGCCCTACTCTAGGCCCTTTACATTAAAGGATCCACATCAATACATCCGATCCACAGGGGAAGGACATGTTCGTCTGGAGCTCACACTCCAGCATGTTCTCCAGAATTCCCATCCAAACAAGCTTCCTAATCTACGTTTAAGTTCTGCATGATCCTTTCTCCCACATCAGACTTCCTGAGGCTGGTACGAACTGTCAGTTATTTGGAGGAAGGTGAATAGAAACAGTTTGGATATATGGCTGGGCATCCACCTGCACGTCCAAAAGGCTACTTGCAAACTGTAGGAATGTCAGAGCTGGGTAGAAAGGAAAGATGACCCATAAGGGTACAAAATATTAGGGATGGGCAAGAATCTGTGTATGGATGAACATGTATTTATCAGGGTAATCAATAGGGATGAAACTAGGCTTCATGAACCTTCCAATTACTGTATAATAACCTTTGTTAACTGGTCTTATAATATTCTCATATTTCCCCTTCTGAAGATCTCTAATTATATTAGTCTTATTTTATTATTAAAAGTAACTTCCAAAGAAAAATCTGGAATGCAATGGAGACAGAGAACTGTTTCTTAAATGTAATCCTCAAATTTGAAATTTATAAATAACTTTAAAGAGCCTTTAAGTTTGTCATTTCTTTTCATTATTGAAAAATTGTATAATGGATCTAATCATGATTACATCATTTTATATATTAATGTGAAAGATATTGCATGCAAGATAATGTAAGGATAAAAAGTATATTAATGCAATATAGGTTTATCTTTTTTTAATGTTTTATTTATTTTTGAGAGAGAGAGAGTGACAGAGTACAAGTGGGGGAAGGGCAGAGAGGGAGACTCAGAATCTGAAGCAGGTTCCAGGCTCTGAGCTGTCAGCACAGAGCCCTATACCGGGCTCTGACTCACAAACTGTAAGATCAAAGTTGGAATCTTTGGCCTTACCCAAAACCTCTTGAATAAGAATTTATTGGGAGTATAGACCATGAATCTTTATTTTAGATACACAGAGATGAAAACTTAACAATAGAGGATCTAATAAACTAGTAGAATTTATGTACAGGTCAAGCTAACAGGGAGATTTAGCTTGATTCAAATATAACAGAACTGAAAACAAACCCAACAAAATCTACCCCCAAAGATTTAATGTTGGTGCAACAAAACACAAAGTATTGACTGAGGAATTGGTAAAAAACAAAGATAATAAAGGTGAATTAGACAAGATAGGCTATCAGCTGTCATAAGCAGCATCCAAATCTCAATAGCTTATCATTATACCATTTATTACACTTTGCAGTCTCGTCATCTCCTGAGAAACAGTTGTGGGCCTGGAATTCTGTTCTAATACCAAGCAGAGATCTGTGATTGCTGGGTGAGAAGAAGAAAAAATCTCCTGTCCAAGATGCACCACAGAATAAGGGTAAAATTTGCTGTCATAGAGTAGTGGGCATGCTAAGGAAAAAAAAATAACCCAACACCAATGCCCAGGTTCACTAGCCCTGTTAAGACTGATGCTGAACCTGGACCACAGAGAACCTTCCTGCCCCCACGAAACTCCTAGCAACCAAGAAACAAAGCAACATCAGCTTATGGCTGTGGGAGGGCAATACCATGGTCAGTAACTCCCCTTCTGATACAGGTATAGGATAGCCGCCCTTTAGAGAGCCAACCCCAGACACAGCCATACCAGAACAACAACAAAAATTAATATAATATTATAGCACACAATAAGTCATTATATATTTTAACATGAAAATATGACAAATAGATGTTTACTTGAAGTGATATACTTTTATGCACTTTTGTTTATTTTTTGTTACATAAATACTATTGATTAATCAACACAATGATAAGACTAGTTAAAAGAGGCATTTAGCAATTAATAAGACTAAACAAATAATATGTGTGAGAAACATATAACAATATATTTTAATGTTTGTATCCTGATACAGCAACTGATTTTAACTTACTTTTTTATTATTGCACATTCAAATTTTGTAGACTATACTATTACAGAAGGTAATAGCCATTTTATAGACACATGTCTAAGGATCCTATCTCTTTCCACTTCAATAAAACAAAAATTCTAATTATACACAAATACAAGAGTTTTTAAAGGAGATTATAAATTATTTAAACAAATGTTATATGATTTTAATAAAAAAATAACAATAGTATGTTTCTTTTATGCCATGTGCAGTGGGATATTTTTGCTGGTTTTTTTCCTTTTCCAAAAATACTTCCTTGAACTGCCCAAAGCCTTTAAAAAATACTTTTTTATTGTAATGGTAACATTGAATATAATCAATTATGAACTTTATTCTAATTCACAGCTCTGCTTTTATCAGGTCTGCATTATTCAGCTTTCTGGTATGAGTCCAATGTGACGACATCAAACAAAATATTCTCTTGAAAAGCACTGTAGTATGGGACACTTAACATTTTATTTACTAGCAACAAATTTTATAGACATTTGAGAATCAGTTTCCTGTTCTCCAAAACTGGCACACCTACTTAGCACCTGCAAGCTTGTTTGAGTAGACAAACTGCTTGTTCATAAGGTCCTTTGGATCTGTAAGTTCATTAGATAAGCTGTCTGTGTCTAAACTGGCTAGCATTTTTTAAATGCTCTGAAGCACAGTGACTATCATAAGGTAAACTTCTCTTTCTCAGGGAGAATGGTTTTCAAACACAGAAGTCATTTGAACATGTGACAGTTGAATTCCAAAAACGTCACAGTTTGGGTAAAAAAAAAAAATGATGAGAAAGTTGTGCTTAAATTAGTTGCCCTTATCTGGTGACATATTTTTGAGTTCTGAAGGGACTTATTTGTGAAGAAGCTGTTTTTTTTTTTCCTTTGTGAGTTATAGCAACCTACACATAACATCAGATAACTCAGATACAGTAAGTAATCCCTTTCTGGGCACACAATGGCCTCTTTAAGGTCATCAAACAGTTTTGGATAAAAACCGTTTTACCTTAATCTTTTTATCAATTTTTTTTGTTTCCAGTACCTTTCCAATTTCCTTCTCCCATACTTTGAAAAAGTGATTTTATGCAGGGGCACCTGGGTGGCTCAGTCGGTTAAGCACCTGACTCTTGGTTTCGGCTCAGGTCATGATCTCATGGTTCGTGAGTTCAAGCCCCACATCGGGCTCTGCTCTGACAGCATGGAGCCTGCCTGGAATTCTCTCTCTCTCCCTCTATTTCTCTGCCCCTCCTCTGCTCTCTCTATCTCTCAAAATAAATAAACTTAAAAAAAAAAAAGAAAATGTGATTTTATGCAGACCAATATTTTAACATGTTTTCATTTTATAGACACATGTCTAAGGAGACAATCTCCTTTTATTTCAATAAAGTAAAATAAATCACATTAAGTGCTTGTGTAAATTTTGAGAAAACCAAAAACTAAATAAAAACATTCAAGAAAAACCTCAATACCCAAAGCAAACATATAATTCCCCTTTTTAGCAGTTATGTGTACAAGGTGTGGAGAACATCTAGTACATAAAATTCTTTAATTTGCCTTCATAAGAAGTTTACAGAGTGGATTAAATTTGTCAACGTGTAATTTTCACTGTCTGCCAAATATGTAGATAGATAAGCAAGTCTATAGTGCATTTGGACAAAATATCAACAATCTTTAGTTTTATGTTTTCTTATCTTTTATTCAAATCTTCATGGACATCAAGAAGGTGATTGGCAGCTCTATTTTCAAACCAAAGTTCCTAAGAGCTGGAGAGGGACATTTTTGTTGTTGCCATGATTCAACAAATCACTTGATACACTCTAGAAACACGATCCTTATTAAGACTTGACAGAATCAACTCTGCATTGTAAGGAATCAGCACAGCTGTTATCAAAATTTCTTTTTTTTGTTCCTTCCACAGCACATTTTAGCTGCACCCTCTGAATCAGAAAACGTGTCTTTATTGAGTTTCATAGAACAAAGGAACAGTGCAGTAATATGTGTTTGTTCATGTGCTATGCCCAAGCAAACTCAGAGACTGCTATCTTCAAATGAGCATGGAGTAAGATTCAGTCATTAAATGTGCTTTCTCCTCCCCTTCTCCATCATGTTCAAGCCCAAATTCTCTTTTGCAGTATGCTCTGCTTTTGCTTATTTACTTCTCTAACCCAGTTGTATGTTCCTTCTGTCTGTTATTCAAATAAGGATTATTTATTTATTTATTCATTTATTCATTTATTTTGGGTAATGTCTGCCGTATGTTGATTTTGGCACTGTAATTGTTTCATAATCCTCACTCTTTAGAAAACATGGTCATGATATCTACAATGTCAAAAACTAAAGTAGCACTATCTCTATACAATAATCCACAGGCAAACTCAAAAGACAAACCATTAACGTGCATGATTATTAAAATGCTCACGTAGATCACATCAGTCAGAGAGATGCATTAATGGATCAGTGAAAGAGTCAAAATATAAGGACAGTAGCTACAGAAAATGGATTACCTGGTATCCATTTGATGCTAAAACAGGATTCGTTTCAGGCACTATTTTAACGTGCACTATGAGTTTTGTATAGTTCCCTCAACTTTGTACCCCCATCATCAATACCCCAGGACTTTCTACATCCTGGGGAAGGGTTGCTGGGAATTAAGACTGCTAAAACTGAGACAGTCTTGGGCGAATTGGCACAGTGATGACTCTGCCACATGTGCAGAACAGCTGAAAACTGAGA
The DNA here is from genome assembly GCF_018350175.1 of Felis catus. Taxonomy (NCBI): domain Eukaryota; kingdom Metazoa; phylum Chordata; class Mammalia; order Carnivora; family Felidae; genus Felis; species Felis catus. The sequence continues at coordinate 69,045,842 of NC_058372.1, read as the reverse complement.
ATGGAGTGGAATACTGGGATAATCTCTAAAGTTCAATTAATAGCACTCTTGGCATAAACCATACTTGTGCATGACATAGGCTTTTTTATATATTTAAGGGTTGTTTTGCTAGTATTTTGTTAAATATATTTGAATTCATGTCAGTAAGGGATACTGGTCTGTAGTTTTTATTTGGTCTTAGTATCTGGTTAATACTGGCCTGTTAGTATGAGCTGGGAAGCGATTGGCTCTCAGCCATCCAGTCTCTCGGACACCCTCTTCCTTTCTATTCTCACCCCCTCATCCTATTCCAGCTTCATTTCACCATAATGTTCTTTTGCAACTATTCTAATTCATTACTAAATTTGTAGTCTTCTTGCACTATCTAGTTCTGGTGCATACCACTATCAAGTCAGTCTTTAAGATGTACAATTTTATAATGTTATTTTTGTATTTTATGCACTCCAGATGTCCATATAATAGAATATAAATCACTCAACCTCACATATAAAGGCATCCTGCATCATCTGTAACTTTCCTTCAGATCCTCACATTTTCTATCCCAGCAATTCTTAAACCGATTGTGAATGAAAACCACTTGAAGGAACATTTCAAACATACTGGTTGTGTGGAAAAGGAAATTATGTTATTGTAATGGTGGCCTCCAACTAGGCTACCAAGCATGGTGTTTCAGAGGTCACAGACAGGCAAAATGAAAATACTCAAATGGCATTGTTATTAAATCAATTTTAAAGCATTTAGTGAGAGGCAAGGGAAAAAATATGGGTGAGTTGACATCTTTAGGATAACATCCAAGCAGGAAGGAATCCTGAATCCTGGAGTATTCAGTGTTTGTTTGTGCTTCCCTGCTGATGGTATAGTTATGAAGACCAGAAATAGATTTTTTTTCAATACATGACATTTATTGTCAAATTGGTTTCCATACAACACCCAGTGCTCATCCCAAAAGGTGCCCTCCTCAATCAATACCCATCACCCACCCTTCCCTCCCTCCCACCCCCCATCAACCCCTAGTTTGTTCTCAGCTTTTTTAAAATTTTTTTTAATGTTTATTTATTTTTGAGAGACAGAGAGACAGAGCATGAGCGGGGAAGGGGCAGAGAGAGAGGGAGACACAGAATCCGAAGCAGGCTCCAGGCTCTGAGCTATCAGCACGAAGCCCGATGTGGGGCTCCAACTCACAAACCGCGAGATCAGACCCGAGCCTAAGCCGACGCTTAACCGACTGAGCCACCCAGGCGCCCCTGTTCTCAGCTTTTAGGAGTCTCTTATGCTTTGGCTCTCTCCCACTCTAACCTCTTTTTTTTCTTTCCTTCCCCTCCCCCATGGGTGTCTGTTAAGTTTCTCAGGATCCACATAAGAGTGAAAACATATGGTATCTGTCTTTCTCTGTATGGCTTATTTCACTTAGCATCACACTCTCCAGTTCCATCCACGTTGCTACAAAGAGCCATATTTCATTCTTTCTCATTGCCACGTAGTACTCCATTGTGTATATAAACCACAACTTCTTTATCCATTCATCAGTTGATGGACATTTAGGCTCTTTCCATAATTTGGCTATTGTTGAGAGTGCTGCTATAAACATTGGGGTACAAGTGCCCCTATGCATCAGTACTCCTGTATCCCTTGGGTAAATTCATAGCAGTGCTATTGCTGGGTCATAGGGTGGGTCTATTTTTAATTTTTTGAGGAAAGTCCACACTGTTTTCCAGAGCGGCTGTAGCAGTTTGCATTCCCACCAACAGTGCAAGAGGGTTCCCGTTTCTCCACATCCTCTCCAGCATCTATAGTCTCCTGATTTGTTCATTTTGGCCACTCTGACTGGTGTGAGATGATATCTGAGTGTGGTCAGAAATAGATTTTAAACACTTGAGTCCACAGATGGAAGGGACTTTGGTGTTACTCTTTTGTCTAGATCACAAGGCCAATTACTCCTGGCCATGGCTGTCTCTTTCCAATTAGCCTGCAAACTGCCATGGATTTGCTTCGTGTATTTTAGGTGAAGACACATGAGGCAGAATGAGTGTCAGCAATGTGTGGTCTAATTGAGACATGACTACCCAAATGCCTCTTCTGTGTCTGGTCTCATATATTTAGTACCTATGTGTCTCATGGGTATAAGGTCACTCTTTGTGTTTACTACTTATATTTAATGCATCTTATATTTCTGCTTATCTTACTCTTACTGCATACTGTGAATTCTGGGTATGTCTAGCAAGCACTTATGCTCACTAGCCAGTTAGCTCTACTGAAACGTCTTGCAAAGTTTTGCCTATGCTTTACAAACTATGTATTTATTCACCTGACAGGTTTGCATAGTCTCAAAAGGAAATGCATGTTATAGACTGGGTGCCTGAAATTCACTCTGGCCCCACAGAATTAGAATCTCTATGAGAGGGATCTAGACACCCCATTTGTAAAGCTCTCCAGATGATTCCACTGTGCAGATATGGCTGAGATTTCTGTGCTCTATCCCACCTAGGCTGGCTAACAAACCACCCCTCATATACACTGAGAATCCCTACCTCTGCTTTATTGATTTATTTTATTTCATATGACCCACCAGTCTTCTCCCTTTCTAGCTAAATCTTATATAGGTCCATTTCACCATAAAACTCTCTCTAATCATTCAGCTATGTTACAAATTCAATTTCTCAAAGGTTAATTTTCATTAGTTGAAAACATCAGCCACATCAGTTCAAAATGTTTTCTGAATCTACTACCATTTGCTATTTAATCTTATGCATGGCGGGCTATTATTTTTACAGCTTTTTAACTATGCAAATTATGTAAGTTATGTAAAAAAATTAATAACATTTTTACTTATTTTATTTTTACTGAACTCTTCATCCATGTATTTTTGCATTGTGCAATTAGAAGAGTATGGGCAGCATCTGAGGAAAGGGTGAGAATAAGACAACCCAAGCAACCTCAGGAAAGTGAACCTCATGGAAATACTTATGAGAGAAACAAGGATGCTTGACTGGTTCCCAGGAGAGAGGAGGAGTGGGAAAAGGAGGGTTGAAGACCAAGGGAGGTTTCAAATTTTAAAAATTAAAATACTTCTAAGTAATAAAATAAAACACTTTCCTTGACCATCTCAGTGGGGTCAGAGAGGGAAGCATCTTTAGTGAACTCTTTGGCATGTAGACATTGTCTTCTGGTGAAAAGTGTATTCTTTTCATTTCACTTCAAATTACCTTACATATTTATTTTTTTTTTTAATTTTTTTTTTCAACGTTTTTTTTAAATTTATTTTTAGGACAGAGAGAGACAGAGCATGAATGGGGGAGGGGCAGAGAGAGAGGGAGACACAGAATCGGAAACAGGCTCCAGGCTCCGAGCCATCAGCCCAGAGCCTGATGCGGGGCTCGAACTCACGGACCGCGAGATCGTGACCTGGCTGAAGTCGGACGCTTAACCGACTGCGCCACCCAGGCGCCCCTACCTTACATATTTAATTCAGAGATCATAGTCTTTTGCTAAAAAATTTCTGAAAACATACTTGTATTAAATTGATTGTGGCATATACCATCTTCATCCAAATTCTCAGCAGTGCATAGTCCCAAATTCATGTACACAATGTCACACACTCGAGCAAAAAATGAAAATCTTAGTCAGTAAAAAACTATTTTAGCTCCCTGATAGCACCTGTGCCATCACTTACAAAACCTGTGTGTTCCTGGCTTTATTTTTTATTTTACTTGCTGTGATTATAATTTATGAGACTAGTAAGTAATCTATTGTTGGTACTAAAGGAAAATGTTCTTATATTACACAGCTTTAAAGTTGTCTGATTTAATGATACAGCTGTTTTAATTAATTAGTAAAAATGTCATCTTAAAATTTGATTTTGAAGATACATTTGAAGAGCTGATCTTGTTTATTTAAATAAAGTGAAATAAAACTTCAATTTAATGTCAGATTTATTATCTGTATAAAGACAATTACATTCCCCATAGAATTGAGAAATAGAATTTTCTATTAGGTTTATGGAATTACTGATCACAGCTACTGCTATTTCATTCTGCATAACAGGAAGTATTGAAGAATGGTTGGACATAAAGTGTTACTAAACACCAGTGTTTAATCCATCAGTAAGTCACAAGTAAATACTTGAAGTTGTTCTTGACTTTGATTAGGCATTAGGTAAGTTATTAATTCACTTTGTCAACAGTTGCTATATATTTTATCAAGATAGAATTAAAAGTGCTTGTTTCGTTATCTAAGCAATTAACCTCATTAGATTCTTTTAATGTCCTAGATTCCTGCAGGAGGTGGAACACTTTAAATTTTTCTTCTTTACTTGAATTAGTATTATTAGATTATTAGATTATGAAATTTCACCAGGATAACATATTATGTTTATCTCATTTTGTTTGAGAAAGACTGAGTTCCAGTATAAGTGAGAGTTGTTAAATTATAATGCCAAAATAAAGCCAAACTATGTGGACCTTCAGATAAATTAGATAATTAGGTAAGAGACAGTAGCTGGATTCTTACTGGTAGAAAATTGAATCCATGGTAAAGATGCAATGTTCCAAATTTTGTGAATTCTTAAATCTATGATACTTTTTAGTAATAAAAATCATCTTTATTTATCTCTTGTTTTTATGAAGCAACATATATTACAGATTTGTCCTTTATGGGTTGTCTAATTTCTTTATTTGAATGTCATCTGCCTGATATGGGAAACTCCTTTAAATGGACACACCTGCTTAGCACACATCGCCTGTGGTAAAAAGAAGACAGGAGAGTAACAAGACCATCTCCCTTTTTCTGCTCAGTCTGGGACCTTTTAACCTAAAATAGTTTCTAAAGTCTTCTTGTATAAAGTAATATTTCACATTGAATTATTATTAAATCACATACAAATTTGTCATTCACTAGGGGAAATATATTTACCCCCAATCCTTATCATTACACTTTTTAGGAAGATAGAATGAAAAACGTTTTAGTAATTTATATTTCTCTGTAATTTATCAAAGCCAACAGTTTAGATGTAGTGTTAACAAGGAGATAATTTTACCATTTGGGGCAAAAGGTAAAGGAAATTAACACCTTCTAAATGTTTGGCCTTGAACTGCATGCTTCAAAGGCCACCATTAAGAAAGTGAAAAGATAATTCATACAATAGGAGAAAATATTTGCAAATTATATATCATGATGTATATTCATATCCCAAAAATATCCTAAGAATGCTTACAACCCAATAATAAAAGAATAAGTAGCCCAATTTAAAAAAAAAAAAAAACAAAAAACAGGCAAAGTTAAATAGATGTTTACAAATTGCCAATGAGCACATGAAAAGATGTTTATTTCATGAGTCATTAGGGAAATGCAAATCAAAGCCACAATGACATGCCATTTTACATCCACTCAGCTAAAATGAGACAGAGAATAACAAGTGTTAGCAAGGGTGTTGACAAATTGAAACTCATAAACATTACTGGTAGAATTGTAAAATTGGGAAGGCACTTTGGAAAACATTTTGGCAGTTCCTCAAAATGCTAAGTGTAGAGTTACCATATGACCATGCAGTTTCCCCGATGGGTATAAGTCCAAGAGAACTGTGAAAACGTTCATCCATGCAAAACCTTGTACATGAATGTTTACAGCATCATTACTCATAATAGCCAAAAAGAGAAAACAACCACAGTGTCCATGAACTGATAATTGGATAAATAAGATGTGGTATATTCATGCAATGGAACATTACTCAACAGCATAAAGGAATTAAATACTGATACATGCTACAACATGAATGAACTTTGAGAACCTCATGTTAAGTGAAAGAAGCCACACACAAAAGGCCATATATAGTATGATTCCATTTACATAACATTTTCAAAATAAACAAATCCATAGAGTACAACTGGAGTAGGAAATGGGGAATGACTGCTAATTGGTATAGAGTTTCTTTTGGGGTGATAGAATATTCTAAAATTAGGGACAGGAGATGGTTGCACAACTCTGTGATTATATTAAAAATCCCTGAATTATGTAATTTAATGAATGCATCTTATGGTGTGTGAATTATATCTCAATGAAGCTGTTATTTAAAAAAAAAAAAAACTTAAAGGCTTAAAAACTTGTATCAAGCTCACTGAATCTATGGGTCAGGACTTTGGGCCAGGCTTTGTGAAAAAATGGTTTGCCTTTGCTTTTTTATGTCTGGGTATTCAGCTAGAAGGACTCAATGGGCTGAGTGTAACTCTATGTCTGGGGCTAGAATCATCTAGAAAAATCTTCACTTACATGTTGGTTAGTAGATACTGACTGTTTTATCACTTCTCCATGTATCCTAGCTTTCTTACCACGCATGGTGGCCATAGGTCATAAGAGTTCTTTTCTATTTAATGCTTATTTATTTTTGAGACACAGAGAGAGCACGTGTGCAAGTGAGGAAGGGGCAGGAAGAGAGGGGAGCAGGGGTTCTGAGGTGGGCTCTGTGCTGACAGCAGACAGCCTGATGTGGGGGCTCAAACTCATGAACTGCAAGATCATGACCTGTTGGACGCTTAACCAACTGAACCACCCAAGCACCCCAATATTTGTCCTTTTCTGACAGGCTTCTTTTACTTAGCATAATGTCCTCAAGTTTCATCCATGTTGTGATGTGTGTCAAAATTTCCTTCCAATAAATAATTGGGTAACTTCCACCTTTATGCTATTGGGAATAATGCTGCTATGAACACGGATGAACAAATATCTCTTCAAGTTCCTATTTTCAATTTTGGGGGGTATATACTCAAAAGTAGATTTGTTGGATCATATTGTAATTCTGTTTAATTTGTTGAAGAATCGTCATACTGCTTTCCACAGTGGCTGTGCCATTTTATATTCCCACCAACAGTGCACAAGAGGTCCAATTTCTTTACATCCTTATCAACACTTGTTATTCTCTAATTTTTTTGTTTGTTTTAATTTATAGTAATCATCCTGACTGTGTGGCTATGGTTTCAAATACAAATTTGGCTTATAAATGCAAAGGAAAAAGGTTACCAGTTATACTGTTTTCTTGTCTAATCAAAATGGCTTCTTGAATTGAATTTGAGATAGCCTACGACTTACTTTGACTAATACAATGCAAGTAGAGGAACAATAGGGACCGTAAGAGCAAAGTCCTTTTTAATATTTTAGGTACATAGAAGGTCACTTCTTTTTTTTAATGTATGTGTATATATATATGTGAGAGAGAGCACGAGTACAAGTATGCCTGTGCCGGGGAGAGGCAGAAAGAGAGGGAGATAGAGAATCTTAAGCAGGCTCCATGCTCATAAGAGAGCCCCACATAGGCTAAATTTCATGATGGTGAGATCATGACCTGAGCCCAAATCAAGAGTTGGATGCTTAATGACTGAGCCACCCAGGCACCCCAGAGCAAAGTCTTAATGAGTACTGATGTTGCTTCTATCACCATTTTGGAAAGCTGTCCCAGAATCACCAGGTAAAGACATACACTAGCTCATTATATTATGAGGAAACCATGGGATGAGATTCAAGGTATTCTAGCTTAAAGTGAACACCAACTACCAAACATATGAGTGAGGCTATCTTAGTCTATCTACTACCTATTGAGATACCAATTGACTCCAACCCCATGAGCGGCCCCAGGAGAACAGAGCAGAGGAACCACATTGTGATCCCAGACAAATTACTGTCCAGAATTGTAAGCAAAGAATTAGTTTTTGTTTCAAGCTGATAAGTTTGGATGGTTTTGCCACAGTAGGTAACTCATACTGTCGGGTCAATGGTGTGTGGGAGACTGCTCTCACTGGATTGCAAAGCCAAGTGAATGGAGCTCTTCTCGGTTCCACACACTCCACATCAGTAATGTCACATTGTTGGCATGAAATTGGACATGCTGTGTGTATTTACATATTTACATGTGGAAATCAGCAAGCAAACCTGAGCTTTTTCTTTTTTAGAGAGAGAGAGCTAGTTAAGTATTTTTAACACATCACTAGATACAGTCATTTAGATGCTGAGAGGATAGCAGACATCTATGACAATGGGACAGACTTGAAAAATTCTGGGAGAGCTGCCGACAGAAGCAACTACCGGGAACTGCTGGAGCTGCTGGTCCTGACTGGTGAGGTGTCTACAGCTGCTACTGCTGTTTGGAGTTGTGCCATCATCAGGTGCTGGCTTGGGTTACTGGTACCATAGCTCATGGTGTGCCAGTGGGGGTCGCTGCAGCCAGATAGGGCATGACAATATGCATGAGGTCTGAAAGTTGCCGAAGGTACCTTCCATGGGACTAACTGCCTGCATATAGAGCAGATATAGCACATGGAATATAGGTTAGTAGATGGGATAAAGTTAAACTTCTATAACAAAGAAATTCTAATAGTTATGTGTCAAATAGTATAGATGTTTATTTCTCTCATCACAGTTCAAGAGGAAGTAGACAGTACATTGTGGGAAGGTGGCTTTGTTTTATGAGGACTTCTAGGTATCCAGTTTATTCCTAATGTGTTGCTCCCCCTTCCTCAGGTGTGGTCCTTGTCCGCATGCCAAGGTGGCCCAATTGGCACCACATCTGATGCCCAGTCTGTAGATAAGGTAATGAAAATAAGTGGAAGATACGTAATTTCTTTTTATGGAAAGAACACAGAAGTTGCACATATCACTTGTGCTCAAATACCATTGGCAAAAGCTTATTACATGAATAACCCACAGATAAAGGGAATCTTTTTCTAACTGAGCAACCATGTGCTCAGCTATAACTCAGGGATTAGTGTCTATTACTAAAAGCAGAGGGCAAGAATGATGCTGGGGAATGATAACCAGTCTTTGCTACACCAAAAATGAGTATTAATAGAAGCATCCATGTGTCTGGGGCACCCGGGTAGCTTAGTCAGTTAAGTGTCCGACTCTTAGTTTTGGCTCAGATCATGATCTCACAGTTCATGAGTTCGAGCCCCATGCATCAGGCTCTGTGCTAACAGTGCAGGACCTGCTTAGGATTCTCTCTCCCTCTCTCTGCCCCTCCCCTTCTCACGTGCATGCTCTCTCTCTCTCAAAATAAATAAATAATCTCTAAAGAAGAAAAAGAATCATCATTCATCTAACAAATATGAATATTATCATATGGCTGACACTATTTTAGGTATTTGCATCATAGAGAAAACCCAATAATTACCCTCAAAGTTCTCACAGTATAAGAGATGTCTTAAATAGATGGAATGTAATAACATGTGAAGTTATAAAAGTACTGTGAACAAAATATCATGGGATCACAGAAGAAATATCAAGTAACTGCCTGAGGGGGTTATGAAAGGTTTTATTGAGTTGGGATGTAAATAGAGTCGTGAAAAATAACTAGGCATTCACCAGACTAAAAAAGAAAGGCATTATAAGCAGAACCAATCACTTGACATCCATAGCGTGTCCAAGATTGGTTGAACTTAGACAAACTGGAGGCTCAGAATCCAGCCCTCAGAACTGTGGAGGAAAGTGTAGTGTGAAGAAAAAAAAAATGGGCATCATAAGTTTTTAAAAGAAATTGCTTAGTGTAAAATGTATAAATCATGCATGTATTCATGAAGTTAAGTTCAAGTGTCATTTAAAATTATAGACATAGGGGTGCCTGGAGGGCTCAGTTGGTTGTGTCCAACTTTGGCTCAGGTCATGATCTCACAGTTTGTGGGTTCAAGCCCGCGTCAGGCTTTGTGCTGACAGCTGAGAGCCTAGAGCCTGCTTCAGATCCTGTGTCTCCCTCTCTCTCTGCCCCTCCCCTGCTTGCCTCTGTCTCTCTCCGTCTCTCTGTCTCTGTCTCAAAAATAAATATACATTAAAAAATAAATAAATAAAATAAAATAAAATAAAATAAAAGACATAAAATGTGACTGTCTAAACTTTAAATATGGGTGGTGTGAAAATCAACAAAATGTTGTCTCCTAAAGCCTCTCTATATGTTACTACCTTGACTCACTACTCACTCATTGTTCCATTGAAATCACTTAAGATTTGCTCACAAGACATTTTCTGAAATAACACTCCATAGCTCTAAAGCAAGCATTTGCTTAAGTCTTAACCTTTTTTTTCTATTTTTTTTCTATACTTACTTCCAGGATTCAGTTACCTCATGTTCTTTTTAATCAGATGACTTAAAGAAAATGACATTTCATAGACCTACTGAGAGGAAAGAATTCTTTGTGGTCAGACACATTAGAGAAAATGAATACTGATTTTGAAATAGAAAATTTTGTACATTTTATTGCAGTACCAAAAGCTCTAAAATAATAGGAGAGAGAAGCATACCTGAATTAATTCCCTTTGATAAACCGATTACTTCTGTTTCTAATCAGCTTTCTGATTGAATTCACTACTCTCTCCACCCACTTTTGCTGAAATAGTTTTTGCAGATATAATTACCGTGGGGCACATTCTTGAATTCTCAACTTTTTTTTAAAAGGAATTAAATGTCAATTATATTGAGAACCATATTTAATAACGTAGCATATCCTGCCATTTTACTGAAGACAACGGAATAATAAAGCCACAAGGAATTTCATGTTTTTAAAGCCTTAATTAACTTTGTGCTATAATACCCTGGGAGCTAAGACTCGTGGGCAATGCACTTTGTCCATATGGTTCTGGTATAATCATTTCTGTACTTCTGGTAGAAAAGGAGAAATGAGGTAACAGGCTTCTACTGAGTGGTTATGTGTTTGGAAATGGGGAATAGGGTTGGATTGATCCTCCAATTACACAGTAGAAGAAAGATTCAATATGCCTAATGAGGTGAAAAGAACCAGTAAAAAATTGCCTTAATGTTCTAAAATTATTTACAATAATGATTATTAATGAATTATGGTACATTTTGTGGGACTTGGGAGAAAGCCAGATTCTATAGTGCTACAAGTTTCTGCATTCTTCAAAACTGTTGACAAAAATGTTTGTAATTCAGTAACCATTAGAATTAATCCTGAAAAGAAATTAGAATGGAAGCAATTGAAAAATATGAAAGAAAATGTAGTTTTTATTTATATCCTAATTAATATTTATAACCTCAAAAGTAGTTTTTTTATAGAATTTGTGGAAACATTCAATGACTTCATAGATCTTAAAAAGAATTCATAGAGGCATCAATCAGAATATATTGGGCTATGCTGTGAAAACCAACAGATAAAACATTTACAGTGGTTCTAAATAGTGAAATTTACTCCTTGACCAAGCTCCATGTCCTCTGTGGGTTGGCAAGGTTAACAGAGGCACCATCTTGACACAAGCTTCCATGATCACAGAAGTAGGTACAAGAGAATATGGCATGTACGTTCTGGGACTTAATGCCTCTGCCTGGAGGTGACACATAGCACTTCCATTCATGTTTTATTGGCCAAAGCAAGCCATAAGCAACATCTGACTTCAAGTGACAGGCAAGTCCAATCTTACCACATGTCTGGAATGAGCGTACCCTGCATCTGTAAATAGTCCTACTGACTAACAGAACCTACCCTTTGAATTTTAATATTCAGGTCACTATCCTTTCCAGTATATACTTACCTCCCCTAGAAGGAAGAAAACCCAAAAGCTCCACCTAATTTTTACTCAGCCTCAAATCCAGTGCTTTGAAATCATTTGTATTAAGTCCAATGTGTTTTTTCTTGGTTTGAAAAAGTCAGAAAAAAAGAGAAGTTATCTGTCTTTAATAAACGCTATATAAGTAATGAATGAGGGAAAGCATGAGGGTGACAAAACAGCCCCATTCTAGTGTTACAGACAAAGAGCAATCCTGAAATCTCACAAAGCAGGCATTGCAAGTAGCCCCTACCTTCAGCAAAGGGTTGGGTAGAAGTGGTCCATCATTAGACTCCTAGCCTACTCCCTAGAGATAGCTTCTTCAAGTGGCTGGACACTTTAATCCTTGACTCTATGGCTACATCTTTGGAGCTGGGCGGATTTCTTAGTTGGCTTTCCATCTCTAGAAGATTGAGGTCCCAAGGTCCATTTTAATTAAGTATTTAATAGTCATACTTTTTTTTAGTTTAAACTGTTGACATTTTAGTCAGTATACAAAGTTTAGCTTCAACTCTTTTAAAAACTTAGGTGTATTCTTATCTATTTGATAATATTAAATTCCATGTGCTATAATTCTTTTACATACATGCCTTTCTCTCTAGCTTTAATTATAGGTATCTTGCACCTCTAAGGTGTCCATGACATGACTAAAACTTTTACCTTTTCTCCCTGAGCTATTACTGAGCATCACCATACTAAATGTAAAGAACTTAACAACATGGAGACTTATAGCCCTTATCTGATCCATTCTGTATAACCCAAGTTTTAATCGGCTGCATTGAGAAGTTTCCTTTCCAAATTGACAAGGACTAAAGTACTGAAGTCTCCATGTCCTTTTTATTCCTGTTAGAAACTTTGCTACTTGAAAATATTTTTTTTTTAATTTTATTCCTATAAATAGCATTTAATCCATATTAGTAGTATCCTGTTGTCCAGTCCCGTGACGGGAAGTCTCAGACTCATTAGAGACATTATCTTCCTTTCAGGTGATCTCAGATAAGCATTTAATAAAACATTTTGCAAATAGAAAACCTATTATTATTCTTTGCATATAGTAAAGACATGGTATATACCTACTGGTATACTGGTAAAATAATAGACATCATTCATTTATTTACACATTTATTCAGTTGATTTATGCACAAATATATTAGATGCTTATCCAATATTACATGTACCTCTGAAATACAAATCATATATTATAGTAAACAGTAGGAAATAAATTTCTTCACTATCACATGTATCATTAAAAAGAGTATACTATAACATGGTTCACTGGAAGTTTGAATATTTTCAAGCTCTTATGTATTGATTATAATGCCCAGACATGATTTAAGGAGTTTCAATGAATTGAATAATTAATCAACACTGACAACATATCTATGTTAAATTCTTCAGAGCTGATCAACAGTATCACTGGAGCTCTTCAAGGTAGATCAGCTCTTCACCTGATTTCGGGGGCATGGGTGATGGTGATGCAGAGGGTATAGTTGCATGGGTGAGAAGTCAGGCTTGGTCACATTAGCAAAATTTCTTCCAACCTATCCAATATATCTTAACACTGAATTTAAAAAAATCTTCATGGAATTACTTTTTTTTTTTCCTTAGGGATCCTAGGTGGCTCAGTCAGTTAAGTGTGTGACTCTTTATCTCAGCTTAGGTCATGATCTCACAGTCGGTGAATTCAAGTCCCACACTGGGCTCCATGCTGACAGCGTGGAGTCTGCTTGGGATTCTCTTTCTCTCCCTCTCTCTCTCTGCCCCTCCCTCACTCACTCGTGTGTGTGTGTGTGTGTGTGTGTGTGTGCGCGCGCGCGTGTGGGCACGCGTGTGTACGCTCTCTCTTAAAAATAAATAAAATAAACATTAAAATTTTGGTCTTAAAATATTTCCATGAAATACACAGTGAAATTACATTTAATAGTGTTTCTTTTAGCAAAACACAAACTTGAATTACTAAAGTCAGAATTGTGCATACATTTTAGCTTTTTACTTATTTTCCCTTTGTTGGTTATATTTAATATTTTTCATGGATTTTGAATTTTATTATACCTAATTATTTAATAATGCTGTGGCAGTGGTTCTCAATCTGGGATAATTTTGTTCCCCAGTGGACATTTGGCAATATCTAGAGACATTTTTCGTTGTCATTACATCAGGGATGGGGTGGGGGAAGATGCTGGCATTTTATGGGTAGAGGCCAGGGATACTGTTAAATATCCTATGATGATCCCCAAACAAAAAATTATCCAGCCCAAAATGTCAATTTTCCAAAGTTGGAAAACTCTGTACTAGAAAGTTCTACTGACTTGACCTTTAGTGTAACTCTCCAAATTTTGGAAGTGAAAACTGATTTCAGGAAGCCTCAAAGGCTATGTAGTTTAAGGTACAAGACAGGAACATCAAACGGTGAGCACTGAGAAAGATGGATCTGGCAAAAGGGTTCTCAGGGACTTCTATCCTGAGAATTTTAAAATTCTAAGTCCTATGCAGATTCTTTCCTAAAAAGACATATAATATTAATGTTGAAAGAAATGTAACTAATGTGACCAAGCCTGACTTCCCACCCATGCAACTATACCCTCTGCATCACCATCACCCATGCCCCCCAAATCAGGTGATCTTCCACCTTGAAGAGCTCCAGTGATACTGTTGATCAGCTCTGAAGAATTTAAATGTTTGTTAAGCCTCAACTCTCTTCCTGTTATTTTTGCCCTTTGATTCCGGAGTAAGCATGAACAAGTTTATTCCCTATGCTGTAGACATTCCAATATTTAAAAATAGCTATCATGCCAACATTACTTATCTCCACCAGTCTCTACCCACATTTTCTACATTCATAGACCTTCAGGGTATGCTACTATTCCTCTATGCAGCACCACTACACTACATGCCTCAGAACCGCACATTACATAGGTGTATATAATGGGTGCTTCACAACCATCTTAGTCAGAATCTGCCTAAGTATAGCATTCACTCTTTCAGTACCGTATTCCAATTGTAATCCAAGTAATATAGGACCCACCTGAGCTAGCAATTACTGCTCTGGTGATATTATGCTGCTGTTCAGGTAGCCGAAAATTAAAAAGTTACTTTTTAAACTGGATGACATGAAACTGGAACCTGAAGCCATTTTCTCCAATTTTTCATGCTCTAGTGATGGCTAATAAAGACAGAGTCTTTCTTTCCTTTTGATTCAGGGTTGTTGTTTGTTTTTTTTTTTTTTTATTTAGGTTACTTTTTTATCCATTCCAAATGTTTATTTTTTTTATTTGAGTATAGTTGAAACATAATATTACATTAGTTTCAGGTGTACAACATAGTGATTTGTGATTCAACAAGTTTAAACATTATGTTATGCTCACCACTAAGTGTAACTACCATCTGTCCCATTACATTGCTGTTACAGTATCATTAACTATATTCCTTATGTTGTCCCTTATTCATTCCATAATTGGAAGCCTGTATGTATCTCCTACTTCCTTTCATTCATTTTTCCCTATCCTACCACCTCCCTTCCCTCTGGCAACCATCAGTTTATTTTCTGTATTTAGAGGGCTGATTCTGCTTTTTATTTGTTTATTCATTGGTTTTGTTTTTAGATTCCACAAATGAGTGAAATCCTATGGTATTCATCTTTCTCAGTGGGACTTATTTGAATTAGCATAATACCCCTGGGTTAATATCAAAGACTCCAAATCTTTGAATATCACAAGATCTGGATTCTTAGAGATTCCATTTGCAGCTCACAGGCTATTTGAATGTGGGAGGCTACTCAAGCTCTCTGGGTTTCAGTTTCCCCAAGTATAAATTGGGAGTAACTTTACAAACCTTATAAAATGGTAATAAGGATTAAGTGAGTGAAAACTTGTTAAAACACATAGAATGGCTTGACCTATAGTAAGCGCTGAATAAGTATGTGCTAAAACAAACAAAATAAATGAGATTTCCAATGAAATCATGATGACCAGAATCCCAGATAAAACCAGTGCTTCCCAGACTCCAACAAAACGCATATTTCATCTCTATAAGTAGAGAATCGAACTGAATTTTGACAGAGAATGTATGTTGAGTTCATGATATAATGCTCTAACTCTTCATGATTAATATCTTTCTCCTGACTGACAGCCACAGGAACCCCTATCAGCCATGAAAGCAGCATGAATCATCCAAAGCTTTAAGAAAATGGAAATGTGTGTGTTTTTAAAAGGTGGTATAATTTTGTTACAGGGGTGCATTAAGAATGGATTGCTCGTGAGGATGTTCACTGTCGAAATAGTACACCTACCATGTAACACGGACCTAGATACTTTTTCTAACCCCTTATTCAACAAATATTTTCAGACATATTTGTTGATAGATTTTTCTACATTAGCACTTTCTCACTTAATTCAGTGGGATCATAGAATGCACTGAAGGAAACTGATTATATAAACTGTGTAACATTATTAGGGTATTGATGGCTCCCCAGTGTCTGTATAACATGTGTGCATGAAACCATTCCTTACTCTGCAAATCAGAACATACCTGCCGTGGTCCATCAAGCCTCAGAAAAGAATGATGCTTAGCATCAGGGCAAGGAATGGATGTTCCCCATCATAAGCTGAAATGCAATATTTAGGCTTTCCCTAAATAAAACAGACTCTACCTGTTTTCTCCCGGTTTGAAGCCTAGTCCACATCCCCACTTATACATTCTGTTGTTAGATTTACTTGTCCCTGCTGATATATTTGATGACTTCTGTCATTCTGCCTCTTTTACATATGTGACAAACTTGATACCAAGCCTAGCAAAAATGAATAACATAGAGGGATCTGATGGCTCTTCATTTTGAAAGCGGATGTCTGCACATGGATGCAGGTCCTACCCATACCACACCTGCCCCCCATTTTAGTAGCTGTGGACATTTTTGAGTCTTGATATAATTTGATGGAATTCAAACTCTTACTGGCTGGAAGAATCTTAAAGAGATTTTATTGGACACATGGGCATCCAAATTATTCACTCAGATTTATAAGCAGGAATATTAGAATTTCTCCACTTCTCCAAAATTCCTTCTTTTTTTATCACCATGGCAGTGAGAGTAATCAAAGGGGAAATAGCATAGTTCTCTGATGTTATCTTGTCCAGGGGCCTTGATTCACTTTGTGATTTGCCAAGAGGTTGTTTTTTTTTTTTTTCCCCACTATGAGTAAGTTATGCTTTATGCTTTGAGGAAGAAAATTTCTTTAATTTTTTTATCATTAGCATCAGTTCCCTGAGAGAATCCGAGAAAGAATTTTGGAAATAACAGTGCTATTCTGAAGCACTAAATTCATTAACTGAATCAAATAAAAGTCATGACACAAATTCTATGCAAATTTATATCTACTTAGTATCATTCCAAAGTGAGGAATCTTGGTACATAGGGAGAAGGTTATAGATTTGAAAACATTTATGTTATATAATTTAGCAAATTATTGTTATAAATATCTGTCCTCTGTAGTCTTTTTAGTATAGTCCTCAATAGATGTGAGTCAGTTCCTAATTAGGAAAATTAAGACAAAATTGGGATCTAGTCAACGAACCCCTGGAGACTAGAACTGAGTGGAAGATTAGGAATAAATTTCAGGAAAGGATATAAACAAATGTGGAAATTCAGACAGGCCGAGTGGAAGAAGAAAGTTTGTGGAAGCATGAGAAAGTTTAGGTCACAAGCACAGGTTGAGTTGAACCAGGAACTAAATGTCACAGGAATGAAGGCAGGTTTAAAATCAGGGGCTCAGAAAAGAGACTAGATTATATGAAGTTGTAAACAGGTAGAGAGAGAGAGAGAGAGAGAGAGAGAGAGAGACTGAGAGAGAAAACGATATGCTAAATTAACTTAAATTTAATTAAATTAAGTTAAATTAAATTCTATTACATGAAATTAAAAAAAGCAGCTACCAGACCTAGACAGAATTCTCCCAGATTCCTATAGCTGCTATATATTTCTACCACATCATTTGAGGCACTATTGATATCCTCCCTATCCGTATCCCCTCACTGCTATACATGTACATGCATGCACATGATATAAACATACACACAAACCTTACTAGAGACACAAAGTAGTCCTTGATACCAATCTGTGCCCTTTCTGTCCTTCCTACTAGAATGCAAGCTTTTTGAAGGTAGGGGTTTTGTCTGTTTTGCACACTGTGAAATCTTCAGTGCCTAGGGCAATGTCTTGCATGCAGCTGAATAACTGAGCTTATTTCTTACCTGTAAATTGTCATGTCTTTGATAGACTTCTACCAACTATAAACAGCATTATATGAGCAACCTTCAAGAAGTCACCTTTTCATAAGCTGCCACAATCTTGGGGTAGCCAATGGACAACAGTCACTTATAAGTAGCTTATTCATCTGCCACCATGCCTAATAGTACTGTTGACCTCAACCATCACCAAAAATTCATTTCTTCCTGGTCATGATTCTCACCCAGTTTTTTTTAATGCTGCCTTCATACGCCTTCTAATTCCATACTTCTGCTCCACGAAATTCAAGTTATGTATTCAGCAAAATTAAAATGCCCTTGCTTTCAATTATTTTCTGTTAAGGACACCACTTTTCTTGCAGGTTTCTCAAAGATGGGCTATTTTACCAGGTCTCTCAAGGCCAGGAGGTGGGGTTAGTGGTATTCTTGCTAAATGTTCCCCTAAGACTGTTAGTCCCACCTTCTGCCAAAATTTTCTTGGTGGTATCCTGCTTCAATGAAGGGCCTGCTCAAATACCCTGGTTTTTGGAACTCGAAGTTTTTATGAGCCTTACCCTACTTGAAAATATATCTCCTGGTTTGGGATCAATCTTCAGACTTATATTCTACTAGGGCATCCTTTAAATGTTTAATTGCAAGCCTTGTTCCAACTTGACATCAGTTCGCACATAACTCTGTGATGTTGCTTGCGCTCTTATGCTTTTGCTTTTCACATTCTGACCTTTTCCCAGTAAGAGAGCCTCAGTTCTGACAATTAATTACTGTGACTGGTAGCCTTGGTTAATTGTTGCAATTGCTTTTTCCATAGTAATAACCCAATCATTTGCCATGGTCAGCATGTGTAATGATTGTTTCATTTAGAAGTGATTTCCTAGTTTGGATAAAAGAGATGACAATTATATTTACTGAAATACATTTCTCATGTGCTATCCAAGCCAATTAAACCACCCAAAGTCTTGTTGCTTTTATTAAAGCAGTTATAATCCATTTATTCGAGATGGTTTAAATGGGCACTGTGAGTCAAAGAATGATGATTTAACCTAAAAATTTCAAAGTAATTTCAATACAAAACAAGGCATTCATTAATCCAACATTATCAGACCTTAGAAAGTGTTGAAGTTGGGTTAAATCAATGTTAACTTTTTAAGGTATGTAAGATTTTTTTGCCATTTGGTTTAAATATATCCATAAAACACAATAGTCTTTGAGTTTGACTCAATACTTGAAAAAAGTAGAAATAATTATTGTATTTTGAATGTTAGAGCATAGACTATCTTACCAAAAATAATACATGATACAGGTATCCTCTCTCCATTTCTTTCCTGCAACCAAATTTCATCTATTATGTGTTGCAAAGTGTCTCTTATTTCCTTTCTTATTTTTTTTAACATTTAAACTTCTTTTTTTTTTATTTTGAGATACATGTAGATTCTCATACTGCTGTAAGAAAAATTACCCACCCCCAAAATCCCATGTACACTTAACCCAGTTTACACACTGGTAACAACTTGCAAAACACAATATCACAACCAGAATATGGACTTTGATACAATCAATATGCCATCACCTTATGGATTACTTTGTACCCACACAGGTTTTGCTCTGTTTTCTCTCCCATCATACTTACTTACATCCTAAAAACTAATAATTAACTTTGCATTCCGTAATTTTTCATTTCAAAAATGTTGCATGAATGGAATCATGTAATATGTAATATTTAGATATTGATATTTTTAAAACTCAGCATAATTATTTAGAGATTCATCCAAATTGTTGTGTGCATCAATACTTTGCTGTTTTTTTTTTTTTTAACATTTATTTACTTTTGAGAGAGAGAGACAGAGAGACAGAGTGCGAGCAGGGGCAGAGAGACGGAGACACAGAATCCGAAGCAAGCTCCAGGCTCTGAGCTGTCAGCACAGAACGCAACGCTAGGCTCGAACTCACAGACCGCAATATCATGACCTGAACTGAAGTCAAACGCTTAACTGACTGAGCCACCCAGGCACCCCAATACTTTGCTCTTCTTTATTGTTGATTAGTACTCCATGATTTGGATGTTTCAGTTTGTCTGATTGTTCTCCAACTAAGGACATGTGGATTGTTTCCATTTTGGGACTAATATAAATAAAATTGCCCTCAACATTCATTTATAGGTTTTTTGGGTTAATATAAAATTTTTGTTTCTCCATTGTATGTTTAGTTTTTTAAGAAGCTGTCAATTTTTTTTTCCAGATCAGCTGTACCATTTTTACACATTCCACCAATTTCACCACATCCTCATCAGCCTTTAGTGTTGTCACTACTTTTTACTATAGTCATTCTGATAGGTGTGTACTGGGACCCCACTATTATTTTAATTTGTATTTCCCTAATGGTTAAGGATAGGACATGTGCTTGTTTACATGTGCTTATTTTGCCATCTATACATCTTCTTCAGTGAAATGTCTTTTCAGATTTTTGTCTATTTTCTAATTAGGTTGTCTTTTAAATGTTTGTTTTTATTGTTGAGTTTTAGCAGTTCTGTATATATTCTAGAAACTAGACCTTTGTTAGATATATGTTTTGTAAATATTTTCTTCCAGTCTGTAGCTTGTCTTTATATCCTCTTAATGGGGTCTTTCACAGAGCAAAAGTAATTTGATGAAGACCCACTTACCAAATTTTCTTTATATGGATTTTGCCCATGGTGTCAAGGCCTCTTTTCTTAGACATAAATTCTGAAGATTTTTATGCTGTTTCTTGTTAAAAGCTTTATAATTTCATATTCTACATTTAAATCTGTTATCCAATTGAGTGCATTTTTCTATAAAATGTGAGGTATAAATTGAGATCCTTTCCCCCCAGCACAAACCAATTGCTCCAATACCATTGTTCAAAAGTCCATCCATCTTCCAATGATTGCATCTGTGCCTTTGTCAAAAATTAGCAGGCCATACTTTTATGGGGTGATTTCAGGGCTCCCTAGTCTGTTTAATTCATCTATGTATATATCCCTTTGCCAATACCACGCGTCTTGTTTACTGCAAATATATAAGAAGACTTGAAATTAGTTAGGCTTTTTATTCCACTTTATTTTCTTAAATTGTTTTAGCTATTTGAATTCCCTTGTTTTCCTATACAGAAAACTTGTTTGGATTTTTACAGAAACTATGTTAAACTTATCAATTAAAGGAGGATTGACATCTTTACAATGTTAAGTCTTCCAACCCATGAACATGATATGTATTCCCATTTGTTTACATATTATTTGATTTATTTCAGTATGTTATAATTCTCAGTATGCAAGAATGTACACATATTTTGCTGGGATTATTCTTGAGTATTTCATTTAGTTTTGAGTGACTTTAATGGTATCTTTAATTTCAGTGCTGATGTGTTCTTATCTAGTATATACAAATTCAGTTGATTTTTTTTTTTTTCTGTCTATCTTGTGTTCTGTATGTCTGTTGTGTCAGGTCTCAGACCACTGGTAACAATGCTATGGGCTAGAAATGCCTGAGGCATTCACTGGGCCCATATCATTTGTGGTAAACTCCTATAGACATTTCTCTAACAGAAGCCAACGTTGAGGCTGAACCAGCCTTTGTGGTTCTTTTATTATTGCAATATGCACCTTAGCAAAAAACTTTTAAGGACTTTTAAAGGACACTTCAGTGAACAAGATTTATTACTCATAATCCTGGAGGATATATGGAATCTCTGTGGATATATGGACCTCACTGTGAGGTCATGGATAGAGGAGGAGAGAGCATGTATCTGAGGCTCTGCTTTTAATAGGGTGAAGGGTGAAGTGCCTAGGGTTTAATGAGTTTACTCTTTATTGGCAAATTTAAAGCATAAGAGTGGAAGTTAGAGCACAGGAAGGGAAAAGTAGGGTCACTCAAGTTGTCAGTTATCTAAGTTACCCAGGGCTTTCTTAAAAGGGGAACTTCAGGGTGGGGGCAGCCTATTTTTTTACTTAATTGTTTTGCTAGTAGCTGTGTCTTACAGCTAGCAATATGTTTATTTGAGAAGGATGTCTTTGAAATGGGTGGCTTTGTAATCAAAAGCTTAATATCAAGCACTTACATTATAGTAAAAAGCTTAATATCAGGAACTTACACTATAATGTCATGATTTTAGTGAATACACTTATTAGTTCTAGGTGTCTTTCATAGAATTCTTCCAATCTACAAAATCTATGCCTACATAGACAAACATGTCATCTGAAAATAGAAACAGTTAATTGCTTTTTAGCCTTTGGCTAGGATTAAGTATAAAAGTAAAGACTTTTTTTTTTTCTATTCAATCTTTGTATGGTTTTATTTCTTCCTTTTAAAAAAAACTCTGATGACACTGGCTGGTATTTCAAAAAAAAATGTTAAGTGAGAGTGTATATTGTTGCCTTGTTTTCAATCTTAGGAAAGGCAAATTATCCATTTTTTTTTCTTTTGTTGCTTGAACTTTTGGTGTCATATCTTAAAAACCATTACCTTAATCTACAGTTGCAAAGATTTACCCCAATGTTTCTTCTAAGAGTTTTATGGTTTTAGTGTTTACATTTGGGTCTTTAATCCATTTTGAGTTCATTTTTTGTATGTGGTATGAGATAGGGGTCAAACTTTTTTCCTTTTAATATGGATATCCATTTGACATTCCATCATGATTTTTTGAAAGGACTCTTCTTCAATTGTGTTGTCTTGATATCTTTGTTGAAAATCAATTGACTGTAACTGTAAGGTTTTATTTTCGGTTTCTCAATACTATTCCATAGAGCTTTATGCCAGCACATACTCTTGATTACTGTAGATTTGCAGTAAGCTTTGAAATCAAGAAATGTGAAACCTCTAATTTCTCTCTTTATCAAGATTGTATTGACTACTCTGAGCTCCTTGCATTTCCATACAAATTTTAGGAAAGCCTATCAATTTCTAAAAACAAAAACAAAAACAACAATAACAAAAAAACCCCAAAACACCTGGAATTCTGATAGGATATGATAGGATTGGCAACGAAAGTATAGATCAATTTGAAGAGTTTTTCAACCTGAACCACATTAAGTCTTCCAATTCATAGACTTAGGATGTTTTACAATTTATTTAGATACTCTTTAATTGCTTTCAGTGTTATTCCGTGGTTTTAAACCTGCAAGTCTTGTACTCCTTTTATCAAATTTATTCCTAACTCTATTATTCTTTTGATGGTTTGTAAATGGAGTTGTTTTCTTAGTTTCTTTTTCTTTCTTTCTTTCTTTCTTTCTTTCTTTCTTTCTTTCTTTCTTTCTTTCTTTTTTTTTCTCAAGAGAGAGCACAAGTAGGGAGAGGGGCAGAGGGAGAGAGAGAGAATCATAAGCAGTCTCCATGCTCAGCATGGAGCCCAACACAGGGCTTTGGTCCCACAACCCTGGGGTTATGACCTGGGCTGAAATCAAGAGTTGGATACTCAAATGACTGAGCCACCCAGGTGCCCCTCTTAGTTTCATTTTCTAATTGTTCATTGCTAGTATGTAAAACTAAAACTGACTTTTTTATATTGATCTTGGATTTGCAAACTTTCTGAATTAATTAGTTCTAATAGTTCTTTTATGGATTCTTTAGGATTTTCCACATGTCATGTGTAGATTAAAAAATATATATATTTCTTCCCTTCCAATCTGGATACCTTTTTTTTCCCCTTGACTAATTGCTTAGCAAGAACTCCCAGTGCAATGTTGAATAGAAGTAGTGAAAGTATACATATTTGTTTTGTTCCTTATCTAAGGGAGAAAGCATTCAGTCTTTACTATTAAGTATGATGTTAGCTGTGGCTTTTCCATAGGTATATACAATAGGATGAGAACATTTTCTTCTACTTCCAGTTTATTGACTGTTTTTATCATGGAAGGGTAATGGATTCCATCAAATGAGTTTTTTCTAAATCTACTCAATGATTGCCTGTTTTTGTCCTTTATTCTGTTAATATGCTGTATCGAATTGATTTAGTTTCATATATTGAACCAACTTTACATTCCTGTGATAAATCCAACCAGGTCATGTATATAATCTGAGTCTTTCTATTTTTTTTCATTCTTTTTCTTTCTGTTTCTCAGGGCAGATAGCCTCAATTGACTTCTCTTCTAGTGCACTGTATGCTTATTTTTTTAGTTCACATCCATTGTTTAGCCCCTCTGGTGATTTTTACATTTCAACTCCTGAATTCCCATTTGGCTCTTTTTAAAATAACTTTTTTCTCACTGGTATGTGGTGGTACTTTGCTCTCATACTTTTATTTAATTGTATAGACATGTTTCCCTTCACAGTTTCAACATAGTTATAATGGTTTATTTAAAGTCCATTTTGAGTAAGTCCCAACATCTGGCCTACTTCAGGCACAAATTCTATTGACTTTTTTTGTGTGTGTATAAGCTGTAGTAATTTTTTATTTCTTTGCATGCTTCATAATTTTGTGTTGGAAACTAGATATTCAAATAATAATATGGCTACACTGGACCTCAGAATCCTTCTTCTCCAAACCAGGATTTGTTGTTGCTGCTGAGTATTGTTCTTGTTGCTGTTTATTCGTGTAGCAACTTTCTCAATTAATTTTGTAAAGTCTGTATTCTTTTAGATATGTGGGCATTGAAGTTTTGCTTGATTACTTTAGTTGTCAGCTAATGCTTGGATAGATAGATTTCCCTAAATATCTTGAATCAATGTGTCTCCTAGCCCTTGTGTACTGAGGTAGACTTTCAACACTCCAGTTTTGCTTTTCGCTTGCACCAAGCCTCAAGGTCAGTCAGACATGAGAGATTAGGGCCTTCTCAGGTCTTTCCTTGGCATGTTCATAGCTCTGATCATATGTAGAATGTTCTAGGTTCTCAAGAATATTTCAGAGCTTTTCAAATCTCTTAATGGAAATATCTTAACCAAGTATTTATTTTTAAGGTTTTTTTGTCAGTTTCTTGTAACTCCAGCTGGAATCTTCATTGAAGGCAGCTGTAAAATTAAATGACTATCACTGATCATTTTTTATAAATGCCGTAGGGTTTTGCAATGTGTACAAAGCAGTCTCTGAATCAGCTCAAATAGAGAAAAACTTTGAGAGTGGAGCCGGAGCCTTTTATGGAGCTTCCAAACAGATCAAATAGTGACAGTTTTCTGAGTATGAGACTTCAGAGGATCACCAAACTCATTCTGCTCTTTACAGTGGTTGCTAGGCTGCTGATTTTCACAACTACTGTATTCTCAAGATTACTGGCCTTCAAGGCTGTCATGGAGTTGGGAAAAGGGGAATGGGAATAGGGCAAGGTAAAATACCATAAAATTTGCTATTCTTACGAAGATACAACCAGTTTTTCTTCTTTTTCTTTTTTTTTAATAGTTAAAAACTCAATATTTTTTGGTTGAAGGAGAGTAGGAGATACAGGCTTCCAGTTATGGAATGAATAAGACATGGCAATAAAAGGTACAGCATAAGGAATACAGTCAATGCTCTTGTAATAGTGCTGTATGGGGACAGATAGTAGCTGCACTTATGATGGGCACGGCATAATGTATAAACTTGTCAAATCACTATTACAACCAGTTTTTCTTGAAAAAAAAATGTTCCTTAGATTATTGTAAGCCTTGGGTTAATTTCCATAATTCTTAATTTTGGAACTGAGTTCTAAAAAGTTGATTGTGACAATTTTTGACAGTGTTATTATTGCTTTCAAGGAGGAGTAAACTTTCAGAGTTTCTTATTCTGCTATTTTAGATATGTTCTATATCCCGATTACTTTTAAGAATAGCTTCAAACATGCTGTAAAAATTGTCTTAATGAAATCCACCTTGATTAAGTCAATGGACTGTTGTTGTTTGCCTATAGAATAAAATAAAATGCTCTATCTAGTTCAGTGTTCAAACTTCTCAAAATTCTGACCTAACCAATCTTAAAAACTTAATTTTAAATGTATTTTTTATATATCTCATCCTCTTAGGCAATCCACTGATAATTCACTTACTTCAATTTGCTTTTAAATAAATTTCTTTGCAAGATAAAGGTACATATATTTGGGATGCCCTTTGTATCTTCCAACTCTGCATGGCCAAGCAAAAATACCACCAACTCTTATGAAGATTTTGCTTAGTAACCTAACCATAAATACTCTTTTATAAACTCCTAAAGTAGTTGTTTTCTCTAGCAAATACAGTAATTTCTATTATGCTTTCATATCTTACTTTATAGCAACTTTTCTTTACACTTCTGTTTTTTTCATTAGATAAAATCTTAGAACATAGGATAATATTACATGTAGCCTTGGAAATATGTCAGGCATTTAATAAATGCTTCCTGACTGATTGAATGTATATATTAATAAGTGAATAAAATATGCATAAATGAATACTTTTATCTCTTCTAGAGAAAGAATTATTTCTAATTTTTCTTTTTCCCATGTATATAATTGGAATGTGTATAATTGGAATGTATTCAATTACTAATCTGAACAAGACACTATTTTAATACAATACACTATTTTAATACAATACACTTTTATTTTTTTTTAATTTTTTTTTCAACGTTTTTATTTATTTTTGGGACAGAGAGAGACAGAGCATGAACGGGGGAGGGGCAGAGAGAGAGGGAGACACAGAATCGGAAGCAGGCTCCAGGCTCTGAGCCATCAGCCCAGAGCCTGACGCGGGGCTCGAACTCACGGACCGCGAGATCGTGACCCGGCTGAAGTCGGACGCTTAACCGACTGCGCCACCCAGGCGCCCCTACAATACACTATTTTAATACAAGACACTAACTTAATGTTTAAGTTGAAGTTACACTTACCGTAATTTCCACATATTTTAACATTTTAAATATTTCCAGAGATGATTGGACATAGACATAGATAATTAAGTAATTTTTAACCAAATTATTTTCTAATGTCAAATATTTATGTTTGGGCTACAATATCTAGGGTGCTAAAAACCTTCTTCTTGCATGTGTGTACCTAAATCATATTGACTATAATCAGTGTTATGGATTCCTAACAAAGAACATTCATATTATGTGGCCTGCAATACTATAGTCATTTATTTGTTGATTGCACATATGCATAAAAGAGGCAAAGACAACTATGTTGGTGGAATTTTTGATATATGAAGCACCAGAAGAATGAGAATCAAGAAACATCAAATGTCAATCCATGACCAGTTATCATCAAAAAGGATTTAGATTCTGCTAAAAAAAAAACACCATAGTCCCTCTATTACTAGAATAAAATCCCTCTTGGGAAAACTTTCTATTCTTTATTTTTCAAGTACTGTTAAATGATTTACTTTGAATAATGGAAAGGATATAGTCTAAAGTTTACTCAAATTTTTATTGCAAAGTATAAACAAATAATATCTTGATTGGATTAGTGATAAAACATAAATAAAATAAAGTAAATAATGTTTAGAGATTACTGATAATATAAGCTTGGAATTTGTTGCAATATACTTGTAACTAGAGTTGAACTAAAGCAATATAGCTCCTTTTTTTGTCAGATAATCTCTCTTCTCAAAGTTTCCCTTTCACTAACAATCTGTAATATGGTTACAGTGCAGCTTTTCTATATTTATCCTAATGATTGGCATTTTCTGAAAATCATTTTATGAAAAGAAGTCCCACACTCGTATTTATTTTGATACCCAACCTTTACCATGGGACACGAATGCCCTAAGTTCTCATTTTTCTGCCATTTGAAGATTTTAGAAATGAATGTATGCTCCCAAGAGGGGTACTGAGGATTTGCTTTTGCAGTTACTAAGCCTGTATTTCTTCCTTCCAATTTTGTCACAAAAATAGTTGTTTTTTAAGAGAGACAGAGAATTAAAAATATTGCTCAAGGAAGAGAAGATCCAATTCCAAGATGTATCCAAAGAAAGATGGCAGCTTCCAGTCAAAATTGATGAGCCACAGCAGAAAGATAATAAAACATCCTCTATCTTTAACATAACATTATGAGTATGCTGCCTAAGGAAGTAATTTATGCTCAAATTCCTACCAATAAAGGGTTATTGAAAATATATTTGTTAAAGGATATATACAGTAATAATAAAAACGAGAATCTCGTCTGAGCACGTGGGCCTCACAAGGTCCTAGGAATGCTACACAGTTGGCTCATAAAAACAGGAATGGAGTTTGGGAAGTGACCTGGGTATTGAGTTTACAGCTCATCATTGGGTCCGCAGCTCTCTCTTTTTGTGTTTGACTATTATGTTGACTTTGGTAAATCTTGCTTCTTCTATTGCTCTCGTCTCTGACAAACACCTTCTCTTGATTCCCCTTTGCTTTGCTTCATTGCTTCAATTTACTCACTGTCTCTGCTTCCTCTCAGTTGCTGCTAATTACTCTTCCTCATATCATCTGCTTAATGGCCTTTTCCCCTGTGTGTATTTTGGCTTCTGCCCCTTGCCACCAGCCAGTCACTCTGTATGTCCTCAATTCAGATTGATTCAATTCTGAATCAAAATGCAGGTTTAGGATCAAGGGCACAAGAGGCTTGAAATTTGAACTGCATGAGGGGAAACCTCATGCTTTAAGACCAAAGGGAAAAAGGTGAGATGGATACTTCTGTTAGGTTGGGGACAATAAGTTGAGAGCGATCATGTTTAATGATTTTTGTGTCCTTAACTGAGTAAGAGCCCTGACTGCTAAGAGCAAGGCGCAGGGTTTGGATAAGGAGCTTATAGAGCTGTGGAGGCTTGGACTACTTTTAGAGGGGGATGGGAGAGGAACTGGCCAGGAACAGGTGGAAGCACGAATAGGTCGAGTTGAGAGCTGAGGTCTGACATCAGGTGCAGCCAATCTGCCAGTCCATTTGGATAATGTGATTTCTTTCTGATTGTGGGATTTCAGCACTACCAGTGCCGCCCCACCCCCCCTTCAACTCCTTGGGTAGGAATGAAGAAGGCAGATGAAAGGATGCTTGGGACATCAACCACTTGCATTGAGAGAGAAGAAATGTTAGAAAGAGGCTGGGAAGATGGAGAGGTCAGGGACTGAAAGTCTTAAAGAAGTGGATGCCAGTGCAAAAAGATGGGTTATTTGGTTTAAAAAGTAGGACACTGGAATGAGGTGAGCAGATTTCAGAGGTGAGGCCATGATATGGTAGATTAAATCTGACCACAAGTTCTTTGCAGCTATTCTTTCCACTCTGCATTTGAGCTGGCCTTTGACTCACTGTTATCAATAGAATACAGATGAAGTCATGCTGGGCAAGTTCTGGAGTCTGGGCCTCAAAAGGCCTTATGGCTCCTGCCTTTCCCTGCTCTTGGGACACTGCCCTGGGACTGCCATAGCATTAAAAAAGCCCAAGATGAAAGACTATGGAAAAGAGCCCCAACCATTCTAGCTGCTCTCAGCTGGGCACATCCTCCACCTGTTGCCCGCCAAATGCAGCCCACAGGAGTGAGTCCAGTGGACACCAGCAGAAGGACTGTCCAATCAGCCCACAGACTGATAAAAAATAATAAATAGTTGTAAAATATGGTGTATTTAAAAAAAATAAACAAACCTGGCATGTTTGAGGCCCAGCTGGTATTCCATAGCAAGGGAGGATACAGGGTGAGGAAGGTGATGATCATGATGAAGATTATTGTAAAACTTGGACTTTTGTTCTGTGATGCAAAGCCATCCAACTAATGTGTGCAGGGGAATGACATGATTTGACCTGAGTTTTAAAAGCATCGCTTTTATGAATAGCTACAATATGACATTACACGTAAATATGATATGACATTGCTCTGTTTATTAGTTCACTGAAGACTGGTTAGCATATGAATGCAAAAAAGTATGGATTTAGCCTTCACATTAATTGACTACTGTTGGCAGCTAAATTGGATAATTTGAGCCCGGATATAGACATTTTTGCTTCAGCTTTTGTAGATTAGATTTGCATTCTTATTAACTTAATTTTGCTTCTCCAAGCCTCTAAGTTACTTTTTCCAGTTATTGTCTGAGTTCACAGTTTCCCAAATTCTCCAAAATAGAGTCTGGGTCAAGTGAGAAACTATAAAAATGCAGATTTCTGTGTAACAGTAAATCTTTTTTTTATATTTCAGAAATGCATCCTATAAACATAACCAAATGAAATAATTTTTTACAAATCAGAAAACTTTCAGGAACTCTCTCGCAAAATCTTTTTCTCTAAATTCTGTCAAACTATAATAAAAAAAACCCTCACTAATACAATGTTTGGGATAATAAAGATAAATGAAGAAAAATGATTTCTAAAAGAACTAGAAAATGCTGTATCATTTTAATTTACATTTACAAACTTCTACAGTGACCTCTTCTTGAATATGGCAACATTATCTTAACAAATAGCTAAATTTCTACTAAAATCAGTACAACAACCTATCTCTAACTTTTTCAGCAGCAAGACATATGGCATAATTAATTTTTACATTCAATTATCTATGTCTAAAAATACAATGAAATGCTAACTTTAAATTTGGCCAATATGTCCTCAGGCATGATTTTTGCACAACCCCATTATAAGGCATTATCTTGAATTTCTTGCTTGAAACTCAAGTGTTATCAGGAAGAAGCTTAAAAAATTACAAGGATGACAGGAAAAGAGTCAATAAGAAATTATAAATCAAGATAACTTTGGAAGTGCAAAACTCAGAGTCTGGAAGGAAATAGATGCTCAAAAAATCACTTCAGCATGATTTTGAGTCATTTCTCCAGGATTCAGACAAACATCTGTAGCAGGGTAGTATATTAAAATATTATTTTTTGTGTTATGTATTTCTTCATCTTCATATTCTAAGATGTTTTATAATTCCTTGCCTTAGAGAGATTTTCTGTTAGCAAAGCAAAAGTTGCTTCAAACTTCTATTTTGCACAAATTTTTATTTTCAAGTTTTCACTAACTTTAACTTCTATGCTAAGAGGCCAGCAAGAAGACCAAGGGTGAGATTCATCCAGACTTATTAGTAAGTCTGTCTGGCCTTTACTGGGATCAGCACTTATGAGGTGATTTGACCTGGAGGACAGGCAGTACAGTACGTCAGGGGACCTACACATTGGTTTGAGTGTCCAAGGTCACCAAAGATTGGGGTACATCTAGTACTGCCCAGAGAAAGCATTGCACTGACCATTCTGGGCAGTTGAACCTCACTTGAGGTGTTTCCTTCATACCTTGCTGACTTTTACACAACTCTAGGGTAGCAGGAACCTCAATGTGGACTGAAATTGAATAGCCATCACTTTACATAAAATGTTAACTGCAAATTCCTATCAGGTAGGTGAACCGGCTTGGGCTGTCTTACCCCAAATCAACTCTGACAAACTTGGCAATTGGAGTGCAGGGTGCAATTCAGTAACTACCCGAAACAACTAGATAACACAGAAAAATTGGGGGATACTGATGGCTTTCTTGAACTACTTTATGTTCGGTGATGAGGTGTGAGGCATTGCAGCCTGGGGCAAATGGAGGCCACAGACAGCAGCCAGAGGAAAGGTTAGGAGAAGCTTACACTATATTTAAGGAGATCAGTCTGTAGAGTGAGTTGCACTATTTCCCACCTATATTGTTATTTATTTTTAACTATAATTTTTTAAATTTATTTTTGAGAAAGAGAGGTGGGGTGGGAGGGATAGAGAGAAAAGGAGACACAGAATCTGAAGCAGGCTCCAGGCTCTGAGCTGTCAGCACAGAGCCTGATGCAGGACTTGAACCCACAAGCTAGGAGATCATGACCTGAGCTGACGTTGGATGCTTAACTGAGTGAGACACCTAGGCGCCCCAGTTTTTAACTATTCTTACTCCTTTAGCTATCCTTAAAGCCATGGAAAAGTTTTGGAGGTTGGTGTGTTTGTTTTTAAAGCCCTTTCTTTTCTTTTATAACATCTTCATTTTGGTCTTATCTAAAAAGAATTTCCTCACTCCAAAGCAAGGAAGACTGTTCTCATATTTAATTCTAGCACTCTTATAGTGTTATTTCTACATTTAAATTTTGATCCATTTGGATTTTATTTGGGTGCATGGTAAGAAATACAGATCCAAATTTATCTGTTTTTCAGATATTTATCAAGTTGTCCCAGAACTATTTATTTTAATTATTATTTTTAACCATGTTAAAAACAGAGAATCAAAAATTGATGTTCTTAACCATTTTTAGGCATACAGTTCAGTGGCATTAAGTACAGGTTGTTGTGTCACCACTACCATCCATCTCCATCTCTTCATCTTGTGAGTTAAATATACCCATTAAATAATAATAATTCTAGGGGCGCCTGGGTGGCGTAGTCGGTTAAGCGTCCGACTTCAGCCAGGTCACGATCTCGCGGTCCGTGGGTTCGAGCCCCACGTCAGGCTCTGGGCTGACGGCTCAGAGCCTGGAGCCTGTTTCCGATTCTGTGTCTCCCTCTCTCTCTGCCCCTCCCCCGTTCATGCTCTGTGTCTCTCTGTCCCAAAAATAAATAAACGTTGAAAAAAAATAATAATAATAATTCTCCCTTCTTTCCTCTCTCAATCTCTGGTAACCACCATCCTACTTTCTGACATTTTACTTAGTATAATGTCCTCAGGTTCACTCATGTTGTAGCATGTGTCACAATTTCCTTCCTTTTTAAGGCTAAATAATATTCTATCATATGTATATACCACATTGTCTTTATCCGTGCATCTATTGATGGACTCTTGGATCATGTTCACATTTTTGTTTTGTGAATAATGCTGCTATGAACATAGATGTACAAGTATCTCTTCGAGTTCCTGCTTTTAATTATTTTGAGTAAATACCCATGGGTGGATTTGCTAGTCATATGGTAATTCTATTTTTAATTACAATTTTTAATATTTAAAATATATATGCAAACGAGTGTATATACATGTATAGATATATATGAAGCTTCAATATTTATCTAAAACACTGAAATAAACACTAACAGATATGCCTTTAAAATTAAAATGTAAATATGTAATATATATACACATATATACATACATATACATATACATATACATATACATATACATATACGTATACATATACAGTTACATATACAGTACGAGTAGCAAATTAAAAACACAGGAGGTTTTGCAACTAGGTGGAAATTGTACTTCTAACATTAGCCAACGCCTTAAAGAAAAAAAATAAAGTTCTAAAAATTTGAAAGTGGAGGTGAAACTATTATTATTTACATGGAATAGCAATACATTAGATATGTATACCTATATAATACAATAAGCACACAATATAATAGTTATGAATCTGGATAAAATGTAGTATCAATACCTTTATGTAGGTTTGTGTGTATAGGTATGTATGTTTGTGAGTATATATAAACATATATTTACATATATATAATTATGCTAATGTATACATATAAATTTCCATACTCATTTTAACAAAATATTTATTAGTACTTACTGTAAAATGCTTTTTAGATAGATATTGAAGCTTTGTTAAATGTGTTTTTACTCACTGTGGAGCAAGTTATAGGATTAGATTTCGATTTTGCTGCATTAAATATGGTAAAAGTCACACTAATAATATTCCAAGAGTGAAGCTCTTTGCATTTCTAAAAATTCCATATTATCAAAGTGTATAATTATTTAATATGATGTGGTATCCTATTTGCTAATATTTATTGTGAAATTTTTTATCAGTTGATCTATAGCTTATTTTAGACATTTTGGTATCGATTTTGTATTACTTTATGAAAACAATTGAAAGTATTTTTTTTACTTTTCTATGCTCTGGAAGAGATTAAATAACATTGATTCTGTTCTTTAAACATTTGGTAGAAGTGTCTTGTGGAAGGACAGGAACCCAAGGCTTTGGAAGGGAGGAGTTTAGCTCATTTGCAAGTTTCTCTGTCCCTTTGTGGAAATTATGCCTTGTAATCTGTTTCAATACATTGCAGACTGCTTTAATGAATTACATTTTCCTTGACTATTATCCATTTCATTCAAGGTATTTATTTGAACTGCCCCCTGCATCAACAGTTTCTTTTTCTGTTCTTGACAGTCTGTTTTTTTTTTAATTTATGCTTTATTTATTTGTCTATTTATTTTATTTATTTATTATTTTTTAAATATAATTTATTGTCGAATTGGCTAACATACAGTGTGTAAAGTGTGCTCTTGGTTTTTGGGGTAGATTCCTGTGGTTCATCACTTACATACAACACCCAGTGCTCATCCCAACAAGTGCCCTCCTCAATGCCCATCACCCATTTTCCCCTCTCTCCCAACACCCCCCCCCATCCACCCTCAGTTTGTTCTCTGTATTTAAGAGTCGCTTATGGTTTGCCTCCGGCCCTCTCTGTTTGTAACTATTTTTTCCCCTTCCTTCCCCCATTGACCTCTGCTAAGTTTCTCAAGATCCACATATGAGTGAAAACATATGATATGTCTTTCTCTGGCTGACTTATTTCACTTAGCATAATACTTTCCAGTTCCATCCATGTTGCTGCATATGGCATGGTTTCATTCTTTCTCATTGCCAAGTAGTATTCTGTTGTATGTATAAACTACATCTTCTTTATGCATTCATCAGTTAATGGGCATTTAGGCTCTTTCCATAATTTGGCTATTGTTGAAAGTGCTGCTATAAACATTGGGGTACATGTGCCCCTATGCATCAGCACTCCTGTATCCCTTGGATAAATTCCTAGTAGTCCTATTGCTGGGTTGTAGGGTAGATCTATTTTTAATTTTTTGAGGAACCTCCACACTTTTTTCCAGAGAGGCTGCACCAGTTTGCATTCCCACCACCAGGACAACATGGTTTCTGTTTCTCCACATCCTCGCCAGCATCTGTCATTTCCTGAGTTGTTAATTTTAGCCACTCTGACTGGTGTGAGGTGGTATCTCAGTGTGGTTTTGATTTGTATTTCCCTGATGATGAGTGATGTTGAGAGTCTTTTCATTTATCTGCTGGCCATCTGGATGTCTTTGGAAAAGTCACTATTCATGTCTTATGCCCATTTCTTCACTGAATTATTTGGTTCTTGGGTGTTGAGTTTGGTAAGTTCTTTATAGATTTTGGATACTAACGCATTATCCGATATGTCATTTGCAAGTATCTTTTCCCATTCTGTCAGTTGCCTTTTAGTTTTGTTGATTGTTTCCTTTGCAGTGCAGATGCTTTTTATCTTGATGAGGTCCCAATAGCTCATTTTTGCTTTTAATTCCCTTGCCTTTGGAGGTGTGTCAAATAAGAAATTGCTGTGGCTGAAGTCAAAAAGGTTGTTGCTGGTTTCTCCTCTAGTGTTTTGATGGTTTCCTGTCTCACTTAGGTCTTTTATCCATTTTGAGTTTATTTTTGTGTATGGTGTAACAAAGTGGTCTAAACTAGACCATTCTTCTGCATGTTGCTGCCCAGTTCTCCCAGCACCATTTGCTAAAGAGACTGTCTTTTTTTCCATTGGATACTCTTTCCTGCTTTGTCAAAGATTAGTGGGCCATATATTTGTGGGTCCAATTCTGGAGTCTCTATTCTATTCAATTGGTCTGTGTGCCTGTTTTTGTGCCAATACCATGCTGTCTTGATGATTACAACTTCATCAAGTTGTAGAGGCTGAAAGTCTGGGATTGTGATTGCCTTCTGCTTTGGTTTTCTTCTTCAATATTACTTTGGATATTCGGGGTCTTTTGTGGTTCCGTACAAATTTTAGGATTGTTTGTTCTAGCTTTGAGAAGAATGCCGGTGCAATTTTGTTTGGGATTGCATTGAATGTGTAGCTTGCTTCGGGTAGCATTGACATTTTAACAATATTTATTCTTCCAACCCAAAGTACAGAATGTTTTCCATTTCTTTCTGTCTTCTTCAATTTCCTTCATAAGTTTTCCATAGTTTTCAGCATACTGATCTTTTACATCTTTGGTTAGGTTTATTCCTAGGTATTTTATGGCTCTTGGTGCAGTTGTAAATGGGATCAGTTTCTTTATTTCTCTTTCTGTTGCTTTATTATTGGTGTATAAAAATGCAACCGATTTCTGTACATTGATTTTGCACCCTGTGACTTTGCAGAATTCATGTATTAATTCTAGAAGTCTTTTGGTGGAGTTTTCCATATAGAGTATCATGTCGTTTGTGAAAAGTGAAAGTTTTACTTCTTTGACAATTTTGATGCATTTTATTTCCTTTTGTTGTCTGCTGATGCTAGGACTTCAACACTATGTTAAACAACAGAGGTGAGAGTGGACATCCCTGTCATGTTCCTGATCTCAGGGGGAAATCTCTCAGTTTTTCCCCATTGAGGATGATATTAGCTGTGGGCTTTACATATAGGTCTTTTATGATGCTTAAGTATGTTCCTTCTATCCTGACTTTCTTGAGGGTTTTTACTAAGAAAGGATGGTTTATTTTGTCAAATGCTTTTTCTGCATCTATTGACAGGATCATATGGTTCTTATCCTTTCTTTTATTAATGTGATGTATCATGTTGATTGATTTGCAAATATTGAACCAGCCCTGCAGCCCAGGAATGAATCCTACTTAATCATGGTGAATAATTTTTTTTTTATTTGCTATTGAATTCCATTTGCTAGTATCTTGTTGAGAATCTTTGCATCCATGTTCATCAGGGATATTGGCCTGTAATTCTCCTTTTTTATGGGGTCTCTGTCTGTTTTGGGTACAGTTTCTTAAGATAAAGGTTTAAGATCTCTAACCAGGAAGATATTTTTCTCTCACTTGTAAAAATTTGATTTCTATTTTTATTGAATTGTCATCCAAGAATATTATGTTTATTATTTATTTTACTTATTTGGGATTCATTAAAGTTTGCTTGGTGGCCCTTATATTTAATCAATTTTTGTGTATTTTCCATGGGCAGGTGAAAAGAAAGTTTATTCTCTATCTTAAGGTAGAATGTTAAATATATATGCCTAGGATTTATCATATTGATTTAGTTCTGTATTCCTTACATTTCTTGTGATTGATATGTCTCAGAACATGAAAAATACAAACCTCCTCATATAATTGTTTCTGTATATTTCTTTTCATAGCTCTTTTAATTTCTGCTTTATAAAATTTTTGATATACTACTTGATACAAAGATACCTACAAATGTTACATCTTTATTATGATTTTATCTTTTGGCAAATACTGTGTGTTCCTTTGTCTAGTTTAAGGGTTTTTAACCCAAATTCTATTTTGTCTTATAGAGAAAGATGCATTGTATTTGCATGGTATTCAACTGACAAAACGTTTCTTTTAACATTTTGAAATCACTTTGTTTAGTGTGACACTTGTATGTAACAGAGTTGTTTTTGCTTTGTGATACAATATAATATAAAACTTTATAAATAGGTGAATTGAGCCTAATTATATTTATTGAAACCACATTTCCTTGATTTTATCTTTGCCATATTATGTCATTTGCACTCTTTCTATAATTTTAAGACTTTCACTGTGTTGTCTGTTTTTTTTTTTGTGCATATGTATGTATGAATAGACTTTTTTTGATTGGTGGCCATTATATCTTTATAGAATATCTTTAGTACTCTTTAAATTAGGTAATTCTTATTTATTCCCTACTATAAGCAAAAATAAAAGTGTTATCTCCTCTCCCTTTATCACCCAATTGTATTCAACAGTAGTATCATTCTTTACCTCTGTATTCTTTAAACTCCTACTACTGGATTTATCAACTTTAATTGATATTGTTTGATTCTCAGTAATTAAAGATTTGGAAAGTAATTATATTCTTTCATTTAACCTTTCTTTGTTTCCCATTTTTTGATAGTTGTATCACTTCCTCTTTGTCAGAACAGATGGCATGTACATTTCATTTATCACTCATTCCACCTTTACTTTTTCTTAGATTTCAGCTTAAATTATTCAGAGTTCTGTAGTTGTCCTTTTGCTGTAGTTTCCTGAAAATATGTTTGGCTAAATGTTGCTTTCAAATTTTCCCAGAAGATCATATTTGAATATAAATATAGTTTCCTGAGTTCTTCCTCCCTATCCCCAATTGGCTTTTTTCCTTGAAAGACATTAAATATAATACATATTAGGTGGTCTCAGTGGCATGGGGGAGAAGGAAGAGTAATGGAATAAGAATGTGAACAAGGGGACCTATAATATGACATAAACTATAGTTAAAATGCTAGCTACCACACTTGATGAACGCCTAAATTGAGACCTGAAATTTGTACCACTCCATATCCTCATTCTAGGCCATAAATCTTTACATGTCCGGTGATGAAGTAAAACTGGGTGTGTTAATTTAAAATTATTCTAATGTTTGACTTGTAATTATAGGCTGTTTATTTATTAGGCAACATACCATGCAGCAATGTGTGCCTAGCATGGTTCTGGATGCTGAGGTTTAGCAGGGAAAAAGCCACCAATCCTCACCCTTGTAGAGCTTACATTTTTACCAGTTAGGAGTATTTGTGCTTTGAAGCCTTTCTTTCCATAATCTTTGGACATTCTGTTCTTCTGAGTCTGAGATAGGTGCAGAATTTTAACAAAATTTACTTATATTTGTGAAGCATCTTTTAGTTGTAGAAAACATATACAAGTCATTTATTTCACTCATCAAGTGCTGTGTTTCAGAAGAACAATAGTGCCAGCTGTGTATGTAATAGAACATATCAATCAGTAAACAAAACTTTGTATTTTACAGGTAATGATTAAGGTCTAGTAGAATCATGTATGTTCATGCTAGCTTACCTAAATTGACCAAACACGTAGATAACTCTACTTACTTACACTCCTTGGGTATTTTATTTAGTAACACTTTTTTTCTTGCCTCCTAAAAGAAAAGAGGGACATGAATATCCATTTTAAAAAGAATTGGAGAATGGTGAGCCTTGCTCTACTGGAGACTGTTCAAATTCTACTTATATATCCTTCAAAAACACTTTAGGTATACCTATATTTTAGTTCTTGCCATATGATGCTGGAATTATCTATTTCTGGGGCTGAATTTCCAAATGAAATACAAGCTCATCCAGGAAGACAGATTCAATATCCCTTCATCATTATATGTGCTGTGCTCATACAGGGTCTGGCACATCATAGGCCCTTCGATATGTTTGCTGCCTTGAACTTCATCTTTCCTCGTGTGATAGGAGATGCAAGGATATTAGATTTGCCATGAAAATGCTTATATAAATAGTAGAATACTTCCCACCTAGGTCTGTCTCTGTTTTTCTCCAAGAACAGCAGAGTGCTTTGCTTATATGCCAGATGCGGGTGGCCAGACCTGCATGGTAGAGAGGAAACTAGGTCACAGGGACGACTGAGGTTATCTACGTGGAGACCTGCATCTCAGTTCCGTGACTTGCTGTCCCTTGGTGAGATGCCCTCCAGTGCCTTGCACAGCATGTTGTGCACTGGAAGTGGGGATCCAGTCCAGATCAGTGGCCGGTCTCCGCTGATGCTCAGTCACCTAGTTTTACCACAATGTCAGCCTCATACTGAATGCTTTCCTTAAATTCTCTCCCTTGAGCTTCATACAATTTAGTCATGTCCTAAATAACTAAGAAGTGGAAAATGGATGCACAAGGGGATTGGCATTTTCTGGCAGGCGGCTGAAAATAGTGTGCCATCAAGATGTGAAACCAAACTGAGAGTCAGTGTCAACAATGTGAAGTAGCAGGGAGTAGAAGGTCAATGAGGGAATGAGCCCTCATGTACTCCCTGCTGAAGGCTAGAAGCCTGTAAACCTATACAATCCTAGGACCTGAGAGAGAGGATTTCAAAAGTCAACTAGAATCTTCCAGTTCCCATTCAGACACCCCTTCTGCATGGCCCAAGCAGAAGACCATGAAGGCCATTCTGGAGCAAGTAAGGTCTCTGTCTCCTCCCTAGAATATCACTCCCCAGAGCCACATGTGATAATTAAGATCAAGGAATAAATAAATGCTAATTTATTTAATTTTGAGGGATAAAAAATCCATTTGTAATACACAGAGATAAAGTTTAATTATTGAGTCAATGATCTAACTCATTGAATTTAAAAATACAGCTTTGTCTGAAATGTGAAGACTATTTCATACCTTGCATTATGTGAATTAATCACACTTTGCTGTCTAAAGTGACATGAATAGAAACAATTCCTCCTGACTTCTAAAACCCCATTTTGTTTTTCCAACTTTTTTTTTAACTAACACACAGTAAGAAATAAATTTCCAATCACATCTTGATCCAAACACATACACCGATATAAAACTGAAATTCAAACAAAGAAAGCTTCCCAGGACAATACTCACCTTTAGCGTTGTGAAGCCTGATGTTTTCTATTATCTACCTTTCTATTGTACCTTCTTGTCTTATGAAATCACCAACACTTTCATTTTTGCTCATGTCAAGTGTACATTCTAAGCCAGCTGTGGCACTTCTATACATCGTCTTCACACCAGGAGTAGTTTTTCTCTGGAATACCATCCTTTCTTGTGCCACATGGAGAAGCCAGGTACTGGTTCTTAAGGCTTCTGCCCAGAAGACCTATTCCACTCACATACATTGGCCAAAGCAAGCCACATGGCTAAGTGATGTCATTAGATTAAGGAATCATAATCCTCCCTCAAAGAAAATCCACAGATATTTGTAAAAAACAATGCAGCCTACCTCAGAGCTTTACATACATACATGATTTCCTTTATTACTTTTTGCAAGCATGCCTGTTTTGTTTTTTACTTTTTTAAATTTTATATAAATCCAAGTTAGTGTCATAATAGTTTCAAGAGTAGAATTTAGTGATTCATCACTTCCATATAACATCCAGTGCTCATCCTCAACAAGTGCCCTCCTTAATGCCCTTCACCCATTTAGCCCATCCCCCCACCCACCTCCCCTCCAGCAACCCTCAGTTTGTTTTCTGTATTTAAGAGTCTCTTATGGTTTGCCTCCCTTTCTGTTTTTATCTTATTTTCCTTTCCTTTCCCAATGTTCATCTGTTGTGTTTCTTAAATTCTACATATGAGTGAAATCATATGGTATTCATCTTTCTCTGACTGACTTATTTCATTTACCATAATATACTCTAGTTCTGTCCACGTTGTTGCAAATGGCAAGATTTTATTCTTTTTGATCACCAAGTAATATCCCTTTGTTCATATATATCCATTCATCACTCAATGGACATTTCAGCTCCTTCTATTATTTGGCTGTT
Organism: Felis catus; assembly: GCF_018350175.1. Taxonomy (NCBI): domain Eukaryota; kingdom Metazoa; phylum Chordata; class Mammalia; order Carnivora; family Felidae; genus Felis; species Felis catus. Next base: position 69,005,006 of record NC_058372.1, on the reverse strand, counting down.
AATAGTGCTGCTATAAACATTGGGGTAAATGTGTGCCCCTTCACATCAGCATTTTCGTATCCTTTGGATAAATACCTAGTAGTGTAAACGCTGGGTTCTAAGGTAGTTCTATTTTTAATTTTTTGAGGATCATAGAACATTTAAATAATAAAGTCCAGATTCAGAGCAGACCTGAGATAAATAAACCCATTCCTGTAACCTGTATATATTTTGTATCATATCCCAATTTTCTATTACAAAGATGTCCTAAAATCTAACAATTATGACAATTAAAATACAAACTTTATAATGATATTATTTTATTATTTAATTATTATCCTACTACTGGAAAAGATTCAAATCTTAAGTTTGGAAAAAACTGTTCCACAGATGTTCAAAGAGGTTCAGAATGTGTAGAAATATTTTCCATAATGACTTATTCAAAGAAAATAATACTACATTAACAAACTAATATTACAAAGCCATGAGAGACCAGGAGTGATGGAACTAACTTGGCATCCAATTCTTCACAAAGGTAATAGACCATATTTCGGGAGCGGGGGAAATGTGTCTACATTAAAGTTGGTTTATACGTGAAGTAGCTGTGTTTAAACAATCACCATAGGAATGTAGAATTTAAAAATCCCTTAAAAATATTCAAATTGTTAGCAATCTTCTATTTTTCTTCAATTTTATTGACATAAAACTTTGAATGATAATGATTTCCAGCTTTTTTTTGAGCACTTACTATGGATGAGGCTTTAAGTGCTTTACATATTTATCTTAATTAACCCACACAATAACTTATAAGACAGTGAATATTGTTACCTCCATCTGACAAATATGAGAACAGAGGGCAGAAGTTAAGTAATGTGTTTATGATCCCTCAGTGAATAGCAGAGCCAGAGTCAACCAGGCTCTCAGACTCTAAAGAACATGTTTTGTTTTTCTAATTGTGATAATATATAAAATGGCATAATGTTTCCTATTTTCACCACATTTATGTGTATGATTCAGTGGCATTAGGTACATTTACAGCCCTTTTCTGAGCCTGAAACTTTCCTTGGACATGCGCAATGACTTTCTATTTCCCCTTTACATGTGATTCCTTTGGATTTGCTCATCTTTTCTTTTTAATGTTTATTATTTTTGAAAGAGAGGGAGAGACAGAGCGCGAGCAGGAAAGGAGCAGACAGAGAGGGAGGAGACACAGAATCTGAAGTGGGCTCCAGGCTCTGAGCTGTCAGCACAGAGCCTGACGCGGGGCTCAAACTCACAAATGTGAGATCATGAGCTGAGCCAAAGTTGGACACTTAACCAACTGAGCCACCCAGGCACCCCTGGATTTGCTAAATCTTTAATTGTGTGGCTTCCCAAGAAGAAAAAGAGAAAAGTGGAGAGAAAAAACAAACAAACAAATACAAACCTGGCACCCAATCCTCAAATCCCCTGCAAGTCACCCCCGTCAAAGAGGGGAGAGGTTTGCAACTATGGTGGTGAAGCTTGCAACAATATCTTCCCATGTCTGTGCTGGCACCTCCACAACCAGAAGCATCCACCAGCAATGCGAAAACAGAGTCCCAGTATCTGGAGGACAGATTCCTGCTGCCCACCCTGACTCCACAAGCTACACACAAGCTCCTTTAGGAACACATGCATGGCTGCCTGCCGTGTGCTGTGGTACGGGGGATAGGTAATGCTGCTGTCCTAAGACCGGAATGGACTAAAATTAAATGCAGTCTACCATCCAAGACTTCCCTCAGATATTGCAAGCTGTCAATAGACTTCAGAGTTCCAAAGTAGTCAGAGCAGACAGATGCCACTACTGTAATTGCTATCTAGGTAGAGAGTCGGATTCCTGGAGCTTCCTACTGTGCCATTTTAACTCCTAGAGAATATGTTCTTAACTACCACATTCCTGTGGCTTTCTCTTTCCCTCTTCTGGGCAAGATTTATGAATTGGCTTCTTTATACATGGGATATGTGAGGTAAAGACATAATTGTCTGGACTTTCCAAATAAATCAAATTTAGGCTTCACAGAAAGCTCAATCTTTTCTGTTTGTCTGGGAAGCACTGTAATTTCCCAGCCCCAGCTGGTACTGTGACGCTGTGTTGCCGTAGTCATTCCTTCCCCCTAGAGTTAAAATAGGACTTACTATGTAAATGACTAAGGAAGTTAACTTTATTTCCTCATTCTCCCTAAAAATTTCATTTATAATACTCATTTCCTCCCAACATCACATAGCAGTCTGAGAGATAAGGGAAACGGGATAGCCGTTCCCAAATGCTGAGAGTCCTTAAGTACAGTTCTGTTGGTTCTGTCTCCTTAAGGTCCCTTTCCCCCTCATTCTCGCCATGACAGCTACTGGTGTTATCCTAAGCCAGTGTTTCCCCATTTCTCTCCTTTATTATGTTATTTGTCTCCTAACTGCTTTCCTGCCTCAGCTCTCTCCCCTTCTGATTTTTTTATACTGGCACAAGTGTGATCTTCCAAAAACACATATCTGATCATGTTACTCCTCTGCCTAAAACCCATGTGCTGTGATCACCATGAGCTTGGAGGGACACAGACTGACCCTTCATCACTGCAGACACAGATAAGAGAGGTACGTTGAGAGATACGGCCCACTCACAAGCTTAGCAGCTTCTGTGCTTAGAAGCAGGGAAACTGAGGTATATGCAGCAGTATAGACATATTTTTAAAACCATGTTGGAGAAGAGTAAGAAACAGAATGAGACAAACAGAAACATGCCATATATTATATTATCTATGTAGCATTATTGAAAAATGTTTAACTTGAATCTAGCCATAAGAAAACAAGCAGAAAAATCGAATATGTGGCTTTTCTGGAAGATAGCTTGCCTGTGCTCTTCAGAGAGTCAATATTATGAAAACAACAACAGCAACAGCAACAAAGGCTAGTTGCTGTTCTAGATTATCCTATCCTATTAGCCTATCCAAAGGCTAGGATAGTTCTAGATTATATGCAACTGGAGAAAGAGGGCATGAACTTTCAACTGTAGTATATGAGCCTTGAAGAGATTCTGGATCAGAACAGACACACACATCTACACAGCTATAAAAGTTTAATTGGGGAAATTAAAATGTGGCAATCTACTGGTTACTAATACTGCCTTAACCTTCTTATCTTTAGATGGGATAACTGAGGATGAAGGGGAAACATAAAAGAGTCACCTTGGACCAACAAGCATGATTACCCCAACACTTTGCACTCAAATTTAGCTAGAACGCATAGAAACAGATCATTAAAAATCTCCTGGGACTGACAGCATGGAATCCAAATTCCTTGTCATTGTCCATGAATCTTTCACAATCTAGCATCTAATCACTGTTTCTGCCAAGTTCCCCCATTCTCTCCCCTCTATCTGTGCCACATGGGGAGCCAGGGCAAAACAAAGCACAAGAATTTTTGCAGGTTGCTACGCTCATTCATGTTTTTGTTACTTTGTCATGCTGCTTTCTCTGAAGAAAATGTTCTTTTTCTTTTGTTGTACAGCATAATCCTACCCATTTTTCTACACTCAAGTACTTATTAAAATGTTTCTGCTCCTTCTGTCATTTTTTGAACTCTAATATAAAAACACACATACACATACGCATGTATGTGCATGCACACATAGACACAAACACACCTTCCCCTTAATTGTATCCTGGACTCTAGAACTGTTACTTGCGCTGGTAAGTTTCTGTCTTTCTCCTCATTTTAGACTGAAATTCCCTTAAGATGGAGGCTATGTTCTATTCTAGCTTCCCCCCCCCCCAAAAAAAAAAACTGAACACACTGACCTATAGGCAGATGTTCAGTAAAAAATTGTTAAGTAAATATATGAAGGGAAGAAGAATATCAAGGTCTCCTTACATACTCAGGCTGCTGACCAGAAACGTGAACTGTTTCACAAAGTCACCAAGCTAACAAATGAGTCAGCGCTAGCTAAATCCTAGAACAGAGCTCCCTGATACAGTGTATTATGTAATCATGTTGTCTTTACTCATTTTCAAACACTTATTGACCGCCCATGATGTGCTTGAAATTGTTCACCGATCTGGGAAAATAAAGAGATGAGTAAGGCACAATTCCTGTGCTCAAATGTCTTAAAACCAGTGGATCGCTAAAACATATCACATATTTATAATATTGCAGGTAATATCATGAAAGTAAAAAAATAAAATGTTTGAGAGGTTTAGAAGAGAGGTTAGCTCAAATTTAGTGTAGGCAATAGAAAAGTTTGAGAGACTATATTTGCATGGATCTTAAAAAATGCATGGGAAGGTATGGAAAGAGGGGAAGGAAAAAGGAAGTCGCAAAGGAGATACCACAGAGGCAAGACACGCTGTGGTATAAGGTGGGTAAAGAAGAAGAGGGAATGAATACTTTCATCTTTTCCCTCCTACTCCATTCCTGTAGCCATCAATGCCTTAAGTCTATTCTGGTTGACTCGTTGCTGTGCCTCCATTTTTGCCTACATCTCCATACCTAACAGCTTTCAATTCATTTTCCATTCCACCACACGAATTCTTTCAAATACAAAAATCTATTACTATTTTGCCTAAGATCCTTCAAAGTCAATTTTCACTTCAGTTTATTTTTTTAAGTTTATTTATTTATTTTGAGAAAGAGAGAGAGAAAGAGAACATAAGTGAACAGGGGAGGGGCAGAGAGAGAGAGAGAGAGAGAGAGAGTGAGGAGAGAGAATCCCCAGCAGGTTCTGCACAGTCAGCATGAAGCTGGATGTGGGGCTCAAACTCACCAACTGTGAGATCATGACCTGAGCTGAGATCAAGACTCAGACACACCAACTGAGCTACCCAGGCACCCCATCACTTCAATTTAAAAATTATACACCCATTACTTGTTATAGAAACTTTCTCATGATTTCCCCACCGCTTATTTTCTAGCCTCAAATCTTTCATATTTCCAATGTGGGCCATAAGTGTCAATGATACCAAGCTCTCATATTTACCTGAACATCCTAAACTCATCCTTCCATATCTTAGTACATACTGCTTCCAAAAATTGGCATGTCCCCCATTTCCTCTCATTTCTTTGCCTTCCTCTTATTCTTGTTTAAAATAAATATTTACTGAACATGAGCTAAGTGTCAGATATAGCACTGGATGTAGAGGTACAACTGCAAGCAAAATACTTGTAATTCCTTTCCTCATGGAATTCATGTACATTGTCTTTTACTAGTATGTTCTTGTCCCTCCAACTAAAAATTAATGACCTCCCTTTTGTGTCCCCAGTAACATCTCATGTTTAAAAATTCTTTCCTGTGTTCTGCATTGTATCTGTTGCATCATAATTACCTGTTTATTTTGCTTAGTACCGATAGTACTCTATGATATCCTTGAGGACAAAGATTGTATCTTTTTAAAAAGTCTTTGTTTTCTAGGTACCTTAAACATAAAAAAATATATACGTCTTTCAAGTAAATGAGTGAAAAAAATACTTCCAAATTCATTTCTAGATTAATTTCTTCATTCAATAGTTACTTATATGGCATTCAGTATTCAATGTGATGGGGATATAAAAGAGAATAAGACAGGAAAGTCCCATACTCATGGAACTTACATTTTGTTGGAACCACCTTGAATTATCTTTGCTAAAATTAAGTTAGGCCCCTCACCTATTCAATATCTATTCCCCTCTTCTCCATACTGACAGAAAGCTATGTTTTGAGAGTGGCAATTTACCCACATAAAAACAGGGTGATCAGTGTTATATAAAGGAATGTTTTTGAGTGAGATCTCCAAGAAAGCACTCTAAGGGCTGACTTTGCTACCCCATATTGCCATTTACCATCCCTTTCACCCTTCTTTATTCCTGGGAACCAAATATAATGGCTGGAGCTATAGCCACCATTTTGCTACCACAAGGACGAAAATCATGCTCTAAGTAGGAAGGTGGAAGGACGTTGAGGTGTTGATGACATTCTAGAGCCACTGCACTGTTTCCGGACTGCTTGCCCCCAGATTCAAGTGAGAGAGAAATACCTCTTTATCTGGTTTAAGACACTGTTCTTCAGGTGATAGTACTAGTAACTGAATTCGATTCCTTAAAAATGCAATAGACAATATGGAGCTATTAAAATATTTGAGAAGGATTGACAGAGGGACCAGATGGGAAACTAGAATGATACTTCGAATGAAAAACAACCTCATTGCCTTAAAATATTATAGTAGAAGGCAGAGAAGAAAGCAGGTACAAAGGATATTCCAGATTTTATCTGAGGAACCAGCCAAGGGAGAAATCAAAGACAAGATGATACAGGGATCTGAGGGGTTTGAGTAGATTGGAAATATTGTTGTCAGACATGGGAGTGTTGAGGGGAATCAAAGTCCTTTTGGGTAAACTGGTATTGAAAAGCCAGTAAGATATTCATGAGGTGATGTCTTTGAGGCTCAAAGACATTTGGGAATGAAGTTCACAGAGAGGTGTGGATTCAAGATTAACATTTACTACTCATGCACACAGACTCATCATGGGAATGCTCAGTGTTACCACAGGAGAGTGGAAAAGCAGAAAGAGGACCAAGCACTCGTCCTTGAGGAGCAGCAAGCATGAAGAGGCAGCAGGAAGAGAAGCTAGAGATACCCTTTTTGACAGAAGAACCCAAAGAACTCAGTGTCATGTAACAAAACAAAACAAGTGGTGTTATGTGTGCCTGTACACTTCAGTAAACTTGATCATGTGTAGATTGCAGGCTCTTTGAAGGTAAGAGGTAAAGACTCTAGCTTAAGCCATATTTTTAATTATCAAATTTCCTAGCAAAATCAAGTACATAGCTGGCACTGAAAGTTTAGCTATTTCAGTTTCTGTTCATTCCCTCAGGATAGGGGAAGTCTCCATGCTTTGCAGACAATGAGGCGCTTTGGGGTATTTTCAGACTGCTGATGCTGAACTTTGCATGTAACTTGCTCTACTCTTTGGGATACTTTAGAAGTGAAGTATAAATATTTAAAAAGGAAGGGGTTATTACTGTGTTTTCTTTGATTGATATAGTTGAGGAAGGAAAACCTGAACATTTAAAGATATTCTATATGTTCTGCCTTTAAATCAACTGAAATAACTTCAGTAACCTCCCAGTTGCTCTGGTAATCAGCCTTTTTTAAGGTGATATCTAAAGTAACATGGATTCTGCATTAGTATTGTAATACATGGCAAGATTCTGAGAAAAATAGCTTCACCCTGCATACTGGTAAGATAACAGTAAATGTTAAAATAAGCAGATTGCGATAAACATGGACTGGCATTAGCCACAGCAAGTTCCCTCAATTTGTAGATAGGAGAACTCTTTCTCTAAAATGATATGAAATGGAACTGAAAAATATTCAGCCTTGTACCATAAAGGATAATAATAATTAGGGCAAAGCCCTAAATATGTATGAATTTATTAGCCTTAGAAAGCTTGAAAAACCTGCAAAAATTGCACTTAACGTGATTTCTACATCATCATCTGTTCTCTCTTACAACCCCAATTTGACTTTGCCCAGGGCTGCCATCCCAACCTCCTTGGTGCTGCCACTGAGTTATTTCTGTCATTTTATGTGTCTGTGCCCTCCAGTATCCCTGAGTATTAGTGCTATTATAATCTCTATTAAAGAGAAAAGAATACATGAAGATATGAAGATTTCATCTATATTATAAAGAGGCCACTGTTTTTTGTTTACACTTTTTTGCTTTATCTCTTGAGAAGCAGTAACATAATTACGGGGAAATTTCTTTCGATATTTAAGTTCAAATATCCCGTAAGTATCTAGAAGAGGTACTTGGCATGTATTTATTCCTGTAAAGCACAAATCAAGAGCCCAGAGCTGGGTTCAAATTTCTCTTCTTCTGATTACTGGCTGTGTGACATTAGGTAAGTCACATTTTCACCTTGTACTTCAGTTTTCTTATTCTTACCATGGAGACAAAGAAATTCCTGGGCTAGGAGTTTTGCAAGAATCAATATATGCAAAGGATCTTAGTAAACCCTCACAAAATTTTAGCAGTTGTTTTTTAAACATTTATGAAGCAAATATCAAAGAATATATATATATATATATATAGCTGTGAGAAATAGAAAAGAAAAAAAAAACAAAAATAGTTGGTTAGTTCCCATTCATGATGACTGTGTTAGGCTAGTGATATCTCTTCTGAAATACTCCATATCCAAAATTCTAAACCATATACTACATATAATTTAAAATCCAAAATAAACACATGCATGAAAAGCAAACTCTGAGACTATCATGTTAATTTGATGTAGAAGAAATCTCAAACTGAATATTTATTTCACCAGCATTTATACTTAAAGTTGTTTCCATTGTGTGTTTTTCCCCCTTGTTTTTGATAGTTCCAAAAGAAGGTACTATTGTCAGTAAATGAGGCCACACACTGATGGTTTGCAGGGTATCATTTTTATAGCCATTAAGAAAGGCAAAAGGTGATATGTTTTTATACAAATCTTTAAGTGTGAATAGCCAATTATTCACAGCTCTTTCTCAGCCTATTCAGTATTGCATTCTTTCGGGGGGGGGGGGTGGGTGGAGGGGGAATCTCAGCAAATCTCTTGTAGCTCCAATGCACTGATTTGAAAGAAAACATTTTCCACTGGAATTTTATTAAGTCAAACTGGGACAAGCTGAATATAAGGAGGAAATGCTAGAAAATGGTATGAAAAATAAAGTCTGAACAAGCTCAGTCAGTATATTTTTAAAATTATATCTACTTTAAGTCCACAATTTCCTGAAGTCTTTAGGAAGATTTCAAAGAGAATATTTAAATGCATGTTCTTTTCAATCTGAAAATTAGCATGCCATGCAGTAGATGAAAAATCATTTTCTTTCTTCACATGTGGTATATTCATACTGCTTTTATTTGCAATAAAATTAGGATGAATACTTGCCTTCCATATTTCAACTCAAATAATTTTCAATATATGATGATGAGTTCAGTCTCCATGAGCTGTGGCCAGAGATTTGCAAATGTGTAGACAAAATGTTTCAAAGGCAGGAAATCCTTGAACTTTTATGATTTTTGTTCACAGCAGTTAGATACCCTCTGAGAAATAAGTCTATAAAAGAATATCAGGACTGCAGAAGCAAAAGTAAATGGCCCTTTATGCCATTTGTAATACATAAACTTGTAAATAAACCAAATAAATGAATTTGGGGGAAAAAGATTATTTAAAACATTAATGGAAAATGATGTATTTATTTATTCTTTCAATAAATAAATTAATAAATTAATAAATTAAATATACATAAATGAATCAAATAAGATTCCTAAGGGGATCTCCATGCAGAATTACCTTAGAGTCCTTTCTGTTTTACTATTTTGGTGCTTTGAATAAGCTGTGGGTCTTTCAATATAAAGAAAAATATCAACTAATAACACCATCTTTGTGTCTTTAGATTTATAATATCTACATAGGTTAAATATACACAATGGAATGTTATAATCATAACACTTGAAGACATTATTTAGGCCTCCATGTGAGGCCACAATTTTAATCTGATTAAAAAGGGTAAATTATAGGGCACCTGGCTGGCTCAGTTAGTAGAACATGCAACTCTTGATCTTGTGAGTTCAAGCCCCACATTGGGCATGGAGCCTACCTAATTAAAAAAAGAAAAAAAAAGGCAAGTTCTGGCATAAGGACAATAACTTCAGTTAATGTCTGTTCACAACTGAAAGTAAAGCAGTAAAATGGTTATTATAAATATAGAGGGCAATATATAAGGGCTAGTGATTTAAATGGAGATGTGATGCCTGGAACTTGTAGCAGCTATTTGTGAACAAACGGAATAATCTTGATAAAGAAGAGAAAATATGGTGAGAATGGTAGAAATAAATAAACTCGTGCAGTAAAACCTTGATTTGGGAGCATAATCTGTTCTGAAAACATGCTTGTAATCCAAAGCACTTGATTATCAAAGCGAATTTCCCCATAAGAAATAATGGAAACTCAGATGATTCGTTCCACAACCCAAAAATATTCATATAGAAATGATAACAATACAGTAATATAATACAAAATAATAAAGAAAATATAAAAAATAAAGAAAAATAAACAAATTAACCTGGACTTACCTCTGAAAACCTTCGTGGCTGGTGTAAGGGAGGCCAGAGAGAGGAGGGTTATTGTGTAAGATGATTTTCACTATCACTAATGGAATCACTGTTATCTATTGGCTCAATGGAATCTTCTTTTCCTGCAACTTTAAAGAGGAATCTATCCAATAACAGACACTTGCTTTGCCTCCTTTTGAGGATTTTGCAGAAATGTTACATTGTATTGTCATTAAACAGACTCCTTGCTCACACTGCTATAGCCTTATACTGGTGGTGCTTTTCTACAGAATTTTGCACTGTTTCCCACATTTTACACATCTCCCTGATCTCATTTGAAGTGAGGGACTTCTCTGCCTGTTTTTCCTTCTCCTCTGCAGATGAGATGCAGATGTAGACTTCTTATAAAATCTTGCAGTTTCGGCCACTCGCATACCTCGTTCGTACTTCTCGATGATTTCCTTCTTAACTTCCACTGTAATCATCTCATTCTTACCGCCTTTCTCTTCAACCTTTTTCTTGTCATATACTGTATTTAATGTAACTGGCAATAAGGTAGCAGAGGAAAGGGTCTCTATCTGCAGGCAGCCTGACCTAGAATGAAGCAAAGCATTTTTAAGCTTAGGACTGTCCATAGGTGCTTTGAGTGACAAAAAAAATACATTAGTGCCAGTGTGGGCACCTTCTAACCTTCTGAAAAATCACTGATTTCTGCCAAACACTAGGGCCTGAGACTGAACATCCAAGCATGGGAAACAATCATTCACAATTCCGCAGAGAGAGAGAGAGACAGAGAGAGAGAGAGGAACCATTGGCTCAGTTGTGATCATATGACGTTTGGCATCATTTACCACCTGTATTGCAAGACATCACTTGTTTATCAAGTTAAAATTTATTAGAAATGTTTACTCGTATTGCAAACATTCATGGAACAAGTTACTCGCAATCCAAGGTTTTACTGTGTTTATTTAAGCCACTGTCAGACGGGTATCTTCTCATTTGCAGCTGAAGGTATTCTTTGATGTTACAGCTTACATGAGTGAAACACAAGATCTGTATTAAGAATTTTCGTACCTTGACAAGGAGGCTGTTTAATATGATGGCAACATGCCTACATGGGGGCCATGGTTTGACTGACACAGGATAATCTGGCTACTAACCCTATGGAAGAGAACCAGACTGAGATTCGGGGATCCGAATCTGTGCAGGAGGCAGAATTCTGTGCAGGAGGCACAGAAAATAATGAGTAGGTTGTGCATACATAGTGAAAGTGGCAATTTGTTGAAGTAAAGGAACTTCAGGGAAGGCTTTGCCAGTGATGAGGGTTTAAACATCCAAGGGGAAGGGGCAAATCCCATAAAAGTGGTAATTCCTAAATCCCTGTATCATCTCCATGCTCTGTATATTTAGCTCTGTGACTAATCAAGTTTTCCTTTCCCTTACATGCATTCATTTCTTCTTGGTATTAATTTGTATGCAGCATTGATTGCACTAAGCAATGAACCTTCAAGCAGTAAGCATTATTTTCTACCTTGGAAAGAGTAAAATTAATTAACACCTTTGGCATTTGAAGACTATAAAAACTGCCTAAGGTCAAAAATGAGCACTCGTGGGTCTTTATTAACAACTTTTTGCTTAGTCCACTGGGTACCTGTAGGTCTATTTTTGTCAGAATTCTTAAAAAAATAAATTATTTATAGCCTAATTATGAAAAGTTATTATTTCAACTCGTTGTTAAAAATGGCCACAGGAAATATATCAACTTGTGAAGTAAAATTGCATTCATTGGTCATAGAAAGATAGAAGATTGTTTAAAAAAAAAAAAAAGGGGGGCGCCTGGGTGGCGCAGTCGGTTAAGCATCCGACTTCAGCCAGGTCATGATCTCGCGGTCCGAGAGTTCGAGCCCCGCGTCAGGCTCTGGGCTGATGGCTCAGAGCCTGGAGCCTGTTTCCGATTCTGTGTCTCCCTCTCTCTCTGCCTCTCCCCCGTTCATGCTCTGTCTCTCTCTGTCCCAAAAATAAATAAACGTTGAAAAAAAAAAGATGGCGGAGTTTAGTAAAGATATAGATACAAGATATAATTTTTTTTTAATAAAAATAGTATACTGCATTCTAGAAAGAATTTTAGGGAAAAAAATTAGCAGCCTAAGAAAGCAACCTTAACAAACATCTCAACGGTTTGTCCTTACAAAAGCAAACATTGAATGCTTGAAGATTTTGTAAATTGTTTCCAGCCACTAGACTTAATGAGTTTGACTTTTATAGAAATCAAGAATGTTGCAAATATGATACAATCCCTAATAGGATATATATTGCAATGCAAAATCCCTCTTCCAGGAATATTGCCAACCATTTTGCTTTTCCCTAGAAATGTAGCAAGGTAAAATCAATTCCAAGTCCCCAGCTTATTATTGATTTTTCTTTGTTCGACATATAAACTTTCCTGTTAAGAGCTCTCCAGAATGGCCAGGAATTCAGTGAAGGGGACAAACAATGTAATGTATCTATTCAAAAATGCTTTCCATTAGAATTCGAGACACAATGCCATTTGAGAACAATACTACATTGCTAGGCACCACGCTTTCTTCTCCTTTCAGTACATTTAACTAAAAGGAGTAAAGATGGTATTAAGTAAAAAGTAGAGCAGGATCTTAAACAACCTGTAACACATTGCTAATTAATCTGAAAGTAAAGAAAACAGAGCTTCCTTTCACAGCATTAGCCTGCCTGAAATGTTTTGCAGGCTAGTACTAATTGACTTCATCTGTGTGCCTCAGTCATTAAAAAACTTTATTTTATATAAGTGCTGATTAGAAAAAAGTATTTCATGATTTGGGGAAAATGAACTGAACCCCTTGCAATTTATAAAGGATGTGCATAATGACTTTCCATTAAAAAAAGAAAACAACAAACAGTTGATCCTATTTTTATTTGTAAATGGCAAGACAATACAGATTAAAAACAAAGTTCAAAAAACAACTGGCTAAATAAAATGCAATCATTTCACTCTGTGAAATAAATGTAGTATTTAAAATGTTAAATGCATAGCTTATTTATTGGTTAGGTATGATGTGCAGTATATTTTAAGTAAAAAAATCAGGTTTATGACAGTTAAATCCCATTTTTTATAAAAAAGACAGTTTGATTGTGTGCATAGAGTTTCTGCATTCTTGAGATACACAGAGAAAAAGTATAAGATATACAATTATAACAATACTAACTTTGAGTTCTAAAATCGTTTAGCAGGTTTTTATTTTTTCTTTCTGATTTGTGTTTGACTTTGATAAACAGATGTATAAATGTTATTTTAAAACAAAAACACTGATATGGTAGAACTTAAATTCAGAGTGAAATTAAAATTTTTTTAACATTTATTCATTTTTGAGAGATGGAGAGAGACAGAGCACGAGTGGGGGAGGGGCAGAGAGAGAGGGAGACACAGAATCCCAAGCAAGCTCCAGGCTCCGGGTTGTCAGCAGAGCCCAATGCAGGGCTTGAACCCATGGACAGCGAGATCATGACCTGAGCTGAAGTCAGACACTTAACCAACTGAGCCACTTAGGTGCCCCAAATTCAGAGAGAAATTAAAACTTTATCCAGTCCCATCTTCTCCCTAGTATCAGAATGACTTCTGCAATATTCCTATCATAGGATAACTCAGCTGCTAGCCCAATGCCTCTAGGCAAGTGTAGCTCACTTAATTTCTAGGCAGGCTGAATAGAAAGCTTTAATCGTAAGAAGTGTTTTCTATTTTACTTTTTAAATTCAGCTCTCCCTATTTGTGACTTCTCTTTGGCTCTCCTTGTTTTCTGTAAGTAGCAAATGGGTTGAACAGGCTTATTTTTTCGTCTAAAAAGCAGACTTCCCAATACTTAAAGATTGCTTTGTACTCCAAGTTTTTTCTTTTCCATGTCTCTTTAATATCTTGGCATAGGCAGATGGAGAAAGGCATGGGACAGCAGGGAGGTCAAAGGGTCAAGAACACTGAGCAGACCTCCATTCTGAACAAGGAGCCTGTGGCCCCTCTTGCAAACACTCATTTTCTAAAGTGGTTCTCTCAGGGGCCCTGTCACAGGGGAATGGAGGTCAGGTGGGACACACCCTATGTGAGAAAGAGTAAACATATGTGCATCCATCCTGGTCTGGAACATGGAATTTTGACTCACCTTCTGCCTAGAAGACCTTTTTATATACAAAAGCATCCAAAAGATTTTTGATGGACTCACAGTGAAAGAATGGAAAGGGGAATTAGACATAGCAGAGTTGAGGACAGTACTTGGAGAAAAATTTTAAAAATGATTCTTCTTGTCATCCACAACTGATTCCATGTATTTTAAATATTTTCACTATTAAATTATCAGCTACTTGAGTAATTTTAGGCTGAAGTGTTTCTTTCAGTCATTTGTAGTACCCAATTCAGACTTTGCCTATAATAATGCTTGGTGATATTTTTTATGCTTCATACATGTTATGTTATATTGAACATACATATCCATATTCATGCACACATAGACCCTCAAGATTAGAATCATAGATTTTCTTCAAACAGGTATATCATAAAATTGACTTACTGAAAAATACCCACATTGAAAAACAAACATAATTACCCTGGTAGATTGAAATACACACAGAACGTGAATGAATAAATTTTCAAATTATTCTATCCTCTGTGGATGAGAGCTTTGTAATAGCATTTATCAGTAAATTAGCCTAATTAGAAATTAATTAAAGAAAATTCCCCATACTATCTGCAAGAGATTAAATGGGCATCTGCTGGCTAAAGTTGGGCTTTTTAAATACTCAGTAATTTTAATTTGGACTCTGGATGTAAGCACTGGTTTCAAATTGTCCTCAGAATCTTTTTGGCCAAATAAATTACAGCAATACAAGAACAGATTCAATTTAGCAGAAAATATGAAGTGAGAAAAATGAGATCCTTTGGGAAATATTAACTCCTGTACATCATAAAAGTAGGTAATAATACAAAATGCTATTTTCCAGGATCCTAAAACCTCCCACAGAGGCCCTCCTTATTTGGGCTTTCAAAATAGCTCAACATAGGATGGAGCATGAAATGTATTTGGGCCACTACGTGGGAGCATTACAGCGAGTCAGCAGTCAGTCACAGTTCTCTGTCCCACGGGTCATACATCAGTCTATTCAAAATCCTTAGAGGGAAAAGTCCTGTCAGGTTATCTAGGGTGAAAATTCTTCTCTCACTTAAGCAGAAGATGGGCAACTTTCCACAGGAGTGTTTTAGTCCTGTTACCCACTGCTCACTCACGGACATCCGCAGCTCAGATTCTAGATGGTAATCAGAAAAAGCTGCTGCCACTCACCCATGAACTTCAGAATAGGGCAGAGATGCTGAACCAACCTGTATTTGGTAACTCGGTCTCATGCTTGAACATAAAGGCAACTCCCCGAGCCCGAAAAGCAGTGTCAAAACAGGAATGGAAACTTCCAGGGATAGAACAAGAATAAGAGAGAAAGACATGTAAAGATGGATAAAGATATTCCTGCATGTAACTCTGTAGTAAACTCATGTCTGCCTCCCCTTCCTTCTTCAGCCTATGGGTTTTAGTTTTGTTTTATTTCAACTACTATACATATTGTTTCTAGAAGTGCTATGATGTTCTTTTCTCAAAATGATTGTTGTTGTTTTGTTTTAGTAGTCACTATTTCTCTGGTCACATTTTCTTTCTCCAAACACATCAAACATTGAGCATAATTGTTGTATACTTTGTGTCTGATAATTCTAATATCTAATCTTTGTGAATCTTGTCAGCTCTGTGTTGTTTCTGTTGATTCTCACTCCTGGGCCTGACTTTGTGAGATTTTGGACTCTAAGGGAGACGCTTTTCTTTCAAATTCATTTATGGACATTTGTGAAGATGTGAGGCGAAGTTGAGTTCCTCAGAGAGACTGTGTTTTTGTCAGCCAGTCTATGGGGTGCTTCTGATCCACAGCTTGCAATTAAATCATTAGCCTGATGTTGTTCACTTCACTCTGTGTGGATTTGGACCACAACTCTTGAAAGACACCCTGTGTTATGAATTATCAATATACAACTTTTCAACACAGCTCAGAGCTACAACATGTTTGTCTCTCCACTTGGCAGGCTTTAGTTCATCTCATACTAATGGTGTAGCCACTAGCACCTGTGCAAGAGTCTGTTTTCAGATTCCCCATCACACCAGCATAGCCTTACCTTCTCTCTTCTCTACCCCGTGCAGCTATCAAAAAAGAAGGCTACTTCTTTTCCCAGGATTCTGACTCTCACATCATTTTTTTCCCAATTTTTAATTTTCCTTATTTTTTTGTGCCAGCTCGGCTCAGCATTTTAATTATTTCAAACAAGAGGGCAATTCAGGATACATGTGACACCAAACTGCCAAAAACAAAAGTTATTACTGCCTTAAAAAGCTTCACATTCTGATGTATTTCCCCCATTGGATAATGTAAGTAATCAGTCTCTTTCCAGGACCCTGCACAGGGTGGCCCAAAGTGGGCCTAAACAAAATCTAGATGAGCAACACAAACACATTTCATGATAATCATCCCATGTGGACTCTGACCCCAGCTACGCTGGCTTCTTTTGGTGGTTCCTATCTGTTATGCTTATTCCCACATCAAGACATTTGTGAGACCTGTTCCTTCTTCCCCTCCCACCTTCAAGCTTTCCAGCTCAGAGATCTAAGAATTTCTAATGTGCAGACAAGGTCATCTGCCTAACATATTTATGTAATATTCTGTGCCTCTCTTTTATGGTGATATCACAATCCTCAGGAGATGATTAATCTGAGGATTAGTTGTTTGATGTCGGTCTCCCTCATAGCTAGAAAGTAAGCTCCTACAAAAAGGAACAGTCATGTTCAAGAAAGACCTCCAGTTCCCAGCACAGTTCCTGGAATACACTAGCCTTTTGTTAATTCTCTGTTGAATGGATTCTTAAATGAATAGTCAAAAGGCATTCTACAGACATACTAAAAAGGGAGAAATTGCAGTTACCTTTTTTCTTGACTTTTACTTTAAGTGTATAAGAAATGTGGGCATTAATGATCATGTAGATGATCAATGGTGTGTAACCAATTCTCCCTTCTAATGAGACAGGCAGACAGACTGCTGTCAAGAAGGCAGCTGGCAAGTTGTTCATCTATTCAGGACCAGAAAGTTGCATCACTTACAGTCTCAGGTTTTAAAGTGGAGAATAGCACTCATTTAAACCATTTAAATGATTTAAAGTTTTATCACCTCAAATTTATTTGAATTAAGACACTGCATGCTTAATGTATCTAATTATTTATAATTCAACCTTAAAATATTCCTTACGGCACATTATAAAGTAAAAATAATATAAAAGATAACTGCTGTGTATAAACAAGGGAACACACCAAAACACAAGCACCAGAAATCGAATACAGATTTTCCCCTTCTCTGACTTGTATCACTTTGCATGTCAAATAAACCTATGACAGTCTCATTTGATAGATTCCCATTTCATTTAAGCATCAGACAAAATTTTAAAGAATGAGAACTCAATAAAATAAACGCTGTCAAGAAATATCGTATTTATTCTGGATTCCTTTAATGACATTCTCTTTATGATATGACAAAAATAAAAACTCATCTTAAAGATATTGGAAATAAATTTATGCTAAAACCCTAAAGCACTAACTGAATATTCCATAATAAAATGCATAATCATTTCAATTAGAACATTCCATAGTTATATTTATCTCCATATATCTGCATGACAAAAGGACTTTTTGTTTCCTCTTTTTTCTTGTGATAAACAAAAAATGAAAGCAAAGACAAAGGAAACTCTGTAAACTGAGTATATATAAGTTTACACTAAAAAAGAAAATTTTAAGGATAATTTTAATCCAAAAATGAGTCTATAACCTTCTTTTGTGGCATTTTGGTACTAAGGAATAATTAAAATTTTCTTCATAAACAAAATGGAAAATAAATCAGACCACTTACTGTGAAAGAGAAATTGGTCACTTTCTATAACCAGAGGATACAGAATACCCTAAATTGTGTGTGATAATAGATGTACGGATTCAAATAACCGCAAGCAAAAATTGACTTCACAAGGTCAGCAAATTACTTGTTCTTTTTACTCACTAAAGGACAGATTGAAGATAGGAGAGGAAGAAGAGAGGAGAGGAGAGGAAAGGAGAGAAGGTGGAGAGGAGAGAACTAGAGGGAAGGGAAGGAAAGAAGAGAAGAGAGGAGAGGAGAAGAGAAAGAAGAGAAGAGAAGAGAAGAGAAGAGAAGAGAAGAGAAGAGAAGAGAAGAGAAGAGGAAAAAAGGAAAGAAAGGGGAAGGGAAGGGAAGGGAAGGGAAGGAAGGAGGGAGGGAGGGAGGGAGGAAGAAAGAAAGAACCATCTAGAGTGGTAACTGAGTCTAACAGAAGAGATGTAACCAAGATAGTAACAATATCTATGACCCATCTCATGGTTTATAAGCTACTTATACAACATGTTATCATCTGATTCATACAAAAATCACATATGGTGACTCAGGAAAGGCATGAGTCCACTTTTTAAAAAAGAAGGCATTTCAGAGAATAAACCCCATTTTTTTCCCTCAAGGTCAAAAAGCTAATACACAGTAGAATCAAAACTGGAGTCAAGTCTTCCTTCCTATTACAAATAGATGTTTTTCCCATCTCTGGGCTACTTAATTTTGACTGAGAAAATGAACTGTTCCAGCTTAGCATGAAAAGATATGGTTTTGCAATAAGTATGTAAAAAGTATGACACAATATCAAAGCATAATGTAAATTAAATAGTAGGCTAAATTTACAGAAATGTAGACCAGTGTGAAGGAGGTAATCAGCTAGCTTTAGTCTGTATTGACAAACCATAATAGGAATATTATGTCAAGTTCTGGAGCTTGTGCTTTGGAAAATGATCAAGTCATTATCAAATAGCAGGCCCCATCGAATCTGGCTTACGGATGTCATTTGTACAGCTAGAAAAAGTGATGAAAACCTTGAAATCAGCATGCTTGTAGGCAGTACAGACGTCTAGTTTTCCATGAGATGTGTCACTCTCTACTGTCTTATCCCCAGGAGTAGTGCACATTTATTTTCTTTCCCTGCCCCTCATAGGGATTTGATTTTCCAGACTACTGGTGTAACTAAACTAAAGCATTTTTCAAAAGCAGTAGCCAGATGGTAAAGAAATAAACTGTGATATCTGAGAAGTGATTAAAGAGCTGGGCAAGTCTAAGCTTAGAAAGATAAGGCTTGGCCATGTGACCAAATTAAATGAAATTTGAACGCAGATTTCATCGTATCACTACTCTGCTTTTTTTTTTTTTCATTTTTTTCCTAATGTTTATTTATTTTTGAGATACAGAGAGAATGCAACCAGGGGAGGGGCAGAGAGAGAGGGAGACACAGAATCTGAAGCAGTCTCTAGGTTCTGAGCTGTCAGCACAGAGCTCCACGTGGGGCCCGAATCCACAGACCATGAGATCATGATCTGAGCCAAAGTCTGTATCTAAACCGACTGAGCCACCCAGGCACCCTTACTCTGCTTTTAACCATGTATAAAGCTGCTCATGTTTACAGAACAAAGAGCAAATGTTTGACAAGTGAAAATAAGCTCTGTCCTCTACAATCTGACCTCTCCTTTAATTCATTTCCTTTCTGTGAAGAAAACTGCAATCACCACTTTGAACCCAGTGTTCTCATGACTCCATGTTCTTGCACAGCCTAGGTCCTCTTTTTGCTCATCTTGTTTGCCTAAGCAAATTATTTTTTTTTCTGCAACTCAACCCAAGCATCCTTTCTTCTCAGAAGCCCTCTGACCCCTGTGGAACTATGTTCCACTGGCCCATGCTCCAATAATCTTAGTCTGTATTTTCGCTGTGGCTCGCCCTTCCTCCTCCTCCTCCGTTACTCCATGACACCTTGCAGGGAGGGGAATGTGTCTTCTTTATTGTTGAGCTCTTAGTCTTTAGTGCAATGTCTGGCACATGAAGGGTGCTCAAATACTGTTTTTCAAGTGATACGGCTACCTCTTTTTCAATATTTGAACACTTGGTGATGGAAGAAACATCAGGAATACCCAAGGTGAGTGGGGACTATTATCAGGACCTGTGAGTGACGCTCACAGGTACACAGATTTTCTATGCAGTGGGAGAAAATATTTCCAACAAGTTAGAACTCTCCCAAAGACAGAAAGGCCTTCCTGGGTAGAGAAACAAGGCAGACAGCCAAGCATGGGCAGAGGACAGTCTAGCCCTGAAAACGTAGTTGATCCAGTGCGCCTTTAAGTTCTCTTTAACCCTGAGTCTAGAACTTCTCTAAATCTATTACTCCCTATGCAGAGAAGGTGCTGTGCACAGAAACACCACACTAAGGGTTTGGGGGAAGCAGTTTCCCCCCTGGCACTGGGAGTAGGAGGGAATTCTACTTTAATAAATTGGATCTTAAGGGAGAGGACAATAAGAAGGGTCAATCTGGTAATTAGCGTGGTTCTGATGACTCTTGCTGAGGTTTTCAGAGTGTTTCTAAATCACTACAGTATTTCACACAGGAACACTGCCAAGAAATAAAACTTCCTCAGGTTCATGACCATAAATAGAACCCACATGCCTTGTCTTATTGAGGGAAAGACATTATGCTCTTTAAAGGCTCCAGGAATCTGGGCACCTTGAATTAAAATTTATAAATAAAGACCAAAAATAAATATGTTCTTCAATCTGGAGCAAAAATTACTTTAGAATTTACATCTTTTTCCTTTCTTTTTCTTTTTCTTTTTTTTTATTTTTTCTATTTTCTTTTCTTTTCTTTTTCTTTTTCTTTTTTTTTTTTTTTTTGCCTTGCTATAAATCCTCTCTCTCCTTATATTTTCTTTTGTTTATGTTTCTAGCAAACTTAGGTCCTTCTTCTTCCCTCTTTCTCAATATCTATCTCTCTATCTACCTACCTACCTATGATCTATGTCCACTTAGTTTATCATTCTGTACTTTAATATTACCTTTCTTTCCTGTATGTAGGTGCAGAAAAGTTCTTTGCATTCACTTCACATTTCACTGAATTGCAGACAGGACACTGCCTAAAACCATTTCTTCTGCTAAGCCAGTGGCAAAGAGTCTACCAAAAGACCACCTAGATGGACAAATAGACAGATTTTAATTTTTGCTTCACACAGGACCCTGAGTTTCGAAAGGTCCAGAAGAATGTTATGTTTCTGCAATTTCTGGAAGCCACAGTTTTAAAAGACTAGTGATTACAGAGTTAAGACCAAGAGATGACCTACCCAATGACAGTCAAGGTCCACAAATACTGACATGAGGCATGTTATGAGGGCAACTCTTTCCACCAGAGCTTCCATGGCCTTTTCCCTGAAGCAACAGCCAATAGAGTGCTTGTGCACAGACACTGGAATCAGACCACCTGGATTTGCATACGAAATTCACCATAACAGCAGCTGTGTTCTTGTGGGAAGCTTCTTTAATTTTCTACATTTGTCAGCACATATATAATAATAATAGTACCTACATCATGAGTTTTTTGGCAAGGATTAATGAAAGTAATCACTATGAAATGCCAAATATCTTAAGTGTTTACAAAGTGCCTTTGAAAAAATTGCTTTAGGGCCACATGGATGGCTCAGTCAGTTAAGTACCCAACTTCAGCTCAGGTCATGATCTCAGGGTTCCTAGGTTTGAGCCCCACATCGGGTTCTGTGCTGACAGCTTGGAGCCTGGAACCTGCTTCGGATTCTGGGTCTCTCCTCTCTTTGCCCTTTCTCCACTACCACCCTGTCTTTCTCTGCCTCTCAAAAATAAAAACGTTTAAAAAAAAGAAAGAAATAAAATCTTGTTTTAGTATTAGCATGCTAGTGAGGCCAAATGACCCCACACTAAGCAGTTAATAGAATAAAGTGAAACCCTGCTTACATTTAGATATAAACAGTTGGGTATAAGAACTATATGATAGTGTAAATGAATCAGTACAAAATCATTGCTACTACTATAGATAGAACTCAAATAATGATATTGGATATACATTCACTCATTCATCTTTCTTCACTTAGTACACACATATTTATTGATCTCCACCTGGGTACTAAGGATTTATAAGGCCAGCTCTTTCCCAGAAAAGCTGATGGGATGCAAAGTTCATGTTTCCTTTGGCAACGGTGAGACAAAATGACCAAATAAGGCCCACTATGTCTTCATTTTAAACATTCAGTTTAAACACTTTAAACATATATTCTTGGTATGGTGTTTTCAAAGAGTTGTCCCCATGCATCCTTTAGTATTTTTGTTTCCTTGGGTAAAAGCAAATATATTTCATACTATATAAATAACGTGCCTCTGAATGGCCAAATCCTAAGTGATGGAAGCAAGTGAGACATAAGCAAAAGCCTCAAGAAGCATTTTCATCACCCATACATAGCTGAATTTCTATTGTGGTCCAGTGAGATTACAGTGCCCAACAGACACTGAATTTCTAAGTGGTGTGTGCATAGGCAATGGGTAACGTAATGATGGTCCTGTCAAGACTTTATAGCCCAAGTCCAAATACATTATCCAGCACATGCAGCAATACTATGTCACAAAGAACACCCAATATTCCCCTCTGTGTCTCTGTCTCTGTCTCTCTGTCTTACACAGACACATGAACAAAAACTTTGTTCCCACAGAAGAGCAATTGCTTATTAGCTCTCACTTTCCTAAAAGATTACTGGATTTAAACTAGAAATATTCCATTGAAAAATTCCATTCTTCTGAATGTTTTCATTTAGAAGAATTTGCCTTAGATTGTCAGTTAATATTCAGAAACTTCTGTTCCATGACTATAATGAGTGTTTGTTATGTCCAGTAATGGCAGGGATTCTGTTTTACTTTCCTTTTCTCTTGATTTAAGGAAGGCCTTCAAATATAATTGTAACTTGAGAAATTAAAATCTAGTAGATTTCCACCCTCCAAATAAATTTTCATCAGACCTGCATTTCATTCCTAACTCTGCTCCATTTCTTATTAATTTTCACTTCTCTTTGGCTTGGATGGTTGATAAATTATCCTAATGATTCTGTCTGTGTTTAAGCTAATGATCTGTCTAAAGGAATTAGAGTTTTATTTTACAAAGTGAGAAATGTGACTACCAAATCAGAGGGCAAGAGAAACTGTCTGAAATGACAGTTTTGGGGCTGGAGTAAGAGTGATTTTTTTTAATATGAAATTTATTGTCAAATTGGTTTCCATACAACACCCAGTGCTCATCCCAGCAGGTGCCCTCCTCAATACCCATCACCCACCCTCCCCTCCCTCACACCCCCCCCCTCAAACCTCAGTTTATTCTCAGTTTTTAAGAGTCTCTTATGGTTTGCCCTTCTCCCTCTATAACTTTTTTTTTCCTTCCCTGCCCCCATGGTCTTCTGTTAAGTTTCTCAAGATCCACATAAGAGTAAAACATATGGTATCTGTCTTTCTATGTATAACTTATTTCACTTAGCATAACACTCTCTAGTTCCATCCACGTTGCTACAAAGGGCCATATTTCATTCTCTCTCATTGCCACATAGTATTCCATTGTGTATATAAACCACAACTTCTTTATCCATTCATCAGTTGATGGACATTTGGGCTCTTTCCATAATTTGGCTATTGTTGAAAGTGCTGTTATAAACATTGAGGTACAAGTGCCCCATGCATCAGCACTCCTGTATCCCTTGGGTAAATTCCTAGTAGTGCTGTTGCTGGGTCATAGGGTAGTTCTATTTTTAATTTTTTGAGGAACCTCCACACTGTTTTCCAGAATGGCTGCACCAGTTTGCATTCCCACCAACAGTGCAAGAGAGTTCCTGTTTCTCCACATCCTCTTCAGCATCTATAGTCTCCTGTTTTGTTCATTTTAGCTAGTCTGACTGGCATGAGATGGTATCTCAGTGTGGTTTTGATTTGTATTTCCCTGATGAGGAGTGACATTGAGCATCTTTTCATGTGCCTGTTGGCCATCTGGATGTCTTCTTCAGAGAAGTGTCTATTCATGTTTTCTGCCCATTTCTTCACTGGATTATTTGTTTTTCAGGGTGGAATTTGGTGAGTTCTTTATAGATTTTGGATACTAGCCCTTTGTCCAATATGTCATTTGCAAATTTCTGTTCCCATTTGCAAATCACTGTTTCCTTTGCAGTGCAGAAGCTTTTTATCTTGATGAGGTCCCAATAGTTCATTTTTGCTTTTAATTCCTTTGCCTTTGGAGATGTGTCCAGTAAGAAATTGCTGTGGCTGAGGTCAGAGAGGTTTTTTCCTGCTTTCTCCTCTAGGGTTTTGATGTTTTCCTGTCTCACATTCAGGTCCTTTATCCATTTTGACACATCACATTAATAAAAGAAAAGAAAAGAACCATATGATCCTGTCAATTGATGCAGAAAAAACATTTGACAAAATTCAGCATCCTTTCTTAATAAAAACCTCGAGAAAGTTGGGATAGAAGGAACATAGTTAAACATCATAAAAGCCATTTATTGAAAGCTCACACCTAATATCATCTTCAATGGGGAAAAACTGAGAGCTTTCGCCCTGAGATCAGGAACACAACAGAGATGCCCACTCTCACCGCTGTTGTTTAACGTAGTGTTGGAAGTCCTAGCCTCAGCAATCAGACAACAAAAGGAAATCAAAGGCATCAAAATTGGCAAAGATGAAGTCAAGCTTTCGCTTTTTGCAGATGACATGATATTATACATGGAAAACCTGATAAACTCAATGAAAAGTCTGCTAGAACTCATACATGAATTCAGCAAAGTCTCAGGATACAAAATCAATGTACAGAAATCAGTTGCATTCTTATACACTAATAATGAAGCAACAGAAAGACAAATAAAGAAACTGATCCCATTCACAATTGCACCAAAGAGGCATAAAATACCTAGAAATAAACCTAACCAAAGATGTAAAAGATCTATATGCTGAAAACTATAGAAAGCTTATGAAGGAAATTGAAGAAGATATCAAGAAATGGAGAAACATTTAGTGCTCATGGATTGAAAGAATAAATATTGTTAAAATGTCAATGCTACCCAAAGCAATCTACACATTCAATGCAATCCAAATCAAAATTGCACCAGCATTCTTCATGAAGCTAGAACAAGCAATCCTAAAATTTGTATGGAACCACAAAAGACCCTGAATAGCCAAAGTAATTTTGAAGAAGAAGACCAAAGAGGGAAGCATCACAATCCCAGACGCTAGCCTCTACTACAAAGCTGTAATCATCAAGACAGCATGGTATTGGCACAAAAACAGACACATAGACCAATGGAATAGAATAGAGACTCCAGAATTGGACCCACAAGTGTATGGCCCACTAATCTTTGACAAAGCAGGAAAGAGTATCCAATGGAAAAAAGACAGTCTCTTTAACAAATGGTGCTGGGAAAACTGGACAGCAACATGCAGAAGAATGAAACTACACCACTTTTTTTTTTAGATTGGCTAAACCTATACCATCTGACTAGTGGTTATAGTAGATATCAAAGGTGAGCTGCAGCATGTTGAATAAAATCCTTGGTAGAAATAATACACAAAGGACATATCTTTAAGCAATGAGAAATGAAAGAAGTAAGTGTCTCATGTAATTTTACGTAAAAGACCAAATTAAGTTTGCTTTAATACAAAAGATATAAGAACTTAAAAGAATTGAGCAATGTTTTGTTAAAAATAAATAAAGATATTTTATGTGATTGATGCAAAAAAGTTGTTTCCTATTCAGAGCAGTTCTTTATGATTCTTTATATAACATGTTTCAAAACTTGGCCACGTCATTCTGTGCCCTTGCAGAATCCAGCTTTTCAGGTGAAGGCTCAAAACTGAACTTGGAATATCAACATTCCTTTACTGGTTGACATCATCCCTCAACAGGATATATGGCTACATAATTTTAATTACCCCACCACTCAAAACATCAAGACTCCAGTAAAGGGTACCTACCAGGGGTGCCTGGGTGGCTCAGTTGGATAAGTATCCAGCTCTTGATCTCAGCTCAAGTCTTGATCTCAGGGTTCTGAGTTCAAGCCCTGCCTTGGGCTTCACTCTGGGTGTGAAGTCTACTTAAAAATAAAAAAATAAAGGGTACCTTCCAAATGCTACTTGGTCCTTGCTTTCCCTTAGGCTTTTACTGGTCATTTTATTGCTGTTACTTTGGGGCCCTGCCTTTTTAACCTCCTTGTAAAGTATGTGTCTTCCAGGCTCCAACAACTCCAAGTGAAGCTAATAATAGCCTAAGGATTCCAACCTATACCATTGTGGGGGGATCCAAGTCCCTATAAATCATTAGAATAGTCACTGAGAGGTTTTTACACCTTCAGGGTAAAATAGGGACAATGGCCCTTGCTCAGCAGGAAGTAGTTACAGAAGAAGAGAGCACTGCCCTTCACCATCCTTTAAGAATTTCAGGGTGGAAATGAGACAGTATAGGAAAAGCAAAGGGACATAACTTCTGTAAAGCCACCATCTGAAGCAAGGGCTAAAAGTTATAGGCTTAGAGATAAATACCTCCTTCTGGGAAAGCAAACAAACAAGAGAAACAGCCATTAGGGAATAATGGTTTTCTGGGCAAAATTAGAAGTAACAATTTAAAGTCTGCTTGCACAAGTATTTCTAATTTCCAGGATCCCTAAAAGAATGTCAACCATGGAAAAAGGCATCCTGTGATTGTCTTGTGTCCACTGAAAAGTAATGACTGCAAGATAATGGCTGTGGGACTGAAAAACGCTTCCACACTCCCAGCCCCTCACCCTTTGGAAAAGTGCTCTTATAAGCCCTGTGTGCTATCTCTTTCCAGAATGACATTCCTCTTTCTTGTCAAGTCCCTTGTATAGAAACTATTTCTAATAAACTCCATTTTCTTAAAAAAAAAAAAAGAAACAAAACATGTTTCTCCTCAGTCTCATGTATTTGGTTTGGGACAGTCATATTAATTTTAGTGTCTACAGATAAAATTATGGAATTATCTAAAGATTTTGGAAATGGGGGATTTGCTTATTATGATGTGAGAAAATTTAAACCTATAAATAAAAAACCTGGAAAAGATACCAAAAAAAAAAAAAGTGAAGGTCTTAAAATCTCTCTAATTAATTAAGAAAAAAAAAAACACCTATGCTGTAAACCTATAGTTGCTGTTTAAACAGACAATTAAAAAGGCCTGATATTATAACAATTTGTTACAATAGAAACTTGATAAATGTAAAATAATGGCCTTCCAGTTGGTAAATAAATGTAGGTCTCAATTTCAACCTAATATTTTCAACCTAAAAGTGTAACCTAAACACTACCAGTCAAGGCCATAAGTCTCACAATTATTTTGGTCTGAAAGAGTGCCTTTTGGATCTGAAAATTCATCAAGTCACCAAGTATGCCAGTTATGAATATATTGCCTCTCGGATCCAAAATTACCCTTCAATACATATCCTAACTTCGCTCTCCTTTATGGTTAGTATGGTGCTAAACCTTCTCAGTAGGGAGCGCTGGCGCCATCCAAAAGAAGGGGCTCTCTTGAAATCTCCGTCTGCTGCCTGGTGGGTCAGTCACATATGTATGAGAACATCTAGGGGAGCTAGGTCTAGAGTGTGGTCCCAGGATGCGTGGTCCCTCAGTGACCTTACAGCTTGGTTTGGCAATAACCTTTCAGCATCCCTCTCATTCCAGAAATCAGCACCTCAAAGGGTTTCTATCCAAACTGTTGCCCAAACCTACTCCACCCTACATATTAATACTGAGGTCATCTCAGCCATCCTGGCACTCATATTCCCAATGCAAGCCTGACTTGCTTAACTCCAGGGGTTTCCCATGACACTTCCACTCCCTCTGTAAACCTTGTACATCTTGTCTGTGGCCTGGAAATGTTCCAACCACCCTGCTCCTGGCCTATGCTCCAGATCACTTTCTGTTTACCCAAACCCTGCAGACCAACTGCAGCCCTGTTCTGTTAAACCAGCAAAACTCTTGCTCTCCAGTGAGTGGAACCACACGTTCTCCCTGCAAGCTCTGAACCTTACAAGTTTGTCCTTCCTTGGGTACCCCCCCTCATTCCCAGGATACCATATTGAGTCTTCTTCTATCTGAAGATTACTCTTTTTTTTATACTTAAACAATTCTTTATCTTAAACTTACCCTGTTCAACCCTTACCTACTGTGGGGGTTCTGTCTCTTGAATAAGCCTAGACTGGTATATCTCAATATAGCTGTAATTTGTATACCCACGTTAGGAATAAAAATAAAATTATATGTCAAATTCAGGGCTTTCCAATCTGGCTTCATGGATTCTCTTCTCACTTTTCAAGATCCTAATACTGAAAAGTGGGTCTATGTCTCTTGTCATGAAGAAAGCAATCTGGTCTAGAGCTTTATACTAAAGAGATAATTAGCAAGTAAGTTGCCAATGTTTTAATAATCACTATGAAATGTTATTTTAATTAAAATTGTGACCTTTGAAAATTTGCATATAGCCATGATATTAGATTTAATATTAGATTTGTTCTCCCACCATAAACAACTAGAAAACTGGACAAAGTATATGAAAACCCTTTCCAGGCCTTGGATAGCATGCAACACCCAAGTTTCATGCACGAAAGGGAAACAACAATATATGCCTTAGAATGACTTTGATTTTATGCTTCGAGGCACTTTCAGATCTCAGCATAGGTTCGGTGATAAGTTGTGGAACTATTCAAATTTATATTTCATGTTGGGTGAATTCTGATGATTCAAATTTATCAAGGAATTGGTCAGTTTCATCTAAGATGTCAAATTTGTGTCTGTAGAATTTTTCTTTTTTTTTTTTTAGTATTTTCTTCATAACATTTTGATGTTTGCAGGCTCTATTTCATTTCTGTTTTTTCAGTCGTTTCAAATGTGTTCGTAGTTGCTTAATGAAGCATTTTTAAAATGAATTCTTTAAAATTTTTATGAGTTAATTATAACATCTCGGCTTTTACTAGTGTATCTGGTAGCAAGGCTACAATCTTTTCAGTGGGATTTGGTTGCCATACAGCAGTTATTTTAGAGGCTTTGGTCCGCAGCTAAAGAGAGGTTTTTTTGAGCTTTTTTGTTTGTTTTTGTCTGTACCCTTTTGACTTTTCAGGTTCTGACTTTTCTAGCACATCACGTGGGATATAGGAGGCAAAGATAAAACCCAGGGAACTTACCTTCATATTGTTCTTTGGGTCTAGAGATTCCAGGCCAGTGTTCCTTCTTTATCTTTCAGAGTACCTTAGTCTTATTCTTATTCTAGCAGCTGGACTGCAATCTATTCCTCCCCTTTATTGAGGAATGTCTCATTAAAAAAAGCAAAGTAACCCAAGCCAAATCTCCTCACAAACAAGCTAACAAAAGACCTCCCGAGAAAGTACTAATGACATTTACTAGCAGGACAATCCCTATGTGTGGAATGATTTCAGCAGAATGTGCCATTTCTGTCCAGAATGTTTATGGAAAAGAAAGCTGGAATGTACAGATTTATGAAGTTGGCTCCTTGGGAAATGTCACATAAGTTTTGTAAGTATTACAGCATAAAATAGAGATACTTTAATGATCAAAACAGTTCATTTTTTGTGTAAGCGATGGCCACGTATGTCTCCTAGAGACCTCATACGTTCAATCTACATCAGAGCACAAGAAAGGACCTGGATGCTGTCTGGACAATCCTGGATTTCTCCTTGCTGTGTCTGTGTCTCACAATTACCTGAATCCTTGAAATTAATAGTAAAGGTTAATATTGGGTAAAATGTCTAATTTTATGTGCATGTGATTTGACAATCCAATTCTTTGTGTTTTCTTGACAGTGTATAAAAAATTATTCATAATTCCATAGTGTCACCCTTGCAAAGCCACATTTAACACTTGTCTTTTTTTCCCTGTCTCTGTGTGTAAACACTACTAAAAAGGAATCATACCACATATGGGAATGTTTATTTTTTTGCATTTTCTTTTTTTACTTTTTATCATATTGTGAATATTTTCATATCGTTATACGTTCTTTAAAAACAGGATTTTCATTGACTATAAATTATTCCATCAAATGGTTATTATCTTCTATTGAATCATTCATATCTTAATGGCCAAGAAAATTGTTACATTTTTATAATAAGCACAAATAAAGTTTATTCTTGTATGTATTTCTAATTACCTCTTCAGAATAAGTACTTAGGATTTGATCTATTGGACTAATGTTTATGATTATTTTTAAGGCTCTTGATAGTTTGCCAAGTTTTCCTCCTCAAAACTGTGATTCATTTATACTTTTTTTGAGTATAACAATTCAATGAAACTTCACAGCACTGAGTGCTAAATATTAAAATGTTTATTATCATTTTTCATGAGTGGCTCAGTCGGTTGAGCATCCAGCTTTAACTCAGGTCATGATCTCACTGTGTGATCGAGCCCCACATCGAGCTCGCTGCTGTCAGTCTGTCAGCACAGAGACTGCTTCCAATCCTATGTCCCCCCTCTTTCTGGCCCCTCACCCATTTGTGCTCTCCCAAAAATAAATAAATATTTTTTTTTAAAAATTTAAAAAAGTGTATCATTTTTCAAAAATAAAAAATCTATTACTTTTTAATTAGCATTTTTATTGTAACAGGCCGAAGATGTCCATTCATAGTTGTTCTTTCTTTTTTTTAAGTTTATTTTTATTTATTCTGAGGGAGAGAAAGAGTGTGCGAGGGAGCATGAGTGGGGAAGGGGCAGAGGGAGAGGGAGAGAGAGAATTCCAAGCAGGCTTCACACCATCAGCACAGAGACCTATGCAGGGCTTGATCCCATGAACTGTGAGATCATGACTTAAGCCGAATTCAAAAACTGGAAGCTTAACCAGCTGAGCCACGCAGGTTCTCCATAGTTGTTCTTTCTTAAATAAAATCATCATTTTTTTAACATTTTTTTGAAAAAAATATTCATTTTTAACTAATTTGTTCCATTTATTTTTTTTAATTTTGAAGTTTATTTATTGATTTTTGAGAGAGACAGAGACAGCATGAGCAGGGGAGGGGCAGAGAGAGAGAGAGAAAGAGAAAGAGAGAGGGATTCCCAGGCAGGCTCTACGCTGTTAGCATAGAGCCAGATGTGGAGCTCAAACTCACGAAACTGTGAGATCATGACCTGAGCCAAAACCAAGAATCAGATGCCTAACTGGCTGAGCCACCCAGGAGCCCCTAATTTATTCCATTTATTAAGAACATGAGTACATTTTATATCAAACTGGCTGCAACCATTTTCTCCACTTTACAATAACTTGAAAATGTTTTGGTTTTATGATAACATTTTTTTCTGATTATGAAAGTAGAAAACTTGCAAAATAAAATAGAAAGGAAATAAAATAAATACAAAAGTATTTTTTGTAATTATTATGTATTTTATGTTTATTCATTTTTTGCTGGAAATTTCCATGGGAATCTTGGAGGAAGAAAATTAGGCAATTGTGCTCACAAAATAATCCCAATATATTACCTATTTTTAGGAGGGATGATATTTTAAAATATAAGCACAGGAAAGCATACCAGAGCCAAGAAAAAAAATGAATCTCCATTCTTCAGGCGTGAGAAATTTTATGTAGAGAAAGTAATTGAGATTAATAATAAGAAGAAATATGCAAGAAGAGTCCTTCCTCTGGATTGCCCAATGTATTTCCATGTGCCATTACTGTAGCTCTTGCTCTCGGGAAGCAGAAAGGAGAAAGAACCAAAACCCTCTCTGTCATTTTTTCTGCATCTCTGATGCAGGCTGCAAGTTGTGTAAGAAACTTGAAAAAAAAAAATTGCGTAACTTTAAATGTAGCACTTCCAGCTGATTATTTAGGAGAGAAGATAATACATAGCCCTCTTTCTCCATAGTTGGTCAGAGGGCAGAAAAGGGAGTTAGGATCCGGGCATAGTATGTTTTAATATCAAGATAATGAAAAAGATTCTGAAAGAGAACCCAAGGTCAGGAAGGGCATCAGTACTCTTTGAACATAATAAGATCAATTCCTGGAAGGGAGATGCTGAGTCTTAATTGTAAAGTCCTGAATGTGGGGGCTACTATTGTCAAAATATTGGTCAGTCCTGTGTAAGATGTACATAATCTACCTAGATGTTCAGGTAACCAAAGACGGAGGAAAAAAAGGAAAAGAAGAACAAGATGCAGTACATAGTGCAGGATTACCCCCACCACTGTCTTTTCTCTCTGCTTCCTTTCCTGGCAGTTTGTCAAGAGCCCTTCCCTCAGGAGTACAGGTGGTGGAGGAGAGAATAACTCTTGCTGACAACCAAAGTTAGGGGCTGCCAGTTGTAAAATTTGTGGCCATGAGTAGAGGTGAGGATAACGTTAGCTTCTAACGGAAAGGTATTGAGCTGGAGAAGCAAGGGATTTAGTGAGTTGAGAGGAAGTTAGAAAGTCAAAGGCAAGAGGGGTAGTGGGTAGGCAGAGATAAGCAATCACGAGAGAAAATTGTTCAAGCGGAACACACTCCACTGGTCTCAAAAAAATGTGTAGACATCTCAGTAGTGTAGTCGTGAAGCTATATAATCATTTACAGATTAAGGACTGGAGCGATTATCCAGTACTAAGCGTCTATACTTGAGTTCCCTCACAGAGTACAATATGATTTTTATCACTGGAAGGCTTAAATAAATGCTTAAAACTTCTTTGAAATCTACATATGTGAATATTTACTAGAAACATCACGGTGGTAACTGCTGAATGAGGGGTTGTATTCCCTCCAGTTCTTTGTAGTCAGTGTCAGGGATGTAGAACTCTCTAATGGTGCAAGAGAATGATAACAAAGATGACATACAAAGTCATAGGATTTCCTTCCCAAGTCCTAGCACTCCCACACACCCACAAACACACCCCTGGATTGTTACAAAGACCATGGCAAAAACAAATCCATGGCCTTGGGTACATTTCCAAATGACAGGTCAGAAATTTTTATAGATTTCACTTGACTGTATTACTTATATTAAGGAAATGAGGACAAAACACAACAGTTAAAAATGTTAAAATTCTGGGGCAGAAGTCAGATAACATTAAGCTAAGTATTTAACCTGCATTTGTTAGTATGTCAGTCCTTAGACATAGACAAAATGACATTATGCCCAATCACTTGAATTTTATAATGCAAACAAGAAAGAGACCTGAATACATAGATGATCCTTTCATCACAATTATGTGCATCTAGTGATGTGGAAGTGAATGGCACCAATAAGCACTGGCCTCCATCTGGGCTTTATGTATCTCTGCAGTGGAGAAACATTCTGACAACTTTTCGTCTTGCTAAATAGGGAGGGCTACCAGAGGAATGACCCTACAGAACAATGAACCAACCAGGGAAATGCAATTGTTCTGCATTAGCTCCAAGGGGGAACAAGTAGAAACAGCCTACGTTTTTCGTTACTGTCTTGAATTAATAAGTACATTTAAATAATTCTCAAATTGCAAAGAAATGGGATGCTTTATTAAGGTAGGGGAGTTTAGTAAATAAAATACACTTAAATAATGTAACATTGTGTTTTTTTGCACAAATTATGGAATTTTGCTCAATTAAAATTAGTCAGATCCAAAATGCTTCCATTTCCAAATAACTTCTCTTGATTATAGGGCAAATTTTTTTGTAGATAAAAAAATAAACATTTGAATTTTCAATCATTGCTTTTAATAGTGTCTTCCTGGGTTCATGGAGCTGCTAACTAGTATTTCCTTTAATGGCATCTCATACAGATTAAACAGTTTTTCCATCTCCTTCAGTATTTAAACAAATTCCTTTCAGTCACTGAGAGTGGGTCGTCCTCACTTAAACATCAATCTCCTGTCTGATTGAAAATTCTTTCTATTCCTTCCCTGAAGTTCATATCATAGCATCTTGGGATGGAGTGAGAAAGTCATGAGCTTTTCTTATGCATTTTTTTCTTCCTTCTTCCCCAGTTTATCCTCTGAAATTGAGCAGTGCTCAGTCAATTCCATGGAAATTAATTTGCTGAAATATGTTCGCCAAAAACTAATTTTCCCAATGTTCAGTTTGTCAAATAATTTATTGGATGAATAAACTATTGTTTCTTTTAACTATCTGTAAATTTTAGAGCAATTCATATTGAATAGTTTTTGCAGGTTTGAAGTTTTTAATGAAGATTGAGTGGCTTTAATTTTTTTCTTTTTTCACAGCACTTTAAGCTTACGTGTCACATATGGTTTTGCAGGTTTTTACTGTGCCAGGGCTCTCTGGAGGAGAAAGGGCAATGCTTGAAATCAGACTCTGATTGCCAGGTCATGAATTGGTGGGGCCACTTCCAAATGAAAGGAATGGCAATTTAAAAAATTACACAAAGTTGTGCCACATGGATTAGTAGTGGTAGGTGATGCAGGATTAAGATGGAGGGGCAGGAGAGGGGATCCTTTGCTGGGAGCAATCTATAGAAATGAGCAGCAAAATACAGCATATCTTGGGCTGCTGAAGTGGGGGATGTACTGAAGGGAAAGAGAAGTTCAACTGAGGAGTCAAAGACAATAGGAGATGGAATGAAGATGTTGAGGCTGAAGGCCTAAAAGAGAGTTGAAGTATAAAGAAGTAGATGTTTCTGATTAAGTAGCATTCTTCTTCTTGTTTTTGATGTAGCTGATGGCCAAATTGTCCTGCTGGAGAAAGAGGTTCATTTCTGCGTAGTTCCTTTCATATCCACGTGTTCCGTTGGCTTCAAACTGGTTGTATCACACCACCTTTCTCTGGCACCTAAGCCTATTTGGCAATCACATGGTGAGTCCCAGCAAGACGGTATCCTCCAATCTCAGCCACCCTTGGCAGTCAAATATCAGACTTATGGGAAAATGGATTCACCCCTACTACTCTCTTCAGTCTAGAACTTGAGGGGGAGCTGTCCTGTTCCCCCATTCTGTAGGCAGTCAGCCTTCCATTTGATCTTGCTCCAGTAGCACCAGGGAAGATCACAATGTTTCTTGGTTATTGGGCAGACCAATGCTAGTCTTCTACTTTTGAAAGCAAGCCAGCCCATCTTTATAAGTAATTCCCTTGTGCTCCTCTTGGTTTTGGTGGAAAGAAATTACATTCTGCAGGGATAACAATTGCTTTACTAGTCTTCTACTGGCATTGTTGGAGGGTCAAAATGGAGGTAGTATTAGCTTTGATAGCCACACTTGTTGTTTATACATGACATTCATCTGAATTAGTCAGTGCTGTGCCAAACTGGTAGATAAATACTTTGACTATCATTTGTGATGGAATTTATTTTTAGAGCTTGTTCTCTCAACAAGTCCTATGAGGAGGTGGCTGACCCTAATCACAGGCCAATCTCAGAACATACAAATTGAGATATTTAGTTCTGTTGGTCTCCATCTTTGGGTCAAATTGGTAACAATTCTAGGGCCCATGAAAAATCCCACTGGCCATTCTATATCATTCTCTTGAAAGAGTTTAGTAATACTGCCATGATAATAGGTATTTTATTGCCTTTTTAAATATGCATATACTTACATTCTCCAATTCTTATGAAATACATATATACTTAATTGTACTGTGCTCCAGGCAATGTAAGTGAAACAAAAACGAGTATAAATAAATAAAATTAGAATCATGAAATCAAGACACTTAAGTTTTGAGGAAAAAAGGCCTTAGTATGTTTATATAAAACACAGTGATAGCTAAACATGAGAGATTACACACACACATGATGGAACAGATTTATTTGACCCAGGTCTTGAAAGCAGATAGGAATTGGAATCATAAAAATAGAAAAGATATAACATATTATGTAAGTATCATTAGAGGATCTTTCTTCTCTGAAAAATAGTTGATAATAATTTTTGCTCCTTTGAATTCTTTTCCCTCAATTCTTATGAAATCTTAAATCTGTATCAAGGGATTTGGGCCTTTTAACTTACTGTATCATGGAATTTTAAGAGAACAAGTTCTCTATTCTACATTTCAGTCATATTTTTGAGTGCTTACTACTATATGCCTACCAATCATTCAAATTGCCAATTTTGTGGGGAAGCAGGCAACTTATAACCAAGATAGTTTTGCATGTGTCAGAAAGCATTTGTTTTACCACCCATGAATCAGCCTTGTCCCAAATCTGGGTGACTATAAATGCTTTCATCTCTACAGTGAAAGCAAGTTTTCTATTCATCTGACCCCTAAGAGTTCTGGACTCAATGTCTTCAATTCTTAAAACTAATAAAATTTGAGCAGCTTGTGTTCAAAGAATTCTCAACAGTAAATATGCAATCCCATCTTGCACAAATTTGATACCAGGAATGATTCAGGAAAAGCTCCTTGTTGAAGCCATAATTTCATCTGATGTGAAATATGTATCCACAGTGTCAATAAGAAGATTCAACAACAGTCCTTGATTCTTTTTGTTAAAAAGAGAATATTTATAAACTTAAAAAAAGAATAGACCAATTTTTAAAATTCCATATGCACAAGTTGAAATGTTAAACATAAATAATAAAATAAAAATATTTTTTTCAAATACAATGTTATTAGTCTTAATATTAAATGAACTTTCATAAGCCTATGTGTTTTTTTAGGAAACAACTAAAACACAAAAGGAAATGGAAAGATCAAGACATCTTTACATGACTCATCATAGAAGAAATAGAAATAGTAATTGATCATATAAAATTATATCAGTAACATCCAGAAGGTAAATCTTTCAAACTTCTAATAGAAATTATTTCTGATGGTAGGCTCATGGCTGAATATTTTTTCATAATTCACTATATTTTCTGAAATTTTTAAAACATATGTATATTATTTTTGTCATTGTAAAACATTAACATTCCTATTATGAAAAGCTTCAAACATACTTAAAATAGAGAAGGTCCAATCAACTTCCATATACTGAATTCCTTGAATTTACAATGTCCAAAATTTTGCAAAAATTGTTTCATGTATCCTTTAGTTTTTCTCATCTCTTCCCCATCCCACTTTCCTTTCTCCTCCTCCTTCTTATGTTGTTAAAGTTATTTTTTTTTAATTTTTTTTCAACGTTTATTTATTTTTGGGACAGAGAGAGACAGAGCATGAACGGGGGAGGGGCAGAGAGAGAGGGAGACACAGAATTGGAAACAGGCTCTAGGCTCTGAGCCATCAGCCCAGAACCTGACGCGGGGCTCGAACTCACAGACCACGAGATCGTGACCTGGCTGAAGTCGGACGCTTAACCGACTGCGCCACCCAGGCGCCCCGTTAAAGTTATTTTAAAGCAAGTCCCAACCATCACATCATTTCACCTCTACATACTTCAGCACATATCTTCTGAAAGTATGAACAATTTCCCGCATAAAGTTAATCACATATAGCAAAATTAGCAATAATTCCTTTATATCACCTGTTATCAAGCACACAATCAAATTCCTGAAGGTTAAAAAAAAAATCTCTTTAATATTCAGTTTAACTGAATCAGAATCCCTAAAAAGCTATACACTGGTCACATTTGGTTGTTATGTCTGTGTGGTATCTTTCAATGTGGAGCCTGGCCTCGCTAACTTTTTCCGAACCACTGACTTTTTTTCAGAAACAAATTCTTTTTAACTTCTGGGTGTTCCTATATTTAACTTCCTCCCCATCCCTTATGCTAATCATGATTATAATCATTTCCATTCCAACTAATCTATTTATCTATGAAGATTTTCTTCATTTTGTTGCTCTCATTCAAGAACTTTCTTCAATCAAAAATTTATTTCTATTATGTCCACTGGTCAATTAGAACAGTGGGATTCACAATATTATTTGGAAAGAAAGATCTTTTTATGGAAAAGTGTTGTGGTTTTTTTTTATTTTGTTTTAAGTAGGAAGATCCAGCTAGAAAACGGTGACCTGAAGTATCTGTCCTAATTGTTCTGTTCCTTAAGAAGGTTACTACTCACTTGGTGGAGAAAACTGGGGCTTGAAACATACTTCAGCACATATAAAAATTTTGTTTTTAAGAATTTCCCTTTTGTCAGGCAGGTTTATTTGAGGAAATTATAGCTGAAAACTTCCCTAATCTGGGGAAGGAAGCAGACATCCAACTGCAGGAGGCACAGAGAATTCCCATCAAAATCAACAAAAGCAGACCCACACCAAGGCATATTATACTTAAATTTGCCAAATATAGAGATGAAGGAAAAAATACTAAACACAGCAAGACAAAAGAAGTCCCTGACTTATAAGGGAAGACAAATAACATTAGTAGAAGAACTCTCCACAGAACCTTGGCCAACAAGAAAGGAGTGGCATGATACAGTCAATGTACTGAATGGAAAAATAGGCAGCCAAGAATACTCTATACAACGAGGCTATCATTCAGAATAGAAGGAGAAATAAGTGTTTCTCAGACAAACAAACACTAAAGGAGTTCATGACCACTAAACTAGTCTTGCAAGCAATATTAAAGGGGACGTTTTGAGTGGAAAGGAAAGACCAAAAGTGACAAAGACTAGAAAAGGACAAAGAAAATCTCCAGAAACAATAATAAAACAAGTAATAAAATGGTACTAAATTAATATCAATCAAAAATCACTCTGAATGTAAATGGACTAAATGCTCCATTCAAAAGACATAGGGTATCAGAATGGATGAAAACACAAGACCTATGCATAGGCTGCTTACAAGAGACTCATTTTACACCTAAAGACACCTGCAGATTGAAGGTGAGGAGATGGAAACATATTTACCATGAAAATGGATGTCAGAAGAAAGCCAGAATAACAATACTTATATCAGACAAACTAGCTTTTAAGTCTAAAAAGAAGGTCACTTTATCATAATAAAGGGGTCTATCTAACAAGAATACCAACAATTGTAAATATTTATGCCCCAACTTGAGGTACCAACTGTTTTATATATATAAAACAATTAATAACAAACATAAAAGAACTCATTAATCATAATACAATAATAGTAGGGGACTTTAACACCTCACTTACATCAATGGACAGATCATCTAAGCAGAAAATCAACAAGGAAACAATTCTTTGAATGACACACTGGATCAGATGGACTTAATAGACATATTCAGAACATTTCATACTAAAGTAGCAGAATACACATTCTTTTCAAGTGCACATGGAACATTCTCCACAACAGATCACATCTCAGTCACAAATCAGACTTCAATAGGTACAAAAAAATTGAGATAATACCATGCATATTTTCTGACCACAACTTATTAATCTTGAAGACAACCACAAGAAAAAATCTGGAAAAACCACAAAAATGGGGGTTAAACAACATTCTATTAAATAATGAATGGGTAAACCAGGAAATTAAAGAAGAAATTTTTTAAAATACATGGAAACAAATGAAAATGAAAACATGATGGTCCAAAACCTTTGGGATGCACCAAAGTGGTCCTAAGAGGGAAGTATATAGCAATACAGGCCTACTTCAAGAAGCAAGAAAAATCTCAAATACATAACCTAACCTTGCTCCTAAAAGAGCTAGAAAAAGAACAGAAATGAGGTCTAAGGCCAGCAGAAGAAGGGAAATAATAGAGATTAGAGCAGAAATAAATGATATGGAAACAAACAAAACACGGTAGAACAGATCAATGAATCCAGGAGGTGGTTCTTTGAAAAACTTAATAAAATTGATAAAATATAGCCATATTTATCAAAAAGAATGGAGAAAGGACCCAAACAAATAAAATTACTAATAAGAGAGGACAGATCACAACCAACCAACACCACAGAAATACAAACAAGTATAAGAGAATATTATGGATAATTATATGCCAACAAATCAGGCAATCTGGAAGAAACGGATGAATTCCTAGAAACATATAAACTACCAAGAGTGAAACAGGTAGAAATGAAAACTTTAATACCCATAACCAGCAATGAAATTGAATAAGTTATCAAAAAACTCCCAACTGGGGCGCCTGGGTGTCTCAGTCAGCTAAGCGTCTGACTCTGGCACAGGTCATGATCTCACAGTCTGTGAGTTTGAGCCCCATTTCAGGATTTGGGCTGACAGCTCAGAGCCTGGAGTCTGCTTAAGATTCTGTGTCTCCCTCTCTCTCTTTGCTCCTCCCCCGCTCATTCTCTCTCTCTCTCTCTCTCTCTCTCTCTCCCCCTCAAAAATAAATAAACATTAAAAAAACAACTCCCAACAAACTTGAGTCTTGGGCCAGATGGATTTCCAGGGGGATTCTAGCAAAAACTTAAGGAAGAGTTAATACCTATTCTTCTCAAACTCTCCTAAAAAATAGAACTGGAAGGAAAACTTCCGTACTCATTCTACAGAGCCAGCATTGCCTTGGTTCCAAAAGCAGACAAAGACCCCACTAAAAAAGAGAATGACAGGACAATATCCCCATGAGCATGGATGCAAAACTCCTCAACAAGATACTAGCAAATCGAATCCAGCAGTACATTAAAAGAATCATTCACCACAATTAAGTGGGATTTATTCCTGGGTGGCAAGGGTGGTTCAATATTTGCAATTCAACCAACATGATATACCACATTAATAAAAAGAAGGATAAGAAATGTGATCCTCGCAATAGATGCAGAAAAAGCATTTGACAAAGTAAAGCATCCATTTTCTACAAAAAACTTCAGCAAAGTAAGGATAGAAAGAACACACTTCAACATCATAAAGGCCATATATGAAAGGTCCACAGCTAATATCCCCAATGGGGAAAAACAGAGCTTTTCCTCTATGGTCAGGAACAAGGCAGGAATGTCCACTGTCACCATTGTTATTTAACATAGTGCTGGAAATCCTAACCATATCAATCAGACAACAAAAAGATATAAAAGACATCCAAATTGGCAGGGAAGAAGTCAAACTTTCACTATTTTCAGGCAATATAATACTCTATATAGAAAACCCAAAAGACTCCACCAAAAAACATCACTAGAACTGATAAACAAATTCACTTAAGTCACAGGATATAAAATCAATGTACAAAAATCTGTTGCACTGCTATACACCAATAATGCATCATCAGAAAGAGGAATCAAGGAATTGATCCCACTTACAACTGCACCAAAAACCATAAGGTACCTAGGAATAAACCTAACCAAAGAGGTAAAAGATCAGTAATTCTGAAAACTATAAAGCACTTATGAAAGAAACTGAAGATGATGCGGGGAAATGGAAAAACATTCCATGCTCATGGATTGGAAGAACAAACTTTGTTAAAATGTCTATACTACCCAAAGCATTCCATACACTTAAAGCAATCCTTATCAAAATACCACCAGCATTTTTCACAGAGCTAGAGCAAACAATCCTAAAATTTATATGGAACCACAAAAGACCCTGAATAGCCAAAGCAATCTTGAAAAAAAGAAAAGCTGGAGGCATCCCAATTCCAGACTTCAAGATATTTTGCAAAGCTGTAGTCATCAAGACCGTACAGTACTAGCACAAATATTGACACCTAGGTCAATAGAACAAAATGATAAACCCAAAAATGGACACACCGCACAGCTATATGGTCAACTAATCTTTGACAAAGCAAGAAAGAATGTCCAATGGAAAAAAGTCTCATCAACAGAAAGTGTTGGAAAACTGGACAGCAACATGTAAAAGAATGAAACTGAACTGGACCACTTTCTTACACCATACACAAAAATAAATTCAAAATGGGTGAAAGACCAGGGAGACAGGGTGGTTCAGTCAGTGGAGTATCTGACTTTTGATCTCAGGTCTTGATCTCAGCATCATGAGTTCAAGCCCTGTGTTGAGCATGGAGCTTATTTTAAAAATATGGATGAAAGATGCAAATTTGAGACAGGAAACCATCAAAATCCTACAGGAGAACACAGGCAGCAACCTCTTGGACATTGGCCCTAGTAACTTCTTACAAGATATATCTCCTGAGGCAAGGGGAGTAAAAGCAAAAAATGAAATATTGGGACTTCATCAAGATAAAAAGCTTCTGCACAGCCAAGGAAATAATCAACAAAACTAAAAGTCAACCTTCAGAATGGGAGAAGATATTTGCAAATGACATTTTGGATAAGGGGTTAGTATCCAAAATCTATAAAGAACTTTTAAAATCCAATACCCAAAATCTAAATAATCCAGTTTACAAATGGACAGAAGATATGAATAGACATTTTTCTAAAGAAGATGTACAGATAGCTAACAGACACATGAAAAGATGCTTAACATCATTCATCATCAGGGAAATACAGTCAAAACTACAATGATATATCATAAACAGGTTCTTTATGGAAAGAACCAACTGTCCATCAACTGATGAATGGATAAAGAGGTGATATATATACATATACACTATACACGTGTATACACGTATACACTATCAGTATACCACACAATTAATGGAATACTTATCAGCCATAAAAAAACAGATGAAATCTTGCCATTTGCAATGATGTGGATGGAGCTGGAGTATATTATGTTAAGCAAAATAAGTCAGAAAAAAGCAAATACCATATGATTTAATTCACATGTGATATTTAAGAACAAAACAGACGAACATAGGCAGTAAAAAAAAGAGAGAGGCAAATCATAAAAGTCTCTTAACTATAGAGAACAACCTGAGGGTGACTGGAGGGTAGGAGCATGGATCTTAAGGAGGGCACTTGTGAAGAGGACTGGGTGTTATATGCAAGTGATGAAGCACCAAATACTACTCCTGGAACTATATTTTAACGAACTGGAATTTAAATAAAAACTGAAACTACAAAAAAAAAACCAATAATAATAAAAATAAATAAATAAATAGATAAATAAATAAATAAATAAATACTTCCCTCTTGTTATTTTTGGTTGACTACAATGTTTTTTTCTTTCCAAGATTGAGTTTCTCTGTAATAATTTTAGAATATATATCTCAAGAACTTGATTACTTTTCTTCCTATTTCTTGCGTGTCTTTTCCTTTATATATATTGCTTATGACCAATTCAGGAACCCACATCAGGGTAGTTAATATATACAAATGCAAATGAGTATTAACCTGGTTTTGTTTCTGAAGGTATGAGCCTTTTGCTAAACATTTTAAAGTATAAAATATGTTGCTATTTCAATTTCGTATTCCCAAAATAATTTTATTTAAGAAGAACACGGAGCAAATTTTAAGTCTTATCTTTTATACATTTTAAAGAGAATTTTTTGTCGTTCTGAAAAAAAAAGTCATGTAAAGACTTTTGATTTTTTTCTCCAAACCTGAGGGAATAAAAATCAGCTATGACATTTCAGCAGCAATTCCAACTTAGCTTCGTCTTCTTTCCTTTAGAACCAAATTTGGGTTTCACGAAAAATATAGGGCACAGTAGAGCAGATTCAGTAGCTCCCTATGATATCGTAATTCATTCACCTTAAACACTGCATACATACCAAAGTGCCCTTCAATTTATGTATTTATTTAGCTTTGTAAGAACATGTGTTCTATTCCAACACGTGGGATTATACTGTTTTGGAAATATATGTAGTGCAATAAAAAAATACAAAATACATAAATATTTGTTTCTGCTGTTTTATTCTAAGGCCTATTTTCCATAGGGAACAAAGAAAATATAATAGATCGTCTTTTATTTCAGAAGTTTTCCTGAGCCCAGGCATAGAGGCCAGTAGTTATTGTTCAGGTTACTAGGGTAACTCAGTACTTTATACCTTCAATTATGGAGAGTTTTGTTTTTATTTTACTTTTATTTTAGTGGTTTATTTCAAACAGGATATTCAGTACTGGGCCAAGAAACAATATTGAATTAAAATTTTCTCCTATTTGGCACAGCAAATTTATATTCCTAATTCAATTTTCATCACTAAGGCACATCAAGCCAGTTTCTTTGTTTCCATGGGATTTCCAACCTCTCTGCCCAAGTTTCTCTTTCTGTGGCTCATCTACCCAAGAATTTATCAGTCTCTATTATGTCCCAGTGCCTTATGTATGAACCTGAGGCACGGGACTTGAGAGGCTAATGGGTCATTTGAAAGACAAGAACATTGGAAGTGTCAGAATACAAATTATTGTTTATCAAAAGTTATTTGTGATTAGCAATTATTTTCTAAATTCACTATTCAAGTTCTCTATTTGATTAATGCTGATTTCCTTACCTGACTTGCCCCAGAAGCATCTGTCAGCATTGTCAACCTTGGATTGTGAATTCCCAGGAGGCAGATTATGTCTGTTAATTTGCTGTGCATAGCAACTAATAATGCATATTATGAAATTAGATTCTCAATGTGTTGATGATGGTAAATTTTACTGAGTCGATTTTAATATCTTATTCTGGTTATATTTTAAAAGGGAAACATCACTATCAGTATACCACACAATTAACCCTAATGCATTTGAAAAGAAAAACAAGATATGAAATGTATTTAAAGTTTATATCTGAATTATCTGAACCATACTAATTTTGCAGGAAAAAATTTGTACAGGATATAATCCAAATGTCACTGAATGGACAGTAATTTAAAAATACCTTGAAGATTAGGCTCCCGTTTGTATTCGATTAATGATCCAATAGTTTCGTCAAGGAAATACGTTTAATTTAGTCTTTATTCATTTAAAAATTTAAAGTTATATCTGGCCCCAGGCTATTGCACTTTCTGTGGGCTGATACCAATAATTATGTGACTCTGAAGTGATTAGCAAGCTGCTAGTATTCTCAGTTTATTTTAAGGTTGCAGTTGTAAGCAGAAAAGTGTCAAAAGAACTCACTTAGAAAACAAATGAAGACATGTCACAAAATTATTATCCAAAGTTAATATCAATAAATAATACTACAATGAATTTAGGTACAAATTTTTTGCCAAAATTGCAGAGTGAATTTTTACTTTTTAAGCAAAGGGTTTTTTGGCAACCGACGGAATGGAAAAAGATATTTGCAAATGACATATCGGACAAAGGGCTAGTAT
The DNA here is from genome assembly GCF_018350175.1 of Felis catus. Taxonomy (NCBI): domain Eukaryota; kingdom Metazoa; phylum Chordata; class Mammalia; order Carnivora; family Felidae; genus Felis; species Felis catus. The sequence continues at coordinate 68,960,100 of NC_058372.1, read as the reverse complement.
CCAAAATCTATAAAGAGCTCACCAAATTCCACACCCGAAAAACAAATAATCCATGGGCAGAAAATATGAATAGACACTTCTCTAAAGAAGACATCTAGATGGCCAATAGGCCCATGAAAAGATGCTCAATGTCGCTCCTCATCAGGGAAATACAAATCAAAACCACACTGAGACATCACCTCACGCCAGTCAGAGTAGCTAAAATGAACAAATCAGGAGACCATAGATGCTGGAGAGGATGTGGAGAAAAGGGAACCCTCTTGCACTGTTGGTGGGAATGCAAACTGGTGCAGCCGCTCTGGAAAACAGTATAGAGCTTCCTCAAAAAATTAAAAATAGATCTATCCTATGACCCAGCAATACCACTGCTAGGAATTTACCCAAGGGATACAGGAGTTCTGATGCATAGGGGCACTTGTACCCCAATGTTTATAACAGCACTTCCAACAACAGCCAAATTGTGGAAAGAGCTTAAATGTCCATCAACTGATGAATGAATGAAGTTGTGGTTTATATATACTATATATATATATATATATATATATACACACACTATATATATATATACACACTATATATATATATATATATATATATATATATATATATTCTTGGCAATGAGAAAGAATGAAATATGGCCTTTTGTAGCAACGTAGATAGAACTGGAGAGTGTGATGCTAAGTGAAATAAGTCAGGCAGAGAAAGACAAATACCATATGTTTTCACTCTTATGTGGATCCTGAGAAACTTAACAGAAGACCAGAAGGGAGGGGAAGGGGGGAAAAATAAAGTTACAGAGAGGGGAGGAGGCAAACCATAAGAGATTCTTAAAAACTGAGAATAAACTGAGGGTTGATGGGGGGGTTGGGGGGGAGGGGAAAGTGGGTGATGGGCATTGAGGAGGGTACCTGTTGGGTTGAGCACTGGGTGTTGTATAGAAACCAATTTGACAATAAATTTCATATTTAAAAAAGTGAAAAAAAATAAAAATTCATTGTACATTTAAAAAAATAAATAAAATTAAAAAATAAAAAAAGGGTTTTTTAACCAATTGCCCAATGGCATTGCCCAAATGCATTTTTATCCAATGCAACTGAAAGAACAATTTTTGTTACTAAATTTTTATACAAGGTCATCTTAGAGTATGCTTAATTTATTTGAGCTTCACAAAAATTCTTACCCCAGAAATTTTAAGGAAAAGACCAACTCTCCTAGGGTTTTACAATACATATCTCTAGCATCTTTTGGTTGGACATGAACCAAGAGAAAGCTCCATAGTTCGTCTATAATCTACATTGTACAGTGTCACATCAAACACAATTTCATTTGAATTTCAGTACAAAAGCACTTCCAAAGGGAATTAAATATTTCATTATTTTAAATAATCTAGAATTGTTCCTCTTTGTTAGTTCAGTTAATTAAGGAATGGGAGAATACTTAGACTGTTTTAAAATCAGATTCTTTAACCACTCTGTAAATCAAAACCCCTATGGCAAAGCCCTGCTTCCTGCAAGTACCCTGTACCCCACCGTCCTCAATTAGTGCAGTTAGGCAATTACATCTCTGGAAAGGCTGTTTTTCCAGCCATGGCACTTTTGCTCTCACCTCTCTTTAAATGTTTTCTTTTCTCTCATCAGGATTGATTCCTTGCACCTCTTATAAGTTTCCAATTTAAGTCCTACCTTCAACCTTAGCTTCCTTGACCATCCTTGTTCACAATCCTCTAGACTATTCAGACCCATTTATTTTTTTGTTGCAAAAAAATTGCATACAACAATCTCATTTTTGTTATTTAACTTTTATATTAGTGTTAAACTTTGTACGTTCACAAACTTTTCTTTAGAAGACAGTGTCAATGAATTAAAATTCTATATATTCCTTTCATTGCCAAGTGGAACACAGAATGTTTACTAATTGTATGCTGAAAAGAATGAACAAAGACAGATAATGAAGGGATGACCTTCTGGGCACTCTCAAGCTGAATTAACACCTTCTGGCTCTATGGAGCTGTTTCATTTGGGTGATAAGAGATGTGAACTTTGATGACAAGAGGAGAGGGGCTTGCCTCTTGATGCTGGGTACATAGAACTCTTGACCTTGTAAGGATATTTGATTAAATACTATTAATAATATGGTTTTCTACTGGAAATTATGTGTTTGATGGATTAAAACCAGTTAAATGTCCAGAAGTCTTGGCTACAAACACACCTCCACAAATTGAAAATAACATTGCTTTTATAAGAAGAGGTTGAATGAGAAAGGGAAAAAAAATAGGGCTGTCTTAAGTGGCTATTTGAGATAAGGTGGATTCAACATACACTTTAACTGGCAGGCACTATCTTTCTTTATTCTTTTTCCTCATTAGGAAAAAAAAAACAAAACAAAACAAAACATGAATGGATATTCCTGTAACAGAATTTCAAGAGCAAGGAAGTCACTGAGAATTTCATATTGAGAGATAGATCCTTGCCAATTTAGGGCAGGGACTTTTCATACGTTCATTTTGTTTCTTTGCTTATTTGTTTGCTTATTTTAACTGAAATACAAACACACACACACACACACACACACACGAAAAAAAACACAAAATTGAGGTGACTACAGGAAAAAAGACAAAAATCATAAAAAGAAACCATTTGTGATTTTAAAATATCTTTGTAGTTTCTTATATTTATAATAATAGGAAATAAGAAACACGATAAAAAAAATATATATATATATATTATGAGAAAGACAACAGATTTGAGTCCAGAGCCATTATGTCCCTGAGATCCCTGCTTTGTTACGGAAAGCTCCTTCTTTATCTTATCTATTCCTCATGTAGAGCTTATAGAGATATAGAAGCTTGTTGCATAGCAGAAACAAAATGAAATAAAACACATTAACATTTTTATGGGAAAACTGATTTCTTATCTTCAATAATTTTTATGTTTCACAAAGAAGCCTTAATTGAGCTTTGTATCTTGGCTGCTAACTTTGTGAAAGTCCGTTTTTTGTATGTTTTTTTGTTTTGTTTTGTTTTGTTTTAGAGAGAGAGAGCACACATGAGCAGGGTAGAGGGGCAGAGGGAGGGGGAGAGAGAAAGAGGGAGAGAAAGAGAGAGAGAGAGGTGGGAGGGAATCTTAAGCAGGCTCCATGCTGAACATGGAGCCCTACAAGGGGCTCAATCCCACGCCCTGGGATCATGACCTGAGCAGAAATCAAGAGTCAGAGTTCAACCGACTGAGCCACCCTGATGCCTCTTTAAGTTCTTGTATTTCTCGAACTGGAGTTGGCAAACATATTTTTAGTCTATATACCAGATTCTTTTTAATATTGAATTTTTGTTTCAATAATAACCTAAAAAAGAAATATAAACACAACTTGAAAACAAGCTGGAGCATTTCATAATTTACTTTCCATTGGTTATTACATTCACCATAATACAGAGAACAACCAAAAGAACCTAAAATATATTTCATTTTTTATGGGCATGACTAAAAGACATCAAAATCAATCTTATAACCCAAAATAATGCTCCATGGAAATTCTCTATTCCATCCCTTTAGCTTTCAATATTGCTTCCACCCTTCAGCCTCTCTCTCCTTTCACCCTCATCCAAGCCCTTGCCCATACAATGGTTCTTTCCTTTCTTCCCCTCTTCCTTCTCTCTTTTCTTTTTTCTCATCATTTATTTTTCTCTCAGATAACTGAATATCTCTTCTTTTAGTATCTCTTGCCCCCATCCCCATTCTAACCAAAGATCATTTTAAAACAATTAAGTAAGCCTTATAATCTGTACAAGATCAAAGGAGAAAAAAAGGGAAAATGCTTAACTGGTGAGTCATAAAAAGACAGGAAAGAGAAAAGTCTGTGAAAAACCATAAACTAATAATTTTTTGACAGTGTGATATACATATTCTAACCTTGCTCTGGATGGCGAAATGATTTCCATTCTGTATTTGAGTTATAGTCTCATTTGTGTTATGAGACCACATAAATTAAGAGTGTTTGTGTCTATCTGATTGGGAAAACATTATTTAAAAAAAACCGTTGAGGGATACCTGGGTGGTTCAGTTGGTAGCCTCCAACTCTTGATTTTGTCTCAGGTCATGATCCCACTATTCATGAGATCAAGCTCCACATCAGGCTCTGGCTGACAGCACAGAGCCTTCTTGGTATTCTCTCTGTCTGTCTGTCTGTCTGTCTCTCTCTCTCAAAATAAGAAAACTTAAGAAAAAAACAAAAAGCAAAAAATCTAGATAGGCCGTGAGAGTCAAAAATAGAAGATGACATTTTTGTTTGTTTTCCTTTTTGGTATTTTTGAAGACATCTCTTTTCCCTAAAGTCTCAGATAGTTCCGTTAGACCAAGATCTCAAACACACTTCTCTGTTCTCATAATGTAGTGGAAAAAAACAACTCTTGACGGATAACAGAAAATAGTCAGGCATCTACTGAGGAAGATGGATTACTGTGGGGGCTGAGTCTGGGAACAGAAAAGACAGAGTGATTGAAAAAGAGGGTTTGTGCATTATTCTATAGCTCCACCCTTTAAGAAATATCAGCAGATGCAGAAGAATGAGAGAAATAAGGAGACAATTGTCTAGTTGCCTCTAGAAACATCAGGTGGCCTATTCACATCAATTATAATTTCTAAGTTGTTATCAACTTTTTTTTCACTTTGTTTTATGCGTACACATCTTATGGCTATGTAGTATCGAGTATTATACTGCAGGTGAGTTATTTGGCAACATTTTGTCCACTTGATCAATATGGGCTGTATAATACAGCTGATAATAATTTGGGGCCATTTTCAATTACTTACGGGATTATTCAGGCAATTTTTCATTTCCCATATATTTTTATCATGTGTCAACCCTGCTTTAGTGACATGAGAATAACCTAGTGTGTTTGTCTGATTATAAAAATCTGCACATTTTTTGCATTTCTTCTATCTGCCTCCTGGTTTACCTACAAATAGGTTTATCTTCAGCAGTCAGACCATGCTACATTTAGCTACCCATAAAAAATTCATGTTTCTCAAGTTCACTTCAAAAGCACTACCTGATCTGTCAAAACACATTTAAAAATGTCAAAATGCCTATCCGTTATGGCCTCATTTGATGCGGTGGTGTTTTATAATCCCATTCCACAGAGGGGAAGAAAGGTGAAAAGACTCACATAGGTACTCTCTAGGGCAGAAGGACAAATAGTGATACACTGATGTGTAGCAGGAATTTCACAAACCAGCAATGCTTTAATAATTTATGTTTGTGAATTATGTAAACGCACATTCAGACCTTGAGGGAAAAACATTTTCAAAAACTAAAATAAAATTAATCACTATGATTTTTTAAGTCATTTAAGATAAAACTAGCAAGATCAGCCCCTCCCTGTTAACACTCTTAATCGTAAGGTGTACATTAATTAATAAAAGTTCTCTCCACTATTACTGGTGAAGGTACTGACAGTTTTAGCCTTAATGTGTACTCTCATACGCAACCTAAATTTGCAGTATGAAACAGGAGAATGAGTATCCAAGAAATTGATAAGAACTTCTGAACTGTTATTCTGCAAGCTGAACTCACTGCATCTTACTATTTGCCACTCATCTTCTTCAACATATGGCTGCTAAGGTGACTTGTTTTCTGTCCCAGCTGGGCTAGTTGGCTTTGTTCCGGTTTTTGACCTTCAGGGTCTCTAACCCCCAAACCTCACTCTTAATTTATTAGAAATGTGTAATAGAGAATGCATGTTGCATATATCAGTGCAACTTCATCATTACAGGAGAAGGATAATCTCAAGAAAAGACCCATCCTCATAGCGAATCCATAACTATAATTGCATGTGTGAATGTGCATAACCATTATTACATAAATGCTCACTTTAATTTTATGCAGATATTAAACAAGTGTTTATTATGTGACAGACAATGCCCTAAAAAATGAGTGGCAAGCAGTATAAACATATTTCCTGCCCTCCTGGACCATACATTCCAGGAGGGAAACATGATGGAAAGGAAAGTTTAGGGACCTTACCTTCAACCTAGGACCTTAGCATACGGTGACCTCAATACCTAACTCAGCTTGTGAATGACTTAATATATAATCTCTTGCCTTAGGAGGAAAAAAAGAATCCTACAAAACATATTAAAAGAAAAGGAATTTAATACAAACAACATATAATAAACATTAAGTCAGTTATGGTATATGGAGATAATAAGTGTCATTTTCCTCTCTCCAAGCCCAATCTCTGGTTGCTTCTCATCTTTTTATTTTTTAATGTTTATTTATTTTTCAGAGAGAAAGAGAGAGAGAGAGCAGAAGAGGGACAGAGAGAGGGAGACACACAATCCCAAACAGGCTCCAAGCTCTGAGCTGTCAGCACAGAGCCCAATGCAGGGCTCACAGTCATGGACCGGGGAGATCATGTCCTGAGTCAAAGTCAGACTTAACCAACTGAGCCACCCAGGCGCCCCTGGTTGCCGCTCGTCTTGATCACAGTGGCCAAGAAGGAGAGAAATATTCTTGAGGGGCCTTAGAGACTGGAGCTTCACATTAGGGCTTCACTCATTTTTCAGCTCAGTGCATAGTAAGTTCTTTATAGGAATCCTAGGTAAATTTTGGAATCTGATATCTACAACTTTATAGAAAAAAAACCATTTACTTTAATGTAGTTTTCCCTTTGAATTATTATTATTTTTTTTAATGTAAGCAGTCATCTTCCTGTACTCTGTGAATCAGCTGTAGACAAGGAAGAGCAAGGCAGACACTGGGCAGAATCCAGTCTCCCTTGGGAGCCTTGTATCTTACCCACAATGGACAGTAAGATTTCTGTGCCACAGAGGCACTTAAACTAACCTGAGCCTTTCTGGCTATGATTTGCCACCTTTCACCAAACTCTTGATTTTGCCCATTTTTCAATTCCCACTACTGTTTATCAACATTTCTTCCATGTCTATGCCAAATTTCTGTGCCTCTTCCTTTCCTTTGATTTCCCCCAAGAAATGCCTGCAAATTATTATCCAGAACATGTAATTATCTCTACCCAACTCACTCATGTTTGCCTGCTGACATGAAGGACTATTCATTCCAGATGTCAGACTACTAGCACAAAAGACATGCCAAAAAAGTTTTTTTTTCTTTAACATTTATTGGTCAATCTCTGTTACAGGATAGATGAGAATAGTATTCTAATGAGATTTAGGTTTTCACTAATGTGAACCAAGCTGCTTTCAAATGGAAGACAATGGTGACACATTGGGTTTTAAATAATTTTTCACTTTATTGCAAGAAAGTTAAGTACCTCCTCCTCACTCCCACAGAATTCATCAAGGCAGAGATTACACTGAATTGTCATGATCTATTCAATTGTCTGTATCTCCTACCAGGCTGAGATTTCCATGAGCAAAGAAACCCTGTATATTTTTTTCACTATCTTTCATAACACCTAGTGCTGCCTGGAAGTAGTCCTCAACAAATATTTCTTATGTGACAATAAATCTTACCGTATCTCTGACAATGAGCAAATCTTAATTTTCCACATCTTCTAGATGCACAATATAGAAGGTGTTTTGATTAAATGATTGTAATAAAAACTCCAAAGCAAAAGCCCCAAAGGTACCCCTTCCCTAGTCTCCTCATTCTAAAGCCAGGGATATGGTGGCCAGAGTAGTGACTTAGCTTAGTCTTTTCACACTGTGAGGACTGCACTGATGCTAGAAGTCAGACCTCCCGCCTCTCTGAACTATGGAAGAATCTAGTGGACAGTTTTCCAGAAGCAAGCTTTGATTGTTTTTGCATCTCTTTACAAGTAATGTGGGATATGAAACAGCCTCCCCACTCCTGGCTGCCTGAGGTGTCTTTTCAAGTGTAGAAAAATAACCCAGGAGGAGTACCATTCTTGGCAAAAGGACACTGATTTTCTAAGGGCATTACAGGTATTCAGAAGCTGTTCTTGGACACTGGGAAGCTTTAGTTCCATGAAGGTGATTTAAGCTGTTTCCTCTGGATGTAGAAGGATTAAGATGTAAGAACCATACGCAAAATTCATTCAAGAGTAATAAGAATTAACCACCAAACACTGCTTGTTCTGCAGATGTATCTTCCAAGAGGTATTTTCACTGCACATAATAGATAAGACTAGTTAAAAAAGAACTGACAATCCATAAGATTAGAAAAATCTCCTTGGGGGTAACCATTAGATATTTCATTTGCACTGTATCCCTCCCTTCTTACTTACAGTTTCTCTGCATCCTGCCTATCTCTTAGGCCTCACACACAACCTCTCCTTCAGTCACATACTACATGCAAGCTATAGATAATAGCTGGAGTGTATTATGAGAGGCGGTATATAAAAAATTGCCTCCATTCAAATCCTTGCTCTATCACTTTCTAGCATGTGACTTCTAACTGTGTGACTTTTCTAGTTGTGTTGATGTTGCTGTTTTGTTATTCCCCCATTTGAAAAAAAACAGGAGAATAATAAGGAGAGATAATTGAGTTATAATACCTAAGGCACTTTCCTAGCACATAATAATCAGATCAACAAATTTTACCTAAGGTTGACAGCACCTTATCTGCCATCCCAAAGCTACAAGTTTGTGTTATAAGTTTTTAATGCAGTTTTTTTTGTAATAAATCCTGACCTCACCTGAACTCATTTGACAGTAAAGCCCAACTTGAACTGATGTGAGACTGTATCTAGTCTATATTTATTCTACTTAGCACAAATATATATGTTTATTTTACTCAAGAAATTAGTTTGATTATAGGGTGCTACACCAGACCTCACTGGGTATTATAGATCACATTATAACTCTATACTGTGTTTTTCAAATCTAAAATATTTGAATTCTGAAACACATTGGGACCAAGATTTTGCATAAGATACCGGGCTTGGATTATAATTATTTCAATACAAGCCTCCAAATAGCCTATGTTTGCTTCCCAGGCCACTGCTTCCCTTACCCTAGCCTTGTCCTACCCAGATCCAGTTTGTATAACTCTGTGGAACTTCCCTCAATTATTCCAAACATTTGAAATTTTCTTTTTATTCCCCCATAGTTCTTAGTTCTGTACAACATACAATTTTCTTTGTGACATGTTATGAATTGTAATCTCAAAAAATTTTAGCAGCACTTCAGTGAACATATAAAATTGCCCCCAGTGAATATATCCTGCTAGCACTATTTACTTGATAACAGTAAACATGGAATTTTTAAAAATCGGTTTTAAACTTACACTGAAGTGCTGAACACTTTTAATGACAAAATTATGTAAATAATAAACATGCTTTCTTCTTTGTGGTTTGAAAAAATAAATTGTGTTATTGTTATGAAATGTATCCTGACAAGTACTTGTGTGTAATTTCATGAAAACACCACCACCAACAAAGAATCAAGCTTCTCGTTGCCAAAGGAAAGACTATCCCCACTGAAGACCAAACAACCACAGATGCTTCCACGATGTAGTACTCAAGATAGGCATTTGGGAATAATTCTAAGATATCAGAGGGCATTTTAAAGTTTAATGCAACTAAAATGTCATTATGTACTATAATCTTTAAAAATTTATGTCAACATATTTTGAGAAGTTTTTTCTTTTATTGTCTTTTTACAACATTTATTTTTTCCTGTTACAAAAATAAAACATGTCTGTTGTAGAAAAACTAGAAAATACCTATAAAAAAGGAAGAAAATAAAAGTTGCCAGTAATCTAAATATCCAGAAATTATATTATTTACATACTTATGATAATTTTTTGCCTACATATGCATATGTAAATAATGTATGTGCAGGTATGTATGTGTATGGTTGTGTATTATGGACCTGTTCTATTTTAGTTACAGTAAAATAGTTATATTCCACTGCAAAGGAAGCAATTACACTATGGAATCTCTGAATGTAATAAGATGTGATCTACAGGAGAAAAAAATAAATGTCATAAACAGATAAATGCAAAGTGTAGTTTTCTGTGGAGGAAATAAACAGGGGGTTGAAATATAGATAAACAGTGGCAGGGAATAGACTCATGAGGGGAGGAGACTGTGAGGAGAAAATTTTATTTTTTTATTATTTTTAAATTTTTATTTAATTTATTTTTTTAATTTACATCCAAGTTAGTTAGCATATAGTGCAACAATGATTTCTGGAGTAGATTCCTTAATGTGCCTTACCCAGTTAGCCCATCCCCCCCTCCAGCAACCCTGTTTATTCTCCATATTTAAGAGTCTCTTATGTTTTGTCCCCTCCCTGTTTTTATATAATCTTTGCTTCCCTTCCCTTATGTTCATCTGTTTTGTATCTTAAGGTCCTCCTATGAGTGAAGTCATATGATATTTGTCTTTCTCTGACTAATTTTGCTTAGCATAATACCCTCTAGTTCCATCCACATAGTTGGGAATGACAAGATTTCATTCTTTTTGATTGCCGAGTAATACTCCATTGAATATATATAACACATCCTCTTTATCCATTCATCCATCAATGGACATTTCCATACTTTGGCTATTGTTGATAGTGCTGCTATAAACATTGGGCTGTGTGTGCCCCTTCGAAACAGCATTATCTGTATCCCTTGGATAAATACCTAGCAGTGCAATTGCTGGGTCGTAGGGTAGTTCTATTTTTAAGTTTTTGAGGAACCTCCATACTGTTTTCCAGAGTGGCTGCATCAGTTTGCATTCCCACCAGCAGCACAAAGGATATCCTCTTTCTCCACATCCTCTCCAACATCTTTTGTTGCCTGAGTTGTTAATGTTAGCCATTCTGAGAGGTGTGAGGTGGTATCTCATTGTGGTTTTGATTTGTATTTCCCTGATGATGAGTGATGTGGAGCATTTTTTCATGTGTCGGTTGGCCGTCTGGATGTCTTCCTTGGAGAAGTGTCTATTCATGTCTTTTGCCCATGTCTTCACTGGATCATTTGTTTTTTGGGTGTTGAGTTTGATAAGTTCTTTATAGATTTTGGATACTAACCCTTTATCTGATATGTCATTTGCAAATATCTTCTCCCATTCTGTTGGTTGCCTTTTAGTTTGGCTGATTGTTTTCTTCGCTGTGCAGAAGCCTTTTATTTTGATGAGGTCCCAATAGTTCATTTTTGCTTTTGTTTCCCTTGCCTCCAGAGACGTGTTGAATAAGAAGTTGCTGCGGGCAAGATCAAAGAGGTTTTGCCTGCTTTCTCCTTGAAGATTTTGATGACTTCTTGTCTTACATTGAAGTCTTTATCCATTTTGAGTTTATTTTTGTGTATGGTATAAGAAAGTGGTCCAGGTTCCTTCTTCTGCATGTCACTGTCCAGTTTTCCCAGCACCAATTGCTGAATAGACTGTCTTTATTCCATTGGATATTCTTTCCTGCTTTGTCAAAGATTAGTTGGCCATACATTTGTGGGTCCATTTCTGGGTTCTCTATTCTGTTCCATTGATCTGAGTGTGCAAGTACCATACTGTCTTGGTGATTACAGCTTTGTCATACAGCTTGAAGTCTGGGATTGTGATGCCTCCTGCATTGGTTTTCTTTTTCAAGATTGCTTTGGTTATTCAGGGTCTTTTCTGGTTCCATACAAATTTTAGGACTGATCTAGCTCTGTGAAGAATGCTGGTGTTATTTTGGTAAGTATTGCATTGAATATGTAGATTTCTTTGGGTAGTATTGACATTTTAACAATATTTGTTCTTCCTATCCATGAGCATGGAATCTTTTTCCAGTTTTTTGTGTCTTCTTCAGTTTCTTATATAAGCTTTCTATAGTTTTCAATATACAGATTTGTCACCTCTGAGAAGAAAATTTTAAAAGGCAGTGTGACTAGAATGGTAGGCTGAATAGAGAATGAGACAAAACAACAATGGAGAGTAGATAGAGACCAGGTCATGCAGAATCCTGTAGTTCAGTGTAAAGATACCAATTTGATGAAAAAAGGGAAAACATGACAGAGGTCACTGAGGGGATTTGGTTAAACCTAGGTTATTCAGGGGCACCTGGGTGGCTCAGTCGGTTAAGGGGCACCTAACTTTGGCTCAGGTCATAATCTCACCCACCATTTGCAAGTTCAAGCCCTGCATCAGGCTCTGTTGTGACATCTCAGAGGCTAGAGCCTGCTTCAGATTCTGTGTCTCCTTGTCTCTTCCCCTCCCCCATTTGCTCTCTCTCTCTCTCTCTCAAAAATAAAAGTTAAATAAATCTGGGTTATCCAATCTCAGCACTGTTCACACTTCAGATGAGGTGTTTATTTTGGAGAGCAGTCCTTTGCATTTTAGGATGGTTAATAGCACTTCTGGCTTCTATCCAACAGAGGCCAGTAACCTCTCCCCAAGATATGACAACCAAAAATGTCATCAGGCATTACCAAACACCCCCTGTAAATTAAAAGTAAAATTGTTCTGTTGGAAACAACTAGTTCAAACAGTTAAAAATTGTTCTGGCTGATAGGTAAAGAATAGATTTTTTCCTTCTCTTGTGGGAGCATATCTCCTGGTCACAGCAGGGAGCCCTCTTGCCACCAGAAGATGGAAATCAGCCCTAAAAATGACACCAGCCAGTGGATCTCAGAGCAGCAGGAAAGAATCTGGATGCTTCACATTCATCACAAGTGTGCACGGGATATACTTAGTCACCTTTCCCCCAGTAGTGAGTGTGAAGGCAAGCTTTGATGCAACACCTCGTTACCCTCCCTCCCTAAAGAACCCTCTAACTTCTAGGAGGAAAGGTCAGAAATGCTTTATCTTAAAAAAAAAAGAAATGCTTTATCTTTGGTTTTATGAATCCTACTTTTGGTGCAGCTTGAGAGGCTGCAGACTGGGATGCCAGAAAATCTCATTGCCTAGTCTGGTAGTCATGTGGAGAACTTAGAAAACTTGCACCCATAATGCATTGTGTTTGAATGGCTAGTGGCTGTGTTTTCCCATGTTAGAAGGATCCTCACAAAAACACCTGTTATTCAGGTTCCTGAAGATCTAGTTGTTCAGAATCCCCAATGAAAGAAATGTATTCACCAATGGGAGTGGGATCTTAACCTCAGTCACATTATAGGCGCCGGTATAGCTGTGGAATTTTCTTAGGAATTGAAGCTTTCAAAAACATCCATGCAGTTAAAGCTGTAAGAAAAGAAGATAAAAATAATAAAATTCATTTTTTATATTCATTAATAAATGCTGTTGTTCCTGTAAATGGTCAGTCATAACATGTCAGCGTTTTTTGTTTGTTTGTTTGTTTGATTTTGTTTCATTCCTTGTCATTTAGTGTGTTGTTATACTTTCAAAAAGCTAAATAAATATCAGTTTTATTTTAAAGAAAACAGAATCTGGATGCTTGGTGCATTGATGAGCTGTTGAAACAACCAACCTGATATCTGGCATTACATGTTTTCTATTATCAATATATAATATTACATATTTTCTATTATAAAATATATTAAAATAGAAAGTATAATGGAATGGAGGGTGGGGATGGAAAAGCAATCAAAATGGAAGACAAGTGAGTTGAAGTCATATAGGAGAGAATAGTGTCAGACTATGGGGAAATGTCTTCGAGTTGTGTCTGTGGTGTCTTGGAGTTGTAGTTAAGAAGTTGTATAGTCAAGATTTTTTTGGAGGTAGAATAGACATGACTTTATACCTCAATTCAGCTATTAACTCATTCCTTTGCTCCATTTCATTGCAAGACTCCTTACAAGAGTTGTCCATTTTCCAGCTAAAGAGTGAAAAATCTAGTGGGTGTATTATCTTGGCATATGACCGAGGTTGCTGTATAAGTCCAGTGGCACAAATTGAACCATTCATTAAATGTTGGAACAAATGGCATTCTAAATAATTTAAAAATGGATTTTGAAAACCACATCTTTAAAAAATAGAATCAGATTGATAAAAGACATAAATTTGGAAACCAAGAATTTAAAACTATAAGAAATAATATAGAAGAACCTCTCAAGATATTGAGATAGAAAGGGATATTTAGGAATGATATAAAAGTAAATCTCATAAGATAAAAAATAATTGAAATATATGACTACATAAAAACAAAAAAATTTCTATCTTATGAAATACTACATGAGCTAAGAGTAAAAGTGAAATAGTCTTTAAAAATATTTTTATCATATATATAACAGACAGGATTTATATACAGAATATACGAAGAACTTCCTCCTATCGAAAAGCAAACAATAACCCAATAGGGATACATGCTAAGTTATTCCTACTACAGGCATCACATATGCCCCTCTCCCAAATATAAACAGCTCTCTACTTCTGCTCTTAAAATAACACAAGTCAAAGCAAAACCAGTCAACTTCATTCACAAAAACTATACTCACAAAATGTTATATTCATAAAAAATAATCCTGACAATGTCCAGTTTTGTTAAGCATGCGGAATACAAGTATTTGTACAGTTTGTAGTAAGAACAAATTAGGAAAACTGTTTTGCAGAGTGATTTGTAAATATCCAGTGAAAGTTAAAATATGTTGATTCTAGGAGTGCGTGGGTGGCTCAGTCGGTTAAGGGCCTGATTTTGGCTCAGGTCATGATCTCACCGTTCCTGAGTTCAAACCCTTTGTGGGGCTCTGCGCTGACAACTCAGAGCCTGGAGCCTTTTTCAGATTCTGTGTCTCCCTCTTGCTCTTTGCCCCTCCCCCGCTCATGCTCGCTCTCTCGCTCTCTCTCAAAAAGAATAAAATAAACATGAAAAAAAACTTTTTTAAATACGTTGATTCTAAAAACAAGAAGCAACTCAACTTCTGGGTCTATGTGTATCTTAGAGAAATTCTGTGCAAGTATATCATGAGACATTGCAATACTATTTATAACAACAAAGACAAAATCTTAATACTCACACAACGAAAAGATCTAAGGCTGCTAAAGTCACTGAACTATATCTATATATCAAGAGGCTAGAACTGAAAAATACAATGTTGGTTATTATAAATAATATTATATTGAACATTCTGTAGCATGTACTTTAGGTGCTCATGTATATGTATTCCTGTCGGATATTCACCTCAGAGCGAAATGCTGGTTTAGAGGGTGTTGTATGTTTCACTTTAGTAGATTAGATTACATCAGTTTCAATGGTTTTCAAAGTGGTTATACCAATTTACATAGTCACTAGCAGAGGAAAAACTAGAAATAACACAAATATCACCAGCAGTAGAATGTATCAATAAATCGTAGTACATTCATAAAATAAAATGCTATCAAGCAATGAGAGTGAAATACTGTTTCACACAAAAGAGATAAATCTCACAGACAATGCTAAGAGAAGCCTGACGTAAGAGTTTATAATTTACGATTCCACTTAGAGTTAAAACAATAGCAAATTTAACACCTGCTGACAGAAGTCAGAATCGTGATTTTTGGGGGGAGTTATGACTGAGGACTCCAGAGCAGCCTCCCTGCACCGTTGGTAATGGTCCACACTGAGATCTGCATGGGGGGTTCCAAGAATCCATTTATATGGGAAAGATCCATTCAACTTCACACTTAAAATCTGTGCACGTTGTGTATGTTTAAATTCAACAAAAAACTTTAACAATGTTAGTGATAAAGTATAAGATAGAATGACTGATAGAATACACCAACATAAATGTAAAGTTTTCAAAGGTAAACAAAGTGACATTAGATTAGATCTCTCTCTGAGAGAGCCAGGGAGAGAGAGAGAAGGAAAGGAAGTCAGAAAATAATCCTAAGGAGGTGGAAATGGAGGACTTCATTTATCTGCAGGGATAATGAACACACCTACTTCGCAGGGTTGTTGTGACAATCGGATGAAGTAACAGATATAAAACACGTAGAAAGGGCTGGGCACAAAGGCAGTGCTAACTGATACATACCATCACCCTTGTTTCCACCATGAAGAGGTAGAATTTCAGCAAAAAGTAAGATCAGGTCTTTGGAAATAGAACTTCAGGATTGTCATCCACCTTGTCAGTTTCTATTCTCCTCAAATGTTTAAGGTGTGTGTATTCTCTGTGTGTGTATATGTATGTGTTTGTATAAATATGTATTGTAAATGTGTATTCTCTGCATATGTATGTTTATATAGTCTATGAAATATTTCTTGTTGCAGACATTAGTATAATCAAATGAAAGAAATATGCTCTATTCGGTAGCCTCAAAATGAAATAACAAAATGTCTTAAACTAGATTAAAGTTTAATCTTTAATCACGCTGAGCAACATCATTACCCTTTCTCCATAGAAAAATCCTGTTATAATAGAAGATTTAATTATTCAACTTTAATTGCTAATTATAAGCTTCAGAATTCACATCTTTTATTTTGAAAATCACAAAAAAGGCAATCAGCATAGAGGACAAGTTTGGGTTAGGTACAATGCATATAAATGTTACTGAACTGCTAATATACTTATGAGTTTAATTGATATGTTTACTCAAAGCACAGTGTGATGTGCTTTTTTAGCCAAAATCACTTTGACCCTGGTCTTTACTCCAATGATATTTTATAATTATCACCACCAACAAGGTCAGAAGGCTCAGAAGCACACTAGTTTTAATTTAAAAAAAAAAGTAAAAAATATAAAGCTAAAAGTCTTTATAATTTAAAGGTAAGTTTGAACACTGACTTTTATCCTTAGAAATATCTCCAGGGAAGTAAAAACATCCATAATGTGTAATCATTTTCCTAAACTCCAGCTAACAGCTCTTTTTCATCCAAATATGTCTTCTCTGATATTGAAGAGCAGGTGTATTTATTGAACCATTCAAACATTTGCTTTAAAAATAAAATTGTATTACTATTTATTGAAACATACTATATGCCTGCCACTTGACTGAGCCTGGGGAGCAGTGGTGATTGTGTAAGACTAAATCCCTGTTCTCTTCAAGTTTAATGCACTTTAGAGAAAACCACAAGTATGCAAATAGTTCATTGCAATACTGATGAGTGGTGTGAAAGATAAGCACTACTGATATGAAAGTATTGGATAGGGATGTGCGGGATAAGCACTGTCTAAGACAGGGGAGACTGACTCCTTGTCACTAAGTGCAGTCTTAAGTGTTGGCAGAAAACCGTTACACTCCTTCAAATTGCCTTATGAGACTTCAATCAGGGCTTAATGGGATTGACATACAATGTGAATCAAACTCATAAATTTATTTTGGTCCTTTTACCACTTCCCTAAACCTGATTTAAAGAACTGCAGTCAACATTTAAAAAGGTAAGAAGAAATTAAGACAAAAAATAAATAAGTAAATATATATAAATATGTTCTTAACGTATACGCTATAGCTTTGATGCATTTATGTTTGAAACGCATTGGGTGATAATGCAGTCTACAAAATTCAAAACTGTTCAAATTCTTCCCTGGGGGGGGTTAATTTTTAAACATGGAAAATAATTCACTCAAGACCTTTTTAGCACTACAATGTTAAATGTAAGCCATGAACAGAATAAATTCTTCCACATTTTACTTTTGAAGTGAGAAGTATTTTAAGCACAGAAGTTTCAAAAACTAAACTATGATAGCATGAAAATGACCATACAGTATCCTTTACAAACGAAAAAGAAGTGTATTCATTTTGCTTTTTAAAATAACTAGTATTTAAACTTTAAGATAGTATAAATAGCAAGTGACTAAGATGTGGGAGTGATATAGTAGAATAAAGACAAGACTTATTACAGTTCAAGTTTTGGAAGCTATTCCAGATTTAAAACATCTGAATGTCCTGGGTGAGCTGCTCCCAAGACTGATTTTCACAAAACCTTTTACATGATTCTGATATAGCTTAAGAAGTGTTTTGGGACCATTGAACTTAAATGTCCCATCTAAGTCTAGCATTACATGAGATTATGTATAATGAAAAGGAGGAACTACTGAACTATATATACAGATGTTACAGGTAACTTAATAGTCATAAAAAGAAATATAGCTATTTTATTGTTGATCTTTTTTAAAAAAGCACTTTAATCAATCCTTTTTTTCTATTTATGAAATAAAAGATTTACTTATGAAACTCTGAAAGAAGGTTGACCAAAGGAGAAATAATATTACAAAAGAAAGATACACATGAGAACATGTTGCATTCAGCACAGGTCAGGTAGTGACTTTACAATTGTATATGACATATATATATATATATATATATATATACACACACACACACACACACACACACACACACACAGACACACACACACCAGGAATGGTTTTTAGTGATTTCTAAATATTGACATTTAACAAATGAAATACAGCTTTGTGTCTTCTTTACAGGTGAAGAAACTTAGGCATAGAGAGTTGAAGTTACTTGCCACAGTTCAAAGAGTTAATAAGAGGCAGGGCAGAATTTGAACCTAGGGAGTCAAGATTCAAAGGTCATAATCTTAACTATGACACTATGAAACTTCTCCAGTAGAGAATTTCAACATAGAGACAGCCAGGAAGAATTATTAAATATATAGGACATTGGCCTCGGATAATAAAAAACTTAGATAAATCAGACAAAACTACCTGCAAAAAAAAATTAGAAAACAAAAATGTGGACTATATATGCTGCCTGAAGTTATGAAAGAACTTGTAAAGAAATAACAGGCCAATAAATGAGGCTGACATTTTGAGTTATTGATGTAGAAAAGGTAACTGAGAGACTCGGAAGCATTTTTGATAGTATAATGGATTGAGGCTACAGAAGTTGGAGCACAGGGTCCACGAAGAATAGTGTTACTTAGCAAGCCACTTCTCTTTGGAGTTAGAACAGCAAAGGACTATGTCTGAGGTATAAGGGTGAGGTGAATACACAACAGTGTTTGCACAAATGACAGCTAAACTTCAAATCCACATTTCTAAAACATCTAATTCTTGAAATTGGATTCTAATGACACCACACTGCTAGTGGCCTTAGAATGAGGTTAAAAAGAAAACGCACACACACAAAACAACAACAACAAAAACTTCCCTGAGGGAAGAAAAGGCCATTCTTGCCCTCAAAATATTTCTGATTTCTCTCAAACTATAAAACACACAATAAAAAAGTTCAAGAGAAAAAAAACAGAAAAAGTCACATGGACTAAAATTAGCAAAAGAACTATGGTTACAGTGGCTCCAGAAATTAAAATTATCTGATACAGATCTCAAAGAAAAGGTGATCACCACATGAAGAGATAATAACCAAGACAGAATATAAAAGCAGAGAGCTGGTAACATAGCATACTTTAAAAATACCAAGAAAGAAATTATAGAAATGAAAAATATAGTACCAGAAATTAGGGACTCAGGGAGTGGGTGTAACAGGAGGTTAAAAAATTACAAAACTAGAATATAAAGTCAGGAGAAAGCAAGTAGAAAAAAGGCACAGAGAAGTAAGAAGATGGAACAAAAGAAATGAGGTACATGGTAAAAATATACAGCACACATGTAATTAGCATCCCAGAAAGAGAGGAGAAAAAAAATAGGACAAGACTGAAGAGATGTGACTAAGAATATTTCTAACCTAATAAAAGACACTAACTTGCAGATTTTCAATCTATTCTGCACATTCATTCAGCCTATAGATTCAAGAAATCCATACTTTAATACATCATAGTAAAAGAACAAAAATCTAAAGAAAAGGACAAAAAGTAAAAGTTCCTAGAAAAAAAATTACTAACCATAAGAAGGAAATTACAAGTGACTTCTATGTAAACAATGGAAGCCAAAGACAATGGAATGACATATTCCTAGTGCTGAAATAAAATAATCACCAAAATGAAATATCATACTAGTGAAATGGAGACATTTTCTATCCAAAGTCCAGAAAAATATATTATCTAGCAGATATGCACTAAAAGAAATAAAGGGTATTCTTCATTCAGAATAAACCATCAGTACCATTCGGTAAGTTGAAGATGCAGGAAGAAATGAAGAAAAATCAAACTAGTAAATCTGTAATCAATATAAACAAATATTTACCAGATAAAATATTAACAATAATATTTACAATAGCATAATAATCATAAATAGCAATGTACTCATAAATAGTAGCAAAAGTCATAAAATATCTGGGGCGCCTGGGTGGCTCAGTTGGTTAAGCAGCCAACTTAGGCTCAGGTCATGATCTCACAGTCCGTGAGTTCAAGCCCTGCATCAGGCTCTGTGCTGACAGCTTGGAGCCTGGAGCCTGTTTCAGATTCTGTGTCTCCCTTTCTCTCTGCCCCTCCCCTGCTAATGGTCTGTCTCCCTCTGTCTCTCAATAATAAATAAATGGTAAAAAATTTTTTTAAGTCATAAAATATCATAAAAGTAGTGGGTGGAACTAAAACATTTTAAGATTTTAGTGTTGGCTGAAAAGAGACAAGAATTGATAATTAACACTAGATTTTAATTAACCAAGGATATGTAATCCGAGTTAATACTAAAATAATAAAAGAATGTATGACTTACAAATAACAAAAAAATCAAGTTATTAAAAATAAATACAGAATCATTCTAAAAGATAGCAGGAACATATTAAAAATTGATCATAAAATAGTCAAGACAAACAGAAGGCACTCATTAACAGGGTAAATATTAGTGATCACACAAAGTAATTGCACAAGAGATGAATTTACAAGTAGTATATTTTGGAAATAAAGTTACATTGTGTTTATATGAGACATATGTAAAATATATAAACACTAAAAAATAAAAATATATATGATACAAATATTAATCAAAGGAAAGCTGGAGTAGGTATATTAATATTTAAGAAAAAGTAGACTTTAAGAAAAGTGATTTTCAGGAATATGTATTTTCAGAGCCCCCAAATATATGCAGCAAACACTGACAGAGCTGAAGGGAGAAACAGACAGTAACACAATACTAGTAGGAAATTTTAATACTCCATTCTGATTAATGGAAAGAACAATAAGAAAAAAGATCAACAGAATACAGAAAATTTGAACAATGAATCTAGTCTATCCAAGAGCAGTAAAAGACACATTCTTCTCAACCCATGGGGCATTGTCCAGGATAAATCAAAAATTAGGTCATAAAATAAGACTTAACACATTTAATAAGAATACTGAAATCAGGGGCACCTGAGTGTCTCAGCCAGTTAAGCATCCGACTTCAGCTCAGGTCATGATCTCACAGTTTGTGGGTTCAAGCCCCGCGACTGGCTCTGTGCTGACAGCTCAAAGGCTGGAGCCTGCTTCAGATTCTGTGTCTCCCTCTCTCTCTGCCCCTCCCCTGCCTTCTCTCTCTCTCTCTCTCTCTCTCTCTCTCTCTCTCTCAAATAAATAAATAAATGAACATTAAAGAAAAAAAAAAAGAGTACTGAAATCACATCAAGTATCTTTTCTGACCTGAAGGGAATAAAATTAGAAATGAATGGATGAACTGAAAAATTTAACAATGTGGGGAAAATGAACAACATTCTCCAAAACAACCAATGGGTCAAAGAAGAAATCAAAAGAGAAATTAGAAAGTATAGTGAGACAAATAAAAATGAAAACAAAACATATCAAAATTTATAGAATGTGACAAAGGCAGTGCTAAGGGGAAAGTTCATAATGGTAAATACCTACATTAAAAAGCAAACAAACAGTCTCAAACAATCTGAGTTTTCAGTTCAGGAACTAAAGAAAAAGGAAGAGGAGGCGGAAGCGAAGGTGAAGAAGAAAGGAGAAGGAGAAGAAGAAGAAGAAAAAGAAGAAGAAGAAGAGGAATTTGAG
The DNA here is from genome assembly GCF_018350175.1 of Felis catus. Lineage (NCBI taxonomy): Eukaryota > Metazoa > Chordata > Mammalia > Carnivora > Felidae > Felis > Felis catus. The sequence continues at coordinate 68,938,480 of NC_058372.1, read as the reverse complement.
AATTTTTACTTCTATATTCATCAGGAATACTGTCCTGTGGTTGTCTTTTCTTATAATGTCCTTATCTGGTTTTGGTATCTGGGTAAGCCTGACATTGTAAAATGAGTTTTGGACTATTCCCTCCTCTGCAATTTTTTGGGAGAATTAGCATTAATTCTCCTTTAAATGGCTGGTAGAATACATCAGTGAATTCAAGTGGAGGTGGAGGAGAGGGACAGGGGGAGAGGAGGAAGGAGAGGAAGGGGAGGGGAGGGGAGGGGAGGAGAGGGGAGGGGAGGGAGAGGAGGAAGTAGAACAACAAACGAAACCCAAAGTTAAAGGAAGGAAGGAAAAAGTAGTTAAGATGAGAGCAAAAATAAATATAATGGAGAGTAAAAAAACAATAGAACAAATCAATCAAACTAGGAGTCAATTTTTTTTAAGATTAACCAAAATAAAAACTGAGCTAGACTAACTAAGAAAAAAAGAGAGAACTCAAATCAATAATATCAGAAATAACAGAAAGGAGATTACAATTGATGCCACAGGGGTCAAATGGTTTATAAGAGACTACTATGAACAATTACATGTCAACAATTTGGATAACCTAAAAGAGAAGTATAAATTCCTAGAAATTACCAAGACTGAATCATGAAGAACAAAGAAAATCTGAACCAATTAATAATGAGTAAGGAGATTGAATCAGTAATCAAAAGCCTTCCAACACACAAAAAAGCCCAGGACCACTTGACTTCACTGATGTATTCTACCAACCATTTAAAGGAGAATTAATGTTAATTCTTCTCAAATTCTCCCAAAAAATTGCAGAGGAGGGAATAGTCCAAAATTCATTTTACAATGTCAGGCTTACCCAGATACCAAAGCCAGACAAGGACATTACAAGAAAAGACAACCACAGGACAGTATTCCTGATGAATATAGAAGTAAAAATTCTCAACACCATTGTAGCAAACCAAATTCAACAGCACATTAAAAGGCTCATTCACCATGAACAAGTGGGATTTATTCCATGGATGCAAGGATGGTTCAATTTCAAATCGATAAATGTGATACACACAATTAACAGAACAAAGGATTAAAACAATATGATCATCGCAATAGATGCCAAAAGAACATTTGACAGGTTGAACATACTTTATGATAAAAACTAAGAATATATGGAAATGAACTCAACATAATAAAGTGTTATATGAAAAGTCCACAAGTAATATTATACTCACTAGTGAAAAACTGAAAACATTTCTAGAGTAAGGTAAAGACACCCACTCTCACTACTTCTATTCGACATAGTACTGAAGTTTTAACCGGAGGAATATGTAAGAAGAATAGATAAAAATCACCCAATTGAAAGCATAAAATTATCACAGATTATGTGGTTTTATATGTAGAAATAATAAAACACACATGTGCACACATGCACATATACAAACACACAAACTATACAGACTAATAAATGAATTCAGAAAAGTATCAGGATACAAAACCAATGCACAGAAATCAATTGCATTTCTATACACTAACAATGAACAATCTGAAATAAAAGTAGAAAATAATTACATTTATAATAACATAAGAAAAATTAAATACTTAGGAATAGACTTAACTATCATGGTGAAAGACAGCACTGAAAACTAAAAAACATTGCTGAAAGAAATTAAATAAGACACAAAAAATGATAAAGCTTCCAGTGTTCATGAATTAGATGACTTCATACTGTTAAAATGTCCATATTACCCAAAGTGATCTATAGATTCCATGCAATCCTTGTCAAAATCCCAATGGCATTTATTGCAGAAATACAAGAAAAAGTCCTAAAATTTTTATGTAACCATAAGAGCTCAAATAACTAAAACAATCATGAGAAAAAGAAACAAAGCAGGCAACATCACATTTCCTCAATTCAAGACATATTAAAAAGCTATAGTAATCAAAACTATGGTGTTGACATAAAGATAGATCTAAAACCAATGGAATAGAATATAGAGCCTAGAAACAAATCCATGCATATATGACCAGGTTTTCATAAGCATGACACGACTACACAATGAAGAAATGATAGCCTCTTCAACAAATAGTGTTAGAACACTGGATTAGTCACATGCAAATGAATGAAATGGACCCTTATTTTACATCACACAAAAATAAACTCAGAATGGATAAAGACTTCAGTGTAATACTTGAAAGTACTATAGTCTTAAAAGAAAATACAAGGGAAAACATTCATATCATTAATGTCTTGACAATCATTTCTTAGATATGACACCAAAAGCACAGGCAACAAAAGCAAACACAGACAATGGGATTACATCAACAAAACAATTTTTTCACAGCAAAGGAAAAAATTAACAAACTGAAAAGGCATCCTACAGAATGGGATAAAATATTTGCAACCTATATCTGATAAGGGGTTAATATACAAAATATATAAGGAATTCCTACAGCTCAACTGGCTCAATTAAAAAAAAAATGGACCTAGGCTTGAATAGACATTTCTCCAGAGACATACAAATGGCCAGCAGGTATATGAAAAGATGTTCAACATCACTAATGATGAGGAAAATGTGAAGCAAAATCACAATGAGATATCACTTCACACAAGTAAGGGTGGCTATATCCTCCCCTCCATCAAAATAAATAAAAGATAGCAACTATTGGTGAGGATGTGGAAAAATGGAATCCTTCTGTACTTTTGGTGGGAATGTAAAATTGTATGGCTGCTATGGAAAACAACTTGGAGCTTCTTCAAAAAATTAAAAAAATATAATTACTATATGATCCAGCAATCCCACTTCTGGGTCAAAAGCCAAAAGAATTGAAATCAGGATCTCAAACCTTTATCTTCACTCCCATGTTCATTGCAGCACTATTCATAATAGCCAAGTTATGGAAACAATCTAAGTGTCCATAGACAAGATGAACAGATTTTAAAAAGGAGTATATACATACACTGAAATATTTTTGAACATATCATATGCTACATGTATCATACGCTACAACAAAAGTGAAACTTAAGGACATTATGCTAAGTGAAATGAGCCAGTCACAGAAGTCCAAAGACTGCATAGTCTTTTTTTTTTCTTTAACGTTTATTTATTTTTGAGAGACAGAGTGTGAGGGGGAGAGGGACAGAGAGAGAAGGAGACACAGAATTGGAAGCAAGCTCCAGGCTCTGAACTGTCAGCACAGAGCCCGACGCAGGGCTCAAACTCACGAACCATGAGATCATGCCCTGAGCTGAAGTCTACGTTTAAGCGACTGAGCCACCCAGGCGCCCCCCTCCTTTTTTTTTTTAAACGAAAGACTGCGTAATCTTATTTGAGGCATTTAAAGTAGTCAAACTCATAGAAGCAAAAAAGGAGAATGATGGTTGCCAGAGGCTGGAGGTTAAGCAATGGGGAGTTGCTACTCAATAAGTATATAAGTATCAGTCCTTCAAGATGAAAAAGTTCTAGAGATCTGCATTACAACAATATGGAGGTAAAAAAGACATACAGAAGGCTAATGGGTACAAGAAAAGCTGCTCAACATCACTAATCATCAGGGATATACAAATCAAAATCCACAGTGAGGTATCACCTCACACCTGTTAGAATGGCTATTACCAAAAGACAAGAAATAACACGTGTTGATGAGGATGTGGAGAAAGAGAACACTTGTGCCCTATGGAAAACAGGATGGAGGCTCCTGAAGAACTTAAAAATAGAATACCATATGATCCAGCAATTCTACTTCTGGGTATTTATCCAAATAAAATGAAAACACCAACTTGAAAAGATACATGAACCCTCATGTTCACTGCAGCATTATTGATAATGCCAAGATATGGAAACAACCTAAGTGTCCGCTGATGAATGAATGGATATATATATGTGTGTGTGTATACATACATACATACATACACATGTATGCATACATACATGTATGCATACATTTTTAATGGAATACATTCAGACATAAGAAGAAGGAAACCTTGAGGTGCCTAGGTGGCTCAGTGAGTTGAGAATCTGACTCTTGACTTCGGCTCAGGTCATGATCCCAGGGTTGTGTATTGAGCCCTGCATTGGGCTCTGTGCTGAGCATGGAGCCTACTTAAGATTCTCTCTCTCTCTCTCTCTCTCTCTCTCTCTCTCTCTCTGCCTCCCTCTGCCTCTTTCCCCTTGTTTGCACATGCTTGCTCTCTCTTTCCTTCTGTAAAAAAAAATAAAAGGAAATGTTTCCATTTCCATTTATGACAGCATGAATAAACCTTGGGCACATCATCCTAAGTGAAATAAGTTAGACAGAGAAAGACAAATACCATATGACCTCACTTACATATGAATCTTAAAACAAAAACAAACAACAACAAAAAACCCAACTTCATAGATATAGAGAACAGACTGGTGGTTACCAGAGGCAGGGGGTGGATGAAATGAGTAAACAAACTTCCAGTTATAAAATAAGTAAGTCATAGAGATATAAAGTACATCATGGGGACTATAGTTAATAAAACTGTATTGCATATCTGAAAGTTGCTGAGAATAAATCTTGAAAGTTCTTAATACAAAATTGTGAACAAGAACTGAATCACCATCTCTAATCAATTTTTTACTGTTTTCCCTAGTCAGTGCTGTAATAAAATAGCGTGAAATTTGAAAAAGAAAATATGAAACTTCTATTACATGTTTCTGTGTTAGAAAATCAAAGAGAATCCACAGATGAATTATGAAAACCAATATTAATAGTTTGACCTGTTGAAAGAGAAACTGAGACACATTAAAATTTTGAAGATTTTATTTGAGCACACATGGATTTGAACTTGACAGATTCAAACCAAAAGTGGGTAGGAGTACGCCACCTGCAGGAGCCAAGGGCAAGTTTTTTTTAGAGAAGACATTGAAGCAAAGCATAGAAGTTATTTGATTGGTTATAGTTCATTAAGTTTTTTTTATTTATGTATTTTGAGAGAGAGAGAGAGAGAGAGAGAGAGAGAGAGAGCGAGCCAGGGAGGGGCAGAGAGGGTGGGAGAGAGGGAATCCCAAGGAGGCCCTGCACCATCAGCGCAGAGTCTGATGGGATGGATCTCACAAACTGTCAGATCACGACTTGAGCTGAAATCAAGAGTTAGACATTTAACCGACTCAGCCATCCAGGTGCCCCTTGATTGGTTATAGCTTAAAAAGTTGCCATATTTTGGAAAGCCTAGTTGGCTGTTTGTGATGGGTTGTTCTTAAGTTTGATTTTCTTAGATTCCAGTGCATTGACTGTAGCTTACATTTTGGTTTGTGTATGAAGGCTACGAAGACATTAGAGCCACTGCAGTTAATGTATTCCTTGTTTAAAGACTTGAACAGAATAATTGTAAGAATTAACACATTTGCTAGATATAAGGTTATAATAAAAAAGAAACTGACTTTTTTCTACATTCCAGCAATAGATAGAAATTAAAAGATTAAAAACTATTTTCATAATAATATACATATTATGTATCTAAGAATAAAATACCAGAAAATAGATCACAACTTTATAAGAAGAAAATTAATTTTTCGACAAAAATTAAAGAACACAAATAAAGGGTAACATATTCCATATTTATGCACCAGAAGTCTCATCGTTATAAAGATGTGAGAACAACCTCATCTGAAATGAGGACAAATGTTACATTTTTTTTCTTTTTATTATCTTTGACTTTTTTCCTAGATCTTAGCATACTGATTCTGAAGTTTACATGAAAACATGCATTAATGTAAAAATTGACTCTCTTTAAGAACATAAAATGGAATACTCCTTCTATCACATACGAAGACTTACAAGACTAATTAAGTATGCTTATGTACTCAAGGATGGGTGCAAGAAAAAATCCAGTAAGAACACCTACACATATAAAGAGAGTTAAAGCAAAGGCAGAATAAAAACAGTGGAGAAAGAACAAGGACAGCCTTTTCAAAATATCATGCTTGGGCATCTGTGCGTCTACCTAGGAAAATAAATAATTTGGACCCCACATCACTGACACAAAAATACATTCCAGGCATATCACAGAACTATATGTGAGATGTAAGATGAGAATGCTTTTACAAGGCAATGTAAGCAAGCACCTTAATGTGGAAGAAAGATTTCTTAAACAGTGCACAAAACACAGTATCAACATGAGGAAAAGGTTTATAAATTTAACTACATTAAAAGTAAGAACTTTTGAAAACATTTCCCAATGAATACGGATATCGAATCATCACATTGTACACCTTAAATATATACAACTTGTATTTGTACGTATACCTCAATAAAGCTGATAACATAAAATAAGCAAACAAACAAACAAAAATAAACACACAAACAACACTGGGAGAGTAAAAAGGCAAGTCACATATTAGTAGAAATTTGTAACCCTGTAACTGACAAAGAACTTATATCCAGATTTTATAAATTATAAATCAATAAGAAAAAAAATTAAAAGAAGAATTCCCAGTACTAAAAGACAGAGAGACTTGAATAGGCACTCCAAATAAGAGATACTAAAAGTCCAGGAAACATGATAACATCTCAAGAGAAGTAGAAAAATGTATATTAAAACTACCGTGAGAAGCAACCACTGGCCACCAAATGGTTAAAATGAGAAAGACCAAGACTAACAACTACTGCCAAGTAGTGAAGCTACAGGAACTCACATACATAAGTAATGGAACAATCTGTTCGGAAAACAATTTGGCATTATTGGAATGCATACCCTAAAACCAAGTAAGTCCACTTCTAGGTTAGTTATGCAGCAGAGTACTAGGAACTATATATATTTATGTTCATAACAAAAGCATTTATAACATTCACAAAATAGAAACAATCCAAATAATCATCACAAATATATTATGCAATTAATTTTTACATATCCATACAATGGAGATTGGGTGAACTGCAGCTATGTGTATGGTGTGATCATATAAAGGTAATACTAAATGACAATAGACACTAATAACATATTATATTGTTTCACTTATAAACACTACACAAAAGTGGTAAAATTAAAGATTAGTGTAGAAACTCTTCCAAAGAGGAGGTGATAAATAGGAAAAGCAAGGAAGTGATTTTCATGAAAGTCAGGATAATGGTTAACACTAGGGGAAAGCAAGAGATATGACTGAGAAAGAGGCATGTGAAGAGCTGGTCTGGACTACAGGCAATACTCAATTTCCTAACCAGGATAGCAGTCACCACAGGTTTTCATTTTATAATGCATTAACATGGCCATATATGTTTCTTTGCATTTTTTGGCATGTATGCTAAAAATATAAAATGTGTGTTAAAATGGTAAAAATTACATATTTGTTTCAAAGTATGTTGGGGAAATTAATTTTTTGTTTTATTTATTTATTTTGACAGAGAGAGTGAGCAAGCAGGGGAGGAACAGAAAAAGAGAGAATCCCAAGCAGGCTCCACACTGTCAGCACGGAGCCCCACACAGGGCTCGAATTCACCAACCACAAGATCATGACCCGAGCAAAAATCAAGAGTCGGGTGCTTAACTGACTGAGCCACCCAGGCGCCCCAGGGGAAACCAATTTACTAACATGTTTTCATATGTATTACTAAAACAAAATGAGAATATTAGAATGAAGTTTGGGTAAAGAAGGGAATATTGTTACAGTTTATCTTATTATATCCTCAGGAAGTTCTAACATGTTTACCGAAGAAACAAATATATAAAAAGAAATAAATCCAAATATGTTTCTCAGTTGTCTCAGTCTTATGGATGGGAATAAACAATGGTATTTTCTTCTGTGCATGTTTATGATGAGTAAATACAATGTAAGAGATAAGTTTCCTATTGCTACTGCCATTGGGGAGCATGTGAATCATCCAGTCTCTTGAAGATCAGTTTAAGATTACTAATTTTCAGACTCTAATTTTGAGGAGAGTGTATTATTACTTTAGCACATTACTAAACAGAATTTTCTAAGATGTCATATTGATAGACCTTTTGCAAACATCCTAAAGGAAAAGTTGCATCCTTTCTTTTGAGCTGTTCCAGCAATTTTTCTACTTCATTATTTCTCAGTAAATTAACACTGCAATTTAGGGGTGCCTGGGTGGCTCTGTCAGTTAAGCCTCTGACTTCAGCTCAGGTCATGATCTCCTGATTTGTGAGTTCAAGCCTCACCTCAGGCTCTGTGCTGACAGCTTAGAGCCTGGAGCCTGCTCGGATTCTGTCTCCCTCTCTCCCTCTGTCCCTACCCTGCTCATGCTCTGTCTCTCTCTCTGTCTCTCAATAATAAATAAACATTAAAAACAATTAAAAAATAATAATACTGCAATTTAAACCCAGTAATCCACATTTGACTGATTACTAATCTCTCATATACAAATTATGCATATTCTTGACATGTTGAAAGTAACATAATATAAATGAGCTCTGATATATGAATGAATGCATATCCATCTTTCATACTTGTCGCACTTATTTATGCTATTCTATATAGTTTTCAAAGGAGAGCTGATCAGTTTTCTGTCAAATTGTGATTCATTTATAAAACGTTATATTTAGCTAATACGGAGAAGTATCAGTTTTTCAATAGAATGTAGAAAGATTGTTCTAACAGACCTGACCAAATGTGATATGTAAATGCTTCTGATTATTTAAGTGTATAAAACCAACTTAAACCTAAAATCAAGCCCATCCATAAAAATACCTGACAATGCATTGCTCATTGACCATTTCCTGTTCCAACCTGATATTCATGGAATAAAAATAACCGACAAAATAATCACTAGATCATTCACCATGCAAATTTAAGTATTACTCCTCTAATTTCATAGAAGACTAAGCCCTCCCCACCAAAAAAATTATTAATTTAACCAAAGTCACATAGCAAGGAAGTTGCAGATAGGGGATGAAAACAAAGTTGTTTTGTTTCCAAATCAATGCTGGTTGTGTTTTCAAAGATAACTTTTTCATCTCAAACTTTCTGGAAATCTGTAAGTTTGTTGTTCATTGTTTAGCTTTTTGCTTCTGTTTTTGTTTTGTTTGTTTTTTATTTTAGGAATGAAAACTTCTCTTTTCAAATGACATAAATACTGGTTCTAAACTGTTTCCCAGGGGAAAGTTCAGTATGGTATGTTTCTCACACTGAATTAATTATACAAATAATACTTCAAAACATAGATTATCTAAACTGGTATAAACAAAAATAGACCTAAATCTCTGTATACTTAGTACATAAGGACATGAATGTATTTCCTTTTCTGAATAGAAATTTAGTTTATTTAAAAATTCAAATAATTATTTCTTTCATAGTTTCTCATCCAAATGCAAACTTTCATTTAAGTAGTAGTCATTAGATTTACATATCACAGAGGAATCACAGAGGAATAATGCTATGAAATTATACAAACACTTTATTCTGATCCCAGCTATAAAACATAATTACTTGGTAAATGTCCTGTACAAATAAGAATATTTGATAATTATGTCTGTACAATAAAATGTAGGAGGTCATTCCTTCGGGATTATGTGTCATTCTGCAAGACCCTGTTGATAGAATGAAAGCTTGGTGATTACTGTTCCACTAATCTCCCAAACCTATAGTTTTGTATTCAGTAAATGCTAGTTCAATTTTTCTTTGCTTCAGTTACTTAAGTAAATATGCTTAAGTAAAGTTTTCCCTACATGTGTATTGCCCTGAATCTCCATAGTTACATGAAAATTATATTTATTAATATCTTTCTAGTAGTGTGCCCAGCTGAGAGCATGGCTGTAGCAAGCACTTGTACTGTCGTTCAGTGGTTAACATGATGGCAACTTACACTATAGGAGGGTAGCACCATGGTATAAGTTTAAAGCTGTATCTTTATGTATTTTTTAATGCCACACTCCATTCTTTTGCTCGTATCCCTAAAATTCCATAGCGGACTATCGCAGTTAACTAGTCTCTGACCTCAGCTATTCTGCAGTCATTTTCCCAGGGAAGAACTTAGGCTTTTTCTGGTCTGGGCATTATGAGGCATTTCTGATCATATAAAAAAGGGCTGAGGAGAGTATAATCAAAGACGTAAGATGGGAAAGACCAAATGTGAAGCTAAATAATGATACTTTGATTACTCAATACTCCTACAAATATTCCATTAGAATTTCTTAATTAAATCTCCACCCCGGCTCCTCAGAGTTTAAGACAAAGGGCAGCTAACATTGTTTAGAGGGACAAAATAGTACAGAGTGGAAATTTTCATCTGACCTCAGTGTACAAAAATATCTTCTGGATTTTTCCCTCTTATTTATAAGATCTATGTTTAGAAATATGAGAAATATGGCTATGGGATGACTTTGCAAAATAGCACTCTGAAAAAACACATAGTCAGTGCTTAGGCAACTCTTACTAGCTCTTATCTAGGACAAGTGCTTAAGTATGTTTTTTTCTTAATTCAAAGTCATTATTCCAGTTTGAAAGTACTCTTTAGTCTTCATAATAATCTTCTGACTATACAAAAAAATTATCTTACATATCTGTATTTGTTCTGAAATAAAAGATGCTGCTGTCTTTCTTATTACTTGAACACTTGGAAAGAAATCATGAAAATGTTCCAAAACAATTCTGTGACTTTATAACCGAAGGGTGGAAGCTCTTCAACAAAATTCCTGCTTCTTAGCTGTCAGAGCTCTAAGAAAAGAAGAAATCTGGGAACAAGTTTTCATAGATACCATAGCCCCTGTTCTCAACAAGTTTCAGTATCCAATGGAAGATTTAGAGAACACAAATACTTTACATACAAATATATGATTTACATATACACAACACACTTTATATCCATTCATGTATGTATGCATATATATGATACACACACACACACACACACACACACACATATATATATATATACTCTATTCAGAATATGTAATCTTAGAATATGAGTACTTTGTAACCACAGTGTATAAAACATTTTGCAATCATGTGGTGGACTAGGAAGAATGAACTGAACTGGAGAAGTTTACTGAGATAATCTGAGAAAATTAGGGAGGTGGAACATTATTCTTTGCATTTTTTTTAAAAGGAAGATTTTGGTACCAGTTATGTCTAATAAGTACCATGTATAAGTGTTTGTGCTAGACCTAAAAGTTGCTTAAGTCAGAAACATGCATAATAGACATCTTGAATGATAAATAGAATGGGATAAAGAGAATGATAAAGAGAATGGGATAAAGAGAATGATGAAGAGAAAATCAGATGACTATGGCATAAGAGAACTACAAATGGTGAATTATAATGGTGTTAGCCTCAAAGTAGCAGTGGATTTTTCTTGTTCATTTAGAGAAAGCACATGGGTCAGCTAAGTTCAGTAAAAACTAGAAGGTAGAAGAGGTGCTCAAAAAGGAAGCTGAGGATACATGCTGATCACCTTGCCACAGTTTGGGTGAACACAGTTGAAAGATTTTGGGTAGCACAGAAGGAGTTCACAGATCACAGCAGCACAAAGGTAGGAGTTCCATTAATAATAAGCCACTGTGAAATCTCAGAAATCTCACAATGCCTAAGTTAAATGTGCATAGACCATGGTGGGGTTTGTTAAGACAGTTTCTTAGAAGAGAGTGGGTGCTCATTCTTGTTCTAAAGTGACCCCAGTAAGATGGCTTCATAGAAGCCCTCCCCTCATACAGTGTCTGGCAATGATTGATGGCTTTAAAAGGAAATAGCACAAGGGATGAGAGTCAACAAATGAACTTGAACTGGTAGTTATAGATGGACAAGCTCAGGACAGACATGACAGTGAAGAGAATACTGCTAATAGGTATGATTGAAGAGAAAATTAGTAGGTGGAGTGCCTTTGAAGGAGACAGAAGGATCTAGATATAGTAAAAGGAAAAAGGCTGAATCCGTATACAATACTAGAGACCATGCCTTGACTGATTTCTCTAGCCTCCATCACTTGGATAGAAACAGACGGTGAGGGACCAAGCTATCATACAACTCCATGACCAGGTTCCTGGCCATTTTTTTGAGTTTTTCTCAACTTCTTTCTGTATAAAGTGAGGCCTGATAAATTGCTCCATCAGAGAGATTGGCAAACTATGGTTCGCAGGCCAAATCCAGTCTACCACATGTGTTTTTTTGCAAAGAAATAGTTTTGTGGGAACACAGCCATGCTATTCACTTCCATTTTGCCTACGGCTTCTCTCACATTATGATGGCACAGTTGAGAAGCAGCAGAAACAATATGACTGGCAAATTCAAAAATATTCACCATATGGCCCCTTACAAAAAAAATGTGATGACTCCTCTGCTCCCTCTCTTTGTTACATCTGAAATAGAGTTATATGTCAATTGACATATTTACTTCTACAACTTGCAAATTAGAAACAGGGGCTAGATTTTTTAGCTCAATTATTTTGCCTCACTTAACTGGACAAACTTGAGACATATTAAAACATCATATAGGTCACTAATTTTGTGATTAGTACATAGTATTTTGCCTTTTCTCATGATGTTTATGAACAAATTTGAAGATTATTCTGACGATGAAAATTTTGAAGTTTATTCTTTCCCTTAAATATGAGATAATTATGAGTCCAAATATGAGATCATCAAAAAAAGAATTGTATTTCTATTTGTATTAAACTAGGAGCTAAAAAGGCCAATTATTTGCATAAAGTGGGTGAAATTGGTGAGGTGTAAACAGTATGTGTTAAATTTCTACAGTTTTAATTCCACACCAAACTAGTTACACTGCATTTTAAAAGACTTCCAGATATAACAAAATTCCTAAATACAACAAAATTCCTAAATATCTGTTGGTGGAAGGAAACCATGATACCATCAGTTTGAGGCAGCCATTATACACAATAATTTAAAAATATAATAATGATGTTAGCTACACTATAGTGAGCATAGCACACATATAGAGAGGTGAGTCACTGTTGTTAACTGTGTGTCTACTTTATTCAAATGGAAAAAATGTTTTAAGCTATAATGAGGAAAGTTCACAGAAGTAAGCTAAGTTACATTAAAAAAAAAAACCTGTGTTCCTATGAAATACTAGGTGAAAGGTAATAAAAAATAATTACATCTTTCGAAGGGGCACATGCACCCCAATGTTTATAGCAGCACTATCAACAATAGCCAAAGCATAGAAAGAGCCCAAATGCCCATCAACAGATGAATGGATATAGAGGATGTGGTATATATATATATATATATATATATATATATATATATATATATACAATGGAGTATTACTCAGCGATCAAAAAGAATGAAATCTTGTCATTTGCAACCACGTGAAGGTAACTAGAGGATATTATGCTAAGCGAAATTAGTCAGAGAAAGACAAATATCACATGACTTCACTCATATGAGAACTTTAAGACACAGAACAGGTGAACATAAAGGAAGGGAAGTAAAAATAACATAAAAACAGAGGGGGACAAAACATAAGAGACTCTTAAATATGGAGGACAGAGGATTACTGGAGGGATTGTGGGAGGGGGATGGGCTAAATGGATAAGGGGCATTAAGGAATCTACTCCTGAAATCATTGTTGTACTATATATTAACTAACTTGGATATAAATTAAAAATATAAAATAAAATTAAATAATTAATTTAAAATAATTTATAAAATTATGAAAATGATAGCATTATTTATAGAAATGTTTGCTATCAGTCAAAAGCCCAGATTCCACATAAAATTATTGGATACATTATTAAACAAAAAACTATTAAAATAAATTAATATTGTAAGACAGCAGAAAAATAACAGCTAAATTCATCTAGAAAAAAGCAGAAAGAAGGAGAGAAAGGAAACAAATTGATGAGATTGATTTAGAGCTTCACAATAAGAATTGTCATTGTAAAGTGAGAAAATTATTATTATTTACAGGTAATACTTGTCTGCGTAGGGCACACAAGACACATCTGCAAAAATCTATGTAAAGTTGTTTTTTAATTCAAGTTAGTTAACACACACAGTATACTCTTGGCTTCAGAAAAAATGTCAAAGTTTTAAAAAATATGATAAGCTATCTACATACAGAATAAATATTCACAAATTAAAATTTATTTACATGCAACAAAAATCTCAGAAAATCTAATGGGAATATATTGTTTTTTAAAAAGTCAACCAAGTTATTTAAAATAACCTGTAACTTGGGGCGCCTGGGTGGCTCAGTTGGTTGAGCGCCCAACTTCAGCTTGGGTCATGATCTCAAAGTTTGTGAGTTCAAGCCCCACATCAGGCTCTGTGCTGACAGTCCAGAGCCTGGAGCCTGCTTCAGATTCTGTGTCTTTCTCTCACTGCTCCTCCCCCACTCATGCTCTGTCTCCCTCTCTCTCTCTCTCAAAAATAGACATTAAAAATTTTTAAAAATAAATAAAAATAAAAATAAAATAACCTGTAACCATCTTAACAAGAAATACAAGAAACATAAATAGCTCTAAAATACTGCCTAAGAGTTCTTAAAAGAAGACATATAAAGGGGAGAACAGAGGTTTATATTCCTGAATATCCATGATATTGTAAAACTTCTTCCCATAAATACTTATAAGTACTTAATGTACATGCAACTAAAAATCTCCCTAGATTTTTTTTAATTACTTTGAAGTTCATCTGGATGGATTAAACAGGAATAAACATATTTGTTTTCCCCTGAAACAGTGAAGAATGAGACAATCTTATCTCAATAGCATATTAAAATGTAATTCAAAGGCAAAATAATTAGGCTTTTAGTTGTAGGTAGTGGATTAAACGTATGCATTTTCTTTTGCTCTCTTCTCAATGCCCGGAAATAACTGTAAAAAGATGGGTTTTTTTGTTGTTTGTTTTCTTCAGTCACAAAATTGCAGCAATAAAGAAACTGGAGGAAGAGATGACAGAAACAAAATTCAAGAAGCTTAAAAGCAGAAGATGAGTGGTAAATGACTTAGCAGAATACAAACAAGAGAATCCTAAGCAGGCAGTGTAGTGAGTCCAGTTGTACCGCAGAACGTCCTGAATGAAGGCTCACTAAAGCTCCTGTTTACGGTAAGTGCTGGTCTCTCACCCCCAAGTGTGCCAGTGGCTCTCAGGCCAGAATTCTGTTATCTTCACTAGAAAAAAACCCCTCAGTCTTGTAAAAAAGGTAAATAAGAAGGCATTCTCTGCCTAGAATCAGGGAGGGGATATAGAAGCCTAATTTCTTTTTAACTGTACTTTTTTTTTTTTTAACGTTTATTTATTTTTGAGACAGAGAGACAGAGCATGAACGGGGGAGGGGCAGAGAGAGAGGGAGACACAGAATCGGAAGCAAGCTCCGGGCTCCGAGCCATCAGCCCAGAGCCCCACACGGGGCTCGAACTCACAGACCGCGAGATCGTGACCTGAGTGGAAGTCAGACGCTTAACCGACTGAGCCACCCAGGCGCCCCTTTTAATTGTACTTTTAACCAATCCTGTTTGCCCCACTTTCATCCCTAATGGATGAAATTCCACCCATTCTTCAGACCATGGGTCAAACATTAGGGTTGTGGTAAACAGGGGCCTTAGTGATTCTTTACCCAGTGAAATACTGACACATCTTGTATGATTTCTCCACTGAGGTCCAGGAAAGTTGGCATTTTATACCCTACAGACGAAAGATCCCTTTCCAGGGGATGTGACTAACCCAAGAGAAAAAGTTCTAAAGATACCCTGGGGCAAAGCAACTCTTCTCAAATTAAGTCGTGCAGTCAGATTAAACCCTAATGCTCTAGGGCTTCCATCATACACAAAGAATTGAATTGTCTTCTCTGAATCTAGAATGATTCTAGTTAAATAACTCCCTTGGGGCAAATGAAAATTTGCCAACATTATATAATGTTCTGCAGAACCAGTTTCTCTCTCAGAGCCCTATTGAGAAAGCCCAGGCCTACAATGAAATCCCCAGTTTACAAAACCCATCCATGCATAGAAAATGTTAATTAGCTTCTTTGGGTTCTACTCTACTGTACGAAAATAGGTGAGGAGAATATCTGAGGAAATATTGTAACACAAGAAGTAGAGGCCGAAACAAACAGTCAAATAAGCAAACAAAGAGGAGAAAATAAAACATATAAAAGCAGACTATATGAGATTTCCAAAATATTGCACCTATGAAACAAGAACAAAGTGATTTGATAAATGAATATTTGAGAAAAAAAAGGACTTTGGAAATCATAAATGTGTTAGCAGAAATGAAAAAACTTAACATAATAATTGGAATATAAAATTAGTATGATATCCTGAGAAATGGAACAAAAATAGAAAAATGAAGAAAGGCATTAAAAAGATTTTTTTTAAGTAAGTTCAGCCCAGAAGTTCCATAAGGCAAATGAGAGTTCTAAAAAGAGAAAATCAGGAAAAAGAATGATCAAAGATTTTTGCAGAAGTAGGATCATAGTCTCCATTTTGAGATGACCCATTGAATAGTCAATACAATGGAAAAAAATGAACTCATAGTAAAGGTGCAGTTTCATGCAGCCTGAAAATTTAGGGAACATAGAAGAATAATCCAACAAGAACCATTACAAAGGCTAACAAATCAGAATGTCAACAACAACACTAGAAGTTTAACCACAAGGTGGTATTGCCATTAAGATTCCAGAATGATAATTATTTTCAACCTAGAATTCTATCCCCAGCCATACTAACATGAACATGACAGAGCAGAATAGAAAATACTTTCAGATATAAAATACCTCCCAAATCTTATCTTCCATGCCACCTTTCTCAGGAAGAAACTGAGAAGAAATCAAGAAAGAGGAAGTCATGAGATTTAGAAAATAGAAGAACAAAGACACAAGAAAGAGGCAAAGGGAAAGGATAATGGTAAAGGGAGATTCCAAGACCATAGCCTTGCAGCAGCCAATCCTAGCTGAAGCAGGTCAGGATGTAGGGAAAACGTCTGGAAGAAGATGGAATTAATAAAATACTGCTACATTTAAAAGCATTGAGAGGTGGGGCACCCTGGGTGGCTCAGCAGGTAAGCGTCAACTCTTGATTTTGGCTCAGGTCATGATCTCACGATTCATGAGTTTGAGCCCCTCATCAGGCTCTGTGCTGAAAGTGTGGAGCCTGCTTGGGATTCTCTCTCTCCCTCTCTCTCCTGTCCCTCCCTGCTTGCTCTCTCTCTCTCTCTCTCTCTCTCTCTCTCTCAAAAATAAATAAATGAACTTTAAAATACATATATTAAAAACATTGAGAGGTGATTTATGCAATGGAAGAGATTTGAGGAACATACTGCATAGAAACAAATGAGGATGATTATTAACTTAGCGGGGGGAAAGTTGTTGTATAGGAATGTAGTGGTTCTTTTGTGAATTCATTTTACATAGTCAAATATGTAAAAAATGAAAAAAAAAAAAAGAAAACAATCTGGCCAGTGTTATGACCTGAGCACTTTGGGAGCACTGGGAGACAGTATTTATACATGTAAGTGATAGAATAGTAGAGAGAATGATAGTACTTATTTTCAAGAGCGCAAATCAATAGACAACAATATATCACGAAGCACATAGTTTAGAGATACAGAGATAAATACCAAAAGAAACAAGGAGTGGCAAAGACTTGCCCCTGGCAGCACATATGCATTACCTCCCCCTATTCTGTGTGTTCTAGTGTCTCCCGCCTCCAGAGTCTGACAGGGTTCTTCCTGAGTCTCCACTCCTTTTCACACATTAACTACTGCTCCATTTTTAGCTCTCATGCAATTGTCACTTCCTCAGAAAAGTCTTCCTGAGCATTCAGAAAGTCCAAAGTATTTCAGATTTTCCTATTTTGTCCCTCACAGCATTGTCAACTCTTTGTAAAATATATCACGATTCCAACTGTAACTTATATTGTGAGATCCAAAAGTTCAGATATTGCATTGGTATGCACCCAGCACAATGACCACAGCAAGGTGAGTGCTTAATAAGTACTTATGGAATAACAATCAAATACAACTAATTAATTATTTAGCACAAAAATGCAAACCATAAACAAACTTAAAATATTATAGATTTTAAAGTCAGCAGGAGAAAGATAAATACCACATGATTTCACTCATATGTAGAACTTAAGAAACAAATTAACAAAGGGAAAAATAAAAAAGAGAGAGGCAAACCAAGAAACAGATACTTAACTCTAGAGATCAAACTGATGGTTACCAGAGAGGAGGTAGGGAGGGGAGATAGGTGAAATAGGTGATGGGGATTAAGGAGGGCACTTGTGATGAGCACCAGGTGTTGTATGGAAATGTTGAATCACTACCTGAAACTAATATTACACTGTATGTTAACTAATTGGAATTTAAGTAAAAACTCAAAAAGTATTATGGATTCTAAAATCCTAAATCATATATTTGTAAATAAAATTCAGCCATACATTAAAAAATTAATTCACCATAATTTAGCCAAATATCCTGGAATGCATTTAAGAGACTGTATCTAATTAACATGACTGATAAGAAAAAAAATATGTGCTGATGTCACCACTGGAAAAGATATGATTATCTTCAATATTAGAAAATCTAGAAATAGATGCATTATCAACCAAATTATACTTTTAAGCAAAACACAAATAGAAGAATAACCATGAGACCAATAGCCATCATTATACTTACTTGTAAAGAACTATTTGTTCCCTTTAAAGTAAGGAACAAGAAAAATGTGCTCATTTACTCAACCATTATTTGACATTGTTCTGTGCATTGTAGAGACTGCAAATGAAAAACTGAAAAAAAAAAATCCAAAGCTAATAGAAAAAATCTTTCAGTAGGATCTCAGTTTTTTTAGTTCCTATCTACAAGAACCAGTTAGAAAAGTATAATAGGGAAAAGATCCTATTTATAATAGTGAAAACAAATACAAAGAAGCTAGGAATAAACCTTATATAAATGAGAAGTCAGAGATATTGGAGGAAAGCCAATAGTGAGGTATTATTAGATCAAAGAGAAAAAAAATGTTTTAAAGAGGGAATTTTGAACAGTGTCAAAATCTGGTGAGAGTTCAAGTAAAATTGGACTTAAATATAAACATTGGACAGCAAGACAGATAATTGGACACTTAGTGAAACTTCTATATGAAGGAAACCACAGAATTTTAAGGAAGGGCATAAAATACTTAGCCGATAAGAAGGTATACCCCATTTCATAATGAAAAAAACTTTCAACTTCCTGAGACTGATATTTTAAACAAGTATAATTTCATTCAATATCATAATTGTTGTTTTAGAACTCAGTAAGGAAAGTACAGATTATTTGTTTTTAACATGAAAATATATATCTATGTTAGCCCAAATTCTTTATCCTTAATGGAGAAGCACTAGATTTCCTAATTAAATGAAGGGGAAAAAAAGATACTGCTATTATCTGATGTTTTACTGCAAATAAAATAAGCTATAAAAATTGAACTAGAGATAAAACTATTATTATTTTCAGATAACGTGACAGTATAAGAGAATTCAGTAAGTTAGCAATGCATAAAATTAATATGCAAAGATCAGTGTCATTTATATAATCAGAATCTAATATGAAAAAAAAGACTTGATTTCCCATAGCCACAAAATATATAAATATCCAAGAAATAAACTTAACTATAAATGTGAAAAACATGATAAAGAAAAACTTTTAAATACCACTAGAGAACACAGGAAAAGATTGAACAAGTAGAAATACATACCATGCTTTTATTTGCAAATTCCAACATCCACATGATGCCATTACCCCTAGACTATTTTAACAACTTTAATATGTTTCTAATTTTTTTAAAAAAGGTTTCTTTGGAAGTAGATAATTGATAATGAGTATAGAAAAATAAACAAAAATGAAGAGTCAGAAAAGTCTCCAAAAGAAAAGCAATGGGTGAGAGATGCTCTACCAGATGTTCAAGTGTGTTACAAAACCTCAGTAGCTAAAACAGTGGAAAAGGTACATCAATAGACAGACCAATGGAATTAGAAAATAAAGCCCAGAAATAGATCCTAATAGAAGTTGAAATTTAATACGTGATCAAAGTGGCATATAAAGTCAGTGGAGAAATGGGGCTGCAACAATTTCATAGCCAATTAGACCCCCCCCAAAAAAATTCAAATCCATACTTTAAATCATACAGCAGGATAATTACCAAAAAGTCATCAATTTATATTTTAAAATGAAATAATAAAAATATAAGAATAAATCATACAATTTGTTACAACTTTCAAGAAATAAAGGCCTTATGACTCAAAGCTCAGAGGCCATAAAAAGTTGATATAATGTAAGGATACATTTTTTAAGATCTGAAAAAAAAGTTAAAGGCAATGTATCGGGGAAAATATTTTCAACTCATATTATGAAGTGTTTTGCTTTTTCCTTGCTTATAAAGAGCTCCTAGGGAAAAAAAAAAAAAGTCCATTAAAAAAGTTGAATAAAAAGAAATACAATATCCCTTAAACATGAGAAAAGATGTTTAATATCACTCACAGAATTAAATGTGATACAAATTTCATTATCATATTAGCAAATATCCAAAAATTCGATAACATACAATGTTATTAACACAAGGAGGAAACAGTTACCCACATACATTGCTGGGGAGAGTGTAAATTTAGAGATTTAAAGATCAAAATTATACATGCTTGTGCTTTTTGACCCAACAATTCTATCCCTGATAAATTATTCTGATACAGTTATTCTTTCACTAATCTGGGGACATGCAAGTTTACGCATGGTAGTATTGTTTGTAATGGCAAAAGACTGGCAAAACATAAATGTCCATCAATAGGGCACTAGTTATATAAATTATGGTTTATTGTTTAAAAAACCATTATTGTTTAAAAAAAATAATGCTGCCTATATACTAAAATGAAGATATTCCCAAGGTATATTGTTAAGAAGTAACTTTCATTTTAAAACAGGGAAATTTAAGAATCTATAATTGTTTTGACATGCATAAAGAAACTCTTGAAGGATATATATGAAACAAATGTTAGTGGTTTGTGGGAGAAGCGTGGCATGGGAACCAGAAAGACAGCAAACAAGGATGAGATCAATGATTTTCACTGTGTAACTTTTAATACCTTTTGGCTTTTGAACATCAAGAATGTTCAAAATATTTATTTTCATACTGCCAAAGACTTTTAGATTTACCTGGAAGAATAAATTATTAGGAATATACAAAACTGTGAGAAAGATGTCTTTCCTTATTTGGTATCAAAATGCACTCTAAAATCAACTGTGAGTTAAAAAAACAAAAAACAAAAAAACTGTGCTACTTTGTCCCAATAAAAGCAGACATGGCAATGACAAAGAACGGAGAAACACACATACATACGTACAACATACAGTACATGAGAAATATGATATATGTCAGGAGAAAGGATAGACTGTTCCACAAATGGTAATGGGCAACAAATTAAGAGAAAAATAAATTTAGATCCCTACATCCTACCATATTGTAAACTAATTCTAAAATAAAAAAAGAAAAGAATTAGATACTTTCAATAACAGACCTAAGTGCTAAGAGACTTCTGGAGGCTGTGTATGAGGACATGGTGTCCATAGCTGGAATCCATGTCCGAAAACCACTTAACATGTTCTGTGAATGAGCCAAATTAGAACCCCGTCAGAGAAGAACGCTTTCATAACCATCCTAGTCTCACTGACCCCCAAAACCCCAGTTACTTCAAATTAGCTCTTCGCAGACAGTTAAACAGAAACTTCTGTTGCTTTTCCTGCAACCTATTTTCCTCACTAAAAATTCACAGCTATTCTGTTTGCCAGTTTGAACTATCCAGCAATAGCAGTTTTGAGGATTCCTTTTAGGTTTCATCCTTATAGCAGGTACCTAAGTGGTTCTTATAACTGGCCTATCTTCTAGGCTGTGCTACTGCTATCTGGGTGTTTTCCTAAAAGGCCTTTTGATTTGCACTGGAACTCTAAACCTAGATTCTCAGCACGAAATTATTTTTCTTTGACTTTCTTTCCCCCAGCATCGGTTTTCTTCATGAATTTATATTTTACTGGCAACTGCACTGGCTTTGTCTAACACTTTATCTTGCAAGTTAGGCAATGACTACAAAAAATAAAACTTCTCTTATCTTAGGATTTCATGTCCTTCTCCTTTCTCAGCTCTCCCTTCTATCCACCAAGGACTTTATTCTTTAACCCCCAAATTTGTCTATCATATGGAAAAAGAAATATTTGTAAACCAATAAGGTGTTTGGGTATCCTCCATTTTTGTTTGCATATTTCTCTTTTTGTTTGCTTCTCTACTTGTTTGTTTTAAGTAGGTAGAGCCAGGGAGTATAGGTGGAGTCGAAATATACTTGGGTTCAATTCTCATATATATCTGTTATAGGGGACATCAGAGACATGTTACTTAACCCTGCTGAAATTCAGATTCTCACCTATAAATTAGGGCTAACATCTACTTCATAAAATTGTTGTAAGGATTAAGTAAATTTCACTGCGATACTATGTGTGTTGGTGCTAACAGTAAATCTTAGTTGCTTATTTTATCTTCTAAATACCTAAACAAATGAACAATTATGAATATTGATATTTCCTCTGAAAGACTGAGGTGAAACAGTGGCCTCAGCAATCTAACAGCCTGTGTGCAAGCCAGGTCTGCTGTTTTGCAATGCTCACTATCATCCTTTTGATGTATGTCACAAAAAAATGTATTCTAGACTCTAAGGAAGGGTCTAGAATAAGCTTAGAAAAAACAAATAAATGTTTTCCTTAAGCTGTGATGCTATGTGAATGCTTTCAGGGCAGAGAAGCTGAGTTCTTTGGAACGATCCTCCTATTCCAGAAACTGTACAGATTGATTTATAGCTGCCCACAGAGATATATATTCCTGCACAAGGGGAAACAAGATCTCAGTGGAGTCAACCTGAGGAGATGAGTTAGAGAATCAGTCAGAAAGATTAGGAAATTGATTGTGAGTAACAAATGCATTGTAGCATTAAGCTCTGGTTCAGGAACCCACCGAGAGGCCCTGAGTGAGACAGCCAGGTGCACAGCTCAACGCTGCGGGTTCCCACGGGAAATTGTAACTGGATTCCAATTCCACAGGAAAGGATTTGCTTCAAGACTGCAAACCCATTTGTGGACGTACCCTCTTGAAAGCATGTTTGTAATCTACGCAAATCGGTGACTCAAATGCTTGCTTGCATATAGCTCTGACTACAGAGAAATTACTCAATGTAGACCCACGTTCACACTTGGAAACCTAAACCCACATGGTATATACCTGCATCCACCTGACAAAAGTTATTTAGCCTAACTTCTGATGGAAGTAATGAATATATGTTAGCGAGGCTAAGGGTTTCCAAAGGTATGATGAACACCAGAAATTACTGGAAGCCTATAATAAAGAAACATGGACCAGGTAAGAGTGGTACCTCTTTCATGAGTAATGAGTAATAAGAAAGGCCCCTTAAGCTGAACCTAGGCTCTCTTAACTGTGGTGGATAGGTTGTATAGAAACATCAATATTATCCTTCAGATTTCAGCTGATGAGAGTTAGAAAAAACATATTCAGATCTGAGATACTACAGAGAATTGGAGGGAATTTATTAAGGAAAATAATACAGATGTTTCATTGCCTAAATCCACTGTGTTTCTATATCTTCTCATTCACGTGACCATAGGCACAGATGACAAAGGGAAACCTGATGGGGTTGGAAAATCAGCAGAGAGATTGCCTTCCCTGATGTTTCACCACCTCATGTCACTATGGACATGATGATGTCCGCCACTATCCTTAAACATGCCATTTTAAACATCATTATGAATAATGCCAACAAACATCAATATGGTTTAACAAAGTGATAGATGCTTATAGATTTTATTTCTATTCTGAGGTGAATTACATCTGACTAAAGTCTTTGGGAGATCTGCTTGAAGAAAACAAAAAAGTAAGTGTCTTAAAGATAAAGAACGCAGTGTCTATCATCTCCTTGGGCTCAGCTTTTTAAATAACCTTCTTATAATAGATTTAAAAATTTAGATTTATAGAAATAGATCTAGATTTACAAAGTTGCAAAGATAGTACAGAGAGTTCCCATATATCCCTTCCCCCCCCCCCCCAGTTTCAACTATTGGTAACATCTTACATTGTTACAGTACATTTCTTAGTACCCTTACATCAACTGCATATCCAAAGTTTCTGCACTTGACTAACAAAAATCTAATTTTATTGCCTACGTATTCAGTGGCCACCTATCTCAGTGATAGGACCTACCTATGCCTGTGAATACAGTAGTGAAAGAAACAAAGTGCCTGCATTTGGAAAACTGACATCCTAGTGTAGAATGATACACAAAATACCAATAGCAATAATAATCAAAGTAATAGAAGAAGAAGTAGTCCGGTGGTGGTTTCAAGTACTAAGAAGAAAAAAGAAACAGATAAATGAAGATAAAGTGATGGAATGGAGGATCCAAGGTCTACTTTATATACAGTGGACAGAGAATGCCTCTCTAACACGTATGGGAACAGAAACCTAGAGAAGTGAGGAAATTAGATCGGTAGTTAAGTAGGAGAAAAGCATTCTAGGCAGAGGAAAACCAAATGCAAAGGCTGTGAGGTGGGCAGCTTGACTTCTTAAGAAACTCCCAGAAGACCAGTGAGGTAAGAAGGTGATAGAAGCAACAGACAGGAGACAGAATCTCAAAGTATCTTGTAAGACCTTCGAGAAATGAGAAGCTATTGAATTTTTAAAATAAAAAATGACATGATCTGGCCTATTTTTAAAGGTTCATCTGGCTGCCCTATGTAGATTAGACTGGGGAGAGAGGGATGGCAGTCAAAGATGTGTTTTTAAACATAGATTTTACTATGATTCATGTATTATAGGGCCAACAGATCAGGAGAATGTTGCCGTTGAAAAGATCATTTGTTACTTACGGTTCAGAAGAGGAATGGGCCGCCAAGTCCTATAGGGGATAGATGAGGAAGGACCAGGGATGGTCAGGAAGCAGAGGGAGCTGGAGGAAAACTTTGGCAAGAAATCTGATTGTGGTTTTTGTAGGAAAGATAAAGTATTGGGGGGTAGTGTAGGTTTGGGTTTGGCTGGTTTGAACAATTTCACCAGGTGGGATGGTACCTCTCAAGTAGTCAGCTAGCTAGCTTTAGGATGATTAGGGCAGGGGGATAATGGTCTGGAGTGTAACAGCTCTGTAAAGGAGTGGATTGAGGGTGTGGGCTTGGATTCATTGGTTTGCATATGAAAAGAGTACATGCAGGCCAGCACTGTTTAGATCTCTAGGAATTGTCTAGTCCTGGGAGGGGCAATCCCACTCCAGGGTCAGCAAAACCTCAGATGTCTAAACATCCAAAACCTGTGGTTGACAGAGGATGGTCATGTAAGAAATACTTAGGAGGCTATTCAATAACTCAGGCAAGAGGAAATGAAGAGAAATGATTGAGTTTGACATGCTTTGATGATGATTATGTGGTTATGTGAAAGATAGAGAAAAGTCAATGATGACTTCAAGATTTGGGGCCCCATCTACTGGAAGAATAGAGTTGCCATTGACTGAAATGGAGAAGACTATAAAAGGAAGACAATCAAGTGTTTTGTTTTGGGCTGATTAATTTTATGAATCCTAGGCAACTGGATACATGTGTCTGTAATCCAGGAGATGGTCCTGGCTGCAGATACAAATTTTTGAGTCATCAGTGTATAGATTGTATCTAAAAACCACAGAACAAATTCGGAGATCAATTTATTACTGATACACATGAGGTCTAAGGACAGAGCCCTGTATTGTTTAAATATGTGCACCTCAGGAACAATAAAAGAATGCAGTAAAGAACCTGAAAAGAGCTGCCAAACAGGAAGGAAGAGTACAAAGAGAGTGGCCCACATGGCTGAAGGATCTGAACCTTGGTTTCCCTGCCTATATTGTTTCCATAGATGTCTGCTAACTTTACCCCTGGATATGGTGGTATTAGGAGACACACAAAGAATTCCTTCACATCTAGACATATTTTTCTGCCTCACTGCAGAGCAGCAATTACAGTGATTGGTAATAAGAAATCAATCACTCTAGCCATTGTAGGCTTTTTGGTTTTCGGGTCCTGTAGTGTCAGGAGTCTAAACTGACACTGTGATGTCCCAACTTTTAGTGCAGTTAGGCAATTGTTATTCAGCCCTTAAACCAGCAAAATTCAAGGTCAAGAGAATGGGAAGAAAAAATTTTTCAAATGGGTTATCAGGTATAAAATGGAAAAAAAAAAGCACTAACTCTTTCATATATTCCATGGGTACCATATATTTGCTACAAGTTCAAAGAATATATTAAATACTGTAGGCAGCACTCTAATCTGGTCATGTATTACCCCCATGCTAATGCCATAACTGACTGTTCAATAATCCATTTCTCCACGTTATATGGCCAGCTTCTTTCATATACATGTAAAATTAGTAATTCTCTTAATGGTCAACTTGCTATCTCACTTATGTTACTGCAAAATAAATTCCTTGATCAGAAGCAATAATGAATGGGATACATGACATTGAATAAGTCATAAATGTAAGTCACAGGATGATGTTTCTGGTAGAAGCATGACAGGTAGAGAAAGCAAATCTATATTCAATATAAGTATTCATTACAGGAAGGCAAATTATTTCCCCCTCTGTGAAAGAAGGGATCCAGATATAATCATCCGGCTACCAGGTAGCCTACTACCCACCCACCCCCTATTCTATATCAGTAGCTCAGCATTGTCCTCTGCTATTTGCAAGTGGGTCATCAGCAGTGACAGTAGCCAGGTAAGTTTGGCCTGGAAGTCCACGTTATAAAATACATACGTGGCTGGCATCCCTGCCATCTTAAGCCACTTTGTTCACAAGCCCATTGAGAAAGCATGAGATTGTAAAGAAAAAGACTGACACTCACAAAATGAGTTATTTGTCTATCTGATTATTTGCAGCCCTCGCTGCAGAGGATGGCATTGATAAAGCATTTTTAGAGGAAACAAATATCCTCTGACTCTGAGACATCTATCCACATAGCTCTTCCTTTTTGCCCATATCTTGTCATCATCAATCCTCCAATTCTATTCCTTCCATGCCCCTACCCATTTGACCATACCATTAGCCAGGCAGCATAAATCCAAAACTCAGATTATCTCAAGTCCCAGGCAAAATAGCCAACCAATTCTATCTCTTCGATAATTTATATGCCTTTTGTACCAACCATTTAATGGGGTTATAATTCTCAACAATGGACTTATGGCAGGAGCCAGCATATCATGTACAACCACCCATAAACAGACTTTAATTTCTTTTATTTGCTCAACTGGTGATAGGAGTCTCCCTAGATGGCTAGAGAGTGTGTTGAAGTAAGGGTTAAAGTAAAGGAAGGTGCACTGGAGGGTGGGCCACCTTCTTATATAATGTCCATGTACTCCAGCCCAATCTTGGGTGAACTATCTCCATGTGATGATGGTGGGCCACTTAGACACCCTATTTTATAGCTTGGTGGATCAGATAATATCCAATCAGTGATGGGCATCTCAGGTCATCTGGTCATGTTTGGTCTTAGGGTTGACATTTAATCTCAATCAGGTACATCTGCAAACAAATTTTTCTGTCAAAAGAAGAATGGTTTGTAGAAAACTGCATGGTTTTGTAGGAAAGTCCAAGGGACTTTGGTTCCCTTATCAGGGATTTTCACTGGCTCCCTTCTGTACCCTGTTCTATCGTGGACACTTAAAGCAACATTGAATATACTATGGCATAGGAGCCAAGTGGCAGAGCTTCTTTTATATAAGCTAGAACCAGCTGAAGAAACCTGTCTTGCTCTGCAGTCACGCAAAGCCTTAGGGATTACTAGGTAAGAAGGTAACATACACTAATAAACGCTGTGTATCTCTATGGCTTCCAAAATCCAAAGATGCCAGCAAAGCTTCCTTTCTTATTAGTAATAGTGCCTTAAAATGTAGCATCTTGTTTACCACTTTAAAATTTTTTTAATGTTTATTTATTTTTTGAGAGACAGAGACAGAGGGTGAAGGGCAGAGAGAGAGAGGGAGTCACAGAATCCGAAACAGACTCCAGGCTCTGAGCTGCAGGCTCTGAGCTGTCAGCACAGAGCCCAGTGTGGGGCTCGAACCCACAAACTATGAGATCATGACCTGAGCTGAAGTCGGATGCTTCACCAACTGAGCCACCCAGGCACCCCCTGTTAATCACTTTAGACAGAGACCACTACCTGACACAAACCACTGGATCCAAGAAACTTTAATGAGATTTCAGCCCCTAAGTGTTTGTGGAATTTTACCCCCTAGCTTCTAAAATGATTATATCCAAAGGCATCTATGTTTTTGCATCTTCCTGTTACTCACCTCCCATCAGCATGATATAAACATTACCCATTTGTTTTACTGTGGGTTGACATGAAGATCAAATTAAGACACAGAGCTAGATAGTTGAGAGAACACTAATGAAGGATTGAAAATTGTCCTGATATCTCCACTAGGGGAACTCAGGTGTGTTTGTAGTGTACATAGAAGGTTTGTTTTATATTCTCCAGGAAAAACAACAACAACCACAACTTCTGGAACAGAAGCTGGGATTGTAGTCCTCATCTCATTAACTTTATAAGTCCATTACCATTTTCCAAGATCCTTGGAGCTACAAAATATAAGAGATCCTTTAACACAGTCATAGAAATTCCCCCTGTTCTCTGTGTCTTGAATTTAAAGTTCTAAATTTTAAGTTCTAGCATACACTTGGAAATAGCCCGTTGATCCTAGCACACTCCTCATATCCATCTCAGCCACCACCCATACTACAACAGAGGTGCCTTAAGTTGGTATTTCATCCCAGGGGACAATAGATGTGAATTGAAAAAAAAAAAAAACTATTTCTATCCATTCCATGGACTACTGGGGTCTCATGAACTCATTTTTAATATTCTACTTATTTGGAACACTTTCTCTGCTCTCATCTCTGGTATAATATCTGTAAGATTCATTTCTAGTTCTACCTCCTCAGGATAGTCTTTCTTAAACAGAAGATATTCTTTCATCCTGTGAATGCTCCTATAATAGCCATATTTGTAATTGATTTTAATAAAATTACATCTCTTCTGGCAATTATCTCAACTCTTAAAATTAATGTTTAGTTTTTAGTATGTATATTTATCATTTCTTTCTCAAGCTAGATTATAATTATTTTAAAGGCAAGGATAATAACTGATACATATTTCATACTTTACATATCTGGAAATAATTCCAGGAACATGAACTGAATTCAATGGTCTAGTACTTATTTAAATCAAAGTCACATCAATGACTATATGGAAATTTTTATCAAAATCATATGTGCACACATATATATAATAAAAATATTATTTTAAACATATACTGTATTTTTTAGAGCTAGAAGGTGTTTGGACCAGAATATTTAATTGCATTGGCAGAATGTTACTTCCAGATTATTTTGAGGCATTTTCCATGTGACAAACTTTACACCTTTTACCACTTTCTCAGGGAATGGGCCTAGATCTTCACAGGAGTTTAAATATTTAGCATGTCCTAAATTTTATTTGCCACAAAATATTTTATAGTTATTCTCTTTATACTACAGCCACACCCTTCGTATTCCACTAAGTAGAATACCAATGACATAGTCATATTTCTTTGTAGTAAAATTGCTATACTTTTCTAAATTCACATTAGACTTTTGGAAACTTAATACAATGAAAAGTTACTTAATGTGAATGGATGTTTATCACTTACAAAATGCAATTAAAGTAAAGAAGGCTGAAAAAAATATCCTATGGTTTCTCCCAGTCTTTCACTGGGGAAGCCAGAAAGATGAGATACACCATACTGTTGAAGTACTTAGAAATGATTCTCTCTCTCTCTCTCTCTCTCTCTCTCTCTCTCTCTCATACTCACACACACACACACACACACACACACACACACACACACACAGGATGATGCAATTTTTGTCCTTCAGTGACTGCTGCTTGCATGCCAGGTAAGGCTGTCTTTCCCTCAGCCTCCCTGAAACTTTAAAATATTCATGGCAAAAGCAGACATACCTTTTCTGATCTAAGCACCATGAATGAGAGTGTTTATATGTAAGTTGACAGTAGCTTTTCTTATTTTCTTCTACGTATGCATTTGGGTTTTGCTGAAAATTAAAGAATA
Organism: Felis catus; assembly: GCF_018350175.1. Lineage (NCBI taxonomy): Eukaryota > Metazoa > Chordata > Mammalia > Carnivora > Felidae > Felis > Felis catus. The sequence continues at coordinate 68,908,394 of NC_058372.1, read as the reverse complement.
AGCTCAATTTTCTTTCCTTTCTCCATTCTCTCTCTTCCCACAGGGAGAGGGAGCAGGCACACAAAAATAATAAAGTCATTATGTGTTTAAGCAGAGACTAGAAACAACTTTATGTGGGACATTCCCCATCTGTGCCACTGCACCAGCATTAAAAATGAATGTTCTCTCTGTGTACACCCCTCCTCTCTCCTGCCACCACTCCTTCCTCCCACTCCCCAGAAATTGTTTTCTCTCTACTCAGCTTGAAGGGATGCAAATGATAAGGCATAATGTAAACCTGACCCAATCAGTAAGCTTTTGTTTTGTTCTCAGGAAACTCTCCTTGGTGTGATAGAAAAATCACTTGGAAACAATGGGTGGAAACAAAGAACAGAAATGATTTCCATATCAAAATGCTAACGCACCTGTTAATTCCCTGACTTAGTCATTTTTTAAGCCAACACTTAAAGAATAAATCCTATCCTGGTGATTCATTAAATCTGCCATGATAGACATTAGCTAGAAACAATACTTACTTACTGCCTTGCAGAGGTAGTCAGCCATAACCAGGATAATATTTTGGGAACCAAAAGATGTGAGTTATGATATTCAAAAACTAATGAATAACAAACTTTATCAGAGTCTACAAATTTCACTTGCATAAGAAAATATTTTTCACTTTCTTTGTGTTTTACACAAATGCACTGAAACTCTGGTTAAATATTGAAGACAAATTAAAACTTATTTCTGTAACAAATTAATTTTTGTAACAATTTTTATTGGGGGTTGGTATATGTTTGGATTTCTTTTATAACTGACAATGAATGTCTATTTTCTTCAAAATGGCAGTACTCATGGGATGTTTTTTTCAACCTTTTTCACTGTAATTTCATTTTACATCCAAGTGATAAACATCCATTCATGTTAAGTAACTTTTCAATGTATTAAGTTCCCAAAAGTCTAATGTGACTTTTAAAAAGTATAGCAATTTTATTACAAAGAAATATGACTAAATATGTCATTGGTATTCCACTTAGTGGAATATGAAGGCAGTAGCTGTAGTATAAAGAGAATAACGATAAAAGATCTTACAGCAAATATAGTTGAGGGAATGCTAAATACTTAAACTCCTGGTAAGATCTAGTTCTGTCCCCCAGGAAAGTGGTGAAAAGGTATAAAGTTTGTCACATGGAAAATGCCTCAAAAATAATCTGAAAGTAGGGTGGGGGTATGGGTAAAATAGGTGATGGGGATTAAGGAGGGCAGTGGGTGATGTACAGAAGTGTTGAATCATTATACTGTACACCTGAAACTGATATTACACTGTGTGTTAACTAACTGGAATTTAAATAAAAACTAAAGGGAAAAAAAAAACAATCAATTAAGCTGTTCCTGAGTTCCTGACCCATAAAAACTTTAAAATAATAAACTTTTTTGTTACAAAAAAAATCTGAAAGTAATATTCTGCCAATGCAATTAAAATTAACTTAGCTATACAGAGAAATTGAAGGTCACAAGTTTTCTTTCCCCCTCAAAATTCTGAAGAAGTTGGCTCATTACCCTCAGATTTTTAATATTGGGAAGTCTGAGGACAGTCTGAGTTTCCTGTTTTGTTGCTTAGACTGAATTCTTCTCACGTTCTTCATAAGTAACATGGAGACACTTCAAAAGAAAATACCTTGAACTTGGTATCATTCTATTAACTTCTCTTATACTCAGGGGACTCTTTTGATGTTGTTCAAGAGTCGTTTTTTTTTTTTTTTTTCTGTTAACTCAATTTGTATATTTTCATTTTCTCCACAACTGCTCAACTTTTCCTCACAAAATTTGTGGAAGCTACTGAGGTTCTTCCAGGGTTTCCTCCACTGGTACGCCCCATGGTAATGACACCTACTAGGAGGGAGAATTGCAAGTTGATTCAATGTGTCTTTGTTATTCAGATTCTCTCAAGTGCAAATTCTCAAAATTTTAGTATATGGAAGGTAGTAATTACTCCACTGTCACTAGAAATCATGTAGGTTTTCTGTAGTTTGTATCTTCTGTTGGTCATTGCAATGACAGCTTAGAATCAGGGATTAGATGGCCCTGATGGGCTCATTTAACTTTTACAAACAGATACTTTATAACCTAGTTTTGTTTCCATGTTAAAATATTACATGTCGCAAAAAAAAAAAAAAAAAAAGGTTTTCTGATAGCTTAAGGCACATTTGATTGATACATTTGATGCTGTTACTTACCTTTTCAAAATTATTTCATGAAAATCACCCTTCTCAGCATAGTGGAAAAGTGAGATTTAGAATAAAAAGCTATTTTGTACGGACTTCGAGACTGAAACATAAGATTCCCAAAATCCAACTGATATCCAAGTTGTCTATACTAGACAAATTTGTTAAAAATGAATTTTAATCTGACACTAGATTCGTTGGGGGAGGGGAGCTTTCTAAAATGCAGAAGTATCACACTCCATTGTTCATCCATAACACCATAATTAAGGGTAGTGACCCTCTGATGTATATTGGTGGTAGTCCATATTAGTGTGTATTTTAAAAACTAAGTTTCCAGTAGTTGCTAAGATGGAATAAGCCAACTACAGTCTACCTCTCCTACTGATTACAAGTCAAAACTCGGGAAAGACTACAAAGAGCAACTCTCTGAGGACCTTGAAAAGTAAACACCCGCAGAAGAATTGAGGACTGAAGTCAAACTTGAAAGAGACCCATAATGACTAGTGATTTCACCTTCCTCTTCTTCTTTGGTCTCTTGGTATGGTTCCACCTGAGCTTTCTTCTGTCCTGGACTCCAGTGCTAGTCTCCTAGCTCCATGGCACTGTTGACATCCCTGCCTAGCCTTGTCGCTTCTTAGCATCCACTTCTCATTTCTAGTATCAGCACAGCATACAACTTAGCAAATGTCTACAGAATGTTGGGTTCACTTCTCTGTGATAGTTCCTTTTTCTTCAGGGCCTTAGCCTAATGATCTTTTTGTCCTTCAATTGTAATTATTTTTCCCCTCCAGAGGACTTCCATAAGCTCTCAGTATCTGCATTCTACTTGGCTGTTCTGGCACCCTTGAAAACACACTGAAAGGATGGCCTGGTGGAGAAGGTTGGCTTCTCCTTTCTCTGTGACTTTAGCCCCTCAGATCCTAGCTTTTTTTTTTTTTTAATTTTGTTTTTCAATCTAACTTTTTCTCATTGGCTCGGTGCAATAGCTAATCCAATGCAGGAGACTCTGATGTAGCCAGAAATAAAGTTTTCATAGTTTATGGTTTGAAAGCTGTTATTATTAGCTTTATTGCTCAAACATTTTCCAAAAAAGTTTTAGAAATTAATAACCCTTAAGTCTTCGATATTCATAACATGCTCTGTGGTTTTTCTCAGCTTCAGCAGAAATAACAATGGACTAACTGATATCTTTAGCTGGTACCCACCTGTTTGCTATAAAACCAACAGTCTCCTCCCCCTTTTTAGAGATTCAATAGACATATAGACCCCCTTTAAAGTGACAGTTCATGTTTGGTCAAGGAAATATTTTCTGAGCCCTTGTGAATGTTCACAAATGATTCTTTTAAAAAAAATTTAATGTTATTTATTTTTGACAGAGAGAGAGACAGAGCATGAGTGGGAGAGGGAAAGAGAGGGAGGGAGACACAGAATCTGAAACAGGTTCCAGACTCCCAGCTGGCAGCACCAAGCTGGACCTGGGGCTTGAACTCACGGACCGCGAGATCACAATCTGAGCCGATGTCGGACGCTCAACCAACTGAGCCACCCAGGCGCCCCAATTCACAAATTATTCTTAAGAAAATGTTCAATACACTGAGGTAATTATAAGTGATTGAGTGGATATTTAGTACACTGTTGCTTGGGGATTTAGATCAGTATTGGGTTACAGACTTCTCAAGTCCTATGTAATCCAATGTGAAATTCTACAGCTTGTATAAAATGGATTTAAATGTAAAACTGCCTCCCCAAAATAGATGAAACTTGATGAATTATACCCTCACACATACCTAAAGAAAATTTAAAGACAACTAGTTTAGTAATCTCTATAAGGGATAGGGAACAATAATTTGATAAACTGCATTATGCCAGAAAATTCCAGTCCTGCTGCTGCAGCAACTGTAAGTCTGATCTGATTTCAAAATTGGACGAGTAAAGTTTTTCAAACCTCAAGATCTGAGATAGCAATTATACATGAGGATTCCTTATGGGCCCACTATTCCCACGAAAGAAAAAGTTTTCTTCAAAGTATTTTATATTTATGTGACTCTGATGTCAGAATAGTCACTGACATAAAGGGTTGAATTAAATTTAAGTTCTAAGTGTCAGATTTCTATTGGCCTCAAACTATGGAAATGTGGAAAATTCACCTCTGGGAAATTTGTCACACTGTGGTTTAAAAATACATAGCTGAGGGGCACCTGGGTGGCTCAGTCGGTTAAGGGTCCGACTTCGGCTCAGGTTATGATCTCATGGTTAGTGAGTTTGAGCCCCGTGTCAGGCTCTGTGCTGACAGCTCAAAGCAGAGCCTGCTTCAGATTCTGTGTCTCCCTCTCTCTCTGCCCCTCCCCTGCTTGTGCGCTCTCTCTCTCTCTCTCTCTCTCTCAAATAGACATTAAAAACATTTTAAAAATAAAATAAAAATACTTAAATGAAATAAACAAGAAAGGTGAGGGATGGGAGAATTTGACTGGCAGGGTACAATGAAAAATTTACCCAGTGGCTTTCAGATACTAGTTTCATTGAGAGAGACAGTTTCAGTCACATAAGATCCTGCCATATTTTGAGAGGTAAGCTACAGAGTCAAGTCACTATCTTTATGTGTTATTTTCTGTTCTGTCTTCTCCAAACTTATCGCCTTGACCGTCTTTATGATGTTCTGGCTTTTATCAGAAAGAAGTTTGAATTTCTTATTATAAGTAATGACTACAACCGCATAAACTATAAAGCACTCCTTTGCAGTAATATCACTAAGTACAGCTTCACCTCTCTTGAACCATACCCTAGATGAGAACACTCAGAACCACATGTTGGCTAAAGGGTACAAAATTGCAGTTATGTAGGATGAATAAGTCTAGAGATCTAATGTATACCATGATGACTATAACTAATAATACTATATTGTATGCTAGAAATTGGTCAAGATAGTAAATTTTAGGTGCCTCATCACCCACACAAAAAATAGCAACTATGTAAGTAGATATATATCTTAATTAGCCTGACTGTAATAATCATGTCACTGTGTGTATGCTTATCAAAACATCTTGTACACAACTGGATATTTATATATAATTTTTTAAGAAAGAATCACATTTTATATATCTTTATAGTAAAAGACACCTGGTCTGGATTCACCAAAGCTCCATGGACGCTCAAATTACAGGAAAACTGACCTCACATCAGTTATTCATCCTGAACTAAATGGCACAATTGTCCAGATCATACCCATCCATTCTTCAGCCTATTGCCACCAGGCATTTGTAGCTCATATTAAAAATTTGGGAGGTGTTTAAGTCACAAGGATGCAGCTCTCATGAAAAGGATGAGTGCCCTTACAAAAGAGATCTCACAGATTTCTCTAGCCCCTTCCACCATATGAGGGGACCATAAGAAATTTGTAACCTGTAGGAAGACCCTCACCCAGCCACGCTGGCACTGATCTTGGACTTCCAGTCTCCAGACCTGGGAGAAATACATTTCAATTGTTTATAATCTACCCAGTCTGTCCTGTTTTATTATTACAGCCCAAATGGACTATGACTCTTCTTTTTTTTGTTGTTGTTGTTGTTTTTTTTTTTTTTTTTAGAATAGCAAGATGATATCTTAATCCCTTTTTGGGTGAAGAAGTTGAGAAATACCAGCAGCCTTTCTTCCGCCCTCATGGAAGGACATCATCTGAGACAACACAGGTGACATGGAGAGAGACAAGACAGGTAAGATGGAGAGAGCTTTATCGGGGTTGGAGTCAGTGGTCTAGCTTTCCTGAAGCTTAGTTGCATCTGTGCCTTTCTCAAGGGTTTAATTAGGTGAGTAAATAAATTGACCTTTTTGACTAATCTGACCAAGTTAGATTTCTGTCACTTGAAAACAACAAATTCCAGACTAATCTGTTAATACATATTTTACTGTCCCCATTCCTACTAATTTTCATAAAGATTGACATATTAGATTTTCTAGATATTACCTTCATTTTCCGCCTCAAAGAATTATTGTACTGAAAACTTATTCTGACTTTTTCTCTTCACCTTCAGATATTTCCTTCTCTTTCCAAAATTAAAAAAGCTAAGTTAGCTTCTAAGTTATTAGACACATTCATTGATTTAATGATTTATTAACATTAACATTTTTAACTAAAATGTGTTACTATTTATAATATTTGAATGACTTTTGTCAATTTATTCCAAAAATTATAAAAAGGAAGTATCCTTTTATAATGACTCGGATGCTAGTCTTTGAAATTTAAAATTTTTTTTTCCAACGTTTACTTATTTTTGGGACAGAGAGAGACAGAGCATGAACGGGGGAGGGGCAGAGAGAGAGGGAGACACAGAATCAGAAACAGGCTCCAGACTCTGAGCCATCAGCCCAGAGCCTGACATGGGGCTCGAACTCCCGAACCACGAGATCGTGACCTGGTTGAAGTCGGACGCTTAACCGACTACGCCACCCAGGCGCCCCTAGTCTTTGAAATTTAATACTTCTGTCTTAATGTTTAATTTCTGCCAAATTTCCAAAATAAAATGAAAATTTATCCATGATAATATAAAAATCCTAAAGCACTAGTGTGACATTTTAATGTACTGATAATCTATTTAACAATTGATTGAACCAATGTGATTTTTCAAAAGTAAAATTAACAGGAAAAATACACACAAAAAATAACAACACGTATAATACTGGAGGATATGGCCTTAGTATTCAGGTTTTTTTTTAATTTAGAAATAAATTATAAAACTTGTAAGGTAAGTTCAAGATGCTGTTTTGATCTTGGAGATCAAATATCAAGTATTGGAGATCCAATAAGTAAGTAAGAGACAGGGCAATGAAAAAAATCTAAAATTATTTCTCAGGAACAATAATAACATTATTGCCAGTCATTACAATGAACCCAAACCAGGACAAATTATGTCTCTAAAAATGTTGGCATGGATTTAAAGAAACTAGATGCTAAATAAAATCAATATTTAAAAGACACTGTTATTGTGTCCCCTTGGTGGCTCAGTCGGTTAAGTGTCTTGGCTCATGTCATGATCTCATGCCCTTGAATTCAAGCCCCCAGTCAGGCTCTGTGCTGACAGCTCAGAGTCTGGAGCCTGCTTCAGATTCTGTCTCCCTCTCTCTCTACCCTTCCCCCACTCACACTGTCCTTTCTCTCTCTCTTTCTCTCTCTCTCTCTCTCTTTCAAAAATAAATGGACATTAAAATTTTAATAAATAAATAAAAGGTATTGTTATTTAGGTATTTTGGAAAAAGTGGCAGGAATTCTTCAGGAGAATTTTTACTTTCTTAACTCTATCTATAACTCTATTTTCATAAGTACACCTTGACCTTAACACCCATGATATTTTAGTCATTTAACTGCACTGTTTTCTATCTCTCACATAACTTGCATTGACATATTCCTACCAAATAAACTAGGCTATGAGTAAAGATTTGCCAATGGCATGAAAACAAGTTACATTACAATTTTATCCAATTTTAGGTAATTTTAAATTTGTACACATATCTACCAGCAACCTACAGTTTTCTTTGCAGTCTAATCTATACTACCTTTTTTTTTTTGAAGAAAAAAATCTTTTTAAGTGTTGGTGCTTTAGCTCTAATTAAACTTATTCTGCTTATCCAAAATTTGCACGTCTGGAGTTTCTTCCTGTTATGAATAAAATAAAGGATTTTCAATATGTAAAAAATTACACTTGCTTAAAATATTAAAGTACTTTCCTCCTAGACTTTCATTCTATTTATTTATTTATTTATTTATTTATTTATTTATTTATTTAGAGAGAGTGTGCACGCGTGAACGCATGCAGGCACACAAGTGGGGGAGGGGCAGAAGTAGGGAGAGAGAATCTTAAGCAAGCTCCATGCTCAGCACAGAGCCAAATGCAGGGCTCAATCCCATGACCTGGGATCATGACCTGAGTCAAAATTAAGAGCTCAACTGAGCCACGAAGGTGCCCCAAATATCCCCCAGACTTTTAATGTATAGTTTATGCATTCATAGTTGACTAAGACTTTGATGGCAACCTACATTTGGTACATAAATGTGCCCTAGCACCTTTTCCAAGTCACCCCATTAGAGGATAGAGAATAAAGGTCATGAAAGGGCAGGGGTCAAAGGTTAAAGGTGGATTTATCCATCTATGTTTTAAATATTTGTAATAATATATCTCATTTGAAAGTTTAAAAGACAATACTTCACATTGACATTAATACAGACACTTCATCAGCAGTTGGGCCCTTCCCTCTTCCTACTCCCTGTCTGGCACTTGAGAAGTCTTCACTTTCATCAGTAACAGTTCTATGAAATCCCCATGAGACATCCAAAAGTCTTAGTCTTTTCTACCTGGGCTCACTCTTTTATTATATACATTTATTTATTTTCACACAGAAATTGAGAGATCTTGCTCTGTGTATAATAATGGGTCTTTTGGGGGATTTTAATATTTACATAAGAAACTTAGATTATCCTTAATTCCTAGGCCCACCATCCTAGAATTTTGGCTCTTAATTGTGGGGAAATAGGATGGTGCTTGATATCAGAACTTGGGCCATGAGTCAGAAATGATCCTACTAGCCACTGCCCATCCACCTATTCCTCCCTCTGACATCCTTAGCTAAAAAAATTACTCTCCTAATGCCTAAGTCCGGTTTGTATAAAAACTGGTCAGCTCTCTTAATTTTTGCTCTTTGGGGAGCTACTAAATCTGGTGAATAAACCTAATTCATTTGTTTTGCGGCTTTGTCTTTCCCCGTTCCTACGAGACTATACTAACAGAAGACAGAGGCCAAACCTAACAACATAAAATCCTCCAAGCTGCATTTGGTACTTGTGAGGATAGCGGCCATAATAGCAGCAGGAGCAAAGAAATGGCTTAATACAAGAGAAGTTTATGCTTCTTGCATTTAATAAGCCAATATAGAGGTTATTGGTTAACAGATAGCTTTCCTAAATGTCACCATTTCTTCTATTTGATAAACTCATCAACCTCCTTGTCCTAGACAGACCTCTATATTCAGGTGAGAAGAGAAAAAGAGAAGGTAGAGAAAGCATATCTACATTCAATCATCGTGGCCCAAAAGTTATATGTCATTTTTACAAGCCATACATTCCTACCTAGAAGCGAGGGGATGTGGGATAGAGACTAGGAAATGCAGCCAGCAAAAATAGTTCTGTAATAAAAGGAGGTGTATTACATTTTTTTAAAGAAGGCATATAATTTTTTCATGGCTAGACTTTGCAAAATAACAAATTTATAAAAAATTTTTATAAATTACTAAAGAAATATCTGACAATAAATCACAATGACATGATACTTAGCCTCGTTTTCTTCCACATGCTTATGAGTTACATACCTGACAAAATTTAGTTTCTTTTTTAATTTAATTTAATTTTATTTTTTTTTCAACGTTTATTTTATTTTTGGGACAGAGAGAGACAGAGCATGAACGGGGGAGGGGCAGAGAGAGAGGGAGACACAGAATCGGAAACAGGCTCTAGGCTCTGAGCCATCAACCCAGAGCCTGACGTGGGGCTCGAACTCAGGGACCGCGAGATCGTGACCTGGCTGAAGTCGGACGCTTAACTGACTGCGCCACCCAGGCGCCCCCAAAATTTAGTTTCAAGATGATCACCTACATCATGTAGCATACCTTCTACTTTTTTTTTTCCTGGATAATTTCTTACTAAAGCCCTCTGTGCTTCTGCTCCAATCTGAACCAGTTGTGCTATAGCTCGATAGGAATGCCACACTTGGATTTCCCTTGCAATCAGTCCTTGGACTACTTTTTTAAAGGAATTTCTGTTTCGTAGTTTCTGGTTTACCTCTTTGTGCTGCTGAAGCACATCTTCCAAAGCTTTCTAAAAAGGGTGAAAAGGAAAACCTTTGAATCCTTCACACTTCAAAACTTTTATTCTATTTTCACACTCAATAATTAGGTCAATGATTAAACTCTAAATTAAAATGATTTTCACTGAGAAAGTTGAAGGAAGTGCTTCATTTCCTTATAGCATCCATTGTTATGTTTGAAGTCAAATGTTTTACATGTGGCCCATGAAAGCTTTTGGGATCTTTATAGACAGGACTGACTGCCTGGGCAGGTAACCAGCAGTCAAATAAGGGCCCATGCTCAGACAACATTATGCTTGGTTTAATGGTCTGCCTTGGTTTAATATCTTGAAATACTTAATAATTGTTTTTGAATGGTGTTTTATGACTGAAGTGTCATGGAACAATGGAACATGTGTTGTGCGGTCATACATGGCTACACTTCTTGTCATCTCCCTGCTTTCCTGGGATGGATTCTCAGCTTCCACTGTCCAGGCCCCTCACACACCAGGCTTTACTCAGCTTTCCCCCATTGCTCCTTTACCCAGTGATAGTCGCTGCCCTCCAGCTGTAGCATGGCCAGTTTCATGCACAGAAGCATAAATATTGGTGTCCAGGTACCAAATGCATCCCAACACAGAGTTGCAGTAATCGGGGGTTGCCCTCTTCTTGGGTTGGTGTGGCAGTTCCAAGGGACAAGAAGGAAGTTGCCTGCCTTGACTTGCCCATCATCCCTGGCTAGAGCACATCACATCCTTAGTAGGTGGCAGCAGAAGGCTATGGGAGCCCTCAGATACCTGTGAGGGTCTGAACTCACACTGCCAATATCACCACACTCAAGGAAGTGCACCATTAAGTACCAAATAAAAAGTATCATGATGGGTTGAAATGTTTGATATTTTAGTTTTTTTTGGGGGGGGGGATTTTTTTGGGTTTGTTTTTTTTGGTTTTTTTGAGAGAGAGAGAATGCAAGTTGGGGAGAGAGGTAGAGGGAGAGAGAGAATCTCAAGCAAGGATCCACACTCAGCATAGAGCCCAACACAGGGCTCAATCCCACAACTCTGGGATCGTGACCTGAGCCAAAATCAAGAGTCAGACACTCAACTGACTGAGCCACCCATGTGCCCCAATATTTTAATACTTTTAATAACACTTTTTTCTCTGCTTTTTGAACAAGGGATTCTCATTTTCATTTTGAAGTAGGCCCCACAAATTATGCAGTCAGTCTTGCACTCAGGATGTTGAAGTTTCTTCTGATATGTCTTAGGATGTATCTACATTCATTCACCAAGGTGGAAATTCATTGGGTCCTTTATTTATTGTTTTTTTTAATTTTTATATGTTTATTTATTTTTGAGAGAGAGTTTGCATGCGAGTAGGGGAGTGGGAGGGGCAGAGAGAGAGGGGGACAGAGGATTTGAAGTGGGCCCTGCCCTGACAGCAGTGAGCCCAATGTGGGGCTGGAACTCATGAACCATGAGATCATGACCTGAGCCGAAGCTAGATGCTTAACCAACTGAGCCACCCAGGCACCACCTTTGGGTTCTTTAAACTCAGATATGTGTACCTTAGTTATTGATGTTTTCATTATGTTACATTACTGATCATTTCTTACCCTCCATTTTCTTTTAACTTCCTTCTTTGTGACTTCTGTCACTTACAGCATAAATATTAGGTGTCAGTCACTATCAGTCAGTGGTTACACATCCAGTCTTACCCTTTAAATTAGCATTTTCTTCCCTATTTTGTGTCTTTTCTTTCTTTCTTCCTGGGAGATTTCCCCAGGTCTCCTGGGAATCTTCTTTGGACTATTTCACTTTGGCTGTTACATTTCTAATTTCCAAATCTTATTATTTTATTGTTAGTATCTTTTCCATTGAATCTCATTCCATTTTTATAAATATAATATTTTCTCATCTCCTTAAGAATAATGATTTTTATTTATTTATTCATTTATTTATTATAGTTATTTTTTTAGTATTTTTTTCGTGTTTCTTGCACTATTTTTGTTTCTTTAGGATTTCTTTTAGAATTGTTTATTTTTGCCTTTCTCTTTCAGGTTGGAGACTCTACCTCAGATATTTCTTGATTCTTAAAATCATTTATATTTAAAAGTAAAACACATAAAAGTCAACAGTCCTTGTACTTCTGTAGGAGTTGTTAACTTGAATGTCTCAAAGGACAACAAGATTACAGCCACTTTTCCATTCATGACTCACAAAACTATCCGGAAGTTTTTTCTTTAGAACAGATCAGGGAGGAATTATCTAGTCTTCAACCTGATGGTCATTTGAGGACTAAACTATACAAAGTTTCCCTATGCAAATTTTCACCTAATCCCCTTGTGTTTAATCAGTGCCGCACTTCAACTCTGTTTTTCTGGTATCACTGATTCCAGAGCTTGTCTGGTAAGATTTCTCTAGGAAAACATTTTCCTAAATCTACTACTTGAGAATTGTCCAGGAGGTGGAGCGAGGCAGGTTATAATGAGAGGGAGAATGGATGTCCAATCACTCTGCATGCAAACTTTCAAATTATCCCTCACACCCAGTCCCGCTGTGTGCCTGTGTTTCTTGGGGCTCTGCAAGGGAAGCCTGCTCAGTACACAACACAAGAAAAGACCCTCTGCAGGTACAGTATACCTCACTCTACCACATTACCTTAAATATCACTCTTCCATCTGCTTTTTCTCTTTCAATAACTCCCTGAGATCTCTTTTCCTCTCCCACTCCCATTGTATTTGTCTCTGTAAAGTATGTTTTATTTCTGTACTGTCATTTCAATAGCATTTCATAAAGTGGAGAAAATAAGCATGTGTTCAATCTAGCAACTTGAACTGGAGCCCTCAATCATCACCTTTAATGGTTGTATAGACAAGAACGGGTGCGTTCAGGGTGGTATGGCCATAGATCATTAACATGGAGTTAATGATTTGACAGGATAAATGTGTTTTTTGCAATTACTCTTTCACAATTTTATCAAACACCTGTCCATATTGAGAGTATATGCTTCATTTTCTGTGTACTGTTAATATAAATAATTATTAAAAAACTTTATTGGTGTACTATATTTGAATACCTGGAGAAAATCTCACTTGAGTATGGCATATTATTCATTTAAAATAATTTGATTCCTAGTTGCTCTCATTAAATTTGGACATTTGCATATTTATCTATAAATGTGTTTAATTGGAAGCTATCTTTTTAAGAAAATTTTTTAAATGTTTATCTATTTTTGACAGAGAGAGAGACAGAGCATGAGCAGGGGAGGGGCAGAGAGAGGGAGAGACACGGAATCCGAAGGAGGCTCCAGGCTCTGAGCTGTCAGCACAGAGCCTGACAGGGGACTCAAACCCACAGACCGCAAGATCATGACCTGAGCCGAAGTCAGTCACCCAACCGACTGAGCCACCCAGGAGCCCTGGAAGCTATCTTTTTTAAAATTTTGCTGTCTTTTAAAGATTTAGTATAAGAGCTGTATTTTCTTCATAAAAAAAAATTGGGAAGTTGTCTTTCTTAACCAAAGTTCTAGCTTATGTTTGGAAGGCAACATGACATAACAATAAAACTTATTATCTTGAACTAAACAGCTCCATCTTTAAGTTCTGTCTATACTACTTACTGACCAAATAATTTCTCTGAGCCACACGTAAAACAGAATAATAATAATGATTAAGTAAGACACTATTTATAAAATAGTGGCAGAATAGTACAATAAATAGTATCTTTAATTATACATGCAGTAAAATCCATAAAAATATCCCCCTCTAAAATAATGCTATGATATTTTAGCAATAGAACTAAACATAAAAATGTAGCAAAATATTATTATACCATAGAATCTACCAAGAATTAAATGTGGGCTTTCACTCATTTTAAATGCTTGAAAAACAGCTAGTAACTACCTTAAGCATCAGAAATAAAAATACCGACTTCTTGCCAGGTGAAAATGTCTCAATAGATAAGTTTAAAGATCAGGACCCTTGATAGAAATTTCTAGGCTGAAAAATCATTAACAGAGCCCTCTTTAGACTCAGAGCAGAATTTGAGCTGTGCTTCTTATATTTTATCATGCCACAGAGTCACACAGAAGTCTCCTTAAAGCACAGTGATTCTGATTCAGCAAATCGTGAGTGGGACCAGATAATCTGCATATCTAATGAGTTCCCAGGTAATGTGGATGTGGATGCTGCTGGTCCAGTGACCACACTTGGAAAATTACTGCCATACAGAAATTAGTCCTTCCATTCATGAGCCAGCCCCTGAGACAAACTATCCACAGTGGTCAAGGCTTACCATAAATTGTATCTCTTCTGGTAATTACAATGTCATAAGATGGTCAGATGGGTACTAGAATCTCCATTTTTCACATGAAACAACCATATGATTTTTTCCCAAGTGCATAGAGAGCGGGAGGTATAGAGGGCAATGGGAGGGAGAGTTGTTGAGCCCCGGAGGACAGAGCTCAGCTTGGTGGGGAACAAAGGTGCTCACCAGCGTCATCTCCCTTGCCCATCCCCCAGCCAAAATCCCAAAGGGAACCAGTTCCCGTCATGGAACTTGTTTGCTCAGTGCAAACACCCAATGCTGTGCTTCTGCGGATCCATCCCTCCAACGGGTCTGCCTCCCTCCAGGTGCCACAGGGCCCCTCCCAAAGCAGACCACTGAAGGCAAAGCAAGCTGAGTCTGCCCCTCCCACCTCTGTCCACCTTGCAGATCCAACCTGGCTAATATGCCAGATCCCATCAAAGCAGCACCACAAGCCTGGCAGTGTGCAAGTAGCCCACACAGAGGCCACACCACTCCACAGTGAGTCCTGCCCCTGGGAGAGGGGAAGATAAGGTACACACCAGTCTGATTGTGGCCCCAGCAGTGGGCTGGGGGCAGACATCAAGTCTGACTGTGGCCCTGCTCACCAACACAAGTTATTCCAGACAGCACAGGGGAAGAGCCCTGCAGTTCTGCACCACTCCAGGGACTATCCAAAATGATGAAACGCAAGAATTCTGCTCAAAAGAAACTCCAGGAAGTAGCGACAGCTAACAAACTGTTCAAAAACGATTTAAGCAATGTAACAGAAAATGAATTTAAAATAAGTCATAAAATTAATCACTTGGCATGAAAAAAGTATAGAAGACAGCAGAGAATCTATTACTACAGAGATCAAGGGACTAAGAAACAGTCAGGAGGAGCTAAAAAATGCTATAAATGAACTGCAAAATAAAATGGAGGCGACCACAGCTCGGATTGAAGAGGCAGAGGACAGAATAAGTGAATTAGAAGATAAAATTATGGAAAAAGAGGATGCTGAGAAAAAGAGATAAAAAAAAAATCCAGGAGTATGAGGGGAGACTTAGAGAACTAAGTGACACAATTAAACATAATAACATACACATAATTGGGATTCCAGAGGAGGAAGAGAGAGGGAAAGGTGCTGAAAGTGTACTTAAAGGAATCATAGCTGAGAACTTCCCTGATCTGGGGAAGGAAAAAGCCATTGAAATCCAAGAGGCACAGAGAACTCCCTTCAGACATAACTTGAATCAATCTTCTGCACAACATATCATAGGCAAACTGGCAAAATACAAGGATAAAGAGAAAATTCTGAAAGCAGCTAGGGATAAACATGCTCTAACATATAAAGGTAGACAGATAAGACTAGTGACAGATTTATCTACTGAAACTTGGCAGGCCAGAAAGGAATGGCAAGAAATCTTCAATGTAATGAACAGAAAAAAATATGCAGCCGAGAATCCTTTATCCAGCGTCTGTCATTTAGAATAGAAGGAGAGATAAAGATCTTCCCAAACAAACAAAAACTGAAGGAATTCATCACCACTAAACAAGCCCTACAAGAGATCTTAAGGGGAATCCTGTGAGACAAGGTACCCAAGACATCACTACAAGAGTAAACCTACAGACATCACAATGACTCTAAACCCATATCTTTCTATAATAACACTGAATGTAAATGGACTAAATGCTCCAACCATAAGATAGGGTATAAGAATGTATAAAAAAAACAAGACCCATCTATTTTCTGTCTACAAGAGACACATTTTAGACCTGAGGACACCTTCAGATTGAAAGTGAGGGGATGGAGAACTATCTATCATGCTATGGGAAGCCAAAAGAAAGCTGGAGTAGCCATACTTATATCAGACAAACTAGACTTTAAATTAAAGGCTGTAACAAGAGATGAAGAAGGGCATTATATAATAATTACAGGGTCTATCCGTCAGGAAGAGCTAACAATTATAAATGTCTATGCACCGAATACAGAGGCCCCCAAATATATAAAACAATTAATCACAAACATAAGCAACCTTATTGATAAGAATGTGGTAATTGCAGGGGACTTTAATACTCCACTTACAACAATGGATAGATCATCTAGACACACGTTCAATAAAGAAACAACTGCCCTGAATGATACATTGGATCAGATGGAGTTGACACATATATTTAGAACTCTGTATCCCAAAGCAACAGAATATATTTTCTTCTCGAGTGCACATGGAACATTCTCCAAGATAGATCACATACTGGGTCACAAAACAGCCCCTCAGAAGTATACAAGAGTTGAGACCATACCATGCACACTTTCAGACCACAATGCTATGAAGCTTGAAATCAACCACAGAAAAAAGTCTGGAAAACCTCCAAAAGCATGGAGGTTAAAGAACACCCTACTAAAGAATGAGTGGGTCAACCAGGCAATTAGAGAAGAAATTTAAAAATATACGGAAACAAATGAAAATGAAAACACAACAATCCAAACGCTTTGGGATGCAGTGAAGGCAGTCCTGAGAGGAAAATACATTGCCATCCAGGCCTATCTCAAGAAACAAGAAAAATCCCAAATACAAAATCTAACAGCACACCTAAAGGAAATAAAAGCAGAACAGCAAAGACACCCCAAACCAAGCAGAAGAAGAGAAATAATAAAGATCAGAACAGAAATAAACAATATAGAATCTAAAAGAACTGTAGAGCAGATCAATGAAACCAAGAGTTGGTTTTTGGAAAAAAAAAATTGATAAACCTCTAGCCAGGCTTGTCAAAAAGAAAAGGGAGATGACCCAAATAGATAAAATCATGAATGAAAATGGAATTATTACAACCAATCCCTCAGAAATACAAGCAATTATCAGGGAATACTATGAAAAATTATATGCCAACAAACTGGGAAACCTAGAAGAAATGGACAAATTTCTAAACACCTGCACACTTCCAAAGCTCAAACAGGAAGAAATAGAAAGCTTGAACAGACCCATAACCAGCGAAGAAATTGAATCGGTTATCAAAAATCTCCCAACAAATAAGAGTCCAGGACCAGATGGCTTCCCAGGGGAATTCTACCAGATATTTACAGCAGAGATAATACCTACCTTTCTCAAGCTATTCCAAAAAATAGAAAAGGAAGGAAAACTTCCAGACTCATTCTATGAAACCAGCATTACTGTGATTCCTGAACCAGACAGAGACCCAGTAAAAAAAAGAGAACTACAGGCCAATATCCCTGATGAATATGGATGAAAAACTTCTCAGTAAGATACTAGCAAATTGAATTCAACAGCTTATAAAAAGAATTATTCACCATGATCAAGTGGGATTCATTTCTGGGCGACAGGGCTCGTTCAACATTCACAAATAAACCAATGTGATACATCACATCAATAAAAGAAAAGATAAGAACCATACGATCTTGTCAATAAATGCACAAAAAGCATTTGACAAAATTCAGCATCCTTTCTTAATAAAAATCCTCGAGAAAGTTGGAATATAAGGAACATACTTAAACATCATAAAATCATTTATGAAAAGCCCACAGCTAATATCATCCTCAATTCGAAAAAACTGAGAGCTTTCTCTGTGATCAGGTACACGACAGGGATGTCCACTCTCACCACTGTTGTTTAACATAGTGTTGGAAGTGCTAGCATCAGCAATCAGACAACAAAAGGAAATCAAAAGCATCAAAATTGGCAAAGATGAAGTCAAGCTTTCACTTTTTGCACACGACATGATATTAGACATGGAAAATCTGATACACTCCACCAAAAGTCTGCTAGAACTGATACAGGAATTTAGCAAAGTCGCAGGATACAAAATCAATTTACAGAAATCAGTTACATTCTTATTCACTAATAATGAAGCAACAGAAAAACAAATAAAGAAACTTACCCATTCACAATTGTATCAAGAATCATAAAATACCTAGGAATAAACCTAACCAAAGATGTAAAGGATCTGTATACTGAAAACTATAGAAAGCTTATGAAGGAAATTGAAGAAGATATAAAGAACTGGAAAAACATTCCCTGCTCATGGATTGGAAGAATAAATATTGTTAAAATGTCAATACTACCCAAAGCTATCTACACATTCATCGCAATCCCAATCAAAATTGCACCAGCATTCTTCTCGAAGCTAGAACAAGCAATCCTAAAATTTGTATGGGACCACAAAAGGCCTGAATAGCCAAAGTAATTTTGAAGAAGACCAAAGCAGGAGGTGTCACAATCCCAGACTTTAGCCTCTATTACAAAGCTGTAGGCATCAAGACAGCATGGTATTGGCACAAAAACAGACACATAGACCAATGGAATAGAATAGAAACCCCAGAACTAGACCCACAAAAGTATGGCCAACTCATCTTTGACAAAGCAGGAAAGAACATCCAATGGAAAAAAGACAGTCTCTTTAACAAATGGTGCTGGGAGAACCGGACAGCAACATGCAGAAGAATGAAACTAGACCACTTTCTTACACCATTCACAAAAACAAACTCAAAATGGATAAAGGACCTGAATGTGAGACAGGAAACCATCAAAACCCTAGAGAAGAAAACAGGAAAAAACCTCTCTGACCTCAGCCACAGCAATTTCTTACTTGACACATCCCCAAGGGCAAGGGAATTAAAAGCAAAAATGAACTATTGGGACCTCATGAAGATAAAAAGCTTCTGCACAGCAAAGGAAACAATCAACAAAACTAAAAGGCAACCAACGGAATGGGAAAAGAGATTTGCAAATGACGTATCGGACAAAGGGCTAGTATCCAAAATCTATAAAGAGCCCACCAAACTCCATAGCTGAAAAACAAATAATCCAGTGAAGAAATGGGCAGAAAACATGAATAGACACTTCTCTAAAGAAGACATCTAGATGGCCAAGAAGCACATGAAAAGATGCTCAACGTCGCTTCTCATCAGAGAAATACAAATCAAAACCATACTCAGATATCACCTCACGTCAGTCAGAGTGGCCAAAATGAACAAATCCGGACACCACAGATGCTGGAGAGGATGTGGAGAAATGGGAACCCTCTTGCATTGCTGGTGGGAATGCAAACTGGTGCAGCTGCTCTGGAAAACAGTGTGGTTTCCTCAAAAAATTAAAAATAGACCTACCCTATGACCCAGCAGTATCACTGCTAGAAATGTACCCAAGGGATACAGGAGCACTGATATATAGGGGCACTTGTACCCCAATGTTTCTAACAGCACTCTCAACAATAGCCAAATTATGGAAAGAGCCTAAATGTCCATCAACTGACGAATGGATAAAGAAACTGTGGTTTATATACACAATGGAGAACTACGTGGCAATGAGAAAGAATGAAATATGGCCTTTTGTAGCAATGTGGATGGAACTGGAGAGTGTGATGCTAAGTGAAATAAGTCATACAGAGAAAGATAGATACCATATGTTTTCACTCTTATGTGGATCCTGAGAAACTTAACAGTAGTCTATGGGGGAGGGGAAGAAAAAAACAGAGGTTAGGGAGGGAGAGAGCCAAAGCATAAGAGACTCTTAAAAACTGAGAACAAACTGAGGGTTGATGGAGGTGGGAGGGAGAGGAGGATGGGTGATGGGTATTGAGGAGGGCACCTTTTGGGATGAGCACTGGGTGTTGTATGGAAACCAATTTGACAACAAATTTCATATTAAAAAAAAAAGAAACTTTCAGGCATCTGAAGCTCTTTAAAACTAAAAACTCCATAGTGTATTCAGTCACCGTTATTAATGGTGAAATCTCTTACAATCAGAGAATTCATCTTTTTAGTCAATACAAATCTGTGAGGTTGTTTATGTAAGTAAAGGAAGATAGACAAACTAGAGATTTTTTAAAATACTATTGTAAGCCTCTTGAAAGCAGGGACAGTATTTCTGAATCACCAGCTCGTAGTTGCACATCTGCCTTAAAATAGAGACTTAATCTTTTAAAATAAATAGTGTAAGTCTATGTTTGTTTTGGATTATTTATGTCTCCTTTGTTTTTGTGATATCTTCAATTCTATAATGAGATAATTCAAAGTGAGACCTATTTGGAATGCCAAGGAAATAAATTTAATTCTGGTATGTCATCTGAGGGAAACCTGCAACAAACTAGGAAAAATGTATTTAAAAATCTCAAGAAAGGTCATTTTTGTAAAACAAAACAAAAATATGAAAACTATAAATCTAGCCAGAAATTGACTCCAAGAACAAATGTTTTAAAAATCCACCTGACCTTTACATTTGTTTCCTTTCCAATTAATATGTGCCAAACCAAGGCACAAAATTATAAAATTTAAACTACCTTGGTAATACTCTAAAAGGATGCTAAGAAAACTCAACATTTCCAATAATGTATTTATCAGAACATTTTTTTCTAAAATGTAAACTGAATGGTTTACTATAAAATATTTTTAGGGGCTCCTGGGTGGCGCAGTCGGTTAATCGTCCGACTTCAGCCAGGTCACGATCTCGCGTTCTGGGAGTTCGAGCCCCACGTCAGGCTCTGGGTGGATGGCTCAGAGCCTGCAGCCTGCTTCCGATTCTGTGTCTCCCTCTCTCTCTGCCCCTCCCCTGTTCATGCTCTGTCTCTCTCTGTCCCAAAAATAAATAAACGTTGAAAAAAAAATTAAAAAAAATAAATAAATAAATAAATAAAATATTTTTAAAGCATAATTCTTAGTACAGAATAAAAAAATAAATTTATATTTCAAAATCCAGCTGTCATATAGTGAAAAAAAATGCTCAAGCTTGTTAGCAAAAACATTCATCTGTAAAGCATCATCCATCCAAAATGGTTAATAACACAAGCAATAAGTCCATTATCTAAGGGGCTACTATTTTATATGAACAGAAAACAAGAAGACACAACTAAAATGCATCAAATAAGTGAAAGAGTCATATAATCTGTATTCTGCCAATATAATTTCTCAAGAACTGGTAGAGTTCTGGCAGAACTAGTAAGCAAACTTTGAATTTAATTGGGTGTGGAACAGGTTACTAACATTAAAATGTAGCCAAGTAACTAAGGTCATTCACAAACAAAAACTCTCTGTCCATAAAGGATACTTTTCTAAGGGAAAATTGTTGCAACTCTACTACACATTTCATTATTATAATTGGCATTTTACACTAATATAATCTGTAAATTTCCTAAAAAAGCATAAAGCATGTAACACTTCCCAAACTTATTTGGCTGTTGTATTAGTTTCTTATTGTTGCTATAACAAATTATCACAAACTTAGTGGCTTAGAACAACACAAATTTATTATCTTACAGTTCTGGAGTCCAAAATGTGCCATAGGGCTGTGTTTCTTCTGAAGACTGAGGGAAAAATCCATTTCGTTACCTTTCATAGATTCTAGAGGCTACCTGCATTCACTGGCTTGTGGCCCTATCCTCCATCTTCAAAGCCAGCAATGCAGCATCTTCCAATCTTTCTTTCTGTCCCTCTGCTTTTACTGTCACATCTCTGACTCTGATCCTCCTGTCTCTCTCTTACAAGAACTTTTGTGATTACACTGAACTCACTCATATAATCAGAATAATCTCCCTATCTCTTACACATACACAAAATCCCTTTAGCTATGTAAGGTAACATATTCTTAGATTCCAGGGACTAGGATGCAGTCATCTCTAGAAAACCATTATTTACCCAATCACAGCCTGGCATCTTTATTTTTTTTTTTTTTCATGCAACTTTCATTGTAATATTGCTGAAGTAGAATTCTGTAAAACAAAGTTTGGGAAACTTGTATTTTTATAAGAAAATGGACAAGGTTCCAGACTGGAAGCAGAGGTGAGAAAATGAAGAATAAACTGTATTGCAAATACCAATCTATTGTGGAAAACCATAATTGCTGGAGTCCTGTGGCTTGTGACTTGAACCAGTTGTGTCAAAATGAATAGTCAAATGAGATAAGAAAAAACTAGGGCACTAGAACCCTGTCTTGGCATGCTTCCAGATTCCTTAAATGCTATGTTAAATGTTCCTTAAGATGATTAGAGAATTATGCAAAAGTGTAATAAAGGAAGAAAAGATAAATGTGAGTACTATGACCTGTTGGATTAAAGGAATTTATATGTTTAATGAGGATGGGACATGATGCATAGTAATGAGGGATAATTAGAAGATGGGATTTGGAAAGTTCATAAGGTTATGTGAGGTTGATGAGATTTGGGTATCTTATGTCATGCTAAAAGCATACTCCCTTGGCTAAGCCAACACACACACACAACAAGTAAAATCTAGCTTCAATTAAAAGGAAGCATAGTGTATAGTGGTTACTTGTCCATGATCTAAGGCCAGGTTCCCATGTAAAATTGTAATTCTGCCTTAACTGCCCTTTACCTCTATAGAACAGTTTCCTCCCCTGTAAAATTAGAAATATATCGATGCCATATTATTGGTAAAGATCAGATACATTACATAGCTTGAGCTCAATACATTTTATCTATTGTTCTTACAATTGCTCTGGTTTCTGAGGAAGAAAGTGAAAGGCAACAATGACAGAAAAAGATGACCCAGAGCTAAATGTGAACATGTCTTCTCCTGACCATATCTTCTCTAACAACAACAAAAATAGGTAAATGTGTGGTTATACACATTCTAGAAGGGTGAGATTAAAGAAGGAATAATTCTCCTCTGACAATCTTAACTGATAATGTGAAATCACTGTTCACCCTACATCCATTAATAGAATATAAAGAAGGTCTTGAAAAAAGTAAATTCCCTTTCACATGACTCACAAATATTAGTATATTTTGGAATCAGCTTGGGATATTAAAGAATACTGGTTCCTGGTTCCCACTCCCAGCCATTAGTATTTACTCATTCTGGGGGCATATTTGGCATTGATATCTATACAAGCTCCCTCGGTGATTTTAATGTGCAGCAAAGATGGAACCATTGCCCTTGCTAGTTAAAGAATTGTAGCTAATGAAGAAACATAGAGTTTGCCATGGAGCAATGTGCTTCAGGTCTGCACTTTATTACTTTTGAGTTCATACTAGTGTCTAATTCTTTGAGTTGATACAGATATAGTATACTGAATCATATTAAATTACTGGATATAACTGCTTTGACTTATAAAAATGGTAACTTCATATGCAGTGATTTTGAGTAGTGTTTTTACAGAACAGCTTTTGTCCTAAACAAATTAAATGTCCATTAATAAAAAAATGGATAAAGAAAACATGGCATATACATACAACACAATGTTATTCATAAAAAGAAAAGAAATCTTGCCATATGCTACAACATAGATTAGCCTTGAGGATAATATAAGTGAAATAAGCCAATCACAGAAGGATAAATACTATGTGATTAAACTTCCATGGTTATCTAATAAAGTTAAACTCATAGAAATAGAAAGTGGAATGGTGGTTTCCAAGGGCTAGGGACAGGGAGAAATGGAGAGTTGCTCTTTAATGTTAATAGAGTTTCAGTCATGAAGATAAAAAAAGTTCTAGAGATCTGCTATATAAAATTGTGCTTATAGTTAACAACATGGTATTGCACGCTTAAAATTTAAGAGGGTAGACCTCATATGTGCTTTTTACCACAATAAAAAATGTGCTATGTAGTAAAAACTAGATTTGCCAGAAAATACAGTACTCCTGCCACTTCTGCCACCTATAATGTCTTCACTTTGAATTCCATCTGTAAGAATCTTATCACATCTTGAAATCCTAGTTTCAATGTTACATTCTCCATCAGTGCCTTATGTTGCATAACATCATGACCCTTGTCCATGGAGAGAAGATCCCAGGGAGGTGGCAGTGACAAGAAGAAAGGACATGGGCTACTTCTAGAGGATGATCAAAGACTTTGGTGAAAAATTTGTTCAGAAAACTAATGAGTGATAAAAGGTGGAGAATAGAACACTTGTGAGAATGAGGACAGAAAGTGGAAATAAGGACACTGAATTTCCAAAAGTTGTATAATAACAAAGTGCAAGGACAGGTGCAGTGGGAGAGGTGGGAAGTACAGCCCCAAGCAACACTGCAGAGGATGAGCATCTCATTGACAGCATTAAGATTAGCTGAAAATAGAATGAGGTGTGCATGTTGGGAAAGTTTGGTAAAAGCATAATATTGCTGCAAGCAATTAGATGTTCGAATTAAATTATGCTTACTGCCATTATATTTATATCCAATTCAAATTGTATATAATTAAAGGAACTAGCATAAGAGATTGGCATAAGCTGTTTTCTTAGCTTCCTTCTTGGCACACGTTATTGAAGGAAACAAGAAGAAAGTGAACTAAGAAAACAGGGCACCAGTCCCTATTTGTGCCTGAGTCATGGAGGTCCCTGTATAGCAAAGGAGAGTAAAAGTGTGAGGGTCTATAGCACACTCAAAAAGAGGAATACCTCATGTGGGGGCAAAGAGGGATAGTTTTTATAGATTCCAATCGCCACCAGATTTTAGCTCTCCTCCCCAAACTCAAGCATGTCCTTCTCCTGAATCAGAGAAAAGCAAGCATGACTGCAGACTTCATGTCTTCAGTGTTCTAGGCCTGAGAAAGAGACAAAGACAACTTTTTATTACTAACCTTAATTACAGGTGGTCATACCTCTAACTCAAACACCTTTGTACTTCTTCTATGATACTCATTGCCAAACTGTAAATGCACTTTGATTGAGGCATCCTGGGACCTCAGCATTACCAGCTACAGTGAAGGAGAACCAAGACCAAAACAGGTAAAGGAAAACCAAACCAGGAGCACAGCTGGTCCTGTGGGTTGGTAGCTCCATTATGACATGTGGCGATAAGAGATAAGGGTGATGGAGATACCCATTAGAAGCAGATCACCCACAGATCACAACTGCCACTGGGACAAGACAGAAGTGCATTGGGTGGATATATTCTACCGCTATGTCAGTGGTTTAGTATTTCCAGGTGATTAGAACATGAAGAGCAGATACCTGGTTACCAATTTGGAGTGTGTAAAGGACCATACTTCTGGGAAAAGAGGTTTATTAGAGATAGGTTGGGTGCTGAGAAGGTGTTCTCCAAGACTCGGTGGGAAGTAGCAGTACTAGATAGGCAGAATCTCCAATTGAGGACGCTGGCAGTTGTGTTTTGAGTACATTTGTGCCAAGAGTCATCAAAAGTACACTGGATTTGGGGTCCGAACCTATGTCTGCCTACATACTGCCTGCTTTTGTCAAGAGGATATCAATGACTAAAACATCCTAGACTGCTGGAACTAGGAATCAGTAAATGAAGGTAAAAACATTAAAACCATAGTTAGTTTTGTACAATAATTACCTTATGTGTTTAGCATATTTCTTATACTAGACAGTAAACACCTTGAGGGCATGGATGATGCCTAATATATATTGAACCCCTGAAGATACATGTGCTTATTATAAAATTGGAAGATAAAAGTACAGAAAATTGTGGAAGTTCCTCTACAATAATAGTCAGGGCTTCCGGATGAATTTATATCCAATTCCGTTTTTCAGACACATTTCTTCTTGAATTATAATTGTTACATCACTGCCATCTGGCATTTCATGGCTAAGCAAAGCACCTTTTCCAGAAAGTAAAAAGTCAGTGGTAATAAATAGCAGCTTGTGTCCACTGTGATGCAATAACATAGTTTGTGGGCATTAATTCATTGCCTTAAAATGGAAAAAAAATTAAATATAAGCATTAAAAAACAACATCTATCATGATGCATAAAATGCCAAACAGGAATGGGTGTGACAATGTATAGAGTTTATTCAGGGTATGATGACTCCAGTCTGGTTTTGTTTTTCAAATGCATTCAACACTTTTCCACCAATGCAATTTTGCTTGTGCAGCTCCTTGCTGCCTCAGGTCCCTCCCACCAAGCATTACTGTTGAAAATTCTGCCCATATTTCAGGCCTCAGTCAAATGGTATCTCTTACATAAAATTTTTTCTGATCCCCATATCCATGAGTGGCATCTCATTCTTTTTTTTAAATGTTTATCTTTTATTTTGGAGGCAGAGAGAGCAGAGCATGAGTGGGGAAGAGGCAGAGAGAGAGGGAGACACAGAATCGGAAACAGGCTCCAGGATCTGAGCTGTCAGCACAGAGCCCAACACGGGGCTGGAACTCAGGAGCCGTGAGATCATGACCTGAGGCGAAGTTGGATGCTCAACCGACTGAGCCACCCTGGCGCTCCTCATTCCTTTTTTATTGACACTCATCCTTATCCATTTGTCTAAATGTCAGTGGCCCCTGATCTCAGTGTTTGGGCCTCTTCTCTATCCATGCCATCATTGGTAAGTCATCTCATCCAGTCACAAGAGTTTCAATCTCATCCATAATTATTGAGTTCCCCATTTTTCCCCAACCTTGACCTCTTCTTTGATGCAGCCAACTGTCTACTATACATCTATACTTGTATATCAACAGAAATCTCAAATTTAACATGTGAAAAACAGAACTTTCAATATTGTCCTCCCAAATTATCCCCCTCCATTTCTCTAAACAAGAGTTATTTTTGATTCTTCTTTTTCTCTCAAACCACACATCCAATATACTCTGAGCAAATCTCCTCAGCTGCATCTTTCAAATGAAAAGAATCAGGGAACACTTATCTTTCCACAACCACCAGAGCCTAAGGCACCGTTTTCTCAAGCTTGGACCTCTGCCAGAGCCTCCTTACAGACTATTCAGATTCCACTCCTTCTTCAATCATTCTCCATGGGGCAGCTGGAATACTTTTTGACATAATACTTTTTGGATGCTTAAACCATACAAGTGAATCTCATCACACTTAAGACAAAAGCCTAAGTCCTTTATAGCAACTATAAAGCCTTATGTACTTCTCCCCCAGGACTGTCTTCCAAACACCTTCCCCTGCAACTCACTTATCTCCCCATGAACTTACCTCCTTGCTGCTCTTTGGACGTCAGGATTTACCATACCTTTGGGCCTTTTCATTTGCTTTTCCTCTTACTGAAATGTCTTTCTCCTATTTCTTCCTATGGTGGTCTCCCTCACTTCATTAGGTCTCTGTCACATGCATTATCTTTTTTTTTTTTTTTAGTTTATTTATTTGAGAGAGAGAGAGAGAGCACAACAAGGGAGGAGCAGAGATTTTGGGGGAGGGGGGAGAGTATCCCAAGCAGGCCCCATACTATGAGCATAGAGCCCTACATGGGGCTTAATTTCACAAATCGTGAGATCATGACCTGAGCTAAAACCATGAGTTAGACACTTAACCAACTGAACCACCCAGGCACCCCACATGCCTTATCTTCTAAGAGGCCTTTCCTGACTTCACATTCTAAAAGAACTGCTCTGACCCTTTTATCCTTATCCTAGTTTGTCTCCATATAATTTACCTCTATTTGGAAACATACTTCATATTTATTTATTGACTTGATATCTTTCTAACCCCTTTGTAATGTTAGCTCTATTAGGGCAAGACTTCTGTTTGGATGTTAATATCCCAACATCCAGAATGGTGACAGACACAGAGTAAGAATTCAACAAATATTTGTTATATAGAAGCTTCTTTAAAACCTATTTAAAGTGTTTTTATTTCTCATATTCAATTAAGTGTATATTTAATCTTCCCTGGAGTACTATAAGCTTCTTGAGGGCAGGAAAGGTGTCTATCCATGTATCCTGGACAAAATCGAGCATTTGGCTTTTACTTCATGATACAGGATAAATATATTTTGACTAAATTTATTAAATAAAAATAGAGATAGTACTTGGAAGTTTAGCATTTCAAGCTAAGACGGTTGAAAGCTGAGAGGTAGTCACCGTGGAGTGATTTTTATAGGTTCTAGAAGAAAGACATGGTTACTTGATACTTCAGCTGAGGAACCCATCCTCTTAAAAACTATGGAGAGTAACTAAAATACTTGAGCAATTAGTTACTCTATTAAGCCTGTGATATAGAAAGAATTGGAGGTGAGGGAAAAGTACAGATAAAAGATCAATTTAGAGAATGTTACAACAAACTAGATGAAAAGTCATGAAACTCAAATAAGGCAATGCCAATGAGTCAGAAAGAAAGAGAAAACTACAAGAGGCCCTTTGGAAGGTTACTTGGTACTGATACTGGATCACCTGGTCACATTTCCAAGATGAAATACAGGGAAACAAGAGGCATCAAAATAACTTTAAAGTCTGTACCTAGATAACAGAGAGGACAATTATGTCGATATAAATTAAAAAGTTAGGAGGCGTAGTGCCTGGGTAGCTCAGTTGGTTAAGCTTCTGACTCTTGATTTGGCTCAGGTCATGATCCCATGGTTTGTGGGTTTGAACCCGACCAGGTTCTGTGCTGAAAGCTTGGAGCCTGTTGCTCCTGTGTCTCTGCCTCTCCCCTGCTCGCTCTCTCTCTCTCTCTCTCTCTCTCTCTCTCTCTCTCTCTCAAAAATAAATACATAAAGTAAAAAAAAATGTTAGGAGGAAGCAACAATATAAGGGGAAAAATTAATGTAGTTCAGACATTTGGCATGAGAAAAAAATGAGGCGAATGGGTAAACACATAAAGACAAACATGGGAAGAAATTCATAAATGATTATTGTGCAAGGACTAAAATTCTACCTAGATCCATGTCTAAGATATTGCAACCAAAGAGAGATGATGGGTGGACATTGATCCCAACTTCTAAGAGCTGGAAAAGATGAAAAACAGTGCTCTGAAACAAATGAAACCCTTTATGATCACTATATTGTACCTTACATAAAAAGCTTAAGTTAAATGGCTTTACAAAAAAAGAATAATCTACCACAGTGTGTTGGACTTCAGTGTAACTGAATCTTGCGGTATCAACATTCTGCTGTTAAAAAGGCACTGTATCACCAGACGTCTGGGTGGCTCAGTCCGACTCTTGATTTTGGCTTATGTCATGATCTCATGGTTCATGAGTTTGAGCCCCATGTCAGCCTCTGCACTGACAGCACAGAACCTGCTTGGGATTCTCTCTCTCTCTCTCTCTCTCTGCACACCCCCTCATGCTTTCTCTCTCTCTCTCTCTCAAAATAAATAACCTTAAAAACAAAATGAAACAAAACTGATTAAAAAAATTTAAAAATTAGGAAAAAGGAACTACAGGCAGGGGAGTGGGAAAAAAAAGGAAATACGACCTATGTCATACTAAATTCTGAAATTCTTCTCTTAAAAAAGAAAAAGAAAAAGAAAATCACTGTTCCATGTTCTAGAAGGAGATGTAAAGAGAACCACATTAATTTTAATGTCTTTAAAATGAAATCCAGGATATGTGAGTTGCCAGGCTTATGTGATAACGTGAAAACACATCTGAAATTAAAAAAAAAAATGTTGGGGCACCTGGTTGGCTCAGTCAGTTGAGCATATGCTCTTGATTTTGGCTCAGGTCATGGTCCCAGTGTTGTGGGATCGAGCCCCACATCAGGCTCCACAATGAGCTTAAAGACTGCTTAATATTCCCTTTTCCTCTCCTTCTGCCCCTCTCCCTTGCTTGCACTCTCTCCCTGTCTCTAAAAAATAAAAAAAAATTAAATTAAAAATAAAATGTTGAAGTTCCCTATGAATGTGCATTTATATAAATAATTTTAAAATGCACAAAAAGAACATGGTTTTTCTGAGAATGAGAATCACTCTGTTATCACAGAGATTTCGTTAGTGATGCAGTATGTCTTAGCTTTGCCAAACATTACCAAGCTCCCAACTGTCTCCTTAGAGTTTCAATTAACAGCCTTTGTGATGTGGTTATCAATTTTTGTCTGATGTAGCCTCCATTCTATGTCTGACTCCTCTATAATATTACTCTCTAGGTAAAGTCAATGTAACAAAACACATGTGTCTTTATTTCTGTTAAATCTCAGAAGTTTTGACAGGTAATAATTTTATGTTTGTGGTTTTATTGCACATTTTCAACGGTCTTGGATATATCTATTGGTGTGTCCTGAAGTAATCTATTCATATATCATCTATTGCTTCCATTTCAGTCTAGAAAATTTGTTCAATATTTATCACTTCCAGGTAAAGTTTTTGACAAAACTGTGTCATAGATAAAATTTGCTTTTCTAATTTTTTTCACATCTTAGGGCCCTTTTAATTTGAATGTTTTGTTTGCATATCAATTGCCTATGTCCACACTGTTCAGAGGACATTTAAATATGCTTGGCCTGCACCCACAGACTGCACATGAATCTACATCACATGTTTCAAAGGGTGCTTGCACTTTTACCCAGAAATTTCTCTGATCTCCACTTTCTTTTTCATCTGCCAATAATCTCCCTCCATTTTCCCAGACTTCAATGTTAAGAACAACTCCCTCTGTAAGTACCTTCTTAACCTGGCAAACCTCCTTGTCTGAGACAAAATTTCCAAAGGTGCTCCATCTGGTTAATAAATATAGCAAAAACCATTCTGATAGTTTGAAATTGTACCTAGCTGTGTGTGCCATTGTAATTAATACACATTACTTACTGTGAGATTCCAGTAATTCCAAACTAATCCTTTATTATAACTTATAAATTCTGAGCATTATGTAATTGTATAATTAGCACTATGTAATTGTTAGTTGCCATGATTTTCATTGTAACCCTCTCAATTAAGCTATATCAGGTTACTGTTCATTGCACCTGAAAGATATCTTTGAACATCAAGAAGAAGGCACACGTTATAAGAATCAATGCAAACAGAGAATTGAGAGAGACAAGCAAAAATTTTATCTTCGTAGATTGTTATTTTATAGTGGCATATACTGCAAACCAACATAGTGTCACCTGTTCTATTTTTCTCCATTGGTAGGTAAATCTGGGAAGTATACAACTCTTCCCACAATATTTTTGGTGATTCATAAGCAAAAAAGTGGTTACAAAAATTACTAAATTTA
This sequence comes from Felis catus, assembly GCF_018350175.1. Classification (NCBI taxonomy): domain Eukaryota; kingdom Metazoa; phylum Chordata; class Mammalia; order Carnivora; family Felidae; genus Felis; species Felis catus. Next base: position 68,877,255 of record NC_058372.1, on the reverse strand, counting down.
TTTTTTTTTCAGATCCATCACTTAGAAACAGTTTATAGACTTAAACTAGATATTAGAAGTTCCTGAAGAAAGTCATAGTTTCTCAATATACCTTGAGCAACTGGAAGAGGAGTTGTAATGAAAGTCATCCTTCAATGTGGCCACCTCTTACCAACTCCCATGAACACAATAATAGGTGACATCAGTTTACACAGTCAGGTATAAATGCCTCTGCTATACAGGCAAGATGAAACAATCCCTATGACCTGAATATGGTCTCACCTGCATTATACAATCAGAGAACATGCTGATCATAGCAGCAACAAAACAGTTTCTCTCACACCTGGCAAGGAAAAAAAAAAAAACACTGTTCCTGGGACCCCCCAGAAACCATATTGTAACTCGATTATCTGTGTCTGAATCACAGAAACCCTTAATATATGGCACCAGGAATTTTTGGTCACCTTTGGGAACCTGATAAAAACACCATCTTAAAACTATTTTCAATTAGTTCTTACATTGATGGTAACTTCAGTTGGGCTCACCTGACAACAGGAACCAAGGTAAAAAAATTCTCAGGAACAGGATCCCAGAGTATAATTTGGTGGAAAGATTTTAGAGGCTTTTTTTTTCACACCACACACTAGATGATAGATAGATAGATAGATAGATAGATAGATAGATAGATAGATAGATGATTGTTAGATATTTGATAGATGATAGATAGATAGATAGATAGATAGATAGATGATAGACAGATGATAGATAGCAACACGATCCCCAGCTAAATGAACAAACATTGTATAAAGTTTAAAAGTATTTCTGGGTTTCGAAATTAAGCACAGCAGAAAATGAGAGTTATGGATTTCAAAAAACATTGCACACTCTTTTTAAAGCTTCAGTTGGAATATTTATGTGTAACCTCCAACACTTTTGTACAACTGTAAACACAGCATGAGGCAATATAGAGACCCTATACTGGAATGCCAGCAGATAGACTGTTTAAAAAAAATCTATGCCCATGGAATTTACTCATTTCATTTCTTTAAGAATCCTTATATGAAAATCAATATAAAGTCTCTGATTTAGTTAAACTCCATTGTTAGAAATCTAGAGATGGTTCTATATAAGTGATGTATTCTATTAACAAAGATTTATTAATCATGTTACAAGTGCCAGGCAATGTCCAAGGTGCTGGAAATATATCATGAATAAAACAAAATAAAATTCATATCCTTAAGGAGTTTACATTCTAATTGAGAAATATAGAAAATAAGTTATATAAGATATCAGTTGCATATAGGCGCTCCTGGGTGGCTCAGTCCTAAGCATCTGACTCTTAATTTTGGCTCAGGTCATGATCTCACAGTTCATAAGTTCAAGTCTTGTATCAGTCTCCGCACTGACAGTGTGGAGCCTACTTGGGATTCTCTCTCTCCTCTCTCTGCCTGTCTCCCTGTGTCAAAATAAATAAATAAACTTTTAAATAAAAAAAAGATATCTGCACATTGGATAATGGTAAATACTATGGCAAAAAATAAAGTATGGAAGGGGTGGAGTGCTGAGGAGAGAAGGGAGTTTGAAATTTTAAGTAAGGTCTCTGGGGTAGAATTTACTAGAAAGGTGAACTAAACAGGACTGAAACCAAGTAGATGTGTGAGGAAAAGCATTCAAGGCAGAGGGAATAACAAATGCAAAGCCTTGAGGCAGGGTCATGGCTGGTATGAATTAAGAAGAACAAAGAGCCTTTGGAAATGTATGGCAATGAGCAAGGGTATAGGGAGAATAAGAGATGAGGGTCTTACAAGCCATTTAGTACATGTTGGCTTTACTGTGAGTGAGATGATAAGGAGAAATGTTTTCAAGAAATATTTTGGTTACTGAGCTAAGAACAGACAGGAAGCAAGGGCAGAAATAAGGAACATGTAGAAGGCTATTGAGTTGAGAGAACATGGTAGCTTGAACCAGCATCTTAGAAATGGAGGTGGTAAGAAGTAGTCATATTCTGAATATATTTTTAATGTAGAAACAAAAATGTTTTGCTGACAGATTGGGAGTGGGATGTGAGAGAAAGAGAGGCGTCAAGGATGCTAAGTGTTTGATCTGGGTAACTGGGAGAATGGCTGGAGTTGTCATTTAAAGGGAGGGAGTAACCTGAAGGAGAATCACTTTCAGGAGTGGAGAGGAGAATGGAGCTTAATTGGGACACATTGAGCTTTCTGTAACTATGACATAACAGAATTGAATTGTTGCTGATTGAGTGAGGAGACATCTAGGTGAGAGATATAAATTTGGTTGTCACAAGAATGAAGATAGTTTTTAAAGCCAGGACATTGAGTAAAATCACCAAGGTGTGAAAGCAAAGGGCAAAAAGAAGAGATCATGGAATTAAGCCATGAAGCACATCAACATTTAGAGGTTGGAGAAAAGAGAAGGGATAGTTAACTAAACAAAACTGAACTGAAAAGGGTGATTAGTGAGGTATGAGGAAAAGTGCAAGCATGAATTTGGTCTTAAAAGTGAGGTGAAGAAAATATTTCAAGGAGATAGAGATCAACTCTATCTAAAACTAAATGTTGATCAGTCAGTAGGAGTCATTGGACATAACCCTCTATAAATTAGAAGTATTAGAAACTGTAAGGCATTTGTGACATTTCCAAGAAACGGGTTGTGAGTAGGTGAGTTTGTTCCAGAGAAAACAGGTCAAGGAGAACAAGAGTGAGTAGGTATATATAATTTTTTGAGAAGTTTTGCTATAGAGAGGATCAGAGAAATGAGAGAGTCAATAGAAGTAGATGAAGTAGGGTCAAGAAATATTTTGTTTTAAGATGAGAAAGAACAGCATGTGTGTATGCAATAGAAATGATCCAGTTGAAAGCATTATCAACAAGTCAGCTAGTAAGAAATATCTGTTCTAAGAAATGGTATACTTCTTTTCTAAGAGTAGGTTAAAACACTGAACCATCAATTGCTGATGAAGAATAAAAATTTTTAATATATTTTTATAATACTAAATTGAAAATATAAATGGCCCATTTTTATGTCTTGTCTTTTTTCAGTGTATCAAAGAAATATTCATCATTGACCATTATTTTGCCCAAAAAATGTTCCACAATATCACCTGCCACCATGAGCAACTTGCCTGATGAGCACACTTTAAAACAATTCTTCAAAAATATTTGATATATTCATAAAGGCCCATATAATAGGAGTTCTGATCAGGAATTTTCTCTAAGATTATAGTTTCTGGGGGAAAGAAGCAATGATGTTGAGGAGCAAGATGTTACTGAGGAAATGCAGAAATAGGGACAGGGGTGTCCTTGATTGATTGAGAATCAATTTGAGGTGAACAGTAGAATCACTTGGAAAGTTTAAGAAATACCGATACCCTGGATTCCTCCTCAAAATTTCTGAGGTTTACGTGCTCTTGGACAGGACCCAGGCATCTGAATTTTTGACAGTTTCCCAAAAGATTCTAATGAACTATATTTAAGAACTACTACTCAGGGCACATATTTTTGATAGCCATCTTCTAAGGAATCTTCCAAGATCTGAAGGGTGAGTGTCAGGGAATAAAGGAACCATGAGATGACCTTCTAACCTGCTCAAGATGTAGTGTGGTATGATAGGGTCTCTGGCTCAAGAATGACATTTATCTTTGTTAAAGTCCTATGTATCCACCTTAAAGAAGCTTGTGATTACCTAAACTGCTCCGAACTCTGTTCCTTATCTCTTCCCAGTTCTTCAAAACCTAACTTAAAGGTATGAATTGCAGACTAAATTATGAACTTAGAATATCTAAGAATATCTACCCATACTATTAATGGAAAGTAAGTTTTATTTACACTATCTGGTTGAGCAGAGACCAGAACACAGAAGTAAGATCCTAGGGATGTTAAGATGTGGATAAATAGCATGCTTTAATTTCCTATAGCTGTTTCTTTTTTTTCCTACGTTACTCTAACTTTTTCTTTGCTTCCTTTAGCCTCTTGTTTTGTTCTTTTTTTTACCATTCTCTTGTGTTTTTTCTTTCTACATTTATTATTGCCTTTTTCTGTCTTTCTTTTTATTTGGTGGTATCTTCTCTCACTTCCTTTATCACTGGGGGCAATAGCTGGAACAGAGAGATGGGAGGAAAGATAAGACTCTAGGAATGCAACATCTTGGAAGGTCCTTATAATCATTTAGGAAGCATTTCATAAAGAAGGGAGGTGCTAGGGGCACTTGGGTGGTTCAGTCGGTTAAACGGCCAACTTCAGCTCAGGTCATGATTTCACGGTTTGTAAATTCAAGCCCCAGTCAGGGTCTGTGCTGGCACCTGGAGCCTGCTTTGGGTTCTATGTCTCCCACCCTCTCTGCCCCTCCTGTGCTCATGCTCTGTCTCTCTCTCCATCTCTCAATAATAAATAAACATTAAAAAAAATGTAATAAAAAAAAGAAGGGAGGTTCTAAAACGTATTTGCCAAAGCAACAAAGACCAGAAAATAAGTCCAATGTAGTTGCACCATTTTCTCAAAATGAAGAAAACTAAGAAGTGGAAAATCACATACATCATATATTCACATAGATTTTAAATACTCTATTTGTTCAATAGATAATATTATTGCCTGACTCTATGAGAAAAAGTATGAAATAGTGATTCTGTTGCATTTTAAGTACCAGCATCTTCCTGAAAGAGTGATTTACAAAGCAATCATAGCATAATCAACATAAGCAGGCTTTTAGACCCAGTGCATATATAAAACAGATTCTTCAAAAGAAATTGCCTAGGATGATCACTGGGTGTTATATGTAAGTGATGAATCACTAAATTCTACACCTGAAACCAATTTTACCATGTATGTTAACTAACTAGAATTTAAATAAAAACTTGAAGAAAATAAAAAAGAAATTGTCCGGAAGTAAAGAGAAAAAACCACGCATTAACCACATACAGTGCTTAGTTTTAAGTCCTATCTACCTATTAATTTAGTACTTACTAAATATCAGTAAATAAATGAAGCTCTATAATAATTCTTAAAGAATTCTGATAAAAACATTTTTAAAAATTCCTTTTCACTCTTGACGTTATCACATCTCTATGATAAATCAGACGTTTTTCAAAGCCAGTGAGTCTTTGGGCAAAAAATGTTAGAAAGCCACAGCATAATTTAATTCATTAAAATAACTTAATTAAACATGTTGGTTGCATAACAAAAGTCACAGGCACCAGCTGATATAGGAGGCATCCAAACAATATGAAAAGGATTTAGGAAACAGGAAAAAAACATAGCTAATTGAGTTTCACAAAGGAAATTGTCTTGATGATTCCAATCAAGGCAATCATTTTATCCTTTGCCAACACTATTAACAAATTAAATTTAAATTGTTGAAAGAAATACAGCCAATTAACTATGAATTTAAAAAAAATGTTAGGGGCACCTCCTTGGCTCAGTTGGTTAAGTGTCTCACTTTTGATTTTGGCTCAGGTCATGATCTCAGGGTTCATGAGTTTGAACCCCACTGTGCTGTCAGCACAGAACCTGCTTGAGATTCTCTCTCTTCCTCTCTCTGCCCCTCCCGTACTCTTGCTATTTTTACACCCAGTGCATATATAAAAAAGAGACATTGCCCATACATTTGACATTTACTAAGTGTTTGTATACTGGGTTTCTTAGTTGTCTGCACCAAAAGACTGAACTGTTTTAAATTTTATTTAAATTGTATTTTACAGACATGAAAGACAAAGCCAATTATCTGTCCATTAATCATCCTCCTCAGTGGGAAATCCTAGAGCAGGGTCTCAATCTCTGGTCCACCAGATTTATACAGCCATAGAATGTTTCTGGTCATTTCATTTTTCCTAAAGGTGTCTCAAAAACTGTAACTAGGCAGGGGGTGTGTCTGCAGTATCAGCAGTGTCTCATTCCAGGACTGCTTCACACTGTGTATTACAACATAAGTCCTGCATGCATTTGAGTTTATGAGCCTTCCCTCTTATAGTGCAGAGTTTTATAATTGAAAGAGCTACAGTTATGCATCTACCTCAGCCTCGATTCCGGGGAGTATCTGTATGATTCTACAAGAATATGTGGTATATATTATTTTCTATTAAATCATTCCATTTCTTTTTTTTTAATTGCTATGTAATAAATTATCACAAATGTAGTGGCTTAAGATAACACACATTTTATAAGTTCCTGTGGGACAGGAGTTCAGGCACAGCTTGACACACTCTTTTGATAAGGGTCTCACAAGGTTGCAATTTAGATGTCAGGTGGGCCTCTCCTTTCTGGAGTTCAAAGTCTCTCACCAAACTCACATAACTGTTGTCAGAATTCAGGTCCTTGCAGTTATGGGACTGAAGTCCTGCTCTCTTGTGTTACTCTTAGCCCTTTAGGGACCTCCCTGGTTCCTTGCCACCTGACCCTCTCACAAGTCCTATCCTAACATAGTGCTTTACTTCTTCAAAGCCAACAAGAGAATCCCTTTGGGAAGGGCTCACTCCCCCTTTTAAGGACATTTGTTCAATTAAGTTAAGCCCACACAGGGTAATTTTTTGATTTACTCAAAACCAACTGACTTGGAATTTTAATTACAGTTGCAAAATCCCTTCACCTTTGTCATATAATGTAACGTAATTACAGCTATGACATGCCAAGTATTTAGAGGTTCCACCCATACTCAAGGAGAAGGGATTATACAGAAACCAGAAATCTTGGAAATTATCGTAGAATTCTGCCTACTACAATGATAAATGTCTTTCAGATAACTTTGTTTTATTTTTTTTCAATATATGAAGTTCATTGTCAAATGGTTTCCATACAACACCCAATGCTCATCCCAAAAGATGCCCTCTTCAATGCCCATCACCCACCCTCCCTTCCCTCCCACCCCCCATCAACCCTCAGTTTGTTCTCAGTTTTTAAGAGTCTCTTACGCTTTGGCTCTCTTCCACTCTAACCTCTTTTTTTTTTCCTTCCCCTCCCCCATGGGTTTCTGTTAAGTTTCTCAGGATCCACATAAGAGTGAAACCATATGGTATCTGTCTTTCTCTGTATGGCTTATTTCACTTAGCATAACACTCTCCAGTTCCATCCATGTTGCTACAAAGGGCCATATTTCATTCTTTCTCATTGCCACGTAGTACTCCATTGTATATATAAACCACAATTTCTTTATCCATTCATCATAGATAACTTTGTTTTACAGGATGTAAAAGTATGTTGACAGTTTTATATTTACACATGCATATTTATGTAGTACATAAAATATATAATATGTATTATATTAGTTTAGTTAAAAACATTGCATATATTTACATATATATGTAGGTATATGTGTGTAGATATACACACACACGTATTTATTTTTGCTGCTACTCCTCTTTCTCCTTTATTTGCCCTTCTTTTCTCTATCCTTCTCTTCCTCCCCTCTCCCTGCTTTACCTCTTTTGCATCAGTTAAAAACCAAGTAAGGTTAATTTATATAAATTTCCAAAAAGCAAGAGACTTTATCGTGATTTTGAGAAATTAGTCTGAAGTTTTCGATTTCATTCTTAAGAGAGCATTTAGAGCAACACTATGATAAACCATGTATTTATAAGTGAGATGAAGTTTACTTTTTACATTGGAGAGCTCTCTAAAAAAGAAACCACATATCCTCTTAATCGTGCATGATTACATAAAGAAAAATACACCATCTGTAAACCAATTTCCTCAGGGAAATTACGGACATTTTTAGAGGATTCACAATAAAGTGAAATAAAAGTTTGATAGAGCCAATTCTCTACTTTGTTCGATAGAAATCCTTGTTTAAAGAAAGTGGATTAAAGTGACTTTGCTCAATGTATTTGTCTAATGGATTTTCTCAAATTTGCAAAGCTTGAGAAGATAAAATGAGTAAGAAAGTGAACTGTAGAGATTTCCCTATCTAATCAGAGATTTAAAAGTCATTTTATTCATAAGTGTTCAGGAGTGGAAATTGAAGGGAAGATTTCACAGGATGCCTACTCTGAGATGGTAAGAGAAGCAAAAGTATGCATCATAAACTGAGCCACTAAGGGGTCCAAAGGAAAGAGCATCACTCAGCAAGTGTGAGTCTCAGTTAAAGGCCAGTTCTACTATTAACTAGTTCTGCCATTTAAGAAATGATCTCATTTTCTTCACATATGGGTTATGAATAACACTAACTTCTCTGTCCAGTTCTTGGGATTATTATAATTAACCATTATGATTTAATGAAGAGAATAATGGACACACATTTCAGAGAGAATTTGGGTATAGTTCTGCCTTTACCACTTTCTAGCTGTGTGGACCTGGGCATGCTATTTCTCTCGTCTTAACCTGAGTTTCCTCCTATGGAAAATAACACATAGTCTCGAGATTATTTTAGAGATTAAACTATTTGTATAAACAAAGTAGATAATCCATAAATTGTGTCTATTATTAAGATTATTAAAGTATTATTGAAATGTAAATTAGAATTATTAAAGCATAGATTTAGAAAGAGCCCCCCACCCCAACTAGAGCAAAGAATGACTTGTGGAATATATGCTACATATGTAAGAATACATGCAGGGGATCCACACTTTCGCACTCTCCCACAACTTCATTTCTATATTTCAAATCCAAATATGTAAAGCAGAGAAGACTGGGGAATGATTAGAATTCATTTTATGACCTGAGAATATTTTAAATGATTATGTATGGATTTTGAAATTATTATTGTTTCATCGCTGTGTCAGAATATAGCAGTCAATATTCTGTATTGATTTTATATACGGTATAAGGAATAAATGCCTTGGAATATCTTTCCTCCAACAAAACATTGTTTACGTTTTGTGACACTTTTTCTAGACCATTATTACCTCACATATAAGATGAGGAAAACTTATCTATGCTCTCACATTTTGCTTTAAAGTCTAAAAAATACTTTTTAGTAAGAAGGGATCTACTTTTTGTTCAAATTTTGTACAAAAATATGCTTAGGGAAATTATTTAGATGCCAATCAGAGTGATTCTTTGATAGATAACAGATAACATACTAATATCCAGGTATCAAGCAGAAAGAAAATAACATCTGAATCTACATTTTTAAACTGAGAGAGGGGACCCCCTCCCAGTCCACAGTGGTTTGCATATCTTCAGCATGGGAACTTTTGCTGTGAAACCTTCATTAAAATACTCTTGAACCTAAGCATAAGAGACTGTTAAAAACTGAGAACAAGCTGAGGGTTGATGGGGGGTGGGAGGGAGGAGAGGGTGGGTGATGGGTATTGAGGAGGGCACCTTTTGGGATGAGCACTGGGTGTTGTATGGAAACCAATTTGACAATAAATTTCATATATTAAAAAAAATAATAATATAAAAAAATAAAAAAATAAAATTAAAAAATGCTTTTGAAAAAAAAAATACTCTTGAACCTAAGTTCCTTCTAAGGAAGATGAAAGATATCTACTCTCTTACAATCACACTACTTGTTTTTGATGAAAACAAATCACAGACTAAATTCTGCCACTGCCATTTATAAGTCAAATCCTTATTGAAAAATGGGCACAAAAACACTCACATACCTTGTTCCTACCAGCTTGATGAACTCCCAGTTACATGTGTTTTGAGATTAAGCAACCATTTTTTGCAGAAAAAACATTTCTCTCCCAACAATATTTTAGAAGCAGGACTCAGTTAATCTAATATTTGACACAGCCAACCAAAATATTCTAACCCATGACTACATTAGGATTATGCCTTGAATGGCATTCTGAAAGGTGAGGAGTAAAAAGTTTCCCTGACTCTATTATCCTATTTAAGCAGAAGTGGAAAGTCTAAAACAGTTTACCAACAGGTACACGTTGAATACAACTAAGTTCACACTTAATCTACAGGCATACCCATTATGTTTATCATGAAGCTACTAAATTCACCCATGAAAATTCCCTTCTAACATCTATTTGCAGAGCCTCCCTCTGGTGTTGATCAGAGATAATGATTGCTGAAACACTAGTAGTTGCCTTTCAAGTAAATGTTACCAGCCCTCGTATGTAAAAAGTATACCTAACTGCTCCTTGAAGAAATTGAACTAATATGTATATAACATCCTACCTCCTATGATGAAAGGTTTTAAAACATACTTCCAGTGTTATAACACTTAGAAGCGTTTATCACCAACTGAGATCTATACACTCTAGACTCACAGCATCAGCTGCCTACTACACCTAAGCATTAGCCTTCTTTAGCCCCCTGTAGTCTATTACCAATACCACAGACAGAGTGATCCTGATTTCCCTTTGGTAGAAATTGAGAGCTGCTCAAAGAAAGGAACAGACCTTATCATCCCTGTGCTTAAAACCCTTCAGGGATTTCTCATCTCATAGGCAGTGCAAATGAACATTATCACCAAATCTGCGAGTCCTCTGACCTCTCTGGTCTAATCTCCCAGTTGTTTCCCCACTTACTGTGCTTGAGCCTCAGTGGCCACCTTAATGTTTCCTCAATCATGGTAGACATGCTACCACCTCAAGGCTGATGGACATGAAGTTTCTCTCTGCCAGGAGTTTTCAGTCCCCAGATACATGCATGGCTTGCTCCATCCCCTCCTGTAGAGATGAGTGCTAATCTCACTGTAGTGGTCTCCTGTGGCTGATGTAACCAATCACCAGAAACCTTGTAGTTTAAAACAATAGAAATTCATTCTCTCCCTGTTCTGGGAAATCCAAAATCATGGGGCCAAAATCAAGGTGTAAACAGGGCCATACTCCTTTTAAAGGCTTTGGGGAGAATCCTTTCCTTATATCTTCCAGTGTCTCATGGAAGCTGGGCTTATGGCTGTGTCAAGCAAATCTCTGCCTCCATGGTCACATTGCACCTTCTTCTGTCTATATGAAATCTTCTCTGTCTCTGTCCTACAAAGACATTTCTTATAACATTTAGGACCTATCAGGATAATCTCCCCTGCTCTAGATCCTTAATTTAATCACATTGGGAAAGTCTCTGCCATATAAGATAACATTTACAAGTCCTAGGTTTTCAAACCTGATGTCTTTTAGAGAAGCCATTTGTCAGCCTTCTCAGAGAGACCTCCTCAAACCACTATACTTAAAATCTCCACCCCTTTTTCCCACCCCACTTCCTCTACCCTTCTTTATTTTTTCCAATAGGATTTATTATCTGATGGCACTCAATATATTTACTCATGTATTTCTTATCTGTCTAGCTCCTTCAGCTAAAATGTAAGCACTATGAAGACAGAGTTCTTATCTGTTCTATTCATTGTTATTTCCCTGGCACACTGAACAATGTCTACTACTCTGCAAATCTTTCATGAATATTTTAGAGTGAATGGATGGATGAATGAATAAAGGAAAAGGCTCAAGTTCTTTCAGGTGAATGGAAAATGTGCTTAGTGGGTTAAAAGATGACCCCCTTCCATGGGGCACCTGGGTGGCTCAGTCAGCTGAGCATCCAACTCTTGATTTCAGCTCAGGTCATGACCCTAGGGTTGTGGGATTGGGCCCCACATCGGGCTCCATATTGAGTGTGGAGCCGGCTTGGGATTCCCTTCTTTCTCTCTCTCTCTCTCTCTCTCTCTCTCTCTCTCTCACCCTCTCCCTCTCCCCTTCCCCCCACTCTCTCTAAAATAAATAAATAAATAAAATAAAAAAAAAAGATGACCCCCTCCCTCAAAAGATTTGCACATGTCTTAATCCCCTGGGCCTGTGAATGTTACCTTAAGTGGAAAAAGAATGAATAATACATTATACTGCAAAGGTGTAATTAAGTTAAAGATCTTAAGAGGAGGAGCTTATCCTGGATAATCTGCGTCCTAAATCAATCACAGATAACCTTATAAGAGAGAGGCAGAGGACAAAAAAGAGAGATGCACAGAGGATAAGACATACAGAAGAGGAAGCAATGTGACCATGAAGGCAGACATTGGAGTGATGTAGCCATAAGTCAAAATGTGCCAGAAGCCACAAGCAGCTGGAAGTGGCAAGGAATGTATTCCCCTTCAGAGGGAGTATGGCCCTGCCGACACTGATTTATACTTCTGGTCTCCAGAATGAGGACAGAAGAAATTTCTGTTGTTTTAGGATACCAGTTTGTGGAAATTTGTTACAGCAGCCACAGGAAATTAATACAATGTGGGTATTCTAATGGCTTTCTGTAGCTGGTTGTTAAAGGAAGAAAGACTATAAACAGCTATATATACCTTATTTTTACCATAAGGAAAGTAATTCTTATCTTGAAACTACACCTAGAATTATTATCTGGGTTCCTGCCACCCTATGACGAACACAGACTCTAAAGTCAGATTTCCTGTTTTACTTGTGTCCTCACTTCTAAGGACCTTGGGGAGATTATCTGATCTCTTTGCCTCAGTTTTCTCACTGTAAAATAACAGTAAACCAATGCCTACCTCAGAGGTAGGCCTGAGAATTAAGAGTTAAGAATTATAAAGAACTTAGGAAACACAACAATGTCTAGCATACATCAACCATTGTGTCATTTTTTTGCTATAATTTTTATTATATAATAAATAAATAGAGCTTATTAGAAGCATCCTTGCTCTGAGATAACATTTTTAACCATAAGATTGACAAAGGTCAAAAAGAATGACAACACAGTGTGTTAAAGGGGGGAAGGGTATTCAGATAGGCACCAACACATATTGACAAAAGGAATACAATTGTGGCAATCTCGCTGGGAGGCAATTTGATGCTATCAAAAGTATAGACTTACTTATATTTAGGAAGTAACTTGGGTAGACATAGCAACACTGTTTTCTATACGAAGACTAGAAAATTTCAGCTACATGGGACTGGTTAAATTCAGGAACATCATTCAATTGACTGTTGTGAAGCTGATAAACAAATCAGGCATATTTTATATAGCGATGCTACCCAAAGTGATCTACAGATACAGTGCAATCCCTATCAAAACCACAATGACAATGTTTACAGAAATAGAAAAAAAAATCTAAAACTGATATGGAACCAAAAAGGATTCTGAATAACCAAAACAGTCTTGAGGAAAAAGAACAAAGTTAGAAGTCTCACACTACCCATTTTAGAAACATATTATAAAACTATAGGAATTAAAACAGTTTGATACTAACATAAAGACAGGCAAATAGACTAATAAAAGAGAATAGAGAGACTAAAAATAAATTCACCCACATATAGTCAAGGTCAACTGATTTTTGACAAGAGTACTGAGAATATACGTTGTGGGGAGTAGCCTTTTCAACAAATGATGCTGGAAAAACTGGATCCCCCTATGTGAACCTAGACCATCATCTTAAACCATACACAAAGGTCAACTCAAAATGTATTAAAGATTTGAAGACTTGAAACTGCAAGTTTCCTACAAGAAAACATAGTGGAAAATTTCATGACAGTGGTGTTGGCATGTGGGTTTAACATCTGGAATTTATAAAGATTCATATAACTTAGCAATAAATAATCCAATATTGAAATATGCAAAAGACTTGAATAGACATTTAACCAAAGAAGATCTACAGGTAGCCCATAAGGACACAAAAAGATGCTTAATATCATTAGTGATTAGGGTAAAGAAAATACAACCCATAACGAGACACTACTTCACACCCATTCAGACAGCTATAATAACTAATAATAATAATAATAATAATAATAATAACAACAAGTGGTAGCATGGATTTAGGGAAATTGGGAACGCTCATACATTGCTGATAGGAATGTAAAATGGTGTAGCCATTCTGGAAAACAATTTGGTGCTCCTCAAAAAGGTAAACATAGAATTACCACATGACTCAGCAATTCCAATCCTGGATGTATATCCTGGAGACTCAACAGATATTTGTACCTGAATGTTCAATGTCACATTATTTGTACTAGTCAAAAGTTGAAAACAACTCTTGTGTCCATCCACAAAAGAATGGATAAATGAAATGTGGTATGTATACACAATGAAATATTATTCAGACATAAAAGGGAATGAAGTTCTGATACATGATTCAATATGGATGAACTTTGACAACATTATGCTAAGTCAAATAGTTCAGACAAAAAATGACAAGTGACATTTGAATGAAATAAGTCAGACAAAAAATGACAAACCATACAAACGTATGGTTTATTTAGTTCATAAACACAGAAAATAGATTAGAGGTTAGTAGGGGTGAGGGATAGATGGAATGGAGAGGTTTTGCTTAATGGGTACAGAATTTCTGTTTGTATGATAAAAATGTTTGAAAATAGATAATGTGATGGTTGAACAACATTGTACTTATAATTAATGAATTGTACACTTAAAATATTTAAAATGACAATTTTTATGGTATATATATTTACCACAATGACAACAAAAAAATAAAAAGAAAAAGAAAAAAGAAAAGAGAATATGCCAGGAGGCAAGACCAAATTAGTGAAAAAAAACCACAAAACAAAACAGGCCCATAGATGACTTAATATACTGGAATTTTAAGGCATGGACTTTAAAACATCTGTAATCTAAAACTAGACAAGATAAGGCATAATCTTATTAAAGCACTGAAAACTATATAAAGGGGTGACTGGGTAGCTCAACAGGTTAAGTGTCAAACTCTTGATTTTGGCTCAGGTCATGATCTCATGGTTAGTAACATCAAGCCCCACCTCAGGTTCTGTGTTGAGTGTGGAGCCTGCTGGGGATTCTCTCTCTTCCTCTCTCTCTCTCTCTGCCCATCGCTCACTCACTCTCTATTTCTCAAAATATATAAGTTATTATTTCAAAAAAACTATATAAAAATAATTAAATGAAAACCCTAGAACTAAAAAATACTATACCTGAATTTAAGAATCAGATGATGGAGGATTAGAAACATTAGAAGATGGAATTAGCAAAACAAAAGATGGGTAAAGGAGCTCACAGATACAGAGAACAGATTGGTGGTTGCCAGAGGCTGAGAGGCGAGATGGGGGAGTGGTGCAAAATGGGTGAAAGTGGTCAAAAGGTAGAACTTCCAGTTCTAAAATAAGTTCTGAGGATGACTATAGTTAATAAATACTGTATTGTACGTTTAAAAGGTGTTATGTGAATAAATCTTAAAAGTTCTCATCACAAGAAAAAAATTGCAACTATGTATGGTGATAGATGTTAAATAGACTTATAGTGGTGATCATTTCATAATATACACAAATACTGAATCATTATGTTGCACACCTGAAAATAATATAATGTTATATGCCAATTATATTTCAATTTTTTTAAAAAGATAGGTAACAAAAAAGATCCATATGGAAGCACAAAGGAAAAAAATACAGAGTAAACTGTAAGAATGAATGGGACATATGAAAATTCTAACATAGGTGTTATTGGAGAGCTAGGAAAAAGGAGAAAGAGAATGGAAACTTCAGAAGTTATATTACCTTAAAATATTCCAAAACTAATCTTAAAGCATCAAAACCACAGATTTAAGATGTTCTAAAAAATTTATGCAACATAAATACACAGAAAATCAGACCAGTAAAATCTGATGAAAACCAAAGAAAAAAAGAATACCTTAAAATCTTTTAAAGAAAGCTCCTCGAAAGAAACAAACAAAATACTGACCACTGTCTTCTTAACAGAAATGATGGAAGCGAGACCCATAAAGTTCAAACAGAAAATAACTGCCAACCTAGAATTCTGAGACTCTTGAAAATATTCTTTTCAAATATAGTTAAAATTAATGTAATCCATTAAAATCAAGAACTACGAGTGAAAAAATGTAGGCAACTATCACAGTTTTAGTAAAACAGAAATTGAGAGAATATTTCACTGGGAGAATCACACTAAAAATAATAATAAAGGCAGAAATTCTCCAACAGAAGTAAATCCATTCCAGTTGAAATCATGGTGATGCAGAAAGTTACGAAGAGTACCGTAAAGGTTAAGTATATGCCTAAATCTAATTTTGTGCTGATTATGTAAAGCAATAATAAGAATGTTTTCTGAAAATTACGATGTATAAAGAATAAATTTTAGGATAATTAAAGATGAACGTAGTCAAAGAGTTCTCATTTACCTGCATTTTTTGAGAATTAGTAGGATGCCAACTTAAAAAGAACTGTAATAAGTCAAGGATGTTGTATGTCATAAGCTCTAGGATAGCAGTAAAATAAGCAATAAGAGAGGGATGCCTGGGTGCCTCGGTTAAGTGTCTGACTTCAGTTCAGGTCATGATGTCAGGGTTCATGAGTTCAAGCTCCACGTCGGGACAGCTGGGAGCCTGGAGACTGCTTCGGATTCTGTGTCTCCCTGTCTCTCTGCCCCTCCCCTGCTCATGCTCTGTCTCTCTCTCTCAAAAATAAACATTTTTAAAAATGTAAAAAGAAATGAGATACAACTAACAAACTATAATGTGGGAGGAAGAAATATAGTAATGGTTTTAAAAATCTTAACTAAACTGAGAGAATATCAGTAAGAGGAGAAAAAGCAACATGGGACAAGAAAAAATAAATTATAAGATTATTTACTATATCTTTAAAATTTAAAGATTAAATAAGTCTTAAATAGAAAGGAATATTATAATGAATAGATTGTTTAAAATCCAACTATATGTTGCTTACATTAAGCATTTTAAACATAAGGAGAAAAGGGCTAAAAAATAAACAAATGAAAAAAAAATACACCATGCAGATACTATTAAAAAAAAAAGCTGGTGTGACTCTACTAGTGTCAGACAAAGTCAACTTTAAGGCAAAAATTTGATCCATTTTCTAGTTGGGTTGTTTGTTTTTCTTTCTGTTGCCTTTGAAAGTTCATTGTACATTCTTAATACAAGTCTTTTTTCAGATATGTGACTTGCAAGCATTTTCTCCCAATCTGCAGCTTGCATTTACATTCTGTTTTTCACAGACACACGCTCAAGGTCCAATTTACTATTGTTATTTTTTAAATATACAGCTAGCTTTGCTATTAACATGTCTGAGAACTTTTGGCCTGACATCAGGCCACAAAGATTTTTTTCCTATATTTTCCTTAAAATTTTATAGTTTTATGATTTCATAAAACTAGATCTATGAGCCACTTTGAGTTAGGATAGAGGATTTTTAGTAGGAATGTAGTTTGACACTCAGTAGCTTAATCCCATGTATATGGAAGTTAGCCATTCACAATTGTTTTTAAAATAATATAGTCTTGTTGCACAAGAAAAATACTCTTCATTTCTTTTTTTTTAATGTTTATTTATTTTTGAGAGAGAGAGAGAGAGAGACAGAGCACGAGCAGAGGAGGGGCAGAGAGAGAGGGAGACACAGAATCTGAAGAAGGATCCGGGCTCTGAGCTGTCAGCACAGAGCCCGATGTGGGGTTCGAACTCACGAGCTGTGAGATCATGACCTGAGCTGAAATTGGACGCTTAACCGACTGAACCACCCAGGCACCCCATTCTTCATTTCAGTGAAGAGTATCATTGGAGAAGACTGTCTCTTCTCTTGGTTTTAGAATTATCAGTCAACAAAGCATGTTCTTTCCCTTAAGATTTGGGACATTCCAATCTAGAGCCTTGTTGATAAACACTCACTTCTTCAGCCCATGCTAAATGAGTGTCTCCACTACCTTCCTTAGTGTCTCTGTATTACCAGAGAACATGCCCATGTCTTCAATTAGACTAAGCAATCCTTTCAGATGGGAACCATGACTTGTTACCATTGTAAAACCATTGTGTTACATTTCCACACAATATACTACACATACTTGGTACTCAACAAAATGCATTAAAAAAATATTTGATATCCATACCTCTCCCGCTATTCTTCCCTTCCTGGCCCACTACGCTTCCTTTCTCTTCGTATCTTTAGTTAAAAAGTTGGGGGGAGGGTGCTGCTCTTGGTATAGAGCAAAAATATTCTAAGGAAATTTTTACTTCACATTTAAATACATAGTTCATTGTAGAACACGTGCACATTAAACGAAAATATTGTCGGGGAAATATAATTAAAAACCAAATCTCCCAACCTGGAAATCCTCTTCAGGAAGGTAGTGGAGAATGATAACCAGTTTTATTATTGAATAAGAAGTAAACCCAGATGTGATGCACATCACAGACTGCACGGACAAAAAGAAAGCTCATCCTCTTACACAGCTGAAAAAAATAAACCCAGTTTTCATGATAAATGATAACTAACTAGTCCTCCAGTAAGAAGACTTGATAACTCAATTTGTCACAAATAATTTTTACTTTACCTGTTAATTAGAGTGACTCAAGTTGAAAAAACAGACTCTTTATCTCCATGACATAAAGTAATTTTGTGTCTTTGAACATGCACCCACCACTGTAGACTCCTACCCTCCCAGAGAAACTGGAAGATAGGGATGTCCTCTTTTGATGTTTACATTCAGAGATGGCTCCACATTCTTGAGAAAAGCATGTTTTGGGTCATAAAGCTAACAAAAGGCCTTTTTAGTCTTAAAAACTTTACATACACCTCAAAGAGAAGAGAAAATACTTACAAGTTTTCTAAGGTAAATATTCTATGAAAAAGGAGGGGAGGGAAATTTCTTCCCTCCATTTTCAACAGGGATAAATAAGCCTTTTTTTTCTAATTTATATTGTCCTTACAATATATAAAGTATATCTTAAATGTAGTTAATCTGTCAAATTACAAACTAAAATAATTTAGTAATGAGTTTGATGTCCTTTATTCAAGGCAAAACAATCCATGAATTGGAGGAGTACAGTGCCTCATAAACAGGGAAGTATTCTTCTGTAGGTATTTTGGGCAAGAGCGAGTTTTATAGAACATTAGAAAGGGCAACTCAGAAACAGAGCATGGGTTTATGCTATTGAAGTGACTCTGGAAAGCACCTAAGGGTGGAGGCTGGTTTCAAGGGAACCAACAAAAAACAGAGGGTTGGAACTTCCAGTCCCACCCCCCTGACTTCCCTGGAGGGGAGAAGGGCTAGAGGTTGAACCAATCACCAATGATCAATGATTTAATCAATCATGCCTATGTAATAAAGTCTTCATAAAAACTTAAAGGATGAGGTTCAGAGAGCTGGGGAAACAGAATGCTTCCATGTGCCACCAATCTGTGCTTCAAACTTAAGGACAGAAAGTCCTTTGCTCAGGACCTTGCTTATGTATCTCATCATCTGGCTATTGATTCATGTCCTTTATTATTCTTTGTGATAAGCAGGTAATCTAGTGAATAAATGAGTCTCCCAAGTTCTGTGAGTTTCTCTAGCAAATTTATCAATCCCAAGAGGAGGTCATGTGAACCTCCAATTTATAGCCAGTCTGTCATAAGTACAGGTAACAACCTGGGATTGGGTTGGCATTTGAATTGAAAAGTAGGCTTGTAGGGTGAACTCTTAGCCTGTGAAATTTGATGCTATCTCTGGGAAGATACTGTGGAAACTGAGCTGAATGGTAGGACACCCAGCTGATGTCTGAGAATTGCTTGGTTGTATGGGGAAACCCCAATCCCTCCAAACCCATGTTGGAATTAGGTGCGTGATCTTCACCTAATTCTTCCATTTTTATTTTAATGCCCACACAAGTTAGGAAATCACTATTTTAGGGATTGTGCTTAGAGCCCAGCACAGATGAGAAGTAAGGGAAGCAAGTGGAGACTAGATAATGAAAAGCTTTGTTGATAAAGAGGCTGAATTTTATGCTGATAGTTTCCGACCAAGACTTGTCATTAATTTCCAGCTAAACTGGGCATTATAAGCCCCAATATGTGGAAGACAGAATGAAAACAAGAAGGGACAAGAGTTGGGATTAAGAAGTATTATTAATTTGGGGCTCCTGGGTGGCTCAGTTGGTTAAGGGTCCGACTTTGGCTCAGGTCATGATCTCGTGGTTTGTGGTTTGTGGTTTCTGGTTTGTGGATTCGAGCCCCATGTCAGGCTCTGTGCTGACAGCTTGCTCAGATCCTAGAACCTCCTCCGGATTCTCTCTTGCTCTCTGCCCCTCCCCCACTCACACTCTGTCTCTGTCTCTCCCAAAAATAAACATTAAAATTTTTTTTTTAATTTAAGAAGTAGTATTAACTTATGCTCTCCTCCTCCCTCACCAGCCAGAAGCAAGCTGTTCCTGCTACTTTAAGTGTTTTCTACCCTGTCAAGAATGTGGCAAAATTTATTAGGAAAAACTTCCCCAAGTAAAGCATTTGCTTCCAACTGTGAATTTGGCTGCTATTCTTTGAGTCACACAGAAACCTCTGCTGGTGTACACGGCTGCTGTTTCAAGAAAGAAAAGAAAAGTCTAATATTTAGAAATAATAGGGGAAGAACACCTTTCTTCTCTCAATCTGTGGAACAAATTATGGAAGCAGGGAAATGTGTTGTATAAATGGGATGTTCAAGAGAGTCAAACTCACCTCCTACATTTCACATATCGATTATGACAGAGTGTAAAGAAACTATTACATATAAGCTCAATATATATTAATAATGTTCAAAAAGTCCTTGAGGAAGACAATGATATTCCAATACCTATTGAGAATATTTAAGATTATCTAAAATATGTCATGACGTAAAATGACATTAGAACGTGCTAAAACACTAACTGTTACACAGGCCTGCATGTATCATGGTTTCTCAACATCAGTACTATTGATATTTTGGGCTGAAGAATTCCTTGCTGTGGGGACCATCCTGTGTGTCATAAGATGTTTATCAGCTTTCCTGTCCTACATTGCCAAATGTTCTTTGGTGGGGAGAGGGACAAAATCATCCCTAGTTGATAACCAATGGCTTATTCGTAACTTGTGAAGATATTGCCTGCACTTTCAGAAATTAAACCCCCACCGAAAGAGTGTCCAAGTCTAACCCATATCCAATTTAGAAAATGGAGGTTCACTAAATCTCACCAAATCCAATCATATTAATGCACAGATAAATATTTCTGACCATAAGCAGCCCAGAGTAAAGACCAGGGAGTTAAGGCTTGAAGACAGACTTTCATAAAAAAGATTAATAACATTCACACTACTGATTTTTTTCCAAAGTACTAAATTGTATCTTAGTATCCTTAAGAGTTAACCCTTTGCAAAATCCATCAGTGATGTATTCCTTTCTAGGCCCAATGACCTGGCTCACAGTAAAACCCTGTGACCCTCAGATAGGATAGGGGAATATAAGGCAACAGCATCCTTCATATATAATTTCTGTTCATTCCACAGACTCACACAAAACTTATGTGGCCAGGATCTCTGAACTCCAAATGTTGCTGATTCACAGTGTCTCCTCTGACTATGACCCTGACTTATCTTTGAGAAATTTGAAATTCATTTTCTCTAGAATGAACATCCTTGGATCTAAAGGTAAATTTGGTTCCATAAAAAAAAAAGTCAGGGAACTGACTAACCTCTAACCACTCTGAGTTTGACTTCTATAGATCTCATTTCAATTTTTTTGCCTCTAAAGAGCCTTAAATCTAACATACTTATTTAAATTTGACAGTAAATACTGGCACCTTCCCCAGTGTTCATAACTCCATTTCTAAATGTATTTTAGGTGACATATTGCTTGGGTGAAATTTATATATTCTATATTTATGGAAACAACCTCACTCTCCAACAATAAGGAGATGGTTAAATAAATTACTTTACATCCAATTACAGCCATTTAAAAATCGTAGTAAGAAGAATAATTAATGGCATATGCATGATATAAAGTGGAAGTTACAAAAGCAAACTAGAAAACTATATACATTTGGTTTTGATGTTATAATTATATACACATATGACTGAAAAACATTTTTACCTATCAAAGTGACAAATATTCCAATTCACATATTTATTTTACATTTTTCCTCTGCTATCCTCAAGGCCTTCATGCCAGACATGAAGAAGGAAGCTGCATGTTCAGAACAAGACAGACGTGCTGTCCCTTACCCACCTCCGTCAGCCTCCTCGTTCATGGTGAACCTCTACACTCTTCATTCTGGTCTTTAGACCCAAGAAATGCTGGACATCTTTTACCTTCAGCAGATTCTAATCTCTCTCTGGCTCTATCTTCTTTTAGGACTAATTCCCTGAAACGCCTTCATAATTCATTTGAAGACTTAGCTCACTCATCAGTAAAAGCTCCTTTATCTCAGTCACTTCTGCAGACATTAGTTTTCACTTTTCTGCTCTAACAGGAATCTGGCTCTCTCTCCTGTGACATCATTCCCTGAAATCCACTCAAATGAAGATTGAGTAGATCTTTCTATCCCTTATTCTTCCCACTTCTGAGCTGGGCTAATGGTCCTTTTTATTCCACATTGTCACACACAAACTACTCTCCCCTCCTTCCCCCTAAAGACTTGTTTCCTGGGGTGCCTGGGTGGTTCGGTTGGTTAAGTGTCTGACTCTTGATCTCAGGTCAGGTCTTGATGTTAGGGTCATGAGTTCAAGCCTCACACTGGGTTCTATGTCCAGTGTGGAGCCTACTTAAAAAAAGAAAAAAGAAGAAGACGACTTGCTGTTTCCTTAAAGCACCTGCCTTCCAAGTATATCACCCACTCACTACCCTACTGGGTAGCAGTTATTTACAGTCCTCTCAATCATAACACTCATCAGTTCCTTGATTTGATGCTTGTATCAATCATTTTGATATTCTTTGCATAAATCCTTTCCCTTCTATCAGTACTTAGCCTCAACTACAACTTTAGTCAAATCCAACTTTCTTCACGTACAATTAGGATATTGAATCAAGGTGTGAATCCACCATATCAGAAGAAACAAATATATTTTCAGTAGACACTTAAAGTGTTGTGTCAAGGGGTTGGAAGAAGCCAAGATGGCAGAACAGCATGGAAGTTTTTTGTGTGTCTCCCATCCATGAAATACAGCCAGACTAACTCTAAACCATCCTACACACCTAGAAAACTGATTGGAGGATTAACACAACAATCTGCACAACCTAAACCACAGAATTCAGCAGGTATGCAGTGCAGAGAGATGAACTTGGGGAGTGAGAAGGCACAGGAAAGGAGGTGCTTTAGCGAGTGGAGAGAGGACGGAGACTAGGGGGATAGGGAAAATATGGGAAAAGCACCCCTCCCCAAAAGCACCTGGAGAGAAAGTGGGAAGTTAGAAACAGCTGCAGGGACTAAACTAAAAAGGTAGAAAGAAGAAAGGAGAAAGGAGAGGGTTTAAATCCCATTAAGACTGTAAACAAGGGGAGCACAGAGTCTGAAACTCAGCAGCTCGATACCTGGTGGTGCTCTGGTGGGAAGGGCAAATCCCCAGGAACAGAGTGGGGTCCAGGAGTTCTTGGGCCACACGGGGAAAAGCAGTTCCACTGCTGGAAGGACATTTGGTAGAGACTGTTGAAGCCACATGGTGCCAGAAGACCCCAGAAAACAGCCACATTCGCTGGTGCTGGAACAAGTTCCTTAAGAGTGAAGCCTCGTGCCAGATGTGTGTTGTGATTTTCCATAATCCCTGAAATGCTGCTGCTACACTATCTCACGAGCTTTTTCTGGGGCAGGCTGGCACCTGGCCGCAGTCTCGGAGCTCCAGCAGCAGCAGGGTCCAGCAAGTGTTCCTGGGTGCACCCAACATTTGGCCATTTCTCAGTGAGACCCTCCCACAGAGGGGAGGAATGGGTCAAAGCCTCAGTCCTTCAGAAGTAAGGGGCTGGGCCGGTGGGGGGGAAGGGGTGCAGAACACTGGGTGGCTCAGTCGGTTAGGCATCCGCCTTTGGCTCAGGTCATGATCTCACAGTTTGTGAGTTCAAATCCCATGTTGGGCTCTGTGCTGACAGCTCAGAGCCTGGAGCCTGCTTCAGATTCTGTGTCTCCTTCTCTCTCTGCCCTGCCCATGCACACACTCTGTCTCTCTCTCTCTCCCCAAAATAAATAAAAATTAAAAAAAATTAAAAAAAAAAAAAAAGAAGTAAGGGGCTGGGGAAAACAGCCGCATCTGAGATAAAACTAGGGAAAGAGATACTGCCTAGGGTTTGGTCATGGAGAGTGAAAAAGTGGGGAGTGGACAAAAGCTGAAGACAGAGGATGGGTGTGCGATTACTGATCCAGGAGAACAGATTGGGTAGCTGGGTGGCGCCATTTTCACCTCTCCCACACATGCGCATCCATATCTACAGGAACCACAACACTACACCCCAGTAGGATAGCAGAGCCATCTAGTGGAGAGCGGAGCTGTTACACTGAGCCCCCCTACTGGGCCAACCTCACACTTAAACAACACAAGTCTCATAGCCTAGTTTATGCACTATAAAGTGCTTCATAGTCTAACTTCTACAGGACAATGAAGCAATTTCAGTCCTATTTCAATCTTTTAACAGGTCCATCTATTCAATTTTTTTTCATTTTCACTTCTTTTCTTTTTCTTGAATAAAGACAAAAACTTCATTTTTATTTTCAATTTTTATTTAAAATATTTTTCTTTAATTTTTTACTATATTTCTTAATTTGTGTTAATTTTTTCAAGTTCTATTTTACTTCCATTATTTTATTTTAGTCTACTTCAGTGTATTCACTTTTTCAAATTTTCAAATGATATACTTTTACTTTTTCTTTTTCTTTTTTCTCTTTTTCATTTCTTTTCTTTTTCTTGAATGCAGAAAGAGAAAAAAATCACTTTTACTTCCAACATCTATTAAAAATATTTTTCTTTAATTTGTTTACTATACTTTTTGCTTTTATGTAAAACTTTTCAAATTCTATTTTAGTCTGTTACAGTGTTTTCACTTTTATAATTTTCAAACCATTTCCTTTTTTTCTCTTTTTTCTCTTTTGCATTTCTTTTTCTTGAATAGAGAAA
The DNA here is from genome assembly GCF_018350175.1 of Felis catus. Lineage (NCBI taxonomy): Eukaryota > Metazoa > Chordata > Mammalia > Carnivora > Felidae > Felis > Felis catus. The sequence goes on along the minus strand of NC_058372.1, from coordinate 68,852,570 downwards.
AAGAAAAATTCATTTTTATTTTTAATTTTTATTAAAAATATTTTTCTTTATTTTTTCTATTCTATTCTTTACATTTGTGTAAATTTTTTCAAATGCTATTTTACTCCCATCATCTCATTTTAGTCTACATTAGTGTATTCATTATTTCAAATTCTCAACTGATTTCTTCCCACCCCCTTATTTTCCCTAATCTATCAAACCACTTTCAACACCCAAACCAAAATACACCTATGATCTAGCATCTTTTATTCGATTGGGGGGGGTGTAATTTTTTAATTTTAATATTTTTTTAATTTTAGTTTTTTTAATTTCAATTTTTCTACCTCATTAATTCCTTTTCTCCCTTCAAAATGACAAAATGAAGGAATTCACCCCAAAAGAAAGAGCACAAAAAAACAACAGCCAGGGATTTAACCAACACAGATACAAGCAAGATGTCTGAACCAGAATTTAGAATCATAATAATAGGAATACTAGCTGGAGTTTAAAATAGATTAGAATCCCTTTCTGCAGAGATAAAAGAAGTAAAAAATAACGAGAATGAAATTAAAAATACTATCACTGACCTGCAATCGTGGATAGAAGCCACAGCGGCAAGAATGGATGAGGCAGAACAGAGAATTAGCGATATAGAGGACAAACTTACAGAGAATAATTAAGCAGAAAAAAAGAGGGAGATTAAGGCAAAAGAACACGATTTAAGAATTAGAAAAATCAGTGACTCATTAAAAAGGAACAACATCAGAATCATAGGGGTCCCAGAGGAGGAAGAGAGAGAAATTGGGGTAGAAGGGTTATGTGAGCAAATCATAGCAGATAACTTTCCTAACCTGGGGAAAGACACAGACATCAATATCCAGAAAGTATAGAGGACCCCCATTAACAACAAAAACTGACCATCAACAAGGCATATCACAGTCGAATTCACAAAATACTCAGGCAAGGAGAGAATCATGAAAGCAGCAATGGGGAAAAAAGTTGCTACCCTACAAGGGAAGATAGATCAGGTTTGCAGCAGACCTATCCACAGAAATTTGGCAGGCCAGAAAGGAGTGCCTGGATATATTCAATGTGCTGAATCAGAAAAAATATGCAGCCAAGAATTCTTTATCTAGCAAGGCTGTCATTCAAAAAGAAGGAGAGATTAAAAGTTTCCCAGACAAACAAAAAATTAAAGGAGTTTGTGACTACTAAACCAGCCCTGCAAGAAATTTTAAGGGGGACTCTCTGAGGGGAGAAAAGAAAAAATAAAAATAATAAAAATAATAAATAAATAAACAAATAAATACCAAAAGCAACAAATATTAGAAAGGACCAGAGAACACCACCAGAAACTCCAGCTCTACAAGCATCATAATGGCAATAAATTCATATCTTTCAGTACTCAGTCTAAATGTCAATGCACTCAATGCTCCAATCAAAAGACATAGGGTAACAGAATGGATAAGAAAACAAGACCCATCTATATGCTGTTTACAAGAGACCCACTTTAGACCTAAAGACACCTACAGATTGAAAATAAGGGGATGGAGAACCATCTATCATGCTAATGGTCAACAAAAGAAAGCCGGAGTAGCCATACTTATATCAGACAATCTAGACTTTAAAATAAAGACTGGTGGGTGATGGGTATTGAGGAGGGCACCTTTTGGGATGAGCACTGGGTGTTGTATGGAAACCAATTTGTCAATAAATTTCATATAAAATAAAATAAAATAAAATAAAATAAAATAAAATAAAGACTGTATCGAGAGATGTAGAAGGGCATTATATCATATTCAAGGTGTCTATCCCCCAAGATAACCTAACAATTTTAAACATTTATGCACCAAATGTGGAACAATGCAAATATATAAAACAATTAATCACAAACATAAAGAAACTCATTGATAGTAATACCATAATAGTAGGAGACTTCAACACCCCACTCACAGCAATGGACAGATCACCTAGTCAAAAAATCAACAAGGAAACAATGGCTTTGAATGACACACTGGACCAGATGGGCTTAACTTATATATTCAGAATATTTCATCTTAAAGCAGCAGAATATACATTCTTCTCCAGTGCACATGGAACGTTCTCCAGAATAGACCACATACTGGGACACAAATCAGCCCTAAGTAAGTACAAAAAGATCGAGATCACACCGTGCGTATTTTCAGACCACAACACTATGAAACTTGAAATCAACCACAGGAAAAAATGTGGAAAGCTAACAAATACTTGTAGACTGAAGAACATCCTACTTCAGAATGGATGGGCTAACCAAGCAGTTACAGAGGAAATTAAAAAGTATACGGAAGTCAATGAAAATGATAGCACCACAACCCAAAACCTCTGGGACAGAGCAAAGGTGGTCATAAGAGGAAATTACATAGCATTCCAGGCCTTCCTAAAGAAGGAAGAAAGATCTCAGATGCACAACCTAACTTTATGCCTTAAGGAGCTGGAAAAAGAACAGCAAATAAAACCCCAAACCAGCAGAATACAGGAAAAAATAAAGATTAGAGTAGAAATTAGTGCTATCGAAACCAAAAAAAAACCTAGCAGAACAGATCAATGAAACCAGAAGCTGGTTCTTTGAAAGAATTAACAAAATTGATAAACCACTAGCCAGTTTGATCAAGAAGAAAAAGGAAAGGACCCAAATAAAATCAAGAATGAAAGAGGAGAGATAACAAAAAACACAGCAGAAATAAAAACAACAATAAGAGAATATTATCAGCAATTATATGCAAATAAAATGGGAAATATGGAAGAAATGGACAAATTCCTAGACACATATACACTACCAAAACTGAAACAGGAAGAAATAGAAAATTTGAACAGACCCATAACCAGTAAGGAAATCGAATTAGTAATCAAAAATCTGCCAAAACACAAGAGTCCAGGGCCAGATGGCTTTCAGGGGAATTCTACCAAACATGTAAGGAAGAGCTAACACCTATTCTCTTGAAGCTGTTCCAGAAAATAGAAATGGAAGGAAAACTTCCTAACTCTTTCTATGAAGCCAGCATTACCTTGATTCCAAAACCAGACAGGGACCCCACTAAAAAGGAGAACTATAGACCAATTTCCCTGATGAACATGGGTGCAAAAATCCTCAAGAAGATATTAGCCAACCAGATCCAACAATACATTAAAAATATTATTCACCATGACCAAGTAGATATAGATACAGAGAAAGCATTTGAGAAAATACAGCATCCTTCCTTGATAAAAACCTTCAAGAAAGTAGGGATAGAACACGCATACCTCACAATCATAAAAGCCATATATCAATGATCCAATGCTAATATCATCCTCAATGGGGAAAAACTGACAGCTTTCCCCCTAAGTTCAGGAACAAGGCAGGGATGTCCACTCTCACCACTGTCATTCAACATGTGTTGGAAATCTTAGCCTCTGCAATCAGACAACACAAAGAAATAAAAGGCATCCAAATCATCCAGGAGGAAGTCAAACTTTCACTCTTCACAGATGACATGATACTCTAAATGGAAAACCCAAAAGAGTCCACCAGAAAACTACTACAATTGATTCATGAATTCAGCAAAGTTGCAGGATATAAAATCAATGCACAGAAATCAGTTGCATTCCTATACACCATCAGTGAAGCAACAGAAAGAGAAATGAAGGAATCGATCCCATCTACCATAGCACAAAAACCCATAAAATATCTAGGAATAAATCTAACCAAAGAAGTGAAAAATCTATACACTGAAAACTATAGAAAGTGTATGAAAGAAATTGAAGAAGACACAAAAAACTGGAAAAAGATTCCATGCTCCTGGATAGGAAGAACAAATATTGTTAAATTGTCAATACTACCCAAAGCAATCTACATATTCAATGCAATCCCTATCAAAGTAACACCAGCATTTTTCACAGAGCTAGAACAAAAAATCCTAAAATTTGTATGGAGCCAGAAAAGAGACCCCAAACAGCCAAAGCAATCTTGAAAAAGAAAACCAAAGCAGGATGCATCACAATCCCAGACTTCAAGCTATACTACAAAGCTGTAACCATCAAGACAGTATGGTACTGGCACAAGAACAGACACTCAAATCAATGGAACACAATAGAGAACCTAGAAATGGACCCACAAATGGATGGCCAACTAATCTTTGACAAAGCAAGGAAGAATATCCAATGGAGTAAAGACAGTCTCTTCAGCAAGTGGTGCTGGGAAAACTGGACAGTGACATGCAGAAGAATGAACCTGAACCACTTTCTTACACCATACACAAAAATAAACTCAAAATGGATGAAAGACCTCAATGTAACACAGGAAGCCATCAAATTCCTCAAGGAGAAAGCAGACAAAAACCTCTTTGATCTTGGCCATAGCAACTTCTTACTCAACACATCTCTGGAGGCAAGGGAAACAAAAGCAAAAATGAACTACTGGGACCTCATGAAAATAAAAATCTTCTGCACAGAGAAGGAAACAATCAGTAAAACTAAAAGGCAATCGACAGAATGGAAGAAGATATTTGCAAATGACATATCAGATAAAGGGTTAGTATCCAAAATCTACAAAGAACTTATCAAAGTCAACACCCAAAAAACAAAGAATCCAGTGAAGAAATAGGCAAAAAACATGAATAGACACTTCTCCAAAGAAGACATCCAGACGGCCAACTGACACATGAAAAAATGCTCAACATCACTCATCATCAGGGAAATACAAATCAAAACCACAAGGAGATACCACCTTCCACCTGTCAGAATGGCTAACATTAACAACTCAGGCAACAACAGATGTTGGCGAGGATGCGGAGAAAGAGGATCTCTTTTGCATTGTTGGTGGCAATGCAAGCTGGTGTAGCCACTCTGTAAAACACTATGGAGTTTTCTCAAAAAAACTAAAAATAGAACTACCCTACCACCCAGCAATTGCACTACTAGGCATTTATCCACGATACAGGTGTGCTGTTTTGAAGGGACACATGCACCCCCATGTTTATAGCAGCATTATAAACAATAGCCAGTGTATGGAAAGAGCCCAAATGTCCATCGATGGATGAATGAATAAAGAAGGTGTAGTATATATATAAAATGGAGTATTACTCAGCAATCAAAAAGAATGAAATCTTGCCATTTGCAACTACATGGATGGAACTGGAAGGTATTAATGCTAAGTGAAATTAGTCAGTCCAAGAAAGACAAAAATCATACGATTTCACTCATATGAGGTCTTGAAGAGACAAAACAGATGGACATAAGGGAAGGGAAACAAAAATAATATAAAAACAGGGAGGGGGACAAAACAGAAGAGACTCATAAATATGGAGAACAAACTAAGGGTTGCTGGAGGGGTTGTGGGAGAGCATATGGGCTAAATGGGTAAGGGACACTAAGGAATCTACTCTTGAAATCATTGTTGCACTATATGCTAACTAATTTGGATGTAAATTTGAAAAAGTAAAAAATAAAATTAAAAAAAGTGTTGTGTCAAGGAATGTAGGATCAGTATTGTGTATAGTAGTTAAAAGTAGAAACCCTGAATTCTCAGCACTAAGGGAATTGCAAGCAAAACAACACAAATGAGGAAACAATGTGACTTGATAGTTGTTTGACCACAAACTGAGGTGACACGAGAACCCAGCAGTGTATAGACAAAGGGTGCAGAGGATGTACATGAGCCTAAAAAGCAAGGGCACTTCTTACATCTTAAAATGCAGTGCCTCTTCATATTAGTGCTTTCATAGTGAGAAAAGCCACATGCAATGACGTGCCCATTAATCAAGGGTGGGGTTAGTCAAGCTACCTAGGTCCACCCAGGGAGACAATGTGAATAGAACTTTGGCAAGGGTTTGAGTAGATAACAAATGATGATTTATTTTAAGGGGATGATCTGAGGTGATAAATAAAAATAGATTTTGTGACAATCTGAATGCAGATATTTATTTGGTCTGCTGACCTACTGAGTCATTCACTGATGTGGACATGACCAGTGAAAACATACTAAATGTTTGTCAATCCATTGTCATCTGTGTTTCACCTGGTGACAATGCCTACATTGAAGGAGTTTCTAGTACTGGATGACTCTTGAGCTCATTCTGATTGTGACGTAGCTTTGGCCAAATAGGTATTCCAAGCAACTTATATTGCTATTCCTGCTCCTTTCTGTCACTGATAAAGATAAAATGTTAATGGTAATAGACTTCATAGATCTTTTAATAAGTTTCAGGCACTGTTCTCAGTGTTTCATATGCATCATATCCTTAATTCTCACAACCCAGGTAGAAACTACTATAATCATTCTTGCAGATGAGAATACAGACATACAGAGGTTAAGTAATCTGTCTTGTCACACAGTTAGCAGGTAGAGATGAGTTTTGATCCCAGGAAGAAGGGCTCTAGAACACAAGCTTTTACTCACTAAGAAATATACCAAAAATATTAAGACTACCCAAGGGGAGAAAAAGAGTGTAGTAGTCCAAAATACCATTCTTTTTCAGTATTTAAAATTCTTTATGTTCGTGTATTACGTGTATATTCAGAAAAAAATTCCATTATTCTATAATTTTATTTCTACTAATCATAGATTTTTTTTCACTTCTGATATGAAGATGGAGTTTGAAACTCAGAACTCTAGGTGATAGAAGTCACATTTAGGCAGATGCACAGACGAAGGTAAAAAGGGAAACACCATCATCTCACTGAGTAAATTCAGCTCCATGTACAAGTGGGAAGATGAGCACAGGTGAGAAAGGAATGAAGGCCTTTGAGGGTGACATGTAACCCAGCCGGCTTTGAAGGCCCTCTGTGGGATACCACAGGAGACCTCTCCATTCTGAATAACTGCCCCACACAATACTACAACCTGATGTGTGGCCTCACCATCCTTGGGTCTGTTAATTAGATCCAACATGAGTTCATTCTCTGAGGTTTTGTCCTGGCTGATATGTACCTCCAATTGTCAACAGTGTGATCTTCTTTCCTAGAAATACAAAAATCCAGACACACTAGGGTAGGCATGCCTCACTTTTCTCCTTAGCTAATCTATGGTCTCCAACCACAAATAACACATACTCAAACCACCATTTTTTTAAATTTTATTTATTTATTTATTTATTTATTTATTTATTTATTTATGTTATTTTATTTTCTATTTTTTTTGGTGGCTCTATCACTTTATTTTTTTTAAATATATGAAATTTATTGCCAAATTGTTTCCATACAACACCCAGTGCTCATCCCAAAAGATGCCCTCTTCAATAGCCATCACCCACCCTCCCCTCCCTCCCATCCCCCATCAACCCTCAGTTTGTTCTCAGGTTTTAAGAGTCTCTTATGCTTTGGCTCTCTCCCTCTCTAACCTCTTTTTTTTTTCCTTCCCCTCCCCCATGGGTTCCTGTTAAGTTTCTCAGGATCCACATAAGAGTGAAACCATATGGTATCTGTCTTTCTCTGTATGGCTTATTTCACTTAGCATCACACTCTCCAGTTCCATCCACGTTGCTACAAAGGGCCATATTTCATTCTTTCTCATTGCCATGTAGTACTCCATTGTGTATATAAACCACAATTTCTTTATCCATTCATCAGTTGATGGACATTTAGGCCTTTTCCATAATTTGGCTATTGTTGAGAGTGCTGCTATAAACATTGGGGTACAAGTGCCCCTATGCATCAGTACTCCTGTATCCCTTGGGTACATTCCTAGCAGTGCTACTGCTGAGTCATAGGGTAGGTCTATTTTTAATTTTTTGAGGAACCTCCACACTGCTTTCCAGAGCGGCTGCACCAGTTTGCATTCCCACCAACAGTGCAAGAGGGTTCCCGTTTCTCCACATCCTCTCCAGCATCTGTGGTCTCCTGATTTGTTCATTTTGGCCACTCTGACTGGCATGAGGTGATATCTGAGTGTGACAAACCACCATTTGCTTATGGTTTTTGCCAATCTAAAAAAAATCTAGTTACTTCTCTAGTATTACTTTGGTGTATTCCCTCACCAATAGATTCTAAACAGTCTAAAGTTAATCATGTTTTGCACTACTTTTGCATTCTATCCAAAACCTAGCTTAGTGTTAAGCAAAGACTGACTTAAACAAATGCATAGTATTTTTTACATAATATGTATGTTTATACATATATGTTATATTCATTAATTCTGTAATTATATTATGTAATTATACATATATATTATATTCATTAATTCTGTAAAATAATGATTTGTGTTTAACTGTTTTCTCCATTAACACTTCAGAGAAAGGAAGAATCCCTTCCACTCTTTTATAATGTAGAGTGCCCAGCCATCACAGGCTCATAGTTGACTTTTAACCAAGTAGCCTAACACTGAGTGCTAGTTCCAGCCCAAGCACCAAGCACTACCAAACTGGGTGACTTTGGGCCAGCTCCTTGGTTTCTCTCACTCTCAGTTTCTTCACCTGAATGGTATGAACAAAATAAGAATGATTACTAAGCAACTGTATCTCATATTCAACAAGCAATTATTGAATACCAAATTTGTGCCAGGGACTGTGCTAATAAGCACAGTATCAACACTCTATAGTGACTTATGGATTCATTCCTTGGCAAATGTTCCTATGTCTCCTAAGGTTTATTCTCATTATAAGATAATGAACACCATCAATAAGTGCTTCCTCACTATTATGATCACATATCTACATTTTATTTTCCAAAGGAAGTTATGTGGTCACACCTAACCTACAGAGAAGTGTAATCCACCTATAAATACAAAAATATAAGAGAATCAAATATTAGTGAAGAGAAACAATGCCTCCTACGGCATAACATGATGATTAAGTATCATCATAAATTAAAAGCAATAAACATAGTAGGTGGGATTAAACATAACGTCTTTCTATATGAGAGGACAGTAAACACGAAACACAGTAACAGGAGAACACAAAACCCCACTGTAAAGATCCATATGGGCCATTCATTCATTTAGCAATCATTTAACATTTATCCTTTGAATGCCCACAATATGCCAGGTTCCAGGAATAAAGCTATCACTTACTTAACAGATTTGATTCATTCTTGAAATTTAATGAAATATCATTAAATAAAAATATATTTCCTTTAATTTTAAAGGGAACAATTATGATGCATTCCATCCCAACTCAAAATGTCCAAACAACTTCACAAATAGGAAAATATATCCATTGAACAATAAAAACCAGTTTAAATGATTAATACACTATTTGAAAGCAAAAAATTACAGTTTGCACATAAATGGAGAGGAAGGGGCTTGTCATAATTGTGGAACCAAAATAAGAAACAGCTAGGAAGGGAAGCAGGAACCATTATATATATACAGTAGAATATATGAGATGATCATTTAATTTTTCATCTGAACGAGGACAGTTTTGAGAAGTGAAGTCAGTGCTATCTATAAATACAGTGGGACAATAATCATAAACCAGAAGCATTCTGGGAAAATTGGGAAGCATGCCCACCCTACTCAAATGTGATTTTGTTCATGAGAAATCATGAAATGAATGCTAAAGCTGATCTCTCAGGTTGCATCCCCTTGACACACATGTAGTGTACCTAGCTTTGCACACATTTACTCTGACAAAAGTGAGACAGCATAGAAGAAATAGTCAGCGGCCATTATTAGTTTGGCCAACTCCCCTGATGTTCCTTTATTCCTCAGAAACATGCTATCCAGCAGATCCAAGGAACTCACTTGAGACTGAGTTCATTACAACTCTGAATGTTACCCATCTCCTGCCACAGGATCTTATTTTCAGGCAGGCAGCTCTTGGCTCTAAGAAGCCCAGGTGATACTCATCTCAAACTTGTCTACATAATGAAGACATCTGGTTACAAAGACCTCAACTCAATAAGATAAACCTATAACACAACTTGATATATAACTTGCTTATATCTTTTAAAGACTACCTTAATGGAACTTGTATTCCTGAATCTTACCTGAATCTCACCCTCTACATAAAGAGTTTGATGCAAGGGTGTGAAATGATCCTACATGGGGTAAATTCCTGTTTTGTCACTGACAGTCTGCTTGGATGTGAACAGATTATTTAATCTATCTAAGTCTCATCTTCTTCATCTGCAGAGTGAAATTAACAATGCCTATGTTTCAAAGTTATTGAAAGAATTAAATGAGTCAAGGTGTGTAAAGCGTCTGGTATATTATTAGTCATTTTCTTCCCTTTTAAAAAATATAAAAGCACCAATACAGGGGCCAATATGGTGACAAGGGAAGTTCTTGAGTTTCCCTCCTCCCATGGACACCAAAAGTACAGCAAAATATGAAACAATTCCCTCTAAGAGAAATCAGAAACTAACTGAGTGACTTCTACACATCAGACAACTAAGAAAATTAAACTTTTAGCTAGACTAAGAAAAAAAGAGAAGACTCAAGTAAATAAAATCATAAATTAAAGATAACAGAAATACTAGGAATTACAAGAAACTACCATGAACAATTATATTCCAACAAATTAGACAGCCTAGAATAAATTCCTACATTCATATAATCTACCAAGCCTGAATCATAAAGAAACAAAAAATCTGAACACCAATTACCAGTAAGGATATTGAATCAGTAATCAAAAATCTCCCAATAAATAAATGTCCACGACCAGATTGTATCACTGGCAAATTCTACCAAACATTTAAAGAAGAATTAGTAACACCCCTCCTCAAACTCTTCCAAAAAGTAGAAGAGGAGAAACACTTCTAAATGGCTTTACAAAGTAAGCCAATAAGGAAAGGGCCAGAAAAGGGCACAATAAGAAAAGAAAATTACAGGACAATAACCCTAAAAAGCATGGATGCAAAAATATCTAGCAAAATATTAGCAAACTGAATTCAATGACACATTAAAAGGATCATACACCATGATCAAGTGGGATATATCCCTGGGATTGAAGGATGACTCAACACATGCAAATCCATAAATGTGGTATACCACATCAACAAATGAAGGCGAAAAACTATATGAACATCTCAATAGATGCAGAAAAATTATTTGACAAAATTCAACATTCTTTCATGGTAAAATCCCTCACAAACTGGATACAGATGAAATGTACCTCACCATAATAAGAAGCCCACAGATAACATCATACTTAATGATAAAAAGCTGAAAGCTTTTCCTCCAAAATCAGAAATAAGACAAGATTGTCCACTCTTGCCACTTTTATTCAACATAGTACTGGAAATCCTAGACAGAGCAAATGGGGTAGGGGTGGGAGTGGGGCAGAAGGCATCCAAATTTGAAAGAAGTGAAACTATCCCTATTTGTAAATGATATGATATTATATACAGAAAACTTAAAGACCTCACAAAAAAATCTGTTAGAACCAGTAAACAAATTCAGTGAAGTTTCAGGATACAAAAGTAATATATAAAATCAGTTGAGTTTCTATACACTAAAAATTAACTATTGGAAAGAGAAATTAAGAAAACAATCCGATTTACAATAGCACAAAAAAAAACAATAAAATACTTAGGGATAAATTTAATCAAGGAGATGAAAGACCTGAAAACGATAAAACATTAATTTAAAAAGTTGAAGAAGACCCAAATAAGTGGAGTGATATTCCACATTAATGAATTTGAAGAATTGGTATTGTTAAAATATTATAGATTCAATGCAATCCCTATCAAAATTACAATGACTTTTTTTTCCACAGAAACTTTTAAAAATCCTAAAACTTTATAGAACCAAAAAAGACCACAAATAGCCAAAGCAATCTTGAGAAAGAACAAATATGGAGGTATCATACATCTTAATTTCAAACTATATTACAAAGTTATAGTCATCAAAACAGTATGGTATTGGCATAGTCAGACATTTACATCAATGAAACAAAATAGCCCAAAATAAACTCACACATATATGATCAATTGAATTTCAATAAAGGAGTCAAGAATATACAAAGGAGTAAGAAAAGTCTCTTCAAATGATGCTGGGCATGTTGGAGAGCCACATGCAAAAGAATGAAACTGGACCATTATCATATACCATACACTAATTCAAAATGAATTAAACACTTGAATGTAAGACTTAAAATGATAAAACTCCTAGAAGAAAACAGAGAGGATAAACTCCTTGAGTTGGCCTTGGCAGTGATTTTTTGCTTTTGACACCAACAGCAATGACAAGAAAAGCAAAACATAAACAAGTGGGACATCAAATTAAAAGCTCCTGCACATCAAAGGAAACTATCAATAAATGTAAAGACAACATATAGAATGGGAAAAGATATTTTCATACTACATAATTATAAAGAGTTAATATCCAAAATATGTAAAGAACTCATACAACTCAATAGTACACACACACACACACACACACACACACACACACACACATACACCAATTACAAAATGGGCAAAGGACCTGAATAGAAACTTTTCAAAAGAAGATATACAAATGGATAAAATGTACATGAAAATATACTCAAAATCATTAACCATGAGAAATATACAAATCAAAACCACAATGAAATATCATCTCACGTCTGTTAGGATGTCTGTTATCAAAAAGACAAGTGATAACAAATGCTGGCAAGGATGTGAGAAAGGGGGAGCCTTTTGTATGCTGTTGGTGGGAATCTAAACTGGTACAGCCACTATGAAAGGACTATATGGACATTCCTTAAGAAATTAAAAACAGAACTACCATATGATCCAAAAATCCCACTTCTTCGTATACCTACTCAAAAGAAATTAAAGTATTACCTTGAGGAGATATCTTCAAAGTATGGAAATAACATATGTGTTCATTAACAGATGAATGGATAAAAAAAATGTGAAATGTATACACACAAAGAAATAGTATTTGGCAATAAAAAAAAAGGAATTCCTGCAATTTGCAACAACTTGGGTGAACTGAAGTGTCAAATGATATAAGCCAGACAGAAAGACAAATATTGCATGGTATCAATTATATGTAAAATTTAAAAAAATGAACTCATAGAAATGATAGTAGAATGGTGATTGTGATCAGCTGGGAGGATGAAAAAAACAGTCTGAGAAAAGGGTAAACTCTCAGTTATAAGATAAATAAGGTCTGAGGATCTAAGGTACAACATGGTGACTATATTTGATAACACAGTATATTACACATTGAAGTTTGTTAAGAAAGTGGAACTTAAGTGTATGTAGGAGAAAGAAAGAAAGAAAGAAAGAAAGAAAGAAAGAAAGAAAGAAAGAAAGAAAGAAAGAAAGAAAGAAAGAAAGAAAGAAAGAAAGAAAAAAGAAAGAAAGAGAAAAGAAAGAAAGAAAGGAAAAGAAAAGAAAAGGAGAAAATAAACATGTCAAGTGGTTGGTGTGTTAATTAACTGGGTGATGGGAAATTTTTCACAATGTATATGTTGTCATTACATTGTATCCCTTAAATATTATAATTTTATTTGTCAGTTACACTTCAATAAAAGAAAAAACAAAACAAAAACAAAACCACCAAAATTCTAATCATATGCCAAATGTTATTCTAAGTACTTCAAGCATGTTAATCCACTTAACAGTCCTAATAATCCAGGAAATAAATATCACCACTGTTTATACATAAGGAAACTAAGATGTGGTGGAGGAGAAAGCTGTAACTAACCCTAAGCCACCATCATCACAAAGAGGTAGATCTGGGATTTGAACACAGGCAACCTAACATCAGAGTCTGTACTTTTGGCCATTACATTATAATGCCTCTTTTTGTGGTCCTTGACACTGTCTTGTATTCCATTTTTACCCCTGATTATATGAACTCCATTGCTTGCTTTATTGCTTTCTTTGTTCTCCCTGACATCAGAGGACAGGTTATCTATGACCTCTCAGGGTCAGGCAAATTTTCATGAAAAGTTGTAATACTTAAGCTATAACTCATTATCAGGTCCAATTTTTGAGCCATCTCCATCTGTCACCTATTACCTGGTGTGTGTTTTCAAAATCTCAATGATTTTCAACATTAAGTTTATTTTTTAAAAATTAACCAATATATCATATTCCCAATGTGATTAGCATTAAAACAACAACAACAAACTTGTCTCAACTGCAAAATGATTAGATACACTGAATTAGATATTGAATAAAGGATTAAGTCTGAACGAAGAGTGGTATTTGATTATTATAAACATTAGTGTCATGTCCCTTTCTCAAAACAAGAGATGAAACAATTGTCAAACCCAGAATTCAGTGGTAAATGGATTTGTTGAAAATCAGTACATTTTGGGGGGCCTGGGTGGCGCAGTCGGTTAAGCGTCCGACTTCAGCCAGGTCACGATCTCGCGATCCGTGAGTTCGAGCCCCGCGTCAGGCTCTGGGCTGATGGCTCAGAGCCTGGAGCCTGTTTCCGATTCTGTGTCTCCCTCTCTCTCTGCCCCTCCCCCGTTCATCTCTGTCTCTCTCTGTCCCAAAAATAAATAAATAAACATTGAAAAAAAATTTTAAAAAAATCAGTACATTTTGTAAATTTTCCATACATCAAGTCACAGAATATATATTTACTGAGAAGATATTTAAAAGATCTTATTTTATACATTGTTTGTCATGAAGATCATGAACTAATATCTTAAATTTATAGCACTTTCCAGAAAAATGCTCTGAGGAGAACAGAAGAAGAATCACAATTCAAAGTTAATTCAAAGCTGAGCATCTGGGAAAAGTGTACTTAGTTGACAAGGAAAGAGAAAGAAAAATTCTTTTGTTTTTTCCTTCCTTCCTTCCTTCCTTCCTTCCTTCCTTCCTTCCTTCCTTCCTTCCTTCCTTCCTTTTTTCTCCCTCGTCTTCTCCTTCTCCTTCTTTCATCTATTCTTTCCATTTTGAACAATGTAAACCAATTCCCAGAAAGTTGACTATCCAGAAAAAGCAAATGCCTGCTTTTCTTCTCCGGAGTCTGCTTTCTCACTGGTTTAAGATCACTGTTGATCTTAAACCAACCAATTGACTGGCACAAGGCCACAGTCTCTAACAGAGACTTCAGGATATATAAAATGCCTTTTTGTTATTATTGTTTACTTAAGTTTTAAACTCTATACAGTGAACCAAATAGGCATATAATAACTTAAAATATCAGATCTTCTTTTTCAGGAAGCCAGAGAATGACACAGAACTTAATTTATAGGAAAGAAATTGAAACTTTTCTAATGAGTTTAATTATCCTATTTGTTTACTTTAAGGTATTCAATTTTTTTAATTAAAAGTGGTCCTCTCTATTCCCCTACTAGAAGCTGGTGGTGCTGTGATAGCTACACAAATCCCCCTTCAGAAGTACAGATTTACTGTCCCAGTAAGAGACAGCCCCTGGCTAGAACCAACTATATAATTTGTGGGATCCAGTACAAAAGTAAAATGTGGGGCCTGGCATCTCGTTCAAATATTAAGAGAATTTCAAGGTGGTGGCAAAGAGAATTAAACCAAATATGGGGCTCTTCTGAGCACAGGGCCTTGTGGGTCTGCATGGGTTGCACGCCTAGGAAGCCCACCTGCCCTTACCTGCTAGTCAACTGTAATCATAGTCTCAGCAGAAGGCAGCTGCCTCATCCAAAGTCAGCCCTTCCCAGAGTGGACAAAATCCAATAGTTGGATTGACACAGGGATACAAAGTCCTGGCCTCCTTCACCTCAACTTTGGACAAATCTGTAGGGGTAACTCAGCTTCAAAGCTGCTAGTAGTGTAGGCTGAGTACTCCTTTGAGACTACCTCATACCTCAGTTATCTGAGTACAGGGTCTGGCTTCGTTTCCTCCCCTTTTCTTCCTTTCTTCTCCCTCTCCCCTCCCCTCCCATCCCCTTTCCTTCTTTTCCACAAGTGTTGATTGCATTCTTTAATAAAACTCTTGCATATTACTGTCTCCTAGAGTCTGCCCCTCAGAGAACCCAACCTGTGAAACCACACTTAAAAACAAAAGCAAAAACAAAAAACAAAAAAACCTGCACCTACAAACGCAATAAACATTGGCACGGCAGCCTTTCCCATGTCTATTATCTAGCCACATATCAATATTCACATGGCAGTGAGTTGTTGTATGGTAGAATGTACTACGGAACCTATAGGAGGGTAAGAGTCTGTGGAATTGTATTTAACATCCATGTTTGATTTGGCCCTTGCTACAATTTATTGAGTAGTTAATGTGGTAAGTATTTTATATAAATTAGGTTATTTAATTATCATAATAAATCTTTCAGGTATATATTCCAATTATCTCCATTCTACAAATGAAAAATAAAAGTAACAATAGAGAAGTTAAGTAATCTTTCCACAAAGATGAAAGTCTACCTGTTAAATCAAAGCTAGAGCCTTTGATTCCTACCCTATAATGTCTGTCTAAATGTTACTTTTCCCTCCTTGGCTTTTCTTGATGAACAGGAATGCCTTCAAGTCAGAAGTCCCAATGTGAACACCCAGTGCATAATAGCAATCCTGAGTTTCTCAAATCCCCATTTTTTCCAAAAAAGACTTGTTTTCAAAACCAGCCCTTGACCAACTCCAGGGAACTTCACTCTGAGCCTTGGAATGTCCTGCTTAATAACCATATTTGTACACCTGAGGCTTGGTCCACACTGTACAGGTTTGACCAGCTGTTTTATGTTAATGATATGATTTATGGTGAACACCAGTTTTTGCACTGGAGGTTAGAGTCTGAGTAACCAAGATCAGTCACATAGGTATTACATGCTTACATGACTGACCTCCAATAGAAACCCTAGACATCAAAGTTTGGGTGAGCTTTCCGGTTGTCAACACTTTGCATTTGCTGTCACACATGAGTGCTGGGAAAATTAAGTGCACTCTGTACAATTCCACTGAGATGAGATAACTGAAAGCTTTGTTTCTCTTTTACTTTAGCCCATGAGCCTTTTCCCTTTGTTGATTCTCATCTCTATTCTCTCACTGTAACAAATTATAACCACAAATATAATAGTTTCTGATTCCTGTAGGTCCTTCTAGTGAATCATTAAGTCTGACAGTGATCTTGGAGACCATGCCACATGTAGCAACTGGAGAAACAACCTCACACTGAACAGAGCAAGATAGACAAATGAATCTTCCCTTCTTGTTGTCTTTGTTGCTGTCTACCTCAGGACCTATGAGGTTCTACTGAAACTGAATGTATCAACCCTCCAGAGAAGGAAGCACGGGTAGGACATTAAAACCATTGTTCTCTCACTTGCATATGTACCTAAGCTGGAGGAATGTGCATTTCCTTAGTAAATGTTTTTGCTATGTAGGAAGAGATAGGTTCTGTTTAAGACTATATACTTTTTTTTAATATGTTAATGTTTATTTTTGAGAGAGTGAGAGAGACAAAGCGCAAGCCGGGTAGGGGCAGAGAGAGAGAATCCAAAGCACGCTTCAGGCTCTGAGCCATCAGCATAGAGTCCAACGCAGGGCTTGATCTCATGGATGGTGAGATCATGACCTGAGCTGAAGCCGGATGCTCAACAGACTGAGACACCCAGGTGCCCCAAGACTATATTTTGATCATGGTAGAGACAAAAGTCTAGAGCATGGGAGTCAGATGATGCTGAGGTTTTATCAAAAGGAAAGGAGTTACAGTATAGGGTCAGAAGTGAAAAAAAAGAAGGGACAAGGAGAAGTTGAGAGGAATAAGAATGGAAAAAAGTTAGCATGGAAGAGAGGTCAGGTGGCTGAGGACCAAACTATTAAACACATCATAAATTATTGTATATCTATAACCCTGGCTAGCTTTTCCTCAAGGAAAAATGAGGCAGCAGATGCAATGCTCAAAGTTCTGCCACTGAGAGGATTTTCCTTCACCACAGCACTTGACAGCCTCTTTAGAGTGGGGTTGTAGTGCTACTACTGTTCAGCCTCTCCTCGTGCCAGCATATGGTGCAGAATTATTTTCTTCTTCAATCGACTGCCACAGTGTACACTCCTTGAAGCCCTAAGTGCAGAATGAGGAGGAATGCTGGGAGGAGAGGCCATGGGTCCATCCCTATCTCCCACAAATGATTTGAGCACCATTGGATCTGTTAACTCATGACTCAAGTGGCAGATAAGCTTGTATAGCAGCCTGGACCCCTGTGTAACCTTTTAATTTTCTGCGCCCTAGTCAAAACTTGCAACTTTTTGGTTTACTAGGTTTACTAGGTCAGAGTAATATGTGCAAATGAAATACATGTTTCCTTCAAAATCTAAAAAAAAAAAGCATACCAAGTGTTATGCCTCTTTCTTAGTGGTAGGAGGAATCAGATACAGCAACCTGTTCTTCACTTTGGCAGAGATAACTTGGCATGGCTCAGTCCACTGAGCAAGGGTTGGTACACTATGGCCCATGAGTTAAATTTAGCCTTCAGCTTCTTTTTATATAGCCCACAATCTAAGAATATGTATATATTTTTACATTTTAAAAAGTTATGGAGACGAAGAAGAGATGGAAAAAAGAATAAGGAGATGGAGAAGGAGGAGGAGAAGGAAAGAAGAAAGAGAAGAAAGGGGAAGAGAAAGGAGAAGGGGAGGAGGAGGAAAAAATAGGAAGAGGTGAAAAAGAAACAGAGACTGTGTGTGACATAAAGCCTAATATATTTACTAATTTATGGGCCCTTTACAGAAAATGTTTGCCAGCTGTAAGGGTTTGTACATGTCTTTTCCTGCCCATAATGGCTTTCACTCCATAGACCAAAGAAACAATATGAAGATTCAGATAGCTGACAGCATGTTCTATTCCAATTATGAATTTCAAGTTGGGGTAATAGCCACAAGGTTAATTCAAGGACCCACTGAGCCCACAGTGAGATGGACTCAATTCAAAACCCCACTGATCACCTGACAGACATAAGCCCCTTCTCTGACTGATGGACCACAGTAGCATTTGGGGTGACTAGGAATTAGTTTCAGTTCAGAGCCATTGTCCAATCATTCCTAAAATGTGTGATTATTTCCCTTCTGCAATGCATAGTCATTCTGGCAAATGGAGTCAGGCTTATTTAGAGAAGGTGAGGAGGAAGATTTACAGTAAAATTTTTGGCTGAGAGAGGGGTACTTTGTCAAGGGGACCTAGCCACCCCCTCGTTTAAGGCTCCCTGGGTGTTAATGGTTAGCTAATGGTTAAGTTTGGAAATTTGTCAATGGGCTGTGACTTCTGTTAACTAGATCTAGAGCTTTTTGGCTTATGTAAATAATATAAGACTTTAGTAGGCTGCCCATCTATTCTACTTCTAGGAGCACCATAGCTAACCAAAGCCAAAGATCTTTATGACTCAGGTCATTCTGATATCCACATTGTCTTTCACAATTAGGTGATGCAGCTTGACTTCTGCAACCCTAGAGTGTTATCATCTCCATTGAATTCTGGGAGTCCAACCCTCCATCATTCTGGCCTATAGGGAATACCTCTACCCCAGAGCTCTTCAAGAATGCTAGGACTCCTCTCTTGAATGTATTTCTCAGACACTTAGTAAAGAAAATTTACTCTTCTAGAGAATCTATTCAGGGGTAAGACAAGCATATCTTGCATGATAAATCCACAGTAGCATCCCAGTAACTTTGGATATTTTCCTACTTACTATAGCAAGGAGGTCTGGCCTTTCAACCTCTTTTAGTATAGGCCACCCACAAGTCCAGGTTTGAAATAAACAACTATGTAAGCTGTTAGAGCCATACACAGCTCCTTAGGCTAATACACAGCACTGAAAAATTCTGCTTAAACAAATTTCAATAAATTTGGCTGGATCCAATTTTGTACTGCTTCAACCCTGATCTCACATCACTAGGATGCATTCTCATATTGTTCTTTAGACTTCAGTGGAAATAAATTGGCAAATAATGTGCAATTTTTTTTAGTATATATACCTTCTCACTAACCACATTCTGTGCTTCATGAATTCCATTGGGACTTGAATCTGTTTATATGTTTCAAAGCAATGAGAAGTAACGAAGGTAGGTCATGAGGTTGATTGGTAGTTTCTTACAAGGCAACTACCTCAGGAAAGCCCATTTGAGTGTCTTTAGACAAAGGGAAACAAATATGCTCACATAGAGGAGAGTTGATTCTACTGGAAAAGAAGACTAAAAAATATGTGAGTTCAAGGACCATAGCTTTATCAAATTCAACCATATGATCCTGTTACATCAACAAGGTCCTACTCCTTCTCAATCAATAACATAATTTTAATGTAAGACATATATATGCATTTGATTACAAGTGCCTAAATATAAGAATTTAAATAGATATTTTTTCTATTGCATGCCTTGGCACACCAGTATTACCTTTACCACTAGGAAAGGGTCATTAATACACTTAAGTCTAACCAAATAACAGAACAAATTCCAGATATCTCAGAACCCTTCCAGAGAATTCATACTTAAGATTAGATTCCTCGTGAACCACTTCTAGTGATACTCACGTATCAGTCAGGGTTTGATTCAAGAAGAAGAACTAGTAGAAATGATGTGAAAATAGTGGATTTATTATAGAAATTCACCTTACAGTACTATAAGAATTTACTGCATATTTTTACACATGCTTGTTGCTTCTGAATCTGAGCTAGAGTCTAGAGTCATTACAGCAGACAGTTGAGAGAGAGACAGATGGGTGTAAGGACAGATGGATATAAAGTGTATGGTGAGGCAGGGATGAAGAGAAGGGTGGGGAGCAAGAACTAAAAGCAATCTGTGAGAATGATCAGGGAACCTCAAGAACAACCTGGAGCCTTCTTTGGTCTCTCACCTCTTCTAAGCCTGGGGCATGTGGGTGATGTGCATGGGAATGTGATGCCCTTTATCATGGAATTAAAGGAGGAGATTTGGAGAATGTTGCAGGAGCTGCAGGCTTAGTTGTTGTCTGGCAGTAACAAGATGAGTCAGGAGATCCACACAATGGATGAGCTGCAATAGCACCTAACTGAATGCTGACCTTCCAAGCACAATCCTGGCTGCTGCTTCACTCCCATCTTCCCAACCTCATGTAAATTCCTCTTGGGACTAAACTAGCTCAGAACAGCATAAGGAAGAGAGCATCAGCTTAGATAAGTTGTCAAATATGGCTTGCTATGTAAAAATAGTAACTGAAATAATATATTAAGTATACTTGGATTTCTTGTGAAAGAGAGTAAATGTTTTGATTCAAGTTGGTTTGGAGCAGCAATAGTGAGCCCACAGCGGATTGAGTGGAACAGGGAGAATTGGAAGCAGGCGTATCTGGATTAGACATATGGTGGCCATTAGGGGACTAAATAATAGGATCTTCAGGAAAATGGAGAATTTGGTGTTTGACATGCACATGCAAGTTCGTAAGGAGAAAAACCAATGAGTCTCTCCAGGTGCTTTGTTATCACCCCAACAAATAATAAATTAGGGAGGAAAGATCATAGAAATACATTTGGCTAAAGCCTACTAAAAAAAAAAATGCTTTCTTCCAAGTATCTACAAAGAGGGTTGACCTATGAATGGTAGTTCTCACACTGAAGACTATGACCTCACAAAAAGCGGTTGACTCAGAATCTGAGGGAAAGAACAAGATCCTTTCTCATGAATTTTGGCAGCTCCTTAAATAGAGAGTGAGAAGCAGCACATGGAGGAGGGATGGAGGAAGAGGAAGCCCTGTGTCAGCAGGAGTGGAGGCAGCAGGAACAGGAACCACCCTTCTGTTTATGGTACCACATGATAGCAGCCACTGCAGTGGCTAGCTAAGCACCAACAGCAGACCAAAGCCTGAGACATATGCAGGGAGCACCCAAAAGTTCCCAGGTGACTATGTTCAGCAGACACAGCAGGACCACACCTGCAGCCCAAAGCTGTTATTCCCAGTTCAGCACAGAGCATA
This sequence comes from Felis catus, assembly GCF_018350175.1. Lineage (NCBI taxonomy): Eukaryota > Metazoa > Chordata > Mammalia > Carnivora > Felidae > Felis > Felis catus. The sequence continues at coordinate 68,830,828 of NC_058372.1, read as the reverse complement.
ACAGAGAGGGAAAATATTTGCCCACATTAAGATTTATAGAGTAATCATAAGTTCAGGACCCAATTAGTTATTTTGGGAAATGAGGAGTCATTTGGGGAGCTGAAAGCTAGGTCTCTGTATGGACAGGGCACATGCCTTCTATAGAGGAAGTAAGGAGTGATTAACTGCATTTTTGGAGATTATCATTCAGGAGAAATTCATTGACATTCAGAGAAATTAGCTTTCCCATGCTTAGATTATATGTGATTTTTTAACGATGTCTGTGTGCTTTCATTTTTATCTCTACTTACCTAATGTAAACTTTAAGATGGAATTCTATAGCTGATTCGTATCCCAGAGTTTTAGGTTTTTGATCATAGAATTCCTAAAGACTATTCACATTTCAAGCGACTCTCAGTTGTCTTTGTTAATATAACAGAATACGTTTGCTTATTTATTTGTTTATTTACTTTTTGCTTATTGGACTCAATTAGAATACAGCTGTAAATGTTTTGAAAGGGTAAATATTTTGCTACTTTATTCAATGAGATACACATTTATACTCTGTAATAAACATTATTTCTACATCATGAAAATCACTATCCAACACAGGTTAAGTAGTAATTGAATATACTGATAATAAAATCATTGTATTTGAAAACAGCAGAGAAGTTCTAGCCTGCTAAAGTACTGCTGATTAAACATAAATATGGGAAGTATGAGAAATTTGAAATTTTTGAGATTCTGCCTTCTGTGACTGCATAAACATCTGCATGCATGAACATTTTGCATATATTTGTGGTATTGAGATATTCTAAATTTACACTTGAAATATTACCAAAAATGTTAGGTTTCCTTCTTTTTTTTTTAGATACACACAAACAAAAAATGTTGTTACTTTTTCTGTAACAGGGTGAGAACATACATGTGAAACTGAAAGAGAAAAAAATAAAGTTGGTGATATTTCTCTAAACATAGTGGTTTATTTAGCCTGAGAAAATAAAAGGGAAATTTCTCTACTACTGCCACCTTGTGGTTTAATATGTATGGACAGACTGGAAAAGATCATTAACTACAATATTTTGAATGTTTTCTTCTGTTTTTTGTTTTTGTTTTTGTCTTTGTTTATGTTTTTTAAATAGAGAAGAGCTATCTAGGAGCTGTATGACCAGTTATGTGGAAATAAATAACCCACCATAACACTAATACATGACAATTACATTGATATACCTCATTTCTCAACTACTTATGGTAAATAGAGTATGTGTTATATAACATAGATGCACATTTTACCTTGAAGGAATCTTAGGGATAATCTAATAAATCATTTAATATTACAAGTGTGAAAAATCAAATATTTTCTTTCTATTATATCTCGATTGAGTAGATAGAAAAGGACAAATACAAAATGTGGTTCTTTAAATTGTATAGGACAAAAGTTTTTAGGGAAAAAAATTTAGTTTTAGAATACTTAGAAGCAATATTATGAAATCAAAAGTGATTAAACTCACATGTTTAGTGCTTGTCATGTACAAAGCAATTTTTGAAATAATTTATTTCTTCTCCTATCCAATAGCAGAATCCCTACTTTTTTTTTTTTCTTTTTGAGAGAGAAAGAGCATGTGAGTGGGAAAGAGGGGTAGAAGGAAAGAGAATCTTAGGCAGACTCCATGCTCAGCTCAGAGCCTGACAAAGGTCTCCATCCCACTACCCTTGGGTCATGATCTAAGCCCAAATCACAAGTCCGACGCTCAACCAACTGAGCCACCCAGGCGCCCGAGAATCCCTACTTTTAGTTGGTGTCTTTCCTCAGCTTTTCTTAAAGACAGGCATGGCTAGCTATGTGACTAAATCCTGACCCACAGTACATAAGAGCAAGTGATTTGCACAGTGTTTTTTTTTTTTTCAACGTTTTTTAATTTATTTTTGGGACAGAGAGAGACAGAGATGAACGGGGGAGGGGCAGAGAGAGAGGGAGACACAGAATCGGAAACAGGCTCCAGGCTCTGAGCCATCAGCCCAGACAGAGCCTGACGCGGGGCTCGAACTCACGGACCGCGAGATCGTGACCTGGCTGAAGTCGGACGCTTAACCGACTGCGCCACCCAGGTGCCCCTGATTTGCACAGTTTTTAGGTTACTCCTTACAGGGTAGGCTGTGCTCTTTCTTCATGTTGAAAATAGACATGGAGGTGAGTTCTTTTGGATCATGTGGATGAGGAAAACCCACAAGGATGGAAGAACAAAACGCTAGAAAGAACTTGGGGTCCTGACACCATGAGTAACCACACCAGCTCTGAACTTAACACTCAAACTCTGAAGTGTAAGAAAAGTAAATTTCTACCTCATCTCTGTTATTTTGGGACTTTTTATTCTAGCTAAATTTATGTCTGAACTAGTAAAATGTGACCTTTTTTTTTTTTTAATGAGTAGCTGACAATTTCAGATGCTGCAGAAAAATAAGTAAGACAAGGGGCACGTATTAGTTTGCTAGAGCTGCCAAAACAAAATAGCATGGACTGAATTACTTAAATAATAAAAGTGTGTTGTGTTTTTTATCTCAGTTCTGGAGGCTAGAAGTTCAAGATCAAGATGTCAGAAGAGTAGGTTTCTTCAGAGTCCTTGCCCCTTGGCTTTCAGATGGCTGCCTTTTCACTGTGTCCTCACATGATCTTTCCTTGTGTGCAGGTATGTGTGTCCGAATCTCTTCTTGCTATTAAGACACCAGTCATGTTGGATTAGAAACCAACTTAATGACCCAATTTTAACTTCAGCACCTTCTTAAAGATCTCTCCAAATGCAGTCATACTTTGAGGTACTATAAGGGTTAGGACCTCAACACATGAATTTTGAAGATATGCAATTCATCCCCAGAGTGAAAGTGTTTATTGGTTAAATTAAAAATGCTATATATCAGGTACTTTAGATCAACATACCTGTTGCCCAAACCAAGGTATAAATATTTGGGGTAAGTCTCCCTTAAAGAAAAATATCAAACTCTCAGTTTTTGTGTGCCTCCATTAATAATTTGTTTTCTCTGGCCTATGTGTCCTTTCATTTCTTTTTTCAACCTCAAAAGGTTAGTCAACTTTCACTGTCCTTTGTGGATTCAGCCCTTTGTCCTTTCCACCCCTGTATCTACTTTCTTTCACAAAGACAACTCATCTAGTCACATAGCTTCTAATATCCCCTGCCTCGGTCTTTCCACACATCTCCAGGCTCATATATTCACAAATTGTCTATTTGACATATCTATGTGGATATATAACAAATATCACAAACATAATGTGCCCAAAAGACTCCTTGATTTCTTCCCCTAAGTCATTTTCCTCCCAGGTTTTCTCATCTTCATAAATGGAACCACTACCTATAGGCTTTCTAAAGCCAAATCGTAGGTATAATCCTCAATTTCTCTGACTCATCACCCCCAACTCTCCAGCGTCCTCAGAATCCACCATGAAACTGAATCAATTATTCTGCCAAAACATACCTAGATTCCATACCTCCTCTGCATCTTTACCGTGGTGATTGTAGCTCAGGCACCACAATCTGTCATGGCAACCCTTGCACTAGCTCCTAACTGGTCTTCGTGTTTCTACTCCTGATTCGTACAGTTCATTTTCAAATCAGCATCCTCAAATCAGGGGCGCCTGAGTGGCTCAGTCAGTTAAGCATCAACTTCAGCTCAGATCATGATCTCAAGGTTCTTCAGTTCAAGCCTCGCATCAGGCTCTGTGCTGACAGCTCCGAGTCTGTAGCCTGCCTCAGATTCTTTGTTTCCCTCTCTCTCTGCCCCTTCCCCCACTCATGCTCTGTCTCTCTCTCTCTCTCTCTCTCAAAAATAAACATTAAAAAAATTTTAAACATGAATCAGATCATGTCGCTCTCCTGCTTTAAATTCACTAATGATTTTCCATTGCACAAGAAGCAACATCTAAATCCTTCACTATAACCATGTGGGGCCCTATATAATCAGCTCTCTGGCTCCCCTCTCATGATGAGACTGCATCTCATGCCATTCTCTTCCTTGCTCATTTTGCTCCTCCATGATGGTTCTCCTCTTGTGTCGTGAATGCTTTAACTTCATCGACTATTTGAAGTCTTTTCTCTTCCAAAAGGTCATTCAGGTTTCCACTCCAATGTTACCTTTCAGTAAGGCCTTCCCTGACTACCCAGTATAGATCTCAACCTCAGCACTCTTTATCACATAAGTCTCTTTAATGTTCTGTACAATACTTCCCATATCTGAATTTGCTATCTTGAATTCCCCACTTGCTGAATTTAACTTATTTGTTAGTTTAGGAATAGTTTATCTTCTCCACTATAACATCAACTACCTGAATGCAGAGACCTCATCTGCTTTGGTGGCCACATTATCCATAACACCTAAAATAGGGTCTGGCAACAAATATTTTTGAATAAATGATGCATGAATGTCTTAAACTGCTTTGTGGAATGCAGATTATAATCTATGATGACAGGCCAGAATCTGGGTGACCAGAACTTGAGAGAAGATAATGCAATCGTCAAGGCACAACTCACAACATTTATGACAATTTCCTCCTTGAAATGAGATTTAAGATATCTAAGTGCTCTCTTAGGGGGATATTCTTTGCATTCATATATTCTAATAGTTCTGAAATCCTTATCCCTTGAACTAACCATTTCCCTGAAGTCCAGACATAATTATCAAGGTAATTCTTAGACATTATCTGTAAATCTCACAAGTACCTCAAACACAGCATGTTGAAAAAATATAGTGTTTTGTTTCTTCCTCTTCCTCTCTGGAAGTAAAAAAAAAAAAATCTGCAAACTTTTGGTCCTAATTCCACAACCAGATATATGATATTGAGCCATTTTGCCTCTTCAAGTCTGCTTCATCATTAAAATTAAAGAGCACATCTAGGTGACCTCAATTGTTTCTTATAACTTTATCTTTTTATGATGTAATGGCTGAGTAATGTTAAGCCATTTTCCCTCCAAATTACTGTACCTAAGTAGCCCCAAAAATGATTAAGCAACCAATTGCCCCACTGGACCCAGAGTGGACATAGTCAAATACACACTGAATGTAAGATCATTTGCTGATAGGGCCTGTCATTCCAAGCAAATCATTCCAAGCTCTGTGACTCAAGAACATTTTTAAACAGACATACCTCTGACAATCACACTTTCCACTTATTATTTATGTACCAGGTAATTTGTAATTTAGAGCCAAAACAGACCCACAATCCACTCCATAGTACTTTACTTTCCTATGTTCTGTTTATGTTTAAAATTTCACTTAACATCTTTCTCTTCTTTGAAGAAATTCTAGAATATTTACACCTTCCTGTCACTACCTTTAACACTCATTTGTCAGTTGATGCCTTGTTTTTAAAGTCATTCTATATAGTCTCTCACACAGTTTCCCCCCCGCCATGGCATTCAGTATTGTTCCTTGCATATGGTGTGTGATTGGTAAATATATGAGAATAGGGATTACTATCATACTGAAACCTACCCTTATCTCTACAAAAAAACAAAACAAAAACAAAAACAAAAAACAAAACACTGTTAAGACAAATTTGGGTGCCATAGATCAAGAAATACAGCCAGCTGGCAACACAGCAACAGATAAAGAAAGGTCTCAGGGTCCACTCATAAATTTTATAGATTACTTCTTTACATTTTACATTAACTTCCCCAATCCTTTTTGAATCCCCTCCATCACTACAACAATTCACAACCAGTATGAAACAGGATTATGATCAAAATAAGCAAAAAAATCCATTTGGATATTTATTCTTAGGACTAAGTCCAACATTCTTACCTTCTATATGCAAAATATTACAATATTGACCTACTATGCCTACTAGCTAATCCTGCAAATACTTCCCACGTATCCAAGCACAATAACTCAGAAAGGCTATAGAGAGTATTGTTCATACAGTCAAGGAAGCTGATTCTTCAGGGCCCTGGCCTTACATTCCCCTTAAGAGGTTTGAATTATGTATTCATAACTTTTTATTCTTTTTCTTAAAGTGAGCTGCACAAATTGTATGAGTTTTGGACCCCACAAACCCTGTTTCTACCCTTAAGTACTTGGTATACCACTTAAATATGTATGTGTCTTCCCATAATGTCTAGCATCCATCCCTCAAGATACACCAAAATGACATAAAATATCACAGAACTAAAACATAAAAGTCAAGGAAGTGGTTCATAGATTAATTTGCTACAAAAGAGTCTTTAAAATCCCTTAAGCAGTTGGAATGGAATGTCAAGCATGTACAAATCTACTTCTACTTCTTTGATTATGAAAATGCAGTATGCTGAATAAAAAGGCTGTTATTAATAAAATAGCTACCAAGCATGGTTTAGATAATGAAATTCACCTCATAGAAGGTGCCATTAATCATAGTTTTCTTAATAGAAGAAAAAAAATATGTTGGTGTGGAATCAAGGGAAGCTGAACAGGGAAAGTTAAAAAGGATTTTCTTTGCTAAAGGGTAATCCAATACAGCTGTCCATATGGTGATGAGAACTGCTCTTTTGGGACTTTTCCATGAATGATGAGTTTGTCATAAAAGATCAAGATTATAGGATGCTTCATAAGATGAGAAAAATCTAAGAGATACTCAGAGAAACATAAATAGAACCTAGCATTATTGTCCCCACTTAACAAACAGTGTTAAGTGAAGACTAAAGATACTATGTCACCAGCAACCAATACAACACATATATAATAAGCAGCCGGCTTACATTTAAACTATATTTGCAACATAGAATACAAAGGGCAAAAACTATACTGCATCTATTGGAGAGGGAAAAGAGGCTTTTAATTATTAGAGGGAGAAGACTACACAAGCATCCTAGCACATAGAAAACCTAATAAAAATGACAGGTGAGGTGAGTTTGTGAGAAAGGAGAAAAAGGGAATGGCACCAATATTTTTTTTCTATGTTGAGCAAATAATGAAGATGAGAGACAACAATGAGGAAGAAACACCTCTCTATGTTATTCCCTTTAGAGGATTCAAGAGAGATGATATGTGAGTTTTCTCCCTGGGGCACCTCACAATTTGAAAGGAACAAATAATCGGACTGAAGGTCAGGAGACTACGAGATGGTGACCCCTGCATAGAGGTCTGAAGAGAATAATCCTTGGGGAAGGGAGAGGGGAGTGGCAGCTAGCACAAAGAAGAATGGGATTTAGAGTCAAAGTAATCTGAAATCTAATTGTGATAACCTTATCAGATTTAGACCTGGATGAATAAAATGGTATTCAGTGAGATGTGTTTAAGGACCCAAAAGTTTCAAGTCAACATTTCTGTAACTAAAAAGCATCTACTTTATTTATTTTGTTTTCATTAGCAAGGGAAAGTTTTTTTTCTCTTGGTTTTTCAAATGCTGTGGCAGAACATTTCCTTAGGACAAATCAGTGTCACAGATAGGATGCATCTAAAATTTTAAATGTGTTTTGGTGTTTGGTCAAGAGATCACCTCTGATAATTGGCCGGCTTACTTGGGAGTGGAGGGGAAAGGTGAGCACCTTGGGACCTCAAAGGGCAGCTCAGGGCCTGCAGAAGGGAAAGGTTCATTATTTGCACCACGCTACTGAGATGGCAGCCCCAGAACTTGCAAGACATTACTTCAGTATGACAATTTATTTCTAGTTAACCTTTGCACAATTGCCTGTATTTAATGCTGGAGTTCACGGACAAAGCTTGACAAAACCTATATTACAGTGCTTAATTTATATATAGTAAGCTATAATATGGTTAATTAGAAATTGATCAAAATTTCTTCTTCCATAAAGGAGGGCAGAGTTTAGTTAGGCTACTTCCTCAGCAGTTTAACTTTCCGATGTGGTTTAAAGGTTAAAATAAATTAGTAACCTGTTCTCCAGTAGGAGTTAAGTAACTTGCCAAGCAAAGAAATTTCAATATCTGTTTTGTTGCCATTTCATTCCTGCAACAGCTTTTAGTTCCATGAAGCAGTTTTAAATTATTAGGGTACAACAAAAAAAATTATATGAAAAGAATACTGGGCCCCATTTGGCAGCATTATTTATATGAAGTCTATTCAAAATTTGATGGGTAGACTGGATAGCCTCTGATAATATAGACGCCCATGATGATTTGGCATTATGTCTTGAAAAAGGATAATCATACACATGAAAGCTCTGAGAATGCTGGAGGATATATTGAAATACACTCCTAGATACTAATGAGAGGTTTATAAATTGGTATAAACATTTCTGGAACAAGTCAACAAATTCTATTAGAAAAAAAATGTATCATTTATATTTCTTATGAATAATTTTCATCTTCAGAGTATATCCTAAGGAAATAGAAATTCTATCAAAGATTAATGTGAAATTACGACTGTCATAGAATTATTTGCAATATTGAATTAGTGGAATCGGCTTTACAGATGAACAAAAGGGAACTGTTTAAGTAAAGTACTCCATATTCAAGTTGAAAAAGTATCCAAAAAGTCCTTAATCATGAAGTCTGCAAAAATATTAAAGACAGAAAAAAAATGTTTACATTATAATTTCGTTAAAAGATAGAATGTGGCTAATTCATGATACAACTATAGCTAGAGGCATAGCTAGATAGAGAATAAATAGGAGAAATAAGCAGTCGAAATCTCTTAGAATTATGGGAAATTTTTATTTCTGCATTTTCTACAATGTGCATGCATCACTAATGTAAACATAAATACTGAAGATGTGAATATTTCTTCTACTTGAACATTTGAAGACACTGAATAGCTCTATCCCTCATAAATGCTGAAATTATTTGTATGAACCAGAAGTTAGACATGAATATACCATTAACTGTCTTTGATCAAAATAATTCTGGGGCGCTTGGGTGGCTCAGTCGGTTAAGTGTCCGACTTCAGCTCAGGTCACGATCTCACGGTCCGTGAGTTCGAGCCCCACATTGGGCTCTGGGCTGATGGCTCAGAGACTGGAGCCTGCTTCAGATTCTGTGTCTCCCTCTCTTTCTGCCCCTCCCCGTTCATGCTCTGTCTCTCTCTGTCTCAAAAATAAATGAACTTAAAAAAAAATAATAATTCTTATCAGAACAACCCTAAATATATTAGCTTGGACTTTTAAGTAGGTCTTGGTAAAACTAGGACAGGTGGAGTAGGAAAATTAATATTATTTTTTAAATTGCCACGGAAACTTTAATATGAAAAAGGAAAGGAAAGGAAGGAAGGGATGGAGGGAGAAATGAAGTTAAGAAAAGAGGAAGAATAGAAAGAAAAGTATAGAAAAAAAAGAGCAAACAAAAATAGTCATTTTAATTCCAGGGGCAGGGGGAAATTCATGAAGTCCCTTAATGTAACCTATGGGTTTATCCAACACTCTGTACTCTGGATGTAATTGGACCTAGTCTTAAAGTTTCTGGGACAATAAAATCAATAGGTATCCCCTTTCTATGATTTCCAATTTTTTGTTTTCTACAAAGATGAGAAAATATTCTGCGATCTAGATTAAATTGGGGAGGGCTAAGATAGGTTCCTCCAGATAACCAAAGCTATTAGGTATAGATCAGTACTGCAGTGATGCTTACAAATAAGATCAAGATACCAAGACTCCCTTTGGTAACTTCTTAGAACTGTCCAAATTCTGTCCTACTGCTCAGCAAGTGGACAACATATGCCCAAATATGACTGGATCATACCAGGTGACCCTGTGGTGGTCACACAAACATTCATGAAAACAGCTAATGGGAAGTGCAAAGCTAAGAATAATTAGATACTGACTCTAACCATATGGACCATCTGCCAAACAGCCAAAGCCCAGAAAGCTGATGTAGAGCAGATGGTGAGTCTGGCTGTTTTTGTGGGTATTGGACGCTTGGTAATGAATCAGAACACCTATTTAAATGTTATTTTATATAAAAGTTTTGATGATATGAGACAAGATCCCATGATTTCACTCAGAACCAAACGTATATCTGGTCATTCTAGAGTAAATAAAATAGATACGGATAATGTTTAAGATTTTATACATTAAGATTTTTTTTTCCGTGAAGGTACTTTTTTCCCTTTTCTGTGGTATTTTTCTTATGAATTTTGACTACTTCTATGATAAAAACCAATGTTTATTTATTTACTTAAAGGGCAGCAATCAATTCAGTGCTTTTCTTTCTGTTTTATATCCACTCCAAACAAAAGAGGTAAACCCAGAAAACTAGTTCCCTAAGCATGTTTGGCAATCTATAGATTGTTGAGGGGTTTTACTACCATGTCTCAGCCAGAGTCAAGTGAAAAGAATCAGAATGAATGCAGAGGAGAGAAAAAGTAGCCAGAATCTGCGTATTCAGTTACCAGAGGTAAAGTCTGGGGCAGAAGGATAATCCATTTGCAAAGACTAGCTCTGACCTGTTAGAGAAAAGTCTTTGTTAGTACTGAGAAGTAGTCTATAAATTGGGCACAGAAACTAGAAATCCAGAAAAGTGGTACACATTTTCAGTGCAGGTGGGAGGCAGACATAGTTCTGGGAGAGATGATTATGGGAATCATGCCAGCTGTCACTAGAACAGTATCCCAGTAGGGTATTGAGGTTCATGTCAACTGGTTTGGGGTCAGGGCAAGTCCCATGCATGGGTAAAAGGGCGGCACGGGAGGCAGGGCATGAATGACTTTAAGTACTTGGCAAAATGAAAAATGAAAACCAAGCAAAAGGCCTTGAAAATGCTAATACTGTTCATAAGGGAATCAAGATGTTAGAGAAGTTAGGAGTTTTCTAATTTCAATGTCATATCAGTACCTGGGTTTTCTTTTTTTAATTTTTTTTTTATTTTTGGGACAGAGAGAGACAGAGCATGAATGGGGGAGGGGCAGAGAGAGAGGGAGACACAGAATCGGAAACAGGCTCCAGGCTCTGAGCCATCAGCCCAGAGCCTGACGCGGGGCTCGAACTCACGGACCGCGAGATCGTGACCTGGCTGAAGTTGGACGCTTAACCGACTGCGCCACCCAGGCACCCCAGTACCTGGGTTTTCAATTGCCACATAGATCTCAAGAAAGGTTGGCTGCAGAGATTCAAGAAATGATGAAAAGGGTGGGCACTGGGTGCATAACTACACACTTGTTAGGAATAACAGAGGCCCAGGTCTTCTAGATAGCATCCTGGCACAATCCGTGAAGAACTGAGTGGGGTAGAGGCAGAGAAATTAAATTAGGGCCTGACCATGTCTCAGAGTGGAACATACATTCTACTCAGATAAAGTATTCTTCTGTTATAATTTATCTGAGTCACCACTTCACATATATATGCTGTTGGACCCCAGAAAAACTAGCTCAGGTTCAAATGTTTACATCACCATTTCTGGGCATAAGCAATGCAAAGTTTGTATCTTGTCACTTATAGGACATTCTATGAATTAAAAAGCATATGCTTGATATGCTGATATTAATAAAACATATAAAAATATTTGCTTGCTGAGCTATAATCCTCAATATTGATTTATGAAAGGAATGTATCAGTAGATCAAGAAGTGAATTTCATTGCCATATGAGACAGCGAAGATAGTCCTTTCATAAATAAATATCTTAACCCCAAATGGCTTTGTATAAATATGTATACTAGGTACAAAATGGAAACAGGCACAGGCATGGAAATGAAATTAAAAACAAAGACATCATCCTAAGTGTCCATTGATAGATGAAAGGTTAAAGAAGTTGTGATATGTATACAATGGAATATTAGCCATAAAAAAATGAGATCCTGCCATTTGCAACAATATGGGTGGAATTAGAAGGTATTATGCTAAGTGAAATAAGTCAGAGAGAGACAAATGCCATATGGTTTCATTTACATGTGGAACCTAAAAAACAAAACAAATGAACAAGAAATAATAGGAGAAACAAATCCATAAATATAGAGAAAAAACTGGCGATTGCTGGGGAAAGGAGGGGCAAAATAGGTAAAAGGGAGTGGGAGATACAGGTTTCCAGTTATGTGAATAAGTTATAGGGATGAAAGATACAGCATAGGAAATATACCATTTCATAGTGACAGATGATAGCTACACTTAGAGTGAGGATAGCATAATATGTAGAGTTGTCAAATCACTATGTTGTACACCTGAAACTAATGTAGCATTGTGTGGTAGCTATACTTCAATAAAATAAATAAAATAAGGGCATCTGGATGGCTCAGTCGGTTAAGCAGCCAACTCTTTGTTTTGGCCCAGGTCATGACCTTGCGGTTTGTGAGTATGAATCCTGCATCCGGCTACTCACAGACCATGCAGAGCCTTCTTGGGATTCTCTCTCTCTCTCCTCTCTCTCTCTGCTCTTCCCCTGCTCCTGTTGTTACTCCATACCCTTGTCTGCATTTTGTATCATCAGTTCTGGGTGTTGGCTATTCTAATGGATGTGGGGTGACATCTCATTTTAATTTTCAGTAAAATTAATCCCCTGATGACATAAAACACAGAGTATCTTTTCAAATGTGTATTTGCCATCTATACATCTTCCTTGATGAGAAGTCTATTAAGATTTTTTTAGCCCATTTCAAAATTGGATTGTTTGTTCTCTTATTGTTGAGTTTTGAGAGTTCTTTGTATACTCTGGATAATAGTTTTTTCTCAAACGTCTTTGTAAATATTTTCTCCCAGCCTGTGGCTTAACTTTTCATTCTCTTGACAGTGTCTTTTGCTGAGCAGACTTATTTTTTTTTTAATTTGAATGAAGTTCAGCTTAACAGTTATTTATTTTAGGAATCATTTCTTTGGTGTTGTAGCGAAAATGTCATTGCCATACCCAGGGTCATCTAGATTTTCTCCTATTTATCTTCTAGGAGGTTTATAGTTTTATATTTCACATATATGTCTGTGATTCTTTTAAGTTATTTTTGTGAAGGGTACAAAGTCTACATCTAGATATTTTCTCTTTCTCTCTCTCTCTCTCCTTCTCTTTTTGTGTTTTGTCACCATTAGTTGAAAAGATTATTTTACTCCATTGTATTGCCTTTGCTTCTTTGTCAAAGATCAGTCGACTATATTTATGTGGGTCTATTTCTGGGCTCTGTATTCTGCTTTATTCATCTATCTGTCTATTATGTCACCAACAGAACAGTATCTTGATTATTGTAGCTTTTTAGAAAGTCTTAAAGTAGTGTTACTCCTCCAATTTTGTTCTTCTTCAATATTGTATTAACTATTTTGAGCCTTTTGCTTATCCATTTAAATGTTAGAATCTGTTTATCAATATCCATAAAACAATTCAGTGAGATTTTGATAGGGTTTGTATTGGGTCTATAGATCAACTTGGAAAAAAAATATGACATCTTGACAGTATTGAGTCTTCCTATCTATGGATAAGGAATCTCTCTTCATGTATTTAAGTCTTATTTTAAATCTTTAATCAGAGTTTTGTAGTTTTCCTCATATATCTATATTATACATATTTTATTAGGTTAATACTTAGGTATTTTATTTTGAGGGTGTGCTAATGGAAATAGTAATTTTTTACATTTCAGATTCCATATTTTTATTACTAGTATATAGGAAAATAATTGACTTTTGTATATTAGCGTAGTTTCCTGCAATCCTGCCATAATCATTTATTAGTTTCAGGAGGTTTGTTGCTGTTGTTGTTATTATTGTTGTTGTTTGTTGATTCTTTCAGAATTTCTACATAGGTAATCATGTTATATACAAACAAGGCCAGTTTTATTTCTTCCTATCTAATCTGCATACCATTTATTTTTCCTTTCATGTATTATTGCATTAGTTACAACTTCCAGCATAATGTTGAAAAGTATTCATGAAAGGGGACAACTTTGCTTTGTTCCTGATCTTAGTAAGAAAGCTTCAAATTTTTTACCTTGAGGTATATTAGCTATAGGTTTTTGTAGATGTTTTTTTACTAAGTTGATGAAGTTTTCCCATATTCCTTGTTTACTGAGAGTTTTTATTATGAATGGATAGTTGAACTTTGTCAAGTGCTTTTTCTGTATCTATTGATATTGGTCTATAGTTTTCCTATAACATCTTTGTCTAGTTTGTATGGTAATACTGGCCTCATAGAATGATTTAGGACATATTTTCTCTTTCCTGAAAGAAATTGTAGAGAATTGGTATGATTTGTTTCTGAAATATTTGGTAGAATTCACCAGTGAATTCATCTGGGCCTGCTGACTCCTGTTTTGGAAGTTTATGAATCACTGATTCAACTTCTTTAACAGCGATAGGGCTATTCAGATCACTGCATTAACTTTTGAAAGTCTGATAAGAGGGGATTAGATAGAGTCATAGAAAACTTAATCCTACAGATGGTCCAAATTAAACTAAATGTGGATATTTATATATCTTTGAGTGAAGAATGATACAAGGATCATCCCTGTATTCTCTACCTGCTCAGATTTCCAATCGTGGATTAGTTTTATCTGTCCTTCTCTAATAAGAAGTGATAAAAGTTATGGCACCTGTTTCAAGTCAAATGAAGTAGAGTACAATTTATTAACTGAACATCTACAAAGCAAGTAAAGTCTACCCTCAAAGAATTTAAAATTTTCTGGGGAAAGTAACTGAATGAAGTTATTTTTAAACAGCATAATTTATATTTAATTAGAGTATGTTTCCCATAATGCAAGAGAGAGACAGAGAGAGAGAGAGAGAGAGAGAGAGAGAGAGAGAATAATAATAGCTAACATTTACTTGGCACTAACTGTGTGCAGGACATTCTTCTAAGCAGTAGGATAGTTCTTGGAGAAGAATTCATTTTATTAGGCCATAAAGATGGGAAAAATTTTCTTTTTTTTTTTTTTTTAATTTTTTTTTTCAACGTTTATTTATTTTTCGGACAGAGGGAGACAGAGCATGAAAGGGGGAGGGTCAGAGAGAGAGGGAGACACAGAATCGGAAACAGGCTCCAGGCTCCGAGCCATCAGCCCAGAGCCCGACGCGGGGCTCGAACTCACGGACCGCGAGATCGTGACCTGGCTGAAGTCGGACGCTTAACCGACTGCGCCACCCAGGCGCCCCAAGATGGGAAAAATTTTCAACAATTTGAAAGATGTCCTAGGCAAAGAAAAACAGCATGAAAGAAAAGTAACAGGTAAGAAAATAGAGAATATGATTAATGGAAGTTATTGGGCATGACTACTGTATAAGTAGGAAGAAAGTAAGAGATAAATCTGGACACCTAGGCAAAAGCCACATGACAGAAACCTTGGATGCCATTTATCTTAGAAGGGTTGAGCAGAGAAATGACTAGGCATCTCCACAAAAAACTGCATGTTATAAACTATTGGCTTTGGTTCCAATGAGATGGAATAATGGGATTGAGCTTTAAAAATACAAGCATGTGGGGTACCTGGGTGGCTCAGTTTGTTAAGCACTGACTTCGGCTCAGGTCATGATCTCTCAGTTCAGAAGTTCAAGTCCCACGTCAGGCTCTGTGCTGACAGCTCAGAGCCTGGAGCCTGCTTTGGATTCTGTGTCTTCCTCGCTCTCTGCCCCTCCCCCACCACATTCTGTCTCTCTGTCTCTGTCTCTGTGTCTCAAAAAAATAAACATTTAGAAAATTTAAAAAATAAAAAATACAAGCATGTATTTCATATGATACCATGAAAACAAACAAGCTTAATAAAAATAAGTAAATAAACAGACTGGACAGCTAATATATTGACTGGAAATTGTGTTCTGCTACCTATCATACATAAATAATGGCTCAAATAATTACAGAATTTTTTATTGCTCATTTGTTTGTTTGTTTGTTTTTAATCATTTGCCAGCAGTCCAAGGCTGGTGAGGAGGCTGAGTGATGACTTCAGAGACTCATCTGATTCTTCTCCCTGTTCTTCCATTGTTAGCATGGGATTTCAATCTCATGTTTGCAAGCTGATTGCACACCTCAAGTCAGGCGTCTGTATCTGAGCAGAATTAAGGAACAAGGACAGAAGGAAAGGGAAAAGGGCAAAAGCCTAGCAGTGTAGTGGCTTTTTACTCAGAACAGCAAGTCTTCCTCAGATACTTGGGACATCTCCTTGCTAGAATTGTGTCTCATGGCCACCCACAGTATGAAGGAAGTGAAATTTTACTTTCTATTGTCTATAATATTAGGAAGATAGAGAAGGAAATTGGAATAGGAGAGATATAGAAGGAGGCTTCTGTATCTGCCAAACTAGAGGATTCTGTACAACAAACATTAGAGAAGTACTTGGGTCTAGTAGATCCCTTTGTTTGCCTGCTCAACCGTGATCTTCCCCATGATCCTTTCAGTGGTTTTGTTCAGAAATCTAGAGTCTTGTGCTCAGGCTCCAGTTCCAGCCCCAAGAAAATAATAATTCATCTTAGCCAATCATAAAACCCCATACCTCTTTGCCAATGATTAGATTAAGAATGATCATATGACCCAGTTTTAGCCATTGAGCCATAAGGAAAAGTCTACTGGAAGCTTATAGGATAAGATTTTCTCCCTGATAAAAAGAGAAACAATCCCCCCCACCCCTGCCCAGAACTACTGTTGCCATCTATGAGAATGAGGAAAGGTAAAACACAGATAGCAGAGTGAAGAAATGAAAACTAAGTGGGTCCCTGATGACTTCAGTGAGTTATTGAATCAGCCCTGGAACCATCTTCCCCTGGATTTCTTATTATTTGAGATAATAATTGCTTAAACCACCATTAATTCCAGAGCTTGTACTTACATCCTCAAGTATATTAACTGTCATAATATGAATGCAACATTCAAATCAAGATTCTGGGAATCTAGAGGAGAAATAAGGAATAAAATTCAGGTCACAGATTATGGTCCAAGATTGAAGTTCATGGATACAGCTGTAACAGAGAATAGAATCACACAGAAATGGGAAGGGTTCACTATAAAGTCACTTTATTTTTGGGTACAATTTGCTCATACAAAATCGAATTTCAGAAATCTAAATAAAAGTTTAAGTCCCATTATTTGCCAACATAGTCTGTGATAATTTTATGGACTTAACTGTTGGTGCAAAAATCACTGCATTATTATGCACTGGTTCTTGAAATTGCTTAAAAGACAGCTCTGGAAATTGCTGTGATGGGAGTCGGACAATAATCAGGACTTGGGCAAGTGTCCAGCAGGTTTGGCATAGCACATCTGGCAGAAAAGCAATGGGTGTGTCAGGGACTGACATGAGAAAACTCTGACATTAAAAGCTTTTCTGTAACTTTTTTCTCCCATGCCATCATTCTACTTGCTTTCATAAAACACAAACCTTTATTAAGCTGAGCAAAATTCAGAGCAGAAATAAAATGATGATAAATAACATATCATGAACTTATTTCATTGTGAAATGTATTTTCAGGAGGCACCAGAGAAAGAAAATGTAATATAGCTGGTGATAGATATTTTGTGATAATACCTATTTATAATTAGGGTCATGCCTAGGCTAGGATGGAGGTGTGATTGCTAGGACAAATCATAGCGTAAGCTGTTCCCTTCCCATGCTCAATATTTTTTTACAGTTAAAATGTGTTCAGAATAAATCTCAAGTGCACTCTTGAAGAAGAAAAGAATGGGAAAGGTTATAACACAGTCTTTGGAGAAGTGAAAGAACAGTCCCTCCAGCTGTTCTTTGATATAGTGGAGAGGTTTATACCCTAGTTAAATGTATTAGAATCTCATCTGACTGTCCTAGAGTTGTCATTGTTTACAAAAAACTTCAACATAGAAAATCTCACTTAAAACTTGAAGCACTTGTAAGTAGCAAGCACTAAAAATTCTTCTCTGGTGATCTGTATGAACCTCTTCCACAACGTTCATTCTCCACTTTTCTCTTCAGTTTTCTGTGGCCCAAAGGGATGAACTCTACAGGCTCTGTTACCTCAGCCCATTTGCCCTCTGGCTTCGAATGGGAGGCATGACTAGGAGATCAGAAGCCAGGAGAAGGGGTTCTTCTTCCCCAGCTCCCTCATTACTTCAATGCCACAATTTCTCAGCTGCTCTGCTCTTGGGCCTCAGCTGATGATGGAATGCCATGGCTCCCATTCTCACAAGTCTCCAGGAGTATGAAAACAGCTTCCAAGCTATTTAGTTCCTCAGAGTATCAACATCTATATTGACTCCCACACCTATATTCTTGTTCCCAAGAGTCACTTATCTGTCTTATGTTCTCAGTCCAGTTTTTCCCTTTATACTATATTACCTTTATGTGTTTGCATCCCAAATAACTGTTTTCTTCTCTCTATTCCCACCAATCACCAGAGAAACTCAAGATATCAATATCCAAGACCTAGAAGATGACCCAATATTGCATAATTTAAGAAGGGCTTTCATCAGTGTTCATTTTAGGAAAGTATTTGAAATGTAAGCTCATTGAAGCATATTTTCCTATCACTCTCATAAAAATTCTTCTGCTGAGTAAGACTGAAAAGATTTGGGAAGGAATGACTTATTAAAAAGTAAGATCAGTGCAGTACAACTACATCTCCTAAACTGTTTTTTTAAGAAATATGATTAAAAACATAATATGCCATTTTTATGAAATGTACATTTGATCCATCATTCAGGTCAGCACAGCTCTGGAGGCACATAATACTTAGAGGAACATTTAATTTATTGGGGCCATGAAAATAGTTAAAGAGCAGTCTTATCAAGAAGCAGAGATACATTCTCTGTTTCAGTTTTATCCTTTGCTGTAAAGTACATAAATTCATAGAAGTACTTTTGAAAAAAATCATAGCAACAACTTTCTATTCTATTTTTCTCTTTCTGAAAGCATGATAATCTTGGCTGTATGTAAAATGATACTATTGAAAAGTGTTGCAAGAGTAGGAACAAAAAATTAGATCTTGTGCTTTAATTACATGATGGCTTCTCCTTAGATGACCTTTTTGTTTTTATTTTGAGAATCAACCAAATATTTTAAGTTGAAAATTAACCAAATTGTTGTAAAATTAATTATTTGATTATGTGATTTTTATTCTTAGACTAGAAGCTTCTTGAGAGCAGGTATCAGATACTAATAATTTCTGTACTCTCAAATCTATCCTGGCATATGGTGGGTACTCATTATATTGAGTTAATTGTGGTATGTTCAGCAAAAAGCTGCTCTGATGATACTTTGCCATATTTGTATTAAGTGCAAAATGGTTTCCAATGTCTATAGCGCTGTTTTTGGTGTAATGGGGCATATATTTTTTCTTTTAATATTTCTCAGAGACAGCATATCAATAAATCATCTGTAAGCATTCACATTTCTATCTTGGAAACTCTGAGCCTCCTTTTATCAAAATTTACAGAAACAATGCAAATGGTAACTTCAGTCCTGTTTAGACTGTGTGTCTTTACAAGAATGTGGGATGTGAAATGCTTTTGTTCATATGTAATAGATACCACTCACAGAAAGGAGCAAAGCTTTGTTTGGACTTTTTCTAAAGTAGATAATGTTCACTCTGGACACCTGAATTTCGGCTTCAATTGCTCAATTATTGGTTGTGTCTCAAGTTCAAATCCCTCTCCTAAAAGATCTCTCTCTTTCTTTCATTCATTAATCTCAAGGATTATTTATTTTTACCACAAATCATTTTATTCTATTTTGTGACAGAAATTATACAAATAATAATTTGTATAATCATTATTGTACATTATAATTGTACAAGCTCAAATAATGAATATATAGAATAAAAATTAAGTCCTTCCCCCTGCTCCCCATCCTATTTCCTTCCAGTAGTAACACTGTTAAAAATTGGTATTCTGTTGGGTTTTTTCCTTTGCACTTACAAACTGATATGTATAGGTGCAGATATGTGCTTATATTGTTTGTAATAGTTGTTATTTTGAGGGTTTTATTAACATAAACGGGATCATGTTTTCTGATTTTCTTTTCCCTTTAACTCTCCAAGAGATTCTCATGTCTATGTAACATCTTATTTTACAAAAAAACAAACAAACAAAACAAAACAAAAATAAATGGTTTTAAGACCCAGAAAGATGAAGTGACTTGCCGGGAGTCACACAGGTCTTTGTCCCAAACTTCATGACAGCTCATTTCCTCACCTAAGTGAAGACAGGTAGGTTATGCTTTCAGCAACAAAATGTCAGGAGCCCACCACAACAAAGATTTGTTTCTCACTCACTTGACAAATCCATCACGGCCAGCAATGGCTCTCCAGGTCTCTTTCCCCAGGACTTTGGAAGCTGCTTCAGCCAGTCACACAGCAGAGAAGAAAGAGAGATGCCAAATAATAACCTGGCCCACAAAGCTTTTACACTGACATTTCATTCGTCAAAGCAAGTTACATGGCCAAACTTTACATCAAGGAGGTGGAGAAGTATAATCTTCAGCAAGAAGGGAAGCCATAACATTTGACAAATGTTGCACACCCTTATTCCTCCTTTCTTGCATTCTTTTGATTTGACTGAGTTTTCTTTTCTGATTCCATTTTTTTCTCTCTACTATTTTGGAAGTTATTTTTAAGGTTTGCTAAAAAATGTTAAATGCACACTTAACTCTTCAAAGACTAAAGCTGTTTTTCTCATCCTCCCACACAATACAATTTAACTCTAACATCTCAACACTGACTTATAGGCTATTGTTTTGCAGCATTTTAGCCCTTTTTACTTATTTCATAAATCATACTTTATTACTTTTTGTTTCCATGCAGTGTTTTTAATATTTATCCATTTTCAACAAGTAGTCCTTTCTTAATCACAGGTTTTCCTCATAGGATCATTTTATAGCCTTGTGAAGAAAACACTTTAGAATATATTTTCAATGCTTGTTTTATTTTTGAGAGAGAGAGAGCACAAGCAGGGGAGGGGCAGAGAGAGAGGGAGACAGAGGATCCACTGCTACACTGATAGCCGTGGGCCCAATGTGGAGCTCGAACTTAGAAACCATGAGACCATGACTTGAGCCAAAGTCAGAGGCTCAACTGACTAAGCCACCCAGGTGTCCCTAGAATATTTTTTAGTAAGGGGTTCTTAATGGTAAACTCTGTCAGTTTGGGTGTATCTGTATCTGAAGGTGTCTTTTTTATCTCCCTCTTTCTTTTTTATACTATTAGTTATCTTATTCTAAGTTGATATTTATTTTCACATGATACTTTGAAAATGTTATTCCACTGGCTTCTGGCCACCGTTACTGAGGAAGGGAAATAGTCTGTTGATCTAAATGTTGTGTCCTATATTTAATATATCTTTTCTTTCTGAATGCTTCTAAGATTTCTGTTTCTTTGATAATTTTCAGTTTCAGTACGATGGGTTTTGGGTTTGACCACAAATTCTCTCAAGGGTCAATATTGACTTAGATCATCTCAACAGAGATTTTATCTTTCTCCCTACATCCAGAACCTCTGCAGAGTACTTAATTTTTATTCACTCTTTCACAGAAGATGCGATTTTCCTGGTCTGGCCTTATCTGAAGGGCCTTCTGTTAGATTTCTGACATGGAACAGAATCTAGCTTTTTCTTTTGGCCTCACAGCCCCAGACAGTCATCAAAATTAAGGTCATGGAACTAGCCATGAATAACTGGATTTCCCTAGAGCAATCAGTGATTTGATGCTTGCTCATTTAACTCTCAAGATCCATGTTCGTCACTATATTTTTGCCTTCTGAGAATATCTCTTAATTTCTGGCTCAGTAATGCATTTATAGATAGATGTATTTGTAGATGATTTTCAGAGGGAATGTGCAAAAGCACTGTAAATAGAAGTTCTTGATAATCTACACTATGAGCACGGAGAAACTACTGACAGAGAGACTAAGTACTATCCATAATTGTGTAACTTTTATGGTCTGGTAATTCCTGAGCCTCAGCTTTTTCCAATAGATCGTACATTGGCTTTCCTTTCCAACACTCACTGCTTTCTGCTTTATAGGATATCTTCACAGTAGGGTCTAGTTCTGGTTCTGTGAATTTCACTGTGTTCCACTGTCCTAACAAACTTAATTCAGGTATTCAACTAAAATAATTCATTCTCACCCCTGCCCCAAACTCTGGTGTCTCTAAAAGGTCCCCAGTAGGATCCCATTCTCATGCAGTCCTAGACATATTTTAACATCCCACTCCATCACTGAATCACAGTGATTTTCCATTATGCTATTGACTTGTGTCCACCATCTATAGGCATATAAAAAGATTCTTCTTGGTCAAGTATTCCATGGTATTAATAAGGGGAAACTAAAAATAACTCCTCTTAAAATTTAAATATTTAAATGTTGCACAATTCTAGAAAAAAAAATAGATTCCTCAGACTTAAGTATAGAATGTCTTTTTTTTTTTTTTTAGGCTCTAAGAGTTAATTATATAACCCAGGTCAGAATAATACTCTTTTATCAGCACTATTGCCTACAAAAGATGTCTTTGAGACACATGAAGCAAAGGGAAGCAGTTGCAAATCCTGTTTATTTACTTCAATCAGTTTGGTTTTCCTACGATTGATCAGTCTCAAAAACAGATAGTACATATTAGTGCTGAAACAAGTGTGCCAGCTGGGAATACCCTCCACTAGTGGTTACTGTCCTATATTCTAAAATTGGCATTCTATTTTGGAATAATTTACAGACATTTGATCCTATATATATATTTTTTAAAGCCTTCCTACTTCCATCTCTCTCCCATGGGTGTCACCCTCATTTATTCCAGTAATATTTTCTGGATAATTAGTTTTAAAAAATAATTTTAAATCGTGACATCTCAGGTAAAAGAAACTTTTAAAAGGACATCATAGTGTTGCTTAGGATTGGGTCTGCAATGTGGCCAATTACTTAAATTTTGAAAACACTGATATTCTTATTTTGCTACCATAGACAAAAAAAATCATACTTAGACTACCAAAATAATTTTTTTAATATTTTAATGCTCTTATATAATTAGTCAAGCTATTAGAACCATTCTTCTCTAAAGAAAAATTCATAAACCTGTTTCTTTAATATACTTTAGAAAGTAATGTTGAAATAAAAGTCATAAAACAACAGAATCATTTACTTGGTGTTTATATTATTGCTTCCCAGCTGTAGTCACAGAGTCTCTCTAAAGGTTTATTTGCAGCCATGAAGAATGTGTGAAACATAATGAAATCATACTAATGAAAACTCTGTTCAAGACTAAATGTTTAATTACCAGAAAGTACAAATTGAGCTAGGTTATGCCATATCACTAATCCTCTATCGTGAATAGATGAATAGAATATGGAAGACAAGACAGTACTAAACTCATTTGTGATTTTATTTTCTCCCTCAAGAAACAAAACAAATGCTCAATTGTGAAGCAGTGAGACAGATTGCTAATTTTATAATGATGGCTCCCAAGATTAAGTAGCAATCATTATCTTTGGTTGTATAACTGCTAATTCAAAACCACCCAAAAAAGAAAAATCACTTAACATAAAGATAATGAGCCTGGGATGGTTAGATGGAACATCTTGCTTAGATTTGTGAATTCCAGTGTATACCACATTGAAAAATTGAGTTTTGGCTTGAGAATTAATTGTAGGAAGAAATTTATTTCAAGTTCAAAAAATGTTCTAGTTGTCTCACCATAATATATATATATATATATATATATATATATATATATATATATTCTCACCATAATATATATATATATTCTCTAACACAGAAGCATTCTGTCCAATATTCAGAATTTAATATTCTGGTTCTATTCATTAATGGTTCCTTGAAAATTCTCTAAAAAAGATCAAGGGCAGCCTCTCCTAACTCCTTGCCATATGCAAAGGGATTAGATCCCACTCTTAGTATTTTATTACATGTAAAATTGCTTTTTCTCTTTATAAGTTTTGGAGTGGAGAAAAAAAAAACCTAACCAGTTGACACTTAATAAAAGACTAGGAGTAATTTTAACAAAAAGAGAAATTTTACACATTAAGCAAAGATAACATTATGGTTATGAACTATGCGGGTCTTAAGAGCTCACCTGGCACTGCTTTTTTCTTCTTAATGGCCCAAAGTCATTTGGCTTTTGGAATATAACCAAGGTTATATCCACGTAATCAAGGTTTAATGCTCTATTAGAGAGGTATCATAGTCATAGGGTCCTTGATTCCAAAGTCTCTAATTAGTGATTTCTTTTTGCTTGTGTTTGTGGTTAGTGGGAATGTTCAGGAGAATAAGCATTAATTTAATAGTTTGTTTAGAACTGGAAGACTATTACTCAAAATGGCATCTTTCAATTGTTATATGTATATGGCTGAGGCAAACATTTATGTATATATCATTAGAAATAGGATTATAGTTTAAGAGAAAGATATACAAATAGAAAATCAATGGACTCAAATGAAAACTTGTAACCCAAGTTATAATGGAAAATATCAGCATTAGCTTAAGATGCATTTTTTTATTAAATAAAAATAAATAATGCTGAAAATCCAAAATACTGGCAACATCAAATGCTGGCAAGGATGTGGATCAACAGGAGTTCTCATTCATTGGCTGGCAGGAATGGAAAATAGTACATACAGTCACTTTGGGAGACACATTGGCAGTTTCTTACAAAACTAAACAGACTCTTATCATGGATCCAGGATCTTATCCATGAGTGATAATTGTTGAAGATGCATGATTGGTACATAGAGGATTTATTATATTATTCATTTGTAAGTTTGTACTTGTTTGAAATTTTTCATAATAGAATCATGCTCCTTGGTATTTACCCAAAGAGTTGAAAACATATCCACACAAAAACTCACACATAGATGTTTAGAGCAGCTTTATTCACAATTGTCAGAATTTGAAAACAACCAAGATGTCCTTCAGTAGATGAATGGATAAATATACTGTGGTACATCTAGACAAAGGAATATTACTCAGCACTAAAAAGAAAGAAACTATCAAGCCATGAAAAGACATGGAGGAACAGAAGTCAGTCTGAAAAGGCTACGTACCATATGATTACAATGATATGACATTATAGAAAAGGCAAAACTCTAAAGACCATAAAAAGATCAGTGTTTGCCAGGTGCTAGAGAGAAGAAAGGAAGGAATAAGGCAGAATACAGAGGATTTTTAAAACACTGAAACTATGCTGTATGATACTATAATAGTGGATACATGTCATTGTACATTTGTCAAGACCACAGAATGTACAAATTAAAAAGTCACCCTAATATAACATATAAAGTATGGACTTTGAATAATAATGATGTGTCAATACAGTTTCAAAGATTGTAAAAAATGTACCACTTTGTTAGAAGATGTTGATATTGGGGAGGCTGTGCATGTGTAGGAGCATATGGGAACTCTTTGTACTTTCTTGCTCAATTTTTCTGTAAACCTGAAACTGCTCTAAAAAATGAACTCTATTTTTAAAAAGGTACATTTTCCCCAACTCTGTTCACTGAGAAGACCTAGGGGAAGAAAATCACCCTAACATTAAAGAGCACCCCTAATGCCTCGATTGTAGTATTTGATGTCTTTCCCAGTGAAAATAAACCAAAGTTCCATAAGGAAATAGGTGATCACATAGCTGGCAAAGGAAATATACAAGATGTGTCTGGAGCATCTTATAATAGAAAACAATAAAACTATTAAAACATATTTCCATGTCCACAGTACTCAGGAGTCAACTTGAAGAGCCTTCTGCACAAAGAGGGGTGGTAATTTGTATCTCAGGAAGAGTGGTAAGTGTAGTGGATTCAAGTCAAATGATTTTAGAAGTATACTTTAACAATGCATGTAGTGGCCTCCTTAGAAGGATGCTAGGAACATAATTAATTCTATTAAAAACTGGTAGACAGGGAAATAATCAAGTATTTAACCTCCTCTTTGTGAAAAAGACTTTAATGTAATCAATTCAAATAGCTGATTCTTTAGAGCCATATTCCAGCTTTAAAAAAAAAAGGAAGAAAAAATAATAAAATTAAAATATTCCCATTATGTAAACTTATAATGAAAAAAATAATCTAAGCAATGATTATCAATGTTTGATAATACCATAAAAAGGAAAGTTAGCCAGATATTAGTCACCTCCTAATAAAAGCACACAGTAACACCCAAAATAATTCTAACCAGATAAAATAAAAAATCAAACCTGAACCTGACCAGACTTCTAGATTTAACTATCAGCTTACAGGAAATTCAGGGAATGGAGGAATGTGTCAAATAATGCCAAAAGGGTGCAAAACAAGTTGGTGGGAAGAAAGGTAGCCAGTTGGGAAGTTGTGAATACTACCTGGAATTTTAATTAATATAAGGAATTACTATGTATTTCTAAATAGTATAATGGTATAATGATTGTGCTTTTAGAAGTGTCTTTATTTTTTAGTGAAATACTTAAAGATGAAAGATGCTATATCTAGAATTTGCTTCAAAATAATCCTGTGGAGCTGAGTGGGTCAAAACTGAAACAAGTTTGTCCACGAGTGATAATTGTTGAAGATGCACGATTGATATATAGAGGATTTATTATATTATTCATTCATAAATTTGTACTTATTTGAAATTTTCCATGATAGAAAAATGTTTTGTAATGGTAGTATTACAACAAGATAAAAAATACTTGATATCCTACCATGTATTTCTCTAATACTTAATATAAAAGCAGCAAATACTCCAATAAATATCAAAATTGCAATTTGAATGACTCAACTCTAATGTAGAAAAGATTAAGAGATCTAATTTATTCAACTTTTAGGTAACAAATTTAGGCTCACCTTAATTTCTTTTTTTCTTAATTTTTTTTAATGTTTATTTATTTCTGAGAGGCAGACACACACACACTGTGAGCAGGGGAGGGGCAAAAAGAGAGGGAGACACAGAATCCGAAGCAGGCTCCAGGCTCTGAGCTGTCAGCACAGAGCCCGACTTGGGGCCCGAACCCACGAGCTACCAAATCATGACCTGAGCTGAAGTTGGACACCCAACCGACTGAGCCACCCAGGCGCCCCAAGGCTCACCTTAATTTCTAAGTGCTCTGTCATTTTGAGCAATAGGCTAAAAGAAGTTTTGTTGAAATTATCTGCATACAATATTTATTTGAAAAGTATAAGTAGATAAAATGATCTTAGGCAAACTAGTTTCCTCATGGAAACTTTGGCAGAAAGAAAGTTTTTAATTACTTCTAAACAGAGAGAGGCTTGGAGACCTAAGAAATATTTCTGACTTATATAAAGAGGCAAATGTCAGAATAGCAACTGTCAATTAAAAAAAATAGTGCTACTAAATGTAAGCTTTGTATGATTAAATCATAAAAATAATTTAAATGGTTAGTAATGCAATGAAAGCAAATAAAATAAGCCATGAGATGGTATGAGTGGCTGTAACCTCAGAAAAGGGCTAAGAAACAGTACAGAGATAAAAGTGTTTTGGTCACTCCCCACTGTTTTATAGGGAATAATAACCATGGAGATCATCCAAGCTCACAAAGAAGATAAAGAAAGTAAAAGAGTTTAGTGAGTTGGGAGAAGTTCTGTAATATCCTACTACAGAATAAGTTCTTTGGCAGTAATGTTTATATGGTAAGAGATACTAAGACTTGTTACAGATTTACAGGTTGATGACTTAGATAAGTACAAATGAAGTGTATACCTGAGACATGAGGTTTTAGCGAAGTCCATTTGGAATTGTTAGGCTCAATAATGATTTTTTGAAGATGCTCAGAAGATGAATTTTGGAAATGAAGAAAGTATGGCAACACAATATGGACAAATTTTGCACCAGCTAAATGAAAAATCAGGTTCATAGGTTTCTAATACATGTTGCTGAAATATGGAAGATATATTGGTATAAGTGGAGCAGCAAGGAGAATGCCAGGACCTTTGAAATAATTGTGTGTATTTCTTTTGGGAACTACAGATACAAGGACACCCTGAATAAACACACATAGAACTATACATTATAACACACTGAACTGTTGATGGATAACTCGCTTATCAAAGGAATGCAAGATTTCCATGATATTTGATAAATTTGAGTCTTATATTCCTGGATATTAGACTTTAACTTTAGGATAGCTCACAGATGCAATAATTAAAATATTAACCATATATTCAAGCTAGATTATTTTATTAGAATCCTTGAGTAGAACAGTGTCTGATGAGGTTTATGTATTTATAATCTATTTACTGGATTATAACATTTAGAAGTATTATTTGATAAGTACAGAGTTTTAATTTTGCAAGATAAAAAGAGATCTAGAGATGACTGGTGGTGATGGTGACACAACAATATGAATGTACTTCATAGCACTGAACTATATATTTTAAAATGAGTAAGATAGGGGCACCTGGGTGGTTTAGTCAGTTAAGCATCCAACTTCAGCTCAGGTCATGATCTCATAGCTAGTTGTGTGCTGACAGCGCAGAGCCTGCTTGCGATCCTCTCTCTTCCTCTCTCAGCCTCTCCCCTACTTGTGCTCTCTCTCTCTCACTCTCTCTCAAAATAAATAAACTTAAAAAAAAAGTATGGTACAGAATTAAACCATTTTAGGGGTGCCTGGGTGGCTCAGGCACCCAGTTAAGCGACTGACTCTTGATTTTGGCCCCGGTCATGATCTCAGGGTTTGTAAGATGAGCCCTGAGTCAAGCTCCATACTATGCATGGAGCCTGCTTAATATTCTCTCCCTCCCTCCTCCTCTGTTCCTCCCCCACTAGTGTGCATGCACATGGGTATGTGTGCTCTTCCCAAAAAATAAAATAAAATAAAATAATCAAACCATTTTCTATATTAAAATTATTATGTACAATTTACAGAGTCATGAAAACTTAGTTATTGAATTTAGTTACATAAAGCACAGAAAAAGAGTTAATGCAGTTTTATCATCTAGCATTAAAAATCTTATATGTTCCATTAATAAACATTAATAAACTCATGCATCTAGCAATAAATTGAGGCATATATACATGCCTCATATGTGAGAATATAAAATAAACTTCATTACCATTTCTATGTATATGAAATATTTACATATATTACAGAGAATTTCCATGTGTTATATTCATTTTTGTATCTTGTGTATGAAGGAATAATTTTATACATCTGATGCACTTTCTTGAGAGACAATGGTCTCTCATATTACTGCTCAACTAACTGCCTTTGTTCTAGATAACCTTTTTAAAGGTGTGCTGTAAACACCCTTGGAAGATACAGATACTGTCTCCTTTAGAACTATTCTGTGAGAATAGAACTATTTCTCTTGAGAAAAGGACAAACATGTATATCACCCATTATAAGAGATTTGAGTTCCCTAAACTCAGGTTTCCTCTCCTTTCATGCAATTAATTGCATACACAAGTATCATTTTGCTTCCTTCATATCACCCTGTGGCAATTTTGGCTTAGGAAAATGGCACAAAAATGCTGATACTCTGGTTAGTGCTATTGGTGTGAGTAATAATGGTCCTTTGTCTCTGACCCAGGAATCTTGTGTCTTCAATAAGCATCCATGAAACTGTGGCACACTAATTTACTGATTTGTAATTAGGTAAAAATCTCAGGCATCTGTCACTCTGTTATACATGATTTAACATACGGAGTAATGTTTAATTCTGAAAATATAAAAAGGAACTGAAAAATGCATTTTATCTTTAATTCTCTGGAAAGTCTATTTTATAGTTCTACCTGCAAACATTGTCAATAAAGTACCACAGATACTCTACATGAGTTTCTTCAGTTCTGCTTTTACTTCTAATTTCTTGATTTTTATTCATTTCCCCAAAAGTTATTATATCCCTGCTTGATGAAGTTACCAAAGCTTAGCTATCCCCAGTTCATATACTTACAAATGATCCAATCAGATATTGCTGAGTATGAGAGGGATGAGACTGCATAATACAAATATGACTTTCTAAAGCTGCCATCATGAACAAGGACTCTAGAATGGGAAGATTCTACTTGAAAGATCCCTTATTATACCAGGCACCAAGGCTGGTATGTTTCTTCATAATTCACCCTGTTTATTTATTTATTTTTTTAATTTTTTTTAACGTTTATTTATTTTTGAGACAGAGAGAGACAGAGCATGAATGGGGGAGGGTCAAAGAGAGAGGGAGACACAGAATCCGAAACAGGCTCCAGGCTCTGAGCGGTCAGCACAGAGCCCGACACGGGGCTCGAACTCACGGACCACGAGATCGTGACCTGAGCTGAAGTAGGCCGCTTAACCTACTGAGCCACCCAGGCGCCCCTGTAATTCACCCTGTTTAAATGACCTCAGTAGCAGTTATTATATGTCAACCTCTCTATGCCTTAATTTCTCTGTAACAAAAAAGTTATTACAATTCAGTAGTCAAATTGCAAGTTTGTTCTGAAAACTAATGAACAAATATGGTTCAGTTGTTCAGATAAAAGGCATTATAGATAGAAATTATTATTTGATTTCAATACACCTCCTGAGAGACCACCTTGTGTTTCTCTCTAAAGCAAACAAAATTTGTTCCCACTAGGGAAGCATCTTTCCTGTTCAGTACTTGATGGTACAGGATGAGTACCATATCTCTAAATTATATTTTCTCTTGCTTTTGACAATTTGTGAGTATTAAAGCCAATGTCTTAGTCTCTCAACAGATACGGATTTTGCAATTCACGAAGACTCTATTTAGATTGCCTCTCTCCCCACTGTTTAATTTTCATTAAAGTAAATTCTTTTTTATTTATTTTTTTTTTTTAGTTTTTTTTTCAACGTTTATTTATTTTTGGGACAGAGAGAGACAGAGCATGAACGGGGGAGGGGCAGAGAGAGAGGGAGACACAGAATCAGAAACAGGCTCCAGGCTCTGAGCCATCAGCCCAGAGCCCAACGCGGGGCTCGAACTCACAGACTGCGAGATCGTGACCTGGCGGAAGTCGGACGCCCAACCGACTGCGCCACCCAGGCGCCCCTCATTAAAATAAATTCTTGTAATCATTTAACTAATTTGAGTTCAGTATGTATATGAAAATTACTTAATATCCACTAATACAACTTCCTGTTATTAATTTTCTTGAGGACTTTATAAAAAATATCTGATGCAAAAATAAGCTTTGTTTTGTTTTTCATTTTTTCCATTTGGGACAAGTGCCATATGGAGGAAAAATGGTAAAATTAAGAAAATCTGAGATGAAAGTAATAAACCACAGGTGGTTTTCAATTTTGCCTGGAGCTAGACAAAAATGAAGCCAAACAACAATCTCCTCTAACACTATATAAAAATACAAAAAAAGTCACATTCAATATTTATCTCCTTGGCCTTGCCTAGAGCCATTCTTTTTCTACTGAAAAAAATCTTTCATGCCCAAACTTCTGTTTTGAAGGATTCGCTTTATGTTGAAAACTAGAATCATTATGCCTTAAAACAAAGATTTATAGAATACATTCCTCATGAAATTGACCTTTAAAAATCCAGATTAATTTATTTTATTTTATCAAACAATTAAATTTTTATTACTCAGGGTTTTTTTTTATTCTACCATCAGAAAGCATAATACTAAATTTAATGTACCATTAAAATAATAATAGAATAAATAACTACTTTGGGGAAACCTGGTTGGCTGTTGATTTTGGCTCAGGTCATGATCTCACAGTTAGTGAGTTTGAGCCCAGGTGGGGCTTCGAGCTGTCAGCACAGAGCCTGCCTGGGATTTCTCTTCCCCTCCCCAACTCTCTCTCTCTCTCTCTCTCTCTCTCTCTCTCTCTCTCTCTCTCTCAAAACAAATAAAATAAAATTTTTAAATAAATAAATACATACTTCAAGGGTTTGCTCTATATCTTTTATCCTTCTAAGTAGTTTTTGTATTCTTATGTCTTTCTGCATTTTCATATTTTATTAGATTAAAAAAGCATATTAGATTGAAAAAACATTTTTCCCATTCGAACATCTCTGAAACAAGAGTGTGTCTTACATTCAATGGCATCCTGGTTGTCCTTCAACATCTACTCTCCACCCAGTAAAGTACTCTCTGGCTTGATATCTGTCCAAGATGTGCTATAACATTTGTGCTCTTATCCTCTGGATCCTAGTAGCACCCTTGAAGGGGATGTGCCAGCAGTATACCAGAGAAAATAAGTCAGAAAATGCATTCCCTCAGCTCCCTATTAACAAGATTTGGTATGGCTATAACTATATTCCCCCACCTTACACCATAGTTCTTGTCTGGCTGATACTCTTCTATAGTATACTCTTCAATAGCTTTTTTCCTCCAGCCCTTCAAACTACAGGTTGCTAATGGCTTCCAGCTGTTGATAGATCCTGGTCGCTTTACAGTCCCTTGTTCATTTCCTTAACTTTCCCTCATCTTTATTGAATTCTCTTTCCCTTTTTTCCCCTTCTCAAAAAGCTGATCTTATCAGCAATTTCCATTCTGATAGGATCCTGATTAATATAATATTTTTGGTCAGAAGTAGCCTGAGGAAACAAATGCCAAAATAGAATTCTGGGATTTGGTTGCACACATCATCAATGATTACCTTTTCTGGAGAAATGAGACACTGGTAGTCCATGGTAGGCACTGGCATCATAATTGCTCAATTTGTCACTGGTAATGGTAGGGATGGAGAATAAGCAGAAGGTAAGGCATTGGAAGATTAAGGGGCTGAAATATATGTTCACCATTGTGACAGTGGTGGCTATAAGATTGTTGGGTAAAACGGTTGCTCTGATTGCCTGAAAGCCATGAATACAAAATTAAAGGCACAAGTGGAAAATTAAAAAAACAAAAAACAAAAAAAACCCCACAAAAAACCACAAAACTACATCAGCTTTAAAGGAATATATAGTATTGCCTATAATAGCAAATCATTTATGAATGAGAATCAAGTTCAGGTATTAATAAAAAGAATTGCAGAGTTGCAGCATCAATTTTCAATGCCCTTATGCTAAAGAAACATCCTTGTTAGTTGAAGCAGTCCCTCCTCCCTCATTCATTCATTCATTCATTCAATCAGAAATTCATACACTGATTTCAACTGGAGAATTTGTCTTATAAAGTCATACAAATTCTCCTCAGGAGCCTCCCTTACCACCTCCTTGCATCCATGCTCACAAACATAATTAGAACCCAGAATAGCCAAGAAAATAGACAAGATCCATTCTTTGAAGACACAGCTTATAAACCATACTGGTAGGATCTTGTCAATTTGTAAGTGTAGGAGTTCAGAGAACATGTATGGCAGCAAATTTCCAACATGTTAAAACACGCTTTAAAATATTATACCGGGATAAATTCATTTGAGTTTGTATTACACTTACCTAGAATTCAGGATTTAATGTGTTGGCTCAAGAACCTGGGAGTAGTGTCAGCAATCTACTGGGTTGCCTAATTGAAACATGGACTCAATAGAGTCTACAGTGGATTGAGATGCCAGAACTCCCCTGGCATACAGAGAAGGAAGGAGTTCTCAGCCTCAGGGAGATGAAACAAATCCATTATGTACAACCTAATAAATCATTTCCTAAATGCATTTTGTAGAAAGGCCCATAGGACACTTATAACATTAGGACATGAAGAAATGTATTATTGAGAGGCCACCAGCATTCTTGAAAACTCTATAGGATAGAGATAGGGGAAAGGATGCTGATAGATGCTGGATAAGCAACAGTCACCGTCAGAGTAAAAGGGGTTGATTGAGGCCACAGGAGAGAGTGATAATCAGAGCAATTTGAACAGCGGGGTTCTGTGGCAATGACTGCTTGATCATGATGTGCCTAAGGATAAATAAATGGCCAAACTACCAAGCCTATGAAGATATTTCTCAAAGAAAATTAGTGGAAAAATTCTAGATTTAGGTAACAAAAATGTAAGTTCAAATACAGTAGTGGGAAGTCGTGGGATTTTCCCCATTTTACAAACCTAAACTCTCTTCAATGAAAGGGAGGATATGTCTATTTGATGAAGGAATCTGCAGTATATATTCTTTAAATCTTTTTAGAAGCTTTCTCCAGAGGGATGACCAGCTATTTGTTAAGGTGTCTAAGAATTAAAGGAAACGAAATACCCAGACTTTCTAAAGGATATTAGATATTTGCTCTGAACTGCTAGCAATATCCATGGATAACAAAAAGCCATCATGGACAACTGGTCAGAGTGGGGGCTCATGGCACTTAGATAATGGGGTTGTGGCGTCAGTTAATCTCATCTCTCCATAGTTAATTCCCCAAGCCCAGAATTCATAGTACAAATAGATATAATTGGTAACTGACAGAATCTTCATTGATTACTGAATCGATAGAGAAATGACTCTTTTTTTTATGGGAAGGTCCAGAAGGATGTCCTTAGAACTTTCACTCACATCACTGACAAAAGTAGACTAAAACAACATTGCATTCCTGTGGGTATTGTAGAAATTAGTGCCATTATGAAAGACTCACAGGATGTAGAGGTGGTGATGGATCTCATATACCATTAACAAATCTTTTGATCACTGAAAAATTGGGATGGCCCCATTTATAAACAATAACTGTGAATTACTATAATATTAATCAAGTGTTGATAACAATTTAAGCTGAAATTTTTGAACAAAAACAAAAAAAAGCAAATCAGTTTAGCCCCTCTGAGCTAACAAGTAGCTTTTAGCCTAGGAAATTCTTATTTCCTATCTCACTTGGTAAAGGTAATCAAAAGCACTTTGTCTTATGTCCGTGATAGTATACCCTCCATATCATATCTCAAGGCAATATCACTTCCCCTGTTCCTTGTCATTATAGTCTACCAGAGATAAAACCTTTTTATCCCAACAGAACATTGGAGTGGCACATTACAAAGACATAAATTAGGAGAGAATTCTACAATTATCTAGAGTCTCTGCCTAAGTAGAGTCACTACAGGGGTCTGCCAAATTACAAAAAAAAATTGGGAATTCAATGGTCAGAGATTTTTCTGATCCTTTTACTAGGTAACCCATAAGGCTTCCAGCTTTGAGGAGAAGCATCATGAAAAAGAAGCCTTTGCCATATGTCCAGACTCACAGGGAAAGCTGCCCAAACTCCTGGGCCTTATAACCCAATAGATCCAATGGTATAGGCAGTGTCTAGTGAAAGACTGAAAGACTCCAAGGAAACTCTTGCAAACCCTAATAGGGGACTCATGGTGTAAATCTCTAGAGTTTTAGAATAAGGCCATACCATATTCTGTTCACAATTATTCTCCACTTGAAAAGCACTTTCTGGTGGCAATTCAGTGTTTGATCATGGGACATCAAATACCTATGCTACCTAAACTCCCCATCTGGACTGGTGTTACTGATCCATCAAATCACATTTAATGTGCAGAGCAGCATCCCATTTTATGGCACCTGGCCCCAGCTGCTCCAGAATGTAAAATTAAACTTAATGAGTACTTATGGCCTCATGAGGAGTATCTTGGAATAGAGAAAGGAAAATGCAGACCAGGAATATAGATAAGTCTGCATGATAACGTGGAATTAGCTGGAAGTGAATAGTTACTGCATTATCTCCTCAGTTAGGGTGGCTATGAAATACGGCAATAAAAAAGTGTGCTCCTAGTTGGAAGAATTCCACATAGGTATTTTGTTGCTTAATTGACAGCTGGGAAGAGATGGCCTGAGGTATGGATCTACACTTATTCAGAGGCAGTTCTTAATCTGTTGATCAAGAATTTATACAGAAGAATGTTTGAAGATGAATATGATAGCACAAAAAGTTGACTGTCAAATCAGATTCACACAAATCATAAATATTAGTCAATACCAACACTTACATATAGTTCAAAAAATAATCACTAAGCCCAGGGAAGGATAAAAGTTCTTCATGGATTCAACAAATCTGGTTTAAATACTGCAAGTGTCAAAACTTCCAAGTGCAAGGGAAATATGCTAAGTTTATGTTATGGCATCATTCTGGGTCAAAGCCAGCCAGATATTTCGAGGCGTGTTGATTACATTGACTGCCTTCCACAAGACAGAGCCCTAATTTGTCTTCATGGGAAGAAATACATACTTCATACTTACACCCACCTTCCCCACCTGTAAAATTTTAACACTATCAGCATTTCCAGATTTACACAGTTCTGTGAGATACTACACCAAATTGACTCTAACCAAGGAATTTATTTTACAGTAAAGAAGGTGTGCAATGGCACTATGACTAGAGTCTTATATGTGTACCAAACCAGAAGCAGCTGAACTGATAAAAAGATAGAATGGCCTACTGTAGTCTCTATTATTTGTCATCTAAGGGACAACATTGAGAAGTTGAGGCATTGTCCAATAGAATATGGAAAATACCGTAAGTCAGCAACCCATATATGACACTATTCTTCCAAACACCTATTCATGAAATACGTATGCTACCTAAACTCCATGGATACATGGATCTAGAAATCAAGGGGTGGAGGCCAGAATGGCCTGTCCCACTGAAGGAATTTTTCATTCTATCCCTCACAGCCATTTGGAGTACTTATTCTTCAAGAGCACAATGCTTCCAGCAGGAAACACAATCATGTGTCCACTGAATTGGAACTGAGAGCTTATGTATTAGTTTTATATTGGTGACATAAAAAATCACTAAATTTTATGTTTTCAAATAATGCAAATTAATTATCTTACATGTTCTGTAGAAGTCCAACATGGATCTCATGGTGCTAGAATCAAGATGCCAGCAGGGTCCATTCCTTTATAGAGGCTCTAGGGGAGAATTCTTTCCCTTGATTTTTATCATTTCTAGAGGTTACACACATTTCTTCACTTCATTTCTCCATCTTCAAAGCTAGCAATTCTGCATATCTCTAGCTCTTCTTCCATAGTCACATCTCCCTCTGTCTCTCATTTTCTGCCTCTTTCGTCCATTTTAAAGGATTCTTGCGATTACTCTGGGTCCACGTAGATGATCCAGGATAGTCTTCATTTTTTAGGGTCACCTTATTAATAATTTTAATTCCATTTCCAATGATAGTACTCCTTCACCATTTTACCTAACGTATTCAGATTCCAGGAATTAGGACATGGACATCTTTGGAGGGACATTATTCTGCCAATCACAGTGTATCCTGGTTATTTAAGGTCTTTCATACCACTAAACCAATTGGCATAAAACTTCATTAGGAATAGTGATTTATCCTTATTCTACAGAAAATTTCACAGTAAAACTTAAAGTTAACTATTTCTGATATCCAGAGCATTCACTGGGTCATCTTGTAGTATTCCATACTCAGTGAAAATGGAGAACTTCAGCAACTAACACAATATTGCTAATAATTTGGATCCTCTGGGGGAAAAAAAAAAAGTTTTAACCATTTTAACAGATTAAATATCCAACCAGTCAGCATGCTGGTAGAGGGTAAGAGAAACACAGAATTGGTCATGGAAGAAAAATAAGCTATTTATCAACCAGGCCTTAAGATCAACTATGTAAGTGGAGACTCTAGAAACCATGTTTCATGTAAATTTATTTTTTTTCTTCTATCATATCTGAATGACACAGGCAATCTTAATATTTTAATTTAAGTAAAAGGTGAGGTTAAGACTATAGTGAATCATTCTGTAATGAGACAACTGTTTTTCCATTATTCAATAGAACTGGGGGCTGATGGGCAAAAGGGGCTGAGGGCCTCCATTTGTCTTGTCTAGGCCACTTTCTACTCTTCAACCTACTATGAGTTCTAAGAGGTGACATTTATGAACTGCCTCATCCAGGCTCTCTTGAATACAGCATGAGTTTGAATTCAGACAATGAGAGACACTAGCAGAAGATAAAAGGGCAGGAGAAGACACAGACAGAATATTTACTGCTTCATTTCTCCCTGACAGTGGCTACATTCTTCTAGTTATGGCCACTGATTCCAATAAAATGCAACCTTTCTACACAATATCTTCCTGTGGGTTCTAATAATTGCACCTCCTCTTGTCACTTCAAGTCTAGGGATGGGAATGACTTTCAGCTGATGCAAGTCCCTTTGAGTTTCAACGTCCCTTGTTATGTTCCTTACCCTGCCTACTCCTTTGGAAATAATATCTTCATTAAACTCTTCTCAGTTACTCTCTTAGTATAATATCTGTTTCCTTCCTGAATCCTGATCCTCACATATGACAAGTGCATATTTTTAATATGTAAGCTAACTCACATTTACCTATTTTTATCTATTTTATCTCTCTTTCTTTTTCCTTATCATTGACTTTTCTTTTGCTCTTGCTCTCATTCTTCCTCAACTATCTCCAGATAAAACAATAAAGATAATAGGACACAAATCTGATTTTGCATGCGATATAGGAAATTAAATGTTATCCTTTATATACAATATGTTGAATATGATAATTGAGAAAAGAGCTTTGGAATTATCTATATTAGTGTCTGAATCTTCATTTTGCCATCATGAAGCAAGGCTACTTGAATTCCTGGGCTAGTCAAGAAGTAATGAATCCAAGGCAGCCTATCTATCCCACTGATTACAATTCCCTGAACAAAATAGAAAGAGCAACTACCTGAGACCTCTGAACAGTTAATAGTAACAAGCAGATTGAGGAGGGGAGTCAATGCTTGGAGAACAATCTATAACAGGGCTAAGTTCCTGAAATTTTTTCCTCTTTTATCTTTGTTTTAACTGAAAGAGAGCCCCATTGCAGAGCTGTGTAGTGGGGCATGGGCTGCCAACCCCCAGAGAATCTTGTCTTTCTGGCCAGATGATTGGAAGAAGTCCCTGTGAGTCAGTATATGGGAAGAAGTCCTCATTTTTTTTTTTGGCACTGGCCCAAAGCCAATTCTATTCATAAAATTACCCACTTGTGGTGGTAGTAGCAAAGGCATCTAAAAGCCTGATAGAAAACCCATCTTTCTAACCAGAAAACCAGAAAAAGAGAGGTGCCTATGGCCTAAAGAGTGTTGAAGGAATCTGTATTTTTTTCCTCATTCTATTTTTCCTCATTGGTTTGCCCCAAGAGGACCTTATTCAGGCAGAACTGTGGGGAAGCCTGGGTGGCTGTGTCTCATAAACAAATACCATGTTCCTAGACAGAGAAACAAAAAAGAGCAAACAGTAAATGAATGACAAAACAGAAAACCAAAATCCAACATTATCAATAATTAGATTATATGTAAATGGTCTCAAATGTCATGTAAAAGACAGAGGTACTTAGAATGGATTAAAAATATATGACTCATAATGAGTTGTCTACAATAAATTCACTTCAAATATAATTAAATAGGTAGGTTAAAAATATATGGTTGGGAAAAGATATAACATGGAAACCTAGATCAAAAGAAAGCTAGAGTAGCTATATAGAGACATATGACAAAGTAGACCTTAAGACAAGTAAAAATCCAAGAAGGAAAGAAAAAAACAGGACATTACATAATAAGGAAAAGATCAATTCACCAGGAAGATACAGCAATCATGAATGGGCAGACATATAAAAAAAATGGTTTCAAAATATCTGAAACAAAAATTGAGAGAACATAAAGGGGAAATTGCCAAATGCAGTTATACTAGGGAAATTCAACACCCCTCTCTCAGCAATTAAGAGAAAAGTAGACAAAATTCAGTAAGGGTATAGGACAGAATCTGAACAAAACTATCAACCAATTTGAGCTAATTGACATTTAAACCTCTAAAATACTTTTATTTAATTGAACATGAAACATTCACAAGCATAGACCATTTTCTGCATCATAAAACAAACCTTAACTAATATAAAAGAATAGTAAATACACAGGGTATGTTCTCTGGCCATGACAGAATTAAATGAGAAATCAAATACAGAAAAATACTGGAAAGTTCTCAAGTAGTGTGAAATTAAACAAACACTTCTATATATCCCATATGTTTAAGAGGAGTTCTCAAGGGAAATTAGAAAATATTCTGAACTGAATTAAAATGAAAATGTAACATGTAAAAATGTACGAGATCTAGCTAATACAGGGCTCAGAAGGAAATGTATTGCATTAAATGCTTACATTCCAGGGACTCCTGCGTGGCTCAGTCAGTTTAGCATCCAACTCTTGATTTCATCTCAGGTCATGATCCACGCTCAGTGT
Organism: Felis catus; assembly: GCF_018350175.1. Taxonomy (NCBI): domain Eukaryota; kingdom Metazoa; phylum Chordata; class Mammalia; order Carnivora; family Felidae; genus Felis; species Felis catus. The sequence continues at coordinate 68,790,995 of NC_058372.1, read as the reverse complement.
GAAGCCCAATTAGGATTCTCTCTTTCCTTCCCCCTCTCTGCCCCTCCCCTGCTTGTATGTATGTGTACATTCTCTCTCTCTCTTGCTCGCTCTCGCTCTCACTCTCCCTCTCTCTCAAAAATAAATAAATACTTACATTGTAAAAGAAGTGTTTCAAATCAATAGCATAAGCTTCCATGTGAAGAAACAAGATAAAAAAAATAGCATATTAAACCAAACCAAGAAGGATGGAAATAATATAAAAATTTAAATCGATGAAATTGAAAAAAGAAAAACAATAGAGAAAAACAATGAAACAAAGACTTGGGTTTTTTTTTTTTTAATAAATCTATAAAACTGTTCATTCTCTAACCAAATTCATGAGGAAAAAAGAAAGAAGACACAAACTATCAATAACAGAACTGATAGTGGAGACATCACAACAGACTCTCATACATAAAAGTGATAATAAAGGAATACTACAAACACATCTCTGCCCATATATTTGACAACTTATATATAAAATGGCCAAAACTACCAAAACTCATTTTAAGAGGAAATAAATAACCTGGATTATCTTTTTTTTAATTTTTTTTAACGTTTATTTATTTTTGAGACAGAGAGAGACAGAGCATGAACGGGGGAGGGGCAGAGAGAGAGGGAGACACAGAATCGGAAACAGGCTCCAGGCTCTGAGCCATCAGCCCAGAACCCCACGCGGGGCTCGAACCCACAGACCGCGAGACCGTGACCTGAGCTGAAGTCGGATGCCCAACTAACTGAGCCACCCAGGCGCCCCATAACTTGGATTATCTTGTGCCAAAAAAAAATTATTTCCTTCTTGAAAACTCTCAAAATAAAGAAAAAAATCCAGGTTCAGACAGTTTCCTTGATGAATTCTAATACTTAAGAGAGAAACAATACCAGACTTAAGCAATTATCTTATAGAAAACTCACTCATTTTATGAAGCCAGCACTACCCTGATTCCAAAACTAGACAAAGATGTTACAAGGCATGAAAATTACAGACTGATATTCTTCAAGATTAAAAATTTAAAAATTCTCAATAAAACAGTAACAAGCCAAATCTACCAATACATAAAATAAACAATACATTCTAACTGAGTGGAATTTATGCCAAGAACACAAGGCTGGTACAAAGCTAAAAATCAATGTAACACAATATATTAATAGTCTAAGAAAATAAAGACACATGATTATATCAGTTGATACATAAAAAGACATCAAAATTCAATATCAATTTATAGTGAAAACTGTCAGCAATATAGAAATAAATAGTAACTTTCTCAACCTAATATCCTATCCTTTTATTTTTGTCCTCTTTCTGGTTCACTGTAGCTATTTTCAGGCATATGTACAATAATTAAAGCCTTTTATTCAGTTATGTACAGGCAGAGTATGCTAAATGCTTTACATACATTTGTGAATTTAATTCTTAAGGTATTCCTAACATACGTGTGTATGCATATGTGTTTGTCTGTGTAAGAATACATGAGGTATTTCTTCATGGAATTGTCCTCACACCTTTGTTATTTGCATACGTCCAAACTCATAAAATTGTACACATTAAGTATGTGCAGTCCCTTGTATATCAATTAAGCTTCAATAAAGCTGCTATAAAAAAGGATAAAGAATTCACAATTACCTGTCAAGGTGAATGAAGAAGAGAAAATGGAACTGAAAGTCACCTCAAATTTTTAACCATCTGGGGTATAGATGCAATGCCCTGTCTATACAGTTTCTGACTAAAATAAAAGGAAAGAGAAACAAAACCTCTCTATTTTCTTAGCAGAAAGCTACTGAGAAGCCAGAAAACAAAACACTTAAGATTGTGTGAGGTTAAGGGATTGATATCAGTCAGGCATATCAACATGCCTAGGGGAATTAGTAAATTTACAAGTATACAAGGATATAATCTCCCTCATTCTTTATAGTCAACCCTCAGTAAAAGTGGCAAGATCAATTTTGAATGAAATGAATAAAGGGAAAATCTTGTAACAATTTAGGACAAATCTAGGAACAATTTTTCACTATTGGAAAAAAAAAGAAAGAAAAGATCTAGGCAATTGATCTGAATATAACCACCACTCACTTTTTTCTGTGTATTAGTCCCAATCACCATCATTGCTTTCACAAATCCTTGCACATACTTGGATTTTTAAATTTATTATATGTAATTTTAATAATTTTTAATCTACACTGTCTCTCTTGTATTTGATATAAGGGCAATAATTTTATCATTCATCTCTGCAACTCCATCACATAGCACAATACCTGACAAATAACAGTTAATGAATATTCATAAAATGAAGAATGCATTATGATGCCTGCTTTCCATGTCTAAAGTATTTTCCACCTATGATAATAATTATAGCTGTTCCATATAAATATTGAGTGCTTACCATGAACCAAGTATTGTTCTAACAATTTTACACAACATTAATTCATTTAATACTTAGAACTACACTATGAGATATCTACTATTATCACTTTTTGCACATAAAGAGTGTCTGCATATGCTTGTAAACAAGGTCATTTAGTTTTACTTATTCAGAGACCAAACAGGAAGAGTTTACATTTCTTCCTCAAACCCCTGTGGTAAGCATCCCTGAAGGAAAAAAAAAATTGTGGGCTGGGTATTTCTCCTGTAGTACCACTTTTATTACCTGCTTCCTCTCTACTCAGTAGCTAGAGATATCAGCAGACACATAGTCTTAAGTCAGACATCCTCTCAGTAGAAATCACTTAGAGAAGAGCCTGTTTCCAGAACACCGATCATAATATTGGGACATAGTAAACAGACTGGTTGCTGGTTTTGCCCAGAGTTTACATATGGGCAGGGGAGTGTATAAATGAGATTTTAGAAACAAATGAGTTATTTGAATAAGTCCAAATCATCTATAGAAATACTAAACATATTTACATGTTTAATTCTATATGCGTCATATAGACATGTTTCACATTCTTTTTGTTTGTTTGTTTGTTTGTTTGTTTGTTAAGTAGGCTCTACGCCCAGTGCGAAGCCTGAATTCATGACCCCGAGATCAAGACCCAAGATCCGAGCTGAGATCAAGAGTCGGAATCATAACCAACTGAGCCACCCAGGTGCCCCATATGTTTCACATTCTTACTGAAAGTCTTTCTTCTCTCTCCACAGGGACTCAAATTAGAGTCATGATCTTGCTTCTGGTCCATTTCACTTATAATAGCATCCTCCTGCTCTTGTATCATCTTTTGTTCTTTACCAGCTACAACAGCTGTTGTACTTCCTGCATGCAAATACTATCCCAATATTAAAATATTATATAAAGTTTTATGATACTTACCTATTGAAAAAATATTCTGTACTCATCTATCACACATATTTTTGTCGTTTACACTTACTCTTTTTAACTGCATTATTTGTTACAAATCTACTGACTGTTAAAAGGGAAGCAATTTCTGGTCTACTGAGATCAGGTGGTTGTTTGTTATCATAACATAAAGCTATCCTATATTTACTACCAAAGAACTTACCTAAAGAAGATGAAATGGGTCAGAAACATATGACTTAGAATCATAAGAGTAACTAGGGGCACCTAGATGGCTCATTGGTTAACTTTCCAACTCTTGATTTCAGCTCAGGTCATGATCTCACAGTTCTTGAATTCTTGAGGCCCCCCATCAGTCTTTGTGCTGGCAGAGTGGAGCCTGCTTGGGATTTTCTCTCTTTCTCCCTCTCTCTCTATCCTTCCCCGTCTCACACTGTCTCTGTCTCTCTGAAAATAGATAAACTTAAAAAAAATTTTTTTAAAGAATCATACAGAGAAAGTGATCTTCTGATCAGTTCTCTCTCTCTCTTTTTTAATGCTTATTTATTTTGAGAGAGAGAGAGAAAAAGAGAGCACACGAGCCAGGGAAGGGCAGAGAAAGGGAGAGAGAGAATCCTAAGCAGGCCCCACTGTTAGCACAGAACCCAGTGCAGGGGTCAATCCCACGAACTGCGAGATCATGATCTGAGCCAAAATCAAGAGTTGGACACTTAACCAACTGAGCCACCCAGGTGCCCCCTGATCAGTTCTGATCTGTTCTAAGCAACTGATCTTCAGGATGTCTGTTGAATCCAATTACGCATTTGATAAAATGTTTAAGAAACTTGAGATTTGCTTTAAAGTATTTCAGGAAAAGAAAAAGGTTAAATGGAAGAAACAAGTATGCCAAGAGCTTGATAAATGTTAAATCCAGGTGATGTCTCTTCTCTTTACTTTTAAATATATTGGACAATTGTTTTAATGTTTATTTATTTTTGAGAAAGAGAGAGAGAGAGAGAGAGAGAGAGAGAGAGCACGAGCAGGGGAGGGGCAGAGAAATAGGGAGACACAGAAACCGAAGCAGGCTCCTGGGTCCGAGCTGTCAGCACAGAACCTGACACTGGGCTTGAACTCACAAACTGTGAGATCATTATCTGAGCCAAAGTCGGACTCCCAGCCAACTGAGCCACCTAGGCGCCCCATATATTGGGCAATTTTTATGAAGCAAAATTTGAGGTAAATCTCTAAAAGTTGACTAAAATATAATGTTTATGAAGGAAAATTATAATATATTTATTTTCATTTGCATGAAATAAAGATACTAATGGTAGTAAATAAAAAATATGTTGGAGAAATAAGATCCTTTTCAGGATTATTTTCTTAGTGTTTGAAAGATATACTACAAGGTACATATAATTCTTTAGTCTTCCTACTGATCAAGATAAATATACCTCAACATTATTTATCAGTTGATTTCATAACTATTAATTTGGTATCTTGATGTTATGAATAGGTGGCTATTCTAATAGTAGTAAATATTTATTCTTTCTTTTTAAATGAATATATTGATGCACTATCATAGTCAATACCCTGGCCTTGAAATACAAAATATTAGAATAATCAGCAAATATTTGTTAAAACCCTACATGTAACCCATTAGAGATACAACTATGAATAAGACTGAGTACATACCCTTAAAGAACTAACATTCCAATTGTTTGCCTTCTGTGTTTTTCTATGACCTTGAGGAAATTATTTAATTTTGTTGGGGATCAGTTTCTTATCCAAAAAATGAGGTTAATCCTGGCAATTGTAGAACTGCAGAATTGTTTTAGAAAATACATGTGATACAGTGTATTGGTCTGGGTTCTCCAAAGAAGAGATATACTATAAGAATTGGTTCATGAGTTGATTCAAACCACGAAGTTCCACAGTCTGCTCTCTGCAAATAAGATAACCAGGGACGTGGGTACTGTAGTTGAGTTTTGAGTCCAGAGGCCTGAGACTCAGGGAGGGCAATGATGTATTTATTTAAATCTTGGTTTGAATCTCAAAGGCCAAGAACTAGGAGCACAGTCGTCAAGGACTGGAGAAGATGGGTTCCTCAGCTCAGAGAGAGAATTTGCCCTTCTTTTGTGCTACAATCCCTCAATGGATTTAAGAATGCCCACTCGCATTGGTGAGGGTGATCTTCTCTAACTTTGAATCAGTTTATTGATTTAAATACTAATCTCTACCAGATACACTTTCACAGACAGACCAAATGAAACAACATTTTACCAGCTATCTGGCATCCCTCAGTTCAATCAAGGAGACCTATAAAAATATCACATTATGGTGTGAAGTACATAACAGCCTTGAACTCACTAAAACTTATTTTGTGGGTTTTGAGATCATGAAGAATCATTTCATGTCTTACAACTTTGTACTCAATTAACAACATAAAGTTTCCGATCCAACGATGTTGAGAAAATATGTTGTTTTGCAACAATGCTCAAATTTATGAGACTTTGATTAAAGTAGGTACATAGTTACTATTTCTTATTTTTTTAATTAAAGTTCTGAGAGCAGGCATAGTAAATATCAGAAAATTGGAATTTATCTTCATAGTCATTAATGTCTCGGATTTCTGAGGAAGTAATTAGACACCTTTGTGACTTTATCCAGTTAGAGTGAGGGGGACTGTAAGCTTTACATTAACTTAATTAGTGTATTATCTAGGCTACTCATACTGCATTCTCAAAGGTAAGTTCTCTATTGAAAACTCATACAAATACTTTCTTTTTCATTTGTTTAAAATTGTTGATGAATTATTTGGTATATATACTTGTGTGTGTGTGTGTGTGTGTGTGTGTGTGTGTGTGTATCCCCCCACACATACTTGGGGGATTGTGTGTATATATATATATATATATATATATATATATATATATATATTTGAGGGATTGTATATATATATATATATATATATATATATACATATATATATACATATATACATATATATATATATATATATATATACAATCCCTCAAATATATATATATACTTGTCTTCCTTTTCACCACAAGTTTCTATTTACCACTGGTTTCAGTTTCAGAATACTGTTTTCACAAAAATTTCTCAGATAAACAATGCCAAAAATATGGATTAACACTAAAATAAGAGTTAACCAAAGTTTTCCTTAATTATTGTCAAACATGCAAATATTTGGATGCGTGTAGATGATTTATTAAATTTTTCAGATTCTATTTCATTTAAATCATTTCAGTTGAATCTCATTTTGTTTTAAATAAAGTAGTTCTAAAATGTTTCTAGATTACCATGAAAAGAGCATTACATTTTGCTCATCAAACCAAGGTAGTCTTCTGTTATTAATAGGATGATATTCAAGTCCTGTTGCTAAATATATTAACTGGGTTGGGACCTGAGTGGCATCTTTATCATTTTCTAGAACCATAGTATAGACAGATACATAGCTCTGATTTAATTCTACAATTTGCTAAGTATGAAATTAAAAGAAATGTACCTTTCAAAGCCTAAACATCACATGTAAAAATAAGAGTTTCAGAAATACTTGTACATTAGCACAAAGATTTATTTTAAGGTACTCATTGCAGCAGTACTAATAACTAACAATAGGTGAGAGGTTAAGCAAACTATGACATACCCATTTTATGGAATATAGAGGCTTGTATTTTGATCAACTTTAAGCTAAGAAACATTCATGGTTATGAATCAAATAACAGCTTCTCAACCCTACTCACCATCACACGACTTTTACTGTTCTTCATGCTGGGTTTCAGAACAAATAGGTTTCAAGTGCTCTACTATTTATAAAAGTACATACCACCTGAGTTTTAAATTATCACCTCCATTATAAAATATGAGAAATTTATATGCGGTGCTATGAAAATAATGCCAAGACAAATTTTAATGAAGATAGAAAGTTGCAGAATGATAAATACATTCTTATGTATGCAATTTACCCAAGAAAATAGTTATGCACACTTATGTGAATGCATATGTAAATACATAGAAATTGACTGTAAGAATGCTTGTCACACTTGTTAATTATACCTATTTCTGGGCAGGGTAATGGATGACAGTTGGATTATAAGTAAGTTAAGGAAAAGGGAATAGGAATGTCAAGGTGTTTTTATCTTTCTCTTTATATATTGCTTCATTGTTTTAATTCATTACAGTGATGACCTATATAATGAAAAAGGAGAATTAAAAAGAAACACATGTGTAACGACCCAGAATTAGAAACAGAAAAGGAAAGGATGCAGTCTTGACTGGGATCACTAGCAGAAGTGGAAATGCACTTTTATACGGGAAAAGCTTAGGGGTTACAATCTTAATTTAAACAGAAGCTTTTTTTTGGCATAATAATGTACAAAAGAGTGAAGAAATAGCCTAGCTTTCATACAAAAAATCAGGAGGCTGAAATTATGAAGAGGGCTGTAATGAGGTCACTTCTTGGGAATAACAAAGAAGTAAGTAAAGGAAAATACAGAATAACTGAAGAGGACTTCTCTGAAAAGCTGTTTCTGAAGGGCGTGTGTGCATGGCTGAACAATGGGATTGTCGCTATGGAGAAGCAAGTTCAAACCATCACCGCTGTGTTTCATTCTCCAAATGGAACATACAAACGGGCTGGGTGGGGTGAAGAGGGTTGCAGGGGTATCTGCTGTACTACACTCAGCATCACTTTCGACTCCCTTTCTATTTGCTTATAAAGAATCGCCTGGTATAATGTTCTGGATCAGGGAAAGCTGACCTAATGTCGGATTATCTAGTGCTCCTGAAAGCTCTTTGAGCCTCTAGTTTTCCACTTATAAAATATGGAAAACAAACCCATCTCACAGTGTAGGTCTCAGTGTCAAAGGATATAACTTATGTGAAGGTGGTTAGAAAGTTACAAAGTGCCATACAAACTTTATCTATTATTTAAAAGGGAAAGAAATAAAGTTCTCTGGATGTCAGTATAAGATCTGGTACATATCAGAAAAACATAGAGTCTAAGCGCAACATGAAACTGAATGTAAAATTGTGTTTACTCCCTCAGGCTTGCAAATTAATTTTTTTTTACAATGCATGAAACAAAACCAAACAAAATGGAACAGTTGAACACCCTGTAGTAGTGATTCTGTTGGACTTAAATTAACCTTCCACTTTTTGATTACTGAAGATTTTCTCTTTACAGTTGGAAAAGAATATGCATAATAATACCAATCAATTGTGGATTTACCCAAAACACTTGATTATATGCCCAGAAATTTTCATCACAGCATGTCCCCCTTAATTTCCTTATCCTAATGCTCATTAGATTATGGAGGATTTACTAGCACTTTTGTGATATTTAAAATCACAGTACTTAACTAAACACAAGAGGAAAATAAGATCACTTCATTAGAGAGAAAACTGATTTTTTCAAAAGGAAAAGGCTATGGATTTTCTGTTTTGTTTTGTTTTGTTATGTTGTTTTTGGAAAATAGTACCATGTCTTATTTCTGTGACAAGGGTGATGTAAAAGATTAAAAGAATACATACCAAATGTCCCCTAAAACATTTTCAGTTATACCATCATTTTAAAAAGTGAAAATCAAAGTAGCGAAGTCTTCATATCAATTCTTCAGGTACGTTTTAAAAAATGTGATTTTAAAAAGCAGTGTATCATGGATTATTTTGTTTTATCACATTTATTGAGTGTTGACGAACGCAGGCCCTGTGTTTTCTGCTATACTGTGGAGTATGTCATTTAATGTCACAACACTCTTATAAAAGAAATTCTGTTTTTATCCCTACTTTGTAAATGTAATAAAAAGCTGTAATAGAAGGCATTTGGCAGTATCTACAAAACTGTTAAAAATAGTATTTACCTATTAGCCCAGAAATTCTTATTCTAGAAATATGCTTACTCATATACGATATGAAGAATGTAGGGGATTGTACCTCGGTTTGTAATAGCAAATGACTACAAAACAACAGAAACATCAGAAAAACAGTAAAATAAACTATAACTCTATTCCAATTATCTAATGCTGTTTAACAATCCACCTCAAAACTTAGCGACTTAAAATAACATTTATTTTTTGCATGAATCTGTAACTTGAACAGGGCTCAGCAAAGACAGGTCATTGGTGATTCATGCAACACCAGCTGAAGTCACTTGATTGCGGGCTGGAGTAGGTACTTTCTATTCGACTTACAACACCCAGGAAGTAGGCATTGGCTGTCAACTGGGAGCCAAGGTGGTGCTGTGAGCCAGGAGCCATGGTTCCTCACTCTTTTGATTGCTTGACTTCCTCACAACATGGCGCCCAAATCCAAGCATGGGCATTCCACAATAACCAAAGGAAAGTAAATCTTCTTTTATATCTAGTTTTCAAAGTCCATAGTATTGCATCCACCTAAGACACAAATCCTCCCATATTCAAAGGAAGGTATAATCTGTCCTATTTTCTAAGATGTAGTAAAAAAACAAACAAACAAACAAAAAAGATCAGCAAGTATGTCATTCTATCTTTATCATAAGACAGGGAGAAAAATAATAATACATGTTTGTATTTACATTTGCATTAGGAAGTCAAAAGTGTTACATAAGTGGTTTTTTTTTAATGTTTCATTTTTGAGGCAGAGAGACAGAGCACAAGAAGGGGAGGAGCAGAGAAAAATGGAAGACACAGAATTCGAAGCAGGCTCCAGGCTCTGAGCTGTCAGCACAGGGCCAGATGTGGGGCTCAAACTCCCTAGCTGTGAGATCATGACCTGAGCCAAAGTCAGATGCTTAACCAACTGAGCCACCCAGGTGCTCCATAAGTGGTTATGTTGTAAGTGAAATGGGAAGGTATAATCGGGCACAGTGGTAAAAACAAGGTTTTTAATTTTATATATTTTTATATTATTTTGATTCTTGAATAGTGTGAATGCCTTATTCAATAATTTTAAAATGTGTGTGTGTGTCCAGAGACACTTAGAGAAGTAACCTACATAAGCTCACCTAGGTGGTTATCATAGAGTTGAAACTTAAAGCTGAAATTTAAATCTAAGCTCTTAACCACATTGTCACTCTGCCTCCCTAGATGGGCTCACTCTCTAGATTAGGGCAGCTATCCTGCAAGTACTACTCCTTGACAAACTGGACGATGGACACATTTCTCATAGGGAATGAGTCTTGGTTAGCTCTTCGTACATTCCTTATTGCCTGCTCTCTTCCACATCAAATATAACAGACAGCATTGATGGTGGAATATTTTACTAGTTTAAAAAGAGAAAGAGAAAAATGATCCTTAAGAAGCAGTTTTATATTTCCAGGATTTTCACAAGCTAAATAACATTTTCTCTTCAGATCACATGCTAGAGAAATGAACACTATCTCCTTCATATAACTCATTTTGACTGTCTGAAAATCCCACACCCACAACAAAGTTTGCTGTCAGCTTATTCATTTTTTGGAAAAAACAAAAGACAAACCATCCTTATATATTTAGAAACATCGAAAACAAAAAGCAGTCTCATAAGGTAAACAAATTGCTTACCACACATGCTTATAATGTTAAGTATCTTCTCCACAAAAACCCACCCACTGGTGACCTTAAGCATAGAGAAAACATGGAGACAAATGACTGACTTTCTTTAGGGGACAAGCCACAGGACCGCCATGGACTTTGAATATTAGGGGAAAATGTAGACTAGAGCAGGAGACAGGACAAGATGAAAGGTGACATTACCTAGCACCTTCCTCCTAGCCAGCTTTCTGCCCTCCTGGGGGCATTTGAACCATAATGAGCTCTCTAAAACAGGTTTATGTAGTGGAGAGACCTGGTGCATTTGAAGACTTGAGTTCAAGTCTTAATTATACCACTGAGAATAACGACACATACCCACCATGCTCGTTTCACCAGATTGAAGTGAGGCTCTAAAGTAATTTGTAAACTGAATGAAAATAAAGCTTTGCAATCATTAAATTAAGGAAAATAAGTCAAGCCATTGCCAACGTCATGGAGTTACCTGGCTTGAATCGGAAATTTGTCACAGCATGAATGAAGCAAAAGGATGTTTCTTTAATACAAAGGGGAAAAGGGAAAATTCTATTTCCACGGTGATCACATCTTACATTAATGAGTGTTTGTTTTAAAAACTAATCTAAAACAATCAAACAGAGGAGAGGTTGATGATGATTATAAGGCACATATATGCACATTATTACTACTGTCATCGTGATTATTATTGTTTCCCCCAAACGGTTGATTTTGGGACATTGAAAACAAAATAAGATAGAGAGGCACTTAAGCTTTTTGTTATTTAAATTATTTCATTCCTTCTTGTGCATGAGGTTAGCCCTTTACTTCAAGCCTTTCCCATATAGCTTACTTGAGGAAGAAGGAGCCATCATTGTGAGTCAACAATAGCTCCCCGAGTGAGAAGTAGTCTAACTAAAAGTTACCAAGAGACAACACAAAAAAAGTCATAATAAATCTCTAACATCCATCAAAACCATCCTAGAGAAAAACAAAAAGGATGACTTTCCTTATGGAGAGGTTGAGTTACCATTTCCTTTATCTCTATGTGTGGAATAGGAGCCTTTGGGTAACATTAGAATCTAAATTGGCTTAATTAAGTCTTCCACAAAGAAAATTTTAAAAACTAAGAAACTACATATGACAGAGTGTTATTGAATTAATAAAAAAGATTCCATATGTCTTGGGTGCTGCACACTCATAAATCATTGGTCAAGTCTCTAAATGGCAAATACATTAGTAAGTGCACTTCAACAAGGAAAAAAGTGTTGTTCAGTGTAAAAGAAATGAAGTGAGGATTAAGGTAATGTGATTCAACACTCAGGCACTCAAATTATCAGAAAATTTCTTCAGGTTTTCCATTAAGAAACGATCAGACATTTATTCTGCTTAGCATACAATGCACTTATTTTTGTTGATAAAAATCACTATTTTAATACAGTTTCTATTTGACCAAATCCACCAATAACTTGCAATTTGTTTACACACTAATTATAGAAGTTTTCAAATGTTTGACTAATATATCTCAAAGGGAGCCTGCAGTGTAACTGCATGAGCCTCTTTGGGTAAAGAACAGAATTTATGATTTCTCTGCCTTGGTGTATTTCAGCTGAAAATGATCAGGGCAAGGAAAAAGCATACAGGCAAATGGTAAGAGGTTTAGAAAAAAAAAATGAAGAACAATGTAAGGGTAAGCAGAAGCCTTAAGAATCACATTCTTTTGACTTTGGAATATTTTTATTTGTTTGTTTGTTTGTTTTGCAATAAGGTTTTGCATGATATATGAGGTATTTGTTACAAATGATGGATCCTGGTAAAACACAGACAACTCTTTCTGATGAGACTGCCCTGCATTACTGGTTGAATTTAATAAATAGCATTCAACCTATAGAGACAGTGTAGGTCTTTACAAAATAAATCTCTTAAAAAGTATTTATAGAAATAAAATGAGGGAAAGAAGAGAACTCAAATCTTTTTTGCAAGTCCATCTTTCTAAGAAATCCCTAACATACGCAATCTGTACTTGGAGACACATTAGACCACATCCATTCACCTTAATTTGTATTATATGTTTATGTGTTTTTTCCTTGAAATATTTAAAAAGCACCTTATAAGCATACCCACTTTGAGAAAAAGAAAAACACATCTACAATATGAATATGAATGGAAATTTTATTTGGCTAATATACAACAGTCACCAACCCTCTGATGGAGGGGTATTTTGCCACCTACACACCTGACTTCCTCTGAAACACTTTGTGCTCTGCTGTGCTGGGCTGTGCTCCAAACATCTTCAAGCTGTGATCTTTAAAAGATAAAGGCAGAAAATGTGTTTTGTTTGTAAAGTCTTTATTTCTGATGTATTATGGTGAATGCCATCATAAAAATCTGCAAGAACCTAAAGGAAGCTTTTAAGAAAGTGTATTGTTGAAGTTTTCTTGTTTTCAACTAATGTACGTAAAGAAACCTTCCTAAGCAGATGGACTACTACAGGCAGGAAAATAACATATATTTGAAACAGCACACCATATTGTGCATGTCATGAGGGCTCAGTGGGCTAAATTAATATATGATGGTTTTGTCTTCCCTTTCCTTATTTAACACCTGCTGTGATGAGCTTGAAATCTGAATATTTCTGTATTAGGAAATGGTAAGTTTAAACGGTAAGTACTGGCTTTTCCTCCGCTTTACAGGGCATGTCTGTATAGTCTGTTGACATTCTGCCCATGGTCTCTGTCAGGGGGATGCAGAAGAACCCAACCAGTCATGGCAAGTGGAAGGCTTAAACTACTGTCTTGGTAATATATATATATATATATATATATATATATATATATGTAATTTATAAAAGGTGAAATTATTTACTCTGGTTTGCCATCTCCCAAGTATTGAAGTAGTAAATTATAAGTATTCCCTCCAGATATTATAAATTCAAAGTGTCCTTGAAAATTATTGTTTGATACTTCCCTACATCTATAAATACACATGCTGATAAAGCCACAAGAAGCAGCTCCTTCCCATTTTGTTAATAAACTAATTTGTTTTGAAATATAATTGGCTTCATAACGAAGAATTTTGCAAGTTACTGATTAAATGTTTAAATTTATAAGTGAAAGTACACATGATGTTTTCTTTTATTTTTTTAAAGCCAGTTTCTGTCATTTGCAACCGGACTATCCATGATAATAATTATGAGTATAGATGTTGATTAATGTCATGAACAACAACACAAAAAACCTAAAACCAACATCCATAACAAGACTTGAAGATCTGGAAAATTCATTAATTGATGTCAACTTCAATAATTTCTTTCTTCCAGCAGTATCATTGCACCATTAAGTCTCTGTCCACAGACTTTCTGCCCCGCCACACAGTACCACTGTTCTTGTCAAGCAATGTCCTCTATGTTGCCAAATGTAGTAAGCACTTCTGTCTTCATCTCAGAGGACCACTCCGAAACATCCAGCAGAGTTAAGGACTCCCTTCCTGACTTCTCTAACATCACACCCAAGAAGTTTTCCTCCTCCCTCACTGGCCCTTCCTTCCTAGGAAACTTAGATGGCTTTTCCTACAGCTACTCAGTCATCAAATATTGGCTCAGTCTCTGCACCTTCTAAGTGACTTCTTTATAAGTTTTATTTATATGATGGTAACTGTCCAACCTGTACAATCAGCTCCGGTTCATGTACCCACCTGCCAGTCCAACATATCCACTTAACTCCCTGACATACATCTCAATATTCACATGTCTGAAACAGACCTCTTGCTTCTCTCCCCCTAAAAATCTTCTCTGTCTTACTCCTTCTTAGCAGCACCATCCACGAGGGCTGACTTTGAGATTTTCCTTGGCCCTCACTCCCTTCACCCATTAGTGGTTTCTGTTGACTCAAATTCCAAATCATCTCCCAAATCTACCTTTTTTTCCATCTTCACTGTTGCAACCCACTTTCAGGACCCCATAATTTTTATATTAGACTCCTACACTAATCTCCTTCTCTTATCCTCTATACACCATGACAGGCAATGATTAGGATAAACTGTATCGAGTAAATCATGTCAATATGATCAGTTCATTCATTCTCTTAAAAAAAAAAAAGAAAAACAATGCTTCCTTACTTTGGTTTATGAGGCTATCTATGAACTAGCTTGTCTCTTTGAACTTATTTTACATAATGCTGTCCCTTTTTACTATATTCCAGCCATTCTAACCTTTTTCTGTTATTCTAAACATGCCAAACTCTTTTTCTGTTACTCTAACATGCCAAACCTTGACACTAGCTATTTCCTCGGTCTATAAAGAGTTTGCCCAGACCCTGCAGACTATCTTAGTCTTTTCATTCAGACCTTGGATTATGTATTCCTTCCTCAAAATATTCTTTCCTAGACACCAAATTTTACATTGACCTCCTGTCCCACTCCACAATGAACACTTAATATGACACCACTGTGTTTTACAGCATTTGTTATTAGTGATTTATTGTTTGTATTCCTCTATTAGAAGACAACTTTCAAACAAGCTTGTTGAGTTTGTTGCTAAGTGCCAGCATCTTGGACAGGGCTTGAAATATAATATAGGTTCAATGAATGTTGTTTGAATAAGTATGCATGTTACAATGCCAGGAGTGCCCTAAGAAAGCTTTAGTTGGGGAAGGGTATAGGCACCTTTGGAGTTATTTTTATACATAAAATAACATTTGGCTTTGTTCATTTACCTTAACCTAGTTTCAGTCTTGTCTTCAATCATCAATTAGTAACTGTGCCTGGAGCCTTCAAGTAAATGCTTATTATCCCTGAATGCCTTTCTTTAAATAAAAAATATAGATTCATACTAGTTCATTTCATATGTAAATAATTTTTACACCTCTACTATATGTCAGGCACTGTTCTGGGGACTCAGGGTACAGCAACAAATAATACAGATAAAAATACTTGCTTGCACCGATTTATATTCTATTGAGAGGGCATGAACCATAATCAAGAAAAATAAGCAATATACATAGTATGTGCATGGTGCTACATGTTAAAGGTAAAAATAAAAACACCCAAGAAGTGTAGGGATCAGGATCCAGACTTCGGAGGGAAACAAATTGTCATTTTTTTAAAGTAGAGTAGCAATTAAAAGGGATATTTGAGTGAAGACATGAATGAGATGAAGGAGCGAGTTATCCAGAAAGCTCTGGACAGTGCAGAGAGAACAAGGGCAAAGAGCTGGAGGACAACAAGGATGCCAGTGTGCCTGGAGAGGAGTGACAGAGAGGGAGAGATGCAGAAGATGAGGTCAGAGAAGGGGGGGGGGAGCAGATCACAGGGAGTCTTTCAGAAGAACACTGGCTTCTATGCCAGTGAGAAGGGGCAGCAGTGGAGGAGGGACATGGTCTGACTTCCCTTTTAACATCTCTGTGGCTGCTGTCTTGAGAATAGACTGTAGGAGAGCACAGGAAAAGCAGGGAGATCAGTTAGGAGGTTACCACATTTCTTCCTTACAGGCTTTTGTGAATATTGTGAAAAGATGAGGTGTGCACCTAGTCTATGACTGGTCCCTTCCTCTGCCTCCATGAATGTTTGGGTTTAGACAGCATTCACATGATGATATGTGCACTGAATGGTGAAACCCTCCCTAGTCTAATAATTAGCTGCAAGAGACATTTTTTTAAGGTGGGGGGGGGGGGAGTGAGAGAGACACTGACTCAATATACTAAAACTATAGGCCCAAATGGAATTCTCAAATGAACATATCCAAAAGTAAAAGAAAAGTAATGCCATTTTAAATTTTTTTCTAGAAACATAATTTATATCATCTAACCATGAATATATGTACTCCAACATTGCCACATCAAAAATACATGTTTAAAAACACACCACAAAATAAAATTTCACATGGCAAATTTTAATCAATTGTATTTTGCCTGATCTGAGCAATACTTTCATGTATATTTGCCATTCAGTGAAGCTAGATTTTTGCTGCCTTTTGTAAAGGAGAAGAGCACCATCTTTTCATCAGAATACACTCTCTTTCTTAAGAAAGACAATGAAAGATTTTTGTAGAGGTCACTAAGCTTTACTTCTAATTTACCAGCTTTGCATTGATGTGATCCATTTCAGATACTACGCAAGGAGGATACTGACAAAGGGAGAAGGTGATCATTACTTTTTAAACCAGTTATCTTGAAAGCATTCAAGGGAAGAAACAAATGTGAAAGAACAAAAAGAAAACAATGAAATGAGAAAAGACACACACACACACATTATATAATTTTCATTAAAAAACAGCATAGTACCATAAAAGGAAGCTCCTATTATTGAACAGTCACAGAATAAATATATTTTGGTGATCTGTTTTTAATTGTAAACAGTCATATTTTCAGACTAACTTTTTCTCAATACAGACAAACTTCTGTAACCAAAGAAGACAATTCCATGTTCACTTTATATTAAAATTTTTTTCAACGTTTTTTATTTATTTTTGGGACAGAGAGAGACAGAGCATGAACGGGGGAGGGGCAGAGAGAGAGGGAGACACAGAATCGGAAGCAGGCTCCAGGCTCTGAGCCATCAGCCCAGAGCCCGATGCGGGGCTCGAACTCACGGACCGCGAGATCGTGACCTGGCTGAAGTCGGACGCTTAACCGACTGCGCCACCCAGGCGCCCCCATGTTCACTTTATAAAAAGCAAGTGGAAATATTATAAAAGACATTTTTAGAACTGACGATACTGAAAGTCATAATGTTTCTTTTCAATGGACAACTGATGGTAAGTAAACACAATGATCTATTTTAATCAGGTTGCCAGGTTCCACCTTTGCTGTAAGTATATGATATGCAGGTGAGGTAAAACATGCTCTGATAGTAAGTTGTGTATTACTGAAGCTGTTGGGGCTACGTAATTAAAAACAAAATCTTCTGGGGCGCCTGGGTGGCGCAGTCGGTTAAGCGTCCGACTTCAGCCAGGTCACGATCTCACGGCCCGTGAGTTCGAGCCCCGCGTCGGGCTCTGGGCTGATGGCTCGAAGCCTGGAGCCTGTTTCCGATTCTGTGTCTCCCTCTCTCTCTGCCCCTCCCCCGTTCATGCTCTGTCTCTCTCTGTCCCAAAAATAAATAAATGTTGAAGAAAAAATTAAAAAAAAAAAAACAAAAAAAAAAACAAAATCTTCTCCTGACTCAGAAATTTTCTCCACAAAGGTAGCAGAAAAAGAAAACACTTTTATTATTGCATAAACATTAAACCAGAATATAATGCACATTATAGGCAATCTTCTAGGAGATTGCAAAGACAGAAAGAAATCTCACCCCTTTGTATAGCCAGGCAGATACATCTCATTCCATACATGTCTTCAAGATAAACAATAACTGAGCTTCTAGTAAGAGGCTTTGACATCACCATTTATTACACGTAGGTTCATTCTAAATTCACCTGGCAACCCGGCTTGCCATCTGTGTTAGTTAATTGGCTTTATAGAAAGGAAAAATATTTTTTTCCTATTTTTATGGCAGGAGATAGCTTTACAAATTGGAAACAAGTCCCAGATAAAGTTCTGAGTTTCAAACTACTATATTTTCCCAAACTGAAAAGCTGATTGTCTTAATTAATGAGTTTTTCTATCTCTGGCTCAAAACTTTTCCATTAATAGTTGCAAAATAAAGCTATATTTAGAAAATATATATGAATCTCTTGGGTCTTTCCTCTTCTACATATGAAAATAAGGCCAATTCAGAGGATTATCACATCTTTTAGATCATCTTTCTAATTCTTTAAAGTGGAAATTTAAAACCAAATACTTGGAAAAAACACTGTTGTTTTTTCAATGGGGCTTGAGCACTAGGATTAAAAAAAGAAGGTGTAAGTATTGAGCTAAGATCATAATTTAGTGAGTGGTCATAAGTGACAACCGAAACTTTCTTGCCATTATGCCTGGTTGAAGTGGAATGAAATCAGCAACAAAAAAATTCTTACCCACATTCCCATTGGCCCGATCCCCATTTCTCATGCCATAGTTACAGGGTACCAGAGCTTTCATCTCCCTCTCTTTTCTCAAATCATTACAGTTCGCCCTTGAACAACACGGTTTGAATTTACACGCAGATTTTTTTTGGGTTCCAGTACAGTACTGTAAATGTATTTCCTCTTCCTTATGACTTTCTTAGTACCATTTTCTTTTCTGTAGGTTACTTTATTGTAAGAGTACAGTATATACCACATATAACATACAGAATATGTGTTAACCTACTATGTCATTGATAAGTCTTCTGGTCTTAAGTTTTCGCAGTTAAGTTTTGGGGGAGTCAAAGCGATATGAGGATTTTCAACCATACTCCAACCTACCGCTGTTATTCAAGGGTCAACTTTATAACTCTACTGAGGGCAGCAGTTTCTCTCTGCCTCCCTCCTCTTCGTTAGTTTTCTCATTTCTTTTTCATTGCTTTCTCTTGGCAGGCTCAATGTGAACAAAGATGAACCCACTAGGCACTCAAAGTCAATTAGCAAGTGATAAGAAGCTATCAGCCACAAAGAAAAAAAAAACAACTAAATGGTATTCGAAAGCAGTGGATGAGAAGATGTAAGGAAATGTAATACTTTGGTCCAACTTTTCTCTGTGGATTTAATCATTTCAATGTCCTTACTTAACCTCTGCACTGTCTAGCAAGCCGATTAGCCTCTCTGATCGGTTTCGGGCACCAGATGGGAGTGTGAGCCAGGAGCGAGCAGGGCAGTGCAGCACAAGTGAAAGAGCTGCTGGCTAAGCTGCCGCAGTGGAACTGCAGCTCTGATCACCGAGCCTCAGAGAACCGGATCCTTCGGTTTTATATTTATTTCATACATCACTGATATCCCACCTTGTTCACAAAAGGAAAAAAAAAAAGATTTCAGTCGGATCATGGGCTTTAATTAGCTAATAATACTTTTATACAATATTTTTATTAGACCACAGGTAATTTGTATTCTCTTTAAAGGCCAAGCTTCAAATTAAGGCGGCAAACTGGCTGCCCACGGTTTGCATTTGGCTGTTGGACAAGTTTTTTCTGACAGACACAGTGTTTTTATAAAAACAGAACTGAAATCCCTTCAGGCAGTGCACACGAGTGTGTTCTCTCCAGCCCCCATCCCTCTCTTATTTTGCATTCCACCTGATTCACACATTGGTTTATCTACCAGGCTCTTACAGATATTTCAAATAGAACCTCACAGTCTTTCAATCCATGCCGATTTGGGTGAGCCAAGAAAGACAGTGTGCGCAGCCATAACACATATGTTCCTATCTGTTCAACATCAATGTGCTTGTATCGAACTTACGAGGTTTTCACGTCCCATATGTTCCATTTTAGTTTACCAGATAGTCAAAAAGCTAATGCTTTATGCTTTTAATTCAGCTCCATTATAATTTAACTTCTTTTATTTTCTATCAAGAAAAGTGTGGGGAGGGGGAGCGTCTGGGTGGCTCAGTTGGTTAAGCGTCCAATTTTTGATTTTGGCTCAGGTCATGATCTCATGGTTCATGGGTCTGAGTCCTGAGTCAGGCTCTCTGCTGACAGCGCAGAGTCTGCCTGAGATTCTCTCTCTCCCTCTATCTTCCCCTCCCTCCATTCATGCACACTCTCTCTCCTAAAATAAATAAACTTTAAAAACAAGCGGCAAAGTATCATTTTTCTCTCTGTCTTCAAAATAAGTGAAAATTATTAATGATTGAAATATGTATTTAAGAAATGGATGCATAATAGATACTTTCCTTTGACCTCCTAATCAAATAGTTTGATGTGTATCTTGCATGGTTACACTTGTAGGATGTTTTAGCAATCAACATATAACAACAGTCGTCTACTACCTATGTTCCTGGGAAAAGCTGAGAACAAAGCTGGGGGGCTCAGTCTCTTCTGTCAGCTCACCTCACCTTTCTGCCACTTTACCCTAAACACGCCAGTGTTTGTAACTCATACTGCTCTAAGTCAGTTTATTTTCATCTTATTCGTGCCCCTTTTTTATCCTCGCTCTAAACTCTTCATTCTGCCTAAAATGAATTTTATTCTCCACATCATGAATCCATATCTTCCTGTTCTTCTACCTCAAATGCAAAACTATTTTTCCCCACAAAGTGATCCCTGAATAATGTTATCCTTGGGGTTGTCCCTCCTTATTTTGACTTTGGAACTCAAAATTATTCCACATTTTGCATACCGTATTTTGAAACAATCCCCCAGATGTTTTATATATTTGTTACCTTCTGAATTAAATTTTAAGTTCCTCTAAGACAATGGCTATGTATCTTCTATTCACCACAGCTGTCTTTAATTACTCTAATTATCAGATTGTTCTAAAAGAATACACATTCCATATTTTCTTTTCTTCTATCACATAAACCATGGACTAAAGATATTTCAACTATGCTACAGATATTCCAACTTTTCAGCCTCTTTACTCCTAAACTGCTACTTATACCAAAACAGGGACAACAAATCTTTTGTTATGTCACATATCTTGATTTGTAGTTTAGAAAATATAACTGCCACTCATCCCTGCCTAAAAATCCACCTAATGGCACTGGAGTTACACAACAGTTTCCTTGGCAGGATTCCATAATTTGGAGGGGGCACTTAATGGTCAAGTCACAGGAAATAACAAGTAAAAAACATTCAGTCCTTTCTGAATAGTACTTCCATTTGGCTGGAGCAGTAAGAAGGAGGGAACAGAGGCAGCTTCCTCACCTGCCTCCATTTCCTATCATGAGGCAGAACTACCCCAGGGTTTTGGTCTTGGAATAGGTTGTGGCAGACCTTGCAGACAGTATCTCTTCTCTCTTTTCATAAAGCTGGTTATAAGTGCTAAGATCTGAGCCTCAGCTGTGATTTAGAATAGAGGGCAGAGGGATGGGGTATCCTTTAAAATAAAGACTGTAACAAGAGATGAAGAAGGGCATTATATCATAATTAAGGGGTTTATACACCAAGAAGACCTAACAATTATAAACATTTATGCTCCAAGTGTGAAAGCACCCAAATATATAAATCAATTAATCACAAACATAAAGAAACTCATTGATAATAATACCATAATAGTAGGGGACTTCAACACCCACTTACAACAATGGACAGATCATCTAATCAGAGACCTGATGGACTTAACAGATATATTCAGAACATTTCATCCTAAAGCAGCAGAATATACATTCTTCTCCAGTGCACATGGAACATTCTCCAAAATAGATCACATCCTGGAACACAAATCAGTCCTCAACAAGTACATAGTGTGCATATTTTCAGATCACAATGCTATGAAACTTGACATCAACCACAAGAAAAAATTTGGAAAGGTAACAAATACTTCAAGACTAAAGAATATCCTACTAAAGAATGAATGGGCTAACCAAGAAGTTAAAGAGGAAATTAAAAAGTACATGGAAGCCAATGAAAATGATAACACCACAGCCCAAAACCTCTGGGATGCAGCAAAGGCAGTCATAAGAGGGAAGTATATAGCAATCCAGGCCTTCTTAAAGAAGGAAGAAATGTCTCAGATACACAACTGAACCTTATGCATTAAGGAGCTGGAAAAAGAACAGCAAATAAAACCTAAAACCAGCAGAAGACAGGACATAATAAAGATTAGAAGAGAAATCAATGCTATTGAAACCAAAAGACAAAAAAACAGTAGAACACATCAATGAAACCAGAAGCTGGTTCTTTGAAAGAATCAACAAAATTGAGAAACCACTAGCCAGTTTGATCAAAAAGAAAAGGAAAAGACCCAAATAAATAAAATCAAGAATGAAAATGAAATAAAATCAAGACGCAAAATAATTAAAATCAAGAGATCACAAACAGCACAGCAGAAATGAAAATAATAAGAGAATATTATGAACAATTATATGCCAATAAAATGGGAAATATAGAAGAAATGGACAAATCCCTAGAAACATATACACTACCAAAACTGAAACAGGAAGAAATAGAAAATTTGAACAGACCCATAACCAATAAAGAAATCGAATTAGTAATCAAAAATCTCCAAAAAAAAACGAGTCCAGGGCCAGATGGCTTTCCAGGGGAATTCTACCTAACATTTAAGGACTTAACACCTATTCTCTTGAAGCTGTTCCAAAAAATAGAAATGGAAGGAAAACTTCCAAACTCTTTCTGTGAAGCCAGCATTACCTTGATTCCAAAACCAGACACCCCGCTAAAAAGGAGAACTACAGATCAATTTCCCTGATGAGCATGGATGCAAAAATCCTCAATAAGATATTAGCCAACCAGATCCAACAATATATTAAAAAAAATTATTCACCATGACCAAGTGGGATTTATACCTGGGATGCAGGGCTGTTTTAATATCCGCAAAACAATCAGTGTGATTCATCACATCAATAAAAGAAAGGACAAGAACCATATGATCCTCTCAATAGATGCAGAGAAAGCATTTGACAAAATACAGCATCCTTTCTTGATAAAAACCCTCAAAAAAGTAGGGATAGAAGGATCATACCTCAAGATCATAAAAGCCATATAAGAATGACCCAATGCTAATATCATCCTCAATGGGGACAAACTGAGAGCTTTCCCCCTAAGGTCAGGAACAAGACAGGGATGTCCACTCTTGCCACTGTTACTCAACATAGTATTGGAAGTCTTCGCCTCTGCAATCAGACAACACAAATAAATAAAGGCATCCAAATCAGCCAGGAGGAGGTCAAACTTTCACTCTTCACAGATGACATGATACTCTACCTGGAAACCCCAAAAGATTCCACCAAAAAACTGCTAGAACTGATCCATAAATTCAGCAAAGTGGCAGGATATAAAATCAATGCACAGAAATCAGTTGCACTCCTATGCACCAAGAATGAAGCAACGAAAAGAGAAATCAAGGAATCGATCTTATTTATAATCGCACCAAAACCCATAAAATACCTAGGAATAAATCTAACCAAAGAGGCGAAAAATCTATACACTGAAAACTATAGAAAGCTTTTGAAAGAAATTGAAGAAGACACAAAAACGTGGAAAAATATTCCATCCTACTGGATAGGAAAAATAAATATTGTTAAAATTCAATACTACCCAATGCAATCTACATATTCAATGCAATCCCTATCAAAATAATACCAGCATTCTTCACAGAGCTAGAACAAACAATCCTAAAATTTGTATGGAACCAGAAAGACCCCGAATAGCTAAAGCAATCTGGAGAAAGAAAACCAAATCAGGAGGCATCACAATCCTGGACTTCAAGCTGTATTGCAAAGCTATAATCATCAAGACAGTATGGTATGAGCACAAAAACAGACACTCAGATCAATGGCACAGAATAGAGAACCCGGAAATGGACCCACAAACATATGGCCAACTCATTTTTGACAAAGCAGGAAAGAATATCCAATGAAATAAAGACAGTCTGTTCAGCAAGTGGTGAATTATGTTTTCAGTTTAAAATTTATATCTGGTGATGAGCTTTCACTGTACTGCAACAATTGTTTAAAGGTGAAAATTGTTTAAACATGCTGTCTTGAACAATAGCAATAACAGCAAAATCAATGGTGTCAAAAGATACTTTAGGTATATTCTTTAATATGAAATTTAAACATTCATAGACAAGCAATATAAATTCCCTAGATGTTTTGTTTTATTTTGTTTTCTTTATCTTCTATTGCAATCTGTTATTTTTCCTGCATGTTGTTTTATCCCTGTTCCTTAGATTACTTTTGGTTAGATTCAAATTTTACAAGAGTCTACTGAAAAATCCTATATTCCTTGTCCAATTTTGTCATTTACTGGGCAACCCCCCATAGAAATATTCACATAGGGAAAATATGCATTGTGGAAATTTTCAAATCAAACACTAATTCTTCTCAATTCAACGCAGTTTATGCGAAGAGTTATATATATATAGCAATGAAGCAATATCAGTTCTAAATTTGTTCAAAGTTACTTTCTTAATCGTATCCATTATTATCTTAATTATTTAGTTGTTTTTTAGCCCCAAATAATATGCACTAGTTTTTGGTGGCCATGTTAATATTATGCATAAACATTTGCCGTAATATTCAAATTTTGCTACAATTCCTGCCAAATGGAAAAGTTCCCATAAACATGCTCATAAAGTTGCTTGGCTGATCTACTGATGTTAGACATTGCATCACTAAAAACCGATCGTGCATTCAACTGCCACATGGAATTATTTTTTCTCACTTATATATAGTTTCTGTTCTGCACCACAGATACAGATTTTTTTAAATCACATTAAAATTCTGAATGTTTAATATTATTGTTTAAAGTGTTATTTCTTTCTCATGATTACCTGAAATACATGAAAAACTTGCCACTCCCGGACACAACTTTTTCTACCTCTGAAGAGTTTGAAATACAGACAAAATGCAGAATCTTTTGCAATAGAATGAAGTAACCAGATTCTTTTTTCCATTTGAAATATTCATATAATATTCATTTCCAAAACTTCCTACCTTTTGGAAAGACAGACTTTCTTAGTTGAGGTCAATAACCTTCAAAAATAAGTTAATAGTAAAATTCCATGGATGCACATGGATTTGAAAGAATCCTGTTTCGTTGAATGGATTCTCTGCAATGTTTTCGTCTTTTAGTTTTTGTTGAAACTTACTTATCAGTTATACTTAATATTTCTGAGCTTATTTTACCAAAACTAAATCATTTCTCTTTTTTCTCTGGTGTTCTGTATTTTTCTCTCAATGTTTTCTGTAATTTAAATTATTTTATTTTCTAAGGTTTTTTCAGCTTTCACTTTTTTTCTGATTATGATATTTTTTATTATTTTCTTTCTGGATCTCCCAAAGTTTGCATTTAATATAACATGTAGGAATATGCTACCAAATTTTATTAGAAGTTAATATTAGCACTAATACAAGTGTCATAAAAACAAAACCTGTAATAATGTAATTAATAGATAATTGCATATTACTTACTAATTTATATCAATAAAAATCTGCCTTATGAATGATTAATAATAAATAGGTATTAGTGGTTGCATCATGTTTCATGAGTGCTATTTATGGTATTAATAATCACCAACCAGAAACTGATTTAAATAGTTCATTTTTAATTTATTTATTTAAATTCAAATTCGTTAACACACAGTGTAGTAGTGCTTTCCAGAGTAAAACCCAGTGATTCATCATTTACATATAACACCCGGTGCCATCACAAGTGCCCTCCTTAGTGCCCATCACCCATCTAGACCATCCTCCCACCCACCTCACCTCCAGCAACCCTCAGTTGCAACCTCTCTTATGGTTTACCTCCCCCTCTGTTTTTATCTTATTTTTCCTTCCCTTCCACTATGTTTATCTGTTGTGTTTCTTAAATTCCATATATGAGTGAAATTATAAGATATTTGTCTTTCTCTGACTGACTAATTTCGCTTAGCACAATACCCTCTAGTTCCATCCATGTTGTTGCAAATAACAAGATTTCATTCTTTTTGTTCTCCAGTAATATTCACACACACACACACACACACACACACACACACACACACACACACACACATATATACCACATCTTCTTTATCCATTCATCAGTCAGTGGACATTTGGGCCCTTTCCATAATTTAGCTATTGTTGATAGCGCTGCTATAAACATTGGAGTGCATGTGTCCCTTTGAATCAGCACTTTGTATCTTTTGGATAAATACTGAGTAGTGCAATTGCTGGGTCTCAGGGTAGTTTTATTTTTCAATCTTTTGAGGAACCTCCATACTGTTTTCCAGAGTGGCCGCACCACTTTGCATTACCACCAATAGTGCAAAAGTGTTGCCCTTTCTCTGCATGCTGATTAACATCTATTGTTTCCTGAGTTTTAATTTTAGCCATTCCGCAAGGTGTGAAGTGTCCTGGTTGTTTTCATATGTATTTCTCCAATTATGAGTTATGTTGAGCATCTTTTCATATGTCTCTTTTCCATCTGGATGTCTTCTTTTGACGTGTTTATTCATGCCTTATTCACATTTCTTCATTGCATTATTTGCTTTTTGGGCAAATAGTTTTTGGATACTAACCCTTTATTCGATACGTTATTTTCAAATATCTTTTCCCTTTCTGTTGGTTGCCTTTATGGTATGTTGATTGTTTCCTTCTCTGTGCAGAAGCTTTTTATCTTGATGAGGTCCCAATTGTTCATTTTTGCTTTTGTTTCCCTTGCCTCCAGAGATATGTCTGGTAAGAAGTTGCTACGGCCAAGATGAAAGAGATTGCTGTAGGATTTTGATGGTTTCCTGGCTTTCAGTTAGATCTTTCATCCATTTTGAATTTATTTGTGTGTATGATGTAGGAATGTGGTCCTGTTTCATTCCTCTGCATCTCACTGTCCAGTTTTCCCAGCACCATTTGCTGAAGAGACTGTCTTTATTCCATTGGATATTCTTCCCTGTTTTGTCAAAGATGAGTTGGCCATATGTTTGTGGGTCCATTTCTCTTCCATTGATCTGCGTGTGCCAGTACCATACTGTCTTGATGATTACAGCTATGTAATACAGCTTGAAGTCTGGGATTGTGATGCCTCCTGCATTGGTTTTCTTTTTCAAGATTGCTTTGGCTATTTGGGGTCTTTTCTGGTTCCATAAAAATTTTAGGGTTGTTTGTTCTAGCTCTGTGAAGAATGCTGGTGTTATTTTGATAGGGATTACACTGAATGTGTAGATTGCTTTGGGTAGTATTGACATTTTAACAATATTTGTTCTTCTGAGCCATAAGCATGGAATGTTTTTCTATTTCTTTATGTCTTCTGCAATTTCTGTCATAAGTTTTAAACATGCTGATCTTTTACATCTTGTTAGGTTTATTCCTAGGTATCTAATGGGTTTGGTGCAATTGTAAATGGGATCAATTCCTTGATTATTCTTTCAGCTGCTTCATTCTTGGTATATAGAAAAGCAATTTATTTCTGCACATCAATTTTATATCCTGTGACTTTGCTGAATTCACATATTCTGGCAGTTTTTTGATGTAGTCTTTCATATTTTCTACATAGAGTATCATATCATTTGTGAAGAGTGAAAGTTTGACTTCTTCCTTGCCAATTCATATGCCATTCATTTCTTTTTGTTGTTTGATTGCTGCGGCTAGGAGTTCTAGTACTATGTTGAACAACAGTGATTAGAGTGGCCATCCCTTTCATGTTCCTGACCTTATGGGGAAAGTTCTGTTTTTTTCCCATTGAGGATGATATTAGCTTTGGGACTTTCATATATGGCCTTTATGATGTTGAGGTATGTTCCTTCTATCCCTACTTTGTTGAGGGTTTTATCAAGAAAGTATGCATTACTTTGTCAAATGCTTTTTCTGCATCTATTGCAAAGATCATATGGTTTTTATCCTTTCTTTTATTAATATGGTATATCACATTGATTGAGTTGCAAATACAGAACCACCCTTGCCACCCACGAATAAATCCTACTTGATCCAGGTGAATAATTCTTTTAATGCACTGTTGAAATTGACTTGCTATTATCTTGTTGAGAATTTTTTCATCCAGATTCATCAGGGATATTGGCCTGTAACTCTCCTTTTTAGTGGGGTCTTTGGCTTTAGAATCAAGGAATGCTAGCTTCATAGACTGATTTTGGAAGTTTTCCTTCCATTTCTATTTTTTTGGAATAGTTTGAGAAGAGTAAATATTAACTCTTCTTTAAATGTCTGGTTGAATTCCTCTGGGAAGCCATCTGTCCCAGTACTCTTATTTATGGGAGATTTTTTATTTAACTGATTCAATTTCTTTGCTGGTTATGGGCTGTTCAAATTTTCTGTTTCTTCCTGTTTCACAGTTGGCAGAATGTGAGTTTCTAGGAATTTGTCCCTTCTTCAAGATTGCCAAGTTTGTTGGCATATAATTTTTCATGGTATTCTCTTATAATTGTATTTCGGTAATGTTGGTTGTGATCTCTCCTCTTTCATTTGTGATTTTATGTATTTGGGTCTTCTCTCTTTTCTCTTTGATAAATCTGGCTAGGGGGTTATCAATTTTGTTTATTCTTTCAAAGAGCCAGCATTTAGTTTCATTGATCTGTTCTTCTGGGGTTTTTTGTTTGTTTGTTACTATATTATTTATTTCTGCTATAATCTTTATTATTTCCCTTCTACTGGATTTGGGCTTTATTTGCTGTTCCTTTTCTAGCTACTTTAGGTTTAAGGTTAGGTTGTATATATGGGATCTTTTTTGCTTCTTGAGATAGGCCTGAATTGCAATGTACTTGCTTTGTAGGACTGCCTTATTTTCATTTTCATTTGCTTCCATGTATTTTTTTTATTTCTTTTGAAGTTCCTGGTCAGCCCAATCATTCTTTAGTAGGATGTTCTTTAACCTCCATGTACTTGAGGGCTTTCCAAATTTTTTCTTGTGATTGATTTCATGTTTCATAGCATTATGATCTGAAAATATGCATGGTGTGAACTTGATCTTTTTGTATCTGTTGGGAGTTGATTTGTGACCCAGTATGTGATCTATTTTGGAGAATGTTACATGTACACTCAAGAAGAATGTGTATTCTGCTGCTTCAGTATGAAATGTTCTGAATATCTCTGTTAAGTCCATCTGGTTCAGTGTTTCATTCAAAACCACTGTTTCCTTGTTGATTTTCTACTTAGATGATCTGGCCATTGCTATAAGTGCAGTATCAAAGTTTCCTCCTATTATGGTATTATTATCAATGAGGTTTTTTTTTACATTTGTGATTAATTGATTTATATATTTAGGTGCTTCCAACTTGGAGGCATAAATATTTATGATTGTTACATCTTCTTGAAGAACAAGCTTCTTAATTATGATATAATGCCCTTCTTCATCTCTTGTTACAGTCTTTGTTTTAAAATCTAGTTTGTCTGATATAATTTGGCTACTCTGGCTTTCTTTTGACATCCATTAGCATGATAGATGGCTCTCCATCCCCTCACTTTCAATCTACAGGTGTCTTTAGGTCTAAAATGAGTCTCTAGTAGGTAGAATATAGACGGCTCTTGCTTTTTAATCCATTCTGCTACCCTGTATCTTTTGATTAGGGCATTTAGTACATTTACATTCAGAGTGATTATTAAAATATATGAATTTAGTGCCATTGTATACCTGTAGAGTTGGTGTTTCTGGTGATATTCTCTGGTCCTTTGTAGTCTTTGTTACTTTGGTATTCTTTTTTTTTTTTTCTCCACTCAGACAGTCCCCCTTAAAATTTCTTGTATGGCTGGCTTAGTAGTCATGAACTCCTTTAGGTTTTGTTTGTCAGGGAAAGCCTTTATCTCTCCTTGTATTCTGAATGACAGACTTGCTGGATAAAGAATTCTTGGCTGCACATTTTTCCCATTCAACACATTGAATATGTCCTGACATGCCCTCTAGGCTGCCAAGTTTTGGTAGAAAGGTCTGCTGCTACCCTAATGTGTCTACCCTTATAGGCTAAAGACCTTTTGTCCCCAGCTGCTTTCAGAATTCTCTCTTTATCTTTGTAGTTTTGAAGTTTCACTATGGTATGCTGTGGTGTTGATCTGTTAGTGTTGATTTTGAAGGCAGTTATCTATGCCTCTTGGAGTTGAATGCCTGTTTCCTTCCACAGATCAGGGAACTTCTCAGTTATAATTTGTTCAAACAAATCTTCCCCTTTATCTTACCTTTCTTCTTCTGGGACTTCTATGCTACAGATATTGTTGCATTTTATGAAATCACTAAGTTCTCTGAGTTACCCCTTGTGATCTAATAATTTTCCTTCCCTCCTTTTCCAGCTTCATTGTTTTCTGTAATTTTATCTTCTGTATCTCTATTCTCTCTTCCGCTTCTTCAATCCTCATTGTCACTGTATCCAGTTGGTTTTGCATCTCAGGTATAGCATTTTTTAATTTCATCCTGACTAGTTTTTTAGGTCTTTTATTGCTGCAGCAAGTGTTTCTCTGATGTCTACTATGCTTTTTTCAAGCCCAGCTAGTGGTCTTCTGACTATTGTTCTAAATTCTTTTTCAGATACATTGCTTATATCTGTTTTAAGCAAGTCCCTGGCTGTGATTTATTCTTAACCTTTCTTTTGTAGAGAATTCCTTTGTTGTGTCACTGTGGCTAAGTTTCTGTATTTTGTGTGTTTTGAAAGTTTGCTATGTTTTCTGCACCTGAGAGTAATACTATATTAAAAAGGGGTCATATACCGTCTAGGGTCTGGCACTTCAGGAAGTGTTTCTGATATATGCTGTGTGGACTCTACTGTTGTGTCTTGCTTGCTCTTTCCCACTGGTCATTAATCTCTAGAGCTCCTCCTTGCTTGCAGCAGGGGAGTGTTTGGACCTTTTACTAGGTATGCTTTTATTTGTTTGTTGAGGTATCCCTAGAAAAAGAGATGGAAAAGCCTGATTCCCAAAAAAAGGAGAAAAGGAAAGGGAAAAAAAAACACAGAGAATCAAAAAACTATGAGGCTGATCCCAAAGAAAAATAAAGGAAAAAAGTAGAAGAAAAGAAAGAAAAAGTAAAGCATAAAAAATCCTGATCCAAAAAAAAGAGAAAAAGAAATGGAAAAAACAAACACGAAACTATAAGCCTGATTCCAAGTGAAAAAAAGAAGAAAGAAAAAAGGAAAAAGAACTGCCGGTGTCATTTTGAAGCACCCAGTTTCAGTACACTTGGCGCATGGGGGTTACTGGGTGTGCTGGTTTTCTGGAGAAGAGGCCAGCTGCATTGGCTCAGGGTCAGTCTGGCCCCAGTAAATAAGCAGTTGCCAGGCATGGGGTGGGGCCTGGGGGGTGGTTTGGTGTAAGCGTGTCTCACCTCCATTGGGCGCTGCTGTGTTGCTGTCTAATGTCCCACCATGTTGGTGTTAGGGGAAAATTGTGCCACTCCAATCTCTCATCCCTTGACCTGGGATCTCACATCCCCCGCTGTTTAGGCAGTCCTCACAGAATAGCTAGGGTAGGGAGCTCTCCCTATGCCACAGCTCTCCTGCAGTTTTTCTCTGGTGCATGGCCAGAATTCAAAACCCAAAGTCTTAAAGGAGCCAGCATGATGCAGATCCTCTCTCCTCCTCTGGAGTAGAGCCTCTCCACCCTGCTGATGAAGGTCCTTTCTTTGGCCGGCACCTGCAGGGTTTTTGGTCCTTGGGAAAGCATAAACCATCTTCCAAAAGTACTCCAAGAAGGGGAATCTTGTCTCCCAGTGTGCCCCAGAGATCCATACATCATGCTATGTACCCCAGGGTCAGCTCTGTCCTCTGCACCCCAGGGCCAGCTCTATCCTCTCCAGGATTGTGCACCACAGCTTCAGTGTGGAGAAAGTCACACACTTCCAAAACTTCATTTTAAACTCAAAAAGCTGCTCAGAAAAACAATAACAACAAACAACAACAACAACAACAACAACACCACAAAAACCAAAAACCTGGGACATTTGTTACTTCTTACTCCCCAGTCGATGGTCCAGAGGGGTTTTCTTCTTGTGCAGACTCCATGTTGCACTTTCTCAACCTCTCGATCTTTCTCTTCTTTTTTTCTTTCCACTGAAAGGGTTCCCTCCTCTCCATGACACCGCTGTTTTCCTCTCCCCCAGTTCACTTCCATTTACTAAGCTGTCTGTCTCCCAACTCTGGAGATCCTTCTGTCACTCTGCAGATCAATTTCCTGGGTGTTCCAAGTAATCTGACCTCAATACAGCTGTGTTTGAGGGAAGAGGAAAGCCCAGGATTCCCCTACTTCTCTGCCTTTTTAACTCCTCCTTGATTTCAATAGTTTCAACAGTCACTTGAAACACCATCTCTAAAGACAGAATATATAGCAAACATTTTCACTTTTCTGCATTTTGGTATTTTACAAATCATGTTTTTATGTACTACATAATTTTTAGGATCCTGAGTACATTAATAATTTTTCGAAGTTAATAATTATTGGTCATTTGGGGTGCCTGGGTGGCTCAGTTGGTTAAGCATCTGGCTTTGGCTTAGGTCATGATCTCATGGTTTGTGGGTTTGAGCCCCACATCAGGCTCTGTGCTGACAGCTTGGAGCCTGGACCCTGCTCAGATTCTGTGCCGCTATCTCTCTCTGCCCCTCTCCTGCTCGCAGTCTGTGTCTCTCTCCCAAAAATAAATAAATATTTTAAAAAATGTTTTACATAATAATTATTGGCCACTTATCCAACAAATTATTAGGAACCTACCATATCATATGTCAGGGCATTATTGTCGGTTACATACGCATTACATCAGGGCCACTAATTTGAATATTATTTTTATATTATCCATTCTCTTGAGAAAATCATGAAGGACATCGAAATTAGATCATTTGAATTTCATCACTTTTCACTCTTTCTATATATATTTTTGTAAAGCTTATAATCCCTAGATAACAAGAGTATTATCTGTCAAATTTAAATGTTTTATATCATGTCTGGCATAACATCAGACATATAAGAATCATCAAGAAGCTTTGAACTATCAGTGGTTCAATGGTATAGGATATCTAGCGTGCTATGCAGACAGGGTTCCAAAGGGTCTGTGTCTGGACTCCATGGTAAAGAAGGTCATGAACAACTAGCAACATCTGCCATGTGTGAGCTTCTGCCAGGTAAGGTTGCCCTAACAGTCTCAAACTTAGAGCAATAAAAGTCTATTCTTTGCTTAAGTTACATGTCAACTCTTACATGTCTGCTCTTGATGGGATTCTGTTCCATACATCTTCTTTCCAAGATTTAAGCTGAGAGAAAAACCACATTCTAAGATGTGCTGAAATGTGCAAAGGGGCACGAGAACTATTGGAAACACATAAAGTCTCTTAAATCTTCTAGCTAGACATGGCATTAATGGAATCCAAGTATACTCCTGCCACAGGAAGCACTACGTAGGTCATACAGTAATGAGCGGAGAGGCATAATCCTCACAGGGAAGGAGCAAGCAACTGAGAACAATAATACCACCTACCACAGTACTTGTTTGTCACTCCTAAACTAATAAATTATTTCTTTAATGATAGTATTAATAATTATTATAATCATTGTTGCCTTTAATATTATTACTGTAAAAACCCTGAAAGCCAGATATAAACTGCTGCCAGAAAGTACTATACCCGATTTTAACCTTCTTAAACAGAGCCACAGTGCTCCTTTAGATTCAACTTCTATTTTAGTTCATCATGCTTGGAACAGGTTGTCAAGGCTGAACCAAAGTGGAAACATGAGCTTATCACAAATTCACTTACCAATAGACAGCCTCCGTCTCAGAGTCAGGGCTGAACTTGAGCACCTATAAAACAGCATAGGAGAAAGGTTAAGAGCATGTAACCCAGATGAGGAAAACAGGTCCAACTTTATTTAGCACTTACTCCTGTTTTAACTTTACCTAGCTTCTCTAAGCTTCAGTATCCTCATATCTAAAATGTTGAAAAGAATGGAACCTACTTCATGGGACTATTGTGAAAGACTAAACTAGGTTATGCAAGAGTACTGTGTAATATGTACAAGATATTGTTATAGAAGTGAAACATGAGAACGTTCAGTTATTGATACTTCTATTTTGATTATTATCCTTGTGTTTGGATGATAATCCTTTCTTAAAGAGGCTTCTGAAAGAGATAAAAGTAGATGGCACATGACATCTGCCCTTGATTGACATTCTTTGAAACTATGATGAGACTAGTATAACCTGAAATACTACAGTTTCCAAGGTGTATGTAATGTTCTGTCTTCCAACATATACAGACATGATTAGACTTTTGATGGCTTTAATTTCTTTATTCTGAAAAAGCAGATGTGATGGCCATTTATTTATGCAAATGAAGAGTGAAGGATTTATTCTGACCTGATGAAGTTTGAGATGACGTGGGGTCTAAGGAATCAACTAAAGTGTGTAAGAATATTAATTAAGCATGTTATAATATGAAATATAACATTGAAATATATCATTGAATATTATGCTCCTTTTAGAAAAACTTTTCCTTTCTAAATATTAATTTAGACTCTACTGTATCTGCAAAATCTTGCATGGCTTAATGAAGAAGTCTATCTTTCCTTTGGACTATTCATTCACACAGGGCATTAAGGTTGAAGCTCAGAAACTGGTAGGAGGCATTCATAAGCCTAAATGCCTCATCTTGGAGAGTTGACTTGGAAAATATCAGCCATAACAACTTCTTGCTGTCCTATACCATGTTTGAGAAATGTTAAAGAATTTAAGTTTGTAGTCATTCATTTTGTACTTAATAAAAGGAAATATAGACTGAAAGTCACCTTGATATGTAGTTCTTATATTGATTTTGGTCTATATATATGGTGTATTTACTCTGTGGGATATAAGGATCCCTATTGTGAGTAGGGATAAAGTTTTGTATTAGTCAGGGTTTTCCAGAGAAACAAAACCAATTGTGTGTGTGTGTGTGTGTATGTGTATGTGTATAAAATATATGTAATATATATAACATATTTATTATAAGGTATTAGCTCACATGATTCAGGAAGCTGAGAAGTCCCACAATCTGCTTTCTGTAAGCTAGAGACCCAGAAAGGCCAGTGATTAAGTTCAAAGTCCTAAGAGCCAGAGAGCCAGTGGTGCAGATTTCAGTGTGAAGGCCTGAGAACCAGAAGCACTGAGGGCAGGAGAGAGAACTTTCTGCTCATCCAGTAATGCAGAGAGAGACTGAGTACTCTTACCCCACCTTTTGCTCTATTCAGGTGCTCACTGGATTGGACAAAGCCCACTCACAATGGGGAGGGCAGTGTGCTTTACTAAATCCACCAATTCAAATGGTAATCTCTTACAGAAACACCCTTACAGACACACCCAGAAATAATTTCTCCCCAGATATCTGGGTATCCATGATCCCGCCAAACGGACACACGAACTATCACAGGAAAGTTTCCTCTGAATGTGGAATTCCCACTTTTGCTCATTTTACCAAGATTCTGGGACAGGATTTTGAAGTTAATCATACATGAGTATCAAGAGGAACCTCTTGCTTTTTCTGGGTCTTTGGCCTAGAGTCCAAAACTTTGAGCCCTGTTGCTTAAATCATAAGCAGAAAACTAGCCTATTCAACAAGGAGGTAGTTTCCATTGAATAGTCTCCATTCACCATACAAATCCACTGTATACTCTTTTCCACCCCACTCTGTGCTCCAGGACTGCATCAATGTACTATCAGTTGTATTCAGCTAGTGGGAGACACTGGCAAGAGACGGGAAGGTAGGTAACTCCCTTCCTGTCAGGACACAGGTTAGATGTGGTCATATTCTGCTACCTAAAGTCAAGGTGCCTAGCAGATATTCCTCTCCTATAGTCATAACTATAGCTCTTGGCTTCCAGCAAATTCTCCTTTTTACCCTGTCAATTCCAGAGGTGGTTTTAACAGCTTCCTTATATAACTAAGCACAAGGTACTTGACAATCCCTTGAGGGTTTCTCTGTACCATGAAACCAGCGCATTAGGTTGACCTAATTCTTGAATGAGGGAATCTTCCCCACCAGGGAAAACAATCATAATTGCATTAAATTGGGGGCCAAGACTGTCCCCTGGTCACTTGAGGCTCTGAACCAACAGGCAGACACAGAAGGACTAGTGATTGATTCTGATTACTAAAAAGAAAACAAAACTGGGGTATTGCTGCTCAAGGAGAGCAAATGATTTCAACAACCCATTTCCTCCAACCCAAATGAACAAATTATATTTATATACAGACATAAAATGCAGATATATATAGATAGATATTTTTTTCTTTTATTCTTGTGCCCCTTAGCTATCCCTGGGTGACCTCAGAAATTAAAGCACATCAGGGTCATCAATTACTGGCAATATTTCCCTTCAACAGAATCATCTCATAATTTTGAACAAAGAAGTTTTCAAGGTTCTGAAGTTAAACCTTCCTATAAATTTTTCAAAAGGGCCTCTCATTAGGTCAATTCAACTAAGCATCTTCACAGCCAAAGCAAAGAATAAATTCTAAGCAAAAGTGGTTAAGGTGATTAAAGACTTTCACTTACAAAAATAAATGTGGTTCAATCTGCCTACTTTTGCAATGATGACTTAAAAAGTAATTTTTATTTTATGTTCATTGTTCACCCTACACTGACAGTGCTGCTGTATAAAAACAAACAAGATTAATAAAGACAAGAAATTCTACTTGGTAAAGGCCATTCATCACACCTATAATTCTGCTTCCAGGGATTAATCAGTGCATAGATTAGGTGTTACAAAAATTGATAATAGTTGTCATCATATGTGATTTTTCACTTAGTCAATTAATCATAAGCAGTTTTTACACTTCTGAAATCAGGCAACATTTGAATTTCCTGGCCTAATACTAGTCCATGTACCTATTTAATTGCTTAAAGGTATAGGGATGTGCTTTAGAAAGATTTTATTTGTTTTTTTCTAGAAAAGGACTTACATTATTTTTTTTTAATTCTTTGAACTCGGGTGCACATAATTGGATTATTATCCTTGACGATAGTATGATTACATCATTGGTACATGTGTGGACCCGTTTTGAATTTTTATATTATATAATATAATATATTGAGGATTTATATTATATTGAATTTTTTTGTTTAATTTTTTATTTTGACTAACATAATAAGCACTAACCAACTACTTTTTTTTAAGTGAGCACACTGACAATAACCTGTGTCTAACAATGCAGTCCTCTT
Source organism: Felis catus (assembly GCF_018350175.1). NCBI lineage: Eukaryota > Metazoa > Chordata > Mammalia > Carnivora > Felidae > Felis > Felis catus. The sequence goes on along the minus strand of NC_058372.1, from coordinate 68,753,574 downwards.
TTCTTAGCAACCTGCCTCCCCCTTCTTGCATTACAAGTATCCTGAGTCCTATGCCCATCATTTATTTCCTTATCTTCCTATATTTTATTGTAATTGCATGTATCCTTGAAAAGTGCTTTGAAATTTTAGTTGTTTTAACATTTATTTAATAACAAGTTTATCAGGTCATTTGTTATATGAGCGGGGTGCTTGTCATAAAATATGATATGCAGTGATATGGTATATGCCATTGTAATACACTCATTTTGTCTGCTTTAAAATTGCTCATTGTGTCAATACCATATCACACTATGTGAATAGCTCACCCATGTCTTCTCCCTTAACTGGGCATCTGAATCATTTTCAGGTTCTTACTATGTAAAATGTGCAATTATGAACATTCTTGCACAAGTTTCCTATAGTACATTTGCAAAGTTTTCTCTTGAAGATATGCTTACAGATCCTTGGGTGTCACAGAGTATGTGAGTTTCAATTTTAAGAAATAATACCATATCATTTACAAAATTCACTGCAAAAATTAAACCTTCCAACAACGAGATATGAGAGAGCCAGTGTACATGCATCCTCTTGATATTGTCAGATTTTAAAATTTTTGCCAGTGAAATGAGTGCAAAAGTTTATCTTAACATAGTCTTGCTTTGCATTTCCCCGATCATTAAAGATGTCAAACAACTCTTTACATATTTGTTAGCTATATGTGTTTCCTCTTACATGAAATATTTTTTAATGTATCTTGCCTATTCTATCAGACTGTTTGTGTTTTGTTTATTGGTTTGCAGAAGTTCTTTAGATAGTCTTGATACTAATTTATTGTTTGTTGTATGTAGCAAGAGTAGTATGTTTTTCTACATATATCACTTACTTACTGATACACAACTGTCTCCTGATCAACAAAGTTTCTACTTTTAACACTGTAACATTTATTAGTACTTTCTTTTAGAGACATGCTTTTTGGGTTTTATTTAAGAAAAGATTTACCTTTATCTTTAAGCTTTGATTTTGACACCTAAGTGTTTAATCCATCTAGAATTTATTTTTATATGTTGTTTAATGTAGGAATCCAGTTTCATTTTTTCATTTATTTCATCTTTTAAAATATAATCATTTTTCAAAACACATTTTTTTAATAAATGTAATCATGTTTCTATTCCATGTATTGATTAATTCTTTTTTCTCCTATAATCTAAAATGCTATTTCTGGGGCACCTGGGTGGCTCAGTCGGTTGGGCGGCCGACTTCCGCTCAGGTCACGATCTGGCGGTCCGTGAGTTCGAGCCCCGCATCGGGCTCTGGGCTGATGGCTCAGAGCTTGGAGCCTGCTTCCAATTCTGTGTCTCCCTCTCTCTCTGCTCCTCCCCCGTTCATGCTCTGTCTCTCTCTGTCTCAAAACTAAATAAAACATTAAAAAAATTTTTTTTTAAATAAAATGCTATTTCTGTGATATACCAAAGTTTCATAAATGTGTGGGTATATTTCATTTGACCAATTCTGTTCCATTGGCCATTAAAGAAAAAAAATTTCTGGATTAGTACTAAACACTAATTTAATCCCTATCATTTCATACCTCCTGATACTTGGTAGGATAAGTCTCTGCCCCTATAGTTCTTCAGAAATGTTCTGGCTATTCTTGAATGCTTACCCCTCTATAGAAATTTTAGAATTATCTTATAAAGTGTTTTGTACAACCTGGCAAGTGGGTTTGCATTAATTTTGTTTCATAACCCTTTCACTGGGATTGCATTAAATTCTAATCCACTCCATAGATCAGTTGGGGAAAACTGACAAATTTAAAGTATTGATTCTTCTGTATTTGTCTTTCTTTTTCTCTTTTGTTTTGAATTAATATACTATTTTTATTTCAAATTCAAGAATTATATCCATATATCTTGGTAGAGTTTTACATAAATATATCCAACTAGCATTCTTAGAAATATCTTTGATACACGTACCTTTAAAAAGTGTATTAAATGTAACACAGTGTGGTGAATGCATTCTTTCCTGAAATAACATTACTCATGCAATGAAATTTTATATAGAGCATGAAGAACACACTCTTTCAATGAATTTATGAACATGATATAAATTCTCATTTAGTCATCCTTTAACTATTTTTTTAGGAACTCACACGCTTCTCTGTAGAAATCTTACACATTTATCAGCTATGTTTTTAATACTTGATATTCTTCATGACTACTGTAAATACTGTCAAAGAGAAGCCATTTTCTTGCTGTTTGTTTTTAATATTTAGGAATGTAACAGACAGTATTAAGTTGAACCATAAAAAATTCAACTTTTATATGTCAAAGTGATCAAGTGAATGGCAAATGTAATGTGATTCAACCATATGTATTATCTTATATTCAGCCACTTTGATAAATATTTCCATTTTTCTAGTAATTTGTAGAGTTTCTTTAGATTTTTTTAGTTTTATATTAATTGGTTTTATATTAAAATTTTTCACATTGTATATGGAATGATACTGTGAATTCGATAATCATCACTTACATTTCTGTATTGTAGAAGAAGTTCCAGGAAGAACATTAAGAAAAAAATTTAGAAAAATATGGCTGTGGGAAAGAGAATATATATGCATAGGTAACCACACATAACATTAATTTATATAGAAAATCTAAAAAACTTTATAAATTATTAAAAATAGGAATATTTATGAAAGTGGTTGAATACAAGATTACATTGTTTTTCAAAACTTGTATATTGTTTTTCAAAAAATCATCAACCTTATTGGTTCTGTTAAACATCTGTTTTTCATCTTGTTTCTATTTTATTGATTTCTTTTTTTAATCTCCTTCCTTCTCATCTTTGGCCTTACTATGTTTTTCTCTTGCTATGTTCTTATATAGGATATAAGATTTTTCCATCAGTAACTTTTTTCTTTACTAACATAAATATTTACATCTCTAACTTTCTTAGAGCATCCCATAAGTTTTGACATGTGTGTTTTCACCAGCATAAAGTTCTTAATTATTTTATTATTTCTAATATGTTGCTTTTATAAAATAGCAAGTGTTTTAGCATAGAGTGCATATCATACATACTTAATGACCACAATATAATTAGCTTAGCAGTTAATGACAAGAAAAGTCTCAAAATGCACACTATGAGAGAGAGAGAAAGAGAGAGACAGAGAGAGAGAAAGCACGTAGAGTACTCTAATTCTGGATTTCCATTTTTTTTACATTAATATGTCAATTCTTAGACGTTTTCTATGTACTCTCAGTGCTTTTTACTCTGTTCTTGAGACTGAAGATATATCGTCTACATGAAAAGAGAGTTCCATGGTGTTCCATTTCCCTACTCAGTTTGGAACCACTGAGAATTGCCCGATTTGAAATCCATCACTCTTATGCATAATAACATATATTGATCTTAGTGTCTGATGTTTTCCTAAAAATTTTCTGTGTAATTTTTCTTGTTATTAGGCAAAGCGGTTTTTGCTACTGAAGTGTGTGAAAATTTAAAAGCACTCAATAAATGTGAACTAAATTACCCATGCATTAATTAGTCGACTATCAATAATGAAAGGCTAATTTAGTTTTTCCATAGTGGTACCCTATATTCTCTAATTTCCTTAGTTGCTTAGCATTTTAGCATTTTATTGGTCAGCTTCCTCCTGCTCTTCCAAACTGTATCCACATTTTGTTTTTCAGAATTAGGGCAGGTACTGTTTAACCTATAAATCCAAAATAAATGTTTTTGGGCTCCAAATTGCACACGGCAATTAACAAAAACCAAAGCTAAAAATTACAGCTATGGTTATGACATTTCAGATATTATTCCAGATAATGTGAATGCAAATTCTAGTTTTATTCTAGTTTTATTTACGACTTTAATTGAAACTAAATAGTTTTTTGTGTTTTTTTTTTAACCATTGGCAATAGAGAGGATGAGACTCTAACTGGTCTACTTCTTCAGGTTAGTTTTTTAGGCTAATGAAGTACCCTTTACTAAACCAAGTACAGGCAAAGTATCACAAAGATTTTCCATTCAAAGGAGAAAAACCTACTTAACTATTTAACCAGAAAAATTCCTTTGTACACTTTGCTTGTAAATGTTGGCTAAAATAAAAATAAAATGCCACCATAGGGTAGTGGAGGAGACTCCCATGTTTTACTCTTATTTTTGTCATTATAAGCTGAGCTGGATGGCATAGGTGGCTTAGCAGTAGCAATAACAGACTCCATAGACTGAAAACAGCTTGCCAGCCACACTTTTGATCCGTGATACAGAAACAATATTTGTTTAATTTCAAATTAGGTATATTTTCCATAAGTGCAATACTAGATATACAAAGCTGTTATAGATAGAACAGCCTCTGAAATAATGCAGGAGGATTTGAGATCGACAAAACAGAATACCAATCCTTCTCCAATTTTTAAAACCAGGCACTAACAATCTAACCAGCTTTCAGTCCCTGGGGTAACACATTTGGAAAATTATTTGGGGCACCAGACAAATCAATATGACCTAAGAGCCTTATTAAGAGCCGCTGCAAGGAATAATGATCATCATTGCAGCTTCTGGACAGCAGATTGCTTGCTCATCGTTGATTAGAATGACACTTTGATATGAGAATTTGGGGGGCCTTTCTTTCACTTCATTTTCCCCAAATTGGTAAAGTGTAAGCATATCGAATCAGAAGAAAATAGGTGGCAGGCAGGAAAGAACGTTTGCAAACAAAAATAGGCATATCATTAATATATGATGAATTTAATGACAACAATTATATCTTTCCACTTTTTCCAAACTTAACATTTAATGCTATATGTGAACGATTAATAAGGTTAGGTCTTTTAGAGAGAATAAGTATCTCATCTAGTTCTTCAAGAAAAAAAATTGAGGATTTTTTTTGTACATTCACAACCCATGTACAATTATCTCTTGCTATTCAAAATCTCACTATCCATTCACTATAATGACTTGCAAAAACTTTTACCAGAAATTCACTATCAAAATCAAAAATTCCCTAAACCAAACTATATGTATATATCAGCAAAGACATCTAATCGGGTACTTCTTCTCATGAGAGGACTTTGATCATATTGCACTTCTATCTCTGCTGTTCTTTTTTTTTTTTTAATTTTTTTTTCAACGTTTTTATTTATTTTTGGGACAGAGAGAGACAGAGCATGAACGGGGGAGGGGCAGAGAGAGAGGGAGACACAGAATCGGAAACAGGCTCCAGGCTCTGAGCCATCAGCCCAGAGCCCGACGCGGGGCTCGAACTCCCGGACCGCGAGATCGTGACCTGGCTGAAGTCGGACGCTTAACCGACTGCGCCACCCAGGCGCCCCTATCTCTGCTGTTCTGAGGAGATTGTGATGGTGCATTAAAGTTGATTAAATCTATTACATATTATTACTCTTACCTTCTCTACCCTTTCCTTTACTGGGAAGATTATGCTCCTGTTTGCTTTAGTTAGGTGCCTGGGGGCACTATCAACAGGCTACAATTTAGTTAGAATCTTTTCTTTTTTTAAATATTTTTTAATGTTTATTTATTTTTGAGAGAGAGAGAGAGAGAGAGAGAGACAGACTGCAAGCAGGTAAGGGGCAGAGAGAGAGGTGGAGATAGAATCTGAAGCAGGCTCCAGGCTCTGAGCTGTCAGTCCAGAGCCCACCCAGAGCCCGATGCGGAGCTCGAACCCAAGAACAGTGAGATCATGACCTGAGCAGAAGGCAGAGGATTAACAGACTGAGCCACCCAGGCAACCCAGTTAGTATCTTTTCTACGTTTAACATATTGTTTCATTGTTTAGTTGTACTGGAGTACCAGCTCCTTGCAGTATAGTAAGAAAATCCACACTAACATTGTATACTGCTCAGAAGCATATTTCCCCCTGACTTTATTATTTATTAAATAGTTAAGCATTTTGCATTTTGAAAGCTTAATGCTATCCAGGAATCATTTCTGGACTGTTATTGAAGTATTTAAGAATGTTTCAATAGGGAGGAGCCAATATGGCTGAACAGCATGGAAGCTTTTTGTGTGTTTCACGTCAATGAAACATAGCCAGACCAACACTAAACAATCCTACACACCTAGAAAACTGATTGGAAGATTCACACAACAATTTGCACAACCGGAACCACAGAATTCAGCAGGTACACAACACGAAGAGCTGAACTTGAAGCAAGAAGCCCCAAAAGGTAGGGAACCCCTTTTGTGGGCAGAGAGAGGACGGAGACTGGGGAGGGGGGGGAGCATATGGGAAAAGCACCCCTCCCCAAAAGCAGCTGGAGAGAAAGTGGAAAATTGGAAACAGCCGCAGGGACTAAACTAAAAAGGGAGAAAGGAGAAAGGAGAGAATTTAAATTCCACTAAGACTATAAACAAGGGGAGCACAGAGTCTGCAACTCTGCAGCTCGATACCTGGCGGTGCTCTGGTGGAAAGGCAAATCCCCAGGAACAGAGTGGGGTCTGGGAGGTTCTCAGGCCACATGGGGAAAAACGGTTCCACTGCTGGAAGGACATTTGGTAGAGACTGTTGAAGCCACCTGGTCCCAGCAGACCCCGGAAGGCAGCCACACTCACTGGTGCTAGGGACACGTTGTTGAGGGTGAAGCCTGGTGCCAGATGTGTTACGATTTTCCATGCTCCCTGAAACGCTAAGGCTATACTGTCTCACAATTTTTTTAGGGGGCGGTCTGGCACCTGGCTGCAGTCTCAGGGCACCTGCAACAGCAGGATCCAGCGGGCGTTCCTGGGTGCAGCCAACATTTGGCCATTGCTCGGTGAGACCCTCCCTCAGAGGGGCAGAGTGGGTCAAAGGAGCAGTCTTTCGGAAGTAGGGCTGGGGAAAATAGCCGCATCTGAGACAAAACTTGGGAGAGAGGTACTGCCTGGGGTCTGGTCATGGAGAGTGGAAAAGTGGGGAGTGGACAAGAGCTGAAGACGGAGGACTGGTGCACAATTGCTGATCCGCGAGAACAGACTGGGGGGCTGGGTGGCGCCATTTTTCACTGCTCCCGCACATGCGCATGCACACCTACGAGCGCCACAACAATCCACCCCAGTAGGCTAGCAGTGCCATCTACTGGAGAGCAGAACTATTACAGCGAGCCCTGCCCAACTGGGCCAACTTCACTCTTCAGGAACACAAACCTCACCACCAGCTTAATTTATGGACTATAAAGAGCTACATGGACTGACCTCTAGGGGAAAACAAAGCAATTTCAGTCCTACTTCAATCTGTTAGCAGGTTCATCTATTCAATTTTTTTTCTCTCTTTCCTTTTTCTCTTTTACAATTCTTTCCTTTTTCTTGAATACAGAAAGAGAAAAAACTCATTTTTACTTTCAATTTTTATTAAAAATACCTGTCTTTAATTTTTATTACTATATTTTTTACTTTTGTGTAAATTTTTTCAAATTCTACTTTGCTTCCATCATTTTATTTTAGTCTACTTCAGTGTACTCATCTTTTCAAATTTTCAAACAATTTCCTTCTTTTTCTTTTTTTCTCTTTTTCATTTCTTTTCTTTTTCATGAATGTAGAAAGAGAAAAACTTCATTTTTACTTTCAATTTCTTTTAAAAATATTTTTAATTTTTATTACTATATTTTTTGCTTTTATGTAATTTTTTTCAAATTCTCTTACTCCCATCATTTTATTTCAGTCTACTACAGTGTATTTCCTTTTTCAAACTTTCAAACGATTTCTTTTTTTGTTTTTTCTTTTTTTATCTTGTTCTCATTTTCATTTCTTTACTTTTTCGTTAAATACAGAAAATGAAAAAATTCATATTTCCTTTTTAATTTTTATTAAAAATATTTTTCTATATTTTTTCTACTATATTCTCTACTTTTGTGTATTTTAGTCTACTTTAGTGTATTCATTTTTTTAAATTCTCAACTATTTCTTTTTTTCCTCTCCCCCTCTTTTTTTTTTTTTTTTTGGTTTTTTGGTTTTTTTTTTTTTTTGGTTCTCTAATCTGGCAAACCACTTTCTACACCCAGACCAAAACACACCTAGGATCTAGCATCATCTATTTGATTTTTGTGTGTGTGTGTTTGTAATTTTTAATTTTAATATGTTTTTGATTTTAATTTTTTTAATTTCAATTTTTCTACCTCATTAATTCATTTTCTCCCTTCAAAATGACAAAACGAAGGAATTCACCCCAAGAGAAAGAGCAAAAAGAAACAACAGCCAAGGATTTAACCAACACAGACACAAGCAAGATGTCTGAACCAGAATTTAGAATCACGATAATTAAGAATACTAGCTGGAGTTGAAAATAGATTAGAATCCCTTTCTGCAGAGATAAAAGAAGTAAAAAATAGTAGGATGAAATTTAAGATATGTTATAACTGAGCTGCAATCGTGGATGGATGCAGCGGCGGCAAGGATGGACAAAGCAGAACAGAGAATCAGCAATATACAGGACAAACTTATAGAGAATAATGAAGCAGAAAAAAAAGAGGGAGATTAAGGCAAAAGAGCACGATTTAAGAATTAGAGAAATAAGTGACTCATTAAAAAGGAACAACATCAGAATCATAGTGGTCCCAGAGGAGGAAGAGAGACAAATAAGGGTAGAAGGGTTATGTGAGCAAATCATAGCGGAAAACTTTCCTAACCTGGGGAAAGACACAGACATCAAAATCCAGGAAGCACAGAGGACTCCCATTAGAGTCAACAAAAACCGACCATCAACAAGGCATATCATAGTCAAATTCACAAAATACTCAGGCAAGGAGAGAATCATGAAAGCAGCAAGGGAAAAAAAGTCCCTAACCTACAAGGGAAGACAGATCAGGTTAGCAGCAGACCTACCACAAAAATTTGGCAGGCCAGAAAGGAGTGGCAGGATATATTCAGTGGACTGAATCAGAAAAATATGCAGCCAAGAATTCTTTATCCAGCAAGGCTGTCATTCAAAACAGAAGGAGAGATAAAAATTTTCCCAGACAAACAAAAATTAAAGGAGTGTGACCAATAAACCAGCCCTGAAAGAAATTTTAAGGGGGACTCTCTGAGGGGAGAAAAGATGAAAAAATATATATATATAAATAAATAAATACCAAAAGCAATAAAAGATTAGAAAGGACTGGAGAACACCACCTGAAACTCCAACTCTACAAGCATCATAATGGCAGTAAATTCATTTCTTTCAGTACTCAGTCTAAATGTCAATGGACTCAATGCTCCAATCAAACGACATAGGGTAACAGAATGGATAAGAAAACAAGACCCATCTATATGCTGTTTACAAAAGACCCACTTTAGACCTAAAGACACCTACAGATTGAAAACAAGGGGATGGAGAACGATCTATCATACCAATGGTCAACAAAAGAAAGCTGGAGTAGCCATACTTATATCAGACAATCTAGACTTTAAAATAAAGACTGTATAGAGAGATGCAGAAGGGCATTATATCATAATCAAGGGGTCTATAGACCAATAAGACCTAACAATTGTAAACATTTATGCGCCAAATGTGGACCACCCAAATATATGTCAGTTAATCACAAACATAAAGAAACTCATCGATAGTAATACCATAATAGGAGACTTCAACACCCCACTCACAGCAATGGAAAGATTATCCAATCAGAAAATCAACAAGGAAAAAATGGCTTTGAATGACACATTGGAACAGATGGACTTAACAGATATATTCAGAACATTTCATCCTAACACAGCAGAGTATACATTTTTCTCCAGTGCACATGGAATGTTCTCCAGAAGAGACCATATTCTGGGACACAAATCAGCCCTAAGTAAGTACAAAAAGATCGAGATCATACCGTGCATATTTTCAGACCACAATGCTATGGAACTCGAAATCAACTGCAAGAAAAAATTTGGAAAGGTAACAAATACTTGGAGACTGAAGAACATCCTACTAAAGAATGAATGGGCTAACCAAGCAGTTAGAGAGAAAATTAAAAAGTATATGGAAGTCAATGAAAATGATAGCACCACAACCCCAAACCTCTGGGACACAGCAAAGGCGGTCATAAGAGGAAAGTATATAGGAATCCAGGCCTTCCTAAAGAAGTAAGATCTCAGATAAACAAGCTAACCTTGTTTAAGGAGGTTAAGGAGGTGGAAAAGGAACAGCAAATAAAACCCCAAAACCAGCAGAAGACAGGAAATAATAAAGATTAGAGCAGAAATTAATGCTATTGAAACCAAAAAAACCTAGCAGAACAGGTCAATGAAACCAGAAGCTGGTTCTTTGAAAGAATTAACAAAATTGATAAACCACTAGCCAGTTTGATCAAAAAGAAAAAGGAAAGGACCCAAATAAGTAAAATCAAGAATGAAAGAGGAGAAATCACAACCAACAGTAGAGAAATAAAAACAATAATAAGATATTATTAGCAATTATATGCCAATAAAATGGGAAATATGGAAGAAATGGACAAATTCCTGGAAACATATACACTACCAAAACTGAAACAGGAAGAAATAGAAAATTTGAACAGACCCATAACCAGTAAGGAAATTGGATTAGTAATCAAAAATCTGCCACAATACAAGAGTCCAGGGCCAGATGGCTTTCCAGGGGAATTCTACCAAACATTTAAGGAAGAGTTAACACCTATTCTCTTGAAACTGTTCCAAAAAATAGAAATGGAAGGAAAACTTACAAACTCTTTCTATGAAGCCAGCATTACCTTGATTCCAAAACCAGACAGGGACCCCACTAAAAAGGAGAACTATAGACCAATTTCCCTGATGAACATGGATGCAAAAATCCTCAATAAGATATTAGCAAACCGGATCCAACAATACATTAAAAAAATTATTCACCACGACCAAGCGGGATTTATACCTGAGATGCAGGGCTGGTTCAATATCCACAAAACAATTACTGTGATTCATCACATCAATAAAAGAAAGGACAAGAACCATATGATCCTCTCAATAGATGCAGAGAAAGCATTTGAGAAAATACAGCATCCTTTTTTGATAAAAACCCTCAAGAAAGTAGGGATAGAAGGATAATACCTCGAGATGATAAAAGCCATATACAAGTGACCCAACGCTAATATCATCCTCAATGGGGAAAAACTGACAGCTTTCCCCCTAAAGTCAGGAACAAGGCAGGGATGTCCACTCTCGCCACTGTTATTCAACATAGTATTGGAAGTCTTAGCAATCAGACAACACAAAGAAATAAAAGGCATACAAATCAGCTAGGAGGAAGGCAAACTTTCACTCTTCGCAGATGACATGATACTCTATATGGAAAACCCAAAAGATTCCATCAGAAAAGTGCAAGAACTGATTCATCAATTTAGCAAAGTGGCAGGATATAAAATCAATGCACAGAAATCAGTTGCATTCCTATACACCAACAATGAAGTGACAGAAAGAGAAATCAAGGAATCTATCCCATTTACAGTTGCACCAAAACCCATAAAATACCTAGGAATAAATCTTCCTAGGTATTTCACTTCACAAAGAAGTGAAAAATCTATACACTGAAAACTATAGAAAGCTTATGAAATAAATTGAAGAAGACACAAAGAAATGGAAAAAGATTCCATGCTCCTGGATAGGAAGAACAAATATTGGTAAACTGTCGACACTACCCAAAGCAATTTACATATTCAACACAATCCCTATCAAAGTAACACCAGCATTCTTCACAGAGCTAGAACAAATAATCCTAAAATTTGTATGGAGCCAGAAAAGACCCCGAATAGCCAAAGCAATCTTGAAAAAGAAAACCAAAGCAGGAGCCATCACAATCCCAGACTTCAAGTTATACTACAAAGCTGTAATCATCAAGACCATATGGTACTGGCACAAGAACAGACGCTCAGATCAATGGAATAGAATAGGGAACCCAGAAATGGACCCACAAACGTATGGCCAACTCATCTTTGACAAAGCAGGAAAGAATATCCAATGGAATAAAGACAGTCTCTTCAGCAAGTGGTGCTGGGAAAACTGGACAATGACATGCAGAAGAATGAACCTGGACCACTTTCTTACAACATACACAAAAATAAACTCAAAATGGATAAAGACTTCAATGTAAGACAGGAATTCATCAAAATCCTCGAGGAGAAAGAAGGCAAAAACCTCTTTGATCTTGCCCGCAGCAATTTCTTACTCAACACGTCTCCAGAGGCAAGGGAAACAAAAGCAAAAATGAACTACTGGGACCTCATCAAAATAAAAAGCTTCTGCACAGAGAAGGAAACAATCAGCAAAACTAAAAGGCAACCGACAGAATGGGAGAAGATATTTGCAAATGACATATCAGATAAAGGGTTAGTATCCAAAATCTACAAAGAACTTATTCAACTCAACACCCAAAAAACAAATAATCCAGTGAAGAAATGGGCAAAAGACATGAATAGACACTTCTCCAAAGAAGACATCCAGATGGCCAACTGACACATGAAAAAATGCTCAACATCACTCATCATCAGGGAAATACAAATCAAAATCACAATGAGATACCACCTTCCACCTGTCAGAATGGCTAACATTAACAATTCAGGCAACAACAGATGTTGGCGAGGATGTGGAGAAAGAGGATCTCTTTTGCATTGCTGGTGGGAATACAAGCTGGTGCAGCCACTCTGTAAAACGGTATGGAGTTTTCTCAAAAAACTAAAAATAGAACTACCCAATGACCCAGCAATTGCACTGCTAGGTTTTTATCCAAGGGATACAGGTGTGCTGTTTCGAAGGGACACATGCACTCCCATGTTTATAGCAGCACTATCAATAATAGCCCAAGTATGGAAAGAACCCAGTTGTCCATCAATAGATGAATGGATAAAGAAGATGTGGTATATATATACAATGGAATATTACTCGGCAATCAAAAAGAATGAAATTTTGCCATGTAGTTTGCAACTACGTGGATCAAACTGGAAGGTATTATGAATACCCTCATAAGTGAAATTAGAGAAAGACAAATCATATGACTTCACTCATATGAGGACTTTAAGAGACAAAACAGAGGAACATAAGGGAAGGGAAACAAAAATAATATAAAAACAGGAAGGGGGACAAAACAAAAGAGACTCGTAAATATGGGGAACAAACTGAGGGTTGCTGGATGGGTTGTGGGAGGGGGGATGGGCTAAATGCATAAGGGACATTAAGGAATCTACTCCTGAAATAACGGCTTCACTATATACTAACTAATTTGAATGTAAATTTTAAAAAATAAAAAATAAAGTTAAATTATAAAAAAATAAGAAATAAAAAAATAAAAGTCCTATAAAATCCCCTGCCACCAAAAAAAAATTATTTTTTCAATAATATTTGGTGGTAGTTTTGTGAGGGGTTTCAAATCCATTATGATTTTCCCATTAAAAATAGCTCCCTTTCTCTGAAAATTTGCAGTCAAACATTCTTTGTAGGACTGCAAAAAGATTTGGTCAATAATAGCTACCTAAACTATCACTATCAAAAATTTACCAGAGAAAGACACCTCCACGTTACTTCACTTACTGATTGAACAAATATTTACTGTGAACTTTCTATGTATCAGACATTGATAAGACAGCAGCCAATAAAGATGTGCCCTCATCCTAGAGAACACTGGGGGATAAAAGACAACCATCAAAATAAGTAAATCAGGCTATATGAGTGACAAGAGCTACGGAGAAAAACAAAGCAGGAAGGGGAACTGGGGAGTGAGTGGGTAGGGGGATGGGTAGGTTCTTATTTGTTAAAGTGTGGCTCTAAGAGTTTTCATTGTTAAATAATTCTGTACAAGGTACGTAAAAAACAGACCATTTTTCTCTGATTCTTGCTAGTTCTAAAAGTGCTCACCGCCTGGACAAACTGAAAAAGAGTCTATTCTAGGAAAAAGAATAAATGCAAGCTTGGAAGTTCTTCTTAGGAATGTGTGTAAATTGGACTTGTGGATATGGTTTTAGGAGGAAGAACCAGGTTTGGTTCTGGGGGTTATTATTAGACAGAGACAGTGATGAAAGCAGAATGGCCACCTGGACTGAATAAATTATTTATAGACAAATAAGGATAAATACAACTGTTTAGTAAGCAGTAGGATAAATCTGCATCATCCAGGACTATGTAGTTCCTGAACTAGGAAGCTCTCCATTTATTTAGGAGCTATATTGTCACAAAGATAAATCTCCTAAATTAGATCACTTTTAATCTTAACAATGACTATTATTTATCTAATAACAAGTATTCCCCCCTCGGTATTTATACTTCTGGTACAGATCTTTAATGTTATTTAAAATGGAATAACAATGCCGATCACACTGAAGCTCTTACAGTGGCGTCTGACAGAATTTTCTCCACAGAATCTTACAGTGACCATCACATAACTATGCTTTGTTTTGGTGACTGATCTGGCGGTTTTCTCAGACTTCTTTGGCATGGTTGAGATGCTCTGTGGTCAAAGGCATGAAATACACCTTGTCTGTTGGATCAGAGATGAAGGCAGAGAGGTCATTGTAATGGTGAACACTATGTGAAGGCTGGATTTAAAATATTGGTCTGTATGTTACAAATCTTGCCCTCTAAATTCATGTGAGATTTCTCTGTTCTCAATTTAATTGAGAACAAAAAAAAAAAAAAAGACAAATCATATTGTGTTTTGGTACCTCTAATCACTTTACCTCCGCCTTTCTATGATTGTTACTTTCTTGCAAATGTGTGCATAGTCTGTCTTATTGAAAACCCCAGGCTAATGAGAAACCACAATTATAAATGTACATGAAGAGAAAAACACTATAGGATATAATGTTCCATAAGTGGTGAAACAACTCTTGCTATTTCAACACCACCATACTGGCTATTTCTCTATATCCCACCCATTTTCAGAGGTAACAGGTTAATTTATCACTTTAACCTTGAAGTATTAAATGTGGTTAAAAATCTGTAACTCCTAAAGATAAACTTATGTTTATGAGCAGAGTTAATAGTTTGTCACTATAGAGGACAAAGTGTGAATTAGTAGAGTCAGTGTTAGCAGTTCTGGATCCAAATCCCGGCCCTATTACTTCCTAGTTGTGAGACAAAGTATAAATCACTTAACTTCCAACCCCACAGTCCTACTCAGCAAATATGTGGATATACTCCCTTCCACCTGCCTTGCCTCACAATGTTATTATGAGACTTGAATAAATAAATACCTGGAATGTAGTATTGTGAAATCCCCATTTTTCCAGGTCAATCAAAAAATGATCAAATACTGGCAATCTCCAATGGTTCAAGATAATAAACACTCAATTAGTATGTCTTCATTTAAAAAAAATAATGTTTTATTTATTTTTGAGAGACAGAGGGCAAGTGGGGGAAGGGCAGAAAGAGAGGGAGGCGTGGAATCTGAAGCAGGCTCCAGCCTCTGAGCTGTCAGCACAGAGCCCAACACAGGACTCAAACCCACTAATCGCGAGATCATGACCTGAGCTGAAGTCAAATACTTAACCGACTGAGCCACCCAGGTGCCTCTGTCTTCACTTTTAAAGAAAGTTTTATAGAGCTCTTTCTTGAAAAAGGAAATAACTTTTAGTGAGTGAGATTCTACAGTTGAAAATAATTAGCAGTTTATACAAATATAACAAGAGTTCAGACATGGTCACTATCAGGAAATTAAGATCTGTGCAAATGTTACAGATCTCTGAAACCAAGCATATCATCTACTGAATAATGCTTAATAAGCTGGGCCAAATGAAGAAATGATTATAACTGAAAATGTTATAAAAAATTGACTTAATGTGAGTAAATGCAGTGGTATGTAGTCTTTGCTTCTGGACAATAGCCGTGAATCATAAATCAGCACTAAACAATACTAATTTACATTAGTTTTTTCAATGACATTAGTAATGATGACATTGCAGCAGTCTCAAAAAAAGAAAATAGTTCAAAGAAAGCACATCTTCCCCTTCAGATCCTGGGCAGACTCCGAGATATACTCTTGCTGGGTCATCCAGGTGAAATTCAATGCACTGTAAAACTTTACTCTGAGATTAATCTTTAGACTAAAAGCATGACAACTATTGAGATAGACATAGTGATAGTTATGGAATACTAACAAATGAATCATATACAGAAAAACACAGGGCACTACGATTCGTAAACTTAATTTCAACTTGAATTTGAAAAAAAATACATTTTTCTTGTTTTCTATGACTATATAACAAATTACTCCAAAATTGAATGGCTTAAAGTAACAATGTGTTACTTCCTTCTAGGATTCTGTGAGGTGACAAAATTAAGCTAAGTGTTCTCATTTGGAGTCCCATGTAGTTTCAGATCCTTAGAGTCTAGGGTTGGAGTCATCAGAAGACTCCGTTGGGATGGTTGTCCAGATGACTTCTTCATTCACACATACCAGATGCCTCCCTACTCCTTCATGTAGCCTTTCTGTTCAGCCTGGGTTTTTTGCCAGGCAGCTCAGATCTCTAAAAGGTTGGATGCAGAAACTGCTAGTCCTTTTAAAGGCCAGGTCTGGAACTGAAGTGGCAACACTTCTGCCATATTCTCTTGATCAAAATAGGCATACGTCAGCCCAAGTTCAAAGGGGTGGAGGAATAGATTCCACCTGTCCATGGGGAGGGAAGCTATTGATAGTGGCCATCTTTGGAGACAAGCTACCACAAAAATATGAGAAGTAAGACAGAAGTCCAGAGTCCAGAGTAGCATTGCCATATTGACATCTTTCATGTCTCTTGTTAAGTCTTAACTCTGCCACTTATTGGTTGGGAACTCGTGGGCAATTTACTTAATCTCTCTGGCCTTAGTTTTCTTATCGATAAAATGGAGCTAATTATCACTAATTTATAGACTTGTGAGAATTCAAAATATAATATCCTCAAAGTGATTAGCACATTTCCTGGCTCAATAAATACTAGCTATTAGTAGAGTTGCATTTGGGACTTTCATTATATGACATGTAGGAAAATGATTCCTAAAAAAAAGCACCTTTTTTTAGAGAACCAGAAAAGGTGCTCACAAAACTGATTCATCCATTCATTTAAAAATATTTATTAAGTTTAGAACAGCTGCCCGGAGATATGCTGGGTGCTAGGATAGTATAGATGACTACAGTAATGTTCACAGACTAGTGGAAGAGAACTGTGAACTGATTAGTTAGGCTAAGGTGTTGCAAATGCTGTACAAAAGAAACACAAATGAGGGGATTGCAAATGTTGGGGAGACAGGGGTGGATTCATAAGACAAGATAACATTTGAAAGCCCTATTATGGACTGAGTAGGAAAATTCTATAATTCTATTAAATGCAGTTCCCAGAGTAAAATAGGGTAACAAGAAATAGAAATAGGCTATCAAGTCATCAGATAAATTGGGAAATATGCAAAATGACTTAAGGAGAAACTTTCTCATCAACAGCAGTTACTCTCCTTGAATCACATCTTCCCATGCTCAAATTCCCAGCCCCAGCAAGTCCCATTGAAGGGATAAGGAGGATATTCAGCTTCTTCAGTTCTACTCATTAGAATTAACTGATTTAATGAGAAGATGCCACGCCCGAAGAGGAAGTTGCAGGCCTCTCTAGGACTCCATTGCTAGATAGTTTCTTTTCGTATGTTGACCTGTTTTGACCTCTTTACCTAGCTATATTTTTAATTTCCTTTCACTCTTTCTTATCAGAATGGATGAAACTAAAAAATTTGGTTCATTCTATGCTTCTCCAAAAGTACAGTTCACAGGTGGTAAGAACTGTGTGTGGGGAAATTTTGCCTCTCAGTTCTGTTGTTTAGAAAGGCCATGTAAAATAAAATAGATATTTTTAAAGACAGCAAAGATCCCTATATCCTCAACTTCGCTACAGTCGATGACTTCATCAGCATCATCTAAACACATGGGTTTCTGCCATATTTTAATTGAAAATCAAAGACCATCCTCAATCCTTCGTTACCCCCCCAGCTATTCTCTCTCTCCTGTTCCTACCAGAGTCATCGGCATTACTGTCCATCCTCACTTCCTTGTTTGTCATTCACTCTTCCAGCCCTGGACACCTGACTTCCATTCCCACCACATTACTGAAGCTGTTTCCCAAAAAGGTTACCAATCACTGCATGTTCTAAAGACAGAATACACTTCTTAGCTCTTATTCTACATGGGTTGTGGCCAGAATTTTCCATTGACACTTTACTATTACCAGCACCTCCTTTAGTTTCTATGAAACCACTCTCTGGCCCACTTTCCTTTCTTTCTCTCTGACCCCTCTAGCCTATTCTCCATCTCTGCTCTTCTAGTGCTCATGATACGTGCTGGTGTTTCTGGAGTTCTGGGCTAGGCCCTCATTTCTGTTCATCTTACATATACTTCCTTCCTAATTTCACCCCTTTACATGGTTTCAATTGCCTCCCTATACTGTTGACTCTGAAACTTACGCTCTGGCTTCCACATCTCACGTATACACCCATTACCTTACACCCATTTATCCAGGTCCTACCAAAGCCTATGACTATCTATCTATGACTATGCACATGGATTATATTTGCCCATCTTATTTCATTCCTTTTAACACAGTGTTCTTCAAACTTTTTTATTGTGAAATGTGTATATACATGTTACAAAAATACGCAAAATTAGAAATGTAAAGTGGTTGAAATAAAATAAAAGTAAATAGAAGTTCAAGTGTTTCTTTTCCTGGCCCAACAAGCCTGTCTTTTGTTGTACCCCAGGGGTTTTTAATTGTGCTTTGGAGACCACACCATATGCCCTCATCATCATGTTGCCCTGCCTAGAATATTGAAACATTGTCCTATTTCTATCCTCAAGTCCATTTACAGCACTATAGACAGAGCGAGCATTCTACCAAAAAAAAAAAAAAAAAAGATTCTAGTTCAGTAAATAAGACCCTTTTGTCTATCACGTCCCTCAGCCCATAGCCAGCCTTCCTCCCCGTTCCCAGATTTCCCAGAGCCTTCCAGCTGTTCTTTCCTCTTCCTATACCCAGCTCCTGACTTTTTGGCGCTCACTCCTTCATGACTTAAAGTTCACCTCAGTAATTATATCCAAAGAAAACTTTCTAGGCAGGGATAGATGGCTCTACTTTGTGCTTCCAAACTATCCTAGGCTTTTCTATTTTTTAAATCATAACTCATTTACTTCAAAATGTAATCATTTGTTTGAGCCTGCCTCTCCAACCACTCCAGACTATAGTATGTCTTCCTCTCAGTGTCTTGCATATTATCTGGCACATAAACGTCTTTTGAACTTGTGAATACTGCCTATGAGCTTTCAGTTTAAATTTAATTTATTTCTCTTCTTTCTCCCTGAATCTAGCGATGCATGTGGCAGGAAGGATTAGAGCTCAAGCTTTGGAGTCATGCAGGCTAGGCATACAGACTCAAATCCTGGCTTTGTCATTTCTTATCTCTGTGGCTTTGGGAAAGTCATGTCTAAAACTCAGTTTGTGCATCTGTTAAATGGGGTAATAAATATTACCTCATACAAATGTTGTAAGGATAATACATATATAACTAGCACATTTAAAGTTACACTATAGAAATTCAATAAATTGAGCACTTATTCTTTTTTAAGATTTTCTAAAACTGAGGAGTTTGAAGTGCACCATAAAAGCTTATTCAATCATTCTATAAGTGATAACTGTTGCTGACTTTGGGTGAGATGTTCTGCAGGTCTTTCAAGCACTTGTTAGCTTTTGAACTTCCTTGTTTCCATGTTTTGTTAATAAACCTCCATCATCTCATCTCATTTTGATCTCAGAATATTTTTAAATGCTGGTTTTTTTTGTGTGTGTGTCTCTTAGTAGAACATACATCTTTCAATTTAACTGCAAATTTTCTTCTAACAGATCTTCCCGTCTATTTCTACTGTCCCTTTTTAATCAATTTTCCACTTTGTTTTTTAACTTTCATTTAGAAGCTTTTCACAACTTTTATTTATATCACCCACAAAGCAGTTCTGATAAAATTTCGGTCTTCAAATTTAGGTCATGGAGTTCTACAGAGTATTATTTTCATATATTTTTCATTTCACCTTTTCCTTCATCTTCCTCAACTAGAGGGACTCTGAAGCTAACATAACCCTATAGTAGGTTTGAACCCCTATGGATATATCATCTGAGTACCAAAATAATAAAAGAACAATTAAACTTTGAAAAATCAGTGGTATATCTGGCTTGCCATTCTGTGTCTCTCAGTGAATAACATTTCATGCTTAGGGGAAGGTGTTAAAACCCATTATACTCCTAACTGTGCAAAACTATTTCAAGAAAAAATTAGTTTTCCTTTACAAGCTAATCATCAGCTTGAGGCTAAAACATAAGGACTAGAAGTTTCCAATGCTTGGGAAATACTCCCCATAGTAAAATTGTAGAAGCTTTCCTTAATCTTACATGTTCCTCTGTAGTCAACATCTTCCAGGATTAATTCAGCCCCCTATCACACCCTGCCCAAACTATTTTTTTAAAGAATAAATAAGCCATTCTTCTTTTCTTTCTCTTGAAGTCCCAACATTAGCAGAAGATAACCTTTGAAATAACGGATCAAGTTAAATTTCTGTTGAAAATAGGGGAAAACGTATTTTTTATAAGATATGCATTTTATTGATATTGTTTCTTCCTCATTTTTTTCTAATGTTTTCCCCTTTAGCAAAACTTGTTCATGAGAAAGAGCTTGAATCTAGTCAATAGATGGATAATATAGCTAACCAAAAAGCAAAACAAAACAAAAAAAAATCCAAAAAAAAAAAAACAAAACCAAAAAAATAAACTAAAAAACAAAAACAAACACCCACAGGACTAAAAATAAGTTATTCTATAAAATTCACCATGGAACTGCAGATATGACATGAATTCCTTGTCTGCAAATCTAGGGTGTCCTGCTAGATCCTCCTTCAAATAACAGAATTTTTATTTCAGGTTATTCTGAGCATGGCCCTTATCTGGACCCTTACCAAAATGATGAATGGCAGCATGTACAACATGTTCTTAAACATCTCCAGTCATCCTTGTGTAAAATGATCAACCTCTGTATTTGTGCTCTAGTCATTTGAATCCTTTAACTCTTTAACTGTAATAATACATTACTTGTCTTACAGATAAGCATTAATGAAACCTAATATCTATGATAAGTAAATTAGCTTTCTTATTTAAAATAAAAGTAAACCGGTAAGACACAAAACTAAGAATCAATCTCACTTCCAAGCAAATATCACTGAACAGAAAACTCACCACAAACAAGATGGATTCCTTTTTCTTTTGCAGTAAGGGGAGACGGTTATATTTTCTGGTAGTTTTAGTGTAATGGAGAGGTGATTACACTGGTCATTTTTTCAAAACATAACAATACTTAGACTACAAAACAATACTATAGAATAAGAATATCTCACTTAATCCATACTACAATCAATATTAATGATAGCTATTAGAGTCTCATCTTTTTATGTCCCACTTTTTTCAGCAAACTGAATCTTAGAAAGGTTTAGCTATTTATGCAAAATAAGACAATTTGAAAATATGGTCCCAAACCAGTTCTCTCTCTAGTCAGTCACATTGCCTTCTCAACCAAAGCAATGTTGTTTATCTCTATTAATGAATGCTTCAGCAGTGTGCTTCCTGTCTACAATGTAAAGGTTTAGATTGGTGGAAGGGCCTTGCTGGGGTAAAAAGGACTATTAAAGAGTTTCTTGAAATAACAAATACGTGAGATTGGAATAATCACAAGAAACTAGCACCAAACCAGCATGTATTGGGTTCTAGGCACCACACTAATCCCTTGACTAGGTAACACATACAAACTGTAACACAAATAGTATCTGGGCACTCTTGCAACATTCATTGAATGCCTTTCATTTTGCATTTACATTTAAAATACCATGAGGTTGTTGTTATTATATATTTCACAGATGAAGAATTTGAAGTTTAGAGACTTTAAATATCTTGCCTAGGGGCACCTGGGTGGCTCAGTCGGTTAAGTGTCCGACTTCGGCTCAGGTCATGATCTCGTGGTCCGTGAGTTCGAGCCCCACGTCGGGCTCTGTGCTGACAGCTCAGAGCCCGGAGCCTGCTTCGGATTCTGTGTCTTCCTCTCTCTCTGACCCTCCCCCATTCATGCTCTTCTCTGTCTCGAAAATAAAAATAAACGTTAAAATAAATAAATAAATAAATAAATAAATAAATAAATAAATAAATAAATAAATAAATAAATAAATATCTTGCTAAGGTCACACAGCTCTACCTGATGGAGAAAGTCCAGAGCTGACTTCAGAGCTACATGCCCCAACTACTAAGCCTCACAATTTTTGGGAAAGTACCCAGAGACTATTCATGACACTTATGATGGCTGTTTTGATAGAAAATGGAGGAATGCTCTAGAGTATGTAGCTTCAAAAGGAAAGCACAGAGTTCTGAACTCTTCTTACCTAATTCATGACTAAGTGATTTTCATATAAAAAAGTTTTAAGTTTCAGGTGAGACACCAGAAATTTTGAGCTGGGTCTCCCCTGAGCTCTTTATATCTCAGATATGTACATGCCATTTAATTTTATTCTCTTAATTGCCTCACATCTTTCCACTTCTTGCATGTGGAATCAAATCCATATATACTCTTTCTAGAGTTCACATTCAGTAAGAAACTAGCTTTTAAATGGAAGAGTGTAACTATTTTTGACATAATCAAGGATTCTAAAATTTCAAAAAACAGAAAACATAAACATCAAACAGAACGACCTGCCTACCTTCAGGGCTCCTGTGAAGCCATGAAATGTGCTCCTGTGGCTCACATATTTTGGCCTTTGCTCTTCTCTACTACAAGGAACCAGAACTCCTTGAATAATAGCTGATGCAGTGTCCTGGGCCATTGAAAAGCAAACCGAATATGAGTTCTTTTTTGTTAAAAAATGCTTCCAGAGTACACTGTGGTGGTAGCAGTAGTACTAGAATGGACAGCCTAATGGCCAAGTAGGAAAAAGCTGAGAAGCTATAGGGAAAAAAATTGGAACACACTGATATTTTTAGACTAGTCCATGATGATGCACACAGGAAAAGGTAACAAAAATTGCCCTAAAAAGTGATGATATGCAAACATGAATTTATCGCACAGCTATAAAAATGCTTTATGTTGAACAACACAAATTACACGATAACACTGAATGTTCAGTTAATTGCAAGAGTATAAATTGCAGCCATGGATTTATTTTTATAGGGAGATAAAATTTAGAAAGACATGTAAAAGGGAAGTGAGTGTTGAATAAAAATTATCCCTGAGAAATTTCAAATGATATGAGAAAAAAAGTCACATATTGTCTATCTTTGTGGCAACTAGCTCCCAAGATAGCACTTAATGATTCTTGCTTTTTGGTATTTATACCTCACATGATCCCCTACTACACTGAGTAGGAGTGAACTGGGTAACCAACAGTATGATTTCTGAGGCTGTCATAAAGGACATTGCAGCTTCTGCCTTGCTTTCTCTTGGATCATTGACCTGGAAAAATGATCTGGCACATCATGGTGAATTCAGCCCTCTAAAGAGGAACTCATAGCAAGGAACTGAAGCCTCCTGCCAACAACCAGAACTAATTTGCCAGGAACATGACCGAGCCACCTTGGAAGCTGTGATAGTTAATTTTATGTGGCAAGTTGACTGGATCACAAGATTCCCAGATATCTAGTTAAACATTACTTCTGGATGTGTCTATATGGGTAATCTGGATGAGATGAGCCTTTGAAATGGTGGACTCTGTAAATTAGACTGCCCTCTCCAATGTGGGTGAGCATCATCCAATCTGTTGAGATTCTAAATAGAACAAATGGCAGGGGAAAGAGAAATCTGCCCTTTTTTTCTGCCTTATTACTTAAGCTGGGACATCTGGTTTCAACTTTTTCTGCCCTCAGCTGGGATTTACATCATCAGCTCTCCTGGTTCTCAGGCATTCAGACTGAGACTGAATACCACTGACTTTCATCAGGCTCTCAATTTCAGGCAGCAGATTATGGGACTTCTCTGCCCCTACAAGCATGTGAGCCAAGTTCTCATAACAAATCTCCTTGTATATTCTATTGGTTCTCAGGAACCCTGACGATTACAAAGGTTGATCCTTCAGCCTCAGTCAAGCCTTTGTTAATATCTTGCCTGGAACGCATGAGAGATTCTGACTCAGAACCACCTAGCTAAACTGTTCCCAAATTCCAAGTCCATAGAAACAGTGGCAGATAATATACATCAATTGTTGTTTTAAGCTGCTTATTTTAGGGGAAATTGGTTATACAGTAACATATAACTAGTATAGTACTGGAAGAGAAAAATTATTCAGAGTAGTTTGTTAGAAGGTATAAAGTTCATATATCCATGGAAACAGATTTAGGCATATGAAGAAAAGTACATAATGTTTGGAAAAGACACAGGTTCCTCTGAGCTTTTTTACCTCCTCAGAGAATAAAAAAGAGGGAGTCCGGGCAGCTGGCTGACTCAGTTGGTAGAACATGCGACTCTTGATCTTGGGGTTGTAAATTTGAGCCCCACACTGGGTGTGGACATTACTTAAAAATAAAATCCTTAAAAAGAAAAACAAGGGGGGGGGGGGAGAAGAAAGCCAAGACAATTGTGAAAAGGGAGGAAATGATAGATCAAAAGAAAAAGAAAAAGCAAAGAGATAAAGAACATGAGAAAAGCCCATTTTGACAAAAATATCAAGAGACTCAGAATGGCCCCATTTTTAAGATATTTAAAATAAGCTGACTTAACACCACAATCACTAGTGACTTATGGCAGAAATAAAACATCTAGTTGACCTTATAATTAGATTGTAATGCAAAAAATCAGAAGCATAGCCACCACAGGGTTTTAGGAGAGGCAGCCCCAGATGATATATGGGGCAATAATTAGGGTAAAGAGAGAAAACAAAGGAAGAAAGATTTTGTTGTTGCTTTATACAAATATGTAAATACATATATCCAAACCCATATATTGGAGTGTCTTGGGCACCACCAATGTGGATATTTTTTTTGCTGACTCCAGTCATATAAATACAAGTAATAAATCATGTAGTTGAATCACACTCTTCAAGTCAATCTGCACGGCTATGTAAGGAGAAAGGTATAAAGTTGGTTTTCATTTGCCTCCACTAACATGTCTCGTGAGGGTAACTTTTTGGTATATAAAATGCAGATACATGTGTACTGCAACCATTAGACAGTACCTAAGGAACAAGGTTCCCAGCAACTTACATATTTATGTCCTTTTTTTTCGCACTCCAAGTAAAATTTAGCTAGGTACATATTTGAGTAATAATTTTACTAACTACAGGGTAAAATTGCACCATCTCTCATATGTAGTACCTAATCCAATGATTCAGGTTAATTTGTATATTCTCCAAAAATCTTGAGTTGAGACATGATTGCAACCATATAAACTTTCATATAGAAATATTATAATTTATTTTCTTTCTTAAAGTTAATGGTAATGAGTCATTTTTGTACTAATTAACAATATCATCTAATTCAAAATATAAGTGGGGTATTGGTAAATAGTTTATATAAATGACAAAGTTGTCAACTTTGATGTTTCATTTTGCTTGGTTTATATCTATTAAAGAACTACTTGTTAAACTATGATCAGTGATATGGAGTAAGTCTACAAAAATTCATTTTAGAACCTTCTCTAACATCATATTAATTCCTAGGCTCATTAATTTCATTACAGAATCAACCAAGTTAAAAGTTAGTAAGTATGTTAAATCTTCCAGATTTTATCTGTTTTTTTCATTTTATAGAAGTAAAGAGCAACATTTAATAACACATACTTTCAAGTTCTAAGTGAACTAACTCAAACTGATGGATCCAATTTGTGATATATTTTAATGACAATTGCTTATTATATCTAATTTCTAATAACTACAGAAATTATTTTATAGAGGAAATGTTCCATGCAAGAGAAAGTTGCATACTTCAACCCCACTAAGAAACCGAAATACAAACTTACATTCTATACTTTGTGATTTTATTATACTTTTCCATTTCTTTATTCTAGAAGCTTTTTGGAAAGCTGAGCCCCTGTCCAGTTTTGATTTGAATTCCACATACTTAGAATATTACACTAACATAGTCATTTAACTACATGGGCTACAACTACAGCCTCCACATTTTTCTGTTACTGACTCTATGGGGTTTGTTTCTTATAAAATCTTATCTGGATTAGCTTACTGTTTTGTACTTCTTACTCTACACATATTTTCCTCTTTTTTTTTTTCCCCTTCATGTATCTTCCATTAAAAACTCCACCCTCCTTTGATACAACATTTTGGCTCCTACTTCAATAGTGCAAAGGTTGAAGTTTTAATGTCCGAATTCTTTTCCTGGGCCTTGAATTTATTCTATCTATTCTATTTGGTCCTTGATAGGAAATAATAATATTTAAGTTTTTATTGGAGTTGATGAGAAAAGAATGCCCAGGAAACCATTTTTTTCCAAGAAACCATTTTTGTACCTAAACTAGATTCAAAAATTATTCTAAAATGTTAGCTGAAAGTTCATCTTAACAAATAACACTGTGGTCCTAAAGCTTAGTCCTAAAGGACTAAAAGGAGTAACTAGGTTTTATCTAGTGACTCAAGCACTATAGTTTT
Organism: Felis catus; assembly: GCF_018350175.1. Classification (NCBI taxonomy): domain Eukaryota; kingdom Metazoa; phylum Chordata; class Mammalia; order Carnivora; family Felidae; genus Felis; species Felis catus. Next base: position 68,727,032 of record NC_058372.1, on the reverse strand, counting down.
CTAGCCATAGCAGGAGAGGCACCAGTCCTCTTCCACTGGTTAATTTTAATCCTTGCACAAATCACTGAGAAGTTCTGTGAGCAAGCAAACATATAAATTTCTATATGAATATGTATGAGTATTTTTATTGAAGTATATTTTGAAATAAGTCTGATGTAGCTGTTTATGGAAGTGTATTTCTGTTGACCAATGAATTGTTAACATCTCTATATTCTCTTAAATCTTTATTTATGTGGTATCTCTTGCTGAAAGTAACAAATCATGTGAATTTCAACAAATGCTATAACTGTAACACAACATAAAACATAATTCTTCAGATTTTTGTCTTTCATAGCTCTTTGCCATACCACACTCCAGACTTTCAGGTTCTATTTTTCTGTCAAGTACCAAGCATTGAAATTTAATTCTATATACAGGATTTCATAATGAATAGAAAAGTCAAAAATAGGAATATTTCAGAAGTAAAATATAAATCAAATAATCGTTAAATCTATTATTTACTTAATTTTGCATATTTGAAATTTCACACCCATTGTTATTTTAAGAAATGGGCAATAACAATATTCTTAAGGCCAAACCTTGCTATATTTACAGTGATTGCCTTGTTAATTTACAGAGAGAAAGACACAAACAATAATTATTAATTTGACCTATGATCCACCTGTTGTGTATTCAGCTATAATCAATGTTGGTAGATATAAATACTGGTATTGTTCCAAAATGATATCAGTAACTTTTTTTCTATGAAAATAGGAAAGTACCAATAATCAATCATTTTATGTGCCTACCATGCTATTTGTTTAACTTTAAAAAAAAAATTCAAGCTTGGTTAAGTAATACAAAACCCACCTCTTTGGAAATATTTATTTTCACTCTGATTATCACTGTCAGTTATATCTTTATAGATTTGTTACAAATTCAGCAAGAATATTTCATATATTTCTGTTGCCCAATATCTCTAATGATACTGCCTTTAATGCCTCAGTTCTTTAACATTACATTAAGTCAAATAACTGCTTATTCCTGAATTCTAAAAATTTATATGCCAAAGTTTTTCTTGGCATATTAATTTTTTACTCTTTTGACTTTCTGAAATGTAGTTACTATTTTAACATTTAAACAAATTTAAAAATTGAATCATGTGTAAAAAACTGAATTATGATATACCTGTATTAGTTACTTTAAAGCTTTTATATTACATGCAATTTTCCTACACTTAAGACTTACATAGTATTACAGTCCATTAGCCTAATACAAACAAGCAAACAAATCCACAACCCTTGTTTCCTGAAGCCCCTACATTTGAACCATTAACTAATAGGCTTACATGTAGCCACATCTTATGAGCCCTCCCCTTCATGTCCATCATTTAACTTTGTGTTGTGTATATTCCCCTAGAGCATTACATTTCAATTCTGTCTGACTTCTAAAGGCTTACTTCAGCAGATGTTCCATACGGAGCTAGAAGGAGTTGCCTGGTAGTTAGGTTTCTATAATTTTAATCAAATGTTCAGTCATGTGAAGCCAGAGGGAGTTTCTGTTTGAATTACCATAAATTTCACGCAGAGATGCTGTGTGGTGCAAAGAATCTAAAACGTTGTTTTCTAAGAGGTTAGAAAGTCAGTTGAAACACAGTTGAATACAAATAAAACTATTTATGCAAGAGGAAGTAGCCCGATTCCCTCTCTTGTTTTGCCTAAACCTCAAAACCAGGCTGCCCTCATCTGTTGGCTACAAAGTTTCCACCACAGACTATTATTTGACAGATGCTAGAACCCACCCCTTCTTCCCTAAAAAACCTCTCCCATCTGATGTCTGAATTTTTTTCAGAGGATATGTGGGCCCTCCTACCTTCACAGACACATGTAAAATGCATGTGCCCCTCACAATAGAAAAACTACGGACTTCAATTTTGAGCGAAGGTGTAAATTACTGGCATTAGACCTAGGAGTTGGATCTGTGACTGTGTTCACATGATGTGTGAAAACTGTGAAGGAAAGAAGAGGGTGTTGACAGGCAATAGAGCAAAATGACAAAGAAGTGAGTCACAAATACCAAAGGCCAGACACTCTGTAATGTACAACTTTACTTAAGGCAATCTACTCCCTAAATCTTGGGTGACGTACTGCAAAGACAAAGAAAAAATTTTGAGATGGAAAAGTTGAAATGAAAAGACAAAGAAAAAATTCAAAGGATTAAAGTCAATCTCATGTTTGGATTTTATAGTTCTCATGGCAGCAGCTGTACTTGTATAGTGCCTGCTTTATAACCAGGCTCAGACATCATTTTAAAGAGATAAACTTGAACCCTTAAGATGTTGAAGAATATACTTCAGATTTATACAGCTTTTTCTTGTGCTTATTCTAGGTAATATGAAGTTTAAGCTAATACAATCATTTTAAGACAAAAGCAGACAAAAGACAAAATCAGAGACTATTTTATATGCCTTTATATATTTTTGTCTGCATACTTTGTGTTTTAAATAATTGCAATTGCTTTAATTGATATTTTCACTAGTCTTATAAAAATATAATTACTATGAGGATATCATTTGTATTTAGACAACTGGAGCTTACATTGCACATGGCAAATTTTTTTTAAAAAATCAAGACAGAAGTGAGTTTTCATTACGTGATTATTTAATATCCATGTTCCAGAGAAAAATAAAAATGGTCTTCTAAAAATCAACTTGCAGAGGGGCACCTAGGTGGCTTAGTAAAGTAACTGACTCATGATTCATGCCTTTGAGCCCCATGGTGGGCTCTCTGCTGACAGACAGCTCATAGCCTGGAGCCTGCTTCAGATTCTGTGTTTCCCTCTTTCTCTGCCCTTCCCCTGCTCATGCACTGTCTCTCTCTCTCTCTCTCTCAAAAAAAATTTTTTTAAATAATAAAAATCAACTTGCAGAGGCATCCACAGGTTTTCACGGGTAAAACAGTCACGTTGAATGTAAAATTGTCAAGGTGTAAGTGTAAACTCAATCAGGACAAGCTAAGTTATGCTGCAGTAACAAACAGCTCCTAATTTTTGGTGGCCTAACTCTGCATATCCAGTATAGATGTGAAAATGGTGCTACTCATATATTTTTTACTTATGTGAAGATGGTGCTACTCATCCAAGCTGACGCAGGTTCCTATCAACATATACTTTCATGATGTCTCAAGCAGGAACAATTAGTGTGGCAAATCACACACTAGCTCTTAAAGCTTCCACTTAGAAATGGCACATGAAAATTCTGCTCTGCATTTCAATGACCATGCCTAATTTAAAATGAGTGGTGAAAAAATTAGAACAAATAATACTAAAACTGTGTGGAACCACAGAAGACCTCAAATAGCTACAGCAATTCTAAGAAAGAAGAAAGCTGGAGGCATCACAATACCAGGTTTCAATATAAACTACAAAGCTGTAGTAATCAAAATAGTATGGTACTGGCACAAAAACAGTCCATAGATCAATAGAACAGAATAGAGACTCCAGAAATAAACCCACAATTATACAGTCAATTAATCTATGACAAAGGAGGCAAGGATATACAATAAGGAAAAGACAGTCTTTTCAATAAATGGTGCTGGGAAAATAGGACAACTACATGTAAAAGAATGAAGCAAGACCACTTTCTTACACCATACACAAAAATAAACTCAAAATGGTCGAAAGACCTAAATGTGAGACCTGAAACCATAAAAATCCTAGAAGATAATACAGGCAGTGATTTCTCTGACATCAGCCATAGCAACTTCTCTTTAGATATGTCTTCTGAGACAAAGGAAACAAAAGCAAAAATAAACTATTGGGACAACATTAAAATAAAAAGGTTCTGCACACCAAAGGAAACCATCAAAAAGACAAAAAGACAACCTAGAGAATGGGAGAAGATATTTGCAAATGAATTATCTGATAAGGGGTTAATATCCAAAGCATATAAATAATTTATGCAACTCAACATTGAGGGGAAAAAAATGTTAAAAAATGGGCAGAGGACCTGAAAAGACATTTTTCCAAAGAAGAGATACAGATGGCCAACAGATACATAAAAGATGATCAACATTACTAATCATCAGGAAAATGCAAATCAAAACCACAATCAGATATCACCTTAAACCAGTTAGAATGGCTAAAATCAAAATAACAAGAAATAACAAGTGTTGGCAAGGATGTACAGGAAAAGGAATCCTCATGTACTGTTGATGGGAATGTAAATTGGTACAGCCACTGTGGAAAATGGTATGGAGGTTCCTCAAATTAAAAATAGATGGGGCACCTGGGTGGCTCAGTTGGTTAAGCATCCGACTTTGCCTCAGGTCATGATCTTGTGGTTCGTGAGTTTGAGCCCCATGTTGGGCTCTGTGCTGACTGACAGCTCAGAGCTGGAGCCTACTTCAGATTCTGTGTCTCCCTCTCTCTCTGTTCCTAACCTGCTCACACTCTGTCTCTCTCTCTCTCTCAAAAATAAATAAATATTTTAAAAAAATTTAACAAATAGAAATATCATATGATCCAATAATTCCACTATTAGGTATTTACCCAAAGAAAACAAGAAAACTAATTCAAAAAGATATACCCTGTTTACTGCAGCTTATTTACAAGAGCCAAGATATGAAAGTGACCTGAGTGACCATCAATAGAGAAATAGATAAGGAAGATGTGGTGGATAGATAGATAGATAGATAGATAGATAGATAGACAGATATATACATTTATATATATATATATATATATTTATATATATATACACATAAATATACACGTATATAAATATATATACGTGTATATATATATGTATATAAAAGGATGAGATCATGCCATTTGAGACACTATGGATGGGCCTAGAGGGTATTATGCTAAGTGAAATAAGTCAGAATGAGAATGACAAATACCATACCATTCTTACTCATAAGTGGAATTTTAACAACAACAACAACAAAACTAGATGAGTAGACAAACAAAAAGCAGAATCAGACCTATAAATACAGAGAACAAACTGATGATTGTTAGAGTGGAAGGGAGTTGGGAGTTGGGCAAAATGGGTGAAAAGGAGAAGGAGATACAGGTTTCCAGTTATAGAATGACTAAGTCACAGCAATAAAATTCACAGCATAAGGGACACAGTCAATGATACTGTAATAGTGTTGTAACAGGACAGATGATAGCTTACGCTTGTGGAGAACACAGCACGGTATATTAACGGGTGAAATGACTAAGTTGTACACCTAAAACTAATGTGATATTGTGTGTCAACTACACTTAATTTTTTTTTAAAAAAAGGTGTGAAATGTTGATAAATTAAAAAACATGAGTGGTAAAGAACAATCCTACCATGTTCTTGAAAGGAGAGAAAAACTGGTATATTTGTTAGCAGACCTAATGGCCACATAAGCGATAACTAGGCCAACAAAGAACAGAAACTAAGGCATGCATTAAGCTTAGCGCCCAACCAGATGCTGCTCAGAGGTTATCAAAATGGTGATGAGTGCCGAAATAGGCAATAAGTTTTGCTTCATGGGAAAGATGATTCAATCTATTCCACTATAAGAAAATGGCTACTAAGAAGACCACAACAGAGCTGTGCCCCCAAAGACCTAGCTTCCTGAGATTCGCACTAACTTAAAGGTATAGAGATGTGTCCTCTGGACTCAAAATGCAGCTGCAAATAGCCTGAGAGTATGAGTCAGTGTTAGGGATGTTGGTAAGTATTCTCTGGTTGCGCTTAGATTTCATTTTCGTTTCCTTTGCTCTGTAATGTAAAATCACTTTGTATTGTTATTGGTAGTATGCCTTTTATTCTCATAGAAATGGCCTGAGTAATTACCAAGAGTTTTAACTGGAGGCCTGAGACCTCATTGTGCTCCAAAAGGTTACCATCATTCATTAATACAAATGGGATATGTTGTTAATACTAACACTATGGGAATACTAATTGGTATCTATCTATGTATCTGCACAAAATTATGTGTTACTATTTTCATATAGATCTGATACGGATAGAGTTTTGTTTTATCACAGACAAGACACTTCTAATCTATCTATTGGAGTGGAATTGAACATAAATAAATAATAGTTTGTTATCTACAAATTTGATAAAAACTGCAACCACACCATTACTGAGAGCTCAAGGCTGTTTACAGATCAGGCCTTTATATTCACAGTGTCTCTAAAATTTTGTAATCCTCCTCTTTATTACTTCAAAGCACCCTGAGGTTCATAACCATGTCTCTAATCACCCTTGAATTTAGCAGAGTTTCAGGCTGATGGGACGTATGGGTGAGAATAAAATGTGATCTTATTCATAAAACTCTTCCAGGTCCCAGGAGCAGTAGACAACAGAATTTACGTCCCTCACATTTCATCACTGATAACTATAGGCTTGAACTAGACTATGATAAAGCTTTACTTCTTCAGCCAAAAGTTTACATTAAGTAAGTTGGGGGGCAAATATGAGTGGCACTGAACTTTGTGCTAAGGAAGCAAATCCTGGAATGATATTCTAGTTTAGCATTTTTGTATTTATAAATGTATTCACCCTGTGGCTATAGCACTTAACTTCCAATAAATTGGTCATTAAGGTTTGAATTGCTATTACCCTAAGTAATGTTCCCTTTTTTTAAAATACTAATCAAATTCTTTTGCAAAATGGGCAATGCCCTAAGTAGGTTACAATGAAGAATAAAATAGCAGAACTTGTTACAGAACATCACTTTTGTTCATAGTCTTCTTTAATTTGATGATTTTACTCTGCCCCCCAATTTTTAATATTTTTCTGTGAAAAAACAAACATTTTGGAAATTTAAAAAATTGAGAGGGACTATGAACTCTTGAAATTATGTTTAAAAATCTCATTCTTACTCTGAGTGAAAATTAGGAGAAACACATTTCATTTGCACCTTCTAAGAAAACTCTATTTTAATAACTCCTGATAATAAGTAGCTTAGGGGGATATTATTTTTAAATAAATAACTTTGTCCGTAAGTATGCAACTCAGCTGAGTGGAATAAACAATGTTAATGAAGTCTTAAGTTCAATGTTAAACAAAATCACAGTAGATCCCAAATGAGAGGACTATTTGCCAAATTCAGCATTTTACCTAAAGCAACTATAATTTTAAAGTACTCTTATTTTGAATATAAATTCAAATTCCCACTATAAATAGTCATTTCCCACTAACAGTAGCGGAATGCTAATCAGTATATTGCATGGCCCTTGATTTTTTTAATAGGAGGGAAAACAAACGAATGTGGTCAGAAAAGGTCCCTTATCTAGCTACTATTATAACACTGTCTCTCAGCATCTCAACCCAATGGTCTACAGTACTGGCATCAACAAAGGGGCAATAATATTCACGTTATTGTATTGCTGCAAACTTTAAGTGAGACCAAATATGAAAGAGGGATGTTCAGTGCCTACAAAATAGGAAATAGGAGGCATCCAAAACCCAATAATTGTTATCAGAGCACAGGTTGTGGTTCACACCAGAAAACTCAAGCGATTCTTTAATCTTCTCCCTCACTCACATCTGCCCAAATCTAATTAATCACTGAATTCTAGCCTACAATTAATCTTTAAGTTCTAGTTGAGTAGCAGTTGATTCTATTCACTTCTGTCCACTCATGACAACTTTATTCCAAGCCTTATTTTTCCACCAGATTTACTCTCCATAAATATTTATTGAATGAATAAATATTTGGCCATCAATTCCATCTACACTGTATTATTCTCCTTCCCCAAATCGACCGAAGTCTAGCCTCAATCAGATTTTATCGACAGTGCTTACATTATATATCTGGAATGGCTTTATTCCCATCAATCCTACTAAGGATTCAGAAGAGAAACCAATCTGCTCTTTAATTTAGCTAATTAAGTATGATGTCCATAGCTTTCTTATGGCACTTAAAAAATGTTTATTTATTTATTTTGAGAGAGAGAAAGAGCGCACGTGTGTGCAAGCAGGGTAAAGACAGGGAAGGGGAGAGAGAGAAAGACAGAGACAGAGAGAGATAGAGAGAGACAGAGAGAGACTGAGAGAGACTGAGAGAGATAGCACGAGAATCTCAAGCAGGCTCTGTGCTGCCAGTACAAAGCCTGATGTGGGGCTCGATCTCATGAACCATGAGATCATGACCTGAGTCAAAATCAAGAGTCAGATGCTTAACTGACAGAGCCATCCAGGTGCCCCTCTTATGGCACTTTTAAGGCAACTCTGTTCTGAGAGATTAAATTCTTAAGAACAGGATCTATGAAATGATCATCCTTATGCTTCTAAGAGCCTATGACAATTTCTTCCACATAATTGAAGGTTAATACTAATTTGTCTTGATATTTTTGATATTTTAACATTTTGCAATATCTCTGAAACCTGGTTGTAAATTGTCTAAAGAAACTTATTTAGGAGGCAGATTTCCAGGCCCTGTTCTAGTCTAATAAATCCAAACCCTTGGAGTAGGCCTACAGATTCACCTCTTATATAGGCTTCTGAGTTATTCAGTATATAATTTATATACTTATTCTGTATATAACTTATACTAATTCTGTATATAACTTCCTTATATGGATAAGCAAGCTTAGGTACTTACATATCCATTTCCTAATGATAATATTAAACTTTCATTGAGAGTCAGAAACCATTGTGTTTATCTGGCTTTTTTGAAATTTTGCTATTTTTAGTAGCCTAAAAATTTATACTTTTATAAAATCATCTTTATCCAAGTCCTTCTTTATTAAACTACCAAATCTAATACTGTCTTTAATCACTAAAAGATTTAAACAACAATAAAACCTCACATCATTTTATTTCACTTTAAAGTTCCTACTGCCGCTTTGTATGGGCATTATATTTTATAATTGCTCATTTTTTTTTTACCAGTTCCATTATTTTATCTGCTTTTCAACTATTTTCTTTTCAGTCTTTTTCACAATCATCATGATATTTTCAAAATTCATTTTTATCACTGGGTTCTCTAAAAGCCATCTTCAGTTAAAAACCCTTTTGATCTACTTTTTCAACATTAAAGTTATTTTCTAGCATTTGACAGTCATATTTTTTCTTATATTTATAATTTATTTCCTGGCTAGATCATCCATTTTCAATCTGCCAAATGGTGGCATTATTTCAACTCACAACAACAGCACGTAAAGTCCTGATTCCATTCTTAGATTTGAAATGATGCATAAAAATTACCTAGTGAGCAAATGTCTACAGTTTTCTCTCTTTCCCCTTTACAAAAGTTATATGCATTAGCACACCAATGATGCAATTTGATCCAAAGCACTTGACAAAAAAACATGATCAATAATGAAAGTAGTATTAGATCAAAACAAGCATCAAAATTCATTCTAAAGAACAACAGAAAAACAAATATATTGATTGGTATAGTTTGATAAAACTCAAGTATAGTGAATCTATAATAATAACGAATGTTTGTGAGAAAAAGCACTCTTTTTAATAAATCTACAACAATCAATAATAGTTAGCATTGGTTCAAAGCCTATTTTGTATCAGAAGCTCTACAAAATTATGCCTAATTCTATTTACAGTAACTCTACCAGATTAAGTACCGCTACCTCCGGTTGATGGATATAGAGGTGTCTGTTAAATAATTTTTCAAAGGCGTGTGACCAATTAGTAACCTACTCAGGTTTTAAGCCCAAGTCTACCAGTGTCCAAAGCATTTAACCACACTATTTTGCCTGACACTAAAAAAAAGACCCATCATAACCACTAAATTCCTAAGGGACCAGTTGTGCCCTGTTCCTTTCATTCAGCCACTTACCCTTCCTGGGTCTCAATTTCTTCTCAAAATTAAGACAGTGTATCAAAATTTCCCAAAGTTCCCTGCAGCACTGAAATTCTGAGATTGTAGTGTAGAGAATCTAAGTCTTTCTATTTCATCTGTTGTTTTCCTTTAGAGTGAACAACCATTACCATTTAACTGGTACTCTAACTTCCTTTGACTTTCTAACTCCTGCAACTTCTAAATCTTGTTTAATTCTATCACTGGAATTACTGCATAAGAGAAAATGAAAATCTTGCCCAGCATGGCACTGACATATGGCATGTTTAGTTTCCACATCTAGAAAATTCAAGTCCTGGTTTTTTATGTGCTCCAATTAATGAACTCTCCTGCTGCTTTTGTGAAAACAATGATCTTGATATGACTGCACTGTTTGCCTCTTTGTTCCATTGGTTTCCTCACATGTATTATCTTTAAACTGACTTCTGTCAATGAGTTAAGTACAGTGTGATGGGATTCCTAATGAAAACATAAAACAACAAACTTTCCCATTATAAAAAGGACATGTTTTGCTTCATATTAAATTCAAACCATTGTTCCTAAGATTAGCTAATGTATTTCATGTATTCATACATAAAATGACATATTCTGAGTGAAGGGTTTGATTAGATGTGTTTGCACATGGTTTTTGAGTTTATCTACTGATTTGAGCATTTAATTGTTTTTTTCTTACTGTTTTTTGGTACAATCCTTAAAAATCATTGAAATGATATGGAGTTATCGACAGTGTTTTACATTTTTAAAAAATATTTATTTATTTATTTTGAGGAAGAGAGAGAGACCGTATGGGGGAGGAAGAGAGGTAGAGAAAGGGAGAGAGAAAATCTCAAGTAGGCTCCATTCTGTCAGTGCAGAGCCCAAAGCAGGGCTCAATCTCAAGAACTATGAGATCATGACCTAAGCCAAAATCAAGAGTTGGCTGCTTAATCAACTGAGTCACCCAGGTGCCCAAATAGTGTTTTACATTTTAATTTCTAGTCATATATTTGGATAAGATAATTATCATGGATGAAAGGAACATGACTTAGAATGTGGGAAAAAAACAACCACCATGTTTCTAAAGCATCAATAAGACACCATTTTTCTTCAATCATATTGGCAAAATACATAAAGTTAATTAACATCAAGTGGGACAAAAACAAAACAAAACAAAACAAAACAAAACTGATGTGTAGGAAAGTATAAACTATCATGAATGGGAGCATAAAGTGTTGTAGCCATTCTCCAGAACAGTCAGTCTCCACTAACTAAAGTAGAGTAGATACACATATCACATAATCCACTAATTTCATTCCTGGATAAATCCTATGGAAATTCTCACATGATCTCTAATGAACATGTTTGAAGATATGCATCTCAATGTTGATTGTGGCCATGGAAATTACGGACAGCCTAAGTTCATTACAAAGGAAATGAATAAATTAAATTTGGTAGATACATATACGGTATATACCACGTACACATAATATGCAGCTGCCAAAGATATAGCAGTAAAAATAATAACACAGATAAATCTTTCAAGTAAGTTTGCATAAAAAATGGAATAAGGCCTATAGCCCAATAATATGTAAATAAAAATCATCTACATACGCAAATATATATGGAATTCTACATATTTTCACATGGATATGTTCACATTAATGATTTGTGTCAAATACATCAGAGTGAGAATCTATAGAAGGATGTAACAATGGAAATGGAGATCTAAAATAAGCATGACAAAAGAAAGGTCCCAGCAAATGCAATTCCTTAAAATGTAAAAATTGGCTCTTGAGCCAATACCTACAGAGCAGAAGACTGACTTGCCAGCTCCAAGCAATCAGGCAGGAAAGGTCACATTCTTCCTTCATTTGCCTTTTTGTTGTATTCGGTCCCTCAAAGGATTGTACTGCTTACCCACACTCGGGAGGGCAAAACACTTTACAGAGTCCACTGATTGAAATGCTAATTTTATCCAGAAACCTCTCACACACACCTAGAAATAATGTTTAGCCAAATATCTGGGCACCTTATGATTCAGACAAATTGATGCATAAAATTAACCATAACTGTATTTTTTAATGAAATTTAAGTTTTGTTCATTTTAAAACATTTTGCCACCATGTTATTTACATGGTAGGTATTCTGTTAGAAAAAAAATTATCTTTGTTCCAAGAGGAACAGAAAAACCCTTGAAGCATGTCACAATAAACCTAAGACTTTAGTGTTGATACTAAACAAAGGAAAGCTGAATCTTGGTAGTCAAGATAAGAATATTTTATACATAACAGTTTTACATAATAACAAGTAATTTGAAGACTTCCAGAGCAGGAAGGTCACATAAGCCTCCCTGTGCAACCTGGAAGGGCAGTAAAAAGAATGAAAGAAAGGACTCAGAATCCTGAATTTACCTGAAGGACACTGTATTTTCAACCAAAGGTCACTGAGTTGCCTTGACTTGACAAGATTAAATTTTCCTCTATGAAGCCAAAACAAGAGTTTATATGTTAAATTAAGTCTAGATATGGAATAATAAACATTATAATTTTTGCACATATGATGTTACTGTGCAAAATTCACACAGGCTAAATACATAAATAGCCTAATATCTTTAACTATTCAAGTTGAAATCATCTTCACAATGAACAATTACTGTAATGTAGAATTAAGAGGAAGCAGTTATTAAGGGGGAAGGTATGTAGCATTATTAGCACTCAATAAAGAAAAACTGGTTATTTCAATTATTAATTTCAACCAGATTCATCTAAAATGTTGCTACAAGCCAAGAATGTAATAGAATATTTTGGGAAATAATTATATATCTTTTAATATTAAGTTTAAATAGATTCTTTTTTAGTATATGGGTAATATTTTTTTTATTTTTAATTTTGTTTACATTTTTTAAAGTTTTTATTTAAATTCCAGTTAATTAACATACACTGTAATATTAGTTTCAGGTATACAGGATAGTGATTCAGCACTTCCATACATCATGCAGTGCTCATCACAACAATTTTTTTTATTTTTAATTTTAATGTTAACATACAGTGTTATATTAGTTTCAGGTATATAGACTGGTGGTTCACTATCTCATACTGTATGGGTAATATTTATACAGGTAAATACACATATTATTTTATTCGCAAAGGACATACAGCTGATTCATATCTGAGTTAAACCCTGAAATATCTTAAAACGTAGTGAGTTGAAAATTCCAAAACATAGCACATAGGTAAAAACACAACTAACTAATGTTGTGGAAAGTCCCATGAAAAAGGAACCACGTTATTACAGAATTGCAAGAAGACAAAGAATAAGAGAAATTATAACCCAAAAACCTCTAAAAAAAAAAAAGTAAATGTATTATTAAAAAAGAGTCCTTCTATGTAACTATATTTTAAACTGTGACAGTGCACCTATGTAAAGCAAGCATTTTGAATCATTGGCACGTCTTATATGGCAGTAAAATTGTGAGGATATTCATTACAATCAACTATAAAAAGCTCTAATGAAAAAAATTATGAATAAGCACTTAAGGTATTAGAGAAGTGCATTATGTTAATATATTTCTCCTACTTTTACACAGAATGCAAAGGCTATAATCCATTCTTTAAAAGTAAGCCAGTAAATCAAAAGTCCTTCATTTCTAAATAAAGAAACAACATAGAAGTTGTAAACTATGCTGAGAATCATTGTATATAAAATAAATATTTGGGATTAAATTCAGGTAAATTCTGAGGAAACCAGATAAAAAAACCTAATGATTACATTTGCTTTGAGTAAAATTATATTTATGAACAAAACATTTTGAGAAATATGGGGATTTTACTAATTAACTCATTTCTTATAATAAGATCATCATTCGGGTATGTCATATCAGAACTTGTGAATCTAAAAAATCACAGGTGAATTTTGTAAAACTCTAATTAGAAAGTAAAAACATTTAGGATACAGGCTCAGGAACTTCATATTAAACAAAACAAAATAATAAAATCATAGTTATTAAGAAATAAGGTAGAAAAGGACTTTTTATATGGTGGAAATTGAAGCTCTAAATGTTCTTGCTCTCCTATGGCATTAATTAATGTAGGAATTCTAGGATGTAAATAGATAAGTTATTTTACTAATAAGAAATTGGAGCACATAGAGTTGACATTTTTAGTGTTAATTCATGCAAAGAAAAAGGAAATTTTAAAGTGTAATAGTTAATTGGATTTTTTTCATTTTAATGAACTGATTTGTACCGCAATGAAATGACTGAGTCTCAATTTTCGGATGTTATGCTTGAAGCCTCCATAAGATTGGAAATCATAAAGCAAAAAACATGTGACATCTGTTTCCAGTGTTCCTAGGATTTCTGCACCAAACCCCAATATTCCCACCACTCCCTCACACACTTCTGACATGCAGCAAAATAGAACTTAGAAATGGCTTAACACAGAGATCCTCAGAAATGTGTACAGATTTCCCAGGGCCCCAAAAGCAATGGAAAGTCACTCAGATCGTGGAGGCCCTCAGTCCAGGGGAGGTTGTTGGCCCTCACTATGAAAGAAACTAGAGGAGCGTCTGTGTGGTTCAGTCTGTTAAGCATCTGGCTTCGGCTCAGGTCATGATCTTGCAGTTTGTGGCTTCAAGCCCCGTGTCGGGCTCTGTGTTGACAGCTCAGAGCCTGGAACCTGCTTCGGATTCTGTGTCTCCCCCTCCCTCTGCCCCTCGCTAACTTGTGCTCTCTCAAAAATAAATAAATGTTAAAAAAAATTAAAAGGAAGAAAGAGACTACAGCTGAAGGAGAACCTTTAGAGGATGTAAGAACATGAGTGTTGGACAGGAGCTGTCCGCCTGTGAAGAAATAAAGAGAAACAAACCTGGGATCCTCAAAATTACTTCCATTTTAGAAGAGCTATCCATACCACATTTTAAAGTCTGGCTTCCTCCTTGACCATTTGTCACCAGCAAGATCCAGCTTGATTGACCCCAAAACTTGACCTTTCCTGTCCACCTCCATGTATCCACCTGCCTTTGTCTTACATTTTCCTCAAGCTTTTCTTTCCAGTTTATCTTTCACATCAGGCAAAAGATCCCACACACATAATATCTGGTGACGGGAAGAGAAACTACCCCACAAGCAATAATGACTGCCCCAATGAAGAACTCCAGCCAGCTCTGACCACCTAGACTGGTTTGACCTCAACAGGATTCACACCTGCACAAATGGATCATGGAATTACTGACAGTTACCTCTACCTTATTATAACGCCACAATATTCACCCAAGGAGGAGTGCAGGCTTCATTAACAAAACACAAAACCTACGTATAGGTATGTTTCCATAAGGCGCGTGCACAAACTTATGCCAGCCTCTAAATACAATGACAAAGCTCTCGTTTCTGAATATTCATTCTGACCCTAAATAAAAGAAACCCACTCATCCCTGCTTGGGGGTCAGGGTTTTGGAAGTTATTCCCTGTGATCTCCTTATCTGCTGCAAACAAAGTTTCCTTTGTGTGACAACTCCATCTGGTGTAGTTCCTATCTATAATTCACCAAGGAGCAAACTCATTTACTTTGGTTACAAAATCTGATGACCCAGATGGGACTCATCCTTCTGAGGTTCTGCCCTCCAGTTACCTGGGTTAAGCTCCTAGGACCGGATTCTTTGTCTGGGCCTAACTTTCTTGGTACTTGTGCCTGCCAGACTGGTGTGCGACCTCATCTGAAAGCCAGCAGCTGCTCTGACTACTTTTATGCAGAAGATTTCTCTTGGGATAAACTATCCCAAGGAATACATAGGTTTATGGCACAGCTTTATTTTATTATCCCAAGAAATATAGGTTTATGGCACAGCTTTTAGAGGTCAACTAGAGTTTCTCACAAAGTCTGAACAGGTCACATAACAGAATACTCTCAGGGAACTGAATACTCATTTGAGTTGAGTCTAGAAATCCCCAGGTGACAGAAGGTCACACAACCCATGGGCTTGGATACCCCTGCCTGGTGAAAGGAGAGTGGTTTAACACAGACTAGTCTAGGATCCGGGAGGCTGAAATAAATCTCTGTCCCACCTAGCTGCTTGTTCCCTGTTTGTATCTTCGCCATGGCTGCTTGTGCATCTCCTCCTTCCCTTACAGCCCAGGAGAAAAGAGGCAGCAAGCGACTCCCATGGTCACAGGAAGCATGCACTGCACGGGGACCACTTAAGAGCTCTCTTTAATTGGTTAAAAGGGATTTCCATGGTGTTGGTTATTTTTCCTCTCTCGCTTGTGATTTTATTTATTTGAGCCCTTTCTCTCTTTTTCTTGGTAAGTCTGGCTAGAAGTTTATCAATTTTATTGACTTTTTTCAAAGAATCATCTCCTGGTTTCATTGATCTGTTCTGCTGTATGCGGGGGGGGGGGTTGTTTTTGTTTTTGTGCTGTTTTGTTTTTTGGTTTCTATATCATTTGTTTCTGCTCTAATATTTATTATTTCCTTCCTTCTTCTGATTTTAAGTTTTGTTTGTTGTTATTTTTCTAACCCCTTTAGGTGCAAGGTTACATTGTTTATTTGAGATTTTTCTTGCTTCTTGAGAATGATGAAATAGCTTCTTAATGACATGGAAAGAGAATGTACTTTCCCCAGATGCATGAACTTTATTCAATCATATACTCGATGAGCACCAACTCTGTGCCAGATATGAGTTTTATTTTTACTATAACTTTGAATAGTAGAAGGCAGAAAAATTTAAGTTGTAACTCACAATAACTGCCTATTGCTAATAGAAGTATTTTGGGAGTAGCTGACAAAAATTATAATCTGCCATTGAGTAAAACACTGTGAGTTTGTGATTTTAGAGATTAATTTAGTCATAGATACTTAAGTGTTCTCAGATTTTTGAAGGATAAGTTTAAAAACAAAGTTTCATGGAGGCCAAGGTGCCTCCCTCATTACAGACAAAATATCTGCCTTCATAGAGGTGGCAGGACACTAACAGATGCCTAGGCTCAAAATAGTGATTATTTTAAAAATGAAACAGATATCTTTAATGTAATTTTAAGCAGAGAAAGAAAAAATTTTCAAAAAAACTTTATGTGGACTTTATATAGACTTGTTTTATTTTTAATAACAATGGAGTAGATTCTATTGTAGAAAAAAGTTTAACGTGAGAATTCCACTTTGTTCTTTCTTTAAGAAGAGTAAGTTATAGTCTAGAGCTAGCAAATTTATCCAGAGCAATAGTTGTCAACATTTAGGGATTACCTGAGAAGGTGTAAATCATAAGGAACTTCTCCCCAGAAAACAACATGATTACACATACATAGTTTTGCATATAATTTCAGGGATGAAGAGATTTCTGGACTCCCAAAGCCTACCCATGGGTCAGCTTAAGAGACCAGAGAGACTAGGAAAAGACTTATTCATGTGTCTGATGATGCTAATGAAACTGCATATGTTTATCCCACCCAACCAAGAAATAAAGCTCTATGCAGACTACAATAATTATAACAGAAGTGACAGACCTAATACAATATGTATATTCTATAGCATATAGCATATAGTTTTCACCCAGAATAAACAAATTTAGGCAAGAAAGGAATTGACATCAGTGTAGAATTTTCCATAGGAATACTAGCCAAAAACATCTTTTCAGAATTTGCATTTTCTATTGAAAAATATAAAATATGATATCTAATGTATAAAATGAGTAGAAAAAGAGAAAGTCTTCAGGTTATTATAAATGATTACTGGAAATTTTCAAAGTTCAGATTACATAAACATAAGATGAAAATGAAAACAGCATTCAAAAATAGTAATTTAAGAGATTGTGGGGTGCCTGGGTGGCACAGTCAGTTGAGTGACTGACTTTGGCTCAGGTCATGATCTCATGGTTGGTGAGTTCAAGCCCTGCATCAGGCTAGCTGCTGTCAGTGCAGGACCAGCCTCTGGTCCTCTGTCTCCCTCTCTCCCTCTGCCCCTCCTGTTTGCTCTCTCTCTCTCAAAATTAAATAAGAACATAGAAAAAATTGCAAGTCCATTATCAGAGCATTTATATTTCACAATCTGATGGAAATCAGGAGAACAGCCAGAAATGTATGAACCATGTGAAAGCATTACAGATTACTCTTGCCTTCAGTACAAGTATAGAAGTTTCGCTAAAAGCAGACAATCTTAAAAATTCAGTTAGATAGTCAATATGAGTGTTGGAAAGCAAAATAAACCTGTGCATGAATCCTTTCTTCAACATCATCACAATTGGTCATCCTACCTCTATTTGAACATTTCTCTATGCTTGAAAACTCAACATGGCAGCACATCCTATTCTCCAGGAAGTTCTTATAGTTAAACAGCCTTAAACTGAGCTAAAAGCCATTTCCACATAACTCCTATCCATTGGTCTTCCTCCTTTCCTCAGGGGCCACAAATCCAATTTATCTCCAGCCCATTTTAGAACTATTAATTATCCTAAGTCATCTTTCCAGGCCAACCTCCCTCAGATCTTTCCATCATTTTTCATAAATTAAAGTTGTCAGTATGTTCCCCATTCTATGAACTCAAATTTGTGAATGCCCATTTTAGAGTGAGTACCTAGAACTGAATGCAATATATCAGAGATAATCCAGACAGAAAAGTGGAAATGAAATTAGCCTAAAGGTAAATCTATAAAAGAAAAAAAAGGTAAGCAAATAATAAGTATTTAATAAATGAGTAAATAACACTATTGATTCATATTTATTTTGTAGACAAGACTGTCCCATATGAATGAAGTAAAATTATGTTTTCTTGTCCTAAATATTAGTGATGGCATTTTAAAAAGTTAAATGTAGTACTTCAATTTATTTCAAATAAATTTCATCTTGTTAGATACAGAAGAGCTTTGCAGCATATAGAAATCATTTCAGATGCTGATTCTTCACTCAATATATTTTTTATACTCCCAGATTCATGCTTTATGCAAATTTAGCAAGAATTACTTGTACATTAGCATTCAAAGCAGTGATAAAAATCTTAAACTCAACAGTATACTGAGATGCCACCAGAGACCTATTTCCTATAGGCTATCAATGATATAATTAGTAGGACTTTTCAGGTATAATTGTTCCACTGATTAAGTATCCACGTAATTTATTATCAGTTTCCACACATGTTTTTTCCACAGGATATAATTTTGAAAAGTGTCAAATTGTTACTCACATCCAAATTTTCTATATTACTTTTTTCTACCACTTTAGTAACTAACTGTATCACACACACAAAGAAAATTCTATCAAAGTGTGCCTTTTTGGTAAACCTAACCCACCCTTCAGGAAGTTATTTCCTCTCTAAATATTCACATCTATTTACTTTTTAAATCTATCTTCAAAGCCTGTTGGACTAAAAATTTCACTCTCTTTTTTTAAAGTTTATTTATTTTTGAGAGAGAGAGAGACAGAAAGGGAGGGACAGAGAGCAAGCGGGAGAGAGAGAATCCCAAGCAGGCTCTGTGCTGTCAGCTCAGAGCCCAACACAAGACTTGATCCCGTGATCCGTGAGATCATGACCTGACTGAAATCAAGAGCCAGACACTTAGCTGACTAAGCCACCCAGGTGCTCCCAAATTCTCCTCTTTTGGATAGCATCTCTGGGTCTTCATTATACTCATTTTGACAATTCAAAGGCTTTTTCCTTTACACTGAAAAAGCACTTCACCACTTACAAGTAGACCAGGGTAGATAGATAGATAGATAGATAGATAGATAGATAGATAGATATAGAGATATAGATAGATAGATAGATAGATAGATAGATAGATAGATGGATAGATGATAGATATAGATATAGATGATATAGGTATAGATATAGATATTTATATAGATATAGATATAGATATAGATATAGATATAGATATAGATATAGATATAGATATATCTTTTATTATTTCTCTATTATTGGGGGAGGAGTGCTTACGAAAACTGACATTAATAATGTCACAGTCTTATTCATCCTGTCAATTGTCTTTTAGACTCATGTGTGCCATAGCAGACTCTCTCAGAAATAAAACTTATGAAGACAATACTGTAAATGGCATGGATTACCTGGTTTTGTGCATATAGGTAGGGTTTACCAAATACAGGATCTATATTTAAAATATCTTTGAAAAGATTCTCTAATTGTGGATTACTTAAAGGTGACAAAATGAATTGTTAGGAATGATTTATTCTGCCATTGATAGTAAGAATTACATATCATTTTTCAAGACTATATACAGCAAATAATATAGGGATTATAGTACCAAGCTTCAGCAAGTATTCACAATGGTATTATTGGTAATCTTTACCAATTCAGAGTAAAAGAATCACCTGTTCTGCTCCAAATTTTCTAATTCCAAGACTTTTTTTTCCAGTGCTATCTGGTCATTGTTATCTTACTTTTTGATTCAGATCCTTTATTATTAATTTCTCTTTATAATTAATCAAAGTACATTCTTCAAGAACTGACTTTTCATCAGTTGATCAATTCATTCATTCAACTGATATTTATCAGACATCTGCTCTTCCTGGACACTGTTCTAGGCTCTAACTGCAGAAAAAGACAAGTCAAATTCCCTCCTCTCCAACTTATATTTTAGTGGAGAGTTTGCCTTTTGCACTCATCAGAGATAATGATAAACACCATGGAGAAATACAACAGGAGGGTCACACAGTAG
The DNA here is from genome assembly GCF_018350175.1 of Felis catus. Lineage (NCBI taxonomy): Eukaryota > Metazoa > Chordata > Mammalia > Carnivora > Felidae > Felis > Felis catus. The sequence goes on along the minus strand of NC_058372.1, from coordinate 68,706,606 downwards.
GGATGAGAGTGGAGCTCTGTATTTAGACCAGAAGACCACTCTGCAGAGATGGCATGTGAGCTGAGAACTGAATGAAAAGATGGAGTAAAGGATGTAGAGATTCGGGGGAAGAAGTTTCCAAGTGAAGGAAAGGACAAGTAAAGAGAAAGTTTGGCATATCTAAAAGGAGAAAAGAAAGATGATTCACCTGGAGTATATTGGAAATGAAAGTGAGCCATAGGTAATGTGCAAATCAGATACAGTCATATAGACCATATTAAGTATATGTTACTTTATTCTAATCCTATTACATAGAAGGGTGTTAAGCAGAATAGTGATATGACCTGGTCAGTAATATGCTATGATTTAATTATTACAGAACCATTATGAAGGCTGGATGAAGAATAGAAGAATGCAAAAAAAAGCTAAAAGGCTTGGTGGGTATAGAACTATAGAGAGAAGGGGTCAGATCTGGAATGTTTCTGAAGGTACTGCTAGCTTGATTACAAAACAGATATGGGTGTGAGGAAAATAGAGGATCCAACAAGGCCTTCTAAGTGTTTGACCTAAGTCACTTGGTGATAGATGTTGCTATTATTGAGATAGTGAAGACTGAGAGTTGGAAATATGCATAAGAAATCAAAAGTCCTATTTTGGATGCATTTAATATTGATATCCCACTTATACACCTGGCAAATATTTCAAATAGAATTTGAGTTCAAAAGATGTCTAAAACATCAACATAAAAATGATACTTTAAGCTACCCAGGATTACATGAGGTGAGCATTCAGATAGAAAAAGAGGAACTGGGAAACAAAACTTAGAGGACAAAGAAGGAGAAACCAGCAAAGGGTACCAAGGTGATGAGTGGCAGTGGGGTAGAATGAGACCCACAGAGGGTGGTATCCCAGAGGCCTGGAGATGACAGTGTTTCAAGAAGGGCAGGGTCAAGTGATAAAGCTACTGAAAGGCTGAGTAAGATGAAGACTAATAGTTGAGCAGTGGGTAAAATGGAGGCCCAAGTTGGTCTTGATGAGGGTTGTTTCAATGCAATGGGGGAACTAGGATCAGAAAGGATTGGGTTAAAAAAAATAATTGGTGAGGAGAGAAGGTAGTAAGTGCCCCTTTATCTGATTTGCTCCACAAAATACTGACTGTGAATGTGGGATCCTCTAGGTCTTTGTTGCCAGTTCAGTGCTCTCTGCATATTATTCACCTGGTGGATTAAAGAAGGGGAATTTTAGATGTGATTATATAGTATGAGTTAGTTCCTGCCTAGACTCTGAAATGAAAATTATGAAGATTATGCAGAATTATATGTTTACATATGTAACTTGTTTGTTTTACTTCTATACCTATATATTTACATATATGCTTGGTTGTTTTACTTGATATAAAAACAAATATTCTCTAGATTATTTATCTCAAGTACAACAGGCATCACACAAACCAGAATTTTAGTACCAAGCCAATACTACTAGTAATATTATTCAGTCTGTAAACCACAAGGTATTTAATTGTATTAAGAATATCTGGGATTATGTTGTCATGTTACTATCACTTACCAAATTTACTCACATTACTTTTCTATAACAAAAAAATTTTTTTTGTCTAAAACAAAACTATAATGCAATTCCCAGACTCTCAGTCTGCACCAACACTTTATTAATTGTGGAACTCACATCTATACATGAAGGTACATGGCATAATTAATAAACTAGTGAGGAAGTCATGTGGAATCTAAGTCTACCAGAGTATCTTCCCTCTTTAAGCAATCCCAATAATTATTGAAAAATATTGTTAAGAACAAAGTACTGCAAAAAATGTTACCGATATTAGTTAATAATGGCCAATATGAACACTTATTATTTAAGTCACTATTCCTAAAAATATCGATATGTTTAATCCTTAGAACAAACTTATAGAGTAGTACTATTATCATTTCCATTTTAAGGGTAAAGAAATGTAGGCACACTGAGTTTAGTAACTTGCTCAAGTCACAAGTATGGTTATCGCGGCTACACACCCTTGGGTCTTAATGACCTTGCTATATTATTGAAGAGTCCTTTCTTAAGAAGAAAGATAGGGGGTGACATCAGCAAGATGGCAGAGTAGGAAGCCCTGAACCCTCCTCTCCCACAGAAGCAAGCCAATTCAGTAACTTCCAAGTTAGACTGACCTGGGAAACAGAAAGGAGAACAGATTAGGTAACATACTGAAAATGCAGGCACTAAATGAAAGCTCTTGCGAAAACTGAAATGTCTGACCTGCCACCTCTCCCCAACCAGTTCCAGAATGCCAACAATCATGCTTATACTATATTCACTTTCCTATCTATACTTAGCTCCACCTCAAGCAGGAGATTCAAAATCTCTTGTTTGAAAAATTAAACTATCTAAAGAAACACCTACAGATACTGACATCCAGGGCTTTCCAACAGAAAACTGGAGATCGTTCACCAAAAGCAAGCTCTGCCCAGTCTCCAACCCCTGCCAGTGCACACAGAGTTTGTCATCAGCTTATTAGTGCCTTAGTTCTAAATTACAATTAGCGGCCAAGGCTACCAGACATTTGGGAAAGGCTCTAACAAGTATAGATTGCTATTTAAAACAAACAAAACTAAACAAAACAAAAACACATTCAGAGAAAACAAAATAGCAAAAGCTAAAATAACTAAAAAGCGTAATAAAAATTCATGAGAGGATTTGGAATGTATAATAGAAGAAATCCTTCAAAGGTGGAGGGGAGATCAAGATAAAAAATAAAAGAGAGCATTAATCTAGAATGTAACTATTAAACCAATAGGAATTTCAGAAAGAGAAATAGAAAGAAAGGGAACCATTAAAAGAATGAGAAGCTAATATTTTCCAAAACAACTTCAAGACTCTAAGAAAATGTCTAACCAAAGGCCCAAATAATTTTAAGAAAATTAAACTAAAAAAACCCTATATTGAGACACATTATTATACAATTTCAAAATAATAATAAAGCCCTAAAAGCTTCCCAACAGAGAAGCAATGTCATACAGAAAACATAAAAGTTGCCAATCTCTTCAGAGTTTTCAAAAGCAACACTACAAGCTAGCAAAAGACAAAGCCATGCTTTCAAAATTCTGAGTGAAAATGAGATTCAGTATAGACCTCTTCCCCTATTTAAACTACCAGTGAAGTAGTGAAGTGAGTAAAAACATTTTTCAAATTTGTTTTTAACATTTATTTATTTTGAGAGACAGAGAGAGGCAGAGTATGAGCAGGGGAGGGGGAGAGAGAGAGAGAGAGAGAGATACAGAATCTGAAGCAGGCTCCAGGCTCTGAGCTGTTTGTTAGCACAGAGCCCGAAGCGGGGCTCGAACTCAAGAACTGCAAGACCATGACCTGAGCTGAAGTCGGACACTCAACCGACTGAGCCACCCAGGCGCCCCAAAGACATTTTTCAATATATAAATCTTTGCATATTTATGTCCCATGGGCTTAATCTCAAGAAACTACAAGAAAAACATGTGCCACTAGAAGAGTAAACCAGGAATGAGAAAAATTAACACAGGAAATAAGTGGCAAAAATTCCCAAGACAAATGCTAGGCAACTGCCAAAAACGGAAACCCTTTAGGCTGGAAGAGGAGGTCAGAGAGTTCCAGGAATATGCCTTCAGAAAGTTAATTGAACTGATAATCCAAATGGAAATTTGGATTGGGAAATATTTTACAGAGAAGATGTGCAAATGGTTATTCTAATAAAATAATGGGGCAGTTATTAAAAATATCACATAAGAAAATAAAATCATAGAAACTGGAACAAAAATGGATGATGTTTAAATTGTTATGTCAGTGGCAGTAAATATAGTTTTATCTAACAATTCATCTGTAATTATATTGGAATGATATGGTTAGATGAAAAGGAGGCCTGAGTTAAAATACTCATGTAACATAAAATGAAAAAAAAATAGATACTAAAATTGATTAGTCAATTGAAAAGATGGAAAATGAGATAATAGCATAGGATTATCACTTACTATACTGGTAAATCCCAAGACAACATCTAACAGGATAGAAGATGTTTGCTTCTGGAGAGATGTGGTGAGGGGTAGTACTGGTTGGTGACCAGGACTGTTATTTTTTACTATAGTGCCTGTAGTACAAAATAATTTTTTAATTAAAAAAAATTAAATTTAATGGCTTTTTTTTTTCTTGCTTTAAAGCAGCCCCTTTCGGGCGTCTGGGTGGCTCAGTTGGTTAAGCGTCCAACTTCAGCTCAGGTCACCATCTCACGGTTTGTGGGTTCGAGCCCTGCGTTGGGCTCTGTGCTGACAGCTGAGTCTGGAGCCTGCCTCAGATTCTGTGTCTCCTTCTCTCTGTGCCTCTCCCCTGCTCACACTCTGTCTCTCTCAAAAAAAAAAAAAAAAAAAGAAGAAGAAGAAAGAAAGAAACATCAAAAAAACCTTGAAAGCAGCCTTATTCTTATACTTATAGCTGATAAGGATGATGTATATCAAAGGCCTTGGGCTGTCAGCTAAAACACTCAAAAGAGCAAATTATTCAGCACCCACTATGAGACTACCCAATGTGATCAATGCTAGTTTTCTCAAAGCAATATTACCCTAACTTGCATAGTTACTGCGTGTAAGTAAAAGTCTCTAAGAATTTAACTAAATTGACATAACAAATTCCACTGAAATTTAGTCATTTAAAATACATAAAATATTATATGAAAATTATAATTTCATAATGTAAATAGGAAAGGTCCTTTGTCTCTCATCAGATTTATTATTTATAACTTTAATGTTTAATGTTCAATTTACATAATATTTACATATATTTTATGACCTTAAGGAAACATAAAGAAAAAAAAGTTTGGCCTTTCCACCCAAAAGCAAATTTGACTTGGAAAGACACTATGTTTTTCATAAACAGATTAATGAGACATTTTGCATGTCATGCATACAACACAGATACTGTGAACTAATGGTTCTGGATAGTAATCCTAATATCCATCTGTTAGCATGTTAGTAGAAAACAATCTCAGAATGTTTGGGCTCTATTTTAAATGATGAAGAATTGAAACTTGGGACAAATTTTGAAAATAATTTAATGGTTTAATGTCTTGTGCATCAAAATAGCTAAAGAGGCTTTTAATTGATTTTTAAGAAAAATACTTTTTTCAGTTTTACTTCTTTGAACACCAAAACTTAAAGCGATAATCAAACATATGACTCTGCGGGCTTGGCAAATAAATTTACTTGGTTGTGCATGTTCATTCAGGTTGAGGCACTAACAAAGGCAGGTTTTTAAATCAGTTCAAAATTTTTTTTCTATGAAATCCATGAGGACGTTTTAGTGCTTTTAAAAGCTAGATTCTGATAACTGTGGTTGAACTTGCAGTAAAATGAAAAACTCCATATCCCGTTCTAACTCACTCTCCAAAGGCAATAGCCAATGGGGGGATGTGGTTGACTGTGTCAATAATGACCAAACTTCAGACAACTGAAATATCTTTTGATGTGGACTAATTTCAATTCAGTTTTTCTCTAAGCAATTTTTTTAAGGATTTGTATCAAGATGAGGAAAAAAAGTTTTCTGCCTTATATAGATTTCACTGAATCCAGCTAAAAATTAAGCAAAATTCTTTCTTCTTATTCATCATAAGAGCTTAACTGTTATTTGGCCCCCAAGTGGCATATAAAGTCAAAGATAATTTTTAGCAATGACATAGCTTATAATTTAGATTAGAAAAAGGTAATTGCATTATTCCATCTCCTCTGTTTCTTCAAGGAAGAATTTAGTCCCTATTTTGCATTAAAAAATAATACCAGTACTTTCCTATCAGCAATTTATGTGGAAGTCTCTTTCTTTTTAAAAATACTCTGAACTCCATGTCAACCCATTTTAACACTGATTTGATTGGCTTCTAATATATGAAAATGGATTATCAATAATAAATATTCATGGTAATTATTAATATGTCATCTGAATTGGATAACTTTGGATTGACATTATAATTCTTAGCTTTCTGAGTTAGCTAATAATAAATAAGTTAGGAAATTTAATATATGCACACCTTGGTTTCCTGTTCCTATAATAAATCTTTATCTGACGGAAGCTAAGAATGATGTTCTGGGAAATATTGTGGAAAATTTACCTTGTCTATGTTTTGTAACCAATTTGGTTGATTCTAATCACTCATTACATACTGGGAAGTTCTATAGATAATACGTTCACTTTTATAGGAGTACTACATTTTTAGCTATGGTAAAGAAAATTTGAAAATACCACTTTATCAATTAGTGGGTTGATTCTAGTAATAATTTTCTCTAAGGACAACCTAACTAAAAACTACAATCATGGCTTTTAAACATTGTTAACTACATCTTTAAAAATATCGCATCTCGGGGCACATGCGTGGTTCAGTCAGTTGAGTGTCCAAATCTTGATTTTGATTCCAGTCATGATCCATGGTTGTGGGATTGAGCCCGCATTTGGCTCCACACTGAGCATGGAGCCTGCTTGGGATTCTCTCTCTTATCTTCTCTCTGCCACTCTCCCACTTGCTCTTTCTTTCTTTCTCTCTCAATAAATAACTCAAAATAAATACAGCAACTTTAAAAAATAAAATATTACATTTAAAATAATAATAAAATATCAAATTTATCAGTACAGACTTTATATTCAAGTGCATTAACCCACAATAAATTGCACATGGATTATTGGCTGAAAAATTCAATTGTAGCTAGAATATCATCAGTTCAGTGTCATGAACCTGTGTCCTGAGAACTGACAACTAAATTTATATTCTTTTGTAAATTAGCTTGTACATATATTTTTAATAAGTTCTACCATCTTTATTTTAAATTCATCAACACTTTTGAGAAATATCCAATGGAAATAAAAAGCTAAAATAAATACTTATCCAATTTTAGAAGAAACTTCTAAAAAACTTGGGTTTTTATTTCTATTGACTATGTCTCAAAAGCATTTTTAAAAACTGGGGGCGCCTGGGTGGCTCAGTTGGTTGAGCGTTGGACTCTTGATTTCTGCTCAGGTCGATCTCATGGTTTATGGGTTTGAGCCCTGCCTCCAGCTCCACACTGGAGTGGAGCAACAGTGGAGCTTCCTTGGGATTTTGTCTCTCTCTCTCTCTGCCCATCCCCCACTTGTTCTCTAAACAAATAAATAAATGAACAAATCAAACATCTGAAAGAACTTCTGGTTTTAAAATATTTGATCTCTGTCATCATTGTTTCCAGAACTTTGCTCTCAATGGTCTCCATTTTCTGTACATTTTCTGTGACAGATTATAAACACGACCATATTCTTTATTCTTCCCTGTATCTACAACCTTTGAAGCCTTTAAATCTCTACCCCTTGAATCTGAGCTGACTTTGTGGCTTGTTTTGGTAAATAAAGAGAGCAAAAGTAGTAATTTTAGCAGATCCACAACTAGACCTCCAGAGGCCCTGCATGCTTCCTTCTCTGTTGGAACTCTGTTTAGCCACCATATGAAGAAGCCTGGGCTGGTTTGTTGTATGATAAGAGACTGCATGGCTAAACTAGAATTGAGTCAATCTAGTTGTCCTAACCAAGGCTCTAGACATATGAGAAAGTCCAGCCAACATCAGCAAAGTGTCTCACCTAAAGATGCCTGAAGGAGCCCAGCCAAGAGAAATTGCCCAGCTGAGCCCAGCCTAGACCACCATCCGGGAAAGTCAGGAGCTAAAGGAATGGTTGCTGTTTAATGCCACTAAGTTTTAGGGTGGTTTCTTGCATTATACTATATAATTAATGCAGTTAGGCATTGCAAAGTCTAAATAGATTTGGGCTACGAATTGATATATCACTATGAAATGTGATTCTCTAACATATGCCTTTCATTTAAGAATGATTCCTGTGTGAAGCATCAATAAGATACATGTCTTCTCTTGTCAATATCTAGAATTACGCATGCTACACAATGCTGTAATTGTTTTACTGAAACCCAGAGGGTCATTCTCCTTCTATTACTCACTCATTCTCTCTTCCTTTTCATTTCTGTCTATTCTACTCTCTTTCTCCACTCATAACAATGCATAGCCAACTCATGGCTCAAATGGCTCAAACTAATGATAGAGATAGTTTATTCCTCCTATTGGCAAATTAGGTTATTTACTGACTTATGTAGAAATCTGTCAAAACACCAATTTCCAGACTTTCTCTCCATCATTTGGTGCAAGATTTTAACAATGTGCCACTTTTTCAATTTTGCCTTCCATTGTTCATTAGGGATTTAATAAAATGTTAAGAAATGATGATGGAAAGTTCCAATGGTTTTCCATTATTTTCATTTAGTAAAACAATCTGAATGGAACAGAGATTGCCACTCTGCACTTCAAATAGTTTTTCAGCAATTTCTATATAATTGCATTGCCTGAATGTACTAGATGTCTCAGAAACTATTTACTTCTTTGAGACATATTTCAGAACACGCACTTTTTAGTTAATCTGTGTTTTCCATTGAGTTTTTAAACATTTAGTTATATCAATATGCTATTATAAACAATGGAATCTCAAAACTAGTATGCAATTTAATATAAGATTATGTTATGACTTCAATCATATTTTACACATATATTTTCTTCATATGTATCTCCATTATTTGAGGAATCAAACTGACTTTTCCTAGCCATGATTTGCAATATTTGTTTGCTAAACGAAACTAAATCATAGGATTTAAATAATGGATGGCTGGCCTAGTGCAAATATTCTAAATGGCTGCTATGAGTTGCAGTTTAAAAGAAGAAGAAGTCATATTTGAATAGGTTAATTTATCTAACAAAGATTTTTGAGTACATAGATTACTGGGGATACAAAGACAGAAATTTATTTTTTCTTTGAGATGCTCACCTTGTGAAAGAAGAGACAAAACACACGAACAGAAAATCCTATGTCATGGTATAAGGAGATTGAATAAAATTAATCAAGAGTAAAGAGAATGGAGTAACTCTCCTGAAAAAGTTAGTAAATCTTCACAAAAGAAGAAACTTTAGAATGGATTAATTCTTTGATTTGTCAGCCATAAGGGAGAGGGAAAAGCCACAGATATATAGGCAGAGGAATTGTTTTAATCACCTTCCATTCACCCCATTGGTCACAGAGTGAACAACTAGGGGCTGTGGCAGGCAGGCTTTGTTGTATCAAGAGGGTAAGGTACTCCTCGGGGTTCCTGCAGGACAGTATTGTTGGCTTGTTTGAATAATTTCATGGCTACTACTCAGGCATAAGGAAAACTACATCTAGTCCCTTGATAATATGGTTGTTTAGCCAGAGAACCTTATCTGTGGGAACAGAATAAGGAGGGAAACTTGCAGTTAGGTCATTAGAGACCTTCCTGATTTTACCAGATGTCAAGTCAGCACATAATTTTGAGTCTTTATGTCTTATACCACAGGAAAAGAATGTAAAAGTGATAGAATTCTGAATATCCTTGATGTTTTATACAAATGGTGAGAAGTTCTGTATTAAGACATGGATGGGTAGAAGGTGACAAGGACGGAAAGTTTGCACATATATTTGGTATCTCTGACAGATTTTTAGGAGAATAGCTATTCTATCTTATTCAAGATTGTGTACCCACAACCTAGAAAGATACTTGACACATACATTTCAAAAAGTGATTTGAGGGGCACCTGGGTGGCTCAATCAGTTAATCATCCAACTTCATTTCAGGTCATGAGCTCCCTGTTCGTGGGTTCGAGAGCCCCATGTTGGGCTCTGTGCTGACAGCTCAGAGCCTGGAGCCTGCTTCAGATTCTGTGTCTCCCTCTCACTCTGCCCCTTCCCCACTCGTGCTCTGTTTGTCTCTCTCTCTCTTTCAAAACTAAATAAAACATTAAAAAAATTTTAAGGTGATTTGAATGAATTAATAAAATAATAGTTTGTGGTAAGACTTCTGTGGGTATTGAGATATACAAATAAATAAAACCTGGCCTTCACTTACAGGTATTTTGTCTGGCAAAGACAGAACAAAAATATAGTCAAATAAGTTAAGTTGACTATTAAAATTATACTCAAGTATTATGTTTGGGGCAGATTTTAAGGACTTCATGGGCTAAATTACACTTAAGATTTAATTCTCTAGTCAAAGGAGAGATGAGACAGAATTTTAGGGATAATCGTGACACAAGTGTATTTGTTATTTAAGTGGCAAGCTCTGATGGAAAAGGGGCAGTGTGAATGAATTGGGAAGAACCTGAAGGTTGAGACCATAGTTATACCAGTCAAGAAGAGACATTATGGGGTGAAGTAGTATGGGGCAAATGATATATTTGAGATAATTTCAAATTTCTGTGACACAGAGAACATACAGAAAAGTGGTGATTGACATATAGGAATCTACCTCCTAGAATATGAGCAAAGAAAAACTGATCTGACTAGAAAGATCTCAGAGTTTTTTATTTTGAGGCCCAGTGTAAAAGAATGCAGGTATGAACATTGTAATACTTGGATAATGAATATAGAGCAACAGAACTTTCCATTTCAAGGTACAGAATGCCTAGCAGGCAAGTATTTGTGCCCTTAGCAAAAACCAAAAACACTGTGTTTATTTTTAAAAAGAAAGAAACTGAGTAGGAGAACCATGCGTTTTGCCTTAGCAAATGCCCGCAATCTGAAATGTGAGATTTTCCCAGTCCAGCCTCGCACCAACTCATGTAAAAGCCTGTAGGAGATAGGAGATAGACACCAGACAGCACCTCTACTAAAATCATTTTGAATTACAAATGCACACGCAAGAAATACAAAACACTGAAGATAAGTCATACTATAAATGAAAAGACTAAAATAAAACAAACATAGCAAACAAACAAAAAACAATGACTGCAGATCCAATAATGACAATCCAGGAAACAGAAAATAATTATTTAAAAGGGTCTTAAAGTCTTTTATGAGAAATTCTACAGTATATCCACAAAAACAAAGACAAGGTGTAGGAAGTATTTAAGAAAACAAGAAAGAGCTAAAAAAAAAAAAAGAAATATTGTCAAATAAAAATTTAATTTAAATGTTAAAACATAGGGGCACCTGGGTAGTTCAGTCTGTTGAGCGTCTGACTTCGGCTCAGGTCATGATCTCATGGCTTGTGAGTTCAAGCCCCGTGTGGGGCTCTGTGTTAACAGTTCAGAACCTGGAACCTGTTTCAGATTCTGTGTCTCCATCTCTCTCTGTCCCTCCCCTGCTCACACTTTGTCTCTTTTTCTGTCATAATAAATAAACATTAAATTAAAAAAATTTTTGATGTTGAAACATAAAATCAAGAAAGATTACGAAATGGAAAATACAAGTTTAAAAGGATTTTCCAAAGATGAATAGGCCCAACTGAGGAGTCCAACATCAAAATAATAATGTCAGAATGAGAATACTGAGGGAAGAAAATTTCAACAAAATAATACAAAAGATTATCCTACAATTGCAGTTGATATTATATGAGTCTTTAGAAATGCCCACTATGTAACTTGTAAATTAAATAAAGAAAATAAAGACAGCAAGACTGATTTCATCTCCTTGGGATATATATCTAGAAGTGTGATTGTTGGATCATATGGTAGTTCTATTTTTAATTTTTTGAGCAACCTCCAGACTGTTTTCCACAATGGCTGCACCAGTTTGCATTCCCACCAACAGCACACCAGTATTCTCTTTTTGCCACATTTTCACCACCACTTGATATCTCTTGTCTTTATTGTAGTCATTCTAACAGGTATGAGGTCTTATCTCATTACGGTTTTGATTTGCATTTTCATGATGATTAGTTATGCTGAATACCTTTTTATATACTTGTTGACCATTTGTATGTCTCCTTTGGAGAAATGTATATTCAGGTCCTTTGCCCATTTTTTAATTGAGTTATAGGAGAGCTCCTTATATATTTAGGATAGTAACCTCTTAGGTATATTGTTTGCAAATATTTTCTACCATTCCATAGGTTGTCTTTTCATTTTGCTGTTTCCTTTCTTGTTCAGAAGCTTTTCATTTGATATAATACTACATTGGTCTGTGTCTGTTTTTATGCCATTTCCACACTGTTTTGATTATCATTAGCTCTGTCACATAATTTGAAACCAGGAGTATTTTTCCAGCTTTGTTCTTCCTGCTCAAGTTTGTTTTGGTGATTAGAGATCTTTTGTGGTTTCATATGAAGTTTTGGATTGTATTTTCTATTTCTGAAAAAAACAATGCCATTGGAATTTTGATGGGGATTGCATATACAGTAACCTAAAAACTAAATTAGAAAGTTAGCCACCAACAATAATCCTTATGTAATGTTACAAGATACAAGAATGAAGGAACCGGTGTTTATATGTATACCATATAATAAACAAAGAAGGCAATACATATAGCTGTAGCAACCTCATTTCTGTAACTAGCCATAAGGCTGTGGTTGATATAACTTCCTTCTTCCACAACACATTCCATATTCCCTTGGCAGTAAGTCAGAACTTTAGTCAGTTGGAATTCTTTCCCTAGTCATCCCTAAAGGTCTGAAACCTCAGTAGCCCTGCTCATTTTGGATTACTGTATTTTTCCATTGATTTTTATTAATAGATATGGCACCCCAAAGGATTCCCTGGGTTCCAGACATTCTCCTCCCTGCCCACTTGTGTAGCAACATGATTTCCCTTGATGACTTGAACCAAACACCTCAGCCAACATCGTAATTCCCTAAAGTGTCAATCTCAACTTACAATTTAAATGGAATCATTGTATATCCCCTAGGGGAAGTTTTTTGTTTGTTTTGTTTTGCTTGTTTTGTTTTGTTTTTGCCTTGGGAACTAAGATCTCTAAATTAGCAAAGTTCAGGGGCGCCTGGGTGGCTCAGTCAGTTAAGTGTCCAGCTGCTGCGGCTCAGGTCATGATCTCGTAATTATGAGTTTGAGCGCTACATTGGGCTCTGTGTTGACAGCTTGGAGCTTGGAGCTTGCTTTGGATTCTGTGTCTCCCTCTCTCTCTCTCTGCCCTTTCCCCGCTTGCGCTGTCTCTCTATCTCTCAAAAATAAATAAATATTTTTAAAATAAATAAATAAATTAGCAAAGTTCAAAGTTGCAAGGATGCAGCAAAAGTTCCATAAATAGATTATTAAGTATAATAGTGAAAGGAGTCACTCCCATTTGCACCCTGGAGAAGGAATAAAGCAGTTGGCTTTGATCATTTTTTTCTATTAATTGTAGAATCAAAGGGGAATAACTTGGAGGAGAGAAAGAAGATAGGCAATGTGGTCTATTAACATAAACAACCTGATTTTTGGATCTCATCTCCTAGTAAACAAGCTAATGGCATTGGCTAGGAAGAGAATCTTTTTCTGGGGGATATTTCTACCAGGATGTTCTTATCTCTAGTTTAGAACTGTTTATGGTACAACAATTTATGAATTCATGAGTCCTGGATTGGCTGAAAATGACACATAAGCCTTAGTACAGTATCAGGTGGAAAATGGAGATACTACACACTCTAAACATTCTCTGCTATGTTATATGATCTGCTAACCTCATTGGAAACATCATCTATTTCTCTACGCCATAAAGAATATGCCTGATGCTAGAAAGAATAACTTAGGAACCACACAGAATATAACAGACTTTTTCTGCTACATCTGTGGCTTTTGATTCCTTGTAATCTTAAAATTATTAGTAAAGCATGTTACTGAGTAAGATCTCTGATTAGTAGAAGCCTGATTTGAATTGAATTGAATTCAATCCTGTGTATTAGTTCACTGTCCTTGATTCTTGAACCCATGTATTATGGCCTTCGGAGAAATAACACCATAGGTTGGTCACTAATTCAAAGATTATCTACAATCAACTCATAGATCTACATAAACAAGTTTGTTTTCAAGGTGGAAAGCTTTTATAGACATTTGTAGACATTTCTAAATGAAAATTTGTAGATATTTTCTAAATGAAATAAAATTAAATTTATAATATATTAAACTGGAAGATATTGGATAAACTAGTAAAACTCAACTGCCATCCTACTTCCCTGAAATCAATGTAAAAAAAAATAGGAGAAGCACAATATATCTTCTGAGCAGAGAAAGTAGCTGACAGCAAGTTCTGTGCCCTAGGACTTGACTCTGCTTGAATCCTCCGGGATTATTTTATACCAACCTGTCTAAAAATGAAGACCCTGAGATTATTGAGGCAAAACCAAATGGCAGGTATTCAGATTTTGATAAATGGTCACCTGTCACCCATCAATTCTTTCTAGGAGCAATACATGGGTTAGGTTAAGAGTCTGTTGATATGTTCAAGAATCCCTCAGGGTAAAACCTGTTTCTTATAAATGAATGGATAGCTCACAGGAGTCATGAATAAATTGACCGATTTAGTAATCATGTCATATATGCACATGAAGAACTATGGTTTAATCAGACCCATTGATTTTTTTAAAAAAATAATCAGTAGGTTTCCACTGAGAAATATTCACCAAAAAAATATTCCCAGTATTGTATTTGATTAGCCATAGTAACATATATCAACAATGACCTCTGTTTTTCTCAGGCAGTGGCTTTTACCTACAGTACACATATCTGAATGGGAGAAAGCCAGAGGAAAATTGTGTTACAGAAAGTGGTATAGCAGGACAGAGAGATCTGTCAATTGAAATCAATGTTGTTTGTAGACCTTGAGTGATTAGCTATCATTCAAGGATCCAAGTGTAGAAAACGAGTCAACAGTGCTTATATTGTCACTGATTCTACTGTCAAATCCAAGGCTAGCAAGTACAATTCTCTATAATGTACAGAAGAAATATGCAAAGGATTTGACTCGGCCTTAGTTAAAGTTTAAGACAAGAAATGAACTTGTGCTTTAAAGAAAGAAGTTTAGTCAGAAAATTAGGTACCTAACCATGGCTGGAAGAGTCTAAGGAGCAGACTCTAGGCTAGACCTCTTGAACAACAACCAGAACAACATGGAACTGATTCCTTAAAGCCACCAACACACAGAAATTGATATCAAAAACCCACAATATCAGCCATGAACACTTTTCATACCTAGAAAAAAAAATGAAACTTGAAACTAGCCTCAAGAGTTTAGAAAGTACAGGCAAGGACCCTCATCACTGCTGACACCAATACACTGAAATTTGGAGGTGGCCACTGTGTTGTTTGCAAGCCAGCCCCAGGTTTCCAGGGACTTCCAGATATCAGTAAAGCCAAGGACATCAGGCATGTTCTCCACATCATGTCTGCCTTCCAAATACTATGAACGCATCTAAATAGCAGAAACCAATGCACAAAAAGAAACTAGTTGCCAAAAAATGTGGGAAAGGTAGTTTTTAGCTTTCTAACTTTTCCAACTAATAGAATATAGAATCATGGTTGAGTCAGACAATTCAAAGTGACCAAAAAAATATCCTAGGATGTTTGGAATTTTATGTATAAAAGAAAGAAAAATAAGCACCTCATCTTATTAAAAAAAATATATAGGGGTGCCTGGGTGGTTCAGTCAGTTGAGCATCCAATTCTTGATTTCGGCTCAGGTCACGATCTCATGGTTCATGGAATCAAGCCCCATATCAGGCTTGTACTTTCTCTCTCTCTCGGTCTCTCTCTCAAAATAAATAAAATTCTTAAAAAAGAAATCTAGCTGTGAGTTTTGGCAGATACTTATCCCTGGTCATAATTCCAATTCTGTCTTTTATTCTCTCAACCCGGTACCCTCTAATCTCTGCAGGGGTCTAATTCTGTGGCTTGTTATTTCTGCTGAATCTTGCTCATGGTGGATTATTTCTTCATACAAGAATGTATCACATTTTATTTACCTTTTCTCTTTTGATGAACGTTTAATTTGTTTTCAATCTGTCTCTGTTGATATGTCCTTAGTTGTGCTAATCTCTTTTGCACATACCTAGTAATTGCTGTTCACAGGATATACATTTTCAGCTTATAGTCTCTAAAATGGTTGCATCCATATCACTCCCATTAGCAGTGTGGGATTAGAGATGTTTTCCAGAAAACTTCATCAATACTGGATATTGTCAGAATTTTACACCTTTTGTCAATACTATGGGTTACGAAATAACTATATAGCTATTTTTAAGTTTGTATTGCCCTAATTACAATAGTATCCCACATCTTTTCAAATGCATATGGCCATAAATTGTTATATGTTTTGTCCATATCTCTAGAAAACAAGAAATGTTTATTCACAGAACTGCATATTGTTTTCGAATGAAGTTTCCAGTGTAAATATAGCTAGCTAGCATTGTTGATTGGAAACAGATCTATATGCCTTCTATTCCACACATGGATATAGAAAGGTTGCAATGTTTTTACTTTGTACACAATCAATATTAAGAATTTGTTTGGAAAGAAACATTCTCAAGTCTCCCCTTCCAAAATCTCTACTCATTAAAACCATTCTGTTTCCGAAGTAGCACCTGAGAATAATATCACAGTAGGTGTCAGGAAAAATAATTTGCACACCTATGCCTCTTGAGTGTTGTGTAAAAAACAAGATTCTATATGTAATAAATAAGATTTTATTCTTAAAAAGTTATATAATGGTTTGGGAAAGAGAAATGGGTTTCAGGTGTTTATAGTTTTCACCTATTTTCTCTCTTTAGAAACAAACATTAATATTCTGAATTTTAGGCATCAAGGAACCATGTATCTTGCTAATGCCATATTACAAGATGTTAAAGTGTAAATACCAAAACTTAAGGTATTATTTGTTTCCAGTATTACATCAGATTCTACAAATGGATATTATAATTGTCTCAAAGATTTTGGAAAAGAATAAGAAACAGTCCCAAAGCAACAATCAGCTAGTCCTACATCAATTAACATAACCACAAACTAATTAGCTTTAATGTGACTGTCAGGACTATTTTCAGGCTGATTACTGAGAGATATCTGGTTACTCCAAATGTCCACACACTTTCAATGATTTACATAGTCACTTTGAGATAAACGTGCTTCAATAGAACCTAAGAATTACAAATATTAAAACCATCAGAGAAATTATGTGAAGGCTCTCATCACCTG
The DNA here is from genome assembly GCF_018350175.1 of Felis catus. NCBI lineage: Eukaryota > Metazoa > Chordata > Mammalia > Carnivora > Felidae > Felis > Felis catus. The sequence goes on along the minus strand of NC_058372.1, from coordinate 68,689,618 downwards.
AAAAACCAAAATTATATATGAACAGAGTTATTTTCTATGACATTTAGTAAAATTAAAGGCTTATATTAGCTAAAATCCAGTATGAATTCATTTCTGTAACCAGCAAATAAACATTAAGAAATTTATTAACCAAGGGCCTTTTTATAGGTCTATTGTTAAAGGTAATTATTTGCTAGCTTAAACTCTGTACTTAGACTACTACTATTGTTACATTAATACATTTATTTATTTTTTTAAATTTTTTAATGTTTATTTATTTTTGAGACAGAGACAGAGCATGAACGGGGGAGGGTCAGAGAGAGAGGGGAACACAGAATCCGAAGCAGGCTCCAGGCTCTGAGCTGTCAGCACAGAGCCTGACGTGGGGCTCGAACTCACAGACCGTGAGATCATGACCTGAACCCAAGTCAGACGCTCAACCGACTGAGCCACCCAGGCACCCCTACATTAATACATTTAGTAAGGCTTGATATCTGCCAGATATATTGGAAACATACAACTTTGTAGATGCTTGTGAAACTCAAAAACATTAGCTCTTATTGATAAGCAATAATAGTTGTAATAAACAAAGGACATTTAGTTCAAAGAGTAAATTAGTACACCTGACGAATAGGTAAAATCACATTTCTAATGAATTTTTTAAGAGTTGTTAACCCATATATGCTCCTTAGTCATAGTTATTGAATTCCCATTTATTCGATTACCTGTAGAAATTCCACAGATGTTTTGGTGAATGTGAATAACCTACTAAACTGTGACATGTAGCAAATACCTGTGTCCAAAAGCTGTATTGCTGAAGATGGCATGCAGGAAACACCGTTGCTAGGTAACAGATTGCCCTCCTCACTGCAGTCAGCCATTTTGAAAGTCAATGTGAGACTATGAAAAAGTGTGTCACGAAGGTAAAATATATAACCAACATTTAATCATTCTACAAAAATGAAACCATGACATGATAATAAGCTGAATCAAGAAGACTACATCTGCAGGGGGCTTTACAGTTTAAAAAGCATTTTTTCAAGAATCTCTGATTGCATTCTCATAACATCAGGCAAGAAGGCAGATATTACTATTATTCTCACCCTACAAATGAGGAAACCGTGGCCCAGAAAAGTCACACACTCATTTGGGTATAGGCACACAATTCAATCCCAAGTCTTTGGCATGTAAATCTAGTTATTTCTATTACTCATTTCTCAAGCATATGATTTATTTTTATTTTTATTTTTTAGAGAAAGAGAGAGAGAGAGCATGAGTGTGGGAGAGAGGCAGAGGGAAAGACAGAATCTTAAGCAGGCTCCATGCCCAGCCTGGAGCCTGATGCAGGGCTCTATCCCATGATCCTGGGATCATGAGCTGAACAGAAATCAACAGCTGCATGGTCAACCAACTAAGCCACCCAGGCGACCCTTAAGCCTAGATTTTTATGGTAAAACAAGCAGATATTACAATATGGCAGTTCCATCATCATTTATAAGTTCAGTTTGACATGGAAACAGTCTAAAAAAAAAGCTTCACCAGATGTTGCTTCAAATGTAAAAAGTAATGAGTGGACAAGAACTCAATACACCAAAATAACCACTGTATCATAGAAATAATGTGAATGTTTATCGTAACTGCATCCTCACACTAAACCTTCAATAACTCTATTTTACGAACAAAGAAACTGAAGCTCATAGGAAGGAATTAGTGGTACTCTGACACTAGTAAGTGGCAGAGCTGAGGTTTGAACTGTCTAATACCAAAGTCAATGCTCTTTTCAAAATACCACAAGACTTTACAGAACTCAGTGGATACAATAAAATAGCAAGATTTAGATCTTTCCAGATAGCAAGAGGTATGTTACATGTGACCTATACTGATACAGCACTGGCAATTAGAACTCACAGTGTGTGATCTATACAGACTTTAATTTACACCAATAGATAGTGAATAGATAGTGAAAGAATACAGTGTGTGTTATTTTTTGGAGCAAAACTCTATGCAACCAGTATTTCATTTAGACACCATGTTAATTACGTCCATCTTCCTTACATAATTTTAAAATAAGGCACAGTGACTCGTGTCTCAGTTAATTGTGAAATGCTTCTCCCACTTCTTCCCTTAGCCAGAGTCCAATCTCTGCTTCCATTCTGATTCACTGGGAAGAAATAAACTGATACCGACTCATACCTTTGCCTAACATCCAGACACCTGGACTGAGATACATTTTGGTCTTTCTAGGTTTAGGATGTCTGGCCCACATGGATTAAAGAGAACACAAGATTCAGACCAGGGGACACTGCTATGGATAGAAAAAAAAGTAAAACTTTTCACTGCCTTTCAAGTTTATTTACATGAATATGCAATGAACCAATGGAACAGCAGACTGGGTCAGACCACACATTGATATGCCGGTCCCTTACTTGTTCCTTCCAATTATCTTTGACAATTTCTATCACCAAATATTTTAATAAACATTTAAAATACTTGTGAACTTGTTTTTTATTTGAGTATAGTTGATATGTAATGTACATTAGTTTCAGGTGTACCACATAGTGATTCAACTTCTCTATATGTTATGGATAAAGAAGATGTGTGTGTGTGTGTGTGTGTGTGTGTGTGTGTACGAATGTTATGCAGTCATAAAAAAAAAGATGAGACCTTGCCATTTCTGACAACATAGATGGACCTAAAAGGTTTTATGCTAAGAGAAAAACAAATGTCATATGATTTCACTTATACTTCCGAACTTTTAATTCCCCAAAACTTTGGAACTGTGTGACAATATAAGGTACCTCCCTTTTTCTCCTTTCCATCCACTACTTCAAAATAGCATAATGAGTTTAGGACAGTAACTTAAGTTTAAATCTCATTATACACAAACTATAGCGGTAAGAATTCTACAAATATTACTGACCACACCTTTCCAATTAAAAAAAAAACCCTAGTGACATTTAAGAATACAAAATGAAGTCAGTTAAGCGTCCAACTCTTGATTTAGGTTCAGGCCATGATCTCACAGTCATGAGACTGGGCCCTGAGTTTTAAACTTAAGATTCTCTCTCCTTCTGTAAAGATGTGGTACATACATATATGCAACGGAGTATTACTCGGTAATCAAAGAGAATGAAATCTTGCCACGTGCAGCAAAGTGGATAGGACTAGAATGGATTATGCTAAGCAAAATAAGCAGTCAGAAAAAGACAAATATCATATGATTTCACTTATATGTGGAATTTAAGAAACAAAACAGATGAACATAGGGGATGGGAAGGAAAAATAAGATAAAAACAGAGAGGGAGACAAACCATAGAAGGCTCTTAAATACAGAGAACAAATAGGGTTGCTGGAGGAGTGTTGTGGGGGGATGAGATAAAAGGGTTATGGGCATTAAGGAGGGCACTTGTTGGGATGAGCCCTGGGTGTTACAGGTAAGTGATGAATCACTAAATTCTACTCCTGAAACCATTATTACATTATATGTTAACTAACTTGGATTAAAATAAAATAAAATAAAATAAAATAAAATAAAATAAAATAAATTCTCTCTCTCACCCTCTCTCTCCCTCTGCCCCTCCTACTTAGACATGTGCCCTCTCTATTTCTCTCTCTCTCTCTCAAAAAAAAAAAAAAAAAAAGAACAAAGTGAAGAAAAAGCCAATTACAAATAGCTACCTGTTGCACTCGAACAGTCTGCTAGCTAGTAGTTGCTTTAACACTTGAACATTCAAATGTTAATCAACTACTCAACTTTGTAAGATAAATTTAGGCACATGTATTCAGCCGTAACTATAAAATACAGCCATAAATTGTTTTTACTAAAACTAATTTTGCTCATCTTTATTTTTTGGCAAATAACCATTTTCTTAGATTCACATATATTCAAATATTCATATTATTTTACCAAAGTTAATGAATCTATTCTATAGCTTTGAAAGAGAGCCTAGAGATTTAAGCAAAGGTACTGGCTTAAAATAACCATTTTGTAGACTTTACTCTGTATAGTTAAATTAATATATTTGCATATAACTTAATTTTTGGTCAATAATAACAGACTACTGTGAGACAGGAAATATGATATAAATAATTTCTGAAGAAAATATTTTCTATGAATATCTGCTTCCCGATCATATGCTAAACTTGAAATATTTATGTTCATATAGTTTCTTAATTTTTTTTAATGTTTATTGATTTTTGAGAGACACAGAGAGTGAACAGGGGCGGGGCAGACGGAGAGGGGGACACAGAATCCAAAGCAGGCTCCATGCTCCAAGCAGCACAGAGCACAATTTGGGGCTCGAGCTCACAAATCTGAGACCTGAGCCAAAGTCGGACACCCAACCGACTGAGCCACCCAGGCACCCCAATCCATATAGTTGCTTAAATAAATCACAATATTATTTCATGTTGAGAGCTATTTAGTAAGAAGAGGAAATCATAACAGCTAATGTTTATTAGGCACCAGACACTATAGTAGGCAGTTTAAGTACACATCATCACATTTAAATTTCAAACCATCTCTTGCTACAGGTACTATTATTTGTCTTTTTTGATAGGCTTAAAAATAAGTAAATAACTCAATTTCACATTGCTAGTAAACAGAGCAATCGGAACTTAAAATCATCCCGGGGCACCCGTGTGGGTCAGTTAAGTGTCTGACTTTGGCTCAGGTCATGATCTCATGGCTGGTGAGTTCAAGCCCTGCATTGGGCTCTGTACTGACAGCTCAGAGACTGGAACTTGCTTCAGATTCTGTGTATCCCTCTTTCTTTGTCCTTCCCTGCTCACACTCTGCTTTCTCCCTTACAAAAATAAATAAACATTTTTTTAAATGTTTAAAAAAAAGAAATTAAAGTCATCCTAACTCCTGAGTTGCTGCTTTTAACTACCATGAATCATGTTTCCTATGGAGTACTTAGGATGATTTTACAGTGAAAGAGATAGTTATTAACATTTTTACATTCTTGGCCACAGTATATTATATTTTCCATAGATTTAACAAAAGTTGTTTCCCATGCTATAAATTGCATTACAAGGTATGTAATTAGATAAATTAATACAATTCAACGCCTGTTTATTTGGGAAAATATATTTCCCCCATCACAGAAAACAGTTCCATTTCATTCTCAGATATTTTACGTTTTCCATAATAATACTCTAAACTGCAACAAGTGTAAACACACAGCAGGAAACCACGCGCATTTAACTTCACTAGTAGCAATTATTACATGTTACTTCACACAACATTAAATGGAAAGCCTGTTAAGAAAGACAGATTACCTCAAAACAGACAGCCACATATATATAAATAAATTGTTAGACATCTTACACATTTTGATGGTTATTTCTTAAAAGTCAAGGACCGGTCCTTTCAAATGCCTCAGCTTGATCTCAAATTCTGTTTGGAAATACGTTGGATAAATCATATACTCCCAAATTAATCACTTACGTTGCACCACGTTAAATATCTACTAAGAAAGTGTAATATTCAATGATATAGAATTAATAACACACATTACTAAAAATGACAACTTGCATTTCTAATAGATCATTTTATGCTCCATCTTCTCACTAACTTAATTGAAAACAGTACTTCAACTTAATTATGTCACTATTTTAAAAGAAATGCCACTTAAACTTCATAATATATATTCTGCATCACATTCTCTTAACCACATCGATAGTAGAATACAAGTCCTCAGGGGTGTACTTATAGAGGAAATAAGGTAGAGCAATTCGTGAAGTAAGGTTTTGTCACTGAAAATGACTTTAATACACATAAAGATGTTTCAGAAATGTGATCACAAGTTGGGAGTTGAACCAAGTTCTTTAGGGAGAGCCAAGGTTCAAACCATGATGACCAAATAGCAACATGAAGATCAGAAATTAAGGAACAAGACAATAAGCCAAAAGTCAAGGCAAGAGTGAGAAGTGGAGAACTTTTGAGAAACAAAAGATTAAGTAAACTTGGTATTCAGGGCTAGAAATTAAAATCAGCACCAGATGAAATGTATGCCATAGTCAGATTATGTTCAAAAACTTTGGGTTTTATTTAAGTTTATTTATTTATTTTGAGAGAGAGAGATAGCATGCGTGCATCTGTATGTGCATGAGTGGGGGAGGGGCAGAGAGAGGGTGAGAGAGAGAATCCCAAGCAGGCTCCGTGCTCTCACCGCAGGGTCTGAAGCGGGGCCCAGTCTCACCAACCATGAGATCATGACCTGAACTGAGATCAAGAGTCTGATGGATGCTTAACCAACTGAGCTACCCAGGTGCCCCTGTTCAAAAACTTTGGATTTTGTAATGAAGGATGGAGGAGACATCTTTTTCAGAGACTCCAGCCCAATAATAAAAATGGGAGATGGGAGATGGAAATGAAAAAAGAGAAAGGAGAAAGTTGGAAAGAGAGAAGTGTAAATTTAAAAGATTTGTCTTCTGTAATTTTTTCTTTACTATATTTTGGATCGTTTGATTTTAATTATTTTTAAAGATTGTGCATGAATTTATTTTTTTCATGTTTAGTGATTTGAAATTATTTGGGGTAGGTATAAATTAGATATATAACATATTTATCTGTGAATGATAAATATCTTTTTTCTCTCACTGGTTAAATTACAAGTCATTAAATAATGAAATTCCATTTTCCACCACTCAACTTTTACAAATGAAGAACTGTCATCTTTTCACATCCCTTCTGTAAAGGATACATTAATTGGCTTAGAATTTTATAATCAATAGCAAATATGATATTAGAAAATCAAAATGATTTTACTTGGGTTAACTTCTCACTGACATTTGTCTGGGTATATTTAAAGAAACAAAGGTAACGTTTTCATCATTAATAAATACATTAGGATATATAAATAACCAAGCCCAAATAAGGTCTTTTCTTCACTAATTCACAGTGTATTCTTCATTGAGGTAATAGCACTTTACCATTTGTGGGTCTTAAGATTGGTGAAAGTCAAGAGATTTCTCTCCAGAAATATGCAGTTAAACATAAATACATTTTATAGATAATTTTAGGTACTGAAATTGGTGGCAACAGTGGAGTCAAGAACCCAATCTCTAACACTAACTCTCATCTGCTTTTTTTCCAAGTGTTTATTTAGTTTTGAGAGGTGAGGGGCAGAGAGGGGGACAGAGGATCTGAAGCAGGCTCTGAGCTGACAGCAGTGAACCCATGTGGGGCTCAAACCCATGAACCGTGAGATTATGACCTGAGCCTAAGTCAGATGGTCAACTGACTGAGCCACCCATGCACCCCTCTCATCTGCTTTTCTATTCTTTCTTTCAAATAACTTCACAAAGACATTTCTATGAGTATTGTAGTTTTTTGGCTATAACGTGCAAATACTAGTTTTTCTTCTTTTCTTTTATAAATTGTTGCACAATATCCAACAAATACCCTTTGACATTATCTTTAAAATGGATTATCAATCTATTTCAGTTGATAAACATGTCTCTAATAAACTGAATATTTCAGTAATCAGTAACTAAGGAAAAGAAAATGTCTCACATTCATGTGACCAGTTACATTTGCAAGTCAATTCCAGAATAAATAACGATGCAATTAAAAGTGCATTTGCACTTCACAAGCTATTTTAAGCTTTATACAGTTACCCTGTGAGAAGATTTTTGGAAACAAAGTCACTTTTGAACAAAGAGAACATATTTAAGATATGTGTGATGTATTGTATGTACCCAATAAATATTTGTAGAATAAATGAATTAGTGTTGCTCTTAGATTCTTTGCTTGGAAGGGGGGAATGTGTGTGTGAGTGTGTTTAAGGGTAACTTGTACAACATTTCATGTGTTTTCCTTACAGTAATCTTCCTTGTTCACATTTAATGTTTTTACATACCTTACTTTCGTAATGAGGGATCTATCTATCTATCCATCTATCCGGAATCAAGATGCCTTCAAGTGTTCAAAATACATTAGTTTTTCAACTAGGAGACTGGGACCACTTGAATCTGCAGATCCGTATAACAACTTTATTTATTCTCTGCATTTAAACAGCTGATACTGTGAATAATTTAACCTTTTCTCAGTGATTCATGTTCAACCTTTAGTAATATCAATCAATAAATGCAAGATTTCAAGCCTCAGGGGCATGCCCTCAAGGGTTCTCAAGTTGCCTATGATAGATTGTTTTTTATATTAAATAACAAAAAAAACTTTAAAATTATTTTGTTTCAATTTTATGTTTTTTTTTTTCTGTTCTCTTCCTTATTGTGGATTGGTAAATATTCCAACTTTGGATTTATTTTTGTCTACACCTGCTAGCTCATTTTACTTTTCTAAACTGCTGGGTCTGGTCTGCTTTCAATTAGTACACAGAATCATTGTGTGCCTAATTAGAATAAATAGATTCTGAGTGAAGACCTGTGAATTAAATACTTGGCTTTGTACCCTTATTTTTAGATTACATTTTTTAAAGTTTATTTATTTATTTTGCAAGAGACAGTGCAAGTGTGGGAGAGGCAGAGAGAGAGAAGGAGAGACTTTCCAAGTAGGCTCCGTGCTGTCAGCACAGAGCTGGACGCAGGCCTCAAACTCACAAAACCATAAGTCAGACTCTTAACCAACTGAACCACCCAGGCATCCCTATACCTTTATTTTTAAAACTGCTGTTGTTCTGTATTCTTTGGAGTTGCCAGATGCACATACCCATGCATCGTATTTTAATACTATAAATACGGTCAACATTGAGAAGACTCATTCTCACCTTTGCGTAAGTGTATTATGTACAAAGGTTATCTCTGTGCTGGTCATTTGCTTTTTGTTCCCAGACTCATTCCCACTTCCTCCCCTGCTCTGTTTACTGGCAGATTTGGCCATAGCAGGCACTGGAAGATGGGCTGAAAGGGTAAAAAAACAAGGATTTTCTCAGCCACCCCCCCCCCAAACCTACTTTAAATGGCGTCTTTTCAAATTGAATGGCTATTCCTCCCATGGGTCTAGCTCCTCCTAGCTTCCGGGGTCTGGTAGTATCATCTGTTCTCGGTATTTCCCAGACCCAGGGGTGATACCAATGGCATCTGTGCCCTCTTATTGCTAATCCCTGAGTTAATTCACCACCCTATTTGGTTCCCCAACCTTTCCATTACCTGTTTAAGGACTTCCCTGCATTAAATTCCTTCTATTTGAAATAGCTAGGTGAATACCTGTGTGGACCTGGACTGCAACAACCCATCTGCCTGCTGGACTCCTTCCTCAACTCCATGACAAAACCACCACTTTAGTGTCTCTAGCACATATTAATTTTCAGGGAGAAAAGGCCTTTAAAATACCTATAGTTGATCACAATAAAAAGTTCCAATTTATAAATTATAACAAATTTAAAGTTAGGATACAGTGTCAGGTCTTAGTGAAAAAGTGAATGAATGGGCTAAAAGATTTAATGTTACAAAATGGATTTTCATTTACAATGGCTCTACTCAAAAACTAATTTTTTAAATATAATATTTTATAAAAAATAAAATACCACATATGCACATGTAACCAGACATACTAGAACAAAATAGTCTTTATGTGGTTTATAAGCACTTATAAGCAGAAAGATAAATCTTAATGCACATTCATGTATTATAATCAGTTTCTTAACCTCATGTGTAGCAGAAGAAAAATATGAACTATTGTTAAAGTTAACTGGTTTTCTATTTGATTTATTTCTATTTCTACAACTTCTATTCCAATGACATTGATATAAAACCAGCATCTCTTAAATATTTGGCAAGCTATACCTCTGATAATGAAACCAAATACAACAGCTATACACATAAAAATTTAGAATAAAAAAAAGCAAATAAAGATACAACAGCCACTTGATCTAAATGAAAAGTCATGTTTCATAGACTGATGTGTAAATGTACTTTCTGCAACTGCATGTGTTAAATTACTGCCTTTTTCTAAAATTCTCTTAAAATAAATTATAACATTGTAAGTGCTAATGTTTTTTAATGTATCTATATCTGCTGATTTTTATGTGATTATAAAGTACCACCTCAAATTTAACTACTTATAGGCATTACACAAACATTACACAAACATCATCAATTTTCTTGAGATTTGAAAATTCAGCCCTTCATATTTAATTAATTATGCTCTTTTATTTTTAAATTTATTGCTATCAAAGGGCATACTATAAAATAAAATGTTTATCAAACAATAAAATAAATATGTACTGCATATTTGCACATTATGATAAATAAAAAAAACACAGCAGCGAGCATGCTCAGATGATTCTCTGTATGTTCTAAAGAACTTCTCAATCTTTAATTTCACCAATAATATTCTGTACTGAAATACTTTTCAGTACACCTTTTATAATGTTGCATATTCCCAACTCTTTCTACTGACTTGAGAGCTGGTGACTTCAGGCATCAAACAGGCCTCCACTGAGGCCATGACACAATGGCTAGTACACCAAATGGCCAGCAAGGGCAGTAGAGGATTGATTTCTCCCATCACCACCTAAGATCATGTTAGGTACATAACCAATCTTCCTTTCAGTTTCCTTAACTGTAGAACGGAAGTTCTCTCCTGCCTCAGAGTGCATTAACAGTTGATCAGATGAATGCCAAGACCAGTGGACAGAATTGTCTAATGAGAAAAGAAAGCTAATATTTAGAAAGCATCTACATGTACCGCAGTTATACCTAACAATATGATAAAAGCTGAATTTAGAGGAAGTTTTAAAACTCAGTTGTGTATGTGTTTTTTATTATTGTTTTTAATAACTATCCTTTTCTTTGACCTCAATTTCCTTCTAAACACCTTAAATTCCAATGAATCACTGAAATTTCAATAGAAGTTAGGAAATAAAATTACTTTAGCTTGGGGTAAGGAAAGGTGAAGAAGAAAGAAAAAAATTGAAAAGCATATGAAACAAGACAAGAAACTGGGACTATGACAATAAAGGAGAGATACAGAGAAGCAGTGAGTAATAATCCCTCATTATTATCTATACGTTATACTTTGATCATAGAGCCAATGTCCACACAAACTTTAGCTTGGATTTTCCAAACGTTTATCAAAGAGTAGCTTCACAATGTAATAACAGCCTACTTATGATGGATGACTTTAATTCTTTTCAAAAAGAAATTGTTTTCTCAAGGTTCAGGCAGTTATTCATTGCAAAAATAGCAGGAGACGTAAACAGCGACAGCTGGACATAAACTAAGCCCCCAAAACATAGGAAATTGGAAAGGATGATATTTTCTACCCTGTCAAAATTAAAATGTATTATTTTTCAGTAAGATAAAAGCTTATTTATGGCATTTCGACTCACATGCAAACTGTTATTGACCCAAGGAGCTAGGTTACAAAGCATTGTTCACAAAGTGAAAACTGAAAAATTTTAACTGCACACCCAATTTGATACCTCTCATTGGGAAAAGGAAGTCATATACAAAATATTTGTTTTAAATTTCAATAAGGAGGCATTTGTGATTTGGTTATTACTCATTCAGAAACATCCTTATGAAATAAGTAATAGGAACAAGAAAAATTTGTGAATGTCTTTAAGTAATCTTAGTTGCTCTAATAATTCCCAAAATAGTATATTTCTACAAAATAAAATTTAAAACATAGTTTATAAAAACACAAAAACATTACTTTTTTATCTTTGTGCCAAAAAAAAAAAAAGTGCAGACCCTGAAAAGTCAGATCATGAAAAAGACATTTCCTACCACGACAGATGTTATCCCCTGCCCATGTAATGCATATTGTGTCATCTTTCTGGTTCTCTGTATTTGTGAGAATAAATGACATAATGTATGTAAGGTGTTTTGAGCTCCTAGAAAACATGCAGCATACACATTTTATCTATTGGTAGCCACTACTCTATAATTTTTTATAAAACCCCAGATTTCTCAAAACACACATGTCAGCAACTTTTCTACTTGAATTATATCCAAAGAATCAATTGAACTGTCCCATTTATCACTTTATCTTTAAAAGATAGGTGAAAAGACAAGTATGAAGTCAAACAGAAAATGAGAATATGCTATTTTTTTATATACACATCATGGTTCCTTCTGAGTGACTGAAATAAATTGAAAATATTTTTTCCTTTAAAAAAAAAGTCTTTTATTTTGCAAGCTCTGGGCATGATAAAAATTAATGTCTGAAAGTGTCTTCACCCAAATAAAAGTCAGTACCTATATTGTCTTTCCCTTGACGTCCTGTTCTGGAGAGAACTGATCTTTTCAATAGGTAAGTTTTATTATGATGTGTTATATGTTGTATTATAACAACGAAACCTATGAATTTCTTTGCAAAAGAGGTAAAACAAAATCCACATTTTCTACCAAAAAATACTGAAGAGTTTACACTGAGCATCACTTGAATATTTTTCCAAAGGTTTATTTTCATATAAATTTGGGCATTTAAAAGCTGGAAGAACCTTAGGAAATAAATTTACTAGCATACATTACAACACTTTCTGCTCAGTTAGCAGCAGTGATTTGGATTAATCATCCTAATTGCCATGAGACACAACAAGCTTCACCCAGTACCATGTTATTTAACGATAAGAAAAATCCAGAACAGGCAATATGGCATAGAGATCCACACCACAACAGAGGCCCCATGACTACAACCCAAAACATTTGTGGTTAGGAGAGGCAAGCCTGGGTTTATGTAGGCCGCTTCAGTTACACCAGCAATAAATTCACTTCAATATTTATGTATTGTTAGTTACATAGCCCCATCAGGACTTGCTCTCATTCTCTGGTACAGCTACTTCTCACGGATTTCAGCAGTTTGTTAATTACAACTTACTCAAAGACCCACCCCTAGGACGAGCTATAGCTATGTGGTAGATATGTGTCATTTGTTGTGCATCTGGTATACTTTGTATTTCCTTGAGTTTGAGCCACAAAAGGATTTGATTCAGCATCAAATTCTCAGAGGTTTGAGGAAACACCACAGCCCATCCAATAACCCTTTCTTTCTATAGAAAAATTTAAAACACCAGCAGAAAGGGCATCTAAGACTCTGAGACACATTTACTATTTCTACTTCCAATTTTTCTCCATTCATCTGGCCCTTAACTGTCTTCATGTGACTGTCCATCCCCACTACTTATTTACAATGACCCACAAAAGATTCTCTAGAATTACAAGGCCTGATTCAAAAGACTGTTCTTCAGCTAAAGTATATCAATGGTAATAAATACTCCATGTATCTAAAAATTCCAATTACTTATGTGCTTTTCAATATCAATATCAATAAGAAAGCCAGGCTCATCCTCTTGACAGGTTTTAAATCCATTTTATTTTTAATAGAAATTGCCTTTTTCTAATTATAAAATGATTAGAAGTTAACTGTAACAACTTGGGCTATAAAAAGGACACAAAGAAGAGAATAAAAGTAACTCGGATTCTCACATCCCAGAGAAAGCCACTGTAGCATTTGCACTTAAGGGGGTACTAGCTTTACTATGTTAGGAGAAGACACCCTTGAAATGTGTTAGTGGGAAAAGACAAGCAGGTGGAATAGGCTAGGGTTCAGTGTTCTTGCCGGCCCTGTCTCCACCTTCTAAGTCTCAGCCTCTGGCTTGTGAGTATCCATGTTCCATATCAAGTGGGCACCTTCCCAAGGGCGGAGCTCACATGGGTGTGTTGGCAATTGAGAGCCACCTCTCAGGAACTTCTCAGAGAAGTGGGGACACTGAACTGTTGACAAGGTGGTACTGAAGGTGAAAGGATGCCATTGATCCAAAGCTGTGGAAAACCCAAAGCATGCACAAGTTGCAGTTATGAGAGAGCCAAAGACATGAAATAGAAGGAGAGTGAGACTTTGGACAAAGGAAAGAATAGGGCTCATGCCGCAGGAGGAGAGGTACCATGTGCTAGACAGATGGCCTGAGAGCTGCTTCCTTCTTCACAACTTCCCAATTCTGGCACAAGTCCTTATGCAGCTGTAAAGACCTCCACTTTTCCTGAAAGTACCTTCAGTTTGTTCTTTTCCTTGTCACAAAATGGGATTTATAATGTTTTTGAAGTAAAACACGCAATATAAAGTATATAATATACATATAATAATATTATTATTAAATATCCATATAATAAAATTGAGTGTGAATACCTCAATTAATTTTCACCAAGTGAACAATCCTTATATCCATTATACATATGGAACATTATCAACACCCCCAAAGCCTCCTTCCTGTCACCTACCAGTCATTACCTCCTTCCAAAGTTAACTCCTATTCTTCTATCAAATACATTACTTTTGCTTGTGTTTGTATTTTGAAGAGATGGGACCATATGGTGTGTATTCTTTTGGTCTGACTCACTCAGGATGAATCATCTAGATTTTTCCATGCTTTGAATGTAGCAGTACTTTGTTCTTTCTCTTTGCTGTGTAATATTCTATTGTGTGAATATACCACAATCTGTCTCCCAGTTTATTAACTATATATAGGCCTGTAGCCTTACGCCTCAACATTTTCTGTTGCTTACCAGCAAGTAAGACCATACTAGGCTTCACATACCCTGCATATTCCCATACCCTGCATATTCCCGTCCGAGCTGCCCTTACTGCCATGAATCTGCAGCTGCTAAAATGATACAAGCAGGTCAGCCATTTCCTGTTTCTACACCTTTTCCTTTAGACCTCAGCCCTCCACATTACAGGGCCCCCCAACCCCATGTTGGAATCTGCCTACAGAATCTTTACGAATATAGACCCACATAAAACCAGGAATCAGGGCTGCCAACTAGCCCTTCCTTCTCCTCCTCTGCAGCTAAACAGTGCTGGGGGCGGGGGGGGGGGGGGGGGGGGAGAGACAAAACAAACCCTGAGCAGACAGTTCATGCCTCTTTTGTGTTGTGATTGCCAAAAGCTCTTAATCTTTCAAATAAATTATCCAGAATTTCTTTTAGATTATTGCACAATGTTACATAGTTCTAAAAAAGGGAAATGGGTAACAATGCCTATCGACTACATCAATTTGCTGACATCCGTACCATTTGGTGGGGGGAAAAACCCCTCAAACATGTAGGAGAGAGCTGGCCCATTCCCTACTTTCATAACTGAAGAAGGTGCTATCCTTATTTTTTATTATTTTTTTGTTATTTTGGTGAGTTTCTAGAAGGAGGTCAAAAGCTTGTTCTTATGTCCCCATTTTTCCTGGAAGTTTGAATTCATTTTAGAGCACAATATGTAAAGCCAGTATTATAATTGAGGTAGAAATAAGTAGTAATAATAATTAAGTAATTAATAATCAAGTCACAATTCTCTTAGAACAAAGTACCACAATCCTTCTGAGGAGGGGACTACTAAACTGTCTCTAGTTTTCATATACACAAGTAAATAACAAGAAAAACAAAGCAGTTCACTTAACCATAAAGCCCCTTACCCCTCCATCCTAATCAATACACTTTTTCCACTTAGAATCCATTTGAAATTACACATATTCTTACACATGGGAAATAAAACATAGAAGATCATCTTTCAAACTAATTATTAAATTCAACACACTGATGAATTAGGAGTTCTGATTTGGGGTGTGGGGAGTTGATGGAAGAGGTAAATGAAGGGATGTAGCACCTAACGCAAGAAAAAGAAGATCCCTTTTTCACCCCTACCACCATTGCCTCCAAAACTGGAAGAGAGGTTCAGAATAAGAGTAAGGATAATCAAAAGCAAACTTTCTGTCCCGTAAATCACTTTATCCTAAAGCAAGGGTGCCACAATATGGCCTTTCTTACTTTCCCAAGTCTCAATAAAAATCACATGTAAAACCTGACTAGAATTCCAAAGAAGGAATGATTTTGAACTTCCTGAAAGGAATGTTGTATTCCCTTCCCCATGGGGATTCTAAGTTAAAGAACCTCAAAACCATACTGCAGATAAGTCTCTCACATACTTTTAATGATCCATGAAGTTATTAGATAGGTTATTTCATAAGTGGAGGGTTTTTTTAATAATGTAGTTAACAGACTATATAGACATGTTTCTGTTTCATTCTTTGCCTCTTCAGGATGCAAACATTAACAATTTGCCCTATTAAAATACATTTAGACTACATACATGTCTTTACTTCAGAAAGTAAGATAGACCTTTAACACTATTGTCTTTTTCTCCCAATTCAAAAATCTTCTTATCTAAACCTAAAAATATTCATGGTATTTGTTCATATTTTACCTCATCCTGTACCCTCAAGAAGTTTACATTATGTAACCCTAAAATGCTGCAACGCATACTTGTCTAGGGAGCTAAAAGAAATTATACATTTAGAACCCAATGTATGTGAACATAATGATAATTATAGGTCTGCATCGGCTTCCCAATGAGTAGTTTATAGTGATGGTAAGAATATCTGGTAATAGTGACTGTGTTTTTATTTGTTAACACAAACAGGGCATTACCTTGGCCATGGGGTAGGGGGTAGTTTTTATATTATTTATACTTGAAGTATTTAATGATTTTGCAGGACCTTTCACAGAAGTACTTGTGAATTCTCAGAATACACACCACTATTAGGTTTTCAACAACTACAACCTCATTCTAGCATTTAGGCTGCAAGTGTAAGATCTATTACTTTGTCCTCTAATTATACGATTTGAAAGAATCCCTAACTCTTATGAGGAGACATGGCTCTCCTTTTACCAATAGGTAGAGTTAACCTATACTATAGTTGATATCTGCACTACTTAATATGTTTCTTTTCTCTTACATAAGAAAGTTTTAATAAAGATCTGCAGAGGAAAATTTACCAGGAAACAATATTTAAGTATTTTTAAACATTGTAATCTCTTCAAAATACATATTTTTGAACACTTGTTACTTCTTTCACTTATTGAGAGTCAATTATTTGCTGAACTACAAGCGTAACTGTTTGGGGCAGAATACCTAATTCAAACCATAAACATTTTCCTGGCTAATCTTTACCAGTAGGAAAGAAATGTTATGACCTTTTATGTCTAAATCAGTGTCATTTCAAGGCATCTAAGATTTAGATTCCAATATCACATCCACATCTGAGATGCTTAGACATGACACATGATTTAAATATGCATTTTGCCTCCAGATTTTGGCCTTCCTTTGCCTGATGGATGAGAAAGGGATGTTCTAAGCAAGGGGGAAGCAATCCCAGAAGTGAAGAGAAATCCCAGGTTATGCACCCAATATGCCACTGCAGCAGTCACCTAACCTTGTAGAAGAAGAGAAGTAATCAATGATTGGAGAAGTAATACAATAAAATTATATATACTTCAATTATGTCTTTAGAAAAAGAAGCTCCCAAAGCTTTGATTCCTTTTTTATTAGTAATGAAATGCACTCTGTTAAAACAAAATGCACCTATTCTCAACCACTGTAGGATGAATAAAAGGAAGACAGAGACAAGTTGGACCAAAGTGGTGACCTATATCCTAGCTCTTCGCTCACCCGGATAGCAGATGACATTAGGGGCATTCTTACCAATTTGTCCTTCCCACTCCACTTTTCAGGGAGCAGAAAGGAATCTATTCAACACACATGGGTTGTAAAGGTAGAAGCTAGCTGACAAAGACATGGAGAAATATGAATTTTAATATAAAGATAGCTATATTCATAATATTTTCATGGGACAAGAAACATGAAGGTAGCACAACTAGAAAGTTTCAGATTAATAACTTTTTAATTCTTTGTAATGCAGTTGTTTATAGAATAGACCTATGAGATTGATACAAGCAAGTAGACTACAGGAAAATATACATTTTACAGTGGACATTTTGCATACAGAAGTAATTGCTATGTACTTAATCAGGATAGCACAGACAGAAAAGAGTTAAAAGGTGAAAACCATTAAATGCTTGTTTGCTTTTGCCTCAACCTCAGAAGCTGTGGGAGAAGCAATCTGTCATAAAACTTTAACTTTAGTTTCCAAACTTTTTCTGAGTTAAGAAAAGATGACAGTGTTTTGAAAGGGAAAGACTACAATTCTGAAGTTCTCAGAAATAGAAATCCTCTATTTTATAGAAACTATCTGTTTCCTGGGCAGAGTCATGCTAGAGGCACCCTGCCAAGGATAAAGACTTCTTGCTACCCTAAGAATATTACCATGAGAGCATAAAAATCAATCCTTCAAATAGAAGCAGAGCAGCAAAGACACAAGAGAAATAATAAAGATCAGAGCAGAAATAAACAATACAGAATCTAAAAAAACTGTAGAGCAGATCAATGAAACCAAGAATTGGTTTTTGGAAAAAAATAAACAAAATTGATAAACCTCTAGCCAGGCTTCTCAAAAAGAAAAGGGAGATGACCCAAATAGATAAAATCATGAATGAAAATGGAATTATTACAACCAATCCCTCAGAGATACAAGCAATTATCAGAAATACTATGAAAAATTATATGCCAACAAACTGGACAACCTGGAAGAAATGGACAAATTCCTAAACACCGACACACTTCCAAAACTCAAACAGGAGGAAATAGAAAGCTTGAACAGACCCATAACCAGTGAAGAAATTGAATCAGTTATCAAAAATCTCCCAACGAATAAGACTCCAGGACCAGATGGCTTCCCAGGGGAGTTCTACCAGACGTTTAAAGCAGAGATAATACCTATCCTTTTCAAGCTATTCCAAAAGATAGAAAAGGAAGGAAAACTTCCAGACTCATTCTATGAAGCCAGTATTACTTTGATTCCTAAACCAGACAGAGACCCAGTAAAAAAAGAGAACTATAGGCCAATATCCCTGATGAATATGGATGCAAAAATTCTCAATAAGATACTAGCAAATCGAATTCAACAGCTTATAAAAAGAATTATTCACCATGATCAAGTGGGATTCATTCCTGGGATGCACGGCTGGTTCAACATTCACAAATCAATCAACGTGATACATCACATTAATAAAAGGAAAGATAAGAACCATATAATCCTGTCAATTGATGCAGAAAAAGCATTTGACAAAATTCAGCATCCTTTCTTAATAAAAACCCTCGAGAAAGTCGGGATAGAGGAACATACTTGAAGATCATAAAAGCCATTTATGAAAAGCCCACAGCTAATATCATCCTCAATGGGGGAAAAGCTGAGAGCTTTTTCCCTGAGATCAGGAACATGACAGGGATGTCCACTCTCACTGCTGTTGTTTAACATAGTGTTGGAAGTGCTAACATCAGCAATCAGACAACAAAAGGAAATCAAAGGCATCAAAATTGGCAAAGATGAAGTCATGCTTTCACTTTTTGCAGATAACATGATATGATACATGGAGAATCTGATAGACTCCACCAAAAGTCTGCTAGAACTGATACATGAATTCAGCAAAGTTGCAGGATACAAAATCAATGTACAGAAATCAGTTGCATTCCTATACACTAATAATGAAGCAACAGAAAGACAAATAAAGAAATTAATCCCATTCACAATTGAACCAAGAAGCATAAAATACTTAGGAATAAATCTAACCAAAGATGTAAAAGATCTGTATGCTGAAAACTACAGAAAGCTTATGAAAGAAATTGAAGAAGATATAAAGAAATGGAAAAACATTCCGTGTTCATGGGTTGGAAGAATAAATATTGTCAATTGAATAAATTGGAAGAATTCCGTGCTCATGGGTTGGAAGAATAAATGTTGTTAAGAATAAATATTGTTAAAATGTCAATACTACCCAAAGCTATCTACACATTCAATGCAATCCCAATCAAAACTGCACGAGTATTCTTCTCGAAGCTAGAACAAGCAATCCTAAAATTCATATGGAACCACAAAAGGCCCCGAACAGCCAAAGTAATTTTGAAGAAGACCAAAGCAGGAGGCATCACAATCCCAGACTTTAGCCTCTACTACAAAGCTGTCATCATCAAGACAGCATGGTATTGGCACAGAAACAGACACATAGACCAATGGAATAGAATAGAAACCCCAGAACTAGACCCACAAAAGTATGGCCAACTAATCTTTGACAAAGCAGGAAAGAATATCCAATGGAAAAAAGACAGTCTCTTTAACAAATGGTGCTGGGAGAACTGTACAGCAACATGCAGAAGAATGAAACTAGACGACTTTCTTACACCATTCACAAAAATAAACTCAAAATGGATAAAGAAACTGAATGTGAGACAGGAAACCATCAAAACACTAGAGGAGAAAACAGGAAAAGACATCTCTGACCTCAGCAACAGCAATTTCTTACTTGACACATCCCCAAAGGCAAGGCAATTAAAAGCAAAAATGAACTATTGGGACCTCATGAAGTTAAAAAGCTTCTGCACAGCAAAGGAAACAATCAACAAAACTAAAAGGCAACCAATGGAATGGGAAAAGATATTTGCAAATGACGTATCGGACAAAGGGCTAGTATCCAAAATCTATAAAGAGCTCACCAAACTCCACACCCGAAAAACAAATAGTCCAGTGAAGAAATGGGCAAAAAACATGAATAGACACTTCTCTAAAGAAGACATCCGGATGGCCAACAGGCACATGAAAAAATGCTCAACATCACTCCTAATCAGGGAAATATAAATCAAAACCACACTCAGGTATCACCTCACGCCAGTCAGAGTGGCCAAAATGAACAAATCAGGAGACTATAGATGCTGGAGAGGATGTGGAGAAACGGGAACCCTCTTGCACTGTTGGTGGGAATGCAAACTGGTGCAGCCACTCTGGAAAACAGTGTGGAGGTTCCTCAAAAAATTAAAAATAGACCTACCCTATAACCCAGCAGTAGCACTGCTAGGAATTTACCCAAGGGACACAGGAGTACTGATGCATAGGGGCACTTGTACCCCAATGTTTATAGCAGCACTCTCAACAATAGCCAAATTATGGAAAGAGCCTAAATGTCCATCAACTGATGAATGGATAAAGAAATTGTGGTTTATATACACAATGGAGTACCACATGGCAATGAGAAAGAATGAAATATGGCCCTTTGTAGCAACGTGGATGGAACTGGAGAGTGTGATGCTAAGTGAAATAAGTCAGGCAGAGAAAGATACCATATGTTTTCACTTTTATGTGGACGCTTAGAAACTTAACAGGAACCCATGGGGGAGGGGAAGAAAAAAAAAAGAGAGGTTAGAGTGGGAGAGTGCCAAAGCATAAGAGACTCTTAAAAACTGAGATCAAACTGAGGGTTGATGGGGGGTGGGAGGGAGGGGAGGGTAGGTGATGGGCATTGAAGAGGGCATCTTTTGGGATGAGCACTGGGTGTTGTATGGAAACCAATTTGACAATAAATTTCATATATTAAAAAAATAAAAATTAAAATTAAAAAAACTGAGAACAAACTGAGGGCTGATGGGGGTGGAAGGGAGAGGAGGGTAGGTAATGGGCATTGAAGAGGGCATCTTTTGGGATGAGCACTGGGTGTTGTATGGAAACTAATTTGACAATAAATTTCATATAATAAAAAAAAAATCAATCCTTTTATCACACAGACAAAAGTAGACCCGATCTGAACTAAGAATAGTCTGCAATTACTACTCAGGCTTAACTTATCTCACATTGGTAAATTCCAGGAGAAAGAGAACTTCTTTCTCTGCTAGAGAAAATATAAACCCCATGGGAAATCTTGACTAGCCTATTCAGCCATATGACTCACCACCCACAGCCAGACTCAGGAGGGTGGTGTTGAAACTCTCCTCTCCAGAACTCATGGAATAGGGAAAGAGCAATTCCCCCAAGGAGAGAGTGCCACTGTCTCCCTCCAGAAGATGCACAAGGACCTCTGGTCAAACAAAACACAAACAATGGTCTCCCCAGGTGACAAGGGAGATAGGAGCATCACTGGAAGGAGACAGGAATAAACAATATCTGACTCACTTCTCCTATGCACTTGCATACTTTAGATATTTCACAATTTTAATGATCATTTAAATTATAAAGATAAATAATAAAATTGATGGTATGCCTACTTGAGTACGTTTTCAGAAAAAAAGAAAGATATAATTCAGGATGCTCTTCAAGATGAGGAGCTCAGCCTTCCCCAGCCCTCAGGGAGGAAATTTCAAAGGCACTCACTGGACAGTTATTGCACAGAGTGAACACTGGGTCCATTATGAATGTGAATTGTCCTTGAAAACTCTGAGTGTGATGAGCCATAGGTTTAATAACTGAAGGGTTGATTACTTAGCAGTCTGTACAGAGAATGGATTGGATACTCAAGCCATGCAGGAGATAGCCAGAACCAAAATCTGCTTTAGGCAGATTTGTTTTTATACCTACCCCCTAAGCCTTATTCAGATTCTAACTATGGCACATGTTTTCAAAATATTTTGTAGCAATATTCTCTATTCACTTTTTTGCCAAATGAAATTTTACTCAGAAGCTCAAGATATATAAATAAAAGTGAAGCTATTGGGGTTCAGTGTGGTAGGAGAGGGGAGGACTGTCCCACATATCCAGCCTCAACTTCCTCCTGCCACCAGCCTGGAGGCTTGTGCATGGAACTGGGGCCTCAAGAAAAGTAGCTGGAAATCCAGCATTCCAGTTGACAGAGTCAGTCTCACAGCAAATGAAATCACAGAACTTACAGATGTTATAAGTGTTGCTGTGCCTTCTGCCAGCTTCTAGTCTGATGACATGATTTTTAAGAATAATTTTAAATGTGGGCAATCTAACTAACCAAAATTACCTCACCCACTAAACATATCATTAGAAAACAAGCAGACAAGCAAATCTTATGGGAAAGTTGAGAACAGAGCATAGAATATCTGGAAAAGAAAATTTCTAATTAACAATAGATGTAATACTATGGAAGACTTGAATGAACCAAAGCTTAGACACTAAATCCAACCCTCCAGAGGAACACAGCTCTCCCAGTGACATATCCACATGATGGGACCCAGAGATTTTTTTTTTTTTTGAAATCCCTGTAGAGAGAATGCTAACAAATATTTTAAGGAGGCTAATCAAAGAATTAGAAAACAAATTTCCCATTTGGACGTATCTTTTAAATGAACTGATCACAAAATAAGATTTCAAATTGCTTTCTGGGAAAAAGAAATCAGTTGTTGAATTCAAATAAAAATGGAGCAAATTTATCATAGTGTAATGACTGTCCCAGAATAACCACAGAGATCATTATCTATACTCAAAAATAGAAGCGACAACTGCTTTTCTCACACTGATGCAGTTAGAAAATTAAAGTGTATACAAAAGTAGCTTTCTTAACCATGTGGCAATTGCAACAACCACAGGTAAATCTTACCAACTTGAGGAGGGCTTTATAAAAACTGTTATAATGGGGGCGCCTGGGTGGCGCAGTCGGTTGGGCCTCCGACTTCAGCCAGGTCACGATCTTGCGGTGGTCCGTGAGTTCGAGCCCCGCGTCAGGTTCTGGGCTGATGGCTCAGAGCCTGGAGCCTGTTTCCGATTCTGTGTCTCCCTCTCTCTCTGCCCCTCCCCCGTTCATGCTCTGTCTCTCTCTGTCCCAAAAATAAATAAACGTTGAAAAAAAATTAAAAAAAAATAAAAAATAATAAAAAAAAACTGTTATAATGGTGCTTGCTTTGGAATATACAAAGGCAGTAAATTTAGTATTCTCCTAACCCTAAAGTAACTTGAAGATATCTAGTCCACTTATTTCTTTTAAAGAAAAATTGTATCATCACATGAATGGTTATCTGTTCCATTGAAAATAGTCTGAATCAAGGAATTTATGACAAAAAAACTTAGATGATTTCACTTATCCATTTAGCAAATAGATACCAGGCAATACCAGCATCTATCCTGGGCATTAGGGAGGCACAGTGAATGAGATACAATCTCTATGAAGACTCTATAGTCTAGTCTTGGTTTGCAAGCATAATTCGTTCCAGAAACATGCTTGTAATCCAAAGCACTTGTATATTAAAGAATTTCAAGACCAATCGGCTCAATTGTGATCATGTGACATTCAGTGTCATGTACTACTCATATTGCAAAACATCACTCATTGATCGAGTTTTACAATTTATTAGAAATATTTGCTTGTCTTGTGGAACACTTGCAGTCCAAGTACCTTGCAATCCAAAGTTTTACCGTATATGCATTCTGAGAAGCAGTTAAGACATTATCTTTGGAAATAGGAGGCTGACAGTCAATCCCTAGAAGAGGATATTCAAGAAAGAATTTACCATCTAAACTGAGGCCTGACACACAAGTTTGCCAGGTGAAAGGGTAATTGAAAGTTTGTTCCAGTGATACAGGACCAGATATGAAAAAGCCTAAAGATACAATTGAAGGTGGCACATCCGATGCTTAGGAACAGTTCCATGTAGAGAGGTGTGTTAAGACACCAGGCTGGTGAGGTAGGCAGAAAGACCTTGAATATCATGTTGGAGATTTGGGGTATTATCATGCAAGCAAAGAGTAGGCAATAAGGTATCTAAGCAGAAGATGTGTTTGATCAGGTCTAAGTATAAGAAAGATTACTCTGATGGGGAACAGAGAATGGCTCGAAGATAGACTAAGATCAGAGGCAAGGAAAGCAGTTAAGTGACTGTTGCAGAAATGTCTCAGTAAAAGGATTCGTAATTCAGTTCAGATCAAGCTAACATAG
Organism: Felis catus; assembly: GCF_018350175.1. Classification (NCBI taxonomy): domain Eukaryota; kingdom Metazoa; phylum Chordata; class Mammalia; order Carnivora; family Felidae; genus Felis; species Felis catus. Next base: position 68,665,126 of record NC_058372.1, on the reverse strand, counting down.
TAGTAGTGAGAACAGAGAAAACTGCCCTGATCCAATTGTTCTTTATAAAGCAAAGCAGATAGATATGACTTCACAACACACAGGATATGGAGAACTGGAGGAAAGAAGTGGGGTGCTGCGTGGATTTTTGGCCTTAGGACGGCCTGTCTTTAGATGGGGAACAAAGAAGGAGCTAAGCTGGATTAAAGAAAATGAAGTCAATTTTTAATATGTTGAATTGAGAGTTCTTATGATTCATCCAGTAGAGAATTTATCCTCTCTTATTGAATGCAGCTGCACTACATGAAGTGGGGCAGGGGGAAGAAAAGATTATGTAATGAAGGCAAATAGTGATGAAAGAGGAGGGCAACTGAAAAATGAAACACTGAACCAGAAGTGAAAGAGACACTTCTCATTGGAATATAATTACATAATCATACTAATAATACTAATATAATATATTCTCAGTGTAATATAATTACATAATCATACTAATATAATATTAATCATACTACTATAATTACATAATTATACTAATATACTAATATAATCATCAAAGAAACAAGCAATACCTGAATTGAGTGCTTGTGTAGCTTCCTTATACGCATGAAGACATGTATATATACAAAAAAGTCAATGAATACATGTGTTCCTGAAGGACCTTTGGGAGAGAATTTTGTACAGAATCATAGAAAGTCTATTAACCATATATAGGATTGGTTGTCCGGACCTGACTGGAGTTAGTGTCTGCATTCAGATCTTAAGAACATAATGCACATGCAAAGTTGCCCCTAAATACACTTCATGGGGCATAGTCTATGACTTCTTGCTTGGTGTTTTTAAGCACAGCAAGGCACAGGCTCTGAAAGACCATGTTGATTGCTTACAAAATTCTTTCTTGATCCAATTTTTTTCCTAACAATTAATTTATGGACAGAATGCAAATATTAGTAGTCTTGGGCTTAATGAGCTTTCTCTTCCATATAATATATAGTAGGTAATTGCTATCAATCTCGACAAAAGTTGAAGTACAAACAGAAACTTCAAGAGAGAAGCGCTCACAGGAAGAGTTACAGATACAATTATCTACACTTTTCAAAGTAGGGGATAAAAATTAGTGTTTATAATTGGCAGAATAAAAAGCAAAGACATAAGGACATTATTTAGTGTTACAAATATAATACTTTAGGAACAAAATGATAATATAGCCATACTGGAAGGAGGAATATTGATGAGTTATAAGTGAGCTAAATCTTCATTTATCTTAACAAGTTGTTAATCGAAAATATCCAAAACCAACAATTAAGAGATTCTACTATACACATTATTTGCATATATGCAGGGAACGTCCAGGTAAAAGAACTGTGAATGGTAGTGATGAGGTGGTGGGATACAGTTAGTGTGTAAGCCCTCTGCTTTGTCAACTATAAGCAAGTGTTACTGTTGTAAAAAATTTTAAATACATAGAATATATAGAAAAAAATGTATGCTCTGTCATCTGAAAGATTAAAAATAGCTCCTAGTTTGGCCAGGGTTTGATTACACTCGGAACGATGGCATTAATATGAGTTAACAAAGAGTGTTCCATACATAATAAATGTGCAAGAGTGCATCTAACGATGTGAAAAGAAAATCAAGACTTAACCAATAGACACAAGGAAGAGTGATTCAATATATATTAACTGAGAGACTCTGCTTAAGATCACATGCACTCTGTTATGGTCTGAACCCTGCCCGCCCCCAAATTCATATGTCGAAATCCATACCCCTAAGGTATTAGGGATTAGGAAATGGGGACTTTGGGAGGTGATTAGGTCTTGAGGATAGTACCCTTGTAAGTGGGATTAGTGCCCTTATAAAAGAGACCCCAGGGAGCTCTTTTGCCCTTTCCTCTATGTGAGGTTACAGTGAGAAGACAGACATCTATGAGGAAGTATGTCTCACCAGACACAGGATCTGCCAGCGCCATGATCTTGGACTTCCCCACCTCCAAAACTGTCAGAAATAAGTGTTTGTTGTTTACAAGTAACCCAGTCTGTGGGATTTGGTAAAGCAGCATGAAAGAACTAAAACACATCCCAGGTTCTCATTCCAGATTCACCAAGCAAACTTTTGTTTACAATCAGACTTCTCATTCAAGCTAGCCTACAGAGAGAGAAACTTTGTCACACTAACAGAAGTATTCAGGTCTATGTAGAGTTTTATTTTACTATAGATTGATAATTTGACATTCAGAATTATACTTTAGTCTCTGGAGAACCTGGTTATTCTAAGTTAACATCTTGTCATCTATTCAGCTCAGAGAGACTGACAAAAACTATACTCCTTGTCATAGGAGACTGGGAACAAAATTTTGGACAATTTTTAACTTATCCTAGACGTCTTGTTAGACAGCCAGTGGGTGTCTTTTGGAAATTCCTGGGTTATGCAACACTCGACTTTCTACACTCAACAGTTTGAAGAAGGTCTCCCTTTTTTTTTTTAAATTTAGTACACATTTTTGCTTCCTTCCAACTTCCTTTTCCTTTTCTCATTATGCTGTAAGTCATTCACTTTTTAATCATCCATACAGAATCAGAGTGCTAAGAAGCAGAGAACAGTTCTTGGGTCACAACCTCAGTGCCTTTTGATTTGCTCATAACGTTTGAGAAAAATGCTGAAATGGTAACCATAACCAGATACAAAATCAAGTGTGGCACATCTGAGTCTGGAAAAAGCAGGCCCCTTTAGGGCAAGCATTTACTCAGAAGTTTCTGTAATCAGAGGCAGATTTACTGTGAAGTTAATGAAGCTTAACTTAGGGCACCTCACTTAGATCAGGCTTTTGCAAAGCCCCACGGCGTTCCCTTGCAATGTATTCATATAATCACTGGTTTTTCTAAAGTTTTGAAAACTGCTATCTCTTCCCTCTATGACTTGCTTTCCATCACAAACCTCCTGGAGTTCAGTAGCAATGGAGTGCCTATAGGCATTTTAAAATCTGACTAAGGGAAACCTGGGTTAGAGATCTGTTAACCTGGGTGGAATATATGTATGTTTCACAGTTTTTTCCATGTATGATTAAGTTGTTGCTGACTCACCAGGCTCACTGAAATTGACGTGTATATCCAGAGATCATGGTGTGATAGGAACATGTCCTGTGATTCCCAGCACAGGACATTTGTAAGTACACAGAGGAAATAAGGTTTGAAATGTATGAAGCAAAAAGCTAGTATGTGGAAAATTCTTCTAATCATCAAAGATGTAAATTCTAAGGAGAAGATTCAGTTCAAATTGATTGCAAATAAAAAATGAAAGTTCTACCCCTTCAGGAATATTCTCAGTAATGTGGCATATATAATTATCAACACAACATGTTATAGGAACCTCTCAAAATAAAATTTGTTAGAATTCCTGTTTGTACTGCACAAACCAAGAGCTGTACTACAAATAGTAAGTATAGCTCATTATAAAATCTCATATGGACCCCAATTATTAACGCTAAAAAACAAGTTTTAATCAGACATGATAGTAAAAGGCTGAATTGTCTTTCTGTAGTCTCTATAGAGAATATTACAAAATTATTTGTTGTATAAGGAGATAATAAAAAAATATTCAACTAAACTTATAGGGAACAGTATTATAGAGCTTTGTGAGGCAGTTAGTTAATAAATATAATGAGTTATTTTCTGGAGTTTTAAATATTTATAGAATATTTGCAGAAATATTTTTAAATAGTAGAATTCCAGAATATTTACAAAATATTCTACAAATATTTAAAAACTTTAAAATTTTAGGTTGTGTTTTTTTTTCTTATACTATATGAATGTTCACATTTGCATCTAACTTTGTACTTTAAGTTTTGTATTCCTTTTATTAAAGAGAGTCCCTAACAATTGTATAATCTTCAATAAGTCAAAACTGGTGTCCAACTCTGCATGTAATGTAAAATTTAAGGTAGTCCCTTAAAATAAAATAAAAAAGCTAGAAGTACTCTGTGCATGATATTATCAGTCTTACATGCCACGTGCACAACACAGAGAAGACTCTTTATTTCCAGGGATAAAAAAGTGTGGAAATATTCAGTTTAAATGTATTGATAAGATCTACTAACATGAAGTTCAATCACTTGCACCTAATTTTCCCTGACTTCGTCTCCAGCTTACCCTTTTCAAAGAGAGTTTGTTTATTATAGGAAAGATGCAAAAAAAAATCTCTTTGAATGTTCTCTAGAATTCCAGGCACTTCTACAAGGTAAAAAGTACACTAAGGCACATTACTCATTTGAAGGTTGTCAGTGGTATAAAGAGTCCCATTTGGAGAGAAGTGAAGTAGCTGTCCTAAATGATTCCCTAAAATCATAAAAAATGAATGGGACCATCAAAGTAGAAATGAATAATTAAAGTTGCACTCCAATTCCATATCTATGAAGATCAGGAAAGCGCAAATTGAGATAGCTATTAATGTTTATGCTCTCCAGGTAGAAACCCAAACTGTATGGTAAAATTTGATAATAAATCTAACAATTAGATAGGCATATTGAAACAGAACAATCTCTGGTATGTCTCTGTGAAGGGGTGATCACACAAATAAAATGCTAAGAGAGAACATACAGACTTCTTTTGAGTAAAAAAGAGAGAAGAGAGGAAAGAAAGAGTGTTCGGTCAGGAAGACAGAAGCAAGAAGGAAGGGAGAGAAAGGGAGAGTGAGGGAACGAAAGGAAGGAAGGCAGCAGCACTGAGGATCTGTGTGCCACCTGCCATGAGTTATGGGGTTTTTATCCCTTAACATCATGTAATAGTCACAACCTCTGGGTGGTGATTATTATAATAACCATTTCACAGATTAAAAATTGAAGCATAGAGAATTAAAACAGCTTGCACAAAAACACATAGCAGTAAGAAACGAAGCCTGAATTCACAGCCAGATCTATCTGATTTCAGAGTTCATACTCTTTCCACTCTTAAGGCCCAGATATGTCAAGAATGGAACTGGAGACAGAATTCCTATCTGTACAGGGTTGGCTAGACTTTGTAACAGCAACAGCAACAACAACACTATTCATAATGTAGCACACATGTATAGAGCTTACTGCATACAAGACAGAATTCTAAACTTTCCATACATTCCCTCATTTAATCTTCTTAACAACTGTTTGTAGATTATTATCTCCATTTGACCAAGGAGGACATTTGTAGCATGGAATTCTGCTCCCTAGGCTTCTCTATTACCTTGTTCCCATTGGATGATCTACATGAAATAACAAATTAAGAATTCTTTATCTGAGGCACCTGGGTGGCTCGGTTTGTTAAGCATCGGACTCTTGGTTTCAGCTCAGGTCATGATCTCACGGTTTGTGAGTTCAAGCCCCACATTGGGCTCTGTGATGACAGTGTGGAGCCTACTTGGGATTCTCTCTCCCTCTCCACTTCTCTCTGCCCCTTCCCCGCTCTCTCTGTGTCTCTCTCAAAAGAAATAAATAAACTTAAAAAAAAAAGTATTCTCAATCTGTTGCAGCAAAGATGGGGTTGGACAAGGGAATTAAAACATATCACAAATAGGAAGATAAATCCCCAAGAACCATAGAGAGCTTTTTTTTTATATTTTGTTTTCTTTAGCATTGTAAAAGCAATACTGATTATAACATAAGTACAAACTATTTGAAGTGTTTAAAGAGTACATTTTCTCCCATATCCACAGTAATCCTACTCCTAAGCAGTTAAACTAACTCGCAGAAACATACATGCATACTTAACACTAGCTCATGGGCTTAATTTGGCTTCATGACGCATGGTGCTATCTTATAAATAGTAGTCCACAGTATGCATATACCATAATTTATTTAAGCAAAAGTCAAAGGATTTAAATCTATCCAAACTTCATGTATCAATGAAAGAAATTACCTCTACTTTGGGAAAAACAGTCACCAGGTTCTTCTAATTCCATCACTTCTTCACTCTTAGCAGATGCTCAGTGTTCTACTCTAGTGGTAGGTCTCTTAACAGACCTCTACGTAACTGACTCATCAAATTAGCCAATGTTCTTCATTTCCCCAGTAACATGTAACAAATAATGACTATGACACACTAAATACTCAGAGCTGCCAAGCTACTTTCTTTGGGGTATCTTCTGCTTCCACTAGTTTCCAAGGGTCACTTGTGTTTTCACCCAAATAAGTCTATGCCACTTTTTCATGTTATTCTATTATAACACAAATTGAATAAATGTTTAGTCCTTAATATAGCTATTTCCAAAAACATTACATTGAATTTTGGGGGAAGTTAATAATGGTGAGTTACTAAAAGAACTGTGTTATGAAAATCTTAAGAAGAAAACTATAAAAATGGCAAGAAATATACCAAGTTCTATAAAAATTATGCACTCAGATTGCTTTGTACTTGCCTTTAAAACATTTAATTTAGTGCCAGACATACATTTAAATATTACAGAAAAATATTGACCTTTTTTAAAAGGACCAAAGTTGAGCTCTTCCCTAGTCACAGTAAAGAGCTAAAGAGGTGTGGGAATATTTTATTGTACAAAGAATGCTTAAGAGGTGAAATTTGTTTTAGAGATTATATAACTGATAAAATTTTAGAAGGGGAAGCATCACATTAACACCCCATCTTCTTACCTCCCCTGATAGAAAAAGAAATAAGTATTAAGAAAAAATCATGCTTTTATTGCATGTAATTTGAGGGTAATGAGAAAGGAATCATGTCTTTTAATTTCCAATTATTTAAAAAAATAAAAGCATGAGAGAAAGAGAAAACAATAAAAAAATAAATATGAAAGTATAAATAAATGTCCAAAGCATAGATGTAACTATATATGCTATAAAAATGCCAATGATGCAATTAATGTGAAATTTCTTTTTAAAAAAGTGTATGTAGATGAATTCTTTTTTAGAATTAAATTACTAAGAAAGCTTCTGTAATCTTTGTTAGAAAAACAGCTACATGTGTACAAAGAAATACTAGTCTTTCCAGGAAAAAAAAATAAGTAAATTAAAAGTATATTTGTAATTTCCATTCTAAGATTTATAAATATTAGAATAAAATTCAAAATATTTCTATTTATTTGTCCTAAAACATATCCTATCAATAATTCAGAGAATAAAACTTTAAGTAGCAATTGTGACTCTTAATAGAAAGCAACAAATTTATTTAAAAAAATTTTTTAATGTTTATTTATTTTTGAGAGAGAGACAGACAGAGCATGAGCTGGGGAGGGGCAGAGAGAGAGAGAAAGAGACACAGAATTGGAAAGAATAGGAAGCAGGCTCCAGGCTCTGAGCTGTCAGCACAGAGCCCGACATGGGCCTCGAACCCACAAAACATGAGATTATGACCTGAGCTGAAGTCTGATGGTTAACTGACTGAGCCACCCAGGAACCCTGAAAGCAACAAATTTATAATAAATTTTGTTACTTAAAGTATTTAGAAAACATTTGCAGATTTCATGATAACCAACACAATAATTTGCTTATTAAAGAGCATAAAATTACAATATTCTTTAATTGTTTGATACCAGAAGTTATTATACATACACGGGTATTTAATATATACATAAATTATCATATTTCATAGACTATAGGATAATTTTTACATTTAAATATTTATTTAAGGGGCACCTGGGTGGCGCAGTCGGTTGAGCGTCCGACCTCAGCCAGGTCACGATCTCGCAGTCTGTGAGTTCGAGCCCCGCGTCAGGCTCTGGGCTGATGGCTCGGAGCCTGGAGCCTGTTTCCGATTCTGTGTCTCCCTCTCTCTGCCCCTCCCCCGTTCATGCTCTGTCTCTCTCTGTCCCAAAAATAAATAAACGTTGAAAAAATAAATAAATATTTATTTATTTAAAATTACATTTAATATTTAAATGTTTATTAAATATTTCTACATTTAAATATTTATTTAAATAAGATACATTGAAGTATCTTACCTCACTAATATAAATATTTGGTGGAATATTTTCTCATTCTTAAATAAATGTGAAAAAATATTTGCAATTGCACATATTACAAACTACATTTTAGTTCGAAGGAAATCTGGAATTAAAATCATCAGTAAAATAGGGCATCTGGGTGGTTCAGTCAGTTAAGCGTCCAACTTCAGCTCAGGTCATGATCTCATGGTGCCTGAGTTAAGCCTGAGTCTGGCTCTGTGCTGACAGCTTGGAGCCTGGAGCCTATTTTAGAGCCTGGAGCCTGCTTCAGATTCTGTGTTTCCCTCTATCTTTCTGGCCCTCCTCCACCCACACTCTCTATGTCTCTCTCAAAAATGAATAAACTTCAAAAAAAAATTTTTTTAATCATCATTAAAGCATACATTTACCAAAAACAAAACAAAAAGGATCCTTTAGGAAGGTAAAAAAAGCAATGTAAAATCTTAATAAATAACCATCAAATAAAAGTTAACAAATTTGAGTTTTCTCTGAAAAGCTACCAGGGACTATCAGAACCCTGTAAATTCCTTCCAATCACTAATATAAAAATAATACTTAATCATTTACACAGTTGTGCAATTATCAACTTCAGTGTTAGTGTGTAAAGAGAAACAAACCAAAAAATGGGAAAACACAAAATAATAAAGAGTTTAAAGTAGTCGAAAAATTTAAGGTCAGATAGTAATAATCCTTTCTCTATATAAGCACATCAGAATTTAATACTATTCTGCTTGTACTATATCTTTTTCCCTCCTGCAGCATTTCAAGCCAAGAACATGGAAAAAATTTACTGAATCAGCATTCTGGGAAAACTCCTAGTAGTTTAGTTAATAATATATAGTTTTTCATTACAAAAGAAAGCCTTTGCTTCTAAGTTTCATTCTTGAAACTATAAGATTTACTAGAAACATACTTGATTCTCAGCAGGATTAACCATACCTATCATTCTCACAACATGAAGTACTTGAATACTATCTCTAATCCTTTTGACACAGACCCTGAAAAGTTCTTCCTTTTTATTAAAAAAGATTGATTGTTACATCTTTAATGTGGATATAAGAATTTCTAGTAAAACACTATGGATTGAATATATGCATGTATCACCAATCCCTCTTCAAACACTACTACTGTTATAATGAAGGAATTATTAAGATACTAATATACAAAGACAATGATAATGAGAGAGTATATCTCAGAAAACAAGAGATTCAACAAAATTTTAGAAGGAAGAGAGCTAATAGATCAGCAGTAGACTATCAGAACAGAGAAAGATGTTACTTAGGAGCACAAAAGTATGGAAGCCAAGAAATTAGAAATGCACATCTCAAGATCCTGGAAACTCTCAAGATTTAGAGGTACCAGAACTTCAAGAATTAGAGCTATCACTGAAACCAGAAATACTGTATAGTTTCGGTTTTGATTGAAGATCTTTATAGGGTGCAGTTGGCCCCAAGATCACTTAGGAACAGCCACACAATTCTGCACCTGGGGAAGACTGGCCATTTACTTTCTAGTGAGGCTGAACTGAATGCCTTTTGACTCAAGACTCTTGACATAGCTAAAAGAGAGGTGCCAGAGCCCAACTGGGAAATTGAGCAAAAGATTATGTATGTGTAGTAATATCCACTGGGGATCCTTGGTTTATATCTCTTGGTTTATATCTCTAGGGTTAAAATTGAGGATATTCCCTTAGAAGAAACTGACTAGGACAAAAGAAAAGGCAATAGATATTGATTATTGTGGATCCTTAAGTGAAACGACCAATCCCTGACTAATCAGTGAAATCCACTAGTCAATAAGTATTGCCCTTGCCACAGACTTTGCAGTCAGAATTTTAGGGTTTCACTCTGAAATATATATTTAAAAAAAAAGAATCACATGACACTTGTGGAAAAACTATATTATTAAGTACAGGTACCAAAACAAACAAGTACCCAGAGACAATAGAGACTATGCTGAGATCAAAAGAAACCTTCAAATATATTATAATTTGTGATATTTTGTACATGTCATATAAATAGTTTATTATTTATATATACATATATACACACAGATATTTATGTATATTACATCTATTAATCAATATATTTCAAATGCAATGTAAATAACATATATAGCACCTATTTAAACAGAAATATTCCAGAAAATAAGATTTCTTAGATACTAAAAATATGATGACAGTGATAATTTGAATTAAGGACATTTATTAAAATCTCCCAAAAGGGTTTTTAAAGACATGTGATGGAAATAAAAGAGAAGAAATAAGAATATCTGTGGCAGTCTAAAATATTCAACAACATATTAAAAGGAATTCCAGTTTGAAAAAAGAAAACTTATAGGATAGACATTCTCAAACAAACAGCACAGTTTTTTCAGACCAGAAGGGCATGAACAACTGAGTTTAAAGATTCCACCGAATGCCAAGTAAAATAGGTGAATATTGCCCTCACTAACCAAGATCATCAAAATTTTGAGAACTCCAGAAATAATTAAAAGCTTTTTAAAAGCAGTGAAGAAAAAAAATTTAATGCAAAGACTGGGAATCCAAATGTCACCTAACTTCTACCTTCTTAATGACAACTTTCAAAGCCTAAATATAATAAAGCCTTTAAAATTCTGAGGTTAAATTATTTCCAATCCAATATTCTATACCCAGCCAGATTATCAATCAAGTTTCAGGGAAGTACAAAGACATTTTCAAATATACACGCTCTCAAAATTTTAATCCATTATACCATGTTTTAATAAACTAGTGGATGATATGAGTACCACCAAAATTAGAGAGTAAACCAAGAAGACAGAAAGTGGAAGATGAAACATACAGAGAATCAAATAGAAGAAACAGGGAAAGGAAAAATTCTAGAAGGAGAGCAGTGCTGCAGGACTGTTTGGATTGGACTACAAAGAGAGAGGACTCTAAGATGGAAATCTTCAGGAAAAGAATAGAACTGATAAGTTATTCACAGATTTAAATATATCAGAAGATTTATTGTCATAATGGAGAGTTTATGAGTGGATTGTTAACAGGCATATTAAAAACTAACAAAATTTAAAGTGATGTAAAACTTCATTTTAGAGAGTTCCACAAGAAAGCAAAAGAAATTTTAGTATACTATATAAACAACCAAATAATGCTTATATAGCCATTATAATATAGGCAGAGCAAATTTACCCCAAGATTTTCATATAACTCCATCAGGAGAATGGGAGAAAGAAAAGTGTGTGTGAGAGGAAGTTATACAAAAAGTCAGGAAAAGCATCCATGAGTAAAAATAATTACGAAACTGCGGTAGAAGCATGCTACTCCAAAAACTAAATAGCAGAAGAAACTCTTGCCCCTTGGAAACAGAATCTCAGGATGAAAAAGGGTAGAAGGTTGATGATTATGCTTGCTGGTAAGTCTTAAAGTGCTGTGGGTTTTTTGTTGTTTTTTACTTTTTAAAATATCTATAAGTTTTACTTTGATGAATATTAAATTAAGAAGCTAAAAAAAATCTAAGTATACCTGAGAATAGGACTGTTCTGTCATCAGTGGGGACCATGCCACTGTTCATAATCCTATTTTAGCTGAAATGCAGCCTTGCCCTGAGAATGCCATTTCCTCTACTAACCTCAGAAGTAAAGCCAATTTTACTCTAATCTCCCCTACACCTAAATGCCTGGAAGAGAGTTAGCCCCTCTCTCTGCTCCCCATTATTGCTTCCAAACCATTTCTCCACTCACCTTTTACACTGCAGCTCCTTTGATGCTGGTATCTTCCAGCAATAGCCACCCACTACTTCTCTGTTGTTTTAATTTATATACCTCCATGTCACCCTTCTTCATTGTTGAAGACTTTTGCTCCCACCTCACTTTTTCTTGCTTAAAATATGTACATTTTATTATATGTAAATTATGCTTCAATAGAGTTGATTAAAAAAAATTTTTAAGGAGAAAAGTCAGTGTCACAGGCTTCCAGAGCCTACCCAATCACTGATCAAGGTGAAAATATCTAAGAAAATAAAAGGGACAGCAAAGAACAGTTTGGTGAGAAGTTCAGTATCGAAGTCCAGTCCAATGTGAAGAACAGGAGGAAGACCCGTGTAAGGAGAAACAACCAGATTTCAAGTCAGAAAGCTAGAGATTTAATGAGTATTGCTAACAAATCACCAACTTCACACACACACACACACACACACACACACACACACACAGAAAACAAATTGAAAGGAGATGCACATCTAAGGCAAAGTAAATAGCAAATTTGGTAAGAACATGTTTGAGACAGTAAGTCCTAACTCAACACTTTGAATTGTATCTGTTCAGTCACCATGCTTCTCCCACATTATTTGTGTAAAACACAAACAAACAAACAAACAAAAAACTGATCCCATTTAAACATGAGTAATCTTCAAAAAAAGCAACCAAAAGATAGCTAGGAATAGATAATGAAAACAAAAGGTATACAAAGAAACTAAATCACAAAATTGTTCCATGTTTTTCCAGTCCCAACTAAAGTACAACATGGGGAGCATCTGGGTAGCTCAGTCTGTTAAGCATCTGACTCTTGATTTCGGCTCAGGTCATGATCTCACAGTTTGTGAGTTTGAGCCCCCATTGGGCTCTACACTGACAGTGCAGACCCTGCTTGGGATTCTCTCTCTCCCTCATTCTCCCTGACCCTCCCCGCCCCCACTTTCTCTCTATCTCTCTCTCAGAATAAATAAATAATAAATAAATAAATAATAAAGTACAACAGGGAACAAAGGTCAGGGAAGAGAGATAAAGTTTCAAAGATGAAATTGCAAGAAGACAGAAAGAAACAAAGAATAAAACTGGCATAGCTCAGTAAAAAAATGAGAGTACTGCAAAATCATCACCAAGAAGAAAGCCAGGTTTTAATCGACTTAAAATAACATGACTGAAATCCAGGAAGAAACATCATGGGGTGGCCAGAGGAAACACAAATAAAACAGAAAATAACAAGGATTGGGGGGGGGAATAGATTGTCTTTTTCTGAAAAATGACATCAAAGGAGACCCAAAGTATGCATATTTGTTTTTCTTGAGAAAAAAAGAACTCATCAAATGAAAATTATCAAAGGTATTTTATAGGAGAATCTCCCCGAAATATGAGCACATCATATCCTAGGAAAAAACTGGCACAAAATGATCAATCCTAAGATATACCCCGGTGAATTTATTGAACTTTCATTATAAGGAAAGAATCATATAGATCTTCAGCTAGATAAAGCACAGCCCAAGTAAGACAGAAATAAACAGACTGTCTCAGACCTCCACAGCAGCACTCTAGGCAGGTAGAGAGTGAAGTGCAGTCTCCAAAGTTCTGAGGAAAAGACAATAGGACCCAGGGATTCTCTGTCTGGCCAAGTTGTTCTTCGCCAATAAAGAAAATGGACATTTTCAAGTAGACACGGCTTCCAAGATTACAGCACCCATGAGCTTTGTTTGCAAAACTACCGGCCAGTGAAATCCAGCCAAGAAAAAAATGAAGTGAAATAAAGAAACCAAAAGAGACAAAGCTAAATGGAGGTGTGCTTAAAAATCAATTTAAATACTGAACTAGGGATAAACATGTGTGGATAGTGTATAGATATTAGAGAAGAAAAATGAAATAATAATGCTATTTTGAGTTCAAAGTTCGAAATTATCCTGGAGACTGAGTGTAGCTTACACAATAATATAGATAAAATTACCAAACTCTCTGAGATTCTTCAGCTGAAACAATATTTAATGCTGTCCCGTGGCATCCATGTTTCTACCAAATGGAAGTTGTAATCAATTACCTTTTAAACGTCTACAAGACAATGATCCCCATCCTATATTCTGTCCCCTGGATCTTTATAGCTATACAACTCTCTTTGCCCTATGTGGCCCTATTTCACAGCCAGAGCTGACTGGACGGGACTGCATAATTAACCCCAGTTAAACCAGTCAGATCCTCTCACCTGTGGGCTGGGATTGCGACATAGACACTGTAGCCAAATATACGTCATATCAGAACTGGTGCTGTGGCCAAACAGAATTCTGGTCTATAGGTAGAAATGAATGAAACAGATACACAGAGATGGAAGATCAACTTAGTTGAAACAAGAGAATGGCCTTGTTTTTTTCCTTCCAAAAGCCCAATACACTTCCTGCCATAGGCTTATATGAGATGTCAGTGTACTTTTAATAATTTCTTTTTCATTAAGCTTTTTTGGATGGGTTTCACTTATTTTCAGCCAAAATAGTCTTAAAAACAACACAAAATAATATGAGAAATGAAGTTACAATGAACAAATCCACATTAAAAAAAAATTCATGCAAAACTAGACAAATTGGAGTACAGGTTGAGGGGCAGTGTTGATTGCTCTACCAAGGAATAGGAAACCAGCAGTTTGTTTGCCAGTAACAAAGTCGTTCAGCTATCATCTGCTCTCCCTGACAAATTCACACTACATTTCCACAAAAAAGTGAGGCTTCAAAGAATGTCATAGTCAGTTTAAAGAATCAGAGTATGCAGATTACAACTTGCAAAACATACAGCAACAGAAGCAAGTTTGAGAAAGGAATTTCCTGTCTAGAGGCAAAGGAGAAAATGAGGCCAGCACCTTAAGATTGCTGTGTTCCAGATCGAGAAATTATGCACCTCACCAAGACATAGCATCCAAACTATTTGAATAATCATATATCTGTACTTTAGGCTAATATACTGATAGGGGTGGAAGGGGGAAGGTGCAGTATCCTAACATTCAGAAAGGTAATATGTGCATTAACTGGAGAGTTAGAATGGAATCATTACCCATGGGCCCCTTCGAGGAATACCCCCACTATATGCCATATTCTAGCTCCAACCTAACAAATCCATTAAAGCTAAACTGGAATTCATGCTTCAGGAAGAACATACTTGAACAGATTAAAGAAATGTGCCCTGCTGGCCACTGTTTTTCTCCTAGGCCTTAAGACTAAGTCCATTAGCAGATAAATATGGAGCCCTGTAATTCCAGGAAGGGTTCGATAAGAACGATAAACCCAGGTGTGACAGTGAGGCCAAGCAAATACACACAGCACCATGAGGCATCAAGTTTTCTGGCTTGCTTTACTGCCAACAGAGCTCTCCCAAACCAAACAATATCAACAAGAATTTCACCGAAGTCTACAAGAAGGTTAATTCCAGAAAACAAAACAAAACCTCTCCGCCTGGTCAAGAGAACATGGATGACTGAAACCAAGATAGGAAATTTAACACCAACATGGGGCTTTTTTGTTTGTTTGTTTTCTTGCTGTTGTGCCTTTCAGATGAAACTATTAAAGATGCTGGCACAGCCAGACCAGAATCCTGCAGACTATGGACAGAACCCAACACTCCCTTCAAAGTGGCTCTGAAGGACATCTGCACCAGCAGGGCAGCTAGAATTGGAACTCATTCTGCTGCAAAGAAAATCAGTCAACAGTCTCAAGACCCCATGAGGTGAACTGGTGGACCCCTCTCCCTCAGATTCAAGCATGCCTTCTCTTGGGTCCCAAAGGTATTCCCAAGGAAGAACATTTTGATATCGTTATGTGATGAGCCACCACACAGTCATATTAAGTAAACTATACTATTTATTCAAGTCTATTTTATCTCTGACAGTGTTAAAATTTTAAATTTTTGTCCAGATACACGGTAAAAACTGAGAGACGTTTTCAGTGCCATCTCGTGGAGGGACTGATCAATACCTTCTCAGGTTGATTCTCCACCAGTCATTTTAGTCATATTAGAGACTTGACCTTCTTGTGGCAGCCACTGGCCACAGGGGGTTCAAAACACAAAAGGCCAGAGGCAGCAAAAGCATGGAGTAATGAGAGAAGACAGTCCGAACTTTGGTGCCTCACAGAGAGCAAAGCCATTCGCAGGGAATGAGTAATCAAGAGCAAGCATTCTGCAGAGTATCTTGGACAGAAATGAAAATACCTTGGTAAGACAGTGATAAAAACTCAAATTCAAATGAATGCTGAGCAAAGACATAGGCAAAGAAATCTTATGCAAATTGCAGTTGCAGCATAACATCCTAGAGCAGACTGACACAGAACTAAAATATCGTGGAACAAGAACAGGATGGGGCCCAGCAGAACCTGGAAGAAGAAACATGAAAATCAAACATGAACAAACCACTCCTTTGTTCACACTGTCTCATGATTTTTAGCAATTCTATTACGAGACAAAAATGAAAGCGTGTGACAGCACTCACTGCTAAGAATCCATGAATATAGAATATAAATTAAACAAGTCCACAGTTCAGCACCACTATACGCAGCTCTTGTTACAAGGAATAGAAAATATTCTTTTTATTGTTTTATAAAATACTGACTTTAACAATCCTTCCATATATTCATCAACGTTCTGATCCCTATGGAGACAAAACAGGTGAGCAAATAAATTTGGTTTTTAACAAGGCTTGCTGTCTGGATAGGCAATAAATCACTTGAAAACATAACATTTCCATTAGAAATGGATCTTTGCTTAGATAAATACGCCCAATAATAGTGCTCTGGATTTTCTAACCAATTCAGTAAGACAAAAAAAAAAAAAAAGGTATCTGCTACGTTGATATGTTGATATATCTGATGTATTTCTAGTATATAAATACTAGAAAGGAGGAGGCAACATTATTATTTGTAAGAAAAGCTGCTGGAAAACTGGCTAATGCAACATTTCAGGGGTACAGTTTGGCACTATGGAAAAGCCGTTAAGATATGTATTGTCTTTGATACGATCATTCTAGTTCAAGAAATTTACTCAAGTATCCAACCAGAGATGTGAACAAACATTTGTGTGAAAGGTATTTATCACAGCTTTTTTCCCTGGCTTAAAATAAAAATGGAAACACCTCTTGTGGCCTACACCATGGAATTAGGCAAATAATCTGTAGTGAATTTATAAAATGAGATAAAAGATATCACAAAATAATCAATTATTTGGACTAATTTATCTGATTACAAATCAGCTGGGAAAAGCAGTTGGTCATGGGCCCTGAGTATCACTGCAAGTCTCTGCTCAGTGTGCCCAGCTCCAAGGCCTAACCTCTTCTGAACTGATACTGTTTCGATAGCTGGACACAAAGGCAATTGAGCAGGTTAAGACAACCAGGGCACCTCGGTGACTAAGTTGGTTAAGCCTCTGACTTCAGCTCAGGTCATGACCTCAAGATTTGCCAGTTGGAGCCCCACGTCAGGCTCTGTGTTGACAGCTCAGGAGCCCACTTCCAATCCTCTGTCTCTCTCTGTCTTTCTCTCTGTCTCTCTCTCTCTCTGCCCCTCCCCACTCATATGTGCGCTCTCTCTCTCTCTCTCTCTCCTCTCTCTCAAAAATAAATAAACATTTGAAAACAATAAAAATAAATTAAATCTCTAGAATGGTCAAGACAACCACAAAATCTCTAGAATAGGTCAAGACAACCACAACATGACAACTATGAGACTGCCCAAAAGGTGCTTGTTTATTGCTTGCTACAATAAACGGAGTCCTTAGCTCTGGGTTCCTGAAATACACTGCAAATTACTGTGTGCATAGCTACCATCCAGGCCATTAAATCACCCCAAAAGACTTGGAGCCACATACCTGGCACTATCCTGTGAATGTTCCTACTGTTTGCTGTGCTGAAAGTAAGATGCTGTTCTTGTTTGGACACACTGAGCATCATAGTTTACTTTTAGCACCTCTGTTATGAGGGTTGGGGTTTTTCCTTAACCAACTTCTTGCCTTTTCATCTACCAGTTTTGTATTGCTTCATTTCTTCATGCTCTGACTTATGTTATTTTAATATAATACTGTGACACTTTCTAGAGGTATCAATATTCATTCTAGAGGGGTAATAATAACGTATTTGAGGATTAAGTAAGATAATACGTATACACCACTTACAGCAGTGCCTGGCATGTGAAAGCATCCAATAAGCATTTAGCAATCATTATCCTTATTATCAACTTCATCCACATTATCATCATTACAATGACACAATACAATCATATTTGGTAAATGCAGAAAATGTGTTATATATTCTAAGTAAAAGAGCAAGTTATAAAACTCCAATCACAGTGGGGGAAATGTGAACAATTGTTGAATCTGAGTTAAGAGTATACTAGAGCAGACTAATCTTACAAAATTGCAGGTTTCAAATTATATTAACATAAAAAATTACCTCAATCTGAATTATCCCATCTGAATTTATCTATATATAGTCATATATGTGTGTGCATGTGTACAGTAACACACATATCATATGCACACTCATAAACACACAAGTAGAAAAAATAGGCTTTCTCATTGATCAAAAACAATTTACACTGGATGATGTGATTTGGAACTTTTTTTTTTTGCATTATCTCAGTATTTTCCAAATTTCTAAACAGATAGAGTATTTAAAAAAGAAAATTTAGGGGCACCTGGTTGGCTCAGTTCATTAAGTGTCCAACTTCAGGTCATGTCATGATCTCATGGTTTGTGAGTTTGAGCCCTGCGTCAGGCTCTGTGCTAATAGCACGGAGCCTGGAGCCTGCTTCAGATTCTGTGTCTCCCTCTCCCTTTGCCCTTCCCCCACTCACGCTCTGTCTCTCTCTCACTCTCAAAGATAAATAAACGGTAAAAAAAATTTTATAAGAAAATTTAAAACACTTTTCATAAGAAGGTTTACATAAATAATGGTTTCAAAGTACAACTCAGCCTCTATGTCTTATCTTTAAATGGAGAAACTAAAGTATTTCAAAAAATATTCGTTACTTGAGGAAGTTGGGCAATTAGGCATTCAGAAATTCATGAAGTTAAACTTAAAACATACATCACTGTGTCTGAAGTTCTGGGTTCCAACCAAGTTTCACCCCCAGTTAGTTTACCACACCCTTAGCCTTAAATAACCATGGAAGTGAAGGAGACTGTGCCTTGTAAATCGAATTTCAGGCTTCACCTGATCAGATGAAGTCATGTTCAAGTTACACAGAGCAACTCTAATTATAAATTAACACAATGATCACAGGAGAAGATCTGGCACCGAGTGGGAAGATCAGAATAGATAAAATTCCACTCGTGTCTGCTCAAAACAAAGGGAAAATAAAAGAATCATCAGAAGTGAGGAAAAAAGAATAAAGCCTGAGTTGGCAAAATCTCAACAAGCAAACTTAGGTTCCAAAGAGTTTTTGTTGCCTGGTTCAGTTTTCTGATCCATAGCACAGATCTTCAAGGACTCCCTGGAGTGTAAGGAATAATCTCTTTCACGAAAACTTTGCTGAATGTTTGTTTGTTTTCTTCAAATAAGAAGGCTAACAAAACTGACTGTCATTCTCCCAAGTAATGCAGAAAGTACCAATATCCACATGTTTCTACAGAAAAATTAATATTCTCTTATAAACAATACAAGCACACTCTACCATTTGAATGTATTTGAATACTTTTGAACTTTTTCCCCCATACTGATCTGTTCTTTTCTAGAATACAAGCAATGTGGAGCACCTGGGTGGCTCAGTCGGTTAAGCGGCTGACTTTGGCTCAGGTCATGATCTCCCGGTCCGTGAGTTCGAGCCCTGCGTCGGGCTCTGTGCTGCCCGCGCAGAGCCTGGAGCCTGTTTCAGATTCTGTGTCTCCCTCTCTCTGACCCTCCCCCATTCATGCTCTCTCTCTCTCTGTCTCAAAAATAAATAAACGTTAAAAAAAATTTAAAAGAATACAAGCACTGAATAAGTATTTAACAGAACTTCAGAGAGTAAACTTGTTCATAAAGAAAAAAGTATCAATTACAAAAGTAATTGTGATAAATAAGGAAAAGCTTTGTACATAGAGTGACAGATGAAAAAGTAAGCATTTAGTTGAATTCTAAATATTCCAAAGAAAATGCAGTACTGGGTCATAACAGAAGAGATACATCGCTCCAATGCTTTCACTACAATGAAATACCAAGAGAAAAATGCCATAAGCAAGAAGTAAATTCCTCATCGTTCCTAAGTGCCCAGAAAGCTGGTTCCATGGTTGGCTATTTCAGTAACCCAGTATAGAGAGAACTCTACATAGACTTCTCTGCTCTAACTCATGGATCCTCATTATTTGCCACTTTCCCAAACAACACATTCCCAGACAATGTCCAAGGCTGAAAGGGTCAGCATGATGTCTTGGGTCCCTTTTCCAGAAGGTCCCCAGGATACATCCTGTTACATCTTACTGAGTAAGGTTTTTTCCCACTTGCATGCCTAAAGCAATTGCTGCCAAAGGAGAAGAAATTATGCCTGGCTTAGGCTAATAGACATTCAACACTTGGGGTGCACAATAGTGAGTAAAATACAGATTTTGCTGACAAAGAAGGGTGATGGTTGTGAGACAGAGAAGTAGCCATGTGTGTTCCAGGAGAATTCCAGATAGTGGAAGCTAAAAGCCAAATTCCTTACCATCACATGTAAGCTCCCATCCATCCTTTTAGCCCTTCAAGTACATTCTTCCACAAACCTTATATTTATTCGCTGCAGCTTTACCTGCTATTTTCTGAATAAGTCAAGCATTTATATTCATCCTCCCTTTGAAAATTCAGTCCATCATCTTCTATGAAATTCTTCCCTACTTTCTTCCAATCATAATTATCTCCTGACATCAATTTCAAAAAGCAACATCATCTGATCACTTACACCAGAATGAATCCCTCTCTTCTCTAGTCTTCCATACTTTGAAACTTCTCTTTCTTAGGCCTTCTGGTTTGTACCACTCATGTCTCTTACCCCACTGAATTAAAACACTCTTCAAAACAGAAATGGTGTCATACACAAAAATAAATTCAAAATGGATGAAAGACCTAAATGTGAGACAGGAAATCATCAAAATCCTAGAGGAGAAAACAGGCAGCAACCTCTTCACCTCAGCCTCAGCAACTTATTTGACATGTCTCTGAAGGCAAGGGAAATAATAGCAAAAATTAACTATTGGGACCTCATCAAGATGAAAAGCTTCTTCACAGTGAAGGAAACAATCAACAAAATTAAAATGCAACAAACAGAATGGGAGAAGATTGTGCAAATGACATATCAGATAAGGGGTTAGTATCCAAAATGTATAAAGAACTTACCAAACTCAACACCCAAAAACCAAATAATCTAGTTAAGAAATGGGCAGAAGACATGAATAGACACTTTTACAAAGAAGACATCCAGATGGTTAACAGACACATAAAAAAATGCTCAACATCACTCATCATCAGGGAAATACAAATCAAAAACCACAACGAGATAGCACCTCACATATGTCAGAATAGCTAAAATTAACAACTCGGGAAACAACAAATGTTGGCAAGGATGCAGAGAAAGAGGAACACTTTTTCACTATTGGTGGGACTGCAAACTGGTTCAGCCACTCTGGAAAACAGTATGTTTCCTCAAAAAATTAAAAATAGAGCTACCCTACAACCCAGCAATTGTACTAGTAGGAATTTATCCAAAGGATACCAAAATGCTGATTTGAAGGGGCATATGCACCCAATGTTTACAGCAGCACTATCAACAATAGCCAAAGTATGGAAAGAGCCCAAATGTCCATCGATGGTGAATGGATAAAGAATATTTGGTATATATATACACAGTGGAATACTACTTGGTGATGAAAAAAATGAAATCTTGTCATTTGCAACAATATGGATGGAACTAGAGGGTATTATGCTAAGCAAAGTCAGTCAGTCAGAGAAAGACAGATATATTATTTCATGCATA
Organism: Felis catus; assembly: GCF_018350175.1. NCBI lineage: Eukaryota > Metazoa > Chordata > Mammalia > Carnivora > Felidae > Felis > Felis catus. The sequence continues at coordinate 68,643,530 of NC_058372.1, read as the reverse complement.
TGTGGAATTTGAGAAACACAACAGATAACATATGAGAAGGGAGGGAAAAATAAGATAAAAACAGAGAGGGAGGCAAACCATAGGAGACTCTTAAATACAAAGAACAAACTGAGGGTTGCTGGAGGGGTGGTGGGTTGGGGAAGGGTGGGTTAAATGCGTGATGGACATTAAGGACACACCTTTCTGGATGAGCACCAGGTGTCATAGTAAGAGATGAATCACTGGGTTCTACTCCTGAAGCCAAGACTACACTGTATGTTAGCTAACTTGAATTTAAATTACAAAGTAAAACATAAATAGTGTCATATTCATCTTTCACATATGATCCCAGTGCTTTTAATGTACAAGGTATTTAATAAACACCTGTAGAATTCATCTAAAAATTCATCATTTTTAGAAATACTTACTAAAATGCACACTAGGACTCTGACTCTGTCATTGTCAATTTCTCTTAAGAATGGAGAAGGAGCTAGGTCAGTTTGAAACTAATTTCAGAGTAAATTCAAACTAAAGTGCTAACTCATCATCAGAGAAATACAAATCAAAACCACAATGAGATACCACCTCACACCTGTCAGGATGGTAAAAATTAACAACCCAGGAAACAACAGATGTTGGCAAGGATGGGGAGAACAGGGAACACTTTTGCACTGTTCATGGGAATGCAAACGGGTGCAACAACTCTGGAGAATAGTATGGAGATTCTTCAAAAAATTAAAAAATAGAGCTACCCTACAACCCAGCAAATGCACTACTAGGTATTTATCCAAAGGATACAAAAATGCTAATTGGAAGAGGCACATTGTTCATAGCAGCACTATTGACAATACTCAAATTATGGAAAGAGCCCAAATCACCATGAACTAATGAATGGCTAAAAAAATGTGGATACACACACACACACACACACACACACACACACACACACACATAGTATATTATATATATAATGGAATAGCCAAATTATGGAAAGAGCCCAAATCACCATGAACTAATGAACGGCTAAAAAAATGTGGATACACACACACACACACACACACACACACACACACACATATATATAGTATAGTATATTATATATATAATGGAGTATCATATTATATATGTTATATATAATGGAATATTACTCAGTGGTCAAAAAGAATAAAATCTTGACATTTTTGCAACAACATGGATGGGACTAGAATGTATTATGCTAAGCGAAATAAGTCAGTCAGAGAAAGACAAATACCATATGATTTCATTCATATGTGGAATTTAAGAAACAAAGCAGACAAACACAGGAATGGAGCGAAAAATAAGAGAAAAACAGAGAGGGAGACAAACCATAGGAGACTCTTAAATACAGAGAACAAACTGAGGGTTGCTGGAAGTGTGTTGGGTAGAGGGATGGGCTGAATGGGTGATGGACATTAAGGAGGGCACTTGTTGGGATGAGCACTGGTGTTATATGTAAGTGATAAATCACTAAATTCTACTCCTGAAACCATTATTACACTATATGTTAACTAACTTGGATTTAAATTTTTTAAGAAATTAAAATGCTAAGATACAATGGCATCTTTTGGTTGTCTATTTTTGGAGAAACACATTTACATTTTTAAAACACCCACTGGATTCACAATATTATTCTATGTCCTGTGAATCTTTGGGACGTTTTTGCTAAGAGACATAAAGCATGAGCTTACAAGATTCATTAGATCCTGCTCTGACTCTCTTTTTCCATTTATCAAGTTTTATTAAGTTTTTGTCTTCTTCATGTTTAACAATCTCTCTCCTCATTTAATAACACAACCTTCAAAATAAGTATCAGTTGAGTCATATATTGCAAACTCAAAGAGGTAATAATAGAGCAAAATACTACATCTCTCTAATCAGTTGAGAATCCTGTTTTAAAAGGTCTCTGAAATGGGGCGCCTGGGTGGCGCAGTCGGTTAAGCGTCCGACTTCAGCCAGGTCAAGATCTCGTGGTCTGTGAGTTTGAGCCCCGCGTCAGGCTCTGGGCTGATGGCTCAGAGCCTGGAGCCTGTTTCCGATTCTTTGTCTCCCTCTCTCTCTGCCCCTCCCCCGTTCATGCTCTGTCTCTCTCTGTCCCAAAAATAAATAAACGTTGAAAAAAAAATTAAAAAAAATAAAATAAAATAAAAGGTCTCTGAAAAAGAGACACCATACTCACCTCAGTAAGTCATGTTTAATATTTGCTAATCAGGTAACTTTCCTTTGATCTGGTCTAAAATTTAATGCTACATCTTGAAAATTTTATGCTACAAACTTATCTTGTTTGAAACAGAGATAATGCTAGAATCTTTGCATCTATATTAACCATGATTAAGGTTTGTTTGTTTTCTGTTTGTTGGTTTGGTTTGGTTACCCAACATCTAAAAATCTGGCTTGTTTGTAGTATTCTCTAACTTATGAATCTTAATCAGAGGCACAGTGTATCTTTCCCTACAGAAGCAAAAAGACCCAGGTCGTCAGGACCTGAAACCGCCTCCAGATGAGGTACAGGCATGTGATATAGGCTGGATATGTGATTCAGCAGCTGGTGATACAGGAGAGACTCCATTCCTAAATGGCAACAGTGGCAGTGGGGACACCACTGTGACCAGTGTCCTGGGAGGCCTTGTAAGCCATGGTGTCCAGTATTCAGAGGTGTCAGCAGTGGGATCCTCACAAGACTGGTTCTGATGGCCTAGTCTCTCCTCATTCCTGTTATTTCCCAAGCCTTTTCTCCAGCATTCTCCCAGAAATTCTATGAGCTGCCCAGCATCCATCCAAACTTCCATGATGGGTCAGTCTCTGTTACTTATGGATAAAAACCATAACCAGTATTTTATGCAATACTACAAATATATATGCACAGACTTGTATGGTACTTAGTCTCAAATTGCTCTGAAATCATTATTTCATTGGTACTTAAAATTTAAAAGATGGTGTTTTGATTTTTTACTTTTGTGGGGTTTTCTTGAGGGGTCACCTCTTTTTATTTTTTATTTACAAGGTTGGGGGAAAAGTTTTGATGGTGAATTTTGTCTAAAACTTTTCTACATTCCTTTAAAGTCTGAAATTCAGAAGTGGACATAGAGTTCATATGAAATTCTGTGATGCTAAAGATACGGTGTAATTATCACTGACCTTCAAACATTCCATATACAAACAAACAGGCAAAGGCGTTTCCTGTGTTTGAAAGGCCAACTGATTTTCTCTCGGCCAGCTTTTAAACAAGCATGGCATTGCATTTACTGAATAGTAATAAATTTCAATAATGGGAAAGACAAAATATTTTGTTCTAAATATTCTACATATGGCTTTGTGTGGGGGATTTTTTGTTTTTGTACCAAATGCAGAGTGTGAAGTCTTTACTTTTTGACCTTTTGCCTAAAGCACCTCAAAGAGCAACGAATATAGGAGGAAATGAGTCTGTTTTGAATTCAGCGGAACACTGGAACTTCAAAAGAGCCCAGCAACTGCTCTCAGAATAAGAACCTTGCTGAATTGGTTTGAACTAAGAGTTTCAATTTATCACAGTTGTACACAAATAAACAATACATTTTATTTGTCCTATCAAAATTATACGAGAAACTAATAAATTCTGATTGAAAAAAACAAAGACATTATCGTCCATCTGGGCTGTTTCTTGAGTTTGGTGGCTCTCTCTGACGTTGTGTTGCTAACTCTCCCTTGCCTCTCTCTACATGCTCCCGCGCAACCCCACCCCACCCCACTTTGTCCATTTCTGCCCTGCACTGCCTGCTCTGTGGCCTGAGAAACTAACTTTCAGATGCCATCTCCTGAGCTTTCTTGCTGGCCCCGCTTTATTCAAGCCAATGGAATTCATGAGCAAGAGATTAGAAGGCTGGGAGAGAGGAAGTGGTGGTATTTCTGTCCTATTCTCTGCTTTAGAGGCTCACCGCTTAAAGGTAGACACTTTCTTCCATAATCACAGCTCCCACTAGGTAACCTCTCCTCAGTGGTTCCAGCTTTCACTGAACTCTAATAAACTCCATTTCTTCTCTTTGTCCCTTTGGCCCTGGGAATGAGGAAGGCTTTTCATTCTACTCTCTGCCGTTACCTCACTATTCCCTGTTCATTCTCTTAACCCAGTCCACATCTGGCAAGTGGTTTCTTAATTAAGTCTCTTTGCTTGAACCACCCGGGCTAGACTCTATTTTCTGTGAAAACCTTGCCAGCTTACAGGATGGAACTACCTGATGCATTTAACATTAACCAAAGTCTTATTTTCATCCTTTCAGCTAAACACCTATCTTAGAAACCTGGATCCATGACCACAAAGCTTGGGAAGACATGATAAAATCCAGAGTGCTAATTTGTTTAAATGCAATAATATATATTGTTGTCGGGAGGATTGGGGGCCTGAGTCGTCCTGACAGTTTACTTTTTTTTACTGTAGCATTTGCACGAGAAACTAACTTACAGTCAAATATTCAAAAGTATGCTTGGTAAGTCTAGATTCAGATGGAGGGGAGTTAATTATACTATTCAAATATTTTATGACATCAGACTAACATAGTCTGGGCCTCTTCTGTTACCTTTATGACTTCTCTGAAGCCATAATAGGCTACAGCAGTCTATCCTTAAAAAGTAGCTCAATCTACACTGACAAAATTTATCTCTCTGACTCTATTACTGAGTTTTCAAAGCAACAGCTATATCCCCCATCCCACCCAAACTCCTTCCACATATACAGTTCTGATTAGTACATTTCCTCTTTTAGGATATTTTTCATTTATATAGTCAAGTCTTGCAGGATTAAGGACCATTATGTCTCTATAAAATGATTTTAGTTCATCCATGCTTTCCATAAATATATGCTGTCTTTGATACATCTGGCAGATGCTGGGTTTGGGAATACACCCTGAGGAATAAATTCACTCTCTTACCCATTATGAATTGGTTTCTTATTTTAACTGTCAGAAAGTACATTTATACTCTATTCCAAGCTCTTTGTGGATACCACATAGTATTTCCCAACTACTGACAATATAATTATTTCCTGTATGAATATCAAAAAAGAATATAATCAGTGCCACAGCAATACCAAAGGAAAGAGAAATTTTTTATAGAACCACTTTAACATTCTACGTTAAAATTTTATGAAAAATAAACAATATCTACCAATAATCTGACCAAATTAAAACTTATTACCTTATTTTAATTATGGTCTCCTATTTGTCAAATGTATATGCACTGATTGTCATTTGAAATCTGAGTTGGTCTGCATTAAATTACAGACTAGTACAAGTCTGTTTTCTTCATCTCTGTCTCCATCGAACCATCTAGGAAAGAATTATTCTCCTTCAGTGTGCCATGCTTCAACGTGTACATGCACACACACAACAATACTTTTTACTATTTGTATAATAGTCCCTTTACTAGCTTACCTTCTTCTACTCTTATTCTCTATAACGCACTCCTCACTCAGCATTAAAGAAAATAACATAAAAATGTAAATCAAGTCATGTCAACCCCTGGGTTTGAATTCCAGACCTATCATTTCCTACCTGTGTGGCCATCAGCAAGTTACTTTACTTTTCTGTGCCTCCATTCTTTCATCTACTATCCACAAATGTTTAGAATACTTCCATCACAGAATTATTTTGAACATTAAGTGAGCAAACACATGTGAAATGATTAGATGGATTCCTGACTTGAGTAAGTTAGCTGTTCACCAAAGTGGCTTTTTCCCTATCTCCTATAATATCCCAACTCAGGCAGCTGCTAGGATACTTTATGCTCATTGCCTCAGGGAAAGAATGACATCAAGAAAATAAGATTTTCAAAACTCTTGGCAGAGGCATTCTTTTCAAAAAAAATAAGAAGACATTTTGAGTTTCAAATATTTCAGGGCAGAAAGTTTTTACTGTAAACAGATGATTTGGAAAGAACAAATAAAAACCAGACTGGCCAACCATAGGCTAGAAAAAGATTATTTGGTCAGGAGAGTCAGAACATTGAGTAGTGGTCTCAGGCCCCATCCCCACATGCTCTCCTTCTCTTCCAAGGAGAGAAGAATGCAATTCTGGGTATGTTTGGGAAACCCTATGTCTTATGTCTGAAGAAGTTCTGAGGCAGTTACAAAGCCCCAGTTTTCTAAGCCCAGCACGGTCTAGGAGTAAAGAAGGAGAAATGGCTGTGTGATATATCTAAACAGAAGAGAGCAGGGAAGACCCCCAAAAGTTTACCTCATCTCTAGACCACCACAGGCAAGCAACCAAATATTTCCTGTGTCCCCAAGGAAACATAAAGAAAAGAGTTGGCACCTGTAGACTCCCTACGCCAAGGTGAGGGACCAAAAGAAGCAGTCTTCATGAGTCACAACCAAGGACCAGATGGAAAGCCTGGGTGGCTCAGTTGGTGGAGTGTATAACTCTTGATCATGAAGTTGTGCATTTGAGCTCCACGTTGGGTATAGAGATTACTTCTTAAAAAATGAAAAAGAAAAAAAGAAAGAAAGAAAGAAAGAAAGAGAGAGAGAGAGAGAGAGAGAGAGAGAGAGAGAGAAAGAAAGAAAGAAAGAAAGAAAGAAAGAAAGAAAGAAAGAAAGAAAGAAAGAAAGAAAGAAAGAAAGAAAGAAAGAAAGAAAGAAAGAAAAGACATGCCTTAACAGATGCCAGCATTGAGGGAACTTACATATCTCAGTCTCCCCTCCCAAATGTCTTAGAACAATATAAGAAACTCTCCCAAGATGACTAAGATTATTACATATTTTACACCTGGTTAATAGGGTCTCAAAAAATTAAGTGCAGTTGTAGAAATATAAAACTATCTACATTTCTTAAATGACTTCCCATTGTTCTTAAGATAAACTACAAGCTTCTTACTTTTACCTACAAGAGCCACATGACCAGGTTCCTGCTTCCCTCTCTAATCTTGTCTCACACAATTTTACCCCTCTGTCAGTATATGCCCACCACACCAGCCTCCTTTTTCTTTTGAGAATAGGGCAAGTACTTTCCGAAATTAAGTCATTTGCAGCTGGTGGTTCCCAGTGCTCTTTAAATGTCTACATCATTCTAAGCCTCTGTTATCATTGAAAATGTCTTATCAGAGAAACCTTCTCTTAGAGTGAACTTCCCCATGTGTTCTCCATATCATCAAATTAAGTTCATCCATACGACTTCCCACAGCTACACTTACCTTACTTATTTATTTACATTTCTTTTCCTAATCTTCATGAGGACCGGAGCCTTTTAAGTCTTGCTCTTTGCAATGTCCTCAGCATCTAGTACATATTCTGGCATAGAGCAGGTCCTTAATAAATATGTGTTAAATGAATGAATGAGTGCTTTCCTTCATCCAACCAGTCAGGAAGTTCACACTAGAGTAGTAACAACTTAATATTTTGTGCTTTCCATTAAAAATATTTTTGGGGCGCCTGGGTGGCGCAGTCGGTTAAGCGTCCGACTTCAGCCAGGTCACGATCTCGCGGTCCGTGAGTTCGAGCCCCGCGTCAGGCTCTGGGCTGATGGCTCAGAGCCTGGAGCCTGCTTCCAATTCTGTGTCTCCCTCTCTCTCTGCCCCTCCCCCGTTCATGCTCTGTCTCTCTCTGTCCCAAAAATAAATAAACGTTGAAAAAAAAAATTAAAAAAAAATATTTTTAAAAAGAAAGCGCAAAGAAGATTTTCTATTCCAAATATATAGATTGCAATATATATGCTCAGGGATACCCAAGATCATCCTCATGTTCAATGATTCATTAGAAGGTCTCACAGCACTCAGCAAAGTTCCCATACTCCTGGTTAGTTGATTATATAGCAAAAGAACACTGATTAAAATCACCAATGGTAAAAGGCACATAGCACAGGGTCCAGGAAAGATCAGATGCAAGCTTTTAGTTGTCCTCTCTCAGTGGAATCATGTGGACTGTGCTTACTCTTCCAAGAACAAAGTGTGACAGTGTACATGAAGTACTACCAACCAAGGAAGCTCACCTGAGTGTCCAGGGTTTTCACTGGCAGGTGAGTCATGTAGGCATGGGTAACTGTCAAGTTCAAGTTGATACTATGTGACTTAAGGCCCCTCTCCCAAATAAACAGACATTCTGATTAAGCAAGTTATTCCAAGAACTTAGAGGTTATCTCTAAGAGCCTGGTAAATGCCAAACATTTCTCCAGAATATAAAGAATTTGCGCCACCCAGATTTGCTGAGTTAATCCTTTAATGTACACAATAATATATATTTAGTCATTAAGATAACTGGCAAATTGAGTTAGCTGGCACAAATGAGAGCCTTTTCTAAACCCATCAAGTCAAACCTAGTAAAGAGACCACTGTAAAAGAATAGTAAGAAATTACTGGCTGTATGTGTATGAGTGTGTGTGGTAGGACAGGGCATAATGAAGAACTCTTACAGAGATGGGCTGTTGGACACATTGTTAGACTGACCCTGAAAGAAGAAATCTGAACCTACCTCTAAGGAACAGAATATAGCGAATGGCTCTAAAGTTCCCATATACAGCATAGGAAGTTTTCTTAAGCAGTCACCTATTTGAGAGTTTCTCTGAAAAGTAAATTGTACACAGGTTTCCAGAAACTAATTGATTAACACTAGTTCACACCTATTATTTCAATGCAGCAAAATATCTGAGACTGATAGAACCCCAGGAAAGAACAACAGTGAAGGTGGGAGGAGAAGATCAATAAAATCAATCATCTCACATAAACTTGACACCCAATGTGGCTGCACATGTCCACAGTCAATCTAAAAAGGAAGGCAGAAATAAAGGACAAATTTATTTAACTTCCCAGAATGGTTATTTTCAATTTTCTCATTCAAAGTCCTCAAAACTTAGCATGAAATCTGTAAGGCAAAATGGCTCTTATATACTTAGTTTTTGTGGGTAGAGAGAGGGTTACTGAAGAAATGAAGTCCTACTTGGTTACAATTCTTAAGCAGAGAGAAATCCCAGGAAATAATATGGGTGTGGTAATTGTTGATACAGGTTTCAAGAACCCTAGATGAGCATTCACCACCTTTAATGTGGATGAATTCTGAGACTCCATTGGAATAAGAAGAGTAAAGTGAAAGACTTTCATCTGCCTGTCCTTTGTGACCCATCCTCAGAGACATGGACCTAAAATATCCAGAGGACAAGAAAGATCTCTGCATGCTGAAGTTCTGTTTGGAAAGTTCTGTTTGGAAATAACCAACACTATTTTACAACCATCTCCTTGCCTCTCTGCCTGTCAAGTTTGACTCCTATCTCCATCCTTTTAGAGATGATAGTTCCATGTAATACCGTACAGCTAGAAGTATAAGAGAAACCAGCAGCACACAGCTGCCCTGGGTATAAAGTTAATAGAAGGAAGAGAGAGAAGGAGTAAACAGTTATATGAATGAGAGACTGTTAAAAACTGAGAATAAACTGAGGGCTAATGGGGGGTGGGAGGGAGGGGAAGGTGGGTGATGGGCATTGAGGTGGGCACCTGTTGGGATGAGCACTGGGTGTTGTATGGAAACCAATGTGACAATAAATTTCATATTAAAAAAAAATAAGAAGACCATCCCTACAACAAATCGTAAAAACAAACAAACAAAAAGTTATATGAATGGTACAAGAAAAGAACTGAAGACTCCTGCAAATTGTTCCCGAATAAATTCTTTTGTACAATGTAAGATCATCAGAAAGCAGAATAAAGTATAATCCTCAATGTAGAAGGGTCGTATTTAACCCATGGCCACTGACACTATCACTTAGAATACGCTATGTATTCATCAAACAACATCCATGATGATGAAAGGATTAAAAAAGTTTCCATCTTGCTAATTGGTAATTACAATAGATGACCATGAGAGACCCTCCCCCCTTCAAACTACCCTCACTTGTCCTTCAGCTGCATTACTCCAAGTAATTTTATAAGCTTTACCTGAATGAATAACTTAACAGACCAGGCTAGATTTTGCCTCTATTAAGGATAAATAAACAATACATACACACACACACACACACACACACACACACACACACACACACCATGAAAAAACTTTTAAAACTTATTAAAAGGTAAGCATAAGAAACAGAAGTCAATTAACTGGCAATTAAGTGGCACCAGAATTCATGTCATCCTTGACCTCTGCCTTTCATATTTCCTATACAAATAATCAAGCATTAAGGTCTTTATTTCTTCCCAGCTTTACTGAGATATATTGAAATATAACATTATATAAATGTAAGATGTACAACACAATGATTTGATATATGCATATATTGTGAAATCATTATTATGATAGATTTAGTTGATGCATCTATCACCTCACACGGTTATAATTTTTTCTTGTGATAAGAACTTTTTAAGATTTTTTAATGTTTATTTATTTTGAGAGAAAGAGAGAGAGAGAGACAGAGTACGAGTGGGGGAGGGGCAGAGAGGGAGACACAGAATCCAAAGCAGGTTTCAGGCTCTGAGCTGTCAGCACAGAGCCTGGCGCAGGGCTCGAACTCACAGACTGCGAGATCATGACCTGAACCAAAGTTGGATGCTTAACCAACTGAGCCATGCAGGCACCCCAAACAACTGTTTTTTGAAGTTTATTTTTTAAATTTATTTTGAGAGAGAGATAACAATTGGGGGGGGTAAAGGGTGGGGGACAGAATCCCACGCAAGGCTCCGTGCTGTCAGTGCAAAGCCCAACACAGGGCTGGAACTCACAAACTGTGAGATCATGACTTGAGCCACGATCAAGAGTCAGGGGCTTAACTAACTGAGCCACCCAGATGTCCACGGTAATAAGACTTTTAAGATCCTTATCTCTCTCTCTCTGTCACTTATCTTATAACTGGAACATTTTACCTTTTGATCCCCTTCACCTGTTTTCCTCAACCCCATCCCTGCTTCTAGCAACCATCAATCTGTTCTCTGTTCTGAGTTTGTTTATTTAGATTCCAGATATAAATGAGATCATACAGTATTTGTCTTTTTCCAACATATTTCACTTAGAATAATACCTGCAAGATCCACCCATGTTGTCAAAAATAGTAGGATTTCCTTCATTTTTATGGCTGGATAATATTCCATTGCACACACACACACACCACTTTTTCTTTTTTCATCCATCAATAGATACTCAGGTTACTTTCATATCTTGGCTATTATAAATAATGTTGCAGTGAACATGAGGGTGTAGATATCTCTTCAAGATATCTATTTCATTTCCTTTACATATATGTCCAGAAGTAGAATTACTGAATCACAAGGTAGTTCTATTTTTTTAAATTCTTGAGAAAATGCCATACTGTTTTCCACAGTGGCTACATCAGTTTGCATTCTTACCAACTGTGTACAGGGTTCTTTTCCCCACATCTTATTATCTTATTATCTTTTATCTTTTTGATAATAGCCATTCTAACAAATGTGAGGTGATATCTCACTGTGGTTTTGATTTTCATTTTCTAATGATTAATACTGTCGAGTACCTTTTTACATATCTATTAACCATTTGTATATCTTCATAGAAATGCCTGTTCAGGTCCTTTGCCCATTTTAAATTGGATTATTTGCATTTTTCCTATTGCCTTAAGATCCTTATATATTTTAGATATTAAACCCTTATCATAAGTGGTTTGTAAATATTTTCTCCCATTCTGTAGGTTGCCTTTTCATTTTGTTGATCATTTTGCTGTGAAGAAACTTTTAAGTTTGATGTCATCCCACTTGTTTATTTTTGCTTTTGTTGCTTATTCTTTTGGCACTTCATTAAAACTTTTAGATTCTATTTTCCTAATGCTTTTTAAAGCCATTCACATCTTCCCAACACTGCATTATCTCTAACATCTGATTATTTCTAACACTCCATTATCTCTAACCTTGAATACTACACATCCTTTGTTGGGCTGCCAGACTCCATTGCTTTTTCTGCTTTGCTCCTTTTTTCATACTGTAGTCAGGATGGTTTTTTCAATATTCAAATGTGATCCTGCCACCTTTCTACTTAAAATCCTCAGTGGCATTTCTTTGCTCTTAAGTAACACTACTATTTTCCATGATCTGGACCCTGCCAAGCTTTACCCATTTCTATCTCTCTAATCATCTGTCCTTCTATCATCATATCTAACCACACTGAAGTGTTGAACTAGGTCTCTTGTCCCTGGGTCTTTCCATATGATGTTATCTTGTCACCAAGTTTCACCCCAATTCCATCACCCTTACTGCTTACTTCATATAGATCAAATATTCCCATTCTTCTGAACTTTATTTCTCCACAATATATATCCTGACTATTCAAACCTAAGTAACTTCCAAAATGACCACACAGCATATCCCATCACTTTCATAAATGCCAAATTATCTGCACCCATCACAACCACTAGAACTGCAAACTCCTATTAAAACCACAGTACTAAACACAGTGTCTGACAATGAGGCTCCCAGATAAATAAAGAAATAAAGTAATAGAGTGCTGAATAAAGTAATAGTTTGCTGAATGAAATTAAAAAATTATCAATTCTCTGAAATAAAAGATGAATAATGAGATGATAAGGCAACTCTGTAAATACAAGGGGTTAGTTAAGTTATAGGCACTTTTTTTTCTTTTTTTTTCAACATATGAAGTTTATTGTCAAATTGGTTTCCATACAACACCCAGTGCTCATCCCAAAAGGTTCACTCCTCAATACCCATCACCCACCCTCCCCTCCCTCCCACCCCCCATCCACCCTCAGTTTGTTCTCAGTTTTTAACAGTCTCTTATGCTTTGGCTCTCTTCCACTCTAACCTCTTTTTTTTTTCCTTCCCCTCCCCCATGGGTTTCTGTTAAGTTTCTCAGGATCCACATAAGAGTGAAACCATATGGTCTCTGTCTTTCTCTGTATGGCTTATTTCACTTAGCATAACACTCTCCAGTTCCATCCATGTTGCTACAAAGGGCCATATTTCGTTCTTTCTCATTGCCACGTAGTACTCCATTGTGTATATAAACCACAATTTCTTTATCCATTCATCAGTTGATGGACATTTAGGCTCTTTCCATAATTTGGCTATTGTTGAGAGGCAATTTTTAATTGATAAAACCTATTAAAATACAAAATGCATGGTAAAATATAAAACTGCAAATCCACCTGTACAATGTAGACTCTGCACTGAAGAAATCTGAATTATTGGTATGGAAAACAATATTGAAATGCTTCTCCAAAGGCAAAGAAAAATAACACAGAGGAAAACTATGAAAAAGAGAGGACAGAAGTAGAGGAGGAAAAAAAATAATGCCAGTTATCTAATAATAACTGGTATTAATAAAGAGCAGGATAAATTAGAAAAATCAAAGATACACTTGAATAAAACTATTTTTAGCTAAAGAAAAGCCACTTTTTAGAGACACAAGCTGCATCAGTAGGTCCAAGGCAAAATTCATGAAAAAGTGAAATCCTAGCAAAATCACAATAAAAATTTTCAAGTTAGATAATTTGTTTTTAAATCCTAAAGAATAAATGAAAAATTCCATAACAGTCAGGCAGGAAAAAGTTTAATATTTCATCCTCTTGGTCATTTGAGGAGGTGTGGAGATGTATTCCAGGCTTTTAATGTAGCTCATAGTTGCTAAAATATTTAAACCGTAATTTCTAGCATGTATCCGTATACCTCATCTGGATTACACAGACTAGCAGCCTGATTGCAAAAGCAAAACTAATGTTCCTATCACATTATCCCAAAAGAGACTAGATACTGATTTAAAGATAAAGTAGTAAAACGTCCTTATTTGGCATTTTCTAGTAATATTCCAGATGGTCAGGTCAGAGAAGTCTACTCAGGGATTACTCTGACCTCTGGTGCTCACCTCCAGAACATAGCCAGAAAATGTCAGCAACATGTTGGTCAATAAATGTGGAATCACTGGAAGGTTTTTGCCCCAATCAGAAGAGCTCAAATATTTCTTGATTCTTAAATGTATTAAAACTTTTCATTAAAAAGCACACAAAAATCTATTTTATTTGTATAAGCAAACTTATATGGTGCCATGACAAAGGAATCAACATCAAAGCAAAATAAATGAGATAATCATTTTCAAATCCTTAAGAGTCATGGATATAATAAAGCCTAGTAGGTAGTTGATCAGTATCATCCTCCTCATCATCTTCATCAGAACCCTTTGAACAGTTTAACAGCATCACAAGCAGACAAATGATAAGGAGATAAGTTTGCATGCCACAGCCAAAAGGCTTCCATTCATCCTAATTTCTTTTTTTTCTTTCTTTTTCCCTTTTTAAAAAAATATATCTTATTTAAATTCTAGTTAGTTGGGGCGCCTGGGTGGCACAGTCGGTTAAGCCTCCGACTTCAGCCAGGTCACGATCTCGCGGTCTGTGAGTTCGAGCCCCGCGTCGGGCTCTGGGCTGATGGCTCAGAGCCTGGAGCCTGTTTCCGATTCTGTGTCTCCCTCTCTCTCTGCCCCTCCCCCGTTCATGCTCTGTCTCTCTCTGTCCCAAAAAAATAAATAAATGTTGAAAAAAAATTAAAAAAAAAATAAATTCTAGTTAGTTAACATACAGTGCAACATAACATCCAGTGTTCATCACAAGTGGCCTCCTTAGTACCAATAACTCATCTAGCCCACCCCCACCCACCTCCCTCCATCAACCCTCAGTTTGTTCTCTATCATTAGAAGTCTCTTGCAGTTTGTTTCCCTCTCTTCTCTGCACACCCTCCCCCATTCATCCTAACTTCTAAAGATTTCCTTAAGGGCTTCTTTTCTTAATGGGACAAAGGGCAAATGTTCTAAAGATAGTTAGTGTCATAGGTGATTTATCTGAGAAAAAAATAAGTTATTTTGTTGTACTAATGTTACTAATCAAAAAAGAACAAACTCAATACCTCTGCAATAGAAAATGGCTAGATCTAGTGAAGCTAGGTCTACATGGATTTGAGAGCAACAGCTATGACCTGAAATTCTAGTACCAACCAAGTTGATAATGATGTTCAAAGACAAAATAAAGATATTCTGGGGTAGTCAAGCACGTGTCATTCCTAAAATAAAAACTACTTCAAAATATTTCCTAGAGGGGGTGGTAAGTCAAATAAAAGAAGTCAAGAGTGAAAAAACTGTGGCATTAAAAAAAATTCTTAACCAAAGAAAGAAGAAAGAATAAGTAAAAATAAAGAAACAAAGTTCCCAATATTTACAGATAAAATGAGTTTCTTTTTAGAAGGCTCAAAATAATCACAGATAAATTATTGGAGTAACTAGATCACTCAAGTATCCAGTTTAAAAACATATAGGGGCGCCTGGGTGGCGCAGTCGGTTAAGCGTCCGACTTCAGCCAGGTCACGATCTCGTGGTCCGTGAGTTCGAGCCCCGCGTCAGGCTCTGGGCTGATGGCTCAGAGCCTGGAGCCTGTTTCTGATTCTGTGCCTCCCTCTCTCTCTGCCCCCTCCCCTGTTCATGCTCTGTCTCTCTCTGTCCCAAAAAATAAATAAATGTTGAAAAAAAAATTTTTAAAAAAAATAATAAATAAATAAAAACATACATAAATATTGGGGTGCCTGGGTGAATCAATCAGTTAAACATTCCACTCTTGATTTCAGCTTAGGTCATGATCTCATGGTCCTGGGATCAAGCTACACTTGGGATTTTCTCTCTTCCTCTCCCTCTCCTGTTCCCTCACTTTGTGCACTTGCTCTCTCTCTCTCTCTCAAAAAAAAAAAAAAATAGGTATCTCCACACCTTTCTTTTATGGCTCAAATAACACATTTTAAAAACCAAGGAAATATATTACCATTCCCAAAATAAGAAAGTATATCACATGTCTGAGAATAACAGAACAACAAAAATATGATACCAATATGTAGAAAACCATAAAAATTATCAAGAAATATAAATACTAACTTGAAATGGAGAACTATCCCATGTTTTTTAATGGAAAGGCTGAAGGAAACATAGATAAGCACTTAAATACTACAGAATGAAAAGGTTTTCTAAGTGTGACACTATACTATAGGCAGAAATCATATAGGAAAGCACCAGAATATACAACAGCATTATAATTTTTCACATCTATAGATCCCAAAACTCCATAAGCAAAATAGAAGGTTCATATCAACCTGAGAATCAATACTTGTAACCTATGTGACATGGAAATAGATAATAATCATAAATATATACACAGCACATATAATTCAATATAAAAATGCATATCCCAATAGAATAAAGGGTAAGAATATCAACAGAGCATCCATAATAGATGAAAATAAATGACAGATACAAAGCTTATTCTCTTCCCTGGGGAGAAACTGGAATTAATGTTCTTCTTTCCTCTATGATCCTCCTCATCACTCTTCCAACAAGGATGAGGTAAATTCTAAAAATTGTACTGCATTCCTAAGGATGAGAAGTGCTTCAGTTCCAAACAGCACCAAAACCGCAGGGATTGAACTTTCAAAAGGTTAAAACGTCCACCACATATGGATATCATGTCTTTTCCACTCTGTTTCTTTTTGAGTGGTGAGAGGGCTAGGCTCTAGCGACATGTTAAAAAGAACCAGTATTCTTTTGTTCTCTGTCTCTGTCTCACTCTTTATCATGCATGCATGTGTCTGGTGTCCCTCCCAATTTGAACACACTTATTCTCAGGAGTCTGGCAAATATACATATCCTTCCCTTGATAGGATACAAAATTCATGATGTTTAGTACATATTTATTAAATAGACAGATAACGTGACATTTTGCTAAGAGAAAAGAATGCTATAGATAGTATGATGCAGAAAAAAACACATATAGATAGAATGACTAAGTGGCTAACATCAAAAAGTCTCAAAAGGTATACACCTAAATATATACAATGCCATGTTTCTGCTTGATGATGCCATTCCTTCATCATCCTAGTTATGTTTCATATGTGGATCCTCTTCTACATCTTACAGTTGTACCCATCTCATAATGATTTCATTAAAATGATTGTTTCCTTGTATCCAGAGCACTGGGTTAATTGCACCTGCTCTTCTTAAACTGCCTTTAGTAAATCCAGAAAATCCTATAACTTTATAATAATAGCTACTGTTTATCAAACATTCTATGTTCCAACAGTTAAACCACTTGTTTTAAACCATGAATTTATTGGGGTGCCTGGGTGACTCAGTTGGTTTAGCATTCAACTCTTGATTTCAGCTCAGGTCATGATCCAAGCATCATAGGATCAAGCCCAGCCTCAGGATCTGTGCTGGGGGTGGAGCCTGCTTGAGATTCTCTCCTCTCTCTCTCTCTCTCTCTCTCTCTCTCTCTCTCTCTCTCAAATAAAAAATAAAGTGTTAAACAATGAATTAATTTATTTTTTACAGCTATTTGATAAGGTAGGTACTATTATCATTGTCTAAACTTTTATGCAAAAGAGTGAACTGAGGCTCAGAGACATTAAATAACTCTAGGTTATAAGAATGAAGACGGTATTTGAGTAAAGGGATTTCTGATTCCAAAGTGTATGCATTGTTTCACCTCTACAGGGATAACTCCTCCCTTTTCCTCCCATCAGCTTAGTATCCCAGAATGGTGTTCTCTCCTTACACTCTCCCCATATGTTTATAGTAATATGATTGAAATGTCAGGGTCACCTGGGTGGCTCAGTCGGTTGAGCATCTGACTTCAGCTCAGGTCATGATCTCATGGGTCATGGGTTCGAGCTCTGCATCGTGCTCTGTGCTGACAGCTCAGAGCCTGGAGCCTGCTTTGGATTCTATGTCTCTTTCTCTCTCTGCCTCTCCCCAACTCACACACTGTCTCACTCTATCTCTCAAAAATAAATAAAAGTGAAATGTCATATACAGTAATGGTGTTAGGCCAAGAGAAAGTAATTTATAGAACGGATATTATCTGTATAACTATCCACCACTGGATTCTGTGCTAAGTATGGGCCTGTAATTCAGGCAAGATCAAAGTGGTCTTTGTATTCATGGAGATCACAAGTAGGTGGGTATTATTTATTTTTTAGTCCATCCATGTTTTACTTGCATTTCCATAGCACTTGTAATGTATCTCTATTAAAATAATTATTCTATTATAATGTTATATTACAATTACATTATTATATTACAATAATGAATGCGTGAATTTCTAGAAGAAACAACGCACATCTATCTTTGTCTACCATCAAATCTTAACACAATGTTTTGTATTAGAATATATGCAGAGTCTAGAGTGCTAACCATTATACCATGTAAACCCTTTTAAGGATGTATTCAACACAGAAGTATTAATATTTTCACATTCTTTAACCAATGCTCTAATATGATGAAACAGTCCATATCATAGGTATGAATACTCTAGGTATAGCCAAAATTTCACATCTTCAGCATGGAGTACAAACTAAGAACATGTGACTTTAACAATAAAAATGAATATGACTGCAAGTCCCCACTTGCCACTGTAAGAAAATTCTTCTTAACTTTCTGAGCTGTAACTTTCCAGAAAAAAAGGGTGTCTCCGTATACTATTAGGTCCTAATTGAAAACCTCTCTTTGAAACAGGCCATTGTGGGGTTCCCTGAGGCTATGGATTCTCAGTCAATGCACAGCAAGTTTCTGAGAGACTCTCAAAGCACAGCTGCTACTGCCATCAAAACATTGTAGAGCTGGTGGCCAAGAGCATCAGTACTGATAGCACCGGGACATCAGCCATAGCCAATGAATCAGTCATCCAAATGCCTCACAGCAGGGGGAGAGTAGAATCCTCTCACTCATCTGATGCTGTTTCTCTCTACATCTCAACAATTCCATTATGATTCAGTGGAAGAAAGTAGAGACAGCATTTCCCTTGGTGTGAAATTCAGCAAGGAGTACTTCATACCACCATCAGCCTTAGAGCCCATAGTTTTCTAGTAAGTACTGATAATCCACCACTGATCCCAATGCATGCCACGGAGCAACAGCTTAGTAAGAAAATGAAGGAATTTAGAAATGAAGTATTTTTAATCGATGAAATGTAATTTTTGTCTCTTTTTCGAAACATCTAGTTCCTACAAAAAAAACAAAACAAAACAAAAAAACACAGACTTAACACTAAACACAACTCTAACAGCTTTGGCAACTGTGCCCCATTTTTGCCAAAATACATAATTCTCCATAAATATCCCTGGATAAATTTTTTTTCAGGAATTAAAACAAAAAAATTCTTTGGATAAAGTGGACCATAAATATTTGCCCATAGAGCCCATGTTTGAGGGAGTAGAATAACTGTGTTTAGACTAGTTGTTGTTGCACGTAAAGGAATATTATCTATCACTCTCATACTACTGCAAAATTTTCAAACTATAATGTGTTTCAAGTACCTTAATTTTTTTACTTTTATTATTGTATTTTAACTATTCTGATTATAAAATTAATATATGTTCAACATAAAAAATATGGAAAACAGAAAAGCATAAACCTTTAAAAATTATGCATGGTCTTACTACTTAAAGATAGCAACTCAAAGATTTGATATATTTGCTTCCCGTCTATAACGTTAACTACTACCAACAGTCAGACATTTTCAGGATTCTCTAATAAACTATTAGGATAGGGTAAAGTAGGATAGTCAGGATTCTATTTCCAAACACATTTAAAGAGCTTCCTAGGAATAATGTATTCTAAGGGAGTAAGAAAACAAAACTGATATGGGAAACAAAGGCAGAAGGAAATGGCAGATAAAATTAAATTTCCTTATAATCTGCAGCCCGTTGACAACTACTTGAAGCAGGCAGAGTAAAAGGTTTCTCTAGGCTTACCTACTGTCTTAATGCTAATGCTTTGCTAGAGGGAAAACCAACCTTAGCTTGACAATAACTAGGCCTCCACTATCCTGTTAGTCTTCTTTAACAAAAGAAAATCTCATTGGAAACCTACCCTGGACTTTACCTCCCCCAACTCCCAAATATATAACCAGTCTCTCCACAGGGTCTGGGGCAGCTCTTTCTGCCCACACGTCCTGTCCCCATGTTTTAATAAAGTCAGCTTTTTTGTACCAAAGACATCTTGAAGAATTCTCTCTTGGACATCGGCTCTGGAGCCCCCACAATCATCCCAAAACCTCACCCAAACCAACTAGACCTACCAACAAAACCAGTAGCCAGCAAAGAGGGCCATCAGGTCTGGTATGGGGGCTGTCACTCAGGTGTGTCCCATTGTCCAGCTCCAAGTGAATCCCAGAGAGCAGGAAGCTACAAATGAATTACTGAACACTACCTTCTCAAGGATCTCATGAAGATACTGTGGATGCAAGGCTGTTCTACTCTGATCCTCTCGGGCTAACTGCAACACGTTAAGAATGAGGGATGACACTCTTCCTTCAGTAAGAACAGGTCTGGCTTTGGCATATACCTTTGGCAGTGAAGATTCCAGACCACTTAGTAGCATTAATACCTGAAAGGTGTAATATATCAGCAGCATGGGAACTCCAGGAAATAAAAAGACTTTGGAGTAACAGCAGGGCCCTATTTCAGAGACAGGGGAAAAAACAGGGAAATATAGATCAGTACTTGTGAGAAGTAAGGGAGATGATTCATTTTCAGAAATGCCAAATAAAAGCCATGCTGTCTAGTTAACAGTAGGTTTATAACCTATTGGAAATATGTATGAACCCCCCCCCACCCACCCATATGGAGTCCCAAACCCTTAGACACTTTCCTTCCTGGTTCTTCTTCCCCTCTCTGTTTTGTGGGCTTATTTTCATGGGCTTTGCAATGAGCATGTGCCAAAGAACAAAGAAAGGACTGAAAGTCTCTGCATCATCTCAGGAAATGTACATTTGCTCCAATCAGACTACTTTTTGCCTTACGCGGGCATAGGTGACTCTGGGTAAGGCTGTAACCTTTGTAGTACTCAGTCAATGAAGAATCAGGGGAGGGCCTTGCACAGTAGGAGATAAATTGTCTGTTGTAACTGCCCCGAGTGTGCCTGTCCATCAGACACCGCTCTTGCAAGAACGTTGATTAAAGCCTGGCTTCACTGTGCTCCAAATTTCTGCCTCCCTCCTTTGATTGGGTCAGTGAGCTTATTTCTCACAGTACTGTAACTGTGTGTCCAATTTGTACCCATGAGCTTGCACAAGACTGTCAAAAGACATGAAATCTATTGATATATAGTAAGAAAAAAAAAACATTTTTATTCTCTTCTTAAGAAAGGAAACCAGTGAGCCATTTTGCCAATAGAAAGCGCCAGGGCATGTTCCTGAAGTCTGAGAAATAAAACTAAGAGAAAGCTATGTTGCTTTGCATTACAAAGAATCTGGAGCTTTCTAAACATATCTTAAAAAAGTAAGGTGTCTAGAAAAGGATAATGCTGAAGAGGTCTAGAGAGAAGAGGAGAGATATTGGCAGGAAGCAACTGCCCACGGTGAAGGAACAATCTGAGAAATGCCTGGTAGAAGAAATGGCTAAGGGACTTTCAGAAGAGGGATGTTATCATTTGATTTTAGATTGAGATCTGATACACAAGAATCCTTCTCAATTGCCCTTAAATAGTCATTATAAGTGGACTGCTATATACAACTGCCTTATACTGATGATACTTAGGGGAAGTCAAAGTACACTCCACATTTTTTTGAAATGAAATAAAGGATAGCAGAAGGCAAGATATTAGGGGTATATAAAAAAATCAGACTGAAGGGGAAGTAACCATGAGAATATAAACTTTTAGGAAGTAGAAAAAGATTATATTACAAATTCTGTAATATACTGTCATAGAATATATCATATATTTATATATAAATACACAACGACATTGAAGAAATGCTGTTTTTTTTAAAGTATATCTACATGTTTTCAAGTACTTTTCTACTTTTTATTTTTAATAGCTGCAAAGAATTCCATAATGATGAGATATGGAAACTGAAGGAATCCATAAAAATCTGCTTTTTGTTTCTTTTCCTGCTTCTATTCTTGCTAGGACCTGCACTTACACCCTACGTACTTTACTTGTGCCTTGTAAGGCAAATAGTGTATGTCCTCCTTATAAGGTACCAGGACTTAAGGATTTCTTTAAAATAGATAACATCTAAGGAAGCGTAAGAATGTTAAGCATAAGCATAAGAACGACCAGACAAAGCTATCATATGTGTGCATATTCCAGACCATCAGCACTAGACATCTCAATGCCAAGGTCCCCCTGGCTCCAAGGATAATCCTTGGGCCCTAGTCTTTGTTCTAACCAGTTCCTAGTTGCCTAAAGGACCATGTACACCAGACCACCATTCTCAGGAAAAACCCTCAGACCCTGAACAAAGATGAAACTCATGCTCCTTTCCTTTCAGAGTCTCCCGGATGTTCCATCTGTATCTGCTCTCTATATGTCTTCAATAAACTCTGCTCTCACATCCCAATGGCTTGAGTTTGATTTTCATCTTGTGAGAAACCAAGGATCCTTTTGGCTGGCCCTGCAGGACCTGCTCTGGGTTCCCGGAACCAGCCTGCAGGCATCAATAATATAAATGTGAATATTACTGTTTTCTCCCCCTGCCCCCGCCCCTTTGAGCCATCTCCTATTTGTGAACCTATAAGTTATTTCCATTTTCCACTCTTATAACAAATATTGCAATCATTAAACTCATGTGCATATATTTGAGAACATCTCTATTTATTTAAGGCTATTTCTTAGAGAGGAATTAAAATGGCTAAGAGTATGAAGGTTTTTCAAGTTTTTGTTGCACATGAATAAGTTGTCCTAACAAAGGATTATTTATATCAATGTGCCCTCCTGCCAGCAAAGTGTGACAATATCAGATCCCTTTAATGTAACATATAAATACATGCCCTATTAGACCTAATACTGAAGAACAGGGAGCTAGAATAATTAAACAATGAGAATATGTAACAGTCCCAAAAAGGTCAGTTAACATTGGGTCACAGAAAGAACTGGTAGGTGCAAAGAGCTGACCAAAATAGCTTCAATGTTCCCTTCAGCTTGACAAAACTTTAGACAGGCTATTCCTGTTTCTAGACTTCAGATCATTTACTTTAGAAAGCTTGTAGTTATAAATTCTTTCTCTGACCCTTTGAGAGGTAATTGTGTTTTTAAATTTCTTGGGGCACCTGGGTGGCACCTGGGTAGCTCAGTCAGTTAAGTGTCGAACTTCGGCTCAGGTCATGATCTCACACTTTGTGGGTTTGAGCCCTGTGTTGGGCTATGTTGTGGCCAGATCAGAGCCTGGAGCCTGCTACAGATTCTCTCTCTCTCTCTCTCTCTCTCTCTCTCTCTCTCTCTCTCTGCCACTCCCCTGCTCACACTTTCTTTCTCTCTCTCTGTCTCAAAAAATAAACATTTAAAAAATTTATAAAAAAATGTTTCTTGCCAGTTTTACAATCCAGGACTCCTTCTCAAAGACCTGGGAACCACCCTGTGGAAGATAGCACCTCTGTCTCCCAGTCAGTATGGGACAGCCAGAACTACAAGGTAAGAGACCGTTTACTTTCCTTCCTGTGAAGCCAACAGCAAACACAGGTGGCTCTTAACTCTCCAGCCCTTTGTTTCCATGGAGTTGAGCTCAGACTACATTTTAGCCTTTCTTCCATATGGAAATAATCTTGAATAAAGTCCTCCTTGCCTGTTTAACTTTGTCCAGTGTAATTTTTTGATTCAACAGTCCATAAAGCCATCAAGAAAAGCAGAATATTTGTACATAATAGCAATTATTAATCGCTTTGAAATCAATTCATTTAATTGGAGGTTTTCTTAGCATTTATTTCTCTCACTGAACACAAATTTACAAAGTCCCCCTACCCAGCATGATAGCTTTTTATTTTATTTTAATTTGGTAAATATTAAATTATTATAGGGGCCTTGCACCAAGCGTGCAATTTCTCTAATTCTGTTGCCTCATTTGTAAAATAAAACTTGTTAAATGGCTACAAGGATCCCCATAGATCTAAGAGCCTACAGTCTGATCCATTCTTTACAAAATTCCAAGTCACTAACAGTCTGTTGTACTATAGAACGTGTTTTGTCAATACCAATTAGCTCACACATAGTTGGGAAATAGAGGAATTATTTTGGTATAATGTGCAAATAATCTGCTACATATGTAAGGTTTTTTTCTAGGCAAGGGGAACCAGAAACACAGGAGTAGAAATAGAACCTTCCCAAGTGAAAGATAAAGCCCTCAGCCCATGCTTGCTTAAGCAATTGGAGCTCTTTCAGCATCGTTTTCATAAAATTAAAATGAGTCCTGAGCCTGGGACTCCCCTGCCACACCCAGGGAGCACTCCAGCCTGCTAGGGCTCTTGTTCAGGATGGTTGCACTCTGCCCTGCACACAACTTCAAAGCAGCCCCACTGGCTTGAATCTCTTCTATCCAGCTGCCAGCCCTTTGCTAATAACGAGTTGCCAGCATTTCCCCTATATTTTATCCTGTACATTTTCATACCCTCTGTGACAGCCTCTAGCTGTACTGAACTGCCTGTCTGAGTGGTCTGTTATCTCCCACAGACCCAGTTGCTCCTTTGGTTAGTGTTCTTGCCACAAAGTTGCACTTGTGTGTGCAGCCTTCTTAACAGTGAGCCCTATTAATTTTAGCACACGATGTGACCAAACATCAAAAAAGTGTTTTGGTTTTTTAGGTTTTCTTCGAAACACAGAAACTTTGTACTGAGAATCATAACTCCTTTCAACCTACCCAAACCTGAAAAAAACATGATAAGGACTTAGACATTGCTCCTCTATTTGTCCAAAAATGATTAATTTAAGTACCTGCCATGTGCCAGGCACTGTGCTCATCTCTTCTACTGCCCCTACTGACAACCCCTGAAGGTTTTCCATCTCCAATAATGACAGAAATATATTTGGACTACTTTTACATTAAAATTTTCCATCCAAATATTCTTTGCATGCATCAAAACCCATTCCTCGACATAGAGTGTGTTTTTGTTTTAAAATTTTAATGTATCGTGTGACTGCGGTAGAGCTGTAACTGAGATCCCCTCTCACTGGTATCTCAGCATTTTCCCTACCTCATTGTCATCAGGTTTTCAGGACTAGGATCAGCCCCAGCAAGTCGGTCTCGATCAATTCCTACCTGGAAGCTCGCTTCACAGCTGCTCACTTTCACCTCCACATCCTCGGGCTTTGTTTCACAGCTGTGTGTTTCACTCAATAAACTAGGCCACACTTGGCTTTTCATCTTCCTGGAGCTGCTTCATGACAGAGACCCTAACAGAAAGCAAATCTGAACAAAACTCATACACACCTCACACTAATTTTATTATAAACCAAACATTTCTCTATCAGTTGGGGGGGGGGGGGGAGGAATGTCCTACCTGATACAGTACGTCAAAAGCTAGTGGTTCAAATGCCAACATAATAAAAATATTGTTTGTCAGCTCCACCAATGTACTTAGCTTCCCATGATTAGTAATAGAATTTTAGACTCAAATATATTGCTTGCTTTTATAAAGAATGGGTAAGGCTCCAACAATATTGAAAGGTAGTCAAAACTTTACCCTATTTCATAGTGGGATAAGTTCAACATGTCTTTATGTATGTATGTATTTATAGAAGAGCACAGAGATATGCAATAACATATGATGCTACCAACTGAAATAAACCCAACTTCCCTCTCCACCCCAACCTGCCATACAGAATAGTGAGAAGTATGTACCTTTGCTAAAGAACCTAATCAATGATTTATAGGTAATTGTTTTAAAGTTTCTTTCAAGGTACTTGTGTAGCTAAGACAAATGGCTTTTAGGAGCATATGACTCAGCTAGAATTCAAGGGACACAATTACCAAGAGAGGGACTCAATTACTGCACAATAATGTGAGCACTGATTGCATTGTAGAGAGGCAGTCTTCCACTTTATATTAGAATTAAGAAAATATGTTCTTCCTCCTTAAAGTTTTAGAAGATACTGTCTCAGGAAATTACTTTTCAGTACTTTCACAGAGAGATCCAGTCAGGAGTACAGAGAAGTAAGATTAAGAAATGAGTCATTTATTAAGAGTCAGTCTCATTAAGACCTAAACTACCCCATCATATAGGAAAAGTCATATAAATTATATGCCATTGCTGCATAGTAAAATACCCCAAACTTAGGTGCATCAACAGCACCCATTTATTTTCTCACATTCTGTAAGTCAGAACACATCATGGCTCATATTATGGCAGTCTGCTCAGTGTCTTATAGCTAAAATCAATGCATGGGCCTGGCTACATTCCTTTCTGGATTATGGGATCCTCTTCCAAGTTCATATAGTTGTTGGTTGATTTAGTTTATTAAAGTTGTAAGAGGGAGGTCTTTATTTCCTTTTTAATTGTCAAATAGAGACTACACTCAGCTCTCAGAGGCCATCTATCATTCCCTGCCATGTGGCCCTCTCTACAACATTGCAGTGTGCTCTTTTCAAGGCTACAGGAAAATCTCTGCTGCCTTAAATATCTCCGGACTTCTTTCAGGGATTTACTTGGTTAAGTTAGGCCCACCTAGGGTAATTTCATTTTTATTAACTCAAAGTCAATTGATCAGGAACCTTAATTACATTTGAAAGGTCTCTTCTGCCATTTGATATAACATAATGGGAGAGATATCCCATCACATGTTACTCAAGGGGAGCAGATTATACGAGAAATGTAAACTTGGGAGCAGCAACCTTAAGAACCATCTTAAAATTGCTGGAAGCCAATAAGAAATATTAACCCTTCTCTGCTTATGTTTCCTCAACTACAACACTGCAATAATAATATTTCCTATTCATAGGGTTGTTTTGGGAATTAAATAATAGATATAAAACTCTTAAAACAGAAAATGGATATAAAATTCTTAAAATGGCACATAGTAATTCACTACATGAACACTGGGTGTTAATTTCATCACAACAATTCATGAAAGCCTAATATACTCATTCTTCTGTGTGTGGTGGTATGGATCAGACAATAAAGAAATATGTGGCCAGCCCATATTTATCCTCTGTTAGCATGCACTTACAGAAAGCAGCATTCTACTGGGGATAGTCTGAACTGAGAGTAACCTCTGTCCTTGTGAATGACCAGCAAAAAAATCATGCTTTGTTTTATTGACTATTCAGCATTGATTGTCTAGATGACCAATTGTATTGTTTGTTTTTGGTTTGCAAGTATTGATAAAATATGTCATATTAAATGGCTGGTTTACACAAAGGGATAGATCAAGCCTGTGCTGGCTGGCCAGGATTACATATAGCCCATGGTGATACTAGAAGAAGCATAGCACCATGCATTTCCCTGGCCCCCAAATTTATTTCTAAGCACCTAAGAATGTCCAAGGAAAATCCCTGCATCACCATCCCATGCTACCACGGTGGTCATTTGCCCCACAGACAATGCTATTTTACCTATACATTATCCAACTAATACTACTGTATTTGACTCTAAACAGCCAGACATAAGTGAAAAATTTGTGTTAAAGGTATTTATAAGCAGAGTGGAGTCCCAGAGTTCAGCAACTGGAACTGGAAGACACAGTTTACGTAAAGAGAAGAAGGCAGGGCACCTAATCCTGGCACAGGCTCACTCTATCCCTTTGTGTAAACAAGTCATTTAATATGACATATTTTATCAAACCCAAACAAACCCAAAATAAAGAATGCAACTGGTCATTTAGTCAATTAATGCTAAATAGTCAATAAAAAGAAAGCATGATGCAAAGCCAAGACAGTAAGGCAATTGCATTTTACATTCTCTGCATTTTTTTTTAAATCTCTGAAACATTTCTAAGGGCATACTCAGTGAGAAATGAGATAAATTTGACAGAATGCTAGTATGGAAAGTAAATTTTTTTTCAATCAACCACATTTCCCCAATTTTAATGGAGATCCAATATTCTCCCCCAGAACTTAACCCCTGGCTGTGTTTAAGTAATGACATGTGGCTCTTCTATTTTCATTAGCTCTCAGCTAATGACATACAGGTTCCTGTGTCTGGGAGTACTTTTGCTCAAGGTCTGTTATTGCCTCCCATGAATAGGGAATAATTAAGGGAAAGACAGAGAATAATCTTACTGAGTATATTTGATATATAGGTGCTGCACAATGAAGCACATGAGACTTTAACATAAGATTCTAAAGAGTCATTTCTCTAAAGTAGATACATACTGTTAATACACAAATATCCAAAGGACTTTTGAGCAAATAGGCTCTCAAAAGTATGATACACACTTCTCTCAAATTTCATTAAATTCAAGAGTCATTTATATATATATATATATTTTTTTAATAAGATAGAATGAATATAGGACTTCTCAACTCAACTTGAATATCCTAGATTTCCACTCGATTTTGGCCTTTAAATAACTTTATCTCAGTAACCAGTTCTATAGCTTTACTTTCTTCATCAATTTTTAATTCCCTAATTTTTGAAGGTAACTTAAGTGAATATGAAATTTGCTAAATAAAAAAATAAGAAAAAAATAATTTACTAACAACAGTAAATATGAAAATAAATTATTGAATTAGCCAGAACTCCCCAGAGAAACAGATTCAATAGCATAATAGCATGTGTTTGTGTATACACACACACACACACACACACACACACACACACACACACACTCACATGTTGTGGAGGCTGACAAGTTCTAAGATCTGTATGCAGTTGATAAGCTAGAGATCCTGGAGGGCTGATACTGTAAATTCCAGTTGAAGGTCAACAGTAAAAAACCCAAGAAGAACCAGTGTTTCAGTTGGAATTCAAAGGCAAGAAAGAAAATCAAATTCCCTGCTCAAAGCAGTCAGGCAGATGGAGCTCCCTTTTACTTGTGGAAGGGTCAGCTTTTTGTTCTATTCTGCTTTCAATTGATGGATGAGGCCCACCCACGTTAGCAAGGTCAATCTGCTTTATTTGGTCTGTTTCAAATGTTAATCTCATCCAAAACATACTCTCATAGACACACTCAGAATAACATTTCACCAAACATCTAGACACTCTGTGGCTTAGTCAGATGAAAACTAAAATCAATCACCACAATTATATAGTAATAAATTAAATATATATATACTTCATATATGTATTTTTTCTGATTACAGAATAGTAAGTGAAACTTTTAAAATAAAGAAACCATGCAAAGAACAACAACAACAAAAAAAAAACATTGAGTCTAGAAACTTCAGAAATTCAAAGTGTTTTGTTAAAAGAACCCCAAAATGACAAACAGCAGAAATATGTCTATGTCACCACTCTTATTATACTATATCCATATATTTAACGTATTTTTCTTATGTGTTTACTATGTGCTAACTATTCTAGGTCTTGGGATGCAACAGAAAACAAAAGATAGTTTCCTTCATTTTTGCTCTGTTGGAGAAGTGGAGAGTTGAAGGATACTGACAATGAACAATTGAAGAACTAAGATGATTTTATCTAGTATTTTTAAAATGCATGTAAAAGATGAGAGTGCCACAGGGAGGTAAGCTACTCCTGGAAACTCTGAAGTCAGGGAAGATCTCTCTTGGGAGGGGAACTATCCACAGAGCCTTGAATGAGGAGAAGGCCTAGAAACATCTGAAGAAAAGGCATTTGCATAGATGAAACACGTGGTGCGTTGTCCTAGAGGTGGGAGCCAGCTTGGCTGTTTCAAAAGACCAAAAATAAATGCCAGTATGATTACAGGGAATGAACAAGGAGTAAAGGGAGAGAAATTTGGCCAAAGTGACAGAGATCTGAACATAGGCAACCACTGAATGATTTTATGCAGGAGAGTGATGTGGTCAGATTTCTGTTTTATGAATATTCTACTGGTAATTGCCCAAGAGAATTGGCATTGGTGCAGGAGAAGGGCGGAATTGAGAGAAGACAGATATGATACTACATTGTGAAGTAGGTATCACCTTTACCTCCATGACTTAGGCTGGAACACTACGTGCTTCCCATGGAATAATAGATAAAATCCTCAGTTCCATAGGCTGACCAGTGTTCTTTACATTTTAAGTTATCTCAGGATCTGAATGGGCTACCAAATAAATAGGGTGGCAGAAAAAAAAATACAGGTCGAACATCAGGTAATATTCAAATAATTACTTAATCAATTTTCTGATTAGTAAAACCAAACTTTTCTTTTTCAGTGCAGTAAGTTTGAGAGACTTCAGAATCATTGTCATGGTTTTTACCCAGTAATATACCCAGAAATCAAGAGAACAAGTTGAAACTCATTCACAGTAACAGCCTGCTGTTGTTGTTAACATCAGAATGTGAAATGCATAATGAAAGATCACATAAGTGTCAACTTGAATTGTTTTAAGTAAATACAGTTATGAAACCACTACTCAGATTAAGGAGTCACTATTTCCAGTTGCTACTTCCCCAGGTATAAATAATGCCTGGTTTTGTATTTTATAAAAAAAGAAACATTAATTATAGTATGTTTTCTTCTGTGCCTGTCTTCTTTCATTCAATGTCATGTTTGAGGTTTACTCTAATTATTGTGTAGCTGTAGTCCAATCATTCTTATTGCTCTCCATTGTGTGAATATACCTGAATGTATTCACCTATCTGACTGTTAATGGGTATCTGAGTAGTTTCCAGGTTGGAGTTATGCTAGTAGATGTCATTAGGTAAAAAGAAAAGAATGAGAGGGGCGCCTGGGGGGCTCAGTCAGTTAAGCGTCTGACTTCGGATCAGGTCATGATCTCACGGTTGATGATTTTGAGCCCTGTATTGAGCTCTGTGCCAACAGCTCAGAACCTGGAGCCTGCTTTGGAGTCTTTGTCTCCCTTTCTCTCTGCCCCTCCCCCATTCATGCTCTGTCTCTCTCTGTCTCAAAAATAAACATTAAAACAAAAAATTTTTTAAAGGAAAGAACAAGAAATATATTTACACACACGCACATACACTTCAGTAGGGCATATATGTAGGAGTGAAATTGCTGGACTGTTTCATGTGTATTTTGAGCTTTACTAGATATTGCCAAACAATTTTCTAAAGAGATTATCCAATTTACATCAGCTCTGTATGAATGTTTTAGTCATTCCACATGATGCAAAGTCCTAGGTTTGCTTTTATATCTGGAAGTACTTTAGAGATAATGAAATACACTGTGGAATACTTTGGGATCATGCAGTCAATCAAAATTCATGTTTCACCTCTCACATCAGTGGTATATTCCTTTGTGGAAATCATTTGTATCTTCAGTCACACATGTCACACAAATAGGAAATGCATGCGATGACCGTGTCAAGCTGACATTATGCTGCCATCATCACTAGCTAGCATCTGGGGCACTTACCATGAGCAAGTCACTGTGCTCTATATGTAATAGCCCGTGTTGTAAGGGCAGTAGAATGGCAGCCACAAACTTAGGCACCTGATCATTTGGTTCTCCAGTCAATACAATCTTTTCTGTAGTATTATGTTTTTGTACATACTTCTTCTATTAATAAAATACTGAATCTGACCAACCATTACATTGAAATCAAGGCTGATTTTGTTTTTAAAGACCATCTCCTAACAATCCAAAGTAAGAATGTTTTAATCAATAAGGAAATTAAAGGAATAGTACTGGGGACATTTTCTATAATGTTGTCTCACCTATAAAAGTGTTCCATCCTTCTACAGTTTTAGAAACAAATTCAACTCTAATGATACTTCATGAAATAATTGTATTCGATGAGTATAAGGAATAGCTTTCTGAGAAAGCTACATACTCAAAACTGAAAAGCTGGTATCTATTCTATGCTGAAATGTTGTGATAGGTAGAATTGGACCAGTCGGCCATTATGTGATGTATAATATCACCTCTTCTGAAACATCATGAGTGACACTGAAAGTCAGGATGTGTAGGTGGCAGCTGCTTCTCTTGTCTTAGTCAACTGGCTCAGTGATTAATATGGTATATTATTCATGCTTTTGTCAAGGAAAGGTAGAATATTAAATAGGATAGATGTTAATGTTAATGTTATAGCATTTAATGTTAATTATAATAACCATGTTATGTTTAATCATGTTCATGTAAGGGAATTGTAAGTTTCCATCTTCCACCACTTAGTCAATCATTCTTTATCTTCTTGATTTATAGGTGAACATATATTTTCCAGAACACAAAGCAGTTGTTTAGGAAACAGAGATCGGGATATTATAGTCTTTCATTCAAGAGAGAACACTAATACAATTTTAATGAGATTAAGAACGGTGATGAAAATACTATTCTTTCTAGGGGACAGAAGGTAGC
Organism: Felis catus; assembly: GCF_018350175.1. NCBI lineage: Eukaryota > Metazoa > Chordata > Mammalia > Carnivora > Felidae > Felis > Felis catus. The sequence goes on along the minus strand of NC_058372.1, from coordinate 68,611,426 downwards.
AAATGTGTGTTATTTTAATATGTTTTATACACATATTCCATACTATGTTTGAAAAAAAAGTGCTGGAACCTTATAAGATAGTGGTATATCATATATATATATATATATATATACATATATATATGTATCAGTGGTGATGACAGCTTAATTCATGTTAATAGTTATGAGAATCGAACATCATAGTTATTAGGAGAAGTTTAGTGTGCAAACACAGTGGCACAATTGTACCTGGTGTCAGGGGAATGCTGGAGTTTCCATTGGCTGCTGAATATTTACCATGTTTCTTACTCTTCCGGTAAGATTAATGTTTATGTAACAAGTCAAGCAGAACAGGGATTCCACATACCAATTTGCACTGGCCCATAGACTTAGTTTTCACAACTGCCAAGCCTAATGATCCTTGCACATACCTAAGGATCTGTTCTGTACATCTTACATTCATTCAGCTTCTTTTTCCAAAATTATTTAAGCCACAATGAAAAAATAATATAAGAATCTAGAAGTGTAGTATTTATCTTAAAATCAATTCAAGAGGATGTTGGTTTTGTTGTCTGCTGAGGATTCTCTTCCTTAATAGCACAAAGATTTTGGTGGTACAGCATCACAACTCATATCCCAGCTGTTGAGGGCAGACCTGGGTTTGAGTCCAGGATCTCCAACTTGCTAGCCACCAGAATGTGGGAATGCTTATAAGGTTGGCAGAGTCTTAGATTCCTCATCTTTAAAACTTGGGTAATCATATGTACCCCCAGGATGTTTTAAAAGACAAGAACATGAGAAAATACACATGTAGCCCTTGGCTATTACCTAACCTTTCACCAAGTGATAGCTATTATTGTTATTGTTTAACATTAGGAAGAGTGGTACCCTCAGGGATGAAAACCTTTATAGACATGATCTGGAAAACAAACAAACAAAAAACCCTTCTCAAAAAGCAGCTGCCAGGAAACAGAACTGGAAGTTGAGCCAATGCTAAAACAGAATATTTTTGGTCACATTACAACTAAAACTATCTCAAATCTGGCATCTTTCATCTTCTCTTTACATTCACTTCTCCTTTAGGAAAAGTGTACCTGTTAGCCAGAAAATGAAGTCTTTTAATTTGGTATCCCTAGCCAGCCCTCAGAAACTGGAGATAAAAAGGAAAATGGTGTTAAAAGTGACCAAATTTCTTATTTCTAGTCTGAACATCCCATCATAATTAAAAGGGCAGTGAAATGAGAATTCAGCACCCTGGATGGCTCCAGATCTCGATCTGCCTCTGGGAAGCCTGTCTTCTTGGCCAGCCAATAACCTGTTGGACCTCCACAGCCTTACATGGCAAAAGAGAAAGCTGGTTATACCAGCAAAGGAGAATCTTTTCCTCAGTTGATGTCTTACCAAAAATACCAACTATAAAACAGGTCTAGGTCATTACTGTCCCCACCCCAATCTCTCCCCAGCCTTCACATGGCCTTCAAGGAGGCTCCTCCAGGACAGTCTGAAAACCACCAGATTGGACAATGGTTATGTTAGTCCTGACTGAAATAGTAAATTCCAATGTTGCCATGTCTAACAGTGGTTCTGAGTTATTTTATTTTGCACTTTGAGATCTGATATCTGGGAACACAATAGAAACCCTGCAGCTGGGTTAGTAAATATGATTGTCAGACAAGGGAGGCAAAGCCCTGTCCTGACCACAAGGCTGTGACTTGCCCCTCAGAGTAGCTTTATAACTATAGGCCCTTTCTTCAGACTATGCAGCTCTCAAACTGAATTCAATAATTTAACAGTAGCAAGAGACTAACTGGGACACCTGAATGCCTGCCTTGTCCCTGAAGCAAAAGCAACTTTGCTTATTGTAGAATATACTTGACTTCCTCAAAAAATGTTGTTTGACAAAGGATTCTGTATCCCCCAAATTTGAAAGTCACTGTACTGAACCATCACTCTTCACTCAGAGCTCACCTGTGTGTCCTGTACTTTTATCTGACAGGTGTCAGGGTAGCTTCAAGGACAGAAGCAAACAATTCAGACTTTTTTTTAAGAGGATTGTTGTTACTCCATACTGCAAGTTTCAGGGATAGTCAGTAGGATAAGGATATTCCAATGTCTTCTTTCTGATTAAATCAATGTGTTTGGATAGCATTTTGGAAGAATTGCCACAAACATTTTTTCTTATTTGCTCAGATTATGGCAAAAGTAAGAAAGGTCATTTTTATCTGAAGCCTGAGATAAAAGAGACTAAGTATTTTACTAGGAATAAAAAGTCAATCAGTAGAGGAAAAGAAATAAACCTAGGATTCTGGATTCTTTCTGTTGCATGTGATCCCTCTAGATACCTTTTTTCCCCTTTTTTTTAACTTGCCTATTATGAAAATAAATCAAAGAAACCTCATTAAAAATGGAGTCAGAAAGGCCTGGAGAGGGAGGTTTCATGCACTACCACTTGCTATAAGAAGTATATACCTTGCATTCGGCAAAACGAAGCTTACTTACATACCCTAGCAGGAGGAATGAAGAATTTCTCCTTGCCCAGCAACCGCCCATGACAAGCCAAGGAGAAATCCACACTCAGCCAATGAGGAGCCACAACAGCACCCCCCTCCCCCCACCCCCGACCCCAGCTTCCTTCTTTTCCTTATAAAAGCAATCCGCTCTCCTGCAATCTCTAAACTTGCTTGAGGCTCACCATAGTTTCCTTGCCCCAAATTGCAATGCTCTACTACTCCCAAATAAACTCTTCTTGCTGGTAAAATAGCTAGCTCCTGTTTTTTTTTTGTTGTTTTTTTAAGGTCAACATTACCCAAAGACAATATGAACTTTAATTAAATAAATATAAGATTTAAAATCCATCAGACCTAAACGTCTCAGAGAATTACTGTCTGTAGTACTTAATGCCTTAAACATCTTAGGATCTTCCCTTTGTACACTTAAACTTCTGAATAAGGACTCGGATAGGCAGTACCAAGCCCTGGTGCTCTGAGGAGGGGCAGCTCTGAATAAGAGTATTTCTGGGATCCCTCCCTCTAAGAGTGTTCTCAGCATCCATTTCTTGGAAAGGTGTTCATAGCATACCTCTCTCTCATGTCATATTCCCAAGATTCTTCTCTCTGACAGCATATTCTCAGCATCCCTCTCTCTGTTAGATAACTTTATTTTAACAAAGAAAGCAGGTTCTGGACAAAATATTCACTATCTTTTTCTCACAAATGAATTTAACTCTTACATCTCAGAGTAAATGCACATATAGAGTGCATAGATGAAAAATATTCTGAGAGAACTGAAATTCACTTATGCATTCAAAGCTTTTAAATTAGCCATTTCACTGATTAAATTAAACCTGGGTGGAATGCTTTTAAGCACAAATAATTCAGGACCAGATTTTTTTAGGCTTAATTGTGAATTTTGTTATTAGGCTTAATTATCCATGATCCCTTCAGACTGGATACTCAGAAACAATGAGTAGAGCCACAGGAACCACCTTCTTAAGTGAAGAAGAGTCTTGAAGGAAACCAAAAGTAACCTGGAATAAACGGAGTCCTTCAGCAGGATCGTTTATTATCCTATTTTATGTATGGGATGGGCTTTTGCTCCTGAGGAGCCACGTCACTGTAGGCATCAATCACTGCAGGATCTAAAGCCCATCGCTTTTTGAAGATGCCTTGAAGAAGTCAGGAAATAAATATTTAGGGAGACCACACAACCCCACACACTTATAAATCAAATGTGCCTTCAGGAGTCAAGTATCCAATTAGCAGATTCTTGGGTTCTGCCATGTTATGTAAAGAACTTTCCCCTGAGAATGACTCCTGTCTTTGGGTCCTGCAAATTGAAACAATTACTCTGCTTTTAAGATGTCAAATCAATTTAATTTGCAAAAACAGATGGATTCACACAAACATTTTATAACTCTCTTCTTTTAGGGATGCTCCAAAAGCAAACATTTTATATACTGTGTAACCTATTTTTTTAATCTTCTTTACTTTTATCTAAGCTAGCAATTAGAATATTTAATAACTTTGAAATGAAGAGTGAAATAAAATAGACAAGTTTCAAGTTCTGTAAACTTTTTCCTTTGGTGATATGTCACAATGTAAAGCAGAATGTGTAGAATAACAATATTGTCTTGTAGTTACAATACTTTTCCTACCTGGAACTTTCTATCTCAAAGATTTGTCTCTGGGAAACACAGCCCCAAACTCAGTTTCTGACTAGCCAAGAAGAGTATCACTCTATTTCATTTATTGACACATTCATTCTTTTATTCATCAAAAAGAATTATGTGCTTTACTGCAGGCAGTCACTGTGCCAAGCACTGGGCATAGATGAATAGCCAAAGGGTCTCAATTGTCATGAAGTTTATAGTCAAGTGCATAGGCTTTTCTTTTCAGAGTATTTATTTTTATTTTACATACAATTCTAATAGCCCAGTATATCTAGATGCCATGCCTATAACATAATAGAAGAATCAAGTCAGAAGGGAAAAGGCCTACCAGAAGGCGTAATAATGAGAGCAGGGAGCGAGGAAGATCCAGCCAGGAATGAAAGAGAAAACTAAATAGGATTCATTCATTCAACAAATACTTCCTGAATGTCTAGTATATGCCACCATTGCCTTAGGAACTGAGGACAATCACTGAGTGACAACAACAAAAATCACACCCAGTTCTCATGGGGCTTACTTTCTAGCGGCGAGCAGACAAACATCAAAAAATCACATGAGGCTGAGAAGATTCAATGTCAGATAAAGATGTGTAAATAATAATAATGGCAACTAACCCTTTACAAACACCACATACTGGACACTGTTCCAAGCATTTTCCTATCAAAATTCATTTAATTCATACAACAGTCTTCTGAGTGTGAACTATTATTTATTTGCATCTTACAGAAGAGGAAATTGAGGCACTTCTCCAGAGGCAAACTTTTGTGGAAGCATACGTACAACACACAAATGAATGTCTGTTCTGGTTGAAGCAACAGTGGGGATGCCGCTGACACCCAACCTTCAGTCTCACACTCCTAACTGCCCTTGGAGATTCTTTAAGGAAAGGGATCCCTAGGCTTTACAGAAAACAATTTGAAAAACAGTGACTTAGGAAAGTGCATTTTCTGTGGGGCTAAACAGGTATTATAACACCTACTTACTCTACTCTAAAGAACTAATGGGTATTTTAGAAATACCCTTTCATCCTATCCTATCCATCTTTCTATGAAATGAGCTGAAAGACAGGTGTCCCTATTTTATAAACGGGCTTAAAGACGCACAAAGAAGTAAAGTGACTAGTTCTATTTTTATCAGCTACTATGAGACTCATTGCATCATAGAACTCAAAAAGTTCTAATCTTCCCTCTGAGTACCAACAGGGCCTAAGTCATTCATTTAAATAAAAATAGATGCTCTAGAGAAAGTCATTTCACAAACATTTCATTAATGTTTTCCATTTAGGATTTTTATCCTTTACCAATATTCATTGAATATTTATTATATGAATCTGTCACCATATTAGAAGCTAAGACCACAGAGAGGCCTATGGTAATTATATCAAGATTAAAATATGGTTAAAGAGAAAAATATAAATGCTATTTCTAATATATTTCATATTGAAAATAGGGTGTCTATTTGTAGATTAGTAGAGGTATATTGATGAGTTAATGGATAAATAAATGACGGGTAGAAGAAAAGATAGATAGATGGACACACAGAAGGATGGATGCATGGAAAGACGGATGGATGGAGAAGGATGGATGCATGCACTGATCGCAGGTTGATGAATAGATGGAGGAAGTGAAGGTGAATGAATATTTGTATAGACAAACTGACTACTACCAAATAAATAATTAAGATACGAGTGCTACTAAGATACAAATCAGCATAGTTTTATTAAAGCTGATTAAATGCTGTTTACTATTAAGTGTTTAAGAATGTAACAAAACAAATAATGGATTTAGAAAGGTTTTTTATGTATCTAATACTAAAGAAATATTTTTTAAATGTCTCTAGAATAACCATCAAAAAATCATTATTCACAAATCCCAATTCAATAAATAATTATTTAAGTAGACTGAAGTTGAGTCTTTAAAAATAGATATTTAAAGGGATGACTGGGTGGCCCAGTAGGTTGATTGAGCATCTGACTCTTGACTTTGGCTCAGGTTATGATCTCACGGTTCCTGGGATCCAGCCCATCAGGCACTGTGGTGACAGCAGGGAGCCTGCTTGGGATTCTCTCTCTCCTTCTCGGTCTGCCCCTCCTCTGCTCACTCTTTCCCTCTCTCTCCCAAGACAAATAATTTTTTTTTAATTTTAAAAAAAATAGATATTTGGGAAAGTAGAAAGGAGGACATTTCCAAAAGAAAGAAAGAAGGAATGTCTGAAGAAGAAATATAACATGGTCATAGTCAAGAAATAAATCTATGTGCTTGACATGGAAGTTCCATGATGGGAACAGGTAAATGATGAAATTGGCAAGAGAAGCTGGTACCAGAATACTGAGTGTCCTGCACACTGAAATGAAATGTTTAGAATTTATTTTCCACATACTAAGGAGACATTGCAAGTTTGTGGTTTTCTTTGTTTGGATTTGGGGTTTAGAGGATTTGCTTGATTTTTTAAGGAATAATATATGCCAAGTGCTATCTTGGGAAAATTATTCCATAGGATAAAAGTATGGTAATGAAGGGACAGAAAGCAGTCTATATTTTCTAACAAAGATAATGGCCATTCTCCTTCCTACTATCCCTCCCTTAGAAAGGTAGTGACCAACCCGAAATAGGCCTACCCAGTAAGTACCCCATCAACTCTCAATCCTTTCACTTCACCTTATTTATCTTTATAGCACTTATGTCTACCTATTGTAAATATATGTACATTTTTTAATAGTTTATTTATTTTGAGAGAGAGATATAGAATACAAATGGGGGAGGGGCAGAGAGAGAGGGAGGGAGAGAATACCAAGCAGGTTCTGTAAGCACTGTCAGCACAGAGACCAATGCAGGGCTCGATCTCATCAATAGTGAGATCCTGACCTGAGCCGACCACGAGTTGGACATTTAACCAACTGAGCCCCCAGACACCCCTATATGTATTTATTTTTTACTTGTCTATCCACCAGAATATAGGCACCAAGAAAGCAGGTAATTTAACTTGCTCACTGATTTATTTCTAGTACACAGAATAGCACCTGGCACATAGTAGACAGACAACAAATGTTTGTCTTAGAAAGAATGAGTATTTGAGTTTAATCCACAAATCTGTAGACCAGGTATAATGCATGTACTAGTTTACAAATTATCAAATGTACTCCTAGAAATTACACTTCTTAGTTAATTATGTAGCATACTTTTGACATTTTAATATTAATAAATTGGCTCAAAGCACCTAAATAGAATTGTAACACAGCCAACAAGTTTCTGTAGTAACAAGTTGTTGAGCTGGTAGAAAATTCACTGTAGCTCTGTTACTTCATTCAAGGCTACCTAAGATCCTAGGGGAAAATATGAATTAAAACTTTTATATTTTAAGAAATAATTAATACAATGTGGAACATATTTATGACACAATATTGTTTGTGACACCAAATGGGAAATGTTCATGATACAAAATGAAATAACAGACACAAGACACCTGTTCCTGAAGTATGATCTCTTAGTCTAAAATAAATGTTGTGTGTGTGTGTGCATGTGTGTGTAATAAGTAAGAAAAAAATGACTAAAAACACATCAAACCATGATTTATCTCTGGGTATTATATTTTGTATATGTGCTACCGAAGCAAGCACTCTGGGTATTATATTTTGGATATTTTGTTTATTATCTAGAACTTTATGATTTATAAAATTTTCTATAAAAAGATATTATATTAGTAATAGTTTAAAAATGAGCCAAAACTATTTAAGTGAAAGAAAATTCAATGTAAGTTAAGTAATGTAGTCATATATCAACCAACTATACAAAGCAAACCTAATTATAGAATATGAAATTCAGCAACTAATAATTTTAAACATCTTTGTTATAAAAAGTATCAAGAAATAGCAAAGGATTACCTAAGCAAGCAATGACATTTAAATCTACAAAGGTCAAATCTCAAACCTGGAAAGGAGAAGAAGGATCTCAGAATCTGGATTATAAATTTGCACAAACCTAAAAGAAAAGAGCCACATAATGGCTTCTCTCGTAGATCTAACCAGACTTGGATGAATTTTATATTAAGTCGAAACCTGGCTCCAACTCTACCGCATCTAGGCTTCCCACAAAAAGATCAGATTTTCTGGCAAGGACAAAGGTAATAAATCAAAAACCTATAAAAATCATGAGTTTAAACCTATGATACTGTTTTGGTTGTAGTATACTGTGAAAAAATATTCATCCTTGAGAACTTCCTGATATAGAGAGAGTACTCCTTGTCCTCATCCCAATTCTCTCCCAGCCTCTAGAATCCAGATGGCAGTTCATTTGGCACAGGATTCCACAGGGGTGCATAGCTGCCAAATCATTCCCAAGAAAACAAAACATTAAGAGAAAAAAACCCAATAAATTGCAAAACCAAACATTTGACATTTGGAATCAAGAACTGTATGGGAAATTTTAACTTCCTCAACACTAATAACACTAGAAATTCTCGGCCAAATGATAGGGTATCAAAAGCATCCTGTAATCTTGCTAAGATACTGTAAACTATCAGATGGTGCTTTATCAAAACCCCTTTTCAAAGATCATTTATTAAAACAAACACACACACAAACAAGTATTTCTTCTGAAGATGAAAGGACATGCTTTTTAAGAATATTACATCACTTATTGTTCATATTTGGGAACGATCAATCTGTATTTACAACACTGCTATTCTCTATCCTCTCTCAACTCAGCCTCTCCAATCTTAACATTGCAGCAAGAATAATCCACTAATGTACGACCAGATCTATTGGTCTTTAGTAGAAAGGACCTTTTCAATCATCTTTCTCCAGCCACTTTAAGTACAACCAGTTCAGAACAATACATTGGTTTGACTGTGACTCTATCTTTGAGACTGGAAAGAACCCTCAAGTGCAAACATGCCAAAAATATAAATATTCTGGTAACCTGACCACGCATTCAATTTTTACTGTAGAGAAGAATCACTTCAAATTTTAGTCAAACGTGATTCTCAGGCAGAACCAATTCTCTAAGGGTGGATTTAGGTATCAGTTTTACTCAGTGGTATTAGTTTTAGGATAAGTTTTCTGGGGTGCCATTGCATTGATCTGGATTAACAAACATCAAATTTCAGGCCATCTAAACTCACATTGAAATTAATGCCATCCCTATGTGCATTTTTATCCTTCTGGGAGCAAATAAATATATATGTGGAGAGAGAGAGAGAGACAGAGAGAGTTACAGAGAACACATTCCACGTAAAAAATAAACCCATTGCAGCCCTTCAAAAATTTTAAGAGCAGTTTGGCTTACCAAGGCACTGGCTCTAGTTTCCAATAACAAATCAAATTTATCTCAGTTTCTGGTGGCAAGTAGTCATGTAATTGAGTATAATTTGTCACAATTGGCCATTCTGACTCAAGAAAGATTTAGGATTGAGCTAGTATAAACATTTAAAAAGCCCATGCCACATTCCATCTAATAATAGAAAAGATGTAACATGGCAATGCACTCTATCCAAAAAAGAATCTCTTAGGCTATACTATTTTTCTATATTTCTTTATTTATATTGAATATTCCCATTGCCAAAACATCACCATTTGCATAATGTTTTAATCCCAGCCCGCAGAGGTAATATTCACATTTAACTCCCCCATGTCACATGTCTGACTTATGCACTTACATGGCATCTTTAACCTTAAGATTTTCTACTAAGTGTTTGAAAACTTCTAATGCCTGAAATAAAAACAAAGAGAAGCCAAGTCATTTTGTTTTGACAAATTGATTCCCTTCAAATTGATGAAGGGATGATGATTTGACTTCATAAATCTCTTAACTCTGACATTTTCAAATGTACTAAACAGAATATATGGAAATGAAAGATGGAAGCGCTTACAAAGTAGACTATGACATTTACTGTAAAGGCCTTATACAGCTAATGGAGCTAAGTGAAGTAAAAACAAACCTCTGGACAAGGATGATAGCCCCCATAACATCTGTTAACACAAGTCATTAAGAAAAAACAACAATAAGACTGCAGGCAGTTTTTCCCAATTGTCACCTGAGGACTTCTGAGCACCATGAGGACAGCTGCACTATCAACAGTCTCTTGGAACACATGACTTGATAATATACATGTAATGTTAATAGTAACGATAATGGTAATAACAACGTGTTAGCATTCTTGACTTCTCCCTGTGCTCCAGAGCCCTATGTTAAACACTTAGTAAACATTCAATTTACAAACAAAACCCTAACCACAGACTCACAAGGCTATAATTTTGGTTTGATTGAAGAGACTGAGGTTTAGAGAGAGCACTTTCATGGATTCAAATCCAGATCAATTCCAAATCTTGAGCTCCCAAACATTATATATTCTATTAAAAATATTCAAGGGGCACCTGGGTGGCTCAGTCTGTAAAGCGTCTGACTCGGCTCAGGTCATGATCTCGCGGTTTGTGAGTTCAAGCCCCGCGTGCGGCTCTGTGCTTACAGCTCAGAGCTTGGAACCTCTTCAGATTCTGGGTCTCCCCCTCTCTCTGCCCATCCCATGCTCATGCTCTGTCTCTCTTTGTTTCTCAATAATAAATAAATGTTAAATTCTTTTTAAATATTAAAAAAACATATTAAGGAATACTCATTTAGAAAATCTTTTTGTGTGAATTAAAAGAATTTTAAATTAAATTAAAAAATATTTTAATTGTACTTTAACATTTTTTAAATATTTATTTTGAGAGAGAGAGCATGAACAGGGGAGTGGCAGAGAGAGAGAGAGAGAGAGAGAGAGAGAAAGAGAGAGAGAGAGAGAGAGAGAGAGAGAGAGAGAGAGAGAATCTCAAGCAGGCTCCCCACTCTCAGTGCAGAGCCTGAGGTGGGGCTCAAACCCATGAACTATAAGATCATGCCCTGAGCCAAGATCAAGAGTCAGATGCTTAACCAACTGAGCCACTCAGGTGCCCCTATTTTAATAAAATATTTTAAATAATATTTATTTAATATTGAATAAAATGTTTAAACAGTTAAAGTTTATAAAACTTTTTTCATATATCCTTAGCTAAAAATTTCATGCTATTTTCTCAAAATGTATATATAATACTTTTTTCATCTCTCGTTGCCTTCATTTTCTATACATCATGTTTATCTAACCAAGCAATGCCACTTTTTCTCAGTCAGCAAAAATTTGCTTTGCTAACTTATAAGTTTTTCATAAAACTGGTTAGGCTCTGAGAGTTTAAATAAATAAATATATAAATATGATTTTGCATACCTGGACATTCTGAAAATATATCCTTATGTTAGTTAGTATAGGCAAAAGAAAACATACAGCATGGGAAAAAAGGAAATCAGGACTAATCTCAAGAGCTTATGTCTAACCTTTTTCCCTGATAACATTTCCAGCTTTAAAATCTTCAATCTTTATGACTTTTTTGTGGTTTGTAGCTTGGACATCAAGTGAGAAGGAGAAACACAGGATAAATTTGACAATTGTCTTTTATGAGGTTCTGATACTCATTTCTATTGGAATCCCATTTTTTTTCCAGGGTAACAGAATGGGAATGTTTCTACATAGCTCTAAATATATCTCAAATTAGATCTATTCCATTCCTCTTGCAAGCAACAGGAAAATTAAAATTAAAAACTTCTTTAAGCTAGGATAGGCCAACTGTTTTGCCCATAGAGCTCTTAATTATTTAAGGGAAATGCTACAGAACTATACATAGTTACATATTTAATACTAAGGAATTAATGTACATTAAAGCTGATGTGGAGGAGAGCCTGGATGGCTCAGTTGGTTAAGCATCTGACTCTTGGTTAGGTCATGAACTCATAGCTTTGTGGGTGTGAGCCCCACATCATGCTCTGTGCTGATTGTGTAGAGCCTGCTTGTGATTCTCTCTCCCTCTCTCTGTCTCTTTGCCCCTCCCGTGATCATACTATCTCCATCTCTCTCAAAATAAATAATAAATTAAAAAAAAACCTAAAAAACAAAAACAAAAAACTGATGTGGCAATATTGGGGTTTGGAGCTAATGGCCAAGAGAGAATTCTTGAGATGTCTTCAGTGCAAAAAGATGGTTTTATTAAAGCATGTGGACAGGGCAATGGGCAGAAAGAACTACATTGGGATTGTGGAGAGTGACTGATTTTGAACCCTCTATATTATACTCATGAGAAATTTTAATTCATAAACAATGTCCTGAATAATGGCATCTGTAGAATTCTATTGACTATCATTGTGAGAAAAGGCTAGTGTAAATGATTGTAAAACATTTTGTGTGCCATACAAATGTCCAGTAAACAGTGAATGTTCTCAAGTCACAGTACATGTGATTGATTTTTTTTCACTCTCTATTCCAAGGCAAGCCCTATTCCAAATGGTAAATTCTTGGTGATCCCCAAGCAGTAAGTATAACCTTTAAACCATCCTTTATCAATGAATGCATTAAAAGCATGAAACTGGGGGAAGTCAGGCAAGGAAGACCCTTAGAGGTGTTTGAGTAATAGTTTGTAAGCCTAGACAGAGAATTTTGTTCTCAGAAAATACACAGCAGAGAAAGTAACCATTGGGTAGAAAATGTATCATCAAATATCTACTTGCTTTTAAAAACTAAACTAATTTATTGCCACGGTTGAAAAATATTTTTATCTTCTTTTTCAAAATCCCATTCAAATGCCATCTAAGCCATAGGGAAATTCTTCTGACTTATGGTCCCTTTTTATTACTTCAATAGAATGCCTAAATTAGATGAAACTGCTTTAGGTCCTGTTCACTTCTTCAGTTATTTATACCTGTTAGTGGGAAGGGAACACTGTTCAGAACATGAAGGCCTATGTTTTAGTCCCAACGATTTTACTAATGAGCTATATAACCTTGGGGAAATCACTCTACTTTCTAGAAATGTAGTTTTCACATTTACAGGAAGAGAAGGTTGGACTAAAGATCTTTTTTTATATATATTTCTAAGATTTTATATTTTCAAGGACATTTAGCTACTTATTTATTATTCATTATACTTTTTCATGTGATGCTAATTAGTTTTTTGATTATGTGATCAATATATAAATCTGCACTATTTTTGGACTGTTCAGTTTTAAATATGTATAAGTAGATTTTATTCACCCACTCCTTCCATGCAGTGGCTCTGCCTTCCTTAAATGGAGAGCTGAGTTTGTTCAATGTGGCAGAGAATGTTATGATTTTTGCTGATTTCAATGAACGATGATTTAGATTCCCAAACTTTCTGTTCATATCAGTTTCAATTTCATAAAATTGAAACTCCAAGCTATTGTGCCTTATGTAAGAAAGAAGTTCATTTCCATATCATATAATAATGAATTGACAGCTTTGCAGTCTAGATTAGAGCAATTCCAAGTAGCACAAAAAAATCCAGGCCCATTTTATCTTCGGACTCTACCATATTCTAACTGTGAAGATCAAAGGAAAATATTCATTCTCCTAATTATTTTCTACCTTCTAAAAGAGAGGTATTTTCTTTAAAAAAAATAATAGCTGCCTGCAAACTTGTATTTAGGTCTAGAGACTTGGTTGGAATAAAAAAAAACATTTTTGGCAAGGAAATTTCATAGACAATGTCACATATTTTATATTATATTACATCAGGAGGCATATAGTATCAGGTTGTTCCTTATTAGTGATGCTAATGAGACCATTTAATGTTTATTTATTTTTGACAGAAAGTGGGAGAGAGAGTGTGTGAGCAAGTGGGGAAAGGGCAGAGAGAGAAAGAGACACAGAATTTGAAGCAGGCTCTAGGCTCCGAGCTGTCAGCACAGAGCCCGTCGCGGGGCTCTAACTCACAGACCACGAGATCATGACCTGAGCTGGAGTTGGGATACTTAGCAGACTGAATCACCCAGGTGCCTTTTTTTTCATTTTTGTTTTGTTTTGTTTGTTTGTTTTAAATGAGGCCATTTTATTGGTGGTTGACTGTAGGAGTGCTGACAATACTGACTCCATCTTTGGTCCTCTTCTTGTTCGTGTCTGCTACATGACCTCTCTTGGGGTTCTGGGCCTCTTGGAGATTCATATACATACATTAGAAATGTCCACCAAGGCAGTAATGTGGGAAGGCTTGCTTTCCCAAGAAATCTATTAAAGGTAACATAGTCTTTCCCTTTCCTGACACAGGTGGCACCACAAGATATAATTATGTTAGCTGTCAATTTGGTGTGCAGGTAAACCCTTTTAAATGTGTATGAACCCTTTGATCTCATTATAGTGCCCTTCTGCATGTCCCCTCACTCTACAAAATCTGTAGACTAAGGTCTAGATTTTGCAGAGAATAGGTGCACAGATGTCTGATCACCATCCACCTGATTGTCCTGTTGGTAAGTTACCCTGAATAAAACTCTGTGTAAACTGTATGGAGTTGCCTGCTTCATTTTTTGGTCTCAAAGCAACGTCTCAGTTTGAAAGATACTTTATAGTCCCTCCACCCTCCAAAAATTGACAGATCTCTCTTTTGCAATGGCACCTTGTTCCTCTGCAATTTATAAGTGACCTGAATAGTGTTATTTTGGCACCATGCTGATATATCCTGTTCCCCTACAACTTTTTACCTAATAGTTACAGTATCCATTGATGATCCTTGGCTAAATAGTTATTATATGGAGGGAGAGTCACAGTATGGCAATTGTCTAATTGTATCATTCCTTCTTCACTTATTAACTAACATTCTTTTGTAAAGATGAGCTCCTCTGACACAATAAATATTCTAGACCCTCAAAGCAAAACTTTGGTGGACAGAGGTAAACGGACAAAGAAAACTTTATTCAAGATTATTCCAATAGGGGAGATTGAACTCAACTCTGCTGAAACAAAAGGGCAATTTTAAACCCAGTAGAAGATACTAGAGGATATAAGGGGGAGTGGCTGGTCAATGTTATCGGGCCATCTGTGTTTTCTAGTTTTAGCTCAGTTAGCTAGTTAGACTCCTATCTTCCCTCCCATGGAGACTGGGAGATAGGACAGCTATCTGTCTTGATTATTACATTTTAAAGGGATTGTCCCGGGTCCTTGAGAATAACATTCTCGGTCTGTAAGTCTGACAAGAGACTGGGATAAGATTTTATCTCATAGAGGCAGACAAAGAATTTACAGTTGAAAGTTTTCTAAAATAAATGCTCTAAGGAAAGGAATGTAATGGTCCTTTGGTCAGGAAGAAACCTATCTAAAGTTCAGTCAAGCTGAGGGAACAACTCATCTTGTACTTTTCCATGAGATAATACACATGGCCTCCATTTTCAAAGTCATTTCTTGGTCCAAAATGACTGCTGAAGTTCCAGCCATCATGACCATTTGCACGTAGCAGGAGGTAGATAATTTAAAGAGGGAAACACAGCATGCCAAGTATCTGATTTTCAATTAAGGAGGCTTAGAACTACTAATATGTAACCGGCCATGGGCAGCTATAAGGGAGACTGAGAAATATGGTGTTTTAGTGGAGCACATTCCACCCAGAAAAGTCAGGAATTTTAAAAGATGAAAATTTTTAAAAGATGAAAATGGCTATTGAGCAGGCAACTAGAAGTCTCAAACATACTGGTAAACATAGATGTCACAGAAAATAAAAGCACTGGTACCACTGAAAAAATGTTCAATAAGTTGTTCTTCCTCAAATCTATTACACATCGTATTTCCTGTTTTATTAGGAGTATATTATAAGCTTAATGTTTCACATCTGCTTTCAGAAAATCAACCCAGTGAGATATGAGGATAATAATCTTTTTTAAATCCTTAATAATATTTAATCAATATTAGTTGGCAACTACTAAAAACTTACACAGTATATTAAAGTATCATATATTTGGAATAAATTTTGAAATCCACCTTTCCAAAAACATAAAATATTTTATATTTGAATATAAATATATATAGATATATATTAACATATAGACATATATATTAATATGTATAGTACTTATAGTATATATATAGTATATATAAAGTATTTTATATTTGACTATAAATACATATAGATATATATTAATATATATAGAATATAAATATATAAATTAATATAAAGAAAATATAAAATGAAGTAAAGTGAAATGTAGAAAATATTTAGGATGTTGTGGTATCTAGAATCTGACCCACCACTTTAATCTGGTTTCATAAATTCTTGCTTTAGGAATGGTGAAATAAACCGTAAAAGTCTGTAAGAATGGACTTTTAATGAATGGCCTTCAGATCTTATTAGAACTGGATCAAGTCAGAACTGAAAGTTCCAGATTAATCCTGTCTGCCTAATATTCCATTTGTGTAGTGTTGCTCCAACAAACAGCTGAGGCTTCAATAAAAATCACAGCTCTCTTCCCATTCATTAAGTATAAATTGGAAGAAAAGTTTCAAACCTCAAAAAATGTTCCTAGTCAGGCAGGGCCAGCTTCCAACTAAATCAATATTCTAAGTTTTCTCTTGATAGAATTGCTTCTGCTATAAAAATACATCATGCATAATCTTTTACATGTTCTATATAATCTCTAAGCATCCCAATGAAAAGAAAAATCAGGAACTCACTTGGATTCATAATCATGATGCACATACACTTGTTTTCAGGATTGCATTTTTCTAACTACATTTTTAATCCTTATCTGATAGCATTATTAGAGTACTATACACATAGTCCATACAGACCATATTTTATTTTATACCTAAAAAACTGAGCTGAGAATTTATATATATAAATATATTTAAACTTCTATAAATAAAAATTCCAACTATGAATTATTTTATTTAAGTTTCCAGCCACAGTTGCAGCTTAATTCACCTGTAAGCATATATATCAAAGAAAATACTGACCTTGCCTAATTATTAAAGTTTTTCTTAATCAGTATATGGTACCCTTTACCAACATCATAATTATTTAAATAAAGTATTAATTAAATTCCTACTAAATACCTAATATTAAGTTAGAACTGAGAATACACACTATATGAAATATGCAATCTTTACAGAGTCCAACTGAGGAATACAGATGTGTGTACAATTAAATATCTTTTGATAGTCATTTGATTGAATTGTTATTTATACAAACATCCTTACTGTATAGTGTGTTTATACATAAAACAAAGAGTAACTCAGAGTTTTCATCTTGTGTATAGTTGTCTTAAAATACCTAGTTTTTGAAATTGAACTAAAGAATATAAAGAAGTCCTGCCATATAGCTAAGTGAAAGCAAATTAGTCATTCTATTGTATCTTTCCAAAATACTCGATTTAAAAGCTTCTATAAACCTGGGTGGCTCAGTCGGTTGGACGTCCGGCTTTGGCTCAGGTCATGATCTGACAGTCTGTGAGTTCGAGCCCTGCGTCAGGCTCTGTGCCAACAGGTTAGAGCCTGAAGCCTGCTTCAGATTCTGTGTCTCCCTTTCTCTCTGCCCCTTCCCCGCTCACACTCTGTATCTCTCTCAAAATAAAATAAAAACATAAAAAATTTAAAAAAAAGCTTCTATATGTCAGTGGTCTCAAAAGGAGTAAAGAAAACTTCTGTTTTATGTTATATTTCATCCAAACAGAAAGTTGTATTGTTCTTCTAAAATGCACTTTTAATTTAAAATAAAAAGTATCCATCCTTTTACAATGAACATACTAAAAAAGGAGCTTTATAATCCTTTTTTTTTAAGATTCTCCCCTTTTTGATGCAAATGCCATCCTATCCCACTACCCCACTGCTTTTATGGATGCAATTTTCTATAATAATGAACAATAAGAACTATCAACTACATAAGGCTAAGAGGACAACCAAGACTCCCTATGTTGCAAATAAAACTTAGAACTTTCAAAAAGTTTTTATTTCTTCGAAAATTAAAGAATTCCTTTTAAGCACTAAGATCTACTAGATCTAATGAGAGATAGATCAGAGTTCTCCAAGAATAGGTGAATCATAATACCACAATGAATTCTATAAATTAAACTACTACATTTGATTACTTTCAGCTGAGGTTTGAACATGAATGGGCATGGAATCATAATTCTCACTTGGTTTTCCTGATTGACGAAAGGGACAGTTGACTGCTATCACATGTTACCCAGATATAATGTATCAATAACTATCAATAACTATCAACATGAGAACAGAGACAGGGAGTTTTCACACCTGGATGGGGTAGGAGAAAGAATAGTATCTTCTAGAGTAGCCAGTGACCCAAATGAGCAGGTGCCATTCAAGACTTTCTCCTTTCTACTCATGGATGCTGTTGCTTCCCACATGTACACAACTTTCTCACCTTCATATTAAAGCTAATGATAACAATTTCTTTGGGAATTCTCAGGAAAGAAAAATCTACCACTTGTGAAGCGACACCTTTTTGGGCAGGCAGCGTGCATTGATGCTTCATACACAATATTTCACTCAAAATGAATCATACTACATTATAAAGTTGAGGAAATTGGTCCTCCATATGACAATCCAAGAATTCCCACTAGGTCTGTGTAAGGTTAAAGCCTTTTCTCTGTCCATCCTGTGGCACTGGATATATAAGAACACTTGAGGCCATTGTCAACCACTTATAAATGGACATGGCAAAGGGTATTTCCTTTTCTAGAGTGTAATGGAATTGGCCATAGTAGTCATTCTGGTTGCAGCTTGCCAGATCGTAAACTTAATGTGACACAAACCTGCACGATCTCTCCCACACTTGGCTTAGAGACAGAAACCTGGGATGACCCTTCATTACCACAGAGCCATCAGTAGCATGTATGAAATGTTGGGATTTTAAGTACTTTTGTAAAAAAGATATGATACTTTGTGGACATCAGGGCTATCTAAATTCTGGTCAAATGAATATATGAAGGGGTAATATACAGTATCAACTGACAAGTGTAAGGAATTTCCTGGAAGTATACTTTCCAATAATTCTACATTTCTTCCCTTGTAAGAATGCCTTTGAGAGACACAAGTGGTAGAGCCTAAATAATTTTGAAATGTGGGTAATGAAGGAAAATATGTAATGCATTTCAGGGAAATATATGGGTTAGAATCCGTCAGAACATTAATACAACAAGCTGCAATACTATGTGAGAACAATGAATACTTAGGTTTTGTTTGTACAAGGTGAGTTGAAGTATATGCACGAATAATCTCGTTTTATACTAACTGTATAAACTTTATTTTTGAACTCCTTTGATGCTTGTGACTTTGAAGTAATAAAAAACCAATGAAAATCATTTGCATTCACCTAGAACTCAAAGAACAAAGAATTGTTCATCAACTACTTATAACGAATAGAGCTCCAATGAAGAATGACCCCTTTAGTACATATGGCCTCACAAAGCACCCTGCACAAGATAAATTACAGGTTAAAAAAAAAAACAAACCCTCAGGGTAAAGCAGAGCTAAAAACTCACTAAAGCCTACAAAAACATCAAAGAGTTATGCTTTATAAACAAATTCTGATTGCTAGAAATATTAAATAGGGGTGCCTGGGTGGCTGAGTCAGTTAAGCAATCTACTTTGGCTCAGGTCATGATCTCATGGTTCAGGAGTTCAAGCCCTACACAGGGCTCTGTGCTGACAGCTCGGAGCCTGAAGCCTGCTTCGGATTCTGTGTCTCCCTCTCTCTATCTCTGCCCATCCCCCCACTCCCAAAAATGAATAAATATTTTCAAGAATATTTAAAGAAGTATTAGTAAATAAAAATGAGCACATTGATACAGTTTGTTAACATCCAATGCTATATATAGTGTAGACAAAGCTTTATGCTATATAAAGTACTTTCCAACATACTATCTCAATTGATTCTACAACCGTATGGCAGCCTTCATCATCATACCACCACCACCACCACTATCCTCCCTCCATAGTGAGGAAGATAAAACTCACAGAGCTTACTCTACCCAACCAGGTTTGCAGGGCTACAGCTAGTCGTAGTGAAGCCCATGTTCACCCGACACAAAGTTAGAGCAATTTATTTGTTCCATGCGGGCAAACATATATCCCAAATGTGGTCAGTCATTGCCTTCAGTCTCATAAGGGCCCCAAATAAGAACATTCTGGCCGGGGTATCATGGTTTGCTTTCTTAACCCTTATTTTCCAAGCAGGGATGCCAAGGGCTAACTTCCAGATACCACTACGGAGAAGGTGAGTCCCAGTGTGACCTGCAGCTTGTGATGAAAATGTTCAAGTACCAGTAAGCACACAGGACTTCTCCCGGCCTCAGGCTGCCACAGCATGACATTCAAGTTCCAGGATCTCATTTATTCCTCTTTCCAGATTATGTGAACTATTCACAATCCACTGTTGAAAACAAAAGTGAGAGTCTTGTTTCTGAGACAAAATGGATTAATCACACTAAATCAGAATAAAAGTAGGATATAGTGACTTACATGATTGAAATTAAGCCAAGTTTCTAAACGTTCTTTACAGATTCCCAATATGGCTATTTCTGTAAATGTGGCCCAGACCAAAAAAAAAAAAAAAAAAAAAGTCTTGCCTCTTATTGATTAGGTAGCAATGTGGCCAATATCACTAAAGGGATGACTTCAAAACATATTTTTTTTCAACGTTTTTATTTATTTTTGGGACAGAGAGAGACAGAGCATGAACGGGGGAGGGGCAGAGAGAGAGGGAGACACAGAATCGGAAACAGGCTCCAGGCTCTGAGCCATCAGCCCAGAGCCTGACGCGGGGCTCGAACTCACGGACCGCGAGATCGTGACCTGGCTGAAGTCGGACGCTTAACCGACTGCGCCACCCAGGCACCCCAAAACATATTTTTTTTATAAAAGCCTGATTCCCATTGTTCCTCTCACGGTCCCACCACTCAAACACTCCTGGCAGCTACCACAGAAGAAAGCAGTGAGCAGATTGTGAAATATTCCACCAGCATGAGACACAGGAAGGAGTCTGCAATTGAGTGGCTCTGCAAGTCAGGAAAACATCAGAAATAAAGAGAGTTCAGAAATCCACAGGAATAAATTTAGGCAACCAGGATCAGGGCCCCATCCGCACCAGCATGTGTCAAATAGACAATGAAGCAGGCAGCTAGCTAAGAAGATGCTTACCATTGAGGGAAAGTGGGAGAAGGGAGGCAAGATGATATGTGAAAGACAGACGGAAGAAAGAAGGGGCGGAGGGAAGAGGGGAGAAAGAGAGAGAGAGAGAAGGAAACAAGGAAGAAAGGAAAGAAGAAAGAAAGAAGAAAGGAGAGAGAGAAAGAAGGAAAGAGGAGAAAGAAAGAAAGGAGAAAGAAAAGAAAGAAAGAAAGAAAGAAAGAAAGAAAGAAAGAAAGAAAGAAAGAAAGAAAGAAAGAGAAAGAAAGAAAAGGGAGAGAGAAGGAAGGAAGGAAGGAAATTTCAGTCCTCTGGGCAAGTGTTCTTTATCTGTAGCACATAGGAAGCAGCCTGAGCTACAGAGATGGCAATGGGATGAATAAAAGACGGGAAGGATGCAGAAGCATTATGAGAGGAAAAGGGAAGCAGCATGCCAGATAAAGAGAACACAGGGAAGGAATGAGCCTATGAAGACAAATGCATGATCTCACGAGGCTTTGTGGAGAAGAAGCCTGCCAAAGGATCAAGTTTGTGGTGTGTTTTAGAAATCCACACAGGGGCCCAAATCCTGAGGGCTGAAAGTCAGCAGGTTGTAGCCAGCTTTATTCCAATTACCTAGAACAACAATAGCAAAAATAAAAACACGGACACAAAAGCCAGCCTTTCTTTGGCCTAGTAACTTTCCACTGTGTCAGGGGCCTTCACATTATGTCAAATTTGCCAACCAAATTTGAAATGCAAATCACACCATGCTCCTGAGTGGGCATTGTGAGGAAATGCCTGCAAGGACTATGACAAACCATCTGCAAAAGCATTTTGGAACCTATAACATTTGCTGTGAGCATTACTTCCATCATTATTGTCCTCGGTGCCTAGTGAAAAAATAGAACTTCCAACATCACAAAACAACCGTGGCCTTTGAGGAAACAGAAATAAAAGATGAAATTTCCATCATCTGTGCATGATCCAAAGGTCCAGTGCTTCTCTTTTTCAGCCAAGGCTCTGGATCAAAGTCAACATTTGAGTCCGTTTCACACACGGGGGGGACCCAAAGCAGTGGCCTCAGATGATAATCAGTCTTCTTACCAGCATGAAAGTGGGTCCTGTTCTTCCTCCACTGCATACCCCAAGCTCAGGGCTGCAGCCAAGCCCCATCCCAGTTTCCTGAGCAGAAGTAATTGTCAGTATAAAAGGGCAAAGAATGAATCAGATGATTTCACCGGAGAAATATAAACATGAGTTTTAAAAAAACTAATATATTTGCCCACCTTTCTTTATTTCAAGGGGCAAGTGTTTTAGACTGCTCTCCTTTCAAATGCATCCAAGACCCTGCACATAGATTCCAAATAGAGTTTCCAAATAGAGACAAATTAGTTCCTGGAACAATCTGTGGGCAAGTTGTTTACTGGAATTCATCCTGAGACGCATATTTCCAGCTTCATGCTCCCCTAAGTGACAGCTGAAAATATTATATATATGCATGCGTGCGTGTGTGTATCTGTGTTCATAAATGATGTACTGGGAAGAATAGTGAGAGGCTAGAAAAAGCAGGAATACTTTCAAAAGCAGAGATACTTTCAAAATCCGTGTCCCAGGTGCCAAAGGTTTATTGAAGGTCTTGGTTTCTTTTCCTCTGGCTAATGTTTTCTATAGGATGTAGACAATAAAAATCATGAACTGTGTGGAAGAATATACAGAGAGGCACTTTGAGGGGGAGGGGATGAGTAAATTGGGTACTTTAATTTTACAGAGCAACGTAGACTGAGGTAACACCGAACAGAGATGACATGCGGGAAAAAGATACCCTTGCTAGTTTCAGTTGTGCCTGAGTCAGTGTTTTGGTGTTCATTGTAATGATACAAATATTTACCAACCTCCAGAAGATAGGAAAGCAATATATATGGGAGTTGTTCTCACAATAAACATAAAATAATAACAGCTATGGCACGTTTGGTAACTAGTATGTGCTATACTGTGAAAGGCACTCAGCATGTATACTCTTAACTGTTTATTTTCAAAACTACTCTGTAAAGTAGGCATTAGTATTCCCGTTTTATTCATGATAAATTGAGATATAAGAATAAATAAGTTGTCAAAGGTCTAAAGTGAGAAAGATTAAAAAACAGAATCTTTTCTAACTCAAAAAACTATGGTTACTCCATTATGCTCCACTGCCTAAAAATAAATATTTCAAGAGTTAACATCAGATGAACCTCAGCAAACACAAAAATAAGATTTGAGTTTGCTAAGTGATACTGTTTTAATTAAAATCACTGTTTTTTTTTAATTTTTGTAACGTTTAGTACTTTTTTGCAAGTGAGCTTTCACTACGCCCACTCCAAAGTCTAGGAGAATTAAATTAATGTATATAAGTTGAGTCACTATGTTAAAATGTGTCATTATTTTACCCTCTGTGCCTAAATAATCCTTCTGAAAGGACTGCCCAAGGATCTTGGACATATTCTTGTTAGCAGACTCTCCCAACAAATAACACTGAAATACCAGGAAATCAGAGGTAGAGGTGGGAAACTTGTTAGGTTAATTCCAGACCTAAGAAAGGATTACCTTACCTGAAGCTCACCTATGAGGGGACTGCTGTATTTGCAAAAATATAGCTGAACATTTATCAAAATGGGTAACTGCTTCTCTGAGTTACTGACTCAATTTCTGAATTAAAAAAGATATCCCCATTTACATGATCATATCTGAACACCTAACATACTTACATTTAATATGATACAAGAGATGTCATACATCTCTTTAGCAGTTCCTGATTGTTTCTTTAAAAACCAGCAAAGTGGGGAGTGCTTGGGTGGCTCAGTCAGTTAAGTGTTTGACTTCTGCTCAGGTTCATGATCTCATGGTTCGAGAGTTTGAGCCCTGCATCAGGCTCTGTGCTGACAGCTCACAGCCTGGAGCCTGCTTGGATTCTGTCTCCTTTTCTCTCTGCCCTTCCCCCACTCGTGCTCGCTCGCGCTCTCTCTCTCTCTGTCTCTTTCTATCTCTCTCTCTAAAAAATAAATAAATATATATTTTTAAAAAGCTAGCAAAGGAAGGCAAGGGATCATGCTTCTCTCAAACATGCTATGAGGGGGAGAGTAAATGCAGGAACTTTTGATTATAAAAGAAAATATGTTCGATTTAAAAAGTTTATAAAATTCAGTGAAGTATAAAATAACTCATCAAAGGACCTATTTTAGTCCATTTCTTTGGCATTTTTCCAAGGACTAACTTTTAGTCCATTGTATTAAGTCTTTATTCTTTGAATGTATATTCTTTAATTGGAATCATTCTGAATATGTCTATCATGATTTTATTTTTCCAGTAACATTCCATTGTGGGTATTTTATTATAATGTATTTTATTTACATTGTGGGTAAATATTATATACATGTGGTATTACATCATGTGTGTTAATATAACTTACTTTGTTAATTAGGGATGAGGTCATCAGGGACCACAGTAAGAAATTAAAACAAATAAACTGTTCCCAGCATGTTTATTTTCCAGCCTCACTGGCCCTTGAGAACGGCCCTGTTCCTGGGAAGCCCACCAACTTGTTCAACAGAGCAGATGTTGGAGAACAAAGAAAATCATAACTGCTCCTAGAAAATTGCAGAGTTAAGCAAACCCCTTTTAAGCCGTGCTTGAAAGATTACAAAGGTTTTACTAAGTTCCTGTGACCGCTTCCTAATTGCAAGAATAACTGACCAAAAGGCTGCCAGCTGGCAGTATAAAAGCAGCTCTGAAGTTTGTGTTGGAAGAGACAGTGCCCTGAGAGCTATCTCCCTGTCTCTGTACGGGTAACAAGTCCCAAAAGTTCTTTGCTTTCAACACTCCCTTGGGTTATGTTCAATTTAATGCGCCCCAAGTGGCAATATCCTTGAGTTCAAATACTGTTCCTTTGTTATTAGACATTGTTTCCACTTTTTCACTACTGAAAACAGAATAATAAGCACTTTTTATGTAAATCTTTGTTACATCCCTGATTATTTCCTTAGGATAGCTACTGGGGATCATTGAAATGAAATTAATAGGCCAAAGGTTATAGAATTTAAATGACACTCAATACACATTGATTAATTGCCTTCCTGAAAAGTTTGTAACAAATCATGTTTTTGTTTCTAGATTGTCATTTCATGTCATTCTCATCAAATTTGGAGCTTTTTTCTTACTCATTTAAGTAATCTCTACATCTACTGTGGGGCTAGAACTCATGACCCCGAGATAAGAGACTTGTGCTCACCCCCAGCTTTGTAGTCTTTTAAAGTTCAGTTTTCCCAAGAGGTAAAGCATTCCTGGAACAAATCAATTTTCTACAAAGACTTTTCATTAGCTTCATGAATGAAAAAGTCACAAGTATTTACACCACGAGTCAACTGAAAGGCAGGTTCTGTCTGTTTCTGGGCAGTATTTCCTGGTACCATGCTTTCCATATTCTAAGTGTTCAATGAATATTTGTTAAATGAAATGAATGAATGATGATCCAACTTTGTTGAACTTGGATATTTAGCCAATGTGTGGGCTTTAACCAATAAAGGGCTTTAACCAATATGTTTCTTATCAAATTATCACAACTACTCAGTGGGGAGCTACTATGACTCTAGTTTTAGATAAGAAAACTGAGGTTCATTAAAGTCCCAGGATTTGCTTAGTCATAGTAAATGATGACACCAAACCCTGTCCCCCATAGCACACTCTTTCAAGTGCTTTCCTCCCACAAAAAAGGGAGACAGGCTAAAGGTCATGAATGCCATACATGCTCTGTGCTCCATACCAATAACATGAAAGTCTAATAATCACCCAATATATTGTGTTTTCTAGACAGCACTTGTTTAACATTTAAAAAAATTTTTTTACATTTATTTATTTTTGAGAGAGAGACAGAGCACAAGTGGGGGTGGGGCACAGAGAGAATGAGACACAGAATCCGAAGCAGGCTCCAGGATCCAAGCTGTCAGCACAGAGCCTGATGCGGGGCCTGAACTCACAAACTGTGAGATCATGACCTGAGACGAAGTCAGATGCTTAACTGAGCCACCCAGGCGCCCCTAGATAGCACCTCTGAACAATGTCATTTGCTTCACCAAATGTGATGCTTTCTTTCAAAGAAATAGAATTGGTTTAACTAACTTACATTTAACTTTTTAAGCAGTGAAAAGGAACACTAAACCTAGGTATAGTCCTCAATTTTTCCTGAAACTAGCAATGGTTACTGTAATGTTAATGAGATAATAAAAAGAGTAGTTATAATCTGTTGAGCACCTATGATGTGCCTAATAATGTACACTATGTCATTAAAGCCTGACAACCATTGTATAAATTGTTATTCTCATTCTTACTGCAAAATGGAAATTATCAATTCCATATCATATATAGCAGTTCTCATATGCTAGGGTACACCTATATCACCTGGTGGGCTTGTTGGAAAAGAGATTGTCAGGTTCTTCCCTCAATGTCTCTGACTAGGAAGCTGGCCTGGGACATGAGAATTTGTATGACTCAAGTTTCCTGCTGATGCTATAGGTCCAGGGACGCTACATCAAGGTGCTCTGACTTCCCCCCAATAAATGGGAGAGCTAGGATCTCAACACAGGTTTGGCTGACTTCAAAAATAAGGCTACATGCCTCCTAGTGGAAACACTGTGAATGAAAATGTTTTCAATCTTAATTTGGTCTTTGAGCCTTGTATATAAATTAATAAAACAGGGGCTAAGCAATTTACATTGGACTTCAAAGAAAGAGATTAAAACCAAATTAATCAACTCTCATTAAGAATTAAATTAGCCAGGAGGGGCCAAGATGGTGGAACAGCATGGAAGTTTTTTTAGCATCTCTCATCCCTGAAATACAGCCAAATTAACACGAAACCATCCTGCACACCTAGAAAACTGATTTGAGGATTAACACAACAATCTGCACAACCTGAACCACAGAAGTCAGCAGGTACACGGCATGGAGAGGTGAATTGGGGGAGAAAGCCGTGGACGGCAGGGAGCTGTTTCTGCTTGTAGAGAGAGGACGGAGATGGGGGGAGAGTATGGAAAGCATCCTCCCCCCCCCCCCCGACAGAAAGCCACTGGAGAGAAAAGAAAGAGTATGCAAGGGACTGAACAAAAAAGGGAGAAAGGAGAAAGGAGAGGGTTTAAATTCCATTAAGACTCTATAATCAGGGGGAGTGCAGAGTCTGAAACTCCACAGCTTGATACCTGGTGGTACTTTGGTGGGAAGGGTGAATTCCCAGCAGCAGAGTGAGGTCCTTGGGGTCCTCAGGCCACACAGGGAGAGGAAGTTCCCCTGCTGGGAGGACATTTGGTAGAAGCTGTGCAGCCACCCCACAGGCAAAAGTCCCAGAGGACCCTGGAGAACAACCACATTTGCTGGTGCTGGAACAAGGATGTCAAGGGGGAAGCCTGGCACCAGAGGTGTGTTATGATTTTCCATAATCCCTGAAACGCTGCTGCTACATGATCATGCAAACTTTTTCTGGGGCAGGCTGGCACCCAGGTGCAGTCTCTGGACATTGGCAGCAGCAGTCTCCTGAACTTCCTGGGGGTGGGCCAGCACCTGGCCATTGCTCAGCGAGACCCTCCCCCAGGTCTGAGCAGGTCAAAGCCGCAGTCTCTTAGGGGTGAGGTGTTGGGAAACACACTCCATCTGAGGTAAAACTCAGGAGGGAGGTGCTATCTGGCAGCCTGCTGGCTTGGTCATGGACAGTGTAAAAGTGGGGAGTGGATGAAAGCTAGATACAAAGGACCAGTGCATGATTGCTGGTCAAGGAGAGCACAGAGTTATGATACAACAGACTGGGTAGATGGATGATGCCATTTTCACCCCTCCCACTCATGCCCATACATGCCTACATGCACCACAGCAATCCACTCTGGTAAGCTAAGCAACGCATCTGTGGAGAATGGAGCCATTACACTAAGCCCTGCCCAAATGGGCTAACCTCATTCTTCAGGAACAACACAAGTCTCTTGGTTTATGGACTATAAAGTGCTTCATTTTTTGACTTCTAGAGGAAACCGATGTACTGTCAATTGTACTTCAGTGTGTTTGCTGGTGAATCTATTCAATTTTTTTTCTTTTCTTATTCTTGAATATGGAAAGAGAAAAAAATTATTTTTATTTTCCATTTCTATTAAAAATAATTTTCTTTAATTTTTTCTACTATATTTTTTACTTTTTTTGTAAATTTTTCAAATTCTATTTTACTTCCATCATTTCATTTTATTCTCTTTCATTGTATTCATTGTTTTCTCAAATTTTCAAACATTTTCTCTTTTTTTTCTTTCCTTTTTTTAATCTTTCCCTTTTTTCTCTAATCTATCAAGCTCCTTTCAACAACCAGATGAGAAAACACCTATGATCTAGCATCCTTTATTTGATTTTTTGAGTGTTTTTTTTACCTTTTTAATTTTCTTTACCTTATTAATTCCTTTTCTTCCTTCCAAATGATGAAATGAAGGAATTCACCCCAAAAGAAAGAACAAGAAGAAATGACAGCCAGGGACTTAATCAACACAGATACAAGCAAAATGTCTGAACCAGAATTTAGAATCATGATAATAAGAATACTAGCTGGGGTTAAAAACAGATTAGAGTCCCTTTCTATGGAGATAAAAGCTAGTCAGGATAAAATAAAAAATGCTATAACTCAGCTGCAATCTCAAATGGATGCCACACAAGCAAAGATGGATGAGACAGAGCAGTAAATCAGCAACATAGAGGACAAACTTCTGTAGAACAATGAAGCAGAAAAAAGGAGGGAGACTAAGGCAAAAGAGCATGATTTAAGAATTAGAGAAATAACTGAATCATTAAAAAGGAATAACATCAGAATCATACAGGTCCCAGAAGATGAAGAGAGAGAAAAGGGGTAGAAGGGTGATGTGAGAAAATCAGAGTGCAAAATTTCCTAACCTGGGGAAAGACACAGACATCAAAATCCAGGAAGCACAGAGGACTCCCAATAGATTCAACAAAAGCCAACCATCCACAAGGGATATCATAGCCAAATTCACAAAATACTCAGGCGAGGAAAGAATCATGAAAGCAGCAAGGGAAAAAAAGTCCTTAACATACAAAGGAGGACAGATCAGGTTTGCAACAGACCTATCCACAGAAACATGGCAGGCCAGAAAGGAGTGGCAGGATATATTCAATGCTGAATAGGAAAAATATGCAGCCAAGAATTCTTTATCCAGCAAGGCTGTCATTCAAAATTAGAAGGAGAGATTAAAAGTTTCCCAGACAGAAAAGATATTTGCAAATGACATATCGGACAAAGGGCTAGTATCCAAAATCTATAAAGAGCTCACCAAACTCCACACCTGAAAAACAAATAACCCGGTGAAGAAATGGGCAGAAAACATGAAAAGACACTTCTCTAAAGAAGACATCCAGATGGCCAACAGGCACATGAAAAGATGTTCAACGTCGCTCCTTATCAGGGAAATACAAATCAAAACCACAATCAGATATCACCTCACACCAGTCAGAGTGGCCAAAATGAACAAATCAGGAGACCATAGATGCTGGAGAGGATGTGGAGAAACGGGAACCCTCTTGCACTGTTGGTGGGAATGCAAATTGGTGCAGCCGCTCTGGAAAGCAGTGTGGAGGTTCCTCAGAAAATTAAAAATAGACCTACCCTATGACCCAGCAATAGCACTGCTAGGAATTTATCCAAGGGATACAGGAGTACTGATGCATAGGGGCACCTGTACCCCAATGTTTATAGCAGCACTCTCAACAACAGCCAAATTATGGAAAGAGCCTAAATGTCCATCAACTGATCAATGGATAAAGAAATTGTGGTTTATATACACAATGGAATACTACGTGGCAATGAGAAAGAATGAAATATGGCCTTTTGTAGCAACGTGGATGGAACTGGAGAGTGTGATGCTAAGCGAAATAAGCCATGCAGAGAAAGACAGATACCATATGTTTTCACTCTTATGTGGATCCTAAGAAACTTAACAGAAACCCATGGGGGAAGGGAAGGGAAAAAAAAAAGAGGTTAGAGTGGGAGAGAGCCAAAACATAAGAGACTGTTAAAAACTGAGAACAAACTGAGGGTTGATGGGGGGTGGGAGGGAGCGGAGGGTGGGTGATGGGTATTGAGGAGGGCACCTTTTGGGATGAGCACTGGGTGTTGTATGGAAACCAATTTGACAATAAATTTCATATGTTAAAAAAAATAATAATAAAAATAAATAAATAAATAAATAAATAAATAAATAAATAAATAAATAAAATAGACTCTGCATTCAACTTACAAAAAAAAAAAAAAAGTTTCCCAGACAGACAAAAATTAAAGGAGTTTGTGACCACTAAACCAGTCCTGCAAGAAATTTAAAGGGGGACTTTCTAAGGGGAGAAAAGATGGGAAAAAAAAAAAAAACACCAAAAGCAACAAAGACTAGAAAGGACGAGAGAACACCACCAGAAACTCCACCTCTACTGGCAACATAATGGCAATAAATTCATATCTCTCAGTACCACTCTAAACGTCAATGGACTCAGTGCTCCAATCAAAACACATAGAGTAACAAAATGGATAAGAAAACCAGATCCATCTATATGCTGTTTACAAGAGACCCACTTTAGACTTAAAGACACCTTCAGATTGAAAGTAATGGGATGGAGAACTATCTATGATGCTAATGGTCACTAAAAGAAAGCTGGAGTAGCCACACTTATATCAGACAA
This sequence comes from Felis catus, assembly GCF_018350175.1. Lineage (NCBI taxonomy): Eukaryota > Metazoa > Chordata > Mammalia > Carnivora > Felidae > Felis > Felis catus. Next base: position 68,580,577 of record NC_058372.1, on the reverse strand, counting down.
TATAGACTTTAAATTCAAGACTGTAACAAGAGATGAAGAAGGCCATTATATCATATTAAGGGGTTTATCCACAAATAAGATCTAACAATTGTAAACATTTATGTTCCAAATGTGGAGCTCCCAAATATATAAATCAATTAATCACAAACATAAAGAAACTCACTGATAATAATACCATAATAATAGAGGACTTCAACACCCCACTTACAACAATGGACAGATCATCTAAAGAGAAAATCAACAAGGAAACAATGGCTTTGAATGACACCCTAGACCAGATGGACTTTACAGATATATTCACAACATTTCATCCTAAAGCAGCAGAATATACATTCTTCTCCAGTGCACACAAAATGTTCTCCAGAATAGATCATACTGGGACACAAAACAGCCCTCAAAAAGTACAAAAAGATCAAGATACTACTGTGCATATTTTCAGACCACAGTGCTATGAAACTTGAAATCAACCAAAAGAAAAAATTTGGAAAGATAACAAATACTTGGAGACTAAACAATATCCTACTAAAGAATGAATGGGATAACCAAGAAATTAAAGAGAAATTAAAAAGTACATAGAATCCAATGAAAATGATATCACCACAGACCAAAGCCTCTGAGATGCAGTGAAGGTGGTCATAAGAGGGAAGTATATAGCAATACAGGCCTTCATAAAGAAGGAAGAAAGGTCTCAGATACGCAACCGAACCCTACACCTTAAAGAGCTGGAAAAAGAACAGCAAATAAAACCCAAAACCAGCAGAAGACAGGAAATAATAAAGATTAGAGCAGAAATTAAGGCTATCGAAACCAAAAACAAAACAAAACAAAACAGTAGAACAGATCAATGAAACCAGAACCTGATTCTTTGAAAAAATTAACAAAATTGATAAGCCACTAGCCAGTTTGATCAAAAAGAAAAAGGAAAGGACCCAAATAAATAAAATCAAGAATGAAAGAGGAGAGATCACAACCAACACAACAGAAATAAAAATAATAATAAGAGAATATTATGAGCAATTATATTCCAATAAAATGGGCAATCAGGAAGAAATGGACAAATTCCTAAAAACATATAAACCATCAAAACTGAAACAGGAAGAAATAGAAAATTTGAACAGACCCATAACCAGTAAAGAAACCGAATTAGCAATCAAGAATCTCCCAAAAAACAAGAGTCCAAAGCCAGATGGCTTTCCAGGGGAATTCTACCAAAAATTTAAAGAAGAGTTAACACCTATTCTCTTGAAGCTGCTCCAAAAAATAGAAATGGAAGGAAAACTTACAAACTCTTTCTATGAAGCCAGCATTATCCAAAACCAGACAGAGACCCCACTAAAAAGAAGAACGATAGACCAATTTCCCTGATGAACATGGATGCAAAAATCTCAACAAGATACTAGCCAACTGATCCAACAATACATTTAAAAAATTATTCACTATGACCAAGTGGGATTTATACCTGGGATGCAGGGCTGGTTCAATATCCACAAACCAATCAATGTGATTCATCACATCAATAAAAGAAAGGACAAGAACCACATGATCTTCTCAATAGATGCAGAGAAAGCACTGGACAAAATACAGAATCTTTTCTTGATAAAAACCCTCAAGAAAGTAGGAATAGAAGGATCATACCTCGAGATGATAAAAGCCATATACAAGCGACTCAATGCTAATATCATCCTCAAGGGGGAAAAACTGAGAGCTTTCTCCCTAAGGTCAGGAACAAGACAGGGATGTCCACTCTCGCTACTGATATTCAACATAGTATTGGAAGTCTTATTAGCCTCACCAATCAGACAGCACAAATAAATAAAAGGCATCCAAATAGGCCAGGAGAAGGTCAAACTTTCACTCTTTGCAGATGACATGATACTCTATATGGAAAACCCAAAAGATTCCACCAAAGAAACTGCTAGAACTAATTCATGAATTCGACAAAGTTGCAGGCTATAAGATCAATAAACAGAAATCGGTTGCACTCTTATACACCAACAATGAAGCAACAGAGAAATCAAGGAATCAATCCCATTTAAGATTGCACCAAAACCCATAAAATATCTAGGAATAGATCTAACCAAAGAGGTGAAAAATCTGTTCACTAAAAACTATAGAAAGCTTATGAAATAAATTGAAGAAGACACAAAAAAATGGAAAAAGTTCCATGCTCCTGGATAGGAAGAACAAATATTGTTAAAATGTCAATACTACCCAAAGCAATCTATATATTCAATGTAATCCCTATCAAAACAACACCAGCATTCTTCACATAGCTAGAACAAACAATCCTAAAATTTTTATGGAACCAGAAAAGACCCCGAATAGCCAAAGCAATCTTGAAAAAGAAAATCAAAGCTGGAAGCATCAGCTTCCATCAAGCTGTATTACAAAGCTATAATCAACAAGACAATATGGTACTGGCATAAAAACAGACACTCTGATCAATGAAACAGAATACAGAACTCAGAAATAGACCACAAACGTATGGTCAACTAATCTTTGACAAAGCAGGAAAGAATATCCAATGGAATAAAGACAGTCTCTTCAGCAAGTGGTGCTGGGAAAACTGGACAGCGACATGCAGAAGAATGAACCTGGACCACTTTCTTACACCATACACAAAAATAAACTCAAAATGGATGAAAGACCTAAACATAAGACAGGAAGCCATCAAAATCCTCAAGGAGAAAGCAGGCAAAAACCCCCTTGACCTCAGCTGCAGCAACTTCTTACTCAACATGCCTCTGGAGGCAAGGGAAACCAAAACAAAAAAGAACTATGGGACCTCATCAAAATAAAAAGCTTCTGCACAGCAAAACTAAAGGCAACCAACGGAATGGGAGAAGATATTTGCAAACAACCTATCAGATAAAGGGTTAGTATTCAAAGTTTATAGAGAACTTATCAAATTCAACACCCAAAAACCAAATAATCCAGTGAAGAAATGGGCAAAAGACATGAATAGACACCTCTCCAAAGAAGACATCCAGATGGCCAACTGACACATAAAATGATCATCACTTATCATTAGGGAAATACAAATCAAAACCACAATGAGATACCACCTCATACCTGTCAGAACGGCTAACATTAACAACTCAGGCAACAACAGATGTTGGTGGAGATGCAGAGAAAGAGGATCTCTTTTGTACTGCTGGTGGGAATGCAAGCTGTTGCAGCCACTCTGGAAAACAGTATGGAGATTCCTCAAAAAACTAAAAATAGAACTACCCTATGACTGAGCAATTGCACTACTAGGTATTTATCCATGGGATAGAGGTGTGCTATTTTATTTATTTATTTTTAACGTTTATTTATTTTTGAGACAGAGAGAGACAGAGCATGAACAGGGGAGGGGCAGAGAGAGAGGGAGACACAGAATCTGAAACGGGCTCCAGGCTCTGAGCTATCAGCTCAGAGCCCAACACGGGGCTTGAACTCACGGACCGTGAGATCATGACCTGAGCCGAAGTCGGACGCCTAACCGACTGAGCCACCCAGGCGCCCCTAGGTGTGCTATTATAAAGGGACACATGCACCCCCATGTTTATAGCAGCACTATCAGCAAAGAGCCCAAATGTTCATCGATGGATGAATGGATAAAGACATGGTGTATATATATATATATATATATATATATATATATATATATATATAATGGAGTATTACTTGGCAATCAACAAGAATGAAATCTTGCCATTTACAACTACGTGGATGGAACCAGAGTGTATTATGCTAGGTGAAATTAGTCAGATAAAGACAAATATATGATTTCATTCATATGAGGTCTTTAAGACACAAAACAGATGAACATAAGAGAAGGGAAGCAAAAATAATATAAAAACAGGGAGGGGGACAAAACATAAGAGACTCTTAAATATGGAGAACAAACAGAGGGTTACTGGAGGGGTTGTGGGAGAGGGGTTGAGCTTAATGGGTAAGGGGCATTAAGGAATCTACTCCTGAAATCTCTGTTGCACCATGTGCTAACTAACTAACTTGGATGTAAATTATAAAAAAAATAAGTAAATTATAGAAAAAAAAATTTTTAAGAAATTAAAAAAAAAGAATTAAGTTAGCCACTACCTGCTCCCCTAAGGTCTATTTCAGAGAACCGTATTTTAAAGCTAAAAGTGCCCTTAGATCTCATTCATTTGAACTCCTTCATTTTATAGCTGACTGAGTTGAAACCCAGAGAGTGTAAGTTCTTAAGATGCTCTAGAGGCTCTTCTATCCCACTAGTAAAATAGCCACACTTCAAGAGAGTTTAGCCTTTTCTTTCCTCCACCACACTACAGAGCCCTTTCTTTCTTTTTCTACGTTGTGATTAGTTCTTATCAGAAGTCTTCCTGTGATTGACACTACCACCCATATATTAACACGAGCTTACAATTTCTCCTCTTCTTGACGAGAACCGCCTGGAAAGCATGTATTACATTTCCTTATCCTCCATAGCCACTAATAAAATGCCCATTGGATTAAATGGAATTAAGGTGGATTTAATTTCTTTTTGGTTTTCTCTCTATATTACTATACCCATTTGCCCCACTGTGCTTTGCTTAAAGTGAAATGTCATCATTGGGAAATACTTCTTTCCCTCTTTTAGCATATTTCATTTAAAGGGTCAGCATTATTTTTAGGATGAGTGTTCTCCATGGTATTTAAGGTATCAAAAAGTATTTTACATATATAAAATATGTGTGTACATATGTGTAGATACATATGTACATTTCATTAAAATCTTCTATGCCTCTTCTCTTTCAAATATGTCCACCTCCCATTTTCTTAGAGAACATGATTAAAAGCCAGACCATTTTTTATGATAAAAATGTAAGTTATTTGGAGATGTACAATGACAGAGTAGGTTACACACATAACCTGAAATTCTTATAATAATCTTTTACTGCTTTAGTCCAATTCAAAAGAAATAATGACTTTTAGATCACATAGACTATACAAAGGGGTTTCGCCCTGCTACTGTAGTGATGTCAGCAGAAAATAAAACCCTGCAGATGCTTCTGTTTGAATTAACACAAAAGCTAGTATTGAGGCACACAGTGGGAGAGTGGAGGAGTGGCTGAATCACAGGCCCCTGACATTCCTGAAATCTTTTGTAAAATATGAGGTCATACAATAGTCTAAACTCCTTTCCCAAAAAATGTATAGACCGGAGCATTTTTACAACCCATGTGCTCAACACTTTCCTATGGTTAATATGAAAACATGCAACACTATTCCTGAGAGAAGGGGTACATTTCATAATAAAAAACAATGCAATAACAGTAATAATAACACAACAACCCTTTAGAGGGTGCTTCTCACATTCCAAGCGCTTTGCAAACATTCCCTAAATCAAGCCTTGGGAAGAACCCTGAAAAGTAGACATAAACAAATCCATGATACTGATGCAAAAAGTGGTCACAGAGCGAGAGTGTGACTCTAGACTTATTGATTTTAAACCATGCTATTTAGTTAAATTGTTACTTGTTCCATAAGAAGTATAAACAGACATCTGTATTTCAGTGGAAAGGGGGACACATTTTTAAGAATATTTTTAAGAAATTAATTACTCTTTACTTGAGCCTCTGAGACAGATGTAGAGTTGCCCTATTTTCCATCTAGTAGAAAACTAAATCAGAGCATTTCTGGGCATATTATTTCTGCCCAAAATTTAAACAAAGCAAATTAACGGAATTTTTCTGTAGGACATTTTCCATGATCAAGTTGCCATTCTGAGAGAACCAAAAAGCACCCTGAGACAGGCTTCTCTACCTTTTAGTAGCAATCAAAATGTCCACTCACTCCCTCGCAAACTCTAATTTTCTAAAGCAAAAGATGTCTAAATAAAATTTGCAAAAATAGAATCTTAATTTCAAGTGTTGTTTTGATTCTTCTCAATTAAATATCGAAATGCCCCAACTCTTTTGTGACTAAAGTCTATCTCCCAGAATGTTTCCTTCACTCTAAAAATGTAGTAAAGCCAAATCCTCCTTAATTTAGAAATACTAGATTTTCCTCTGGGTTCTTCAAGTTCAGAATAATCAAGAGTGAAAAAGTATCTTCTAGCCTCCTTTGAAAGGTAGCTGAAAACAGCTAAGTTAGTTGTTGATACCTTAGTATAAAAAATGAGTTCTCCAGTGTAAAGGCTCCACCATGCATGGCTATTTTAAATACCTCCAGTTACAATGAGGTGGAAATAATTTACAACATTGGTGTCAACTAGACAATGTCAAATGAGGATAGTAGCATGCACTATAAATATTTACACCTGTAAGGAGGGTGATGATTTATCCCAAAGCCCTCTATTTTGTGGACCCCAAGAAGAAAGAAAAGACAATGGAAGGGACCTAACTCTGGAGCCAGCAGGAATGGACTCAAGTTCTGATTTGATCATTTAAAGCTGCTTGACTTTGAAACAACTAATCTGAGCTTTAGTTGCCTCATTTATAAAGCAGGAATAATAATTCCTACATTACAGATTCATTTTAAGGATTAGAGATATGTTACTTCAAATGTAGTTGATAATAAATGCTCAAAAGACCAAGAACTTTAATTGAGAGAGTTTGTGGCTTATACAATTTTAGGTAACTATGGTTAGAGGCACAGCGGGAACCAAAAGCCAGGACTGCCTCCCAAACAAGTACTCTTAATACAACGTGACAAAAAATTATTAGAAGCAGGCTCTGTTTGTCCTCATTAATAAGGTTTAAGATTATTTTGTTTCATTTAATTCTTATGCTCTGTAGCTTTTTGCTTTTTGTTGAGGTTCTTATTTGGTTGGGTTTGGTTGGGTGTGTTTTGTTTTGTTTTTCATTATTTGTAGGTGAGAAGAGAAAGATAAATTTCTCTTGAAGTAACTGTAAATCCTTAACTGCAAAGTTGAGAGCCCTTGCTACCCCAAAGACACAAAGACACAGAGTCAGCTGTGGGCAGCTCCCGGACTCAGTGAATGCCCCAGATACCTGGGAAACATGAAGATCCCATAACAACACACTTGGACACAAATTCTGCACAAAGCACTGGAAGATGACAGTATAGAGTCAACTTCTTGCTGACTAGTATGTCAAAGACCATCTCATTACTGAAGCTGGAATTAAGAACTCTCGCAGACACTTCAGCCAGGAGCCTCAAGTACCATCACTTGCTACAGGGGCCTAGTAGTCTGCAGTCACACAGAAAGCAATCTCAGGATACATGCACCAGGCCCTGGGAAAATTACATCTGTGGACATCCATCCAATGTGACAATCCAGACTTGTTCAACTATTTCAAAACTACTTCTGCTTTAGTTTTCATTTGTTTTCATTATTTGTATTAAATATCGACTAGATACAAAAGAATATTTATAAAAAGCACATAAATTATGAAGAAAAATGATGCAGATTTTGTACCCACCCACTGCTTTATTTAAGTAAAAAGATGATACATTGGAGGCCCCCCTCATGTCCTCCCCAACCCCATTCCAGTTACTCCCTGCTCAGAGCTAACGACAATCTTCTAAGTATACCATTCCCTTGCTCTTCTTTAAAGTTTTACCACATGTCTAAGATACCATTGCTTAGTTTATATGGTTTGGGACATTATACAGAGTCGTATTGTATGTATTCTTCTGTAACTTGCTTTTTTCCTTACAACATCATGTTCCTCCTGAGAGTCACTAATTTTGGTACTTAATGGTTCTAGTTCTTCACTATTCATGATTCTCTAGGATTCCAGTATGTGAGTGTACCATTATTTATTTGCTCATTTTACTGGTTTTGGACTTCTCATCTGCTTCTATTTTGCCCTGAACATTCATGACCATGCCTCCTGAGGCAGGTGCAGGAGTCACTCAAATCTCTCTCAAACTTTCTCACATGGAGTATGCCTTCAGACTCCATATCACTCCACACCCTCACCGTAAAACTACAAGCCTGTGCAAAAATGATACCCGCTTGTGGTTTAACTTACATTTTCAATGATTACTAATGAGGGTGAGCACAATTTCATATATTCATGGGCCATTCACGTTTCTTCTTTTGCAAAAATATTAATATATACCCTTGACCTATTTTTCTGTTGAGTTGTCTTTTTATTACGAAATCTGTTGAGTTGAATTTGAATGCTTTATTGGTTTTGTGTGCTGCAAATATTTTCTTCCCTTTGTGGATTATGTTTCTTCTTGTTCCAAAACATTTGTTGGTGAATGGAGGTTCTTAATTTTAATTTAGAGAAATTCATCTTTCATTTCCTTTACCGTGCATGCTTGTTTATTTAAGTAATTTTTCACTATTCTGGAAGTTATAAATATATTCTGTCATGTTGTCTTGCAAAGGTTTTATAGGTTTGCCTTTCACATAGAAGTCTTCACAGTTTTGTATGGTTTCTGATTGCTTCAACATAATTTTTAAGTCCTTCCTTTCTTCCCACTTAGTTGTGCTAGCTTTGACCAAAATTAAGTTTATATATTAAGTTTCCACAATATGTATGCATCTTTTTTGAGGGTGTTGCAATTAATCACATTGGTCTTTTTATCTATCACTGCACCAGTACCACATTATCTAATTTATTATGAGTTTTCCTTTATCTGGTAATATAAATATTTCCACACTATACTTCTTCAGAGGTATTTTGGCTCTTTGGGGATTTTTTCATTTCTATAGACATGGCTTAGCTTATTAAACCAGAACACCTGTGGGAATTTTTGTTGGGATTGCATTATGTCTATAGATCAACTTATATTAGCACTATAGATTAATCTATGGATCCGTTGGCCTTTAAAAATTGAGTGTCCCTATCTCCTTTATTTAGATTTGGTGTAATGTCTAGTATATGCTAGTAGTAGAGTTTTATGATTTTTTTCCATGAAGTTCTTACTCATATTGTGTCAAGTTTATTCCAAACTATTTGTATACATACAACTAAAATAATTTTGCTTAAACTTGAAGTCAATCTCTGTTGGTTACAAAAGCTTCCTTTTTTTTTTTTTGTCTCTACCTGTCTTTATTTTGCCTTGCTTTGATAAATGCCTCCACTGTATAGTAAATTCCAGTTTAACAATTGCAGTGTTTTCCCTAAGCTTACTGAAACCATTACTCACTTCTATTTCAACTGATGTGAAAAGTCAATGTTAATCTAGCTGTTATTTGAAGGTAATTGTTTTGTGTTTTTTCCTAGCTGCTCCTAAACTTTTTCTTTCATTTTTGACCTTCTATAATTTTACAAGAAGTTTATTTCTCTTGCTTGGAATTTGAGAGCTGACTGAGTTTGCGGATTCATGTCTTTAACCCATTTCAGGAAACTCTTGGTTATTGGCTCTTAAGACTTTCCTCTGCCCTATTTGACCTCCCTGTTCTCCTACGTTATTAAATACATTTAGACATTTTCATTTTGTATTCCATGAGTCTTAATTTCTCTTTCAAATTTGCCAGCTATTTGTCTTCCATTGCTCATTTTAGTTAATTTTTTCAAATATATCTTTTTTTTTAATTTCTTTTTTTTTTCAATGTTTATTTATTTTTGGGACAGAGAGAGACAGAGCATGAACAGGGGAGGGGCAGAGAGACAGGGAGACACAGAATCGGAAACAGGCTCCAGGCTCCGAGCCATCAGCCCAGAGCCGACGCAGGGCTCGAACCCACGGACCGCGAGATCGTGACCTGGCTGAAGTTGGACGCTTAACCGACTGTGCCACCCAGGCGCCCCTCAAATATATCTTTTATTAATTCTCTTTTCATAAACATCTAATCTTTTCTCAAAACTATCCACTGAATTTTTAGTGTCAACTAAATTTTATTTCTAGGAATTTTATTTTGTTTCTTTTTAAAATTTGCTTGGTCATTTTTAACATCTCTTTTATTTACTTCTTCTATCACTTCATTTTTATCTTTTAGTATATTAAATATTCTATTTTGTATATTGTGTGTCTGAAAATGCCAACACAAAAAGCTTTTGAAGACTTCATTCTGATGTATGTTGTTTCTACTAATTTTCTCTGATAGCATCATGTCAGATCTTTTGTGGTTTTTGACTGACTACTTCTATGTCTTGAAACTTTTTCAGTGGGGATTTTTTAGTCCTATGGTAAAGGTAGATTCTTCCAGAGATGATGTACATTTGCTTCTTTCAAGAACTTCAGGATACCAGCTCAGAATTGTGCTAAACTGGTTAAGCTAGTGATTTATTGTTTCTCAACTACCTAAGTAGTGTGAATTCAGGCTACAAACCTGTTTAGAGCTGTCTTTTAGCTATGAATTCTCAGGAAGATTCCTTTCCCTCTATTTAGTACCATGGCTCAAATCCAAGAGTTATCCTTTAGTTATATTGGGATGGAAGGAAGCAGCATGTTTACTTTACCCTTACACAGAAGGTATGTGCTTTCAGTGTTTCTGTTTTATGTCAAGGAGGTCCTTTGACTACTCTTAGTGGTCCCTGATCTTTGACTCTTGTCATCTCTGTACCCTATGAGAATGAAAACAAGGTCCAACTCAGTGGGTTGGGCAAGCATCTAAAAAGTAAAATCTGATTTCCACACCCCATTTACCTTCTAGTTTCAATGTTCCACTTAGCCTATCTAATTTCCTACTTTCATTTAGCTTTAGACACTGATTATTCTTTTCTTACTAATGCCAAGTTAGCTCATTTTAAAAGACTGTTTCTATATTTTTCAAGGGGGTTGTTTTGTTTCATTTCGTTTTACTTTTTTAAGTGGAGTACTGATCTAGGGCACCCAATTCACAATGATATTATATATAGTCACACATACTTTGACATAAATATACCAAACCTATCAAACATGCTACATGTAAAAGTTAAGTAACCAACCATGAAATCTTCTAGGCAGGAAGAGTCGAAGGCAGAGTGGAAGGCAGGTGGAAGGCAGAGTGATGAGGATGAGAATGAGAAAAAGAGGGGCACCTGGGTGGCTCAGTGAGTTAAGCTTCAAACTTGGCTCAGGTCATGATCTCACAGTTCATGAGTTTGAGCTCTGCATTGGGCTCTGTGCTGACAGCTCAGAGCCTGAAGCCTGCTTGGGAATCTGTGTCTCCCTCTCTCTCTGCCTCACCCCCACCTGCATTCTGTCTGTCTCTCTCTCAAAATTAAACATTAAAAGAAAAAGAAAGTAAAACTAATGCACAGTAGTTTTGCACTTCAGACATAAGATTCAACATTCAGTCTATAAAATCACACAAATGTAAAATATATTGATCACTGTTTCTTTGATCAACTCTCACTCACTCCTGGGGACTTGTTCATTGTTTGAAAATATAAGCTGACTGTCTAAACACACACACACACACACACACACACTTGAATTTTTAAAATTTAAAGAACATAAGATACAACCCTACTGTGGTCTTTAAATGTTAGTATTTGTTGTAAAACTGAGTCAAAAAAATTTACTGAATCTGTTAAATTTCCTCATATTTTCTCTATTATTCATACCTCAACTTAATATGAAAAATTAGTTCTGCTAGTCTAGTATATTGATAATAATCCTTTGCTTTCCACCACAACCAGTGATAGGATAGTGCCTGAGAGCAACATAAAACCTCTTAAAAAGCTAAGTAGAAATTCTTCAGAAGTGATGAAAATTTTTAGTAAAAGAATCACACTGTTTAAGTTAATTTCTCTTCTTTTCAGTGAAGCACAATAGTCAGGTGGCAATAACATAATTCTTTAAAACATTACTGATGATTTTTGATTTGATTGATATAAAAGGGAAAATATAAGTCAATTTCAGCTTGATTAATTCAAAACCAATTTAGAATTCATAATACAAAAAAACCCCTCCCCCCACACACAAAAAAAACATTCTTAGAACTCTTAGAAACTAAACAACTAGAATTCCAAGGAAAAGAATTACTTTCCTATGCTTTTCTCAAAGGAAAAGAGACAAAGAAATAGAAATCACATAGGAGGAATTTAACTTGTAGGAACCTACAACCCAATTTTTTGTGCAACCTATAACTACAATACTTCACCATACAGATTCATTTTCAAAAAGAGAGTTTCGAAGGTCTAAAAGCTCCACCTGTAGTGGCCAGTCACACACACAGATTCGTGACACTGAGGCTTTTCTTTCCAGGAAGCAGCTTTATTCGTGCCAGCACAGACTCAGCAGGCTAAGACCCCAAAAGGCTGAGCCCCGAGCTCGGTGGGGGGCTGCCTTGTGTACAATTTTTGCTCCTTTGTCTCCCATATATGGTAACATACAGTATGAATGAGCGGTCTATGTTACCGAGTCATGGGGAAGGTCGCGCACACACACAGATAGCCAGGTTGCCTTCCCTTGCCTTGAGGCTTTCACCACATTCCTTAGGAAGGGGCTCTACCACATTTCCCCTCTTTGATTTTCAGACCACCTATTTTGGGTCAAAGAGCATCATCTTGATTTAGAAGTTTATATTTCCATAACATCATCACATGTTTTTTTTGTATGGCAGATGCCTCTGGGCATCATCTTGGTTTAGAAGTTTTTTGTATGGCAGATGCCTCTGAGCATCATCTTGGTTTAGAAGTTTATATTTCCATAACATCATCACATGTGTAGCCATTTTCCTTTCGACCATTACCTCAATGAGGCTGGAGACAGACCATATAACCAGGGGAGCTAGACAGGGTAGAATTAAGCAAGATCCCAAAATCAAGAGGATAATACCTATGAGGGTTTTGAATCCCCTCAGAGTTGAAAAACATCTTTCAAATAACTCCCCAGGGTCCCAACCTTTCCAGGTCTGGACTGGGACATGAGCACCCTTTCTCATTCGATCTCACCCGATCTCATTTGATCTCTATGATTTTTCCTTCATCACCTATCTGTAGGCAGCAGTTGCTCAGGTTAAACTTTCCACAAACTCCTCCCTCAGAAGCAAGCAAGTAATCCAAGGCCAAGCGATTTTGATAGACAGCATTGCACATTTTAGTTTGCTGCTTCGCTAGCAAGTTGAGAGCTCTGGCAGTTTCATCGGTTATAATTTCTGCAACTACCTGCAGTCTGATTATGTGGTTTAGCATGTAAATGGGAGTGCAGTAGCCCCAGGACCCAACCTCTGCCCATGTGGCAGGGCCATAACATTGGATTATACGCTCAGGAGGCCATTTATCATCTTTCCAATTGCCAATTTGTAGGGCATGTCGTTTCCTTTGAGTCTCCCTGTCCCCATACACTTGGACTCCCAAATGTTCCCCTCTGGCAAGTGGGAGCAGGAAGAAAGATGGATGAATAGTTGCCAGCACACATGACCATGATCAGCCTAACCGTACTGTATAGGCTATCCTTCCACATATCCAGTATAGTCCACCTGGGGCCTGCTATTCGATGGCTGCATCGACATTGTCCCAGCACTCTCGGAGATGAGAGAAGTTAGACAAGGGGTAGGGGTCTGGCTCAAGATCAGAGGTGATCTATGGTCCTCCACCATTGGGTCTCCCATGCAGCTGAGTTAGAAAATCTTTGGGCTAGGCATGTTAAGCTTCCAATAGAGATGGTGAACTTTCTTCCCCATTGGGCAAGGCAGTTTTTCCTGATAATTAAGGTTTTGAGGAGCCAAACCCCAGCAGTAGGACTGGGGTATTCTGTCCCATTATAAGGTCCATGGAGATCTAACTCTCTAGCCTCCCATGGCCATTGATCCCCCATGTTGGTTCCCCTGCATACACAGCAAGAAGATATCTTTAGAGACTGGGCTATAGTCTCTGCTAGGGCTAGAAACAAGTTCCTTGTGTGACTGAAATGAGAGAGGATCTACTTCTTATTTCTTCATAGAAGGAGTGGAAGCCTTGATGGGATGTGGTTGGATGGATGGTAATGACTCCCTTGAAATATAGCACAGTCCTTGGGTCTCTGCCTCACCCATGGATCTGGATGCCGATTCAGGTGCCCCATTGCCATTTGGAATCTCCTGGGTTAATGATGGTAAAATTAACAGGGTTACAGTCCTTTGATTGACAACCTGATGTAGCAGCCTCCATCTGAAGGAGCGCTGTTGTACCTTCTTTTTGCCAAGTAGGCCATGAAACACATCTCCAACTGGGGCATGAAAACTCAGGTGTATAGGCACATAAACTGTTTTCCTCACACATGTATTTGTCATTGAGTTGGTATTTCCGCTCCCAATCTAAGCCTCCACATAGTATATCAAGAGTCCTTGGGTCCTCTATGACAAGTGCCTGCTTTTTTTGTATGGCAGATGCCTCTGGGCCAATAGCTATAACTGCACATATATCAAACATCATTGACACTGGTCATTTAGAGTTAGTTATTTGTGTCCAGCTGACCAAGGCCCCCCACTCTTGGTAGGGTCAGACTTCTAACCAATCTTTACTGGGGGAGTACTGTGGGTCAAAGCAAGTATATTGACTCTCCCATTGGCATGTAGAATAGGTGGTCTCATTGTGTCCACAGGACCCCAGGACTTTTCCTTGGCATGAGAAGTGGGTATGGTATACTAAGGTCCAAGTGACTCCCTGGCCTGACCTGGTTATGCGAATACATGGGTCACATGATCAGGAATCTAGGTCTACAGAAGGGGTCCAGATTAGAAGCAACCAATATCAATGAAGCATCCTATCCATAAAAGGAAGGTGAATGCTAACAGAAACCTCTGACCACAATCTCAGCCGGCCAGGGCAGCTTCTGCCAATCCTATGGTGAAAAGTAGAGCAAGAATCACAATAACAGTGAGACACAAGGGGTGGCAGGGCATCACAGTAAGGAAACAGACATAGAAAAATAAGGACAGTCTATTTGTTCCACTGGACTGTCGATTCCTCAAGCTTCTGCCATGCATAGTCAGCTTCCAGAGTGACTAAAGCAGGGTTGCAGTCTCCCAGAGCCTCTGGAGTTTCAGATTGCTTCTTCTGTATGGTCAGTTTGCACAGCGTTGATAGATCAGGAATGCACTCCCAGTTTCGAGATGTGGGCTTCACTCTGCTGTGGTGAATCTGGGGACGCACCTCAGCTACCTTTACGGCAGAAGGGGTGGACAAAATGACAGTGAATGGGCCCCTCGAGGGGGATTTTAGGGGTTGGAAATTCCTCTCCTTCACCCATACAAGCATCTCCTGTTTCAAAGGGGTGAACATCTGTGGTCAGACTCACAGGTAATCACTCCTTAACCCAGTGGTGTAAGGTGTTTAGGGTAGAGCCAAGGGCCCACATCTATTGCCTTAGGGTTAGATTGCCTATCTCATTTAGATCCCCCCTTATGTCCTTGATAATGGGGGGGAGGGTGCCCATAAGGATTTCATAATGGGAGAACCCCATCTGCTTAGTGGGGCTACACCTGATTCTTAACAAGGCACTTGGCAACCTTGTTGGTCCCAGTGTAAGTGGGTTTCCTGACATAGTTTACTTAATTGCAGCTTCAGGGTTCGCTTTATTCATTCCACCTTCCTGGAGCTCTGGAGTCGGTTTGCTGTAACTTCCAGGTAGTCTTTACCCCCTTTGCCAGCAGCCACACCACCTCACCGTGAACACTAGCCTATTATCTGATCTCATAGCGATAGGGATCACAAATCAAGGAATGATTTCTTTTAGAAGAAGTAGGACTACTTCATGTGCCTTTTCTGTTGGAGTAGGGAAGGCTTCCACCAGGCCTGAGAAAGTGCACACAAAGACCAACAGATATTTACAGACTCGGAAGCTCAGTGAAGTCTGCCATCATATTTTCAAATGGGGCTCCCCTGACACTCTGCACCCAGGGGAAGCCTTGGGTCCCTGACATGGGTTATTCTGGGCACACATTTCACATTGCTCACATACTGCTCAGGCTACACTGCAGAGTCGAAGGATATAGAAATGGTGGCTCAATGTAGTTTCGAGAGATGTCCAGCTAATAAGGGTTTCCTGATGAAACTGCTTGACAAAAGCTGGAGCTAGGGCCTCAGGAATTGCTACTCAGCCATCTTCAAATTTCCACCATCCACCTGGGAGGTAGCTTCTATTTTCAGTCTTAAACCAGGTACTCTCATCTTGTGAGTAATTCAGGTCCCATTCTGCCAGTGGACTCGGGAACAGTGCAGTGGTTAAAGCTGCTGATTCCGCTGTTCCTTTGGAGGCTGCAAGCTTTGCCTCTAGGTCTGCCTTATGGTTTCCCTGTGTAGCCATGGTGTCTCCCCTTTGGTGTCCTCAACAATGCATGACTGCCACTCTTTTAGGGGCCCACTCAGTGTCTAAGTTCAAGGATTTCCTTACCACACTTTATATCTTTTCCTCCTGAGTTTATTAGATCCTTCTCTTTATATAAAGCCCCATGTACATGGAGGGTGGTGAAGGCATACCTAGAGTCTGTGTATATATTAACACGTATCCCTGTCGCCCATTGAAGGGCTCAGGTTAGTGTGATGAGCTCTGCTTTTTGTGTGCCCAGGTTCTTTTTGGCAGGGGTTTTGCCTCAATGACAGAATTCAGGGTCACCACTGAGTACCTTGCAAGGCATTCTCCCTCTTTCACAAAACTACTACGGTTGGTGAAACACTCAGCATCAGGGTCCTTGAGAAGGGCTTAGACATGTCTGGGAGCCCCAGACCAAGCTCATTGGTGAGGGCCCATTTGATCTCTTCAAAGGCCCTTTGCTGTGCTTGCTCCCATAAGAGTGGTTCCTGCTCTTCCCCTTTTGTGGCTTCATAAAGGGGTATTAACAGGACTGAGAAGTTAGGTATCCAAATTCTACAGAAACCTGTAGCTCCCATTTCTACAGAAACTCTCAAACCTGACATTGGGTCAACAGGACTTGGATTGAACAAACGGCCTGTTTTCTCTCTGGGTTGAGCTGGCATTGCCCCTGGGACAGGTAAAAGCCAAGGTACTTGATCTTCTTCTGACAGATTTGGTCTTTCTTTTCCTTGAGACCTTACAGCCAGTTTCCCATAGGAGGGTAGGGAGCTGTGGAGTTCCTTCCTTGCAGTCCTCCTGAGACCTTCCAGCTGCAGGAAGTCATCTACGTGCTGAAGCAGGACACAGCCATGTTGATCTGCTGGGAAGGCTCTTAGGTCCGAGGCTAACGTAGTGCCAAAAATGGTTGGGAAGTTTTTGAACCCCTGAGGCAATCTGGTCTAAGTCAGCTGGCCCTTGTCACCATTTTCAGGATTCTCCCACTGGAAGCCGAAGATCAGTTGATGCTGGGGGAACAGGTGGACACAGAAGAAGGCATCCTTGAGATCTAGGCATCTGAAGAAGGCAGCTTTGGTGGGGATAAGACCCAAAAGAGTGTATGGGTTCAGGACAACGGGGTGCAGGGTGACAGCGACCTGGTTTATGGCATGCAGATCTTGGACCAGCTGATAGTCATTGGTGCCCGGCTTCTGGACAGGTAGGAGAGACGTGTTGCAAGACGACTGACAGGGTCAGAGGATCCTGCATTTTATAAGTCTCTCCAGGTGCTTCTGCATCCCCATCTGTGCCTTACAAGGGATGAAATATCGTTTTTGGTGGATGGGCCCTGCCCCTGGCTTTAATTGTACAACTACTAGAGGTATGTTCCAGGCCAGTCCTGGTGGGTTGTCCTCAGCTCACACACCCCAGTACCCTGAAAGGCAGCTCAGGTCCCTGTTGTGTCTCCTCCATGAGACTGTAGAGGTGCTACTCTTCCTCTTGGGGAATCGTGAGAGTCATAATCTTTCCTTCTGGCTTTTGTAGGGTCAGAGCAGCTTGTCCATGGGAATTGAAAGTTACCTGGGCCTGCAGCTTTCCCAACAGGTCCCATCTCATTAAAGTCACTGGGCAGTCAGAGAGGTACAGGAATTCATGGATGACTTCATGGCTGCCTAAATTGCATCATTGAGGCAGCAGGAAGGGACAGCTTGTCCGATTGCCCATGGTCCCCATAATGGTGGCTTGCCTCTGAGAGAGGAAGCCCACAAGTGTTCCACCCCAGTATCCACCATGAAGTTGATGGGTCCGCCCCCCACATTCATCTGGATCACAGGCTCTTGGGAACCTAACAAAATAGAACTCGGTCTGTCCTAGTCCTCCTCATAGTCTTCCATGGCGGCTAGCCCCATAAAATCATCTTTGGGGGCCCCATGAGGCTGTGATGCTGGTTGGTACCCACCCAGGACCACATGGCCTCTTTCTGCTTGGGGCCTGCTGAGAATTAGCCACAGGGGGCACTCATTTTTCCAGTGGCCCTCCTGACGACAGTGAATACACTGGTTCCATCCTAACCTTGGTCCTGGGCAGATGATCCTTCCCACCATTCCCCTTTTTGGCCCTGGCCCCGTCCCTCTGGAGCACCTTTCCAGGAGCATTCTGACTGTTCCACCAAGGCAGCAGCTAACAAGTCTGCCTTTTTCTGTATCTTCAGGCAGATGTTCTTCCCTCCACACCACCTGGTCATGGTTGACAAACACCTTAGTCGCTACTTCCTTCCAGCAACTGACTGGCATTCATGCTGGTGAAACCCTCTAGCTTTTGCAGCTTGCAATGGATGTCCCCTTGGACCTGACCTATGAAAGCTGCATTGACCATCCACTGGTAACGGGTGTCTCTGGATCAAAAGGGGTATAGAGATGAAATACCTCATATTGTCTCTTACAGAACTGGTTCAGGCTCTCCTCAGGTCCCTGGAGCACTTCTGATGTTTTACTCATATTTATGGCCTCTCCCCCGCCTTCCTTCATTCCATTTAGAAGGGCTCCTTGATACCGTTCAGTCCTTGTAGGGCCTCCATCTACACTTGAGTCATTTGGGTCCATTTGGGGTCTTCCTTAGGAAAGTGAGCCCGAGCATAAGCCTGGTGTCTAGTGTCCCAGCCAGGGCATTCTCCTCTAACCATTTTTAGGGCCATCTGAGTAATTAGGTGGCACTCCTCACTGTCAAAGAGGATCAGGAGGAATTGGCGGCAGTCTGTCCCGGTAGGTTTATGGGTTTGAATTATGGACTGCATTAGTTCAATCATAGCCTGAAGCTTCTCTTTATAGGAGAGAGTATGGTGCTTCCAATTTAGGAGGTCCTTAGTGGTAAAGGGTTGGTATACAAAATACACTGGCCTCCTTGGATCTGGCCTTCCTGATCACAACAGACAGGTCTCCTAGTTTCCGTCAGTGACATCTGTAGGGCTCCCTGGTGTTGCTGCAGGGAGGGACTGTCTCTGCTGGCCTGATCTCCTAGTCATCTTCCAGAAGAGGTGTATGGGGTCAGGACTGGTGATCTGGGTGAGCCGCTCACATCCAGAGGGGCTGGTGGTGCTAGAGGTGGCGAGCCCTCAGGACTAGGGGCAGATTCTGGTGGGTTTTCAGCAGCCAGGGCAGCTGGAATTACAGAGGGCAGTGGGGAGTACAGTGGGGCATATGGCAGTGGGGTCCCCTCAGGCTCTCCCAACAGTATGGGTTTTTCAGTTTTTGGCTGGCATTTGGAGGAAGCCATCACAACTTTACAGTTCTCTTCAATACAGACTTTTAGCCAAGGCGGCTGGGATAGAACCAGGTGTTACCAACAGTCAATGTAAGGAGATTGGTCAGGGTGGCCTGGATCCCCCACATGACCCTGAACACTCAGCCAACTAGTTCCTTATCCAGCCCACCCCGAACAATGGCCAATCAATTTCTCAGAATGTCTGGAGCTTTCAGGAAGTTAATTTCACACCATAATCTCCTGAATATCCCTTTTTGAAATTCCTCAACATACATCTAGGAGAGTCAGTTTACTCTGCTTTCCACCCATTTCATCCCATAAGGGACAAATTTCATGCACAAGAGAGGAAAAAGGGGGAAGTAGGGACTGACTTGAAGAAGATACACACTTGCTTCATCCGTTTCCAGCCACTCTCTTCTTGGAGATATTTCAGGTGCCTCTTAGCATTGGTGGGTTCAGAATTAAACCCTGACCTGGATCAGACTCCTGAGGAAGTCTGATGCCACCCTAAGCCATATGAGGTAGCCACAGAACCATGGATCCATATGAGGTAGCCACAGAACCATGGATCAGGACTCAACACTCACTTTGGCCCACTGGTCAGGTCAGAAACTTGCCACTGTCTGTCTCATTCACACACAATCACACAGCAACTCCAATCCACTGCCCAGTGCCCAGCCCTTTGGAGTTGAGATTTCGGAACTACTCGGGCAACTCTGGGAAGGTAATCAGGCTTCCCTTCTGCCTGTTAGGGGCAGGTCTACCAAAACTAACCCAGGTTCTTCCACTCTGACAGGAAGCTCTCCCTGAGCTGGCTCCTGGGCCTCACTGGGTTCTTTTGTGCATCCAGAGCCCTTGTCCTGGTGCACCGGGAGAGGCTAGTCTCCTGTGGATGAAGCAGTCTTGTGGCACCAGGTGAAGTCACCTCTCCCAGTGCCCCAAGGTTCATACCCTGGTGACAAGGGAAATGAAACAGTCTCCACCTCCAGGGCAAGCCCCCCATGAAATGTAGCAGCCAGTCACACATAGAGATTTGGGACACAGAGGCTTTTCTTTCTAGGAAGCAGCTTTATTTGTGCTAGCACATGTTCAGTGGGCTAAGACCCAACAGGCTGAGCCCCAAGCACAGCAGGAGGTTGCCTTTGGTATAACGTTTGCTCCTTTGTCTCCCACATACGGTAACATACAGTATGAATGGGCGGTCTATGTTACAGAGTCATGAGGAAGGTCACGCACACACACATAGCCAGGTGGCCTTCCCTTGCCTTGAGGTTTTCACCACATTCCTTATGGAGGGACTCTACCACACACCTTCTCTACCCAGCTTCCAAGGCACAAGGCTTAGTGGAAGGACAACGGGCTGTGTGGATAAGCTGTGGAGCTGGTAGTAGTAACCGAGGCTTAAGTAGTAACTGCTTAAATAAGTGGCAGAGCTGGGTCCGCAACACAGATTTCCTTGACTATAAGTTGGTGCTTTTTTAGCTGCTTTGCAACTACCTCTAGTGTATATACAGAAAAACAATAAACTTGAATTTTTGCTAATTTGCTCTTACCTATTTCCAGTAATAGGAAAGTATAAGCATATTAAGAAAAATTTTCATGAGAATACATGAAATACTTTTAGAACAGGATACTTTTAGAATCCTAAAAGTTCAAAAGCTAGATTTTCATGATTTCACATTTAAAACTCAACTAAAGAATCCCCCTCTCATCTAACCACCTGCTATAGAATTACTCCATTGCTAACGCCTTCTTTTTATTCATTAATGTTTTGAATACATTTGAGCAAGAATAGAACAATGTCTTGAGATGTCTGATGATTCCTACCTCATCCTGAATTTAGTAAAGTTAACTTTTTTCTTGTCTTTTTGTGAAGTATTTCGGCATCATATTTGGAAGATCTTAGAAAAGAAAATAACACAGAAGCATGATTAAAAAAAAAAAAACTGATTTACTTACAGGAAGTGCCAAGAGATTCTTATTCAGATTTCTGACTTCATTTCTGATGATGGATGAGAGCTGACAACCCCATCTAGGTGTTTTCTTGCATTGCTGATCAAAATGAGAAAGCAGAAAAGCAGGAAAACAGTTTATTAAGGCAGTAAAATCCTATTTAAAATATTTATTTCAAAGACACTTACTGCATTAGCATCTGGGTGTCCATACTGATGTCAGAATTAAAAAGGAGGTGAGCTTTTCTCCCCTTGGGAGTTATATCAGGTTTAAGAGATTATTTTAAAGGAGCAGGAAATGCCTATATTTTAGAAGATACTGCTCAGACCTTTTATAAGTGGATAAGAAGACAGTATGAGGAAAGAGTCAAAGCTTAGATCTACATAGTACGGTTAGTCATTTCATTCAGGTAAGAAAAACCTAAAGCATCTATTAAGTATGGGGTGGTAATGATAGAAATAGCCACGTATGTAATTCATTTAATTCTCATTGTAATCTTATGTAGTAGGAATTATAATAAGATTATAACAAGTAAAAGAAGGCAAATTCTTCTAACTGCAAGTCCATGCTCTCTCCCGCAATGAAGCATAATGCTCAAAGGTCTTAATGAGTTTCCTTTTAACTTCCTTGTTGGTGTTGTTTAGCCTTGGCTTGCAAAGTGAGAGGCGATATCACATAAAGGGAAAAAGTTGAATTGTTTCAGCCAGAGCTA
This sequence comes from Felis catus, assembly GCF_018350175.1. Classification (NCBI taxonomy): domain Eukaryota; kingdom Metazoa; phylum Chordata; class Mammalia; order Carnivora; family Felidae; genus Felis; species Felis catus. Next base: position 68,558,577 of record NC_058372.1, on the reverse strand, counting down.
CATTTTGCAAGCTGACTTCAACAATTCTGTGTCACAACAGTTGCTTCACCCATCTCAGCCACCATTTCCTCCTCTATTTTTACAAAGATAGTAACACCTATTTTATAAGGCTAATGAGGGTTAGACTTACACAGTTGTGGTTAAATTAGCAGACATAATAGAAAAAGAAAAAGATATTCTTTGTGATTTGGAGCTTCTATTAAGTCTTCAGAAATATCAATAGTGAAATTTTTATTTTTCTGATAAAAATATGTCATCCCATTTTCTTGAAATGATATCTTGTGTCCATTAATATTGGCTTTTGTAAAGATTTGAGGTGTATGTGAACAGAAGTAGAGGAAGGGAGGATCTCCTAACAAGTCAATAGCAGTGTTAAGGAAAACCAGAGCCAGACTGAAGTTAAAATGGTGAAAGCAGATTTTATTCAGGAACTATTCCAGTAGAGGAGAAGAGACCTCAGTATATAACCTGATTCCATTCCAACACAGCATGGACAAGTAGGGATTTATAGACAAGGGCAGAGTGGGGGTCAGGGGATGGAAAATTACTAGGAGGGATAAGGAATCTAATCAATGTCAAGGGGGATCAGTATCAAGGGTGGAGATTGTTGCTAAATTGAGTAAGCAATATTTGGTAATACTAGGTGATGACAAGATGAACAAGTCCAAAGGTCAAGCCCTAGTTGAAAAGAGGATACAGAGGAGGCTGACCAAAGATAAGGAGCAGGTCTTGTCAATGGGATAGAAGTGTGGGCAGTTTATAAATTACAAATCTGATTATCTTGATAAATAGAGAACTATTCAGCTGTTCTATTTCTTCCTATAATTTCTTCCTTTTGCTAAGCTGTATTTTTCTAACTCATCATTTCACCAAAATGTTCAAATACACGACATTAAATACCAGGCACACTATCCAGACCCCTGTTCTCCTCCATCCTGGCCCCATAATTCTTTAATGTCTTATTAAGGTACACTGATACCTTCTAGTGGATTTTGTGTCTTTCCAGATTTTTTAGCTAAATTTAATGGCGTATTTTATTTGAAATACTAGTCTGCCCTAACCAAGAGCACTGCCTATTTGTTCTTCCTCCTCCCCTGGAATGTGGTATCTGTAAGAATAAAATAATGACTATGTCACTGTTACATCTCCAGTGCTTAGAAGAATGCATAGAGTAGCTGCACAACAAATATTTATGAATTATTAAATAATTCTTCCATTTCAACATTATCAATCATTCTTCTTGAATCAGCAACTTTCCAAACACTCATTTCCAGAAAGAAAGCATTTCAGAGGCCCAAAGTTTTGGCTGGCTACTGCGTATCTTTCATATCTACATCTAGAGTAATTGGGTAGCTAGCCTTTCTAATCATTTCTGCAAAAGCCCCAGGAGTGCTAAATTCATTGACCATTATAAAATGCTTTATCATCTCTAAAATTAAGGTTAGAAAGTGCCAAATTATATGCTTAATTAAAACAGCTTTAATTCCATGTGGATTTAAGATTAATGTTGCTGCGCAAAAAGTAGAAGCATTAGGGACTTTCCATGTGAGAATAATATTAACTATTGTGTTTGAAGTTGACAAGTCTTTCATCTGATAAATTCTAAGAGTGCGAAGACGTTTGAAATGCCTATTTATTCCCAGTTATTTCCCCAAGGAGCTTAAAAAGATTTTTCCAAACAAGATAACTTTTACCTTCATTTAAAACACAGTTCAGATATTACTATACCAATTTATATATGAGAAGAAAAACAGAGATGCCATAAACTTATCCAAGGTCACAGAAGGTAGTCAATAATTTTCAGATTCATAGTCCTATCTCTTCACTGGGCTCTAAGCTGCTATATAAATGGTAGAGTTTAAAATTATTTAACAGGGAGCATCTGAAAGGACTAATAAAATTAAGATTCTATCTTTGAAAAACAAGTGAAATAAAGATTACTAGATAAGTAGATATTAAATTCCTAGGAAAACTCCTAGAATGAATTATCTAAAGAATTTTGTACATTTGTTCAAACCATGTTTTTCTACTGCTTTCTTTCCATCCCTTTTGAGGAGTTAAAATGACAGGCCAAAAGATGAAGGGCATCCACTCTGCTCTCCATGGACAGCTTCACTGTTAACTGACCTACTGCCATGCTAGTGATTAGTGGCTTCAGGAATACCTAAAATCAGATGTCTAAAGTTGGATATTCAAAGATGACAAGGCATCCATTGTGAGTCAAAAGTTCTCTAGCTTTAATTCTATTAGAAAAAGGTAACTGTCTAGCAATTCTAGATGAAGGGGTAAAAGGGTGACATAGCCAGCAAAAAAAAATGTAGCCTTCAGGAGATTTGGATCCCCAGAACTAGATGTCATGCAGGCTGACAACTTAAGAAGGCTGATATTCTTTATTCATTGTGAACCTCCTGGCCCTAACCTGATCCCTGGTATGTAGTAGGAGTATCACAGTTGCAAGTGATAGAAAGTCTGGTTCATTTAATCCCAAACAGAATCATTAAAGTATATTGGTGCCCTAGTAACAACCAGAAGACCAATGGGCTTTGTTCATTGGTATGACCAATATGAACTCAAGAATTTTATGTATTTGAAGGGCACCTGGGTGGCTCAGTCAATTAAGCAGCCAACTTTTGATTTCGACTCAGGTCATGATCTCACAGTTCATGAGATGAAGATCCAGCCCCATGTCGGGCTCTGTGCTGACAGCATGGAACCTGCTTGAGATTCTCTCCCTCCCTCTCTCTCTACTCCCCCCCAGATCATACTCTCTCTCTCTGTCTCAAAATAAATAAATAAACATTTAAAATAAAGGAATTTTATGTATTTTATTTTTTTTTCAATTCACTGCAATCATTAATGTGTTTTCAATTTAAGTGCTATCATATATTCTATGATTATATCTGTCTACATCTTATTATTTAAATAAACATTTTTATTGAAATATAACATCATATAAATAACTGCATCAAAGTATACGATTTGATTACTGTCCTCAAGATACACACGCCCCGCGTCAGGCTCTGGGCTGATGGCTCAGAGCCTGGAGCCTGTTTCCGATTCTGTGTCTCCCTCTCTCTCTGCCCCTCGCCCGTTCATGCTCTGTCTCTCTCTGTCCCAAAAATAAATAAACGTTGAAAAAAAATTAAAAAAAAAAAGGGGGCACCTGGGTGGCGCAGTCGGTTAAGCGTCCGACTTCAGCCAGGTCACGATCTCGCGGTCCGTGAGTTCGAGGCCCGCGTCAGGCTGTGGGCTGATGGCTCAGAGCCTGGAGCCTGTTTCCGATTCTGTGTCTCCCTCTCTCTCTCTCTCTGCCCCTCGCCCGTTCATGCTCTGTCTCTCTCTGTCCCAAAAATAAATAAACGTTGAAAAAAAATTAAAAAAAAAAAAGATACACACAACCATGTCAAGAGATAAATAAGTGTCAACAACTCCAAAATCTCCTCTACAATAACTATTCCCTTTCTATCTTGAATCTTATCATCATATTGCTTTTGCCTATTTTTGAACTTTATATAATGGATTCATGAACTATGTTCTCTTTAGTATCTAGCTCCATTTGTTCAGCATTATGTTTATGAGATCTGTCCATGTTGTTAAACACAGCAATGGTCTGTTCATTTTCATAGCCATACAATATTCAATTGCCTCAAAATAAAATAATTTCTTTACCCATTCTAATTTGGTTGTTTACAGATTTTAGATTTTGTGAATTGTCAGCCTCTACAAGTAGTAGTCTTTTAGGTGTCTTTGGTGCACAAACGTATGCAATTATATTGGGTATGTAACTAGAAATGTAATTGCTGAGTTCAAGAATGTGCATATGTTATACTTTAGTAGATACTGTCAAACAATTTTCCAACGTGGAAATTTACAATTCGCACCCCCCTCAAGAAGGTTAGAGTCCAGGCTACTCCACCTACTTGCCAACATGTGACATTTGGAACGATGACAGTATTTTCCATCTTCTTAATTTTAGCCACTCTCTTAGGTGTTTGGGTAGAATTTACTGGTGTTTTAATTTGCATTTTCCTGCTAACCAATGAGGTTGAGGACATTTTCCTATATTTAGTGGAAACATTTGATACCTCTTTTGTTACATTTGCTAAACAAGTGAACTCATTTCAGGGAGGGCCTTTGGGTTAGCATTCACATGGGATACAATATTCCCATACTCTAGGCTCCTTCTGAGAGGTCCACCTAATAGCTCTTCCTAAAAACCTCCTCCTTTCTCTCCTTTTATCGTGTTTCTTTTAAGTCCCTGACCATCCAGCCAAATTAATTGCCACATCTTACAAACTGAGACAGATCCATGCCTCCAACTATTTCTCCTTCTAGAAAATGTAGACAAAGTTTGAGTGTCTACCTCTTAGGAATATGTCCCTCCTCCACTGTCCCACAGACATACCTGAGGGGACTGCAATGCCTTTCCAATGCACTTTGGGCTGATTGACCTTATTATGCAACCAAGGCTATGGGTTAAAAGAAGTAGGTGCACTATAAGTGTTACTCAATTATTCATGTACCTTGTTTGTGCCTTTAAGATCTCCTTAGATCTAAGGCCATATTTCTGTGTCATCTGATAAGGAAGTACTACTGGGAATGATCCAACTTTACAGATTGATGTATCAATTAATGGGTAGGATTTGTTGCATGATAAACCAACGAACCATGGTAGGGCTTTGATCTCTCCTAGGGGCTGGTAGCAAAGCAGGAGCTCTTTCTCAAAAGCAAATTAGTTGTTTGCTGAAAAGGGTCTAATTTTTCTCTAAAGTTCTAGGGACTACTGCTATTATTCTCCAATTGGAGTTTAGCACAGCTATGTAAAATTCTTATTTTCCTAGATAATTGAGATAACATGGAGTCTTAAGACAAACTAACCAACCAAAAACCCACAGATACGATCCAGCAAAAGAACTACTGCCACTGGTATGGACAATAAACTCAACACTTTGTACCTCTGACAAAACTGACAGAAGGCACTGCTCTGAAAATTACAGCCACTCTTGGATTTGATGAGTGTTGCAGCCTCTGTGATTTTGCACATGCCCTGCTTCTTCATATCACTAGCCTTTGACCTCAAGTTCTAGGGCAGGTATACTGATGAGCCCATGCCCCAGCTGCAAGGGAAACTGAAAAAGTAGGTCCATAGCTTTTTTTTTTTTTTTAGGCAATTCTGAAACAGGAAGGAGATTTAAACTTTGGGTGGCCAAAATGAATACAAAAAGTTCATTTCAGGGGCACCTGAGTGGCTCAGTCGGTTGAGCATCCGACTTCGGCTCAGGTCATGATCTCACAGTTCGTGGGTTTAAGTCCCGTGTCGGGCTCTGTGCTGACAGCTCAGAGCCTGGAGCCTGTTTCAGATTCTGTGTCTCCCTCTCTCTCTGCCCCTCCCCTGTTCACGCTCTGTCTTTGTCTCAAGAATAAATAAACATTAGAAAAATTTTTTTAAAAAAGTTCATTTCATTAGGCATTCAATAGGTGTTTTTTTTTAATCTGAATTAAACTGACCTCACTTCTCTCCTTTCACATCATGATAAAATGAGAGGAAGTGTGAGCCAACGTTTAACAGCTGGTCCCACAGCACAGGGACACCTGGGAAATTTGACCCTGGATTTACTCTTTGAACCACTGCTTTTCAGAATATAATAAGTTAAGATAAAAATATAATTTAACTGTGTGTCATTCTCTAACAAACAGATGCATCTTGTTAAGAAAATAAATTATAATCTCCTTCAGCATATGGTTGAACTTCCCATTATAAAAATCTTGGGAGTCTGTATGAGTTTTGACTATTTATGTTGTAAAAGATCAAAAATCAAATGAGCTTACTAACATTAATTTATAAGCAGAAGTAGTTCTTAGTTCAGGCAGAGATTGATCATCCAACTCAAAAAAAAAAAAAAAATGTTGCCCAGGATCCAATTTATCATTATTCCTCTGCACTGCCTTATATAGTCTCAGTGTCACCTACAGGCACTACACAGTGCTCAAGGGCCCCTCCCATCAGAACACACACATCCACATCCACACACATGTATGCACACACTCACGAGACCAGGCTCAACCTGCAGCGGCAGCCAAATAGATGACATGGTTGTAAGAGACTCACGTGCACATTCCAGTAACTACTGCAGACGAAAGTAGAAGCTTATCTTTTCCACAAAATTCTCCTCACATTTTAATGTCTTTGACTGGTTTATGTGTCTATCTCTGAACCAGGTATTATGACTGGGAAAATGGGATGGCCAGCCTAATTTATGAAAACTCAACCTTGAAGCTAGGAATGGGTAAATCCTCTGCAAAAAAGATACGACAGAAAACAAAAAAAGAGTGGCTCCACCAAAGGAAACATCTTGGAAAGGCAGGGTACTATTGGTAGAAAAGCAAGGAAACAGGTATGAGAAGACACACAACAAAAGTCCATTACAGATTGTTTTGGATTTTTCTGTGCAATTGCAGTCACCCCCATTTTTAGTGGTTAAGAAGTATGCAGTCCTTTAAAGACTATTCTGGGGGCGCCTGGGTGGCGCAGTCGGTTAAGCGTCCGACTTCAGCCAGGTTACGATCTCGCGGTCGGTGAGTTCGAGCCCCGCGTCAGGCTCTGGGCTGATGGCTCAGAGCCTGGAGCCTGTTTCCGATTCTGTGTCTCCCTCTCTCTCTGCCCCTCCCCCGTTCATGCTGTCTCTCTCTGTCCCAAAAATAAATAAACGTTGAAAACAAAAAAGACTATTCTGACCATACCATTTTTAAAGGATTAAATGATTTTTCAGGGATGGAACCCATTCATATTTTTTAATTTATTATCCTCAAATGTCCATGTGCTTACTACTATATGTCAATCCAAAAACTCAGACATTAATGTTTCTATTTGACTCTGTACTGCTGATATTAAAATTTATTGTTAGGGATACCGAGGAGTGTCACAGGTAGATGAACAAACTTTATGTGTTCCCCCAGGCACCATGCTCTTTGACTGTTCTTTAGATCAGAATTCTTTAAGATGTTCCCAGTGCTCAGGATGGTCTCTGAAATTATTGTAAAAAATCACATTTACAGCTTAAACGTCTTCAGTTGAGGGCACTGAAAATCACAATCACTTGGATAACTTCTATCTCTAAAAATGTTTTTGGATTTGTAGATTTTCATGTCCTAACAACCAATGCCAATTTGCACAGTGTATCTATCTGTTTCTTTCTCTAGGAGATCCCATGAATCATCAAAATCAATCCCTGACCTGTCACACCAGCTTAAGGAGTCTGTACCACTACAATACATTTACAATTCATGAAAAATCAATAATAGGCTAAAACGTTAAGAAAAAACTTAAATTTTGCAGTACTGGCAGACAGACTTATTGTAGTTAAGCTCACTATCTCTGGCGCCCAACTGAGTAAACGGAATAATGCATTTTTATACCAGTGACAACCTTTGTATAGGAAGCAGCCTAGAAAGGAGAGGAAGAAGACAGGTATGTCACTTGGTGCAGAAACAGGCAGCTTGACATTGGCTTCCTCTGTACCTGGTCTCTGAAAGAAAACCAGGCAAGCCGCCAGCTTCCATTCCAATACCCCAGAGACAAGAAACCTGCTGAGATCGCATATCCACTTCCAGGTGAGAGAGAAATTTTCGCCTTTGTGGATGCCCTCTCTGGAAGCTGCTGGCTTTCTGCACTGCCCATCTTACTCAGCAAACCAGGGATACAAGAGTGCTAGGGAAGCATTTTCTATTCACTTTTCACAGCCAGTCATTTGCGGTGACCTCAGGGATAGAGTATTCAGCATTTGTCAAAGCAGCAGAGACAACCTGTCTGGGGAACTTTTATTCAGGTTGCTTTCTAATTTGGGATGGCAGCAATCCGTAGGAACAGCCCTGGCAAGTGTAAAGGGAAAGAAAACCAGAGGCTGCTCTGCCTTCGGAGCCATGTTATTTCTGATGATACTGAATAATATTCAGAGAATGAATGCTGTGAAGTCAAAGTGTACTTAATTCTACTGCCCCCTGAAAAGTAAATTTCTTTTGTACAGTAGCAAATAGACCAAGCATTTCATTTAGAAATCTTCCCTTTCATATATCTGGTTGTTTACCAAATCATAGAGATTCTTTATTTTTACATTATTATTCACTGTTAGAACATTAGAGATAACATTTGTATCACTCTCCAGCCTTGCCAAAACCACAATAACTTGTATGATTCTATACATTCTAGTCTCCCACCATGTGCATATACAATTTCCATCATAGTCATAGTGTCATAGGAATCTTAGAGTAAATAATATTTTACATTCTCCCTGATCTCACAGAATATTATTTAATAAATGTTATCCCAACTTGTTGCCTGTGCTTAATAGAAATCACGTTACTTTGCATTACTCCATGAAATTGGCAAGCAATATTTTATTAAATGATCCTTCTATTGTTGGACATTTAAGTTGTTTGAAATCACATTCTAAATCATGCTGCAATTAACATTTTCAGGCAAGGAAATTGGGGGCAGAAAAAAAAAAAACCCTTGCTTTCCTAATTACAAAATCAACACATGCTCAGTTCATAAAACTTGGAAAACAAAATGAAACCTAGTAACAAAAAAATTATCTCTAGTCCCTCTACCCAGAAGTAACTGTTTTCACTTGGGTAATGCCTTTGGGTCTTTTTTCTCTATTCATTTAAGGATTTTTTTAATGTGGTAATATAGCAATACATTATGTGCATTTCTCTATGCAACTAAAGATTCACAAAGTCTGATAGGCTTGAGCCTTATAAAGTCACACTTGAGTCTGAATTCAATTTCAATCATTTACTAGATATGTGGCTTTCAGGTGTTGTAACACATTTAAAAGGCATTATGTTGCTATGAGGATTAAATTTTGAAATGCACTTAAGTGCATTAAGTGGTGAATAGTAAATATTCAGTAAATAAAATCATTACTATTAGTACTGTATATGCTTTTAATGGTTCCAAATAATTTTATTGTATAAAGAACATAATTCATTCCCAATTACTAAATATTGAAGTTGTTCCCACTTTTTTAGTATTATAAAGACCATAAACATCCTCATATGACTATTAGTGCATGTATCCCTCTATTTTCTCAGTATAAGCACATAGGAATAAAATTGTTGTGTCAATGAATAGAACTATTTTCGGGTCTTTAATGCATGTGGCAAAAAACAATTCAGGAAATTTTCACCAACCTATACTCCCACACACAACTCACTGCCCTTCCAATTTGCTTACAAAAACAACTGATTGATATAAAGAATGATAAAAATTTATAAGCCACGTTTTCACAATGGCCTCTGCATAACAAAGGATCGAGCTGATATAATTTCATAAGTGCAACCAATGCTGTACTTCTTTCATTCAAATCTTTGTGTGCTGTTACTGCTACTAAACTGAGTTTGAAAAGAAACTGTGTTGGAAGAAGGCTTTCAAATCACAGCATCCAAAGTGTCAAACTAGGACTTTAAAAAGGTAATGAAGCATATGCCAATCACATTGCTTTAAAAATTCATTACTAACATTTTTATAAGAACAAATATTTGAGCACATAATAAACCAAGATTCAGAAAGGTAATAAATATTTCTGATAATATGGTTGTTATTAGTGACAACACAGCTCACATTTTAAGAATAACACTACAATTTAATAATTTAAGACACTATATCGCTTCTAAAATATTCACATATGACATGATAATTATTAAGCACTTTTTCCTTAAATGCATAAAACAACCAGAGTAACAAATTCAGAAATGTCTCATTATACAAAAGCTATTCTTTACATTTCTGAGTATCAGTTATTGGGTCTTTGTCATATCAAAAGCTTACCTTATAAAGAAAACATTTTAAGGATCCTTAATGAAGAGATTCTTTCATAAAAACTTTTTTTAAATGAATCTTGAGATTAGATAGTGTACTGAAATTATTCAAGCTGCCCCAAATTAAGCCACTTTGTTAATTTTATAAATACTGGGTCAAAACTCATCAGAAAGTCCCTGAATGACCAAAACCCCTTCTGATAGCCAGACACTCATCAGAGCCCATGAACTGTCAGACAAGACAGTTCTGAACTCTTGAGGAGGAAACCCCTCCCCTAAGGAATAATGGCTAATGACATTAAAAAGATAGCACTTGGGGCGCCTGGGTGGTGCAGTCGGTTAAGCATCCGACTTCAGCCAGGTCACGATCTCGCGGTCCCTGAGTTCGAGCCCCGCGTCAGGCTCTGGGCTGATGGCTCAGAGCCTGGAGCCTGTTTCCGATTCTGTGTCTCCCTCTCTCTCTGCCCCTCCCCTGTTCATGTTCTGTCTCTCTCTGTCCCAAAAATAAATAAACGTTGAAAAAAAAATTAAAAAAAAAAAAAAGATAGCACTTGTCTTAAAGTATGTAATAATTTAAAATAAAGTAGTAAAAGAAAATCCCATAAAGGCTTTAAGCCTTAATAACTGGAAGGATGCTATTTCTAGAGTGTGGACTGACATGGTAATGACAATACCCTACAACCTGCAATTTTCATTGAAGGGAGCACCTTGCCAATGTGCATCCATCTGTCACAAAGTAAATCAGAAAAGTGTGGTCTAATCAGCAAAATTCTATCACCCCTTCAGAAGAGTAACTCTATTCTTGCCTGTCCCATAATACTGGACTAGTAGCAACATCATCCCATAAAAGGATTCAAATATTGCTACATGTTAACTTTGCAAGGTATTTGCCAAGAGTAAGATCTCAGCTGTCTGCTGTAATACTGTGAATTCACTTGGCATTAACTAAAGTACAATTCAGTTGCATCGTAGTGTTCATTTTATTACATACTCAAATTCTCAGAATGCTTTTGTATCTGTGACTCTATTTAGGACACAATGATAAGTTAAACATCTCTGCTCTCTACTATCCGTGTTATCTTGAATAAGTTTCTCCATTCTCTTTAGTTTTCTCATTTGTAAAACTGGAATAAGAACCCCTTTCTTATTTCTTATTTCTTATAGTGTTGCTTTAGAGTTTTTAAAGATCTAGATGAAATTTATAGCACAGTATCTGGTACATTGCTCAGCAAATAATAATCATCATAATTCCAGTGCTTTATAATTGATATTGATCATTAGAGTATTCATAATACATCCTTAAGAGTCTTTCTAACAGAGATTAGGTGTACCAAGCAATTGCTAAGTGAATCACATGTTAGCTTCACAAAAATTGTGCCACTGTTAAATAACACTTTATGCAGTTCAAATGAAAAAAAAAATCTATTTAAGGAGAACTCAGATCTAGACATAGATGCACAGCAAGCAGTAAAAAATCCAAGAAACATGCTGTTTCTGAGTTGCCTAAGTGGCAACTCCACAGTAGTCAATTTCACATCAACAGAAGATAATAGTCCAAATCAGAGATGAGTTCAAGCTCATTTGTGCTCAGCAGACCTACACCTCACACTGTAGGTCATGCTGTTTGAAAGATGACCTTGATGGTAACAACAAAGTTTCACCAGAATTTGCAGTCTCCTCTGTTCTTCGTATTAAATAGTCACTAACTCAAACCTTGTACATGCAAACAAAATGAAATGCAAGGTTTAAAACATCAGAGCCAAATAATGCATGCAAAAATTGATGGCAAATATTGACCAGCTGCTTACTGAATATAGAGCAAAAAAGCAGCAGAACACTTAAAAGTCTCTAACAATCAAAAATATTATTAGATATTGAGGTCAAATTTCTACCCCACTAGCTGCTCCCAGAAGCTGCTAAGCATTCAAAAGAGCAGAATTTTCTCCCTTTTTTTTCCTCTGTCCTCTGCCCTATTCTACAACATGTCCATATAAAGCACACCAAAACATCAGCCAACAAATCAATTAAAATTCATCAAATTATTTTCCATAGTTCAGAGAACAAAGTCTCCAATTCCCAGTCTCTATCTTTGTAATTTCATGTCCTGTCCCCTTTGCCTGCATTCACACTATATTTAACCTTGACTGCTTATTGCGCATCAAGTATTGTCACATCCCCCTCCTTTGCCTCGCTTAATTTTTTTTCATTCTTATTAAGTTTTTTTTAATTCTAATTCCAGTATAGTTAACATAGAGTGTTATATAGTTTCCGGTATACAGTACAGTGATTCAACGATTCTGTACATGACTCAGCGCTCATTATACTAAGTGTATTATTTAATCCCCATCACCTATTTCACCCATCCCATATTTCATTGCCTTGTTTAAATGTTTTTTATGCTCTTCCATTATTGTCTAAATATCCTACCTTTCCCTCAAGACTTAATCCAAGCCTTTTATATCATGGATTGCAAAATGAAACCTCAGAGCCTGGTTGTTAACATAAGTGAGTAGATTCATAAATAGATGAGTGTTGTAGGAGTATAGCACCAGTATTGCTCTTTGATTTTTCAAGAGAAGTCAGAAAGCTGTATTTTCCCATGAAAACTCTTCATGCTTAAGTGATTTAAAATGTTTTAATGTGTAATGAGACAATATTCTGGCAAATTACCTGATGTGCTTTGCATTCTTGGTAGTTTCAGATAAAGTAGCTACACTCTGTTCATGCTCCCTTACCCTAATGCCCCCAACCCCGGCATTCAGGTGCTGACACCTCCAAACAGGTGCTTCTCTGACACCCACCCCCATCTTTCACACTCTATAAGCACCACCTGATGGAGGGAGGAAGCAAAATCCAAATGACTGAAATTAAACATCCACTAATCAGAAGAACAGGAGCTGAAAACATAAATAACATTCAATTACAGGAAAGTTCAGTTTATTACTCAGAGTAGCTGAGTTTTTGGCCTACAGACGTACCTACCCCATAGATCTGCAAGTCAGACCAGCACGTGCGATCTTCCCCACCAATCCTACCGCCCCATGACTTCCCTTTTCTTCCTTGAGAGTCTATTGATTTCTATTTCTATCTCTTTGGGAGCTTTTTCCCCAACAAGACCGTTTCTCAAGATTCTCGATGGGCCACATCTTATACTTCATCCCACCAACCAGTACCAACACCAGAATTATTCATACTAGGGCCTTCATGTTTTGCTGAGGATTATAATTGGAGAAAAGGACTAATGGTGTGAGAGAGAAGAAGCACAGATAAATGCACTACTGCAAAGATTGGATGAAATACTCATTTTGAATAAGAAATCCTAACTTTCATCACATTCCCAAAGGAATCGAAGTTACTCAAAGCCAGTGAAATTATGGTGCACGTCCCTACAATCATGGCTTACATGTTTGACTCCCTCACTGTCTGCCAGGGTAGGGAGATAATAAATACTTCCTTGGAAACTAAGACCCTGCCACATCAGTGTAACATAGCCATCTTGCAGAACATGAGCAGATTTAGCCTAAATCAAGGAAATTTGCAGCCCAGGAGTTATTGGTAGATTCCATGGGAATAAAGTTCTTTTTTTTTAATGTGTATTTTATTTTTGAGAGAGAGAGAGAGACAGAGAGAGAGAGAGAGAGACAGAGCACATACAGGGGAGGAACACAGAAAGAGGGAGACACAGAATCCGAAGAAGGCTCCAGGCTCTGAGCTGTCAGCACAGAGCCTGACAAGGGTTTCGAACCCTCGAGCAATGAGATCATGACCTGAGCCGAAGTCGGGCACTTAACCGACTGAACCACCCAGGCACCTCACCAGGGAATAAAGTTCTATTAGGAAAGGTTTCATATTTGCAACTAATTAAAAAAATAAAAACCTTAAAATATGAAAGTAGGCAGAAAGGTTTGTCCTTACACAGGTTAACATCTGCCCTATTTTCTGTCAATACTTAACTGTCAAAGAAGAATCTAACATGAAAAATTCTTCCCACAGAATACAGTGTTCCATTTCTATCTGTCTTCCTAGAGCTTCGGAATTCCATTTTAAGGAAATAGCTATCTTCTTTGGAGTGATAAAATGTGGGGCATTCTGTATGCTGATGTGATGTCTTGCATCACCCCTTCCTTTATTTTTGTTTTTATCATCCAGTACACAGGAAAGAATGGAAGACCAGGATGTGGGTCATGCTGAGAAGTGCCACTGGGAAAGGGGACTTTTGTCCTCTAGCATTTGCAGGACTGTTTCATGTATTGACACAGGGCAGCCCTGGTGCTCATCAGTCCAGGAGGCTTTGATAAATGGCTTCACGTAAATCTGCTGTTTCTCTTTAAAGGATTAAGTGAGTTTTTGTAATCTTCAGAAAGAAGAACTGTCCCCTGTGATGTGCCATTCAAACAGCCAGAGGCATTTAGAGTTTATAACAGCTGGAACCCAAAGACCCCTGTAAGGGGAAGTCCCAGTGCCACCATTTACACATTCTAATTCAAGCCAGAAGTTCCTGTGGTTTGCTGAAAAGTAGCTGAGAACTGCCCAACAACACTTAGAAACAATGCCCTGCAAGGGTCAGTTATTTTCATGAACTAACTACAGCTGAATTGCCATTTTTTTCTGCATTCTCCTAATATTTTTTTCTACCATATGTTAGCCTTTCCTATAAACAGGTAGATTTTGTGGAGGAAACCTGTGTTTTTTTAAAAATGCTTATTTATTTTGAGAGAGAGACTGCACACAAATGAGGAGGGGCAGAAAGAAAGGGGGACAGAATCCCAAGCAGGGTCTGCATTGTCAGCACAGAATCCGACGTGAGCCTCGATCCTACAAAACCCTGAGCCCATGACCTGAGCTGAAATCAAGTCAGATGCCCAACCGACCGAACGAGCCACCCAGGTGCCCCAAACCTGTATTTTTTTAATTCCAGGGGAACCATAATTGCTACATAAAGCCTCAGTGTCACAGTCCTTGTTAAAACTGATGTATGGTTTAATCAAATGTTTTACTTCTGTATTTCAATATTCTTTACCTTATATATTAATCATCAAAATTTGAAAACAGAAGAAAATACAATCTCCAGACCATCTCTTATCGTTACTCAAGTCTAACTTAGGCTATTTTTAACTTTCAATAATGAGTGTTCCCAGAGAAAATTGTATGTAACACATTTGTGAGGTGATGACAATGCATATGTTCCTCATACTGTGCTAACTGCTTCCCAGGCTTTATTGAATTTATCCTTCACAACAACCTTTTGAGTCAGGTGCTAATATTATTCCGATTTTATAGGAGACAATTAAGGCTTGGAAAGATTAATTGCTTTGACCAATGTGACAAAGCTAGGAAGATGAAACAGGGAATTGGACCCAGCTATTGGAGCCCCCGAGTCCATATCTATGTCACTACACATAACAGCCATACAATGTGCTACTACTGAACAAGGATGCCAATGTTCCTGGACAATGATTAAAACAGTAAACCTTGTTCTTGTACTCAGAAGCCCAAAACTGCTAATTAAGGAAGGGAATTTGATTCTCTGATTAAGTTACATCGTCAAGATTGAGTTTCCATTCCCCAGGGCATTTATTCCAAAGACCTAAATTCAAAGAATAGATGAAACTGTATAAGCCAGTGTTCCAGTTTTCATACATTTCATTTAATCTTCAAAATGACATTTGCAGGTGAATTTTGTTATCTCCATTTTTATAAAAGAGAAAAGAAAAAGACTCAGATAAGTTCTTCAACTTATCCAAGGACTCACAGATAATAGAGAGTAGTAAAGCTGGAATTCGAATCCAGATCATTCTAGCTCCAAAGGTCATTCTACTAGATAGAGCCAGTTTGGTCTTGGGTCAATCAGAGGCAACAAAAATCATCATAATCAGACTGATTTTTGTTCTAAAATTCACTCTCAGCTCCCAGTGTTGTAACAGCCTAAATGGCAGAGAAGGTGGGTAGATTCCAAGTTCTGATGATCAACTGGAAAGGACTGATTTGATTTATGGCCCAGAAAAAATTAGAAGCTTACAACTGAAGTGAGATAAAAAGTGACAAACTCTTTTTGTGTTCCTAGATGAAACTGCATGTTTTAAGCAATTATCTTATTTAACTGGCTATTTGAATTAGATAATATCAACACTAGGCTAAGACTAAGGCTTTTATGGAATAATATTTTCAGCAAATTATATTAAAGTTGTTCAACATCCCAATGGTTAATAGGAAACTTCAAAGGTCATCTTTACCATCTTGAACATCTCACCATATTACACAAGTCAAACACGTAGGAGGCTTGCTTGATATTTCCTACCCCTTTGTCTGCATACTCAAATCCTAGTCCACATGAAACCCTGCGTTTAGAAACTTCACACTGAAAAGAGAGAAAATACCTTCTTAAAAGGACCTCTATGATAGTTCCCCAAATTGACCACACATTTGTGACCGCACAAAGAAACTCTCAAAAAAAAAATCCAAAACTTATATCCCATACAAAGTCTATTCTCTAATCACAATGCACTATCTTCAGAAATAAAAAAGGAAAAAACAGGTAAAATAGCTATCAGAACAGGTGAAAGCTCTATTTCCATAATGTTCTAGTTTAAGAAAAAAAATACAACAAAATTAAAATGAACAATTATGACAAAACTACATATTTGAGTCTACAGAACACAGCAAGATTTGTAATGCTAAGTATGAAGAGTGAAAATAAGTGAATTAAACATTTCACCTCAAGAAGCTAGCATGAAGAACAAAAAATACCTCAAGGAAAGCAGAAGAAAGAGATTAATAAAAAAAAATCATGGGGCGCCTGGGTGGCTTAGTCGGTTAAGCAGCCGACTTCAGCTCAGGTCATGATCTCGCGGTCCGTGAGTTCGAGCCCTGCGTCGGGCTCTGTGCTGACAGCTCAGAGCCTGGAGCCTGTTTCAGATTCTGTGTCTCCCTCTCTCTGACCCTCCCCTGTTCATGCTCTCTCTCGGTCTCAAAAATAAATAAACGTTAAAAAAATTTTGTTAAAAAATCAGAAACGTATGAATTATAAATCAGAGAAAAAGAAGTAACAAATAAATTCAATAGCTGTGTTCTTAAAAATAAAATAATAAGCTAAATAACCACTGGCATAATTTATTTATAAAAGACAGACAGGGATAGAGAAATCACAAATACACAAAAATAAACATATAACGGGAAAAGTTCAGATAGGAATTAAACAATTACTAAAAAAATAAACTATAGCTAGCATAACTTACACTCTTTTGGCAGAACAGTCATTAATGAAATATGAATATTTTATTCATTCAAATGTATAATTATAACTGCAATTTAAAAACTCATCCTTTTTAGATACAATTCCTAATGAATCTAATCACTGAACTCATGAGGGACCAACATACAGATGCTTAATAATTACACATTTCGGAAGGAATAAGCAGAATGTTTCAGAAATCTATCCCTGAAAAAACATCAGGAGCTCATACAATTTTTATCAAGTATCTTGTGTTCTGCATCAAGTTCAAAATAGATCATTTCAAGAACTGTGAAGAGTCTGAGATTTTTCTAGCTCGTCAGATAACAAGTGAACCTGCTACAGTTCCATAACAGTGATGGAAGACACAGACGCCCAGATCACAGACAGAAGACCTGATTACTCATGACACATCAGACAGCATAAGCTTCATGCTTGCTGTGTTTCCTCTCCACCTCCAAGTCTCAAGGCAGCAATGTGGAAGAAATCAAGTAGGTACTGTTCACATAGTGGGCTTGGGTCACAACTGAGAAACTCTGAGCTTAGGCAAACCTGACTAACACTTGCCACAGAAAAAGACATTATCTTTATTGTCCCATGTGAAAAAAACAAATCTGCCTTCTCCTCAACAGGAGATACTATCTCTATCTTTCAAGGCTGTTCACTATACAAACATCTTTGAAAACCTAGCCCATCATAAAAGCTATCGATGTTTCTGCTCACAAAGCATGTGGAAATGTGAGAGACCCACGGAGAATTATCTCCCAAGAGATAGCATGTATAAAAATAAAATATTAATTTCAACAAGACTAACTATATGTTCAGAAATTCATAAAATTCTTAAAGCCAGGCAATACTCTAAACCTAGAATGTCAACATTCCCAAATTATCAGGTATGGTTTTCACAGGTATATCAGTTAACTCTTTCTGAGTAATAAACTAGCCCAAAATTTAGTGGCTAAAAACAATGGTTTCTTATTTCTCATAAACCCCTGTGTTGGCTAGATGGTCCT
This sequence comes from Felis catus, assembly GCF_018350175.1. Classification (NCBI taxonomy): domain Eukaryota; kingdom Metazoa; phylum Chordata; class Mammalia; order Carnivora; family Felidae; genus Felis; species Felis catus. The sequence continues at coordinate 68,540,514 of NC_058372.1, read as the reverse complement.
TCGGGTTCTACCCGGCTCACTCACAGGCTGCACCTTCTGCAGAAACTGGAGGCCTGATTGAGCTGAAAAGTCCCAAGTGGCTTCATTCATATGTTCAGCAATTTGTACTTGCTGTTAATTAGGAAATCTCGATTTTCCTCCACCTGGCCACTTACCCTCTAAGAGGCAAGATCAGCTTCCTTCTATAAATTCTATGGCATCATTCTAAGAGGCAGAAAGTCCTCACCTAATGCCACTTCAGACACAATCCATTAGTCAAAGCAAATCACGAAGCCATCCCAGATTGAAGGGATAGGAAAACAGTTTGGTTCTCATAATAAAAGAGCTGCAAAGAATTGTGACCATGTGACAATTCTAATCTATCACAATATGACTGCTAGATGCTTGGGATTTACTGCCTGAAGTAATCATGCAAAACAATGCCCAGATGAACACTGAAGAACTGTAATACAATGAGGCTCTGGATGAACCAAGAAGGCTCACAGTAAAAATCACAAAATAAAAATATTAACTCCACAGAATATGAATCACAAAGAAAAGTCACCATAGCAAAAAGTTTGGCCATTCTGGTTAAGCAAAACTAACCCGTGTCCTCTACTGAAGAAGTTGTCAATCTTAATTAAGCAGAAAACTCATTTTTTGTGAAACCTCTCACTGGCATGGTGTTCCATATAACACTCTTTAGGAAAAGAGTGAATTTTAGAGTCCAACAAACCTGGTTTTGAATCTAAGCACTGCTACCAACAAGCTTTTGACTTGGAACAAGTTGCTTCACTTCTCTAAACTTGAGGTTCCTGAAACAAAACGTCAAGGTTCATTGTGAAGATTGAATGTAATAATGCTTGGTGGTGAGAGATATGTATTTGGGTAACCAATCTCAAGCCGTCAAATACTACTGCTACTAAGAATCTCCATGTCTTCTAAATAATGGGTCTGCCATTCTGTTATAGGCATATATGGAGTATGCCCTAAAGTTGAAAGAAAAATGATAAAACTGTTTTTAAAAGGTGACTTATAGCTCACAATGATAGCTATAATCTTTTCTAATTTAATATTATCTATTGGAGTATAGTATTTGCGATTTAACAACAACAACAAAACATGGCAGGCAATGGAGAAAAAGAAAACTGGGTATGAATCTTCGAGGATAAAAGACAAGGAGAAAGGTGGAGACGTGGGAAGGGACAGAAAACAAAAAAACATAAAGTGATTTTAGGAAAATAAATTTTTCCCAGCACTCTGGCAGAAGAGACAGCTTGATGCAATTGAGAGTCTGAAGTAGCCACTCCAAGGACCTTGGAAAGTCCTGGAAGAGGTAATCACAGTGGATCACAGCGCAAGCTTACAAAAGACTAGCATGGAGAGCAGTAAGGGACTAAGACTCCCCCTGGACATGAGAAAAACGGCCTCCTGTCAAGCATCAAGATTAGAGAACTGCTGTTTGAAAGGACTAGCTGTAAACACTGTTTGCCCCATCTTGATAAAATTGTCTCCAGCACACCCCCTGGAGACAGCTGAAGTTAGCACATCGGTGAATTTTACACAACTGGAAAATAGCAAGGGCTGAAATATAAGGCTGTACATCAAAGTTTTGTGTAGGTGAGAAGTGGACTTTCAAAGGTGGAAAGGATTCTCAATGCCTATTCTTATTGAAAATGTGATATGTAAGCTATGTGACATTAACTTGTTCAAAATACATTCATGGTAGGGATGTCTGAGTGGCTCAGTTGGGTAGGCATCCAACTCTTGATTTTGGCTCAGGTCATGGTCTCCCAGTGCGTGGAATCGAGCCCCATACTGGGCTCAGCACTGACAGCATGCAGCCTACTTGGGATTCTTTCTTTCTACTTCTCTCTCAAATAAACATTAAAAAATAACATTCATGATAAGAAAAACTACCAATCCCATATTATAAATCTTCCAATGCATTCTAGAAAGTGCCTTATTTGAAATGATCCATGCAGAGAAATTACCTGATGAATTTACTTTTTTAAATGCACTAGTTTATGGGGCGCCTGGGTGGCGCAGTCAGTTAAGCGTCCGACTTCAGCCAGGTCACGATCTCGCGGTCCGGGAGTTCGAGCCCCGCGTCGGGCTCTGGGCTGATGGCTCAGAGCCTGGAGCCTGTTTCCGATTCTGTGTCTCCCTCTCTCTCTGCCCCTCCCCCGTTCATGCTCTGTCTCTCTCTGTCCCAAAAATAAATAAACGTTGAAAAAAAAAATTTAAATGCACTAGTTTAGGAATTAAGTGAAATATTTGGATATAAAATAAAAAATAGCTCAGAAAATATCATTGTTAAACTTTGGTGAATTTTTGTTCTTTAAATCCTTTATTCAATTCCTTTATATCCATTTGAATAAAGAGTTATATTTGTGTCACTCTTACTTAAATATATTCTGGAAATAACTTCTAAAAGTTTATCCAATCATCATTTTCTTCATTTTAGAAATCCTTCCAGTAACACATTAGAGAACAACTCAAATGAAAAAGTTAGCTGAGCAGCAAGTTCTGTATTTGTAAGAACACACAATATAATTTTCATTAAATATTATTATAGCAATATAATAGTATAACATGTTTGATGATGGAATCTAAGTATTTTTGTTATAATTAATTCATGGTTAGAAATATGGGGCACATGGGTGGCTCAAGGTTGGTTGAGCGTCCAACTCTTTTTTTTTTTTATATTTATTTATTCTTGAGAGACAGAGAGAGACAGCATGAGCATGGGAGGGGCAGAGAGAGGGGGAGACACAGAATCCTAAGCAGGCTCCAGGCTCCGAGCTGTCAGCACAGAGCCCAACGCGGGGCTCAAACTCACAAACGGGGAGATCATGACCCTGTCAGATGCTTAACTGACTGAGCCACCCAGGCATCCCTTAAGCATCTGACTCTTGATCTCAGCTCAGGTTTTGATCTTAGGGTCGTGAGCTCAAGCTCCGTGTTGGGCTCAGAGCTTACTTAAAAAAAAAGGAAAGAGAAAGAAAGAAAGAAAGAAAGAAAGAAAGAAAGAAAGAAAGAAAGAAAGAAAGAAAGAAAGAAAGAAAGAAAGAAAGAAAGAAAGAAAGAAAGAAAGAAAGAAAGAAAGAAAGAAAAAGAAATGTCCTCAATTAGTGATCAGATAATTCAAAAACTAATGCAGAAGTGAGAAATTCTGAGGAGTAGTGACTGAACAATCACTGGGACAATTCATCTTCAAGTATTATGTTCTTGACACACCACCATCAGCAGAATATGAACATCAGTCCTATTTATGGCCAGAGAGTTGTAAGAAAGTGCTGGGTGTAGGGATACCACCTGTGTAAATGCTCACTGTCTCACCTTGACGATGAAATCTTAGGCCTCATTAGAAAACAGTGTAACTACCAGAAATGACCAGGCACAGCTCATAGCTAAGCTTCAAAGTACTCATTACTTGGAGAATTTTATAATAGCATGTTGGAACTAAACAAGATGATAATGCAGCCCATGCCTTTGATTATAATAATGAAGAATGCAGCAAATAAGAAGAAAATGATATAATAAGTTAAATATCATGAAATACATTTCTTAAAGCTCATGCAATATGCCATGACTCCTACAGAGGGACAAAGTAGACAGCTTTAAATATTGGCAGTTTTAGTAAGTTTCAATCATATTCCTGAGCCTTGGGTATTAACCTATTTGATACCTAAAATAAGTCTCATTCTAGAATTATCTTAAACATATCCACAATTTCCATCTCCAATTCCTTATCCTCCAAACTCTCTACAACTTCAGCTCCTCAACATCAGGTAAGGAAAAATTAACTGATCATCCAGAAGAGAGATGGGCCCTTCATCAGGGAGGGGTGCCCAGCATTATTAAGAGGTAGCCATGAAATTTTGCCACAAAGCCATCCACAGTAACACCACTAGAGTTTTCCAAAATCCATTTAGTTGGCTGTTGCTCAATATCACATAATCTGCATTTGGAAAATTCCCTCTGGCTATATCATCCCTCCTCCTGTCTTTACAATTCCAGACAAAGTAACTTCAGCACGTTCTATAACCATTTCCACCTTTAAATTTTTGTCTGGCAGGCTTTTTAATCCCAGGAGTCTGTTAAAAATAAAGCAAAGAATATGGAAAAAGCAGAATGGATATGTATCATTAATGGAAAAGAGTCCTTAAATATCACATGAAACTATATGACACCTTTCGAAGTGTTGAAAAAGTTGCTAAAACTCCAAGCCTAGAAATAATATTCTCTCTACTTTAGTTCTATCATATTACCCCTTACTCAAATTGATTCAGTCAATAATTGCATACTGGTCAGGCAAAGACTGAGTGTAGCAAGACTGAGTGTAGCAGATATAAAGATGAAGTCTCTATAAAACTTACTGTACAGTTTATAGGACATATACATTATTAAATATAATTCAAAGAAGAAAATAAGTTCCAAAGTCCACAGGACACAGAGGGCATTATGCTGGGTACCTGGTGGGGGTGGGGTGGGGTACAGAAGGACAAAAGAAACATGAGATATAGTACTAAGCCGTCTAAGACGTGACAATCTAATTAAGGATGTGAAATGTTTTAAGGGACCATATAATTAAAAATAAATGGTTAAACAAGAGCTATATGGTTATGTGCTTCCTTCTTCCCAACTCAACCTTGCCCTCAACCACTAAATCTATTCTGGAGCCACCTTTCTATGGTTAACAAACTGCCTCTCTCCTGCCCTTCTGCACTTGACATACTTGGGCTTCCCCTAAACTTGTGAACTAGAAGCTAAATTATTCCCTAAGCCCTTCAAAGCCAGGAGTGAGGTAGACATTGTCCTTGATTTGAATGTCATTTACAAACTGTACAGGCAGGTTTCAATACCTTCCCCACCCAATATCCATTTGAATTGAAATACATGGAGACTCCTGAGAGTCAGAAGTAGATGTTAGATGTCCTGAAACTCAAGGGTCTGGTTGACACTGGGTATTACGTGCCGAAAAGTAAGGTGAAGAAAATCAGAGAGAAAACAGAGGCAGAACACAGAAAAATGAGAGGAATCTTTAATATATCCTTTGAAAGGATATATATCCTGAGAACCTACTTTGTTTCCAGCGTCTTGATATTAAATCTCCATACATCAAATTAGTTTAAACTCTTTTGTTGATTTTCTCAGAAGAGACACAAGAGAATATAGACCATTACCAGGGCACTTGGGTGTCTCTGCTGGTTAAGCATCCCACTCTTGAGACTCCTAATTTCAGCTCAGGTCATGATCTCACAGTTCGTGAGTTCAAGCCCTGAGTTGTCTCTGCACTGTTAGCATGGGGCCTACTTGAGATTCTCTCTCTCTCTCTCTCTCTCTCTCTGCCCTTCCTCTACTCACGTTCTCTCTCTCCCTCTCTCTCAAAAACAAAATAAATAAACTTAAAAAATATATATAGACCATTACCTTACCACATGCATAAAAATCCTATTTATTTTGAACTTCCCTAGTAACTGCCTGTCCCCCACATTGATTTCTTCTAGAATCCTGATCACTCCAACTAATCCAAATACTTTGACATATCACCTTGACCTTACCCCAAATACTGCCACAATGTTAGGTAACTTCAGTATCATGTTGATAACTGTGATGGTAAATTTTATGTGTCAACTTGATTGGGCCAAGGGATGCACAGATAGTTGGTAACACATTATTTCTGGGTGTGTCAATGAGGGTGTTTCCAGAAAAGATTAGCATTTGAATTGTTAGACTGAGTAAAGAAGGTTCATTCTCACCAATATGACAGGCACCATCCAATCCTTTGAGAACAGTAGAGAAAGGGCAAGCACTCACTCACTCTCTTTTTCTCAATCTCTCTCTCTCTTCTTGAATTGGGACATCCATCTTCTGCTCTCAGACACTGGAGTTCCTGATTCTCGGGCCTTTGGAATCTTGCATCCCACCCCCCCATCCCCCCACCCCCCACTCTCTTATTCCCCTCCTGTTCTTAGGTCTTTGGATTCAGACTGAATTATACTACCGGCTTTCCTGTTTATCCAGCTTGAAGACAAGATATTGTGAGACTTCTTTGCCTCCATAATTGTGTGAGCCAATTTTATTTCCAATAATAAATCTCTTCTTATCTTGGTTCTGTCTCTCTGGAGAGCCCTGACTTATACTAACCCATACTACAATCTAACTGCTTAAAATTATTTGTTCTCCTTCCTTCCCAACCACATCATGGCCACATCCCATCACTCCCATCACTGGAAATTGCTTTAATTTGATCCTTAACCTCTCTGAGCTATACTTCCAGAACCCACTCCCTTAATGATAAATCCAGAGAACACATTTCAGCTCATGTGTTACTTGACCTTGCTATGGTACTGGGTCATCATCAGCCACCCTACTTGCTTGACATACTTTTGTCCCTAGGCTTTTCTGACACTGTGACTTCTTGATCTTCCACCTTCTTCTTTGGATGATTTTTCTGAGTCAACTTTATGGCTTCTTTGTGTTCTACCCCTTTATGTGGATGCTCCCCAGGGTTCTGTCTTCTGTGCCTGGGAAGTGTCTGTGGAGAAAGGCTAAAATGAGGCTACCTCATCTAATTTATCTACTATCTTTATGACAATGACTCCCCAAGTTTGTAGCCCTAATCCATGTTTACAAGCTATTTCTTCCCTATGTCCTTAGGTAGCTCATATTCTATATATACAAAGCCAAATTCATCTTACTCCCCAATCTGTTTTCTCTCATTCACTTACTCAAGTCAGAAGCATGGCATACTTCTTAAATCTTCCTTCTCCCTTGCCTGTCACTTCAACTCATCACTGACTCCCACTCTATCTCCTGAGTATCTCTGGACTGAAGTTCTTCATGCTTTCCATTCTCTCTGCCATCACTGTAGTTTACAGGAAGCCAAACATTATATCAAGTAGAATATACTCAACAGGAGTATAATCCAACATGGGGCTTGAACTAAGGACCATGAGATCAAGAGTCCTGTGCTCTACCCGCAAGCACAGTCTTAAATAGAGGCATAAGCTATACTTCCATCATACACATGTTATAGCAGAAAGCTATTATACTCCCCTAAAATGATAGACTGCTTTGGGAAAACAGTGAAGCCATAATTCAAAAGCACTCAAGCTCTCTAAAACATTATGTTATCACTATTCCCTTAAAGAAATAATGCAGGAGGGACAGGGGGTTCCAGCTCTGCAGATTGCAGAGCCCTGGGCAAATATGTGAACACAAAACCATGTGTGTTCAGGACTAACAAAATTTCTTCCTTTTTTTCCATTTTAACTTCTAGGCATGACATGAAGAATGATTCTAAATATTTCTAAAATATCAATCAGGGGCACCTGGGTGGCTCAGTCGGTTAAGCAACCAACTCTATATTTCACTCAGGTCATGAATTCACGGTTCGTGAGTTCAAGGCCCTGCATCCAGCTCTCTGCTAACAGTGTGGAGCCTGCTTGGGATTCTCTCTCTCTCCCTCCCTCCCTCTGTTTCTCCCTCTCTCTCTCTCACTCTTGCTCTCACTCTCTCTCAGCCCCTACCCCACTCACATGTGCTCTTTCACTCTCAAAATAAATAAACTTAAAATATATACATCAATCATACTAGAAACCCAAAAGAATAAGCTTATGGAAGAAAATAAATTATTTGTACAAAATCCTCTGAATTGTTTTACAGAACAATTAAGATAACAAGACTTTTTCTTCATAGACCAGTCATGGCCACAAAGATTCAGTGTTGAATATGTATCATCACTATCATGTTTGATTATTATAACTGTAAGAAGGAAACAGGGCTTGCTGACAGAATATTGTAACATTAAATGAGAAAACAGACATATGGAGTATTTTGCCTTTAGAATTACTAGGTAGGTTGATGTACCTTTGTCCCATAACTAGATAGCCACTAGATAAATAATGACTCTCTCCTCCAGTATCAATTTAGTCCAAGGAGTTCTGCACTGCCATTTACTGCAGTTTCGTGCATTAGGACTAACTGTGCTAGTATATATTCCAACAGTTCCACATGTCCTGTGAAGCAGAGTTTCTACCATAAGGCCTGGAGGAAGCACACACACAGTTCCAAAGAATACCTGCAAACTGCTTAACCATTGATTAGTTACGGCAAAGTGCACAGTTGCAGAGAACATATTGGTTCTACTATGTAGGCACCTGGGATTTAACAATAAATGCCAGGTATAACTTGATCTGGAAACGATGAAGTGTATGACTACTCTAAGATCTGATCTGACAGCTCAGCTCTATCTATCAACCTGTAGGATGCCTTCTAATGACCCCCCAAGAGCTAATTTATATTACCTGGCCCAAAATCAATTCACCTTTCATGAATTTCCTCAATGGAAAGCAATGAATTTAGCAAATAATTCAAGCTGTTGCTTCTTTTCGTATACAAATCTTTACTCTGTGTATGGCTTAAATAGTTCCTTGGTTCCAGATTTCTGTAAACTTGACTGGATAGCACACATACAAAGACAGAGTCCTACTCAGTCAAATTAAATTAATGTTGTGAGGACATTGCAAAGCTTGCCTGTGTCTGGGTGCCTAGAGCTCTCAATTTTCTTTTTAAATAAATACTTTTGGATACGAATATTGATTCCAGAAACCACATCTAATTGATATCAGTGTGTCCACAGTTTAGGCCTGCCATCATATCACATTAGGTTATATGCCTTCCTCAAAAAACCACCTTGTCAAATGTGTTTCAAAAATGCCTGACATATGACACTGGCAAATTCTAGGTGTTACATGACATTCTATGTCTGAGTAATAGGACATATTTCACAACATGTCTCTTACTCATTTTTAAGTCAGTTTTATTGAATGACGGTAGAAAAGAGAATATGTTTTAGATACTTTTTTTTTTCCTTAAAACTATCACAGAAGCTTCTCTCAGAGCCAACAATGGCAAGTGTCACTAAGAACCAATGTCAAAAAGTAACGAGCATGTAACAGTTGATCAGTTCTAATGTTCTACTCAGGAGCCGGCAAGTCACAAAAATGTTCATTTTAACATATGTCCACCTCAAAAACCACTCACTTCAAACATCTTAGCTCTCTTTATTTCATTCAGCTTGAAAGCAAAATTGGCACAGTCTTATTCACCACTGGAGATTAACTTCTAATAGAGTCGTTAGAGTACATATACGCATATGAATTGTTTGCCATTTTTTCAGAAAAGGAGAAGTGCAGATTAAAAGAGAAATTGGCCCAGATCTTCCAAATGCTTAGAATGAGCCTGAAAATTACATTCCTGAAAGCCTTTTTCAATTTAAGTAAAAATAATGAAACAAGCATTTATACAGAAAATAGCAGCACAAAGAACCATTAGCAAAAGCAGCACGAGCATTGAGGGAATAAATCAGACCAAGTTGATAGCTTTTCAGTGAAGTTATAACATTGATGAATAAAGAAACAAAGAAGATATCTTTTATGTTGTGGATATATTTAAGAATATTGATTCTCTATTACTCAAGAGTTCTAACCATATAACCAAAAAATAATGATAAGCAATTCAGTGTTTTGACCAACGAGGTAGCTACTTTAGTCAATGCAACCCTTCTGAAGTTTTAACAAAGAAGAATCAGTGCTAGTAAGTTCTTAATTCAGTTAAACATTGCTCTCTGATCTGGAAGTGACAGCATACCACATACTGAAATTTTTCTAATCACGTATCTAGGAAACCTGTCTAAAAGTCCCAAAAACAGAATATATCAATGCATCCATTTAATTTTAAGATACTAATATAATTGAACAAAAGAAAATTAGCCTAGAAAAATATAAATTACTCTTGGAAGACAAGTTTAGACTGAGAAAAAAATATTTTCTACAATAATAAGAATGAGAAAATCTAGAAAATATTAATACTACAGTCTTGGGAAAAAGCAATAAACTATTTATTTATGGTAAATAAAATTATTGAAAATAAATTACTTCAGAAAAAGCATTTGGCAAATGGTGAAAAGCTGAAAACTTTTCCTCTAAGATCAGAACAAGACAAGGATGTCCTCTCTCACCACTTTTATTCAACATAGTACTAGAAATCCTAGCCAGAGCAATTAGGCAAGAAAAATAAATTGGAAAGGAAGAAGTGAAACTATCACTATAACACTGTACAATACAACGATACAAAATCATATACAAAAATCTATTGCTATTCTGTACACTAATAATGAACAATCAGAAAAAGAAATTTTTAATTTTTTTAATGTTTATTTTTGAATGGGGGGGGTGGGGGTGGTGGGAGGGAAGGGACAGAAAGAAAGAGAAACACAGAATCTGAAGCAGACTCCAGGCTCTAAGTTGTTAGCACAGAGCCCGATGCAGGGCTCTAACTCACAAACCATGATATCATGACCTGAGCTGAAGTCGGACACTTAACTGACCGAGCCATCCAGGTGCTCCAGAAAAGAAAATTTTAAAAAAACAATTCCATTTAAAATTGCATCAAAAAGAATAAAATACGAAGAAATAAATTTGACCAAAGAGGTGAAAGACTATAAAGCCTATAAGGTAAAAACTACAAGACACTGATGAAAGAAACTGAAGGGAACACAAATAAATGGAAAACTATCCCATGCTCAAGGATTAGAAGAATTAATATTGTTAAAATGTCCATACTACCCAAAGCAATCTATAGATTCAACACAATCTCTATCAAAATTCCAATGGCATTTTTCATGGAAATGGAACAAAAAAAATCCTGAAGTTTGTATGTAATCACAGAAGACCCCAAGGAATATTAAGAGAATAGACAAAACTAGCATTGTGGTCCTTGCTTTCAAACTATATTACAAAGCTATACTAATCAAAATAGTACATATTAGAATAAAATATCCCTAGGATATGCAAATCAAATGGAGCTACATGTCTTATATATAATAAAAACAAATATATCTCTATAGGATGATCGCACAATGATTTTACATTGGAAACAATAGAATTAGCAAAGCTATAAGAATGTAAAAAAACTATTTGAAACTCTGCTACTGGTTTATATTTGAGTATGTTTTTCTATTTGTTCTTCTCTAATGATGTTGGTAATAAGCTTTTCAAACCATCTTACCAATATTTAAAGTACTACATTCAAATTGCTGTGACTTTAATTATGTTTGTATTATGATACGCTAGTTGGCACATAATGAGAGGAAAACCACTTAATACCCATTTAGACCAAGAACGTTTTTCCATTACCAAACTTAAAATGATAAAACAATCATAGGAAGTGTGTTGTTGTCACTGTTGTTTGTTTGTTTATTTGTTTGTTTGTTGAGAGAGAGAGCAAGTGGGGGATGGGGGAGAGAGAGAGAGAGACAGAGAGAGAATCCTAAACAGGATCCATGCTCAGCATGGGACCCAATGTGGGGCTCGATCCCACAACCCTGGAATCATGGTGGAGCCAAAATCAAGAGTTGGATGCTTAACCAACTGAGCCACCCAGGTGCCCCAAGAAGTTCTTTTTAAAAAAGTAATCAGCCAAGCATTATTCTAATATCTACAGGACTAGGGATTTTAATATCTACAGGACTAAATCTACATGACTGAGGGGTTTTGTTTTTTTTATTTTTTCTCTTACTAGATTTGTATTGTTAGAATGGTTCTCAAATGATTGACGGAAGTCTACTCCGTAAAGGGCCATGTCAAAGTCAGTTTCCTAGGATCAACAGAGCCACTCCTGTGCATAAGCTATAGTAATTTAGAATTAAGTATTTGGGGTGCCTGAGTGGCTCAATTGGTTAAGCACCTCCTCTTGGTTTCAGCTCAGGTTATGATCTCATGGTTTGTGGGTTCGAGCCCTGTGTCCTGCTTCACACTGACAGTGTGCAGTGTGCATAGAATTCTCCCTCCCTCCTTCCCTTTCTCTCTTTCTCACCTGTTTGCACATGTGAACCATCTCTCTCTCAAAATAAATAAATTAAAAACTTAAAAAAATATAGAATTAAGTATTTGGAATAAATACTTTTCTGTTGTTGGTTTTCACTGATGTTTTATCAAAGCCTACACTGTTTTTTCTTCCCATTTAGTCTAATAAGGATATTTGTAGAGATAAGTTGAAACATATGGGTAGAATCTTTTGCTCCTCCAAAACAGCTCAAAAAAACAAAAATTAGTGTCATCAAAATCGATAGGCTAAAATAGTCTTTTAGTCTTTAAGTTAAAAGAAAGAAAAAAAAGGCCAAGTTCACTAGTAGAGATTTGATGATAAATTCAGTGGAATATTATTCAACATAAATCAGTAGAAAGCTTTGAGGACAAGTTAACTGTTTTTTCATTTCTGTTGCTGATTGGCATAAAATGGGCAATCCATAAATATTGGGAAAGGAAAGGAAAGGAAAGGAAAGGAAAGGAAAGGAAAGGAAAGGAAAGGAAAGGAAAGGAAAAACAGTCATGGGGAAGAAAGGAAAAAAAGAGTGGGAAAGGAGAAGGAGAGGGAGAGAGATAGAAACCACACAAAAGGCTTTAAATCTATGATTAGCTCAGTGTCTTAGGTTCTCCAGAAAGCAGACACTGAGTCAAGGATTGAGTGCTTCTAGTTTATTTGGGAGGAGCTAAAATACCCACATTGGACAGAGGGGTGGTACAGGAAGGTAGAAAAAGCAAACAATAAAAGATGTATTATTTATTTTTAAGTTTTATTTTATTTATATTTGAGAGAGAGAGAGAGAGAGAGAGAGAACATATGCATGTGGGAATGGGGGAGGAGCTGAGAGAGAGAGAGAGAGAGAGAGAGAGAGAGAGAGAGAGAGAGAATCCCAATCAGGCTCAGTGCTGTCAGTGCATAGCCCAGTGTGGGGCTTGAGTTCACGAACCGTGAGATCATGAGCTGAGCTGAAACCCAAAGTTGGATGCTCAATGGACTGAGTCACCCAGGTGCCTCAGTTCTTATTAATTCTTTATACAAGCCACATGAATATGTTGTTGTTGTCAAAGCTGGATCTTCTGCTAACTTGAAAGCACTGTATTAAATGTCACATAAATTCAAAATAATTACATATGTATATAGGTTCACTATTTTCATTGTTGACTATTTGCAATCATTTCAAACTCCAGTCAGCAAAATTACCTTCAGGTGAAGTTTAACTTATGATTCATTAAGCACTCAGTAAATGCCTTTATGAGCAAAGCACGGGACTATACTTTGTGACACTAAGAAGGAATCAGTGATTCCCGTCCAGAAATTTATGACCTATAAAGGAGATACGATGGGTGTGTAGAAAAACTAAGATTGCTAAGTGCCATCACAGAAAATAAGCTATGGAAAGTCAGAGAGGGGATAGTTCATTTTGCGTGAGGGAAGACAAGACTTCATGGATCAGGTGGCATTTGAACAAAGCTTTAAAGCACTTCCAGGATTTAGATGTGTGGAGGGGATAACAGCATTCCATGCATACCAAACAGCACAAAAACATGGTGGCAAAATCACGTGAATGATTTACAGATATGAACATGGAGTTCAAACGTGGCCGGGGCACAGAATGTATACAAGGGAAAGAAAATGAGAGTCAGAAACAGGTTTGTTAAAGGTAAGGAAAGTGCTAGCACAGCACTAAAAGGGTAGCTATTAGCCACATGTGACACCGAGCCCTTGAAATGTAGCTAGAAACTTACTTCAAAGACTTAATAGAAAAAAGAATATAAAATATTAATAATTTTTATATTGACCATATGTTGGAATAATACTTTACAATATTGGGTTAAAGTATATTTCTTTTCATTTTGTTAAAGTGACTATGATAATTTTATATTACACGTGTGGTGCAACTTGTCTTCTATTCTAGAACAATAGCTAGAATGTTTGTACTTTTTCTATAAAATGTTGGGGGCCTTAGGGTAATGAGTGAATGACTGAGTGACATAATTATCTGCTTTAAGACGATTAATCTTGATAAAGGGGCAAGAGTACAGCAGAAAGAAGATAGAAAAACATACAAGAGGTAATGAGGCCGGTGTCAGTGGGTGTGCAGAAAAGGAGACAGATGTAGGTGATGTTGGGAAGGTGGAATTGGCAGTTTTTGGCATTAAGTCAGAAGTCATGTGTAGGAAAGGGTAGAAGTCAGCACGATGCCGAGTTAGTGGAAGAAGTGACTGAAGTAAGTGCAATGATGTTTAACAAAACAGCCAGAGGAAATTGGTTAAAAGAAAGGTGGGTTCAGCTTGAGGCATAATGAGTTTTAGGCCCATAGGACATACAGGTAGAGTAGATGAGTAGACAGAAATGTGTGAGAACCGATGCTCCTACAATTTGGGAGATTTTCAAAGACAATAAAGAGAAAAAAACACACACACTAACAGATTTTCTTAAATTGCAGTTTTTACTCGAGAAGCAAAGTCCTCTGTTCCTCTTAGATCAGGCATAAAGACCACAGCTTCATGTGTTATCAAAAACACTGTAACAAATTGTCAAATATCATCAGATAACGGTGTCTTTAATAGGAAGTTCAAGCTATGGAAAAGCAGAAAATAAGAGAAAACTCCATTTAGCTCTTATTTATTGTGCTCCACTAAGGGTCAGGCAAAGTACAGCATGCTGGAGAAGTGGACGTGAGTGAGGCATCACTCTGTCCCGAGAGCATTCATAATCACATAGTTTTTTCCTCAGGTAAAGTGAAAATGTTAGGGAATGATAAAGCTGCTACCAAAATTTGTCAAACCTTTAAGCTGTAAAGATTACAACATCTAACAGAAACAAAACCTGAGGCACAATGGGGCTGTTTCAAGAATGGTAGTGTTTTCTTTTCATTTTGTGACTGGTTTTGGTACAATACTAGCTTTAACACTTTTTTAGCATTCTGTATCTTTAAGCCTATTTTTTTATGTTGATATTCAGGAATCATTTCTTTCCAGGGGAGACAAAGCCTGTTTTGTGCTCTATGTGAAGTCATGTCTCTAATTTTAAAATATCATTTCCATGATCAAAGATACCCACATCAGCCACCTTACAATTAAGAAGACTACATCTTGCAAAGTAGAAAAAAACCATATCCATTCTAGTGAGGCAACTAACACCACCACATCCAATTCTCAAAGCATTAGCTGGAATTGTATCGTGGTCCAGATGTGACCGTATGGGGCCTGGCTGACCGTATGGTGGCTCTCTAACAACCATAAACAACATTCCGATGTTTGGGGACAGGGGATACAAGGACACTGAAGCCTTGAAGAATCATCGTATTCTCATGAAATTCTGATCTCTGGGGGGAAGGGAATAAAGAATGCAAACATTTTTCAAACAGAGAGATAGCAGAGAATGGCCACAGTTTAAGAAACTGAATAGCTATAAACAGAAACTATAATCATGCCTGACAGAGTGTGTTAAGTATTGCACACTGACTGAGGGTGAGCCCACAGTTTTCCCAGATCCATATTGGTGGTTCTGGCAGAATGCAATGTAAAATTCCTTAAGAACAGAAGATACAAGTCTAAAGAAAAAAGTCCATGTGTGGCAATTTCTTACTAGTGACAAATTATATACTCACTTGAACTCATTACCCTTCCAAAAACAGAATCGAAAAGATAGATGCAGGCCCAAGGTCATGCTTTATGAGAACCCTGATAATATGTTCTAGGATATAGTCATGGGATTGGGGAGAGAGCTGATGGCAAGTCTTTATGCTTATAATTAACCCTAAAAGAAGGAAATATGATTGAATGATCATTCTAATAACATAAGAATAAATGATGATATGGTGACAGATCAGACAAAGGAGTTCTTTCTCAGAAGAAAGATATTACTGCAATTTTCATTTTAATTTGAGTTGAACTATTACTTGGTAAAACTCTATAGATCCTTCAAGAATATTAATTCGAATCTTCTAAGCTGTCAGAGAAATACACTATAACTTTTTTTTCTTCTTCATTACTTCAGAAGTCCTGATGGTAGAATGAAGATATAGCCCCCGTTATAGAAAATGGCATTTTACGTGACCCTTATGATGATTTTGGAAAATCAAGGCATTGATCTTATCCTCATTCCACATTTAAATTATGGCATAGTCAGTGCTCCTTTCTCATTGTAACATTTGTTTAGGTTTAATTACTGAACAATTAGAAAGCCATCTTGTTATATCAAATGCAAGATGCCAATTTAAAAAGAAATAAAATGTCTATATGCCATGCTCCCTAAATACCAGCTAGGAGAAAGTCACCCTAGAACAAAGAGAATTTTAAAATTTTGATATTAAAATATCTTTTATTTGGAGGGAGATTGCTAACCTTTAGTGATCTCTTATTAAATTGCAAGCACTGGATGAAGTGCTGTACATAGATTCTGTCATTTAATTCTCATTCTACCTTATGAGATCCCAAAACAGGAATGCCAGGGATTGACATTACTAGAGATGTGGAGACCCAAGCAAGGTCTACCCCCTCTCCCACGGTGCACCACCTTCCCACCCCACCAATGCATGTTCCCCACCCCCACCCAGGTTGCTGTTCCTCTACCTTCTGAGGTTGGCTTAATTGGCTGCTACACAGCACAGACTATTGCCCTGACCTCCCTCTATAGAGGGAACACAGGTTAAAGGGGCAATAGTAAACATATGTCTTGGAGACTCCCATGGGAAAGTACTGATCCCATATTTATTAGACTAAAGTAAAAAATAACATTCGTAGGATTTTTCTTTGCCATGCTAATAGTTTCCTCTATCAAAAAGAAGCAGGAATGGAAAGAATGTAGCAGGGATGTTTTACAAAGATAGTGAGGGAATCCAATGCTTCAGTTATTTGCAAAGTCAGTGCAGGCAAGGAAGAATATAGAGTTCCTGAGGAAAGCTGAATTAGAAATTTTGGTTACGAGTAACACAGATCAAGCTGAAATCGTTTAAGCAAAAACAGGAGTGAGACGATACTGAAGATTCATAGGAAATACAAGAACAAGTTGAGAACACTGAGCTTGGAAAGCTCAGAATGAGAAAAGTTCTGATTATTAGAGTTCCTTAAAAATTCTGCTAGTGATAGCCAATAATCACATGAAAATATGCTCAAACATCATTAATTATTAAGGAAATGGAAATCAAACCCACAGAGAGATACAACTTCACATCCATTAGGACAATGGCTACTATAAAGGAAGGAAGGAAGAGAGAAAGAAAATAAGTATTGGTGAGGATACAAAGAAATGGGAACCCTTGTGCATTGCTGGTGGGAATATAAAATGGTGTAGCTGCTGTGGAAAACAGTATGTCAGTTTCTCAAAAAATCAGAGAAAATTACTGTAAGATCTAGCGATTCCACTTCTGGAATTGGAATATAGATGCAAAATAACTGAAAGCAGGGATGCTCATGTTCATAGCAATAGCCAAAAGGTGGAAACACCCCAAATGTTCATGGATAGATGAACAAAATATGATATACTCATGTAATGGAATATGATTCAGACTTAAAAAAGGAATAAAATGCTGACACATGCTACAACATGGATGAGCCTTGAAGACTTTGTGCTAAGTGAAATAAGCCAATCACAGAAAGACAAATATTGCATGACTACACTTATGTGTGGTATCTAGAGTAGTCAACTTCATAGAAACAGAAAGTGAACAGTGGTTGCCAGGAGCCGGAGAGTGGAGGAGTGGAAGATTTTGTTTAATGGATACAGAGTTTCATTTGAGGAAGATGAAAAAGCTCGGGAGATGGATAGTGGTAATGGTTGCACAAGAAATATAAACATAGATAGGAAATGGACAGAGACAGTACTCAAAGAAGGAGGGAGCCCCAAAGTGTCCAATATAAAAGGCAACTTTTAGCAGATAAGCAGACAACTGGTATTTTTCACACTTCTACATGACATCATTTATTCTGACTACCTTGACTAAATATTTGTAGATCAATTCACATTTCAGTGTCACTTAATTGCTGAAATTATTTGAACTATCTCCATGAATCTTTCACATCCTTGGATACTTGGAGTGATACCTTGAAAAAATTATTTCGTCATCTTTACCAATGTGCATATTGAACTAATAGAAAAGAATTGGGTGTTACACACACTAGAGTATTTTTCTAACTTTTTTATTTTTATTTTTCAAAAATATCAAGCCAAAGGGATACATTACTTAGTGCTTTTAGGTAACTAGCAAAACACAACCAGAATACTTTCTAAAGAATGACTATATAGTTGTCCTATATTTTTTCCAGGGAAACCAGGTAGATGGTCTCTTATCTACATAAGTAGCCATCAGAATGGCAATGGTGGCCAGCTGAGAAAATAAACTTAGAAAATAAAGGGCAGAGATAAATGAATGAGTGAAAGGTGAAGCATCTGCTTTTGGATTAACAAAAAGAACAGTTAAAGTCTATCAACTGAGGTTTTGTGTTCAGCAAATACAAAGTATATAAATTAGTTATGAAAAGCTCATGTATGTATTTTATTCCAGAGTATTCCATCCTGACCTTCTAATTGCCTCAGAAGGAAACACTTTATCAAATTAGGCAAGTCAATTAGGGGCCATTCGGCCATATCTTTATCATAGTTTCTGCAGTGTTATCCCTGGAGATAATTGTCAATTTAGCTAAGAGTAAGTGAAGCTACAAAGAGAAAAAGACTTGTAAAACACCCTCTAAAATTTGAAAGTAAAAAACAAAATGAGACAAAGTAGAGGAGAAGAAAAAAGAAACAAATGTTTAGGTATTTACATTTTGGCAGTCTTTATACAGGTAGTAGCTGATAGATGCTATTTGACCTATTCTGAATTTAATAATTTCCATTTGAAACTAATTGTGTTTGTATTTCAACTACATCTTTCTGGGGAAGTAAAATTAAGAGAAATAAAATATAACCACTTATATTATTGTACAGAAATATTTTCTACAAAGTAATGCTTTTGTTAAAACGAGTAAAATGTTTAGTTGTGACAAAACTGAAGAATTTCCTCTTCTACACAAAAAAGGAGGAAATTTTATTTTAAAATTAAAATAGGTTAATTAAAATTAAAATTAAATTTTAAAAAAGATGAAAATTCAATGTAAATAAATGGTAAGCCAAATTGTTTTACCTATGCTGACATTAAGCAACTAATACATAGTTTATTAATAGAGTGTTCTGTTACTTTACTCTCAACATTGTCCCCCCCCTATCAAAGGTGATACAGTATAGGAGTTAAAACACCCAAACCTTATATCCACACTCTCTCGGTTTAGACTCCATCTCTGACACTACCTATCACTTAATCTCGCACTGCCTCAGTGTCTTCATTTGGAAAATAAGGATGATGATGGTGGTGGTGGTGGTAGTGTGGTGATGATACCCCTACTTTACAAGTTTGTTGTGAAAACTAACATATATAATAATGGTGGCGGACACATAGAAAGTGATATAAAAGTATTCCCATTGTATGGGGTGCCTGGGTGGCTCAGTCAGTTGAGCGCCTAACTTCAGCTCAGGTCATAATCTCACAGTTGGTGAGTTTGAGCCTCACATCGGCTTGCTGCTGTCAGCACGGAGCCTGCTTTGGATCTTATATCCTCCTCTCCCTCTGCCCCTCCCCTTCTCGTGCTCTCTCTCTCTCTAAAATAAACATCAAAAAGATTTTTTTCAGTATTCCCATTGAATCTTTTAGTCACTACAGATTTTGAAGTCTGCAAGAGAAAAAAAAAGGTACCTGATTTTATTACTTCAGGTTAATACCCATTTTTCATGTCACGTCACTTTATTTGGAAACACACATGCCCCTTGTTCTCCAACAGAGTCATATGAAACCAGAGGGTTCTCTCACTGGTGCTTCTAGTCACATTCAGCAGCTTCTTTAAATATTGTACCATTACATATGAATAAGTACATAAATATGTTAAAATGACATAACAATGTGAGTAAACCTAGAAAATTAAATAATTACATAAAGCAAATAAAGTCATTGCTGCCAAACTGAACCACTTATGTCAAAAAGAAGGGAAACTGCAGCAGAATTCTTATAAAATCACTTTATTCAACACTAAAATCTTTTTTTAATGTACAGTGTGTTTAAAATATTAACATTCTGCTAATGAATCAGGAACTGACTATTCATATTTCCTGTTTTTTTTTAATTTTTTTATTATTATTTTGGTCAATGTTTTCATCTATCCTAAATGTCAATGTCCTTGTAATTTTTAACCTAGAAATCATCAGAACATAAAATGAAGAGTATTCAACAATACATTAGAGGAGAACAAACTTGTTCAAAAACAAGAAAAATAAGTGAGTTGAGCAATCCCTATCAAAATAACACCAACATTCTTCACAGAGTTAGAACAAACAATCCTAAAAATTAATTGTATGGAGCCAGAAAAGACCCTGAACAGCCAAAGCAATCTTGAAAAAGAAAACCAAAGCTTGAGGCATCACAATCCAGGACTTTAAGCTGTATTACAAAGCTGTAATCATCAAGACTGGAAAAAAAAAAAAAACTGGCAAACAAACAAACAAACAGCCACTTAGATCAATGGAACAGAATACAGAACCCAGAAATGGACCCACATCTGTATGGCCAACTCGTCTTTGACAAAGCAGGAAAGAATATCCAATGGAATAAAGACAGTCTCTTCAGCAAATGGTGCTGGGAAAACTGGACAGCCACAAGCACAGAAATGAACCTAGGCCACTTTATTACACCATACACAAAAATAAACCCAAAATGGATGAAAGACCTAAACGTAAGACAGGAAGCCATCAAAATCTTAAAGAAAGCAAGCAAAAACCTCTTTGACCTCGGCTGCAACAACTTCTTACTCAACACGTCTCTGGAGGTAAGGGAAACTAAGCAAAAATGAACTATTAGAACTTCATCAAAATAAAAAGCTATGCACAGTTAAGGAAACAATCAGCAAAACTAAAAGGCAACTGATGGAATGGGAGAAGATATTTGCAAACGACATATCAGATAAAGGGTTAGTATCCAAAATCTATAAAGAACTTATCAAACTCAACAGCCAAAAAAACCCAAATAACCCAGTGAAAAAATGGGCAAAAGACATGAATAGACACTTCTCCAAAGAATACAGACAGATAGCCAAATGACACATGAAAAATGCTCAACGTCACTCATCCTCGGGGAAATACAAATCGAAACCACATTATGATACCACCTCACACCTATCAGAATGGCTAACATTAACAACTCAGGCAGCAACAGATGTTGGCAAGGATGCAGAGAAAGAGGATCTCTTTTGCACTGGGGTGGGAATGAAAACTGGTACAGCCACTCTGGAAAACAGTATAGCGATTCCTCAGAAAAATAAAAATAGAACTACCCTACAACCCAGCAATTGCACTACTAGGCATTTATCCAAGGGATACAGGTGTGCTGTTTTAAAGGGGCACATGCACCCCAATGTTTATAGCAGCACTATCAACAATAGCCAAAGTATGGAAATAGCCTAAATGTCCATCGACAGATGAATGCATAAAGAAGATGTGGTATATATATACAGTGGAGTATTACTCAGCAATCGAAAAGAATGAAATCTTGCCATTTACAACTACATGGATGGAACTAGAGGGTATTATGCTAAGTGAAATTAGTCAGAGAAAGACAAACATCATATGACTTCACTCCTATGGGGACTTTAAGACACAGAACACATGAACATAAGGGAAGGGAAACAAAAATAATATAAAAACAGGGAGGGGGACAAAACAGAAGAGACTCTTAAATATGGAGAACAAACAGAGGGTTACTGGAGGGGTTGTGGGAGGTGGGATGGGCCAAATGGATAAGGGTCATTAAGGAATCTACTCCTGAAATCATTGTTGCACTATATGCTAACTAACTTGGATGTAAATTAAATAATAAATTAATTAAAAAAAGAAAAATAAGCGAGTTGTTAGGTAGAAAGAATCACACAATCATCCTCGGATGGTGAGTCTATTCATGACCATATTTCCATTCTCTAGAACTATGCCTGGCACACAGCAGGTATTTAATAAATAGTTGTCTGAATTTTGAATGAATGGATGGATGAAAATTATCAAGGTTCTGTATGTTGTATAAAGTGTCAAAAGCCTGACACATGGTTCTCATCTGGGAGAGGAACAACATGCTAATGGGTATTTGAAAATACGGTGGGAAGTTGGCTTGTCACAATGACTGTGGGTGCCATTGGCAGGTAATAGGTAGAGTCCAGAGATTCTAACCTCTCTGCAATATGAAGAGAGATAGGAAAGACAATTACAGGACAGTCCAGCACAATAAAGAACTTTTCTATCCTAAATGCAAATAGCAGTCCATCAAGAATCTCTGGAGGCAGAATTACGGTGGAGGGATAAAAAGAAACAAAGCAAACAAATCAGAACAAGAAAATCAGAAAGGCAGTGGCAGGACTTGAGTAGCTTTGGTAGTGATCAGTAGGTCTCTGCTGTGAGTGGGGAAGGAACTATTTAGAAAACTGAGCCAGGCTAAAAATGCCTAAAAATGTCTGAATCAGAGCTTCTGGGGTATATGTACAAGCTGCAGAAGAAACTGCAAGCACTTTTTATACTAAAAACAAATAAGGAATAATTATAAAGTAGGATGCAAAATTTCTTTAAATTAAGAGATTCAAAGAAATCTCTTATTTGTGGTAAGCACCTGGGGCATGTTCCCAAATCTCCATATAAACCACCCCCCCCCACACACACACCCTTTACCTCCCACCCTCATACTGCCAGTGGGTGGTACTTTGGTTGAAACACTACCTCAGGTCTTGAGCTGTGAACAGTTCATCAGAGGTGAATAGCAGTACTAAGTTCGGAATAATGCGGGGGTAGTACCAGGGTAGGAGCAAGAAAAAAATAAGGCATCTAAAGGAAGGTGAAGATGTTTACAAGAGTCCATCAAAAACAAATTTCAAGGACAAAATACACAAAGTATGCAAAGTGGCAACATTAAGGCCTTAATTATTTCACTTATTATATTTTTACTGAACACTTCTATATGTATCAGGCATTGTGCTAGGCCCAAAGGATAGAGACGAACAAATGATATAACTTGACCCTCATGAACCTTAAAATCTATCGGAGAAGAAGACATTAAACAAGTGAACAATAATGGAAACTCACAGAACACTTAGAAGATAGCAAGGGGGTCTCTTTTAGATTGAAGTGTGAAAGTCTCTAATTTCTTTAGAAACAGAAAATGGCATTAAAAGTAACAACATTTCTTTCAGATGTTATATAAGAAATAGTAATAGACATTTTCCCTTTCCCAGACATTTTAAAAAATATCCTAAAAAGGGAGAAAAATAACCAAAAATACCAATCTTCATCATCACAGTGATAGTGATTTTCTTCTGAGGAGCTTAAAGTACTTGTTAAACATCACTTTATAATGAAAAGAAAGCAAATGGACTATTGAATTACTAGCATTACTATCATTATTTGGATAATAGCATCTATAGTGAATTTTAAAATAGTTGAGAAAATCAAACATCTAAGTAACATAAAAAGGTACAGGTGTTTCTCCTATTTTGACCTCTGAATGTCATTTTCTCTATAAAAATACCTGGGTGACTGAGTTCTGATATCTCATAATGTAAATTATACCAGCATGAGCTTAAGACACCATAACAATTTAGAAAATGAGTGGCTAAATAGGAAATGTCACACTAACCTATTAGTCTGGACACTCAATGCTCATGACTCACAAATGGAGCGGTTATTTCAGTATCGGCATCTGTGACAAGTCCCAAACCAGTCCTCCAAGCAAATTAGATTCTTTGGGAATAAACACTTAAACAGCAGAGCAATTTTTATTAGTCAGTTCTTATCAGTCAGTGATTAGTCCATCACTATGGGTGTTGAAGTCATTTGGCGTATGGATGGCAACGGTGTCATCTGTCTGAGCTGTTGGCACATTATCACTGATACTTGTCAACTAGTAAGTATTTGATTCTTCAAACGCATAGCTTTAGTAAAACTTTCTGAAAGTGAGACAGACATAATCTTGATATCAGTATAACTGAGTGTGTTAAATATATGCTCCTCTAAAGAGGCAAAATAGCTTTTTGGAAAGTAGTTCTGCTAGACAGCGACTTTGGAGTCAGATGGAATTACATGGCATTTCTGTCCCCATACTTAATAGCTGGGTGAATGTGGACAAGCTAACTTTTCAAACCCTCCATCTCCTTCACCACAAAGTTGTCATAATAACAGTTCCTACTTCATGGATTGCTGCAAGAAGTCAAGAAATAATCTATGAAAAATGCTCAGTTACATATAATCTGCCATAAACCTCATTATTTACACATTAAAATGCATTTAATAATATATTAGAAAGAACAGTGTCTAATATAACTTGGGATAGCAGTAGGTTTAACATAACCTCAAAGATCAGTATCATCAGCGTTGCCAGCCACTCTTACCAGAGCAGTGGTTTTTGAGGAGACTCTGAAGAATTCATTCAGGAGTTCTGAGGTGTTACTTAGGGTAGAGAAGGCATGAAATGGGGTGTTGTGGGCAGGGGTGGCCGGATGGGTACATGAGAATTGGTAGGACAAAAACAGACTGACACAACCCTTTCCTCAGGTTCACCAGAGCCTCTCAATGTCATGTAACAGTTTTGATTCCTCGCTTTCTTTTACACGCATATCCCAACCATCAGCTAATTGTCAGACCCGACCCTCAAAATAAATCTAAACTTTGACCATGTCAGGCCACCTCTAACTCCACCACTCTAATCTATACCACCAATCATTTTCTGTTGTTCTCTCTTCAAATCCCAGCTCTCTTACAAATCTGCTCTCAACACCACAGCCATAGTGATCCTGTTGAAACCTGCATCTGGTCTTGTCGCTCTTGTACTCAAACCATTCCAATGCCTTCCCAAAATCATTTCCATGGATCTGCAGGATCACCCCTACCTCTCCAATATCATTCCCTACCTACCACACTCCTCCTTCACCTTCTCAGCAAGGCTGCTGTTCCTCCAACATATCAAACACAGTCTTTTCTCAGGACCTTTGTACTCATGATGCCACTGTCTAGACCACTCTTCTGAATGGCATCCACACAGACACTTCTTCCAGATGTCCTTTCAGATGACTTTACCAGGACTGCCTTCTCTGACCCTCCTCCATAAACTAACTTCCCCATCACTACCACTTTCTTTCCCTTCATCTGTGCCTATCACCATTCCCAGACACTTCTGTGATTCACTGTTTCTCATCTGATCCCGCCACTAAAATGTAAATTCCATATGAAAAGGGATTTCTTTTTTTATTTTGTTCATTTTTGTATCCCAGTACACAATAGGTGCTTAACTTTATAACTGATTAGCAGAGAGCAGAATAAAGCAGTATCCTGGTAGGCTCTTAGGAAGTGAGATGACAGTGGTGCATCTCACTCAGATTGGGACTCCAAGAAGAGAACCTGATCAGAGGTGTATTAGTTCTCTTATTGTTTAGAAAATTACCCCAAAAGGCAGCAACTTAAAACAGCAAGCACAGAGTTACAGAGACATGTGAACAAATTAGCTAGGTGGTTCTGGCACAGGCTAGAACCTGTGCAATCTATCTATTGCAATCAAGCAATCATCTTAGGGGTCTACTGTGACTAAAGAATCCACTTCTGAGTTTGCTCATGTGGTTGTTAGCAGGGCTTAGTTCCTCCTTAGTTGGCATCTGGAGGTTTCAGTTCCTTGTAACATAAGCCTCTCCATAGGACTACTCACAAGCTAACAGCTTGCTTGCACTCACTGCCCATCCCTTCAGTGAGACATCCAAAAGAGAGAAAGTGTAAGCAAGAGAAAGCTTTCGAGATAGAAGCTGCAGAATTTTCTAACTTAATATCCAGAAGTGACATGCCATTACTTCTGCCATATGGTATTGGTTCATACACATCAACCCTGGTACAATGTGAGAGAGGACCACACAACTGGGTATATACCAGAAAGTAGGGATCATTGGGGCCAGCTTGGAGGCTGGCCAGCACAGGGGACAAATTGTGAGTTCAGCAAAAGACAGGATAACTTTGAAAGGCTTTCAGATATTTAAGGGGAAATGTCAGAGAGACGGTAAGTTCTAGGAAATGAGGACAGGTCAAGGGAACCAACATAACATCCTAATTTAAGTGTGCTTCTATGGTAATGACAGCTTGTGATTCAAATTTATTATCCTGAAATCTCAAAAAAAAAAAAAACAATGAGATTAAAGTTGATCTACTTTCATTTCATTTTGTACCACTAATCTTGTTATTTCTGATGTATGAACTTTGAAGTATATATATACTTATTAAAATTTAGGAAAATCTCCCACTCTACAACTAGTAACTATATAATTAAATGGTATTAATGTTAATTCTTTCTAGTAACAACACTTAATGGATTAAGAAATATCTGTAAAGAATAAAATTAGAGGGGCACCCACATGGCTCAGTTGGTTAAGTGCACAACTCCTGATTTCAGCTCAGGTCATGATTTCAGAGTTCGTGGGATGAAACCCCACGTTAGGTTCTGCACTGACAACTCAGAGCCTGCTTGGGATTCTCTCTCTTCCTCTCTCTCTGCCCCTCCCCTGCTCTCTCCCTTTCTCAACATAAATAAACTTAAAAAGTTATTATAAAAAGAGAATAAAATTAGAATACATAAAATCCATTTTACATTTATCCCGCATCATTGTGAAGTTTGAGATCACCAGGCAAAAACAAAAGCATTTCTCTACCTGACTCAAATCTTCTCGATTACCTTTTATTTCAGAGAAAAAAAGAACAATCCCTCCAACTGTGCCCTTGAAGCCACCTGGCCCCACCTTCTCTGAGAATGTGCTCAAGAATGATCTCCTCATTTCTCACTTCTCTAATTACATGTTCTCATAGGATTGTTCCCCCCAACTCATAAACATATTCACACCCTCTTCTTAAACAACCTTTCCTTAGCTTTTCCATCACCAGCTACAATTTATCTGCTTTCATCCTTTCTCTGCCAAACTTTACAAAGAAAATATACTAGCAACTTCCTATGTTTTCCCTTCCATTTACTGAAATCCATTATCCATTCTTATCTGCCCTACTGAAACCTCTCTCCTAAGGTCTCGTGACCTCCTAGCCACCAAATCCATTGCTTTTTCTCACTTTAATCTTTCTCTGCAGCACTCAGTTGTGTCAAAAAACTTCTTGTATCAAATCCTTACTTCTAGGTTTTATTATAGGCTCTCCTGTTCCCATCTGCCATCTCTCTTCTCTGTCCGGGGCTACTCTGTCTCATGGCACCCAACTAAATATAGGTATCTCCCAAGGATTGATCCATTGATTTCTTCTCTTCTTTCATGTTTTGTCCCTTGACAGTTTCATCCAGGCTCGTGATTTCAAATACCACCTGGATGCTGATGATTTCTCCTTATCTGTTTATAACTCTTATTTATCTCTCAAGCTCAGCCCCACATTTTTAAACTATAACCCCACATTTTTACTGAACTCAATATATCTCCTCCATCATGGGACACCATCCTCTGGAAACCCTAGGCTGAAAACATTTGCAAACTGTTAGCACTTCACTTTTCTTTGACTGCCAACATGTAGTCAATATTCTTTCATCGTTCAAAACACCTGTAACATTCATTACTTCTCTATCCTCACCACCACTATCTTACTTTAGGCCTTTGTGATTTTTAATCTGCAACACTGGCAGAGTCTCCAAATTTCCCTCCTTTTTTTCCTTCCATGTTCTTTTATACACAGTGCCAGAACCTTCTAAAACATTTCTAGGAGGACTTACAAGACAAAGTCCAAACTCCTTATTTTGACTCCTTATATTACTCTCTCCATTAAGTGGTCTGGACTTAGGTGTCACACTCCTTACCAACCTCACAAAAATACTCCAGCCATCTTGATTCAGTTTCTGCTTTTGAATGAACTCAATAATTTAAGGCTCAATACCAATATCTGAAATGGCAAAAATAGTTGTTTGGCCTCTGATTAATCATATTTTTATCTGTTAAAGAAAGAAAACTATTCACAACACTTTTTATAGAAGCAAGGGAGGCTATCACAATAGGTACAGGACAACTACAATGGAGTTTTGCTGTTAAGGGAGAGATTTTGCACTCAATTCTGAACACAACAAGGAAAAGTGAGAATTAATAGCCAAGGAGCAGGGTGGGAGTCAGTTGATGCACAATTACTAAGAGGACACATAAGGAGTAAAGGGGGATTCTAGCCAAAATAACTCAATAGGATTCTTGGTGAAGACAGGCCAGGGTGAACAGACATCATCTAGGGGATGGTAGAAGATGAGGAACCCAGTCTGGAGGATGGAAAAAAATCAGATATTAAGTGTGGGGATTCTAGCTAAACTGACTTAGCAGGATTCTTTCTAAAACTGGATAATGAAGGGGCACCTAGGTGGCTCAGTCGGTTAAGCATCCGACTCTTGGTTTCCTCTCAGGTCATGATTTCACAGTTCATGAAACCCAACCCTGCATTGGGCTCCATTCTAACAGTGAGGGGGCTGCTTGGGATTCTCTGTCTCCCTCTCTTTCTGCCCTTCCCCCACTCACACTGTCTCTGTCTCTCTCAAAATAAATAAACCTTTAAAAAAATATTTTTTTTAATTTTTTTTAAACGTTTATTTATTTTTGAGACGGAGAGAGACACAGCATGAACGGGGAAGGGGCAGAGAGAGAGGAAAACACAGAATCGGAAGCAGGTTCCAGGCTCTGAGCCATCAGCCCAGAGCCCGACACGGGGCTTGAACTCGCGGACCGCGAGATCGTGACCTGAGCCGAAGTCGGACGCTCAACCGACTGAGCCACCCAGGCGCCCCTAAAAAAAAATATTTTAAAAAATAAATATAGGGCACCTGGGTGGCTCAGTCACTTAAGCATCCAACTCTTGATTTCAGCTCAGATCATGATCTCACAATTCATGGGTTCGAGCCCTACATCAGGTTCTGCATTCACAGTGTGGAGCCTGCTTGGGATTCTCTGTCTCCCTCTCCCTGACCCTCCCCTGTGCCCCCCCCTCTCTCTCTCAAAATAAATAAATAAGCACTTAAAAATAAAAAATAAAATAAAATAAGGGGCACTTGGGTAGCTCAGTAAGTTAAGCAGTTGACTTCAGCTCAGGTCATGATCTTGCTTTCATGAGTTTGAGCCCCACGTCAGGGTCTCGCTGACAGTTCAGAGCCTGGAGCCTGCTTCAGATTCTTTGTCTTCCTCTCTCTCTGCCCCTCTCCTGTTCACTCTCTGTCTCTCAAAAATAAATAAACATTAAAAAATTAAAAATAAAAATAAAAATAAGTAAGTAAATACAACTGAATAATAAAGTCACAAACACTGAAGACCAAAAGTCAGGTTCTACTCCAAAGAAGACACACAGATGGCCAACAGACATGTGAAAACGTGCTCAACATCATCTACCATCGAGGAATATAACCATAATGAGATAGCATTGTCATATCTGTCAGAATGGCTAAAATCAAAAACACAGGAAACAACAAATTTTAGCAAGGATGTGGAAAAAAAGGAAACCTCATGCACTGTTTGTGGGAATGCAAACTGGTACAGCCACTGTAGAAGACACTATGGAGGTCCCTCAAAAATTTAAAAATAGAAATACCCTATGATCTAGTATTCACACTACTAAGTATTTACCCAAAGAATACAAAAGCACTAATTCAAAAGGATATATATGCATCCTGATGTTTATTGCAGCATTATTTACAATGGCCAAATTATGGAAGCAGCCCAAGTGTCCATGAATAGATAAATTAATAAAGAAGATGTACATATATATATATATATATATATATATATATATATATATACACACACACAATGGAATATTATTCAGACATAAAAAAAAAAGGATGAAATCTTGCCATTTGCAATAACATGGATGGAACTAGAAAGTACAAGGTGGAGAGAAATAAATCAGTCAGAGAAAGACAAATATATTATTTCATTCATATGTGGAATTTAAGAAACAAAACAAAGGAAAAAAAGAAACAAACCAAAAAAGAGACTGTTAACTATACAGAACAAACAAATGGTTACCAGAGGGGAGGTGGTTGGGGGATGGACAAAATAGGTGAAGGGGATTAAGAGTACAGTTATCTTGATGAGTACTGAGTAATATATGGAATTGCTGAATCACTATATTGTACACCTATATCTAATATAACACTAACTACACTGGGATAAAAAATTTTTAAAAAATGAGGTCTTACATGAGAAGAATTCTCTTTGAACTGAGTAGAGTTTGGTTAAGGAATCTTTGTCAATCTCAGCTGAATTCAGTTCAAATACTAACAATCCAAACAAATGACCCCCAAGTCTCATTTTTCTGAAGAATAAGAAATGGCTTTTGGTGAAAGATTTCCATCAGCACATTTAATTACTCTTTATCTGCAAGAGGACTGGCTTTTCATCATTCAGTCAAATGCAAAGTTGTACTCTGTGGCTTTGTCTAGTTAGAATGGTAATAATCTAACCACATAGCCAATCTGAAACACATCGTTTTCTTGGTTTTGTAATGAAAATAAAATGTTAAACAATATGTGGGAATGTGCCATTAGACATACTTTTGTGTTCACAAATACAATTACCTACTAACAAAATATTGTTCATTTGATCAGTAATATTTTATGACTTAATCTATGAATTTAGAAGTAAAGTCATTGATAATTATAGTCATCAATAATTTCATGAGCTAGAAATTCATGAAATTATGTAAATTATAATTCTACAGAATATTGGCTAATACCATCCATGTCAATATCTGATACCATACTCAAATTTAAACACATTTTAAAGAATGTGAAGCTCCAGCAAATTAGACAAGAAAACATACCACTCAAACCAAAGTATTCTCCTTTTCTGCCTGATAGTACACTAAAACCGAGAAAAGTTAGTAAACTGATTGATCATTCCCACAGCCCATTTTCTCAGACTTCACATGTGAATTCTTTCAGGCGCTCCAAGGTACTTTCAGCTCCACCAGCCAAGTCTTGGTCCTCACATTCCTGTCTGTAGGCATGAGCCTAGTAGTAGTGGGTACAGAGCTGCTTTCTTAATATGGCTGGTTCCCAATATGACCCAGTGGGGCATAGAAGAAATGTGTTTTGCTTATATAACAGAAACAAACAAACAAACAAACAAAAGAAGTCTTCCTTTGACCACAATTTAGTAATTTTTTGCTACTTCCTAATATGTGTAAAACTTACACATCACATGTATCATGTTGACCTGAAAAGAAACATTTTACCAGAACATTCTTTGACAAGCACTGGTGGGTCATCCAGGAAAGGTGCGTAGACCCACCTGGGTCAGAAGACTCCATGTGAATCCCAATACTCCTGCCTTTCAGCTCAGTGACTCAGCATGTCACATATTCTCTTCGACCTTCAGTTTCCTCAGGAGTAAAACAGAGGTAACAATTCTCTTAGGTGATAGTTTTGATTGATGTGAGTAAAAAGTGAGATAATACACTGTGAAAACTAAAGCAATACAAAAAATAAGGCATGTTTTTTTTTATGAGCCCTCAGAAAATCTCTCCTTAGCAAAAACAGACTCCTCAGGTCACATTCACATCTCTCTAGAAAACTGATATTTCTCAGGTTGAAAGAAACCTAGCTCCATGTGTCTCTGTATGAAACTGAAAAGCAAGTGCATTTTGATTGACTAATGGCTGTATAACTTTGAAGAAACTGAGCTAAAATAGGATTTAGGTAATATTAAACTGAAACCGAGTGATATTAGAGGCAAGAAGTTCTGCTAGGTTTCAGCTTAAGAAGCTAAAAATATGAAATAAAAATATGTATTTCTTTCAAAATCCCTACAGAGGTTGCATTTATTGGTGTCAACCAGTCACATTCTAAAACCTATGGATCACTTGAGGACCAATGATAATCTTCCCGGAAAGGAAGAAGAAAACTTTAATTTCTTTCTCTCCAAATCATCTCTTCTCTCATATGGCAACATCTTTCCTCCTCTTATGGCCATCCAAGAATAGAAAGCTAATGGTATATTCCCTATGTTTCAATAATCAATATACTTCTCTCTACGTTCTTCTTACTCAAACCACATCTACTTATAGTGATGGTGGCTAAGTTTGCAGGCTAGAAAGACCTTGTTTATATTTGCATATCCATTACAAATACAAAGGAATAAATATATATATATAACAATTACGATACATATCATATAATTATATACCATATATATCATATATTATATAATTATTATAATTATGTTATATAATTATTATATATCACATAATTATTATATATATCATATAAGACTAGTTGAAGTTAACCATTATCTAGTCACTGAATATTCTGAAAGCACTGGTTTACCAATAATGGCCAAAATCTTAACACTTAAAAGAAAGGACTCACTGGTGGACTATGATTACAGAAGACATTAGAAACAGGGATAGTATTAAGGCAAAAATGAAATGAAACTTTCCTTTCAGCCCTTCCACTTCCCTGACATCCTTCCCCCACAGCACTCTCATGCTATTCTTTTGTTGCCCAGATAATCATCACACCCACACACACACCCTACCAAGACCCTTCATGATCCTTGCTAAATGCCATAAAAATCTTTGTCCACCTCCTTTCAAACACAGCTCCTTTAGTATCACTTACCTGTCTTCTGATTAGCAATTCTCACACAAATATAAAACAGAGTTACCTCCATTATTATTGTGAATATTGACATTTAAATATGTGGACATGCACACTTATATATAAATACTCAAATGACTTATATCTAAAATGCCAACTCTCTGGTTGTGGCTTTTATGGATTGTGATAGTCTAAGTGCAAAAGAGATATGTAATGATAAAAAGGTGATAATAGGTGGATAGATGATAGGTAGGTAGATAGATAGATCGATAATAGACAGACACAGACAGCTAGTCAGGCAAGCAGTCAGAAGTCAAGTGCATATATTTCTGTGCATGTTATATGTATACATGTTCCTATTTGGAGGAGGATACTCTTTAAATCACACTACTTAGGCAGCCTCCTTGTCTATTATATGTGAGTAAGGTCAGCCATGGTAAGAAACAACTGTTTTCTCCCTGAATAATGTAAAACATCAAACAATGGACAAGACCTTTGTAAAATGCTTCTTATAGTACAAACTTGTATCTTTCTTTAATATGAGATGAAAATGATTTCTAAAATTGATTTTGAATCCTCAGATCATTCATGACTGTAGCACTTTATATTCTGAATTCTCTGATATATTGCCTCTATGACTAGTTTGCCAGAAAAATCATTTCTTTTAATGTTTTGAAAAAAACATAAGCTGTCTGCTTCAAGAAACTACACTGGGGTTCTCTTTCAAAGATTACATAATTGGGAAAATACCTAGAGTATTTAGATCTAGCTATAGAAAATAATTACATTTAAGTCAATCATACAGTATTTATGTTTTATGCAACCCTTGAAATCAAGGAAGTAGACCTTCAGTTTTACGATGAAGTAAAGCATATGTATAACTAAACTGACAGAGCCACACACAGCCTGTACCTGATAGATCACTTGTGGAAGTATCTGATGTACATGAAATTAGGAATCATGAGTTCTGTTCCACTTCTCTCTATAGTTACTTAACAAAACAACCACTCTGGATTTCCATTTTCTCCTACCCACTCGAGTATTTTCCCTGCCTGCTATACAGGGCAATGCTGAGAACCAAATGAAATAATATACTTTAAAACACTGTACTGCTTCATTATTACTATTTAGGTAAATAACATTATAATTATTTTTGGCTTTTCAGGAAAACAGAAACTTCCACCTTTATTATTAACTTCCAGAACTAAACATTTTGAGAGTAGCTTAAATTTTTTGACTAGCTGGTAGAAGTGCCAAACTACAGACATGAGGCATAAAGGCCTTAGTAATGACAGGGTTTGTTAAGTAATGGTTTAAGATCTTACAAGTTTTAAGGCACAGTTTTTAAGGACAGTGGGAAGCCTGCAGGGACTTGAAGACCTAACTGAACCAAACCTAGTAAAGAAGGAGTGCTTAGGTAGAGTTCATACGGCTGGCTTAGGGTCTTACCCAGCGAACTCACCCTCCCTGTAACTCTAAACTTTAGTCATATGTCCCAGTCCTTGAATTCCCTAAGTAGCTGACCTCAGACTCACCTTCCTCCCCATAAAGAAGAATCTCTTTAAATAAGATTCAATCTCCTTGCAACCCACTCTCTCTCCACAGCTTTATGCATTTTATAAGCATACAGAATAGAAAAGTGAAGACAATTATTATAAGCTCAAAATTTATCTCCCTAAAATATTGCTTTTGCCTTATCATTCTGCTCTCCAAAATCTCCATTGTCTTGTTACTAACCTTAAGATGAAGTCCAGTGGCTTAAGCAGCCTACAAGGTTCTGCTCAAAATGGCTTCACCTGTCCATTCTCACATCACCTCTTAATGCCCCAACGCAAGTGTGGTTAAATACTCATGCCCATTCCCTCCCCAGCTTCACATGCAATTCTTTCTCTCTACCTATTCAAATTCTACCCAACACTAAAGGCTACCGTAAAGATCTCTTTGTTGAAGACCTCTCTAGTTATTTCAAACCAATTTCATTTACCAACATTTGAAGTACTTATTTGCATCCGTCCCTCATTTTTGCCTTTTGCTACTGATTGTTTCATGAGTATGTGTCTAGTTTCCATCTATAAATTATAAGCTCCTGAGAGAGGGATGAACTGGAAAATAGAGACAACCTTCAGAAGCACTGCAGAAAAAAAACAATTAATAGCACAACCTACAAAAATGAGGGTGAACATAAGAGTTAATACTGCCATCTTCACAGACCCCCAAAATTTCCATAGTATTGTTTTATTTGAGAGGATGATGATTTTGTTCTATCTACTATGAAGGACCCATTTTACAGTGAGTTTGAGTTTTTATCTTCTAATGCTATGTTTGTGTATAATTCAGTCATACTTTCCTGAAAATGCAGCAAGTGTCAGAACAGAAAGACCAATTGTTCCCATTAAGACTTGCCAAGGCATATACACAGATATCATTAAAGATTAAAAAAAAAGATCTGAGACAATTACAGTTTAATTTATACCAAGTGTAGGTGTTGATAATATTTCTGAACATCTTTAGCTATTTGTCATTCATTTCTTCCACTTGAAATCTTTGTCTTTTGAAAGTCAAGGAGAAATGAAGCAAATAAGTAGAAAATTTCACCAAATTTTAACCCTTCCTCCCAAGCACTTTACATCCTAGTGCTCATCAGATTTTAGAGGGCTGTGAATATACCACTGTCAAATCCAGACCTTTGACATACAAGAAAAATAAATATGTGCATAGATTGATCATGTTTCTCAATTATACTTAAGTCTTTTTAAATTAAATGAAATAGACTTAAAACTCAAGATATAAATACTCTGTGTCCATGTCTATCACTTAGCTAAGGCATTTTATCTCATACATTTTACATTTTCCCACAATTTAACATATTTTAGTTTGTATCTTACACAGCAGATTAAAGGGAAACTGGAAGAATGAGGAGTATCAAAGAGAATGCCAAGAAGGCCAAACTCTGGAATTCTGGGAAATAAAGATAAAAGTTTGTATGAACAGCTGTGATATACCAGGTTTTGAGGCCAAGTAGACAGATTAAAAAGGAACATTGAGAGAAGAGTAGAAAATTCAAGTAAAGTACAAATTCACAAATTAGAGAATTTAGCAAAAATATACAGATGGAGAAACCAAAGGAAACCTGTGCAAAAGCTAATGTGGGTGGAATATTTCTAGGTGAAAGTTATCTATTTGTCATTAAGTTGAGTTTTTTTAGAAATTGTGATGGTAGGCTTGAATTTACTTGGATTGATAATTATTATCCCCCTAGGAAGGTCCTCTGAGGGCCTTCAAGTGAGATTGCATCACCCTGATACTTCAACTTCATCTGAGATGAATATATATATGTATACAAGCACCCCTCACCTGGCTCCCTCCTTCATCTGATGTAAATTGCCTCTTAGCCTCATATTCTCACCTTCACGTTTATTCAGATTTGTAGATTCAGCGAATAGCCTGTCTTTACTGTTGAGCTTCTCCAACTCTGCTTCGGTGACCTTTATGTGACCTGTGTTCAGCTCCTCTCATTTCAGCATGACCATCTCAAAGAAGACATACTGTACTACCTGCCTCACATAATGGCAATAGCCCAGCTTGATCCTCATGAAAAAGAGGATCATCCTCCTCCTTTTTCTTATTTTTTTAAACTTTTTTTAATGTTTATTTATTTATTTTTGAGAGAGAGACAGATAGAGAGCAAGCAGGGGATGGGCAGAGAGAGAGAGGGAGACAGAATCCCAAGCAGGCTCTGTGCCATCAGCACAGAGCCCGATGTGGGGCTTGAAACCATGAACCATGAGATCATGACCTGAGCCGAAACGAAGAGTCAGATGCTTAACCAACTGAGCCACCCAGGCACCCCTTCATCCTTTTTCATCCTCATGAAAAAGCATTATAAAAGAATTATGTACTAGCATGCCTTGTAAAAGGAAGAAACCCTTGCACTGTGTAGTGCCAGACGATGAGTTTTAAAGGGTTTTGAATTCTTACCAATGGCAAAATGTCCCCAAATTTTAAGGATATAACATAATGTCCTTAAGAACACACATTCTTGGGGCGCCTGGGTGGCGCAGTCGGTTAAGCATCCGACTTCAACCAGGCCACGATCTCGCGGTCCGTGAGTTCGAGCCCCGCGTCGGGCTCTGGGCTGATGGCTCAGAGCCTGGAACCTGTTTCAGATTCTGTGTCTCCCTCTGTCTCTGCCCCTCCCGCGTTCATGCTCTGTCTCTCTCTGTCCCAAAAAAATAAATAAACGTTTAAAAAAAAAAAAAAAAAGAACACACATTCTTGATTCAATCCAGTCCTAAGACATCTCTCTTGGTCATGTGTTCCCTCCAAGACTGCCCCCAACTTATCTGACTTGTCCTTATGAGTAGGACCCATATATCTTCCTTTAGCAATCCAGTTTTATCTTATAACACTTTTTGTAAGTGGCAATTTTCCTTGTTTTATTTTCTTGCCAGAATCATAGCTAATTTGTATTGCATGACTTGAGTACACCTTTACCTTTTCACTCCTCCTTTTAGCCAGCTATTTGCAGTATAGTGAATCCCATAATAGAATTTTGAGAGATAACAGAATACACCATCATCTAATATTATATAAAATGTAATCAGAAGAAATTTTACTTTTGAGTCTTCCAGTTGTTAAAAGTAAATTGGTCTCCACTCTTATCAATTCAACACTTCAGATATTACATACATAAGCAGATTTACAGCTCCTCATTTTTTATAACTCTCTTCCCTTGGCCATGAAATTCCTCCATCCCATGATCCTATTAAATCCTATGCATTCTTTAAACTTCAGCAAAAGAGTTATTTCACCCAAATAAACCTTTGTAATACTACCAAACTTTCCTGGCCTCTTGCTTTCACTCAGTGTCTTTGTTCCTTCATGTTTTCCCCTATACATCAAAAGGAACCCCACTCTCACCACCCATATCTCATCTCCACAAACACTGTGATGCAACACATGCCCTCAAAACTTTGCTAGGTAGCTAAAGGTAATAGAATTAAATCAGATGTTTTATGTAGAAGAGAGTCAATTCAATCACTCAGAGATTATTGCTGTGATGTTAGACCGAATGAGCTCAACAGCAGTCTGCATTGTTTTAAACTACAAATAGATTAATGATGTAAATTTTTAGGCACAAAAGAATTTTTAGGGCACAGGATGCAACAGGGGATATTTTAGGGTAATTGGGGACTTTATAACTCCTTAAGTGGGCCATTTATAGACAGTATCAATGCCAACACTATCTTTCCAACAAAAGATTGTTTGTAGCCAACAAAAGCTAGACTCTGAAATCCAAATCCAAATCCAAGCAAGAATCAAAATAAACATGTTTCATGAAAACTCTTCCTTTTTTCAAAATTATTTATTTTTGGAGAGAGACAGAGAGAGAGCAGAGTGAACATGCACATGCAAGGAAGGGACAGAAAGAGAGGGAGAGAGAGAATCACAAGCAGGCTCTGTGCTGTCAGCACAGAGCTGGACACGGGACTCCATCCCACAAACTGTGAGATCTTGATATGAGCTGAAATCAAGAGTTGGGACACTTAGCTGACTGAACCACCTAGGCAACCCCAAGAAAACTATTCTAACTCTTGAAGATCTTCTGTTGAATCTTCAACTTATTTTTCAACTTATTACTACTATTTATTCATCCTTAGAAAGATTATCAGCTTTATTACATCTCACCTAATCAATCTAGGTTCTGTCTTATAAGTGAGGTGTTTTTAAAAATATTATATAAGCCCATAAGAATTAACAACACTTTCTTCATTTCTTTTAAACCTGGACATAATTTGGACCCATCTCCTTCCACATGGTACCTCCAGAAATGAGCTCAATCCCTGTCTATTTCAGCTAGTTTCACATACATGAAAAGTGTACTACACCTGAAATTAATGTAATATTATGTATCAGCTATACTTCAATTTTAAAAAGTGTGTGTGTGTCTATAAAAGCTATAAGACACTGATGAAAGAAACTGAAGAAGATACAAATAAATGGAAAGATATCCCATGTTCATGAATTGGGAGAATCAATATTATTAAAATGCTTATACTACCCATAGCAGTCTACAGATTGAATGCAACCCTTATCAAAATTCCAATGGCATCTTTCATAGAACTAGAAAAACCAGTTCTAAAATTGTTATAGAACCACAAAGCCCTTAATAACCAAAGCATTCTTGAGAAACTAAAACAAAGTTGGAGGCATCACACTTTCTGATTTCAAACTACACTGTGAAGCTATAGCAATCAATACAATATGGTAATGGCTTAAAATAGACACATACACCAATGGAACAGAATTGAGAGCCGAGAAATAAATCCAGGTATATATGGTCAACTAATATTTGACAAGAGAATCAAGAGTACTCAATGCAAATAAAATAGTCTTTTCAATAAATGGTGTTGGTAAAACTGGATATTCAGATGCAAAAGAATGAGACTGAACTTCTATCTTATACCAGTCACAAAAATTAACTTAAAATATATTAAAGACTTAAATCTAAGAAGTGAAACCCTAAAACTCCCAAAAGAAAACATGGGAAAACCTCATTTACATTCTTGGCAATGATTTTTTGGATATTACTCCTAAAGTAGAATCCACAAGAGCAAAATTAAACTAATGTGACTACATCAAACTAAGTAGCTTCTGAACAGCAAAGAACCAACAGAGTAAAGAGACAACCTATGTAATGGGACAAAATACTTGCAAACCACACATATGATATGAGGTTAATATCCAAAATATATAAGGAGCCCATATGACTTAATAGCAAACAACAAAAACAAAAAACAAATAACCTAATTAAAAATGGACAGGGAGGGACACCTGGTGGCTAAGTCAGTTAAGTTT
Source organism: Felis catus (assembly GCF_018350175.1). Taxonomy (NCBI): domain Eukaryota; kingdom Metazoa; phylum Chordata; class Mammalia; order Carnivora; family Felidae; genus Felis; species Felis catus. Next base: position 68,501,156 of record NC_058372.1, on the reverse strand, counting down.
CCAACTTCTGCCTAGGTCATGATCTCCCATTTGGGAGTTCAAGTCCTGCACTGGGGCTCTGTGCCAACAGCTCAGAGCCTGGAGTCTGTTTCAGATTGTGTCTCCCTTTCTCTCTCTGCCCCTCCCCTACACGCGCACTGTCTCTCTCTCTCAAAAATAAACTTAAAAAAAAATTTTTTTAGAGAGGGAGCCAACATGCTGGAGAAGTAGGGGGATCCGTACTTCTTGCCTCTCCCAAACAAAGAAAGGCTGAAACCAAAGGACTTTGAGCCCCAAGAGTCTGGGAGGAAAAGAGACTGAGTCTACCAGGGAGAAACTGGGACAACCTGAGAGACCATAGGTGGGTGATTGCGAACTGGGGGAGATAAAACGGGCACTGTAGGCACAGAGGGGAGGGATCCCTTTCTGCTGAGAGACAAAGGGAAGAGAAAGGGCAAGTCGGGAAATGTAAGACTGTATCTGGAAAAACAGAAAAAACCTTGGACTGAGACAAAGAGGGATCCCATCTATAACTGCAGGTTAGAGGATCTCTAACTGCAGATCCCATCTTCAGACTGGGGCCAGCTTCCCTGTTCATACATCTGGGTCGGAAAGGAGCCAACTCTGGCTTCAGTGGTAGATCAGGGGTGCAGTGCACAGCAAGAGAAACCAGTCTCCTCCCCTGAAGGTTGGCGGCACACGACAAAACCAGCCAAGACCTCATATCAGGAGGTGCTTCCCTAGTATCAGGGTGCACGTAGTAGGAGTTTAAATTCCAGCCAAACCCTCAGGGCAAAGGAGTCGCAAGACAGTCTCCTCTCGGCCTGCAGCTGAGTGAAGACCGCTCCAAAGTTGTGATTTGGGACACCAGGTCATGGAGAAAAGACTGGGGGTATCGCCATCTTTCTTCCCACCACCGCCAAGGCTGGGCCTCAGAGATCCCATCTCGGGGCCCACAGTGGAGGCAGGACCAGCCTACACCAAACCACGCCCCTCCATGCTGGGTAACTGCGTGTCTAATGGAGCGGAATAGACGACGTGAAACTAGAGGGACGTGCCTCCAGACTAACGCTGCTACACTTCCTGGATTAATTCTGGGACAATTCTGGATATACAGATATATTCTCCCTTCCATTTCTCCTTCTTAGCTCTTCCCTCTTCTATGCTGGTTACTCTGGTTATTGGTTTGTTTAAACAGACATATGTAATCCATTCTCTTATACATGTTGTACACCTCCTTCTTTACACTCCTTTCTCTCTCTCTGGAATAATCAAGCCATATAGTTTCTCTGTCCTGGTAACTTTATCTTTGTTTTTTTGTTTTTTGCTTTTTCCCTGCCTTCCTTAATTTCCTTTCTCTCTCTCTTGATTAAGTCTTTTAGTCTCTCTGCCTGGTCAATGTTTATTTTCTCTTTGTCCCTGCCCCTGTCATTTTTCTCCTTCTATGTGCTCCTCCAGCCCCACCTCTACCATGTTCTTTACTTGTAGCTGGTATTTCTGGGTTTTTTGCTTTTGGATTGTTTTTAGTTTTTGTTTTTTGTTTTTGTTTGTTCGTTTGTTTTGTTTGTGTGTTTGCATGTTTTTGTTTCCTGTTTGTCTGTCTGTGTGTTTTCCTTTCCAGGGATACTTCAAAGAACAAATCAAAGCATACCTGGTGGAGGGTCCAAAACATCACTACAAGTAGGGAAATAAAATAACCAAAGTCGCAACAAAAGATAGCAAATAACACTCTCCAAAAACACCTCCTGAAGGGCCACGCTTGCACAGTGCATGACCCCCCCTTTAATATAGCAGTGCTCTCATGTACAGAGCACATAACAAGCTTTTAAAACTCATAAGGGACAGAAAACTAGCCAAAATGACAAAACAGAAGAATTCTCTTCAAAAGAAATTCCAGGAAGAAGTGACAGCTAAAGAATTGATCAAAACAGATTTAAGCAACATAACTGAACAAGAATTTAGAATAATAGTCATAAAATTAATTGCTGGTCTTAAAAAAAAGCATAGAAGACATCAGAGAATCTATTGCTACAGAGATCAAGGGACTTAAAAATAGCATGATGAATTAAAAAATGCTATAAATGAGGTGCAAAATAAAATGAAAGTGGCCACAGCATGGACTAAAGAGGCAGAGGGGAGAACAGGTGAATTAGAAGGTAAAATTATGGAAGAAGAGGAAACTGAGAAAAGGGAGATAAAAAAAAATCCAGGATCACGAGGGGAGAATTAGAGAAATGAGTGATTCAATCAAATGGAACAATATCTGGATCATAGGAATTCCAGAAGAAGAAGAGAGAGAGAAAGGGGCTGATGGTGTACTTGAACAAATCATAGCTGAGAATTTCCCTGATCTGGGGAAGGAAATAGGCATTGAAATCCAAAAGGCATAGAGAACTCCTTTCAGACATAACTTGAATCAATCTTCTGCCCAACATATCATAGTGAAACTGGCAAAATACAAGGATGAAGAGAGAATTCTGAAAGCAGCTAGGGATAAACGGGCCTTAACATACAAAGGTAGACACATAAGAGTTGTAGCAGACCTATACTGAAATGCGGCAGGCCAGAAAGGAATGGCAGAAAATCTTCAATGTGATGAACAGGAAAAATATGTGGCCAAGAATCCTTTATCCAGCAAGCCTGTCATTCAGAATGAAAGGAGAGATAAAGGTTTTCCCAAACAAATAAAAGCCAAAGGAATTCATCACCACTAAACCAGCCCTGCAAGAGATCCTAAAGGGGACTCTGTGAGTGAAATGTTGCAAAGACCACAAAGTACCAGACACCTCACTATAAGCATGAAACCTATAGATAACACAATGACTCTGAACCCATATCTTTCAATAATAATACTGAGTGTAAATAGACTAAATGCTCCAAACAGAGGAGACAGGTTATTAGAATGGATAAAGAAACAAGACCCATCTATTTGCTGTCTACAAGAGACTCATTTTAAACCTGAGGACACCTTCAGATTGAAAGTGAGGGGATGGAGAACTATGTATCATGCTACTGGAACTCAAAAGAAAGCTGGAGTAGCCATACTTACATCAGACAAACTAGACTTTAAAAAGTGTAACATGAGATGAAGAGGAGCATTATATAATAATTACAAGGTCTATCCATCAGGAAGAGCTAACAATTATAAATGTCTATGCACCGAATTAGGAACACCCAAATATATAAAACAATTAATCCCAAACATAAGCAATCTCGTTGATAAGAATGTGGTAATTGCAGGGGACTTTAATACTCCACTTACAACAATGAACAGATCATCTAGACAGAGAATCAATAAAGAAACAATGGCCCTGAACAATACATGGGACCAGATGGACTTGAGAGATATATTTAGAACTCTACAGCCCAAAGCAGCAGAATATACTTTCTTTTCAAGTACACATGGAACATTCTCCAAGATAGATCACATACTGGGTCAAAACACAGCCCTCAATAAATGTAAAAGAATTGAGATCATACCATGCACACTTTCAGATCACAATGCTATGAAACTTGAAATCAACCACAGAAAAAAGTCTGGAAAACCTCCAAAAGCATGGAAGTTAAAGAACATCATACTAAAGAACAAATGGGTCAACCAGGCAATTAGAAAAGAAATTTAAAAATATATGGAAACAAATGAAAATGAAAATACAACAATCCAAACCCTTTGGGATGCAGCAAAGGCAGTACTAAAAGGAAAATACATTGCAATCCAGGCCTATCTCAAGAAACAAGAAAAATCCTAAATACAAAATCTAATGGCACACATAAAGGAACTAGAAGCAGAACAGCAAAGACACCCCAAACCCAGCAGAAGAAGAGAAATAATAAAGGCCAGAGCAGAAATAAACAATATAGAATCCAAAAAACAAAACAAAACAAAACAAAACAGTAGAACAGATCAATGAAACCAAGAGTTGGTTTCTTGAAAAAATAAACAAAATTAATAAATCCCTAGCCAGGCTTCTCAAAAAGAAAAGAGAGAGGACCCAAATAGATAAAATCACCAATGAAAATGGATTTATTACAACCAGTCCCTCAATAATACAAGCAATTATCAGGGAATACTATGAAAAATTATATGCCAACATACTGGACAACATAGAAGAAATGGACAAATTCCTAAACACCCACACACTACCAAAACCCAAAGGGGAAGAAATAGAAAATTTGAACAGACCCATAACTAGTGAAGAAATTGAATAAGTTATCAAAAATATCCCAACAAATAAGAGTCCTGGACCAGATGGCTTCCCTGGGGAATTCTACCAGACATTTAAAGGAGAGTTAATACCTATCCTTCTCAAGCTGTTCCAAAAATTAGAAATAGAAGGAAAACTTCTGGACTTCTTCTATGAAGCCACCATTACTTTGATTCCCAAAAGCCAGAAGCCACCATTACTTTGATTCCCAAACCAGCAAAAAAAGAGAACTACAGGCCAATATCCCTGATGAATATGGATGCAAAAATTCTCAACAAGATACTAGCAAATTGAATTCAACAGCATATAAAAAGAATTATTCACCATGATCAAGGGGGATTCATCCTGGGCTGCAGGGCTGGTTCAATATTTGCAAATCAGTCAATGTGATACATCATACTAATTAAAAAAAAGATAAGAACCATATGATCCTGTCAATAAATGCAAAAAAAAAAAAGCATTTGACAAAATACAGCATCCTTACTTAATAAAAACCCTTGAAAAGTCAGGATAGAAGGAACATACTTAAACACGATAAGAGCCATTTCTGAAAAGCCCACAGCTAACATCATCCTCAATGGGGAAAAACTGAGAGGTTTCTCCCCCTGATATCAGGAACACAACAGGGATGTCCACTCTTACCACTGTTGTTTAACATAGTGTTAGAAACCCTAGCATCAGCAATCTGACAACAAAATGAAATAAAAGGCATCAAAATTAGCAAAGATGAAGTCAATCTTTCACTTTTCACAGATGACATGATATTCTACATGGAAAACCCAACAGACTCCACCAAAAGTCTACTAGAACTGATCCATGAATTCAGCAAAGTCACAGGGTACGAAATCAATGTACAGAAATCGGTTGCATTTTTATACACCAATAATGAAGCAACAGAAATTAAGAAACTGATCCCATTCATAATTGCACCAAGAACTATAAAATACCTAGGAATAAACCTAACCAAAGATGTAAAAGATCTGTATGCTGAAAACAATAGAAAGCTTATGAAGGAAATTGAAGAAGATATAAAGAAATGGAAAAACATTCCATGCTCATGGATTGGAAGAATAAATATTGTTAAAATGTCAATACTACCCAAAGCTATCTACACATTCAATGCAATCCCAATCAAAATTGCACCAACATTCTTCTCGAAGCTAGAACAAGCAATCCTAAAATTTGTATGGAACCACAAAAGACCCCAAATAGACAAAGTAATATTGAAGAAGAAAACCAAAGCGGGAGGCATCACAATTCCAGACTTTAGCCTCTACTACAAAGCTGTAATCATCAAGACAGCATGGTATTGGCACAAAAACAGACACATAGACCAATGGAATAGAATAGAGAACCCAGAATTGTACCCACAAATGTATGGCCAACTAATCTTTGACAAAGCAGGAAAGAGTATCCAATGAAAAAAAGACAGTCTCTCTAACAAACGGTGCTGGGAGAACTCGACAGCAACATGCATAAGGATAAAACTAGACAACTTTATTACACCATACACAAAAATAAACTCAAAATGGATAAAGGACCTGCATGTGAGACAGGAAACCATCAAAACCCTAGAGGAGAAAGCAGGAAAAAACCTCTTTGAACTCAGCCACAGCAATTTCTTTCTCGACACGTCTCCAAAGGCAAGGGAATTAAAAGGAAAAATGAACTATTGGGACCTTAACGAGATAAAAATCTTCACTGCAAAGGGAACAGTCAACAAAACTAAAAGGCAACTGACGGAATGGGAAAAGACATTTGCAAATGACATATCGGATAAAGGGCTAGTATCCAAAATCTATAAAGAACTCAACAAACTCCATAACCAAAAAACAATCCAGTGAAGAAACGGGCAGAAGACATGAATAGACACTTTTCCAAAGAACACATCCAGATGGCCCACAGACACATGAAATGATGCTCAACGTCACTACTCATCAGGGAAATGCAAATCAAAACCACACTGAGATACCACCTCACGCCAGTCAGAGTGGCTAAAATGAACAAATCAGGAGACTATAGATGCTGGAGAGGATGTGGAGAAACGGGAACGCTCTTGCACTGTTGGTGGGAATGCAAACTGGTGCAGCTGCTCTGGAAAATAGTGTGGAGGTTCCTCAAAAAATTAAAAATAGAACTACCCTATGACCCAGCAACAGCATTGTTGAGAATCTACCCAAAGGGTACAGGAGTGCTGATGCATAGGGACACATGTACCCCAATGTTTATAGCAGCACTTTCAACAATAGCCAAATTATGGAAAAAGCCTAAATGTCCATCAACTGACAAACAGATAAAGAAGATGTGGTTTATATATACAATGGAATACTACTTGGCAATCAGAAAGAATGAAATCTGGCCATTTGCAGTAACGTGGATGGAACTGGAGGGTATTATGCTAACTGAAATAAGCCATACAGAGAAAGACAGATACCATATGTTTTCAATTATATGTGGATCCTGAGAAACTTAACAGAAGACCATGGGGGAGGGGAAGGAGAAAAAAAAAAGGTAGAGAGGGAGAGAGCCAAACCATAAGAGACTCTAAAAAACTGAGAATAAAGTGAGGGTTGATGGGGGGTGAGGGAGAGGGGAAAGTGGGTGATGGGCATTGAGGAGGGCACTTGTTGGGATGAGCACTGGGTGCTGTATGGAAACCAATCTGACAATAAATTATATTAAAAAAAAATTTTAATGGACAGAGGATCTTAACAGAAATTTTTCCTAAGAAGACCTACTGATAGCTAATAGGTACATGAAAAAGTGCCCAATAATATTAATTATCAAGATAATATAAATCAAAATCACAATGAGATATCACCTCACAACCTGGTAGGAACTTCATCATAAAAAGAGATAACAAAAGCTAGCAAGGATGTGGAGAAAAGAAAACCCTTGTACACTGTTGGTGGGAATGTAAACTGAAGCAGCCATTGTGGAAACGGTATGGAGATTCCTCAAAAAATTACAAATAGAACTACAATAAGAAGTAGTAATCCCAGTTCTGGGTATATATCCAAAGGAAACTCAGTATCTTAAGGAACTATCTCTACAGCCATGTTCATTGTAGCATTGTTTACAATAGGCAAAACAGGAAAATAAATGTCCATCAATGGATGAATGAGTAAAAAAATGTGGGGCGTGCACACATGTGTGTGTGTGTGTGTGTGTGTGCGTGTGTGTGTGTGTGTGTGTGTGTGTACGTAGATGGAATATTATTCAGTTATAAAAACAAAGGAAATCCTGTCATTTGTAAAAACATAGATGAACCTGGAGGACATTATGCTAAATGAAATAAGCCAGACAGAAAAGACAAATACTATGTGGTATCACTAAAAACCAAGTTTATAGAAAGGGAGAGTAGATTAATGATGGCCAGGGGTAGGGGTTGGGGGGAATGAAGGAATGGGTTGACGGGGTACAAACTTCCAGTTATAGATGAATAAGTTCTATAGATGTATACTTAGCTGACTATAGTTAACAATACTATATTACATATTGGAAAGTTGTTAAGAGAGTAAATCTTAAAAGTTACCACCACAAAATAAACAAAAAAAACAAACAAAAACCAGGTAACTATATGAACTGATGTGTTAACTAATCTTATTTTAGTAATTATTTCCCAATATATACATATATCAAATCATCACTTTGCTTATATCTTAAATTATACAATGTTATATGTCAATTATATTTCATAAATCCAGGGGTGAAGGGATTGTGTGTGTGTGAATTCTTTAGCCACAAGCATTCCTCCTGCATAGACATTTGCAAAAGTGAACCAGTTGACTGCATGATAGAATAAAACCCGGCAATAAAACTATCTTTGTAGACATGTAACAGAATAAATAATAATATTTAGCACTATGATTAATCTCATAAGCTGGTTCAAATCCTTTCTAATGCTTAAATCTTAAATAATCTTAAATAACAGTGCAATATGATTTCCAGTACTTAAATAAAATGGTTTTTGGCTTCTTTATGAAGGTCCCATTATCAAAGTCTCCTGATTAGAAATTAGGTAGGCATACATAGTGAATATTAGAGAAGCATAAATAAATTGTCATGGTCTACAGTAATAATGAACTTGCTTAAACCTTCCTAAAATTATTCCTAAGGAGCAACAGTGTTTTGCATAAGTGATATCTCAGGGCTTAAAAGAATTAACACCAAAGCAGTGTCTTCATCTAAACTCTTTGAATTTTCCCTTCATTTGCATGTGACTAATTGATCTATCTGCAGTTTAATACGTGATATAGAATCTATACCACTTGAAAATTAATCTCCTGTTATCTAAACCGCCATTACCTAAGATCACATTTCTGAAAACTATTGTTAATACTGAGTGAGCTCCAAAGACTCAAGACTTAAGAGCCTGAGAAAAGATACCAAAGTTTCTGTTTTCTTAAAAGTAGCAAATTTTAAGAAAAGGAAAGAATATGGGCCTCTCTCTGCTTTAAAGTTAGCCTCCTCTCCTTGTTCTCAATAGATTTTATAAGAATGATAGAATCCTCTTTTTTCCTACCTTATTTCTCCTGTAAAGCTTTTGTTGTTGCCCTATCATCTAAAGACAAAGACAATGCTTGAGAGAGCAGAGGAAAGAAAGCTTCCACCTGAAGTAGTGGGATGGAAAAAGAGATGAAGGCATATATTATCTCCCTATACCTGTGCTGCACTCATTTGAGGTAGTTTTTAGTGTTTAGAGTAGTTTCAGGTTGTAAAACCTTTCCATATGTTCAATGTGTTTAATTCAAACGTCTATATATTTGCTATATCCAAATGTTGAAGTTTACTTTTAGAATTCCGATGATTTACCAAAACAAATTACTTTATGCTTCTTGCTGCTCATATTTTTATATTTGGTTATTAACTACCTGGTGAATAAAACTATTTTAGAATGTTTTAATAGCTCTGCTATTACATAAAGGCTTTAGAGTTCCCCTTGCCTTTCCTTGCTATGACTTAAGCAGGATTTTCTAGTAATCGCAAAAATAACCCTACCTTTTTCTTTTCTGAAACACAAAGTCCAGAAGTTTTTTTTTTAATTTGTTGCCAAAATTGTTTTTTATCATAAGAACACTGTTTTCAGTTAAAGTTAGTTAGTTAAAGATCTCCACCTCCACTCAACTGTCAGAACAGTACACACCATACCTTGAGTTTGGATGCACACGTATCTAAAAAATGGTTGGGAAAGGCCATATTCCCCTTTAGACACTAAATCTACTTGGAAGGGAAATTTCTAGGCCAAGAGTAAATATATATGAATGGATGTTTATGTTGACAAACTTTAATCACCTATTCTGTCTTGTGTGATTGCTACCGAATCCTACCAGAAACTTGCCCCACAAATATTAAGATAGTTCTTTCTTCATTCCCTTTATACCTGGACATAATTTGGATCCATCTCTTTCCACACAGTTTCTGGTAGTAGAGCAGTTTTATTCCAGTTAGGTCCTAGTTCGATGACTAATGGGAAGAAACCACTGGGCACTGACCATGCTGACAGAATGAACCTCAGGTTGCAGCAGCCACACAATGTCAGTAGGAGTAAAAAAAAAAAAAAAAGAAGAAAAATCCAATTCCTGTTATCAGATCAACACATATATTGGAGGGGGGTCATTTGCTATATCATCAATTTTACATTATTTTGAAATTTCACAGTAAAACATATTAAATATGACAAAAATGTACAAATGTGGGTGATTTGGACCTGGCGCATGGTAAGGTTAAAATAAATATTTGCTGAATAAACAAATGAAATGTAAACTTAGTCACGGAAGAAGGTTCCACAGGTAACAAAAAACAAGAAAGACGACGCATGAGAGATGTTGAAGGCAGTGTATTCACTCTGTATCCGACTAGCAAGCCAAACTCTCTGGACCAAATCTCCCTATACAGAATGCCTTCTTTTTCTACCCTCCCTTAAAAACAATTTTATCCTGTCGTTTACACTCATTGTCACTACCTCACTGCCTTCCATTCAATTTATAACTTTTTTTTCAATCTGAACCCCTCTTCCCATAAGCCCCGAACTGACAAGAGATGGCCACAGTAGAGTAGAAATGGTGGTGGGGCAGGTGTAGGCAGGGAGACTTCTGAGATACTACAAACATACCTGGAGTTTCTCTCAGTCTCCAGGAGGGAATTCAAAGGATGACCTTCCCAGCTGGTAAACTCACTGGGATTGTCACCACAGGGTAAGTGGCCCCACGGCAGGGAGCATAAGTTTCCCTGATTGGGGACTGAACAGGACTTGCAGCAAGTTTTCAAGCAAATCTGTAAGAGAAAGGCAGTGGAAAGGAACCACTGTATACTGGCAGTGCAGAGAAAACAAACCTTAGGTTGCAGCAGCCATACTGTGACAGCAGATACAGCAAGAGCACAGGTGGACAGATGCATGCCAAGAAGATGAGCCCCTCAGCAGTGGGGTCTGTGGACAGCAAATGGACCAGAGGCTTCTCCCCTAAGACTAACGTTAAATAAAAATGTGATGCTGTTGAGCAAGGGCACCCCTGCTGCCAGATCCAGCAGAAGAAGAAAAGGAAAAGGAAGGGAAGAAAAACCCTGTTTACTCAAAAAGAGGCTAACAGAATCTGGACAGAAACCAGAAAGACCATTATCTATAAAGAGCAAGATTAAACACCTACACCACACAAAACAGGGCTCAGAGACACGTTAAGAACACTTGTGGAGAAATAAAGTTATATGTCTGAATATCTGAGATATAACTATGAGTTTTAAACTAACTACCTTTGAAGAGAGAGACTAGAACTCAGAGGAATTCTATATTTAGCACCTTCCCCTAATAGCTGGATCACCACAGAGACTAGGCAGTTAAAGCTCACTGCCAAACAACAATTTCCCATCCATAAATGATGCACAGATGCAACACAATTCCCTAATTTTAGAGAAGGAAAACTGAGACGTAGAAAAATTTGATGATTAATGTAACTAAATTATATGATTCTAAATATCCAGTTTATCAGTCACAGAAAGAAAAATTTAGATATTTTTCCCCCAACTAGCACCAGTCTACAAGCAACAGGAAACAGAACATAAGAACCTGAGTACTCGGTCCATGAAAAAGGTTAAGGAAAGAATACAGCTATGCTTTCAATTAGAACATAATTGAAATTACTGTTTTGAATCTGAGTTTTATGTTGCTTTTATTCAATTATGAGCTCTTTCCCAAATAACTGAGCTTTAATCATTTGAGAGGTGTTTATTGAGGACTTAATTCTGATCAATTCAATTTGTTCCATTTAAGTGTTTACTGGGAATTTGGGGCGCCTGGGTGGCTCGGTCGGTTAAGCGTCCGACTTCGGCTCAGGTCATGATCTCACAGTCCGTGAGTTCGAGCCCTGCGTTGGGCTCTGTGCTGACACCTCAGAGCCTGGAGCCTGTTTCAGATTCTGTGTCTCCCTCTCTCTCTGCCCCTCCCCTGTTCATGCTCTGTCTTTCTCTGTCTCAAAAATAAATAAACGTTAAAAAAAATTTTTTTAAGTGTTTACTGGGAATGAACTGTGTGGCAGCCATTGTGCTAAGTGCTGGGAATAGAGGAGTGAGCTAGACTAGAACAGTCACTGCCCCCATGGGTCTCCGGTGCAGCAGAGGTGAGAGGGGGGCTTTAAAGAAGTTATGATGACTGTGATAAGTTAGAAAACACAGAGTATCAGATGCTATGGGGAGCCCAAAATAAAAAGTCTAATCTTGAATAGACTTACCCTAGTAAGTGAATGTCATAGGCTTTTATTTATAGAAGGAAGATAGAATTCATTTTTTATTTGAGGTTAAAAGTATAATGCCAGTTTTAAAGGATGACATTTCAAAATCAGATAGTATAGAGAACTAAAGTAATTTGTAAAAATTATAGATTATCAGGATTTGAACATTCAACAAACAAAGCCCCTTGGTCAACATTTGCATTCCCTCGTTAGCATTGTTTCCTGAAGCTTCAGATTTTATTCTTATTATACATACATATATATATATATATATATATATATATTTCATATATATGTCATATTTTATATCCCACCAATCATTGTTTAGAAATGGAAATGGAAAACAAAGACCATTTTATGTGTAAACAACATAGGTTTCTTTTGTATATTATATATTATGGCAAGCATTGTATTATGCTTTCGTTTATAAGGAGTTTTGGAACCTAAAAACTGCAACCATGATTATGCTAATATTGAGAGTGAATTCATTGGGAATTCCTTAACTCTGTTTTTTAAACCTCAAAATATACCTAGTCTAAAACTCTTAAATCAAGAATTTTGCAACATGATGACAACTTCAATTATTGGGAAATATAAAAAATAATTTGGAGCTAATAATAACTAAAAGTATTAAAGTTTAGATATTTGAATTTTGCAATAAATTAGAACACATGCAATATTACTGGTCTATTTTCTTCTCACTCACTGGCATTCTGGTATGCTTTCATGAGAAGGAAAGAGAGATGAAGTTATGACTAGTCAGTTGGGCATGGCACTGGTAAGTGAATCCACGGGAGTATCAGACATGAGAATATCAAGTACATCCTATGGGTTAAAATGTTGTAGACCTTTGTCCCAACTACAACTGACATCTTGATCTCCCTGTCACATACTCCACCCTCTTGTCCTTGAGTATTTCCAGGAACAGAAAACTTTTCTACCATGAGTCAATTTTCTGGAAGGTTCTCATTCTGTATGTAGATTGAAGTTCAACAAGCCAGAAAACCCAGGTGCAGGGAGCCAATAGCAGAATGAAGACTTAACATCCAGTGTAAGGGATGAAAAACAGCAATTCTATCTTTGTGTGTGTGTGTGTGTTGGGGTAAGGAAGATATAGGGAAGGATGTAGGGAAATTTTAGGAAAATTCCAATCTAAGTGTTCAATTAGAACATAATTGAAATTACTGTTTTGAATCTGAGTTTTATGTTGCTTTTATTCAATTATGAGCTCATTTTCAATCTAAGTGTTCCTTCCCAAAATGAGTTAAAATAAGTCTGCAAAACAGCCATAAAAAAAATAAATTCAATGCAAAGGGTTATAATGCATTCAGGTTTTGCTAGAATGAAGAGCTAAATATCTATTTCTGTGTAGCTTTGCAATGGACAATTACTAATACTTTTAGTTATTAAAATCTTATTGGTTGATAAAAGAATAAACATTTATTTTTTTACTGTTTATTTTACTTTTGAGAGAGAGACAGAGAGACCTAGCATGAGTGAAGGAGGGGCAGAGAGAGAGGGGGAGACACAGAATCTGAAGCAGGCTCAAGGCTCTGAGCTGTCAGCACAGAGCTCAACATGGGGCTCAAACCCCTGAACCATGAGATATCATGACCTAAGCCGAAGTCAGATGCTTAACTGACTGAGCTACCCAGGCACCCCAAGAATAAACATTTAAAATTATAAAATTAATGTAATCAAGTCTGCCGATTGGACCTTTTATATAATTTTAAATGTTAAATTCTTAGAGGTGTTATATCGAAATTCTATATTTTTATTTTGAATATGCATTAGTTTCACTGAAGGCTAAGCTGCTGTAACAAAGACAAAAATACAATGGCTCCACCAAGATAGAAGTTTATTTCTTCTTCATGTGATAATCAAGAGCAGATAGATAGACTCTGCTGCACAATTATTCAGGAGCTCAAACCAGTGGAGTGACCCCTCTATCCTTACAGATTCTAATATCCCTTTAATTCACATGTCATTGGTGATAATTTAGTCACTCACCATTCATAACTGCAAGACAGGCTAACTCATATTATCTCTTCCTGAGTAGTCATGTGCCAGCTACAATTGGTCAATTCATTTATTATTTTAGAATTTTAAGACCCCCTTTCTCTATCATTATTTGGTCCTCTGGGTATACACCACCCCACAATGTCAAGTTAGTGACACCAACATGGCTTTTTAATCCATGCAGGTTAGGGACATATCACCTAGTCTGCAGTGGAGTTTATAAAGAGTAAAGCTGTGCTACTCTAAATTTAATACATGCAACTACTTTATTTATTGATAAAATATTCTGGGATTTTTTCAAGAATTACTGGACTGGCTTGTAAAGGTATTGGTTAATAACTGAAATAGCAGCCTGGTATACTTTATTTAGCAAGAAAGAAGACATATCAATTAAATCAAACTATGCCATGAAATAGATGCTAGATTTGATTTTAACTGAGATTTGTGATCTAATTTGTAGAGACCTAAGTAATATTATGAAGATTACATGGACTTAACGAAATTGTCCAATTAAACTGTTAAAATGAAGGTCTGGCGTATTTTCCCTGACTACTTTTAATGATAGATTTGATTTGATCTGATTAATTGGGGAATTTGAGATTTCTGATATTCTTGACTGGTTATTTTTGTCTTTTGAGGATTTGGAAAACTAATAAATGAGACAAAAATTTGACCACATAGGCCACTGCTGAAAATGAAACTGGGTTTTAAATTATTGATGGATTTTCAAAATGTAATAGTCATAGGAAAACCCATTTTATCTTATCAAATGTGTTCTAGTATAGAAAAACAACACTCTACATCATAGGTTCTCGAATATTTGATATTCAGACTCTTATAAATTTTAAAAATTGGAGAACCAAAGGGATTTTGTTTGTGTGGATTTTATCTACTGGGATTTACTATATAAAAAAGTAAAATTTAAAAATTTTTCAATATTTAACTATTATTAACTGTTATTTAACATACAAATTACTAAATGTTTACTTATTTTATATAAAAATAAATATAAAAATAGCTATACTATCCAAAACAAAAATAAATGTGAGAAGAATGATATTGTTGTATTTTTTTTTCAAGAATCTTTAACATCTGGCTTAACAGAAGGCAGCTGAACTCTCATGTTGGCTTTCTATACTCAACCTGTAGTGATATATTATCTTCATTGAAGTAGATGAAGAAGATTCAGCCTCCAGAGATACGTAGTTGGAAAAGGAAGACTCTTAGGGACCTCCCAAGAGGATCTCAGGGACTCGGAGTCCTCTAACCACACTGTGAAACTAACCACTGCTCTTCCCATTCCCTGGGCCTTGGATTTAGGTCTTTATACCTGTCTTTGTGAAGGAATTCAAGCTTTGCTTGACCAGGAAAGAGCAGTCCTGAGTCCTCCATGAGGGAAGAAGCCAAGCCTGAACCATACTGACGTTATTATGTCTAGCTTGAAGAGGCGTTTTTACATGTTGGCTGCTGAAAGACGGTATGGTAACAGCATTGTATGGAGACAGATGGTAACTACACTTGTGGTGAGCATAGCATAACCTATAGAGTTGTTGAATCACTATGTTGTACATCTGAAACGAATGTAGCATTATGTGTCAACTATACTTGAACTAACTAACTAAATAACAATATCTACCTCCCAGAATCTAATGAACTAAGGTGTGTAAAAGAGCTTTACCAACCCCATTAACTTACACTTGTACACCTGAATTCTCCAGTGGGCAGCACTGACACTCACAGTAAAGCCCATATGGATCTGCCTGCATTACCTGTACAATCTGTCACATATTGCTTCATTTCTCCAAGCATTGAATTCCTCCTTCCTATAGCTATGATTTCACAATCTAATTCTGTAGAGTGGATATATACAAATATTAGTACTTACCACAGTATCTAGCATATAGTAAGTACACATAAATGTTAGCTCCATTCCCTAGACTGGATCAATGGCCTTGAAAACATCTCAATAAATGACCTAGGTGAGCCTGTGCTGACTCCTTCTGCCTTGCATAGATTCTTGGACATTATGAATATTTTTCCCTTGTGAACTACAACATCTGAGTTTAAATCTGGGATGTATCAGCTAAAATAACTCATCTCACTTTAAAATTCATCTATAGTTTGAAAATTCAGGGCCAGGATATTGCATTATCATTCACATATAGCTTTGCTCTTGAATTTAGTGGTAAAAAAGGATGGAAATCTATAGACAAAAAAAAATTATGCTGTAGGAAAAAAAATAACTTAATATTTGAACAGGGTGTAATAATAGACTTCCAGTTTCTTTCTCTATTTTATTTCTCTGCTATTTACCTACAGCCATATATGCAAGAATTACATATATCCAAATTCCCAAAAATCAAATTTAAAATGCCCTAAAATCTTTGCTTTCTTCTTTTTATTTTTGAATCACTCTCATCTCTATTTTCAGAGATGCTCCCTTTCTTTCCTATGACAGAGCTCATTTGCCATGGCTATCAACAGCCCTGCAAAATCAATGATTCTCTCTCTCTCTCTCTCTCTCTCTCTCTCTCTCTCTCTCTCCTTCTTTTTCAATGTCTCATTTCTTCAACTCACACTGAGACCTGCACCAAGTTATGGGAACTGCTCTTCCCAGGGGAGTTTGACCTGAATTCATCTTGAAATCCTGACTGTATTCTGGCTGTTTGATGCTGTACATTTCTACATTTCTAACTCCTCTTCCTTAATGCTGACGATACTTTGCATTATCACGGAGATAGGGAAGTTGAAACAGGAAGCATATAACATAGGTGAGACACTGAGATGTCTGGGCATATGGGCTCAGTAATGGATTTCCTTTATGTTATATATGTGTACCTGGGACAAATGCCTGGACATGGTTTGTTTTCCTCCCTAAAGACTCTCCAAAAAGTTCTGCTATTGATCACCCATCAATTTCTTAAAATAACTTGGCATAGCTAAAACTAGCAGAGTAAGGAAGTTCTGACATATGGTGAAATTCTCCAGCAATTGGGGGATTGTAATGTAACAGCCACAAATCTGTGTGTGCATCTCTTATATGTAGCTCAAGACTTCTCAAGGGGGAAAAAAGCCCCAAACACTGCTAATAACACCCACTCCTGCATTTCCAGCCCAGTGCTCTGCATAATGTAGGTGTTTAATACAGGTTTGTGAATATGATTAAAATAATTCCCGATTCTGTGCCTGCAAAAAGAGTACAGACCAAACTTTTTCTCTAACAGCAATTCAAATCCACACCCCTATCTTTTCTACTAAAGCCGACCTAGGAAGAAAGCTCTGTCAAAAAGTCAATTCCAGGACTTTAAATAAACTTGGTTTTGGGGTTTTCTTTTATTCTCTCTCTAGAATATTTAAGGGGATTTAATCAAACCACAAAATGTAAAAGAAATTAATTCTGTAATCTATCATTACTGCTAAAAAGAAAAAGACAAGAGGAAAATTCAACCATAATGAAAGGTTCAATTATTTCAATTACATCTCTTTTCAAAATGAACATTCTTTTACATCAGACATCTGTAATTTAGTGCTAATTTACTCCCCAAAATAGCATCGATTATAATACTTAACCAAAAAAAATGATAAAATACATTCACAAATTATTTAATGGTATTTATAAATGTAAGAATTATATATAATATATATATAACATATATATATATACATATGATTAGTGAATTTTTGCCTTAATAGCTAATCCAATTATTATCAAGGAAAATCCAATTATACACACAGAGTGTGTGTGGGGTGGTGGCATATATAATGTCTTTGTATAAAGATAAACTGCTCCCTACTCAGAATCATAAATACCAACAGAAAGCTCTTATAAATATCATGATGTCTTTGCCTTTTGAACTTCCATGTGCATGAAAAGCCCAAAAAAGTAATTAGCTGACTTTTTCTCTCATATGTTTCCATCAATCTGTGCCCAAGCATTTGTACTCACTTTGACATTCCAATAAGGAAAATATTAGCTCCTTCCATTGACTTTATTTTTTTTTAATCTTTTTTAACATTTACTTATTTTTGAGAGAGACACAGAGAGAGAGAGAGGGCATGAGCAGGGTAGGGGCAGAAAGAGGGAGACACAGAATCCGAAGCAGGCTCCAGTCTCCGAGCTGTCAGCACAGAGCCCAACGTGGGGCTCAAACTCACAGACTGTGAGATCATGACCTGAGCCGAAGTCGACGCTTAACCCACTGAGCCACCCAGGCACCCCACTCCTTCTACTGACTTTACATTTGGAGATGAGATCAAATTTGCTTCTCAAACTGAGACACTTTATGGCACAGGATGTGCAGGAGCTGGCTCCTACTGGAGAGCTAATTGTTAAATATTTAGTAATTACAGCTGAAATCAGCCATGGTGGAAGTATTTACCCTATGAAAATTGGCAAATGCTACAAGTTTGGGCTTTTGTGGTTGCTACGGTCATTTTGTTATGGTTGTGGTTGGGAGAGCAAACGTTTACCAGTGCACCACTGCATGAAGTAAGGGCAGCAATCCAGACGTGAGCATTCTAATCCAGGAGCAAGGACAGCAATTACTTCAAAGAAGTGGCACCAAACCGTAGTTGGGCCATCTTTCTTGAGTGTTTGATTTATAATAAAAATAGTAACATGCAATATTCACATATTTATTAGCTCCCTAGCAGAAAGCTCAAAATTTTTTACTGCCCGTTGTCCAGGTAAGTTTACAACTGACAACGTTAAAGTTCATTAGACAGTAAAGAATAATGTATATATAAGAGTTACAGTAAGCCTCTGAATAGTAATCCAAAAACCTATTTTAAAAAGTTTATTATCTTAGTTATAGTTCTTCTGCATTTACTTCCTAGAACAAAAGCATTTTTATTAAAATTAAAAGGAGTAATGATATTTTCCTTCCACCATACAAAAGTTCACTAAGCCTATCAAAAACTATTAGTACCTATTATATGCAAGGTACTGTTTTTTAACACATTGATACTCAACCCTATGAATTAGAAATTATTATTCCCATTTTGCAGCATTAAGCTGAGAGGCATAGGGATTTAACTTACCTAAAGTTTCAGAACATGTAAGAGTCCAAGCCTGGATTAGAACCCTCCCTCTGACTCCAAAGATCATTCCTTTAACCACTATATTTAACTGCCTCTTGCGCATACATGGTTCCCATATACTCAAACACACGCAAATGTTCTTCCTTTCACTAGCATGACCTTCACAACTGTGTGCCACGCTAATCATTGCAATTATTGACATGCTCACCACAGATGTGGAGCCACCGGTTGTTCAGATTGATGGCCTTTTGAGAGTTTATGGTAAATTGAGTTGTTGGTTCTAATTCACCCATTGATTAAATATTTGGTATAAAATTTGCAAACTCCTTCATTATTTGGCTATACCATGGTCCCATAATCTTCCCTGCCTCTCACGCCTTCTCCACTCTGTGCAGTGAAACATCAATTAGTGTCAGTGGCTCCACATACTGAAAAAAATCTCTTTTAAATTAAGTGTTACTTTTGATGTAAAGCAATATAGAAAGTCCCTAAATCCACATTTTCCTGTTGGTTTCCATTTCTAAAAATCAAATCCTATTATTCAATGTGGAATAATGAACCTGATCTTATAATCCATATATCAATTTTATCATCTTTTATCAGCAAAAGGAAAATCTACACATTTAAAATGAAAAACAACAACAACAACAACAATGTGCTTAGAAACAATGTGAAGACACAGCTGATGGAATTTCATGACAGCAATCGACAGGAATATGTCATTTACTTTCCGAAACCGGCAAATCTAATAACGCCTGGTATGTGAAGATGTCTTATAAATGTTAGAGAAGGAAAAGCTTAAACCTTGAAGAAGTCACTGAAAGTACAACCTTATAATAATCACACTGTAACAAGAGAGGTGCCCCAGCATTTCAGGGACTTTATTAAAGCTGTTGGCAGACTTACTATTGGTTCACGAACTATTCATTAGCACTTCACCTAAATCCTGAGTTCTCTTGAAATTGAAAGACTCTTACCCAGCCCATTTATTTTCAAGTAATTCCAAAGGAGAATATTATTAGATGATTTTTAAGGATGAATAAGAGAGTTTAGAGGGCTACTAGCAACTGCTCTTTAGCTCAGAGTTATTCTTTATACCTTCAAGAATAATACAATTTGGCTCAACTTCACCTTCCTTTTCAGTGAGAAATAATTAGTTATCTCACATATGCAAGAAAAAATTGTATTAAAAACTCAATTACTTTGCTCAATTGAGATTACTTCCCTAGATGTAATGGCTCATTACCATAAAAACATGTACTCTAGTCAGAATCTTCTCAGATATTATGAGAAAATATATTTATTTCATTAATAAGGGGGTGAAAATTTTGAAACCTTATGATTAGCTCTGCATTTCTCCTGATACCAATATAAATTTCTAGAGTTCATTGATTTTCCACAAGAAATTATACATGCAGCTTGCTGAGGAATAGTACTTTTTTTTTTTTTTTTGCATTAGGACAAGTTAAGAGTTTATATTAGATTATTTCTGAGGTTAAGTTTTGAAGACTAAATTTTAATGACCTTATTTATATTCCATACATTTTTATATTCATACTGAATTAGTCCACACAAAAAAGCTCAAACACTCAAGTGTCTTATATATTTATGCTATTATCTTCCCAGTATTTTCCTGATCTCATGTGGTATCAACATTCCATTTTGTCCTTTCTCTAATGCGTTTGATAATGAGTCTTATGTTAATGACACCTATTCTTAAATAATTATTGTTATAAACAATGGTCCTGTCTTCCTGCTCAGCAAATGCACTGTTGCATCTGTGAAATCGCAATTGTTGCCATGACAACGGAGGTGTCCAACAAGGAGAGGAGGCAAAGCTTTTGTGTAACATCAAGTAGAAACAGCATGTAATTTCTTAAAGTTGTTATTCAAATTAGATTTCGCAATCCATTTAAAAAAAAAAAAGAAATGTGTAACTTTTCCAATTTTTTCTCTCTCTTATAGGTTAATGGCTTTAGGAAAATATCTCTGTACAAGATAAAATAATTCATGTCAAATTCAATTTTTGTAAGCTTAATTGGCATACGTCATGTGGCCTGATGGTGCACATGAAAGAGAACTGATATAACGCCTGATATTAGCGTTAATAAAGACAGGCCACCCCAAATTACCCTCTGGTAATCAGGACCTAGCTGCACCCAGTTTGTTAAAATTTATGGGGTGATAAGGAAAGGATTTGATGTAGATGTGCTTCTCCGTCAGCACATAAATTGCCCTCAAAATTAGAGCACAGCATGGCTGCCAGCGTGTGTAGGTAGAACTGAAAAGATTGATGTGGAGAGCTCACTAGGCACACAGACAATGGCTTTTTGCTGTGCAGCTTAAGTAGCTTCTTACACAGGTGGTTTTTCCCCACACTCCCTCTCAGATCCCCAAGGGTTCTGGAGCCTCTGATAGGAAAATAGATGCATCAAGGGCAGAGTCTACATAAACATGATAACAACCTCTCTGTAGGAATGTTGGCTGAGAAAAAAATGAATAAATATAAAAAGCCAGAGGTGTGTCACTGAACCCTGGCAAAGAAGCAGATGATGGGTGAGAGGAGACAGGGTGTAGAAATCAAAGGAAGGAACATTATGAATTGTGAGAAGAAGCAGAAACATCTGACACCCCTGAAGTCAGTCCTGTAAAGAGTGAACAGAACACTGCATGTCAAACTGAGTACTGTAATTCGGGAAGATGCAGTGGGTGAAGGAAACTGCATAGATTATACAACTCAGGGCCTTACCAGAATACAAGTCATTTTGCACACACACTAACAATCCCAAAGTCCCAAAGGCAAAACTCAGTTATCACAGGCAAGCATTTGCATTCCTTACCCTGAGAGTAGGAACAAGTCAGTTAGTGACTGGACACTCACTATTGGTTGCTCTTGCAGAGCTGTTGGTTCTCTGCGGTTAACTAACTTTTAATTCTCTGTGGGCATCCTGTGGTTTTTTTTTTGTGTGTGCTGAATATTTACAAATGAATTGCACCCAAGGTCCCATTCTGGGCCTAAACAAGCCAAACAGAATATATAACCATGAAGCACTCCATGAGTCTCCTGGGAGTGTATCCAGCCTAGCGGCGAAAACCCTGCCCAGGCACAAAGCTCCTTGATCATGGGAAAGGAAGCCGATTCCAAAGACAGCTTAGAGCCTGTCACTTTAACTAACCTCCAGGCCAATGGGGACTGCTGTCTGTACCATGAAGCTCCTACTCTGCACTGTGCTGAGCTCTGAGGATACAGAGGTAGGCAAGATGAAGCTGGTCGGTGAACAACTGAAATGTAAAATCTAACAAAGAAGCTAGGCACTATACAGCAAGCTAGTATGGGTGAAATCAGTGGGTGAGGAACTACAGGGCACTGTAGGGGTATTACAGGGAGATCTAACCTAGGAAAGTCAAAGAAAACTTCTCTGGAGGAGAGACAATTAAATTATAATTTAACCAGTAGGGCCAAAGCAGGAGTCAGTGGACAGTGGATTGCATGTCTCCTATATCTTGTTTCCTGAGGGTAGTGGGAAGCCATTGAAAAGTTTTAAGCAGAGAAAATAAAGAGGCAGAGACCACAAACTAAAGTTGAAACAACTGGGTTTGATAAACCTTGCAAAATATCACTGCATAGGCAAGGTGACTTGGATAACTGTCCAACAGAGTAAAACAGAAAAGGAGGAGATGCCTGCTTTGTGATACAGGCAGTGTGTAGAGTAGGCTTGGCTCCTGGAGTACTCAGCACATCACAACAACAGGGAAGTGTGAGGCATGGTCAGAGGTACTGACAATAATGAGCACAAGGACCAGAAGACTCCATGGCAGTGTCTAGTTGAGCTGCCAGCTCTCTAGCCTCATCTCTTTTCCCTGCTTTGTCTCAACCCCAATATAACCCCAAATCTCTTTGACACGGCATTTGGAAACACTGTGCCTTTGCTAGAAATTTGGGGGCAATGTGGCGGCAATGCGTAAAACATTGAACATCCCTTTTCTTAAAAGTCTTCTAGCTCCCCCATTCCACCCTGCTCCCCGCCCCCCAAATCTGCTCAGGCTTCAGCCTCCTGCCCGCTACAATATAAACTCTCCTAGGGCAGAAATTTTTATCACTTTTGTGTACTACTGAATCTCCAATACCTGCCTATGTTAGGCACTCCATAAATATTTTTCAATTAAAGCAATGAGCCTCCAGAGTCTCCTCACATTTTCCAGCTTGTTTTCTGGATTTCCTTCTAGAAGCTCCACTTTCTCACTTCATTGTGCAGAACACTTCACCTCCTACTCTTACCCACAGCTGCCCTTCCCAAAAATTCATTAATATGCTCTGACAAAGATCCTCATGCCTCACCCATCACAGCAGAGAAGAGCTTGCAGAGACTGGGATGTCAAGCTTCCCTTCCCCTTGAGTCTCTGCAAAGAGTCAGTTCAGGATTAAAGCAACCTGCTTTCTACCCAACTACTCAGAGTTGTAGAAGAAACATTTCTCTTTAGCTAGAATAATCTGTGTGGAATTATACTTTTTAAAAATTTTTTTCATGTTTCCTTATTTTTGAGAGAGACAGAAACAGAGTGTGAGTGGGGGAGGGGCAGAGAGAGAGGGAGACAGAATCAGAAGCAGGCTCCAGGCTCCAAGATGTCAGCACAGAGCCCAACGCGAAGAAATCACGACCTGAGCTAAGTCCAATGTTTAACCAACTAAGCCACCCAGGCGTCCCTATACTTTTTAATTTCACTCACATGAAGCAATAGTAATGAAAACATCCAACCTGCTTTCTTGAAAGTTCATTAAAAAAATTTAACTTTTGCATTATTTTAAGTTCTTAAAATAATATACTACCTACCCCTATTTTATATAATAGTATAACTTAGTGATGAGATGTTGTCTGAGAGACTCTTTTATCATTTATATTTTTTCAACTTGCTTTCCCTTTTCTCCTGTGAATATATATATATATGCTTATTGTAGAAAACTATGTATACACACATATATGCATCTATACACAACACATACATATATACAAAAAATTAAATAATAGTCATTTCTTCAAATCCCCCTTTTATACATTTTTCTATCCATAGTTAAAAAGATACTATATACACAATACTATGTCCTGATGCTTGTATACTAGGAGCCTACTAACTAAAAATTATTTATGTTATATTAAATCAAGTACCAAGAGTATGGTACAAATAATGTGTTATAGAGTGCAGAGAATTAAGAAATCGCTGGATAGCTTTTCAAAAGAGATGTGTCTTTGACCTAAGGGGAAGGGAAGGGCACTTGGGGAGAGAGTAAGCCCCGGCAGAAGTTGTTCTCTGAAGGACAGTAAGGTAGCCATCTGGGTGAGGTAAGAGATTTAGACTAAAGAGAGGATAAGAGGCATGTGGGAAGGAATGCTGGAGACATGGGTTGGATTACTCTAGGAAGAGGTAAGTCAAAGCATGATAATGAGCAGCCACATATAGATATATCAGCAATTTCACTTAAGGAATAGGAAGAGATTGAACTTGGAAAAGATTCTATTTGATCTTCATACAACAATGCCAATTTATAGTTCTAATTCTCTATGTGTGTATATCCCTGATTTCAATTTTTGATTTGATTTTGCCATGTTCCAAGGCATAACCCCTTTCCTGTCTAAAGAAACTGCATGTTGGAATTTATTTTATGAAAGACTAGAATAATCAGACTAAGTCTCTTTTCAGGTAATGGGACTAAGTGAGTTGTCTATTTTTGCAAATATAGCTAACTCTTTACTGACAAAAAGCACCCTGCAATCCTATAACTGGTAATTAGAAGTAATGCAATACCTTTTAGATACCTTACGCAAAAACATGAAGACCATAGGTAAAGTTCTTTTGTACTACAGTTTAACGTTAGTAGCATATGTAAGCATATGTAGTATATATATGTATAGTGCATATGTAGTATATGTGTGTGTGTATACATATATACATATATATATATGTAGTGTATATGTAATATAATTTCCTCTTACTTTTGCTGAAATTTTATTCAAAAGAATTTGTTTTCTGACTATAATTTGGCAAAAGGCAAGTTAAAATGGGTGCTGGAAAAGATTAAATTTATTCTTGTCTTGAGTTTACACTATGAAACCTCAGCCCCATAATTTTTGTTTTAATTACATCCAGACCATATTTAGCAATAAAAGGAGAATAGAAGGAGTGGGAGACGGTGGTGCTTTCTAGAGTTTTTATGTTCTTTAACTTTCAGTATTCACATCTACTATACAAGACCCACTTATCTCATGGCTTACTTATTTATGCTTCTGGTCAAAGGTATAAGGTTTTAAAAAATCTACACTTAAATTATTTATTAATGTAACTAAACTTCCTCAAGTATTTTTTAATTGTCTCAGGAAGGATTTACTATAGTCTTATTCCACTTAGCACTAAGCAAAGCCCTTCAGTCTTGGACAATATTGTAATACAAATTATATATATGAGGATAAATTCCAGGGAGGTGCAGGAAAGCAAGAGCATTTTACAGATTATCATCCATTCTTCTTTTCAATTTGTAAATGCAATACAGGTCTTAACTATTTTTTCCACATATGGAAAGTAAGTTTCCCAATATGTAAGATTACCTTACTGGAAGTTGCAAACTATGCTAACACAAGTTTTTCCTTGCCCCTCTAAATCTGTCATTATGAATAACACAGCCAAATGACTAATGACTTTCCATTTGTCATCCAGACACTAATATTTCAGTTAAGATATGTAAACTACACTCAACTAGTATCAGCTGAAATTATGTCACTCCTGTAAAAAAAAAAAAAAAGATTTTCCCCTTTGGCTATCCCCATTGCCACTGGCCCCCTTCTTTCACTGATAATGATGATTCTGCATTATATTTAGAGCCAAATAAACAGACTTAGATTGTTAAGTGAGAGGTATTTATTTTAAATAGGTGACCCAACACTAATTTTTTTTCAGTTTTTAATTTTAGCAACAAAACAGAATTTAATTATGCTCTGAGTTCTGACTGGGGGGGCCTCAATGAATATTGCCCTTATTCCATATTTCACTGCTTCCAATATAGGAGGTACAGATCTCCTATAAAGCATATAAAGCATATTCATTACATTCTCTGCTTGGTTTTAAAAAAGTCTCTGAACTATTAATGAATTCTTTAAAGTGATCTAACAAGGGATTTATGAGATACACTATGTTTCAAAAATAGTGCCAAGGTGTTCATTGCCTGTGCCCAAAATTAATTTTAAAAACTACCTTAACTCTCCTGACTTCCTCCCAAAGCTAACTCTTTGGATTCTCTGGCCACAGCTGCCATTAATAGCTTTGTGCTATTTGTATCAACATATTTATTTTTTTAATTTTTTATTTTATTTTTGAGAGATAGTGTGAGCAAGAGAGGGGTAGAAACACAGGGAAACACAGAATAGGAAGCGGGCTGCAGGCTCTGAGCTGCCAGCATGGAGCCTGATGCGAGACTTGAACGCACGACCCATGAGATCATGACCTGAGCCAAAGTCAAATGCTTAACTGACTGAGCCACCCAGATGCCCCTGTATCAATACATTTAAACTTCCAGAGGGATCTAGTTAAATTTTCTACCTCTAATGAATATATCACATAATAGTGTTTTAAGTATTTTAAAACACCACTACTAGATCTTTTTTTACCTTATGCACTTTTATCTTAAGTAAATTATTTTAATTTTTCTTTTAATCATTTTATTTAGGTATAATTGGCTTATAATAAACTGCACATATTTGAAGTGTACAATTTGAAAAGCTTTAACATATTTATACATCTAAGAAACCATCACCACAATAAAAATAATAAACATATCTTTTATCCCCCCGCCCAAATTTTCTTTGTAATTCCTACCCTGTCTCCAACCCCATCTCCAAGCAACCACTTATCTGCCATCTACCATAGATTAGTGTGCATTTTCTAGAATTATATATAAATGCAATGATACAGTATGTGCTCTTTTTTGTCCAGCTTCCTTTATTTTGTATAATTATTTTTAGATTCTCTTATTGTGTAATATGTTTCAAAATCTGTTCCTTTTTATTACTCAGTAGTATAACAGTTTCCATACCATTCATTTCTTGATGAACATTTGAATTGTTTCCAGAGTTTGGCTATCATAACTAAAGTTCTACAAACATTCATGTAGAAGTCTTCGTATGGACATGTCTTTCCATTTCTTTTGGTTAAATACATAAGAGAGGAATGGGTGGATCATATGGTGTGTATATGTTTAACTTTTTAAGAAACTGCCAGCTTTTGAAAGTAGTTGTACCATTTTACCTTTCCACCAGCAGTAGTAATTCTTCCCAACACTTGGTATGATTAACCTTTTTAATTATACCTCTTCTAATAGGTATAGGTGATATCTCATTATGGCTTTAATTTGTATTTCCCTAATAAATAATGATCTTGAGAATCTTTTTGTGTGCTTCTTTTCCTAGCTGTTATCTTCTTTGGAGAAGTACCTTTTTAAATCTGTTTCCTTTTTTTAATTAAGTTTCTTGTTTCTTATTATTGAGTTTTGAGAGTTCATTATATATTCTGGATACAAATTCTTTATCAAATATAAAAGGTGCGAATACTTATCCCAGCATGTGGCTTGTGGGATTCTATTAACAATGTCTTTTGAAGAGCAAAAGTTTTTAATTTTGATAAAGTCCAACTTATCAATCAGTACTTTTATAACTCATGTTTTCAATACTGCATCTAGGACATGTTTGCCTAGCTCGAGGTCACAAAAGTTTTAACCTATGTTTTCTTCTAGAAGTTTCATAGTCTGAGGTTTCACATTCACTTTTATTATTCATTTTGCATTAATTTATGTACATTGTTCAAATATGAATTCAACACCCCCTTTTTTGCACATGGCTATCCACTTGTTCCAATACCATTTGTTGAAAACATTATTCTTTCTTCACTACACTGCTTTTGCACCTTTGTAGAAAATTAGTTTTCTAGAAGTAGAATGGATGGTGTAAACACAACATAAGTATGGGTCTATTTCTGGGCTTTTCTGTTCCAGTGATCTATTGATGTTTTTCATAATATCAACTCAATATGGTCTGGATTACTGTAGCTTTATAATAAGTCTTGATATCAAATAGTCTTATTCTCCAACATTATTCTTTATCATGTGCACTTTTCACATAACTGTTGTCATGGAACCATTCAATATATCCTTCTACTCTTAAGAACATATGTATGCTTGGTCCACATTTGTCCATATTTGAGGGAAATGGTCTGATCAATGCCACTAATACTCTTCTCTTAGAAAACATGTAAAGTATGGACATATACAAGTAGCCCTAGAAAACACCAGAAGTGCTACCAATAGATAAGATAAAATAATTAAGAAAAGAAACTCACCATACAATTCACTTTCCAAAATAACTTGTTCTTTGAGAACAGTTCATGTTACATTACACACCCTTAGAATTATATCAAACCTCAAAAAGCAAGACAGTACAACTTACTTCTAAGGGAGTCTTAGAGCTAGAGGCTTTGTCTTTTCTCCTTTGTGTCCTCTTCAGAGCCCCAGTTATAGCTCTAAGGTTATACCCCAAAATGCTAACCCCCCAAAA
Organism: Felis catus; assembly: GCF_018350175.1. NCBI lineage: Eukaryota > Metazoa > Chordata > Mammalia > Carnivora > Felidae > Felis > Felis catus. Next base: position 68,472,596 of record NC_058372.1, on the reverse strand, counting down.
TGCTTATTAATACATGGTGATTGTCCACTATAAGAGAAGTTTGTGGCTTAAATTAAACAGAGGAATATTTATCTGCCATTTGGACCACTCCTTTCCTTCTAAAGACAATCAATAATAATTTCACAAGGAACAATTTAATCTCTTTTCAAAAAGTATAAACTCCTTTTTTAGACAAGTGAAAATGAAAATACAATAGTCCAAAATCTTTGTGATGCAACAAAAGCTGTTCTAAGAGAGAAGATTACAGCAATACAGGCCTGCATCAAGAAGTAAGAAAAAATCTCAAATAAACAACCTAACGTTATACCTAAAGAAGCTGGAAAAAGAACAAAGCTTAAAATGAGAAAGAAGGAAATAAGATTAGAGCAGACATAAATGAAATAGAGACAAAAACAAACAATAGAATAGATCAATGAGACCAGGAGCTCATTCTTTGAAAGGATCAATAAAATTTATAAACTTTTAGCTAAACTCATCAGAGAGAGAGAGAGAGAGAGAGAACTCGACTAAATAAAATCAAAAAGAAAAGAAAGGAATAACAACCAATACCACAGAAATATAAAGGATTATAAGAAAATCTTATGAAAAATTACATGCCAAGAAAGAGGACAACCTAGAGAATAAATGGAAAAATTTCTGGAAACATATGAAATCATAAAACTAAATCAGGAAATAGAAAATTTGAACAGACCATTACTAGGCATGAAATTTCATTACTAGGCATGAAATTGAAACAGTAATCAAAAAATACCTAACAAAAAAAGTCTATACCAAGATGGCTTCACTAATAAATTCTACCAAAGATTTTTTTAAGTTTTATTTTTATTTTTTTAACATATGAAATTTATTGTCAAATTGGTTTCCATACAACACCCAGTGCTCATCCCAAAAGGTGCCCTCCTCAATACCCATCACCCACCCTTCCCTCCCTCCCACCCCCCATCAACCCTCAGTTTGTTCTCAGTTTTTAACAGTCTCTTATGTTTTGGCTCTTTCCCACTCTAACCTCTTTTTTTTTTTTTCCTTCCCTTCCCCCATGGGTTTCTGTTAAGTTTCTTAGGATCCACATATAAGTGAAAACATACGGTATCTGTCTTTCTCTGTATGGCTTATTTCACTTAGCATCACACTCTCCAGTTCCATCCACGTTGCTACAAAAGGCCATATTCCATTCTTTCTCATTGCCACGTAGTATTCCATTGTGTATATAAACCACAATTTCTTTATCCATTCATCAGTTGATGGACATTTAGGCTCTTTCCATAATTTGGCTATTGTTCAGAGTGCTGCTATAAACATTGGGGTACAAGTGCCTCTATGCATCAGTACTCCTGTATCCCTTGGATAAATTCCTAGCAGTGCTATTGCTGGGTCATAGGGTAGGTCTATTTTTAATTTCCTGAGGAACCTCCACACTGCTTTCCAGAGCGGCTGCACCAATTTGCATTCCCACCAACAGTGCAAGAGGGTTCCCGTTTCTCCACATCCTCTCCAGCATCTATGGTCTCCTGATTTGTTCATTTTGGCCACTCTGACTGGCGTGAGGTGATATCTGAGTGTGGTTTTGATTTGTATTTCCCGGATAAGGAGCGACGTTGAACATCTTTTCATGTGCCTGTTGGCCATCCGGGTGTCTTCTTTACAGAAGTGTCTTTTCATGTTTTCTGCCCATTTCTTCACTGGGTTATTTGTTTTTCGGGTGTGGAGTTTGGTGAGCTCTTTATAGATTTTGGATACTAGCCCTTTGTCCGATATGTCATTTGCAAATATCTTTTCCCATTCCGTTGGTTGCCTTTTAGTTCTGTTGGTTGTTTCCTTTGCTGTGCAGAAGCTTTTTATCTTCATAAGGTCCCAGTAATTCACTTTTGCTTTTAATTCTCTTGCCTTTGGGGATGTGTCGAGTAAGAGATTGCTACGGCTGAGGTCAGAGAGGTCTTTTCCCGCTTTCTCCTCTAAGGTTTTGATGGTTTCCTGTCTCACATTCAGGTCCTTTATCCATTTTGAGTTTATTTTTGTGAATGGTGTGAGAAAGTGGTCTAGTTTCAACCTTCTGCATGTTGCTGTCCAGTTCTCCCAGCACCATTTGTTAAAGAGACTGTCTTTTTTCCACTGGATGTTCTTTCCTGCTTTGTCAAAGACGAGTTGGCCATACTTTTGTGGGTCTAGTTCTGGGGTTTCTATTCTATTCCATTGGTCTATGTGTCTGTTTTTGTGCCAATACCATGCTGTCTTGATGATTACAGCTTTTTACTAGAGGCTAAAGTCTGGGATTGTGATGCCTCCTGCTTTGGTCTTCTTCAAAATTACTTTGGCTGTTCGGGGCCTTTTGTGGTTCCACATGAATTTTAGGATTGCTTGTTCTAGTTTCGAGAAGAATGCTGGTGCAATTTTGATTGGGATTGCATTGAATGTGTAGATAGCTTTGGATAGTATTGACATTTTGACAATATTTATTCTTCCAATCCATGAGCAGGGAATGTCTTTCCATTTCTTTATATCTTCTTCAATTTCCTTCATAAGCTGTCTATAGTTTTCAGCATACAGAAACATCTTTGGTTAGATTTATTCCTAGGTATTTTATGCTTCTTGGTGCAATTGTGAATGGGATCAGTTTCTTTATTTGTCTTTCTGTTGCTTCATTGTTAGTGTATAAGAATGCAACTGATTTCTGTACATTGAGTTTGTATCTTGCAACTTTGCTGAATTCATGTATCAGTTCTAGCAGACTTTTGGTGGAGTCTATCGGATTTTCCATGTATAATATCATGTCATCTGCAAAAAGTGAAAGCTTGACTTCATCTTTGCCAATTTTGATGCCTTTGATTTCCTTTTGTTGTCTTATTGCTGATGCTAGAACTTCCAGCACTATGTTAAACAACAGTGGTGAGAGTGGGCATCCCTGTCGTGTTCCTGATCTCAGGGAAAAAGCTCTGTTTTTCCCCGTTGAGGAGGATGTTAGCTGTGGGCTTTTCATAAATGGCTTTTATGATCTTTAAGTATGTTCCTTCTATCCCGACTTTCTCAAGGGTTTTTATTAAGAAACGGTGCTGGATTTTGTCAAAAGCCTTTTCTGCATCGATTGACAGGATCATATGGTTCTTCTCTTTTTTTTTTGTTAATGTGATGTATCACGTTGATTGATTTGCGAATGTTGAACCAGCCCTGCATCCCAGGAATGAATCCCACTTGATCATGGTGAATAATTCTTTTTATATGCCGTTGAATTCGATTTGCTAGTATCTTATTGAGAATTTTTGCATCCATATTCATCAGGGATATTGGCCTGTAGTTCTCTTTTTTTACTGGGTCTCTGTCTGGTTTAGGAATCAAAATAATACTGGCTTCATAGAATGAGTCTGGAAGTTTTCCTTCCCTTTCTATTTCTTGGAATAGCTTGAGAAGGATAGGTATTATCGCTGCTTTAAACGTCTGGTAGAACTCCCCTGAGAAGCCATCTGGTCCTGGACTCTTATTTGTTGGGAGATTTTTGATAACCGATTCAATTTCTTCGCTGGTTATGGGTCTGTTCAAGCTTTCTATTTCCTCCTGATTGAGTTTTGGAAGAGTGTGGGTGTTTAGGAATTTGTCCATTTCTTCCAGGTTGTCCAATTTGTTGGCATATAATTTTTCATAGTATCCCCTGATAATTGTTTGTATCTCTGAGGGATTGGTTGTAATAATTCCATTTTCATTCATGATTTTATCTATTTGGGTCATCTCCCTTTTCTTTTTGAGAAGCCTGGCTAGAGGTTTGTCAGTTTTGTTTATTTTTTCAAAAAACCAACTGTTGGTTCCGTTGATCTGCTCTACAGTTTTTTTAGATTCTATTTTGTTTATTTCTGCTCTGATCTTTATTATTTCTCTTCTTCTGCTGGGTTTAGGCTGCCTTTGCTGTTCTGCTTCTATTTCCTTTAGGTGTGCTGTTAGATTTTGTATTTGGGATTTTTCTTGTTTCTTGAGATAGGCCTGGATTGCAATGTATTTTCCTCTCAGGACTGCCTTCGCTGCATCCCAAAGCGTTTGGATTGTTGTATTTTCATTTTCATTTGTTTCCATATATTTTTTAATTTCTTCTCTAATCGTCTGGTTGACCCACTCATTCATTAGTAGGGTGTTCTTTAACCTCCATGCTTTTGGAGGTTTTCCAGACTTTTTTCTGTGGTTGATTTCAAGCTTCATAGCATTGTGGTCTGAAAGTATGCATGGTATAATTTCAATTCTTGTAAACTTATGAAGGGCTGTTTTGTGACCCAGTATATGATCTATCTTGGAGAATGTTCCATGTGCACTCGAGAAGAAAGTATATTCTGTTGCTTTGGGATGCAGCGTTCTAAATATATCTGTCAAGTCCATCTGATCCAATGTCTCATTCAGGGCCCTTGTTTCTTTATTGACCGTGTGTCTAGATGATCTATCCATTTCTGTAAGTGGGGTGTTAAAGTCCCCTGCAATTACCACATTCTTATCAATAAGGTTGCTTATGTTTATGAGTAATTGTTTTATATATTTGGGGGCTCCGGTATTCGGCGCATAGACATTTATAATTGTTAGCTCTTCCTGATGGATAGACCCCGTAATTATTATATAATGCCTTCTTCATCTCTTGTTACAGCCTTTAATTTAAAGTCTAGTTTGTCTGATATGAGTATGGCTACTCCAGCTTTCTTTTGGCTTCCAGTCGCATGATAAATAGTTCTCCATCCCCTCACTCTCAATCTAAAGGTGTCCTCAGATCTAAAATGAGTCTCTTGTAGACAGCAAATAGATGGGTCTTGTTTTTTTTTATCCACTCTGATACCCTATGTCTTTTGGTTGGCGCATTTAATCCATTTACATTCAGTGTTATTATAGAAAGATACGGGTTGAGAGTCATTGTGATGTCTGTATGTTTTATGCTTGTAGTGATGTCTCTGGGACTTTGTCTCACAGGGTCCCCCTTAGGATCTCTTGTAGGGCTGGTTTAGTGGTGACAAATTCCTTCAGTTTTTGTTTGTTTGGGAAAACCTTTATCTCTCCTTCTATTCTAAATGACAGACTTGCTGGGTAAAGGATTCTCGGCTGCATATTTTTTCTGTCTAGCACCCTGAAAATCTCGTGCCAATTCTTTCTGGCCTGCCAAGTTTCAAAAGAGAGATCAGTCACGAGTCTTATAGGTCTCCCTTTATATGTGAGGGCACGTTTACCCCTTGCTGCTTTCAGAATTTTCTCTTTATCCTTGTATTTTTCCAGTTTCACTATGATATGTCGTGCAGAAGATCGATTCAAGTTACGTCTGAAGGGAGTTCTCTGTGCCTCTTGGATTTCAATGCCTTTTTCCTTCCCCAGTTCAGGGAAGTTCTCAGCTATTATTTCTTCAAGTACCCCTTCAGCACCTTTCCCTCTCCCTTCCTCCTCTGGGATACCAATTATGCGTATATTATTTCTTTTTAGTGTATCACTTAGTTCTCTAATTTTCCACTCATACTCCTGGATTTTTTTATCTCTCTTTCTCTCAGCTTCCTCTTTTTCCATAACTTTATCTTCTAGTTCACCTATTCTCTCCTCTGCCTCTTCAATCTGAGCTCTCGTCGTTTCTATTTTGTTTTGCATTTTGTTTAAAGCGCTTTCCAGCTCCTCGTGACTGTTCCTTAGTCCCTTGATCTCTGTAGCAAGAGATTCTCTGCTGTCCTGTATACTGTTTTCAAGCCCAGCGATTAATTTTATGACTATAATTCTAAATTCACTTTCTGTTATATTATTTAAATCCTTTTGATCAGTTCATTAGCTGTTGTTATTTCCTGGAGATTCTTCTGAGGGGAATTCTTCCGTTTGGTCATTTTGGATAGTCCCTGGAGTGGTGAGGACCTGCGGGGCACTTCCCCTGTGCTGTGGTGTATAACTGGAGTTGGTGGGCGGGGCCGCAGCCAGTCCTGATGTCTGCCCCCAGCCCACCGATGGGGCCACAGTCAGACTGGTGTGTGCCTTCTCGTCCCCTCTCCTAGGGGCGGGATTCACTGTGGCATGGCGTGGCCCGTCTGGGCTACTTGCACACTGCCAGTCTTGTGATGCTGGGGATCTGGCGTATTAGCTGGGGTGGGTAGGCAAGGTGCAAGGGGGCAGGAGGGGCAGGCTTAGCTCTCTTCTCCTTAGGTGATCCACTTCAGTAGGGGCCCTGTGGCAGCGGGAGGGAGTCAGATCCGCTGCTAGAGGTTTGGCTCCGCAGAAGCACAGAGTTGGGTGTTTGCGCAGAGAGAGCAAGTTCCCTGGCAGGAACTGGTTCTCTTTGGGATTCTGGCTGGGGGATGGGCGGGGGAGATGGCGCTGGCGAGCGCCTTTGTTCCCCACCAAACTGAGCTCTGTCTTCCGGGGGGCTCAGCAGCTCTCCCTCCCTTTGTCCTCCAGCCTTCCCGCTTTCTGAGCAGAGCTGTTAACTTATGACCTCCCAGACGCTAAGTCGAGCTTGCTGTCAGAACACACTCCGTCCATCCAGCCCCTCCAGTTTTGCAAGCCAGACTCGGGGGCTCTGCTTGGCTGGCGAGCCGCCCCTCCGCCCCGGCTCCCTCCCGCCAGTCTGTGGAGTGTGCACCGCCTGGCCACCCTTCCTACCCTCTTCTGTGGGCCTCTTGTCTGCGCTTGGCTCCAGCGACTCCGTTCTGCTAATCCTCTGGCGGTTTTCTGGGTTATTTAGGCAGGTGTAGGTGGAATCTGCATGGCCCGCCTCTACCAAAGATTTAAAGATGAGTTAATACCTATTCTTCTCAAACAATTCCCAAAAAATAAGAGGAAGGAAAGCTTCCAAATTCATTCTATGAAGTCCATATTACCCTGATACCAAAACCAGATAAAGACACTACCAAAAAAAAGGGAAATTATGGGTCAATATCTCTGATGAGCATAAACTTAAAATCCTCCACAAAATATTAGCAAACTGAAAAGAATCATTCTCCATAATCAAGTGGAATTTATTCTTAGGATGCAAGCGTATTTCACTATCTGCAAATCAATCAATGTGATACATCACATCAATATGAGAAAGGATAAGAACAATATGATTATTTCAACAAAGGTCATATATGAAAAGCCCACAGCTAACATCATACTCAAAGGTGAAAAACTGAGAGCTTTTCCTCTAAGATTAGGAACAAGACAAGGATGGACACTCTTACCACTATTATCCAACATAGTACTGGAAGTCTTAGCCACAGCAATCAGACAACAAAAAGGAATAAAAGGCATCCAGGTTAGTAAGGAAGAAGTAAAATTTCCACAATGACATGACACTATAGATAGAAAACCCAAAAGACTTCACCAGAAAACTGCTACAACTGATAAATTAATTCAGTAAAGCCACAGGGTACAAAATCAATATACAGAAATCTGTTGCATTTTTATACACTAATAATGAAGTAGCAGAAAGACAAATTAAGAAAACAACCTCATTTACAATTGCACCAAAAGAATAAAATACCCTAGCAATAAACTTAACCGAGAAGGTAAAAGACTAGTACTTTGAAAACTATAAAACATTGATGAAATAAATTGAAGATGACACAAACAAACAGAAAGATAGTCCAAGCTCATGGACTGAGAGAACCAATATTTTTTAAATGTCCATACTACCCAAAGCAATATACAGATTTAATGCAATCCTATCAAACTACCAATAGCATTTTTTCATAGAACTAGAACAAATAATCCTAAAATTTGTATGGAACCGTAAAAACCCTAAATAGCCAAAGCAACCTGAAAAGAACAAAACTGGAGGTATCACAATCCCAGATTTCAAGATACACTACAAATCTGCAGTAATCAAAACAGCATGGTACTGGCATAAAAACTGACACATAGATTAATGGAACAGAATAGAGATCCAAGAAATAAACCCATGATTATATGGTTAATTAATTTGCAACACTTACAACACAGTAGGCAAGAATATGCAATGTGAAAAAGTCTCTTCAACAAACGGTGCTGGGAAAACTGGATGGCTACACGCAAAAGAATGAAACTGGACCACTTCCTTACACCATATACAAAGATAAATTCAAAATGGATGAAAGACCTAATTGTGAGACCTGAAACAATAAAATTCCTAGAAGAAAATATAGGCAATAATCTCTGACATCAGCTGTAGAAATATTTTTCTGGGGGCACCGGGGTGGCTCAGTTGGTTAAGCGTCCAACTTCAGCTCAGGTCATGATCTCACAGTCCGTGAGTTTGAGCCCCACGCTGGGCTCTGTGCTGACAGCTTGGAGACTGGAGCCTGCTTCAGATTCTGTGTCTGCCTCCCTCTTTGCCTCTCCCCTGCTCATGCTCTGTCTCTCTCTGTCTCAAAAATAAAAACATTAAAAAAATTTTTTTAATAAAAAAAGAAATATTTTTCTAGATATGTCTCCTTTGGCAAGGTAAACAAAAGCAAAATTAAACTATTAAGACTACATCACAATGAAAACTTCACAATAAAAAGCATTCTTTCTGCAAATAACCTAGTCAGCAAACTAAATGACAATCCACTGAATGGGAGAAGATATTTGCAAATAACAAATCTGATAGGGATTAATATTCAACATACATAAAGATTTTATACAACCCAACACCAGAAAACAAATAATCCAGTTTAAAAATGTGCTGAAGTCATGAACAGACATTTCTCCAAAGAAGACATACAGATGGCCAACAGATACATGAAAAGATGCTCAACATCACTCATCATCAGAGAAATGCAAATCAAACTACAATGAGATATCACTTCACACTAGTTAAAACAGCTAAAATCAAAAACATAAGAAACAACTTTTGGCAAGGATGTGGAGAGTAAGAACTCTTGTGCATTACTGGTGGGAATGGAAACTGGTCCAGCCATTGTGGAAAACAGTATGGAAGTTCGTCAAAAAATGAAAAATAGGATTACCATATGATCCACTAATTCCACTACTGGATACTTACCCAAAGAAAATCAAAACACTAATTTGAAAAGATACATGCATCCCCTCATGTACTGCAGCATTATTTACAATAGCCAAGATACGGAAGCAACCCAAGTATCCATCGATAGATGAATGGATAAAGAAGGTGTGGTACACACACACACACACACACACACACACACACACACAACGGGATATTACTCAGCCATAAAAAATAATGAAATTTTGCCATTTGCATCAATACAGATGGAACTCAGAGAAAGACAAATATCATATGATTTCATTTATATGTGGAATTTAAGAAACAAAACAAAATGAACCAAAAAAAAAAGAGACAAACAAAAACATATTCTTAACAAACTGGTGGTTACCAAAGGGGAAGTAGGTGGAGGGATGGGTGAAATAGGTGAAGAGGAATAAGTACACTTACCAGGATGAGCACGGACTAATGTACAGAATTGTTGAATCACTATATTTTACACCTGAATTAATATAATGCTACTAATTATACTGAATTAAAAAATGAAACTAGAAGTATAAATTCCTTTTCTCAGAGACTAGTTTTAAACACCTTCCTGTTTTCTAATAAACAAAGGGAAAGAAGATGTACAAATGCAAATACAATCATATATTTAAAATAAACTTGCTTTTTAAAAGCATCTTTTTGTGTACTTTTTGCATACTTTTGTCGAAAAGGATACTATGAAAGTAAAAGCATATGGCTAGCCACAGGCAGGCTGCAAAGGCATATAGCTCTAGCTACTCCTCCCTCTCCCAAAAACAACTCCACTGTGGAGTAAGAGATTTACAATAAAATGAAAGACTTTTCTTCTGTGCTAAAAGCCAAGAAATCTACTATGTTCAGTAAAAAAGATCAATAAGCTTTCATTTTCAGATATTCAGTGATCAAAAAATTATGTTAACAATTCAACAAATATTTACTGACAAATTATTTTTTGTTTATTCCCCAAACACTGGTAGACTGTGCTAGACACTGCCAGGCAGGGACTGAAGATTCAAACAGGAATAAATCAAGTCTTTCCTTTCATAGAATCTTATTGAGGTGGTTGGGGGCAGGGCATGGATTGGAAAGAAGAGAAAGGAGGAGACAGACATGTAAATAAATCATTATAATATTGTGAAATTAGTTGAATAAAGTTGAACACAAAGTACATTGACAGTTCGAAAGAAGTAACTAGCTTTATTGTGGGAGATGAAGGGGGACTGCACAGGGTTCAGTTCTGTCTGATTCCAAAGAAGCATATGACATAGGGGCTTACAGCCTCATTGCAGAGATAAAATCCACTATAACTCAATACCGATTCAAAGAAATCAGTTACTAATTAGCAATTTAAAACTTTCTGAAAGCAGTTTTTTCTATTTGCTGATGCAGTAGATTTGCCTCTAGAATCACTCTTGCAATACTCAGTGCTTATCCGTGAACATATTACCTTAGAGTTAAGACCTAAGTAAATGAAGAAAGGATTTAAAAGACAGATGTGTTGGAGGTTTCAAAACAGAGTAGGAAATATGCAAAAACTAAAACTCCTTATTTAACAATTCTGTGTAGAAACAACAATGCTCTCAGAGAGACTTTCAAAGACTCCTAACTTGAAAATAGTAGCAAGTCCCAGAAAAAAAAAAATGTTGTATTGTTTTACTTTATAGAATCATAGCCCATATACAAATAGTGGCAGTTACTTTACTTTAAAAACTATGCTGTATTTTTATATTGGGCTACTATCTAGTCATTAAAGAACCATAATATTCTCAAAAGATATCATTAAGAGAGTGAAAAGGCCAGCCACAGCCTGGGAGATATTCATAATAAATATAGCTGCCAAAAAAGTGATATCCAAAATGTAAGAAGTTCTACAAAGAGACAATCCAGTTTTTAAATGAGTGAAAGGCATGAGGGGCATTAAGGAGGGCACTTGTTGGGATGAGCACTGGGTGTCTTATGTAAGAGATAAATCACTGGGTTCTACTCCTGAAGCCAAGACTACACTGTATGTTATCTAACTTGCATTTAAATAATAAAAAAAGAGTGAAAGTCTTAAGAGGCACTTCAGAAAAAGTACATCCAAATTGCCAATAAACTAATTTAAAAATTCTCAAAATCATTATTCATCAGCAAAAAGAAAATTGAGACCAAAGCCTCATCAGAATGGTTTAAATGAAAAGACTGGTAATTCCAGGGGTTGAAGAGGATAAGGTACAACTGGAATTTTCAATACTGTTGGTGCAAGTGTAAATTTGTACAGTCACTTTGGAAACTGTTTGGCAGTATTTACTAAAAAGCTAAACACAGACCTACCTACTCTATGAAACAACAATTCTCCTTCTAAGAATATTCTCTAGGGTAGTAAATGCATATATTAGCCAAAAGACACATAGAAGAATGTTCATAGCAGTTCTATTCCTAATAACCATAAGCTAAAAACAATGCAAATGTCCATCAACAGTAGAATGATTAAAATTAAAATTGTGTGGTATTTTCATACTACAGTATACAACATGAGAGTAAAAGAAAACTGCTACACAGTAGTATAAGTGCCTGACATTAAGCTTTTGGCTGTAGTATAAGTGCCTGACAATCAGCTTTTGATTGTCAAGGCACCCTTTTCAAAAGACATCCATCTTGAATAACCATAACGCCAGCTATATGACGCAGCTACTAGCAAAACAACCAGATAAAGAACTAGAAGAAGGTCCCTCTTCAAACTACTTGAGTGACTCCATTTCTCCTTTCCTGTACCATAATTCCCATTCTTACGCTTTAAATTACCCAATATAAAATGAAACCATGTAGCTCTCGACACCACAAGTCCAGACCCTAATAAAGGCAGAACCCCAGGTTCTCTTTCCCCAGCACATCCCTGGGCAGTCCTCAGGTGCGTCCTATGCCCTCCAGGACTCGTAAATGATAAATCTTGTTCCTCAAAGTTCCCTTATAGTTAAATGGATTAAAGACTTGAATGCAAGACCTGAAACCATAAAATTCCTAGAAGAAAACATAGGGGAAAGTCTTCCTGATATTGGTCTTGGCAATGATTTTTTGGATTTGATATCCAAAGCATAGACAATGAAAGCACAAAGAGACCACATCAAACAACAACTGGGACTACATCAAACTAAAAAGCTCTGCATAGAAAAGGAAACAATAGAGGGAACAGGTAGACTATGCAACGAGAGAAAATATTTGCAAATCATGTATCTGATATGGAGTTAATTTTCAAAATATATAAGGCACTTTTCCACCTCAATAGCCAAAAACAAACAACAAACAAAACAAAAAACCAACAACAAATAATCCCATTGAATAATGGGCAAAGTACTAGAATAGAGATTTTCCCAAAGAAATACAAATGGCCAACAGGTTATTGAAAACATGCTCAACATCACTAGTCATCAGGGAAATGCAAATCAAAACCGTAATTAGACATCACCTCATACCTGTTAGAATGGCTATTAACAAAAAGACAAGAAATAACAAATGTTGGTGAGGGTCTAGATTAAAGGAACCATTGTACACTATTCATGGGAATGTGAACTGGCATAGTCATATGGAAAATATTATGGAGGATTCCCAAAAATTAAAAATAGAACTACCACATGATCCAATAATTTCACTTCTAGACATATATCCAAAGGAAATGAAATTAGAATTTCAAATAGATATCTGTACTCCCATGTTCACTGCAGCATTATTTATAATAGCCAAAATATGGGAAGAACCTAAGTGTCCATCAAAATTTGAATAGATATACAAAATGTGGTATATATCCACAATGCAATATTATTCAGCCACAAAAAAAAAAAATAAGAAATCCTGCCATTTGTGACAACATTGATGAAACATGAGGGCATTATGCTAAGTGAAATAAGTCATTCAGAGAAAAACAAAACTGTATAATTTCACTCACATGTGAAATTTAAGAAAAAGTCAAACTCATGGAAACAGAGTAGAAAGGTGTTGCCAGGGCTGGATGGTGGGAGAAATAGGCAGATGTTGATCAAACTGTACTAACTTTAACTTATTAGATGAATAAGTTCTGGAGATCTACTGTACACCTGGGTGACTACAGTTAATAATAGTTTACTATATGCTTGAAATTTGTTAAGAGACTAGATCTTAACTGCTTTCATCACACACATAAAACAATGGTAACTATGTGAGGTGAAAGATGTATGAAAGTACCTTGATTGTGGTAATCATTTCACAATGTATATGTACATGAAATCATCACACTGACATTTTAAATATATACCATTTTTGTCAATTATATTCCATACAGCTAGAGAAAAAATAAAAGTGAAAAATTTAACAATTAAAAAAGATACTATGAAAGGATTATTTACAAGTCACCAAAAAAGCTTATTTCTGAGTGGTAGGATTATTGGTGATTTTTATTTTCCTTAGACTCTCTTGCTTTTTTTTGCCTTTTTTAAACACTTTTTATTATTTATTTTTGAGAGACCGAGACAGACAGCGTAAGCAGGGGAGGGGCAGAAAGAGGAAACACAGAATCTGAAACAGGCTCCAGTCTCTGAGCTGTCAGCACAAAGCCCAACCTAGGGCTTGAACCCATGAACCGTAAGCTCATGACCTGAGCCGAAGTCAGATGCTCAACCATCTGAGCCATGCAGGTGCCCCTCTTGCTCTTTTTTTCAAAATTTCTTCAATTATTATACAATATTGTCATATATACATTTTACTGTCACTGCATGTTATTAATATGTGTACTATTTACATGCTATTTCTGTTCTTTATATTCTGACTATGCAAAAACTATGAATTTTTATAAGAATTATATGTAAGACCTTTTCATCAAACGTAGATAGATTATTTTTCAGGCAAATTATAGCTTAAATACCAGCTATTTCATCAAAATCTTGCCCCAGCAGATAATGAGCATCTCAGCTAAGAAAAGTATATAAACATTTCTTCACAGCTTTAGTCGTTACCTTACTTATCAGCGATACTAGTTTGTAAAACTAACACTTTTTTAAAGTAATTCAGCATCAGGAAGAAACCAATACTATTTATCTTACTATATGATCATTAATAATCCAGCTCTTTGTAAAAAATTTAAGCTGTTGTAAATGAGTAAATTCACTCTGAACTCATTAATTGTTCCAGATTTCCATGGGCCAATAAAATTCATAATATGCCAACTTTGTCCAATTTGTAGGTAAAAATGTTACCTTTGTTCACACTGTCTCTTCAGTACAGTATGCAGAAGAAACAGGTTTTTGTTTCTTTCCATGCTTTTGTTTTTTGGTGTGTGTGTGTGTGTGTGTGTGTGTGTGTGTGTGTGTGTTTTCTGCTTTAGTTGATTTTCACTTTATATCTCATGGAATAAAGTTGAAGCCAGTCTGTACTCCCACTACCTTCACCTGAAGATGGGTGCTGTGTGGTGTTTATTAAGCAGTGAAACTGGTTCAAGGAAAAAGTTTTGTCTTTCCTTTAACTATTTTTTCCTAAACTCTGATGGCAGATATGTACCAGGCAACACAATGTATACCCAAATAGACTTTCAACCCTAAGGGGCTGTTTTTCAAGACACCCTAATGACAGGTTGTCCATGAGCAATCTGGTTGACTAGTGCAGTGTTAACTCAGATGCTCGCCATGCTGCCTGAGACTCAGCAGGGCAGGAAGAGAAGGCAAGGACATTTACACAGAAACAAAAAATCGCAAGAAATGCCAAAAAAAAAAAAAAAAAGGGAGGATTGAATTACATTTTAGAGGGAATTAAGCCACAAATAGAAGAGCTTTGAGAATCAGGCAGAAAAATGCAGCACAACTATAACCTGTAAATGTCTTGTTCTCTCTCCCGCCTGAACTCATGTACAGAAACAGACACAGGAAGTAGATTATAGTTGCCCAAACTCCCTAAGGCTGCTCAGTATTTATGTTGAAAGAATTATATACCATCACATCAGACCAAAACTCAGACTTGGTCAAAGACTGACCTTTGGTCAATCCAGCAGTCTCTCAAACCTGTCTTCTCTCCATGACCTCTCCTCTCTGGCTGGGTAGGAGTCTTTCCCGTATTCACATGACTAAGAGCAATTTCTTAAATCTGACTCTCTCAGTCAATGTCAGCTCCATCACTGACTCATTATGTGGCTTCCATGACAGTATTTAATCTTTCTGAGCCTCATTTCCTCCCATGTGAAATGAAAATAGTAACTGTATCTTCCCACAGGTTTTTTGTGAGGATTAAATGTACATAAAGGATAGGGGCACCTGGGTAGCTCAGTCGGTTAAGCATCCAACTTTGGCTCAGGTCACGATCTCGTGGTTTGTGAGTTTGAGCCCGGCATTGGGCTCTGTGCTGACAGCTCAGCTCAGCCTGCTTCGGATTCTGTGTCTCCCTCTCTCTTCCCCTCCCCACCTCGTGCTCCATCTCTCTCTCAAAAATAAAGAAACATTAAAAAAAATTAGATGTACATAAAGGATGGTGCTTGGTACATAGTAAACACTCATTAAATACAGTATAGATGCTACTACTAATTCCATACCTGTCTCCACATGAGCTTAATGCCTGAGAAAGAAACCGGAGATATTTGCTTGAACATCTTTACCCTAGTAAAGTTCATATGTAAGTCCATGTGTACAGAAATGTAACTTCATTTTTTGTTAAAATCCATTTAAATCAATGTTTACCAGGTACCTATTTAATTAATAAAAGTTCAAATTCTCTTTCAGGTCTGTTCCTCCCCACCAACCCATTGATAATTTGGCAATTGCCTCTACATGTTAAAGGCAAAGTAGTTCTCTTTAAATCTTTATGGGTACTTTTTAAATAAATGATTTTTATTATGAGAGAGAGAGACAGAGACAGAGAGAGAGAGAGAGAGAGCACATGTGTGCACACAAGCTGGGGAGAGGGAGACAGAGAGGGAAATAGAGAATTCCAAGCAGGCTCTGTGTTTTCAGTGCACAGTCCAATGGGGGGCTCGAACACATGAAACGGGAGATCATAACCTGAGCCAAAATCAAGAGTCTGATGCTTTACCAACCGAGCCACACCGGTGCCCCAGTGGGTACTTCCTTTGATAAAATATTTCAAACACTATCCATTTGTAAAAGACAGCCCATCCTAAGTGGACCTTCTGTCATAAATCTTTTCTGAGTTCAACAGTCAACTTTGCCATTTCACTCTTCTCAACTTCTACAGGACCTCAACAATGTAAATATCACTTGATTCTACTACCTCAAATGGCATATTTTTTAATTTAAAACACTTAAGTTTTAAAATAAATAAAAATTAAATCACTGTGAAACTATATTTTATGTTAATTAAACAACAGGAGAATCACCCAGAAATAGTTTCTTATTTCCTCAAATCCCATAGATATAACACGTTGTCAAATTAGCTCTTATTTGTTGAATGCATTCTATGTGCCATACCATACCCTAAATGCTTTTCATATCTTATCCAATTTAACTCCCATGGGTTTGAGTTAGAAATACATTAAGAAAGATAGGAAAGGGGATTATCTTTTGTGTAGGAAGACATTATCAGTTTTATTCATGTTATACATTGAATTCTTCTAATGATAAGATTGATATACTAAATTCTCCACTTTGTGCATGAGAAAACTGAAGGTAAGCAGATTTAAGTAACTAATCCAAAGTTCCATAATTAGCAAATGGCAAAGTTAGAATCCAATGATTTCTGGCTTTAGCACCTGCAGACTAAGTCCTGATTCATTCTCTGACTGGCTTGTCACCTTGGACAAGTGAGTTAAACCTGCCAGACCTCAGACCCCCAACTGGAAAGGAATTACTAAAACCAAAACCTAATACTCAAGACCCATCTTATTCATGAGCTGTGCTAAGTGGCTTATGGGAATTATTCTTTCCTCTCAGAACAAAATCCACAAGGCATGTATTACTCTTCCTGTTTTATAGATAAGGAAAAAAAGGCAAAGAGAGTGACAGAACTTGCCCAAACTGCACAGCTAGTGTGGTTGAACTGGAACTCACATCCCACTTTCCTCTCTATCAGGTGCTACCCTGCCTCCAGGGACTGGAAAGATCTTTCATAAAAACTGCACCTGGTGTTGTAAGCACAAGATAAAGAACGTATACGAAAATTACTTGAACAAAAATGTCAGCTTTGCTTACAAAATTTCAGGTTAATACCAACAAATGTACTAAAAGACAAAACCGGGCTGTAAAAAATTCTTGACAAGCTGAAAGGGTTGGCCTAATTAAAAAGATGAAATTTCACAGGATAACAGCCAGGCTCTATAATTAAGTTTAAAAAAATCAAATGTACCAGTTCTAGAGGGAGAGGTATGGTTAGCAGCTGGCACATAAAAGGGTTTTAATAGATTTCAAGCTCCAGTATGAGATAACACTGTAATGTAGTTGTGCTCAAAAAAAAAAAAAAAAAAATACAAAGTTATCTTGGGCTACATTAATAGAAATTCAGTGTCCAAACAAGATGGACCATAGTAGGACCAAATTTGCACTGGTCAGTTCACATCCACAGTACTGGGGTTCACTCAGGGAGTCACATTTTAGAGAAATGATAGCAGAAAGGGATCAGAGAACTAGACAGAACTCAGAAATCTGCCACGTTGCATGTTGAAGTTTTGACAATATATGAGAAAACTCACTAATAATCATTAAATATTTGCAAGATTTATATTCTAGATGGCCCCTTAAAGCAAAATAGGAATCAGGATTGGAAGATGCAGAGAAGAATGTTTCAGTTCAGTGTGAGGAAATTTTTAAGAAACAATTATAGGAAATAATTAAAAGAATATAAAGTTGAATGAATGTGAGTATTCCTTATCACTGCAGGTGTTCAAGCAAAAGGTCAACCACCACTTGTCAAAATACTACACAAGAGATCCAGATAAGAGACTAGGGCTCAGACTATATGGACTTGAGGTCCCTTCTGGCTTTGTAATTCCATGTGTGAAGCGGAGGAGGGAGAGTATTTTAAACCTGACAGAAGGTACAGACTGTGCTTGTTTAAATTAATTTATACAGCACATTAATAGCATAGTGCCATTCTCATAAGTAGCTTAATAAATACTCTCTAAATAAAGAAAAATGTTTCTTACACATCAAAATAATCTGTGTTGTCTAATAAATTAAGTTCAGAATGCAGTTTAAATCCATCATATAAGATGTAACACTTTTATAGGTTTTGCAGCCTACTAATTTACCATTATGTGTCACAAACTATAAATAGGCTTCCCTTTCTTCTCACTATACTTTTCTTTCTTCCTGAGTGAGCTAACAAACTCCCCTCCCCATCAGATTTGAAATAACATCTATTGCCAGCCCAGATCATTTTTCCAAGCTTTGTATCTGTTATCAGCCAATATTTTCATTGAAATACCCAACAGGTATCTCAAAAAATATTTTTACAGCTGAACTCTTAATGGCCAGATCCCACTCATAGTCCACTCTTCCTCATCTCAGTGAACCCCATCCCCAAATTTGCTTATGCCAGAATTCATGGAGCCATCCATGAAAGTTCCTTTTCCCTATGTTCCATATCTTGCCTGTAACCAAGGGCTGACTGTTCTCAAAAACATTTCTCCATACACTTCTGCCCACATTCTGGTCCATTCCAAACTCATCTCACACTCTTCTGCAAAACCTCAGAACTAGTCTGCCTTGCCCTAAATATTGTATCCTAATTATATGGTCTCTGGTCATCTAGCTTTTCTTTGTATTATCTTACATTTCTACATAGGCATATTGTTCTCAAACAGTATGATTCACTTTTCACTTTTCAATGTTTATGCTATCTTCTCTTATTTTGAAGTGATAGGTAAGTAACATCTGGAGATGGAGGGGCAGGCTTTCATGCATGGAAAGAAATTCTCTGTTATTTTCTAGATTTTGATGAATATTTATTAAATTTATACATTTTAAAAATAGCTTTACTTAACATAGTAAGAAAAATGGAAAGATCTTATTTTATTTCTGAAATTTTGGCTAAAAATAGAAACCTCAATTTCACTTGTTCTTTGAATAATGTATAATAACTAATAAGTTTAACAGATTAATCCTTTTAAAACATTTAATACCACTTTCATATATAATTAATCAAATTCCCTCAGACAATTCAAATCACAATTACCTACCCAGTATACTTGACTCTTTCAAATATGTTATATACAAAAAAGCAGACTGACAAATGAAACAAATAAAATTTTCTGAGAACTTTATTCTTGTAAGTCTAAGTCAGACATTTTTTAAATAGATCAAACTGTTTTACACATTTCAAAAATCTTTAAAAACAAAATAGAATCTGTTGGGTTAAAATATTAAAATACATTTCTAAATTTCCTCCCTTCTGAAACACTGCTAAAACCCAGAGTAAAAGACATTTTTTTAACAAATAAATACACCTGATCTCAGATTTCCAGCCTCCAAAAATGTGAGAAATAAATTTCTGTTGTTTATAAGCCACCTAGTCTATGTGGTACTTTGTTATAGCAGCCTGAACTAAGACAATACCCATAAATACACTAAAGAGCACAGCAACAGAATTTTAGAAGTTAAAAAGCTTTAGAATCAAGAAAGGTAGATCCCAAGCCAGTAACAGGGAAAATTAAAAATCAACTGAATTTATAGCATACCATTTCCAAAAGATTCAGGAACAGGTAGCACCAAGCACTTCTGGTAGAGGGGCTTGTAGAAGTGGAGGGCTAAAATAAGGAAGATTCCATTTTAAAAAAGGTGTTTCTATTCCTAAATTTCCTACCTCTTCCCCTACCCCTGCAATCTTGACAGAAAGTTTATTTTTGGAGAGAGAGAACAAAGGGTCTCTGGTTTGGGAGATAAGGAACAGTTGAGGACTTAGTTATCACATCTATACAAAGGGAAATAATGGAGCAGGAATACAATATGAATGCAGAGATTCCCAATAGGCTTCTCCCACTGGGCTCTCAGAAGTCTGAAAGCCACATCTTTACCCTCCAGACAAGTAATTCGAAGGATACTCTTTCCTGGAAATCTGACTAGCCTAAGAGGATTGGGGAGTTATGGGGGCTTCCCCAAGAAATAGTACTACCCGAAAGCAGTAGTACTCAACTGGTGGCAATGTTTCTACCCCCAAGAGAAATTTGGCAATATCTATATGGAAGCAACTCAAATATCCACCAATCGATGGGCAGATGTGGTATATACATACAGTGGAATATTGCTCAGCTTTCAAAAGGAAGGAAATTCTGACACATGCTACAACATAGGTGAACCTTGAGGATGTTATGCTAAGTGAAATAAGCACAAAAAGACAATACATTATGATTCCATGTATATGAGATACCTAGAGTAGTTGAATTTAGGACAGAAAGTGGCAGGGTGGTTTCCAGTGGTTGGAGTGAGGGGGGATGGGGAATTGTTTAGTGGATATAATTTTAGTTTTACAAAATGAAAAACATCCTGATGATTGATTGCATATGAATGTACTTAACACTAATGCCCTTTTCATTTAAAAATGGTTACACAATGGTAAATTTCCGTTATACATAACCACAATTAATTTTTTTTTTTAATTTAGGGGCGCCTGGATGGTTCAGTCAGTTAAACATCCGACTTCCGCTCAGGTCATGACCTCACAGCTTGTGAGTTGGAGCCCTGTGTCCGGCTCTGTGCTGACAGCTCAGAGCCTGAAGCCTGTTTTGGATTCTGTGTCTCCCTTTCTCTTTGCCCCTCCCCCATTCACGCTGTCTCTCTCTCTCTCTCCTTCAAAAATAAATAAACATTAAAAAATGTTTTAATTAAAAAAATGTACTTCTCATTCAGTATTTCTTAAAAGGCTTTTCTTTCCTTCCCTTGGGAATCAGCCAAGGGGCCAAGGAGGTATGAGGAGGCACCCTATTTGGACCTTGGATCAGAAAGGAAAAACGACATTGTTAGAACAGCTGCCAAAATCTGAATGAGGCCTGTGGACTGGATGCTACTCATATGTCAATGGTGATTTCTTGGTTTGAATGGTTACAGCGAAGTCTATGTAGAAGGATATCCCTCTTTGGAGGGAAAACATACCAAATAATCTGGGGATGATAGGGCATCATATCTTCAATTCGTTCTCAAATGGTCCAGGAAAAAAAATAATGATTTTGGTTATGTTTACCTTTTTTGATAAGGTGTCTGTTCATTCTATGTTTTTTATTCGGATGTTTGTTTTTTTATTATGGAGTTTAGGAAGTTCATAATATATACAGGATACAAGTGTTTATCAGAAAGGTGATTTGCAAATATTTTCCCTTAGTCTGTGACTTGTCTTTTCATCCTCTCAATGTCTCTGAAGGAGCAAAGGTCTTAATTTTGATGCAGTCCAACTTAGCAATTTTTTCTTTCATGGACTGTGTTTTTGGTTGTGTATCTAAAAATATTTTTTGCTCATGACATATCGGACAAAGGGATAGTATCCAAAATCTATAAAGAGCTCACCAAACTCCACACCTGAAAAACAAATAACCCAGTGAAGAAATGGGCAGAAAACATGAATAGACACTTCTCTAAAGAAGACATCCGGATGGCCAACAGGCACATGAAAAGATGTTCAGCGTCGCTCCTTATCAGGGAAATACAAATCAAAACCACACTCAGGTATCACCTCACGCCAGTCAGAGTGGCCAAAATGAACAAATCAGGAGACTCTAGATGCTGGAGAGGATGTGGAGAAACGGGAACCCTCTTGCACTGTTGGTGGGAATGCAAATTGGTGCAGCCGCTCTGGAAAGCAGTGTGGAGGTTCCTCAGGAAATTAAAAATAGACCTACCCTATGACCCAGCAATAGCACTGCTAGGAATTTATCCAAGGGATACAGGAGTACTGATGCATAGGGCCACTTGTACCCCAATGTTCATAGCAGCACTCTCAACAATAGCCAAATTATGGAAAGAGCCTAAATGTCCATCAACTGATGAATGGATAAAGAAATTGTGGTTTATATACACAATGGAATATTACGTGGCAATGAGAAAAAATGAAATGTGGCCTTTTGTAGCAACGTGGATGGAACTGGAGAGTGTGATGCTAAGTGAAATAAGCCATACAGAGAAAGACAGATACCATATGGTTTCACTCTTATGTGGACCCTGAGAAATTAACAGGAACCCATGGGGGAGGGGAAGGAAAAAAAAAACAGGTTAGAGTGGGAGAGAGCCAAAGCATAAGAGACTCTTAAAAACTGAGAACAAACTGAGGGTTGATGTGGGGTGGGAGGGAGGGGAGGGTGGGTGATGCATATTGAGGAGGGCACCTTTTGGGATGAGCACTGGGTGTTGTATGGAAACTAATTTGTCAATAAATTTCATATAAAAATATATATATATATTTTTTGCTCAATCTAAGGCACGAAGATTCTTCGCTTATGTTTTCTTCTAGAAATGTTACGGTTCTAAGCTTTACAACTGGACCTATCATCCATTTTGAATTGATTTTATAGGAGAGGCATGGGCCAAGGTCCTTTTTTGGCATATAGATATATAATAATTCCAGTAACATTTGTTCAAAAGACTATCTATCCTTTCTCTACTGAATTAGCTTTAAATTCTTGTCAAAAATCAATTGTCTGTTTATGTAGGGGTCTCTTTCTAGGCTCTCCATTTTATTTCATTGACTTATTAATCCTGATACCAATACCACAGTGTCTTGATTTTTATAGCTATATAAGTCTAAAACAGGTAGCATAATTTATCCAACTTTGTTCCTCTCTTTGAAAGTTGATTTATCAATTCTAGATGCCTTTAATTTGCACATAAATTTTAAAGTCAATTTATCAATTGCCACAAGGGTGGAGAGAAGAAACCCTGCCAAGATTTTTGTAAGAATTGCATTGCATCTAGAGAGCAATTTAGAGAGACTTGATATCTTCCAAATATTGAATCTTCTGCTCAGTATATCTATTTATTTAGTTCTTCAATTTCATTCAATAATTTCTGCAGTTGCTGCCTACAAATATTGTACAAATTCCTTAGATTTATTCCTAAGTATGTTATATTTTATATTATTGTAGATTACATTTTTCGTTTCAAGTTCCAATTGTTTTATTGTTAGTATTTACAAATAAAATTGATTTTTACATGTGGATCATGTATTCTGCAAACTTGCTAAATTCACATATTATTTCTGATAGATTTGTTTGTAGATATCTTAGGGTTTTCTACTCAAGTTATCCTGTTGCCTATGCACGAAGACAATTTTACATCTTCCTTTCAAGTATGTATGCCTTTTGTTTATTTATTTTACTTCCCTAGCTAAAACCTTCAGCACTGTTGAATGGAAGTGGTGAAAGCAGATATTCTTGCCTTATTCCTACTCTACACGGGGGAAGTTTTTGGCCTGTCACCATTTAGTGTGATATTAGTTGTAGGTTTTTCATTAATACCCTTTATCAGGTTGAGTAATTCTCTTCTATTTAAACTTCGCTAAAAATTTTTATTAGGAATGAATGTTGGGTTTTATCAAATGCCTTCTTGTCATGTATACAGATGACTATATGATTTTTATTTCTTTATTATAAATTTTAAAAAGGGGATTACCTCTAACTTAAAACATTGAACTAATTTTGCATTTTCAGGATAAACCCTGCTTGATCATGATGTAGTATCCTTTTTTATATAATGTTGAATTCTATTTACTAAAAATAAAAAATAGTCTATGTTCATGAGACATATTGGTCTATAGTTTTCTGTTCTTATAACGTCTCAGTCTAGTTTGGGTATCAGAGTAATACTGCCTAAAAACATGAGCTGAAATTATTCCCTCCTTTTCAACTTTCCAAAAGCAGCGTATAGAATTAATGTTCTTTATAAAATACTTGGTAGAATTCACCAGTGGAGCCATTATTGTGACTGTAGTGTGTATGTGTGTGAAAGATTTTAATTATAAATTCAATTTCTTTAATAGACATAGGGGCTTTTAAGATCATCTATTTTTTTCTAAAGTGAGCTTTGATAGTTTGCATTTTTCAAGAAATGTGTTCATTTCATTTAATTCAATAAAGTTGTTCATAATATTTCTTGTTATCCTTGTAATAGCTATAGAATCCTTAGTAAAGTCCTTTTCTTCATTCCTGACATTAGCAATTTTGTCTTCTGTCTTTTCTTCCTGATCACTCTGGCTAGAGATTTATCAATTTTATTAATCTTCACAAAGAATTAGTTTTTTATTTTCTGTATTGATTTTATCTATTAATTTTGTTTTCTAGTTCATTGATTTCCATTCTAAACTTCCTTATTTCCTGATCATTTCCTTCCTTGTTCTCAGGTTTTGGTTCATTTTCTCTTCTTTTTCTAGATTCTTGGGTAGGAGCTGAGGTCATTGATTTATGACCTTTCTTCTCTAGCAATACAGTTGATAGTGACAATTTTCTTCCCAATACTGCATTAGCTGCATCACAAAATTTGATTATGTGTGATCATTTTTACATACTCCAAAAAATTAATTTTTCTTTTTTTATTAAAAAAATTTTAATGTTTATTTTGAGAGAAAGAGAGAGAGACAGCACATGAGTCAGGGACCAGCAGAGAGAGAGGGAGACACAGAATCTGAAGCAGGCTCCAGGCTCTGAGCCATCACACAGAGCCCAATGCGGGGCTTGAACTCACAGACTGTGAGATCATGACCTGAGCCAAAGTTGAACCCTTAACCAACTGAGCCACCCAGGTACCCCCAAAAATTAATTCTATTATTTGACCCATAGATTATTCAGGTGTGCATATTTTCACTTCCTAATATGCTGGAAAGTTTCAAGAGATCTTTCAGTTATTGATTTATAATTTATTTCCACTGTTAAAAGTCTCTCAAGGTAGTAAGCTGAGGCAATTTTAGGGTTTACCTTGTTTGTTTCTTGACACTCAGGGCCCCTTCATTGCCCTACATCCAAGCATTTTAATAGTTTCTCCATGGAAATCTTGGTTAGATTAATTCCCAAGACTTAATAATTTCTGTTATTGAAAATGGTTGGGGTGCCTGGTTTCAATTTGGCTTAGTTAGATGAGTGTCCAACTCTTGATTTCAGCTCAGGTCATGATCCCCGAGTCATGGGATCAAGCCCCAGGTCGGGCTTGATCACGCTGAACATGGAGCCTGCTTAAGATTCTCTCTCTCCTTCTGCCCCTCTCCCACACTCCCACTCTCTCTAAAATTAAAAAGGAAAATAATAAAATGATTATTGCTGATAAGAAAAATACCACTGATTTTTGTAGATTGATTTTTTTCTCCTGCAACATTTCTGATCTCTTTTATTAATTCTAAGAGTGTGTTGATTTTGTTTTTCTAAGCAGATAATTATATAATCTGCATATTATATCTTTCTTTCCAATGCTTATGTGTCCTTTATTTTCTAAGATAACATTCAAGACTTTAGTACTAAAATAAATGAATGTAAACTTTCTCCATTAAATATATTTAGTATCAAATCTTTTCCAAGTAAAAATGTTCCTTTCTAATCCTCATCTGCTAAGAGTTTTTACAATAAATAGGTTTTGAACCTTAACAAATGACTCTTTAGCACTAATTAAGATAATCCTATTATTTTATTCCTTAGTTTAATAATTATAAATTATTATCAATATGTTATCAATAGTTATCCTCAATAGATTACGTATGTTGAGCAATCCTTGCTTTTATGGAATAAACCTTACATAATACTGTTACACTACTTTTTTCATAGACTACTGGATTTGGTTACCTAATATTTTATTTAAGTTTTTGCAACTACATTCATAAGTTAATTTTTTTTCTTGTATTGCTAATATCTGGTTTTGCTATCAAGATTATGCTAACAACATATAGAAGCTGGGAAGCTTTTGATCTTTACTATTTTCTGAAATAATTTCTGTAAAATAAAATAGAGATCAACTATGCCATGGAAATTTGATCCAAACTCCCTTGTAAAGTGATCTGAGCTGAATTTTGAAAAGGAAGGAATATTTAAACTTGAATTAATATTTAAGTAAATGATGGTGGATTGTAGAGTCACATTTCTCACTGTCAGAGAGGGAGGTTACAGACAAGTAAGGGGAGAAGGCCATAGTAATCCATGCAGTAAAATGAATACCAAATTTTCACCTTCCACAAATAAATGACTGAATTAATTAGTTGACTGACTGATTACAAGAGTCAAATATTCTGTGCATAAATTGAGTAATTTATGTAATACTCAACCCTCAGGGAATAGAACATAGTAGAACATAACTCCCAAATCCTTAAGTGTGGCTGTGCATTGTGACTTACTTCCAAAGAGTACAGAATGAAAAGAAGGAGGGAAAAGGAGTAGCTACACAATGGGAAAGCACAACAGAAACTACACCATCGACAATAAAGTCATCGTGATAGCATGTACCCTTTGTATGATGTAATGAGAATGATACTTCCCTCTGTGGTCTTCCTCTCAAAAAACCCATAACCACAGCCTAATCAGAAGAAAACTATCAGGCAAATCCCTAATGAGAGACTATAGAACTAAATGATTTTTAAGTCTTGAGGCCAAATAATGTCTGGTTTTTACCTTTTCCCCGATGGGTCATGTTTTCAATCATCTTCTACAAAATACCTGACCAGTACTCCTTAAAATTGGTAAGGTCACCAAAAACAAGGAAAGTCTGAGAAACTGTGACAACTAAGGGGCATCTAAGGAGACAGAATGTCTAAATGTAATGCAGTGTACTGTTTAGGCTCCTAGAAGAGAAAAAGGACAGTCGGTAAAAAAAAAAAAAGAAGAAGAAGAAAAGCTGCATTAAATATGGATTTTAGTCAATAATAAGGTCTCAATATTGGTTCATTAGTTGAAACAAATATGCCATATTAATGTAATATACATACCAGTATGTTTTCCAATAGGGGAGACTGGGTGTGGCATATATGGGAACTCACTGTACTCTCTTTGCAACTTTTCTGGAAATCTAAAATTAGTCTAAAATAACCTAAAGTCTAAAAAATAAAAATAAAAATTACTTTTTAAAAAAGTTATTTGTTTATTTTGTGAGTGTGTGTGAGTGGGGTAGGGGCAGAGAGATAAGGAGAGAGAGAATCACAAACAGGCTTTGTGATATCGGCACAGAGCCCAACGTGGGGCTGGGTCTCATGAACCATGAGATCATGACCTGAGCCTTAAGTTGGACACTTAACCAACTGAGCTGCCCCAAAAGTTACTTTTTCATGATAAAACAAAATGACTAGAAATAAACAGGAAAAGCTGCCCAGAAAGTATGCAATGTGAATACTGAAATGACTGTTCAAATTCAAATACTGAAATGACTGTTCAATGGCCAGATAAATGCTAACAGTTACAAAAGTGGATAGAGCTATAAGAAGTCATTTCATTAATTCCTCTTTCCTAAAACAGTATCAAACGAAGTTATCTCCTATATTTTAAAGCCCTCAACAGAAGACCAAAGCTTCCATCAGTTGATCATTATAACTTTTAAGTTCCTTTACTGTTCCTCTCAAAATCTTTCCGTACAATCTAATTAAATTCATTATACTACAATTTCAGCTCACCTTCCCTTTGATTTTCCTTAGTGAAGATATATGTGTAGAGTACCACACTTTAGGTAAATGTTAGACAAGTACTTGAAGACAATTATGAAAATGACCTTCAATCTTGAGGCCAAATAATATCTGGTTCTTTTACCTTTTCCCTCATGGGTCATTTTTTCTAAGTTTTTAATCATCTTTATGATTTTCTTTGAACCTCTTTTATTAGAAAGGCTTAACAGTGAAAAAGAACAAACTATTTAGCATACTTGCAGCATTTTAATGGCACTGCTAAATTTCATCATGCAGATTTGCCCTTTCCTTAAGCTATACTCAGAATTCTACTGTTGAAAAAAACGCCAAAACTTTGCCCTAAGTAGCAGGAATTGTATTGTCATTGAAATAGAATCTTTCTCCAAAATAATACCATTCAAATTGAAACATCACTATAACTTTTCCAAAACCAAGAATATAGTATTCAAAATAGATAATTTGACCTATTTTAATACATCATCAATAATCAGACTATCAAACACAATCCACACTTAAATAAATACTAATGAAATTAACCCCTTAAAATAAAGCAATTACTTTTCAAAAATGCTTTTCTGTCTCTTTCTACAAGTACACTTCCTTACCTCTCTTTTTACAATCATTTATGTTGAACAACAGATAATGTCTGATGGTGAATTATAACATCACAATAGTTAATCCAGGTAAACTAATCTGAAAAAAAAAAAACTCACTTTGGCATTCTAAAGCCACTTATTAGTTTCTCTTTACCTCATGAAATTAACTTATTTATGTATTAAATTGCCAATGCCATACCAGTGCTCAGGAAAAAGGTGTTAATATCCCCTTTTCTTGGATGGCATTATCTATCCCAATTTAAATGTTTATAACTCTTTTGTAGCTAACGTGTTCCTCCATTAAACTCATCATACTTATTACAAATTTAGAATATAGTGAATTCATAAAAAATTGACCTATAAATGGATTCATATATTTTATTATAATAATGTTACATGGGTTAGACCCAGTGTGGAAGCACTAAATCCATGGTATCAAGTGGTCTTTCTTTCTCATCAGTTTCCCACTATCTTAAATATCAACATTTGATCTCTCATTATGTGGGACTAATCTAAGTAGCAAGAAGATAGAAATCTTTAGTCAAATTTGAAAAAGTCCTCTGGGTTTTTTTCCAGTTTTCATTATCTTTTTTCCCATATTCTCTCTGCATTCTGGAAATTCTCCTCATACGTAAGATTACCTCTGTACTAGACATGTTATCCACCATATTCTTCAGCTGTTGTCATTCTCATTCAGACCAAGAGTTTTTATTCCAAGTACCTGTAATGCCACCTGAGGAATATCTTAGATTGAAGAAGCATGTTTCAATTGGAAGGCCAGAAATGCTGGAAAGTTGATACCTTCAGGAGCAGCCTTAACCTGTGATGGACAGAAGTTAGTAGGTAAATAACCCAGGTTTGCTTATCTTTCTGGTAGGACACCCAGATATGTTCTACACAGTATCCAAAAGGTCTACACTGGCATTGAGGTCCAGTTACCCACAGTGGCGATCTCCTTATTAATGCATTTATTAGCTTGCTTGCTTTCCTGGCAATGTTCCCTGGGATCACCTCCCAAATAAAACTACCTACATTCAAATTCTTTTTTCAGGGTCCAACCTGAAGATATGATCTTTATGTCAATATTTCCTGATTTTCGTTTTCCATTGTCATGCCAAATGCAGAAAAGTTGAATTCCCTCTTTGATAGTCATAACTATGTTTGAATTAAAATTTAAGTTATAATCATGAGATGATTTGTGTGAATGAAAAGCTCCGTGTGACCTCCATAAGGTCTATAAATTTACAATTGTAGTATTAGAGAATGATGTTACTAGATTCAAGACAGTTTGAGCTAAACTTTGCAATAATGTTATCAACTTCCTACAGTCAGACATGAGCTTTCAAGATTTGATAAACATATACAACAGTACTACCTTACCTTTCCTAGCATGAAATATTTTTTTTAGTATTTGGTCATCCTTTGCCATGATGGACATGATGTCATCAATCTGCATTACCATTTCTGAGATTACTTGGTCTGGCCTTCATAAAACGATACACTAATTTTTCCCATTGCCCACTAAATGAACATTGATTAGAATTACAAACAGGCTTATAAAATACTAAGTAAAATTTAATGGATTTTTAAAATTAATTTAAAAACCAGCTTTATTTTACATAATTTTAATTAGGCATATGATACGTGACTGTCCATCTGCACTCTTGCTCTGGGCCTCACAGGTGTTAGGAAGACTGTCCATCTGCACTCTTGCTCTGGGCCTCACAGGTGTTAGGAGTAACAGGGATTATCTATATCCTCAGGACAGGAAGTCCCTCCATTCTCACAGAACCACGCCCACAAAAAAGAGGTCAAAGCTGACACCAGGGAACTGGCAAAATTAGATTTTTATGAGAATTAGGTGACTACTGGAAAAAAATATCTCTTTCATTTTATTCTAGGCCCTTGATTTTTCTTCCCCCTGTAATTGGTATAGTTTTGAGAAATAAGAGATAATCCTCACTTACTACCTAAAGGTATCCAGCGAGATGTTTTGCTGTTCCTCAGCACTCATACTGAGAGATTATTCTCTGGAACAATTTACAAGTACACTCATACCACCAACAAGAGCTTCTAGAGAAATACTAAGGGAAGTGATGTTTGCTCTTTGTTAAATTTCTGAAAAGAAGATTGAGGAAACCAGCATTTGTAGAAAAGCCAAATAGCAATACATTCTTGCCATCAACAAATTTCCCAGGTGAGTCATGCTTCATAAAATAACTTTTTAAAATACTAGCCATCTTTGGGACAGAAAAAATTCAGAGGGTTAAAATGTTCCTGTCATAAAGGGCCCCAATCCTGCAGAGTAATGACACTTCAAAGTGCTGAAGAAGCAGAAAATATGACAGGTCCTAAACAAGCCCATGCGATTGATTAGCAAGCTAGGACTTTCTCCTCTCTTTTTCTCCCTTCATGGATGTGTACACAGTTTGAGGTGCCATTTTACATCCTAAATTAGAGACCTGGGATGGCAACCTCATTGCAAAGTAGACCTAGAAATCAGGTTGCAATGTGTATTTGAATGTCAACAGGTAGCTGCAAGGAAAACTGTTAATAGATCCTTTTAAATCCTTGAAGATAAGAGTACACAGCTGGGGTGCCTGGGTGGCTCAGTCGGTTAAGCATCGACTTTGGCTCAGTCAAGATTTCATGGTTCGTGAGTTCAAGTCCCACGTTGGGCTCTGTGCTGACAGTGCAGAGCTTGGAGCCTGCTTTGGATTCTATGTCTTCTGCTCTCTCTGCCTGTCCTCTGCTCGCACTGTATCTCTCTCTCAAAAACAAACGTTAAGGTAAGAGCACACACCAAGGCTAGGTTAGTTTAAAAAGGTAATTTGTATTACCATAAATTTGGCAATTAGCAGCTACAAACATAATCTAACTACAATAGACCAAACACAACTTTTCTGTTATAATACCGTGCCTGAGTAAAGAGAAAGCTTAGCTAACTGGAGCAGGAGAGGAGCTGCCTACAGAAAGATAGATGTGTACAGATTGTGCCTCCCCAGGCCCATTCTGAAGCTGGCATAACCGCTCTTTATCCAACTTTACTTTTTTTTTCTTCACAAATCTTAATGGAATCATTTATTAATAGAATAATATAAAATAATATACGTTTTATAGCTGAAACATGACTATAATATTGAAATTAATGTTGGGGTGCTGGACGGCTCAGTCGGTTAAGCTTCCAACCCTTGGTTGTGGCTCGGGTCATGATCTCATGGTTTCATGAGTTCAAGCTCCACGTTGGGCTCTGCACTGTTAGCAGGGAGCTTGCTTGGGATTCTCTCTCTCTCCCCCTCTCTCTGTCCCTCTTCCACTCACGCTGTCTCTATCTCTCTCAAACAAATAATACGAACTTTAAAATAAATAAATAAATAAATAAATAAATAAATAAATAAATAAATAAAATTAATGTCAATCTATGAGTTCCATATGTGTAAGGGATAAGGAACTAACTAGGGGACAAAAACTTGATCCTGAGTGTTCTACAATGAATCTTTCTAATTTCAATTTCACATAGTTAATGACCATGACAACAACTAACCCTCTTCTTCTAGGCTATCTTGAATGTCTTATGACAGAGGAAGGAAAAAATTAATTAGTATTTTTATCACTTAAATCATGATTTATGATTTATTAAACTATTCATGAAGGAAAATCATGCTTTGAAAATTATTTTCAATGAGATGTCCAATATACAAATGATACAAGTCTATTACTACCCTTCTGTGCATCTATGTACTATAAATGATATTTACATAGAGTAAAACATCAAATATATAGTGAACTTTAAAATAATTCCTCCATTAGGGGCACCTGGGTGGCTCAGTCAGTTGAGCGTCTGACTTCAGCTCAGGTGATGATCTCACAGCTCTGTGAGTTTGAGCCCCACATCGGGCTCTGTGCTGACAGCTTGGAGCCTGGAGCCTGCTTCGGATTCTGTGTCTCCCTCTCTCTCTGCCCCTAACCTACTCACATTCTGTCTCTGTCTCTCTCAAAAATAAATAAACATTAAAAACTTTTTTTAAATAATTCCTCCATTAGAATATAATTAGAATATATACCAGCTAGAAATTTAAACAAATGTGTATGATGCAGTGTGATGAACAATAAATGTCCTCCCATCACTCTTCCTATGCCACACCCTTAAGTCTTGCTTGAGATCATCTTTACTTTCTTTACTCCCTCAGAAAAGCCTACTCTGCATGGGTATTAGGCATCCCCATACATGTTTCCATAATATAAAAACCTGTACCTCCCGTATCCCAGCTCCTTTCTCAGTGTATCCTATTTACTACACTGATCGTATTCCTAGTAAATATCCTAGTAGCCTAGTTTTTGTTTACTGTCTAGACTCCCCACTGGCCAATGGGCTTTGGGAAGTCAGGGATGATGTCAAACTTGTCTTTTTTGTCCCCAGCATCTCCCAATATGCCTACTACTGGCACCCAGTAGGAATTGCACAAATATATGTTAAGGGAAATCTTTCTCAGTGATCCATAGTCATATTTTAATTAAGAACCTTTGATTATCCACTCAGTCATTTTTGCTGGATCAAATTATCAGTCAGTCAGTCATATATATTGGCATGTGTTTGGGTCATTTCCTTATACCATCATTTAGTGCCATTAGGAAAGTCATGATAAATTTAAGAAGAATCACAAATGATGAGGAAGATAATCTAGTGCCAGAAGGAAACTTGTAGCTGGCCCTCAGCTGACTGGGGCCAGTTTTCTCACTGCTCCAATTCAAGTCTGTTCTAGTCTAGTAGTTCATGATTCTTTGATATGCAATTCAGCCTAATTAGCTTCTATAGAGTCCTATGGGATAACCCCACCACTACCAGAGGCCAATGGGATAACACCACCATTACCAGAGGCTAAAGTGATTTCTGCCCTCAGATTTCCCATAGTCTGAAATTGAACATATAAATAAATGATTGAAATACAATATTACATTGTGAATGATTTTTAAAAGCAGGGGTACAGCATATTCAACAACAACAACAACAACAACAACAACAACAACAACAGAGGTAGAGATCCAGGAATGATTACATCTCCCTGTGGAGCTCAGGAAGGCTTCTAAAAAGAAATAGCACCTGAGCAGTTTTTATTTAAATAAAAATTTTATTGACATTTAACCTATATAAAGGATTGTCTTGAAATAAATTCAACTGGAAAAGAAGGTGGAAATGGCATAGCATCCAAAGAGACAAGAGTATTCAAAAACACTGTAGCATATAACAGGTTGCCGCAAGTAGTTTAGAATCCCTGGAGCATAAAGGGCCATTGAGCATAGCAAGAGATGAGCCCAAGGACATAGCCAGGGCTTCAGATGTTGTGCTAGAGGGCTGCTACTTATGTGTTGTAGGCAGAAAAGTAAAACAATTAAGCATTGCTTGTCTCCTTAGGAAGAGTATTCTAGCTGACACGTAGAAAATGTATTTGAGCATTGTCAGAAGAAAGGCAGGAAGACCAACTAAGAGTCTGCTGTAAAAGACCAGGAAGTGTTGATGGACCAAGATACTACTTTGATCATGTGTCATTGCTCTCCTCCAATCAGTAACAATAGTTAGAAGCTACTGATGTTTCATGTTCCTCTAGTCCAAACTGTGAGCCATAGAGAAACGCAGAAATGGACTCTTGTTACAAAGAAAGGCAAGGCAAGATGTTTTTCTCCTACGGAATTCATTTCCCCCTAGAGATAGTATTTGACATTACCTTTAAGATGTCACTCTATGATACTGAGTTTCCACAGTTCAAGGTAAGCAAATGTTACTCTCTCCATCTCTAATACCTCCTTCCCTAGAACACCACTCTAGTACATGGAACCAAATAAGATGTTGTTTTAGTTAAATTCTTTCAATCAAAAGATCAAAAAGGTATTTAATCACTGGAGACAATTCAATTAGGACTGACTGAAAAAGAGATACCCAGTAAGAATTTTTGTAATCAGCCTTATACTGCATGAGAAAAGGAATCCTGTTTTGGAACAGTTTGAAGTCTCATTGTAGTGCCTTACACATAATATTTGTGGTTAAGACAATGATAAATGAATATAAACTGTAACAGCTAATTCAGAATTCTCATATCTCACTCTTTAAG
Source organism: Felis catus (assembly GCF_018350175.1). Lineage (NCBI taxonomy): Eukaryota > Metazoa > Chordata > Mammalia > Carnivora > Felidae > Felis > Felis catus. The sequence goes on along the minus strand of NC_058372.1, from coordinate 68,438,472 downwards.
AAGTGCAACTGACCCATATAAATACAGTCAACTGACCTTTGACAAAGGAACAATGCAATACAATGAGAAAAGAGTCTTTTTAACAAATGATGCTGGAACAACTGGACAGCCATGTTAAAAAAAATGAATCTCGACCCGGACCTTACCCTTCACAAAAATTAATTCAAAATGGATCACATGCCTAAACATGAAATGCAAAAATATAAAACTCCTGAAGATAACATAAGAGAAAATATAGATGACCTTAGGTATGGTGATGGCTTTTTGGATACAATACAGAAGACACAATCTATAAAAGAAAGAATCAATAAATTAGACTTCATTAATATTGAAAAACTTCTGCTCCGTGAAATACAATGTAAAGAGAATTAGAAGACAAGCCACAAGCTGGGGGGAAAATTGCAAAAGACAAACCAGATAAAGGACTGTTACCCAAAATATACAAAGAACTCTTCAAACTCAACAGTGAGAAAACAAACAACCAGATTAAAAGATGAAGCAAAAACCTTAACAGACACCTCACCAAAGAAGATATACAGGTGGAAAATAAGCATATGAAAAGATGCCCCCCATCACATGTCATCAGAGAAATGCAAATTAAAACAATAATGAGACACCATTCTACACACCTCATTAGAATGGTCAAACTCCAGAACACTGGCAACACTAAATGCTGGTGAGAATACGGAGCAACAGGGACTCTTCATTCACTGCTGATGGGAAGGCAAAATGGTACAGCCACCGTGGAAGACAGATTTGCAGTTTCTTCCAAAACTAAACCTACTCAACATATGGACTAGTAACCTCACTCCTTGGTGAGCCCAAATGAGTTGAAAACTTATGTCCACACAAAACCTGCACATGGATGTTTATAACAGCTTTATTCACAGTTGCCAACTTGGAAGCAATCAAAATGTCCTTCAGTAGGTGAATGGATAAATATAAACTGTAGTATACACAGACAATGGAATTCAGTGAAAAAGGGAAATGGCTATCGAGCCATGAAAAGACATGGAGGAAACTTAAACACATATTACTAAGCGAAGAAGCCACTCTAAAAAGGTTACATACTGCATGATTCCAACTATATGACATTCTGGAAAAGGCAACACTATGGAGACAGTAAAAAGACCAGTGGTTGCCAGGGGTTGGAAGAAGGAAGGGATGAATAGGTAAAGCACAGGATTTTCAGGGCAGTGAAACTACACTATTTTATACTATAATGATGGATATTTGTCATTATAAGTTTGTCCAAACCCATAGAATATATAACACCAAGAATGAACCCTAATGTAACTCTGATGATAATGTCAATGTATGTTCATCAACTTTAAATATTGTACCACTTTTGTGGAGATTGTTGATAATGGGGATGCTCTGTATGTGTGAGGACAGGGGATATAAAGGAAAATCTCTGTTCCTCACATCAATTTTGCTGTGAACCTAAATTGCCCTAAAGAAAAAAGGCTATAAAAAAAATACTTGAAAGATTTCCTAATAAGCCAGAGCCACACAGAAACAGTACACACACAAGTCCAGTTTCTGTTCTATTTTATTATGCACTGTGTTTATTCAGTGGAATTACTATTCAATTAAAATATAATTATCTATTCAAAAAAATGCTTCTGAGAATGTATATGCTATTTTATCAAGTTTTTAATCATTTAGAATTTGGCTTATTTGAAAAAGTTTTAAGTTTATTTATTTATTTTGAGAACAAGAGAGGGAAGGAAGAGTAGAGGCAGAGAGAGAGAGAGAGAGAGAGAGAGAGAGAGAGAGAGAGAGAGAGAATCCCAAGCAAGCTCCATGCTGTTGGTACACAGCTGGACATGGGGCTCAATCCCACCAACCATGAGATCATGACCTGAGTTGAAATCAAAAGTCAGATGCTTAACTGACTGTCCAAGGTCGGATGTTTAACTGACTGAGCCACCTAGGCACCCCAACTTATTTGAAATTTTTTGCTTGCTTGTATTTGAGTTGCAGTTGTCAGGACAAACAATTTTCAATTAATCCAAAAGTAATAACCACTGCAGGGCACAGGGCTAGGAAATTTGGAGTCTCAAGGTGCAATAAGACCTAGTACTTGTCTGGAAGAGCTTATGATAAATTTAGCAAAACAAGGAAAGCAAACGTTACAACCAATCAGTTTCTTGAATATTAATCTAAACCAAAAATGAGTTAAAAAATAATACATGGTGGATTACAATGAAGTAAATGATTAATTTCCACGTAGTTGAATTAGATAACAATTGTGTTCAGAGAATGAGAGTAGAGGGATGAAGTGATTCATTCATAAGAATTAGCATATAAAGGAAAACTGATTTGTTTGTTATTTTGATAACCAAAAATCATATTCAATGTTTTCTTTAAAACCTACAAATACAATTCTAATTTCTAGTTTCTCCCCAAAAGACTAGTAGCTGTTTGCAGTTTAATATTTGTGCTCATAGGTAATGAGCATTCTCTCCCAGACTGAATGATTACCCCCCAGAGGCAGTCTGGGTTGAGAGCCTTCAACTAGAGCCCATCTTCTTGGTCACATAGGACCTTCAGCCATGCTCACATTCTGTTCATGTGATAATTCATCTGCCTACTTCCTTTTTCCATCTGGCTTCCTTTGGTTCCCCATAAAGCAATTACAGCCTAGTGCTTGCAAAAAAGCATTGATTGATCTAAATATACCAATTCTAATCTCTAATCTATGATTTTAGTTAAAGCAATATGACCAAATGTCCCTACAAGAAATACCAACCCAAAGAAATTGCAAGCCTTGTAAAACCCTTTTCTAGCCCGAGTTCCCAGATCACATTAAATAATATTCCTTAAAATAAAATTAAAGTATTGCATCAATACGGGAACTTCACATTCACTACCATAGACTATTACAGCCATGTTCTTGTCTTGAGCTTTTTCCATTATTTCTGCTACCACACTGTTAACCCATATTTAAACTCTCATAACTCCACTGCTTGCTATTCTCTTCCTCTTGGTTCTACCAGCTTTATAATTATAACTACTTTATATGGCATCCTTTTATTTTATTCTTCTACTCTTCAATAAGTAACCTCTCTTGTGGGATTTTTTTTCTATGCTTCAAAATGATAAATAAATATCTTAATCCTTATAGACTTACCACAATAAAAAAATAATTCTAGTGTCAATGACCTTTGTACCATTCATGTGTAAGTATCATGCCTTCTGAAGTTTTCAACAAAATTATCATTGTTGTTAAATAGACTCAACTGTTATAGCAGCTGTATGTTCCCCCAAATATACTTGAGGCACTTTTTCCAAAGTGTCCCATATTTTCAAGTTAAAATTCATGAATCAGAGGGAATAATTATCTATTCAAGCACTAAACTAGGGGTTTTATATATATTACCTCTTTTAATCTATATAACAACCCTAAAAGGTAGCTGATATTATTCCTATGTCTCCAATCATAAAATGGAGGATCAAAAAGCTTAAGTTCTTCCCACCCCTCAAGTTCTCATGCAAAAATTGAGTTGGTTTTGGGTCTACCATAGGTCTCTCTGTCCCCAAGCACTAGGCTTCTCTTCCTCCTGCAAGCTGACAATGTGTCATCAAACTGGCTTTTGGGGTGCCTGGGTGGCTCAGTCAGTTAAGCATCTGACTCTTGATTTCAGCTCAGATCACAATCTTAAGGTCGTGGGATCAAGCCCCACATCATCAGGCTACACCCTGAGCATAGAGCCTGCCTGGGATTCTCTCTTGCTCCCTCTACCCCTCCCCCACTCACTTTCTCTCTCTCTCTCTCTCTCTCTCTCTCAAAATAAATAAACATTTTTTTAACTGGCTTCCAAAGCACCTGGGTGGCTCATTTGGTTAAGAGTCCGACTTCCACTCAGGTCATGATCTCATGATTCATGGGTTCGAATGCTGCATCAGGTTTTGTGCAGACAGCTCAGAGCCTGGAGCCTACTTTGGATTCTATATCTCCCGCTCTCTCTCTCTCTCTGCCCTCCCCTGATCTCTCTCTCTCTCTCTCTCTCTCTCTCTCTCCCCACCCTCTCAAAAATAAAAATAAACATTAATTTTTTTTTAAATAAATGACTTTAAGCTTGTCAATAAACTGGATTTTCCATGACATTCTGGATTTTTTGTTTTTTGTTTTTTCAGAAAAACAATAAATGCATGTAATTGGCCAAGTCTAATGCAAAATGATGGAAAATAAGACAACTTCTGAAAATCAATATGTTTGAGAGTTTATGAAAGTTCATGTTTTTTTGGATCTGTTTAAATTTAGGATGTGTAGAAGACAGGCTGCATAGTGCATAGGGAGATTAAATTACAGTTGGCTATATCTGGGTCTACATCCAAGGTTGGCCACTTCCAATTTATATACCTCTAGGTGAGTAGTTTAACCATTCAGAGCCTATTTTCTAGGTTGTAAAATGAGTAATGTTGCTTAAGAGTTATATAAAATAACAATGTCTGGGTCATAGCAAGTACTCACTAAAAGAATCCCTGTTATAATGAGGATCATCATGATCCCTGCAGTACAGAAATGCATCTTTCTAAAGTACAAAATTTAGTCATTTCATCCATCCACCCAAATCTTTCAAGGCAAAGTTCTAATGTCTTAGTGTGGGGCATGGACAGTCTGTCATAATCTAGCCGCTGCTTCCTCCTTAGTGCCACCTCTCAGCTTCCACACTGGGCTCTTTGTGCCAATCGTGGGGCACTGACACAGTTCCCTCCTACCTCCTATGCATTCTGTCTGGACTCCACACTTCCTTCAACCCTCGGCTCAGGCAAGAACTCCTCCAATATGGTTTTCTTAACCCATGTTCCACCTACACAGCTGGCAGTCTAGATTTGCTTTCTTTCCTTTTGCTTCCATCATACCCCACGCAAGCTTATAAGCCTAGCAATGATCACTTGTTCTCTAGGGTTACAATCACTGTTGACTTACTCCCCCCATTAAATTTAAGTTCAACAGTGAAAGATTAAAAAGTGTACTCTGTATGACATAGGCAATTTCCTGGTATCACCAACTTTGGTTGTACTTTGACTACTAAGTAGACATTATGCCAAGAAATACATTTAAAGTTCAGACATAGATAAAAAGAAACCAAGAAAAAATAATTTTAGCATGAATGTTATCAAAGAAGTTCTCACTATTCTGTTTTCAAAGTTAAATGTGAAAAAAGTCTAAAATTTTTTTCATCAGAATTGAAAATGAGTATGGGACACCAGAAGTAAACTAATTAAATAAAATTTTAAGAGGTCTGTTTTATTCTCTATAGCAGTTTCATGTATTCATTTTTCTTTTGACTACAGTGGATATGTTTTTCTTTCTAAAAATAGCTGCTGGCATTTTTCAAAGATACAATTTCTTGTAGAGCGATAAGCTAAGCAGAGAGATGTGATAATATTGGGCTCTGAGCTTTTGTTCCTCAAGAAAATTATTTTTTAATGTCCACTATCAGGTGAAATGTAATTTTTATAATATTTGATAGAATGGCTTCAATGCCAAGAAAGATATGTCATGAATTGTTCCGCTCAATTATATCCATTAATAAAAAACAAAAAATCACTAAAGTTTGGGCAGTGAAAAGTACAAAGACCCACCAGTTCAGCCAGTCATTAAACTTGGGTGATTTTTTTCTGGAAAGTCTTCCCTCCACTAAGGAAATTAAATCTCTTTCTTCCTATTTTGAAAGTGAGAATAAGCATCCGAGCAGATAACTCCATCTCAAAAACCATTTAACAGTAATCAATCATCCTGGCAAATGCATGTGTGTATTATATACTTAGTTTTATATGATTTTTATTCTATTCATATTACAAACACCAATACCACAGAGCAGATAAAAAAAAGTATTTGGATATCTTACCATCATTTAGGAAGAGTCACACCTAGCCTATCAGAGTATCAAGTGAAGCTTTAATTTTTGAAAAGCTATGTATGTATTCTTGGACTCATCTTTTTATTAACATATTGCTGCTCCCGTCTCTAATTGACTTCACCTTTGTTCAAATAAATTTTTTCTTCTTCTTCTGTCTGACTCTAGTCTGTTAAATATAAATTTAATGATAAGTTAACCATCTTCATGACAAAATGAGGCTCAGCTTTTATATTATAGATTAAACAGCCACTTTAGTTGTCTTAGTCACAGTTATTGTATTAAATCTAAATACTGTCTTATTTTGGGACAATTACCCCACCTTAAGCATTAATAAACCTTTCCAGAAAAAAAAAAAGAAAAGAAAAGAAGAAAAAAAAATGGATTAAAGACTTCAATGTAAGACCCCAAACTGTGAAACTACTAGAAAAAAAATAGAAAGAAAAAGCTCCTTGACATTGGTCTTGACAATGATTTTTTTTTGTATATGGCATCAAAAGGACAAGAAACAAAAGCAAAAATTATTAAGTGTGACTATTAAACTAAAAAGTTTCTGCACAGAAAAAGAAAGAATCAACAAAATGAAAAGGCAACCTATAGCATGGGAGAAAATGTGAACAGTATATCTGAGCAGGGGCTAATATTCAAAATATATGACATTCATACAACTCAACTGCAAAAAACAATCCAATTTAAAAATGGGTAAAGGACTTGAACAGACATTTTTCCAAGGAAGATATACAAATGGCCAATAGGTACTTGGAAAGTTACTCAATAGCACCCATTATCAGGGAAATGCAAATCAAAACCACAGCAAGGTATCAACTCACACCTGTTATAATGGCTATTATCAACAGACAAGAGATGACAAGTGTCATCAAGGATGAAAAGGAACCCTTGTGCATTTTGGTGGGAATGTAAACTTGCATAGCCAGTGTAGAAAGCAATATGGAGGTTCATAAAAAAATTAAATATAAACTATCATATGATCTAGCAATCCCATCCTGGTATATATCTGAAAGAAATGAAATCACTTTCTCAAAGAAATATCTGCATCCCCTTGTTCATTGTAGCATTACTCAGACAGACAAAAATAAATACTATATGATTTCACTTACATATAGAATGTAAAAAGGCCAAACTCATGGAAATAGAGAGTAGAGGGGCTGGAGGTGGGGGAAATGGGGAGATGTTGGTCAAAGAGTACAAACTTCCAGCTATAAGATCAGTAAGTTCTTAGGATCTAAAGTAGAGCATGATAAAAAGGAGGTTAGAGTGGGAGACAGCCAAAGCATAAGAGACTCTTAAAAACTGAGAACAAACTGAGGGTTGATGGGGGGGTGGGAGGGAAGGGAGGGTGGGTGATGGGTATTGAGGAGGGCACCTTTTGGGATGAGCACTGGGTGTTGTATGGAAACCAGTTTGACCATAGACTTCATATACTGAAAAAAAAATAATAAAATAAAGTAGAGCATGATAACTACAATTAACAATACTGCAATGTACACATAAAAGTTGTTAAAAGAGTAAATCTTAAATGTTATCACCACAAAAAAAGGTAATTATGTGAGGTGCTGGTGGTGTTAATTAATCTTACTGTTGTAATCATTTCATTAAATATATATACATATATATAAAGTAATTATATCATTGTATAACATATCACTTACATATATTGTATGTCAATAATATCTCAATAAGCCCAAGAGAAAAAAATGCATTTCATGGCTTATAGATTACAAAGTCAGAATGAAATGTGAAGTGTATTAGCCCACTTTGCCCCATGTACATCCCTGACTCAACATGAGTATAGCAGGACCACTGTCAGAGAATGGGAAAATATGTCACACAGTCCACATAGAGCCCATACAACAATGAATGGGATGAAATGTTTCAAAGTGAACTTTGAGCTGCTAAGAATACTATAGTATTTCCCAGGAGGGATACTTGACAAATGTTACAGCAGGTGTCTTGGTGGCTGTGGTTCCAACCATGAGTGTAAAATGTTCAACACAGATCCAGCTCTGGAAGTCACCCTCCTGCCAAAAGGAATGAACCCAAAACAGCATGGTGTTGGCATAGAAACAGGTAAGGGAGCAGAGAGCTCAAAGGCAGAGAGCAGTCAGAGAGAAGGCAAAGATGCGTTTCTAAGCAATTGCTTACCAGTTGAGGTTTCTGATCTAGTAGCAGGTAAGAAAATCAATTTTGTGGTTCCAAACCATGTTGTTTAGTAAAATAGATAAGACTAGAATAGAAAAATAAGTGAGTGCATTGTATACCAAATTATGAAAACATTATCTCATGAACTCACTTCTGTTTCATTAATATACATACATATATTTGTGTAATGGATCACAATGTAGAATATGTTTCTTAGTATGAATCACAATTTAAAATGTTTAAAAAATACTATTCCAACAAAGAAAGAAAGAACAAAGGCCATTACTAGTCAACAGAAAATTTTATAAAATGCTTCCTTACAAACATCATGTATACAGATGAGATATTTAAAGTAAACAGTAAGAAATCTGGATCCTGGTCAAACTCTAATTTACTCTGATAATGAAAAAGCACCTGAGTTTTCATTGCCAGGTCTAAGAGTTGGCATTATTGCTGTTCCTGCAGTTGTGGCAATAGAAATCATTGCACTGTTCTTTTCCAGAAAGAAGAGAATGGCAAGGTATGGGAAGGCTGAAATAAAGAAAATAGGGGAAATGCATAGGGAACTCAATGCATAACTGCTGTAATTTGGAAAATAACTACAAGAAGGGAAATTATCTAATAGACTCATACTACAAATGTGTGAGCATGGGACAAAGAGAGAATCTTTGAGGATTACTATTTTGTTAGTTAACCTACTTGTACTGTGAATCTATAGTCAAAATATGAATAGCTTGAAATTGGCTTTACTAATCTTAAATTTGATCACAAGCGTCTTTCACATGCAGATCTAATTTAAAAAAATGAACTTTGCCTGCACATTTTAAATTATTTGTATATAACCTTGTATAAATAACTCATAACAGAGTGTGTACTAAATATGCTCCCACAGTAGAGTTTGAATTACTACTGTCTCATTCACTTGTGACTGAAAGCTATCTCCCTGAGTCTTTTCTTAAAATTTCTATTATTGAAGTATAGTTGACATATAGTGTTCCATTACTTTCAGGTACACAACATAGTAATTTGACTATTCTATACATTATGGTGCTCACCATGATAAGTATAGTTACCATCTGTTACCATCCAACGTTATCATATTATTGACATTTACTTGAGTCTTATAAACTTTTTGTGAAATATGAATTAAAACATTTTAAACAGAAAGGAAGAGAAGGGAAGAAGCAAAGGCGGAAAGAAGGAAGAAAGGAAGGAAGGGAGGGAGGGAGAGAAGAACATGTGAGCAATTACATATCAGGAACCCATCATTTTTCACAACTTCCACAAAAGGTCTGTAATATAAGGAAGTGACAACTTGAATCAGAATTATACGTGTCGGGGCGCCTCGGTGGCTCAGGTGGTTAAGCATCCGAGTTCAGCTCAGGTCATGATCGCACAGTTCCTGAGTTCGAGCCCCACATAGGGCTCTGGGCTAACAGCTCGGAGCCTGGAGCCTGCTTCAGATTCTGTGTCTCCCTCTCTCTCTGCCCCTCCCCCGTTCATGTTCTGTCTCTCTCTGTCTCAAAAATAAATAAACATTTTTTTTAATTTAAAAAAAGAATTATATGTGTCGAAAACATCATGAAACACAGGAAAATTTCAAAACATTATGGCAGTGCAAAAAAAAAAATTCAGAAACAGACTTGAATAAACTGTCTAAAAGCTGGGGGTGTTGGGTGTTAACAGTCCCTTAGGAAAGGAGGCTTGGATTCACAGGGCAGGGGAAAAGCTCTGTTCTCATCCTATCCTGAAGAGTCAAGCATTCTCCACTAGGCTTTTCTATTGGCCCCATAAACTTCCCAGTTACAAACATCCCTCCAAATATAGGCACAGATGGAGAAGTTAAATGAAGAGATCCTTCCTGACTTTTGCAGCCAAAACCCAGATAAGCCATCAGAGTAGGCAAACCAGGCACTGAGCCCATTATAGAAACTCTGCCTATACAGACATATTTCTGCGTAGGTATGCTACACCAGTTACACATGCACTAAAACACAAGCAAATTTGCTTACCTACCCTTCACAGCTCAGAAAATTCAAGCCATCCACCACAGAAAGTCAGAAAAATAAGTAACATGCTGTCTGTTTTATCACCATCTTTTCAGATGCCACTCTGAATCATCCATGCATCCAAAAGTGAATTTTTGAAGTTTTATAGAACTTTATGCAGTTCACAAAAAAATTATTATCAGTCTGCCTTTATGATGCTTCTGATCATAACTTAAATGAATGGGTTATCACCTTGCAGAAGCGATTTGAATTCTCACAGATAAGGACAATAAGACACCTTAGATTTTCATATAAATTAGAAAAACTACTTCTGTTACCCTCTTTGTAGACAAGAATTTTTTTAGCCGTGTTCTATACTTTCAACCTATTTAAAAATCACACTATTTTCTTATCTTTCTATTTTGCAGTGGTTTCTGTGTCTACATGAAGCCAAAACAACTGTGTCATTCTGAGCTTCCTAGTCAGGAGGGGGTCAGACAGATTTCCATATGATTAGTAAATGCAACAAGAAAAATCAGAACAACTGGTGATTTAGCTTCATGACAATAAAATATTAATTAGCTGCTTTTTCAATATTTTATTTTTATGGTAACCTAGAGACAGAAGTTTTATCTGGTATTGATCAGGCTCTTTGTATCTCACTGATAAAAGTGCTTATTTCTTTTTTATTTTATCACTACATCCTCAGTATTTAAGTTCATATTTCTAAAACAGCCCAGCTCAAAAACAATTTTATACCGTTTTTTATTACCATTTTTCTTTAACAAAACCTCTTTCTAAGGTATACAATCTAAACCTGTAAAACTAATAATGAACTGGAAGTTTCTTGCATAAAAGATTATTTTTCTTTTTGCATAGACTAAATAGCACCTAACCCCACATGGTAGAGACTCAGAAAATGATGGATGAATAAATTAATTAATTAAAGTTAAAGAAATTGATAAAGTAGGACTTAATTTTCCTAAAATCTCCTAAACACTCTGTAGGGAAATTTGTAGTTGTTTTTTTTTTTTTCCTCTGAAATCCCCTGGATCATTTCACATGCACTTAGGCTTAGCCAATGACATACAATTCCATCTTCCTTGTTTCAGAATGATAGCCATGATTATAGTAAACTTTTGATTATCTATTTCAATGAAGCAATGCAAAGGTGTGAATGACCACAATACGGTTGATGTTTTTTTTATTTTTTTTTTAACATTTATTCACCTTTGAGAGACAGAGTGTGAGCGGGGGAGGGGCAGAGAGAGAAGGAGACACAGAATCCTAAGCAGGCTCCGGGCTCAGAGCTGTCAGCACAGAGCCTGACATGGGGCTCGAACCTATGAACCGTGAGATCATGACCTGAGCCAAAGTCAGACACTTAACCAACTAAGCCATCCAGGTAACCCCACTTCTGAAGACTTTTCTGAATTGCCTCACTTGGACTCAAATATGCTTACATTAACTTAAAAAAGAGTGTTAGGAGAAGTTCCAGAAAAGCGTGTTGCATTTTCGGGGAGAGGTTAATCCGAGATGAGACCTTACTGTCTATAATACTCAGAGTGAAAAGGAAAACTTCAAATAACTACATATAGCAAGTATAAATACCAAGTATCATTTTGCTTGTTCACCTTCAAAAAACTCACCTATTAATACAGTCAGCAAGTTTGTATTTTTGTTGCAAATTAGCTGCAGTAAAATGTTGAAACTTTGTTGGACATGTATTTGCACTGAAGCTATATGTCATAAACAGATTAGTGTCTCCTATCAGATTGTCCAGACTTCAAAAGGCTTTGTTGCTTTACTTTTTGTTTCCCTGTGGCATTGCTAAGATAAATGGTCTACATGATTATTCATGGACTGAAGAATACTCTTATTCAGTGAGGTTTTGTAGATGAAGCAATGAAGCCAGTCCTTTACTAGACTTTCATGTACCATCCATTTCTCTTCATCAAAAGTTTATTTTATACTGTTATATGGAAATGTATAACCTCCATTAAGCAGCTTCTATTTCAAAACCTTGGGTGAGAAATTTCAAAGCATGCATAGTGGGTATCTGCTTTTGACCGCAGAAAAGTAGCAAAGACGGTATTGTTAAATTAATCCTATTACTTTGACATTGTAAAAATTTCAAAAGATATTGAAAAAGAAATGTAATTAAACCTCTTTATACTACCGGAAATGTAAAAGCATGATAGATGTCTGCATTTACAAGTGAATCAATGAAGTCCAGCAATTTTTAAGTGACCATGAGCAATTTAGTAGCTACCTAGAAAAATAGCAGCAAAATGCTACTTCCTATTTTCCTTTATAGAAAACTACCACCAATATGTTTTTATTAAAAATGTAATTTTATCATTAAAAAATTTTTATCAAAGACCCAAAGTATGCCAAATGCAACTGAAATTGCATTTAAAATCTATATGTCCTTTCATAGACTGTATACAGACTATGGACGCCAGCAAATAACCATCATCATTCAGAATGCAACACAAGTTAACTGACCATAATTTTTTTTAAGACTTAAGTTAGGTAGTATGTTCCTCATTATCTGAGGACCCAGAACTCTGAGCAGATTTTCTGTGATAAAAGAGAATTTGTCTTCAATACTCTTTCTCTTTCTTAACCAATTAACTGAGTTATTAACTGAAGATTTAGAAGTCCTTCATGTTACTGTTTTTGTTTTGTGCTATATATTGGAGCTAACATTAAAAGTTTGATTCCCATAAGTGTTAATAAGCATCACCCTAAGTTAACAGATACACCCTGAGTAAACACCCTGATGCACAAAGTACCTAACAAAAGCAGTTACTTAGAAAATGCTATTGCTCTTTGCAGAATTTCTAAAAATTCTAGGAATACTGTTATAATTATCTCAGCTTGGGATAAAAGGGAAAATGAGAGTCTTAATAAATATCCTGAATTTGAATGTTTTACTTTTAGATTCTAATCTACTAAATTTTGTCTCCCTTCACACAGTAAAGCCGTTAAGCCTATAATATTTAGACTTCACTTCTCTGGTTGTGCCTGGGTGGCTCAGTCAGTTAAGCATCTGATTTCGGCCCAGGTCATGATCTCACTGGTTCATGAGATCAAGTCCCACATAGTGTGAGCTGGAGCCCCACTCCAGGTGAGCATGAGCCCTGCTCCTGGTGAACCCCACTTCTCTCTCTCTCTCTTCTGCCCCTTGCTCACTTGTGCCCTCTGTCTAAAAAAAAAAAAAAAAAAAAAAAAAAAAAAAAAAAAAAAAAAAAAAAAAAAAGAGTTCATGTCTCTGAACTAGTGAAAGATTAATAAACCGATGATAAATAATCAACTACTTCTAATAAATCAATCTTAGGGGAGAGAAAAGATTGAGGAGGAGATCTGTTTCTGATGAATAGGCAGAAAACGCTATCACAGATCCCAGAAATAAAATTGGTCTTATTTGACATATTCTGTCTATTCAAATAATGGCCTGAGACCTGACCCAACCCTGGAAACCATTGATGGTCAGGGCCTGGGCAGAGACCTCTCACAACTCAGTCATGATTCAAGAGGAGCCACATCCATCTCTAGAAAGCAGCCTTAAACTGTGAGGATATCTTCTTTTGAGACAGGAAAGGATGAGAAGAGAAAGACATTGATTGATACTACTTATTTCTTTGTCCTCTCCAACCAATAATTTGGTTTTTAGTCCACCTTTGTAAAAAAAAAAAAAAAAAAAAAAAATGGTAGTCAGAGAGCTCATTTTGATAGCTACCTATGGGTGATTTGGGAGGAAAGTAAGATAAACCACTTTGTCCTTCTTCAGTTAGTCTGATCATTTTAAAGGCCTTCTAGAACAATTGTCAAGAGCAATAAAATTTTTCAATGAGAATAAACCAAGTCCAGCATTACTAGTGGGAAGACAATACAAAGCAAGGATCCCACTCACACATTAAGAGTTCATTGTATTGTTGTGGGAATTAAATGACTTACTCCAGGGGCGCCTAGGTGGCTCAGTCGGGTAAGCTTCCGACTTCGGCTCAGGTCATGATCTCACGGTTTGTGAGTTCAAGCCCCGCGTCAGGCTCTGTGCTGACAGCTCAGAGCCTGGAGCCTGTTTCAGATTCTGTGTCTCCTCTCTCTCTGACCCTCCCCCGTTCATGCTCTCTCTCTCTCTGTCTCAAAAATAAACGTTAAAAAAAAAATTTTTTTTAAATAAATACATAAATGACTTACTCCACATAGAATACTTAGAGAAATAAGTCCGTAATAAATATGAGCTGTTAGCATTCATAACACTGGTTAACATTTCTCTCACATGTTCTAGAATATTCTCAAGCTTATCATCTCACCCAATCTTCACAGCAACCTTCAGAGATAACTAGCCTTTCTACACTATATGGCTGAAAAAAAGAAGCCTTACCAGGTGAAGTAACTTATAAATTCAACCATGTCACTCACACACACTTTAAATTATTTCATCTTTCATCTTTAGCATGGGATAAAAAGTGTGTGATGATCTTACCCCTTAATTTCCAAGGGTAACTCCTGTGATGGTCCCATACATACCCCTCACCGTGTCACATCCCTTCCCTCCAATACCTAACTCCCTTCCCTTGCATAGGTGGCTTCTTCATAAGACACCTCCCCTCTAGTTTAACTCCTGTCCACCTGGCAGACTCCAACTCATTTATTAAGACTCAGTCCAAGCATCACTTCTCCTAAGAGAAACTAGCTTTGATTGTTCCTTCCCTACCTCCTCCAGAGATAGGGTGTGCTCACTCCTTCACAAATTTTATCACATGACATTAGGCTTGGTCTGCCCCCCTACCTCTCCATTTAGATAATGAGAGAGCACCAATGACTCTCATTCATCTCTATAGTCCCAGCATTTTGCACAACATCTGACATGGGATAGGTGCTCCATAAATGGTGGTAGAATGAAGAGAAAAATACAAGGATGAATAAATGAAAGAATGCACACAAGTGATAAGCAGTACAAAGAAACCTAAATCCAGGATTTCTGAATCTAAGTACTTCACTTAACAGACATTTACAGAGATTCCTTACTATTTTCCAGTGTTGCTACTAAACACTGGAGACAGAAAATTAAAGAAGGCATAATTCACATGCTGAAAAATAAATATACACATGGGGTCATGCCTCTAGAAAGTCAATTATCATACAGCTATTAGACCCCTTATTTGAAATATTGTCTTCCTGGGGAGCCTGGATGGCTCAGTTTAAGCATCCAGCTCTCGGTTTCCGCTAAGGTCATGATCTCACCATTCATGGGCTGGAGCCCCACATGGGGCTCCACAGTGCTGGTGCAGAGCCTGCTTGGGATTCTCTCTCTCTCTCTCTCTCTCTCTCTCTCTCTCTCTCTCTCTTTCTCTCTCTCTCCCACCCCCACCTTTCAAAAAATAAATAAGTAAACTTAGAAAAACTTGAAATATTGTCTTTCTGGTTCTATGCAATTGCTCAGAGCTTTCTGCCCACAGGAGCCAGGCTTTGTCTTTCTGTCTTAGGCATTTAGCTGTACATCTGGTAGTAATACACTGAACTTCTCTTCACCTTAGCAAAACTATTAGGCAAATATACACAAAATTGTGGTTCTTACAGAATACATAACTAGTGATCATTATTTCCAAGCTTCTTTGAATCTGTGGAAGTTGACTGGGCAGGTAAAGGCTCTGAGATGAGCCTAGGTCTAAATTTTTTAAAGTGCCATTTAGATGATTATTGTACAAAGAAATACTGTATGAAATCACAGAAGTTGACTGTGTTTTCTAACAATGCTCTTCATGCCACCAGTCTGATCCAGCAACTCTTTGGATTTTTTCACATAACAAAAAATAAATACATTTCATTTGAAGTCATTAATAAATTAAATACAAAATATTAGAACTAACAGCTATTGAAAGAAAGTAAACTAGAACACACAGTTTCTCCTCTTGTTGAGGGTCAGGTTCAAAATTATGATTAATTCTGACAGAAGCTCCACTCAGAGATTTGAAGCATGATTGATTTAGATGGGATCTTTTATGTCTGGGAGTAGAATATCTGCATATTCAGAGGGGAGATGCCTCCTCAGAGTGATGTGAGAGATGGCAGCAGGCCCGTCAGCTGAAAAATCTCCACACAGGCCAGGCATGACAGTGCCTTCCCCCAGGTCTGAAATACTCACCACTCGTTTACCTATCAAATTCAGGAACAGGCCCTTGGGAAGATGGTTGTCAAGTGCACTTGGGTTAATTGAAGAGAGCTTTCTGGTGTTCTCCTATTTAAAAAGGCATAAAAAGTTTAGAAAAATCCAAGAAAGAAAGGGGTCAGTAAAGAAAGATAATGAAAAGAGAAGAGAAAGCAATCTCAGTTTTAAGGCCTGCCCTGCCACAAAAGAAAAAGAAAGAAAGAAAAAAAATGCCACCTTTTCCAATCTTCTATTTTAAGTGCCTCTAGAAATAGAGAATAAATCTTCCACTTGAGCTTATTTTTATATGAGTCTCTTTCTAGTTATAATAAAAGTTTTCTTGTACTTAGTCTATACTACATTGTAAGAATATTGCATTTTTCTCGAGACTACCTTAAAACTGTTTCAAGCTCATTTTAAGGATTTATACTAGTCCAGGAACCATTAACATTAACATTAATTAAGTGTAATTAACATTCATTGTCTGCTATGTACAAGAACTGTGGAAAATTTAAAGATCAATAATACGAGAGAGACATTGAGGAGAAGGAAGAGGATAAAGAAAGAACATTCAATGTGGGCTCGAGATGTATATTAAGATAATGCTAATTTCAGTGGCTTGATCCAGCAGAAACTTACTTCTCACTAATACAAGTCTAATGTGTTACTGGTATGCCAAAAGCTTTCCTCCACGTAATGATTCAGGGCCTACATGACTTCCTTCCATGGCTCCACCATCCCCCAGCATCCAGACAGAAAACTCAGAGAAAGCAAACTCACTTCTCAATTGCATTAGATCAAAAGCAACACGTGTCATTTCCACTTATCTTCTGCTGGTAAGAACCAGTCATATAGTCAGTTCTACCTTAGATAAAAGAGGGATTGAGAAATGTAGTCCAAGCCTGAGCAGGTGCTAACACCAGAAGCAGGAATCTTTATTTAAAAAGCTAACCATCATGGGGACGCCTAGGTGGCTCACTCAGTCTGTTAAGCACCCAACTTTGGCTCAGATCATGATCTCACGGTTCGTGAGTTTGAGCTCCACACTGGGCTCACTGTTGTCAGTGCAGAGCCTGCTTCACATCCTCTGTTCCCCTCTTTCTCTGCCCCTCCCCTGCTTGCACTCTCTCTCTCAAAAATAAAATAAACTTTAAAAAAAATTAAAGCTCAAACTAACTTAAAAAAAAAAAAAGCTGGTGTGCCTGGGTGGCTCAGTCAGTTGAACATTTGACATCAGCTCAGGTCATGATCTCAAGGTTTGTTCAAGCCCTGCATTGGGTTCTGTGCTGACAGTTCAGAGCTTGGACTCTGCTTCAGATTCTGTGTCTCCCTCACTCTCTGCCCCTCCCCCGCTTGTATTCCATCTCTCTCTCTCTCTCAAAAATAATAAACATTTAAAAATTAAAAAAAAAAAAAAGCTAAACACCATGACTCAGAAGAGATGTAGGAATCAAGAGTTCAAATTTTAACACTGATGTTATTTTTTTTTTAATTCTAGTTGAATAAAGTAGTTAAAAATATGACTTCCTGATTCCTGATCTGAAGGCAGGATAGTAGGTTAGACACAGAGCCATGTCCTCAGTGGGTAATTAGACCATTTTTCTTGAGTTACCTAAATTATTTTAAAAGAAACAAACATTTCATACAGTGCCCAAAACAAGAGCTGCTGATATATACATACCTGTCTTGTATGTGTGAGTATCTACCACTAAAGCAAGGTCTAGAGTAGAAGGGCCTATAACAAGATATTAACATAGTCGTATCCAGGTACTAGAGTTAGGATATTTTATCCTTTTCTTTTTATGCTTATGTATTTTTAAACGTATCTACAATGAATACCTACAGTCTCGATGGATGAATAAATTGTAAATATTTTCAAAATCAGCGCAGATCAGTGTTTTGATATTTAGGAATTTGGAGAAGTGGTTTTCATCATTCTTTTCTCAAAACCATAAAAGTTTATTTACTCTGTTTTGTGTATTAACTCACAGAACTAAATTGGTTTTTACATTAACCTATTTTTGATCATTTGTTCAGATTGATTGCTAGTTCTCTCTTGGATCCATCCTACAACTCTCTCCCATAATGCACTACACACTACCGTCACTAATTACACAGAATAATAATAACAATATCGGGCATTTATGATGTGCCAGACACTGAGTCACTTTACATGTCGTACCTCACTTAATACCTCCTACCTGGTAAGATAAGTGCTATTATCACCTCATTTATATGTAGGAAAACACACTTGGAGAAGTATACTACTATTCACTCAACCTCTCACAGCCGGTCAGTAACTGAAGTGACTATGAACCCATGCATAGCCCATGTATTCAAACACTATATTACTTTCCCTCCAGAAAAACTATGTTATCTAGTAACAACTTACATATGAAAAGTAGTTTGTAATATTTAGGGAACCTTTACAAACTTTATTGCATTAGATTTTTACCTCATTTTCAGGTTGAGGTAATTCAGAGTCACATGCTCAAGGTTCCAAGGCTTGAAGAAGGTGGCATCACATGTTATCTATCTAGAAAAACAGCAACCATATTCATTATTTCTATCAAAAGTGATTTAATATAAGGAATTCGTTACCAAAGTGTTGGAAAAGCTAGAGGACAAAAATGGAGATGATCAGTAGTTTCAGGAAACCACTACCATCACTAGAGCTGGAAGAAAAGAAACTGATAATACCCACAGCCAATGGACACTACTGAGCAGAACTGTGTGAATCCATGTGCCTCTGGACAAGAAACCAGAAGCCAACAGTTCTGCTGAAACTTCCAGACTGGTTCCTTTCACTGCTAGTTTCCATAGTCACTTACCATTGCTCCTGCAGTTGTCAAAGCCAGAAGCAGAAAAAATATAGCTTCTTTCTTCTACTTTATGATGCAATGTTCCATTGGCTAAGTCAAAATCTCCAGGAAATATGGGTTTTCAACTTCCAGCCATGTGTAATACAGAGGAGACTATAAAAGGACAAGTAGGAAGCTGAGAGCCAAGATTCAGACAACTGATACAGTGGCAGAAACAGAACTGAACTCAGAGCTTCTGACTTAAAATCAGTTATTTTTATCCAATGTGTATTTATGCAACTGCTCTAAGCCAGGCACTATGATAGCTGCTAAGGCTGCCATTATGAGCCAGGTATAATGAACAAGGTATAAACGGGGTATATGAACTAGGTATCACCTGGCCTTGGCCCCGTGCGAATCACAGTGTTGTGGAAATGAACATGGGAATTCTTTCCCACTACATTCCATCTTCTGGACAAAGCTGAGGCATCTTTTATGGGTGCAAAAGTTTGCTGGATCTTGCTGTGTCAACCGATTAAGCTGTGAATTGTGTTTCCCATTGTTTCCTACTCTGAATGTTCCTGAGTTAGAGTTGGCCAAAAAGAAGAATCTGCACAAGACTGGAAAGCAGAGGGGAAGCAGAGGAACTGCTCTCAGAAATCTTTATGGTAAGATACTGTTACGGACAGGTGAAGAAGTGCCCAGTGGGCCTCAACTCTCCTCCACTCTACATCCAGCCTGTCTTCTCAGTCATTGATTCCACCAGCCACCTAATGTTTGGCTACAATGAGACACAGCAGCTACTTCCCAGGCATCGCTCCCTGACTGCCCATTTTCAGTCCCACTTGGGCAGCTGGATGTGCTTGCTCTGCAGATTTCCCTGCAAGCTCATTTGTTCAGTCATTTGGTCTATCAGGCAGTTAGTGACTCCTCAATCCTCTCTTGCAGATCTTTACTTCCCAGGGCCCCCAACAACTGGGCACAGTCTAGTTTCTGCTAAAGAAATCTCTTCTCTCAGAAACTCAAAGTGTCCCTACTATTGTGACTGATAAAGGTAACATAGAGTTCTTTTGGCATTTTCAAGAACAAGTTATCTTTCAAAATCCTGGGAAGAGCTGATACATACTATACTAAATCATTTCTTAGGCATGGCTCGTGATGATTTCTTACATGTTTAAGACCTATTCACCTCTTGGCCTGTTCCCCTCCCAGTCATCAGTATAGTACAGTACTTTGATCTGCCTACAAAATTGAAAGTCTAGTTACATCTCTGACATTAAATTAATAAATAATTCAGCAAAAGGCTTCAGGCAGGTCTCCTGGGAGTATCAGTGGCTAACCAGAAAGATAACCAAAAGATTATTTGGTTTATTATTGTATCTTTCTATTAAAAAATTGGGGCACCTGGGTGGTTCAGTCCGTTGGTTGAGTGTCCGACTTCGGCTCAGGTCATGATCTAGAGGTCCATGGGTTTGAGCCCTGCATCAGGCTCTGTGTTGACAGCTCAGAGCCTGGAGCCTGCTTAGTATTCTGTGCCTCCCTCTCTCTCTGCCCCTCCCCTGCTCACACTCTGTCTCTCTCTCAAAAATAAATAAACACTAAAAAATTTTTTTCAATAAAAGTTTATTTCCCAGGGCGCCTGGGTGGCTCAGTCGGTTAAGTGGCCTACTTCGGCTCAGGTCATGATCTTGCGGTCTGTGAGTTCGAGCCCCGCGTCAGGCTCTGTGCTGACAGCACAGCGCTTGGAGCCTGTTTCGGATTCTGTGTCTCCCTCTCTCTGACCCTCCCCTGTTCATGCTCTGTCTCTCCCTGTCTCAAAAATAAATAAAACGTTAAAAAATTAAAAAAAAAAAAGTTTATTTCCCTTATTACTTATATTGAATTTTTCTCCATTCCCTGGTGTAATGCTGAGTTCCTCCTACTATAATACTAACATCACAAGTCTTCTCAACTTGCTTGCAGGTTATTAATTGTCCTATTGACTGTGTGTTACAGTCAGAGAGTATTAACTACCTTTTCTTGTGGTGTCATGATAATCACCAAAGAAAATAACATAGGTTTAGGAAAAGCCAACTCTTCAATAAAAATCAGGGCTTGCCTTCCTAATCTGCACAAAAAAAAAAAAAAAAAGAATAAGGGCTTTGAAAAGATTGTCATGGGTTCTTTTCAGTGAGTCACTAAACCATTAGGTGTAATTTTCCTCTATGTAACTGTGATGGAAAATGTCATCACCCAAATTATTTGAAGTGCTGACCAACGGGAATAAAGGTAATAGACAGACTTTTTGACAATAGTAGAGAAAAAGTTCTGAAATCCCGTATCAGCTTATACTCATTCAACACATTTAGTTGATTATAATGAACATGTCTGTATAAAATACAAAGCTAGGACAGACTAGGAACTCTGGGGGATTGGAATAGCCAGAGGGCAAAAGTCAGAGTCCCAGAGAGTGAGCTGCAAAGAAAATCTTTAAGATGTAGTTCTCTCATAGAAGTCTCTATACAACACTGGGCAAGCAACGCAACATTTTTGGTTTATCATGACAGATTGAGGTAGGGAGGAGGGGAAGAGAGGGAAAGAGATTCTACCCACATTGACAGCGCATTTTTGTTCAAGGTGGCTTTGGTGCAGGATGGTTTGGAGAGGGGGCAGCCAAGAGCAGGAAGCAGCAGCAGCAGAGGGATGCCTCCAAGAGGCTCAGAAGAGCAATATGAAACAGAGATCTGAGGAGGGAAAATGACAGAAGACAAGAGGCACACACCCAGAAGCAATCACACATGGTCTGCAGGCTTTGAGATCCAGAGAGATTTTTTTGCAGGAGAGTGGAAAGCTGCTGTCACATCAGTAGGGAGAGATGGGGTACATATTTACATTTAAATTGTTCCAAAATATTTTGAGGCAGTTCACAATAAAAGTAAGGACTGAAAACCCTTGAAGTGTTTAAGATGCAAGGAATGTCTTCTTTAACCCCACCCTATCCCCACAAGCCTAGTGCTATACCTGCAACATAGCAGGACCACAAAATAGCCAAAAAAAAAAAAAAAAAAAAAAAGTTGAATTCATGAGCAATAAATAACATAAAAACAGAAATGATGCCAAATCCAACATTCAAATTAATTAAGAAATAACATAAAAATGAAAAATAGTGAATAAACAAATGGAGAAAAACAAAAAGAAAGAAACAATATCAACAATGAAAAGCTTGACTAAGAAAAGGTGCAAGAATTGGCTAAAAACCAAACTTCCTAAAAGCCAGAGCAAAGATTTTATAAAAATTAGTTTAATAGACATAAAATTTCATCGAATAATGAATAGCTGTTCATCAGCTCTCAAGCAGGCTTTGTCACAAAGATATTTATGTAAGAGACAATGAGCAGTACAATGGACACGTTCTCAAAAGCCATTCAACAAAAACTATTACAAAAAACTTCCACATATGGTTATTCCTTGTACTAGACCTCTGTAAAAGCTGAGGA
Organism: Felis catus; assembly: GCF_018350175.1. Lineage (NCBI taxonomy): Eukaryota > Metazoa > Chordata > Mammalia > Carnivora > Felidae > Felis > Felis catus. Next base: position 68,416,014 of record NC_058372.1, on the reverse strand, counting down.
TGGAAGGTAAAGTTGTTGGTTTTTAAAAGAAATTCAAACAAAGGACAGGGCATGGTGAAACACTCTAGGTATCTAGGTAACACAGGATGACTGCTTAAGTTCTCCCTTACTATCCTTCTCAATGATCAATTATGCCACCAAGGTTTTTGAGAAGAATTGATATGATAAGAATTATACAAATGAACAATTCTTGAAGAGTAGGTATTCTATACCATGGATTGAAAGAACATCTCTTGGTTTGGACAGCTGCAGTGTGGAGTGTATATAAGAAAGATGCTTCTTTCCTAGGGCCATTGCTAGGTCTGATTTACAGCCTTGAATAGCTGCAGATGTGAAATGCCACAGGAGTACCCACTGAAAAAGTACTCACGCCTTTTTTCAGCGATAAGCTCCAATGCTGGTCAAATGTCCCAAGTGTATGTAATTGAACATCACTCCATGAATACAAATGAAATGGCAATGGAATCAGAGATTTTGAAAATTGCAATTACCACCTTGACAACCATGGAACTTTGACCTGCCAAACAAAACAACTTGGAACAGTGTCGAATTCATGTCTAACAAGATATTAATCACAGACGGGCCCTTAGTTAGCCAAATAATATTACTTGTTGCATAATATATTATATAATCCACTTTTATGTTCCAGCATTTATCTAAAATGTTGATTTGGGGCTCTGAACTAAGTAATATTCAGATGTTCTTCCTGACAAGGCTGAGTTAATTCTTCACAATGCCACCCCACTATGAAAGGTAGTCCCTGTTATGAGCACAGGAAAAACCTGGAATCCTATCTGCAGGAAGTCACATGTCTATTTCATCTAAAACTATTCAGGGGGGTGCCTGGGTGGCTCAGTCGGTTGAGTGTCAGACTCTTGGTTTTGACTCAGGTCATGATCTCAAGGTTTGTGGGTTTGAGCCCTATCAGGCTCTGCATTGACAGTGCAGAGCCTGCTTAGGGTTCTCTCTCCCCTCTCACTTTGCCCCTACCCCACTTCCACATTCTCTGTCTCAAAATAAATAAATTTTAAAAAATATTTTAAAACTATTCAGGAACAAGCTTAAAAAGATGAAGTAAGATACACCTGTTCTGCTACATTTAAAATAAGAATTTTCTCTAGCATAAGATTATTCCTGCCTGATTTGACTCTAGAACTATTTTCACAATCAAAACTCTCTGTAAAATCTGGAAAATCTTTGATATGTACAGAGATCATATAATTCAATCCATAAATAATGTTTGTATATGTAATCAAAGATCAATAAGTCAATAAAAGTTATAAAATATAATTATTCCTATTCAGTTAAAGCAGAGCACTAAAACAATGATCAATTACAGAACACTAAAGCCTAAATCCTGCCTGTTTCTCTGACAAGAAGACAAATTACAAAAACCAATGCCATCCTCGGGAAAAAATGCTGCAAAGAACTGAGAAGCTGTCCAGAATGCAGACGTACATGTAATGTTGGAGGCAGGTGATCAGTATTTTTGAAGAGAGACTGAGACTATACTTTGTATTCTCCCTGTGGAGATTGTATTGGAGAAGTGAATTCGAATAACTGATATTGCAAAAATTCAAACTCATAGTAAGAAAACAGTTTAAAGAGCTGTCCGATAAAATGCTCTTCTCTGGCTGTGTTGCTGGTTTTGTTAGCTATCTGGGGCTGAAAACCAGAATCATCTGTGGAGCTTCATAAGCTATAATTACCTGGGTCCCATGTCTAGAAAGTGCCTGCATCCTGAGTCACAGCTAAGGCGAGCACAACCTACCAGTCTGGGTCAGCCACTTTGGAGCGAGATGTAAACATCTAACATGTCTGAGCTTACATATTTGGAAATTTCTTGTTAAGAAGCTAGCATTACTTACCCATACACATGGCTAGAGGAATATATCATTGGAAGAAAAATCAGAGTCCAGCCTTGGGAACTGTCTGACCCACAGGCTTCCCATCCCTCCTTGCAAGTCCAACCCTGGGCTATTTACCCACAACCCTGCCATCTAGAAAGCATAAGCTGCTGGAAGAGTTGTTACACATTTCCCCCTAGATGACAGGGACACAGAGCCTTCAGCTGATACAGACAACTCTACACTTTATCAAATTCAGTTCATTTTATACTTTTTACTTCGGCTCATCCTTGATAGTCTAATCAGAGTGACAGAGTCATTTTAACACTTTGGCTCAGCCTCACCTCAGCACACATGTGATTCTGCTTTAACAATGAAGAACAACCTTTCTAGTTACCTAACATACACTGTTACCTTGCCAGCAACTTCATTAGAAATTCCTATAATTTCTACCAGGAACCACATTATAAAATTGCAAGAGCCAAATCTGATGGTCACACACACACACACACACACACACACACACCCCTTTCTGATGTGAGGGCGTGCATAATTTGGAGGCAGGTAAAAAATGAAGACATATCACACAAAAAGCAGCCATAGCAAATTGTAGACTATTCCTTGGAGTGTAAAATGATGGCTAACAAGAACAAAAGGTTTTCTTTCTCTCTCTCTGAGCTTCCTGAACCTCCCTATCACACCATTCTAATTCTGCATGCTGCAGATGCAAAGAGGGTAATACTGAGGCAGGGGGAATATACTGGGATTAAAGAAGAAACAATCACTTTCAACCAGTGATCCAGTATAACAAATAATTAATAATACTGATCCCCTTGAGTCATTGACTTCATTTTCTGATGGAAAAAAAAATTATGGAGAAACCTAACACCTTGAACAGAAGGCAACTTATTCTTTAAAATTTAGGTCACTTGTAGGCAGAGCATGTTAACTCCCCTGGGAAGAGAGGCAGGGAAGGATTTCAGGTGAGAGCCAGTCTGTTTACTTCTTTGCCCTGCCAAATTTCAAGATAAAATTCTTTTTTTTGTTGTTTCTGGAAATATTGAGATGACAGGATCAGAGAGTATGCAGCTGTTTGCCTTTTATAACTTAAAAGTCAAATGTGTCTACAGTTTCTGATTTGCTAACTCTGACAGCATTTGACAAGCCTGGTGAATACAGCACACCTGACCAATTTCTTGGGGTGGGCAAATTTATAGATTTTTTTCAGTTAGCATGCCCAAGAAAAAGGGTTTCCAGGAGAAGTCAGCCAGCTCTGCAGGCTGAGAGCACACTAGAGTTGATGAGAATGAAATTGGATGTGCATGGGGCTAACCACTGGGCTCTGGGAATATTAAATGAAAACTTACATAGGGAACACATTCAGGTATTAAAAAAAATGGTTAGTGTGGCAGGTTTGAGGGAAGTCAACTAAATGAGATTCTCAGTTGTAGGGGGAATGGGGTCTCAACATGTCAGAACCCCAATGAACAGCACAAATGAATTCAAGCAGAAGAGAAGTTAAGGCTGGTTATTAGTAGAAATGATTTCCTGCTAAAATGTGGAGCCCCAACATCATATATATACTTTGCTCTATGGTATCTCAAGCCTACCCCAAAAGGCTGTGCAATTTTTCTCCAGGTAAACAAGGGAGGTTTGCCACAGGACTTCTTTTACTAGTTGTGATAAGCTAAGGATTTCTTTTTTCAATAAAAGCTTCATTTTTCTGAAATGAAGTGAATTAGGTTCCCGGATCTCAAGGCATATGGATGCCACAACTAGGGTACAAAACCCCCTGTGCTGAAACTCCAGGTGGAGATAACTCCAGCCATAACCAGTTAGATTCTCTTTATTGATTCAAGTTTTCCAGGACACTTCAATCCAGGGGAAAATGGGAGGGTGGGAGAGCAACAGGCAGGGAGATAACCTGGAGGGAGATAACCATCCAAAATTCCAATTCCTCCCCACTCCCCTAAAGCCCACCTGCAAGTACTCACTCCCTCTCAAATTCTCCACCAACATTTCTGGGCAACCCTAGCAGTATCAAATAGGTATTTCGTGGCAGAGAATGGGGCCTCTCAGTTGGCCATGCATCCTCCATGTTCTCTTCTCCTAAGACATCCCGCCAGTCCCAGAATCATTTTATTGGAGGCACCACTGCTGCTCTGCTCACCAAGGCAGTGACACAACTGTCAGTGCCCTTGACACCCAAACAGATGCTGTCCACCCCAGGTGCTGACAGTGTGAACCTGCCAACCATGCAGTGTCACAGGAGTGCCATCTGCCAGCCGAGCCAAGACTCTAATGCTCTCTGCTGGCACTGTAAAAACTACTGGCGTCAATGCAACTGATGTCTGATTTACAGTTCCTTTAGTTTTCACTCCACTTTAATTGGAGCTCTCTTACCCTAAAGCTCAGCCCGGGAAGCCACATCAGGGTACAACCTGAATGACAACATTTGCCATTACCAAAATCTCTCCTCCATTATGACACTACTCCACTGTCCTTTGAGCATAGTTTATGTCTTTTGTTAAAAAAATTTTTTAATGTTTATCTTTAAGAGAGAGAGAGACAGAGAGACAGAGCTTGAGTGGGGGAGAGGCATAAAAAGAGAGAGACACAGAATCCGAAGCAGGCTCCAGGCTTTGAGCTGTCAGCACAGAGCCCAATGCGGGGCTGCAACTCATGAACTGAGAGATCATGACCTGGGCTGAAGTCAGACACTCAACCGACTGAGCCACCCAGGCACCCAGAGCATAATTTATGTCTTTATGATCCCTTTCTTTCAACTGAATTCCCTCCAAAGAGGTTTTTCCTTCCCTATAGCAAATAAGGTAGGCCTGTCCCTACAGTCCTATGGACATATCTGAATGTCTGAAACCAAGGCACTGCTGGGTTAGCATCATTCATTCATTTATTCATTCAACAAATATTATTGACCACCTGCTTACCAGAGACTCTAGTAAATGCCAAAGATGCAATGGTGAAAAAGACCAATATACTCCATGCCTTCATTAAGCTTTTATTGTACCAGGAAAGATAAAACAATAATAAAATAAATGGGTATGAATGTTATATAATTGCAAGAGAGCTGACTATGTAAAAACATGAGGAAATTTTTGAATCTATGCTCTGAAGAGAAGAAAATCAATTTGCTCAAGTTTATCCTGGAAGTAGGTCAACATAATAAAAGGTTCCAATGATTATGACCTTCTTAAAAAAGTGTTGAAGGAACGTTCAGAACTACCTGGATATTCTCCAGCACCAGTCCTAGGAAACTGAATTATAGATCCCTCCCTAGGTAAAGTTCCATAATTATTTCCTTCTTTGTCTGTGATACAGGGCACTCAGTGTAATTGGCCACAGTCAGCAACCATGGATTTTGGAGCACAAATTGCCCACAGAGGTTCTGAATTGTCTTGGAAATAAGATAACAGCATTGTTCCAATTCATTCAGAACCATCTTTGAGGTTGGTCTTGCAGATCACCTGCAGAGTTAATTTGGCCAGTGGCTCTCCTAAATTTCCTGTGGGGGGAAAAAAAAGCCAAAAGACAGGGGTATCTATATCTGTCTAAGAAGCCACTGCAATTTCCACTTTTATTGCCACCACCATTGCTATCCACGTGATCATCCTCACTTTTATGTTGGGATTCTGGGACAGGTAGCCCCTGAGAAATAACAGGCTGAGCATAGAGGCTCAGGGAGAACTTCCAGCTGCGGGGCCAGAGATGGGGAGGCAGAAGAGGATCCTTCTCACTCCCTGGCCAGTGAGGTACCAGGAATCTTAATAATATGGATTTTTCAAGTCAGGGTAGAACACACCTAGTGCTTCGCAGATTCTAACAACTCCAACTGCCCGAGAGGGTGAAACAGAGCAAACAATAGTCCTGGCTATGTTAGGACAGAGTGAGCCATCATCCCCACGGCCCAGGCCCAGGTGAGAGCACAAAACAATCTGTAGCATGTCAAGCACAACTGCCACAGTACAGAGGCAAGCTGGTGAAAGACCCAGAACCTAGGCATAGACTTAGTGGTGATGACCATGTGGATGGCAATGGTGGCAGCCGTAAGATTAGAAATGTAGTGGAAGCAGCATAAGCTGTAGTAATGAACACAGAGGAAATATCAACAGCAGCACCCAGGCCCAAGCAGCAGAGGTGCAGGCAAAACAAAGGAGACACATCACCTCCAGAGAGTGTGGGTGTATCCTTTCATGATCCATCTTGGGAACAGAAAGTACTAATGGAGAACTGGACTTCCAGTAATCTGGTGAGGCTTGAGCTGCTTTTGTGACTCTATTGAACCTTGGTGCAGGAGAAACACTTTTTATAGTATACCTGTAAAGGTTAAAACAAGATTATCAGTCTCCAGTGACAGCAAGGCATTCTAGGATGGGTTCACAGGAATGAAAACACCCTCCAATATATATTCCTTGAGGCAAGTGGGCTCATCCTATTTAAGCCCTTTTTACTTGCACTTCTCATTCCCCATTCATAAATAAAACTAATGGCAGTGTGATCTTGTTATAGAACCAACCATCTTGTTCTTCCAAGAGCATTCAATCCTTGAGCTGATAGCTCACGTGAGTTACCAGTCTCCATTCCTGAATCCCTTCACTTCCCAGCAGTCACCCCAGATGCTTACCCAGCTTGGGCCTTGGGTGTTCCTCCTTGCCCCTCCCCTGTCCCCAACATAATGTCCAAATACTGCCACTGCTCCGCCCACTGGACAGCATCTGGAGTATACATCTGATTGTCACTCTAGACTCCCCAGAACTTATTCCTCAGTTGGAATGGCTTCTTTCAGTCAAAAGGCTTTAATAGCTACTCAATATCTACAGCTAATTTCCTTTCAAAGTTCCTAGCACACTGGTGTGAAGTCCAGAAAGATGCTCAAGGTTATTGCCCCTCCACGAAGATTTATTTTGCCTTATGTGAAATGTTGAACTTGCCCCTGGAATTTTAAAGGTGTAGTCAATTTGACCTCTGCCTTCTAAGACTTCATGATCTCTCACAACCACCTATGGAATTTAAACTTTTCATATCACAAGGCAGTTCAGTATCTCAAAGTTATGGGAAATATATTAAATATATTTAATAAATGCATTGGTTTGAAGCCTCTAACCATGAGAAGATAAATTCTACTGATAAGGAATATACTAGTCAAATATATTAAGGAGAGAGAGACAACTCCATGGGTGTGCGGCCTTGTAGTCACAGGGCCTTATAATCGGTTTAATGCTCTATCACTCTCTTCAAATTCTTAATAATTTTTGAACAACAGGCACTGCATTTTTATTTTGCACTGGGCCCCACAAATTAAGTAGCTAGTACTGCCTGAGTGGATCATGATCACATAGTCCACATAGTCACTGGAGTCGCAATTCAGCAGAATTGGCAGGAAACTTCCAAATAGAACTCAAATAAAATCACATAGAAGATACAAATAAATCAACATCAGCCACTGAATTATCCTAAGAGATTCAAAATAAAGAGAAAAACCAACCATCCGATCTGTCTCACAAACAGGGCAAAATTTTTCTCTACTATAAATCCTTTAATCTGTTCTTACCTTATGCTTTTAATCTCTTGGTAAGGAAACTCTCAGAGTTTCCATAAAAGAAGGTCTAGAGTAATCAGGAGGATGTCAAGGAAGAGTTAGGACTTGACATCCTCTTTGTTTACATGGGTGAGTATGGAATTTATATACAGACGATGTGTATGTGGAGAATGAAGAAGGTTTTTCCAAGCAAGAGAGACAGAGTTGGTATAGTATGTACTAAGATCAAGTATAGTGCAGAGTGTAAATGGGAAAGCAGCAAGAATGTGGTTGCACAGGGACTGAACAAAAGAGGCAGATTCAGGGGGAACTTGAAAGCAGGACTTCAATAGCTGGGTAACAGACAACCTAGCCATAATCTTGAGCAAGACAGTAAAGTAACAAGGGTGGTTTTCTATGAAGACTTGTTTGACAAATTATTGCCTTTTGGTCGGGTGTGGGAAAACATGAAGTAAAACAGGCCAACGGGGGGCAATGCTGCCATCATCTACAACAACGGCAGTAAGCACTGAAATTAAAGAAAGAAAATAAGATGTGTTTAAAGAAAAAAAGTAATAGTCTCCAGAAATGTGATAATCAATGGGGAATCCAGAATAAAATAGAAAGAGGAAAGAGGCGCTAGTGCAAAGCCCTGGGCAACGTTTGCATTCAGCACCCATGGAAATTATTGAAACAAGTATAAAAAGAAGGATGAGAAAAACAAGAGAAACAAGAGAGGGGAAAACTAAAACATTCTATGATAGCAAATATTTCTACTACATTCAATAAGATAAAGATAACCAAGTACAGGCCACTAGATTTGACAGCAAGCAATTTAAAAGCTGTCCAAGATTAGTATTATCACTTTTCAAAGGTACAACAGCAATTTACTTTTATTTTATAATTTTACATTTTGTCCATGATGTAAAGCTCCTGAGCATAAGTTGTGCTCACCATCATACATCAGCTTCTACTACCACGTGATGAGAAATCAATCCCTGCCCCTGACCCCGCTAGAAACAGAACCTCTTATATCTTCTAAAACAAAAGATCTCAACCAAGGAGATTTCATGTCTTACTCCCCTTGACACATGCACTACCCTTTCTACAGATCCTAAATATTTTACCAGACAAATACTATGAACTTTTTCCAATGTTGTCATCAAATGCTTTCAAAGAGACTTTGAAACAAGGTAGAACTACAAGATCCACTTTGCCCATCTTTGATGAGCATCTTGTTATACCATCTTCCCTACCCAAGGGTCATGAAGACAACCTCTCTCCTGCTAACCATAAAGCAAATCTTGGAGGTGGTACTGGCTACCAAATGTACCAAAGAAAATTCTGTCATTTTTTCATGTTAAGGAACTGGATATGATGGGCCCCAGCCACTGGTTAGTGAGCCCTCTCTTTCCTGCAATGCAGGCATATAATCAGAGAAGCCTTATTTAGGAACTTTGTGACTTTTATTCTCTACAACAAATGTAAGGATATAAAAAGTACTCTAAAATGATTTGGTAAGTAAATGACAGTGATTCACACTCTATGTTATGACCTCTGGACAGTTGTCCACCCGTGAATATTAGTAGCATTGACTTTGCCTTGTTTAAAGCATGAAAAGAAATGGGTTTGTCTAGTCATTGGGATATAAATATTCTAAGTCCTAAAGGCAGAATAATGAAAGGGCAAAGTAAGAGGATAAAACAAAAGCTAATATATGAGATTTTTATCTTTAAAAATAAAACAAAACACCCCATAAAAACACACTTTATATGCACATTAAAAACTCTGGGAAAGATTAGAGAATAAAGGATATGGGAATAACTGAAATCATTAGAAGGAAGTACGGTGTATTTTTCAAAGACTACAGGCAAGAGGAAATCTTCCTAGGAAATAACCAAAGAAAACCAACATAAAAGTGGTCACCCAGAAAACGGCCACATTTTTCTTATGTTTCATTTCCAAGATGTCACTACCAAAAATGTTAATAGCTGAAAAGGCAATTAAACAATACATCTGGGCCTTTGTGAGCTATTGGCTAGAACCAACACAATAGTACACAGGTCATTGAAGTGCATGTAATGCATGAGTAAAGAAGAATACCACAGGCAGAAAAACATGCAGGTGCAAAATACAAAGGACACAAGGACATCTCTCCAAGGTACTGTGAGGAAAAAAAAACTCATAAGCTATGCTTACAGATATAGGGGTGAAAGCAATGAACTGTGCATAGACAAGGATGTGATGTAAATTATGCTGGTGTCATGCTGGATAAACCAATAAAGGAGCTTAATCGCTGCTACCAAAGCCCAAGGTTAATAGTGACAAACTCCCCCAACAGTTGCACAGCAATAGTATGAAAAAAGATGACTTTGGACAGAATCTGTATAGTGGCTATTCTCTGCACCTGGAGAAGTTCAATAGAACTGTGTGAAAGAAATCAGATACAAATCTGTCCAAAAGAGAGGGGAAAGACTCTTAGACAGACAGATGGTATTTTTAAAATTATAATGAAACCAGCTTCAGGGAAAATCTTTGACAGGGAAGTGAGGCGAGAAAATAAGCATCCATTAGCATAATGGGTCCCAGAGTCCAGGTACTACTTGATAAGTGCAGAATGTACAGTAGATTTTAAAGGAGCCACTAATTTGCCCCAATCCACCAAAAAGTCTGGACTCTCAGAGTTGCCAAGGAAATACAAGAGAGGTTTTCATTAATTTCTTGCTTCCAAATGACCTCTTCAAGAGTGGAAATTTCCCTGGAAAACTTAGAACCAGGAAATCAATCTCAACAGCCTAAGAGATGTCACCTTTGGACTGGTCCTCAATTTAATGGCAGGCATTGCCCCAAACAGACCCAGGTTAGAAAATGAAAAAAAGTAGCATCAATTCTGCCATGGACTCTCAAACCACAGTTCCTTAAGAGGAAGATAATGTCTGGTATTTATGTTACAACCAGCAAGAAGTGCAAAGATATGGAAGAGACAAAAGAATATGCAATGTCCCTGTTTGAGTCTTAGATATTTTTTCATAATGTTGTATCAACTGTAGAACTATGAAAATGTCATACTCCCATTAAGCACATCCCTCTCTTAAGGCAACTTTCTACTCTCTGGGTCGTGTGTGTGTGTGTGTGTGTGTGTGTGTGTGTGTGTGTGTGTAAGAGACAGAAAGACAGAGAGAGAGACAGAGAAAGTCAGAGAAAGAAAGAAAAGCAGCAGAGTGAATGAAGGAATGGTGTAAGGAGAGACAGATCCCAAAGGTGTAATCTTTACCCAAGGTCATATCATTTCCTTCACATTCTAAATCAGCCAGGACCAGTCACCTTGCCTATGAGGTTTATGGGTGCTGGTGGGAGATTCATGGGGTCCAGAGCCGAAGACAAAGAAAGATTTCTTAAAGATGTCTTTGGTGCAAAAAGGTGATTTTATTAAAGCACGGGGACAGGACATGTGGGCAGGAAGAGCTTTCCTGGACTCTGTGGAGAGACTGGTTATATGCTTGGGAGTTGGGGGAGGTAAAGTCCAGGGGAAGTTTCCAATGAGATTATCGTGTGTTAAATAAGACTCCCAGGATACTGGAGGCCCAGCTATTGTCAAGCCAAGGGTGTTTTTCCCTCTAGCAAACCATTAGCATTAAGACAGTAGGGAGTTCCTGGAGAAACCTTTTACTCTGCCTGCCTCAAGTATTTGCCAATGGGCTGTAGGGTATAAGGAAATTTAATTTTATCTGCCATTTCCTTGTGCCTTTGTTTCCCACATCACTGCCTCCAGGAAGCCTGATTAACAGAGATCTGTGCTGAGGCCTTCAGTCTGAGTAGACATGGTCAATTAGTAGATATGGTCAGTTCGCTGGGAAGGACAGAGCAAAGGGACTCTTATGCAGTTACCTGTCTTCCAATACCATTCTGATGCTCCCTACCATAGTAACAGAGATCCTCGTTTGAAAGATATTTCTTCCGAGGTCACCGCTACTTCTATTTCAACTTAATTTCCATATGGCTAAAAAATATGAAGAGCCAATCATTTTCAACAAACCCTTTTTCTAGGTCTACCCTTGCTTCCTCTCCCTTCTTCTTCATATCTCACAGTTCTTTCTTCCTTGGATCTCTATTACACTCATATTTTTTTCTAATTTTCCTTTCCCTCGTCTCCACCATTCTATCTTCCCCACTTTGAGCTCCCTTTGCAATGTTTTCATCCCTTCCTGTTGCAGGATTTCTTATCACAATACTCAGGGTTCATTGTCTGGCCGCTTTGAAGAATGAAGAGGTGTACACAAATGAGCAGCAGGCAAACGTTTATTAGAGTAGAAGATTAGAAAGTAAGAATAGAAGGAAACTTCTCTTTACAGAGAAGGGACATTGAAAAGTGAATGCCGGAGGACTATAGGCAAGGGTCCTTGTTTTATAAGGTTCTGGTCAGCCCTCCCCCTTCCCCTTTTGTTCCTTCTCAGGTTCTACCTTTATTGGCTTGACAGTTCTAGCTGCTGGATTGTCCATTCCTGATTGGCTTGTTCCCATTATGTGAGGGGTGGCCTATGGCCATACTTAGGTCTTTTGTCAAATTCCAGAGAGGAAACCTGAGGGGAAGTAGGTGGTGTCTTATATTCTTAAAAGGAATCTTACATCTGAGGGGGCTTGCTGTGGTCAGATACTCCCGGCATTGTTCCAAAATAGGTGTTTTTCCCACCCAGGGACCTCAGGCCCTAATCTTTCCCTCTCTGCCTACTTAATCCTATCTTCTCCTATCATACTCCTGCCTTAGCCTGCCTTCTCCCTCCCCTTTAAATACCATAATGATTCCCTGAAACTGCTATTATTTGGATTCAAGGTTTTGAATACAGTAAAACCTCTGTGGTTCATTGTAATTGGAAGAAAAAAAAAGGTCTTTAACTTACTGGAAATTTTGAGGAAGAAAACTTTTCTTGAAGAAACTGCATTTCAAAACATTCCAGGACAAAGCAATGAAACCACTGTCATGCGAAGGGGAGCTGTGAAAGCACTTTAACTGATAACTTATTTATAATTAGTGCATCCATTGTCTGAATGCAAATGTTTCAGCCGAAGGCCTTCACTCTCAATCAGCATAACATTTCCCTTGTTTAATCCATTAATTTACCTAGCAACCCCCTTTTTCAAAGATGCAAGTTAAATAAGGCTTCTGACTAACAAAACTATATGTCCCAGCAGATGGCCCATAGAAACAGCCTCGCTAGTCTAATCAAAACAGATTTTGCACAACAAACACTTGCTCTGTTGAATGGCCTTGTCACAATCACACTCTATGTCAGAGTCCTTCCCCATAAAGAAAAAAAAACTTAATTGGGTATTATTTGCTGTTTGCCTTGTAAGCAAACAGAGCTGGCCTTACATATAAATATGAAAATAGTCTGCCAGCTAGGTCCTGCTTTTCATTATCCTTCTCCTTTCTATCCACCTGGGCCCCTCGTCCCATGAGCAAGTGGTTGATTTCCCTACCTTCCAAGGAAGTGCCTTCTTCTTCTAAGGAGCAATCTCCATCCCACTGGAAAATTCACCCATTAACAGCTATTAAAAGCTATTAAAAGAAAAACTATTACCTATCAAGAATCCTTTTATTATTTTACCAGTCAACCCTGCTGTTTGTAAAATTCAACTTAAATAAAAAATGTCTGCTGAGGGGTGCCTGGGTGGCTCAGTCAGTTAAGCGCAACTCTTGATTTCGACTCAGTCCATGACCTCACATTCGTGAGTTTGAGCTCCACGTCCAGTTCCATGCTGACACTGTGGAACCTCTTGGGATTCTCTCTCCCTCTGCCTCTCCCTGGCTTGTGCTCTCTCTCTCTCTTTCTCCCTCTCAAAATAAATAAAACTTTTTTTTTTAAGTCTGCTGAATTTTATATCCTTTTCTGAATCAAAGACATAGAGCTTTGAATTTGATCAACATGAGATCTCAAAGAACTTACGTTGTCAATACACCTTTCTATGAAATCTACCCTTTACCCACAAACCAGCCCAGACCTTCTTTTCAGAGAGTGCACACCCACAGCTTCTGGTGAGAGGCTTTCTTTAGCACTGTTGAACTATTACACAACCCATAGACTTCCTTGGTCACTGCTGATTGGACCAGGGCTCCTTACCCAAAATGAGCCAATCAATTCTCTTTCCAGAGAAACTGGAAAGAAAATTGAGATATTCCAGTTATCTGGAATCTAAGGGCCTATATGTTTCTGTACATATAGAAACCTTATGTGCAAACGGAAACGATACAGAAGCCTTTAGTACAAGGCTTTGACAGGATTAATTTTGGAGTTACAGTGATACGCCCTCATTGCAAACTGGCCTAAAATAAGTTGACTATTAGGTTCTTTCACTGAAGGTAGAGGCAATAATATTTTAGCATTGGATTGAACTAAACTTCTTACCACAACTGGACAACAGAACCCAAGAACAGAGCCAAATGGAGCCCTAAGACAAGAAATGCCCCTCCCAAAATATACCTGATCATACAAAGAAGGGCTACATACACAATATTTCTAGCCAATCCCTGTATCTTAAACATCACACATTTATTTCTCATGCCCTTTGTGCTAATTTTAGATCTAGAGCTAAGCTGAGGTAAATATGTGTGCAACTTGTAGGAGCTGTCTTTGGAGTGTGGATTTCTGGTTAAGTTCCTTCAAATGCTGACGAAGGTATGTTGCCAAGTCTCTGGGAGCAGTGCCTGATTGAGTACTTAAAATTCAATTAATGGCCCCTCAGGCAAATAGCAACTCTGCATATAGAGCTGTATATACACTACATATACGTGTGTGTAAGTACAGCTATAGATAGATACACACACATACTATCTTCACTGAAGTGTTTTAAAATAGATTTAGACATTATAACTGCCGTGTGTTAGTAGAACCTAAGTACCCAGTCTGCAGAGAGGAAGATGAAACTGATGTCAACAGGAAGCAAAGGGAATACCTGAGGTCCCTGGGGAAGAATTCTTAAGACTGCTATCTTCATTTTCAGTAATTTCTCTCTCTCTGGTTTCAACCCTTTATGAGAACTAGCTGTACTGCCTACTGTGGGCTTGTACAAAATATCCCTATATCATATTAAAGTTCCCCTTTTCCTTATACTAATTTGAGTATATTCTATTGCTACCAAATATTCCTATCCTAAGAAATTAATACTATTCTGACATAGTTAATAAAATTACAAACAAAAATAAAGAAATTTGATATTTTAGTTAGCCTCCCAGCCTCATTATAGATAAAGGTATGATTCCCATTAGGCCTATTAAAATATTGAAAGTAGCTCAGAGCCACATTTGCCATCTTCGCAGATTCCTAGGAACCCCCAGTTGACAACCACTAAACAGCAGTGTGGATGTTCAAGTGGTTTTCTCTAAATATTTCCAAGCATATGTGCATTTTAAAAGAGGATGCTTTTTAAACTCAACCAATGTTTACTGAGTACTTGATATATACAAAGAACTGTCTTAAGTGCTAGAGGACATTTAAAGGTAGAAGACATTGTTGTTAACTATGGGGTTAGGATTCTATTAGCATCCTAATGAAAGAATTGAAGGGATAGGAAAGGTCACAAAGGACTACAATGAAGGGTCAATAAAGGCAGTAAATGTCATGAAAAGTATAAATTCTGAAGGGTATGAAGGCAAAGTATAGATTGCTCAGCTCAGTTAGAGTCCACAAAGTGTTCAAAGTATTGGCTAGATACTGAGAGACTGGGATGGTCTGCATAGGCAGAGATGTAAGAAAGAGAAGGGAAGGCCTAGAGGGCAAGAGAAACTGCAGGGACACACAAAGCCTGCAAGTCAGAGGACTTGTTCTAGAAACAGTAAGAGTGTGCTTCTACTGTGGTAGAAAATGCCTGAAGACATGATGTGCAAGGAAGACTAGAAAGGTAGGTTTGGACAGATTGGTGAAGACCATGAGTCACACACAAAAGTTTTAAAAACTTTGTTCTATTATCAATTTGGGGGGAGGGGTGGGTAGGAAGAGTCAGAACAGTAAAGGAACATGATAAATTCTGTACTTGAAAAAAGTATCTCTAGTGAGAGACTGTAAAAAGAATGGAAGACAGGAAATAGAGCTGGGAAGCCAGTTAGGGAGCTGTTTAAGTCCTCCAGGTGAGAGAGTTAATGAGGTGCTATTCTAGGGCAGTTGCAGGGAGAATAGAAACGAAGGGATAAAATTGAAAATCACTGTAAAGGTAGAGTTGACAGGATAAGATGACAAATTATATAGGAAGCTTGAAGGTCTACAAAAAAAATGACTTAAAGCTCCTTAGCCATGAAGATTTGGTTTCCTCTTCTTTAAAAAGGAGTTGTTATTTTTTCCTTCACAATATTTTGTGAAAATGAAGGGTACAATGCACGTAAAGGGAACATTTAACAAAAGGGATTCCTAAAGACCAGAAAGGAAAAATTTTCTAAAAGTAAGCTAAGGAGTCTTTTTTTTTATAGGAAATAACTTAGAGTCATATAGCCTTTGATTGCATTGAGAAGATTCTTCTAGATAAGACCAACCCTAAGTCAGAGACACACCTGGCATGAGTTCCCCACAAGTTTTAGTACACAGTCATAGAGGGTTCAGACACATGTCAAAGACTAAGATCACTACTCATTATTAACCTCAAATGGCAAACAGTTTTCCTGGCAATAAAAAATGAAGCCAACAGTCAGAAGCAGGAAGTTAACTAAAAATGACATCAAAGTAGTTGACTTGGCAAATCAAGTACTAAGGAACAAATGCATGTCAGCCATAAGACTGAAAGATGGAGTGATGTTCAAATGGACCCAATGGTACAGTTCTAAAACTAATTCCATAATAACTATGGAGCAACATCTAATATGGCTGTTTAGTGAGCAGCTCAGTGAAAATTGTCGGCCAAGGGCAGACTTTTAGAGCTGCTCTCAATAAATTCCATGAGATAATTAAACTCCAATGTCCTCCTAAGCCATTTAATGTATGTAATAAATTAATGTCTCTTTTGTATCTAAAACATTATTTGTTAATATATCATCTTTGGAGGAATTGAGAATAATCACTTCCAGCATTCTTTTCTTATTCATGGCTTAAAAGTGGAAACCTAATGTTATGGCCAAATGTCAAAATCTTCTATTTGTCCTGTATTCATACTGCAACAAAAGATGACCGAGGTATTAAGCAGATCTGCTGTCCTACGAATGCACTGCAAAGAAAACACAAGGAAAATGAAGGGGATAAACCTCCTGAAGTTCCCCCTTTATGCCAATCTATGCAATAGCTAGAGCTATTGCAATACCTCTGATAAAAATGTATAATTAAACTCTGAACTTTGAAACATTGGCCAGGTGTAGACACAAGCAAGCAAAGGGAAACAGTCAGTCAGACAGGGCTGACATGTGACCCAAACTTGTGAAGTACACTGCAGATGATCAAGGGGCAAATCAGAGAGGACTCCCAATAAGACCAGGACAAAGATGGTTCCTGGAGCTGTTTCTACACAGTAGCTCCACCAACTCTTTGTTCAGGAGAGATTAGAGGAAATCTGTTATATTTAAGTTAACTCTTTAATATGATGTATATAGTTCATTATATAATGTGAATTCTGTCAATTTATTTAAAAATCTATGCTAAAAAACATCTCCCTTCTATTCTAGCCCCAGTCAGATATTGCCAAGATGGATATTTGCACCAGATGTATCCCAATTAACATTTGTAGTTAAAATTCTGTGGTCCTGAGTAAGCAAATTAAGCAACTCCCACCTGGAATTCTTATTGATTCTAGCTACTTTTGCGTAAGCTTCTTTGCCAAAAGCACTTTCACTGAAAGATTTTCATGCAAACATTTTCACTGCATAACTAATTGCATATAAGATAATTTTGCCATAAGAAAATAAATAAATGACTGGATGAAAGATTGGTTTGACAGTTTGTTGGTTTCAACAATTGGTTGACAGTTTGGTTTCCTTTTTCCGTTGAAGCAATACTCTCATTTTTATACTATATAAATCTTAGCCCTAATGGTCTATACACTGATGCAGAGTTTTGAACCCACATTTCACCCAGAATTTTGGAACATCTATCAAAGGACATGTGACAATATGCCAAGAACAAATAACAGCATAGAAGGCTTTCACAACACAGTACAAGGCTCAGTTACAAATATGCATCCTAGTATTTGGAAAATGATACCACTCTTAATGAAGGAAGAAATTTTCAGAAAGAAAGAAAGAAAGAAAGAAAGAAAGAAAGAAAGAAAGAAAGAAAGAAAGCCAAACAAGGAGACAAACCAAAAAAAAAAAAAAAAAGTATAATATTATGAACAAAAAACCTTGAAGACAAGTGCTTTGGTACAGTCCACAAAATAAAATCAGTTATTTGCACAGCATTGCCATGAACCTACACGATTTTAAATGTATTCATTTTTTTAAATTTCTCAATAAAGCCTTTTTAATTTTGTTATTTATTTTTCATGTAGGATGTCATTTTGAATGAATGTCCCTTTTTTATTTTTTCATGATTTTATCTTTTATAGTAAAATGACCTTATGCCAATTAGTTATACCATGAAAATGCTTGCAGGGAAGATACATATGGTAAAGATAACCAGACACACATCTAGGGTGCTGTGCTTCACAAAAGGCACCTGGTATAGTCCGTGTAGAATAGATGCCTAAATTTTGTCTTACTTTCTTTGTTAACTTTAAGACGCTTCCATAATTTTTTCTCCACTTCACTGAGGTAACTGCAGCCAATCCTATAAAGTACTTCATTCACTCAACAAATATTTTTTGAGCCCCTCCAGGGAACTAGTATGCACTTGAATGGTTAACTTCCCACCCTACCACCAACTCAGCTCAACTAGTCTCTAAAAGGCGAAATTGCATATCCATTTTCTCTTTAAATCTACCACCTGTATATTTTCTGCCAATATGTTGATTTTCCTTCCTCTGTGCTCAGTGACTTGTGCTTCAAAAGAAAAGCAATCAAATGCAGTGGTTAAGAAAACAGACTTTGTAGCCTCGTTGCCAGAGTTTGAATCCCAGCTCTGGCACTTATTAGTTATGTGACCTTGGGTGAATTACTTCACCTCTAGGTCCCTTGTTTTTTCATTTATGAGAAGGGAAGAGTAATGATTCCCTTTACTTCCAGGGGCCATAATGAACATTGAAGAAGTTGATTTAGATAAAGCATTTGTAAAGAAGGGTTTCCAGCATATTAAGCAAGCACTATCTAAAATGTCCCATCTTATTATGCAAACTCCACTGTTAAAATGTTTCACATATTCAGGTCACCTGGGTGGCTCGGTTGGGCGGCAGACTCTTGACATTGACTCAGGTTGTGATCTTGTGGTGGTGATCTCATCATCTCTGATGGAGCCCAGCATCGGGCTGGATCCATGCTGGGTGTGAAGCCTCTTGGGATTCTTTCTCTCTTTCTCTCTCTCTCTCTCTCTCCCTTTCTTTCTCTGCCCCTCCCCCCATCAAAATAAACATTTTTTTTTATTTAAAAAAAAATTTTTTTTTAACGTTTATTTATTTTTGAGACAGAGAGAGACAGAGCATGAACGGGGGAGGGTCACAGAGAGAGGGAGACACAGGATCTGAAGCAGGCTCCAGGCTCTGAGCTGTCAGCACAGAGCCCGACGCGGGGCTCGAACCCACGGACCGTGAGATCATGACCTGAGCCGAAGTCGGACGCTTAACCGACCAAGCCACCCAGGCGCCCCAAAATAAACATTTTTAAAAAATGTTTTGCATATTCAGTGATCCCTGACTGGTCAGTGTGGCCTTGACTCTCCCCACCAGTCTAAATCTGTGCAGTTCAATCCCATCAGGCCCAATTCCCACTTTAGTAACAAATACTTTAAAAAAAAATTTTTTTTTAATGTTTTATTTATTTTTGAGACAGAGAGAGACAGAGCATGAGCAGGGGAGGGGCAGAGAGAGAGGAAGACACAGAATCCGAAGCAGGCTCCAGGCTCTGAGCTGTCAGCACAGAGCCCGATGCGGGGCTCAAACCCACAGACTGAGATCATGACCTGAGCCGAAGTTGGACGCTTAACCGACTGAGCCACCCAGACACCCCTGTAACAAATATTTTGTAGTCCCACCATACCATGCTAAAATAAATTCCATAGATAACATAACCTACCTATGTATATTATTTCAAAATAATTCATAGAAAGCCCCAACTATAATAAGTAGGAGATATAAAAATTATAATAAAATCATACTGGTTCACAACATAGCTGCTTGGGCAGGCTACAATAGCATCCTCACGTTGCAGTTGGGGAGGCAATGCCTTGAATGAGAAGACATAATGAAGTAATTATATATTTGTACTTTGCCTCCTGGTGGAGGCAAAAGCCAAAAAAACACACAATACAGCTGTGTTGTGTTGGCGTTCAAAACCCACGAGTGTTAATGCTACTAGCAGTTTTCTCAAGTGGAAAAATTCAAACAAAATAGATTACCACCTTCCCTCAATTTACCCAGTAACTGTATTTGTAGGAAATTCAATGTATAATAAAAACCATGGAAAAATTTACTTTGTGGTTATAGGTAAAACAGAACTGAGATCCAGTATCACAGAATTATAAACAACTTTTCACCTACATGAATTTGAGGTTAACATTCAAAAGCAGTGCAATACATGGGACAATTCTTCACCGTGAAGGATGGTGCCACATACTGCAAGACATCTAACCTCTCAGACCCTGCCTGCCGTGTCCATTAACTTTCCCCACCCCCTCAACCATTTGACCATGAAACTAATTGGAAAAAACCCAATAAGTTTCTAGAACAGCCCTTGGGGACAGAACTATCGTGCTAATAACCACTGGTTTAATGAATGACGGAGGGGAAGAAAGAGGGAAGATATTTGTTGGAATAGTTTCGTTCCTAAGAAGAGACCTCAAGAGCACTATCTCAAAAACTGAAAGGGATCTAGTGTCAGAACTACCCTCAGAGTGGAAGAGGAATTAAAATATTTCTTTCTATACTTCTGTATATTTAAAAATAAATAAATAAATAAACTTCAACATGAAATACAATGGATACATAACAAAATATAATAAAAATATTTAAAAACAAAGGCAAATTCTCAAAATCAAATATAATCAGGAAAAACCCAGAGTATGGGAAAACTACAAAAGTTTCTTCAGATAGTAAGTTGCAAGGAAGAGAGAGAAAAGAAAGGAGAGAGGTTATAGATTAGAAGAGACTCAAATGCATACCAACCACTTACAATTTTTGGATCTTGTCACATAATTAGAAATATAAACACTGCATGTTTGATGATATAGAATTGCTGTTAGATTTTTTTTGGTGTGACGTTGGAATTACAGTTATTTTTTAAATTTTTTTTTAAACTTTTTAATGTCTATTTATTTTTTAGAGAGAAACAGAGTGTGAGCAGGGAAGGGGCAGACAGAGAAGGACACATGGAATCTGAAGCAGGTTCCAGGCTCTGAGCTGTCAGCACAGAGCCCAACGCTGCATGATCAGCAATAGCAAGATCATGACCTGAGTGGAAGTCCCAGGCACAAACCAACTGAGAAGCCCAGCTGCCCGGAATTACGGTTATTTTTTAAATGAGTCCTTACCTTCTAGAGATACAAACACTAATATGTATAGATGAAAGAACATACGAAATTTTCTTCAAAATAATATAGGAGGGGGGCAATGAGGTGAGGACATGGCTGAAAGATTAGCCCATGAAGTCAACTCTATTTTTGGATATGTTTCACACATTGCATAATTTAAAAAATAAAATTGTAAGAATGTGGTTATAGAGAAAGAATAAACTAACAAGGATAATGATCTGGTAACATTCTAATTAATGCCATAATACTGCAAGGGGAAAAAAACTTTAAATAGAGAAAGAAATAAAAAAAAAAAAATCACCCACAATTCCATCAGAATCCAGTGTACCGTGACAGGATTCAGCAAGAATACTTTTGTTTGTTATTTTCATCCACTGTCTCTTTTCTACTTTACAAAGCTTTCGTCTTTTTTTTTTTTTTTTTTTTTTTTTTACAAACCTCACTAGCGTTTCAGGGTCTGAAAAAAAGGTGTAAAACTGTGTTCTATTCCCTTGAGAGACAGAAAGCAAAACCCCTACAAGGAGAACAGAGAGAAGGTTAGTCCTCCTGATATTTTGTCCATTGGTTACAGTCGTGGGAGACCCAGGAGTAAGCCCCGCTGGTCACCACAGGCCACGTAGAGGCACCCCGTGGCGGCAGCCGCAAAAACCTAAGGGGTCAGACGTAAAGCCGAAGCACTAGACGTAAAACCGGGACACCAGCCGCGGGGGAACACTCCCCTCTGGGAGACACTTGGCGCTGAGTACAGCAGAGGGAGGGCAGGAGGATGGCACCCAGCCGGAAAGAACAAAAAAGACGCATCTGCCTGCTGGAGCAGGGCATGGGGGCCAGCGTGAAGTCGGCACCTACTAGTCTCCGTCCTGGAGAGCACCCCAGCAGGTCCCCAAGTACGTGTCAAATCAGACGCCTGGTGCCCGGGACACCCACGACAGGTGCCCGGGACACCCACGACAGGCCCCCGCCGCACAAGGCCCGCACCCTTACATCGGCTTCCGCGCTGGGCCCAGGAGCGGGTGAGTCTGAGCGCGCAGGCCATTTACGAGCCCTGTCTCAGTTCATCTTAGTTTGTGGGTCTGTTGGACGGAGGGAGCCCCGCTGATTTTTAAAGCTAGATGTTTGGGAGGGAGGGGGGTTCTTTCAAGTGCAGGTTTTAAAAGTTGGAGATTTACAATGTAGGGTTTAGACCTTTTGCTCCTCAGAGAAAAGCTCCAGGTTTTGCATTCCCAACTCGGGGCCTCCAGGGGTGGGGTGAGGTTTACAGCGAGATTGCTTCCCAGCGTCTCCTACCTGCTTTGTTGTGGCGGTCTCTCACCCAATGCATAGCAGTTGCTCAGCCAGTTTTTAGGGTTTTTTCAGAGGAAGTTGTTCTGTATGTATCTGTACACTGGGGTGTTCCTGAGAGGAGAGCAGTTCGCGATCCTCTCGTATGGCCGTCTGACCCGGAAGTCGCGTAGGTTTCTGCTTCCAGCAGTCCTCGTGCTCAAAGATTTGCAGTTCCAGTTCCTTAAAACTTCTGTCCTCGCTCCTACCCAGAATTTTCCTTGCCCCTTCCAATGGACAGCCATACAAACCATGTTTGGAAAGAGTCCCTATTCTCAGTTTTCAGAGGATAGACTGCTAAGGGGAAAAGGAATCACTGATTTTGCCATGGTAGTCCCCTAAAAGAATATTGTATTGTCTGTAATTTACTATTTAAATTTACTAATTAAAAGTACTATTTAAATACTTGAGCATAGAAATTGTGGTGTGTACGTATGTTAGTTTTAATCTGTAACTGCATGTTAACTTGTATTTAATGGCCCCTGTTCACGCTCACTGCATGGGTGGATGGTTAGTATTTGAGTGGTGCTAATCACGAGCCCGTATTCCAGAGGCAG
Organism: Felis catus; assembly: GCF_018350175.1. Classification (NCBI taxonomy): domain Eukaryota; kingdom Metazoa; phylum Chordata; class Mammalia; order Carnivora; family Felidae; genus Felis; species Felis catus. Next base: position 68,393,168 of record NC_058372.1, on the reverse strand, counting down.
CCACTACGAGTATTTTTAACTATTCCTATCAGCATTAGAGGGTTTGTTAAATAGCAAAAGAGATATTAGAAATGACTTTTCCATGGTGAAACGAGAGGTATTCAAGACATATAGATTCCCTAGAAATACCATGTGTACCTCGGCAATCACTAGGGTATAAATATGATCACCCCATAGCTCACCCTTAAAGTGACATTCTTGGACGAGTGTTCTCTTATGTCCTGCATTTTGCCATTAACAAAATTCTGTTCTAATGGTTATCTAGGAATTTAGGAATTTCTCTTTGCAGTGTACATTTCATGAAGGGTATTAGGTGCCTGAGAATAGCATTGCATTGAGATTGCAAGGACAGGGTGATAACTAAATTTGTGCCACTTACTAAGTGGTGTTTATATATATGCAGAATCTGATGTAAGATATGCTTTCCCTGTAACCTGCTTATTGGATATGGAAGTGGGAGATGGATAGTCCTCCCTCACCTACAACAAATAATAAATAATAACCTCTGTCCCATATACCAGTAAAAATATATCCGTTGATAATGCAGAGCCAACTTGATTTAGATCATTTTGTAACAGATGTGTCCTTGACATTTCTGATTAGACTTAAAATGTTTTTTTTTCTGTACAAACGTCAAGTGTCTCAAGTATTTTAACATATATTTGGTTACCTTCTTTAGTGTTGTAAGTACAGCCCGCTTCTGTGCTTATCGTGGATCTGCAAACTGCTGCTCAGGGGTCAGACATGGCCTGCCACCTGTTGTTGTACAACTAGTGAGCTAATAATGGCTTTTACAATTTTAAATAAATGGAAAAATTAAAAGAAAAATAGTATTTTGTAACATGAAAATCATATATTTCAATTGCAGTGTCCCTAAAGAATATGTTTCGGAACACAGCCATGCCCATGTATTAGGTACTGTCTATGGCTGCTTTTGCACTACTACCTGAGTGATTATCATAGGGACACTGTGATGCCCTGAAGCCTAAATTATTTACTGTCTGGCCCTTAAGAGAAAAAGTTCCTGGACCTCTGGTGTTAGACTATAAGAAAGAGAAATCACACAGGGATGCCTGGGTGTTTCAGTCAGTTAAGCATCTGACTCTCGATTTTGGCTCAAGTCATGATCTCACAATTTGTGAGTTTGAGCCCCTCATGGGGCTCTCTGTGCTGAAAGTGTGAAGCCTGCTTGGGATTCTCTCTCTCTCTGCCTCCCTCTCTGCCCTTCCCTCACTCCTGTGTAGGCATGCATGTTCACTCTCTCTCAAAGAAAACCAAAAAAACAAAAAACACTTTAAAAAAATCACACAGTATTATAAACAACTGGTTTCCAAGTTCCAAATAGCTAATTTAAGAATTATCAAAAGAGAGGCACACTGGGTGTCTCAGTGGGTTAAGCATCTGACTCTTGGTTGCAGCTCAGGTCATGATCTCAAGGTTTGTGAGTTCGAGCCTCACAATAGGCTCTGTAGTGACAGCATGGAGCCTGCTTGGGATTCTCTCTCCCAATCTTTCTCTGCCCCTCCCCTGCACGCTCTCCCTCTGTCTCTCTAAATAAATAAATAAATAAATAAATAAATAAATAAATAAATAAATAAATAAATAAAATTATCCAAGAAAGTACAAGCCATCTCTAAGTTGGGAACAGATTTTTAAAAGGGTTTCCGTTCTTCACATTCTAAACTAAGATAAATGTTTATCACTCATTCCTAAAAGTTAATAATCTTTGCCATCCCCTGTACTGGTGCCAGGGCACAACATCTGACCGAACATATTATAAACAAGTAATCTTAATGCCTTGTTAGTATTCTTTACGTAGGCAAAAATGCCTCAGATAAACTTAGCACTGGCACAGTACCTCAATCTGAGATCTACTGCTATCTATTTCTCCCTCTTTTAATCCTATCCTACAGATACATAAAGATGTTTTCATTTAGCATATATATCTATTTCATGGCTTTTAAAAGGCCCACAAAGTTCAAATGCATTAAGAGATTTATAGCAATATTAGGCTCACAGTAGTGAGTCAAGGAAAAGTTTTGGTCAAGTTTTTGGGGCCAGAGCAGCCAATTAAAGTGTGCATACAGCTGCCTCTTATCTAATTAGTCTGGAGTGATTTGTCAACAAATAGGTCAAGAACTGCCATGAACAGTTATTTCAAAATAGAAGAGGCAGATACATTTTAATACACTAATCTACAGATTTCTCTGCATGCTGCATCTCTTCTGTTTAACCTCAATAAGAGTCTCTTCCAGCTAGAGACAACCTGTCAAAACTGTAGCTGAGGAAGAAGGTTTCAGCTCATTAGAACCCTACTCATCACCATCTTAAGAAGTTTCTGGAAAACTGAAAACTTAAGCAGGGCAGTTGAGGCCTGCACAAAATAAATCCAGACAGGCAGAATTCTAACATACCATTCCTGATCTAGTAAGGCCACACCGAGCATTTTTGACCCACTTTAAAAAAAAAGAATTGTGTTTACACATGAAAACTTTCTTTGATTTCCAAGATTCAGTAATCAATTTTAATTTTTTTTTAATGCTTTATTTTTGAAAGAGACAGAGAGTAAGTGGAGGAGGGGTAGAGAGAGAGAGAGAGAGAGACACAGAATCCAAAGCAGGCTCCAGATTCTGAGCTGTCAGCACAGAGCCCAACATGGGGCTCAAACTCACAGATCGTGAGATCATGACCTGAGCTGAAGTCCGACACTTAACCACTGAGCCACCCAGGCACCCCTGTCAATTTTAAATCAAAGAGAAATTCTCAACCAACCAAGAAGGAATTCAGCCCATTGGTATTAGCATATGGGAAAAAAAATATGTGGATAAACTCAGACTGAGAAAAAAATCAAGGTTGTTTGCTGGTCTGATTTTTAAATACGTGCATAAGAAAGTGTAAGGGAACTTGAATGAAGTTTTTCTTTAACTTTTCTGGAGTCTAGCAAAGACTTACTTTGCTACATGCTTACTACATGCTTGTTAAAAGTTGAATATTGAATGTGCCAGAGAATAATATTGATTCCAGTAGGCACATGTCATGAGTTCACTGTCATGAGTTCAAAACTATCAGTGGATTGTCCACCTTTTTTTTTTCCTGGTGGGATGCAGAGATCATGGATCCGTGGTCGTCCATAGCAGGAACCTTGGAATTCACAATAATCCACCCAGCTCTACTCCTGTCACTCAGAATGGGCATCAGCAGGCCAATTTTGCCTTCTCTTGAAACCCCTGAGACTAGCTAGCAGTTCTCTCAGTAACTTTTACCAGGCCTGCTACAAGCCCCTCACTCTGCATGGAGACTGTGCACTCATCTGCGTTTCAAGAAGCACACACTCCCTGCCTCTCAAGACCTGTCCAGAATTCTGCCCTCTTTTGCCTGATATTTCTATTAGCTTCCTGTGATAAGAAACAGAAAAATAGTGCTTAAGAGTGTATAGCTCTGGGATCCGGAGTGTTGGGTTCAAATTCTGGCCCCTGACTTACCAGCTCTGTGACCAAGGCTAGTTATTTAAATAATCTGTGCCTATTTTTTTTATTTGAAAATGGAGGAAACTGTAGTTCCCTGCCTCATGGGGCTGTCATGAGGATAAATTGGTAGTTTTCAATGCAGCACACTGTATTACAAATATTTAGTAACATCCTCTTAAAAATCCTGAAATGAACTTCATAGATAATGCTATCTACCAGGGTATTCTTTTTTAAATTAATGCAATGCCTTAATTGTAATATAAAGAAGAAATTTTAAAAAAGGTAATTTGCAATATAATAACATCTGTCAATAAGCAAATGCTCCCATGTGACTATTCTAGAAGATATAATAAATTGCCCCATTCTTGCACATAAACACAGAATTACCATTAATGCAGCAGCTATAATAACCATAAGCCACATACTGCAGACAGAGACATAATGTCCAAAATAGTAAAAGACTGTCGATAAGGTTCCAAATAAAACAAAGTACAATCTTCTGATCTTCTCCTAATTTATATGATAGATACGGTCTTGGAAATGTCTGTATCTTAGAACTGCTTAAATTCAAATTACTTTCTGTTTAAATGCAAAAACAATAGTAGGGTCTAGGCTTAAAAATTTATAAAATTATAAAAATAGAAATAGCCATGGGACATTAGAGACACTTCTGTGAAAATTGCGTGAAGTCAGTTCTTTATTATGTGGGACAATCCCTTGCCTTGCAGGAAGTCTACCATCCCTGGCCCTGTCACAAATCACTATTAACTACAAAAACAATTCTGCGAATTTCCACAATGCCCCCAGGGGGCGATAACACGCCCATTGAAGAACGCGGTATTAAACGACACAAGAAACACAGAACGGCGTCTGCCACATGGTTAATGCTCAAGTGATTAACTATTTTTGCTAATTCTTTCTACTTTAGACAGTGCCTTCTGCCACACTCCGCAACTTGCCTCTACAGGATACTCTCACACCCTGTTGGGTGCAAGCAAAGACACTGCTCTGTAGGGACTTGTGCCCCGCATTAGAGCCAAATATGAACGTCAGTGTACACTTTGGACTGCATGGCTTAAAATGCTGATATTTCTTCCAACATTAGTAATAGGAAAACAATTAGCTAGCTCTCTACCACCACCTATCAAATGTGAGGAAGAGAGATTAAAAAGGTACGAAACTCAGGATAATCACAACCCAGAAGGACTTCTGGTGAGTCTTGTTTCTAGTTTTAAAAGCCCTAACAGGGAACTGATCGTGGAGAATCGTATTGCAGGGAGGTCAAGGAGTAAATATATAGATTTGAATTGGGGTTTTAAGAGCTTTGGAGTACTGCTTCTGTCCTCTGTCTTCCCACGTATTAAGTACGTATGATATAAAGCAAATAAATGAGGTAACCTAGGATAGAAGATCCGTGTAACTTATCTCTAGGGATTTTTGGAGGCTTGTTTTAGGCAGGAAAATGGCTGCTGGGGCAGAGAAGCACTTGACAGAGGCAGAAGCCAACCAAGCGCTCAATGTTGCTCAAATTAAAATGGGACTTTGGTAATATTCTGTCTACCTGTCCATTCACATTCCTAAGTAACCTCATGGCTTAAAGATATACACCTAATTCTCAGACTTGGCCTGTCTTCACAACCTCATACTTGTTTATTCAACTGTACATACAGTATAACTTGGTCATCTAATGGGAATCTGAGAATTAGCATATTCACCATGTGCCTCAAGATGTGATACCCTGAGAAATATAATAAATATTTGTTGAGTAAATGAACAAACTAGTGCTAGACAGCGGTAGCTAGAGAAACCAGTGGTGTAGCCCAGGTGTGGCCAAGGAACCTTTGAAGAAAGGAGATAGATTTCTAAGCCTGCAGAAACCAGGAGTAGTTCACATTGCTGAGGAAGGCCTGTCTCCAGGATGGGACACCTGGGCAGGGTCCAGGGACCTGCGGAGCTAACTGAAGCCAAGATCTCTGAAACTGGTAAGTCTGATTCTGTGAAGAAGCATCTGATCTGTAGCTTAGCTCCAGTCTTGCAGTAAAGAATGCATCCAGAAAATAGGATCCCGACTATATAGATATGGACTGTGGTACAGAACCCTGGCCAGGGTACCCGTTCATTCTGTGTCAGGACTACTTTGTGAGAGAAATCTTGACTTTTCCCTCTCTGGAGGCAGCTTTCTATTACATGTATCCTCATTAGGGGCTTGGACTTCATAAAAGGATGTTAACCTTATTCCCAGTTCAACCAATAGTTACTGCACATGAGTCATGCTGGTCCAATAACACAAAATACCTGCTCTTCAGGTGTATGGAATGGAGTATAACTTCAGATTTTCCTCTGGACAGTACCTATTAGATGATCAGTTGTTAAAATGACATTTACAGAGGGTTGCCTGAAGGATTTGCCATCCAGCCTTCTTGCTAGACCTTCTGTTAAGCTGAAGAACCATGTGATTGTTTCATTTCATAGCAGTATTTTACTCAACTGCTCCGGGCCATGCTATATGTCTTTAGCATATATTGAAGAACATTATAAGGAAGAGCTCAATGGCACACCTCATTTTATTAGCTGTACAAATATTACTGATGAAGAATATTTTATAACAACTCATGGGAGAAGTCTCTCCAGGCTTAGCTACGAGAATATTCAGGCCTCTTCTAATGTACTGTCCTTTAAAAGAAAAAAGTTTATTTATTTTGAGAGAGAGAGAGAGAGAGAGAGAGATTGAGAGCTAGCAGGGGAGGGGCAGAGAGAATCCTAAGCAGGCTCTACACTGTCAGCGAGGAGCCGTATGCGGGGCTTGAACTCACTAACTGGAGATCATGACCTCAGCAGAAATCGAGAGTCAAACACTTAACTGACTGAGCCATCCAGGCACCCTAATGTACTGTCCTGTTTTATCTTGTGGACAGCATGAATCATGTAACTGATTAAAGTTTTTCTTTGGAGTGGCTGTTAGAATGTTTAGAAATAAGTTTTTCAACCATTTTATGTGAAGTTTGGATAATCATTTCATTGCAGGTTAATCTCTTACCTTAATTTTGTTTCTCTAATCTCCTTGATTATTTTTAGAAATAGCAGATATATTGGGGCGCCTGGGTGGCGCAGTCGGTTAAGCGTCCGACTTCAGCCAGGTCACGATCTTGCGGTCTGTGAGTTCGAGCCCCGCGTCGGGCTCTGGGCTGATGGCTCAGAGCCTGGAGCCTGTTTCCGATTCTGTGTCTCCCTCTCTCTCTGCCCTTCCCCCGTTCATGCTCTGTCTCTCTCTGTCCCAAAAATAAATAAACGTTGAAAAAAAAATTTTTAAAAAGAAATAGCAGATATAATACTTGTGTACGTTTTATTGTTTTATAAATATTATATTTATAATATATTATATTCATAATATTTATAATATAAATATATAATATTTATTATATATTTATATGTTTATATTTATGTAATGTATAAATATATTTATATTTAATATAAATATATTATGTTTATATAATATATTATGTTATATATTTATATATTTATTATATAATATCTATATTATAAATATTATATTTATGATATTTCACATTATATTTTATTTAGAAATTATTTAACATCTGTATATAACAATTTGTATTTAATCCATCCAAATAATATATTTTTAAGAGAGAGAGAGTGTGCATGCCTATGTGAAATGGAAGGGAGGGGCAGAGTGAGAGAGAATCAAGCAGGCTCCATACTCAGTGTGGAGCTGGATGCAGGGCTCAATCCCATGACCCTAGGATCATGTCTTGAGCTGAATTCAAGAATTGGAAGCTCAACCGACTGAGTCACCTAGGTGCCCCCAAATGATATTTTTAAAGAATTATTTGTTAACTTACCAAAGCCATATGTCAACTATAATAATTTATTTTGCTAGATCTAATACCTATATCCTTTTTTAATGCCAGTTCATAGGTATGGTGCTTTAATTTCATACACAATTGTGAATTTTATGTCTTAGGCTATAGAGTGACTTATTTTATTCACCAAATTGGTACCAGGTGGTGTTCTGGTATTAATGTGTATAAATTAACATGGTTACTGCTCTAGTGTAGCACATATGGAGGTAGGGGACTACAGAGATATTAACTGTAAACAAGCAAACACTTTAATAAAATAATTGTCAATCAGAAGCCAAACATTTAAGATAATATACTGGGTTGGTGTGATGATGAATGGGAGTTCATAGACAGTTGAATAGAGATTTAAATGATGAGGAAAAGAAAGTCGAGCAAATATCTTTAAGATAAGAGAGCTCTAGAGAGAAGGGAAAAGGCAGTATGAGGCCTCCGTGTAAAAATAGCTTGATGTGTTTAAGGAATCAAAGAAAGCATAATTAACAAGGGGAAATGGTGTAAGTCAAGGAGGTTGGTAAAGGCCAATATAAAATAGAGATAAGGACTCTGCAGAGAATCAAAATAAAGCAATATGAATTATGTCACTGTGTGGCTTTTTAAACTGAATAATGAGGAAAGAACTTTCTGAGGAAGTGACCTCTAAACTGGGACTAAAGGAAAGCTAAGCTGCTACAAAGGCCTGAAGGCCACCAAAGAGTCAAGTAAGAAAAGGACAAATAAGTGACCATTAGATTTGGCAAGTTGCAAGTTGTTCATGATCTTGAAAACCAAACCAGAGTCAATGGAGTGGTGGAGAAAGAAGCCTGATGAGACTGCACTAGAGAGAAGTGAGATATATACCATGTTTAAGGATAGAGAAGTGAGATATATACCATGTTTAGGGATAAGACTCAAGGTAAATATTTCTCTTCTGCCCAATTTTGTCTCTACAGCCAAATAAATTCCAATGAAAATCTCCCAGGGTTTCATAATCTTGACATAAAATCCCTAAAATTCATATGAAAGCACAAAGAAGTAAAAATGTCTTCACATATTTTGAAGAATGTACTGGAGGAGATGCTCTACCAGAGATAAAGAGTTCTTATGAAGCTACAGTAGGATCTTGTGCTCTTTTTTTTAAGTGTATTTATTTATTTTGAGAGAGAGAGAGAGAGAGAGAGAATCCCAAGCAGGATCTGCACTGTCAGCACAGAGCCCAATGTGGGGCTCCAATTCACAACTGTGAGATCATGACCTGAGCCAAAATCAAGAGTCGGATGCTCAACCAACTGAGCCACCAGGTGCTCCAGGGTCTTGTGCTCTTGATGCGGAATTTTACAAATAAAACACTGAACCACTGAAACAACTTAGAGATCCAAGAAATAGTATATGATAGAGGTGGCATTATAAAGCAGGGAGAAATGATCTATTCATTCAAGATGTTAAGACAAATGGGCAAAAGATGAATAGGCAATTAAAAAATGGCCAAAAAAAATATAAAAAGATGCCCTAATTTACTAGATGTCAGGTAAATGCAAATTAAAATCATAGTGAAATAACAGTTCAAACTCACCAGTTTGACAAAATTAAAAAGGCTGATTCAGGGGGTTCTGGGTGGTTCAGTCAGTTAAGCATCTGACTTTGGCTGAGGTCATGATCTCATGGCTCCTGGGTTCAAGCCCCACGTCAGGCTCTGTGCTGACAGCTCAAAGCCTGGAGCCTGCTTCAGATTCTGTGTCTCACTCTTTCTCTGCCCCTCCCCCAGTCGCACTCTGTCTCTATCTCTCAAAAATAAATGAACATTTTTTAAAAAGGCTGATTCAAGTGTTGTCATGAATATAAAGTAATAACAGTATGAACAGTATATAACAGAATAAACAGTAAATCTCTCATTTACTGTTGGTGGGGTGAAAATTGGTATAACATCCATCAGTAGAGAATAAAGTGTAACTCTCAGTTGTGGATATATATTTGTGCAGTAGTAATATACAAAAACATGTATAGGCATTATGAGCACAAAATTCTGGTTAATGTTTACCATTGCAGATGGGAGAAAATGCATTTGAGAAGGACTTCAATTATATCTATAACATTTCTCCCTTTTTAAAAAATATTTATTTTGAGAGAGAGATGTAGTGTGTGTGTGCACAAGAAAGGGGCAGAGAGACAAGGGGAGGAAGAATCCCAAGCAGGCTCCGTGCTGTCAGAGCAGAGCCAAATGCAGGGCTTGATCTCATGAACCGTGAACTTATGACCTGAGCTGAAATCAAGAGTCAGTCACTCAACCAACTGAACCACCTGGCACCCTGATGTAACATTTTTCTTTAAAAGGTAAAGCAAGTATAGAAAACCATTAAAAGTTTATGAAGATGGACATAAGTTGTGTACATTCATAGGCATGTATTATATTATTCCCTAACTTTTCTCTGTGTTTGAATTATTTAATAATTTAAAAAGAATAAAAAGTGAAAACAGTAAAGATGTATTTTTACTGCATAGGGATATAAAAATAAAGTGATTGCTTAAAAGGATCAAGATAAGTTTTATTTTTTTTGTTTTGTTTTGTCTAGGGTAGAAGATGCTAGAGCATTTTGTATGCTAGTGTGAGTAATCTAACAGAAAGGGAGAAATTGGTCCACAAGAGAGTGAATAAACCACAGAAATGAAGTCCTTAAGCAGCAAAGCAAGACAGGATACTAAGTTTAAATGGAAAGGCTCACCTTTCACAATCGAAGCTACACTCTCTCCCTTGTTATAAGAAGAAAGACGAAAGGTAAAGGCAGATACAGGCAGGTTGGAGGATTTGATGATGGAAGATAAGGGGAACAGAAGGACTGTCCATCTGACTGCATCTGTATTCTCAGTAAAACTGGAGGGCAGACAGGTAGAGTCTGGGGACAAGGTCATCAGGGTAGAGATACTAAGAACGTGATGGGGGCACCTGGATGGCTCAGTTGGTTAAGCATCCGACTTCAGCTCAGGCCATGATCTCACAGTTCATGAGTTCAAGCACCACACTGGACTGTGCTGACAGTGCAGAGCCTGCTCAGATCCTGTCTAACTCTCTCTCTGCCCCTACCCTCTCTTTTTCAAAAATAAATAAACATTAAATTTTTTTTAAAAAAAATAAGAATGTGAGGAATGCTTTTTCTAAAAGTTGGAAAGGGAATTTATAAAGGAAATTCACAGAAATAAATGTCTAACTGACCTAAGCCAATTTGGTTAAAAACAAAGAAGCTAATTTTAATAGATAATAGTGGACACCAGGAGTTGAAAATGGGTGAGAGTTTACTATTTCCATACAATCTTATTTCCAGGTTTTAGTAAAAGAATTCAACAAAAGTTTTTCATACACACAGACCATAATTAAATTAACATTTATTAGTTAGCAGACCTTCCAATAAATCATATAGCCTTTTCTGTAAGCCCAGTGAAATCTCTTTGCAACAGATGTGAGAAAATTCTAGAAGAAGAATTCAGTTAGCCTTGTGAGCATTAGCAGTCAACCACAACACTCCAAAGAGATGGCTGGACAAAAAGGATCTGGACTGGATCTGGCTGGACTGGCTGGATCTGGACTGTCAAGGATCAAGCTTCCAACTTCTAACAATAAAGGGTGACTTGCTAGACTCATGGCGAGGCAGGGAGTATTTCTAGAGTATTTCAGTCAGTTCACAGTCTTCAACTGTTACTAATCTCACTAATGGATGCCTGCTTCCAACATCCATTATCTAATTAACAAGCCACTAATTTCACCAATGAGTATCCATCTCTGTCATTCATTATGCTAATATCTTGAAATCTGGTGTTATTTGGAATTAGATTATTAAAGATTATAACAGCTGTCTCTGGATTACATCTGTTTTAGTAAATGTTGATTATCCCCTCCTTTCTGCTAGAGTATGCATTGCAACCAGGCAATTGGTGATACCTAACACGTAACTCAGACTCACACAGGGAGACACACACACGAATACATGTGCAGACATGTGTGCCTATCCCAAAATATTTTGAAATAAGATGCAGACATCGTAAGATACGTTGTTCAATTCTCATTTGAGATTTCCAGTTGCAAGTTTCACTCAATATTTCTATCGATCGTTACCAGCTTGGGATCCTAGCTTGTAATGAGAGACTAGTCTTAAATCATTGGTTAACCATGAGACATTAAGAACTTCCTTAGCCTGTAGCCTGCCTAAGCTTCATTTTCCTCATGTGCAAAATGATAATAATACCTACCTAACGTGGATAATATGTGAATAAATTGAACAAAGTCATTCAGTGTTTTTTATTATGGTTAGACTGTATTGGCTAACATCTTTTGAAAGGTGCTTAACTGATAACTCCATTTCATTGTCTCTGTGTACACTGTATTGCTTTTAAATGACAAGCCCCTCCAGGGCAAATGTCTGTGTTTCATGCTCTAAAACTCTTTTGAGTCCTACAAAAATGAGGCAATTTTGGAAACTTCCTTTAAGGGTAAGTGCTTATTAGATAGAGCATCTGCTAGTGGGAATTTTGTGCTAGTGCCTCTCTCTCTCTCTCTCTCTCTCTCTCTCTCTCTCTCTCTCTCTCCCTCTCCCTCTCTCCTCTCTCCACACCCCCGAACTCTGCTACAGATGCACATCTCACCCATGCCTCCTGCTCTGCCTATTAACAATATTTTTTAAAAATGTATTTTGGCCCAGCTAGCTTGTCAGACTCATTCCGTGTCATCTTTCACTGCTACGCTATATAAAGAGAAGTCTCATGCACTCTTTTCCACTACCCAATTACTCTGTAATGCACTGCAAGCCGACTTCCTTCTCCACTATGCTACTGAAATGCTCTCCCAAAGGTCATGGATTCCTCCCTATTATAGATCCAACTGCGTTTCCTCCGTGCTCATCTTCTTCATTCTTTTTGCAGCCCTTGACCCTGCTGACTATTCACTCTCCCTTGCTGTGCGTCTCAGTAGTCTGGCAGTGAGCACTGGAGAAATTCAGACCTCAAAGATCTTTCAACACCATCATTTAAACTGAGTGTAGTGTCTGTAAAATTCAAGTCATTGATGAAAGTGCCTGTGCTCTTACAATGTGCAACATTTATCATGACATTATATACAAGAGAATATATGTAACTTGCTGATACCAAATTTAATTTGTTGATTCTCTTAGTAGATGTGGCTAATAAACATTTTGAAAATGCTGTATTGTAAAATGCACACAGATCCCTTTCTAGGGAGGAAGCCAAGGGGGCCTAATAAAGCTGGACAGTGGCATTGTCCCTCCCTGGTGGCCACCGGTGGGAGATATTACGTGAGTGAGATACTGCTCATGAGCATGAGGTCAGGCAACAGTCCCTTCTTCTCTGTGGAGCCTACCAACCCTTCCACCTCAGACCTCACTGGACGACCAGAATGGAGAAGATTTTGGGACCCACCTTTTCAGCTGTCACTACCATTGCAAAAGCCAATGAGACCTGCGTGCACAGACAGCACCACACGGTGCCCTCTTCCTCCAGCACCCACACCTGCTCCCCTCGGGATAAGGAAGACAGAGTGCCCCCATCACCACCCTGCAGTCTGAATCCAAATCGTGCGCTGCCATCTCTTCCAGCTGCCCGCACTCTGAGTCCAGCCTGTCCCTGTGCTCCACCTTCTTGCTCCCAGAGTATAAGGAGGAGCTGGAGCCGCTAGTGTTTGCTGAGCAGCCCTCAGTGAAGCTCTGTAGCCAGCTCTGCTGCGGTGTGTTCAGGGACCCTGTGATCAGCACATAGAGGCACATGTTTTATCGAAGATTCATCTTAAGTCAGAGAAGTGTCCTGTGGACAACACCAAGCTGATGGCGGTAGTGAACAAAACTGCACTGGAGCATAGATCCAGGAGCTCTTCATTCTCTGCAGACATAGCTCTCCAGGGGTGACTGGCAGGAAGCCCACCCTCTTTGAGGTAGACCTCCTGTGGGGGCCTCTTTGCCACCAAGCTCAGTGCCTGGAAGGATCACAAGGGCTGCTGTGACTGCAGGTCTGTGTGGTGCTCCAATGGCCCTAGCTGCCAGCCCCTCGTCCAGATGAACCTGGAGGACCCCTCAAGGAATACAGGTATGTCAAGTAGCCCCACTCTAAGTACAGGTGCATGTTCGTGAGAAATCAGGACATGTATGAGATGGACTTGAAGGAGTTCCTGCAGCAAAAGGCTGATGGCTTCCACAAGATACATGTGGTGCTGACCCAAAAGGGCCAGGAGATCATTTTCTGCACTCCATGCTGGACAAGCTTTCACAGAAGATTGACCAGCTAGAGAAGAGCGTAAACTCAAGTTTGATGTCCTGGATTAAGACCAGGCTTGGAGAGGACCTTATGGAGTTCTGGAGGAATATGTCCGTGACAAGCTATCCTACATCAATATCTGGCTAAACGTGGGCATCCTAGGATCCTATGACCCTCAATAGATCTTCAAGTGCAAAAGAACCTGCGTGGGCCAACAAGGCCCTGTCTGGTGTCTCTACATCTGCTCCACGGGTGACCTGTGGGACACCTATGCCACCTACAAGTGCCAGAAGATGCTGGAGGGCCATGACAGCATTGTGCTGATGCTCTGCCTCCAGAGGCGCAGGCTTTATGGTAGCTCAGCAGACTGTACATCATGTGGGACATCCAGAACCTGCAGATGGTGAACATGATCCAAGCCCAGACAATTGGTATACACACTGGTATCCTCATACAGCATCCTCTTCAGCTCCCTGAAGGACATCTAGGTGTGGGACATAATGGGCACTGAACTGAAGTTAAAGTAGATGCTCATAGGCCTCAACTCCTGGGTGCAGGCCCTGGTCACCATCCAGAGCTACATGCACAGTGGCTTCTAACCAGATAATCAAGATCTGGGACATCTGGACCCTCAACTGCACCCACATCCTGTAGATGTGGGTAGCAGCATCTACTGTATTGGCACAATGGATGGCCACATTGTCAGTGGCATCTAAGAGAACCTCATCCACGTATGAGACATCAAGTCTAGGTAGCAGGTGCCGATCCTAACAAGCCTCATTGGCACCACATGTGCCCTGAAAGTCGTCTTGATGCCAGACCAGACCAAAGTCTCCAGCACATCCTATGACAGGTCTCTTGGGGTCTGAGATGCATGACATGATCTGCACGCAGACCCTGCTGCATCATCAATGCAGTGTGACAGGGCTGGCCATGTGCCAAGGACCAGCTCTTCTCAGGGGTTGTGGACAGCACTGTGGAAGTTTGAACGTGCTAAAAGAAAATCCAGGCTGGGTCTTGGCTTCTTCTTGGCCTGCATTAGGCCTGTCCACACCAGGCTGGCCATATGAGTGGTCTCAGGGTCTCTTCCTGCCTTGTGGTGAGCAGGCTCAGCCTGCCAGGCAGTTTCCTGCCTGCCCTATGCCCTTCAAGCCTTTCTCTGTTTGATTCTGTCCTTGTTCCTCCTCCTGAGGTGACAGAATACTGGATGAGCCCACCCTTCTGTCCCCACCCCAACTAGACTTGTGGGCCTTTTTATTCACCTTTTATACTATCTTTAGACTATATATATACACATATATATACACATATATATATATACACATGTATATATATATATATACATATGTATATACATATGTATATATATACATATGTACATACATATATACATATGTATATATACATATGTATATATGTATGTACATGTGTATATATATGTATATATGTATATATATGTGTATATATATATGTGTATATATATGTGTATATATATATATGATTACTTTCTGATTGAAATAAAAGCTGCATAGACTGTGAAAAAATAAATAGAATGCATATAGATCAACACTTTTAAAATTAAAAAAAAATACTTGCTTTTTATATAGCTTATAATTATTTTTACCAAGGAGGGACTAGTTCAGTTTATTATCCATTACCATATTTATTACCAAGTATTTGGAGTAGGGCAAGAAGGAGAGAGGAAAGAGCTCTGTGCTAAGAGTCTTGGGAGAAAGGCTGGCCTGCTTTGTCTCTAGAAGAGGAAGAGACCATTCAAGTCCTCCCACATCAGGATTCATCAAAAAAGTCTCTGAGAAAATAATGAAGGTGGATGAGGATGCAGGGCCTTTGTCCCTCATTAAAACTGTCATCCCATGACCCTACTATTGCCTGCCTCCATGTTTGCCTCTTTTGTCAGATTCCGTCTTTTGTTCCTCCCCTCATTGTGGCCTAGGCAACCATTTTCGTTTAATCCTGTGGTCTTTAGCTGACTGCCAAAATGAGATGATCAGGAGGTTAAATGCAGAAGACAGGAGCCCACCTTAAATGAAACTGTAAGTGATGTTACCCTTGTGTTTCTTTCTGTGTGTTTTATCCCTCCTTCCTAAGATATGGGTAATAACATAGGGGAAACTTTCAGAGCTATGTGGTGTGAATCTTGTATTAACAAGAAAGACACCCAGAAGTACAGAAGAGGACACTGGGTTTTTGTCAGATAATAGAACCAATTCTCCCCAGATCAAGGCTTTAACACTCGTAGCACTGCCTACCTGCCCCTCCTAGGATTCATTTCTTCTAGAAGTGGTTCATCCTCTCTTCATTAGTCACACATTTTGATGGTGATGAAATACCTCAAGAATCCCCTTTGCCTATCTGAACTGCGGGGACAAACCCTAGAATGCTAAGCAGACTGTTGCCTGTCTACCAAAGAAAAGATTCCAGAGATGGAAACTTACCAGATTCCTATGTAGCCACTTTACCCATGATGTCCAAATCAGTAGATGAAATGTAAAGGAAAAGACCAATGCAAACGCTAAACTTTGGATGTGAGCCTTTTCGTTAGCTTCTCTTTTTATTCAATGTTGTTGTGATACTGTGATTTATATTAAGAAATAAATATTTGGTCTTTGTCGCCCATTTCCAACACAGAACTCTTAATACCCTTTGGAATCTCCTAAGTGAGGAGCCAGAAAGGTGCTTTTTGTTATGTTAATGAGTGGCTCAGGACCCCCACCTCTGAATGGGGGCTGGTTGCCAGGGGAGCCAACCATGTGATTAGAGGGTTGGAAATTTCAGTCCTACCCCCTTGACCTCCAGGTAGGGAAGATGGGCTAGCGATTGAGTTCAATCACTAATGATTTAATCAATTGTGCCTATGTAATGAAGCCTCCATTTGGTTGTTCAAACCCAAAAACAAGGCTTGGAGAGCTTCCAGGTTGGTGATCACATGGAGATCTGAGGAGAGCGGCATACGTGGAACAGGCGTGGAATTCCGTGCCCTTTCTCCATACTTTGCCCTATGCATCTCTTGCATGTCTGTTCCTGAGTTATATTCTTTCATAATAAATGGGTAATCTAGTAAGTAAAATGCTTCTGTGAGTTCTGTGAGCCATTCTAACAAATTAATTGCACACAAAGAGGGGTTATTGGAACTTTCAATCTATAGCCAGTCGGTCAGAAGCCCAGGTGACAACCTGGACTTGCAGCTGGCCTCTGAAGTGAGGAGGGGCATGGTCTTGTCGGACTGAGCCCTCCACCTGTGGGACTTGATGCTATATGCAGGGAGACAGCGTCAGAATTGAATTGAATTGCAGGGCACTCAGCTGCTGGTTGCTGAGAATTGTTTGTATGAAGGAGACACCCCCCCACACACGCACACACAGGAATTGGTGACCAGGACCCACTAGTTGTTAATTCGTCTGAAGAGTGTCACTTTCTTAGCATCTGTTTTCCCTGTGAAAGGAATGTAATGAGGAGAATAAGGAGAACATAGGCTTTGGGAATCAGAAAGATCTAGGTTGAAAACCCTGCTTCCCCTTTACTGGTCGCATATTTGGGAAATATACTTACCAACTCTTAGCCTCAATTTCCTCATCTGTAAAGCAAAATAAAAATAGTACTTAACCTCATAGAGGTGCTAGGAACATGTCATCTACGCATATAAAGTACCTAATTGAGATCTTGGCATTTACTAGGAATACAAAAAAATTATATCTATTTTGATTTACAAATGGAATAATTTCTTTATGATATTAACTGATTCATTTTGGTAACCATTTCTCATTTTTACTGAATTCAGATGAAAGAATACATCTGCAAAAACATACTGCCCTCTCTACCCTACCTTGTACATTTTAAATGCACCACTGAAATTCTGACAGAAAATAACGGAGAATGCTTACCTCTTTAAGAATATATAATGATTGTTGACAGTCACCAACTTGAAGAAGCACTTCTGGATTGATTAACAGTGACCCATAATTAAATATAACAGTACTTAGAAAAAGACCTGATGGTCCCAGAAAGAATTGTTTCAGGAATAATGAGTGTTTATCATTTTTATTTGCTTCCTAAGTGGCAGTTATCAACATTAGCTACCCAGATTTTTTAATTAAAAATGGAAAAAATTAATAAGGTACTGCTGTCAAGAGAAACTTTTAAATATTTGTCATAATATAAATTCAGTATCTCTATAATCATGTAAATGACATAGGATATTTTTAAGAACACAAAGTTATCTATACCACATTTTCCTTTAAACAACATGTTTTATTAAGGAGACTATGAAGTGGAAATTGTTTTTACAACTTAAAATTGTTGCTTTCTCTCTTAAAGAAAAAGTACTTATGTTTCACAATAGAGTTAGAAACATAAATACAGCACAGGATACAGCAAACAGAGAGAAAATATTTTGTTAGCAGCCACCAGCTTTCCAGCCCATATGAATATATATATATAATATATATAAATATTTATGTGTATTTATATATGTCTGTATCTATTCTAAGTCCTCATATACTTTTTATTAGATGTGGTTATTTAAAAGTCATTTTTCACCTACCTCATTTCTCATTTTCAGATATGCTACTCTAAGTAAGACACTACACCAATTTGATGATTCTAATTTTCTTTAATATCACCAAAATAATCTGTAGTTAAAGAAGAAAGCTAAAAACCCATTACCGCCAGATACCCCCAGGAAATAATAATAAAGGATTATTTTTTAAATAGGAAGCCATAACAGTAAACAGAATGAGAAAGGAGAAAACAGTAATAAAATTTTAGAATTTCTGCAGCAGGTAAAGCCATTAGGTCATTTGAACCAGTCCTCCTGCTGAGGAAATGTAGACAAGCTGGGTGAAATCTAAAATCATCTTATTGAAGCGAGTAGAGAACTAACAAAATAATGAAGCATTACCAGAATGAAGATCTATAGATCAGCATCAAGACAAGTGAACCTAGCTTTGGGGGCTACTTCTGCCCACCAGAACATTTGCAGATCTGTAAGAAAGTCAGAGGCTGAAGTGCTTTTTAAAATCTCTTCACAGGAAGGGAAAAAGTTGGGAGTCCAGGAGATGGCAAAGCCCTAGTAACCCATAGGGCTGCGTCCTAGGAACAAAGGTAAACGCAAAGGAACCGTGCCTCAGCCAAAGGTGTAAAGCCCAACTCTGAATTATCTGTGTAGTCTAGAAAATCTCCAACTCAGAAATTTTATTGAATTGACCTCAGATTGCTACTAATTCTCAGTGGATGGAAGAAGCAAGGAAGATCCTACCTAAAAGGAGATACCCAAACTTCAAACTCTTTTTATAAACTTATTTTTTATATGTTTGGTAAACTTTTTATTTTAGAATAGATTGAGACTGAGAAAAATTGTGAAGATAGTAGAGAGTTCCCATATACCCCACACATAGTTTTCCCTAGTATTAACATTTTTCATTATTGTGGTACATTTGTTGCATTTAATGAACCAATATTGATAGATCATCAACTGAAGCCCACACGTGAAGCAGATTTTCTTAGTTGTTTTTTTTTTCTTTTAACCAAATGCCCTTTTTCTGTTCCAAGATACCATCCAGGACAGCACATTACATTTAGTCATCATGTCTCCATAGGTTCCTCTTGGAAGTGATAGTTTCTCAGACTTTTTCTTGTTAACAATGACCTTGAGAATTTTGAAGCATACCAGTCAGATATTTTGTAGAATGTCCCTCAATTGAGATTGGCCTAATGTTTTTCCCATGATTATACTGGGCTATGAGGTTTTTTTTGAGAAAGACCACAGAGCTAAAGTGCCATTTTCATCATCCCATATGAAGGAAGTATATTATCAACATGACTCCCCTGTTGATGTTGACCTTGATCCAAGTTATGTTCGTCAGGATTCTCTAGTATAAAATTAAACTTTATCCCCCTTTCCATATTGTACTCTTTAGAAGGAAATCACTGTACACGGGTCATACTTAAAGGAGTTATGCTCCTTGAGGACATAAATTATCTATATAAATTATTAGGAATTCTTCTGCATGGGACATTTGTCTATTCCCTCCCATTTATTGAGTTTTTCAATAGTTTATCACTATAGACTCATGGATATTTATTTTATACTTTGTGTTATAATCTAAGACTACTTCATTTCATTCCTATAATTTCTCCAGCTTTGGACATTGGGAGCCCTTTTGGCTGATTCCTGTGTCCTTTTCATATCCTGCCATCGTTGTGGAGTTGCTGTTTTATGGGGGGCTTTGTTTTTTGGTTTTTTTTTTTTTTGTTTAGTTTGGTTTGGTTTAGTTTGAGCACTTCCTTACTTTCTGGCACTACAAGACATTCTGGGTTCATCTTGTATGTGTCCTGCTCCAGTTTGAGAATCAGCCATTTCTCCAAGGAGTCCTGGTTGATTTTACTGAAGAATGGCATTATAAATCAAGATCTGAGTGTTAAGTGTGCTCATTGCTACTGCTGTGTCATTGCTTCTAGACTCTCACAGCTGATGGAGAAAGGAAACATGTATATCCTAACCAGTATATTTATACTTATTTATAAAGTATCGATTTATATTGCATATCCATATATGTTAAACTAAACAGGAGTTTATACTCATGTCTCTAACTGTACTCCTTTACCATATGGATTATTCTTTCCTCTTCTTCCCCTTGCTTACCTATAAACTTCCACTCCAGTAGTAAGAAAACTGTCTCCCACTATCTACCATCTATTTATTTAACTGTTCAATTCCAGTATACATGTTATAGTTGTTTTAGAATTGTTAACTCATATGCTTGTTGAAGACAATTTTTTTCAACCAGAGTATACTACTTCTATTCAGTTCCTTTTGTCTCTAGTCTTACAGACTCCACTCATTTCTAAAGTTTTTTAGGTCAACTATTTCCCCCACCCCTTTCAATGAGATTGTTTCATACATTTTTAGTGTAGTTAGGTTCTTTTGTCACAATGTGAACTGTCACGTAGCATAGAGTCTACCTAACAATTTCTTAAATTTACACACCTTAAGACTCACTCTTGCACTTTAAAGTTTTACGGGTTTTGAAAAACGTAGTGGTATACATTACAGTATTACACAAAATAGTTTCACTGCCCTAACACCATATGCTTCACCTATTCAAAGCACATATGCACTCTAAAACTCCTTCAACCACTAATCTGTTTTACCTGTTTGTCTTTTGGGGATGTCATATAAATGGAATAATGCAGCATGTCACCTTTTCAGACTGGCTTCTTTTACCTGGCAATATGCATTCAAAATTCATTCATGTCTCTGAATGGCTTGATAGCTCAGACCTTCTTATTGCTAATAGACTTCCACTGTATAGATGTACACAGTTTGTTTATTAATTCACCTACTAAAGAACATCTTGGTTGCTCTAGGTTTTGGAAATTGTTAATAAAGCTACTGTAAACATTTAAATGCAGGGTTTGTTTGTTCCCATTTTTCTTTGAGAGAGAGAGAGAGCATGCACGCGAGCAGGGTAGAGGGGCAGAGGGAAAGAGAGAGAATCTTAAGCAGACTCCACATTCAGCATGGAGCCCAACACAGGGCTTAATCCCATGACCCTGGGATCATGACTCTGAAATGAAAAGTCACATTGAGCTCAACCAAGTGAGCCACCCAGGTGTCCCTCAAATGTACGCTTTTATGTGGAACATACATTTTCAAATCAATTGGGTAAATACCTAGGAGTTTGCTGAATTGTATAGTAAGAATATATTTAGCTTTGTAAAAACAAAACAAAACAACTGCCAAACCATCTTCCAAAGTGCCTGTACCAATGTGCACCACCACCAGTAATGACTGAGAGTTGCTGTTGCTCTGTATCCTTACCAGCAACTGGTAGTGTCAGGGTTTTGTTTTTGGTTCCTAGTCATTCTAATAGCGGTGTGGCGGTACCTCATTGATGTTGCAATTTGCATTTTCCTAATGAGAAATGATGTCGAGCATCTTTTTATATGCTTACTTGCCATCTGTATATCTTCTTTGGTGAAGTGTTGTTCCGATCTTTGGCTCATTTTTAACTGAGTTGTTAGGTTTTCTTGTTGTTGAGCTTTAGGTTTTCTTTATACATTTTGGATGCAAGTCCGTTATCAGAAATGTGTTATGCAGATATTTTGTCTCCAGTTTGTGGCTTATCTTTTAATTTTGTTTTACAGTATCTTTAGCAGAACAGACATTTCTCATTTTAATAAAATCCAACTTATGATTTTTTTTCTTTCGTGGATCATGCTCTTGTGTTGTATCTAAAATCTCATCAAGACTAAGGTCATGTGATTTGCTCCTATATTTTCTTCTAGAAGATTTACATGCATTTTAAATTAATGTGTAAGATGCTTTTAGTTCATTTCTGGGTAAGATGAAATGTCTGTGTCTAGGTCCATTTTTGGTTTACTTGTTTTCCATGGGTTTCAGGGGTTTTTTGTTTCGTTTGGTTTAGTTTGGCTTTTTGTTTATGGCACCATTTGTTGAAAAGATAATCCTTTATCCACTGAATTGCCTTTTCATCTTCCTCAAAAAATTAGTTGGCTGTATTTGTGTGGGCCTAGCCCTTTTTTTCCTTTGATCTTTGTGTATATTTTTTCACCAGTACCAGATTGTCTTGCTTACTGTAGTACAACTCTTAAACCATAATGTGCAGCAAAAATAAATAAATAAATGAATGAATGAATGAATGAATAAATAAATAAATATGTGTGGCATACAGTAAGAAAAAATAACAACTTAGATGAGAAGGTAAAGCAATATGACTAAGAAAGCAGAGAAGGGCTACTGGGTGGTTCAGTCGATTGAGTGTCCAACTTCAGCTCAGGTCACAATCTCATGGTTCATGAGTCCGAACCCACATCAAGCTTGCTACTGTCGGCGCAGAGCCCACTTCAGATCCTCTGCTCCACCGCTGTTTCTCTGCCCCTCTCCTGTTCATGCTCTCTGTCTCAAAAGTGATTAAACATTAAAAAAAAAAAAAGAAAGGAAAACAGAAAGAGAAAGACAGTAGAAGCAACACCCAGAGTTGCAGAATTTGGAATTATCAGTCTATTTTTGTGATATTCAGTGAGATGAAAGACATCATTATTAGCACAGAGGTATAAACTATTTTTTAAAAAGAGATAAAATAGAAGTGGAATAGTACAAAATAGAAATTTCAGGGGTGCCTGGGTGGCTCAGTCAGTTAAGCGCCCGACTTCGGCTGAGGTCATGATCTCCCGGTTCATGGGTTTGAGCCCCGTGTCCAGCTCTGTGCTGACAGCTCAGAGCCTGTAGCCTGCTTTGAATTCTGTGTCTCCCTCTCTCTTTGCCCCTTCCCTACTCATGCTGTGTCTCTCTCTCTCTCTCTCTTTCTTCCAAAAATAAACATTAAAAAGTTAAAAAAATAATAAATCTCAGAACTGAAAAAAATAGAATAACTGAAATTAAGAACAATAAATTAGATCTAGATGATGAGAAAATAGTGAAATAAAAGATAAGTTAATATGACAAAACAAAAGATATGGATAAAGGCTGGGAAAACATGAATATATGTGATACACAGAATAAAGATAAATAAGGAAGATAAACAAAATTGACAAACCAAACTTGACTAATCAAGGAAAAAAAAGAGAGGACCCAAATCAACAAAATTATAAATAAAAAAATTACAACTAATACCACAGAAATACAAATAATCATAAAATGCTACTATGAACAACTATATGCCAACAAACTGGACAACCTAGAAAAAAAATAAATGAATTCTTAGAAACATGTAACATACCAAGACTGAATCAGGAAGAAATAGAAAATCTGAACAGAACAATTACAAGCAAGGAGACTGAATCAGTAATCATAATCTCCCAACCAAAAAAAAAAAAAAAAAAAGTGCAGTGCAGAACCAGATGGTTTCACAGATAAATTTTACCTGTTTACCAAGTAGGCTCTGTAATGTCAGCACAGAGCCCAACACAGGGCTCAATCCAGCGAACTGTGAGATAATGACCTGAGCCGAAACCAAGAGGCAGACATTTAACTGACTGAGCCATCCAGGTGCCCCTTTACTAAACATTTAAAGAGGAATTTACACCAATCCCACTCATACTCTTCCAAAAATAGAAGAAGGATTGGTGGGGTGCCTAGCTGGCTCAGTCAGTTAAGTGCCCAACTCTACGTTTCAGCTCAGGTCATGATCTCAGGATTTCCTGAGTTCAAGCCCAACATCAGGCTCTGTGCTCACAGTGCAGAGCCTGCTTGGGATTCTCTCTCTCTCTCTCTCTCTCTCTCTCTCTCTCTCTCTCTCTGCCACTTCCCCCCACACTGTCTGTCTCTCTCAAAATGAATAAATAAACTTGAAAAAAAATTTTTTAAATATAGAAGAAGGATTGGGATTCTCTCTCTCCCTCTCTCTCTGCCCCTCCCCCACTCTCTCTCTCTAAAAATAAATAAGCTTTGGGGCGCCTGGGTGGCGCAGTTGGTTAAGCGTCCGACTTCAGCCAAGTCACGATCTCACGATCCGTGAGTTCGAGCCCCGCGTCAGGCTCTGGGCTGATGGCTCAGAGCCTGGAGCGTGTTTCTGATTCTGTGTCTCCCTCTCTCTCTGCCCCTCCCCCATTCATGCTCTGTCTCTCTCTGTCCCAAAAATAAAAAAACGTTGAAAAAATAAATAAATAAATAAATAAATAAATAAATAAAAATAAGCTTTAAAAGAAAAAACAAAACTATTCCTAGACTAGAAAAAGAATTAACACTCTTCAACTCCTTTTATGAGCATAATCTACTAGTATATCATAAGAAGGCAATTTTATTCATGAATGTAGATGTTTAAGAGACTAAACAAAAATTAGCAAACTGCATCCAGCAATATATACAAAACACTAATATACACTACAACCAACTTAGTGTTACTCTGGGAAAGTAGGGTTGGTTTAGCATTAGAAAAATCAATGTACTTTACACTGTTAAGAGATAAAAGTGAAAAAAATCTATGATAATTTCAAAAGATCTACAAATCAAGTAATATTCAATAGCCATTCATTATTAAAAAAAAAAAAAACCTCTTTGCGATCTAGGAATAAGGAAATTTCCTTATTCCATAATAGGTTAAATAAAAAATAACAAACACTATTCTTATTGATAAAATGTAAGTTTTTCTTTTAGAATCAGAAAAAATAAAACAAACATACCTGCTATCACCATTTTATTCAACATTTTATTAGAGGTCCTCACCAGTGCAGAAGAGCAAGGAAAAGGAAGAAAATGTGTAAGAATTGGAAAAGAGGAAAACAATTATTATTCATAAATGACAATAGTATATGCAGAAAACTGAAAAGAATAAACCAAAAAAACCCATTAGAATTCATTAATTTGTTTCTCAAGGTCACTGCACACAGGATCAATATACAAAAATCAGTAATGTTTTTACATCTGGCAATAACGAATTGAAAATAAAATTTTGAAAATAACACCTTTTATAATAAAATTAAAATATCAATACTTAAAAATTTCAAAAAATCAATCAAATGAAATATAAATGACAAAATTAAAGAAACAATATAAATATATTATATAAATAAATATACAAATCATGTTCATGGATTAGAAGATTCAACATGGTAAAGATGTCAGTTTCCCCAAATTGATCTACAGTCCAGTGTAGTTTCTTTTTTTGTAAGTTTTTATTTAAATTCCAGTTAGCTAACATGCAGTGTAATATTAGTTTCAGGTGTACAATGTACTAATTCAGCACTTCCATACATCACCCAGTGCTGATCACAAGTGCACTCCTTCATCTCCATCACCTATTTATGAATCCTAGCAAACCTTTTTTGTGGAACTTGACAATCTGACCCTGAAATGTATATAAAAATTCAAAACACCAAAGGTAAACAAGATTATTTTGAAGAAGAACAAGATGGGAAAACTTGTTCTACAGATGTGAAGACATACTAAAAAGGTACAATAATTAAGATAATGCAGCACAAGAGTAGACAAATAGGAAAGAGAACCCACAAACATATGTATTCTTGATTTATGACAAAGTTGGAACTAAAGAACAGTAGAGGAAATAATGATCTTTTCAATAAATAGTGGTGGGATAGGAAAATCTAAACAACAGTGCTGACAGATGTGTAGATAAGCAGTAAAATTATAAAGAAAACTAATAAGTGATTACTATAGAAATCAGCATAATGATTATATTTAATGGAGAAGAAAGGTTTGTGTTTTTGAGTGGGAACATGGGTCCTTCTAAGGTGCTATTAATATTCTGTATTTTCACCTAGATATTACTAGACTGTTCACTTCATAATAATTTTATTAAGCTGAACATGTGGGTTTGAGCAAAGTTCTAAAACACAGATAAATGGTAGCAGACCTGGAAAGACAAATCTTAAACTGGCAGTAGAGAAGCACTCTATCACTCTCTTGCTCTCTGTCCCTCTCTATCTGTTTGTCTCTCAAGAAATCTTATAGATCTTCTAGAAAGATCCTATACAAAGAATTAAGAACAAAAAATACTTCAGATTTTAGTAGCACAGGAAGCTAGAAGAAAATGGATTAATGTCTTCAGTATTCTAAGTGAATGTTATTTCCAACGTAGAATTCTTTTTTCTTTGCTTGCTTGCTTTCTTTCTTCCTTTCTTTCTTTCTTTTTTTTTCTTTTTTTTGATAAATGTGTATTCATTTTTTGAGAGAGAGAGCATGAACAGGGGAGGGGCAGAGAGAGAGGGAGACTGAGGATCCCTAGAGGGCTGTACGCTGACATCAGTGAGCACGATGCAGGGCTCGAACTCACGAACCATGAGATAAAGTCAGACACTCAACCCATGAGATAAAGTCAGACACTCAACCCATGAGATGAAGTCAGACACTCAACCAACAGAGCCACCCAGGCACTCCCCCAACCTAGAACTCTATAGTCAGTTGTTTTCCATCCATTCGGGCTGTTTCCCAAATGGTAGCATACTGAATACCAAAGACTGAGTAGTTTATAAACAACAGAAATCTATTTCTTACAATTATGGAGGCTGGGATGTCCAAGATCAAGGTGCAAGCATATTCAGTATCTGATGAAAGCCTGCTTCCTGGTTCGTACATATTTTGTCACTGTGCCTTGCATGATGGAAGGAACAAAAGAGCTCTTTGGTGCCTCTTTTGTAAGGGAGCTAATCCTATTCATGAGGACTTCACACACATAACCCCATCACCTCCTAAATGTCCCACCTCCAAATACCATCCCACTGGGAGTTAGTTTTCAACATATGAATTTTAGGAGGACACAGACATTAAGTGTATAGAGCTGGCCAAACTATCAATCAAGCATGAGGATAGATGAAAGCCATTTTTAAACATACAAGATCTCAAATATATCTACTGTGAACTTTCTCTCAGCGATATACTGGAGCATATGCTCTGCTAAAACAAGACATTAGGTTACGAAAGAAGGCAACATAAGATCCAGAAAACTCGTGACCCAACACAAGAGAGGTAAAAGCCGCCTCCAAGGTAATTGTGAAAGAGGATCCCCAGATGACCGCTGTGAACGATAACAAGAAAAGAAACAATACAGACTGAAGGGGCTCAACAAGTCCTAGGAAAGACAGATTATCTGAAGACTATAACCATAAAAACAGGAAATTTATATATCTGGGGTAATATTTGGGGATAACTTATTGTTTTGTTTATAAAATCTAAGGGGAAAAAGTAAGAGAATTGCAAAAAAGCATCATGGGGTAGCAGTTAAAGTATAGGCTCTGAAACCAGGCTCTGAGTTCAAATACTGGCTCTGCCATATATATATACCTTAGCTTCCTCAAATATAAAACAGATCATAATAGTATCTACCTCATAAAGTCATATTAAGGAATATATGGATAATCTATGGAAATGTCTAGGAGGAGTGTCTGTCACAACTTAGCTCTCAATACATGTTAATAACTACAGTGTACTCCACGGCTCAACTATATATAGCATGTATACAGTCACAGAAACATAAAATTGAACACTCAGTAAACTGAAAATACAATGATACTGAGGTGGATAGAAGGACAGGATGACTACATGTATATGGAGAGGGGGGAGTGTGAATGTAGATATCTCCATATCTACTTACTAATGCATAAAAGTAAAAAACAAAAAAACAGTCATAGAAGCATACTATGTAGAGGTACAAATAAGAATACTAGAATTAGCTTAAAAACTTAAAAGTGGTTTCCTTTGAATGGAGGAATAGATACATTACTCTTCACAAACCTTGTAGAACTATTGGACTCTTTAAATTCTGTATATGAAAAACAAATTTTAAAAAGTTAAAACCAGACTTAAACCCAAAAAGTCATCTGTATGTAATGCCAGAAAGAAAGCAACTTACAAAGCCATGCATTTCTTCTATGAGAATGAAGACAGCTTTGCTGCCTCCAGAGACTAACACATATTGAATAAGCACATATTTCGAAGGATAGCAATTAAGCTCTTTCAATGGATGTTCCTTGAGCATGTCATTTTGGAAAACATTTGACCCTAACTGTCAGCCTTCTGCATTTGGCGGGACTTCCCCTGGCTCCCTGTGTCACTCTAACAGGTGAATAACTAAGAAAAAAGCCTTTCTTCTGCCTGTGGACACTTGTTTATGATGGCGTTCAGGATCCTGGAGCTAGGCTGACAGATGCTCCTCCAGAAGGTTAATGAGATAAAGGTTCCTCCAGCTGGCCCTTAAGCAGAGATTACACCTGAGGGGAAGATAAGTAGATTATTCCAGAAACAGACATTGCTTCATGTTCTTCATAAATTAGCACCCTCATAAAGGTAAACCAAGAAGGTTATCCTCTCTCAGCTGGCATCAGGATTTAATTACTTTTCATATTTCTGTCATTTTATTTTTTTAATGAGATTTGGGACTGTTCTGTGATTGTTACCAGAATTGCCAATGCACAAGAGCCAGAATGTATTTGGAAACTAGAAGGGCTATTTTTGTTTTTTGGATTTTTCTCCAGGTTCAAGGAACCAAAGGTAAGTTATTTGAATATTTGTTTATTTTTAAAATTGCTTATCTATAAAATCTATTTGCAGAAGTGAACATTCAAAATCAACAAGCTCACCATTATGTCTCAGAGGGTTAGTATATGGTAAGCCCTAAATAAATATTGATTAATTGATTGAATGATTGTCAGAAATGGTTTTCACTTTGTTGAAAATTTACTTCATAATTTTAAGTGCAATTAATGCTAATAAAATAAGAGAGATGAATGCATCCTTTTTGCTTTATAAAACATCGAATACAAATTTATGGCAATATCAGTAACATTAGTAGATCCATGAAACCATTCCATTTATCTCTTAAAATTGACAAATAAAATGTAAAGGTTGACGCAATATTTACTGAAGCTAATGTTTTAAGCTATTTATAATCAGACAAAAATGTATTTCTTACCTTCTCATAATTAAATCTTGAGTTGCTTTTCCTTAAAAAATAGCAAGGGGGCTTTGTCTTCAGAGTTCATGATAATGACAAACTCAGAAACATGGTTGTTTTTGAAGTTGTTTGCATAAAAGAATGAAGCAGTGCATGTTCTTTTTTTTTAGTTTTTTTAAGATCACTGATAAATTTTATTTTATTTTATTTATTTATTTATTTATTTATTTATTTATTTATTTATTATTTAAATTCAAGTTAGTTAACATACATTGTAGTCTTGGCTTGAGGAGTAGAACCCAGTGATTCATCTCTTACATATGACACCCAGTGCTCATCCCAACAGTGTCCTCCTTAATGCCCATCACCCACTTGGCCCATCCCTCCACCCAACTCCCCTCCAGCAGCCCTCAGTTTGTTCTCTGTATTTAAGAGTCTCTTATGGTTTGCTTCCCTCTCTGTTTTGAAGTTGTATGCATGAAAGAACGAGGCAGTGCATGATCTTATGGCAAATCTTCAAATGAATTTAAAATTAAAGCAAGCCACTAAGCAGGCATATTTAAGAAAAATAATGTATTTTCAAAAATCCTGTTGAAGAAAGCTTCACTTTGTTTTTTTTAAGAATAAACTTAGTCATTGTAACATAGTCTTTTTAAGACATTTGAAATCAATAATGTTTGGTTCTTCCGTAAGGATGACATAGCTTCAGACAATTAACATTTTAATCAAATTATTGGTTTGAAAATGTCCAGAGAAAGTAAAACAAAGAGTTGTTGCATTTGTAAGTCACAAAATAACTAACTGTCAGTTATTTTATGTTACTTTTTACTGGTTGCATTTAGAAGGAGAAAAAAAATTCTGTAAAAGAGTATATAAAAATACCTTTTGTTTTTCAACCTGTAAATGATAGTGGATGAAACAAAAGTTTACTTACCTTTCCTTTCAATTGTCAGTTATATATCAATGTTTACATTTATAAAAACATTTTCATTAGAAACAAATGATGGGATTCTAGTGTATTTTGAGTTTAATTTGCTGAAACAAGCTTACTGTCTATTTCACACACTTGACCAGGCAAATCATCTTTGGGTTTGTCATTGTTGTTTAATTAATTGTGTTAACTAGTTTAACTATTTTTGCTATTTTCATGCATTATATATCAACCATTACAATTACAAATCGCATAATCATTTGCATAAAGTTAAACTAAATAAGCTCACCAAAACCTGTAATTTGTTATATGCCAGTTTCTATGAAACAAAGTACAATTAATGGCATAATAAAAAAAATCCTTATATTTTACTTGTTTGGGACTTTTTATTCTGTAAGAATCTCAGATCTGTGAACTTCTGTTAATCTCCAATTACTGAGGTCTACATTAATTAGACTTTATGTGCTTCAGCCTGACTGGATTCCCGTTGGTGACTAATTAATCACCATGAGTGTATTTACATAGAAAACAGTATGGGGAGTGAGAAGAAAAGTTCAATTTAATACAACCAGCTGTTAAACATATCCACTGAGTGTTCAAATTCGAGAGTTTCTTTTTAAAAAATTATAGATTATTTAAAAAACCAAAAAAGACATGAAAAATTGCACGTAGAACTTCCATCCAAACACAACCTATGCTGGTACTGATATACGTTCCCTCGGTCTTTTTTCTATGTACACTTATTTAATTTTTACATGGTTGCAGTTTTACAGTAGCACAATTTTATACTAGGCTTTCTGCACTTCTGTTCCATTATATGAATGTTCTACATTGCTGTCTAGATTTGACATGTGTCTTTTTTTGGCTGCATAATATTCCTTTCAGTTGATATGTCATGATTTGCTTTACATACTAGTCAACAAAAGAGAAATAATTGTTCCTAACTATATTGTTATTATGAATAACATTGCAATGAACATCTTTACATAAGTCTTAGTATTTAAGATTCTAGCATAAATTGACTAAAGTAAAAAATTGGATCTAAGCATAAACAGTTTTATAGTATTTGATTCATACCAAATTGCTTCTCGAAAGTTTTCCTATGCCGTTAGGTGATTTTTCCCAATTGAGTTCTACAGAGTGGTTACCAGCTACCCAATACTGTGCTTGACATAAAATATTAAGAGACCCAAAGACATGCCAATACTTTAAAATTTTTACTTTAAGCTTTGCGATTCTGAATGTAGTTTTCCCACTGGTAACACAAAAGTGAAATGACTTTGATTTCAAAACCTTTACTATGTAAAATTGTTTACTCAACCGAACAGTTCAATAATTTCAAGGAACAATTATTTTGTCAAGATACCAAGGCGCCTCTCATATTCCTAATGGGGATCCCAGTTGCATCTGATGTGCACAGCACTGCTTTACAGTTTTACCTTTTCATTGCACATAAATAATTTCATCTAATTGCTTGTGGCATTCCAATGTGTGGGAGAAAGAGAAAAAAATCCACCCTTGGCAAGTCCTAAAATGGAAATAATGTGTATCAGAGTATGTGCCTTTTGCATTACATTTGGATATACTAAATGAAACCTTAACTAAGTAAGTTAGTCACCAAGGTAGTGTAATTATTTTTGTAGCTATGAATGTCAGAAAATTTGCAATTGAAGACACTCTACTTCTTGCTAAGCCTTTACTACTGGGATATGTTCTCATTTCATAAAATTACCCAGGAAGGTGTTTTCCCTCACTGTGGCTCCATTAACAGAAAATGTGGATTCATTTCTATACCTGAGAGAGCTGCCCACTGACAGTCACATTAACTTTGCAGCTCCTCTACTTCGTTCATCTCTGCTACAGTCTCAGGACAGTGTAATTCAAAAGGTTCAAGGCAGACTTTTTGTTCAATTGTATCTGAAAAGATGGCCTTATAATCAAGGCTCTGTAAATTGAAGACACTTTGTGTTCAACTGAGCAGACTCTGGCAGCACACCTGAAGCCATTTTTTAGATTAAATACTCGCTTTAAAAATCAAAAGCAATTTCTGCCTTGTGGCCCCTCTGTGCTTATATCAACGACCACACTAAAGGACTATCATATATGTGAACTAATTAAGCAGTGCTGACATGACATGCTGCTTTCTTGGCCACTTCTATCAACCATGAGTGTGCAGCCATATTGACTGTATTTGCATGCTAATCATCTCTGAAAATTCGGATCCTGTATACCTTTGTCAACACAATCATATTCACAGAAGATTTTATGCTGTTTTAAAATAATCCATCTAGGTGCCTGGGTGGGTCAGTCAGTTGAGCATCCAACTCTTGATTTCAGCTCAAGTTATGATCCCAGGGTCATGGGATCAAGCCCCACATCAGCCTCTGCACTGAGCGTGGGACCTGCTTAAGATTCTCTCTGTCTCTCCCTCTGCCCCTCTCCCCCACTCACGCTCTCTATCTCTCTCCCTGTCTCTCAAATAAAAATAAAATAATCCATCTAAAGCAACACAGTTTTTTTTTTTGCATATGAATCTCTGGGTTTATATTATAATTCAGTATGTATGTGGTAATGACCACAGTAAAAGTTCCAACATCATTGCTATATTGTGAAGTAACCAGACTCCAGGATGATGGAGGTCTCCATCTATACTGCCTCTTCCTACTTCAGGGTATAAAGGACACTTCCACAGTTGTGGGGAAGGAACTGGTTATACCAATCCTCGGAATACAGCAAAGCAGCTTGTTGAAAGGAAGGCAAGTATTTGACCACAACGTGAGTTTTAGCCTTCCAAAACAGACAGTTTTAAGCAACCACTGGGTCTGAGCTCACTGTCTGAGAGAAAGAGATGGTGTCACTGGGATTTCAACCTCACAAATCAAGAGCGCCAAGTCAGATGCAACCATTTTAATAAGGAAGGAAGGTGCTCTGGACCAAGGCAACCTGCACGCCAAAGCTTATCCTACAATGAGTTGATAAGGTTGACTGGCATAGCCATGGTAATGAGAATTCATCTATGGAAATGCCACTGTCAAGTGTGAACCTCAGCATGCATCACTATTAATTATTTATTGGGGATGTACTCTCACTGCTGTACCTCTCTTCTGGCCACAGTGAATGTGGGAAGAGTGTGAAGGAGCTACAGAAGAGTGATAAATGCTTCTAAGCATATGGTTATATTCAGTAGATAAGTATTCTTCCATTCACCTTTAGTCATTCTTGAGGAAACAGTATCTTTCTGTGTGCCTTTGGAAAGTCATCTTAATTCATTCCAACTTGGTTTTCTTCATTCAGCCATCTCTAGTCCCCTCACTCACTGCAACCGGCATCTATTTTCATAATTGCTCCCCCAGGAGAAGGATTAAAGGAAACTACACTGAAAGAAATTTTATGGAGAAAATTCAGGACCTTGAAACTAATGAAAAGTTTCCATTTCAGAAATACTTTAACTTCATATAGAAATAGCATATGTAGGGCTAATTTGTCTGTCTTAAGGTTCCCACTTCATTTATGAAGAAATAAAAGTTACATTTAATTAAGCCCAAATAAGAATCCCAAGGGCACTATTACAGCCCATTGTAGGCCTGATCAAAACACTTTGTAGGTAGCAATCATATTAATAATCCTTTAGCTTAAATATTTTATTTTTTTAAGAAGCTCAGGCAAATTTTAATTAATCTTCTTAAAATTTCAGTGGCTGGTAGACAATCTGCTTATTTCTGTCCAGGAACCCAAGGCAGGGAATACTAAGTAACACTCCTAAAATCATTTGAGGTGGGAAGATTAGAACCAAAACTGGGATTTGAGCTATATTTAGTCCTGTCATACATCTGCTTAGTCTATTAATCAGTCCAATATAATACAATGAGTGAAATTAATACACTTAAGTTACTGTTAAGTCAAAAGCCAACTTTCCTCTGTTAACAACACCAGATGATTTCTGGTTCTGGGCCATTTCTATTGCATAACTATTTGCATGACTGATCTCAGGATAGCTGGCCATATCATCAACTCTACCCTAAAAATAGAGGCATAATTTTTGGAGTTATATTACTCATTAGGAAAAAAGTGTGACATTTTGAACTCCTTAAAGAAATGGAGTCATTTATTCATGGTATCATTTTAAATGCCCACCATTAAAGTCTAAGTTTAGCAGTAAGTGGCTTATTTATGATTATGTTATGTATTTCAAGGCAGAACTTGGCCTAATGGATGCAATTTGACACGTTCGGAAAGTCTCTTCTGAAACCAAAGATACTTCCCAATCAAAACCCTGAAAATGAACCTCCAGGTTTTTAACATTTTCAGACTAGAGATCTATAATTCTGAAATATCCCTTTCTAATCATTTCTCTTCCTTCCTTCTCTGAAATCTGAGTTTTACTCTCATCAAAACTTGCCAGTCCTTCAGCCTCTCCCAGTTCCTCCAGTTGTGCAGCCCATCTAGGCCTCAGTGTCCCACACATTAATCCTCCCTGCTGGAGCCCACCTCCTGGCCTCTCCCAACACTCTTCTTGTTGGTACAATATAAACCTTACTCCTTGACCTCCTGCCCCATTTTCTTGGTTAATCCCACTCTGGGTAAATTTAACTTTCACTTTTCCCACTCTCATTTCTGAGCTGCCAAATAAGAATCCAAAATAAACAAAGTGCTTACGTGAAACAAATCCATGCACCATAACCACAATTGGGCCCTCCATGCTCTTTCACAGTCCTACTCATCTCTGATTCCCTGACTTAATCCCCTCTCTCCTTGAGCCAGCAACCTGATTCTCCCTCACTCACATAATGGCACAGTGAAAAGAAAGGCTTTAAGGCTCTCAAGGGGCTGTATTCACCACAGAACACAGTTGCACACTTACTGTCACTGCGTATGCGACCTTGGCAAATTGCTCAATCTTATAGATACCTCCCATTTATGGTTTCTCATCTATAAAACGGGAATAATAATATCAGTGTCTTCCTCATATGGTAGGATGAAGATAAGTGAAGTAATGTTTATGAAGTTCCTAGTGAGTTATCTCCTATAAAATTGCTCGATAAATGCTAGATCCTAAGATGAGTATGATGATTTCCATCACTGTTGCCACTTCTTTCTTCGTACTGAGAAGATTGAAGTCATCTGATTTCATTTGATACCTCTTTTTTCTATTTCAAACTTTCTTTCAATCTTTATCCAAACCCTTCTCCTTTTCTCTTGTTTCAGAGAGATAAGATTTCATATTTTTGCTAATGTTACTTCTGTCTACCTATGACTTTAACTCCACTTACAGCCAGTTCCCCTACGACCTTCCTCTGCCTGTCTCCTTTTCCACTGATTTCATTTTCCCAGTCTAAAAAACTTAATGCAACATTTCTCAACATTGGTAAAAACACTAGTGCTGGGGCTCCAGCTCTGAAGATTCTGATTTAGTTTGTCTGGGTGAGACCCAAGTAGAATGGTTGGTAAGGCCATCCAGGCAATTTTATTGTGCAACCAGGTTTGAGAAGCATGATTTAGTGCCCTTCTGGAAAGATATGATATGTGGGTCATTATATTATGGGCCACCAGAGGATCTGTTTTAATCTTCCTCTCTTTAGTAAATATTTTATCATAAATATATTTGTGGTTTGGAGGGAGTGGTCTCATCATTTAATAGAGTTGACAGGGTGGTTTGTATCCTCATTTCCTCTGTAGTGTTGTTTCAAATTTTTTAACCTTTCTACAGAAATTAGGGCTATAAGATATGTATATTTTTTTTAGTTTATTTATTTGGAGGGGGGAGGGGCAGAGAGAGAATCTCAAGTGGACTCATGCTGACAACACAGAGCCTGACACAGGGCTCGATCCCACAAACCGTGAGATATGACCTGACCCAACATCAAGAGTCAGACACTTAACCAACTGAGCCACACAGTTGCCCCAGGAATATATATTTTTTTAAGTTTATTTATTTATTTTGAGACAGAGAGAACAAGAAGGGGAGGGGCAGAGAGAGAGGCAGAGAGAATCCCAAGCAGGCTCCACGCTGTCAGCACAGAGCCCACTGCCAGGCTTGAACTCACAAACTGTGAGATCATGACCTGAGCTAACATCAAGAGTCAGATGCTTAACTGACTGAGCCACCCAGGTGCCCCCAGGAATATGTATTTTTAAAAAGCTGCACAGAGTATCCTAATGCACACTCTTAAAACTCAATTAAATGCTTCATGAGGGCAGGAACCATGTCCATCTTGTTCTCAGTCATATCATCAGAATCCCCTTTTCTAGCATAAACCTCTGCTTCCTGCATTGTGTCCATGTCATTTTGTTATCTTCTATCTCTAAAGTCAGGAATTTTGGGTATCATGTAAGACAACATCCTCTTCATATCCAGGTTGTCATCGAATCCTATCAAATGCTCTGCTGATGAATGTTCAGTAACAATCTCTTCAAGAGATAAAAAGCTTTAATCATAGTGTTTGTCAGTATCCATAGTGTAAATAAACACTTTTGCCACGGCCACTTTCAATCTACCAACATGACAACACCTAACGTGAGTGTGCACATTCGGCTCTCAGGAGCTGGGAGCCGATGTGAACCTGCTTCATCCAGCACGCCACAGCATTATCGATTTCAGCACACAGCACTTCTCTAATCCAGCTTCGCCTTTTCATCCTCATTGCCGTGGGACTATGGATAACAGCCTCCTCTTGTTCTGACCTTTGACCTCTCCATTTCCTATGCCCATGATACCTAGTCAGTCAGTGGCATATCCTGTCAATACTTATCCCAGACATGGCTCATATTTCTTGAGCTTTAACTAGCTTTGTTATTCATTGTTTACCACATTCACTGCTTGGGGGGAAAGAAAGAGTAAAGAATAGAACTTCCAAATTCCCCTCAATGCCTTCAGAATGAAGTCTGGTAATTTCACTTGAGGGTCCTGGTGATCTGGCCTCCACCTTCCTCTCCAGCCACACTTGTAGAGACTGCTTGAGTCCTCCTGCCATGGGCGACACTCATTGCTTTCTGTAGATCCCCTTACCTCATAAATATACATTAAGAATGTACAAAACGTATCTGTGACATCTGGAGAATAGTATAAAATGGTCATCTTCCAGATGAAATAATAAGCCATTGATGGTATCTTAGAAGTTCTCTGCTCTTCCAGGGTCTCTGCCCCTTTGCTCTGTGCCAAAAGTAGACACAGTCATGAATTTTGTGCTGATCATGGATGGCATTGCCTGTCATTAGTGTTTCCAGTTATAAATGTATTCTCTAAATAATATATTTCTTGGTTTTCTCTGTGATTCTTATATTAAAAAAAATATCACGCTGTGTGTGTTCTCCTAAGACTGACTTCTTTGTCTCAACATTATGGTTTGGTGGGGGGCGGGGGGAGTTAATGTTTATTTTTAAGAGAAAGAGCACATGCATGAGCGGGGGAGGGACAGAGAGAGGAGGACAGAGGATCTGAAGTGGGCTGTGCACTAACAGCAGAGAGCCCCATGTGAGGCTCGAACTCAAGAACCATGAGATCATGGCCTGAGCCAAAGTTGGTCGCTTAACCAGCTGAGCCACCCAGGCACTCCTCAACATTATGTTTTTAAGATTCATCCACATTGTTGCATTTAGCAGACCCTGAGACAAAAGTTTACCTGTTATTCTTCATTAAGGAGTGTATTTTCAGGGTGGGAGCCTTGCTGGTAAGTAGAAAAGATCTCAAAATTTGCCTCAAAGGCCATTATTAGCATTTTCCTGCATACTAGACGTGTGCGCATCTATGGACAGTGGGCGGGTCCTGATGTTTCTCATGCCACAGCAGCAACAGAAAATCCTGGGGCAGGAGAAAACAGACACCATGAAACATCTATGAGGCAAAGAGCTGTGGGCTGTGTCTCTTGTGGTGGATCAGAGTTTATGAAGAGCTGGCCTGAGAGAGTGGTGAGGCTAAGAGGGCCTGAGATGTGCAGGATACCACCTGTAGTCATTGTTCTGTTGATGGACTTGGCTGTTGCACTTTTGTATGTGTCCTCTGAGGCTCACAGCAGGCAGGAGGTTTCCAGAGTCTGGGACTCTCATTGTCTCTCTGTCTCCTTTCTAAGTAGGAGATTGTTGTCATGAGGCAGGTGTGTTTTCAATTTTGCCAGGTGACACCACACTGTTTTCCTAACTGTTTGTGCCATTTTGAGTGAGAACTCCTTTTGTTCCAGATACTCAACACACTTCATATTGGTATTGCCTGATTTATTTATTTAGTTAGTTTAGTTTTTTTTATTATTATTATTTTGCCAATCTTTGGTGAGAAGAGGGTGGTAGTGAAATAGTATTTCATTGAGGTTTTATTTTGTATTTCCCTCATTATTAATGAGTTTCAGTATCTTTTCCTATATTGTTCCTTTTCTACAAAATGCTTACACAAAAATTGTGCCCATTTTTTCATTAGGATGTATATCTTTTCTTACTGACTTAGAACAGTTCTTTGAAAGTTATGAATGTTAGTCCTGCAGTTGCATACCTTTCAAATATCTTCTCCCAGTTTGTAGCTTATCTTCTTACTTTCTTAACAGTAACCTCTGATGAGCAGACATTCTTCATTTTTATGGAGTGGAATTTATCATCCTTTAACTTCATAGTTTGTGAGGATTTTCTGTCCTGCTTAAAAAAAAAAAACCTTCCCTAGCTTGAAGTCATGAAAATATTATTTTATATTGTCTTACACAAATCATGTAGTTTTTCTGTTCATATTTAAGCCACTGAAATTGATTTTGTGTGTGTGAGAGAGAGACAGAGAAAGAGAGATGTAGTGAAAAGAGAATTTCTTTTTTTTTTTTCCATGTGGATAATCAATTGTTTTAGCACCATTTACTGGATAATTTCTGCTTTCCTCTCTGCTCTGTGATATCCCTTCTCTCATGAACATGATTTTGTTCATTTTTTTTAATCCCTTAACCAATAGTACATTGCTTTAATTATTACAAACTTATAATAATCTTGATATCCTATAACCATGTGTCCCTGGCTTTGTTCTCTTTTTTACAGGAGTGTCTAAGCTATTCTTGACCCTCCACTCTTACATAATAGATTTTAAAATTAGCTCACCAAGTTCTACAAAACACTTTATTAAGGAGATTGAAATTGTGTTGAATCTAAGGGCACCTGGGTGGCCCAGTCGGTTAAGCGTCCGACTTCGGGTCAGGTCATGATCTCACAGTTTGGGAGTTCGAGCCCCGCATTGGGCTCTGTGCTGACATCTCCGAGCCTGGAGCCTGCTTCAGATTCTGTGTTTCCCCCTCTCTCTACCCCTTCCCTGCTCACGCTCTGTGTCTCTCTGTCTCTCAATAATAAATAAACATTAAAAAGGAGAAGAAATTGTGTTGAATCTGTAGATTAATATGGGAGAGCTGATACCTTTGTAATGTTAAGTCTTCTTATCTAAGAGCATGGAATATCTCTCCTTTTATTATTATCTTACTATAAAGTTGCAGGCTTATTTCATTAAAGGGCTTACATATGTTGGACTTATCCCCAGCTACTTTATATCGTGATCATGTAAATGACATTCTTACTACATTTTCTATGTAGAAAAATAATTGGTTTTATATCCCTTAGCTTTGCTAAACAATCTTAATTCTGAAAATTCACTAGCAACTGTTTGGAGTTAAATTTTTTTTAATGTAAATAATTAAATTTTTTTCATTCATGAATAAAGAAAATTTGAGTTCTTATTTTTCAGTCTTTGTATCTTTTATTTTTTATATTTTCTTACTGTTCCTAATAACCCATCCAGCATATTGAAGACAAATGGTGATTGAACACATTCTTACCTTGTTACTGATCATAAAGGGAATGCTTTCATACTTTACTTGGGTATGATGCTTGTTTTACATTTTGCATGTTTTGTTTTTGTAAATGCCCTATACCAGGGTTTTCCTTTAAAGTTCCCTTCTATTCCTGAGTTTTAATCATTAATGAATATGGAAAGATAGCGTACACTTCTATATCTATTTAGATTACCAGCTGGTTTTTCTCTTTTAATTCATTAATGTAATAACTTGCCTTAATCAATTTTCAAATATTAAATCCTGAGATACATTCCTGAGATAAATCCAACTTGGTCATGACCGTTTTTCACACACTGCTGGATTCCATTTGCTAATATCTTATTTCAAATTATTGCATTCATATTCATATGCAGGAGCGGATCATTATTTTTTATCTCCTAGTTTCCTTGGCAAGTTTTGTAAGACTTTGTATGAAAATGAAGTTTGTCTTTTTTTTTAATATTTGATAGAACTCTCTGATAAAGCTAGAGAATGATATTTATGGAAAGATATTTGACTGCTGACTCAACTTTTTTATAGGTTATAATAGCAATGAGATTTCCGATCTTTTTTATATTAGTTTCGGTACCTTGTATATTTCTAGAAATTTATCCATTTCATATAAAATTTCAAATTTATTGACAACATTATTCATAATATCCTCTTGTGTTTTTTCATGGCTATAGAAAATGTAATGATGTCCTCCTTTTGCTATCCTGATAGGATTGTGTCTTTTGCTTACTTCGTCAATCTTATTTTTTCTTGTTTTTCATTAGCTTTTTCAAAGGAGAAATTTTTTAGCTTTTATTTTTTCTTTATGTTATTATCTTATGTTTTACATTTTCTTAATCTCTATTCTTCTCTGTTTTCTTGTATTTTCTTTGAGTTTATTTTTGTTTTCTTTTGCTAACTTCTTGAGATGGATTTAGCTCACTAATATTTAGTTTTCTTTTTCTTTTTCTAAAGTAAGCATTCTCATAAGATAAATTTACCTTTCAAATACTGATATTGCCATGTTGCCATATTCCACAGTTTTATTATGCAGTATTTTTATCATCTGATAAAATGTTCCCTGATATTTATCATTTGATAAAAATATTT
This sequence comes from Felis catus, assembly GCF_018350175.1. Taxonomy (NCBI): domain Eukaryota; kingdom Metazoa; phylum Chordata; class Mammalia; order Carnivora; family Felidae; genus Felis; species Felis catus. The sequence goes on along the minus strand of NC_058372.1, from coordinate 68,352,389 downwards.
CTACTATGTAGCATTATTACTCCCTTGTCATGGGTTTTTTATAAGGATTTTTTTTTTTTAGTTTCCAAATACATGGAGATATTCTGATTGTTTTTTTAAAATTGATTTTTAGGGGCGCCTGGGTGGCGCAGTCAGTTAAGCGTCCGGCTTCAGCCAGGTCACGATCTCGTGGTTCGTGAGTTCGAGCCCCGCGTCAGGCTCTGGGCTGATGGCTCAGAGCCTGGAGCCTGTTTCCGATTCTGTGTCTCCCTCTCTCTCTGCCCTTCCCCCGTTCATGCTCTGTCTCTCTCTGTCCCAAAAATACATGTTGAAAAAAAAATTAAAAAAAAATAAATTAATTAAAAAAAATTGATTTTTAGCTTACTTCTCTATTGGGCTGAGAATATAATGTACATGCATTAGAATTCAGTATATAGTCAATACCTGCATATGTTGTCCCTGTGCTTGAAAAGAAGGAATATTTTATACTATAAATATATAACATGTTATATGTTACATATTGTCTTTATTTTAAAATGTTCCACATGTGTCCATTAGGTCAAGTTTACTCATGTTTTCCATCATCTATATTCTTATTTATTTTATCTGCTTTTTCTATCAATTACCAAGCAAGATCCTTAAAATTTACCTGCTATTATTGTTGTTTACTTTCCTTATTATTCTTTATTATTCTGTCAACCTATTTTATATTTTGAAGTCATAATATTAAGTGAATAAAATTACAACTTGTTACCTCTTTCTGATGACTTTTAAACTCTTGTCAATATGATATTACTCTTTTTCTTTGTAATACCTTCTGCCAAATAAGAAACTTTGTCCACTAGTATCCTGGAACTGACTCTTACTAACTTATAGGAGCCGATTACATACATCTTTTCACAAGTTAGTGCTTGGTAATGTCACGTCAGTGGCTTGAAATCAGCCATGAAAGAATATTAACACATGGAATTTGGCGAATGCTACAAATCAGGCCTTCTCATCTATCCCCAAGAACTGGTTATTAAATATTTACCAGCATAGCTCTGACTTCCTTCAATATTAATATAACCATACCAACTTTCCTTTGGATAGTGTTAGCATGTTATTACTTGTTTCCACCCTTTTAATTTCAACTTCTCTATGTCTTTCCATTTAGATGTATCTCTGAAAACAGCATAGAGTGGGATATTATTTTTAATGCAGTCTGACAATCTCTGCTTTTAACAGGAGTATTTTGTCCATTTGCATTTAATGTGTGCCAAATATTACATGGAACATACTAATCCAAAACTATGGTTTTTGAATTACTATCATACCCTTTTTAAGTTAGAAACCTAACACATATAGAGATTATCTGCCCAAGTTCAGGAAGTGACTCAAAAAAGCAGAACTATCTTACTATAACTTCAATCCCACAGGTACTCAAAACAAAGTTCATCTTTCCTCTCTACATGAACATAGGTCCTTGTGCCTCAGAAAGTTTAACAAGCAGAGATTTACAGCTGTTTCTGTTGATTGACTCTACTCCAATTCTGTTCTTGAGCAGTTAAAAATATCACTTTTGTGTGGAAATATATGCACCAATGCTATACATGCAATTCTCTCTCTACTCAGAACTTTCATATACTCCAAAGTCAGGTCTGCATGAGAGTGCTAAAAATGAGGAATAGTGTGTTTCATGGTTTGCAATATTAAAATCACAAGCAGCAAAAAAATTTAGAAAACAGAGATGCTGAGCTAAATAGAACTAATTCTACTGTGAATACTTTAGACATTGTAATATTCTAATAACTATGTTCCAAGTGTATAGCACCCCTGGAAATGCAAGGAGAAAGATATCCCATGGTCCAGCAACCCAGCACAACTGGAACCAAAAGGAAAGTGGGGATTTGGCACATATCATTAATGTGTCTCATAAGGAAATCCACATTCCTGTTCCCTGATATTTTATAGGGCACTCCCAGCCTCTAGAGTTTCCTAACTCCTGAATTGGGGGGAATTTTTCTGTAAGCTCTTGGTAGGTCTCTATGAATTCCTGCCACTTGTCTTCTTCACCCACTTCCAAGCAGATCATGGCCTCAGTCTGCCTCTGGCTTATGAATTACCTGGTACTGTTCAAGTGTAAGCCTTTGGTTTCCATGCCATTCAATATTTGCATCAAGCTGTGCTCAAGAAATGCTCTAAACTATGTCCCCTACATTTGTGAGGTACAATTGCAACTGGGCATCCACATATCAGACTTACTAGTAATATTCCATTATGTTTCTCTTGTCCATAACCTGTGTATTTATTTAAACTCTTGAAGGAGTTCTGAAACCTATGGAGATTGTGCCAAAAAGTATACATGATGCTTTAGAAATTGGGAAGCAGAAGAAAGGAAAAAAGGTTAGTAGAATTTAAGTTAATGGAGGGATGAGATGAATAAAAGTGGCTTAATGGAATTGGTCCCACATTTACATGGAAAAGGTAGCTGCCTACCCAGGATGATTTGAGGGGTACTAAAAAATCCAGTTGTTAGAGAAAATGCGGGTTTCTTTTCAGCTGAAAACAAGCCTCAGCTAGGCTGGCAAGCAACTTGAACATACTTGTTCTCACCTCAGTTTCGCATTCCGTTTACATGACCGTAGCACTAAACCAACTCCCTTCACCATTTGTTCAAAGTAATATACTTTGCAGTTAACCACAGCTTCTAGAAATATCCTACTTTTCTTAACTTTCAAGACTGGCTTATTTGGGGGAAAAAGGATTTTGCTGATTTTGCTTATGTATTCATATGAAAATCACTTATAGTTCTTAACATTTTAAACTTTCCTGCTAAAATTCTCAAGTAAATTTAGCCCTCTATACTGTAGCAATGTGTTCATCTTGTAGTTCCCACAATCTGTGACCCAATACCATGTACCTTGAGAACACTTCAGAGTCAAGGGCATGCGTGTGGTTCTGGAATTACAGTAGGGACAGTGCCCTTGAACTGGTAGTGGCTGTGTGTGGACCTCAGCCAGGGTCCATTATAAACCGATGCCCTGCTTTAGATGAAAGCATCTGTGTTCTGAGACCTTCACACCACACACTATGACAAGTACTTCCATTGTGTTTCTCTCCTCTCCCCGGACAGAGAGGCCAGTCATCTTTGACACCCCTCCCCTTCTCAATATGCCATTCTATCTCTCCCCACAAGGGGTGGAGGAGTTAGATCAGGAAAGTTTATGCAAGATTAAATAATAATTTTTGAAAATTTCCAGTCATTGATTTGGTCCTGAAATGTTATCTACTTTCTCTCTGTGGAATTCTGTTCTTCAAATGGAGATTTTTGTTCTATAGGAATTCCAGTAATTTTTGTCTCTACTTCTGTTAATTCATTCATTAAGGCATTCCGGCCTTCTCCCTTAGGAAACATAATGGGTTCGCTAAGTGCTTGTACCAGTGACTGTTGCTTTCATAACAATGCTGCCGGAAAAGCCCCACTCTCCTTTTCCTGTTGTCTGTTTTATCGTCACAATATGTGTACAGTAATACTATATTGTAAACCTGCAGGGTTAGATGGCTGGAAAATATCCTTCTGGAAAAAAGAGTTTGATAAGGATTGGTGGGCAAAACTGAGCCTTACTTAAAATGAAAACTTCATAAGCAGCCTACAGCTGGAGGCCAACTTTGGTACAGAAAGGAAAAAAAAATAAACTCTTTGCAGATATGACAGGGAGGTGAAGTGAACTATCATGGCTTCCAGGATGCCAGTCAACATCAAGGCCACATGGCCACCCGCCTACAACCTAAAGTGGAAAAAATACTTTTGACTGAAGGGCTAGCTTTCACATTAGCATGTAGATATGCTTAGTCAATCTAATTTCAAAACAGTATATGAGGAATCAAAAGCCTAGTATTTCTGACCTGCCACTTCACCCTTGGACATAGTTGATTTTTCCTTAGAATAAATTAATGTTTTAATTTAGTATTTGAATCTAGTGGTCATTTCATTAATTTCCTTTTCTATATATTTGGAAATTTCTAAACTTGTCATAGCTATACTGGATTGCAGGATTTGGGTTAGCTCCAGGATAGAGTGGCTAAAGGAAAAAAAAAAGATCCTCCCAATGTAAACTTTTTTTTAATTTTATTTTTTAAATTTACATCCAAATTAGTTAGCATATAGTGCAACAATGATTTCAAGAGTAGATCCCTTAATGTCCCTTACCCCTTTATCCCATCCCCCCTCACACAACCCCTCCAGTAACCCTGTTTGTTCTCCATATTTAAGAGCCTCTTATGTTTTGTCTGCCTCCCTGTTTTTATATTATTTTTGCTTCTCTTCTCTTACGTTCATCTGTTCTGTGTCTTAAAGTCCTCATATGAGTGAAGTCATAATGATGTTTGTCTTTCTCTGACTGACTAATTTTGCTTACCATAATACCCTCTAGCTCCATCCATGTAGTTGCAAATGGCAAGATTTCATTCTTTTTGATTGCCGAGTAATACTCCATTGTGTATGTATATATATATATATATATATATATATATATATATATATATATATATACACACACACACCACATTTCTTTATACATTCATCCATCAATGGACATTTGGGCTCTTTTGGTACTTTGGCTAATGTTGATTAGCATTAGTGCTGCTAGAAACATTGGGGTGCATGTGTCCCTTCGAAACAGCATACCTGTATACCTTGGATAAATACCTAGTAGGGCAATTGCTAGGTCATAGGGTAGTTCTATTTTTAATTTTTTGAGGAACCTCCATACTGTTTTCCAGAGTGGCTGCACCAGCTTGCATTCCCACCAGCAATGCAAAAGAGATCCTCTTTCTCCACATCCCGGCCAACATCTGTTGTTGCCTGAGTTAATAATGTTAGCCATTCTGACAGGTGGTATCTCATTGTGGTTTTGATTTGTGGTTCCCTGATGATGAGTGATGTTGAGCATTTTTTCATGTGTCAGTTGGCCATCTGTATGTCTTCTTTGGAGAGCTGTCTATTCATGTCTTTGGTCCATTTCTTCATTGGATTATTTGTTTTTTGGGTGTTGAGTTTGATAGGTTATTTATAGATTTTTGGACACTAATCCTTTATCTGATACGTCGTTTGCAAATATCTTCTCCCATTTTGTCAGTTGCCTTTTAGTTTTGCTGATTGTTTCCTTCGCTGTGCAGAAGCTTTTTATTTTCATGAGGTCCCAATAGTTCATTTTTGCTTTTGTTTCCCTTGCCTCCAGAAACGTGTTGAGTAAGAAGTTGCTGTGGCCAAAATCAAAGGGGTTTTTGCCTGCTTTCTCCTTGAGGATTTTGATGGCTTCCCATCTTACATTTAGGTCTTTCATCCATTTTGAGTTTATTTTTGTGTATGGTGTAAGAAATTGGTCCAGGTTCATTCTTCTGCATGTTGCTGTCCAGTTTTCCCAGCACCACTTGCTGAAGAGACTGTCTTCATTCCATTGGATATTCTTTCTTGCTTTGTCAAAGATTAATTGGCCATACATTTGTGGGTCTATTTCTGAGTTCTGTATTCTGTTCCATTGATCAGAGTGTCTGTTTTTGTGCCAGTACCATACTGTCTTGTTGATTATCGCTTTGTAATGCAGCTTGACGGGGATTGTGATACTTCAGCTTTGGTTTTCTTTTTCAAGATTGCTTTGGCTTTCTTTTTCAAGATTGCTTTGGCTTTCTTTTTCAAGATTGCTTTGGCTATTTGGGGTCTTTCCTTGTTCCATACAAATTTTAGGATTATTTGTTCTAGCTCTGTGAAGAATGCTGGTGTTATTTTGATAGGGATTGCATTGAATATGTAGATTGCTTTGGGTAGTATTGACATTTTAACAATATTTTTTCTTCCTATCCAGAAGCATGGAATCTTTTCCCAGTTTTTTGTGTCGTTTTCATTTTCTTTTATAAGCTTTATATAGTTTTCAGTGTATAGATTTTTCACCTCTTTGGTTAGATTTATTCCTAGGTATTTTATGGTTTTTGGTGCAATTGTAAATGGGATTGATTCCTTGATTTCTCTTTCTGTTGCTTCATTGTTGGTATATAGAAATGCAACTGATTTCTGTGCATTGATTTTATATCCTGCAACTTTGCTGAATTCATGAATAAGTTCTAGCAGTTTTTTGGTGGAATCTTTAAGGTTTTCCATATAGAGTATCATGTTGTCTGCAAAGAGTGAAAGTTTGACCTCCTCCTGGCCGATTTGGATGCCTTTTATTTCTTTGCAGAGGCTAAGACTTCCAATACTATGTTGAATAACAGTGGCAAGAGTGGACATCCCTGTCTTGTTCCTGACCTTAAGGGGAAAGCTCTCAGTTTTTCCCCAATTTAAACTTTTGGTGTCAACCACTTTTCTTAGCCTGCTGGAAGGAGCCCTGCCCATGGACACCCACCTAAATATTTCCTGCCCACCTAAATATTTCCTGCCACACCTTTCATGAGAACCTCCCAACTCATTGTGAGCCCATCCCACCATGCTGCCTCAGCCCTTCCTCAAATGGTCTCTTTTGCTGAGAAATCACCACTCTCACCATCACTCCCATCAACAAATGTACTCAACATGTATAATCCCAAACTCAAAGAAGTGATAATAGCAGTTGATTTTCCAACATTCCCTTTTCAGTATACATTATGTGTTAGATAGCGACACCATCTGGTGAGGTGGCACATTAGCATGTTGAATACACCAGGCTCTATGAGCACACATTGCAAGCCTCTAAAAAAATAAAAAAAAAATTAAAAAAATAGAGGAAAAAAGAGAATGAAGGGAGGAAATGTTGGTACTTTTATGTGTGGTATCAGAGGAATCTTCACTCATATAGGACCTTACTTTGTTTTAGGAAAAGCAGTAAAGCCAGATCTTTCAACGACTTTTGCTGTGGAATGGAAAAAAAAAAAATGGATCAATAGCTAGAGGGGAAATGGCATCAAGAGAATCCTTTAAGTAGAAGGAAAAGTAATAGCGTGTTTGTAGGCTGATAGGAGTAATCCAGCATGAAGAAGGGAAATACCAACATAGGCAAGTGATAGAAGAGTTTCTGGAAGAATGTCCTCAAGAGGTGCAAAAGGATGGGATACAGACAGTACACAAGTAAAGGAATTGGCCTTGAATAGGAATAGACTGCTCATCAAATAGTCACAGGAAGGAAAGCAGAGTATGTGAATGCAGATGCAGTCAGTGAGCAGATGCAATGCTGAGCATTGATAAAGTTCTCTTCTTGCTCCCCTCATTCTCAGGAAAATGTGGAACCAGGTCATCAGCTAAAAGTGAGAATTGGCCAGAAGTGCAGGAAATCTGAGAAAAGTTGTATGTAGTTCTCCTGGAGAGTGAGAAACTCAGTGGACCAGGGAAATATAGTGTGATGCTACTTATGGATCATAAATTTAACATGAGTCTGGGGGCACCTGAGTGGCTCAGTTGGTTAAGAATCTGACTGTTGCTTTTGGCTCAGATCATGATCTCACGGTTCATGAGTCCCAGCCCCATGTCAGATTTCATGCTTACAGCACAGAGCCTGCTTGGAATTCTCTCTCTCTCTCTCTCTCTCTCTCTGCCCCTCCCCTGCTCACTCTCTCTCTCTCAAAATAAATAAACTTAAAAAAAATTGTTAAGTGAGTCCAAATGGTTATTTTTCTCCATCCACGTTCAGCTACAAGGGTACAAAGTGAGGAGTAGGAAGAGGGCTGAATATAACATAAAGTTTTACCTATCAAGCACAATTATTCAGGGGCAAGGGAATTGACGACTTGTCATCCTAAAGAGCCAAGCAATATTAATATTCTTCCACATTGACACCCATGGTCTTAATTGTTTCTATTTATTATTATGTATTTACTCTTGGATAAATTGAAAGTACCTGGGAATGCTGACTTTACTAAAATACACTTTATGCATAACCCATCTCCTTTCTGTTCTTTTGAGTTTCATTCACAGAGGAATTTTTTATTTATCTTTTCACTTAGGATATTATCTTTAATAAGATGACTGTGCTCAAAATCTCTGATATTAGACACTGTAGCAGGGAGAAGAAATTTAAAAGGGAGGTTGCAATAATGTAGGTGGACAGGACAAATGAAATACAAGAGAACAATAAATGAATTCTGAATATGGGGTCTGAGAAAGCTTAGTGGAAAAGGAAAGAAAGCTTAGAAACTGGCCCATGAAGGAAGAAGGAAAAGAAGGGCCTGCCGATATGAGGGAACAGACAAATAGGAGATGAGCACTGAAGGATGGAAGTACAGAAAGTCTTCCAGGATGAGCATAGTCTTGTCTAAGGACTAAGGAGAAGTGTCACGAAAGAACATGTTTAGAAGGAAAAGTAATACCAGGGAGTGAAATGCATAGACTGTTGAATAAAGGAGTTTTTATTGAGCACTTACCCTGTGCATAATGCTGTTTTAAGTGCTGCCCAGGTGGTAACTCATTGACTAATATCACAGAAGACCTGGAGGAGAGGCACCACCACTCCCCATTCTACAGGTGAGGAAACTCAGGCACAGACAGGTCAAGTGCTTCCAACTGTATAGCTAGTGAGTCACAGAGCAAGGGCCCTGTGTACCACTGGTGTTATCAAAACATTTTGAATAAACAAGCAACATATAATTTCTGTTGCTACTACATTTTTCTTTCATAAATAATGAACATATTTACATTAAATTTAGAAAGTAAGCAATGAATATTAGCTGTCTCTCATGTGTATTTAGAAGCCCTGAATATTCAAATATATTAATTTCCATTTTTTCTTTTCCTCATTCAATGAGATGACTGTTTCCAAAAACTATTGGCTTAGACTGTTTTCCTGGTGATTAATCTACAATATAATATAGTACAATTGTATTTATTTTTGTCCAAATTCTTATTATATTGTATTCTGGAAAAGATACAGAGTTTTTGTTTGTTTTTTTCTGAAACCACTTTGCCCTTCTTTTTCTTTGTAACTCTGAACTTCACCCAGAAATAGTTGTTGATGGCAGCCAATTCATCAACATACAGGTTATACTCATGTTTTGTCAAGGATTTTCTGCCTGAAAAAATTTTCTAATCTTTTATTAAATATGCTTCCTTTTTATAGCAGGTCATTCAACTATCAATTCATTCTCGTTAAACTTTTACCTATTCTTTCTAAATACTTATATAAACTAAAAATATCAGACACATGAAAATACATCCAGAGAATCAAAGTTCAGTTCAATTTCAACATTACTATTTATGCAACATGGAGGACAGCATCTAACGTGATCTCATTGCTTTACCAAAGAGTGCTTTCATTAGCACCAATAAATATCAGCTCTTTTTACCTCATTGAAATCTGTAACATTCCATGTTTCAATCTTTAAATTTTGGGTTTATTTTACTTGAATTCCTTGGGAAAGACACAGACTTTGTAAGTGTGGCCTCTTCTATAAATATTTTTGAACACAGGTAACCCTTAGTCTGTGTTCTCAGAGACTTTGCCTACCTCTTTTCTAGTGATGACTTAGGGTCAAGACACAGGCAGAAGATTCTGATCCCTGCCCAAGTGATAGTATCATCACAAATGATCCCCTGTGGTCATTTCTATGTGTCTAGAGGAACACAGGCTGAAGTGTCTTATTACTCATGTGAGAAAGGACACCAGAGAAAGGTGGAAGATGGTTAACCTAAAGTAGAGAAATGCATAGCATAGAGGAAATATGAGGCACTGTCAACTTGACCTTTGCTATTCCAGAGGGCAGAGATAGGACTACTGTGCAGAAGCTACTGGAAGGTAATTTTCAACACAAAGAATTACCTAAGTAGAGATTTTTAAAGTGAAACAAAGTGCTTCCTAGATAAGGGAGACAATCATTTGTAGGATATTTGCCATGGGTCTCTCTTACCAAGGAGATATTAAAAATTCAGTGACCATACAATGTATTTTCCAAACAGGGATACATTTGAGAATGAAGGGATAGCTCCAAATAAACCAGGATATCCCAAGCAAACCAAGTCTCACTTCACCCTAATTCACCCTCATTGTTGATCACTGGCTATGTGTATTTGACATGTGAAGAATAGGGAAGATTGATCCCAGTGGGGAAAAAGGAACAGGTCAGAGCTCATGGGATTCTGGGAAGCAGAGCAAATCTGGAACTTTTTCACCTCCTTCTAATCCTATCCTGGTAGAATGAAGTCCAAAGACCTGGATCAAGCGGTCCTATGTGAGCAAGCCTGGATATGAGCAAAGTGTTAAGATCCAGAAGAATCCAAGTAGGAACAATTCCAGGACAGGGGCACTGTTCCCAGAGCCAAGGTGGAGTAAATACTATTCCCAAAGCAAATTATTCAGCGGGTTCTAACAGAGCATAACATTAAAAAGCAAGAACAGGTGGCATCTGGGTGGCTCAGTTAGTTAAACATCCCACGCTTGATTTCGGCTCAGGCCATGAGCTCATGGTTTGTGAATCAAGCCCCACATCAGGCTCTGCGCTGACAGCACAGAGCCTGCTTGGGATTTTTTCTCTCCCTCTCTCTCTGCCCTTCCCCTGCCCACTCTCCATCTCTCTCTCTCTTAAAATAAATAAATAAACATTTTTAAAAAACAAAGTAAAAACCAGACCAACCCCAAAGGGCAGGATATTGTAGGGGTGACAAAGTGGAAAGCAGGACCAACATTACAGGCAGGCACTGTGAGAAGATGTGCAGGATGAATGAAGAGTACAGTTTCCCAAAGCATGGTCTGTGCTTACCATACTGGATAGGCCTAGAATTATCTAATGACCCACATTTTTTTTTCTAATCTTAGTGGCAAATGAATTGTAATTACAAAAACTTTTTTCTGTGACCTACACTGAAATCTGTGTGTGAAAGGTTATTAGAAATTAACGTTCCTAAACTAAAATTCCCATTTTACCAGCTTCAGTGAGCACTGTATACTCAGCTCCTGTCTCCTTTTTGCACTTGCCAGTGTTCAGTGGGCACCTTCCACTCAGCCATGCAGCCAGCCTAACTCAAGGAAAATGGCCTCTACCTCCTCCACAGTTAGAACGAGCCACTCAGGGTAATTTCAGTCCCCTACTCTGTGATCACTCAACTCAAGCCAATAGCACTGGTATATCCCTTGGCAACTGGTATTGGTCCAGGCATGTGGCATAAGTCAGCCACACTGTAGGGAAAGGTTATTTTTCAAAATGAACAAGGGCAAGCATGTTTAATTCAGTGGAAGCCAGCCTACAGATATAATCACCACGTGAGGGGACTGAACAAAGAGAGTGAGACAGTGGCAGAAAGGCAGAGTCAGAGCTTTGTTTTCACCAGGCATTCCTTACCATTAGCTTTCCTTTCTATGTGATAATAACTTCCTTATTGTTTAAGCCATTTTGACATGGGTTGTCTTGACTTGTCCCCTGAAAATGCTCTTACAGATCCTTAGAGCAGTGGTTTCCCAAACCTGCATGCATATTAGAATCACCTAGAGACCTTCAAAAGTTGCTGATGCCTGCATTCTACTCAGAGATGATGATTTATTGGTTAGATGTGTGGCTGGGTGAGCAAATTAATCCATAAGCTCCCTTTCTTCCTGGAGATTCCTGGAAATTTATCACTGTCCAAGATTGACAGAGTACTCTAAGATGCCTCAAAATGACAGAGAATATGTGTTCCCACAGGACTCAGTCCATTCCCTGTAATAAAGGAGGGACTTTTATGCTTTGTGGCAAGATTTGAGTTCCTCCGCAGCTGCCCTACTTGGATTTCTGCTTGATTCCCTTGTCTATGCCAGAAGATTAGAGTTTGAGATGCTTCTTTAGTAAAATGGGAATAGAAGTCTCAGTAAGCCACATGGTTAGGGTCTCAAGGGGCCATAGTGAGTGGTCCCAACTGTTCATCAATTATTCCTTTCTTAAGTGGAAGACATAAAAGGAAAGAGGTGGAGTGGGAGAGAGGTAATTGAGATCTGACCCCTATTAACATGCTCCAACACCTCCAAGCCTCAGTACCCTACTGTGTGATAAACCCAGAAACATATAATCTGTTTCATCAACACAGTAGAGTTTTGTGAAATAATATGACACCTAGGAAAAAAATTCGAAGTAAGAAAGGACTCCGTGAATGTAAGTTATTGTTACAAGAGGTCCAGAGAGTTAAAAATGAAGTGTAGACCTTACCCTAACAGACACAGCGGTGCCAGCAGGATGAAATGGCTCAGGGAGTTAAATCCTCTGCCAACCTGATCTCTTCATACTCCCTTTCATTCCTCTCACCTCTCTCCATAAAATATCAAACTTGCTCTGTAAAGTTGACTCTAAGATGTGTTCTTGCCCCAACTCACTTTCCAATCTGGTAGATTGCTACCAGATTGCCACCCTCTGCGCCCCGTCCACAGAAATCCTAGTGCTGCCATTCACAGGCGGGAAGGTTGTTTGTTGCATTTTTCCCCCTAGGTTTTTAGAAGCTCTCCACTTCCTCATCCAGAGTGTACCTCTGGGTACCACAATGTGCTATCTTTCCCCACTTGAATTATAATGTCTATCAAAAGAGGCATCTCTTGGGAGGCTTGAGTGCTAAGTGGGGAGTGATTTTTAGAGATGTGTGGGAAATGGTTTCAATATTTGGCAGTTCCTAAAGGCAAGATGATTTGAGATGTTGGTTTTTTTTTTAAATACACTTGATCGGCTCATTATGCTATTCCCTTATTTATGAAAATGCCTTGTCACTGGAATTCGGCAGTTGCTCCAAAGTAGAACTTGAATAAACCAGAGGATTATAACTTTTAGTTTGTTCCATTCATTTATCATATGTTTCACATATATCAATGTATATATTCACCAGGAATCAATTTTTCTTTTACAGATCTCTCCATTAAAACATACCATTCTGAAACTAAAGATGTAGACAATGCCCCAAGAATCAAAACAACTGAAAGTACTACAAAAATGTACCAAGTGTCAACCATGAAACGAATATTCGATTTGGCCAAGCATCGACCCAAAAGATCAACATTTTTCCCAGCCGGGGTTAAAGTCTGTCCACAGGAATCCATGAAACAGATTTTAGCCAGTCTTCAAGCTTATTATAGATTGAGAGGTAAGGAAAGAGATGAAACCTGTTTAGCCTCTCATTCTTTTTATCCCTTCCTTTTCATTCAGTCATACATTGTCTTTAGCCCAAAACTTCCAGAGTCTCTCATTTAGTCACAAGAGTTACAGAAATCAGTCAAGTGACCTGAGAGTAATGAATAGTAAACATTCAAAACTATGGTAGATGTCTGCTCTTATGTTTAAAATGATGTCTTGTGCAACCCAGAACTATTAAGGCATTTAATGAGTCACCAGGGGGCCTTGGCCTCTGGGTATTACCACTTTGTTTTATTTTTGCCAAAGCCCAATATTGAATTTTAATGTTATCATTGTTAAGTAAGAAGCACAGAATGATTGCAACGTCAGGAATCTGAGCAAGTTGATTTATGACTTAGGATTTCATTTTTCAAAAGCAACATTACAATCCAGATGCTCTCTCCTTTCTTGTTGAGTTTAAGTTGTTTATTGCTGACCCAGCAAAAAGTGCTGAAGTTTGGAAACCTGGAGGCACATCCAAAGTGCACAGGAGTCACAAATTAACAGTGGTTACTGAGATATAATGCAGGGATGTTATCAGGATTTACAACACAATGACTGTGATTTCCAGCAGAGTTAAAGTACAGTTTTCACCCCAAGACAGCATAACAGAATTCTTGGGGCTTTCTCAGAAATCATGACGGACTTCAAGCATACCACAGCCATCAGTGGCTATCCTTGTCATTCACTTACTACAGATGAAAAAGTCCCCATGGCCTCTTCTTTAAATGAAAAACATAACACAAAAAAGAACCTTTAGTAGATACTATTAAATCCCCCAGGTTGCTCCAAATAGTGCAAAAATATCTAACTGAAACCTAAATTCAATTCATCTTCCATGTGAAAGTTGAGGAGGTTTTCTGATGTCCACCTTCATTCATCACATTAGATAATTGTTTCCATTCCTAAAAAGCACAGTCAACCTGCTCTATTTCAAGCCCATTAACTAGTGCATGCTGGTTCAATTCTAGCCTGTGATGTATTACAAATTATGACAACAGAGAACCCATTTCATGATACTAACATCCTACAAAATTCTTGAGTATTTACATCTGTAAAATGTACAAAGATTGAGTTAGTCTGGGGAGTTTTTACTGAGTTTTGGAGGTATAACTGTCTCAAAAATATCAAGCCTTATGTTCCTCATATGTCTCATTTTATGTGGAACAGATATTTGCTTTCTGACAGAAGCCATACCCACAGAGAAATGACAAGTACTGGATCACAGTCAGAAGGAGAACTCCAATTATAGGAAACAAAGTACACTATATTATTATGCTTAGGTCGTAGCATAGCACCTCTGCATAGCAGTTTCTGAGTAAACACTTATTGATGGACACAGGAAGCAAACAGGCCATTGGGCATGCGAAGAAAAGACAATCATGTATAAACCATTCATTTTGAATGTGTTTACACATTGATCAGATAATGGCACTGGTATATTACATGTTATTTGTTCATGGATGGAAGTAAAATACATAGTATATGCATCACTTTGAATATGAACACAATACTGCTATTTTAAGGTAACTTTTAATTCTTTATGACATTCACAAATAGGATTCATCGCAGGTATTTAGAAAATAGGCTACTTATTGCTATAACCAAGTTTTTAACTCTGAATTGTATCCCTAACTCTTCATTCTTGATTAGGTTTGCCATTTGCATTTTGCTTTCCTGGATGAAGCAAACCACTGTTTTTCTCCCCGTGACAACAGCAGTCCATTATCTTTATGGCTGCCCCTGGGTGGTATGAAATTTTACTATTCATCAGCATGGGTTCTTCAGTCTAACAAATTGGTTCACAAAGAAACAAGAAATAAGACCTAGCTACAACGTGGTATTCCTCTGACAGAGTTACCCACTTACCATTTTTGTTGCTGCTTTTACAAAATTATCTTTTGACGTCTTTCAAACGTAGGAGAGAAAGCTTCCACATTCATCAAATCAAATGAAATATTGAGATATTTGTTTTTCCAATACTTAAAGCACCACAAATGGATGTGTTCTGAGCCTCATGGTAGAATCATAAACATGCTCATCCCAAAGCACAAATGCAAGACCGCAAGTGTTTCTGGTAGTCTCCCAGGGGAACCCTGGGCTCCTACCCAGGCAAACTCCCTGCTTTTGATTTCCTCCCTTCAAACCGCCTACCCTTCTCTGTATCTCCCTCTTCCCCCTCTCCATCTTCTGCCTCCCCGTCTTCCTCTTCCCTTTACACCTCCCTGTCCCCATTATCCTCCTCCGCCTCTTCCTCTTCCTTCCCTTCTTCTTCCTTTTCTTCTTCTTTCTCTTCTTCTCTCTCTCTACCTCTCCCAACCACAAAAGCTAGATCTTCCTTCCACATTAATTTATGCCTTAGAGAAAGTTTAAGATAGAATCCTAGTTCTTCCTTCTCCATTTGTCATCCATAGATCAGCCGTATCACAAGCATCTGGCTACTTGTTAGAAATACAGACCTACTTTTACCCCACCGTATCCACGTCCAGAATCTGTATTTTAATAAGATTCCCAGGTAATTCATTTTCACTCTAAGGTTTTAGAAGCACTGGTCTAGAGAATATCTAGCCAACACCCCCATTGTACACATTTGAAAAGTGAGGTGACATGCTCAGTCAGAGCCATCATTGGTGGCAGAGCAAAGTTAGAACCCAGCATTGACTCCTACTCCAGTGTGTTATCTCTCCATCTAATGCATACCCAACCCTGTGGTGGACGTTTTTACATACCATTGGTCTAACCTGATCTTTCCAAATGTAAATAATTATCCCAGGGCATGCCTGGCCTCCAGGACACATGTTCCCTAGGGTTCTTCCCACATCACCAAACAGCCTACCATATGCGATTCAAGAGAAAGACTGAGACTCTGTGGCAAGATTTCAGGCATTGGCCAGCAACTGTGGGAAGACTAGGGAGGCAAGGTTCTGGATTTGCCTAGAATCCCTTTGGAAATCTCTTCTGGTAGATTCAAGGAAGGATGATGCAGTAAGTTAAATAACTTAACAACTAAGTTAAAAGGTTAGAAAAATCCAGCTTTCAGAAGTTTTCAGACTCCTCCCAGCCCTGAGATCCTTAAATGCTTCAACTTTCAAGGGGTTCTTCTTATGCTCCCTTGGTAAGGATAAGGGGCTTTCCTGGCAGGGCATGCACTGTGCTCCTGTTCTCCCAGTCACAGAAGGATTCTGCACCTCCTCCTTTGTGCTTAAACTTCCAAGAGGCCAGAAAAATGACATCAAAGCAGTCACAAAAAAACCCTGCTCCTCAAAAAGTCTAAAGAAAAGCTACTGGTCCCTGTTTCATCCTTAACTTTTTAATCACTATAAACTACAATGCCTCAGGGAAATTATTTTTTTTCTTTTTTAGTTCAAGGTTTTATTTAAACTACAATTAGTTAGTATATGATGTGATATTAGTTTCAGGAGTAGAATTTAGTGATTCATCACTTACATATAACACCCAGTACTCATCACAACAAGTATTCTCCTTAATACCCATCATCCATTTAACCCATCCCCCACCCACCTCCCCTCCAGCAAATTTCGATTTGTTCTCTATGATTAAGAGTTTGTTGGGGCACCTGGGTGGCTCAGTCAGTTAAGCATCTGACTTCTGCTCTTATGGTTCCTGGGTTCGAGCCCCACATTGGGCTCTGTGCTGATAGCTCAAAGCCTGGAGCCTGCTTCAGACTCTATGTCTCCCTCTCTCTCTGCCCCTCCCCAGCTAGCACTCTGTTGCACTCTCTCTCTCTCTCTCTCTCTCAAAAATAAGTGAAACATTAAAAAAAAATTTTTAAAGAGTTTGTTTTATGGTTTCCTTCTCTCTCTTTTTTTCCATACGTTCACCTGTTTCATTTCTTAAATTCCACATATGAACGAAATCATATGGTATTTGTCCTTCTCTGACTTAATTTCACTTAGCATAATACACTCTAGCTCCATCCACATCATTGCAAATGGCAAGATCTCATTCTTTTTTATGACTAATATTCCAGTATATATTTCTTAACTAGATTATTTGTTTTTTGGGTGTTGAGTTTGCTAAGTTCTTTATAGATTTTGGATACTAACCCTTTTTCAGATATATCATTTGCAAATATATTCTCCCATCCTGTCAGTTGCCTTTTAGTTTTGCTGGTTGTTTCCTTCTTTTTATCTTGATGAGGTCCCAATAGTTCATTTTTGCTTTTAGTTCCCTTGCCTCTGGAGACATGTCTAGTAAGAAGTTGCTATGGCCAAAGTCAAAGAGGTTGCTGCCTATTTTCTTCTCTAGGATTTTGGTGGTTTCCTGTCTCACATTTAGGTCTTTCATCAATTTTGAGTTTATCTTTGTGTATGGTGTAAGCAAATGGTCCAGATTCATTTTTCTGCATGCTGCTGTCCAGTTTTCCTGACACCATTTGCTGAAGAGACAGTCATTCCATTGGATATTCTTTCCTGTTTTGTCAATTAGTACTAAAGACTTTGTAACAATATTTGCTCTTATAATCCATGCAAGTCTTTCCATTTCTTTGTGTCATCTTCAATTTCTTTCATAAGTGTTTTCTAGTTTTCAGAGTACAAATTTATTACCTCTTTGGTTACTTTATTCCTAGATATCTTATGGTTTGGGGTACAATTATAAATGGGATTGATTCCTTTATCTTTCTGCTGCTTCATTATTGGTGTATAGAAATTCAACAGATTTCTGTACATTGATTTTGTATCCTGTGACTTTACTGAATTTGTGTATCAATTCTAGCAATTTTTTGGTAGAGTCTTTTGGATTTTCTACATGTCCTCTGCAAATAGTGAAAGTTTTACTTCTTCCTTGCCAATTGGGATGCCTTTTATTTATTTTTATTGTCTGGTTGCTGAGGCTAGGACTTCCAGTACTATGTTAAATAACAGTGATGAAATTCAACATCCCTGTCTTGTTCCTGACCAAGGAGGAAAAGCTGTCAGTTTTTCCCTATTGAGGATTATACTAACTGTGGTCCTTTCATGTATGGCCTTTATGATGTTAATGTATGTTCCCCCTATCCGTACTTTACTGAGGGTTTTTTTTTTTAATTTTTTTTTTTCTCAACGTTTATTTTTATTTTTGGGACAGAGAGAGACAGAGCATGAACGGGGGAGGGGCAGAGAGAGAGGGAGACACAGAATCGGAAACAGGCTCCAGGCTCTGAGCCATCAGCCCAGAGCCCGACGCGGGGCTCGAACTCCCGGACCGCGAGATCGTGACCTGGCTGAAGTCGGATGCTTAGCCAACTGCGCCACCCAGGCGCCCCAATTGAGGGTTTTTATCAAGAATAGATGCTGTATTTTGCCAAATGCTTTTTCTGTATCTATTGAGAGGATCATATGTATTTATTAATGTGGTGTATCACATTGATTGATTTGCAAATATTGAACCACCCTTGTAACCAAGGAATAAATCCCACTTGATTGTGGTGAATGTTTCTTTTAATGTACTGTTGAATTTGATTTGCTAATATTTTATTGACAATTTTTGCATCCATGTTCATTGGGGATAGTGGCCTGTAGATCTTTTTTTAGTGGGGTCTTTGTCTGGTTTTGGAATTAAGGTAATGCTGACCTTGTAGAATGAGTTGGGAAGTTTGCCTTCCATTTCTGTTTTTTGGAACAGTTTGAAAAGAATTAACTCTTGTTTAAACGTTTGGTAGAATTCTCCTGGGAAGCTCTCTAGCCCTGGGCTTCTGTTTGTTGGGAGATTTTTGATTACTGACTCCATTTCTTTGCTGGTTATTGGTCTTTTCAAGTTTTCTATTTCTTCCTGTTTCAGTTTTAGTAGTTCATATGTTTCTAGGAATTTGTCCATTTCTTCCAGATTGCCCAATTTGTTGGCATATAATTTTTTTATAATATTCTCTTATAGCTTTTTATATTTTTGTGGTGTTGACTGTGATCTCTCCTCTCTGGGAAATAATTCCTTAAACAGCTTCAGGTATTTGTGCTTCAAGTAGAAATTTTTCTCAGAGCCTTTGTGAAAAGTGGATTTTAATGGGGATGGGGGTCTTGTGTGTCCCTGAAGTAGGAGAAAGGGCAGCAGAGAAAGGAGCAGAGCTAGGAAGATACAGGCACCAAAAACAAACCTTAAACTGGACTGAAATAAAAGGAAGACTTAATCTGAGACCAAAAGCAACATGCCCGCAGACATGTCAGACTAGTAAATAGAAGGAATATCATATTACGTTCTTCCAGATGTTCCACACACAGATATTATCAGTGAAAGTCACCAACGCTGAGACCCGAAAGGCAGCGTTAGTTGATTTTACATACATGGAAATCCTCTATCTCTGGCAATTAAATGTGTTTTGAACTAAATTAGCAGGTGCATTGGGTAGAGATGGAAGGTCAGTGTAACACCTCCAAAAGAGAGTGTGGAGTAAACAGATGAGAAGGGTAGCAAGGACAACTGGTTTGCTTGGACTGGACACCCAACTCTTAAGGTTTGGGCAAGTCTCAAAATATTCAAGTGTTGTTTCCTTTTTGCATGATATGTAGACTCTTGAGTAGAGGTGAAGATCAAAAGACTGCATGATGGCTGGTATTGGGAGAGGCATTACAACCCTCCAATCCTTGCCTGACAGGAGAGAGAGATAACATTCACAAACATGGGTTCTCCTGGTGAGGCTATTGGCTTGCTCTCCAGGTGTGCTGACCCCTGTCACTTCCCCAGATGTGGAAAACTCAATGACACATTTGGGTTGGTGGGGACAGCACCCACTCCTGGCTTTGTGGGTTCTGGTGAGGTTGCTGCTGGTAGATGATCTGAGCTTCTTTTGGTCAGGAATTCTCTTTGCCTGTTAAAACAGAAAGTTAAGAAAACTCCAGACATATAAAAATGGGGAGTGAAGGGAAATAAAGGATAGGAGTAAGAGTTTCCAAACTGGTCTTCTCTCACTGTGTTCCTTCCCCCCAGTCCCTTCTCTCAGCAGGCAGGAAGTTTCTTTAGAAAGTCAGATGATGTCAGCTTCTGCCCTGAAGCTTCCAATTGCTTCCCATTCCTACTGAAGTAAAATCAACATATTATAATTGCTTATGAAAGATGTCATCTAACTATTTTTCCTTCACTTAATCCTGTAAAATAATTTTTAAATGATGCACCTCTTTACATGGGTTTCAGTTAACATCCAAAGCTTTTCATTGTAAGTTTAAATAATTGGCTAAGATGTAACTTTTGATGAGTTGTAAGTATCGATACTGAATATAAAACAAAAACTAGAGAATTTTTATGCATCCAGTAGAATCTACCATAGCCACTCAATTGTTACCATAAAAGCCTCAACAAGCACATGCCTTCATGTACTCTTCTTAACAGTAGGAAATGCAACTTGGATCCTTTTTCTCCACACACCTACATTTCTACTCCACTCCCCACTTCAGTCTTATCTTAATGTAATTTATTTTATGCTTGAAAGTCTGTCATTGGCTACTCTAACATACTTCTCAGTAACAAAAATATGTATATAAATTTAAATTACAGATTTTATTTTTTCCTATTACTGTAGGCTTTATGTTTCCAAAGAAATTTCTTTTGGATTCAATTGCATTTATAATTACTCTTAATATATAATTGATTAAAACAAATAGATACAAACTTTTAAGGCCTTTTTTTAAATTTATTTATTTGAGAGAAAGAGAAAGAGAGAGAGAGAGAGAGAGAGAGAGAGAGAGAGAGAGAGAGACCATGATCAGGGAAGGGGAAAAGAGAGAGGGAAAGAGAGAATCCCAAGCAGGCTCCATGCCATCAGCACAGAGCCTGATGCAGGGCTTGATCTCACAAACCACGGAATCATGACCTGAGCCAAAACCAAGAGTTGGACACTTAACTGACTAAGCCACCCAGGTGCCCCCAAATAGATACAAATTTAACAAAAAATTTTAAGTAAATTTATATTGGCAGATATAAGATCAGATATAGGTTTTTGTGAGTACTAATGTTTATAAATACAAAATTAGGGGAATGTTTATAAATACAAAGACTTGGGGAAGAGGCCAGTTTAAATGAAGGGTCTATAGCTAAAGCTTCATTAGCTTCAGCCTCTGTTTAGATGGAGTTACTTTGGTGTTGTTCCTCTATTAGTTCGTGTACCATTACTTATTATTCATATTATGTGTTGCTAAAATGAGACGGGATTTAGGATCAATTTTATCTCTATTCTTTTCCTTAGTTTCACTTAAATGCAGAGAAAACTTGTTACATAAAATAAGTAGATAGAAATAGAGTTTTGTTATAGTAATATCTTTATTCTTTAAGTTCTTTAGCATTATATGCTAACAATCACATCATGATCTGTCATTTTTAATGGCTTGTCAGCTGTCAACTCCATTAGGACTTGTAATGTGTTGAAAGCAAAGAATCAGAAACCACCCTGTTGCAAAAACATGTTCAGCTCAGTTCACTTGCTTTCTTAACCTCAACACTAGTATTTCATGTCGTCCCTTTGTGTGATGACCGAGAGGCACTGTGCCACAGTAAGTTAGGGATGGATGAATGGGGGAGGATGCTGACCAAAGGGAAAAGGAAAGGTGTATCCTTAGGCAGACTGGCTTTAGGAGAGCATGATAGGAAAAAAATGAGACCTAGAAATTGATTCTCTTTAAATTGTGTGTCTGTTTACCCCTTGGAAAGTCTTTAAATATAGCCAGGTACCTTTGCCCCAGTTTGGAAGTTACTGGTCCACAAAGCCCTATGCCATCCCTGCTCCCTTCACCACATCTTTCTGTCTTCATCTTCCTTTACTCTTATCCTTGCTCTGGCCACACTGCCCTCTTTGCTGTTCTTTCAATGCTCAGAGCATTCTCTAGCCTTGAGGCCTTCTCCAAACTGCTCAGAAGTCACCTTTATAGTGAGGCCTTCCTCAGCTGTCCTATTTTAAACTACAACCTACATACGTACTCTATTCCCTATCTTCCTTCTTTTATTTTTCTCCATAACATATATAGGGGCTCAATAAATATTTGTTAAATGACTTGATTTCTATGGCCTATAAATTAGCATATCCACGTAAGCCATGAAAGAATATTCCATGTTCTAAGATTATGCTTGGGCTGGGAAACAAGGATCATCTTAGGATGTGGCCATTTTCTACTCCTAATGAATGGTACTGCATTGCAGTGTGTCAGGAAGCAGTGTGGGAAGCATATCGGATCTTTCTGGACCGCATCCCTGACCCAGGGGAATACCAGAACTGGGTCAGCATCTGCCAGCAGGAGACCTTCTGCCTCTTTGACATTGGAAAAAATTTCAGCAACTCCCAGGAGCACCTGGATCTTCTTCAGCAGGTGAGCCTAAACGCTGTACATTTGGAACACGGCCTGGATAGCTCCCAGTCCTCCAGCCCCCGCCCCTTTTGAATTGGCTTCCTGCATAAAGATTAGTTGAAGAAATGCTTAGAGATACCTGATAAGGCCAACAAGAATTTTATTCTTGCAAAATAACATTATACAGCCTGGTTGAAGTGAAGTTAAAGGGAAAAGGGAATGAAAATAGACTTTAGCTCTTCAGTTGACATTTTTCTCCTGGTAAAATTACTTTTTATCTTTCTGCAGAGAATAAAACAGAGACACTTCCCTGAGAGGTAAGTACCCAAAATAGAATGCTGCATGCTCTTGACTTTTGAAAGATCATATAATGGAGACTGAGCTATGATATTATGTCAGCCACTGAGGTCTGTGTAGGTTATTTTGACAGAAAATTATGCATATATTGCGCTAAAGGTAAATGAGTATCTAAAGGGGAAATAGATAGGCCCTAAAGATTGAGACAGGTGTTGGCACTATGTTTGCAGATAAAACAGATTCACTACTATGTGCTAAGTATCTAAAGTGTGTTTTCACTTAGGGGATATAGAGCAATTAAAATAGTTTGATTCTGGGGTGCCTGGGTGGCTCAGTCGGTTAAGCGTCCAACTTCGGCCCAGGTCATGATCTCACAGTTCGTGAGTTCGAGCCCCACGTGGGGCTCTGTGCTGACAGATCGGAGCCTGGAGCCTGCTTCGGATTCTGTGTCTGTGTCTCTCTCTCTCTGCCCCTCCCCTACTTGTGCTCCTTCTCTCTCTCTCTCTCTCTCTCTCTCTCTCTCTCTCTCTCTCAAAAATAAATAAATAAACATTTTAAAAAATAGTTTGATTTTTAAATTTATGATAAACTATTAGTTACATCAGGGAAATACTAACACAATCAGAGAACAACCTGAATTTTGAAGTCTTATTTGGTATTCTGTAAAGCGTTAGTATTTCTCAAACTAAATTACTGAAGCACTCACTAAGCTATACTCTCAACAAGAACTGAATATCAAATAAGAAAATCAAAATTTTTTAAAAGGCAAGGAAAAGTACATTAGTAAAATGATTAAAGAAAAGAGACAAACTCTAAACACAAATCACATACATTTTATAACATTTAGAAATCTAAATCTGAAGATAATACTAAGAGAGACACAAATTTTGCTGTATAAATTACTGACAATTCTTTATAATGCTTTTCACATTTGTTCCTTCATTTCTATTCCCTTTGCCAACAACCTCTTCCAGGACCTTACTAATTTACACTGTGAAAAATGTCAAATCTGATCTCCCTAATGGATTTCCCTGCCTCTAACCTCTTCCCCTCTTTAACTTGCATAACGGCTGCTGGATTAATAAGTCTGAAAAATTCCTTTTCTTACACTGAGGCCTGTTCAATGACTTTCAAAAGATTCCCACATCTTCCTCTTACCCTTCTGAATATCCTCTGCCCACCGATCCCCCTCATGCTCTGTGTACAGAAAGCTGAGTGGAGAGGCTGAAATCACTGACATCACTTGCCTTGACTCCTCGGTGGGAATAGTCGGTGGGGAGCAGGAGATCAGAGGGTGAGGACAGAATGAGGTGAGTGAATTTATCACCTCCCCTCAACCACCAACCTGCAAAGTTTTCAAGGGCTATTAGCCTCCTTCAACTTCATCTCAGCTCCTGTCAGGCAGCCTTTCCACAGAGCCTTCTCTGTCTCTGTCGTGGTAACTGCTCCATCTTCTCACCCCTCCTGGGCTAGGGGTGTTTTGAGCATCCCACTGTTACCAGCCCTGGTATGGCACTTGGCCTTATGATTACTCTTATGCTCTTCCCACAACTTAGCAAGTAATCCTTTTTTTTTTTTTTTAATTTCTTTAATGCTTATTTTTGAGAGACAGAGCATGAGCAGGGGAGGGGCAGAGAGAGAGGGAGACACAGAATCCGAAGCAGGCTCCAGGCTCTGAGCTGTCAGCACAGAGCCCGACACTGGGCTCAAACCCTGGAGTAACGAGATCATGACCTGAGCCGGAGTCGGACGCTTAACCAACTGAGAGCCACCTAGGCAGCCTGCAAGTAATCCTTTTTTAAATTTTGAACAAATTACCCCACAATGAGTGAGCCATCTGTTTCCTGCCAGGACCTTCACGGAAACAGAGTCCAAACTAATCAATTGAGGCATTTCAACCCCTGACCTTTCCAACTTTGCCTCCATTACCTATGATCCCACTGCTGCTACCATGCCCTTCCTCACTGCATACAGACCATACCCTACTCATGCTGGATTCTGGCCCCTAGCCTTTCCCTCTTGCCCGGAAGATCCTGCCTTTTCCACATTACCTATCCAAATCCTACTCTCCTTTCAAGCTCTTAGTGGATTCCTCCATGGACCCCATGATGTCTTAACAGCCTATTTGAGCCTGCAGCAATATCTCCCTGCTTTGAATTTTGCACTGTTTTTGGCACTTACATTTTTTTAATGTTTATTTATTTTTGAGAGAGAAAGATACAGAGTACAAGCAGGGGAGGGACAGAGAGAGAGGGAGATGCAGAATCTGAAGCAGACTCCAGGCTCTTAACTGTCAGGACAGAGCCCAACGCAGGACTCAAACCCGTGGAACCATGAGATCATGACCTGAGCCGAAGTCAGACGCTTAACCAACTGAGCACCCAGGCACCCCTTGGCACCTACATTTTTATTTAACACTTCCTTGCTTTACTCTATTTTCCTGTACGAGTCTGAACTCCTCAAGGGCAGGGACTGTTTTATGTCTCTCCACCCACCACCACAGACCTGAGCAAAGTCCTCATGTGTTTTGTTAATTGATATGTCTACTGAGCCATTCTTTAGAAATTTTACAAAGTTGATACCAGAAGGAATAATGTGATTGAAGAAAATCTTAGTACTAGAGTATTAACTTTGTTCACAAGACACAGAGATATTCACTCTTCTTATTTAAATATAGGATGATACTGGAGCACCTGGGTGGCTCAGTTAGTTGAGCATCTGACTCTTGGTTTCCGCTCAGATCATAATCTCACAATTTATGGGATCGAGCCCTGCATTGGGCCCTGTACTGACAGCATGGAGCCTGCTTGGGATTCTCTCTCTCCTCTCTCTTCCCCTCTCCCCACTCTCTCCCTCAAAATAAATAAACATTAAAATGTTTTTAAATAAATAAATATAGTATGATACTTACTCCTCCAATTTGCAAAAAAAGAAAAAGAAAGTAAAGCAGAGGTCATCCACCCATAAGAAAAAATTCAACAGAATGTACCAAGACTTGATAGAAAAACATTAAAAATTATAGGAAACAGCTACCCAAGATGGAAAGAGAAAGAAATGGAATCATCCCATCCACTCCTGCATCTACCAACGTTGCTAGACAGAACTGCTAAGGAGCAAGAGACAAACATTGTACATTAGCTACGATTACCAAGTTGTTAAGAGAGGAGGCAAGCAAGCTGTTTCTTATTTTCAACCTTTCCAGGAAGACAAAACAGAAAATTTTCTCATCTGAGTAGCCCATAAATCTGCCAGTTTCAAATTACTTTAAAATAAAAGCCAGTGGAAGAGTCCAATGTCCCAGCTTCCCAAATTATAGCTTTTGAGTGATGGTCTAGATTGCCATTGTTGTGGCAGAATCATACCCAGTGGCAGAGGATAAGGAAATAACATCTGACACAGGGTCCTGCACAAAGTGGGCTGCTGACTTGTAACTAAAGCAATCGCCAGCACTTTAATAACTATTCTTGGTTATTTTCTTTTTAACAGCAAGGTAAAACAAGGATACCAAAGTTATAATAGTAGGAAAGATCTTTCTATAAACAAGACCTATAAAGTGGAAAAAAAGGAAAATTGTCTAAATCACAGATGCTCTAATGTTTGATATGAAATCTTTATAAATATGATATCCATACAAACTATTTCTGAACCACATAGCACAATACCAGCAGAGAAGAACAGGAATACCTAATTCCTAAACAGTCTGAATTTATATTTAGCCTGTGTGCACCAATATAGTCCTCCATGTTTACATCTATTCTGACTGGTCAGAGCCATGCCAGGCCAACAGATGGTACTTTGTATACCATCCCTATTAGCACTTTGGCAGAATTGAGTATATTAGAAATATGTAGATGGTCTCATTATCTACAGCCAATCTAGATGTCTCTATAACAGCATAGCACCTATCATTCCCTTTGGTCTTCCCATCAACATGAGCCACAGAAAATTGAATCAGATATATTGGTCAACTATGACTACATTGTGCTAACATAGACACAAGCTATTAAAACCTAATAGCTAATAGTAACAAATCTTTCAGTGAGCTTAAAAAGATATCACTATTGCTATTCCTTTCTACATAGAGTTTGCTAGAATGAGCCAACATCATATGCAGACAGCTTTATAACCATGCCCTTGGACTTGCCCTTAGATATTTTCCAGATGGCCACCGCATAGCCTGCAAAGCTACCCATAACTCTTGCAGGCAATGGTTGTGTCCAGAATAGGATTTAATATATGGGCACTATCCAGAAATCTCTCTCTTTCCTATTGCTATAACCACAAGACTTACTCTAGTAGATAAACTTAAGCATTCCCTGGATTTGCAGGTTTGAGGATCTGAGATTTTAGCAAGAATATTCAGTCATACATAGATCATGTCATGCAATTATCTTTGATGTTAAGGACACAGTATAAGCACAATGAGACTATGAAACATCAAGCCCAAAGACCAGTTTTGCCCACAATGAAAGTGCTCCCCAGAACCACATGAAAAATGCTTATGGGAAAGCCCTGGAGCCAAACATAACCATTTTCAGGGGTTGTTTGAGTTCGTCTTCAATGGAAATATATTTGAAGATTACTTCTATATTGAAAAAATAGGCAAACCCAGTTTTAAAGGGTTTTCCTCTAATTTTAAGTCTATTGAGTATAGGAAAAGTAAATAAATTTCCCCTATTGTCATCAAGCGCCTTTTCACCATCTCTTTTCTCTTTCCTATTGTGCTAATAGAAAAGATGAAATCTCTACAGAGAAGACATTAGGAGCACCTGGTGAAACCCCTGTGTTTTCTCCAGGTAAGCTTAGACCTCCTCATTCACCTGTTCCTGATTATCATGAAAGAGAGGGAAGGGAAAAAATTATCATGGAAGTATATTAGTTAAAAAGCAATCCTTAATTGAAGTTGACAAAATTTATAATATACTTTCTTAAAAATAACTGATATTTCTAAATGTATAAAATGATTTAGGTTCATTGTATAAATCTTGGAAAATTTAGAAAAGAATAAAGGTAAAGTGAAATCACCCATTATCTTACAACTTGGAGACAATCATCGCCAATATTTTCAAACAAATAAATTCAAGATAAGCATCCTTTATATGGTCACAAAAAGAAAAATTAACCAGATCTCACTGGCAAACCATTTAACTGAAACGTACTAGAATAGCACCTAACTTGGGTCCTAGATGAGAATGGAGAATTCAACTGGGACCAAAAGTATGAGTTGTTTTTTTCTCAAGAACATATTTATGTAATCTTAAATGAGTTAAGAATGCAGCTCATATCTGTAAATTCCAGAATTACAGAAAGAGTATATGAAATTTCAACTTTGATCTTATGTAAACTTCTCCAATCTCATTCTGTGCCCGTAATTTTTTTTAAATTTCCACAGATGTCTCCAGTGTCTCGCTTGGACCCTTCCCTCTCACTCTTGGTGACACATTCCTCAATGACACCATCATGCCTACAACAGTAAGAAGTTCTGAGAGTCAATCTAGCTCTTCACATGCCTGTTTTTGTTTTATTGGTAAAACAAGAAAAGAGAATGGACGAACTGTCCATTCCATATTATTAGTGCTGCATTTTTATCATGCCAAGTAAGAGTCAGTGACTTTGTTTTATTCAGTACTCTCACTTCTTCTAGGGACTGAGGGGAAAAACCAGATTGAAACCTAGAATAAGTTGAGAGGAATTATAAAAAGCAACTTAGTTATAAACTCCAGGAGGGTAGGGGCCCTTTTCTCCCCAGTACCTAACAGAACTGCATATATAGCAAGTACTCCCCAAGCATTAGAATAAATGAATGGATAAACCTATCAGTCAATCAATCATCCAATCAGTACAGCTCCTTCACCAAAGTGTAATCTCATGCTGACACTAAGGGTAGAAGTTTTGCTTCCAGGCATGGCCAGCATAAATGGGTCAGATAAATATCAAAATGGTTGAAATCCTGCATGTTAAATGGGGAAAAGTAAATGGTATTCACAGGCAAAGAGAAGCACTGGCCACTGTTCTCTTTGTGTGAAAGGAATGCAGGAGGAGAGGATATGTTACAGAATTAATTGTTGGTTGTCAGAAAAGGGGGACATTTTAAAAAAAAAAAATTAGTGTTTTATTTATTTTTGAGACAGAGACAGAGCACCAGTGGAGGAGGGGCAGAGAGAGAGAGAGAGAGACATAGAATCCAAAGCAGGCACCAGGCTCAGAGCTGTCAGCACAGAGCCTGACATGGGGCTCGAACCCACAAACCATGGGATCATTACCTGAGCCAGAGTCTGATTCTCAACCAAATGAGCCACCCAGGTGTCCCAGAAAAGGGGGACATTTTAATCACTTCAAAATCTTTGAGCCAGACACTTGATGTTGAAGCCAGGAAACACTGCCTTCTTTCCCCAGGAGTGTCAGCATCATGGCAGCACACTGTGGGCAGCAAGTTCAGCAGGGGGCAGTCCAGGGGTGACACATACTTCCCTGTGGTCTGAGAAACTTTGCTGGCCCTTACCTCCCTGTGAACCTCTCTGCAAGGTCAAAGCCCAGACAGTGAGGGCAAGAAGTTCAGTCTCACCAGCTCTACACGAAAATTCAGGGATGAGAACCCTGCTGGCCTGTAGGCCAGATGGCTGCAGATTTGCTGGAACTATTGCTCTAAACAAAGAATTAAATTTTTCCATTTTTCTCCAAAATACTATTCCATGAACAGTGAAAAGTGCTGTTGAAAAAAATTATTGAGATTAAATATATTCACTATAAAATTTCAAAGACAACTCTAGTTCACTGTCTCTTTTCTCATATTACTTATGTCTCATATTCTTCAAAATCTAATATATGTCCCCCTTTCTGCAGTAAATATCCCCTGAACATTTCATTTTATATTCATCAAATCCTCCTCTTACCTTTTTTACCACCCACATCTATCACTCATTCTTTGGCTCAGCAAACATTTTACTAAAATCCTCTGATGTGCCAGGCATTGGGGTATGTACCAAAGATTCTAAGATGAATAAGACATGGTTCCTGCCTTCAAGAAATATATAATGCAAATAAGTACAACAAAATAGTGTGTACTTGAAGATGGCAGATATATAGAATGGAGCAAAATGATATGCCAGGACAGGTTGCAAAGGATGTGACTGCTAATCATGTATATTCACAGAGAGTTTTGTGCATAAATGACCACATTATTTTTTTTACTTTGGGAGAGTTAACAAACTATGAGAATCATACTGGATTCGAGGAGATTATATGTGGGGTGACAAGATTAGCATATAAAAAGACTAGGTGGGTATGACATAGGTACTAAATGAGAAATTCAGATATTATTCACTGCTCCAAGAGATTAGAAAGAGGCAAAGGTTTCTACCCTAAATAATCAGAGGAAATATTATGTTAAATGAACCATAGGGTATTAGTAAGAAGTAAAAAAATGTGTGTATGTGGTGTGTGTGTGTGTGTGTGTGTGTGTGTGTGTGTCCTTATGTTTTAGTACTGGAAGTGAGCATGGGGAACAGTGAGGAAGGTCTCTCCGGTCAGGAGACTAGCACAAGTAATGTGGTATCTCATCAACAGTTAGCAAGCTATCTGGTAGTCAGGGCAAGGAGAAATGACACAGACTAAAATTGTTTAAGCAGCAACAATTCCATTTATGACTGCACCAAAAGTAATAAGATATCTAGGGATAAAGCTAACCAAAGAGGTGAAAGATCTGTACTCTGAAAATTAAAGAATGCTGATGAAAGACATTGAAGAAGACACAAAGACATGGAAAGACATTCCATGTTCATGGATTGGAAGAACAAATATTGTTAAAATGTTGATGCTACCCAAAGCAATTTACACATTTAATGCAATCCATATCAAAATACCACAAGCATTTTTCACAGAGCTAGAACAAACAATCCTAAAATTTATATGGAACCACAAAAGACCCCAAATAGCCAAAACAATCTTGGAAAAGAAAAGCAAAGCTGGAGGCATCACGAAACTGGACTTCAAGTTATATTAGAAAACTGTAGTAATCAAAACAGTATGGTACTGGCACAAAAATAAACACATGGATCAATATAAAACCCAGAAATAAACGCACAACTATATGGTCAATTAATTCTGACAAAGCAGGAAAGAATATCCAGTAGGAAAAGGACAGTCTCTTTAACAAATGGTGTTGGGAAAACTGGACAGCAATATGCAAAAAAAGAAACTGGACCACTTTCTTACACTATACACAAAAATAAATTCAAAATGGATTAAAGACCTAAATGTCAAACCTGAAACCATAAAAATCCTAGAAAAGAACACAGCTAGTAACCTCCTTGATATTCTGCATAGCAACCTTTTTCTAGATATGTCTCCTGGCACCAGGAAAACAAAAGCAGAAATAAACTACTGGGACTACATCAAAATAAAAAGCTTCTGCACAGAAAAGAAAACAATCAACAAAGCTAAAAGGTAACCTACAGAATGGGAGAAGATATTTGCAAATGACATAACTGATAAAGGGTTAGTATCCAAAATATGTAAAAAACTTACAAAACTTGACACCCAAAGAACAAATAATCCAATTAAAAATGAGAAGACATGAACAGACGTTTCTCCATAGAAGACATACAGATGGCCAACAGACATGTGAAAAGATGTTCATCATCACTTACTGTCAGGGAAATGCAAATCCAAACAACAATGAGATATCACCTCACACCTGTCAGAATGACTAAAATCAATAACACAAGAATCAACAGTATTGGTGAGGATGTGGAGAAAAATGAACACTCGTGCACTATTGGTGGGAATATAGACTGGTGCAGCCACTTTGGAGAACAGTACAGAGCTTCCTCAAGAAGTGAAAAATAGAACTACCATACAATCCAGTAATCACACTATTGGGTATTTACCCAAAGAATACAAAAACACTAATTCAAAGGGATACATGTACCCCTATATTTATAGCAGCATTATTTACAGTAGCCAAGATATGGAAGCAGCTCAAGTGTCCATCAGTTGATGAATGGATAATGATGTGGTTCAATGGCATATTACTCAGTCATAAAAAAGAATGAATCCTGCCATTTGCAACAACATGGATAGAGCTAGAGAATATAATGCTAAGTGAAATAAGCCAGTCAGAGAAAGACAAATACCATATGATTTCACACTGTGGAATTTAAGAAACAAAACAAACAAAGGGAAAAAAAGAGAGACAGAGAGAGGCAAATCAAGAAAAAGACTCTTAATTATAAAGAACAAACCGATGGTTACCAGAGGGAGGTGGGTGGGGGAATAGGTTAAATAGGTGATAGGGATTAACAAGTGCAATTGTTGTGGTGAGCACAGGGTGATGTATGAATCACTATACTGTACACCTGAAACTATCATAACACTGTATGTTAACTAACTGGAATTAAAATAAAAACTAAAAAAATTTAAGACATTGTACTTGGGCCCACTCAGTAGTTGAGTTAAAAAATAAATTTTAATGAAAAAATATATATAAAATAAATAAAATTGTTCAAGCAGATTGTTATCAGATTGTGGAAAGCCTTGAATGTCAGGAAAAAGAGTTTGAATTATCATCTCATAGGTAATAAAGTATTACTGAGGGTGCTGGCTGAGAGGTGTGGAAAATTAATCCAGTGGCTGAGGATAAATTAGAAGACTTCTCACTAATACATCTAAAGAATGTATTTAAATATCTCATGTGAACTTAAATATGCCTAGTGAAATGGTAAACTTGTAGGGGATAATGCTATAGGCCATATTTTTCTTTTAACTTTCCACAGGTCCTAACACTGTCCTACACCCATACAGATGCTTATGTGTTATTTTGATGAATGAATCAACAAAATCTTTTCGTTAAACAAACGTCAGTAGTCTGGCGTCCTCCATGTGCCTATTAAAGTTAGAGGTTGTGTGCCTGTCCACTGCCATGGAAGAGAGGGGCTTGTGATATGAAATGAGGAGAAACTACATTGGCTACCACCCACATGAGTTTTGTCCCTCATGCCATTTTCCATTGGTTGGTCTCCTCTTTCAGCTTCCATAGCTGATGTCACTAATAAAAGACTAAGTGCATTACCAAAGACATTCAATTTTCCACAGACATGTTTTTTACTCTTTTAAAAACCTTTCAGATTTCACAATCATCTAGGTACCCAATACTGAAAATCTGTCACACCCCAAGTTTGAAACTCAGCTCCAGGCTTGCTCTGTGCCCTAGGAACCCATGTGAATTCAGAACAGTGAGAGACTCCTGCTTGTTCCCAGTCCAGAGGGCAAAAAAGGATGACCCCTTGGCCAAATCCAGGTCCTCAGAAGAGTATTTCTATTTTTAGCCACATGCTACCAAAGGTGGCCCAAATATGCCATTCCTTCTGAGAGATATTTCAAATCCTCTCTTGACCTGACAGTGCTCACTAACTAGCTTTAATATGAAGTTTGGGCACAAATGGTCTCATTAAACCAGTCTAGACTCTTCTCTAAAGAAGATTGTATTAAATAATATCTCAGCATCACATAGGTTATATTGTATAATCCAGTCTTCATCAAAGAGCATTCATAGTTACACAAGAGTGTGGCACAATCTCAGTGATGCTCCAACAGTATATATGAATTATGTGTGTGTGTGTGCATGTGTGCAAATGTTTTCATGAAGAGCACAGAGTTCTAACATTACAGTGTCCTCAAGGATTCTAAATAGTTAACTCATTGGAGCTTTGGTACTTTGTCTCTCAATGAAATTCAGAGAACACTTCTAGTTAATAAGATTTTAATTCTAAAAGTACTTGAGGGGCACCTGGGTGACTCAGTCAGTTAAGTGTCTTACTTCAGCTCAGGTCATGATCTCATGGTTCATGAGTTCAAGCCCCGCATTGGGCTCTGTTGTGACAGCTCAGAACCTGGAACCTGCTTGGGATTCTTTAATATGAAGTTTAGGTACCAATGGTCTAATGCTCTCTCTGCCCCACCCTGGCTCGTGCTATGTCTTTCTCTGTCTCTCAAAAGTAAATAAACGCTAAAAAAATTTTTAAAGCACTTGAGCCTTCATTATCCACTTTTTGAGACAATATCAATATATATTATATGGTAGTACCATATACTTATAGTTTATATTAATAGAAGACCTTTTATTTTCTAACTCAGGAAAGAAAAATAGAATCCACTAAGGTATACAAAGGCCCACTGGAGCAGAAGGTGGAATTGAGCATCACTCTAGCAAACCAGAAGTTCACGGCAGAGCTCGCTGACTCCCAGTCCCCACATTATCAGGAGCTGGCGGCCAAGTCTCAACTCCAGGTAAGTGAACCCACCCCACACAACCAAGTCATGACTCAGAATCTGGGAGCCAACAGGACCTAAACCCTTCGAACTAATAGTTCCAACTTCTTGTGACCAGGCATTCATTTTCAACCAAAACTGCTTTCATTTTAATCAAAAACTGCAATGGGTCCCAAAATGTTAGGGCAAATTCATCTCTAGAAAAGTTTTCTATTCTAGCTTCTTTTTTTTTTTTTAATTTTTTTTCCCTTAATGTTTATTTATTTTTGAGCGAGAAAAAAAGAGACAGAGTACGAGCAGGGAAGGGGCACGGAGAGAGGGATACACGGGATCTGAAGTAGGCTCCAGGCTCCGAGCTGTCAACACAAAGCCTGAAGCAAGGCACTAACTCATGAACAGCGAGATCGTGGCCTGGGCCAAAACTAAGAGTTGGATGTTTAACTGACTGAGCCACCCAGGAGCTCCTCCAGCTTCTCTATCTTAAAAGTCACTTACATTTAGGTTTTCTTTTTAAATATTAGTAGGTCTTTAAACCTTCTTTAACAGAGAGCCACTACACAGGTATTCTATACATCTAAAATGTTCATGTAAGCACCAACTAGGGAACATGCTGGGTTGAAATATGAATTTTAATTCATATTTGTCTTACATGATATATATCCACTTTTGCAGTTTGATGTAATTTAATGACATGACACTCTTTGTGGGTGATAAGTGTAAGGCAGTAATGTTGTCCATGTCGTCCACTAAACTTCGGAGCTGTTCCAAGATATCTCTTCCATCTTGGACTCTCATCATATCTGCCTGCCTCTTCATTTCCTGCAGGATGAATCTAAGCTACTCTGCTGACTGTGGCATCTATACGCCATGATAAAAGCCCTGCCTTCCTTTCCAGCCTCATCTTCCCATCCTTCCCATCCCCCTCCTTTGCATTCTACAGAAATACAAACTGCTTACAAATCTTTTCTCACCTTTAGCCTTTCTCTGTGTTGTCTCATCTGTCTGGAATGTCCTTTCCCTGAGTTTCATTTTACAAAACTTCATCAAGGAAAGTTCTGTCTCAAACCATTCTGGATTCAGTCAGTGCCTCTCCTCTGAGCTAAAACACGGTGCCCACTGTTGCCACAACATTTATCACCCTGTCTTGAGATTGTTTCTTTACACATCTATGGCCTTTGTTGTCTCTGTTTCTCCCTCTTCACCTGCCACCCTCACTATCTTCAGGCTCTGAGTGTCCCCTTGAGGGCAGGAACTGTTTCTTTCATCTCTGAAGACTTAACCTCCTAATACAGAGCTTGGGATGCAGTTAACTACTCAGTGACCGTAGAAATGCAACTGAAAATAGAAGCATTCATAAGAAAACATAACCATGAACTTCCTTTGTGGAGAGCCTGGGTGCCCAAGCATCTCACTCAGCATGGCCAGGGAACCGACAGGCCCCTACTTGTCATACTTGGAGAATTCAGTGCTTACCTCCTCTCAACTGGAGAGAAGATAAATAGGCAAAAATATTAAACCTCCAACTTCCTCCTGCATCAGCGTTCAGTCAATAAAATGTAAAGAATCAT
Source organism: Felis catus (assembly GCF_018350175.1). NCBI lineage: Eukaryota > Metazoa > Chordata > Mammalia > Carnivora > Felidae > Felis > Felis catus. The sequence goes on along the minus strand of NC_058372.1, from coordinate 68,316,949 downwards.
TTCTACAAACTTCAAAGAGAAAGCATCAGCATGGGGTGTTTATGAACCAGAGAAGTACTTAGACACGGATTATTAGATAGAATGAATTAAAGAATAGTCTGTTAACTTTCTATTTGTTCTTGAAATATTCTCTTCAGAAAATCTTTAGTATAGTCGGAGTATCTTCAAAATCGGATAGTTGGCCAAGATTCCAATTCAGGCAGCCTGGCACCAGAACCCCTACTCTTAACCATTATGCAATACTTCCTATTTTTCCCAAATGAATATTTATGGGACAGGGATTTTTGTATCATCATCAAATTAGCATGCCCATTCTAGACTCTGAAAAACTTATTAGCCAAATAAGAGTATGTCTTGCTGGGTCTTCTTCCAGAGACCCATCACATCAGTCCTGCGGGTTCCTCTGCACGGTCACTGGCTTCTCTGAGATGGAGCCCCTCTGGTTAGAGCATCTGTTCCCTTTCCAGGCTTCTGAGCAGTCCAGACCACCCAGCAGCTTGCCAACAGATAACCAACCCACTCCACCACCGCCCATACTTGCATTAGCAGAGCCATTCAGGCCTAATCAGGAATTAATGGACAGTGCTTTGAAGTAATTTAATTTCCACAATAAACCTAATGAGCAATTTAATACAAATGTCAAAAGGAATGCTTAGCTGTTGTCTGAATGCTTTCTCCTGTGCAAACGCTCATGAGAACTCAATACGGCTGCCTTTTTATAGCCCCTTGAACATACATTCCAGCAGAATCAGGGAGGCCCCTGTGCATTTAGTATTATTAATAAGGTTAACTGGGCGCTTAATTAGCAATTTAATGGTTAGCACTCCGTAATTGGAGGGTCCCCAGAAGATTATTTGGCAGAATTAACTGAAGGCCTTTGTCATCTCCTCCCTAGATGCCTTCTGCACCCTCCTAAGCAGAGCTGAGTCTTAATCGATCACAGACAGGTTCACAAAGAGGGCATGAACAACAAAATTCCTCTCTGCTGGAGCCAGTGCTGTGGAGCACTCTTGGAGGGGAGGATGGCTCTCCTTGGAGATGTTCCCCACTGCCCATGCTGCAGCTGCGGGCATCTATGGGAGCAGTTCTGTTTTGATTGACTGTTTTCATCCATACAACAGCGCCTCTGGTATCCTGGACACGAAAGAAGGACAAGTCGGGGTCTGAATCTTCCACTCCAGAAACTGCTGCTCACACTTAAACATCTAGTCTAAGGTGTTGTTACTGGAATGGCATGACAACTGCCTTGGGGACCCAAAGCTATTTGCCACAGAAAGCCAGAGCAGACCTGAGGCATGTACACAGCTCTTTCCTACCTGTCTCGGTAACAAAGACCATCTCCTCAGACCTAAACTCCTAGTTCTCCTCTGTTAAGCCTGTGGTGGGGGTGGTCATGGAGGCATGGAAGCTTAGTACTCAGCATCCCTGCCCTTGACCCCTACAGGGACCCTCATCTTGTCCTTTCCCCTCACTGGGTCTTTCAAAAACAACTGACTGAAGTCTTGCTCTGCCCCCGTCAGGCTCCAAGTTATGTGGCTACTGAGGAAGTAAAAGAAAATTGGACTACCAAGGAGCTAGTAATCCAGTAGAAGAGGTAGAGACTAAGTTAATCAAAAATACAATATCATCAACTCTTTGCCCACTGTGTCAGGCATTTATTAGTTATTCCTTATAGGAGCCTTATAATATAGGTATTGTTATCCTTTTTGGACTAAGGAGATCGTATTCAGAGAGATGAAGCAATAAACTCAAGGTCTTACAGCTAGAAAGGAACAGAACCAATATTTAAACTCAGGCCTACACAGCTACCTCAGCACCCAAAACCTAGGCTACCTTCATCGCTGCAGTTACTATATACTGAGGGAATGAAAACTAATTTTAATATTGGTGTAAGAAAATATGATTTAGCTGGTAAATCAGTCTGCTGGAAAAAGAAATCTATGACACACTTCAAAGGCCAATGTAAGTGATTTGGGGATTATCTGTGCATCGCTGCCCTAGTCCTTGGCATAGATAATATAGAATCAGCAGTAATTTTAGATACAGTGACAATGCAGCAGCATGTTGATGAGTTTAGAGAATGAAGAGATCCACTCAAGTCCATTAAACAAAACTTGCTGAGTCCCTGCTATGTGGATAACGGCCTGCTAGGTACTGGGAGGGAGGGAGATGAAGATGAATCAGACACAGTCCCTGAGCCCAAGGAGCATAATCTCAGTGAAGGAGCCATTGTGCAGCTCATAGACTGTTTTATGGGATATACTGTAACAAGTTCTAGAGCAGTAGGGAGAAGAAATCATTGAGCCTGACTTTAGGGCTCTACAAATTCTCGATAGAGAATATGCTTGAGCTGGCTTTGAAATATGGCGGTATGGGCAGTCAAGGAGCAGAAGATAGAAGTTGCATCTTGGGCTAAAAGGGGGAAAAGTCATAGAGGTCTGGAGGAAGTACATGTTGTAACTTGAGGAGAGATAGGTGTTAGTTTAGTGTCCCGAGAGGACACAATATTGGCCAAGAGGGTAATGATGACAGGAAGGGCAAATGATAAAGTACTTGGGGAATGGAAGGTTAGAATGCGCAGGACCTTAAATGCCATTCTAAAGGAACTTATTCAATTGGCAGTGCAGCCCATCAAGGGATTTTTAGTGAGGAACAACAGATATGGAATGATTACCTTGGAAATAAAAATGTGGTCAAGGAGACATCTCTATTCCTCCTGCCCTAGCATATCCCCTCCCCCGCCAAAAAAAACATTTCTGCTGTCTTTCCTCACACACCCCTAGAAAACCATTTCAGCAATATAAAAAGGGAGATAGGGAAGGTATGCCTGCCATGAGGATAAGAATGTGATGGAAACAAAATGTATATGGGATTCAAACTACCAGGAGTTAATGAATGGATGTGATGGGCACAGAGAGAAGGTATTAGGGTTGCTGGGTCTTCTGGCATGGAAGACGATAGGTGTTTATGAACCTGACTGGGATAGAGAGCTCTGGAGGAAAGGTGGATTTGGAAGGAAGAGAATAACTCTGGTTTGGATGTATTTAGTAGTGGCAAAGTTGGGATATTCACATGTAGAACTCAAAGCTATGTTTCAGGTGATCAGTGAAGCTATGGCAGAAAATGAGATCCCCAAGGGGGGGCAGAGGGGAGTGGGCACAGGGAAGGGAAGGTGGTGCCAGGTTCCTGCTCACTTCCTCAGCCTCACTTTCACCCTGCTCTCCCTTCCAAGCTTCCCTACTAATACTATCCCTTTCTCTTGGTCTCTCTCGCCTCCCAGTCCATGCGGAAGTAAGCTGGACGGAGCAGCGCCTGTCTTGTGGCAATGTGTCCCCAGAGCCTAGCACAGTGCCTGCAGTCAAACTTACTAAATAAGTGGGAGGGTGAGATAAGGAGGCTAAGCATCTTTATATTTAAAGTAGAGAGTGCAGACGAGACTAAGATGGAGTAAAGAAGACTGAGAAAGTGGTCCTTGAGGTAGAAGAAGAACCAGAAAATAAGCAGGCACAGCATGGAAGAGAATGGAAAATGCCACTGGATTTGGAGAGAGCCAAGAGACAACAGCCTGGAGAAAATCCTCCCCACTGGGTGAATCCAGAGGCAGAAGCCAGACCGTAGTGGGTCAGGAATAACTGAATATAGCAATTATAAAATATTCCTATAATATACTTCATTAGCAAGGTCAAACTAATTAAGAAAATTTATTATAAAGTCCACATAAATCTACCAGTGAATCTAACCTATTAGAGTCTGCCTGTACCATTTTTTTAGATATAGAAGCCATTTTGACTTTAGTAACCTCTTTATCATATTTTCCAAATCATAATTCAACCCAGAAAATATTATAGTTATTCTTTGTGTATAAATAAAAATACTGTAGCCAAAAAAGTTTCTTCCAAGTGCCACCTTAAAGTTTTTTTCATATTTTATATAAAGTAACCATGAAAGCAGATCAGAACTACCCAATTGCAGCTTTTAAATAAATAGCAAAACACTTTCCTCTGGGTTTCAGAAATTACCAAGAACAAAGCGTTTGGCCTCAATCGTTGCTTCAATTTTCCATTTTCATTTATTCCCCCTAACTCATCAGAAGTGTTGAGACTTTTTCAGTTAGGTAACATCTGACCTGGTACAGCCAGAGCGTTTCATAAATTTCTTTCTTTCTGCAGATGCAAAAGGTATTTAAGAAATTTCCAGGATTCAAAGAAATCCATGTGCTAGGATTTAGGTAAGTAAGAGGATCGGACTCTTCTAAATTTTTAAATTACTTTTTCCCTATCCTCTTTTAAAAGCAGTGTCATGAGGAATATAAGGTTCTTCTCCCCCCAGTTGTTTAGCCCTGTCGAATCCTGAAAACTGAATACATTTTAGATAAAGGAATTGTCTAATTAGAACATGACTCTAGGTGATTTTTTAAGGGGGTAACACAAGAGCTGTGTTCCTTCCTTCCTCCCTCGGGAGCCAGAAATACTGCTCTCTGCAGAGAGCTCATCTGCTGTCCTTGGCAATGTCATTAACGAACCTCTTAGGAAAACACCTCAGTAGAGACAGGTCAAAATAAGTAGCAATTAGTTACCTTGGTGTCTGATTTCCTGGTTCCCTATCGAATGTTAAATATCATCATCGTTTAAACAAATCAGGCTGACCCTATGGAATCAGGTGAAACTAATAAAAAGAAGTATCTGTGAGGGGTAAGGGAGTTGAAGGAACAGGGTAGAAAGGGACAGAAGTGGAAGCAAGACTTCCCAGAATATACCTTTTTTTTAATGTTTTTTTTTTTATTTTTGAAAGATAGAGTGTGAGCGTGAGAGAGGCAGAGAGAGAGGGAGGCACAGAATCCGAAGCAGGCTCCAGGCTCTGAGCTGTCAGCACAGAGCCCAACGAGAGGATCAAGCTCATGAGCGTGAGATCATGACCTGAGCTGAAGTCGGACGCTTAACCAACTGAGCCACCCAGGTGCCCCCCCCACCAGAATATACTTTTATTATCATTTTGACATCTAAACTGTAGTAATGCATTACCACACAAAAATTTCTAAATTACAATTTTCTTTTGTTTTTTTTTTTATTTTTAAAACAAAATTTTTAATGTTTATTTATTTTTGAGTGGGGAGGGGGAGAGAGAGGGAAACACAGAATCTGAAGCAGTTTCCAGGCCCTGAGCTGTCAGCACAGAGCCTGATGCAGGGCTCGAACCCACAAACCACGAGATCATGACCTGATCCAAAGTCAGACATTCAATTGGCTGAGCCACCCAGGTGCCCCACTAAATTACAATTTTATTTTTAAAATTTTTTTTTATTTTTTTCTAAATTACAATTTTAAACAAAGTAAATGAAATTGAAAAATAGTGCCATGCAGGGTTCAGTTATGTTCCCACAGCTTTCCCACAAGCATGCCTATATCCATTAGCATCTCAACACTCTAATCGAGGTGGGTTCGTGATTTTTGACAAGAAGTTTAGCATCCTTTTTCCTTTTTTTAAATGTTTATTTATTTTTGAGAGAGAGAGAGAGAGCATGCAAACAGGGAGGGGCAGAGAGAGAGAGGGACAGAGAGAATCCCAACGAGGCTCCGTACTGCCAGCACAGAGTCCCACATCATGCTCTATTCCATGAACCACAAGATCATGACCTGAGCCAAAATCAAGAGTCAGAAGCTTAATCCACTGAGCTACTCAGGTGACCCGCATCTTCTGTCTAAGTTCTCATTCAAAACATCTACCGATGGGGCCATAACAGGACATATTTTTTAATGGCCGCAGGGTATATGTGAGCCCTGGCATGACAGAATGAGATTCCCCACACCAAGGGGGATTTGTAAAGTGGGTAGAGAAGGCTTCCCCCAAAGTACTTCCTGGCCCCTTCACCATCTGTTGTGTTAAAGCTATAAGTTGCCCAGAGCAAGTCTACAGACCCACAAAGAATAGCTTCCAGGCAAGCTCTACAGGTGTATTTCTCTCAAAGATATCAGGCCCCTCTGATTTGTGTGACTCCAGAGAAAGAAAATATTGAAAAGTGAAAGTTATAAAAGATGAAACCCTTAATATGTACCAAAGCAGACTCATTTTTCCTTATTTCAAGATGCTGCTCCACAATATTCCATGTGAAATCAGATGGATTAGAGGGAAATAAAAGGTGATAGTGGAATATTCTGCATAGATGGCAAAGTCTTCTGGACAAACCACTGCAGCTAAAAAGCAGATGTTGCATTTAAAGCTGAGGGAAATGATAGGAACAGTCCTTTCAAGTGGACATTATGCCCTCCTTTCAAATAAATGAAAACCTAATAATGAAAAAAAATCTATTTTAGAAGAAAATGAAAGTATTAAGGATGATGAAATTTTGCAAGATAAAGATTTTAAAGATATATCTACTGAAGCTGCATCTTTCCCATGTGTTTATCTCTGTAAGAATTTATTCTTATTTCTGCCAAAGATGTTTATAAAATAAATTTGTTCATATATTCCCAATGCTCTCCATTATGGAATGAATATTTAGTCTCCCAGAAAACAGTTGGACCCTGAATAGTATAAAAGATATGCTTATAAGTATGGCAAGCTTTTAATCATAACTAACAATGCTCAGAATATTGTAAAGTAAACTTAGAATGAAGGAAATTGCTTCCTCATGGAGCCAGATCCCCTAAAACACTATGAGTCTCCTGGTACTGTCTTTATTTAGTTCGTTTGTACAAAACCTGATCTATAATTTCATAAGTACATTTTTTATCAGTGACCTCATTTAATTCTCCCAGACACAACTGGGAAGTTATGAGGATGTCTATGATTAACACAATTCTAAGGATGCACAGAAAAAGATCAACTTTAAATATTGCTTTATCTTGGGGCACCTGGGTGGCTCAGTCGGTTGAGCAACCGACTTCGGTTCAGGTCATGATCTCACGGTTGGTGGTTTCCAGCCCCAACTTAGAGCCTGAAGCCTACTTTGGATTCTGTGTCTCCCTCTCTCTCTGCCCCTACCCTGCTCGTGCTGTGTCTCTCTCTCTCTGTCTTTCAAAAATAATAAATAAAAATGTTAAAAAATTTTAAATATTGCTTTATCTTTTAAAGCAATATGGAAAACTATTAACAACCATTTAATCTAGTCAGAGGGTAAAATCTTTCAAAGGCTAGTTCACAGTTGTCCACAGAAATTTATTTGTATTAGCAACAGTAGGAAATAACCCAAATATCCATGAACAGAGCAATAGATACACAAATTGTGGAATATTATTACCACAGACTACTACTCAAAAGAGGAAGCAACTATTAGAATATACAACAATATGGTTTCATCTCAGAATAAGTATGTTGAGTGAAAGAATACAGAGAAAAATAAATATATTATGATTCCATTTCTGTGTGACTCTAGAACATGCAAACTAATCTATAATGACAAAACAGATCAGTAGTTGCATGGGGAGGGTGAGGCAGAAAAGATGGAGGGAAGGATTTCAGAGGGGCATGAGTAAACCTTTGGGAGGAATTAATTTGATTGTGGTAATGGTTTCACAGGCGTATAATATCAAACTTACCAAATTGTACACCATCAACATGTGCACTTTGTTTTGTGACAATTACATTTCAATGCAATTTTTTTTTGAAAAAAAAAATGAGCAGAACTAGGTGCTTGGCCCAGGGAGCCCTACTTCTCCAAACTACAAGCCACTGCTGAAAGGAAGCAAGAGGCAGGCCCCACAGAGCAGCCCTAGTTAGAGAGTCATGGATCCTCCTCTGCTTGCACAGAAGGAAAATCATAGCAAAGTCTCTTTCAGTCATTTTACCAAGGGACAAAAGTTCAATGAATTCATACCCCAGGCAGAAAGAGCAGTAACACAAATCCCTTCATATGTAGAGAATGTCTTTGTCAACAAATTTCACCTGAAAGGTAAAATGAGAAAACTGAATATAGCTTCTAAACTAAATTCATATATACGTCCAGAGGAGTCCTAAATATATTTGTCAGTTTGATGACCAAAGTTTGATGAGTAGGCAGTGGTATGGCCAGTGAGCCCAGACTTGAAATCAAGCAGGATAGGGTTTGAATCTCAGCTCTGCCACCTTCCAACTTTCCCTTTCTGTGTGTGTTCCTTGTTCTGTAAAATGGGGATTGTGTTGTTGAAAAAGATTAAATGAGGATGCATATACACTGCCTGGTACAGACCACCCACTCAGTAAACAGGTGTTTATTTTTCTTGCAACCTGTTCCATGATGAATTGTACCACTCCCTCAAGGCTTACTGATTAAAACAATTTGAAAAACAATCAGTCAACAAAACACCAGTTCCAGTGTCCAGTCTCAGATAAATTACCTTCAGGATTAAATAAATCATTTAATGTTATTCACAGGGTGAGAAATCCATTTATAAAATACTTTCCAAAAAAACTTCCTGGCACCAGCACTACCCAAAATGTAAGACGCATTGGATATATTTGCAGCCTCTTTGGGAAGAATATGAAGAAATCGAAGAGTTTACAAAGACCAAAAGTACGTACAGCCTATGAACTAAGGCTGAAATCCTAATCAGAAACATCATATAATGGTGTTTACTTCCTGAGATTTATGTGGCTCTCACAATTCCATCCAAATTCTGATGGCAGTTTAATGTATTTCCTTCAACACATTCCTGGGCAAACATGGAACACAATAGAAAGAAATCTCTCTCCCTCTCTCTCTCTCCCCTCCCCCGATATATGAAATGATTCATTGAATATCTTAATAAATTTCATAAAAATTCTTTCTCCCTTGCATGTTCCCATTGCTCCTGGTGAAATGAAGACCAAAGAAAGGAAAAGATGGGTAATTTGGACTTTTCTAATATTTTGAAATATATAGTGCCTTTTCTCCCACAGATTTACATACTGATCTTTTATAAGTAATTTTTACATACAAAGTCTGGGATAAGCCCATGGCTTTTTATTGGTGTCTTATTTAAATGAGACTAATTGCTGTAAACAATAATAGAAAAAAGTTCTACAGAGGTATATCTAATGAAATATGTATATATTCAGAATTTTGTGATGCTTGAGTTATGTGTCTGCTTTTAGACATGTGTATTGTTTCTTAATTTCTTCTCTACTTTAAACAGATTCATTTCTGTATTTAATTTTATCTCCATGTGCTGTATTGTTTTTCTTGAAGACTGACACTTATTTGTATGAGCTTGAGATCCCACAAAATCTGGATCTATTGCTGGATTTATGTCTTTGCTGATGTTAAAGTTTAACCATGTTTAAAAAAATAATTAATTAATTAATTAAGCAATTATTTCATACTAAAAAAACTCTTAAGTGAAAATTACTGTATGAGATAAGTACGTGAACAATGACTTGATCAGTGAAAGTGTATCCTGTAAAATTCAAAATCTAATTAGAAAAACATAAAAATGCCTTTCTCTGAGGCAAGCGTGTTTTAACAGTTTCTTAAATGTCATTTGTGATGGGAAATTGTCTGTCTGAATGCACACTTGTATAAACAGCCAACCTAAGTCTGGAATAAAGGAGAGACACTAATTTGCTCCTTGGTTCCAAGGTCAGTTTGAACTGGGACAGAGCCCACAATACCGTGGAGAGCTCAGTAATAAGAATCCAGCTTTGGCTCCTATAATTGACTAGTGAAATAATGAACTGTAGATTCTGACGGATTGTGTGGCCCAAAGAATTGCCAAGAGTAAACATTATCGGTTCCTGTGGCCTTTGAAACACTCTTGCATCCCTTTGTGTGGATTTGTGGCATAAACTGAAAGGTAAAACCTGATCATGGAGGACAAAGCTACAGAGAATCCCATTTCATTTTTATATGCAAAAAGGCATTAAATCAATAAATATGATAATAAATATAGTTAATCGTATAGTACTTCCCTTTCTCTTTTTTCACACCTTTCTTCCAAGATGTTATCTTAAAAGCAGCTTGAGGAAAAAGATTATGTTATTTTAGAATTTTGTTTTTTAATTAAAAAATACTTCTTGAAAGAAGCAGAAGAGAAATAACCTGAAAATTGAAGCTTTGACTTGGTACAATGTGTACATACTATTGTCCCATTTCTATGTCCTGTATTGCTATTTCATAGACCTTCCTGAAGAAGGTTATAGAAAAAAGGACAATTCATCCTTCCTGCTGATTGGCACTGCATGACTTTACTTGTAACACCACCAAAACTACTGGTCAGTAATAACAACTCTTGACAATTAACACTTTTTCAGAAGGAATAAAAATCCATGATCACTTGATGCAGTTAGTAGCCCCTCTTCAGCCTGGTGTTCTAAGGACTAAAATATAGGTCAATTCTTCTTCCACATTTCAAATTTCTAATAAACATTTAAACTAGCTTTGAAGTGAGATATTATTTAAGAGCCCATCAGCAAAGATGATGAAGCTGTCTTGAATCTTTGTAGAAACACAGTGACTGTCTTTATAAGGCATGTAACAACGGGTTTGGGTGGAATGTGTCCTCTGCTGTCTACAGTTCAAGCTCCACAGAGATGCGACTTTTGGCCATCTTTAAGAGAGACATTGCAGATGCAAAAAGCCCTGCGAGTAACCTCCTGTCTTTTGATTCCAACAAAATTGAGAGTGAAGGAGTCCCTCATGGAATGATGGAGGAAGACAAGCAACCAGAAATCTATCTCACAGCTTCAGACCTCAAAAAGCTAATCAGCAGAGCACTAGAGGAAGACAAATCCTTGGATGTGGAAACAATTCAGTTCATTGATGGTCAGTTGGTGATTTCATAGTTCTGGATTTATCCTCATTTAGACAGAGACACTAGGAGGTGTAGAATGTCTCAGGGTCACTGTCATTTTAACTTGGGCCTTATAGAGTCAATCATTTGTGTTACAGGCACATCACATATGGTATCATTTCTCTTTCCTCACTCCAACCTGTGTCTCATTGGATGAGCCTTTGGTGCTACTTCACATCAAGAATAGGTCCAGGAGAAGCCCAGAGTTTCAGTTCAGTAGTTCAGCTACAGTCATCCAATGGAGTCCAGATGGAAAGAAGCACCCACGGACAGTTCTGTTCCATTGGCACAACCCAGATTCCCTCACCCAGTAAATTGGTTGAGTCCCAGAAGGAAATGGATGGCACATTATTAGAATAGAATAGGATGACATGAGGAGAGTTTGATAAAGGGACTATTTATAAAGTCTTTCCTAATACACAAAGGAATAGGACATCTCCCTGGAGCCAAAAGTAGCAAGGCCCCATTACTACCTCTAGACGGTAAGGGTTTGCCTCATAGTCTAAGCCATCCCAAAGCCAGAGAGCAAAAAACCATTGATATAGTCCATATAAGTCAACATCCCAGGGCAGAGAGTATCAGGGAGAGAAGAGAAGAGTGGATCTAAGAAAGTCAACAAGATCATCAGGCACACTCAGGATTCTCAGAGGGTAGCTGAAGGAACCCAGGAGCCTAGAACTCTTCACTAAGCCCAGCACTCTTGGCATAATAGATGGACACTAGAAATGCCATTTTAGTATGACATGGCATGAAACTGGCATTCTCTGCCAGTTCTATTTCTCTGGTTTAGGCAGTCAAACTCAACACTGGAAAACATCAAAAGGTCTCTTGGCACAACATGCAGGGCAAGGGAATCTCCTAGGCAAGAAAAGGTGAGCTTCAGACTCATCTCAGAGACCATTTGGTACTCTGGTTTATCTCTGTTCAAACTTCTGAGATGTTCTGAGAATCGGGCTTCAAGGTAGAAGTAGAATCTGCAAATGGCCCTTGGCTCCAGCATTTATTCTAGCTATTTCTTTGTTAGCTTAGTTGTATCTTCATCCTCACTGGCCTAGCCGATCAACCTGCCTGCCTGATCCAAATCTATACAGTAAAGCTAAACATCCTAAAAGCCTACTTTAATAACTGTTCTTATCACATATACATGTAAGATGTACCCCCGCATTTGTCTTTCAATTTATTACTCATATCAGTGACTATTAGTGTATGTGATGCTGATTTCTAAATGATTTGCTACACCTCTCCTTAAAAACTGATTATTGCCACACTTTTCAACTCTGACTGTTTTAATGCCCCAACCACAAAAGAAAAAAAGAAAAAGAAAGAAATACTCAAACCTTGTGATTTTTCACCTGCAGAATTGTTGGGGTCATTGCCAGGCTCCGATCCCGACTTCCAGTCAGTGCTGCCCACACTCCTTGCCAATATCACAAAGGTAAGTGAGCTTATTGTTCTTTCGTTCTTCAAATAGGAACGAAGCTTTCCATAAGAAAAAAAAATCCACTTAAGGACTGAACAGAACAAAATCTTCTTTGCAATGCTAATTATATTTTTTTTCTGTTTTTTACAGGCAGTACTTGGTTGCCATTTATATTTTCTGTGTTAATAGGATACAACTTACTTTTCAAATACCCTAAAATTCAAAATTCTCTTCACTATAGTTAGATCTTTGTTTCAATTAGTGTCAGGACTTGCTGTTTTGATAAAACAAACACATGTTCATGAACTGAAAAGAATACTGAAAGCAGAATATATAATTTAATTTTGACTTTGAGAAATAAATATAAGCATAGGTTTACTTTATAAGTTTGTTCTTAAATCTTAAGGTCTTACCTTTATTTATCTGTGAGGATTTTATAAGTATAATGTCTTCAAAAGTAAAAATAATAAATTCTGCAATAATTTTTATATTTCATTTGATAAGTGAAAGTGCTAACTAGGCTCTATTCCCTCTTTAAATGAAGGAATTCATAAATTGAAGCATGATTGGCAATTCATCGTATTTCAGTTTTTAGTTAACCCTACCTAGGCAGATTCAGTTAGTCAAGAAGGCAGTTGATCATATTTTACCACTGTACCAATGCATGTTTTCCTTTCAGGACAAATTTCTGTATTATATCCTATATCAAAATCCATCATAGATTCCAATCAACTATAACATGATTTGCTTATATTTAAATGAAGGAAAAAAATAGAGTGTAACCCTTCCCACATACAGGGAAATGTCACTTCTTAACAGCTGTCTTTCTAAATTCATTCTTTAGGACGCTACTTTGAGTCCAGAACTTCCTTTTGATCAATCCAGGCTTGAGACAGTGGACAAAACAGGACACAGTACTCCTGGTGAGTTTTTTTTTTTTTTACCACAAAGTCTATGTTAGCTGACGACCTCCTCTTTGAGGAAACCATCTATGACACTCCCTCCAAGACCAGTGACAAAGTCATCCTTGACCCTGGACAAGGTTTCCTCACACCAGCATTTCCAGCAGAAAAGCAGTCCATTTAACCTCTTCTGCCAGTGTCCTTCCCTTAGCTCTAGGCCCTGGGCCCGCACAGAGCACTGACACCCCTTCCCTGATGAATCTGGTGAAAGAAACTGAAATCAAAGCTGTACCAAATGCTACCCGCACAGAATAGCCATCTCTATGAGGCTTCAAAACTAAAAGTCCATCAGGACAAGGTAGATCCTAAGACGAAAGTCCACAACAAGGGACTATGGCAACAGAGGATTGGGCTTTTACAATCGATATATGTCCTCTGTTCACCACTTACAGCCTGACCATTCATACCATCTGTTCTTCTGTGTGGTTTCTTTCATGCCAATTAGCTCATGTGTAATTGATAAGTAAGAATGTCAGTAAACATGGAAATCCTCTTGGTTCACTTTTGAACTTCTAAAAATGTTTATTTTTGAGACAATAGAATTAAGCTTTATCACAGTTGAAGAGAAATTTTTAGCAATTTATGAAGACCTTAAGAAAAAAAATGAAAATTCTGTAACAGAGTCTTATTTAGTGCAAGAAGGAGTTGATTTAGTGCCTTTAAGAACTCCTATGCTTTCCGCTTTATACAGCTGTATGTTGAAACTGTAGGTAAAAACGTCTTTAAGGAAACATGAACCCCAGGTTATAAGGCTGATGAGGAGGCACTATGGTTCTAAGTGCAAATGACAGTAAAGATTTGTTATGGTTTATATTTTTAAATTTTTTCTATTCTTTAAAACATTTTTTTATTCAACTATAATTAACACACAGTGTTATGTTAGTTTCAGGTGTACAGTATAATGATTCCACAATTCTATACATTTCTCAGTGCTCAATAATATATGCATACTCTTAATCTGAGTTATCTATTTCACCGACCCCCCAGGCACCTACCATCTGGCAACCTACAATTTTTTCTCTGCGCTTAAGAGTGTGGTTTTTTTGTTAGTCTCCTTTTTCCTTTGTTCATTTGTTTCTTATATTCCACATACAAACTAAATCATATGGTATTTGTCTTACTCTTATTTATTTAACTTAGCATTATACCCTCTAGATCCATCTATGTTATTGCAAATGGCAAGATTTCATTCTTTTTTATGACTAAGTAATATTCCATTATATATATATGTATATACATATATATATATATATAATGTGTGTGTGTGTGTGTGTGTGTGTGTATCACATCTTCTTTATACATTCATCTATCCAGGGACACTTGGGTTGTTTCCATATCTTGGCTATTATAAATAATGCTGCAATAAACATGGGGGCACATATATCTTTTCAAATTAGTGTTTTCATTTTCTTTGGGTAAATACCCAATAGTGTAATTACTGGATCATATGGTAATTTTATCTTTAATTTTTTGAAGAAACTTTGTACTGTTTTCCACATGGCTGAATAAGTTTGCATTCCCACCAAAAGAGCATGAGGGTTCCTTTTTCTCCACCTCCTTGCCAACACTTGTTAATGCTCGTGTTTTTTATTTTAGCCATCCTGAATGGTAGTCAAGTGATACTTCATGGTGCTTTTAATTTGCATTTCCCTGATGAGTAGTGATATTGAGCAACTTTTCATGTGTCTATTAGCCATATGTATGTTTTCTTTGCAAAAATGTCTATTCAAGTCCTCTGCCCATTTTTTAATTGGATTATTTGGGTTTTTTTGTGTTGAGTTGTATAAGTCTTATATATGTTAGATATTAACCCCCTATCAGATATATCATTTGCAAATATCTTCTCCATTTGGAAGGCTGCCTTTTTGTTTGGTTGATGGTTTCCTTCATTGTGCAAAAGCTTTTATTTTGGTATAGTCCCAATAGTTTCATTTTGCTTTTATTTCCCTTGCCAGAAGAAATTTATCTGGAAGAATGTGTCTATAGCAGATGTCAAATTACTGTGCTATGGCTGATGTTTTTTAAATACGATTGTTACTGTTTTAGTTAGGACTCTCTTTTCAAAATTCTACAGGTTTTGAGTGATCCACCTCAATCCTATTTTCTTCATAAACTCTATGTGCAATTAGTATGCAATTTTGTGAAATACAAGGGTTTTCACAAATACATATATGGCATGGAAGAAGAACCACCCATACAGGTTATGTTTGGCTTACATGATTACCAGTGAATAAATGTTAACTGCATGATCCAATTACTTATTGCTGCATTATAAACCATCCCCAAAGTTTGTGGCTTAAAACAGCAATAATTTATTTTGCCCATAAATCTGAAATGTGGGCAGGGATCAGTGAGAACAGCTTTTCCTTGCTCCATGTTGTGTCAACTAGAGTATCTCAAGCTAATGGGTATTGAACATCTTTGTCCAAGTTGGTTCACTCACATAGCTGGCAAATCAGTAGTCAACCATGGCTGTTGGCTGGTTGGTGGGGGGTGGAGTGGGGCTCATTTCTTTTCTATGTAGGACTCTTCAACAGGGTTGCTTGGACATCCTTAAAGCTTGGCAGCATGGGTTCAAAGAGTTAATATGGCAAGAGGCAGAAGGTAGAAGCCTTCACTCTCTTCACTACTCAGAATCAGTGTCACTGCCTCCCATTGTAATGGCTAGACAGACATAGAGCTTATCTCAATTCAGGGGGAAGGAACATAGACCTTATCTCTTGATGGGAGAAATTTCAAAAACCTTAAGGCCATTTATAATCAACTACAATCCACATCAACCACTATTATGACTTTCAAATTATTTAACAGTTGATTGTATAAGACAAAACAAACCTTTTTGTTTGTGATAGTAAATGCTCACTGGATTCCTTTCTTTCATTATGATATCATAAAACCTTATTAAAGATCAGCATTTCAGGTAGATTAATAAAAATGACACTATATGATGAGTATGTTATTGTACTTTCAAAATTGCTTTACTGTTTTCATTATATTTATATATTCCTTCCACTCACGATTATCCTTTAGAACACTAAAGCAGGAAGGAATCTTAGACATAATCTAGTTCAGCCACTGTGCTTCATGGATAAGAAAATCAAAACTAGAAATGTGAGGTGCTTTGCTCAAGGTCATGCTGTAGCTGGTTGCATAGCCAAGACTATCTGTCAGGTTTCCTGCACCTACTAAATTATGTTTAGCTTAAGTAACCCTCATTAAAAAAAAAGATTCCCTCAAATTTGCTTTGCCTTCCGATCACAGCTTCTTTTCTGTCTCTGTCACTATGCTGTCAGTTGTTTTTTAGTTTCACCAGTTTCACCTCTAACCGCACACTACAAGGACACAATTTCCACAAAAATCACTGGTGGCTTCCTAATTAATCAATTTAGCAGCCTCATTTCCATCTTTATTTTACATGATATTTCTGGCAAGGGCTTCTGTTGACCACTCCCTTCTTGAAACTCCTTCTTCATTTGGCTTCCACAAAATGATTTCTTGGTTCTTCTCATATTTCCTGATTCCTCCTCCTCAACTTCCTGCACTGGGGCTTATTATTAGATTTTTTTACACGTGGGGGAAGGGCAGAGAGAGATTGGGAGAGACAGAATCCCAAGCAGACTCTGTGCTGTCAGCACAGAGCCAGACACGAGGCTCGATCTCATGAACCCCCGAGATCATGACCTGAGCCAAAATCAAGAGCCAGATGCTTAACCAACTGAGCCACCCAGGCAAAAAAAAAAAAAAAAAAAAAAAAAAAAAAATTCAAAAAACTCTTTTGGAGTAATAAAACAATTTTGGAACTAGATAGAGGTGGTGTTTTGTACAGCATTGTGAATTTATGAATTCATGATTACTGAATTGTTCACTTTAAAATTTTGTTATTTTCTTTCTTTCTTTTTCTTAACATTCATTTTTTTTAATCTTTATTTTTGAGAGAGAGAGAGAGAGACAGAGTGTGAGTGGGGGAGGGGCACAGAGAGAGGGAGACACAGAATCCGAAGTAGGCTCCAGGCTCTGAGCTGTCAGCACAGAGCCCGACACAGAGCTCAGACTCACAAACCATGAGATCATGACCGAGCTGAAGTCAGATGCCCAACTGACTGTGCCACCCAGGCACCCCTAACATTCATTTTTGAGAGACAGAGAGACAGAGTATGAGGGGGGGAGGGGCAGAGAGAAGGAGACAGAATCAGAAGCAGGATCCAGGCTCTGAGCTGTCAGCACAGAGCCCAAAGCAGGACTTTGAAGTCACAGATGGTGAGATCATGACCTGAGCTGAAGTTGGACCCTGAACCGACTGAGCCACCTAGGTGCCCCCAAAATTTTATGTTTTTTTAACCTCAATAATTAAAAAAAAAAAAACCAGATGATTCTATAGGGAAAATTGCATACAAAATAAACAGTATAAAGTTCTTTAAGTTTGCTTTGGGTACCTCATGAATTTGCCTCTGAGTTTCTTAGCACTTCCTTCACTGGAGATGCATAATGAATTCCAAAGCCCAGTTCATTATAGCAGTTCTATGAGGGGCGAGGTGCTGATTGTCTGCCTTAATTCAAGGATTGATTTTAGAGTATCTAGAGGAACAAATGTGCTGCATAACTTTTAGTCAATGTTCCATAAATAAAAATTATATTTCATAACTCAGCTTTTGATTAGTATTGACCAAGAAGCACTGTATTTGCTGACATGGGCTTAAAGTGCAAATATTCTTGTTGCCAATTAAAGGCAGACCCATATGCTTTCATAATCAGCTCAGCTGGGAAGAGAAATGCCATGTCTTAGTGAAAAATGAAGATTCTAACTAAGAAGTATCCTGATAAAAAGGCATTTCACTCCCATGGAAATGGGGAGGGGAGGGATGAGCACTCTAGACAAGACCAAAGCTTCCCTCCCTCATAAGACAGTTCTGAGTCTCTCCCATGCATAGTAAAATGACAACTAGGACTCCAAAGTTCTGCACCATGGTATTACTGAGATAATTTTAGCCTGGAAAATTTTTAAGGTTAGTGTCACCAAACGCCCACCAAGCCATTAAAATCTCAATAAAACACTCATAGAAATCTCTCAGTTTAAGTAGTTTGGTTTAGTAGTTAATCCCTTGAGATAAAGTACTTGCAAAATATGCCTCTAGAACACTAAATGAATTGTTATCTTGTATAAATTTCTGAGATCTCTCATTATTAACATTTTTTAGGGTAGTTGATCCTAAGCCATTTTTTCTTACAGAGCCAATTAATTGTTAAGATCACTCCTATTTCATAAAAATGAGAGTATAAAGTATCAGAGAAGCCCCGCATCTTATCTTCATCATAACATGCATTCACCCAAAAATTTTATTAGGACACCTGGGTGGCTCAGTCAGTTAAGTGTCCGACTTTGTCTCAGGTTCTGATCTCACAGTTCATGGGTTCAAGCCCTGCATCCGGCTCTGTGCTGACAGCTTGGAGCTTGGAGCCTGCTTCAGATTCTGTGTCTCCCTCTCTCTCTCTCTCTCTCTGCCCCTCCCACACTGTGCTCTCTCTTTCTCAAAAATTAAACATTTAAAACAAAGTTTATCAACTTTTTTTAAGTTTACTTATTTTTCGAGAGAGAGAGAGAGTGCCAGCAGGGGAGGGACAGAGAGAGACAGAGAGAGAGAGAGACAGAGAGAGAGAGAGAATCCCAAGCAGGCTCTGCAATGTCAGTGCAGAGTGCAGTGCAGGGCTCAAACCCACAAAACCGTGAGATCATGACCTGAGCTGAAACCAGGAGTCAGATGCTTAACCAACTGAGCCACCCAGACACCCCAGTTTTATCAACTGTTTTGTGGTTTGGTGTGGTTTTATTTGTTTTAGATGTGTGTAGGCAGCAATACATTTTTCTTTTCACTCATTAGAATCATCATGTGGTCTATCTCCTCAGTGCTCTGTCTTCCAAGTTACACTATTTTCATTTGCTGGACATTCCATTTAAGTTGTAAGCCAGATCTCTTAATAAATTGCGATATTTTAAATGGTGAAGAAGCAGACTTCAGGCAGAGCTATTCTGCTACTGGACGTTGTTTTGTCTTTTATTCCACTGTATTAGTCTGGGTTCTCCAGAGAAATAGAATCAATAGGTTTATATCAATATCTATATCTGATTAATATCAGGAATTGGCTCATGTGGTTATGGAGGCTAAGAAGTCCCAAGGTATACACTCCAGCAAGGCGGAGACCCAGGAGAGCCAATAGCATGAGCTCCAGTCTGAGTTGAAGTCCAAAGGCAGGAAAACCAGGGCCTCAGCTCAGTCCAGCAAAGAGAGAGAATTCTCTCTCACTTAGCCTTTTGTCCGTAGTCAGACCTCCAACTGATTAGAAGAGGCCCATATTAGGGAAGGTAATCTCCTCTACTCCATCTACATATTCAAATGTTAACTGCATCCAGCAATGCCCTCACAAACATACCCAGAATAATGTTTAACCAAATATCTGGGCACCCAGTGGCCCAGTCAAGTTGATACATAAAATTGGCTGTCACATCCCATCTAGGTAATACATGAAAATAACCACACATTTCTAAATTTTCTTAATCTCACACAGCATTTGACTCCTTTGACAGGAGTCAGTGGGATGAGCTAAACTGAATGAACTCAACAGAGAACACAGCTGCTAATGTTCCACGAGGTTAAGGATTCAGTCTGTCTCTACTTTTTGCAATATCATCAGTGTCCAGCCAGATGCTTGGCACATACTAGGCAAGCGATTAATACATGTTGAGTGACTGAAGGAATAAATGAATGAATTTGTGTATCATAATACCTTCAGGGAAGTCAGAGTTGATAGGAATAATTTGATTATTTCCCTTTTTGCCCTACCTACTAAGAAGTTCTGAGAGAGCCAATTCAGTGATCCAGAAACAGTCTGCTGTCTATTCTGTTCACACTACCCACCACTGCCAAAATACGTCCTCCATATTTATGCTTTTGTGACTTTGCACAAATTCTCTTCTCTCATGCCTATAATTCCCTTCCATTCTTTAAGCCTGATATCTCCTACTCATGCTTTAAGTTCCAGCTAACATGCCACCTCCTCTGTGAAGCTTTCCCAACTGCTCTCTGAAAAGACTCATAATTACCATCTGTTCCCTGACTCCATAACGAAAAAGTATATATAGTGCCATCAAACATTTACCACTCAGTATTGAAATTATATATATGCATGTCTGGTATCCCCCCAAGACTGAATTCCTGAAATGAAACAACATGTTCAAAAAAAATATCCTGGGGCATCTGGGGGGCTCAGTTGGTTGAGCTACTGACTCTTGATTTGACTCAGGTCATGATCTCATGGTTCCTGAGTTCAAGCCTTGTATCAGGCTCCACACTGACAGTGTGGAGCCTGCTTGGGATTCTCTCTCATTCCCTCTCTCTCTGCTCCTCCCCTGCTTGTTCTCTCTCTCTCTCTCTCTCTCTCTCTGTCTCTCAAAATAAATGAATAAACTTTTTAAAAAATCCTGCCTCTAACCGCACTTAACACAGTGTCTGGCATATGACTGGGGTTTCATAACTATTTGTTATTGTTGTTGAACTTAATGAACCTATCTATCACTATTTTTAGTCTCAGACTGTAAACTGAGACTAAAGATATGCCCCACTCTGTGTCAGTCCTCACACAGCTCAAGACAACCCTACATGTAAGGTGATGTAAAGTGATATTCCTCACAGGTAAATACTTTTATCAAAATAAGAGGGCTGAAGAACTTTAATCAGCTCCACCATGTACGATGTATTAACTATCACAAAGATTAATGTGTAGGTATGAAGTGAAAGAAATATGTAATCAGCCACTCTGCCAGCCAAAAACTTTTCATATCCTAACTCTTAATCATGAAGGCCTGGCAAAAATGTTATTTAAATCTCTCCACTTTAGGATGAAAGGATAATGGTTAAGACTTGGAAAGATTTCTAAGAAAAACTCAGGTGAACTTTAAACCACTGTGGTCAATATTTTTTTCCTTTTCTTTCTTGTACGTCTAAATTGAGGATCAAACAGTAAGCTTCCATAATAGGAATACACTGCTGATAAAAATTGTTCAGAAGGATCCAAGAGGAACATACCATTTGAAGGAAGGACAGAATCGCTGTTCAGCAAAGGCTTGCAATTACACTTTGTCCGTAGATGTAATCTTCACAATGCCAGGGGAAAGATCAACAGTGAACTGAAGTCCTTCCAGCTCTCAAATCCAGTCATTCTAGATTTAACCTAGATGTCAGGTGACATAGTACTGCCCTACAAAACTTAAGTTTGGGAAATTCAGTGCCCTGCCCCAAATTTCGGCGATTTCCAAGAAAATTTGTGTTCTGACTTTCTGCCTTCTAAGGATTTTGTATTACTCCCCTGCTGCACCACACTGGTCAGCCCTCTACTCTCTCAAAATGTCCCTCATGGACTATTCCTTTTCCAGGCTCTTCCCAACTCCCTCCTCAAATTATGATCCTACTGTTTTATGCAGAATAGTAATCTGTTTAATCTCTTTCTATCATTTGCCTCAACTGAGACCACATGTTTTAAATTCTGCCAATCCTGCAAAAACAACAGCAGGCAGAAGCAGTTGCCGATAGAAATTGCATCTTTCGGGGCTCCTGGGGCCTCAGTCGGTTGGTTGAGTGTCAGACCTTGGCTCGGGTCATGATCTCATGATTCGTGAGTTTGGTTCACACATTCAAGCCCCGCATCAGGCTCACTGCTATCAGTGCAGAGCCCGCTTCTGATCCCCTCTCTCTGCCCTACCCCACCTCTTTCTCTCTCTCAAGAATAAGTAAAACATTCTTTTTAAAAAAGAAATTTCATCTTTCCCTTCCTTCCACCCTCACAGTCGTCACTTGAACACACTCGCTCACATATTCAGAGGATGCTAGGTTCCAAGCAGTGTTCAGTAACTCTCAGCAACTTCATCTCACCTTCCTGCCACCACTTCTTCTTCTTTCCTCCTTCCTCAGGGGAGCTCTCTTTTTCCTTCGTATCACTTAAGTTCACTGTCTGGTTTTACCTCATTTGGCACTGGTACACATTGATTTTTCTTTTCCAAGGGCCCCATATAGATTCCCTACATATCTTTAGATGAGAGACTGGCCCATCACAGATGAATTGCAGGGGTACTGTAGGCCACAGACCCAAGCCGACTCCATGTGCCAGTTTGCCGGAGTGAAAAGACTTCAACAAGTTCACCTGGTTAGTAGTGGCTCTCTGGGATGTCGTGCTTATTTTATTCATTCAACAAGTATTTATGCCATGCTTGTTAGGTACAGGGGATAAAATGGTAGATAACGCATACACTCCATGACTGTCATGGTTTGAGTCCCCCACAAAACAGATCCTGAGATGAGGATTTGATTATAAAGAGGTGTTTTGGAGATGATCCCAGGAAACAAGGATCCCAGTAAAGGAACAGGGAACTAAAACAAGAAAGGGAAGGAAACCAATACAGACAATTAGCCCTGTGACCACTGGAGCTCATCAAATGTGTGTTGGTAAATTTTTAATAACTGATCCTAAAAAGGGGGATCAGGGATATATATGCACACAAAAGTTTATTACAAAATTTGGCTGATACAAAAAATACTGTGTAGGGGCACCTGGGTGGCTCAGTTGTTTAAGTGTCCAACTCTTGATTTTGGCTCCGGTCATAATCTCATCATTCATGAGATCGAGCCCATGTCAAGGTCTGTGTGCTGACATCGAGGAGACTGCTTGCAATTCTCTCTCTCTCCCTCTCTCTCTGCCTCTCCCCCACTCATGCTGCATGCATTCTCTCTCTCTTTCAAAATAAATAAACTAAAAAAAAAAGGGTGCACAATTTATGAATTATATGTATAAGTATATTTATTATTATTATCAATTCTACATAGTCAACTGATTTTCCTAAGGAAATAATATTTAAACTGAGATCTGAATAACAGGAAGACAAAAACAAAAATTGGGGAGGCCTGGTGAAGAGTGTTTTGGGCTGAGGGGAGTAGGGGAAGCTGGACGTAGCATGGCAAATTGAAGGAAAGCCAAGCCAATGTAGCTAGAGCACAAGGAGTTGGAGAGAGTTAGAAAACATGAGGCTCTAGAAACGCAGAGCTTTATAAGCCCTGTTTATAATCATTAAAGGGTTGTAAGAAAAGGAATGATACATCAAATCTGAGTTTAAATAGATCTTACTGCATTATGGAAAATTGGCTGGAGGTGGGGAAATCCAAGCAATCAATTATAGAAGAGTCTTAACAACCTGGGCTAGAAATGTTGATAGCTTGGACTTGGGTGATAGAAGGGGAGATGAACAAAAGTGAATTGACTGAGTGGTATTTAAGAGGTAAAATCATTATGAAGAATTCTGAAGCCATGAATAGATTGAGCAAGAAAGCCTGACCTGATTAATGAGCAGTGTCTGTTACAGGTTTCTCAGTGGGAAGTGGTTATGTATGTGTCCAGAGTGATTGTACTAGGCTAGTGAACTCTCAGGTGTCCAAATATTTCCTTCCTGTCACCACTTTATGGTCATGCAAGTAGCGAGCACATGCTTGCAGAAGCCAGCCTTTGCTGGTTTTCAGATCCTTGACCTGGTCACTTTTATCACTCCCATCCATTTTTGTTGGCTTACATTTACATAAAGAGGAAGATTGATAAGTAGCCATTATTGGCAATGCTTTTGATTACTCTGTCCAGTATTTTACAGAGAAAATGAGAGACCAATAAATATAGGAAACTGTGCTGCATAAATAAGTAAATATAATGATTCATAGGAACTCAGGAATTTTCTTTTTGACCTGCTTTAGGAAACTATTTCCAAGATTTTTTTTTAATGTTTATTTACTTTTGAGAGAGAGAGAGCATGAGGGATGGGTAGAGAGAGAGAGGGAGACACAGAATCTGAAGCAAGCTCCAGGCCCTGAGCTGTCAGCACAGAGCCCAACCTGGGGCTGGAACCCACGAACCACAAGATCATGACCTGAGCCAAAGTCAGACACTCAACCGACTGAGCCACCCAGGTGCCCTCCAGATTACTTTAAATCTATAGAGTTAGTAGCATCTATGTGGACTTGATCCCCCTTTAAAGGTTCCATTTTACGGGCGCCTGGGTGGCTCAGTCAGTTGGGCGTCCGACTTCAGCCCAGGTCATGATCTCACGGTTTGTGGGTTCTGTGCTGACAGCTCAGAGCCTGGAGATGGTTTGAATTCTGTGTCTCCCTCTCTCTCTGTCCCTTCCCTACTCACACTCTGTCTCTCTCTCTCTCTCTCTCTCAAAAATAAACATTGAAAAAAAATGTTTAAAGTTTCCATTTTAACAACCCAATGGTTTTTGTTTGTTTACTTTCAGTTTTTGGTATCTGTCATATTTTTCACTTTTGGTATAGCATCTGCCTTGCCCCTTCTCATTTCTTGGAGTGGCCACTCGCACACTGCGGTTGTATTTGTATTTCACTCAGTGTAGCTGAAATGGCAGCACCGCACCGGTGCCAGAAAACCAGCAGCTCTTGGCTCAGCAAGAAGTGTGCCCCACACCACCGAGCACTGCGGCCCCTTCACAGATGATCTGGACGCCGTCTTGCTTCTGTTTCCTTTCACACTTGGTGGCCCTGAAACAATGAGAACAAACTTGGTGAGCTCTGGTCCCTGGATCATCCCTCAGTGGAAAAGAGCTCTAATGACTAGGAGAATGTCTCTGCATGAATAAGCCCTGAAATGAATTTGAAAACTAACCCATTGTAGCAACTTTAACAGAAATCTTAACTTAAAAACATATCACTCCATCATTACATGTGGACAATAGAGAAAGTTTTCAGAAAGGAAAGTAAGGCAAAAAGAAGAAAGATTAAGGTGACAATGCATGGGGAAAATATTTTAGGAAATACATCACCATCAATAACACAATGCTATCATTAGGATAAGGACACACAGCCACATATGTCTGCAATGTTTCCAAGACCTAGATTTAGGGGTAAATTAAACTTTCTTGTTGGACAGCTCTTAATTACAACAGGACCAGGACTTCAGCAGGGTTGTTCAAGCAGAGAGAATAGTTCTGAAAAAGATTAAGTTCACACTAGATGACAGTGCACTTTCCATTATTTTCATATTTTCTTTTTGTTTTTAATGTTTTATTTACTTTTTGAGGGAGAGAGAGAGAGAGCGCGCGCACAGAGTGGGAGAGGCAGAGAGAGAGGGGCACAGAGGATCCGAAGCAGGCTCTGCACTGACAGCCTGACAGCAGTGAGCCCTATGTGGGGTTCAAACTCATGAACTGCGAGATCATGACCCCAGCCAGAGTCAGTAGCTCAACCCACTGAATCATCCAGGTGCCCCTCCATTATTTTCTTTATTCAAGACCTTCATATATGAAATAGGAACAGTGTAAGATTTTATGTATAACATATAAAGACTACTTAAAATGTTTTTCTGGACGAAGCTTTTGAATATAACTGTCTTAGGTCACAGGAGAAGAAAATCAGTGAGAAGCAGAGGCATTAAAGAAGGCACACACAGAGCTGTACATGGGTCCCAAAGGGAGCAAAAGACTTTGCCAAAGAAAAGGGAGATGACCCTCCAAGTAGATTAAGTTTCATGGGAAAAAATGCAAAGGTTGTAGTATGATATAGAGCAATGTATACGTAAAGGATACAGATAAGCAGGGCCTTAAAAGTCAGAAAAAAGTTTCTTCTGAGTTTTCAGGAAATAAAGGAGAATGATGAAAATGGGGCTCAGGAAAGTTAGTCTGGCCACAGCTTGGTGGATGAAAAGTAGTGAGGGATTTTGTCCCATATCTCATGTAAAGCTTCAGGGCCATGGTAGAGGGGAAGAAAGAAGAGATACGAAAGATTTTATTTTAAAAACTGAAATAAAGTTTAAAAATAAAATAAAGTTTTAACATAACATAACATAACATAACATAACATAACATAACAACATAACATAGCATAACATAAACCAGGGACTACTTTAGATACTGATGGGTAGAGGAGAAGGATGGATTAAAGGGTCTGGATCATCACAGGGTTGAACACCTCCGTGGTCATCCATGTTATACATGAGATACCAAATTTCTCCCCACCTTAGATTTAAAAGCCTAATAGAACATAAGGATAATATATTCTCTGTATGTGTCTCTCTGTGTCTCTTTCTTCCCTCTCCTTCCCTTCCTCTCTTTCTCTCTTTGAAAAATCAATACAAGTCAGAGAAAAGAAGTTTTCTAGTATGTATTAGGAAGCCTCCACTTAAGTGAGTAGAATTTTACACAGAGCTAAATTGAACCTTACATACAGGTAAGTTAAATGTTCACTACGGTATTAGTCAGGGTTCTCCAGAGAAATAGAACCAATATGGTGTGTGTGTGTGTGTGTGTGTGTGTGTGTGTGTGTGTGTGCAGAGAGGGAGAGAGAGAGAGAGACATAGAAAGAGACAGACAGAGATTGAGATTTATTTTAAGGAATCGACTTATGCAGTTATGGAGGCTGACAAGTCTAAGTCTGCCAGATAGATAGGCAGGCGAGAGACCCAGGGAAGAAGTAAGCTTGCAGAATTTCCATTTCCTCTGGGAAGGACAGATTTTTTTGTCTTTTGGTTATTTTTTTAAATGTTTTTAATGTTTATTTATTTTTGAGAGAGAGAAATAGACAGAGTATGAGCGGGGAAGGGGCAAAGAGAGAATCTGAAGCAGGCTCCAGGCTCTGAGGCGTCAGCACAGAGCCCAACGCGGGGCTCTAACTCACGGACCTCAAGATCATGACCTGAGCCGAAGTCAGATGCTTAACTGACTGAGCCACCCAGGCGCCCCAGTCTTTTGGTTATTTTTAATTAAGGCCTTGAACTGGTTGGGTGAAGCCTGCACACAATAGAGAGGGAAGTCTGCTTTACCCAGAGTCTACTGGTTGAAATGTTAATTTCATCTAAAAAATACCTTCATGGAAACATCTAGAATAATGTTTGACCAAATATCTGTTTACTATGCTCAGCCAGCTTGATGCATAAAATTAACCATCACAGTATGTTTTGAATGAGCTCTGCATAGTAGGTTAAAAAACAGAGGGTGCTTCATACATTAGACCTGCCAAAAAAAAAAAAATTGCAAAGCCAGAACTAGAACAGGTAGAATCAGGTCATAATTTGCACAATTCACCTGGTACAAGGGGAAAACAGGTTGCCTGAATGAATGCCCTTAATAATAATGGAAAAGATGTATGTCATTAGTGATAATAGGTACTCAGTTTTTGTAGAATTGAAAGGAGCCTATGGTAGAAGAAAAAGGGGCAAGAAATACACACCTCGCAATGGAATGAGACTAAAGGGAAAGCTGTCCAGAAGAAAGCCATGACAGGAGAGGTACAGGGTGACAAGGCTAGATGGGCAGAGTGGCATCTAACCAATTTCACAGTCACCCGTTTCCACCATGTATCCCTTCCCAACTTACTGGGTTATGATGCATTCATAGCTACGAGGATCTCTGTCTCATACACCTTTATCTGGACTCATGTAAGGTGATAGAACTTGGGGGGGGGGGGGGAGGCGAGTGATGCTGCCCCTCTTTTTTCTGCCTTTACAGAGAATATGAGGCACCAGTCATGGAAATAATTTGAGGCCAGAGAGTAACCAGGAGCAGACAAAGCCACTTTTGAGACTATGGGGAAGGAATGTCACCTTGGATTCAATTGTGGAGAATCACAGTTTTACCAAATAATCAGCACTTTAATAAAAGAAGCAACTCTTGCACTGAAGGAAAATGACATCTCTAGCAATCTTCAAGTAGAAATAGGAATGACATTTGTAAGGGGATTGGAGGACATGGATAGAAACTCCCATGAATAGTCTCTTGTAGGTTTTCAGTTTTAAGAAGATGAAACTGCAGAGGCACCTGGGTGGCTCAGTCAGTTGAGCTTCCCACTCTTGGTTTTGGCTCGGGTCATGATCTCACAGTTCATGAGTTCGAGCCCCACATCGGGCCCTGTGCCATCAGCAAGGAGCCTGCTTGGGATTCTGTCTCTCTCCCTCTTTCTCTGCACCTCCCTCACTTGTTCTCTCTCTCTCAAAATAAATAAACAAACTTAAAAATTAAAAATATATATATATGAAACTGAATTTCTAAAGGTGTCACTAGATTACAAGTTAGGTGCCATGGTCAGTTTATACGAGGGGAGTCTACACAGGCAACTGAGCAAACTTTTGCACT
Organism: Felis catus; assembly: GCF_018350175.1. Lineage (NCBI taxonomy): Eukaryota > Metazoa > Chordata > Mammalia > Carnivora > Felidae > Felis > Felis catus. Next base: position 68,288,659 of record NC_058372.1, on the reverse strand, counting down.
TGTCATGCAGTTCTATTCAAAGTGGCAGGTCCCATCCTCCTTTGCATCTGATGTTAAAAATGCAAATGTCAGGAAAACGGGCCCCTGATCTTTAAATAGATCCTATTCCTCTCAGGAGAGAAAAAAAAAAGAATATCTTTTGACCACTGAGTAAACCAAAATATTAGAGGATTTTCAGTTTCTCCTACCTCTATTTTTGTTGCTTGGCAATGATCAAGGTAGAAAAATAACAACTCTCCATTGCTGGTTGGCAAGTTCTTTGTATTGTCAGGTTAGTAGAATCCTTGCCAGAGCATGCATATGAGATTTCGGCTATTTGGAATGTTGAAACAAGTGCTAATCCACAAGATTTTAATAAAATGCTTACTACGTATCATCCAAAGTCAGCATGTACAAAACTTACCAAACTTTATTTATAGAAATGGAACAAATTAAAAAGCATTTGCAGAAAGAGAAATAAATACATATATATTTGTATTTATCTATCTGTTTGTTTGTTTTGAACGAGCATATGTTTAGAGTGTAGGAAAATTTGTCTCTCTAGAATCTCCATCCAGACCTTCATTGTGTATGATGACACATTTCCTATTGATTAGAGTCTCTACATGAGAGTTTGCCATAATTTTCATCTGGTCTTCTAGTGGTACATTTGTGACATTTTTTTAATGATCTTTTGGGAAATTTCTTCAACTTTGAAAGCCAGAGTGACTCAAGGGTACTAAGCAAATGATGTGTACCACTTTTTGTTTAAGCATATTTTGAATGTTACGCTTAGAAAGAAGTGGTTACAGTACCTATAATGTTTTACAGTATTCAAGGCGCAGAGCAAGAAGTATTACAGCTGCAAGAACTGGGCAATGGAGAGGAAGAGGAAGCCTAGGAGAAGGAAAATGAAATAGAAAGTATACAACTGAGGGGCGCCTGGGTGGCTCAGTCAGTTTAGCGTCTCTTGGCTTCGACTCAGGTCATGATCTCATGGTTCCTGTGTTCGAGTCCCACATGGGGCTCTGTGCTGACAGCGCAGAGCCTGCTTGGGATTCTCTTTCTCTCTTTCTCTCTGCACCTCCCCTGTTCACTTGCTCTCTCTCAAACTAAATAAATGAACATTAAAAAAGAAAGAAAGAATACAACTGAAATAGCTAAAAGGGCCTTTTAATTGTTGGGAATACTTGTTTTAACCATGGGACCTGGAGGGCAGCAAAAGAGATGCTGAATAAGAAGAATGACCTTGGAAGTAAAACAGCAGTGGGAGGTGCTGGGCAGGAAGGGTGAAACACCAGTACTGGCAGTGCAGGGCCCTCCTGGAGGGGAGGACGGCTTGCTGCTGGAGGATTTCCCTGGGAGAATGCAATCAAGAGAGTAATGCTTGATCGAGGATCAGCAGTGGGACAGAGCATCTCCTAGTTCAGGGAAAAGACTAAAGCAGAACTGACTCAAGGAAGCAGATTCATCTTGTAAATTGGACATAGACACAGTGACCCCTGCACTGTGCACCTGTAATTTGCTAACTTTCTTATAAACTTTACTCATGATTCCAGCTTTGCCCTAAGCGGGTGAGTATTTGGAATGACTGCCCATGGAAGTGAGAGTAAAAAAATTAAGGCAAGATTTTAATGTTAGACTGAAGTACAGAAAGGTGACCCTACCCATCTTCCTGGGGGATATCAGAGGGGGGAAGACGGGTGGGAGACCCTTGCTGAAGGCCCACCTGTATTTCATTCCGGCAAACCTTTTCACCCAACACCTCTCCCAATGAGCGTTTTTCTTCCTTGGCAAAGGGAAGTTAAGCATAACCATAGAAAAACAGGAGTATTGCAATATCTAGGCCCTAACTGCCTTAATATTCATTATGGAAAATGGAATCTCTACCTGGCATGACTCATGGATGAGTGCCCTGAATTCCTAGCTAAAAAAAGAAAAAGAAAAAATGATTTTGAAAAGACTTTGCTGAGACTTAATTATACATGAAAAGCCTCACTTCTGGAGCAATGTAATCCATTGCTTCATCATATACAAAAGATATGAAACTCTTGTTTTCAGGGGAGTCATCTGAGGTTTTGGAGGTTTGTAAGCTTGTTTTGTTTGTTTTGTTTTTGTTTTCCAGTTTGCAGCGTTCACACACAGACAAATGAATTTCTCAATTCATTTCTCCTCAGGAAGTCTCACTTTGTCTCTTCACTGCTGGAACTGTTTGCTTCCTCTTAAGAACCACAGGCTTGGGGCACCTGGGTGACTCAGTGGGTTGGGCATCCGACTTCAGCTCAGGTCATGATCTCAAATTTCATGAGTTGGAGCCCCGTGTTGGGCTCTGTGCTGACAGCTGAGAGCTTGAAGCCTGCTTTGGATTCTATGTCTCCCTCTCTGTCTGCCCCTCCCCCGATCTCTCTCTCTCTCTCTCTCTCTCTCTCTCTCTCTCTTTCAGAAATAAACAAACATTAAAAGAATTAAAAACAAAAAACAAAGCACAGGTTGGCCAAGAGATCCTGTGTGACATGATATACAGTTTGTAGCAACATGCCTGTAAGGGTATCTTTCAGCCCTCATTATTTTGCTTGGTAATAACAAGTTGTATTACCAGTGTCATTCTCTTGTACTCTGAGGCCACTTTTCCAATTTCGAATTTTCTTGGCAAACCCGTGACCTACAATAAAATATCCTTATGTAGACTCCCATCTCTATCTGTATCTTCAGTGGCCTCACCACCAATTCAAAGCCCATTTTACAAGGATTTGATGGACCTAGTTTTTTCCTCAGATTTTATTGCAATAATTATTGAGACCTCCAGCCTATACTGGAATATCAGGACTCTTCAGAATCCCCTCTCATGAATTCCTGCAAGACTCACCTGACTTTTTCTCTTTCTTCTTCCTCTCAACCTAATCTCAACTCCCCCTCTGTACATGTGTAATGTGTAGAACCCAAGCAGAGCTGGTCTAGGGTACAGTGAGTAAGACACTAGCCTCATGCACAAAATTTCAAAGGGAACAAAAAAACTTGGTAGTCATATTTAAATGTAAAATTTCCAAAACCAAATAAATGCAAAAAGTCATGATGAACAAACTATCAAAAATGTTTTAAAATTTTCTTAAGTGCTTATCTTTTGAGAGAGAGAGAGAGAGAGAGAGAGAGAGAGAGCAAATAGAGGAGGGGGAGACAGAGAGGGAGACACAGAATCTGAAGAAGTCTCCAGGCTCTGAGCTGTCAGCACAGAGCCCTACATGGGGCTCGAACCCACGATCTGTGGGATCATGACCTGAGCTGAAGTCATACGCTTAACTGACTGAGCCACCCAGGCACACTAAAATATCAAAATTTTAAATGAAGATAAGCTGTTGTTTATTTTACAACCTTGCATCATTGTATTAAATGAACAGTCATTTCTAGTCCATCACTGTTCCTGCCCGTGTTGCCCTTGTCTACCCCTTCAGGCAAACTTTTAAGGGTTGACATAGCTGTAAATGGATTGGAACGACATGGGGCTTCACATATGCTTTTGGATTGTAGTGCTTTTATTAACTTTGTCTAGGTGGTTAAAATCTGGGAAGATATTGTGATCAATGTGTGCAGGGCTGCCCATTTTTCCTTTTGCCTCAGGATCCAGTAGGCTCAGCACACACAGAACTAAGCCTTGCTAAAACCATGTTCTTTCTACAAGCAGAATTGCTCTCCAAGCTTTGTTTAGCATCCTGGGGCCAGAAAACAGAGTGGTAAGGTTGAAAGAGCCCAGATAATGACATAAACAATATAAACAGGGGCATTTATAAGGATGATAAAAGAATCTGTTGTAAATCAATCAAGCATTATTTTGGATGAGAAATGTATTAATTTTTCCATGCATTTATTGAAATATAAATACTTTTCAGTAGGGTTCTAGAATCAGCTTTCTATTTTCTCTTCCCTAATGACTCCACTAGTCTATTTAAGATTATAATCTCTGATCTGGTCTCACCTGGAAAATGCTGGCTCCCTGTGCCCATTCCTGGACTGGCCAGGTGATTCTGTTGCCCAATGCCTCCTCACTCATTGCAGTCCTGTGTCCTGGGCCTCTCTGCTCTCTGCTCACTGCATCCTCTCTGCCAAGGCCAGCATTTTAAAGTCCCTTTTTGGTGGGGAGCATCCCTTCCTTACTTGACTCATAGCAGTCAGAATCCAACCAGAAAGAAACAGAAACTACTTCAGGCATGAGGTTGCCATTTTTATAGGTCAAAAGAGCCAAACATCAGTAATTTATAACGGTTCAAACTATTTACAAGAAAGGGACTTTAATTCAGGGAATGTGTTACTCATATAGAGGAAGACCAAGAGGCCAAACAAAGCAGGTTACCCAAAGATTAGGAAGGGCAGGCACCATTCCTGCCCCTAGCCTAAAGAGATAAAAGCAGGAAGTGGTATTACCAGAATCCAGTTTATCTGGGGAAAGCTGGAAGCCTGGAGTACCTAATCCAGTGGGAGCTGGAGACACAGAGAAGAGAGAATTGTTGCCAGGACAGTGACTTGAAGCCCACGGAGAGGAAAAGAAATAGCCCCCACTTTTTCCAACCCCCGCCTGCCAGTGCTCACGTTGACCAAACCTACCCAGAAACCAGATGGTACAGAGGTCTTTGAGCTAGGGTCAGTGACCTAGCTCTGCTTTCCTGAAACTGAGAGAAGAGGGGGCAAGGAATGACCGAGGGAAACCCAGCTCAGGATTAGCTCAGAGCCCAATTCATAAGGGGTGCCATCATCACCAGGTAGCAATATGGCATTTGTAGCCACATCATGAAACATTGCTCAGCAGCATCAACCAAGAGCTCTTGCTACTCAGTCACTACATTTCCAATATTGCAGGAACCACAAACGCACAGGTCATTGTACTTCAAAATTATTTCCTTATTATTTGAACTTAATTAAAAGCAGGAAGCTCTCTTCCTATGTATTAAGTACTTTTAAAGTTGCTACAGAATTGCCTATTTTCCCATGGAAATGACTTCATGTATACCCAAATCTGTCATTTTCAACAAAGTAATAAGCAGCATAATCACCTGGGCTAGTTCTCATTTAGTGCTAGCATCTAGATGCAGTGGTCCATTTCAGCTGTCCTTGAATTGAAGCGATCTCACTCTATCTTTCTATACTAACTCTTAACTATTATCTTGTCTTCCTCTGCCCCGGAGACACTGTCTAGATAAATGAATGGAAAAATGGATGGAGGTGGATGGATGATAGAAGATGGATGGATGTTAATGATAATGATGATGTCCCTGGATTTTAAATAAGGAGATGTTCCCAGCTGTGTGTGTGTGTGTGTGTGTGTGTGTGTGTGTGTGTGAGACAGTGGGAATCAAAGAGTGCTACGGTTGGTTACTGCAGGGTTATAGATGCAAAATGTGAACCTCATTAATGTAATGTTTTATCTTCTAACCATAGTTAAGATGTTAAAAATAGAAGGAGACAATTGGCTTAGAAAGACAGTAATGATTCGGGCATTCTTCACTACAAGTAGGGAGAGTTTGACCACATTTTCTTTATTCAGATAATAAATAATAAACTGTTGTCTGAATTATTCAGATTTTCTTTTAATGTTCACATTCCCACATTCAGGCTTTGCAGGATGCTATAAATCCTGTCCCCCTTCCCACCATCTGCACTGTCCTATGAACTTGAATTTTTTTTATGAATTAATGCTAATGTGTGATTAGTCTACAAGTTCTTCAAGCAAAGTTCATTGCTCTTAATAAATCTTGCAAATTCTTCAAACTCTGCTGTAAAATTAAGCATATGAAATATCATATTTTAGGTATAATTATCAATACCAAGAACATGAAATTAGCAAAATGCACTAAAAGCAGTTCAAGAGTGTTTGTAGATCACTTAGGGATGAATATATGCTGAGAAGTTTAAGTCTTAAATAACTCCAACTGGAACGATTAAAGTATCAAAAAAAGTTCATGCTTCTAAACTGTCTTTTAAAATCAGAAATTTAGAACCAGTCTCTTTCATTCCTCCCTTCTTTGCACGTAATGATTCCCTCTAGCTGATAGAATTTGATGTACTCTAAGAATATCCTCAAAATATGTCTTTACAGAAGCAACTTATAAAATGCATTGAGGCAGTAAGTGATTGCTTTAAGTGGCTGAAATACAAATATCTTCTGCAACCATAACCTGACCAAAAACACTAAAAATGATCATAACTAGTTCTCTTCCTATGGGGATTTATATTCCATTAAGAAATAAGCAAAGAAAGGTGTTAACCAGCTTGAATTGACAACATCCTGGAAATTCAAACATGCTTTTTAACATGTATTTGCTTTTTAACAAGTTCTATAGATACACAGCAGAAAATGTCATTTCTTTCCAAAATGGCATTCATTGATATAAAAAGCATTTTAAATGTCAAATGGAAGAACATTTCTAAAGGAACTTCAGTGTGATCACATTATGAATTTCTTATTCTGTAGAGTACAAAGCTACTGCCTAAAATTGAATTTCTCTGCCTATAATTAAATTAATTCTAAAGAAGAGTTCCCCTTTTGCAGACTTCACAGATTTGGGTATTAAACATAAATGTTCACATAGCTCTTCTTGACCTAACTAAGTCAAATATAATAAAGAGGCACCTGTGGATTGAGGAACTGGAAAGATTGAAGGCAGAAGAACGATGTTGTTTGACATCCTCCTCAGGGGCAGATCTGGGCTGGGCTTTATCAGAGTACTTCAGTCACTGGAAACTTTCCCATAATGAACTGTAGAACCTTTCCTTTACCAGTGTTCTCACACTTTTCCACAAATCAGAATCCCTTGGAGGGCTTGTTAAAACAAATTGCTGGGCCCTTCCCTGAGAGTTTCTAATTCTGTAGGTCGGGGGTGGGGGGGCAAATTTTCATTTCTAACAAACTCTCAGGGGATTCATGCCACTGGGGGGTTGTGGGCACACTTAGAGAACTACTGCTCCACAGTGAGAGCTCGAACTAGAACTTACACTTGAGCTTCACCACTTTCAAAGCTCTTTCATGCCTTTTTATTTAATTCAGTTCTAAACCATCCCATAAGATGCACAGGATAGCTGATTCTCTCCATTTTGTGGATTGTAAATGAAAAACACTGAGGCTTCTCTACCTCTATTCTTGGTCTTAATGAATACAACAACCTCCAATGAAGGTGCCCAAACTGGAAACCTAGAAGTCACCCAAGACTCCCTTCTCTCTCTCCACCCATCCAGCCCTTGCCCAAGTCATGCTGATTTTACTCCCTATCTTAGGGGTACCCTGCTGTCTTCCACTTTTGGGACTTTGGATATATTGCTTTCTCTCCCTGACATAGTCATACTCATGTTTAAATTTTTCTGGAAAAAAAAAAAAGTCTCACAAGAATTGATACATAATATTAAATCAGGATAAGTTAGTCTTTTATACATATCTATTTTATCCTCTTTTTAGTATTCATGAACCCAATTTCTCCTTCAAATTTATTCATTTTCTGGTAGATCTTTTTAAAAATTTGCCATTCCATAAGCATGTGATTGTGTCTGAAACTCTCTTGCTCGAAACCCATGAGGCATGGTTGCTGAGACCTACTCTTCATGTAGAAACCCAAGTAGCTAATCCCCCAATACAGTGTGGAATCAGACTCCCATTTTTCATACTCACTTCAATAGGTTTTTTCTTATCATAAGTACTTTGACTCTTCACTCTTTGAATTTTTCCATTTGGCTCATTAATTTCAGCACTCACCTCATCAGGGCCTGGGGTTTAACAGGGTAAGCTGCTCTTCTGAGAAAAAGTTTATTGCTAGTAAATATAATTACTCTTTTATTATGATATTTTATGAGAATATAAACAAGGGTTTTGCTACATTGTCAGACTCACAATTGTTAAAATGCACCTGACATAATTTTCCTTAACTTGAAATTTCTACAGTCAGTGTTTTCATGACAAAAAGGTCTCTGTGGACTCCTTGCTAGAAGTTACACAAATCTCAGCTTCCGGACTCTCCCTAACCAGAATGGAAAGGAAGTGATGGCATTGTCAGTAGACTGCCTCTCCCAGCACGTAAAGATAGTTATGCCACCTGGAAAATGGTGGTTTAAGTGGTTTAATGATTCATTATTGAAAAGTGAAAAGCTGATGTCTTGTTTTATATCATGTGTTAGTAAATTCATATGCTGCTGATTGGCAGGGTCATTGTTCTGTCTGTAAATAGCTTATAATTCACAAAGATTCAGCAGCACCACTTCATTGGATGTCCCCACCCCCTACCCTTTCTCCATCCAACTCCTCACAACACATATTACATCTAGCACCTTGCCAAACTACCCATTATTCTTTGAGACCATGACTATATTGCCCGAATAACAACTTTATTAAGTACTCATGCACTGATAGTTATACTAAAAATTTATTCATCTATGCTGCGGTTTCTTTATCTGCTCAGACGGAGTGATAGCACCTTAAAACTTGGATGTGATCTTTAGGTACAATAACATACATACATACATAGAAGGTGTTCAATAAACTGGAGCTATTGCCGTATTTGTAGCTACTATAAGCAGTAAGGCAGGGAATGTATATATATTGTTCGTTGCTATTGCCCCAGTGTCTTACAAGTACCTGGAAGATGGTAGATATTCAGTGATCTTTTTTTTTTTTAACATTTATTTATCTTTGAGATAGAGAGAGTGCACGCACACACACTTGGGTGCGTGTGTAAAGGAGGGGCGGAGAGAGGGAGGCAGAGGATCCCAAGCAGGCTCTGCACTGTGATTGCGGAGCCCGATGCGGGGACTCAAGCTCACCAACAATGAAATCATGACCTGGCCCAAAATCAAGAGTTGGCCTCTTAACCAACTGAGCACCCAGGTGCCCCAGATATTTAGTGATTTTTTTTAATGAATGCAAGTATGCATACTTGAATGAATAAAGCCCTGACAAAGAGGACAACATAATAACTTTGGGGGTTTTGTGGAAATCAAATGGGTATGTTAGGAAAATTGAACTTCAGTGCTGTGTCATAAGTTAAGTTTGAGGAGGACTTTTAAATTTTCTCAGCCTCAGATTCTTTGTCTGTAACTAGAGTAACAACCCCATTTCTCAAAGGGGTATTAACAGACATAAATGACATAAAGAATGAGCCCTGGGAAAAGAAAGCAATAACAAAATATGCCAGAAATGAAAGAGTGTATTGGGACTTATTAAAAGGAAAGATGGAGAAAGAACAAAAGTACATAATCTTTGATACAAAGGCTCCCTGCCTCAGCAGACCAGCTTTGCTGTATGTGAATGGTGGAGTCAGGAAAGAGGGGGCCACACATAGACCAAACAGGATGGAGGAAAGGGAGAACAGAGGCAAAAAGCCAAAGAAAGGTTTGTAGGTTTGTATCTATTATTTAAGTAACTGATGTTGAGTCAAATAATGGGAAAAGTTTTGGTTTGTTATGGGAAATAAATTACAAATTTGTATGCAATGTAATCACCTGTTACGATATTTGCTAAAACTTTTGAGGATGATTTTGGATAAAATATGGGAAAAAACTTCCCAAGGTATAAAATGTCAGATAACAATAAAATTACTTGATATTTTTGTAGCTAAGCTATCACAATTAGTCAGTGTGCCACAAAGTCACTTGAAACTTTGAGATTTGGAGAATTTAGAGTTCCTGCTTTAAAAAAGTCTCTCCAGGGTGGAGACTCAGTCAGTCTGACTGGGTGGCTCAGTCAGTTGAGCGTCAGACTTCAGCTCAGGTCATGATCTCATACTCCATGAGTTCGAGCCTCGCATCGGGCTCTGTGCTGACAGCTCAGAGCCTGGAGCCTGCTTCTGATTCTGTGTGTGTGTCTCTCTCTGCCCCTCCCCTGCTCATGTTCTGTCTCTCTCTGTCTCAAAAATAAATGAAAACATTAAAAACAAATTTAAAAAGTCTCTCCAGGTCTTCTCATCCAAATAAAAAATAAAAAACATGAGAAAAAGTAGAAAATCATAACACTTTATAGGTTGTTATTAGCACTGCTAGGTCTTTAGTCCACCTTGAATTCTTTATTGAATAAAGTGAACTTCCAATAAGTGAAAACTTATGCTTAAGTCTTTGGCAATAATCTTAATTTGCCAATTTTCAAACAATTGAAAAAATTTTTTTAAATTAATTGAATAATGTATAATCTTATATAATTGGATTTTTCTATTATACTGTAAGTTAAAAGATTACACAACCTTATTACACAGGTAAGTTAAAAGATTACACAGGAACTCTAGCCATTATTTAATGTATGTTGTATGTCATAAAGTAACAATTTTCCTTCCATATGCCAAGAACTTTTTTTCGCAGGGGGTGCCTGGGTGGCTCAGTCGGTTAAGTGTCCAACTCTTGATTTCAGCTCAGGTCATGATCTCATGGTTTGTCAGTTGGAGCCCACATCAGCCTCTGCACTGACAGTGCGGAGCCTGCTTGGGATTCTCTCTCTGTTCCTCTCTCTCTCTGCCCCTTCCTCACTCACACTCTCTCTCTTACTGTCTCTCTCAACTTAAATAAACTTAAAAAAAAAGAGTTGTACCTCTCAAAAAAAATTTTTTTGGCAGTTTCTTTTTTTCTTTTTTTTAATAAGCTCTATCCCCTACATGGGGCTTGAGAGTCACATGTTCTACCAACTGAGCCACGCAGGCACCCCTTACCAAGAATTTTTTTTTAATTTTTTTAAGTTTGTTTATTTTGAGAGAGAGATAGAGAGCTGGAGAGGGGCAGAGAGAGAGAGAGAGAGAGAGGAAACCCCAAGCAGCTTCCACAGAGTCAGCGCAGAGCCAGATGTGGGGCTTGAACTCACGAAACTGTGAGCCAACATCAAGAGTCAGATGCTTAACCAACAGAGCTTCCCAGGCGCCCCACCAAGAATTTTTTTTAAATGCAACTTCCTCAGATTTACTGGTTCTCAGTCCTGACTGCACATTAGAATGCCCTGGAAAGTTTTTCAAACATACCACTGTAAGGGCCCTCTTCTAAATGAAATTAATTCCTTTGCAAAAAGGCCCAGCTACTGATACAGGTCTGAAAACTTCCCGGGATTCTAATATTTACTCAGGGCAGAGAATCAGTTTTTTGATTCATGTTCCCCAAATAACTCAGTTGGATTCCATTAACTGCCTTTGACAAACGTTAAAGAATAATTTTTTAAAGGGATAAAACCAAGACTCTCATTCAAATATAAAATGAACACACGTTGAAGATTTTATTTAACTCGTTAGTTAATGAGGGAACCAATAAGATGTTACAACTGGTTCAAAGGAGAATGCACAGAACAGACAAATAAAAGTCAGGGATCAGGGGCACCTCGGTTGAGCGTCCAACTTCGGCTCAGGTCATGATCTCACAGTTTGTGGGTTCGAGCCCCGCATCAGGCTCCGTGCTGACCACTTTCTCAGAGCCTGGAGCCTGCTTCAGATTCTGAGTCCCCTTCTCTCTCTGCCCCTCCCCCACTCACGCTTTGTTTCACTCTGTTTCTCAAAAACAAATAAATGTAAAAAAAAAAAAATTTAAAGCCAGGGGTCAGCCAACTATAGCCCTATAGGCCATGTCCAGCCTAATGCTTGTTTCTGCACAACTAGCAAGATAAGCAGATTGTTATTTTTATATCTGCACAACCAGCAAGATAAACATGTTTTTATTTTTGTTTCTAGAAAATATCAAAGAGTTACAATATTTTGTGACATGAAAATTGTATGAAATTCAATTTCACCACACACACAGCCCTGCCCATTGGTTTACTAGAGCTCCTTTAGATCTACAACAGCTTAGTTAAGTCATTGCAATAGAGACCATAGAACCTATACAGCCTAAAATATGTACTATTTGGCTCTTTTCAGAAAAAAAAAATGTGCCAATCCATGATACAGGCAATCAAGAATGCTGACACAAATTTGCAAATTGATCTAAAACTTGTCAAAATCCACCCAGCAATAAAATAGAAAGCTTAGAATCATCTCTCCCATAGGAGGGAAATCAATGGCATCTCCATCCAAGTAAAATTTTCTTGCATCTCTGAGAACTTGAATTATTTGCATTGCCATTACTTCTGTATAGCTTATAGAGTTTTAAAATAGCCCAAAGACCATAAAAAGCACAGAACCCTCTAAAAGTACCTAACCTCCAAAGGTCTGCCAGGTGATGCTCAGTATTTTCTTGAAAAGACACCTAATAATCTTTTTTTTATGTTTGTTTTTATTTTTGAGAGAGATAGAACATGAGCGGGGGAGGGGCAGAGAAAGAGGGAGACAGAATCCGAAGCAGGCTCCAGGCTCTGAGCTGTCAGCACAGAGGCTGATAAGGGTCTCGAACTCAAGAACCTTGAGATTATGACCTGAGTGGAAGTCAGAGGCTTAACTGACTCAGGCATCCCGACACCTAATAACCTTTTATACTCATGTCACAATCTTTCACAATTTTTCCCAGCGTGAACTAAACTACATTAACTTTTTTAGGACATTAGAGATCTACTCTGAACAGAATTCATTTTATTCCAATATGCTTAGGGCATGGCCAGGCCCTATTTCATCACACATCTCTGCTTCAGGAACTTGGCACACACCGGTGACTGACCACCACTAACTGACCTCTGACTTCCAGCTTCTCATTCACAGACCAAACATGAGTCATTATTGGGCATGTGCAAAGTACTGTATTTAAGATGCTCCTAAATGAAAGACCCAGACTCTGCCCTCAGAGAACATATACTCCTGGCACAGGCATTTCCAAGCCAATAGAGATACTCCATTTTAGGTCCAATTCATCTGTGATTTTATAGCTTCCCACCTTCCCAAAGGAAAATGCAGCATCCTTCTAAAATTCCTATCCATACTGCATTGCTTTCATTGACTGGTAGGAAAACAACTCTGCAGTAAAACCAAGTCTGATCATCCTTTAAAATGCATGCTTAAAGGGCGCCTGGGTGGGTGGCTTAGTTGGTTAACTGTCCTACTTCGGCTCAGGTCATGATCTCATGGCTTGTGGGTTCGAGCCCTGCATCAGGTTCTGAGTTGTCAGCACAGAACCTGGAACCTGCTTCAGATTCTGTGTCTCCCTTTGTCTACCCCTCCCACTCCCCACCTCTCTCTCAAAAATAAACATTAAAAAAATAAGTAAATAAAATGCATGCTTAACTTTTAAACCAACTTTATTTTCATTTAAACTGTTGAATATTTATTGCAATTAAGAAAATCATCATTAAACTTACCTTCAGTATTTTTATGATATTCTTATGAAAATTTTTTGTGAAGTAACCAGTTTTCCAAATTTGCACTGAAATGTTTGCCTTATTTTAAGAAATAACACTTGCTTTGATCTTAGCAGCTCACAATCAAAAATTGCTTAAGGTCGTTCTCTGAAGACACTTTCCTGAAACCAGACTGGCATCTCCAACATACACACCAGTTTTTTTCTGCAAATGAGCACAGCTTGTGGTTTAAAGAATTGCACTTGTTAATTTTGCTTTCTTAGATCATATTTGGCTTTGCTCCTCACCACATCCCTAAAGCCATGAGCACAAGTCTTCTTACCAGATTTATTTCACAAATGCAGATCTACCAGCAAATGAAAATCAGGTCTCCCTTTTATGCTTCCCAAAGCACTGTGAGTGTCCTCTTTCACAACACCTACTTGTGATCCGATAGTTAACGCTTGAAGACTGAATGTTCCCTGAAGACTCTGTTGTGTTCATCATCCCACTGTCAGCAGTCCAGGAAGATGGGTTCTGGAGTCTAACTATGTGCCTCCAAACCTCAGCTCAACGCCTTGCAGCCTTGGGCAAGTTATTTAACTTCTGTCTGTGCCTCAGTTTTCCATCTGTGCAATGGTCATTATAGTACTTATTTCATGGGCTTCTTGTGAAGATTTAGTTAATGTGTACGATGCTTAGAACTGTGCCTGGTATGTACTAAGTAACAAAAAAATAAGAGCTATTATTATGACCTAGCAAAATGCCTGGCACATATCAATATGCAATAAATATGTGTTAAATGAATTAATGATTGAGTGAAGTAAAGGAAGAACTGAATCAAATATTCAAACTTTCTAAGTCTAATGCCTTTTTACTCTTCTGTGCTTTCTTGAGTATACAGAAAACTTACTTTTAGAAAACAAGTTTCCACTAAATTATCAAACAATGATTCCACTGATTCTCTATAAAAATAATCAGTGGATTAACTGAAACTTTCTTTTCTGGGTTTGCTGCTCCAGTCCTTGACTTAAAGGCAACGTGCCTTTAAAATAACCATAAAGTCCTCTCTAGCAATTCATTTAAATCACCATTTTATACTGCGACATAGTAGGTGTTTAATAACTGAGGAATGATTGGTTTAGGGAATCAATGAAGAATGCATACCTACATATAATTTATAAAATTAGAGCTTAGAGCAGTGTGTAAAACAAAATATACCACATAATTAAGGACACAATTTTATTCATACTGTTACAATAGGGAGAGCAGTTCATTAATGAGGAATGTCTCAAAGAAAAGCATAGATGGGTTTGCTGTTGGGTTTTTTTTTTATTTGAGTATAGTTGACACACGATGTTACATTAGTTTCATGGGCACAATTTAGAGATTGACAGGTTTATACATTATACTGTGTTCACCACAAGTGTGGCTACCATTGTCTTATTATATCACTATTACAGTGTCATTAACTGTGATCCTTATCCTATGCCTTTATTCCCGTGACTTATTCATTCTATTGCTGGAAGCCTATATCTCTCTCTTTCCTTCACCCATTTTGTCCACTTCCTTCTTGCAACCATCAGTTTGTTCTCTGTATTTATAGTCTGGTTCTGCTTTCCATTGTTAATTCCTTTATTTTCTTTTTTAGGTTCCATATACGAGTGAAATCATGTTGTATTTCTCTTTCTCAGTCTGACTTATTTCACTTGGTATAATACCCGCTAGGTCCATCCATGTTGTCTCAAAGCAGGTGGAGTTCTATAGAATCAAAGGGAGTCATCTGTGAGGCTTATGGGAATCTTGGGAAAGCGTAGACAGCAAGTCTTCCCTAAGTCCTATGAAGAAAGGTGATTCTTTGCAGTTAGCCCTTTCCCAGAACAAAAGAGATGGTGGGGAGATTTCGGAAAGCAAAAGGTTTGAGATGAAGGCTTGTTAACCATAGCTGTTTTCTGGAAAAGCTCAGATTAAAGTTCAACATTGTCAGCAGTAATTTTCAATGGGGCAGTTTACTACTGTACAGGGATATGAATAATAGAAATTAAGGGTCATCAATGACCCTATTAGAGACTGTCTACAATATAGTATTTTGTGTGCTTTCCATAGCTCTAAATTCACATTTAATTTTATCTTAATCTTTATTACTTCCTTAGATATATATGAAGTTATTAATAGAGAGAAAAATAAATTGATTATTTCACTTGCAAGCCAGAAGTGGAAAAACACAACCTTTTCAATAATCTTGGAATAAATAATTCAGAAGTCCTTCAGAATTGAAATATGACCATGCTATTAGAAGTTACAACATCGCTGCATGTCCTAACCATGTAACAGTTACTTCATTTGTCCTAAAATGTTTATGTATTCAGAGAAGACAATCAAAAATTTTATTAAGGCCACCAACAAATGAAGGAAAGACATAGATGGGCTTTTTCTAAATGCATCTTCATAATCGCCTTATACAGGGCTGACTTTAATTTTTTTTTAATGTTTATTTATTTTTTGAGACAGACAGAGAGAGAGAGAGGTGGGGGGGCAGGGCATAGAGAGAGGGAGACACAGAGTCTGAAGCAGGCTCCAGGCTCTGAGCTATTAGCACAGAGCCCAATGCGGGGTTCAAACACAAGAACCACAAGATCATGACCTGAGCTGAAGTCAGAAGCTTAACTGACTGAACCACCCAGGTGTGGTGCCCCTACAGGACTGATTTTAAAATGAAAGTTGTTAGAGCTAGGTTACTCAGAGTGAAGAGAGAAGGTAATCAGGTGCGCTGCAGCCCCGAGCTGTGTAGTTTTTATATTATATAAGGCAGAGTTTGAGTCTAAGAATTCTCAGATTCAGGTTTTATTTAAGTGAGGGAAAGGTGTAATAAACTAAATTGCAAAAAAAAAAAAAAAGTACCTTTGTTGATTGATGATTTGGGAAGAAGAACGCACCATAATAGAATACATAGATGTGCATATTTCATTCTAATGGTGACCACTGGTTGAGGGGACGCTCATCTTTGTAGCCTTAGGCTGCCTCTCTTAATTACCCACTTAAATCAAATCATTTGAGAAGACATAATTAGACAGATACTTCAAGACTACAGTAATTCACATCAAGTAGCCAATACAAAGTGTATAATCAGTTGGAAAAACATAAAATGGCTTAAAGTAAATGGAAAGGTTTTTTGTTTTTTTGTTTTTTAAATATGCCTGTATAGTACCTAGAACATAACAGGTGCCAAATAAATATTCCTCAATCCTGCCACCCAGGACTAGATTTTTTTTAATTTTTTTAACATTTATTTATTTTTGAGAGACTGAGTATGAGCAGAGAAGGGGAAGAGAGAGAGGGAGACACAGAATCCAAAGCAGGCTCCAGGCTCTGATCTGTCAGCACAGAGCCCGATGCGGGGCTCGAACTCACAAACCAAGATCATGACCCGAGCCAAAGTTGGACGCTTAACCAAGCCACCCAGAAGGCCCCTAAGACTAGATTTTGAGGCATACCCTCATAGAAACACCTAACTAAAATAGTAAGAAAACACAATAAAGTTCCCAGGGTTTACAAATTAAGATTCTTACCATTTTCAGTTTTAATACAGATATTATTTTAACATTATTAAAAACCGTAAAGAATTGATAGTAAAATATTTTGTTTCTGTCGTATCTCTGCTTAAGACTTTTACTTAAAATGTAGATACATTTGAAAAAAAATTTTTAAAGGGGCACCTGGGTGTCTCAGTCAGTTAAACGTCTGACTTCAGCTCAGGTCATGATCTTGCAGTTCGTGGTTTCAAGCCCTGCGTCCGGCTCTGTGCTGACAGCTCAGAGTCTGGAGCCTACTTCACATTCTGTCTCCCTCTCTCCCTCTCTCTGTCCCTCCCCTGTTCACACTCTGTCTCTATCTCTCAAATATAAATAAACATTAAAAAATAAATAAAATAAAATAAAATGTAGATACATTTGAAATTTCACATTCACTCTCGATAACCATGAAGCTATTTTTTAATCTGAGGTTTACAAAAACCTAAAAATAATATCTGTGAGAAAAACAATAGACATATATTTATGTTGAATGACCAAACAATAGACTTTTTAAGATGGTAATTACCATTATTTTCCAAAAAATAATTCATGCTTATTATTTAAAATGTTAAAGGATGGAGAAAATTACAAAAAAAAGTGAAATAAAGATGCTGCAATTTTGCTACTCAGAAATAATTAAATGATACCTATCATTTCAGATATCTCTCAATACAATTAAAAAGATAAAAGGATAGATTGAAGTACTTGTACAAAAATGGAATTTTTCTGTAATGCCATCCTAATAAAATGGACTGCACGTAATTTTACTTGACTTTAACAGAAGAAAAAGAAACTGAAATGAAGAGCAAAAAATTGCTCTATTTTAGATAGATATTTCCTTACTTCATGACATATTCATTCTTAAGAGATCCCTAAAGAAAGACTACCTAAAATATCAACTTGGAGTCATTATCATTTACATTATATGTACCAACACTAGGCAGCATCTTTGATGTACTGCTATGAAAGATAAATTTATCAAAACACTCATAGTCCAGGGACGCCTGGGTGGCTCAGTCGGTTAACCATCTGACTCTTGATTTCAGCTCAGGTCTTAATCTCACAGTTTGTGGGTTGGAGCCCCACGTGGGGCCCTGCATTGATAGTGTGGAACCTGCTTGGGATTCTCTCTCCCTGCCTCTCTCTCTCTCTCTCTCTCTGTCAAAAATAAATAAGTAAGCTTTAGAAAAAAACACTCATAGTCCAGCCATCTTCACCCCCCTACATCCCAAGTTTTGGTAGTTAGGTGAGTATTTTACAATTGTCACATTTCCTAAGTTTAGAATTGGTTCTGCAGTCACAATTCTTATGGCTTCTTGGCAGATTTCCATATTTAAGTGGATTTAGCACTCTCTCTCTCAAACCTTCTACCACAGCTTCTATATTCCTGAGTTATCTGTTTTGATGTGTCGTTTAGCTAGCTGGGATGTATCATGATATAATTGGGGTTTCTTTAATTTTTTTTATTTTTGAGAGAGAAAGAGAGCACAAGCAGGAGAGAGGCACGGGGTGGGGGGGGGGGGGAGAGGAATGATCCAAAGCAAACTGTGCTGACAGCAGCGAGCCCCATGTGGTGCTCAAACTCAGGAACTACAAGATGGTGACCTGAGCTGAAGTCAGATGCTCAACCCACTGAGCCAGCCAGTCAGGTGCTCCAATTGTTTTAAGAAAGGCTCGTGCATGTCACAGTTCCTGAGGGCTTAGCTACTAAAAGAAATACTATTTCTCTATTCACAATACTTCTAACATCAAATGTGTGGAGGAGTTTTTAATATCAATCAAAATTCCAACTCTTCAGACACCAATTGGCTATTGTGCAATTTAGTATGACACTAACTACTCAGAGTTGGTGCAGACCCCACAGGTTAAGGGCTTAGCGCCACAAGACTGCCCCCCACTTCAGATGCAAGTCCCAGACTATTACTTGTACTTTTGATCAGTGAGCTGTAAGTATCCGTCAATGGATGAACGGTTAAAGAAATTGTGATGCAATGCAATATTATTCAGCCTTTAAAAAGGAGATTCTGCGGGCGCCTGGGTGGCGCAGTCGGTTAAGCGTCCGACTTCAGGCAGGTCACGATCTCGCGGTCCGTGAGTTCGAATCCCGCGTCAGGCTCTGGGCTGATGGCCCAGAGCCTGGAGCCTGTTTCCGATTCTGTGTCTCCCTCTCTCTCTGCCCCTCCCCCGTTCATGCTCTGTCTCTCTCTGTCCCAAAAATAAATAAACGTTGAAAAAAAAATTTAAAAAAGAACATTATTATTAAAAAAAAAAAGGGGGGGGGGGCGCCTGGGGGGCGCAGTCGGTTAAGCCTCCGACTTCAGCCAGGTCACGATCTCGCGGTCCGTGGGTTCGAGCCCTGCGTCAGGCTCTGGGCTGGTGGCTCAGAGCCTGGAGCCTGTTTCCGATTCTGTGTCTCCCTCTCTCTCTGCCCCTCCCCCATTCATGCTCTGTCTCTCTCTGTCCCAAAAAATAAATAAACGTTGAAAAAAAAATTTAAAAAAAAAAAAAAGGAGATTCTGCCATTTACAACAACATGGATGAAACTGGAAGACATTGTCCTAAGTGAAATAAGCCAGATACAGAAAGAAAAAAAAAGCTGCGTGATCTCACTCATATGTGGAATCTTAAAAAGTCAATACCTAGAAGCAGAAAGCATAATGGTGGTTACCAGGGACAGGGAGGTGAGGGAAATGGGACAATATAAAGGATATAAAGGATAATGGGACGATATAAAGGATATAAAGTCACAGTTATATAGGATAAATAAATCCAGAGGTCTACTGTATAGCCTGCTGACTGTGGTTAATAATACTGTATTTAATATTGAAAATTTGCTGGCAGTAGATTTCAGTAGCTTTCTCTTCACAAGGAAAAAGATGGTAATTATGTGAGGAGATATTCTAATTAGCTTGACTGTTATAACCATCTCACTATGTATATGTATGCCAAGTCATGTTATTTAGCTTAAATATATACAATTTTTATTAAAAGAAATAAAATTTAGAAAAATGAAAATAAATTGGGGGTTCCAACAAGAACCTTCTCAAGTTTCATAATTTGTTATAATGGTTCACGGAATTCAATGAAACCCTTAGCTGCATTAAGGCATTATAAAGGACATACTAACAAATATAAATGAACAGGCAAGTGAAGAGATACATAGGCTGAGTTCTGGAAAGGTCCCAAGTGCAGGAGCATTTGTCCCTGTAGAACTGGAGTGCACCACTTTCCTGGCACATGGATGTATTCACCAACCCAGAAGTTCTACAAAAACCACAGTTTAGGAATTTTAATGGAGGCTTCAACACATAGACATGATCAATTATTAACAATCTGCAGCCCCTCACTTCTCCTCAGAGGATGGGGGATAGAAGTGAAATTTCCAACTTCTAATCCTGTCTTGGTCATTCCAGTGGCCAACCCCCATCCTGATGCTATCCAGGAACCCACCAACATTCACCTCACTAGAATGAAAGATGTTCCTATCACCCAGGAAATTACAAGGAACTTAGGAGCTCTGTGTTAGGAAGTGGAAGAAGAGACCAAATGTATATTTCTTATTATATCACAACTACTTACTAGCTATAACTTTCAAATGTGAAGGTCAACTT
This sequence comes from Felis catus, assembly GCF_018350175.1. Taxonomy (NCBI): domain Eukaryota; kingdom Metazoa; phylum Chordata; class Mammalia; order Carnivora; family Felidae; genus Felis; species Felis catus. The sequence continues at coordinate 68,268,302 of NC_058372.1, read as the reverse complement.
GGTTTTTGGAGTTACTCTGCCATTTTTACTGATGTCACTCTCTATTATTTCTTAGAACTGCATTTGAATATACAATTATCCCAAATAAGCACTTAATTTTTTTAGACCAAGTCATATTAAAGTGTTCTGAAAAATACAGCAATTCCCTACTTCACATCTCCCCACTGTGCAGTCCCACTTACCAAAAGTAGTCTTTTGACTCAGTTAGCAATTTCTTCTGGAATTTACTCTTCCCATAATTTTAAATGCTATGCATTTTTGAGTCATCAGTTATGTATATCATTTATTGTCTTTCTATTCTTGTCAATAAAGGTTTATGTTTCTTACAATACCATTCTCCTACCACCCCATCTTCCCAATATGGTAATGACTTATTAAATCAATATTCATCACTTACATATTCACCACTGACCTATTTGCTCTATGTTTCCTTTCTGTTTTCCTAGAGTTAATGTTTTCTTTGATTTTTTTATTTGCTTAGTTTTCTTTGTATTTAATGTCATTATTCTCAAACTTTCCACTGAATTTTCTAACATTTTTCCACATCAGGTAATGTATCACTTCCAATGTTTGGAGACCTTCCTCTCTTTCTGTCTAGACTGCTACTCTCTAAGCCTACAGAAAGCTGTCCCCTGAAAATTCCCTTTGCTATCATCCTTAGAATTTCCTTGGCCTTCTTCTGAGTTGGATTCCCTGATCCCTAGACTTCAGGCTTCCTCTCTCTGTGTTTACTATCTTGTCTTTTGGAGCATATCCTCCAACAGTTTTGTCAAGTTAAAAAATTGACTGCAATAGCAGAAGGTTTGATGATACAAGCATTCTATATACTTGTCTCTTGAGACACCTGGGGTACCTACCTCCTTGAGAGACCCCTTCACCACCTTTCAGGGTTTCCCTAAGTTTTTTTCAGTATCCCATTTCTTCCTATTTCTTGGTTTACCATTGTTTTAGGTGAAAACATCCTTAAAACGGGTATCTGGGAGGGATTTTTTGAGGCTTTGAGTGTTTGAAAATATTTTTTGTCACCCTCACACTTAATTGATAGTATAGAACGCCATCCCAGCCATGCTGCCCTCCCAGCCAGCTGTTACTGAAACATGAAAAACACCTTTCTTTCTTTGGCTTGCTCATTTGCATTTGCCGCATGGCTAAACTCTCTCACCTCCTTCAGATCTTGCTCAAGTATTAGATTTTCAGTGACTGCTGTGTATACATTGCCAATCCAACATTCCCACCCATTTCCCACTTTATTTCCATAGCACTTATCACCACTTGGAATACTACATATTTCCTATTGTTTACTTGTTTACTTTCTGTCTTCCTCTACTAGACAGAAAGCTCCTTGGGGCCAAAACTTTCAACTCTTTTGCTCACTGATATATTCCAGTACCTGGAACAGTGCCTGGCACGTAGTAGTCCATCAGTATTTATCTGTTCAATGCATGTATAATAAACACTTATTTCCTGTCCCTATAATATGCCAAAAAGAAGGTAGTAACTTTCTTGTCATGATAAATAAGAATGGATTAGTTTGATATAGAATTAAGAATTGTTGGTCATGCCACTTGAAGATCTGAAAGAGATTGTGGAATCTCTTTTTAGATTTTTAAACATAAAATAGATGGCTACTGATGTTTATGACATAAGTGTGTGTGTATCTTTTCCTAGAAACATTTAAAATATTCTTTCATCTGCACTTGTCTGTCACACTTTGCTCATTTTGTGCTTTGCCTTCCTCTGGTTACCAGTAGGGTTTCTGGCTGCCCCCACTGTGCTCATCTTAACCCATTACTGGCTTCTCTCACTGTGGACTTCAGCTTGACCTGAGCTCATCTACTTTGGTTTAGACCAATGTCTCTGCAACCTTTGCTTTTAGACAGGTCTCCCATGCAGAAAGTGACCAAACTAACCATTTCCTCTCTACCCAGCAGCTGGGATTCTAACCAGCAACCCCACCATGCACACTGACATATAAACACAACCCACACCCTCACAGGAATCCCACACAAACTGTAATATAAAAGCTAAAAGTCATGTTATTATGAGTCTGCTCATTTTGCATACCTCATGATAAAGTAAATGGCTTTCAGTGCTTGACTTCTCTGTTGCAGTGTAAAAACTTCATGTTGAAATGACCTGTGTCACTGCCATGTCTAATTTCTACATAAGGATCTAATGAAAAGATCATTATTTAAAATACATTTAGAAGTGGTGCTGAGATGTGACAATATTTTTATTTCAAAAGAATGACCTATAGCCTTAATAGATTCAGTCTCAAGCCAAGAGAGAGTAGAGTTTTTTAAAACCACACTTAAGTAGGACTGCTAGAATAAGCAAAGAAAAATATGAGATGCCCAGCTAAATTTGAATTTCAGATAAATAACGAATAATTTTCATCTAGTATTTCATCTAGGAATCCTACATTTAAGTAGCCAACTGTTCTGTCAGTGAAAGGACTTCTTTAGGTTTATTTTGAGTGTAACAGATGAGTGTTAAGGTGCTACAAAGGGAAGGAGTTAGGAATTCACTTTTACTGGCTGATGACATAAGGCAGTGGACCATTTTAATCTGGCTAACGTCTATACAGTAACGAAAGTGTGAGTAATAAGATGCTGGCCCAGAAACAGAATGCAGATTTCTATCATTGTGCTTCTTCCCAGACCCTTATCATCTAGAGAAGCAGCAACATCACGTCATAGGAACACAGGTTTATAAGCATTTATTTCCCCATGACACGAAGAAGTCCAATCAAATCACGGATAACCCTCGAAGCCTTTTCGTTTACTCATCCCAGATCCTTCTATGGATGTCTTAGCCAGCTCAGGCTGCTGTAACAATATATCATAGTCTAGGTGACTTAAATAGCAGGAATTTACTTTTCAGTGTCTGAGGCCAGGAAGTCCAAGATTAAGTTGCCAGCTGATTTGGTTCCTGGTGAGGCACTTCTTTCTGGTTTGCAGAAAGAAGGATGCCTTCTCTCACGTGGCAGAGAGAAATTGTCTCTCTGCATCTCTTCTTATAAAGGCACTAATCCCATTCATGAGGGCTCTACCCGCATGACCTAATTACCTCCCAAAGACCCACCTCCAAATGCTGTCATATTGGAGATTAGGGCTTGAAAGTATGAATCTGAGGGAGATACAAATATTCAGTCCATGGCAATGAAGATTTGAATAAAACTGTGGTGTATATCCAGAGAGATCGTGGATGTTAGAAAACACCGTTTATGACACTTGAATGAAGTATGGGTAAACACACCTAAGCATTCTCCCCAAGCGAGAGAAAAGAGGGTACTTCTCTGAAATCTGGGTACAATTCACCAGCAGGCAGATTTTATTTTAAGAAACTAATAAATATAATATGATTCTACCTTTCAGAGCTGTTTATCACTTGGACTTTCAGTTTGGGTGATTGCACTCTAGTAAATTAGCTGACTGAGAGTCCAAAGATTATATCTGCATCCAGACAGTCCATTCATCATGCTTAGCATTTGGATTTCAACTCGGCTTTCCCACATATTTGCCAAAATGCTGCTGAAGTGATCACAGAAAGCTCCTTGTTTTGATCTGCCTAATGCCTTAAATATTGTCAGTGGCTCTGGATTTAGGTTTATTGGAATATTTTAATAACCCACCAATCTCTTATCTGAAAGTTTCATATAACCACTTTCTTAGTTCATAAATACTTACTGATTTTAATCTTGTCCCCAAAAGGGAGTAGACTTTGGTGGTTCAATGTGTTCCCACCCAAGGAAGAAATGCAAAGTAGTGGTAGAAATTATCAAGGTATACTCATGTAAAAGTGAAAAGATCTTTCAGTACTATCAAATATTTAACAAGATGTATAGCCAATACAATGTTCACATTTTATGTGTCACCCACACCTTTACTTTTGCAAAATCATTTTGCAAATTGGCAAGTTATTCAGTCAGATTATCCAATATTGGAAAAGCATAATTTAAGTTTTAAGTGGTAAAACTACCAAAATGTGTTCACTGGTATCCAAAAAAATCCAGATGCATAAAATGCAGGCTTGCATGACTGGAAGGTGAATAAAATTTCTGGGCCCAAACTGCATAGCTAATTGGCTGGGAGTTCCAGATGGCAATGTGGGATCCAAATATGTTCCAGTGCCATCTGTGTTTTGGCAACACCTGGTGACCTTGTCAGTTTTTACCAGCTGGTCCCTAGGTGTGTTGTATCTGGCTAGGCAGAAATTCCCGAAATTTTAGGTTACTGGTGGTCTTTTAGTGTCATCTTCCCAGAACTATTTGGGCCTGAACAAAATGGGTACAAGGACCCACCCTTTTTCTCCCTAGGTTTGGACAAGGGACTATCTATCCTTTCAATACCAATTTCTTGTTCTTTAAATGTATGACGTTAAAACAATCAATGCAAATGCTGTTTGTTTGTTTTTTTAAGTTAAGTCTGACTTTGGATTTCCTTTCTTTCTTTCTATTCTTTGTGGAAAATACTTGGACATAATGAATTGGACTCGGAAGCTTTTTCCACAGACAGTTCTTGGTCTCCACCTGCTTCCCTATCAGACACTCTACCTTTCTTTACTGCCTCAAGTATCTTCTCTCTGACTAACCAAAGTGTCACAGACATAATGCCCGTCGACCAAACAGTACTAATCCCAGGACTAACCATCCCCACAGATGATTATTCTACCATCAGCCAATCGGCTCTGGAAATTTCACAGCCATCTGCATCATCAGGCAGCCAGGAAATAGTGAGAGACTTAGATGTAATGGATATATCTGATGCTTCTGCCTCCTCTCAGCTACCAAGATTCAGTGGGTATGTTTCTACCCCGGATCATTTCTTGGAGAATATCACACCTAGCCCAGCTTTACAGTACATCACCACTAGTTCTATGACCACTGCCAGCAAGGGCCAAGAGCTGGTAGTGTTCTTCAGTCTGCGAGTCGCTAACATGCCCTTCTCCAACAACCTGTTCAACAAGAGCTCTCTAGAGTACCAAGCTCTGGAGCAACAATTCACACAGCTGGTGAGTAAGCACTGCTTCCGATTCTCTGTGTGTTCTTCCTTTCTGTGTTGTTACTTTATAATACAATCACTCTCTGTCTTGAGCAGTGAATGTTGAGAGAGACAAGCCTCTAAGATAGCTGTGGCTGAAGGCATTCAGCTAAAGTGTGGAGATGGATTCAGATCCAATAAGCAAGTAAGTTCTGTGGTCGACACTCCGGACAGACACTGCCACTCAGCCTCATGAGATCTTACCCTTAAGGTCTTTTCATTATAGTTCTTACTTTTTTAAAATTTTTTAAATGTTTATTCATTTTTGAGAGAAAGAGAGGGAGAGAGAAAGAGAGACAGTGTGAGAGGGGGAGGGGCAGAGAGAGGGAGACACAGAATCCGAAGCAGGCTCCAGGCTCTGAGCTGTCAGCACAAAGCCCAGCACAGGGCTCAAACTCACAAACTGCGAGATCATGACCTGAGCCAAAGTCAGACACTTAACCAACGGAGCCACCCAGGCACCCCCATTATAGTTCTTCCTATTTTAGTTTTCCCAAGGATAGTACATAGCCATTCAAGCATGGGATGTGGAATTTAAAAGCAATAGGAGCAAACTTGTCCTAAGTTTTAATGCCACAAGCTATTTTCCAGCCATCAAAACAGAAGGATTCAAAATTAGAAAGGTCCACAACAGATGAGGCCAAGACTTCAAGTGTAAGGACTCTTTTCTTAGCTTTTCTTAAGTTCCTGTAAAACTAAAAAATAGCTAAATGGCTATCATCCCTGATCCCTAACAAAGAAAGTGAAATGATGATCATGATGGCATATATCTTTGATTATAAAATATCCCCCAAACTCACGTTTATTTTCTTTCTACATGTACAATAAGAGAAATGTATATAATAAGAAAGGCTCAACTCTCTGATACCTCTGTACAGCCAATTAAAGTTAAGTACCCAATGCATATCACAAAAATTGTAGAATTTCTGAAAATACCAGAAAAGTATTTGTAAGCTTCATATAAGTTAAGTAACCATGCAAATTAAAGCCACATAAAAACCAAGTCTTCAAGTGAACTCTAAAAGAAAACTTTGTTTTAAGGTAAGACTTTGTGCTATCTCCCCGCCCCCATCCCCCCCCCCCCACACACACACACCCCAGTGTGGTAAGTAGATACTGGGGCAATCTCAAGGAACAGAGACCCAGTGCACCTAGCTCAGGTGTATTAATGAGGGTACATACTAAGCTTCCATAGTGAAGAGATCAAGAATATAATAACTTAAGTATGGTGACAGATCATAGCTACGCTTGTGGCCAGCATAACATAGACTTGTCGAATCACTATGTTGTACACCTGAAACTAATATAACATTGTGTGTCAACTGTACTTCAAGAAAAAAAAAGAATATAGTAACTTAAGTAAGATTCAAGTTTATATATTTGTCTTCAACGTGACGGATAGGGCAGTTCTGCTCTACAGTGCCATCCAGGGACTCACATTTCCTCTATCTTATAATTCTGCCAGCCCCCAATGTTATTTCTTCATTCACACAATCAAGGCTGAGGCACTGGTAAATCCCTGTTTCCACTTGAGAGAAGAGGCCCAGGGCAAGCAGTTTCTTAAGCAAGTGATACCAAAGTTACCCTCATCCCTTCCACTCATATTCTGTTGATGGGAACTAGTCACATGGCCACACCTTGCTGCAAGGGAGACTGGGAAACGTGGTCTCCAGCAAGGCAGCCTCATGCCAGTGAAGAAGAAAACGGATTGGGGAGACGGGGGCAGCTAGTCATCTGCATACCAGATGAAGACAGGGAATCCCACCAGAGGCCAACGCAATGCTAAGACACAAAGAATGAGCCCAGTCAGTGTAAGTAGGAGAGTACCGAGAGTAGACTGAGAAAAGAAGTTTCACGTTTTGTATAAAATTTCATTTTATTTTTACAATAACCTGTGGGGGTTGGGGGGCTGGGGAATCATGGCTATTGGAATGTGGGCAGGGTCAGAGTTAAAATCCTGGTGGGGTGAGGACAGGCAGCAAAAAAAGTAGATCTGGGCCAAGCCTGGGAGATTTTAGCTTGCATCTGTGTGCTGTGTTTGTAGATGTCACTTCATGAATGAGGGGACCAACTTTCAGGGCCAAGAACAAAGCAAGATACTGCTGAGCTTCAGACATTTCTGCAAAATGATCTCAGGGATGGCTATGACTCCCAATAGGCAGGTGTGGGAATCTGAAACACAATGCCCTGGGGCCTACTTTTCAGATTATTAAATTACAGTTTGGGAAAAGTCCTTAGGGAACCACTTTTTCTTCTTCCTCACAATTCAGATAAGGGCACTGAGGTACAATGCAATGGAGAAATGGTTTGATGAAGGTCACACAGATAGCTGGGGACAGTTCCAGGACCAACACCCAAGTCTCCTGGCTGCCAGTTCCCTGCTGTTTCTACTACACAGCATATGAGTTGACCATGAAACATGTCCTGCATGGACAGACAAGCTGATATGTAAGCTGTTATTTCAATAGGGTCATTTCAATTGGTTGCTTCTAAATAAATGTCCCATTTATACAGCAGCAGGTCAGTCTGCTCCTGGGCTCAGTTTGGAACATGTTTTTATTTACTTGGTTTTTGTTTTGTTTTGTTTTGTTTTGTTTTGTTTTGATAACGGAACCTGGCAGTCCTGCTTTGCTGATAGCATTGGCCTAGATTTTTAAAAATCCTCTGTTCTCACAATTCATCAGGAAGAAAATCACTGCCCATCCATCTCAATACACAAATAGAAAGGTGGAAATATGGCACATAATCACTGCAAACAGATCATTAAATAGTCGTGTTCTGGTCTCACATTAAATCCAGACACAAAAGTAAAAACAAACAGGAACTGAAATGTATGCCTCAGATAATGAGAAGTGAGTATAAATGGAATTAGCGGCAGCTGAGCACTTAGAACACAGTTAAGGGTCAACCATCTTTTATTCTGCAGCTGGTTCCATATCTACGCTCCAATCTTACGGGATTTAAGCAACTTGAAATTCTTAACTTCAGAAACGGGAGTGTGATTGTGAATAGCAAGTTGAAGTTTGCTAAGTCGGTGCCATATAACCTCACCAAGGCTGTGCAGGGGGTCTTGGAGGATTTTCGTTCTGCCGCAGCCCAACAACTTGACCTGGAGATAGACAGCTACTCTCTCAACGTCGAACCAGGTAAGATATTCCAACCCAGAAAATTGTGGGAGGTTTTTGGTTTTGTTTGTTTACCAAACAGTTCAACTTTGAGGCCACGAAATTCAAATTAAAGTCACACTTGATAAAATAACATTGTGGAAGCTAATGGATCACCTTATTAGAAAGGTGGGGCCCTAAAATATGCAGGTTCAAGTTTTCCTACATCAAAAAGTAGGGAACAAGCATACCTCTTCCTTCACAATCTAGGAGCTTTAATCCCTCCCCCGCCCCCCCAGAACACAACTCCTGCAGTGTCTTAAGAGATTGTTTTTGTTGTTGTTGTTTTTAACATTTGCCACAGCCAACCTAATTTATATTCTGCTGGAAGGCAGAAGCACTTTCTGAGCAAACTGCAACAACTGGAGGGTTTCTACCTAAGAAACCTTCCAGTCATAGTTAACTATCAGCATTTCCTCGTAATAACACAATTCAGGATGAAACTGAAACAGCGTCCTGAGGAAAGAAAACTAATCATTAGAGCAAAATTCAAACTTGGGAAAAAGCCACTGCACTATCACCAAAGAAAGAAGAAAATAATGTCCCTTCCCATTTGTACACCCCAGATCGGCTCCATGTGTGGGTTAAAACAAAGAAGTGTTAGATGTGAAGACGACTCTTAAAGATAATGGGGGTTAGCCCAGAGCTACCTAATAGAAAGCAAGCATTCATTCTGATAATAAAACATAGTGTGTGTACCATTGTAACCAGCTATGCCCAAATTGGGAACTGTTTCTACCATTAGTTTCAGAATTCTGTTTTCTAACCAATCAAGGGAAGTTTTTTTAAATTCCCTGGAGCGCCAGGGGGCAAGGCTCCAAATCTACTGCCAATGAGACCTTCCAGTCGGGTTCAACACAAAGCTTCCTAATTGGCTATGAATTAGTGAAGTGAATCTTTAACATCCTTTCTGGCTTTCTGTAAACTAACAATGAAGGCAGAGGGAAAAGGCCTTGGGCAAAATGCAAACAAAGAGGCTCAGTTGGGAGACACATATTTTGACAGAGCAGAACTTTGAGCAACTTTAAGAAAATTGCCTCCTATCTTAGTAAGGCATCGTTAAAAAGACAGATCACCCTTCGGCACTGAGCCTGGGAGTGCTTACCTCTGAACAGGGGCAGCTAAGAAAGCCCTGAGGACCCCCTAAGAAATCAAAGACCTCCTAAATGCTGGTAATATACTGCCTCTCCCCCTAAAAACTACCTCAGAACTGAGAAGGAACCAGGGAGTGCTAGGCAGTTAGGGTCAGGAGACCAATTTCCTCAGTCAATTGAAAGCAGTGAACAGGGACTTACATAGGAGAATTTGGAAAGCCTAACAGAGGTGAGGGGCCAATTTCCTCTCTTCCTTCCTCCCTTGGAGAGCTGACAATCTGCTTAGAGACCCATCCAACAAATGAGAAGGTCAATATAAAGAGCCAAGTTGAGACAGGGGAGAACTCAGGTGTCCTGCTGGCTTCTCAATGGAGGTGCCACTTAAGTAGTACCTTAGAAAGAGAGCAGGAAGCTGGCGGTACATTGCCACGGATGCATAAGGCCCTAGTGACGTTGGAAGGAAGCACAGCATAGCAATGACTTTGGAGGGCCATAGTCCTGAATGTGAATCCTATGTACTAACAGCAGCACTCAATTTCCACAACTGGAAAAGAGATAGTAAACAGTCATGAGGATTAACTAAAAGAGTATTTGCAACACCCAGCAGAATTAGAAAGCCAAATACAGATTTTATAAAAGTTAAAAATAAATAACAAGAAACTTTATGAATTCCCTATCTAAATCAAAATGGATAAATCCAATATCTAAAAGGGCTCCTATTTACTGTGAGAGGACACTGTGTCCACCTGCCCCTAGAAGCATTCCTTCCCAACAGTGGGGAGGTGGGGAAAGTAGAAGGTATGAGCAGGCAAGGAGGGACAGGCAAGGAGCCGAGGTGCGCTTCTCCACCTGAAGCTAGAGATCCTGGTTTAGTTATTTCACCAAAGGCAAGGGTAGACTCACCCAAGTAACCAGCTAGTGCTTGATTATCAGACCTTGACCATCTTTTACATTTTACATGCTTGATCCAAAACAATAAACATCCATCCACCACCGGATCACACGTTGATGAATGAAAGTCAGTCCCTGCCCAAAGGAACTTGCAGGATGACCAAAGAGGGACACTTTAGAAGGATGCTGGGATCAGATATATGTCTTTTCTATTCAGAAAGACTTTGTAATGAGCACTTTCTGATATGCCACACTTAGCTGCAAATTTCCATGAGTCTGGAAATCACTAAGGCATAATGCAGAAAGCACAGTTTTCCTTTAAGTCCCATTTCATTGAGACCTGGTCTCTAAAAAGTAGAGAATTCTAGTCCCTCTGGGCTGGTCTCAGGCAGTGAAAGACAGCCTGTGATAGTTGGTGGTGGCAAGGGCTGAGCATCCATGAAGACAGCCAGTACCATCAAAAAATAATTATTCAATGACTCTTGTTAAGATGGCGAGAAAGATTTTATTCAAGGACAGCCATCTTGATGTGTGTAGGAACCACTGCAGTGGGGCCTTGAGGTGGGGGAGAATGGACTTAACCCTGAATGTAGCATGGGCAAGTGGGCATTTATAGCTAAAGAGCAGCGTGGTGGGCAATAGATGGAAACTTACCAAGAGGAAACATCTAGGGTAAGGGGTGAATTCTGGCTAACCCAACCTAAAAGGATTCTTGCTAAAGGCAGGCCAGGATGATCGCACATCACCTGAGGGAGGGTGTGATATGCCCCGATTCGAGAGACCCCCCCGAAAACAAACCACCAGAGTCCAGAGCCAAAGCCAAGCGGCAAGGGTCGTTTATTGCAGGTTCAAACCCGGTCCTCCGCGCACTCGTCGCCGGTGACGCAAGAGGCCCCGAGCAAGGATCTTACAGCTTCTTTTATAGACAGGCACAAACAAGTTAGGGATTTTTTTTTGAGGTTACAGAGTTGTTATAGGCTGACATTTAAATTTGAATGCTCAGCAGAACTTGATTGGTTCCCGCCTTTATGTCAGACTACGACCGGGCACGCCCTGGCTAGTTTCAGGAAGGGGGGGGAAGGGAAAGATTTTTCTTTGCAGTTGTGAGTACACCTGGTAACTTTTCTCTTAGCCTCTCAGGTGGAGAATGAGAAACCTGATTAGACATTGAGGGTGATCAGATATAAAGGATGGGGGATTCTAACTAAGCCAGCTCAGCGGGATTCTTGCTAAAATTGGACAACAAAGAGAAACACTAGAGCCCAAAAGTGGAGGCCAAGCTGAGAATTTCAGGGGAGGCTGAGTAGAGCTTGGTCCAGGAGAAACTTTGTCAGACCAGAGCTGGAGAGGCAGGATGCCAGCCACACACGTGTCGGTGGCAGCAGCAAGAGCTACCATTGGAGGGTCTGAGGAGGGAGAGGGGGCCACCCAAGAGCAAGCAGCCATCAGGCACCCACTCAGACAACACACACGCAAACACTCGCACCTCATCCTCAATTATCCCTGTTCACACCCTGGTCCAATCCAGGCAGGGACAGTCCAGACCCTAACACACCCACAACCATTGCTTCTGAACACAGTTAATGAACTTCTTACATCTATTAATCTCCTTATCTTATAAAACTTCTTGAACCTGAGTTTTAAAACACTATTCCAGAGGCACCTGGGTGGCTCAATCAGTTGAGCATCTTTTTTTTTTTTTTTTTATGAAATTTATTGACAAATTGGTTTCCATACAACACACCCAGTGCTCATCCCAAAAGGTGCCCTCCTCAATACCCATCACCCACCCTCTCCCCCCCCCCACCCCCCATCAACCCTCAGTTTGTTCCCAGTTTTTAAGAGTCTCTTATGCTTTGGCTCTCTCCCACTCTAACCTGTTTTTTTTTTTTTCCTTCCCCTCCCCCATGGGTTCCTGTTAAGTTTCTCAGGATCCACATAAGAGTGAAACCATATGGTATCTGTCCTTCTCTGTATGGCTTATTTCACTTAGCATCACACTCTCCAGTTCCATCCACGTTGCTACAAAAGGCTATATTTCATTTTTTCTCATTGCCACGTAATATTCCATTGTGTATATAAACCACAATTTCTTTATCCATTCATCAGTTGATGGACATTTAGGCTCTTTCCATAATTTGGCTATTGTTGAGAGTGCTGCTATGAACATTGGGGTACAAGTGGCCCTATGCATCAGTACTCCTGTATCCCTTGGATAAATTCCTAGCAGCAGTTGAGCATCTTGAGTGGCTTGGGTCATGATCCCAAGGTTTGTGAGTTCAAGTCCCATGTCAGGCTGTGTGCTGTCAGTTCAGAGCCTGGAGCCTGCTTCGGATTCTCTCTGCCCCTCCTCTGCTCATGCTCTTTCTCAAAAATAAACATTAAAAAAAAATTTTTTTTTAAAGTGATATTCTAAAACAAACAAACAAATGCCCTGTAGTTACAGTAAAGTGTTCCTAGCATCTATCATCCTGTATAATTTTAGTTTGAGGGAATAGGTACAATATTAGTATTATGATAATAGAAAAGAAAAATGAGTGTCTAGATTTTAAAACGCAGATGATTTTCAATAGTTTTCTTCCTTTTTTCTTTCTTTAATCTAGAATATGACAGGTATTTTGCTCCCAGGTTTTCAATGTGACTGGCTGATCCAGATTTTCTTCTTTTGGTGGTATATTGGAGTGTAAGCTGTCATGGTGATTGACAAGCAAGCTGATTAAAATGTCCTCCTAGTACAACCAACTAATCTTGTTTCCTCTCAGGTCCCTGGACCCCAAATGAAGATAATTACATAGGTTGGACAACAAGGACTCAAATTTCAATTTACACAGTCCGTGGCTCTATTGCTGGCATAGTCTTTTCTAGTGTCTAAGGCTTGGGTACAGCAGTACCCATCACCCAGCATGTAGTAAAAGAGGTCTGAGGGGCACTTATAATCAAAATCCCAGATAATTCTGGAAGGTCATTTTAGCAAATACAAGAAACTTCCCCGATTCAGGTCTGATCTTGCCAGTGTTTGCTCGAACTCACTAGTACTGGCCCGATCTGTTGAGAAAACTCTCTTTGAAAGAAAATTTAAAAAGGAAATATTTAGAGAGAAGAAGGACAGCTGCTAGAAATACTGTATGCCAGGAATAAATACCTAGCTTTGCCTATGGAAGAAAATCCCAGGAATCTATCCTTGGAAAACAGAGAAGGCATCCTATAATTTTAACCTTTTCCCAACCAGGATGGCCAAATACAGCAACATTTACTATGTGTCTTATCCCTTGCCTTTCCCTTACCATCTTCTTGGGAGAAACAGGAGATCAGAACTAGGCTATAGAACACCGGAGGATCTCCTGCCTCATGAGTGTCCAATGTTGCCCCATCCTGGGAGCCACCAGCCCCACCATCCCTTCCTCCTCCAACCCTTATCAGAGCATAACCCTTAAAACATGAAAAAACATAATTTTCATACAAACAGGTGTGAAAGTTTGCTTCACTCATTAATAAGGGAATCATTAAGATGACGAATCTGGTCTAAAGAGGCTCTGGAAATGGAAATTTTATATAGCCAGAGAAAAAAGGAGAATGATGAGTTAAGAATGGTATGCTAAATAGAAAAGAGAACGTATAATCATCTTACCCATTTTCTATACAATAACTTCTAACTCTATGGAGTTGTAAAATGCTATAACCAAAAGTAAATGGTAAATCAAAGTTACTGCCTTTTAGAGGTCGGCAAAGTGTGTCTTAAAGAGCCAGATGGTAAATATTTGGCTTTGGGAGCCAAAAGGCAAAATCGAGGATATTATGTAGGTACTTATGTAACTAAAACTGGTCTTAGCCCAGAAACTGTAAAAATGTAGGCAGCTGGCAAGGTTGCCCACAGGTGATCCCTGTTTACTAGAGGGGATTGTTAGTGCTCCAGCACGACTTTTAAGGTTATGTGGTCAACTTCTCTCCTTATTTCCAAATGTTGGATGGTTTTCTTAAACCACCAGCTTCTTACTCCCTCTGGCCCTTATTTTTGCTGTTACAGAGAAGTTAGACAAGTCAATGACAATGCAATCATGATTTGAGACCCTGTTTATTCATATATTCAGTAAACACTTAGGGGTTATCTGGTACCAGTCAGGCACTATTACAGGCATCAGAACCCCCAAAGTGAATCCCTGCCCTCAAGGTGCTAAAGCCTACCAACCAAGAGAAACAGACACATATACAAAAAGCTCTAATCAGGTCTACTAAATACAATAATCAGGTTATGAACAGAAATGTTATGAAGCACAACAGAGCAATTAATTCTACAGAGGCCAGGGAATGTCATGGCAGGCTTCCTAGATAGATGGCGATGTTGAGTGTGGTACCTTGGCAAATCCCAGGGGTGGGGGGTGGGGGGAGAGGACAGGCAGGGAGGTTGAGGAGGGGATCTTCCAAAAAAGGCTGGAGGAAGATGCAGACACTTCTGGAAATTTCAGATACTTCAGTTATTTCACTGTGATAGCAGCTTGGGACACAAAGTAGGGAAGGAAGAGAGTTCAGCCTGGAAGGAAGAGAAAGGTGTGCTGAGCCAGCACGTTTAAAGCCAGGTTGTCTAAAAGCTCCTGTTCAATCTATTTATATCTACTTTGGTGTCCTATTTTTCTTTTTTCTTTTCTTTTCTTTCTTTTCTTTTTTTTATAACTGTGGTCTTTTACAGTTTAAACTTTAATAAAATCTTGTAAAACTCAAAAAGTCTTCAAACTAAGTACTAAACAGCCCTTAAAGTATTCTCAAAATTACAAAATAAAAACATAGAGTTTATCATTCATAAAATACTTCCAATTTGGAAACTACTTAGCAAAAATATACAGGTAGCTACACAAGGTGGATACATTAATTCATTTAAATGTTTTAATGCAAAAATAAAGCAAAAATTAATAAACTAGCTTAAGGATATAAAAATACTCCAAAAATGTTTTGGGGAAGATGAGTTTTACAGAAATGGACATTTGGTGAACTGCCCTCCATCCTATGAAGTAGCTGTCTAGAGACCAGAGGCCAGTGCTGAAAGTATACATTTGGGAAACCTCAGTTGAAATCAGAGAACAGGTAAAAAATGGCCCAGGGAGGGGCGCCTGGGTGGCGCAGTCGGTTAAGCGTCCGACTTCAGCCAGGTCACGATCTCACGGTCCGTGAGTTCGAGCCCCGCGTCGGGCTCTGGGCTGATGGCTCGGAGCCTGGAGCCTGTTTCCAATTCTGTGTCTCCCTCTCTCTCTGACCCTCCCCGGTTCATGCTTTGTCTCTCTCTGTCCCAAAAATAAATAAACATTGAAAAAAAAATTTTTTTAAAAAATGGCCCAGGGCAATGTACAGGGCAGGAGAAAAGGAGAATCAGGTCTGAATCTCTGAGAAACCCCAACACTTAATGGGGAATAGAAGGATTGTCGGTGAAAGGAGCCAAAGACGGTGTTGCAGAAGCCGAGGAAAGAGAAGAGCAGGAGAGACAGGTCAGCTGTTTCAGCAGCCATGGGTGAGCAGTGGATAGAGGCCATGTAAGTTGACGGTTCAGAGGTCATCAGAACCCTTCGCAGAAACAATCTGCTAGAGTGGCAAGAGCTGAGGCCAGATTTTAGTGAGGTTGGGATGAAATGGAAAATGGGAAAGTCAGCATGCCCTGTCCACCTCCTGTCTTACAATCTACAACAAGGCTCCTACCCTCCCACAGACACTGGAGATAGGGGGTGCTATCTTCTTTGGTGGTTACATTTCAAAAGAGAGGCTCCTAGGTCCTTGAGAAAGACACTCTTGAGTTGTAATACTGGCAAGAAGCTTCAAAGATGATGGACATCTCAAACGAGCAGAGAATGAATTTACAAGTACAAGTTTTCTAAACTACGAAAGGGGAAGTCCGCAAGCTGCCGAAATAGCTCAGCTGGGAGAGCGTTAGACTGAAGAAAGGGGAAGTCAGGGGTCTAGAGTTAGTCAAGCAGAGAAGGCAGTCTTGGTCAGAGGATTTACCATTTCTCTCTATGCCCTGATTTTATTATATTTACAGGCAATGCTCAGACAGACCAATTATTTAGTTCTATTTGCAAAATTTGACAAAAAATCCAATCAAGTATTTTTCATTGATTTTCTTTTGGCCTAACGTCAGGGTGGAAATGTAGTTTGTGGTAGTAATGCGGAGAAGGGGGAAATATTATTCCATTGTTACATTTAGACCAAAGAGAAGAGACATTGTGAAACTTCTCATGAGACTACTAGGGGGGCATCATTCCACATTCAGATCAGCATCTGAATTCCTGGATGTGTCCTCTAAATGAGGGCTATTCATCAGTTAGGCCAAGTAATATCTGCAGAGGTACAGACACGGAGTAGAAGCGACACAGTGTTATTACTGCGTGTGGTTTACCATTCACCTTTTGAAAACAACCTGAATAAATGAATCTATGATATAGAAAGTATAAACCAATGTTAGAACTATCTGTGATTTATCAACTGAAAAACTGAATAAATCACAGCTTGCTCACTATTCTGCCAGCATCTCTGGCAACTAGCGTCGTCTTTCATTTAGGCTGCTATGAAAATTCTCTAGAAGCATGTAGGGCTTTTATGCCAGTTAGCTGTGCAGGTTGAAGATTTCAAACATGCAAAACTACACATACTTATTCTAACTTATTCTCTCCTTGGATTCCTAAGAAGTCTCCTCAAATATGGGCAGATTTCAAAGCTGGTAAATGGTAAACATTGAAATTAATTAGACTCTGGCATCCAGGATGCTTCCAGCCAGAATGTGAACCGGCAAACTCATTTTCTCTGGAACGTTGCATAATTTGAAAGATTTGCATTCAGTTGCCAGCTCTGAAAAGTGGTAGATGTCACTTATCACAACAATGACAATAAAACAGTAATAGCCACTATCGACATTTTTAATCTTAATAAATAACTATGCAAAGTAGGTATGATTTCTCCCCATTCCACAGTTGGAAAAACTGTGTTTCAGAGGAGTGCAAGTAACTTACCTTTTACAGGTCACACAATCACCAAGTGCTGTCACCGGAACTCAATGGCAGTTTTGTGTGCTTCCTTCAAGTCTGTTTACTTTACTGCCTCTTTATAAAAAGAGTCTTATCAACCCTCCTGCTGGGTATACAAAGGGTGTTTAATGTATTTGGAAAAAGTGACAACACACTTAAGTTTAATTAATCCTAAATGAATTGTTAGGTGTCACATTTCACCAAGTTGAAATATCCTATAATATTTTGTTACATTCTTAGAATGCCAAACGAAAAAGAAAAGAAAAGAAAGGAAACAAAAAGAAAAGAAAGGAAAAGAAAAGAAAGGAAAGGAAAAGAAAAAAGAAACAGAGGAGAGGAGAGAAAAAAGTCCCAAACTTCCTACTGTCCCCTATATTTGTGTTATTGGCTCTGCCAGGGGGTCCCTTCCAAGCTGAAGCAGCCACAGGAATTCTCCTTCCAGGATACTCTCCCAGCCTCTGCCCCGGCCCCATCTCCTGTGTCTCTGGCTCCTGTTTTTACTCTGTTGCTGTCCCGTGCTCCCTGGGATGCCATCCCCAGGCATTTTCCGTTAACACCTGCTTTCATTAAGGAACCCCAGTATTGGCTGGACTGCCAGATACCTTTTGCCCTCTCGAGTTTCAACCCATGCCCTCATCCCACACTTGAGCCTCCCCATGGAGCTTCCTGAAGATGCTCCTAGAGTCCTTCATGGAACCCCCTAATGCACACCCTGCAGGGAAGCCTGGGCTTCAGCCCAGCTGCACAGCCTCCCACAGCCCCTGCTATCTGAGCGCTCCCTCTGCCAGCTGATCCTGGGACACTCAGGCCCTAACACCCATGCACCCAAAACATCTCAGTTTGGTAGATATAAATAATGACCGAGAGCAGAAATAATTCTGGAACCTCTCATCCGGGGCAAGATGTGGAAAGGCATTCACACATGCATTCATAAAAGAGTTACTGAGAGCCTACTATACATAGTTGGTGGTGGTTGTTCTTGAGAATGGTGGCAAATTAAAGCAAAATTCAAGATTTTTCATATTACATGTCCGTTTAAACCAGAAAAGAACTCCCATTACTAATTTATTTAATTCCACAAATGTGTATTAAGCTTCAAGCACATGGATGGTGCTATGCCATGTGCTATTCATTGTTGAATGATTATTCTCACCCTAATCCAGCCCTTCAGCAAGAAGCCATAAGCTAAACATGTTTTGGCCAATAATAAAATAATAACACAATGAAGCACTAACTTATATATAGATTTTTTTAAGTTCTTTTATTTTTTTTTTAAACTTTTTTGGAGAGAGAGAGCACTCACACATGAGAGCCAAGGAGGGACAGAGGGAGAGGGAGAGAATCTCAAGCAGGCTCCATGATCAGCGCAGAATCTATGTGGGGCTCAGTTTCAGGACCGTGAGATCATGACCTGAGCCAAAATCAAGAGTCGAATGTTTAACCAACTGAGCCACCCAGGTGCCGCTTAAAGTTCTTTTAATCACCGAATTCCATCCACAGTTCTGGAGGTTTGTGCCAGCGTGTCCAGCTAATGTTCCTGCTGTCTTGTTCCAGTAGGACACCTAGAATGGTAGATTTATATTTGAGCTGCAGGGACATTAGCGATCGTCTGGTTTAAAGAACCCATTTTATAGGCGGGCCAAATGAGACCTAAAGATGCTAACCTACTTTCCCACGACCACAGCCAGTCACTGGGAAGTGCCCAGGGCATTTCCTGGAGGCTTCTGCACTGACAGCAGAGATAAGCAGACTCAATCCCTCTGCTGGTGCAGCAAATCCCAGAATATTCTCAGGATTTGGGAAAATAAAGCAGGTGGGCCAGTGTGGAAGGTGAGGCCCCTGCACCTCAAAGGAACCCTCAGGGGAGGGCCATGTTTTTTCAAATTACTAAGTGCTAAGCACCAAGCACTGTATTAAAGTAATATTCACATCTTGAGAAGGAAACAGACTACCAGTTCTGCCTTAACTAGGCCTTTCATGAATAGTAATAAAAATACTAATATTAATTAATAAAAATACTAAAAAGTATATCCTATGACTGCATTGGTATAAAGATGAATATATCCAACTTGGATTATATTAATTGGTGGGTTTTTTTTTTTTTATTCTGATTAAAGAATTTAAAACACGTTCTTCAGCACCTAAGAGTATGCTGGGCTAAAGCCATGTGTCCTGGGCCGTGCAGATTACCAGTGACTGGGACGCAAAGAAATGACGCTTCCCCTCGTCCCCACATATGAAACCAGGACCTCAAAGCCTTGGCTAAGAGCTGGGGGGGAGGGTTGGAGAAAGGGCACTACAGCTGCCCCGACCTCTACCCCTCCTCCTACCCCCCCCACCCCATCCCCCCCTCCTCTCCCCGTCCCACCCGTCCCCGCAGCGGGCGGGCGCGCGCTAGGCCAGGTTTACTCCCACGCCGACTCGTGGGAAATCTGGTCACTGCGTCCAGGTGTGAAGCTTGGTCACGCTGGGCGCCAGGGCGCGGCGGGCCCGCCTGCCTGGGAACTCCGCAGCCCAAGCTGTGCCTTTTGGGAATGGGAAAAGATGATCCAGGAGTTTCCACCACATTCCCCCAGGCGTCCAGGCCGGATCTGTCGCGGTAATCATAGAGTAATAATGGCTCTATCAGCCGTCCCCTGCAGCTCCTTCCGCAACCGCGCCAATTCCTTCCAGACTTCTGTTTCCTCCAACGGCGCTTACCGCACAGTGGTTTTTAAGGAGGAAGCAGCCCCGGCTCTTAAAATTTCATCCCTTAAATCTATTCCTACTTCTTTGCTATTGAGCGCCATCTAGCGAACACTAGCCTTCATCACATTGAAATGGCCTGGTGGAGGAGGGGGAAGTCCACGAAAAAGACCTCAGGGGCCCTCAGCCCAGGTGAAGCCTGAGTTTCAGCCAAACAGAGCTGAAATTCTGCCTTAGGACAGGACCCTATCAAAGGAGATACTTCACTTCCTGTACCACACGTGGGTGTTGCCAGGGCGTAAGAGAAGGGCAGAATGAAATTATAAAGAAGAGAAAGAACAGGGCAGGAAGGCCGTCAATCAATTCACAGCCCCAAGGTTACCGAGCAAGTGACAGGACACTCTGCAGCGAGCGGGAAGAGGGCGGTGCGCTAGGAACTGGAGTTGGTAACATGAGCCCCTGAGACCCTCAAAGGCCTAGCAGACCAGGAGAGTCTGTTTTCAGGCCTGACAAACATGACTAGAAACAGGAAGCTAGGAAAAGACACTCTTGGACCATCAAGAACCTATGAATGTATAAGCTGCTTGGAGAACAGGACCATGATCTTTTTGTTTTTAATCAAAATAGTTTTTTTCAGGAATAGAGTTTAGTGATTCATCACTTACATATAACAGTGCTTATCCCAACCAGTGTCCCGCTCAATGCCTCTCGCCCTTTCAGCCCTTCCCACCCACCCAACACCCCACCAGCAACCCTCAGTTTGTTCTCTGTATTTAAGAGTCTCTTATAGCCTGTCTCCCTCTCTGTTTTTATATTATTTTTGCTTCCCTTCCCTTATGTTCATCTGTCTTGTATCTTAAATTCTACATACGAATGAAATCATGTGATACATGTCTTTCTCTGACTGACTTATTTCCCTTAGCATCATACACTCTAGCTCCGTCCACATTGTTGCAAATGGCAAGATTTCATTCTCTTTAATCACTGAGTAATATTCTGTTATATATACATACCACATGTTCTGAATCCATTCATCAGTTGATGGACATTTGGGCTCTTTCCATACTTTGGCTATTGGCAATAGCGCTGCTATAAACATTGAGGTTCATGTGCCCCTTTGAATCCGCATTTTTGTATCCTTTGGATAAATATCTAGTAGTGCAATTGCTGGGTAATAGGGTAGTTCTATTTTTAAGTTTTTGAGGAACCTCCATACTATTTTCCAGAGTGGCTGCACCAGTTTGTATTCCCACCAGCAGTACAAAGGGTTCACCTTTCTCTGCACCCTTGCCAACATCTGTTGTTGCCTGAGTTGTTCATGTTAGCCATTCTGACAGGTGTGAGGTGGTATCTCATTGTGGTTTTGATTTGTATTTTCCTAATGATGAGTGATGCTGAGCATCTTTTCATGTGTCTGTTAGCCATCTGGATGTCTTCTTCAGAAAAGTGTCTATTCATGTCTTTTGCTCATTTCTTCACTGGATTATTTGTTTTCTGAGTGTTGGGTTTGTTAAGTTCTTTATAGATTTTGGATACTAACCCTTTATCTGATATGTCCTTTGCAAATATCTTCTCACATTCCATCAGTTGCCCTTTAGTTTTGCTGATTGTTTCCTTTGCTTTGTTATCTTGATGAGGTCCCAATAGTTCATTTTTGTTTTTGTTTCCCTTGCCTCTGGAGACATGTCAAGTAAGATGTTGCTGTCACCAAAGCCAAATTTTTGCCTCTTTTTCCTCTAGGATTTTGATGGCTTCCTGTCTTACATTTAGGTCTTTCATCCATTTTGAGTTTATTTTTGTGTATGGTGTAAGAAAGTGGTCCAGGTTCATTCTTCTGCATGTTGCTATCCAGTTCTCCCAGCACCACTTGCTGAAGAGACTTTATTCCATTGGATATTCTTTCCTGCTTTGTCAAAGATTAGTTGGCCATATCTTTGTGGCTCCATTTCTGGGTTCCGTATTCTGTTTCATTGATCAGAGTGTCTGTTTTTGTGCCAGACTGTCTTGATGATTACCGCTTTGTAATACAGCTTGAAGTCCAGAATTGTGATGCCTCCAGCTTTGGTTTTCTTTCTTTTTTTTTTTTTTTTAATTTTTTTTTAAATGTTTATTTATGTTTAAGAGACAGAGAGTGAGCGGGTGAGGGGCAGCAAGAGAGGGAGACACAGAATCTGAAGCAGGCTCCAGGCTCCAAGCTGTCAGCACAGAGCCCGATATAGGGCTCAAACTCATGAACTGTGAGATCATGACCTGAGCGAAGTCAGACACTTAACCAACTGAGCCACCCAGGCACCCCTTTGGTTTTCTTTTTGAACATTACTTTGACTATTCAGGGTGTTTTCTGGTTCCACACCAATATTAGGATTGTTTGTTCCAGCTCTGTGAAGAATCCTGGTATTATTTTGATAGGGATTGCATTGAATGTGTAGATTGCTTTGGGTAGTATTGACATTGTAACAATATTTTTTCTTCCAATCCATGAGCATGGATTGTTTTTCCATTTTTTTGTGTGTGTCTTCTTCAATTTCTTTCCTAAGCTTTCTATGGTTTTCAGTGTATAGATTTTTTTACCTCTTTGGTTAGGTTTATTCCTAGGTTTTTTATGTTTTTTGGTGCAGTTGTAAAGGGGATTGATTCCTTGATTTCTCTCTCTGCTGCTTTATTGTTGGTGTATTGAAATTCAACTGACTTCTATACATGGATTTTATATCCTGCAACTGTGCTGAATTCATGTATTAGCTCTAGAAGTTTTTTGGTGGAGTCTTTTGGGTTTTCCATATGGAGTATCATGTCATCTGCAAAGAGTGAAAGTTTGGCTTTCTTCTTGCCGATTTGGATGCCTCTTATTCATTTGTGTTGTCTGATTGCTGAGGCTAGGATTTCCAACACTATGTTGAATAACAGTTGTGAGAGTGGACATCCTTCCTGACCTTTAGGGGGAAAGTTCTCAGTTTTTCCCCATTGAGGATGATATTAGCAGTGGAACTTTCATTTATGGCCTTTATGATCTTGAGATATGGTCCTGCTATCCCTACTTTTTTAAGGGTTTTTATCAAAAAAGGATGCTGTATTTTGTCCAATGCTTTTTTAGCATCTATTGAGAGGACAGGACTTTTAATGTGAACTGTAAAATTCCTCAAAGTGTTCCCTGCAGGCAAAGAACACTTATTTAAATGGTTTTTATCACATGATGAAGAGCTAGGGGACATCCTTCCTCCACAACCAGTTGGGAATGCTTTTCAGGACCTTTGGCATACAGACGAAAGACATCATATAAGCAAATCCAGGGAAGAAACTAATACATAAAATGTGCTTACACTGGAAATCTCAGAATGATACAAGTATTTCCAAGCCCCATGTGACAGCTCACTTACTTCAAGCCATGTTTATTGCTGTTACATTTTAGCAACAGAAACAAATGTGGAGTTATTGTGGTGTCAGACGGTACTTTGTACAAGGAAACATTCTGTCTAATGGAGGAGTTTTGGCAGACGATGGTTTGAACTTCGGTTTAGTTAAGAGAGCCTTTGTTCAAAGCATTCGTGGAAGTCTGATATGTAAACCCGTACAAGTGGACATGCTGGCATGCTTGCCTGCCCTCATCCCTTGTTCGCCCATTGGAGCCCTAAGGTCTCTCCTGGAAACCCCATATTTGAAAACCACTAGAATGATATCAAAAGCTGAATGTTGTAAGCAGACATGTGGATGTTAATCTGGGATTATACTTACTAGCTAACATGGACTTGAGTTTTCTTGCTTATGAAAATGAGGTCAGTGGTATCTACTTAGGAAAGTTGTGAATATTAATGAAGACTTGTTTGAAGTGCCCAACACAATGCCAAACACAAAATGGCTGTAGATAAATGTGAGCTCCCTGTTTATGTAAATCATTGTCACTGCGCTCCTGGTGAAGCTGGAGTGCAGGATCATGATCCCTAGACTACTTTGGGAACAAGTCCTGAAATGGAATGACAGTGCCTTGACTACCTCTGGCATCCACATAGGAAGCTAAAGACTAGGCTTAGGACCTCTTGGTGCCAGGATGGACATGGAACTTTCCCACCATCTGCAAACTCGCAGACCCCAACACTGCTCAACACACTAAGGCCAAGTACCCTGGACAGAGATTGTCAAATTTGCTGTGCAGAAGAGCTCCCTACGTGAAGGACAGGAAATTAGGTCATTTTGCCAGCTAGCAATTATAGTAAGCCCAGGGGCTACACCAAGTCATACTTGGTGGGTATGATACAGGCTCGTGAAGAAACCTCTCTATAGAGCCCACCATAAAAATAATGTATTTAAAGAGGGCTTAAGCAAATCCAGGAAGCTAGGGCAATTATAGACCAACTAGGCTATACACCAATCACGGAGACTTCCCTTCCTCTAATCCACACACAGCTTGATTATGACTTGAAAATATTCTTCTAGAAAATGACATCTAATTGTTCTCTTCCTAATCAACTGTTGATCTCAAATCTCCTTGAACTCTCTCTTTCCAAGCTACAGATTGTGTTCAGAACAGAGCAGTTCAGGTTTTTACTACATAATGTTTACATTATCAGTATTGACCAAATCAAGAACAGAGAGCGAGAAGTTCAGACTGATTTTATTTTTGTTTTGTGCAAAGCACTGGGGATGTGTTAAGGAGGAGGCAAAGAGTCATGTGGCCTACAGTGAATGATGAATGAGTCCATCATTCTAAGGAGAAATGTCTTTAAGATATGACAAAGAAAGAAAATAATCAAAGCATAGGGAAAGCTTTACTTAAGAAATTTCTACTAGGAACACCTGGGTGGTTCAGGGGATTAAGCATCTGACTTCAGCTCAGATCATGATCTTGAGGTTCATGAGTTTGAGCCCCAGTTCAGAGCTGGAGCCTGCTTCAGATTCTGTGTGTGTCTCTCTCTCTGCCCCTACTCTGCTTATGCTCTCTCTCTAAAAAATAAATAAATATTGAAAAGAGTTTTTTAAAAAAAGAAATTTCTACTAAACTTTTGTTCATCATACAGTCTCTTCTCTTCCGTGGCACTTCCTTCCCACAGTCAGCTCACAGCCAGTTCTCAGTCTTTGCCTGAAGCCCGAAGCTGTAGGTGCCCCTCCAAGTATGTAAGTAGAGGGCCATCAGCACACCAAAGAAAAGTTTTTTTTTTCAACGTTTATTTAGTTTTGGGACAGAGAGAGAGAGAGAGAGCATGAACGGGGGAGGGGCAGAGAGAGAGGGAGACACAGAATCGGAAACAGGCTCCAGGCTCTGAGCCATCAGCCCAGAGCCTGACGCGGGGCTTGAACTCCCAGACCGCGAGATCGTGACCTGGCTGAAGCCGGACGCTTAACCGGCTGCGCCACCCAGGCGCCCCAAAGAAAAGTATTTTTAAGGTATAATAATGGAAGCGGTATGGGCTGCTTTGCAAA
This sequence comes from Felis catus, assembly GCF_018350175.1. Taxonomy (NCBI): domain Eukaryota; kingdom Metazoa; phylum Chordata; class Mammalia; order Carnivora; family Felidae; genus Felis; species Felis catus. The sequence goes on along the minus strand of NC_058372.1, from coordinate 68,243,010 downwards.
TTAGTATTGTAAATACTGTGTCTTCTGGTACCATTCTAACTCGCTGCAATTGCCTTTACTTGCTGTGGTCCCACAGCTCCCCCTCCTGGCTCTTTCCTTCCCTGGGACTTGCCCTCACGCAGATGACCAACACAAACAGCCCGTGGTCTTTGCAACACTCAACTTTGGGGCCTCAGCTTCCTCACCTGCAAAGTGAACAAATTCATGAGAAGGTTCTAAAATACCTTTCAGCTCTAACATTCTCTCTAACATGTAAAATTTTATATAAGGCTAAAATAAAAATCTAAAGCAATTAGTTTGTCTGAAATTCTTACTGCTGCAGATTTTGAAGGGCCCAGTTGGTGTTTGTTGAATCAGTGAATGTTGTCTTAGTACCCAAGAAGGTATACACAGCAAACAAAAACTAAGCTCAGTGATTTGAAGTCTCCTACTTCTCTCTAGACCTGTCCTGAATAAATACCATGGGAAAAGCAAGTTATTTATAAACAAGGTGCATTTGTTCTTCAAATATATCTGATCCAGGGCCCCCAAATTTGGATAAATTTATTTCCCCAACGTTGCCTGATTGCATTCTGTTCAGCCTTACTGGTGCGTAATGTCGGGCAGGGCCGAAAGAAATTACGGTAAATCGGTAATATTTTTTTAATGGGAAACTCATTTGGTTATCACACCTTTACTCTTCAGAGGACTAGAATCTGTACATTGAGTCAGCTTTCCGAGTTAGTGTATTTCTCCACTGCAGAGAGAAGGAAGTGGAGCCTCTATTCCTCCCTGACTTGTGTTTTCAAGACTAAAAGTCTTGAGTGTAAAGTTGCTGACAGCTGTTGTTTATTAAACCAGGCCCTGGATGTGAACCACCTTGATTGTCAGGGTAAATCTCAATCATTTTCTAAACAATGACAAGGATCCCACAACATGGCCAACTTTAGGAACTTTGAAGCAGAGAAAGCCAGTTCACAGTAGTCAGGCCTGTTTGTTCAAGCTGCAGAGAAAGAGAACTTCACGTAAAGTCTTCTAGCATTGTCTACCTTGCTGGAAGACCCAGGTATATATTTTCAAGGAAGTGCTCATGCCCACAGCTCGGGCTGGTTTTATTAATCTACCTCACTATCACTTCTTCCACCACAGGGAGGCGCTGGATCAGGGTAGTGAATGAAGGGGTTTATTGGAATTCTCACCCCGTGCCATGTCCCCCCAGTGACCCTACACAGAGCTTATGTGGGCAGTAAATTCGGCAAAGCAGCTGACTATGTTCTTCTCCACTTGAAGATTCACAATAGACATTAGCTTATTAATGACCCTAAAGAGATTTAAAAGTAAAAGGAGAAGAGGGTAAGATTGGAGGGAAGAAAGAGAAAGAGAAACAAGGGAAAGAGAAAGAAACCTGTTACATTTATTTCACCCTGCATTAAAAAACAAAGAACGAAAACAAAAAGTACTTATTTAGCCACCAACCTCTTTCTAGTATAAAACCTATTAAATCCTGCTGACTTAGAGTTCTACAAATGTTCCCACTTGGGGAATACAGGACAAGATGATCACTGAAATCATCCTAATTCTGACAATTCTAAGTTGTGTTTACATGTCTTCTAATGCACAATTCTGATCATACCCTTCCCTTGCCCAGAAATCCTCCATGGCTCCCACCTGCCTGGAGAGTCCAAATTCCTTAGCATGGCATTCAAGACCTACCAGAGTTTGACCTTAACTTACCTCTCCAGTCTTAGTTCCCTTCCTTCCAGTCCACAAGGTTTTGCTGCCTCCAAACTGGGCTTTCCTGGTTCTCTTTTCTCATATCTGTTGCTCTCCCTCCTCTATGCCTCTGTTCATGCTGCTGGGTCCAGCTGGAATGCCTTTCCTAGTCTTTGCGCATACAAATGCAACTCACTTTAAATAATTGAAACAACGATCTCTTCTCTAACTTGTATTTAGAGCTCATCTTACAGCTCTTACAGTGGACAAGGTACGGGGCTTTTCCTATAGAAATATCTGTATGTATTTCTTACCTTTCCCTAGGCTTCTTGGAAGAATAGCTTTATGCATGGCTACCTGTGCCTTAGCTCCTTGCATGGAGTATGTTCCTTTTGAAAGAACAATCTGAAAGATAAATGGCTGCTGTAATTCAGCAGGAGCTCCTTCCAGGGCAGAAGGAAGAAGTGTCTTCGGCCCAGAGGCTGGTTCTGCCATCAGCATTGGGGGACTCAGGCCATTTGCTTCTCTGCCTGAGAGCTCAGTGTGCTTAGCTCTATAAAAACAGGGAAGAGCTGGCAGGGGCCACAGGCCTTCTGAGCTAAATACTCTGAGATTCTCATTTACAAAAAAAAAAAAATTGAGACACAGCTACAGAATTTAAAGTAAAAGAGAACAGTGACAAAACAAAACAAAACAAAACAAAAAAAAAAAACAGAAACTAGAGATCCACTTGAATTTTAATAGAGGAAAAACGATTAACCCAAAGGAAAGATCTCTAACACTGGGGCCAGAGGGATCAGCAAGGGACTAAGAGAAAGATATTTTTTAAAGCAGTAAATTGTCCTGAGTTCTCAAAACTGTCCACATAAACGACTATTTGACTACTTTACAAGGTATACACCTGATCTTAAATATATACTTTCATAACTCATTGCTGCAGAAAATGCTTACTTTAAAAACCTAACAAACAAAAAACCTTAATTCTCTACTGCAGTGGTTCTCAAAGTGTGCTCTCCAGATCAGATGCATCAGCATCATCTAGGGACCTCCCTAGACCTACAGATTCTCAGTCCCCATCCCAAACGCTTTGCATCAGAAACTCTGAGGCTGGGGCCAGGAATCTGTGTTTCACAAGGCCTCTAGTTGATTCTGATGCACCACCAAGTTTGTTCATGATTATATTCAGAGTAAATATGTTATCATTGTCATAAACTCAAAGATACAGAAATGTGTGTTTCCCTTTTCATTCCAGTCTGTTATCACTGCTGTACAAACCAGTCCAAAATGGAGTGATGGCAAATATATTTGGTCTCTTGCCTTTGACTTCTGCCTGTTCCACTGCTCAGGAATCCATGCATTCATTAAAATCTGTCCCATATCCGGGCTCTGTGCTGACAGCTCAGAGCCTGGAGCCTGCTTGGGATGCTGTGTCTCCCTCTCTCTCTGCCCCTCCCCCACTCATGCTCTGTCTCTCTGTCAAAAATAAACATTAAAAAAATTGTTTTAAATCTGTCCCATATCTTACAGCTGATCAAGCAGACCCTTGCAAATTCCTGGCCTGTGGCGAATTTGCCCAGTGTGTAAAAAATGAGTGGACCAAGGAAGCAGAGTGTCGCTGCAGACCAGGGTATGAGAGCCAGGTGCGCCTGGACCGCCGGGACTCTGGCCTCTGCACCCCCATAGAGGGATGTGAGGTCATCCAGGGAAAGGGAGCTCCGTGCAGGTAGGTCAAGTACAGTAACTTTATAGACCCAAGGATTTGTTACTCTTGCTCTTGAGAAACCTGTCATTAGAATGAATGCATATGGCCCTTTAAACTCACATGGTTCTCGATCTCCAGTGAACATCAAAATCTTCCAGAGGAAGACTTGTTCAAACACCTGGCTGGACCCTGCTAGGCTCTCTTTTGATGCAGTATGTCTGGGGGTACCACCTTAATTGGTGTTGAGGTGTGTGTGCATGTGTGTGCGTGCGTGTGTGTGTATTTGTTTTTTTCCCCCTATTTGTAACGACAGTTTTCATCATAATAAATTTGGAAAATATACAGAATTATGAGCAAGAAGATAAAAAATCATGTGATATTCACCCTATTAGCTATTATTATCTTTTGATGTATATGTTTATACAGAATGTTTACATAGAATGTTCTAAAGCAAAATGGAATCAGACTGGCTTCTGGTTTTATACTCAGCTTTTGTACTTAGAACATTCCCCCATGGCATTAAATATTTTCCGTACCGTCTTTAATGATTACATAGTAGTCCTTTCTTTTAAGGTCTGCTGTGTTTAGTCAATCTTTATTTCCAACAGAAAGGTTAAGAGAAGCTCTTAAGAAGAGGGAAAAGGAGGAGGGATTCATGACCCAGACTTTAGGGTGTAGGTGGCGTTATGAACGGTCAGGGAACATGAAGCCTCCTGGGGAACCAAATCCTGTGATACCCAGATAAGGTCCACACTGTGCACTCTGACCTCGGAGAGTTTCTTCGTGAGCCTGTCTCACCTTTCCCAGTCATGAGTTTCCAAATACACACACCTGAACATTTCCTCAGGCTTTTAGACCACCTTGTACCCCTATCTTTAGTAGATCATCATGGTTTTTTTTAAAACTGTCCTCTTACTCATTCTAGTGGCCACAGTCTCTAACTTCCCACCAGGGAGCTCATGGCCATCAGTTCCTCAATAAAGAAGCAAGAGAGGGGCGCCGGGGTGGCTCAGTCATTAGGGTCATGATCTCAGTTGTGAGATGGAGCTGCACGTTGGGCTCTGCCTGGCAGCAGGGAACCTGCTTAGATTCTCTTTCTCCATCTCTCTCTGCCCCTCCCCTGCTCTCTCTCTCTGTCAAAATAAATAAACTTAAAAAAAAGAACCTAGAAAGATTTAGCCTTTCTCTTCTTGAAACATAACCCTGTTCTTTTAAAGTTAAAGACACATTAAAGACAACTATCCAATAATGGTTAAGAAGCAATATTCTGGAGTCAAATTGTGATTAAAATTTTGGCTTAGCAATTTACTAATCAAGTGACCTTGAACCAATTACTTCTCAGAATTTCGATTCCCTCATTGAATCAAACCTTTTTGAGACTAATCAAACCTTTTGGGTTCCTGCAGGGGGCATATGAAATTACGTTTATAAAGCATCTTTACAAAGAACATAAAGCACAGAATGTCCATTCAGATGAGTGAGGGTTACGATAATGCTGTCAACTTTCTCCAGGTTAATCTCACTTAAAATCACAACAGGATTCTAAATGGAATCTGGCATTGTTCCTAAAATCCTCCAGAAGTGAAAATGAACAACAGAAAATCTTGGAAGTACAATGATGGAGAGATTTCTCTGTAAGAGAATAATACATAAAATAATATCTAGAACACTAGGACAATAAATACACAGAATAAATATAAGACCCAAATAGATCCTTATATTTAGGGAGTTTTTTAATGTTTATTTATTTGGGGGGTGGGGGGACAGGGAAGGGCAGAGAGAGAGGGAGACAGGCAGGCTCTACGCTGATAGCAGAGACCTCAGTGCGGGGCTCAAACTCATGAACTGTGAGATCATGATCTGGGCCAAAGTTGGACACTTAATCGACTGAGCCACACAGGCACCGGAATTTTTTTTTTTTAATTTTTTTTCAATGTTTATTTATTTTGGGGACAGAGAGAGACAGAGCATGAACGGGGGAGGGGCAGAGAGAGAGGGAGACACAGAATCAGAAACAGGCTCCAGGCTCTGAGCCATCAGCCCAGAGCCTGACGCGGGGCTCGAACTCACGGACCGCGAGATCGTGACCTGGTTGAAGTCGGACGCTTAACCGACTGCGCCACCCAGGCGCCCCCACGGGAATTTATTTTAATGAGCATTTCAGATCAGTGGAAAGTATGGACTGGTCAATAATGGTTAGAGTACAATTTGACCTTCTATTTAGAAAAAAATAAAATTGCTTTTAACACAGATCAAATCTAAAATCAAAACTATTAAAATTGAGGAAAACTATCTTTAAAACCATTTCTAATAATCCTGGGCTTAAAAAAAAAAAAAACCTTCCCTAATTAAGATACCAATCGCAGATGACATTAAGAAGAGGATTTCTACAGGAAAAAAGTCACCACAAATAAAATTAACATATTAAGAAGGTGGGAGAAAAATATTTACAACCTATTTTATATCTTAAAAACTCACGTAAGAGGGGCGCCTGGGTGGCTCAGTCAGTTAAGCGTCCGACTTCGGCTCAGGTCATGATGTCACGCCTGGTGAGTTCGAGCCCCGCGTCGGGCTCTGTGCTGACAGCTCGGAGCCTGGAGCCTGTTTCAGATTCTGTGTCTCCCTCTCTCTCTCTCTGACCCTCCCCCGTTCATCCTCTGTCTCTCTCTGTCTCAAAGGTAAATAAAGGTTAAAAAAAAAAATTAAAAAAAAAAACAACTCATATAAGAAATCCAGATGACCAAGAAAACGTAGGAAAAGATGCTCACTCTCACTATAATCAGGGAAATCCAAAAACAATAGAGATAGCATTTGTGAGTTTGTGAGTTTGGTAAAAATAAATAAATAAATAATAATATCCAGTATGGGTAACATCAGGGAAAATGAGGTGTTTTTTTTAATGTTTATTTTATTTTTGAGAGAAAGAGAGAGAGAGTGTGTGTGAACAGTGGAGGGGCAGAGAGAGAGAGAGGGAGACACAGAATCTGAAGCAGGCTCCAGGCTCTGAGCTGTCAGCACAGAGTCCGACGCGGGGCTCCAACCCACGAACCGTGAGATCATGACCTGAGCGGAAATCATGAGTCAGGTGCTTAACCGACTGAGCCACCCAGGCACCCCCAGGGAAAATGAGTTTATCAAGCGTTGCTGGTGGATGTATAAATTAGAAAAACCTTTTATCAAGAAATATTTGTTAGTATCCATAAAAGTTTTCATTTTATTCAGATACTCTACTTTTAGACAATTATTCCTACAAAAATAACTGCATTTGTGCACTAAGATATGTTTATAGAAATGTTTGCAGCATCATTGCTTTGAATCATGCCCATCTATGGAGAAAGAGTTAAATCATGCATAGTGTGTCAGTCACTAAGGAACACAGCAGTTAGAAAGCAATGATATAGCTCTACTGGAGCTGCCATAGGGGAAAAAAAAGACATTTGATTAAATGAGAAAAGTAAATTGCAGAATAATAGACCTTGTTTATGTAATAACCTAATAATTAAACTATGTACTTATAAGTATAGTAGGTTCAACTGTGTGGCATTACCATTCTGTCAGTTAACAAATCATCAAATATTGGCAATTTTGTATGGTTCACTCAAAGATGTAAGGAAAAGCATAGCGCGTATGTGGAATGACAGATGCACTCAGCTACTATTCCAGTTAACAGTGGAAAGAAGAACTGCTCAGTGGTATTTTTTTTTCTTAATGTTTATTTTTGAGAGAGAGACAGAAAGCATGAGCAGAGGAGGAACAGAGAGAGCAGGAGACACAGAATCCAAAGCAGGCTTCAGGCTCTGAGCGGTCAGCACAGAACCTGATGCTGGGCTTGTGACAGCTCAGAGCCCAATGTGGATCTCGAACTCACGGACCGCGAGATCATGACCTGACCCGAAGTCAGACGCTTAACCGACTGGGCCACCCAGATGCCTCAAGAATTGCTCAGTGTTAAGTGCTAAACTCAGATCTCCTCAGCATGAGGACAATTCCCATTGCCCTCGCGCACTGCCTCAGACAGCGTGGAAGACCCCTGAGCATAGTGGTGCTGAGGGGCCCCCCTGCATCCTTGCCACCTCCTCCTGCTCCTCACAGGATGCCACCGTTTATGTGACTCTGACAGTTTACGTATATGAGGTTTACTTACATGACAATTTAAGACCTTATCAACCATAGACAAGGACAGTGATGAAGTCTGGAGGCTTTGGAATTAAAATTCCAGCTCTACCCCAACTAGTTGTGACCTTGGGCAACCTTAAACCTCAAATTTCTCATTCAGATAAGGGGGATAATCAGAATACATCCACTGGTTTAGGTGAGGGATAAATTAGATGCTCTTCAGGGTAAACGACCCAGCCTCTAGCATGGTTGGAGCTGGTTGATGATTATCCACAAAGGGCAGCCCCCTAAACACAACCTGAGATTCCCTGTCTGGAATGCAAGCCCAAACGCAGAAGCACATCGGTGGAGGACATGAAAGTGATGTAACACCGAAAGCAGCACCCTCTCAAGAATTGTAAACTCAGCTGCGATTTTGTTAGTCTACCTGAAAATGAAGGGAGAGATGGGAAATTGTACTGAGGGCAAGGGCCTTGCTGAACAGATGAGCATTGAGTTACAACAAACATTTTCAGTTTGTTTTCTTTGTCATTCCACTGCCAAGCCTTCATTCATTGTATTTTCACCTTTATTCTTCCTTCTTTTCCTCCATTCAGTATTTATGACTGTACTCCATACGTTTTTCCTTTCCTTCAATTGTAGATGTTCTGTAGATAGATTCAGTTGCATGGAACTTGTCAAAAATTCTCCCAAGAAGAAACAAAATTTTCATTTTCAAAGGTCTCTTTTTTAAAAGCTTAATGAGTTTGACTTTCATTAATCACAATTATTATTATACATATTCCAAAAATACAAATCTAGATCTAATAGTAAATAAATTATGACTTTTCCTCCTCAGATCTAAAACTTTTCACTTTGTCCTTCAGCTTAATGGGCCTAATTTAATAGGCTCCTAATACAGGAGCCCGATTAAGGAAATGATGATGCAAAGTGACATCTCTGAGGAGATTTTTATAAGGAAGTACTTGTCTTACTACAGTAAGATCCCAGATTTACTCACTTGCTACACCTCAGATGGGGAGGGGTCCATTTTTCATTTCTTGTAGCTGTTCCTAACTCCCTTAGGAGCACTTTCTCCACTGGATGGAGAAGGAGTGAGGGTGAGGGGAGGAGCCAAGAGAGGGAGGAGTTAGAGTTTAATATAGTCCAATCCAATTTTTAAAACGTCATCTGATTAACAATTGAAGCAATCACTTTAGGCAACTCAGTTCCTTTGGAATATATAATCAGCCTTAAAAATCTTTTCCCTTCCTATCCTTTCTCCAAGATGGTATCTAGGTGTATGGGGGGGGGGGGGGGTGGAGACTCCCTGCCTCACCAGGCCCTGTGGAAAGCCTCTATCCTCATATTTACCTCACCTGTGATCTCTCAGTTCTGACCCCACACACCTACACATCCCTTAGTATTCTCAGAGCCTCCAAATCACCCAACCAGGGCAAGTAGGAACCAAACATGCTGAAGGAACAAGGAACTTATTTCCTCAGACTACACCTCCAGGATAGCAGCTTCCTTCCTCCTATAGTGATACCATCTCTACGCCTTTCCCTGAAATTATTATGGACAGAATGTTGGGAGAAAGAAAACAGTTTACTGATAAGGGAATGAATATATGTCACAGAACATCCCCCAAATATTATACCCATTTTATAATGTAGAGAGGGAAAGGGCAAGGTGCAAAAGTGTATACACTACCATCAGAAATTGTATAATATGTATGTTAAAAAATGTGGAATTACATACATCAAATTATAAAGTAACTTTTGTTTTTAAATTGTACAAATGTCATTACACGTGGTTGTTGTTCAACAACCACGACTCACGACTTTAAAAATAACTCAGAAAAGAAATAATTCCACTTTTTGCGAGATGAAGTTATCCCTCATCTTTCTCTTGAGCTCTGTTCAGGCCTTCCGAGACCACTGCCCAAGAACAGTGAGCCAACTGGGAGGTGAGACTCAGGGGCAGAAGCAGAGAGCACACTTCTTCAACTTCACTGGCAGCACCTGCAAAAATGGGCGATCCATTTTCATTGTTGTCATCATTTTAAAGCGAAAATAGTAGCAAGTTGTAGTTGCTCTCAATGTTGATAAGCCCAGGAAATAAAATACCATATTTTTGCTTTCTTTTGTAGGTCACCAGGTCACTCTAAAAATCAAGCATACAAAACTAGTGTTAAAAAATTCCAACGTCAGCAAAATAACAAGGTAAAGTAATACTTTTACATGTTGGTTTTACTGAATTTTTAAGAAAATTTAAACTATTTCTAGGTCTGACTCTTGTTTTAAAGAGAGATAAGAAAGAGCACTTTGCCTTTATTTGCCAGGCTTTTTAATTGAGTACATAAGGGCAGGGGGTATTGTAAGGGGATTTGTTGGTGCAAGGAAGATAGAGACAGAGGGCTGGCATTATCTGAAATGTGTAGACAAAATAATAAAATAACAGAAAAACAAGCCAAGTGTTTTATTCACTTTTTCTTATAAAAATATACATGCCATTTATCAAATGCATTGCAACAGGTTGAAATTTTCATAACTCATATTCTTGGAACTGAATCATTTTATGCATATTCTTGTATCTTCTTTTGATTTCAAACAATGAGCGAAAGTAAAAATTTATGTAGAGAAATATATAGAAGACACATGATTTGTGAACAATGGGTAACTTCAAAAATTCCTATAATTTCATCCTCAAATATTCCTTCCAGTGTCCTAGGTATCCCTTTCAAAGTATTCATCCAACTTATTTGACTAAAATAATTCTGTTTTACAAAGGGAAATAACTTATCTCTAACCAGGTTAAATATAGAGATTAAAAAACATACCTTCTGAGAAAATACCTTGGACAACTTTTACCCTAAAATTGCCTAGTTTCAAAAATTGTACCTAGTCTTTGATGTTTTGTAAAAGTGAGTGATAATCAGCCAGTTCCCACTCTACCCGAGATCTATAGTGTTGGATGGAAACAAACACATCAAAGCTTGTACTTGAAACAAGTTATTACCATCAATATACAATCAAGGATGCTGAGGCAACCACACCAAATACTAATCATAATTCTGTGTAGCCAGGTGCACACGGGAATAATATGTGCCGTATTTATTTCCTGAAACAAAGGAAATTGGAAAGACAGAAGTTGTTCAGTCTTGAGCCATAAAATGACAACGAAACACCATGTCTGCTATTAATAAAATGTCCAGGATGAAGCAAACACTAAGTAAATCCTAGAGTGCCAGGTAGATTTAAGGACCACATTTCAAATGAAGCAGCAGCATAGAATAATCATGTTTGCTGAGGTTGGAAGGGAAGGTGGTGACTTTAATTCACAAACTGCCCCCTCTGCTTTAAGAGATGCTTCAGCCTGAGAATCTAAATGGGTTTAAGAAGAGATGGAATACATTCCTACTAGGTTATAAAGTTAGGAATATTTTGGAGGGCATCCCCAAACCTTTCAAAGAAGATATCCTAAATGGCAAGCATACTCTTTCAAACACCAGCAGAGGCAATATTAGAATGAAAATATTGATTTGACCTCAGGTGGCATTTTGTAAGCTCTTGAAACTATTTCTCTTCCAGATAATCAGGAAAAGAGATTCTGAATTACTGGCTGAAGGATATGAAGAATTTAACTATCAAGATTGGGAAGGAAATTAAGAACTAAAAATATGCAGATTATAATTTAATCTGTCTCAAGAGAAATGGATTGCTTTCTCAAGGAAAATTGTGTCCACTCTGTGAAAATTCTGAAAACACAGGCAGGCATATTTACCGGTCATCCGAATCCAGGCATATAGTCAACACTGAGAAACAACACACACCATATTTCAAATAGGGAAGAATTGTGAACTTGATGACTGATACTTTCCGCATAAAAAAGATGCTTATTATCAAAGCGCAAAACACAATCATTGACCAATAGTCGTGACAGCAAACCAGGTTTGCTTCCAGCTGCCCTCAAAACACTACTCACAGATCATTTACAAGTGCAACTTACCTATTGTTTTGGGGAGGCTGAACAATATATCAGGAAGCAAAGCTCTTCATGTATTACAGTGCACGTGAAATACATGTATGCAAGGAGATGCAGATCTCTCTGAAACACAGATGTATCCAGTATGTAAACAGTGGTGAGGGTATATATGCTCTGCACTTTAATGTCTGTAACGCACACACACACACACCTTCAGTTCTTTGGCACACTAGTTTTACAAGAAATTAGTGCTTGCACAGTAGATCGTTTGTTGCCAATAATTTCTGAATTGTTCCTTTAATAGAAAAAGGAACTGGCATTCAGCTATATATACTATGGGAAATCTAACTTTTCTTGTTACCACATAAAGCTATTTTTTTTAACTTTATTTTTGAGAGGGACAGAGACAGCATGAGTGGAGGAGGGGCAGAGAGAGAGGGAGAGAGAGAATCCCTAGCAGGTTCCATGCTGTCAGCACAGAGCCCAGTGTGGGGCCCGGACCCACAAAACCGTGAGATCATGAGCTGGGCCAAAACCAAGAGTCAGACGCTCAACCAACTGAGCCACCCAGGCACCCCCCGCATAAAGCTATTTTAAAGGAAGACACTATGTTGGGGGGAAAAATTACATTGTACTTTGTGACATAACCAATTCCTATTTTCCACCACAGAGAACTGTCTTCCTAAAATTTAATAATTCTATTGAATACTTCTTGACATTAACTTTGCTGTGTGCACAGGTAGATTGGCATCAAAGTAATCCAGTTTAGTCAGTTTTTAAATGTGCTACTTAATGAAAAATGATTTCTCTGTATCTATTTCAAATGTTCCACTACTAATATATTTGCTGCAAAACCTTAATTTCAATAAAATGTAAGCACTATATTCATAGATTTTTAATAAAATGGATCTGTGTTTTAGTAGCTGTTCCCTGGATTTGCTTTATGGATTATGACACATGATTTTAAGCATGATTTTAATGCTACCAAAAGAAAATATTCAACGTTGGCAGCACCATTTTAGCAGTAAAACTTCAAGAATAAAAACAAGTATTTCCTAATGAACACATATTCTTTTGGGAAGTGGTATCCCCTCCTGGTTACAAACCCTTGCAAATTCACTCCTGTTGGCCTCAGAAATGCATGGCTCTCAACCCTATTCCCACCCCCAATCGTCCCCTAAAGTGAGGACCTGTGATTTGGGAGAAGGAATTCAAACTGTGACATGGTGATCAAGTGCCACAAAGAACGGTGGTAGGAGACGTACCTACTCACTTATCTCTGGAACCCAAGGGAAAACACGATTGTTAGAAGCATGATAGGCCAACCAAAAGCACTTGAAAACGATTCCATCAAGAGAAAAAATTAAGTTCTAACACTATCACCTCCTCATAATGTGCCCTCCACCCTCTACATTTCAGTTGTGCTCTAACAAGAGTAAGGAATGTAGTTTTTGATGGGGAAAGAGAAGTAGGCGAACACTTCATTCTGTTAAAAAGGGTCCTGCTTTGAAGCCAGTGTCTCTCACTCACTGGATCACCCACTTTTCAGATTGGTCTTTTCCAACCAGCCAGAGAAGGGCTGTTGACCTGCACTCTCAGAAACCCCACCTGGATCATTAGGTTCCAAATGAGAGGCAGGAAGTAGCCTATGGAGACTATCTACATTCAAAGTCTCAGCAAGAAGGCCTCTTCTTTGGATCCCTAGATTTTACTTCCTTTGTCATGTCACAGATTGGTAAGGACCTGGGGAAAGGTAGCCAAGATTTGGGTTTTCTCTAGTTGATGAGGGAGCATGGGGCAAGCTGAGGGCAAAATACAGTCTAACAGCACCCCCACCCCCCCCCAGGTGGAATATGGGTGATATCCCTCGGACATTCCTGGCTGCCCAAGAACCAAGGAAAGGGATTTAAGTGCTTGCCATGGTAATGTGGGAAACTAAGGCAAATGTAAAATCAAATTCCCTTACTGCCTACAGCCCATTGACCTCCCTCTAGGAGCTCAGCTTCCTCAATGATGATATTTTGCTGGGGGCAAAAGGCAATCTTGGCTTAACATTATCCCAACCTCAAGGATCCTGTAAGTCTACTTCCTTTATCCCAACTGCCCAAAGATATATGCTAGCAATCATACTCCAAGCCCCCTGATATACATCTTAGGGGTCTCATGACTGAGGTTTTATTAAAAGGTAATAAATGGTGTTTCCCTAGCAACAGCTAGCCCCTCAAGGTCCTGGAAACCTTGCTTCCAAAATTCCTTAGAGATTTGTTCTATCCCTGACCCCCTCCCAACCTGAGGGTATATAAGGAGTTACCTGTTATGACCCCATGCAGCTCTTCACGCCCATGGATCTTGCCCCCATGCTCTAGTAAATCACCTTTTCTTGCACCAAAGAGGTCTTCAAGAATTCTTTCTTGGCCGTTGGCTCTAGACCCCATGAACCCCCATTACCCCAAAACTTCATCATAGTCAATGTGAGTAGTTGTAGACCACATATGGTCAGTCCTGTTTGTTCCCTGGGTGGGAAACCCATAAAAATTTAGGACCAAAACTCAAGGATATTCCAGTCAGTCACCTGAGTTCCATTGCCTCTTCCCACAGCCATCTAGCACAGGGGTTCCAGCTCAGGACCCCAGACTTCTCCAACTGATTCCATCTGAGACATGGGGCAACAAATGTAATGCTTATAATTGTTTTTAACACGCTGTAACTGTATTAAAAGCACAAGATGCAAGAGGAAGTTCTACATAGACGGCATTTATTATTTCTATTTCCAGTACATCAGTATTTGAGGAAATAATCAGATATACATTTTTAAGGAAATGAGGAAAAATTAACAGTTGCAATTAGATGGATTTTCAAAAGTGAGAAGAAAATGGACAATAAGCCAATCTGAGGTTTGAAGGTGAGATTCTGCATAGATAAAAATTAGGATTAAAGATTCTCATTTTAATGTACATTTTTTTTCCTGATTATCTTTTGAAAGATTTCTGGAAAGTCTGACAACCAAACTTACTTCATCTATTAAGTTGGTGATGGGGAAGGAAGAATACACTAATGTGAACTGAACTTAACTGTATTCAATGATCTGGTACTGACGTGGGTAGACTCTACCTCTCAGAGTCTGTCCAACTCTATCCCTCCATGAGGCTTATGCACGAATGTCTACTCACTGCTCGTCTTCTCCAGTGTGGCGGTGCCATTTCTATATGCTAAGAATTTATACACCAGGTCTACTGTGACCCAAGTTTTAATAACCACAGGTTCTGCTTCTATATTACATATAATTCACTCTAAAACTCAGCAAGGATCAGGAGTGCTTTGTCACCTAAAATGTATCAGTGTTGTTCAACCTGGGGAAGTAGAGTTTTCAGGGGAAGACCCATTTCTTTCTCTTCCATCACTGTTCCTCTTCTCTTTCCTTATTGTTACAACTGTTCCCTCGACTTGTCCTTATTCTCATTTTTAGTATCTTCTGCCCTCTCCTCCCTTGTTAGTTTGTCTTCTGGGAGAAATAAACTCTCAATACTTGTTATTTCTGGTAATGAAACATAGAATATATCACACCTTCTGGAGATGTGGAATGACAAAGGAACAACCCTTTGTAAATCTACAGGGGGCTACTCAAAACAATTTTTTTTTATTCTTTTTGTTCCACATGATTGGAGCAAAAACATTTATATCTCGTTCATGGTCTAGAATTAAATTACTTGATCCCTCTGGATTTCTTTTACCTCCTCTGTAAAAGGAGGCAGACCAACCACTAACATTGTATTAACTGATGATTCATTCAATAAATATTTATTCTACTTATCCAAGTACTCTTACAGTCCTTCACAAAAAGAAACCAAAGAGCTACGTATCTGGATCCCCTGAGAACCATAGTAATAACCTGTGAATTAAAATATTTTTTTAAAAATCCAATTAATAGAGCTCTACAATTAATCCTCATTAATTGTTTCTTCTATTCTCTAGCTAAGCTTCCACAAGTACCACCTACCTATTTTCCACGTAAGATTATATTTTCTTTGTTGTTTGCAAAACAAAAGTGTTCACTGTGTTACAGGAAAGAATGACCTATTAAAAAGACATTATAGGAAGCAGAATGTAAGTTACAATAGAATGTCTCTTGTGTAGGCTTATACTCCTACGTGCATTATTTTATTTTTTCCTCACGTAATCCTTTGAGAAGGTGCTATCTACTCAACTTTACAACAAAGAAAATTCACTGTTCTCTTGACATGTGTGTACTAAAGAAACTTCCTTTCTCTCAGTGCATACCCATAGCTCATAATACATATCTCAAATGTGTTAGTGGAATTAGGAATTACATTATAATCAAGTTTTTCCTTCTCACTCTTAGTATTTTATGTATGTCTACTTTTGTAAAGTATACACTAAGGGAAGGAACATGTACTGAGTAAGAAAACCCATTAAGAGAAGATTAGTTCTTGGGGCACCTGGGTGGCTCAGCCAGCTGAGTGTCCGTCTTTGACTCAGGTCATGATCTCACGGTCCGTGAGTTCAAGGCCTGTGTCAGGCTCTGTGCTGTCAGCTCAGAGCCTGCAGCCTGTTTCAGGTTCTGTGTCTCCCTCTCCCTCTGCCCCTCCCCCGCTCATGCTCTGTCTCTCTCTCAAAAATAAACATTCAAAAAAATTTTTTAAAAAAGAGATTAGTTCTTAATATACAGTACACTGGTTGAAATTTCAAATTTTAAATCTCAATTCAAATGACATTAAATAGAAATTGACTTTTGATTCCTATAGTTTTCACACAACGTTTATGGGTTTGACTGTGAACACTGTAAAGCAGCCATATCCACATCTTTTAGAACACCATTTCTGCTACTTCTTTTAAAGGCTGACAGGCTCCCAAATTTTTCCAGCTAAGGGGCATGTGTGTGTGTGTGTGTGTGTGTGTGTGTGTGTGTGTGTGTGCGCACGTGTGTACCTATTATATGTAGGTTACTGTAAATCTATCTGAATTAGGGCAATTCTCCTGGTAGCCAAAATTAACTCAGGAGACAACTTTAAATAGATAAGTTCTAGGACAGCTGTGTGACATAATTAGCAACAAAATAGCTTAAAACTGTAATTTTATTAGCTATTAAAATAAAAAATGAAAGACTTGCAACAATGCTTTGCTGTGATAAGTGTCTTACAAATTCTTCAAACATTAAGTTCTCTCATTACAGTAATTTTAACCTGTTTGATGGGTTTTCCATCTAGTACTTAAATGTATCTAGGAGATACATAAAACTCCTTCTGAAAACAGTACTAAAGGGATAAGTCATTAAAAGTCAATTTGGTTATTAAATTTTCTTCAAGGACTTTATTTGCTACTAGTTAAGCTCATCATTCACTATCCTATACAAATAAAAACACCAATTAAAGGCAAGTGATGAGAAGAGAGAGAACAGGTCGTTTATTTTCAGTAACCAGACCTTCTGCACCAATAACAGGGACCAAATGACCCGAGGGTGGGTGAATCTCCACAGTAATACAGCCTTCAAAAGATAATCCTATTCACATTCCCAATAGCACAGATAGGACAATTTAATTTCTTTAACAGGAGACAATCATTTGCACAGTATCATAATAAATAAATATTCTGTACTAAGACACATCTTATGAGAGAAACAATTCAGAAAAAAGTGTGTGGCTCTCACAAGCATTAATCTAATCAGCTGGGAAAGATCTTCCTGACTGAGGTACTCTTTCTAGAAAAAACAATCACTGGAAATCATTTCAAAGGCTAGGGTCTTTAAAAATCAGGGGGAAAAGTACAGAGAATAATTTTATTTTTCTAATTTTATTCTAAAATACAAACACGACTCACTATCATTATATCAGCATAACTCCATGATGTATTTTTGTCTCCAAATTCCTAATATAACGTCAGAAATATTAAATTTGAAACTGCTGACATTTGATCAAAACTAACACACAAAGAAAAAAATTAAATCGTCAGTTACATGAAATAAGCAATTACCAAGTACTGGGCTTTTGAATTACAAAGCTTACAAAACAGTTTTATAATTACCAAAATCTCAAGGCCAAAAAAGACACTAGACATTTTCAAAAACAAAGATATTCTGAAACAGAACACTAGCTTAAATCATATGAAACAACTTGGACAAGATTCTGATACAAAAATTGCAACTGAGATGAAGTTGAAAGAATAATTTGAATTCAGTCCAGTTAAGCCACATTGCCACCGAAAACCTATTTCCTTTTCTAAATGAAACAAGTTATCTCAAAACTTTTAAGCATGAAATGGCCTGAATTTCCTTTATTTGCCCACGGACTGTAAGAAAATATTCTTATATAGCAACAAAACATGATAGAAAAGAAAAATAAATCTGTGGGTACCTTCTTTATCGCAGAGTACATCAAATACATTCAGGCTCTTTTCTAGAATTCTAGAAATTCAGGTGAATTGCTTTACTCAAACTAAGCCACACCACAAAGCAGGAGGAAAAAAAAATTTCCACTTTCAATGGAAATATCCATCAATTTCTGAAAAAGTGAATTAAAAAAGTACACAGCATTCCAGATCAAAGCATCAGTGCCTTGATTAAGTGCCTTAATTTTCACAAGAAAATTTAACCTAAGGTTTCATTATTCCAGTTATATGGTTCTGTGCCATCCTTGCAAAGTCAGTATTTTGAGTTTTTAAAACATTTCCTTTCCTAGAGAACAATTACAATGGACTTCAGGTAGTCTGTTGGCAAAGAATGAGAAATGTCAGAATCTGTCCAAGTGTTAACCAGTATTAGAGGGAGGAGAGGTTTAACAGTTACAGTTGGATACACGAAAACAATTTTTAGGTCCCAAGTTCACTACCATAATTTACCTTAAATTAACAAAAAGCCATGATTAATAAAATCTGTTCACTTTGTATCAGCAGTTCTAACAGGGTCACAGAAAGGTCAAATCTCGGGGGGCACACACCCTACTTAGTGCCCCAGCCTGGCTCCCAGCTGTCAGGTCAGGTGCACCATCTACTTTAACAGGTTCTGCAGCATGGCGGTCGCATACGTGGGCCTCGCCTGTTTGCTCTCAATTGCATTCTGGAGGTACTGGATACCTCCGCAGCGTTCCCAAATTTCTTCAAACTGTCTTGGCAAAATCTCAGCACCACGCTTTCGAGTCAGGCCTGTCTCTTCAAGATTCAGCTCACACATCTCCATGTCATCCTTCCCTGCGCAGGTGAGACATCAGAGAATTAAGCATGTATCTCTTTAGAGGCGCTTATTATAGACTTTATACCTGAAAGAGTTACCAATTCTCACAGAATTAAGAACTTTTAAAACTTTGTTTTCTTCCTCTAAGACAGAAATCTCCTTAATAAGTTCACCAGAAACAAGTTAAATGTGTCTTCCACCAAGGACCCTTTCAGAAAGTACTAACACTGCAGTTGATCAAACACGTTATCAACCTTAATAAAAATGCTACATTTCTTTAAACAATTATAAATCAACTGATATAATTAAATACCAATGATAAGGCTCTAAGGACACAGACAAGTTTCTATGTGTTCTACGAGGACATAATTAATCCAAACAATTTCACATCATAAATTAATCCTCAAGTAACTGGAAGTCTAATTTAACTGCAAAACTCCATCCCTCAGTCCTGAAATTTAATGGATTATTAATATTGTATATTAGGCTGTTTCCTTCAGAGGGTTTATAATCCTTTTTCCACGTGACTCACACACACCAGCCACAAGCAGGATGGGCGGCTTGTCAGGATGGAGTTCCATCTGCCGGGCAATCCACGGGCCATCAAAGTGCGCGTACCACCAGCCTTTTTTCTTATTCTGCGGGTCTTTGTACTGGTCGGCAGGGCGGATGAATGGGATGCGGAAGAAGCGCTGCTGTCGGTTCATTTCGATCTCCTGCTGCCTGGCAGGAAGCTGAGACGCTGGGTTCTGCTGAGCTATTACAAAGAACAAGCAAGGGAAGTTACACCAGCAGCCCAGGGGATAACGCAAACAGCCTTTACTCCTAAAATGCACCACACATTTTGTAAGAGAAGAAGAGGGGTTCCTAATAGTAAATCTAAAACACATGTAAATATCAATTACTTAGAAGTGAATAAAACGTAGAGTGTGATCTCTTAGAATTTTCTTTCCCTAAAGATGTTGCTTAACATCGCAAGTACACATATACACACACACCACTCCCCCTCACCCCCGCCGTAACACCAACAACAAACAAGCCCCAGCAGATTCCCACAAATGTCTGTATCAGTAACCTAAAATAAGAAAAGCAAACCAGTATTATTTACTAGGATTTACAATTTTCCTCCAAAGAGTTCAAAGCTGAAGGCCACAGAATAACTTTCATGAGACTATCCATGATAAAACAAATGAATGGTAATTTCACAAACGTGAAGAATTATAGATACCTGTCAATCTAATTACTATTTCCTCAGAAAAGTGGAAGACAAAAGTTTGCTCTTTTGCCAACTGATTTTGGGATTTAAACTGGCCAGAACAGATATTTTACTACTACCACTACTAGACAACTTCATGACAACAACAACAAAACTGAAACAGTTAAGCATGAACTTTCCTGAAATCCTCTTTCTCTTAGGATAAAATCCACTGAAATAAGTGGGAAGTATATAATATTTGGTTTGTCATAAAAAAAAAAAAGAAAAAGAGAAAGAAAAACCCTTGCTTTTCTGCTAGTACTGGACCCGGCACTCATATCAATTTTTTCCCCTTGCTCAATTTTCATTACAAAACAGTTAGGTTTTTATTTTATCTACGAATACAAACACTTCCCTGGGCAATAATTTTGCAGTTTCAGCAGCATAATTTCAGAAAGTCTGTTTAATATGCTTTTTACTCACAACTTTAAAAGTAGACCAACCGTTTACTGCAGCTCAATTAAGAACCTCACTGAAATGCTTAAGTATGTCAATGAAAAATTATAGAATATATGTAAGTCAAGAAGGCCACATGGCTTCTGTAAGAATTTCCAAATACTGAAAGGATGAAAACACTCTTATTCTACTTTTAACACCAATAGCAAAGGCTTTATAGCAACTGAATTTATTTCTGTGCAAACCAGAGGAAGCAAAAAGCAATTAGCAAAGCTGCACATGCCTAGGAAAGAATGACACCAAAGCCCAGTTTTGTTAGTGACTTTAAAGAGACACACCGCCTGCAGCATGTTCATAGACATGAGTTCATTTACTCTTTGTTCCTCCAAACTACTTACAGTTTAGTGTTTCCATTTTAACTTTTAAAAATTTCCTACTTTGCAGAAAATATACTAACCCCAAATTAAGAAATTTTAAAAGCATAAGAAAAAAAACTTTCCCTCCATCCTAAGCAGTAACAGAATACCGAACTGACAGGGAACTTACTAGGATACTGATGGCCACTTGTTAAATTAACCTTTTTTCTTTTAAAATAACAGCCTCCTGTACCTTAATATATTGGGTAAAATTTAGAAATCCAAGGGAAAGTCTTTGATAGTTTCTTTTTTTAAAACTAATGTTGAGAACTGAACATTGCATTAAGGAAGCCTTAATTTCCACAAATATTCATCTGAATAAGTACAAAGATACGGATGTTAAAAGTCTGAAACTAGGGGCACCTGGGTGGCTCAGTTGGTTAAGCACCCAACTCTTGATTTCAGCTCAGGTCATGACCCTGCAATTCGTGGAATTGAGCCCCAAGCTGGGTTCTGCATCACAGAGCTTGCTTGGGTCTCCCTCTCTGCCCCTCCCACACTCTCTCTTTGTCAAAATAAACATTTGTTAAAGTTTGAAACTAATAAACGACTTTTTTTCACATCCAATTGTGTCACCTTTAAACTATGAAATGTTTTAAATGTGGCCCTATAAATTACAAGAAGCACTTAAAAAAAAATCAGGTCCAACAAGTTGGCAAACAAATATGGTATTATATCCAAATCATTATTGCTCAACTGACTGCAAAAAAAATTTACTGTATGCTAAGATGACTCAAAGCTTTTAAATTATCAAAAACATGCATCACAGGACACTATACAAGTCACGGAATAATCTCCTTCTTCTCTTAGGGGGCATCCTATTAAACCTGTATAGATTATCACACAAATTCAGATGTCTTTGGAGTGAAATGTTGATACCCTAACAGTGTTCGAAACCAGCACCTAAAGTTAGTCTTAATTCTAAAATATCAGCTGCTTATTGAGTTTTGCTACAATAAGAACTGTGCATATTCACAGCTTAAAGTGCTATTTTTTTAAAAGGAAACAATTTCATAAAACAACAGATTAATTTTGTTCTGCATATGTATTTTGGAGTGATCCAAATGAAAGCATAATCTCAAATTAAATATCTTAGTATGGCCAAACCAACATTAATGTAGTACAACTCCACTTAAAATTGTAGCAAAACAAAGTTTAATAGAAGTTAGTACTTTATTATAAAGTATTTTTAACCCATCTTCCAGTTAGCTCATAAGTTACAACCCATTGACTTACGTGAATTGTTCAAAAATGGTGCAAAATCTGTGAATAAATATTTTACATTGAAGAAAACATAAAAGTGTCAAAACTGTTAAATGAGCATTCTTCTCATTTATAAAGCCTTCCCATCAATCAAGGAGGTGACTAATAAATAAATATCCTATCCACAGCCAAATATTCTCATAATTACCTACAAGTATATGCTCCTTTCTGATTTTTTTTAAAAAAAGCTATTTTGATAATATTTTAGGAAATTCTGCTGATGGACATATAAAGAGGATCTAAATTCAAAAATATATGTATTTCATTTGTAATTTTGGGATACAGTAATATTCAAACAAAAATTCAACATGATGACTCAATAACAGATATTATAGTACCTTCAAAGCATTACTAGAATTTTTGTAGAAATAAAAAACTTCTAAATTCATCAAAAAAATATATGCCTTAGAGAAAAAGCACTGCCATGTTCATACACGCTCAGTATGTTCTAATTTCTTTCCATTCCCTCAATCTCAAACTCATGCAATTTTTATTTTAGTAACTACGAAATAAAACTACTCTCCAAAGTCACTGTCTTAAGCAACTAAATACTGTAAATCATTACCGGGTAATTTGCCACTGCCCTAAGAATTATTTCTGGAAATCTCTTTCCATAGTAAATGTGATGGGAATGTGCTTACCCAGTACAGCATATAGGAGGAGGGTCTGATTCTCTCTACTCCCAGTTACAAGACTTTACTATGATCTGTCAAGTATTATTCTTAGGTAACAGCTACTTATATTTTTGTTAATCATAAGTTGTCACTTTATTTTCTCAAATTAAGGAATTCTTATCCTTGTAAATATTAAACTACAGAGTAGTTCCTTTTAAAGGTTTATTACCTACCCCTCTAGGAAACTACCTAGGTACAGAATTTTCTCAACTGAGCTGTTAGAAGTATCGTAGTACACCTCACCTCCTTTTAACTGTACTCCTGTGTCAGAATGTATTTTACATGGGAAAAAAATAAAGAAAACAATAACTACTTTCAGAGCAGAAGTTACATTTTATCCTGAAAATGTCCCATAACCAAAGGCTACATACATGTGGAGTGTGTGTTCACATAAAATTCCATAAATTTGTTCATATACCTACATGGGACTCTTGGGAAATTTTCTTAATCTACTCTTTTGTTCTTCCAAATAGTGTTATTATGAATGGAAACAGTGTAAGAACATACTCAGTAAGGTGTGTTCACACAAGGTAAGCCATGTATCATTTGCCCCTTTGGGGGTAAAGCTGGATGAGTACAGTACCAAAGTTTGGTTTAAAACTATAAGAAATATTTGTGTGTTCATTAAAAATATATGTGCCCTATATTACAACATTACTTTTCTTGTTTTAAGAAGTGCAATCATTCAAATGTACACATTTGGGGGGAAAAAATACCATAATAAACACCTATCAGCTAAAGGCCATAATTAGAACATGACGCTAAAAAGGTTATACCTAAACGGAATAGCCTATTCACATTTTTAGAAAACAAAGGAAACTGTGGTTAGAAACTTGTTACAGTAAACAGGTAATGGAATCATCCTGATATATTCAAATCCCAGAGATAAATCTATAAGTTAGAGAAGAGAGTGGTGGTCACAAGAATATAATTGTGTAGAAGGCCTTCAAACTGCCAGTTCTTAGTTCTGGGTTCTCTCTCTTTGCCCTTCCAGAGCATTATATTCTGACTGATCACCACCACCACCACTCCCACCCCCCGCCCCCACCAAGCAATCACTAGCACTTACATCTAATTAACAATTACTTCCTTTACTCAATCTATTCTTTGCAACAACTTGGAAATACTAAAATTGTACCACTTAATTGACGTTAATCAAACATTGCTTTCTTTTATTTACTTGGAAGATAGTGAGGAAGGCAAAATATAACTAACTGAGAGTTCATTTTCTAAGGCAACTTGGGTCATGCATTGTGAAACTATACTGTCAAGTATTGGGAATGATACTTTTTAAATAAAGACATTAAACATGGAAACTCTTTACATTTCCACATATAATCGTTCTGCATGTGTATATACGTATATGTGAAAAAATACATATTTACAACATTACTGCACCACTACTTCAGAATAGACAAGAATATTCTTACCTCCAGAGTTTACTTAACAAGTAAATTCAAATACTTCTCAATAAATATGACTTTAAAGACATATTAATAGAAATAATGCTATGAAAGATAAGCCACCATGGTTGTGTTAGGTTCAGTGATTCACAGCTGCACGGTACAAGAAAATCTGTATTATATATTTTACCCAAATGTCTTATGTATAGTTACATATATTTATATATAGATACTCTGGAGCATTTAAAAGTACAGATTTGTTTTTACCATAATCAGTAACAGACTTTGGAGCACGTTGCTCTGTTTCAGTGTTTCTCTTCTTATTCTTGGATTTCCAAGCATGATACACTTTTAGTCTTCTGTGAAATTCTTCTCTGCAAGCTGCCAGGAGCTCAATATCTATGGATTGTATAGAAAAAGCACCCCCCCACCAAAAAAGGAATTAGCATCCTAATTTAGTTGTCTAACATAATTATTCTGTGGCATAAACTTATATATATTTACACATATAATAAAACACATTTTTTGTTTTTAAATAGTACAAAATCAAAAGTAAGCATATTATTGATAAAGATGAGCATTTTACAGTAATATTATCTTTTACATTTACAGAGCATTTTCTTATGCATTATTACTATACCATTTGTTCTACGTAAGAACGCTGGGCTAAATAAATAAGTCTTTTATGAGTGAACCTGAATCAGACAGGTGAAGTCACTTGTCCAAAGTCAGAGTCACTGTGCTCAAATGCAAGGTGTATTTAAATCCAACAGATTTTTTATGTTTGTAATTATGCAGACAAAGTCAGTGAGGAGGGAGAAAACATAACAAGTTCTGTACGCTTATGGCACCTGAGTTCATAGGCATAGCATCCTAAACTCAAACACTGTGATTTAAACAAGAACACAATTATGTAGAATCATATGGATATAGTATTTTACTGCTTTGTTGGAAGAAAAATAGCTTTAAAAACAAAGCACTGCATTGCCATTTTTTACTTTGCATATGTAGGTCAAGACTCTGATATATAGGTATTTAAGTATTATGAATACCATCAGAAGGGTCAGTCATTAATACAGACCAAATCATAATTTCTCTCTGTTTTCCCTCTTAGACCTATATAAGAGACAGGCAAAATGAATTTAACATAAAGTCTTTCTTTGTGAGTAAACTAGGTCACTATTTCAAGGTGAGAATAACAAAGAGAATGGTTTATGTTAATTTATATGCCAAAAAAGAAAAAAATTTGCTCCAGTCTAAGTATTTCTTTTTTACCTGTTAGCCATGGAGCTTCCCAATTTTTCATCTTCTCCATACACTTACCACAAGAAGTATTGATGGTATCACGTAGTTCTGCATATTTCCATTTACTGAGATCGTATTTCTTGGTACCAGCAGCTGCCTTGGTGGCTTGTACAGCAGGACCTCTGTAATTATTATATATTTTTACATGTTTAAAATAGAAGCACAAAGGACATGTTGACTAAAGGGGCAAGAAGGTGAATCTAAGTCTGAGAACTGGAAATAACTACTAAAAAACCATATATTTTTGTATCTTTAACAGGTGAGATTAAGAATGGTATACTACAGGGGCGCCTGGGTGGCTCTGTTAGTTAAGCATCCAACTTTGGCTCAGGTCATGATCTCACAGTTTGTGAGTTCGAGCCCCGCGTCAGGCTCTGTGCTGATAGCTCGGAGCCTGGAGCCTGCTTCGGATTCTGTGCCTTCTTCTTTCTCTGCTCCTCCCAACTTGTACTCTGTCTCTCTGTGTCTCTCAAAAAATAAATAAATGTAAAAAAATTTTTTTTGTTTAAAGAATGGTATACTACAGGATTCCTACGTAAATTAAAATCTTCCAGTGTGCCATTTAATAGCCATATTATGTTTTCAATCAGAACTTCTGATTCTAAAACTCTGGTACCACGGACCTATCCCAGACTTCAGTTTAAATATTCCAACTAATGGATAAGTGGACACTTAATGTTAAAAACTACATTTATATATATTCCTCAAAATCAGAAAGAAAATCCTCTTGATTTCCTAAAAATCATTAGAAGTACATTAATGGTTTATGAGCCATAAAGGCGCACAGTACAATCACCCACAGACTACCAGAAGCTACAGGCGCCTGGCCAAGTCCCAACAAAAGCTACTGGCTCAGAACTTCCCTGGGCATGTGGTTGATGCAGGGTCCATAGGTGAGTAGCCAAACTGCAACCCACTGCCATTAGTTGTGAAAGATGGGCTAAAAGAGCTGCTTGGAGTCTGGAAACCCTTGTGTTAAAGAACACTTAGAAAAGTTCTCTAAGGGGCGCCTGGGTGGCTCAGTCGGTTAAGTGTCCGACTTCGGCTCAGGTCATGATCTCACGGTCCGTGGGTTCGAGCCCCGTGTCGGGCTCTGGGCTGATGGCTCAGAGCCTGGAGCCTGCTTCCGATTCTGTGTCTCCCTCTCTCTGCCCCTCCCCCGTTCATGCTCTCTCTCTCTGTCTCAAAAATAAATAAACATTAAAAAAAAATTAAAAAAAAAAGTTCTCTAAGAAGATAAAACCACACCCTCATATTCAGCAAGTAATATGACAACTAGTAAATTATGGAGGCAGCCCAAGTATCCATCGATATATGAATGGACAAAGAAGATATGGTACGTACACACACACACACACACACACACACACACACACACTGGAAAATTATTCAGCCATAAAAAAGAATGAAATCTTGGCATTTGCAACAATATGGTTGGATCTAGACAGTATAATGCTAAGTGAAATAAGTCAGAGAAAGACAAATACCATACGATCTCACTCATATTTGGAACTGAAGATACAAATGAGCAAAGTGGAAAAAGAGGCAAACCAAGAAACAGACTTTTAACTACACAGAACTGATGGTTAACCGAGTGGTGGGGTGGGGGTTGGATGAAATAAGGGATGGGGATTAAAGAGTACACTTACCATGATGAAGAAAAAGAAAAATCAGTAGCCAAGACTGAGAGCAGTGAGATAAAGACTATGCCCAAGGTCCCCACACTGCTAGTAAATGGTAGCACCTGGGATTGAAACCCAGATTGCTCTGACTCTAAAAGTCCTAGTCTTAGTCCTCACTCTACCTTCTTTTATTTGCTTTATTCCTTCTACAAACATTAATGAGCACCCACTTAGGCCAACCCTTCATGCTAGGACCTGCTGACATAGACCTGTGTAAATTAAAAAAAAAATTTAATTAAAGGAAGAGATTTTGTTTTAATTCATGAGGCATAACAGAGATTTCAAAGGGCACAAATATAGTAGGAACATTGGTAAGAGGGAGGGAGGGAGGAAGGAAGGAAGAGAGAGAAAGAGAGAGAGAGAGAGAGAGAGAGAGAGAAAGAAAAAGAGGAAAAGAAAGAAAAAATATATATATATATAAAGATAAAATAAATTAAGAAATAAAATGGGATAAATTCAACTTTTTCATAGCAGTGCTACTCAGGGCTTACAACTTGTTTCTATATACATAACTTGAAATAACTATTCAGAAAAATTGGAAGCTTCTTTTCTGTTAACAATAAACATTACTTTTCAGCAAAATATGACACCTGTCACACAGCAGACACTTAGAATAAGCTATAAGTAAGATCAATGTAACAAAGGAAGAATTTAAACACATCACATTTCAAGACATAAAAAAAAGAAAGATGGCACAAATATGAAAAGAACTAAATTTTAAAGAACTAAAATATTGCTTCTCAGGTATCACACAGAAATTTCACCTTTATCATTTCCTCTTTCCACATAAGAGGAAAATATCTCCTCTTAAAGAGGGATGATCAAGGTATAATACCTGAAAATGAGGTCATATTTTCTCATTATTTTACATTCTGAAAGATAACTGCAATCTTGGCAGTCAAGACACTACCACTTAATGAGAAATGATATTTGAAAATATGTATACTTCTTCCTGAAATAAAGTAAATTATTCCTTTAATATTAAGCTTAACAATGAAATAAATAAGGCACTTTTGCCTCTTTAAAAGGCCTCTTTATTCTTTCATTGTAGAGAATAAAAAATAGCACACTTCACTCTATGTACTTAATAACTGTTAGACATGATGATTGTTAGTAACATATAAGCCTAGCTAAAGAAGAATATGTGGCCAGTTAGTTCTTCTCGCATTTTTACGGTTCAAACCTGTTTTAGATTTATTGCAGAATCTATCCTTTTCATAAGCTGTGTGACTGGCAATTTTCCATGTAGTTTTTTCTTCTTAATTGCTTTGCTCAAAAAGAGCCAGCTGCGTGTCAGCAAGGTCTATTACCCTCAGCAATAAATTAAGCTTTAACATTATTCAAATATTCTTTTTACTCTTCTATATCTCTAAGCCACCATTCAGTAAACTAACAAAAAAAAAATTCTCTTTTCTTCCTAGGTCTTCTAAGAGTCTTTTTGAGGAGAGCAGCTGAAAATTATTATGGGTTTTTGTTAATTTCTTTTGAAAAAGAGTGAATTTACATAATGTAGTTTTATAGATTGTCAGAATACCCATGAGGTGTCAATATACATAAGGCATATTTTGATGCTTAAAAAAATAACATTGAATTCAAATTATTATTGCTTAAAATATGGTTTAATATTACTACCTTTTCGTTCATATTATGTCAAACAAAAATACATCTGCTAAAAAACATATTCAGCATCCCAAATACATGAACGAAATGCATTTAAATGCTTTCCCCCATCTCTGGAATTACTAAAATAGTAAAGTAAAGGTGGAGTTTACTGCTTATTTAGGTTTGTTACAAAGACAATCATAAAAATGATATGCTAGAGTAGTAGCAAAACTGACTTCCGATTTTTAAAAATATATTAATTTTAACACTTTCAATTAACTCTGTAACTTCAAAACCGACAGTTAAAATGTTACCTGTTTATATCCTCTTATAAAGGACCAGATCCTGCTGGGAAGTCATATTCTCTGGTGGCTCAATTTTTACATCAGTGGTTTTTAAACCATGTGCTATGGTGAAAAGACTCTCACTCTCTTTCTCTACTTTCCCTTCAAGGAGGCACAGAGATTCCCACCAGGGAAGGGACAGGGGCTGTGGGGCAGCACCACCTCCATGGAGAGTTTCAAAACTTTCATTCCGTTTGAGAGGACAGGTTCCTCTACCGAGACTGAGGTGGTGAGGGCCAGTGACAAACTGGGCAGTACTACCAACAAGGAACAGTCCCATCCAAAATGCCAACCGTTTCCCCACTGAGTATCACCGATTTAGAAGAACCCTGGTTTTTAGCTTTTTCTGTTAGGGTGGCATCAGGGTGAAGTGACATTTCTTGTACAGAAAATTTGCAAGGAAGAACAGACTATTCATGTAACAGGTTCCGGCCCAAATAATGAAGAGTGATTTAAAAATGCGCCTTTGAGGTGACACTCATTTCCCCAAATTCCACTGCACTAACCTATTCAGATATTCTGACATTTCTTTCGCCATCTGTTCCCTATAAGAAAAATGACAATACAACATAGTTTTATAAAGACAACTATATAAATTACCTAAAAGATCTAAAAGTATAATTTAAAATGTATGTTTTAACAGGATTATTGATTTAACCATTCACTATCATTTTACTTTGTAAAAGTCTATAATATACTTTTCAAGATGGCATATAACCATAAAATACAGCAAAATTTTTGTTTAAATACAGTTAAAGTTGTCTGAACTCCATTTTTGCAGTAGGAACTTTCAGATAAAATCTCATGAGAGCCAGGCTTTATGTATGGAATGTAATTATCATGTTCTAAATGCACACAAGAAACTTGGCAGGATATAGATTCTACACAAGGGTTTTTACACTGGGGTTGCTTAGTAAATATTAATTAGACAAGGCATAACAGTGGTAAACCAAGCTGATCTATTTTATGGTGTCAGAGTTTAAACTTTGATATATTCTAAACTCTAAAATTCTAAATCAAAGCATGCTTTAAAAAAATAAAAGAATTCAAATGCACCAAGTGCTTGTTAAATTAAACACCAGAAGTATTCTGACTTTCCAAGGATAAACATTTCCTGAAGGCAAAACTTATTTTTCTTTTATTCCTCAGGGAAGTATAACTTTTCTCAATATTTGTTTAATTCTGTGAAATGGGAGAGATGTTTCATTGTGTTCATCAACAATTCATTAATTTCATTATTTTATTTTCCTATTTGTTTTTCTTTCTTCCTTCATAATCATTTTCTCACGGCTAATTCTATTCATCAGACTCTGGCAGCCTCAAAATCTTACACATCAACAAAAATCATAAGAAAAGAAAATGGTTATGTTTGCATCAGGGTGCAGTTTCCTGGATGCCTATCAGGAGCTCTGACCCTGATTTAAAGGAGTAAAGGACCTTTGTAATTCTTTCTTTGTAATGAACATTAGGGGCTGACAGGAGGACTATCCAAGCAAGCACAGTCAGAGAAAAAGTAATCTTTCAAAACTGATGATCAAGGATAATAAATACAAAGTAATAAACAGAAATATGTATTAAATTATATATTGAGCAATTCACTTATCAATCTGCATTTAGGCTAGTCAGAATTTTCTAACTTTCAAACTCAGCATGATTTTAATAAATATTTTTAATTCTATTATCACCCTACCTCGAGGTTTCTATCTTAGCATCCAAGAGCATCTCTGTTTCTACCATCTCTTTCTCCTAAACTTTCCTCCATTTCTTTTGCCACAGCAGGTTTTTTAAGGGAATTCATGGCCTTTCTAAGCTCGTTACCATGTGGCCTGTTGATGATATACAGATTTCTCCATATGCCCCAACACTACCCTGGATGACAATCTCTACTGATTCAGCATCTCACCTGACCCTATATTACTGCTCTAGGAGCTGCACCAAAGAGACTAGACAGCAATGGTTCCTGCACCCAGGTGCTTTTTTCCTTCTAATTTTCCCAAACTATATGCAAACAGTCACCTTACACACTGGTTGCGGGGCTTATTTAATTCCAGCTCAAACAGTAACTATAAAGCTGTTGTCCTAATGGAGGGAAATAGCACCCAGAGATGTGTTCAAAATTTTTGGTGCCCTGTGGTATCAATGCTGTGGTGAAAGTATACTGCTGGCATCTGAGGAGGTGAAGGGCCAGGGGTGCCAAATGTCCAGCACAAGGAACTGCCCGGTGTCCCATGTGACATTGGCATGTCCACCAGACAGAGGTGAAACTCACATATACACAAACATACAGGGGTTTTTTTTCCCCATGGTTTTAATATTCACAGAATTTTTCCAGAAATGCAACTACTGTATGGAAAGGAGACAACTCAACTCTGTTCAGAACTTTACAAAGTCCTGTTCAAAATTTCATGGCACCAACAGAACATTCCTTTATCAATTTGCATTTGTAGCTGTCGCATTTATGGTAATGCTATGTATGAATAAAAACATCTGGAGTATTTGATTGTCCCAGTTGTGAGCAAGCACGTTCATATTAAAATATATATAGTATATATAAAATATAAGCAAAAAATAACAAAAATTTACTCCAATGAGGAAACTATTTCTCCTGAAAAGTAACCACAACTTGTTAAAAAAAAAAAAAAGGTTGTATGACTAAATCAAATTTTGAAAAGAGAAATGACATACGGTGTCATTTTGGGTCTTGCTCCACTGCTTCTGTGAAAAATAATGTATTTTAGTTAATGTTAAAACCAATTCCAAATTGTGAAAATCTAGATTGTGCCAAATTTGTTTCAATGACTTTACTGATTAAAAAAAAAAAAGCAAAAACACTGTTACCTTTATTTAATCTGAGATCACTCAAAATTTTAATGTTTAAAATTTTCATTAAAAACGAGAAAAGCATATTAAAGGCATTCAATGAAAATTAAAGAGCAAATATATTACATCTAGATTAGAAAATTCATGGAGTGTGAAGTGTGCTTGTTTTTTTACAGAATGTGAATATTATTTCATTATTTTAGGTAATGTGAAATCATCACTTTGCATCAAGGATCATATGTGTGATTAATTGATTAAGATCATATTTTACAACATATTATGTAGAAAACAATTCTTACTTAGAAGTTACTGGATAGGAATCCAACCTGGAAAAGTAACTTGGAATTGTTTAATGCAACAGAATCCATTTGCATATATTTTTAATGCACCACAGAACCCAAGAATGACATATTCATACTATATATGAAGAACAGGATTACTTGAAGAATTCTTACTTGTAAGTTTGTCAGAAATAATTCAGTGCTAACAACGGTGAAATAAACATTCAAAAACATTTACTTGTAGCCCATGGAGTACAATGAAATTATCAAACATGGAAAATATGTATAGGACATCATCCATAATGAAGTGCTAATGCTTGTAGTGCAGAGTATAAAATAACCAGGAGGTTCTGAAGGGAAGGAGCTCATGAGGACATGAGGGTCAAGAAAAGCTTTCCTGGAAAAGAACTTAAAGGGGCATTCCAGAGGAGGGGACACCAACCCAGAAACCGTCTCACAGGAAAACTGAAACTCTTTTGCCATTCAAGTCATAACTGCTTGAATATGTCCCAATTACTTAGTAGTGGTCCCATTACATAGCTAATTCTGCTTAACATAAACCACAGGTAACTTATCACTTATGTTAAATGTCCTGAATGATCCACTCTTTCTCTGAGACCACTCACCCTTGGAAGAAGTGCACCTTTTTAAAAAAAATTTTTTTGAGTTTTTAAATTATTTTTGAGAGACAGAGAGAGAGAGAGAGAGAGAGAAAGAGAGAGAGAGAGAAAGCATGTGTGCACGAGCAGGGGAGTGGCAGAAAGAGAAGGAGAGGGAGAATCCCAAGCCGACGTGGAGCTCAAACTCACAGTGAAATCATGACCTGAGCCAAAATCAAGAGTCAGAAGCCTAACCAACAGAGCCACCCAGACACCCTAAGAAGTGCACCTTTCTGCAGATGAGAAGGAGTCCACTTATGAGCCAGTATCTTATACATATTATATGGAATGGAACTGGATATAGTTTAATGTTTTGAAGGCTTAAACATAAAGCTTGGCCATGAATACCAATACTGACTGCAATAATGAGTATTAGAAACAAACTTCAGCTGTAATGAAGCCAGCTCGGTCAACTGCAGTACCTCCTCACACACAGAGAGGGCAGCTATAGGAGCTTGGTTCATAGGAGCTTGGCCCAGCTACTACTCAGTTACACTCAAAGGCTCTCAGCCATTCCAACATAACACAGGTGCAAGGAAGAGAAGAGCAGCTGAGCTGAGTCTGCAGTTTTAAGAGCCACAGCCCGGGAAAATATTTTAATTATGGTGAAATGTTAGTAAAGAGCTCAAATACTGGACTCAAATCCAAGAGCTTAATAATTACTATAATACTTTGTGTGACAGGCCCGTTCAGTTTATGTAAATATAATATACTTTCAAATACAGTTCAGACCCCAGAGCTCTCCCAAAACTATCACTTAGTAGAAAAAGCACGAAGGTGACAACATACTCTTTTCCATCCTTTTGTTTTAGCTAAATAAAATCTAATCACTGCCTCTCCATTCCTACCAAGTTTTTCCTTTCACAAGGACATAGCGACATCTAGTGGTTGGTTGCATTTTAATTACTATTTTTCATCAACAGTACTCCGACATTCTGAAAAGCACGGTTACATAAATCTATGTGCCTCTCAATATTATACAACATATATATCTACATACGGGGGAACCCCACAAACTAGCTATGCTCTGATTTTATAAGTAAATAATCAAATTACTGAATGTTTCTACATTCTAAATTTTTTTTAATGAAAAAAAACCTTCCTGCAACTTTTAATAAGAACATCCATACTTCTCCACACTCCAATAAAATTCAGTACTTAGAGATAATTTGGAAAACTGGGGAGCCAATACATTTCAGTATCATAAATATTCCTTCTTGGAAAGGGAAATCTATTGAGAAACATGATGTGTGTGTAAAATTTTTCCTCATTGTAAATGTTAGGGTATATATTAAATAAAAATTTGTATTAGAAAAATAATAAATCCCAACCTCAAATACATTAAACTGGATTATAATATATTCACTGATTTCTGTGCCAGTATTTAATGGCAGGTACCTAGAAATTAGATGTTTACTTTTTATACAATATTCCTTGACAATTTCAGAGTAAAAGTTGAGATGTTTCATGAACTGAAGTATCAGTTTTATTTTTCAATAGTTTAACAATTTGATGCAATCATCTGTCTCATTTGCTTGGGTATAAAAGTAGATACAAGTAATTTTAAAATGATTTTACTTAAAACAGATCAGGACCTAAAGAATACGACTGCCCTGGTCCCTTCATGCTGAAATAAGCAGCAGAGATGGAAAGAAAGCAGGGTGCTACACCCCACCCCGCAGCCCAGTACCTCCGGAGCACCAGGTCAGCCTGGGCCTCGTCGCTGATGAGCTCAGCTTCGCTCTGGGCGATCCTCAGGGCCAGCTCCCGGTCGCGGCGCTCCTGCTCCAGAACCGCCTGCTGCTGAGATTCCTCTTCCCGCTGTCGGGCCAGCTGCTCCTCCACTTCAGCCTGCCAAGGGCAGAAAGCTATCTCACCAAGTTCTCTCCACATGTTTACTTGACCATTTCCATTACTACTTAAAACTGCTCCACATAATTCCTTACTACAGGATACATATTGTTTAACCAGAAGTCTCTAGAGGCTCCATTCTCTTCTATGTTACAATTAATGCTTCCTCTCTTTCCCAAATCCAAAAGAAGGTAGACGAACCACAGTTCTGCCATTCTATCACCATGAGTATCCCAAATATCACATGAGAATCCTGGGTATCACATTAATGCCAAGACCTGGACAGGTGTCAAGAATTTAAAGTGCTGGTTGTGCTCAGGATGAATTATGAAAGCCAAGACAAACAGAAACTCAAATATACGATCAACCATTCTCAGACATGGCCTTTTAAAAAATGGGGGTGGAGAGAATATCTTAATCCTAATCTACTGATACTAGTATCTACAAAGTTTTAAAATTATAATTATGTTGTAAGTGAATATTCATTGTATTGAATATTCATTGTATTTTTTGTATGTATTGTATTCATTGTATTGAATATTCATTGTATATAAAGTGTAATAACAATAACAACAAACTAGTATTTACTGAACTGCGCACTTAGGTTCTAGGTGCTTTAACAGGGGCACCTGGGTGGTTCCGTAGGTTGATTTTGGCTCAGGTCATTATCTCATGGTTTGTGAATTCAAGGCCTAAATCAGGCTCTGTGCTGGGAACGCAGAGACTGTTTGGGATTTTCCCTCTCTCCCCTCTCTCTCTCTCAAAATAAATAAACTTAAAAAAAAAATTCTTTAACGTGTGTCAACTCATTTAATGCTCACAACTATCATTTATCCCTATTCCACAAAGAA
The DNA here is from genome assembly GCF_018350175.1 of Felis catus. NCBI lineage: Eukaryota > Metazoa > Chordata > Mammalia > Carnivora > Felidae > Felis > Felis catus. The sequence goes on along the minus strand of NC_058372.1, from coordinate 68,207,549 downwards.
AAAACTATAGCCCATAGTCACTCATGGTGATTTGTTCAATGTCACCGTATCTATCAACGACAGAGTCTGGATTTGAACTCACTTCCCTAGTTCCAAAGTTCCTTCCCATAACCACTTCAGAAAATGCCTTTTGTCTCTGGGGTAAACCAATGACAGCTTATCTAGCAAATCAAGGTTTTGTTTTCAACTTCTTTTGTTTTATAATTTTGTAGATTCTCTTTTGATAGAAATTCAGTCTGATTATCTAATAAATACATACCTGAATACGTTTTTCATCATCTTCCCTTTTCTTTCTCTCTTCTTCTTCTTGTTTTCTCTTTGCTTCCATCTCAAGTTTCCTATGAAAAAATAGAAAACTCCTCAAAAATTTATTGAAGAAATCCATCAGAAGGCAATTTAACTATTAATAAACAAAGGTTACAAAAATAAGAACTCAAATTAACCTCTTGGCCTTATGCATTATTAGCTTTGAAAATAATAAAATCTAACTCTACTGACAGTAATTTTTCTCAAATGAACAAAAAAATACAATTATATTCTATAACCTTTAAATCTGTAGATTAACTTTGTTATAAACCCTAGTTACAACGTCCTGATCACACGTCTCCCTCTCCTGCTTCTCCAACTAAACAACTCTTAACACTTCTTCTGTCTGCCCTATGGTGGCAACCTTCCAAAAAGTTATCAGTTTTAAAACTGCAGAAAAGTAGAAGTGCCTTTTTATTGTTTATAAAATAACAACAATCCTAGCTCTAAAAAGAAGTTAAGAGATCCTCAGGTGTAAGAGTCTAACCAAAACTCAGATTATAATTAAAATTATTTTATGTTATTATTATAAAATGAACTTGTGTTTTCTATTTTAAAACTTATTCTAAAATTAGTTTTAAAATAAGAACATAATGTTTTAAAGTAAGAATATTCATTAACCAATATTAACACCAAAAATTTACTATTCTGTTAGCTTCCAATTCAAAACAGTAATATAAATTCCTTACATCCGCCTTTCCTCCTCTTCCTTTCTTCGACGTTGTTCATCTTCCTCACGTCTTTTTCTTTCTTTTTCCATTTCTTCTTGAATACGCCTCAGCCGTTCTGCTTCCTCTTCCTGCTGTTTTTTTTTCTGTAATGCGCTGAGGAGTTCCTCTGAGCTTTTAACTAGAGCATCATATTCTCTCTGTATTTGTTCCCTTGTCATCATAGTGGACTTAAGAACAAAATAATAAACACGTACTTAAAAAAATTAGCTCTTCTATTGCACAATGTGAATATACTGAATGCTACTGAATTACACATTTAAAAATGGTTATGATGGTTATGTTAAAAATGGATTGGTTAATATTACATGCTTTTACCACAAGAAAAAAATATATATATATACACACAAATACAGCAAACACTGGAAAAGTTGGTAAGCAGTAAGGCCATTATCTTTGTTATACTACTGGTAAACTAACGTTCAAAAATATTTTGTTATCTCTGCAGACAAATACTTGAGTCTATTTCCTATTAATCAAGTAATAAAATATCTAAGGGTGTACTGTAGACAAAGTAACATTACTATAGTTGAAAATTATGTTTTAAGGAATGATTTGTTAATTTTGCTTTTGTTTACTATTCTTTTTCAATAGATGTCTTTTATTTTTTTTCTATTAAGTATAATTTATTGTCAAATTGGTTTCCATACAACAACCAGTGCTCATCCCAACAGGTGCCCTCCTCAATGCACATCACCCACTTTCCCCTCCCTCCCACCCCCCATCAGCCCTCAGTTTGTTCTGAGTATTGAAGAGTCTCTTATGCTTTGCCTCCCTCCCTCTCTGTAACTTTCTTTTTCCCCTTCCCCTCCCCAATGGTCTTCTGTTAAGTTTCTCAGGATCCCCATATAAGTGAAAACATATGGCATCTGTCTTTCTCTGCCTGACTTATTTCACTTAGTATAATACCCTCCAGTTCCATCCATGTTGCTGCAAATGGCCAGATTTCATTCTTTCTCATTACCAAATAGTATTCCATTGTATATATAAACCACATCTTCTTTATCCGTTCATCAGTTGATGGACATTTAGACTCTTTCCATAATTTGGCTATTGTTGAAAGTGCTGCTATAAACGTTGGGGTACAAGTGCCCCTATGCATCAGCACTCCTGTATCCCTTGGGTAAATTCCTAGCAGGGCTATTTCTGGGTCATAGGGTAGATCTATTTTTAATTTTTTGAGAAACCTCCACACTGTTTTCCAGAGTGGCTGCACCAGTTTGCATTCCCACCAACAGTACAAGAGGGTTCCCATTTCTCCACATCCTCTCCAGCATCTATAGACTCCTGAGTTGTGCATTTTAGCCGCTCTGACCAGTGTGAGGTGGTATCTCAGTGTGGTTTTGATTTGTTTACTATTCTTTAATAAGTAAAAGGAATTGTACTAAGGGTATATTTAAGAAATTATTAAATACACCCAAAATTGTTGGATGATTTTCCTAAGTGAGCTTCCAAAAATTGCAGCTGGGTTGATGTTCATTGAGATAAAACCACATACAGAGAAACGGCTACTGACAGATTTGTAAAATCAGTTAAGTTTATCCAAAGCATTTTCATTCTTCTCTTGAGCTCCTTTCTCCATTCTCCCTCCAAGATTTGCCACTGTCTACTTAAAATATCTGCAGAAAATATGTGCTTGCTTTAAGATATTATAGCCTGCATCAATACACTGACTTATGGATAAGAAAAACATTAAGACCCTAAAATATAACAGAATAAGCTTGAAGAAACAGATGTACTATAATTAACAAGCAAGCATATAGAAAACATTTTCAATCCCTCTGGTACTTAAATAAATGAAAATCAATACAAAAAAAGAGGCCCCATTTTTTTCTCTAAAAAAACTTGGGGGAAAATTAATTGCTAAGTTTAAAACACTTAAGTAGTTCATGATATAGCCTATATAAAGATAATGTAATGACAGGGACAAGGCATATAACATAACAATAAGGGCACAAAATCAAATTGTGAGAACTTTACAAGCATATGTGCCTCTAAAAAACGCCTGGAAGGTGACTGACTATCCAACAGTGTAACAGCTGAATGTGTTACCGTCTGGGGTTAAGGGTTTTTTGGTGGTTTTCTCCACATTTTCCATAATATTACATTACTTTTATAATTTGAAAATTAGTTTCTGAAGGTAAAAAACATGAAACAAATTAAAATAATTTGCATTAATCCTCTCTCACTGATGATTACTCAAAAGCTTACCAACAGAGTATAGTATTTTAATTACTATTTGGGAGGGGGTTTTCCTAACAAAAGATGAAATTGCATAAAAACTGTCTTATTTTTTCACTATAAAAATTTTCAAACATAGAACAATACAATGGTCATCACTTGCCATCACTGAGACTCAACATGTGTAACGTTTTGTATCTTTAAAAAAAAGGACACCTTTCTATACAATTCAATATGAACCACAAAGTATATTAAATTGTTTAAAAAGTCAGTCATTTGGATCAAAATTCCATACCTTAATTTTGGCCATTAAAGCATCAATAGAAATTTCAAGGTCCTTGACCTGTTTATTCACCTCTGGTTTTCCATCTTTCAATGCATTTACTACTTCATTAAATTTATCGAGTCGTTTTTTCAGTGTGCCGACCTTAACCAGTCCATCGATGCTGTAAACATAATACTTCATCAAGGTTTAATTTCACCACTCAATGCCATGCATAGATTTTTCATCTTAATAAAATGCCAAATAAACATCTTGCTATAAATAGGGTATTTCACTTCTGTTTTCATATTGTCTAGGATTCTCTTTTTAGATCTCTTGTTGAAAGTAAAAAAGAAATAAATATGGGTGTGAATGACACTGATGCCTGTTAGTATTTTAGCCTTCTTTATTTACATGAAAAATTTCAGAATTCAAATTATAGAAGAAGTTAGAAGACTTATCTAATCACTTTGATGAGATTTAAGGATTAACAGTTATACAGGCCTCTAAGTTTAAAAAGTCTAAATAAGACTCAAATAAAAAGACTAAATAAAAAGACTAAGCAGTGAGACAATATAATTCCTATACATAATCTTGAGAATTATGGTGACAACATTAATGTTTTTAAAAACAATGCCAAAAAAATAAAAAAATAATAAAAGCAATGCCAGTCTGTCATTTATCAAGAAACTCAAGCCACTAAAATAATTAGAATAAAAGAGCTTCTTTTAGCCATTTATTTCAACCTTTTATAGTATTTTCATTTTTGTAAGCTACTTCAAATCCTTTTGTAGAATAAGGCAAGTAATTAAATAATGAAATAATTAGTTAATTAATTTCAAATACATAATATAAAATAACAGATTAATACATCTTTTTACAAAGAACACTAGTAAGGAGAAAACTCTGTAAGTATCCAAACTGCTCTTCATTGACCTTATAGCCATTTTATATTAGGGTAAATAGGTTTAATAGGGTTCTTTAGGCACTATTTTTTTTAATGTTTATTTTTATTTTTGAATGAGAGAGAGAGAGAGAGAGTGAGTGGAAGAGGGACAGAAAGAGAGGGAGACACAGAATCTGAAGCAGGCTCCAGGCTCTGATCTGTCAGCAACAGAGCCCAATGCGAGGCTCAAACTCACAAACCGCAAGATCATGACCTGAGCTGAAGTCGGACATTTAACAGACTGAGCCACCCAGATGCCCCTATATTTTTTATTTCAAATTTTTATTTAAATTCTAGTTAGTTAACATACATGGTAAAATTGGTTTCAGGTGTAGAATTCATCACTCACATATAACACCAAGTGCTCATCCTAACAAGGCACTATTCATCTTACCGAGGTTTGTGTCTCCTTTTGCAAAGCCACATTCTAATAGTTTTTTGCATTTTAATGCAGGCTTCAGCTCGATATTTTATTTTGTTTTTCACTACATATGAGAGGAAAATATAATGACAGAAAATTATTCAGTTTAAATCAGGCATATAATATTCTTAAAAACCACTCATTTCCACACAGCAATTTTCAGGAAACATGAAATCTTGACACACACATTAGACCAGACATCAAAATCGAGAAGTTTAATATTTCTGTAATTCCTTACACTTCTTAAAACAAAAAGTACATCATGTATGTGGCTAGGTTTACAAACATACTATTTCCTTATTATGTCACACTATTGCTTCCCAAACTGTCCTAGGCAATACTGGTCTATTAAATGTTAACAGGTATGTCTTGAAAGAAGGATTCACTTGTCAAATAAATTTACAAAAAGCTATATGCTATACCTCCTTCAGGAGATGCACTGTGAACATACAAAGTAAAGCCTCTGAGAGCCCTACAGTAAAGAAACCTGTTTAACTTCAGTTACCCAGAACATCTTACACTAATCTGACCTTTGAACCTTTTTTCAGAGCTTCCCTATTAACATCCTTCAAAGATTCTGTCTGGTTACCAACTTCACCACTGCAGAACACAGTCCACAAACAACTGGTATAGCATAGATAATTTACATACAATGTATTTTCCATCATAATGCAACTATAAAGCTGAAAGCCTTGAACCATAGTGACAAATGTGTCTATATTTTACTTGGAAACTATGGGAAAAAGAGCTTTTGTCATCTTTTTTTATTATAGTTGTCTTTTTATCTATATGCACAATTGTCTAACAAAAAAACCTCAATAATAATCCTTGTTTGCAGATTTCCTTTCCATTAAGTCAAAGGAATTTTATTTTTCTTTTAATAAAGTACACCTTACTGAATCCTTTTTGTGTGCCTAGCACTGGTGAGTAGGGAGAAGGGAGGGGCAGCTGTAAATTTAATCAAGTTACTGACAATAATTCTATACAATTAAATATTTGCCATAAACCCTCAGGTAACCCAAAAACATTCTGCCCCTAACCCTTGTTTTAGACACAAATAGTTACTATGACCTAGCAGACACACACGAAGTAGCAGCTCAGTCCAGTGTGTCAGAGAGAACAGGGTCTGAATGAGCAGTGGCAGGAGAAGAGGTTTGGAAAGGGAAGCTGAAACCCGGTTTCACAGGGTCTTGAAAGACATTCTAAGACTTTGCCCTACATCAAATGAAAGCCTTAATAAAAGACATTCTAAGACTTTGCCCTGTATTAAAGGAAAGCCTTAATAAAAGGCTTTAGTTTAGAGAGGAACTCTAGGAAGAGAACTCCTGGGAAGCCAAGGAAACTCGGTTTGGGAGCTACTGAAGCTAACATGTGAGTGGGGAAGTGGGGCTCCACTAAGTCCCTGGCAATAAAGAGGAAAGAATGTACAGCACTTGGAGGAAGAATCAATAGGATGTGTTCACTGGCAAGATTTCAGGGACAAAAAAGGGAGAGACACCATTACAATCTTGAAATTTCTGGTGTGTGTACCTGTGAAGCCATGCAGGTGGAAAGAGAAAAGTTCTGGCTTAAGTCTGAGAGACTGGGGGGGTCAGGTAGGGGGAGCGGGAGGAATCAAGACTGAGTTCTGTTTCTGTTTTGTTTAGGACACGGTGAAATTAATTTTCCCATAACACATTTGGATAAAGAAGATAAATATCACACATAAAAAATATTTTTTTTAAAAGTCCACAAATAATAATTTACCATGTATATAGTACACACCAAGTGTTACGTACAGCCTGAATAAGTAACGTGGTCCCTGTGGCCCGTCACTCACCACTCAGACTTTATAACATTCCACAAACCGACTCACTTCCAAAGTAATTACAGATCTTGGTATGATAGAAAACACCTACGTTTGATGACTGAGAGGGAGCACCACTGAACTTTCTTCCAGCGACTGCAGACAAGCCAGTGATTGACTCTTTTAACCAGTTCTGCTAAATGGTCAGGGTCAGACTTCATAATCTGATCAAATTCTGCAAACTAGGAAATAAAATAATTTAGCAGCAGTATCAAAAGAAAATGTGTTTGAACACAAAGACAGATACAAAATACTAGAAGTCAAAGCTAGTATCTAACTTTCTAGAAATTATCACAATCCAATAACAGACCCAAGTCTCAAGAGAGTACAGAGCAAATTCAAACATATCCAGTTGTATTTTGCTGCCTTCCTCTTCCATCAGCATCCTTTTCCGGAGGGGTAATCAGGGCTTACTCATTGCTAGTTAGCAAATTTAACAATAAAAGTAGAAAAAATCTTAAATGACAATTACAGACGACTGGCAAAAAGGTTTTACTGAGAAAAGAGTGAAATTAAGGGCTGTTTCTGAACTGGCTCATCCACATACTCTGATATCTGTATACAGCTTCTGATAAGTGAAGGTCAGCTATATAATGTCAGGTACCACTATACTGTTCTCACTCTCCCAACTTCCATCCCTATTTTGGTCAGATATAAAAATTGCTACTAAGAGACAGACAACACAAATAAAACGGCCATGAGGTTACTAAAAAATAAAATCCATTATTTCCATAATTTACCACCAAATTATAAAATGATTTCTACCCTTTATTAAATATCTCACTATAATATATTGAGGATGTCACACACCTATCAATAAATGGCTTCTTACAATCAAAATTAAGTTAAAGGTAACATAACAAGATTAAAGATCTTTGAACTCTTGCCTTGTGCTTTCAACATATGTTTCTAATTAATTTTTCTGGGGGCAAAATAAGACCAAGTGTTTTCTCAGGCTACTAATTCTAAAATTATTACTAAAGCCCTGAAATAAATGTCGAGCTTATGATAAATATGTATGATTATATAGCTAAGCCAACTATGAATATACATTTTCAATTTTTTTCTTTTATAAGAAATGGTATGGGTTCTCTGCAGTAAAAATATTCAAAATGGAAATGCATACATTGGTAATGCATTACATAGGTTTTTATCTCATGCTCAAAAATGTGAAATCAGATTTATTACTATCATTAATCTAGTCTTCAAGGCACTAGAGATATTTATTAATGACACTGCTAAGTCAAACAAATATGGTTGGCTATTATATAATAAGAGTTGTGTTTAAAATTATGAGGATGCAATTATTTACTCAATATTAATGAAGTCAGGAATGGTGAAAATGTTATGAACAGATTGTGAATAACATTTAGGTATTTGTTCTGTACACACGTTATGAAATATTCTATAACTCAGTTTTATAACCTAGTACAAGAATCTATAAATACAAAAACTATGGGTTAGCTTAAAATTATGTCACCTACAAAAGTATTTACACATTCATTCATTCTAAGATTTGAAAGAAGTTGGTACAAACCTCAGTCCTATTTCCTGTACCTTAAACATCTATTTATACTCTAATAGAACTTGTTCTTACAATGAAGACTCAAAAGTACTGTGAAATTTTTAATTATTGAAGACTGAATTAATATGTTTTAGAAAATGTTTCAACTTTTTAAAAACATAAACATTTTCTGGTTAATCCTTATTTAAGCAAAAAAATCCAATTAAACAATGCTCTGACTCCAGTACTTCCAAATGTGAAATAAAAACAGTAAAACTTATACAGAGTAGTACACATTGTAAACTTCTAACAAGTAGAGAAACTGTGTACACACACACACACACACACACATATATGCATACTATTACTGATACTCATATAATTCATGAATAGTAAGAATTACTAAACACTTCAAAACATGCCTTGACTCCAACTATCCATATTCATCATGTTAAACTTTAAAATACAAATGTACTTACCTTGCCAGGCCTAAAAAATACTTTTGTTAACCCAAACTTGTAGTCAATTTCATTCAAGCCCAAAGCTTTAAAAAGAGCCTGAAAAATAAAAGTTCAAAAGTTAAATGCCAAATAGTAGTTAGCAAGAAAGACAGTTCATAGCTAAGAAATTTCAATTTAGGCAGTATTCATACCTTGCAAAACAGTCTTGGATCTAATCTTGCAAGTTTATCTGGCATATACTTTTTATACATGTTGTAGAGTTCATGAAAGGAAGCTCGTGATGGGAAACCACCCTGCATTAAGTCCAAAACAGACACCATACCTAGATTCATAAACAAACACAAATTACTGCCAATCTCTGCACCGAAGTCCAAAAATAACTTGTGAATGATCAATTTTATAAATTAATGTTTAGAAAGGGGCAATTTATACGAATCATCAGCAAAGAACTATTACATAGGGACTATCATGTCCATACTCAATATGTACCAACTTATCCACCACCTAAAACTATTGTAGCAATTTCATCTAAAACCAGCAGGACTAATCATTTTCTAGGGCACAAACTACTAGTCTCTAGAAAGCTCAAATCTAGTTTGTATCTTTTTTCTGCTAAAAACCTATGCCACAATCAACAGTATAGGAGATAAAGGCCTGCATTAATTCACTTTCTAAGTCCTGAGGTTAATTCTTTAAAAAGATTCCTAATAGAGTCTCTAAGAAGTAGCCCCAAGTTCTCACTCAAGCTTATACAAGGCAAAAGAGAAAGAAAGGGGAGCTCAGTATTTCACTATAAAGATCCCTTTTCACTCACCTCTCAAAAAAGATAGTCTATTGGGGTAAAGAGTCTATAGGAGTATCTATTTTCAGTATAACTCTAGTACGTCTAATTTGAGCCTTGAGTCAGTGTGAAATTTTCACGTCAGAAAAGCATACGGTAGTCCGGGAAAGGTTCAACAATTGTAGATAATGCCAGGACTTTTATTTACAAAAAGGCCTGTATTTCACTCTCTGATACTTTCATATCAATGGAGATAATAAGACTATTCAACAAAGCGTTAAGACAAATGGCTAGCCATTTAGAAAACAAATGTTAACACTGGACACCGGATCCCTCCTCACTCCTTATACCAAAATAAATTCCTGGTGGTCAAAAATTTAAATTGGCAAAATGAAACTACAAAATATATATTTTTTAAATAAGTGGATTGTTATTTTAAAAATAATCTCCCAGGAAAGATATCTTTTCTAGAGAGTCAGACTGAATTTTAACCTATCAGACTGGCAAAGGTATAAAACACCAATAGTACTCAAAGTTGACCAATAGTACTCAAAGTGTAAGAAAACACACACATATACTACTGATGGGAAAGTAAACCAGTGCAACAATTTTGGATGGCAATTTGGAAATATTTATCCCCTTGACTCAGTACTTTCTACTTCTACTTCTATGAATCTATCCTACAACTTGTCACACATGTGGACAAAAATGCACATTGAGAATGCACACATGTCCACTGGATCGCTGAAATAGAAAAAAATACAGAAATAACTTAAATATCAATGAATTAAATGATATTACAACCATATGGCAGAATATGGTGTATTAATTTAAAAGAATGGGCAAAGCTTTATTTAACCAATACAAAAAATATACCCAAGACACAAAACTAAGTCATCACACCTGAGAAGACTTTTTAGTTATTATTACTGTGTACTATTTGATTTTTTCTTAGAGTCAACTATATAACTATTATAATTTTTAATACTAATTAACGAAGCACATAAAGGCAATCATTCCTAAGGAAAGAAATCTCTAAAACTAAATCTAGTTAGTTCTAGGCTCTGCTCAAGAAGTAAAGATTTGGCTAGTATTGTTACAATTCTTGCCCATGTATATCAAATAAACAAGTACCCTTGGGAACGTACACATGTGCCACCTCTGAGTCCCCTAGCTTGCTCTGTAGCTGAAGACAACATATGAACTTACAAAAGTTCATTAAGAATTTCATGAAGCTTCGGGGAGCCTGGGAGGCTCGGTCGGTTGGGCACCTGACTTCGGCTCAGGTCATGATCTCACCGCTCAGGGGCTCAAGCCCCACGTCAGGCTCTGTGCTGAAAGCTCGGAGCCTGGAGCCTGCTTCCAGTTCTGTATCTCCCTCTCTCTCTGTCCCTCTCCCACTCATGCTCTGTCTCTTTCTCTCAAAAATAAATACACATTAAAAAAAAATTTTTTTTTTAAAGAATTTCATGAAGCTTAACAAATTACCAAGCCTAGGGCTGCTTTCTCAGCACTTGAAGCTAATTTACTCTAAAGACCTTTCAACACTTTAAAAAAAAAAAAAAAGTCACCAAACCAAGTACTCTTCCTTCTAGAAATGTGACTGTTGAAGGGCTTATTGGTGCAGTCTGGCTGGTTATATTCAGAATCCTCTTTGCTGCCACAGATAGGCAGCAGAGCCCCAAGGTTACAGAGGAAGAACACCTGCCTTCTCTTACCTTCCCCTACTTTGCCTTGGTGTTGGCTGATCAGAAGATAGTAACTTTAGTAAAAGAAGTCCTAAATCAATTAATTCTTCTTAAATCAGAAAAAAATAATGAAAACAGAAAGGCAATCTAGAATTCAAATCTTAAATGTCTTTATTTTACAAAGCTTCATAAGTATTTTTATTTCTACTGGTTATTGGGGTGTTTTGTTTTTTCATTTTCCTCATTACCTAGCCACATAATTAGAACCAGTTCTGTATCATTTTACTATTATTATTACTTTAAAAAAAAAGTCAAACTACTATGAATTGGTGTCATCTACTAAACTGCCAACACATCTTAGCATATTGAAATACACTGCTTAACTGAAAGATAAATCCTAGCTAAAGCATCTACAACCCCACACTCTAGCAATTTAAAAGTCTATATAGCTAAATGTAAACATGCTTGACTTGCCAGGACACCGGATGCTCATTTAGGAAATAAATGATTTATTGTATTAGTCTAAACAAACCATGAAGAGAAATTTAAATGAGAAAGGAGTCAAACTCAAAATAAAAACTATCTGAAGAAAATATCACAAAAACACATCCATATGTATGAATATGGCAGACATGAATTATTTAACATTACAGTATTTGTTAAAATTATTAACAAAAAGTCTTCACATGTGCCAGACCATGCATTTCATTCAATAAATATTTACTAAGTCTAGTATAAGCTCTGCACTGCTCAGAGGCTGGGATAAATGTGCAAGCCAAAACAGACACTGTTTCTGCCCTTGAGAGATTTACAGGTTAGAGAAAAAAATTACATGATTGCACAAATCTATATATAATTTATGGCTAAAATGAAGGTGCTCAGCACTCTTTACTCAGACCCCTCTTTCTGTTAAGGATATCAATAAAGGCTTTCACAAGGAAAGGACAATCAAGCGTAGAAATGAAAGATGAAGACAAAAGTCAGTCAAGAGCTTCTCAGAGGAAGCAGTATGTGCACAGGCCTTGTGACAGGAGGGAATATGGAGAACTTAAGGAACCAAAGGCCAGCATGACTGGAGCACAGAGAGGAGACAGAGAGTAGAGAGAGATGGAGCTAGGAACACATGGTCCAGACCTTTGGGGCCTCATAAGCTACTAGGATTTTACTCTTTCCCCTAATAATACTCAGAAGCCATTACAGCATTTTGAGCAGTAAAAAGATGTGATCAGACTTGAGTTGTAAAGCAACAATTCTGGATATATGAGAAGAACAGACGGAGCAGATGCAAGGAGAATACTTAGGAAGCTACAGCAAAAAGCCTGGTGAAAGATGGTGATAGCTTGGATTGGGAGTACTAAGACTCACTGTTTGCCAGCAGAGCAGATCTTAAATATTCTCACCACAAAAGAGAACTGGTAATTACGGGATCTGATGAGACCGTTAGCAAATGCTATAGGGATAATCATTTTACATACAGAAGTATATCAAATCAACATGTTGTACACCTTGCATTTACATTGTAAGTCAGTTATATTTTGATAAATCTGGGGGGGGGGGGGACAAAGACTATTTAGGAGGTCACATCAGGCAGTGGGGACAGAGAATACATAACTATGCTGTGCCATATGGCACCCACTAGCTACATGGTTTGCAGTTGCACTAGCCACATGTGACTATTTAAATTTTTAAAAATTAAAATTAAATTTAAAAATCAGTACCTAAGTCATACTAGCCACATGTCAAGTGCTCAACAACCAGAGGCATCTACCATATCGCACAACACAGATATAAAATATTTCTATCAACATGGAAAGTTACATCAGACAGCACTGGGAAGAGTGAGAAAGAAACAGGCCTAAACCAAAGTGTGAAAAACTCTTAACAAACACTACCCAGAGAAAAGAAGACCCTGCAGAGGAGTTGAGAATTTCCAGAAAATTAAAAAGAAAAGCAGGGGAGCACCTGGGTGGCTCAGTCTGTTAAGTGTTAGACTTCAGTTCAGGTCATGAATTTGAGCTCCAAATCAGGCTCCCTGCTGTCAGCATGAAGCCTCCTTTGGATCCTCTGTCTCCCTCTCTCTATCTGCTCCTCTCCAGCTCTGTCTCTCTCTCTCTCAAAAATAAATAAATATTAAAAATAAAAACAAAAAAAGAAAAAAAAGAAAATCAGGAACATGCTCTGATTCAGGAGCCAAGGAAAGGATACATTAATGGGCCCAATCAAGTCAAATGTCGATGTCCACTAAGATGAGGACTGAAAAAGGAATATCTGATTTAGGATCAGAGAAATCTCGGGTGACCTTATCAAGAATTATTTTGTTGTGGAGCGCTGGGTGGCTTAGTTGGTTGGGCAGCTAACTCTTGATTTCAGCTCAGGTCATGATCTCATAGTTTGTGAGTTGGGGTCCCACATCAGGCTTCGCAATGACAGCATGAAGCCTGCCTGGGGTTCTCTCTTTCCCTCTCTGCCCCTCCCTGCTCGTGTTCTTGCTCTCTCCCTCTCTCTCAAAAACAACTTGAAAAAAAGGAAAGGAAGTACTCTGTTGGACTGATCAAGGTGAAAGCTGAATTCTCTTGGGTTAGAGAGTGAGTGGAAGGCATGAAACTGAGAAAGCAAAAATAGGCTATTCTTGGACAGAAAAGGACAAACTATAGAATAAACAGTGAGGCTAGAGATAAGGAAATAGCTGGAAGGGAATGTGGGTCAGAGGAAATTAAGATTAAGACTCCACATGTTTAAATGGTAGTGAGAGAGACTACCTCAAAGGGAATGATTCAATACAAATAATCGATATTGAAGATTCAAAAGAAAGTAGGAAGGGATGATTCCAAAGAACTATAGTCTCAACTTGGAAGAGAGGCACTTCCACCTTCTTAGCAAAAGGGAAGGTTATGCAGGTAGGTAGCAGTGTTTGGTAGCACACAGGTGAAGCTTTCCATCTTCTAGTAAGAAGCTGAGGCTGTCTATTGGCAGAGGTTCAGAGATCTGGAGAGAGCAGGGTGGGTTTGCCTAAAGCTTATACAATTGTAATTTAAGAAAAAAAGTACAAAATTACAAAATACAAAAGAATATAAAAGCAGGTACAGGGCTTTCAAAGGAGCCCATCTAAATGAGGGACCCTGAAGCTTAAGTGACCCTAGCTTTATAATGAACCTGACTTTGAGAGGAGCAAAATAAGGAGTAAGAAAGACCAGAGAGCTTAAGGAAGTATCACAAATTTGAGATGGAGCAAAAGGCAAGTAGAGGACTCATGCCCTGGGAGACAGGAGGCGTAGCATGGGTGTGGAGAGAAGATGGGCATGCAGTACAGGAAAAACAGTGAGCCTTGTGCCTAAGACTTCTATGACTGAGCAAAGTTAGAAGGTGGCAGGTGAAAGGTGGAGAGTGATAGTTTAGCCAAATGCACAGAAGTTCTGCAGCAGCCAAGGGCATTGTGTTTTCATTTTTTTGTAAGCAGTGGAGTGAGAGCAAGGACACCAAAACCCACCTCCTGACCCGGCTATTTAAGGAATGAGAAATGAACTACTGCCAGCCCGAGAAGGCCTGGGTGGCTCAGTCCATTAAGTGTCTGACTCTTGATTTTGGCTCAGGTCACAATCTCAAGTTTCATAAGGTCAAGCCCTGCTTCAGCTCAGCATGAAGCACGGAGCCTGCTTGGGATTCTCTAACTCTCCCTCACTCTCTGCTCCTCTCCCACTCATGCTCTCTCACTCTCTCAAAATAAATAAATAAACTTAAAAAAAAAAAAAAAAAAAAAAAACCTACTTAAGGCACATCTAGGTTTGCAGTTAAAGAGTTTTCATAAATTTTACTTCAATACTGTAAAGTTGTTTTATTTCACAATAAACTATATCCCAATTTGCTAAAATAACTTGCTAGCCATGCTTTTCTTATAATTTAAGGAAATAGAAAATAAAAATCTTACTGTACTTAAAAACAATCAAGATAGCTGTGACTGGTTTAAAAACATTCCCAACACACATGGATATAAATTATAAAAATATGAAAATACCTAGGAGTGCCCAGGTGGCTCAGTCGGTTGAGCCTCCGACTTCCGCTCAGGTCATGCTCTCACAGTCTGTGGGTTTGAGGCCCGCGTTTGGCTCTGTGCTGACAGCTCAGAGCCTGGAGCCTGCTTCAGATTCTGTGTCTCTCTCTCTCTCTCTAACCTTCCCCCGTTCATGCCCTGTCTCTCTGTCTCAAAAATAAATAAACATTAAAAAAAATTTAAATATATATATATATATGAAAATACCTGAACATTGAAGTTGAGACAAAATCTGGGCACCTTCAAAGTGGTGGCTTGTCATCTTTAAATTAGGTTTGATACAACGAATAAAGCTTGCACCCTAGGAGAATAAAGATACTTTTTAAGACAATACAATAAGCATTCTTATTTTTCTATTTCTATGAACATCAGTAACTATCAAGCATGTTGCCATTAATATCTGAACCTCTTTTAAAATAATCACTAAAGAATCTAAAACTTAATTAGCATACTTTTAAAATTTCAAGCTTAGAATGAATTTCTGCATTATATACTAATGTTAGAAACATAGTACATTTTAGATTTGAGTACCAAAAATTGTGTTATTGTAAAAAGAAAAGTCTTTCATTGAAAAATATTTTAACATATTTAAATATAATACATTTTTCAGACTGACACATATATGATTTTATTCTACATTTAAGTATATTTATATGCTATATTTCTGTGGTAAGAAAATTTTCCTATAACAAGACAAAGTAATAAAATTATGCCTCTTAAAATTTAGACCAAAGTGGGGAAAAATAAGTCAACCTTTTTCATCATTCTGTAAGTCCCTAAGCTGCACCACTTCACATTTTAAAGTTCTGTTTGTTAAACAGCATTTTTTTAAAGGCATTCATTTAGAATCAGTTATCGGATTACGTTGAATGAGGCACAAAGAATATGGATATGTGCACAATGAACCTGTTGAGTATTAAAGTGAATATACCAAACAGCCAAATAACTGTTCCTTTTCAGAGCAGTCCCCTTAAAAAACTGAATAGTTATTTCAACAGTGATGCTCACTGCAAACACTTTCAGAACACTTTTTGGAAGTATCTTCTTATAAATCACAAAAGTACTCTCATTATTTGCCCTGTATTTGGTGTAATCTATATTTGGGCCATAAAGATAAAGGTAAAATACCCTCCTCATCAGACTTGGTTTTTAAAGACGTTTAGTTCCTAAGAGATAAATATTTGCAAACAATGAGAGTATCTGCTAATGCTTCCAAAAGCAAGTCTAACAACAAATTAAGCAATAACAGCATCAAAAGAATAAATATTTGGCTTTTCAAAATGACTACGTGAAAAGGAAGAATACCTGGTTAAGTTCTGTAGATCTGTTTAAAAAATAAGCCTCGCCTTGAATCATGCCCACACAACCCACATATCATACTTCTTTCTCTGGTAAATTTTCCATTAAAAACCAGAGTGAACTACTAACATGTCTAGTTAATTAAAAAAGGGGGGATATTGTCTCTATAACAGGACATAAAAATGTTATGTCCATTTTTTCCATGACAACACTGTCAGGCTGGAGAATGTTACTACTAGAATGATAAAATGAAAATGAATTACATGCATTATCTTTAATCTAAAAAATATATTTTCTTTCTCCACATAAATAACTAATTATTTTCACTTTTCTGAAACTACAGGATAATCTGAATTGAGTAACATTTGAGAGAATTCTGTACATTTATAAAATAATGTGACTTCCCATATACATTTGACTTTCTTCAGAACAAGCCTAACCAAAATGACAACCATTTAAAAAACTAATTTTTTTAATGAGGGAATTCAGTTTTAAATTAATTTCTAATTATTCTATGTTTACTCTGTTTATTTGAGTAATTACTAACAGTAATTTCAGAGGACTATTTAAAAACTCTGAATTTGGGGCGCCTGGGTGGCGCAGTCGGTTAAGCGTCCGACTTCAACCAGGTCATGATCTCGCGGTCCGTGAGTTCGAGCCCCGCGTCGGGCTCTGGGCTGATGGCTCAGAGCCTGGAGCCTGTTTCTGATTCTGTGTCTCCCTC
The DNA here is from genome assembly GCF_018350175.1 of Felis catus. NCBI lineage: Eukaryota > Metazoa > Chordata > Mammalia > Carnivora > Felidae > Felis > Felis catus. The sequence continues at coordinate 68,190,354 of NC_058372.1, read as the reverse complement.
TCTCTCTGCCCCTCCCCCGTTCATGCTCTGTCTCTCTCTGTCTCAAAAATAAATAAATGTTAAAAAAAAATTTTTTTTAAATAAATAAATAAATAAAAACTCTGAATTTTTTAAAATTTTACTCACAGTACTTCGAAGTTTATCCAGAAGCAGATTTAACTGTGTCTGCAGAAGAAAGCAAATCACTTTACTATTTCAAAAAGCAAAAGTACACAATGTCATAAGTTACCATTAGCTCTCCAACATTAGCATAAAATAACATGCAATAACATCAACATACAACACAGTGCAACTTAACAACTGATACATAAATTCTTTTACAGTAACATGCAGAATATATGGCTAATATGATGACAAGGACAGTAACTTATACTAGTCATACAGAACTTGTATAATTAAAAGACTGAAAATTAGCAATGCTATAAAATATACACACATACTTGCAGGCAGGATGAATGAGGGAAAAGTGTACAGGCAACAAAGGAAGTACATGAAAATGCAGGGGATGCATTCCATAACAGATCAACAGAGCTGTACTTGAATATGTAGCAAGCTGGGTGCAGTTTCTGTCACACTCCATTGAAGAATGAAGACATACTTAAAATACACACTAATGGTATTAGAAATGTTTTATATAACACTTATCATAAATGAAATTGTCCTGCCTGGCTGTCAAAACCCTCTTCGCTATTTTAAAATATTTTACATTCCAATTATTTTTAAAAGCTTGGACAATTTTCTCAAAAACAACTTGACAATGTATACTACAAGTTACTATATTTTCCTGTTTCTAATAATATTAACATTAAGTGACAGTAATTTACTCTGGTTTAATAATACATTAAAATCATGTTTTGCTTTACTTCTCTGCAAAGTAAATTATATAAAATTCTCATATCAATTTTATACTAAGATGCTTATTACACTACTTACAGAAGATAAATCCAGATGTTAATTCCTAAATTAACATTTTGGATCAATCCAATATGTTAATAATTATTATTTTTAATAATAGTCATTATTTACTAATAATATTTAATATTATTATTATTATTAATAATATTAGGTAGACTGTACTGAATACTTTCTATGAGTCAGGCACTGCTCAAAGATTTTCACAGGAATGATCAGGTTCAAACCACAAACAATTCAAATTAAGTATGTATTATCAGCCTCATTTTTCAGGCAAAAGCATTAAGGCCCAGAGGGATAAATTACTTGCCTATGATCATGGAACGAGTAACAGTAAAGCCAAGATTCCAACAGTTCATTCTCTTACACATGAAACTACAGTATACTTCAGACATCATAGGCTTAAGTTATAAAAATGGAGTAAATTTCTGATTGGATTAAAAAAAACACAGTCACACCCCACTTATCTGGTTGACTGAGTTCTGACAACTTTAATCAATCTGGACCACAAACAACTGAAAAGCAAGTACGAGAGGCACTAATTTGAAAAGAAAACAAATGTCACAAAGTCCATGCCTCTTAATCCATAGACTAAGCATGGTATTCTCCAAAAAATTGGAGATAAACTAATTCAGAAGAGAAGCAGCAAAAATAAACTTGAGAAGAGGGAAGACTGTCAATTATCAAGGAAGCAGTCAAGGACCATAAGGCATAAGGATAAACAGTTTTATGAAACTCATGCTCTATTTGTATTTTATTTTTAAGCATACAAATATTCATGTATGTAACAATAGAGTAAGACTTCCATCAAAGAGGATTGTTTTCTAAATCACTAACAGTAAAAGAGTTATGTTTCAAATAACCTGAAAATGTTACTTTTCAGCAGAGAACCTGTGGTTCTCAGAAATGATGGGTAACTGAAGTCTTACTGTAAATGCTAGCCTGTTTTCTTTTATTGCCTTACGTAACTTAAATTTAACAAGCTATTCTACTATATTTTAAATTAAGAATTACTATTAATACATCATTTCAAAGTATCTCAATACATTTTTGAAAGCTATTAGTAATATCACTCAGTTATAGTTTTTTAGCAGTTTAATGTGCGAAATACATCCTATTGAATGTAAGTAATATTTAGTCATTTCATATCTCAACATAAAAGAATACTTTAATTCAAAGAATTTTTTATTATTTTTTTTAATGTTTATTTATTTTTGAGAGAGAGAGACAGAGTGTGAGCAGGGGAGGGGCGGAGAAACAGGGAGACACAGAATCAGAAGCAGCCTCCAGGCTCCAAGCCTGGACGCGGGGTTCGAACTCACAGACTGTGAGGTCATGACCTGAGCTGAAGTCGGACGCTTAACCGACTGAGCCACCCAGGCGCCCCCTTTAATTCAAAGAATTTTAAGAATGTTTTGTTTTTATTTATACTGTCTAAAATTTTAAGTATGTTCTTACAAGCAATACTACTATAATATTACATTATGCAAATAATAATATCCACTTCATATAGGCTAATATACTATTTTATACTAATCTACTACCATGTGTCTATTCAGGAATTTCAAAATATAAAAATAAGAGAAAAAATATTGCTCAAGAGAATTAGGAACTCATAATGAATATAACTTATAACAAAGTTAAAGAATTTTTATTCAATTACTTGTAAAGTATTATAAACTTTCTCCTATATTTATATATACTTTAAAAAAATCTAGGTTTATAAACATGATTTCATTGAGATAGTTAATTAGAGCCCATTTCTATCCACAAGGGATTTCAGGAGGCTTACATTGTTGCTATTATTATAGTATTCTGATGCTTAAAGAGTTTCTAATTACATCATTTTTAATATTTAAAGTACACATAATAGAAGGCATATGCAGAGGTTTTTTGTATATACAACAATACTTTGTGAAGATGTATACAAGAGAAATTAATTCTATGTCTTTGTTCTATTTATAATTTTTTATTCATTAAACTTGTGATAGAAAAGTTTTTAAATTACCTTTTTCTATGCTAAATACTCAACAATTAAAACCAATTCGTGTTCCATTTCTAAGACACATCATGTGTCAATTCCCTGTCAGACCTCAAAGAATAAATTTTTGATCTAAAATTAATAAAACAAATGAGATGTTCTTCAATGTTAAATAAGCAGTTTGAAGGGTTTGTCACACAGAGCATTTATCTTTTACAAAGTTATCAAAAGCTTTAATCAAATTTTAGTGTAAAACACAGTGAGAGAAAACACATTGAAAATAAATTAAAAACTAAATTAATAACTTGAGACGGGCTCTTTTTAACATGGCAGCCATTCTACAAATGAGAGTCCAGGAAGGTGATCATTTACCTGAAGCCCCTGGCTGTGCCTGCTTTTCCTCTCTCAACTCAACTAGTCCTCTCTAGCCATCCCGAGCTGGACTACTCCAGCTAAAACAAAACTGCTGAATGAGGAAGGAAACAGAAAACACATGGGAAAGAGAAGGTTTGAAGGTCAACCAAACAGTAAGCAGAAGCAAGAACATTAGGAGAAGCAGGTATGAATCAGATACGTTAAGCAACAAGAAAGAACAGACTCATAAGATTTTAAGAATTTCTGTATGTTCAATTACTACACCTATTTTATGTTATTTTGTATACAAATATCAACAATGCAGGGTCTGCTCTTGCACTTCACTCATGGGATTTCTGACAGTGATCTGCATTATCCTCTGTAAAGTACAAAACAATATATTTTACTTGAAATGCACTAAAAACAAATTTTAAAATAACAAATTTAACACAAATACCTTAAACTTGTTTCCCACACTGATGAAGCTAAGTTTTCCTGCTTTTTGTTTAGTATCTTTGTTGTTGTTTGTAGATGATTCAAATAATTCTCGTATAAATTTATCCCTGGATTCACATATTAAGGATTCAAGAGACATATGTAAAGCATCATTATTTTTTTCCACAAATTGGGTCTGAAAAATAAAGCAAACAGGAATGATTCAGTCCATCCCTTGGTAATATCCCTTGATACAGCTCTGCTCAACAGAATTTCTGAGATGACAAAACTGTTCCGCATCTGCACTGTCCAACACAGTCCCCACACATGAAGTGTGGCCAGTGTACTGAGGAACTGCATTTTACATTTTATTAAATTTAAACTGAAATAACCAGATGTGGCTGGAGGTTAACATTATGTGCAGCGCAACTTCAACTTCAAATGGTTTTCTCTTAGTAAAAGTCACACTCACTGTTTCATAGCACACTGCCCCTGCAAAATGCCTGATAATGAAGCCTTCATCATCTCTGATGTTCCTATGGACTGCCAGCTTAGATTTTCTGGGTATCTGAAAAGAGTACATATATTAGTTATTAAATTATCAAAAACATATTACATAATCTCCTTAGAAAACAGCTGGGATGTGAAACACTTAAAATTACATGGGAATTTTTCACACTTCACACAATTATACTGCCTTTGAAACACCTAGTAAGCTTTAGACTACCAATGAAATGTAGCAAGTATTTGGTTATAATCTCTCAAAAAAGAAAAAATGAGTCAGACAAAAATAAACACTGTAAATATGCAAAACAATAGGCACTTTATAAAGTTAACTGCCTATGTCTAAAGTAGTGGTTCTTGACTTAACTGGTGAATTAACTGGAAAACTTTTAAACCCCCTAAAGCCCGTATCATTTACGTCAGGTGATTTGAAGGTACAACCAAGGTTGAGAAGCACTGTTCTAAAAAACATCTGAAATCAGTACTTCTCCCACTTTTAAAACTATACATCCTAACATGTTTATACAATGAGCCTGAATCTATCTGAAGAACACTGAATCATTTTAGGGCTATACTATCAGTGACAATATCTCATATTTAAAAGTTTCCAAAATGTCTTCACATAAAAGAATATATATGACCCTCAAAATAACCTAAGGATAAGAAAGACAACCTCATTTAAAAATGAAAAAACTAAGACTTTGAGAACATTACCAGGCTTTTTCTAGGTGAGAGGGATAGCAGAGCACAGAGCCTCTTCTTTGTGAGGTGATACACCAGTATAAGCCAGAACAAGGGCCCTGGAGTCAAAATGCCCAGCCTGATTCCCAAATCCACCACTTCCTTACTGTGCTACACATGACTGGTCACTTAACCTCTCTATGTACATCTCCCCATCTCTAGCATGGGCATACAAACAGGATCTACCCCAGAGATTATGAGTATTAAATAAAATAACTTAAGTAAAACCTTCAGATAACTGGCACATAGGAAGTGTTCAATAAATGGCTATTATTACTTTTATTTCCAAAGAATTACAACAAAAGTAATGGCTTATAAAAATTAGAATTTACTGTCTTGCTCTTGTTCTCTTTGAAGACAAGCAGACAAAGTCCATTCTTGATGTTTTAGCTTGTTGTCCTTGTAGTTATATGTACTATATAACTCAGGGTTCTCTGAGGCCCTGGTCACAATTTTGTTGACTAGCAATCTGTACTCTTGATAAAGCAAGCTGGTCACAACAAAGACTAGTGAACAGTGAATATATAGGACCGGATATACATCTTCAATCTTAGCAAAAGTTTTGGTGAGGATTCGTATCACTTGATTTCTATCTCCACTGAAGAGACACAGGCTCTGCATTATAAGAAATATTTAAGGACACAGAAGAACTCCAAGTCAGTGGGGCACGTGGTTGCTACATTCAGTCCCTAGAGAAGGTTATCACAACTACATCAACTTTTCAAGTAAATACATTCAACCTGTTTACCTAACACATTCTTAACTTAATGATGTAAGGAAACAAGAATACTAGTCTTCATTCAGTTCAGCTCCTGGATCCATCAAAGCAATGACTGATATACTATGGTACAATTTCAAAATAATAAACAGTATGGGAGCCATCTGCAAGTCTAAGCAGCTTTACTTTTCTTCTTTCCTCCCTTTCTTTCTTGGTTATTCTCTGTAAGATAAGGCAGCACCTATCTTCCTGGATGAAATTAACATCCGTATTTTTCTGTGCTAATTGGGCAGAAGGATGCAGCTGTCTTTGTATTACCTCAAGGGATGATGGTCGAGTGTAAAGATAAACACAGAATTAGGTGAACCCAGGAAACACTTCAATAGCCTCAGGGTCCAGCCTCATGAAGAAAGCCCTACTGTTCACTGGTATAAGGATTCAAGCACAGCTCTATGACCCAACAGCAGTTCAGGGAACCAGGTCCTCTAACCCCTTCAGAAGTGTACTTCTCATTTATTTCCACTGATCTCTGTTTTTCCCTGTAGTTAATTTTTCTACTGCTTCAGTTCTGTGTCTCTGAGTATATTTCCCATTCAAAAGTCCCTAGGAAAGAGCATCAAAATAAATTGGCTACCCATTATCTAATATGGATTGCTTGCACAAGTCAGACTCTAAGCCATAAACTTTATTACTGGTCTTACAAATGTGCAGACTGGTGGCTGTTTGTGATTCTAGATGCTAACCCCTGGAACATGATCCAGGTCACATGACAGAAGCAAAGCAAATGGTGTCCATTTTGCTAGAAGGAAGAACATAAAAATAGCAAGTAAGCCTGTTTATCCATTTTAGATAGATGAAATGTACTTTCCATCCAGCTAAAAGGGCCTTCATTAGAGAGATCATCATCATCCAAGATACACATATATAAACTAAGGGCCTATCTATAGAGGATGCTGTACTGGATAAATCATAGTTTTTCTAAGCCCCATATAATTTATTATTCTAATTACTTAATATGCAACATCTTTCTAAAGGTTTCTCTTCCCACCACAGGGTCTCAATTTTGGAATGGCAAACTCACAGTGAGTCGGAAATGTTCTTTGTGTTTCTGGTGAACTGCAGATGTAAAGTGTTGATCACTTGGCTGGGGAAGGCGATTTTCTTCATCTAAAATATCCAGTATCCCCACTAATTTTGATTCAATTAAATCTATTCCAAAAAAAGTCAAAATATGACAGGGTAAAAACATTTTAAGAATATGTGAACAACTTACTGATTATAAATTTAAAGGACTGGTCAGAAGTAATGTAACAGATGATTGTATTGTAAGTATCTTCACAGGCTATAGAAAGTAGATCGATTTTATTTCAGATTTAGCAATCTATCAGAAAGTAACATCATAAACAGGTTTCCCCCACTATGGAAAAGTTTGCTTTATGCCACTTCACTTTTACAAAAGGCCTATATTAGTACCTGCTTTCATAGAAAGAAACCCAAAAAGAATTTTCGCATTTGCAAAACGGTAACTGCTTCTCTGATTTACACTATTTTGGTTTATGAAAAGTTTCATAAAAATGTTGATAGCAGGGGAAACTAATATAGGTTCTAGAAAAACAAGTTCATAAACATATGATTAATGTAAAACCATTCCAATTTGTAAGCTTGGATGAGAAGCTAAGGAACCAAAAATTCCTCCTCTTCCATATGATATCTACATTCAAAATGAAGTAAAAGTACAGAAGCTTTTTCATGCTTAGCTTTTAAAATCTACTTTTCAATAGTGATTCAAATGCCTTCCAACAAAACTTCAGTAACAGGACATTTTTATGCTCCCTTCATGTTGTTTGAATTTCTTGCTTGTACAAAATAACTATAAAGTGCTCAAATACAGTATATAGAAACTACTAAATGGGACAGACTTCAAAAGCCATAGGATGTAAGAAGAGAAATCAAAATTCGAACTGCATTGCTCAAAGAATGATGCTTTTTAGGCAACTGGTGATGGTGAAGGGGGGGCATGCAGAACTAAACCATAAATGAGTATTTTGATAGGTGTAGAAGGATATGAAAGTGTGCTGAAAGATAAATGGCAGGGGAGGAATTCCAGCCAAGATATCAAATCACAAAATCAAAGGCACAGAGATCTGAGAAAAGCTGTGATATGTAAAGGCAGTGCTCAGTGAGCCAACTAGCATGTAAGTGCTTCGAAAAGTTGTGCCAATGTGAAGCATTATTATTATTATTATTATATTATACTATCTTGTCCAAATGTAGCATGAGTTACTGACTCCATTGTGAAACTGAGTTTGCAAAAAACAAAGTTTGACCAACAGTTGATTTTAGAGATGAGGTGGGAAAGAAAAGGAAGATTAAGCACTAGCTCAGAGGTGTTTTATCTTTACTGATAAAAACAGACAAGAAAAACAAAGACCCTATTCTCCTACTGCACAGCATTATCTGGATATGACTCACGAAACTTGTGAGACCAACTTGCAATTGGCCAGAGGGTGCTGCCAAAGCAAGGAACAGAAATAAGGGAACTGCAGAACCACAGAGCCAAACACTGAAAAACCTCACTTGGAGCCTGGCTAACATGGGTTTCCTTAGGTGAGTAATTCATCCCTTTACTACTTAAGCAGTTTAGTTTCCTTCTTTTTTATTTTTTTTAAATGTTTGTTTATTTTTGAGAGAGAGAGACAGAGACCAAGTGTGAGCGGGGGAGGGGCAGAGAGAAAGGGAGACACAAAATCTGAAGCACGTTCCAGGCTCTAAGCTGTCAGCACAGAGCCCAATGCGGGGCTCAAACCCATGAACCGTGAGATCAAGACCTGAGCTGAAGCCCAATGCCTAACCAACTGAGCCACCCAGGCACCCCTGTTTCCTTCTTAAGTTACTCACGTTAGGTTTAAGAACAAAAATATTGATCACAGCAAACAGAAAAAATTTTAGGAAAACTTTCAACATACTGAATTTGATGCCTTGGTAGGAAAAATAAATTCCCAGTAGTACCAGAGAAGTAAAACCTCTCCAATACCACAGCTTCAAGTCCTATAACTAGTAATATCAATCACAGAGCACAGAAAAACTACTAGTAAAAGCATTCACTATATCTTCCCATAGTTCCCAAAAGTGGAATAAAAAAAACATACCTATACAGTCCTGATTATCCACATAATGCACTTCATTAACACCTAAACCTTCTTTTTGATAGAGTTCTTGTTCCTAAAATGAAATAATCATAATCATAGATATGGAAATACTGTATCAGAAATGGCTTGTTTTGTGCCACTTCTGATCATAACATTTACTGATTAGTCCAGAGTACAAAGGTTCATACCAATAAGTTCAGGAGCTAAAGAGACTTACAAAACATTAGGGAAGATAAATCCTTGTCCCTAAAGCAATATGAAGTCAGAAATTAAATGGCCAACATATGATTTACATATGTGGAAATTTTCCCTCCTGCAGATAAGCATATTTTTCTTGAAATATGCAGATCTGTTTATAACCATTCAAAAGCAAGGAAATACCAAGGCTCTGAAATATCTTTAGCAATTTTAAATTCATTTTTTAAATTTAATTTTACTTTATTTTAGAGAGGGAGAGAGCACGAGCAGGGGAAAAGGGCAGAGGGAGAGAGAGAACCCCAAGGAGGTCTTATGCTCAGCATGGAGCCCGACATGAGATCATGACCTGAGTCAAAATCAGGAGTCAGACTCTCAACCAACTGAGCCACCCAGGCACCCCGTTAGCAATTTTAAAGTCAAACTTCTCAGTAAAATAGACCAAGAGTTAACGAACTTTTTCTGTAAAGGGCCAGACAGTAAATATTTTCAGCTGTGGGCCATAGTGTCTTTTTTTTCTTAAATACGAAATTTATTGTCAAATTGGTTTCCATACAACACCCAGTGCTCATCCCAAAAAGTGCTCTCCTCAATACCCATCACTCACCCTCCCCTCCCTCCCACCCCCAATCACAGAAGTCCATGAGGGAGGGGAAGAAAAAAAAAGAGGTTAGAGAGGGAGGGAGACAAAGCATAGTGTCTTTGTCAAAACTACTTAATTATGCCACTGCAGCACAAAAGCAGCCACAAATAACAGTAAATGAAAAAGCATGGCTGTGTTCCAATAAAACTTCATTTGCAAAAATAGGCAGCATGTTGGATTTCTCCCAAAGGCCAGAGTCTACCAACCCCTGAAATTTACAGAAGAATGTAAAAACCAGCTGTGATAATTTTTAAAAGTTTAAAGAAGAGCTAAACAAACTAAACTGTTTTAGTCCTAAACTGTTGTCCAAAGACAGGAGAAATTTCTTAACATATACAGACAAGCACTAAAATCAAGGAAACAGCAATTAATTGCAAATGGGTTCTAGTATCTACACAGTGATATATATAAGGAATATATTACTGGGAAAAATAAGTGTAATTTGGAAAAATAATTTACAAATTAAAGTTGAGTTCCTAGACTAAGTCTGGTATCTTCTTAAAATTAAAAAAAAAAAAAAGGATTTTACTACAGATGGGTGAGCAACAAAATGAGTGTAGGTTGACATGTATTTTAATCTTTTTTTCCCAAATGTTTAAATATTTCCTCCCACAAGATATACCAGAAAAGGTTTCTATCATTTTAGAAGTCCCGTCCATTTGAGACACAATCTGAATTTGGAATTTGAAATCCAAACATTTATCTTATTTTATTTTATTTTATTTTAAAGTTATTTATTTATTTTGAGAGAAAGAATCCCAAGCAGGCTCCATGCTGTTAGCACAGCGCCTGACTTGGGGCTCAATCCTATGAACCATGAGGTCATGACCTGAGCCAAAATCAAGAGTCAGGACACACTTAACCAACTCAGCCACCCAGGTACCCCCAAACATTTATTTTAAGGAACTGTTAAAGAAATAAACATATATCAAGATAGTGTTTCCTCGTTATGTTTCTAGATAAAGTTTGCTGGGCTGGCATGGAAGGGAAGAATTAGGAGAGGTTAAGTGAGAAGTACACATGTACAACTTCAAATAGTAATGGAAGAACTAACGTGGCTGGATAAAACATTTTCAGAGTAATTATCTTAACTGCTAAGTATTTGGTTTACCTGTTTATTTATGCCAGAACTGGCTTTAACTATAGTATACAAGTAAAAAGTATAAAAATGAATGTGCTGGGAAACCCACAAAGACAAAAACATAACAAACATGTGGGAAAAGATTAATGGAATGGGAACAGGAAAGAATACTTCACATTTCAGATCCAGATACAGTTAAGAAGAGAACTGGAAAACAGCAATGCTAGTATGAGAAGAAAACAGTATTGTCAGTCAGGCAGCTGGAAGGTAGGTTCAGACCGGCAGCAGTCATTAAACTGCTCTGGAAATTCACTTTCTTCGTCTGTAAAATAAAAGGCTGAACTAGATCATTTCTAAGTTCCCTCTAACTCTACCATCCACATTCAGTAGAACATATCTCAAAAAGCACAAAGGAAGGAAAGTCAAGGGTACTGGTAGATAAATACTGGAGAATTCAAACATAAGGTAAAAATGGGGAGCCTAATCACAAATCAACTGATCCAAACCTATCTTTACTTATTCTGCACTCTAAACAATTATAACTTTCCTAGACTCGGGACTGTGAGTATTGGCCATGCCCACTTACTCACTAGGAGCAGTGGCAGCAAGCCCCTTCCTGGACCAGAGACTGGAGGCCAGCCGTAGGCACACCACTGACAGGCGCCTGGGCAGTGCACACAGTAGTGTGGCAGAGAATACAATGCCCAGAGGCACTCCAAGCAAATGGCCCCACTGCATCCCTCGATCTGGTGGCTTTCCTGACACACACAGAGAGAGGGTGAGCACGTAGCAGAGTGGGCAGAAGCAGAGAGACATAGAAGAAGGGTGGGAAATGCCAACGTCAGGGATAGAGTAGAAAGTTGTTTGGCAGTGGCAGAAGTAGGGGCAACAGACTCAGGAAAAGAAACAAATGAAATACCAAGTCTAGCAAAAGTCACTGGAAGCAACAGATGTTCACTTCTGAGATGCCTATTAGGGTTTTTATTGGGTCCCTAAGCTTCCACTGTATCAACAAACACTTCTGTTGTGCCTGAGCAACAGCTAGCCCCTGGGGCCTTTTCTGGGCATCTCTGATCCTCTGGGCCACCTTACATATTATACCCCATCAACTGGGGCAGCATGCCTCTGTTCCTTGAAATTAAAATAGCTTAATGCAGTTCTTAAATTTAAATTGTAATGGCAATTACCTCCTTCAGAATCCTTTCATTAAAAAACTGTTGAAGCTTTTCATTGCAGTAGTTGATGCAAAATTGTTCAAAACTGTTATGTTCAAAGTACTCTGAAAACATAAAACCAGAGTCAAAAGTCATCATCAAATCAACTTCATACTATAAATTTATCTTTGGATAAAATTTTATTATGTCAATGCTTAATTTAAAATTAAGTAAAAAAATACATATATTTGCATTATACTCCCCAAATTCTCTTATTTCAAGACAAATTTTGTTAGGTATTTCAATTAAGTATTGAAAATAATTGCATTTTACTTAACAAAAAAGGTGCACGTTAAAGGAGATAAATGTCGTATCGTAAAAGATACAAAACGTAAACCACTTAAATCAGTTTCTTAAGCACAAGGTGTTAAAGCAATCTAAATTAACTGAAGAACAAAAGTGGCTTAAAAGACAAGTGCTTTAAATCTTTTTCTGTATAATCAGTAAAATTATAGTTAGAAAATATTACGAATACTCACTCATTTCTAAAGTAAAGAGACTGCATTACATTACCTCTAAGATCCCTGTAGCTCTAAAATGTTATGATTCTGTTATGTGTCTGTTACACTAAAACTGGTGCAGACCAGGAACTAATGTCTGAAGATTTTAAAATTTTACCTCAGTGATGAGTGTTTTCTACCTTTGAACCAAAGGTAATAATTATAAATTTTTAAATATGTATCACATCAAAACCAAAATTCTACCCCTCCCCAAAAGTAAATACTCATACCTTCTCTTGGCAAAAGCAAACTACACAGGAGGAAAACACCACTCCTACGCAGCCAGAAGGAACACTCACATTGATAAAGCCCAATATAAAAACGGTCCGATTTACTTGGAGATTTTTACAAAACAGTCATTCACAACAATACATCTGGCACTCAGATGTTAGTGATTCTTTTCATTTCTGGTTGCACAGCTCCGTGGCTGTTCTCAAACATTTATCTTGAATATAAATTAATATATACTACCCTGAATATATATTTATATTTATATTATGTAGTTATATGTATAAAATATCTTTAATAAACATATTTATTCATTTGGTGGAAATTCATTGGAAATAGCAATCTGTTAACACTAGTGATGAATTTCTACACATAGCAATGAGTTTGGGTTATATGTTAGGTCAACTTATATCCAGCATTACATTGTAGTCAGTGGTTTTAATGACTTAATCCTCTTTATTAGTAGGACTCAAGACTTTACCTTTATTCAGTTGTATTCATTTAGGAGTATAGAGACATTTCCTAACTATAATGGTTTCAATCAACATGTTTTATTATTAGCATTAGTGTGACCAAAACCTCTGAGTTTTTCCTTTTGTTAAGCATCAGCTTCCTAATTAAATCATATTATAAAATGAAATGTAGGTATGGACACATAACTGAAAACATATCAAGTGAAAGGTACTGCAAGGGAAAAAATGGTTCTTTTAATTTTAGATATATGTGAAAAACTGAATAAAAAATAACATACAAATTCACAAACAAAACTATACTTACCAAAACCAGCAATATCTAGGACTCCAATAAAATAAGATGATGTTTCAAAAGGAAAACACTGATTTACTCTGTTGACCACATGATCAAAAAGATGGCTATAGACAGTCTTTGCCAAGGCATCGCGAGCATTGTTTGCTTGCTCCACTTTCAAGGGTACCCTACAAAAGAAGACTATACCAATGAAAATTCTTTACAGTAATAATTGTGAAAATAATACCAGATACCCAAGATCAAAGGGTATCTAAACACATTCACTGTGAAGAACAAAATAAATAGCTACAAAAGGTCATTTGTGAATAGGCACAGATAAATGAGGCAAGAAGCATACTAAAAGAACTATAGAAATTATCTACACATAGATAAAAAAATGTATTATTGAGTAAAAGAAGTTTAGGCTCAAACCACTGATGATCTTAATTTATACTTTATATGCTGAATATATTAAAAAAAATCATTCAGAGGAATAATCTTCCTTTTAACTTTCTTCAAACACAAAAGAAACTATTTAATTCAAGCTAAAGTTTGGCACCTTGTTTAACACTGGGAATAAATGCTTACATCTTAAAATTCAAACTGTCCAATTCTATTTAATGTAAGTAACTATATGGTGTTTGTTACAGTATTTGATGTCGCAGACATAGACACACAGCCCTCTTCCTCAAGAAAGTTAAAATCTGATTAAGAAACTGCCATAAAAGTGAATTTTCAAATGCCTTGCTAAATGCTATCATAAAGGTAAGTATGGGGCACCACGAGAACACCAGAAAAATTGTCAAATTTGGAAGTAACCTTAAAAGTCTAAACTGGTTTTCCAACTTCCTGCAACAGAACCCTTTCCTAAGTGAATCCTATGTGAGCACTCCATACATAGAACACATAAAAGAACTGCTTTGCAACAAAGGGGAAATGGAGGAAATGCTACCTGAAAATCACACACCTGTGCTTTATCCAGACTTTCCATGGACCCCAGAAATATTTCTAAGGAACCAAGCAACTGTATGGCACTACTATGCACCCTCCTTGCTAAGGTTTTCTTTATAATAATTTGGAATCAGCTTAGCAAATAATCAGGCTAAACATATCTTGCTAATGTTTCCCAAAGTGTAAGAGCTACCAAATTATCTGAGTGGCTAAAAGTTTGTTTTTACATCCTCCCGGTTTAATTTGTTGAAAATCTTCCTGAAATATGTCACCAGAACTCACTCCCTGCCTTATTTAGCAAGGGATAGAGGATCTGACTGTTTCCCCCCATAAGTGAAGATCTTACAGTGCCCCCAGAATGATGGCTGAATATCAATTTTATTTTATGTATCAAAAACAGAAATGTCTAAAACAAAATATTGAGCCAAAAATGTACAGATACCCAAACACAACCTAGAAATTCTTGGTTACAGATTTAAGAAATTCTGGCTAGACTCTTATTTTCTTGTCATTTGTAATTTCCTCTAAATGAAGAATCTGAGAGGTATGGGGAAATTACATTCGCTGAGTGTTTTACTAAAGTGAGTTCTCCTCAGTAAGTTTTAGAACAAGGGTGGCTGGGTGGCTCAGTCAGTTGACTGTCTGGCTCCTGATTTTGGCTCAGGTCATGATGTCACGGTCTGTGGGATCAAACCCCATGTAGGGCTCCACACTGATAGTGCAAATCCTGTTTGGGATTCTCTCTCTCTCTCTCACACAAAATAAATAAACATTAAAAAAAAGTTAAAAAAACAAGTTTTAGAACATGCCATTTGTAAGGAAAATCACTTTTATTTATTTTTTTTTTTTTTTAAATTTTTTTTTTCAACGTTTTTTATTTATTTTTGGGACAGAGAGAGACAGAGCATGAATGGGGGAGGGGCAGAGAGAGAGGGAGACACAGAATCGGAAGCAGGCTCCAGGCTCCGAGCCATCAGCCCAGAGCCTGATGCGGGGCTCGAACTCACAGACCGTGAGATCGTGACCTGGCTGAAGTCGGACGCTTAACCGACTGCGCCACCCAGGCGCCCCGGAAAATCACTTTTAAAATAAAATGGTCTGTTGCCTTCTGAAACTAAATAATGGTAATGGCTGCACAAGATTGTACATATACTAAAAAATACTAAACTGTACACTTCAAAAGAATGAATTATAATTAAAAGAAAACCAGCTGTCCTGAAAAACTGAAAAAACATTGCCTAAAACAAATACTGATTAACATAATCAACTCATATTTTTGTAGCTGTACAAGTAAACCACTCTTACTTTATAAACTTCAAATCTGTGCCATGCAGCATATCTAGATGCAAGGAACAACTTTAAGAGCTGTGGAGGTCAGCATTTATTTATATAGTAGATTACTGCAGTAAGATGCACAGAATTCTAATTATCGAGCACGTGTTTTAGAACATTATAATGAAATGAATCATCCAAAAGATCAACTTGAAATCTCCGTGTTGTCAAAGAACGATATTTCCTTGACAAACAACAAGGCAGTACTTTTACAGAGCAATGAGTTAAGGAACTTACTTTATGACTGTTCCTTTGGTGCCCCCTGCTGTTGTTAGCATGACTCTTGTAGTTAAACTTACACGAAGATCATCTTGATCTAAACCCAGTAATTCAGCACAATATTCCAATGCCTGATTAGATTTATTCTTCAGATTACAACCACCTAATGAAAATACATTTAAATTTGAAATTAAAAGACATTATATTAAACTAGATTTTCAAGATCCATTTCTTAGAAGTAGACTTCACACATAAATCTATGGAATAGACCGGGTTTATCTGTGACTTATAATTTCACCTCACTTTTTCACCATCTTTGTCAGACATTCCTACTGCCAAGGTCAGTGGGAGATCCTCACTTGAGGCAGTCCATGATATCTCATGGACTTCTGCTCATCAATATTAACCTGCCACTGTTTCATTTTTTATGACCCTGCAAGCAAAATACACTAATGATAGATTATAATCCTTGTAAATCTCTAGAGAAATATAGTAGCTTATCATTAAAATTCATACAATTCTTGAAAACTTCAAGACGTAACTGTAAATGGCAAATGGTGGCACTTCAGTAGGTCAGTGTGGATGTCTGTCAACATATGAGGTTTTGTGTGTGTGTGTGTGTGTGTGTGTGTGTGTGTGTGGTGTGGTGTGCTGTGTGTCCCCACGCATGTATATGCATGTGCTTATGCTTCCTGTTTGGGAAACAGGAAGAGTGTGAGGAGGCAACGGCGATTACCTGTACATCATATACATAGATTTATACTTATGGAGGCTGTTCTAAAAAGCATTATACAGAAAGACACTATACTGCAATGTGCCTCTGCACTGATATGGCTGTAAGACTCATTAGCTGTGTGACCCTGAAAAAGTTACTTATTCTCTCTGTGCTCAGTTTCCTTATCCATTTAGAGAATACTAACTATATTTACCTAATAAGGTTGTTATAGAGATTAATGAGGTTACATATGTGTCATTCTTGGAACAGTACCTGGTACACAGTAAGCACTATATAAAAGTTAGCTATTATTATTTTTATTATTACTACTATTCTAAAAATAAACATTTTACTAATAGTTAAGGTTTAATTTTTATAACTAATTCACCTGAAGACTAATTTCAAAACTACAAAGAATTTGTAAAAATCATAAGTTTATCATGACAAATTAGTAAACTACTTAATAGAGTGGTCTCAGGAGAAATACACCATGAGATTCTATATGAATAAGGGGCTGTCAGGATAACTCACTGGGGACAAAAACAGCTTTTTCAGAAAATGGCACTGAGACAACTGGATATCCATGTGCAAAAGAATTAAGTTGAACCCCTGCCTCACACCATCAATAAGACTTAAATTAAGAGCTAACACTATTAAACTCTTTGAAGAATACACAGACATAAATCCTCATCATCTTGGAATAGTAATGGTTTCTTAGATATGACACCAAGAGTACAAGCAACAGAAAAAAACTCAGACAAATTACACTTCATCAAAATGAAGAACTTTTGGGGTGCCTAAATGGCTCTGTTATTAAGCATCCAACTCTATATTTCGGCTCAGGTCATGCTCTCACAGTGGTTAGATGAGCCTGCGTCAGGGTCTGCACTGAGTATGGAGCCTAAGATTCTCTCTCTTCCTCACCCTCTGACCTTCCCCCACTTACATTCCCTCTGTCAAAGTAGAAAAATGAAAAACTTTTATATTTCAAAGAACACGACCCAAAAATTTAAAAGACAACCCACAGGTTTAGAGAAAATATTTACAAATTATATATCTGACAAAGAACTTGTATCTGTGATATATATTTTAAAAACCTCTTACAACTTGATGGGGCACCTAGGTGGCTCAGTCAGTTCAAGTGTCTGACTTCAGCTCAGGTCATGATCTCACAGTTCATGAGTTTGAGCCCTGCATCAGGCTCTGTGCTGACAGCTCGGAGCTTGGAGCCTGGAGCCTGCTTCAGATTCTATGTATCCCCCTCTCTCTGCCCTTCCCCCACATGCATTCTATCGTTCTCTCTCAAAAATAAACATTAAAAAATTTAAAAAAAACAAAAAAACTCTTACAACTTGACAACAAAAAGACAACCCAACTGGGGCACCTGGGTGACTCAGTCAGTTAAGCATCCGACTTCAGTTCAGGTCATGGTCTCATGGCTCATAAGTGTGAGCCCCACGTCGGGCTCTATACTAACAGCTCAGAGCCCAGAGCCTGCTTCGGATTCTGTGTCTCCTTCTCTCTCTGCCCCTCCCCCCGTTCATGCTTGCTCACTCATGCTCTCTCTCTCCTTCAAAATAAATAAACATTAAAAAAAAGGGTTTTTTTTTTTAAAGACAACCCAATTAATGGGCAAAGGATATAAACAGACATTTCTCCAAAAAAGAGATACAAATGGTCAATAAAGACATGAAAAAATGTTCAATCTCATGAGCCTTCGGGAAAATGCAAATAAAAAACACTTCACACACACTAGGATGGCTATAATCAGACAGCATTTGTGAGGATGTGGACAAACAGGAACCTCCATACATCGCTGATGAGGATCTGAAATGAATATAGCTACTTTAAAAAAGTCTGACAGTTCCTCAAAAGGTTAAACACAGTTACCATATGACAACAATCCCACTCCTGCATATATCCAAGAGAAATAAAAACATATGCCCATACAAAAACATGGACAAGAATGTTTTTAGCAGCATTATTCATAATAGCCAAAGGCAGAAACAATCCAAATGTTCATCTAATGGTGAAATGATGAACAAAATGTGGTATATCCACAGAATGGAATATTACCCAGTCAAAAAAAAAAAAAAAAAAGTAATACTGATACATGCTACAACATGGGTGAACCTTGAAAACATACTAAGGGAAAGAAGTCAGTCACAAAGACCACATATTGTATGATTCCATTTCTATGAGATTCCCATAATAGGCAAATTCATAGAGACAGAAAGTAGATTAGTGGTTGCCTAAAGCTGAGGGATTTGGGAAGAAATGAGAAGTGATTGCTGAAGGGTATGGGGTTTCCTTCTGGAGTGATGAAAATGTTCTAAAAACTAAACTGCAGTGATGACTGCACAACTCTGAGTATATGAAAAAACCACTGAATTGTGTAGGTTAAATGGGTGGATTGAATGGTCTATGAACTGTATTTCAATTAAGCTGTTACCAAAGAAAAAGAACAAGGGGACAAGAATACTTAGAAGATATATTAAAGCTTTAATTCTGTAAAAATAAGCTTACTACTGATTTCTTATTACTAAACACACATAGATTATCTAAATTTTGTAAGTCAATCAACTGGCCATCAAAAATTCATTAATGTATTGAAACATTTCACCATTACTATTTTGCAAGGTTTCTTATACACTTTGAGAAATTATGTAAGGCTAACATAAGAAAACATACATTTTAAAAGTTTTAAAAAGGCAAAACACTTGTAAAACAACATAAGGTTTCCATGTCACTCTCCTTCCAGAAAAGAACTTCTCTGAATACTCTTTAAGTTTGTTATAGTAGCATTTACTTCTGTCATGCAGAATTTAAAAAACACAGGAAGTCCCACTAGGCATTTTTTGTATATGCCATCATGCAGAAACTTTTCGATATGAGTCTTCTGAACACTTAGAAGAATAAGTTTTCTTTTAAAATAATTATAAAAATATCCATAGCTTTTCTAAGTTGCAAAGACATGCCAAAATTGAGCTCCCTGTGTGTGTGTGTGGGGGGGGGGGGGGGGGGGGAGGATCCATTCTAACTAGAAAGAAACCATTTGGATCTATAGGAAGGGTCACAGGAAAAAATGGAGATTAATAAAATCTGAACTATTAAAATAAAAAATAGCCAAAAATAGCCTAGTTTATTAATTTTCTTCATTCAGTGGCTCTTTACAATCTGCTCTGCTTTCTGCTCATTTTCAACAGAAGGAAGTTTGAAAAGAAAAATAAAAGTTAATGTAAATACATGCTATTATTTGCCTTTTGACTGTGTAAGTGCTTTTTCCACTACTGGATCACACCACGTTTATGATCTCTGTATACATCTGCATGTGCTACCATAGGGTGATAATTTGAAATAAAAATTTCAAATCCTTCAAAAAAACTAAAAATATGTTACACACTAAGAACATACCTGATTTTGCCTTTTTTATTTTTCATTTTAAACTGGAATTAATCTGTATTTTTATTTTACTTAATCATTAAAAACACTTATGGTGATTATTATGTACTGGATATAAGAATATACATCACTTAATATTTAACTCATTTATTCCTCTATACAACATGAGGCAAGGACTATTGTTATCCTCAGTTTACAGGTGAGGAAACGGAGACAGAGAGCAGTTAAGTTCCCGGCCCAAGACCACACAGGCAGGTTACTACCCTAGTGGCAAATACTCTGGCTCAAAAATTTATACTCTTAACTACACTGTGTTGCATGTGACATTATTGACTTCACAGCATCACAGGATATTAAATTTGAGAGTCATGAAGACTATCTATTCTAGTCTGCTCACTCACAGATCAAGACTCTTGGGAAGTTTCAGTGACTGGGGGCAATTTGGGCCAATTATCACAAGTACCTGAGTTAGTTAGATGTGGGTGGAACCCAGTTCTCACATCTACAATTTCATTAGTAACCACATTACTTCTGTACAGGTTCCACTTCCATAAAATGCAGATAATATCCCTTACCTCATTATCTTTATGAAATTTAGATTATGATTATATGTTGTTTACGATGAAACGCAAAATATGAAGGGTCTTGCAAATAGCAGACACATTTTTTTAAAGTTTATTTATTTTGAGAGAGAGAGAGAGCGCGTGCATGAGAGAGCATGAGCAAGGGAAGGACAGAGAGACAGGGAGAGAGAGAATCCCAAGCAGGCTCTGCATTGTCAGCGTGGAACCCAACACAGGACTCGATCCCAGGAACCGGGAGATCACAACCTGAGCTGATCACGACCAAGAGTCGGACGCTTAACCAACTGAGTCACTCAGTTACCCCAAGCAGACACATTTTTTAAATATTGTTTTTCCCTTCCTCTTGTGCTCCTTCCTTATATGCATACTATTGCTAGGTACTGTACTTTAAAAGTACTTCTCATGGGCTGTTTACATATAAAGAAAAGCAAAGGTCAGAGAGCTTCTGGGATCTGACACTAAAGTCCATGTTATTGACTACTATATTAAATAGTGCTTTCAACATTTTTAACTTATTTTTAATATAAAATATTTTAATAATGTATTTATATAGGAGTCAATAATCTTTTCTCTAAGTGTCAGATCTTAGGCTTTGCTGGCCATACAGTTTCTGTCACAACTACTAAACTCTGCTGCTGTAGCATGAAAGCTGGCACAGACAAGGCTCAAATGAATGGGTGTGGCTTTGTTCTACCAACACTTTATTTGCAAAAATAGGCAGCTGGTCAAATTTGGCCATGGGCCACAGTTTTCCAACCCCGGTATTCATGGATCCAACTTGAGATTACATAAAAAGTCTTACTGTTTATGTAGAAACACTGGAGTTCAAATGTTACTATCATGAAGGCACTTACATGTTCTTTTTATTTTGCATAATGTATAAACTATTTTCATTTCCAAATAATAAAGTATATGGGCTGGTACATATTCAATTGCCTTAATTAACTGATCCAAGTTTATATCAATGAACCAGAAAAATGTTAAAATACCTTAATATATGGTAGAGAATTATGCTGTGCACATACTGGCAAAGTAGAATTATCAGTTGAAAAATTTAACTAAATATGACCCTTCTGCTGGTCACGGTTACTTATCCTTCATAAAATGAATTTATTCCCCCTCAGTATCACTGACTTGTTCAAAACAGAGCTCATAATGACTAATAATGCATCATCCTTCATTTCCAAGATTTACCACACAACACAATATATTCTAGAAATTTCAGGGTATTAAAAAGCCTGCATACAAAGAGATTGAATTTGCAAAGAAATGACAGAACTTCTAATTTTATTCGTCTTTAAAACAAAACAACCACAAACAAATGAACAAACAAAAAATACCTGAGGTGCTGCCAGCTTCCTCAAAATCAATATTTCCAAGGTGCAGGACACCAGCTACTACCCGGAACAGATCAAGCTTTTCTTCGTCATCCAAACCAATCTTTTTCATGGCTGTGCACATTCTAATAAAATCTCCATGGTCATCTAACAGAGGATCTTTCAAGGAACCTGCCTTAAGATACTACAAAAACAAGAAGATACCAATTAACTGCTCTTTTCTCATTATTTAAGTATATTAAAACCACTACACAAAGTCTATTAATGCACTATATATAACATGCAAAAATAAAATATGTCAATGGGAAAACTTTACTATTCTAACAATTCAAAAACTAATGACTGAGAAAAATGTACATAGGATCTTTCTGTATTATTTCTTTCAACTGCCCATGAATCTAAAATTATCTAAATAAAAATCAGTAAAAGATGGAATGAGATGTTTTCCAACTAAATTACAATTTTAGCTCTAATGTATTATAATGTTAGGATATGTTAAATAAAAATATAAATTGACTGAAAAATAAGAATATATCAGTGGTTGAAAGGAATCAACCTTAATCCAGAGGTCAAAAAGAACTAAGGTAAAAAATGATAATAAAAATTCAAATCTAACACTTAGCATTATACTCCTTTAGGTTAAGTGCCATCAACTGCACCAATATTCAGCAGTGGTAAATAGTGGACAGACTAATAACAATTTTCATGACCTAAGAATCACTTTCTAAATCTTTCTGTACAAGCATATATGAGGTAAAGTGTATTAATAAGCATTGTGTTTACTGTAAAAATTTATGCAATGACTCGCATTTCAGAAAAAATAAAGAAAAAAATGTGTTTTCTTTGCTAAAAGAATTTACATCTAAAGTATTCATTTGTTAGAACTTATTAAAAAGCTCAGAGAAAGGAATAAGAAAGTTAGGCCTGCAGAAACTAGGAGTAGAAAAATAAAAGTTACTGGACACAGAGAAACTGGACTAGGAATTTTCCAGAACTTGACAATGAATAGGTAAAATTAAACATTAAGTAACACAGCATCAGAATTAATTGCCCATTAAAGACACTTCTAGGAGACTTTTTTCCTCCCAGTTGCCAATTGCTTCCCAGCTAAAGTTGGGATTATCTTTCCACAAAATTCTTTAAAATGCTTAATTATGCTTGGGTGAAACTTCTGGAAAATGTCTAGATAAAGAAATTTAATTTCATTCTCAAAAGCAGCAAAGGAAATGATCACATGCAGCCAAAGTTAACAAAAAACACAGACCATGCAGAATTTTTAGTCTTGCAACTGAATCGTTACTTCATTTAAAAACTGTTTCTAATCAAATGTTAATGAATATATTGCTATTATGGCAGACTAAAAATACTGCACTCTCCTAAAAATTGCACACAGCTTAGACACTCAAATGGAACTAGGCGAAGGATTCTAATTAGTCAAAATGATCACCTCATCCTCCTGATAAAGAAGACATAAAAAGTAATTTAAATATATTAATCCATTATTCACTTATATATTTTTATATATACACTCAATAATATAGTAAAATACCTAACAAAGTATGCTGCCTCTAGAATCACAAAGAGTACTTTTTTTTTTTTTCTTAGCAGAATGCCAAGAGTATTTGGTATTCTTTGGAGAGCAAAATCCAGTTTTCTTCCCTCTCTACTTAGTTTTTTTCCATGTCAAAGATCACATTTAGACACACATCTTCTTCCCTGAGGACAGCTGCATTATCCCATAGGTAAATGTTTCCATTATCTTAGTGGAAAGAATACAATTTCTATATTTCAATGATGCCTTATAAAAATATAGATTATCATGACAAAAGAAGATACCATAATAAATATTAAAGTAACTTCTTAAAGTTCCAACCATAAATGTCACACAAAGTTTACAATTTTTAATTTGGACATTTATGTCTGAAATGACAAATAAAATGTCAACTTAAAAACTAACCGTACTCATCTGCTTAGAACTTAAAATAATGGGAATTTTTATTTGCTTTCTGTTCTTTTCTATGAATATATTAGAAACATAATTTATCTCACTCATTTTGAAAAGAGCCAAAAACATCTGATTCACACATGAAAAGCTGCATATAATAAAAACTTGTACAACTAAATATTCATATAAATCTTTAAATAAAATTAATAAAGGCAAAATGAACTAGTCCCTATAATTAATCCTGACTATTTCATAATTTAAGCTCCTTGATTAGCTACAACTTAATACTACTTAGTACTTGAATGTTACATATTAAAATTTGTAAGAGTTGTAGATTTTTAGATTAAGGATTTAATATTTTTAAAATAATTAATAGTATAATTACTTCTAATTACTCTCAGAAATATAATAATTTAGTAACATCAATATATATTATAGAAAAACAATGTTTTAAAGAGAAATACAATAATATATAAGCATTAGTTCACAAGAATGCTTACCCTATTTAATGCCTACTTCAAAGCTTACTTCAGGCTTAAAGTAGAAAATAACTTATGAAGAACATATTTTATACTTAATCCAAAGTGGGTAATGTGAGAGTAAGTTTTGAAAATGTTAGCAAAGGATAATTCTTAGGCAATATAATACCCTCACATGGGGGAAAAAGAACCAGAGAAGAGCAGTGCATTGAGGCCTAACCAAGAAGAACCAAAACGTGTCGTCGCTTCTGTAGATACCAAGAGAGGGACAGAGTTATACACCATGAGAGAGACTTGAATGAGCATTTAGTTTTTAAAGTATAAACCTAAAAGTAAGAAATATGATTTAAGCTCCAAAATAAAAAATGTATCTTTCAGTATGATTTTTTTGCATTAAAGATTTTAATTAAAAAAAATAGCCTACTATACCTCAGGACTTTTTCGGTTCTGTAAAATCTGTTTGTCAGTTTCTTTGTTAGCAAAGTATCTAGTGCAGCCTCGGTTTAAATACTAGGAAAAAGAAATTTAAAATAAAACAAATATGACCCACATGAAAATAATACAGAAGAAAACACAATTTATCAAACAGGGGTAACCAAAAAGAATTTTAAAATATAACCTGAATATCATTTAATCTTTCAATTACAATCAATACCGCTATATATTATAAACCTTTTACTCCTAATCAAACCAGGAATGTTGAAAATCCTAATTCCTGAAAGTAGATTAAATTAAATAGTTAATATAAAAATCAATACCATTAAATCTTTCCTATTTTTAAAGGGCAGTAATTTTAGAGGCAGGAAACTTTCTGACCTAATAAAGAATTTCAGCAGCTGCCTTCCTAGGATGCCTGCCATTGTGCCAGGAAAGGCTATACAATCTGAGACATGCAAAAAAAATATGCTCCTAGTTCTCCAAATACAAAGAAATACTAAAGTAAGACAAGAATGGTACCATTACCTTATCATTAACACAATGTCAACAAAGCCACACCATCATTATTAAATTTCATATGATTCATAATAACTTATACTCCTTTTCTAAAAAATACCTCTTCTACTTTTATGAAGATACTGTGGGCAACTAACTTCACATTCCAATTAATCTGATGAGCTCCAGACAAGGTGGGACATTGTAGAAGCATATAAATAGAGGCAGTTATACAGCATTTTAAAACAGTAGTTTTAAATTTTCCAAATACAGATTAAAATAAACTGAAGTAATAAAGAAAAGCTGAATTGCAAACACACATACACACACAGAGAACAATAATTAAATATAATATGTGTCACAATTCTCAAGCGGAAGACTCCTGCCCAAAGAGTACTATCAGAATCACCCGGAGAACTTTATTCAAATTGCATTCCTTATCCATTTCCATGATTCCCACATATTCCACACAGGGACACAGTTTCCTAGCTGCAAATCTGTAAATTACGCTAACCATCCCCAGTCACCACTTCTTGAAACTGTATTGGCTTGTGATTCTTGGCACTCCTGATTTTCCTTGTACTTCTCTCACAACCCAACTTGTGCTTTCTTTCCTGGGCAACTCTTCACCGTTCATATTCTTCAACTCCAGAGTCTGGATCTGGCACCTGCTTCTCTACATTACAAAATCTCCCTGAACAATCTCATCTACTCATGGTCACACTTTCAACTACTACCAGAGTTCTGACATCTCCCAAACCTATCACTACAGCACCAACAATGACCTTCAGATTAGAAGACCAATTGTCTTCTAATCTTCTCTCCTTAGATGATCCATAGGTTCCAAAACTAAACTCATCCTATATGCCACAAATCTTCCATCTGGCCCTTGTTTGGTATTTACATCCACCCAGTTACCCTAGTCAAATCTGAAAAATTATTCCAGAATCCTCCTTCTCCCTACCATATTCAGTCTCCAAGTCCTATCAATTTTACCTCCTAATATTTTGCACATCCCCTCCTCTGTAACCTTCCCATTGCTAAACCAAATTCAGGCACCAAGTAACTTATTTCGACTATAGCCATGGGTTACCAACTAATTCATCCATAGCTGCAATTTCTATCCATCCCCTCCCATACCCCCTTTAAAACCACCCTCCATAATAAAGCCAGAAGTATAGACCTGATATCCAACTTTCTACTTAAATCTCTTCAGTAGCTCCTTATTAATATAGAAGTTAAGACCAAACTCTTTAGCCTCACTTTCCACCACTTCCTGCCATACTCTTTAAGCTTTTTCTTGTCTTTCTTTCTTCATCTTTTTCCACCTACTAGGAATACTCTTTGCATCTTTCTTCCTCTAGCTAATACTTGAAAATTCTTCAAGATTCTAATCAAGCATCAGTTATTAATGTAAGCTTTTCCAAAATCCCCAACATCCTATGCACACCTCTTTCTTATCATTCAACCTATCAGTCAGACTGTGTGTGTTTGCATGTGTGTGTGTTTCTGACCAGATTCTAAATTGCTCACGAGCAGGAACTGTTCATCTTTTTCACCCAGGCACAATGCCTGGTACCCAGGGGGCAAGCAATAAATATCTGCTGTTGAATTAAGAGAGACAATCCTACATCCTTTATTAATTCAGTGGTCAAATTTTTTTTTAATGGGTCAAAGATAACTTTAAAGCTAGCATTGCAGAACTATTATAAATTTCTTATTGAGTTTAAATTGATAACTGGTTTCATATCTATCCTTTCATCTATCCATTTCATATCTCTTCAGATAGTGTTATATTATAAATTCAGCAGTAAATCTCAGTAGAGATCTACATGTTATCACATTACACTGGATTCAATGTAAGTTACATACAACTAGAAATTAAAATTCACTAAAATAAGTTTTAGAATTGAAGGCAAGTCCATTTGCAAAAATTGTATGTGATTTCTTTTCATCCACCTACCCGAAAATTATCTGGGGAGTTCAAATGAAGTTTTTCCCTAATATCTTCAGAAGCACCAGCGCACAACCTATAAAAGATATGATAATTCCTTTCCTCTTTGCCTTGAACACAGATCCTAGATTTCTCTAGAAGGTAATGTGAAACAAATCCTCCAACAACTGAACTCTAAAAAACAAAACAGAGAGAAAATACATGTTTGCATTTAAAGTCTGAAAGTATAATCTACCAATGTTAAATTATGTTGCTACTAACCATTCGTCTATCAAAGAGGTTGTAATATTTATCAAATAAAGGGGGAAAAGCAGATAACTAAAGAATATTTATAAAGATTATAATGAATATATATATTCTCCCCACTATCTAAAGTAACAGAGAAAAACTTAAATGGATTTACCATGAGTTCAACTACAGCACCAATGCTATCAAGACCTTTACAAAAACACTTCTCAAACATATCATCTCAAAACACACTCACCTTTTCATTGAAATGTATTTCTACAAATTTTCCAAATCTACTGCTATTATTGTTGCGAACAGTCTTTGCATTTCCAAAGGCTTCTAAGAGTGGGTTAGCTATTGAAAAAGACATAAAAATATTCCATCAAAAAATAGCATAAAGGAAAGTTACAAAACAATAAATATGCACGGTATGTTTCCTTATTAACAGAGATAGAAAAAATGTCTTCAAAAATATTAACATGAAGTAATTCACATGTAATGTCAAATTCCTCAAATATTTATTGACTACCACTATATCAAGCCCTATTAAAGTACAGAAGATGGGAAAATTACTCAAATTATGTAAAAACAAAATGTAAATGGTATGGAAAATACTAAATTCTAAGAAGTCATTAGGTTACAAAATTTATAACTCAACTTTGAAAATTACTCCCTAAAAATTGTAAGATTTTCACAAGTGCATCATCTTTACTAAAGGAGTAGTGATCATAATATAGAAAAGAGCAAATCTCTGGTGAACAAAATATAAGCAAGAAGGTATTAGTTGACTTACCTTCCTAAACTGTTTTATATATGAGTAAAACCTCCAGATTTACCATTTTTTTTCATGTACATCTAACAAATTAGTTTACAGAATGACTAAAAAAGGTCCTCAGAACAATTGTTTCTAAAACCCCAGCCTATAAGAGACTCATTTTAGAGCTAAATACACCTGCAGATTGAGAGTGCTGGGGTGGAGAAACATTTATCATACAAACAAATGTCAAAAGAAAGTAGCAGTACTTCTATCACACAAACTAGACTCTTTTTTACTCTTGTATTGTTTTATCCTGCTTTGGTGTCAGGGTGGTACTGACCTCATGGAATGATTTTGAATGTGTTCCCTTTATGCCATTATTTGTAAGATTTTGATAAAGATTGTCATTATTTTTTTTAAATGTTTGGTAGAAGAATTTGCCAATGAAGCCATGTGCATGTGGTCACCTTTTTCTGTGCTGGGAAATTTCTGATTCCTAATTCAACTTTCGTTCTTGTTATAGGTTGAAGATTTCCTGTTTCTTGAATTCAAGACTCATGATTCAATTGTGGCAACTTGTGTGCTTTAGGAATTATCTGGTTTTCTTCTAAGTTATCTGATTTGTTAGTATATAACTGTTTACAGTAATCTGTTATCACACTACATATTTCTATGGTTACCTGTTGTACTGCTTTCCATTTGTCATTTTGGTTTCCAACTCTTTTTTTTTTTTTTTTAATGTTTATTTTTGAGAGAGAGAGACAGAACACGAATGGGGGAGGAGCAGAGAGAGGCAGACACAGAATCCAAAGCACACTCCAGGCTCTAAGCTGTCAGCACACAGCCCAACACGGGGCTTGAACCCACAAAACTGCAAGATCATGACCTGAGCTGAAGCTGGACGCTCAAATGACTGAGCCACCCAGGCACCCCTGGTCATTCCTTTCACTGTTATGTTATTGTTTATTCTGGCCTCCACTTTATTTATTTCTGATTTTTCTTTGTGCTTTCCTCCCTCTACTAAATTCAGCTAAGTTTCTTCTTTTTCTAGGTCCTTGTGGTGTAATGTTAAATTGTTTACTTGAACTTTTTTTCTTAATACAAGCATTTATAGCATAAATTTCACTCTAACATCAGCTTTTGCTGCATCCCATAGGTCTTGGAATACTGTGTTGCTTTTTTCTTTTGAAACCTATTTTGATTTGCCACATGATTTCCCACTTGGTCCACTGTTTGTGTGATAGTGTGTTATTTAATACTTACATATTAAATATTTAGTATTTACATTGTACATTTTCCAGCTTTGTTTTATTGTTGATCTCTAGTTTTGTGCCACTGTGGTTAGAGAATATACTTGGTATGCTATCAGACTTCTTAAATTTATAATATTTGTCATGTCTCTTTTTATGTGATTTAACCTGGGGATTCTTCTATGTGTACCTGAGGAAAATGTGTATTCTATTTTTCTTGAATGGAATGTTTTATACATATCTTTTAGAACCCGTATTCTCAAGTGTGCTTCAAGTAAAAAATGTTCTTGTTGAAAAAAAATAACAACTTTAAACAAGGGTACTTGTTTAAAATAAAGCATGTCAGAGGGGAGGTGAGTAGGGGGATGGGTTAAATAGGCAAAAGGGATTAAGAAGAGTACACTTATGATGAGCACTGAGAAATGATGTACAGAACTGCTGAATCACTATATTGTACACCTGAAACTAATGTAACACTTATGTTAACGATAATGGAATTACAATAAAAAGCTTAATAAGAAAAAAAAAACTTAAACTCACAATGAACAAATGTAAAATTTTAATTGTTTTTATCTTATAATCTACACACATATGACTAAGGAAGATTTATTGGACTCTATTCTTATACTCACCAGTCTCAACTATAAATATACTAGATTAGTGCCAATCTTACATGTTTCTCCATCTGCAGCTTCATAAACTGCTTTATGATGCTTATTACTATAATATTTTTATGAAACATTTTATTAAAGTCCATCTCTCTTACACAATCCACAGTAGAAAGCTTATTAACAAGTATCCAAACCCTTTTAAAGATCACTTTCCGATTGTTTCACTTTCCAAAAAAAAGTAACAAAGTATTAAAACTGAAAAATGTTTGCATATACATCTAACCTTTCAGATGAGCAAGAAAACTGAGGCCTAACAAAATCAACTGACTTCTGGAAGCCACATGACTGGCTAGTGGCAAAAGGGGAACTCAATTTCAGGTCTCCCCAACTCCTCTACAGAGATCTACTAGTTTTTGCTGAAGGGTTTAATATATTAAGTAAAATATCCAAAATTAGGATAAGAGCCTACCAGAAAATTACAGTAATATTATTGATACATTCATTCTAAAACCAACAACCAATTTTCAATTGAAGACGGCACCAAATGATTTCTATGTTCTTCTAGTTAACATCTACTATCCTCTAGTAAGGAGCTGGAAGAATACTTTCCAAATTTTCTCAACTACAGCATGTACATGTTGTACACTACATTCTCACAGAAGAAACCAGGTTTATATCCAATTTGCAAGCACATTTGTACCTCAAGTAAACAAATCAGAATACTAATTAGTATTTTATTGAATTAACTCATAATTTGTTCTTTTTATTTATTCAATTTTTAAGGGTGATTTCCTCATTAAAGTGAGGTACTTTACTATGAATTAAGCACTACTTATTAGATCTTCAAACCTGGGTATGTTACAAAAGCACAGTGAGAACTATAAGTAAAACTATACAATTATGTCAAGAAACATGAAAAACATGATTGCTGCAAACTTTAAAAATGTTTATCAGAGTTGAATTTATGTTCATCCACACTCATATTTCACAATTGTGAAAAAAAGAACATAACACCTGCTAGCTATAATGTAGCAAAATGAATGAACACAGAAGCCCCTCAATAAATTTCTGTCCAACTGAAATTTTTCTTTAAAATACTAAGAGTATTAAAATATGCTCTCAGTACAGCACATAGTTACAATGCCTGAGTTTATTTTTTTTCTTAAGATGCCTGAGTTTATATCCCACTTCCACAACTGATGAGCTATATGCTCTTCAGCAAGTTACTTAAAATCTTTTTACCTCAGCTTTTAATCTGTAAAGTAGGGATAAAATAGTACTTACCTCATTCTGTAGGGATTCAAATTAGGAACAGATTTTCGGCAAATCAGACAATGTGTAATACATCTCCATATGTTAACTTCATCATCATCATTATGAAAATATTTACTGACTGCCTCATACCAGAAAATGAGGAAGGAGGAAGGAGAAGGAGTGTCCACATAGGCTCAAAACACCTCATAAAACTACAAGGAGACCACCATGAATAAAGTATAAGGACTCAAAGGAAACATGGCTCAATTAGAGCAAAGGAGACAGAGGCCAGACAACACAGAGCACTGTTAGTGATGTTACAGATTTGCAGCTATATCTTCAGAGCAATATTAAGCCATTAAAAGATTGAAAAGATCATCCCAATTTCCACACAGAGCATAGATTACAGGGAAGCAAAAACTTAAGTGGGGAGACCAGAGAGGAATCTATGATGCAGGAGGGTGGTACAGATTCAACACGGTGGTAGACTAGAACAGTTGTTTCCAAACGAGGTACAAGAAGACTTTGTAAGGGGTATGCAAGCACTGACCTTAAGGAAATCAATTTACAGACTTCTGCCTTCCAACTGTACCTATTCATTAAAATGATTTCCCCAAAAAAGCATTTTAATTCCAAATAACCCTCTTCCTCTCTCCTTCTTTACAAAACATAGGGTCAACTAAACAAACAGGAGACCAGAAAGTATCCTATATTTCTTTCATTCATCCAAAACATATTTATGGATCATATCCCACATATTAAACACTATTCCAGGCAACTGTAATATATAAAAATCTCTGCCCTCTTAGCACTTACCTGGTGTGAGAGGGAAGACAACAGATATTAAATAAAGGAGAATATACATGAGCAAAGATTTGTAGGAAATGGAAGGGACTTTTGGAT
This sequence comes from Felis catus, assembly GCF_018350175.1. NCBI lineage: Eukaryota > Metazoa > Chordata > Mammalia > Carnivora > Felidae > Felis > Felis catus. The sequence continues at coordinate 68,158,098 of NC_058372.1, read as the reverse complement.
CTCTGGGAGAACATTCCAGACCACCTAGAGGATTCTCATAAGTTAATTTCAGTACATAAAAAATAAGAATTTAAAAAATTAACAATACCTTCAACAATTCTATCATCAATATCTTGACCTGTTCCATAGGATTCAGTCAGGTATCTGTTTAAAATACAGGTAAAAAAATTGACATGACTAATATTGTACATATTATATTTGTAATTTTAATATCATTTAACACATGTAAAATTTAAACTTGGATCACCACTACAACTATTTATTTAAAATTTACAAATTTATATTTAAATGCAACTATTCTGTTATAGCTTTTTAAACATTTTTTTTAATGTTTTATTTATTCTTAAGAGAGAAAGAGCAAGAGAGAGACAGAGCATGAGCAGGAGACGGGAAGAGCGAGAGAGGGACACAGAATCGGAAGCAGGCTCCAGGCTCTGAGCTGTCAGCACAGAGCCCAATGCAGGGCGAACTCACAAGCTGTGAGATCATGACCTGAGCCGAAGTCGGATGCTTTACTCACTGAGCCACCCAGGTCCACCAAGACCCCACCATTTTAAACTGTGTCATAAAGTATGGAAGGGGTACCTGGCTGACTCAGTCAGTGGAGCATACAACTCTTGATCTGGAGGTTGTGGGTTCAAGCTCCACACTGGGTGTAGAGATTATTTAAAAATAAAATATTTTAAAAAATAAAATAAATAAAGTATGCAAATGTATTCAAAGTCAACCTGTTCAATGAAAGACATATTTGTATCTCTTTGTTCATAACACATTCACAGTAGCACTATTCCTAACAGCCAAGACGTGGAAATAACCAAAGCACCCACTGATGAATGAATGAGTAAACAAAATGTGGTATATTCATACCCCACAGGTGTATTCACCTTGGAAAGGAAATTGTGACACATGCTACAACATGGATAAAATTTGAGGACATTATGTAAGTGGAATAAGCCAGTCATAGAAAGACAAATACTGTATGGTTCACTCATATGAGGTATCTAGAGTAGTCAAAATCACAGAAGCAGAAAGTAGAAAGGTAATTGCCAGGGGCTGGGATAGGGGAAAATGGAGTTGTTCAATGAGCACACAGTTTCAGTTTTGTGAAATAAAAAGTTCTGGATATTAGGTGAACAATGTGAATATATGTAATACTACTGAACTGCACACTTAGAAATGCTTGAACTGGTAAATGTTATGCGATAGATAGATAGATAGATAGATAGATAGATTTGGATATATATATATATTTTTTTTTTACCACAAAAAAAAAAAAAAAAAAACAACCTGTTCAAAATATTCCAGGTTAGCTAAATACTCCTCACCTTAAAACAAATTTTGTATTTTCTGTTTTGCCAGCTCCTGATTCTCCAGATACGATGATAGACTGACTCATCTTGAGCACTTTCATGTCTCTAAAAGCCTTATCAGCTAGGGTTAAAATAACACATTAATAATGAGCAGTGTGTTAAATACAAATTTACTAAATGACTGAAAGTTATTTTACTATCAAAGAGCACTTGCTCTTAAAGAAATTATAAATGTATGTTTACAGTTAGTAACATTTAAAAAAATTTAATGTTTATTTACTTTTTGAGAGAGAGAGAGACTGAGCAAGGTAGGGGCAGAGAGACAGGGAGACACAGAATCTGAAGCAGGCTCCAGGCTCAGAGCTGTCAGCACAGAGCCTGACGAGGGGCTCAAACTCAGACTGTGAGATCATGACCCAAGCCGATGTCGGAGGCTTCACCAACTGAGCCACGCAGGCACTTCTACAGCTAGTAACATTTTAAAATAAAATCACTCAAGTGTTCAAAACATCTCTAAATAGTTTTTACACTAAATGGCCTATCTTACTACCCTGACAGCTAAGTAATATGAAATCCAAATAAACAACTCTTAATTTTTTGCACTAAAATGTTTTTCATATTATGAGCTGTGTCTCAGTTCTTCCCAATTCCAAAGCAGGTCTAAAAAAAAAAAAAAAAAAAATGCTCACAATGCATAACTAATGAGGGCCCCAGAGAAAAGCAAGTTAACACCTACCAATTAAGAAATCTGGCAAACAAAAGTTCTGCTGGAGAAAATAAATACATAAATGCAAAATCTGTGTGGTAGTATTAAAAACACAAGTTGAGCACAATTTAATTCTGTTAAAGTAGTCTCATATTAAAACAATTTTAATTCAGGGGTGCCTGGGTGGCTCAGTCTCTGACTCTTGATTTCAGCTCAGGTCATGATCTCAGGGTCATGAGACTGAGCCTGCATTGGGCTCCTCACTGGGCATGGAGCATACTTGAGATTTTCTCTCTCCCTCTTCCTCTGCCCCTCCCCTGTTCGTGCACACACACACTCTCTTCCCCTCTCCCTAAAAAATAAATTTTTTTTAATTTAAAAACAATTTTAATTCAAAATTAGGTTCTAACCAATTTAACCCTATAACACAATTATTTCTCACTTCAGACATATGCTACCCATACAAGTGAAGAAAAGGCTTTACAAATGGCTTTTACTCTATTAGACCAAATGCAAACTGCATGCAAAGTATACACATCCTTCTGCCCAATTTATCAGCAATCTGTTCCACTCACTTTCATATCATTCTAAATATGTTTAGCAGTAAAGAACTAAAAATAAAAGTCAGTTTATTTACATTTTGAACATATAATTTCTCTCCAGTAATGAGCTTGGTCATATTCAGGTTCTAAGGATTTTGTACCATTTTGCTAGCTCATAGAAAGCATACTAATGCCCATCAGAGCATCTCAGAACTAAAAGTCAATCTGCTATTGCACTGGATTTGGGTGACATAGTCACTCTGTGTAGTAGTACACAGTACACAAGTCAGCCAAATTAGGAAGTGAAGCCTGGCTTGGCCAAAACACAGGCATGAAAAGAAAGCCCAAAGCGAAACAGACTGCACCAAGAACTAGTACCAAAACATGTCAGCACTTAACTGTTGGTTATGTCTGGATCCAAAGGGTTAATTAACATCTTTGTACTTGCAGTCACCAGCTATGAGAGTATGTGTGTCAAAAAACTCCATCTCTATGTTCCTCAGAGCTAAAGTCCTTCAAGATGAGAGAAAACCTGGGCACCTGGGTGGCTCACTCGGTTAAGCATCTGACTTTGGATCAGGTGGTGATCTCACAGTTCAGGACTTTAAGCCCCACAATGGGCTCTGAGCCTGCTTGGGATTCTCTCTCTCTCCTTCTCTCTCTGCCCCTTCCTTACTCGTGCTCTCTCCCTCTCTCAAAATAAATAAACTTAAAAAAAAAAAAAAAAACAAAGATGAGAGAAGACCCGAGAAAGGCAAAGACTGCTATCTTCCCACACAGATTCCCTAGAAGCATATATCGTTTTCAATCCTTAGCATTCTATAAACCCCTGATGCAAGGCATGGAAAACGTCAGCTCTTAACAAACTCTTATCTAGCCCTAGTAACACCCTCACAAATGATGACCTGGGTAACACTGGAAAGTCTGAGCTCCAAAGCTATGAAGAAGGACACTTTCAAGATGGAGCTAATCGTGCTGAGGAGTCAAAAAGAACCATTATGTCAGCTTTTATTATGTCCTACTTTCAACTGGGTGGACAAACTTAAGAGGACACAGACATTTAACAAAAATAATGATGTACAATTGCCCCATTCTGCAAAAGTAGTCTTCCCTATCCAGTATAAGATACATGCTCCTAAATAAAGGTGATACATTCAAAATGCATAAAGGCCCACCAAAATACATATTCAATTCATGGTATCTTTTATTATCCCAAAAGAAAAACAGCAAATTTGTATAAGGCAAAAAATTAAAATACAATTAAATTACTTACCAATTGCAAAGACATGAGGTGGCATTGTTCCAAGAGATTTTCCTTGATACGACTTTATTGTTTCTGAAGAATATATTTTAGGTATGTCAAAGTATGGGTTCACTGCAATCAGAATGTTGGCGACATATGTCTAAACAGAAAAGGCATAAATGTAAAATTTTCCAATAGTTCATTTTCATTTAAAACCAAACAAGGGTCAGGGTGCCTGGGTGGCTCAGTGGTTAAGCGTCTGCCTTCGGCCCAGGTCATGATCTTGCAGTTTGTGAGTTTGAGCCCCACAACAGGCTCTGTGCTGACAGCTCAGAGTCTGAAGCCTGCTTGGGATTCTGTGTCTCCTGTTCTCTCTGCTCCTCCTCCACTTGCTCTTGCACATGCGTGTTCTCTTTCCCTCTCTCTCACAAATAAGTATTAAAAAAATTAAAAAATAAAACCAAACAAGGAGGGGCGCCTGGGTGGCGCAGTCGGTTAAGCGTCCGACTTCAGCCAGGTCACGATCTCGCGGTCCATGAGTTTGAGCCCCGTGTCGGGCTCTGGGCTGATGGCTCAGAGCCTGGAGCCTGTTTCCGATTCTGTGTCTCCCTCTCTCTCTGCCCCTCGCCCGTTCATGCTCTGTCTCTCTCTGTCCCAAAAATAAATAAACGTTGAAAAAAAAATTAAAAAAAAACAAAAAACAAACAAGGGTCATAGGAAAAAGAAAATTCAGCAAATAGATACCTTTAATTCTCTATATAAATTAGGACTCCTAAATCGGCATTTCCAGCCCTAAATGTTCCCTCTACAGGACCCGTATTTCTCTTTTAATAAATATTTTCATCTTTTCATCCCATCTGCATCTCAAACTCTGCATATCCAAAATCAAGATTATCTCTCTTGACCACCGCCCCCCCCCCACCCCCGCCGTTTGCCTCAAAGAAAATGCTCTCCTCCTGTATGCAACCCCTGCCCCCTGGTTCATGGCATCACCACCAAGCCACAAAGAGCAGTGTCGAAGTCTCCATATCAATTAGCCTTCTTCTGTTGACTCCACTTTATGGAACCCATCCTCCTAGTTCTATTTCTACAGCTCGAGTTTTGGTCATTTATATTCCTCACCTGGACTACTTTATTTACTGTGCTACCGAAGAGCTTAATATAACTCACAGGATCCTCTAGGTCTATCCCCATCACTGAACTCCAAAGACTGATTCAGTGCTGTGGTGACCACTTGGTCCCAGATTTTTGCAAAACAACATATGCTAACCATTGCCTAGAACATTGACAGGCTAAATGTTTAATGAGCAACTTAAGTTTGCTTTTTTTTTTTTTTTTTAAATTTTTTTTTTCAACGTTTATTTATTTTTGGGACAGAGAGAGACAGAGCATGAACGGGCGAGGGGCAGAGAGAGAGGGAGACACAGAAACGGAAACAGGCTCCAGGCTCTGAGCCATCAGCCCAGAGCCTGACGCGGGGCTCGAACTCACGGACCGCGAGATCGTGACCTGGCTGAAGTCGGATGCTTAACCGACTGCGCCACCCAGGCGCCCCTTAAGTTTGCTTTTAAATTTGGAATTTAACTGTGGTTCTAAAAGACCAGAAAAAAGCACCAATAGGATTTATAAAATTCCTTGTGGGTAGAAAAAGGGTTGTGGTTTAGCAATTAGCAGTGGTTTACTGGCCAAACTAGGGCAGGCAGGACCATATTTTTTCTCTTTTCTACCATACTTTTCTCTTTTCTGCTTCTAGTTGTAGAAGGGAAATGATGTAGAAACCCTGAACTCTCAGATTACTAATCTAAAATTCAGTGAATGCTCTCAAAGATGTTTACTGCAGTGGAATAAAAAAAATTTTAATTTTTAAATTTTTTAAATATTTCTGTGGGAGACAAAGGAAAGTTACAGAGATATTAGTAACCAATAAAAATGTTAAATGTGAGTTCTACTCAACTCTAAGGAAGAACAGTGATAATTCTGGTTGATGAGAAATAGAAAAATATCAAATGTAAACTCTTATTTCAAACTGTTTCCTCCTCTTCCATATGTTATAGTAATAATAACTAGATGGTTATTTTGATGGTTTTATAACCAAAAGACATAATTGGCTAAAAAAACATACTAATCATGGCTTCAGTTAACTTTGAAAACACTGGTTTTCCAAACAGAAGCTGATGATGCCAAACAGCCACTAATAGAGGTCAATTGCCTAACTGTATACGTATCTTCGGTTAAGAAAGATCTAAAAAGCTAGGAATAACCCTAAAATACTCCAGAGTGATACAGACATTATACATGAGAAACCAAAACTTAAGTTTCACAAATAGATCATTTTTTCTATCAATCATGCAATTTAGAAAAGACTTATAGGTCAACTAAATGTGAAAAGAAGAAAACTAACTTTCTTGAAAGTATAATTAATATGCATGTTAACCTTCAGTTATTAATGGACAGGTCAGCATGTGCAATACCACACCAACAAAGAAACATTAAAAGACCAATGAAAATCCTATGTGTTAAGCTTTTGTATAAACATCCCAAATAAAAATAAAGTATCTCAATTCTTAAAAAGGATAATCATTCTTATAAAAGTAATAAAAATTTTCCAGAGTGCCTGGGTGGCTCAGTTGGTTGAATGTCCAACTTCAGCTCAGGTCATGAACTCACGGTTTGTGAGCTCATGTCTCTGCTGTCAGCACAGAGCCCGCTTCGGATCCTCTGTCTCCCTCTCTCTCTCTGCCCTTCCCCTACTTGCTCTCTCAAAAATAAATAAAATATTTTAAAATTTTAAAAAAGTAAGAAAAATTTTCCAAACTTCTAGAAAAAACATACAATTAAAATTTGCTCAAATAAATATGATTGCTCTACCACCAAGTTATTAATATAAGACATGTACAGGCAAAATAGTGACCAGTTCTACTTCAAAGATTAACAAATCTGTTAAAACAAATTTGTTTTGGGGCGCCTGGGTGGCTCAGTCGGTAAAGCGTCTGACTTCAGCTCAGGTCACGATCTCGCAGTCTGTGAGTTCAAGCCCCACGTCGGGCTCTGGGCTGATGGCTCAGAGCCTGGAGCCTACTTCCAATTCTGTGTCTCCCTCTCTCTCTGCCCCTCCCCCATTCATGCTCTGTCTCTCTCTCTGTCTCGAAAATAAATAAACGTTAAAAAAAAAAATTTGTTTTAACAAATTTTAAAAATGGGCATTATTTTGGTAACTAAAACAGCATTTAGCACACATCACATACTCAGTATGAGTCTGCCAACTGAGTTTTGCTTCTAAATATATTTCTAATCAAGAATAACCAAAAAATAAAAATTAAAAAAATAACCATATATCAACCCAAATATATTCCCTGACTAGTTGAATTTAAAAAAAAAAAAAAAATCAAACAAGAAAGTGAGGACTAATACTATATACAATTGAAAGACAGCAAGTAAACTCTTCTAAAAAGACTAGTTCTATTTCCCAGCTGTCACTACTTGGACAGATGGCAAAGACAAAGGTAATTTAGTCAGAATTAAGTGAGTATAATTAGGAGAATTGATAGTGATATAAAAGATTAAGACTGCTATTTGATCTGGGAAGAGTCAAAGAAGCCATGTGTTTTCTTCTTTCAAAAATAATGGAGTCCCATCTTTAGAGCAGGAGAACTACAGTGTGGTAATTTATCTCCAGCCAACAAAGGAATTTACAAGTAGGTCATATTAAAATAAAAACCTCATACATACCCAATGAATAATTATAATTAAAACATACCAGTTAAGTATCCATCTGAAAAATGTGGTATAAACCCTAACTTATATTAAAAGCATTGTCTTTCATTTTTTAATATTCTGGTTTTTTAAGGTAAGTCATCTCGGGTTTAATGAAATACTGCAACTGTTTCTATGATCAGTGTTTTGATGTTCTTAAGATTTCCTCAGGCACTGCCTTCTACTTTAATGTACGTTTCTTTATCATCAAAATTTTTATTTCAACATATATTCTTTATAGTTATCTTAAATTTTTGCAGAATACTGTGAATAGTGAATTAACGTATCTATAGACATATACCAAAAATAAGAAATCAAAACCCAAAATAATTAATTTTTTTAAACTAAATTGGACATTTTAAAGTCTGAAAGATAATGCTCTGAATTCATTGTTTCATTCCACAAATATTTATTAAGTGCCTATGATGTATGATGCATGTTCCTAGCCATGGAATTAGAGCAATAAACTTTTAGAAAAAAATCCTTATCCACATGGAGGTCATATTCTATTCAATAGGCTCAGAACAAGATTTGATCTGTTAGAAAATTTCAAGCTTAACAAAATCAAACAGTAGCATGTAAAACAATTATCCCCACAAAAACCTAAATCATAGGTAAAATACTTACATAAATTCTGTCTTTACTGTATCGAACTTTGATATTATGAAGAAGAGTGGCTTCATTTAAATACATTAGTGAACCTGAAACATAAAATTTGTAAATCTTTACATATTTCAAAAGTAAAATCAAATTAATACTATCTAAATCTGAATCACTTTGATCCAAGCTAAAAATCCACCTACTAGGTTAGATTTAATTCCATCTTTTTAAAACACTGGTACATGTAAACCCCAGAGGCCAATTTAAAATACCTCCAATCTACACACGTGTTACAGTGATATCATTAAACAACATAGTTCCAACCAGGTAAGTACATCTAGCAAATACCAGGTGAGTACACATTAATGAACACTGGTTAAAAAGTTCAGTACAATTCAAGTGGAAAGAAAGTACTACTTCAGATAGCATTGATTTTAATACACTTTCAATACAACAAAGTGAATCCACTAATTAAATCTTATGCTCAGAATTTTACAGAAAAACTACAAAAGATAAAATTTTAGAATGAGTGGGGCCATCAGATCAGTCAGTACTTCACAACTGATATGAAATAAGAGTCCTGCAAAAATGGTATGTGTTAACCCAGGACATGCAACTACTCAACAACACAATCAGGGTAGAAATCTTATTTTTCTGAGATCTGCTCTACTCATATGTCAGAGTATAATATTACATTATACACACACACACACACACACATATATATATACATACATATATATATACACACATATATATACAATATTGTTAATGTGCCTTATATGATATGTAACATTAAAATAATATAATGTACTCTGATTTACTCTATTCTCCCAGCCTAATCTACTCTCCCAGCCTTCCAATCACTTGAGTTTCATTTCTCCATTTCTACCACATGCTGGAGTAGACAAAACACTTTTTCCCAACCACTTTGTTTCTATTATTAGCATTTTCTCTTTTCTCCAATCCATCCAGACTACTCAGCACATGAATCTAACTATGCTAGAAAACTAATTAAAAAGCTCTCTCCTCCTCAAAATATATCAGTGAGATTCCATCAACTACCAAAGTCCATTTTCAAGTCTGATATTCAAGTCCTTTATTAAACTTGCATTCAACTGATCTTTTCCTATAATTTTCCACAACTCCCTTTACTATGGTCTAACTTGCAGGCAGACTAAACTACTTATCAAACCCAAACATATTCATGCATTGGACTCCACCTCTATATCTCTAGGTGTCAAAAATCTACCTATCCTCTAAGGTCAGTTCAAAAATTATCTCTCAAAGGAAAATTCCCCATTCTCGCTGCTACCACCACCACCACCACTAGAACTACTACTTTCTTCTTTGTACTTTCTTTATGGTACTTAGCCCAGACTGCCTGTATGATGATTATCATTTTGTATATATCTGATTTTGGCTACTAAACCAGATAGATCCTTGAGGGCAGAACTATGTCTGATTAATTTGCTTGTTTACTTAATCCTTCATGGAAGTCATACTTATACCTACACTGTATATATGCCTAACATAAAATTCAGTACCTAATCAATTCTGTCAAACAAGAGTCTCTTGCTATATCTATCTCAATAAAGACTGCCCATGCTTCTATAGTCATATAATGTAGCCAGTTCACTTTCACAGGACATGTGTCTCACTGTTTCCTAATGCCACTTAAGGCAGAATAAAACAAGAAGTAAGTTGGTGGGTGAAGCCTCCTAACAGATGAATGGCATCTTTCCCTTGAATTGAGAAAGATTTAGAGGAGTTAGGTAGCAGAGGTGTATCCAATTTAGGTTCTGGTCACCAACCTTTCTATATCCCTGCACTTCTCCCACCTTCGTCCCAGGAGCCTGACTTACATGTCATCTTTTCTTATCGATGTTCAACCACTCCCCCATCTCTCACCTTCTTCTGAACAACCATTGTGAAATACCATTTACCTTTCCACGTCTTAATGAAAATGGAATAGCCCATGCATTACAATTTAAGAAGAAGATCCTTGTGTCCATTGGCAGATATTTTAATTGAGTTTCATTAACAGATATTCCTGAAATATCTGGGGATGTGTTGGTGGAAGAAGGTAAAGGAAATGAGAGCAAGCAGTCATTCACATGTCACTACAGGTTTAAATGATTAGCGTTCCCAGGGCAGTGTATTGTGGGAGTAGGAATTCTTACTTAAAGGAAGCAGAGAGAATATCATAAAACCAAGTTCTAAAATATTAACGGATCAGGGGCGCCTGGGTGGCTCAGTCAGTTAAGCATCCAATGTCAGCTCAGGTCATGATCTCACAGTTCATGGGTTCGAGCCCCGCATCAGGCTATGTGCTGACAGCTCAAAGCCTGGAGCCTGCTTCAGATTCTGTGTCTCCCTTTCTCTCTGCCCCTCCCCTGCTCATGCTCTGTCTCTGTCTCTCAACAATAAATAAATGTTAAAAAAAAATTATTATTAATGCATTAGAAACAATTCAAAACCATTTATTATGTTTAGCTACATGTGGATATATAAACAAAAAAAACATTATTATAATATGTGAACAGGATTAATTCATAATTCTGAATGTCCCAGGAAGTTTTAACAGAACAGAATTCTCTCTTATTTTATATATAGTAGAATCTCATTCTTTCTTTTGCACTTTCTTTTCAGTTTTTGTTGTTGTTGTTGTTGTTGTTGTGATTGCTGTTAAGACAAATTCTCCATCAATTTTGAGAAATTGGGAAAACGGAAATCCAAATTTTTTTTCCTCAATCTCTTACACCAAATAATAACAGCTACCATTTGAGAGACTGATGAAGGTCAGGCACTACACGGATTTTAAATATATCATCTCTAAACATGCCACATACACATTATTACTCCCATTTTACAGATGAGATGCTCTAAGAGGAGAGAGAAATTGCTCACAGGCACACATCTTTCTAACAGCATAGTCAGAATGTGAACTCAGGCTCTCCCTGAGTCCCTTGTGTCTCCTATTACTCCACTATTCCATGCTGTCCCATCCATACTTGGGACATTAGAGGCTTACTCAAATGTGAACTCTAAAGAAAAATCAACAAGGACAAAATACATTCCTTTCTCTTACCTTTTTTTGTTTTTAAGATTTTATTTTTAAAATACACCTAATGTGGGGTTTGAATCCAAAACCCTAAAATCAAGAATTGCATGCTCTACCAACAGAGCCAATCAGGCACCTCTTACCTGTTTTAAATGGAGAATTGTTTTGTTTTGTTTTTAATGTTTATTTATTTTTGAGAGAGAGACAGGGTGCCAGCAGGGGAGGGGCAGAGAGAGAGGGAGATACAGGATCTGAAGCAAGTTCTAGGCTCCAAAGTCAGCACAGAACTCGATGCGGGGCTCAACTCACAAACCGTGAGATCATGACCTGAACCGAAGTTGGACACTTAACTGACTAAGCCACTCAGGTACCTCGTTAAGTAGACAGTTTTTAATGTCAGATACCATTAATGATACCAAGACAACTGGATATGATTCTTAAATATTTACTGCCAAATAAAAAAATGAAACTGCTTAACCTTGAAAACAAAAGAATAAACATGGCCTGGTTCACTGTATAGTTTTTCCACCAAACATGCTAAGGTAAAATATAATGTCCTAAAATCAATTTTTCAATTAGTACTTATACATTTAAAGAATTTTTTAAGTTAATTTATTTTGAGAGAGAGAGAGAGAGAGAGAGAGAGAGAGAGAGAGAGAACAAGCTGGGGAGGGGCAGAGAGATGGAGAGACAGAATCCCAAGCAGGCTTCACACCATCAGTGCAGAGTCCAATGCAGAGCTCGAACTAACAAACCGCAAGATCATGACCTGAGCAGAGATCAAGAGTCGGAGGCTCAACCAACTATGCCACCCAGGCTCCTCTTATTATACATTTTTTTTTAATGTCTGTTTCCTTTAAACAGTGACATTAAATGGGTCCTCTTGACTCAACTTCCAAATTACTGAACCACATATACTACCATAAAAATCATCTGATTCTAGAGGAGGCTCAAAATAACTCTTTCCAAACTGTTAACAAGAGATCTTTAGTTCAGGCTTCATAGTAAATTATTACCATTCCCCACATTTACACAACTGAGATAACACTAAAAGGGCATTCAAGAGACTCTTTCACCAAAGTGCAAATGTGAAACAATAATGAATTCAGGACTTTTGAGCTCCTCCATTCACATGAACCTTCAGGTCAAAAAGCTACATTTCTTCTGAACCAGTATAGTATACCTAGTAATACAACCACTGGTTTATTTTTTGGAAGGATAGCTTCCTTTTCTGTGCTAAGAACTATTTTTTAACTTGATACTTACAATTATCTTCCACATCTTTTTTGCTGTCTTCTTCTGCAGGGAACACTTGGTTTATGAGAGCCAAAAATGTCTAACAAAAAAACAAGAGCTCATTAAACTAGCAGCTTATAAACAGTAAGAAAAATAAATGAACTTAATTGGTTGCATACATTGTAATAATAGCAACAATATGCTCTTCACTAAAATATAATACAAGATCCTTCTATTAAATAAATCATTAACCCAAAAAGAGGATAATAACTTTACTCAAATATTATGCACTTTTATCATGAATATAAAATCAATAATAGAAATCAATAAAAAACATCCTGTCCTCTAACACCCAGAATGAGACAAAATAAGAAATATATTAATATTTTTAAAAAAAATTTTTTTAAGTTTTATTTCTTTGGAGAGAAAGAGCAGGAAGGGTAGGGGCAGAAAGAAGGGGAGAGAGAGAATCCCAAGCATGATGAGGGGCTCAAACTCATGAGCCATGAGATTACAACCTGAGCCAAAATCAAGAGTCAGACACTTAAACCAACTGACCTACCGAGGTGCCCCTCAGAAGTAACTAAATATTAAATTTACATGGTATGTACTTTAGCAACTTTTTAAAAAATAAAATTTTTAATGTTTGTATATACAGTGATTTTATTGCAAAAAAAAAAAGTAACATTTGGTCAGTCAGATATACCAACAGCACAGACTATTATTTAATTAATGCTGTTGTTTGAGTAAAACATATTAGATCCAAATTCCTGTACAGAAATGTGTCAGAAATATAAACAGTATCCAAAACTATGTGGTCCATAAAATTACAGATATCTATGAATGAGTCTGTATTTATTATATCACTTAAATGCTATGGCAGAAACTCTAGAATTAAGATAGTATCTTGCAAGAGAGAATTACACCTAAAGAGAATTAAATTTTATTCATATCATTCTAGCAGTTATTTATAAATTTGTACTTCTCAATTACAATTACTCTTGTGGTTGAAGTTTCCATCCATATCAAATAAAACTCTAAGGAAAAATGTTCAATTATTTTAAAATAATATTTGTAGGTCTACATATGTACATATATGCAAGAGTGTAACACAAAGCTACTGCTATAAAGAGTAAAATCCAGGCTGCTGGTAATACCTCAACTGAAAGTCACACCTAAATTAGAAAACTTTTATGTCCTAAAAACTCTGGAAGTTAATTATTTGGAACCCAGTACACATGTTCTTAATGTTATAAATGTGCAAAGGTTTAGAGGATAGACCACAAAATCAGAACTGATCCATAATGTATTAAGTATATTAATGGTAATATAAAGCAATCCACAATTTAAAACAATGATTCTACAGGAAAACGTATTAAAAAATAACTGCTAAAGTCACAGACATTAGCATTCTTTCACAGATGTGGAAAATGGGATAAGGACTCCTCAGACCCAGGTTTGGGTTCTATCTTGTTAGGAGCCACGTGAAACAGAAGAGGTTCCAGAAAGTCAGAAAATGGAGAAGTGGAAGACAACAAAATCCTAGAATGGAAAGGTTAAGGGCAGGAGTAAAAGGCCAGTAATGAGTCCTAAAATATAGTTTCCCTCCCTCCTTCACCCCCCAGTTACCACCAGCCCTCATCTTCTCTCCTTTACTGCCTTCTTTCTCAATAAGAAAGAAAATTTGTTTCATTAAAGCAATTGTTTTCTTTTACAGGGAGGATGCTTTTTCTCCTACCAAGGGAAGATCACATAACAAAGCACACACTAATCACCAGCAGTAAACATGTACCACACATCAAACACAGCACATCAAGCTCCAATGACCAAATGGACAAATACGTTTCTGCATTTGAGAAGATTATAGTCTAGTAGGGAGGGACAGAGAAATGTAAACAAACATATCTGATAAAATATTACAGGCAGCTAAGAATTTTTACCACTCCTCCTAAGAAGTAATCAACAGTAAATTCTACTGCATAGGAGGAAGAGGAAGAGATCGGGCATCTGTGGAAAAAATTCATAAAGGAGGTGACCTCAATCAGAATCTTGAGAAATAAATAGTATTTGCTAAGTAAAAAACTATGGAAAGTGGCATTCCAAGTAAAATGAGTACTGTGAGCAAGGACACTAAGCACTCAAAACCATCTGGTTCATGGTGAGGGCTTGATAAACACTGGAGAGGAAGAATGGAAGAAAAGGAGGAACAGACACACTAGAAATAAGCAGATGGCAGGAGTATGAGGAGGAAATGGTTGGTTGATAAAAGATAAGACTAGCAAAGTAGAGAGAGAAAGAAAATGTAGACCCTTAATAAGCCATATATTGAGGGCTTTAGCTTGAAGTCCGGTCTGCTGCAAATAGGGAACATGAAATCGATTTAGAGGTTCAAGACAGCATTTTTAACAGAATAAAAGATATTAGAAAACATCAGTATGCATCAGTAATAATGTTTCATTCATGAATATGCATTCACATGCACAATACTACTCCCTGACATGTATAATCTCTTTCTTATAAATACACACACATACAACACACATATCAAATGCAATGTAAAATCTATTTCTTACTATTGGTCACAATCAGAAAATTTTAAAAGCCATTACTATCATCAAAGACATGTTTCCCACTAGAGCCAATCACACCCTCTTCCATTCTTTCTACTATATCAGCAAACAGATCTACTGGACTTGTCCATCACTTTATGCACTTAATTCCTTAATATTCAAAAGATGATGATCTCTCTACCAGGAATTACCTAAGTAAAAGATTGCTTCTCTTATGGATCTTTTTAACTGTATGATTATTATGTCATTTTATAACTTATTAAGACCCTGCTCAGAGAGTAGGGAAAAAAATCAAAGTTAGAAGCAATCCCTGTGAATTTGTTAACCTCCAAAACATTTTTACGGAAAGAAGCTTCTTCATTTATAGAATAACCTACAGATCCATAAGTTTTCATAACTCCACATTTTAAATCTTAAGTGTTTTTATTGGCTCTCTACATGTACCTGATTAATACTAATAAGGCACAGTTGAAAACACATAAGATATTTAAAATATGAAAAAGCATATATTCATAAATCAAGTTTCCTCTATGACTGAATTGAATTATTTTGTGGATATAACAAAATATATATAGCAGAATATACCTAGAAAATACTTTTCATTTCATTGCAGCCTTTTCATTTACTGTGCTTATGAAATACATTAAACAAAAATGAAAAAAGACTTTGAAGGATAATGAAAGGCTCACTAAATTTCTATCCCTCCCTAAATATACTACCTTGACATACTGATCATTTTGAATTAAACGGCTCTTGAGAAACAGCAGGTGAAAGAATGCCACTGTCACCCTCCTTTTTATCCCTGAAATCAGGACATAAAATTTCTATGTGAAAAGTGACCTCCCTGTACCAGGAAGAAAGAAGAGAAAGGGAATCAAGGCCAAGAGAAATCTATAACTTAGTCATACTAACTCTTATTTTCCTAATTACTTCACCACAATGTACTACCCTTAGCCCAAACCCCATTTGTCTTATCAATTCTTCACAAATTTTTTTGTTTCTTTGTCAAAAAGGTATAAAACCTTTCTCCTCTGGTCACTTCTTTGGATCTTCATTCTCTTGTGAAGGTTCCCAAGTACATGTAAAAATTTAATAAAAATGGTATGCTTTTTAACAGTGACTCTGTCTTATGTCAGTTGATTCTTAGGTCCAGCCAGGGACCTGAAAGGGTAGAGGAAAATTTTCCTTCCCCTACAATTTCAAATACATGAAAATAATTGAACTTATTTCTTAACCCTTTCATTCTCTGAACATGTATGGCATTGTAAGTACAAAGAGGTCCTTGGTTAATAAGAAGAAAAACTAGAAACACTTTGTGTTTTCTTGCCTGAGAGCATCTTTAATTGGCCTCCTCTAACATGGCACATTATATATTATGCATTTAGGTTCCTGGGTTGTTTACAGTAACAGAATAGTTTTCTCTGTGAAAAGACCTCATGAGAGATCCACCTTGTTTTTCTAAGGTTCCCAGAAGGATGGCAGTCATATGGCATTAGTTAACCATGTATCAGTAGAATATAAATTATTCACGAACATTCTCAAAGTCTAAAGTAAACAGAAATGACATCAACAAATTTAATTTAGTAAGAGGTGTTTAACAGTATTTATTAAACTGAAAATTGTTAACTTCTCCCACAAAGGCAGACCTTACAGTCCCCATGAAGACCAAAGAGACTCCAGATCACTTTTTCCCCAAACTCCCATTTTGTAATACTGTCTAGTCTATGTCTAGGCATAAAAAGAAATAGGGGCGCCTGGGTGGCTCAGTCAATTAAGCATCTGACTTTGGCTCAGGTCATGGTCTCAAGGTTCTCATGGGTTCAAGGCCCATGTCAGGCTCTGTGCTGACAGCTCAGAGCCTGGAACCTGCTTTGGATTCTGTGTCTCCCTCTCTTTCTGCCCCTTCCCTACTCATGCTCTGACTCTATCTCTCAAAAATAAATAAACATTGAAAAAAAAAAAACAAAAAAGAAAATAAACAGATGCCATGTATACAAAATTAAAGTATGCTTTCATGTTTTAAAAACTATCATTATAACAAAAAGCTATCATTATAACACAATAATAATAGATAGGTATGTTTAAGACTTAAGTATCTGTACTTAATAGAATATGCTCTATCAAGTATCTAATCTCATGCTAATAAATTTAAGTAAATAAAAAGCTTAAGAAAATCATCTAGAAGCTAATGCAAAAAGCAAAATTTGGTAAAATAATCCCATTCACTTTTCATACTTTTGTAATATACTGACTACATCACAGACATATTAATAACTTGAGCAATATAAGGAATAAAAATGTTACTGTTCATATTTTATCATGTAACTATTTCTTAAAAATGATATGAAAGGCTCACTAGATTTGTCTGATTTTATGATAGGATCCCATTTTTCCCCTACGATATAAAACAATAAATAACTCACTAGAAAACTAAGATTCACTTACCAGAAAATTGTTTTCCCTTACACTGAGCTAGGAATATCTATTTCATTAAGAAGGGACACACCTATAGAAAAAAAAAATCAAATTTTGAAATCTTTCTGAGAAACTCACCTTGCCTTTTTGGTTCAAGGGTTCAATGGTTAAGCTGTCAGGGCCAATATCTACAATATTGCCCATTTGAAATCCATCTGTAGGGTGTGGCGCCCAAACGGGCTTTCCATCCTCCATTTTTGAAGGGAGTATCTATTTTCTGTTTGAAAGGAACAAATAAAACAACATGAATAACTTTGTAAATAAAAAATAAATACTTTTTTAGAAAGCTAACATGTGAATTGCAATTCATAGAAACACATGTCTGACCCTATCACAGGTAAACCCCACCCCCTTTCATCTTGTGGCTGCACCCTGACCCTTTTTATCCACCTTTAGATAAGGACCAAGCAGAGGCTACTCAACCCTCAAGTAACACCTGCTCTGCTACTGCCTTCCTTCAATTGTGATTGCAGTGGAGTACTGCACTTTGAGCAGTACAGAAACCGAAACAGCCATAATGTTCACTTATTGCCCCAGTGTAATTTATAACAACACTTCCTTTTACTCGCTGAAGTATTGTGGATAGCACAATAAACAGTTGTCCTAGGAATAGATGTTATTGTGTGGAGTTAGCTAAGAGTTTAACAAAAGTCATTGTAGACCTAAAGGGATAAAAATGAGACGTGTGAAAGATTATCTCCTCTGGGAAAATTTCCCTGACAATCTGAAACTACAAGGATGCCTCACCCATGTTGCCCCCTATGGTATCTTCACAGTACCACTCAGCATACTGTTTTGTTTTTCTTTTTTTACTGAGGTAAAACTTATATACAGTGAAATGTACAAATCCCACATATACACGTTGGTGAGCTTCGACAACTAGATATACCCATCTAACAAACACTGCCATCAATATATAGAACATTTCCATATAGAACTGAAAGTTCCCTTATACCTCCTCTGGTCAAACCCTAACCCCCATAGGCATCTACTGTTCTGGTTTCTCTCATCACAGATTACTTTTTATCTTTTCTTGAACTTCACATAAATGAAATCTTACCGCTTTTGCATATGGCTTATTTGATTCAACAAAATGTTCTTGACAGTCAACCATGTTGTTGTATATACTAGCCCACTGACTGATTATACCACAATTGTTTACCTGTTGTCCTACGGATGGACATTGGGATCGTTTCCAGTTTTTGCCTATTGTGAATTCTAATGTAATTTTTCAAGTGTTCTTCTAAAGCTTCTATGCTTAGTAATCTCATATCTAATATGAGCAATCTCATATCTTTGCAATTCTGTCTTTTGAGAATATGCCAAAGGGTTCATGACATGTAAGACATTTAATTTTAATGAGCTTAGATTCTAGGAGACTAATGGGTAATCACAAATTGGCTAGTGAGTGATCCTAGATGTTCTGGTTTCATCATCTCAGTGGGAACTTATTTTTCATTACTTATCTATACTTAAAGAAAAATTGATACATGTGCCATAAACTCTCCTCTTTTGTGGCATTCTCAAATCTGGGATTTCCCCTGTGGATGTTGTCAAGTCTATTTTTTTATGAAAGTCAAGGATGTATAGTATGTAGTTCAATCAAAAAGCTAGTAACAACTGGCATGTTTGCAATGTACTTGTTGGTTAATGTCTTCAATAGTGAGATGTGCTTTTCCCCATGCAGCAAAGGCTATTAGGATTATGGGTATTCCAAGTTAAGAAATTAAATGAAGATTCTCCACAGAAGTCAATCAGTAACATTGAGCAGACTTACATTACCACACCTTACATCTACACACTTTACCTAAAGAATCATATGTAGTCCCATGGCTTTAAGTACCATCTTTAGGTGAGTGATGCCCAAATTTATTGCTCTAGCCCAGAACACCAGTGAACTGAGTCCCCAGATTTTATGCGTCTAGTGGACATCTTCTCCTCACAAATATACCTAAAAGATGTAACATGATTATTATATTATTACTCTGTCCCACCACCCCAGCCTGTTCTTCCTTTTCAGTTAAGGCACCAACAATACTCAGTTCAAATCAAACATGGGGTCATCCTCAATTCTTCTAGCTCCTTGCAAATCCATATCACTCCTCTAAACCTATCAAGTCTACCTCCAACAGGTATCTTATTTTTACCCACTTCTCTGTTTCACCTCTGCCATCCTAGTCAAAACCAACATGGCCTTTTACTAGGACTTCTGTAATTAACTTAGCTTCCCACTGCTACTCTTGCCAATGTGCACAGATCACCAGAAATCCAACCGAAAGGTAAATCTGACCATGTCATTCCTGCTCTATCAGGGCATGAACTAGACCTCTCTGTGTTCCTAAAGCCCAACACAGAGCAGGCAACTTAATATTCACTGAGTGAATGAATGAATTGTTCACACAATTTGGGAAGAGTAAGAAGATATGGTGAACTAGGAAGAGTTGAAAGGTCTTAAAAACCTAAGCTTGAAATTAAGCTCCACCACTGTCTGACTAGCTCTTAAGCAAGTTACTTAATCTCTCTGATCATTATCTTTATCTTTACCCATAAGTGATATCACTTACCTTACAGAATTGCTATGAGGATTAAGTGACATAAAATTGAGATCACCATTCTCATGATACCCAACAGATACTAGTCACACCTCTCCCCTTATTTTCCCCAATATCCATTGTTTGAAGCTACCAGTAAATTTTGCAAAAATGGTCTTGTGACACTTTTAAATACAGAAGGACATTACAGAATAGTCATGAAATATCATTTAGGAATAATTAAGTATCTGGGGGAAAAAATCACAGCAAAGCAAAATTCCCAAAGTTCAAAAAAGAATGGCAAATTCCTCTGGACAATTGAAATTGCTTTCCTATTTGAACAATTTGCCACAATTTCCCAATTAAGATAACAGATTTAAAGGCACACATGTAATGTTGCCCCTTCATCTAATACCTAAATCTACAGTAAAGTGATTCTTCAAAAAAAAAAAAAATCAATCCATAAGGATGGGAAAAAACAAAGAGAGGACAACAGCAACAATATTTGGGAAGTTGAAAATCAAATGGCTGAGAGGCAACTGATTCAGGAAACCTGAAAGGACTGAATCTCAAGTCAGGAATAGGGAAAGATGAAAGACAACCCACATTTACCCCTGAATCTCAAAAGACAGAGAACTATACTGCGAAAATACTTCTAGAACCAAGGGTAAAAAGAGGGGGTCTAACATAAGAAAGACTAGGTGAAAGTTGTTTAAGAAAGAGATTTTCTGGGGGCACCTGGGTGGCTCAGTTGGTTAAGCGTCCAACTTCGGCTCAGGTCATGATCTCGCAGTCCGTGAGTTTGAGCCCTGCGTCAGGCTCTGTGCTGACAGCTCAGAGCCTGGAGCCTGTTTCAGATTCTGTGTCTCCCTCTCTCTCTCTGACCTTCCCCCGTTCATGCTCTGTCTCTGTCTCAAAAATAAATAAACATTAAAAATAAATAAATAAACAAACAAACAAACAAACAAACAAATACATAAAAAGAGATTTTCTGGAGTGTGTAGGTGGCCCAGTCAGTTAAGCATCCAACTCTTGATATCAGCTCAGGTAATAATCTCACAGTTCATGACTTAGAACCACACATCGGGCTCTGCACTGACGGAGCAAAGCCTGCTTGGGATTCTCTTTCTCTGTCCCTCCCCTGCTTGCTCTCTCTTCTCTCTCTGTCTCTCAAAATAAATAATAAATAAGTAATTAAAAAAAAGAAAAAAGAAAGAGATTTCCTAACACCACCAACACGCACATACTTCACATCACTGGGCAAATGCCTCCCCACTCTCCCATCACTACCCCAAGAGAAGCTTAGATGTTATTCTCTGGAAAAGACCAGGTCTCTGGAAAGAGAAATGCCAGAAAGAATTAATGGTGTACATATAAAAATTGCCACTTGCTAACAAAAACCCTCTCCTTGACCAAACTTTAGTTAGGCTCTTCTGAGCCTGCTTCCTGATGAGGCCATGCAACTAGGCCTTCCATGTCTGTACTATCATTGTTGGGCCTACATCGGCCAGTTTTAGCAAGAATCCTGATAAGCCACTTTGGAGAAATTTCCCTTCCCTTGATATCTGATTAAGTTTTTCATCCCCTACCTTTGATATATAAATCCTTAAACTGCCTTCAAGAATCCCTTATCCTTGTTGTTTTCTCTTACTTTGTATTCACTGACCCTCTCACTCTGCTCATTGGCTATAATCCCCAGCTGCCTTTTCTGTCCTCCAAGTTGAGCCTGATCTCTCTCCCCTATTTTACATCCCTTGTTATAAACTGACTGTGTCTGTTAAGGACTGAATTTTGTCATTCCCGCCTCAATCCATATTTTTTTAATATGTGAACACTAATTCGTAATATGACTATATCTGGAGATAGGGCTTTTAGGAGGTAATCAGGTTAATGACATTATAAGGGTGAGATCCTGATCCAATAGGACTGGTGGTCTTATAAAAAGAGGAAAAGAGATCTCAGATCCTGCTCCCCAACCAAGGGTCATGTGAGTGCACAGCAAAATAGTGGCCATCTGAAAGCCAGAAAGACAGTCCTCACTAGAACCCAACCGTGTTGGCATCCTGATCTCAGACTTCCAGCCTCCAGAGCTGTGAAAAAATAAATTTCTATTATATAAGACATCCAATCTATAACATTCTGTTATGGCAGACCAAATAGACTAATACACTCCTACTGCAATAATCCTGAATAATCTTGTCATCTTAACAAGTGTCAACATAATTTTCCTTTAATAGCATAACACTAGAAATGAATATTCACTAGAAGGTATAAAATATAAAGTTGAGGCAATTTTACAGAAAGCCAAGAAAAAAAGAGATAAAAAGTAGGGGGGGGGGAGAAGAAAAAGAAGAGATACGAAAATGAAACACGTAAAATTATTAAGCATCAAAATACCAGGAACAACAGACATCCTGCCCACCCCCCTCAAAAAATAGAAGGGAGAAAACTAAAATGTTGAAAGAAAATTCACCAGAACTGAAAGGCATGATTTCCTAGAGTCTAGCCAAAATGTCCATTAAGTCCTCAATACAATAACTGGGAAAACACACACACACACACACACACACACACACACACACACACACACACACAAAGACACTATGTCCAATTTCAGACCACCAGAAATAAAGAGAAGATGCTACACACATCTAGAGAAATCAGAGAAAAAAGAAGGGAAAAAACATGGGTCATGTCCAAAGGATCATGAATCAAAATGGCTTCAGCAACACTGAAGCAGGAAGTCAACAAAGCAATGCCTATAAAATTCTGAAGGAAAATTATTTCCAACTTAGAGCCCTGTACTTAGGCAAAATACTGGCCCAAACTGGAGCAGTATAACCCAAGAGGCAGCCACATTGAGCACTGTCATCAAAGACATCCACTGACCTTGGACCACATGAAGCTAGCCCAGATTCTTATCTGAACTTGTTTTATTCTAACTCTGTACTGATGATGTACTTGTGCCTGGAGAAACTGTGGACAACTCATACCCTCCCCTATTAAATATCTTCTACTTACTATTCTAATATTCTCTTAGAATAAACCTTTTTTTAATAAGGTTTCACTTAATTGGGGTGTCTGAGTAGCTCAGTCGGTTAATGATCTGACTCTTTGATTTCAGCTCAGGTCATGATCTCATGGTTTGTGAGTATGAGCCTCAACTCAGTGGGGAGCCTGCTTGGGATTCTCTCTAGCCTTTTTTCTGCCCCTCCCCCACTTGTACACATGCCCACACATGCTCCCTCTCTCTCTCAAACATAAATAAAGGTTTCACTTAATTTTTTTTAGAATCCTAAATACTTATAACAAATACCTTCAGTAATGAAGTCTTACTTTTCATCCCACAACAGAAGACAAAATTCTTTTGGGCATGTTACTTACTATTTACTCCCAGAAAATCATTCAGAAAAAAAAAAAACCCATGCAATCAACATTCATACTTATTAAGGCATGTCTGCTTATGAAGAGTACTTAAAAAGACATTGAAAAAAAATTTTTTAAAGACATCCCAATTCCCAGTGCTATTATACTAGAAACCTTAAACACATTAAAGCCTGACTATATATGCATTACCCCTGGAGTTAGGTCAGTAAATTTAAAATTCTTGAAATTCCTTATGTTTTTCGGGAAAAGAATGGAAATGTTCTACAATATGCATCAACCAAAAATTATCTCGTTTTTTATACTTAATTGACAACTGAAATTTTTTAAGTAAGCACTATAGTGATCTACAGAAGTACAGTTGACCCTTGAACAACATGGGTTTAAACTGCATGGGTCCACTTACATGTGGATTTTCAATAAATACATTGGAAAATTTTTTGGAGATTTGTAACAATTTGAAAAACCTCACAAACCACATAGCCTAGAAATGTTGAAAAATTAAGAAAAAGGTATATCATGAATGTACAAAATATAGATACTAGTCTCATAAAATTTATATATGTATTTGCCTAATTTATCATTTGCTACCATAAAATATATATAAATCTATTTTAAAAGTTGTAATTTATCAAAATTTACACACAGACCATACATGACACCATTCACAGTTGATAGAACCATAAAAAAAAAAGATACAGTATTGAATCCAGTATTAGTACTGAATACCTAAAATTAACTGTAGTGCACATTATACTACTGTAATAATTTCATAGCCACCTCCTCTTGCTACTGCAATAAGCTCAAGTGTTCTGAGTACTGGCTTAAAATACCATGTGACAATCATCTCTGAGTGAACAGTTCATCTCTCCAGTATACTGTGCATCACAGTAAGAAGTTATCTCTTGCAGTTCTCACTACCAATAGTTTTGGGAAAGTCAAAAGTTATATGCAGGAGTGCCTGGGTGGCTCAGTTGGTTAGGCGTCCAACTCTTGATTTCAGCCCAGGTCATAATCTCAGTTTCATGAGTTCGAACCCCATGCCAGGCTTTGTGCCGCCCTTGCAGAGTCTGCTTGGGATTCTCTCTCTCTCTCTCTGCCCCTCCCCTGCTTATGTTCTCTCTGTCTCTCCCAAAATAAATAAATAAAACTTTAAAAAATTATTAAAAAAAAAAAAGTTAGGGGCACCTAGGTGCCAACTTCAGCTCAGGTCATGATCTCACAGCTCGTGAGTTGGAGCCCTGTGTCAGGCTCTGTGCTGACACCTTGGAGTCTGGAGCCTGCTTTGGACTCTGTGTCTCCCTCTCTCTCTTCCCCTCCCCAGCTCATACTCTGTCTCTATCTCAAAAATAAATAACCATTTAAAAAAAAAAGTTATATGCAGATTTCCAACTGTGGCAGGTGGTCAGCACCCTTAACCCCCAAGTTTTTCAAGGGTCAACTGTAATCTGTAGAAGCACTAAGTAATCCATAGAAGGCAATCAGTACCCTTTCAGAGGTTATTAGCTAACTTTTCGTTTATTCTTTGTTTAAAGGTAAGAAGCATATCACCAGAAATCTCCCTGGGGAGCAAATGTATTAAAGGCTAGAGTGACAAATAATACACATCCATATTCTTCCTTCTTGACAACTCTAGTGATAATCCCAATATAACAATCCTGGGCCATAAACAGAACCGGTAGGCCCATACCACAAACTATGAGTCATCACCTACTCCTTTACATTCAAAGATTACACTTTAAATATAGCCATGATACATAACAGTGCCTTATATTTTACTGTCTGGGGTATTAGGAATTGAGTACTAGCTAAAGGTAATTTACAGTTGTGCTAAAATAACAAGATATCAAAAAGGAAGAAAGGAGCATTAAACAGAATATGCAGAATCCTTTTAAGTTTGCCTTCTACATTAACTTACTCCATTAATTACTTACTTAGCCTCCTATTATGTACTACATAGTTCCAGGTGCTGGAGCTATAATGGCGAGCAAATGGACACAATCTGGCCTCATGTTGCTTTTTAATAGGAAAATAACCACCTGAATAAACCAGTAAACAAAACTGGCAAAAATCCCTGCCCTCCAGGATCTTATATCCCAGTTGGGGGTAAGAGGGAGGCATAGATGTATCAAATTTGCCTTTTAAAAAGACTACTCTTTCATCTGGCCAGGCCCTGGGCTTGCTAATGAAAATAATGTTATGTGTACCTTTGGCACACAAGCTTTAAACTGGCAGCTACTCTAATCTGTATCAGTCTATCCTGAAGGCTATTAGCTTCTCAGGTGTGCAGATACTGTGAACACTGAGCACCAGGTAACAGCTGGCCATGGCTGGTGCACTCTGTGTACCTAGAACAATCTTTCACTGCCCATATCAGTTCCATTACGAACGTCTTTGTACAATGAAATTCTCAAAAACATTTCAGTAGAGTTCCCTCTAGTTAGTAAGTTACCTTTGAAAAGGTCTTCCTAGAAAACATTTCCAAGTCAAGCTTGTTCTGCTAGTTGTACAAAATACAGGAATTATTTAATTGCTGTAATACTGGATTATGCATCATTAAACATTAGTACTGAAATTTATTGCTATTATCTTGGTTTTATCAACAACAAACATTCATTAACAATGGGGAGAAAAAACCTACCACAAAGTCCGAACTCATGACAAAAAAATAAGAAATTATCTCAAGATAACAATATCTAAAAACTACTTCAATTTAATTAATATCTTCACTCATTTATTTTTTCAATGAATATTTACCAAGCACCTCTTACATGCCAGTCACTGTTACAGGTTTAGATATCGATGAGAAAATAAGAACTCTAACGTTTCTCAATCTACAACATTATAAGAAAGACAAGAAATGTCTAGGTCAGCTATGACACTCTGGTTTTAACAGTAGTAGGTCCAACTGATCCTGTGATCAGTCCTGATGACTGACCATCTTTACCAAAGTTATACTGTAATTCCAAATATAGCCTCAGAAAGCTTAATATACTGATTAACATTTAAAGCTAAGTCTATTACCACTTGATTCCTAGACATAGGTTTAAACACCAAAGGTAACTCCAGCTTAACTAGTATAGCTAAGATTAACTTGCAACAAAAAAAGAGGGTTAAAAAAAATTAAAAGCAGGGGTGCCTGGGTGGCTTGGTCGGTTAAGCATCTGACTTTGGCTCAAGGTCATGATCTCATGGTTCATGGGTTTGAGCCCTGCATTGGCTCTGTGCTGACAGCTCAGAGCCTGGAGCCTGATTTGGATTCTGTGTCTCCCTCTCTCTCTGCCCTTCCCCCATTCATGCTCTGTCTCTCTTTCTAAAAAACTAAACATTAAAAAAATTAAAAGCAAATATTGATAAATTCATATCATTATTAAATATTTAAAATATTTATAAAATGATTTGAAAACTGATACCATCTGGCAAATTACTCCAAATGCATATTACTATAATTATGAGAGTTGGTTATATGATTTTCTTTCAGATTTTCAGAGAAGAAATCATAAACTATACTTCAGCTCTAAACTCTTACCTAAATTACTATCACAAAACAAATTTGAATTAGCCATAATTTAAACAATATATGTAGATAATCTATACTAAAATAACCTAGCCAAAATGTAGACC
This sequence comes from Felis catus, assembly GCF_018350175.1. NCBI lineage: Eukaryota > Metazoa > Chordata > Mammalia > Carnivora > Felidae > Felis > Felis catus. The sequence continues at coordinate 68,131,060 of NC_058372.1, read as the reverse complement.
ATTCTAGAGAAAGCCCTTGTATTCTTCAGAGACTCAATATCTCAGTTTATTTCAGAAGCTCAAAATTTCTCTTACAGATGGTAAAATACCTAAACAAGATATTAATTTATCCCAGGTGATTTAGATTTTTCATACCCCGTGACTAATCTTGTTTATTGTCCAGTGATTACATCCAGAACTTACCTGGTTTTGTACTGAGTGCTAGATTTAAAAGTTATTTCTTAAAAGTTTGTTGGTCTTTCAAAAAGGAGTTTGTAAAAGATTAAAGACTAATTCATTTTCTCCACCACAGGATAATGTTGATCTCCTATTAAGTGGTTAATGAAATTTTAACTTGGTCTTCAACCAAAAAGAAAGGCCTTTTCTTCCTGAAGGATCCTCCTGTGTTTAAAATGGCCCCATTCTGCTCAAATTGATATTCTACAGTTTAAATCCCAGGCCTTGAGTCAGTATTAGATTTTTCAGAAACTAACAGATCTGTATGCAAGCAAACCACAACCTGGATGGTACACTATTAACCAAAGTAATAAGAAGCCTGAACAATCCTGTCTTTTAAATACATCATTGACACTGTGAGCATCTTAACTCTCCTAAAATGTGCATAATAGAAGTTGATTTTCACCTACAAGCAGCAAAGTCATTTTAAGAGCTGACACTGAATCTGGGACACCTGGGTGGCTCAGCTGGTTAGGCGTCTGACTCTTGATTTCAGCTCAGGTCGTGGTCTCACGTTCATGGGTTCAGCCCCACATCCAGCTCTGTGTTGACAGCACAGAACCTGCTTGGGATTCTCTCTCTCCCTCTCTCTTTGCCCCTCCACCATGTGTGTGCGTGCAAACGCAAGCACGCGCTCTCTCTCTCTCTCAAAATAAATAAACTTAAAAAAAAAAAAAAAAAAGAGCTGACCCCAAGTCCAATCTAATGCAGGCCACATAGTTCTCCTGAGACAGGAATTCATTCAATGGAAAAAAAAACAAACTCAAATGCTATGACCAGCAGGAATAAACTCTGAGAGACACACAAATTAAAAAGGAAGAGTAGAAGGTGTTATTCTGTTATAATTTCTATCACTCATAAATGAGATAATAAAACCTAGGATATTCAATAAAGTTTTCATATAATCCATAACACTAAGGTTTTTTTAACATTACTAACTTGGGTTGTGTGTGCATGGGTATAGCACACGAAAACAGGAACCGAAGACAATTTTCTTCTCATAGCTGGTATGGAATTCAATTCAGTTAGCCAAGGGAAACAAAATTACTATAATGTTTCACGGACTACTCACTATTCAGCAGACATTACACTACTATAATATGTTATCTCATTTAGTTTTTACAGCTCTGGGAGGCAGCTACCATCGCCATTTGGAAACTGAGGTTTGGAAGTTTAGGCAAATTGCCCCAACAAAGACAATTAAGAAATGAGTATAGAGAGAAGATGAGAATCCTGTGTGACCCCAAGTCCAAACTTGTAATCATTGCACTACATAGCTCTGCCTAATCAAGCTTCTTGTCTGCACCACTGGTTTATATTTGTCACTAGATCTAGAAAAAGACCTGGTTGTATAATGTTATGTTGTCCTAACCTATTTTGTAATGGCATAAGAAACAAACATAATTTAAAAGATATGTAAAGACTTCATGAAAAATCTTATTACTTCTTCATAAACACTAAAATGTTCATTATTCCTTACTTGTAATTTGGATTTGGATTTAAATTCTTTAATGTGTAGACTACAAGAAGTTCTTTTATTTCCTTCACACAAGAAATTCTTGGCTTGAGTGGTCTGTGCTAAAAGGTAAACATGATGATATGAGTACTTTTGTCTTCCAGTTAACTCTGTATTTAAGTAACTAGCTGAGGGGCGCCTGGGTGGCTCAGTCGGTTAAGCATCTGACTTGATTTTGGCTCATGTCTTGATCTCATAATTCATGAGATCAAGCCCCACAATTGGCAGATTTTCAACAGGGCATACATTTTGTTTTTAACTTCTAATTAGTCATAGAGTAAATATTGCAAACTCCTCCAGACACTTGAGGTTTTTTTTTTTTTAAGCAAGTGTAATAGAATCAACAAGTTTTTTTTTTTTACAAAATTAGTCCTCAACCAGATGACCTAGGATTAATGGGTAGAAGCCTTAGAGTCAACCATATTTTAATAATATTTTCTAACCTCTGCAGATAACAGTAATTTCACTAACTTTGAAAGAACTGAAAAATATTAATGGACTTTAGGGAACAATTTTTCTTTCTCAACTACCAACCACCAGCAGAACAGGTAACCATCACAACAGTGAAATGTTAAGTCTCTGACAAATCCATTCTGAAACAGCTCCTATAGAAAATACTGACTGATTCACTTCATTTCAGTTCTTCTCACTTTTATAATTAGAAGAACTATACCTATCTTGTGACTGTAAATATTAACTATTTGAAGTAGCAACAGAACGATGAGACTGCATAAGTACTTTAACAATATGCCTTTATACAAAATGTAATTTCTTCAGCACATAATGTCACATACTTATAGGGAACTGTTTGGAGAGAATAAAATCTCAAGGAGACTTTGCACCATGAAGTACCATTATTACAAATACATTCTGCAAGGATTTACTGAATTCCTATTATGTGCAAGGCACAGCCTCAGAAAAAATAAATATATTTCTCATCCTAAACAAAAAACAAAAGCACATCTTTTTCCTACAAAACAGAAACACATGTAGAAATATAAACCTAAAAATTCCTAAAATAACGAAGTTATCTCCCATTGTCATTAAAAGAATTCAAACATTATCTCTGGGGGGGGGGGGGGGCGGTGGTGGAAGGAAATAACCAAGTGATAATATCCCAGGTACTCAAACATCTTGGGGAGAGGGGACAGTCAGGAAATAAGTGCAGTACAATGTCTCTATAAAAACTGTAAAGTGGGCAAAGTTAGTTTAAACCACCTTCTCCTTCCTTATCTTTTCTCCATCTGAAGAACACTAACTTAGGCCCAAAAACCAGGCAAAAATCAAGACATAAGGTCCCTGAGATGAAGATTCAAACCCCAAACTACAAACTTTCCTTTTTAGTTAAGTAAATTAGGGAGGAAAAAAACAAAACAAATATTTTCTTGCTTTATAAAGAAGTCTACATTTGCTTGCATTATTAATTCCCTAGGACTAATACTTTTTTAAAATGTTAATTTGAGGGGCGCCTGGGTGGCTCAGTCGGTTAAGCAACCAACTTCGGATAAGGTCGTGATCTTGCGGTTTGTGAGTTCTTGCAGTTTGTGACATTTAGCTATGTCATCATGGAAGTTTAGAGCATCCATTACAAAAGATCCTTTAAGCTTGCAGCTTAGAGGGAGAAATAAAGAGGGGTGTAAAATGATCAGGAATCTGAAAGACAGCAGTTCTGGATGGTAAAAACACTTGCTATACCTTTAAAATCCTGAAGAAAAGTAACTTTCAAGCTGGAATTCAGTGTGTGTGTGTGTGTGTGTGTGTGTGTGTGTGTGTGTGTGTGTGTGTGTGTGTGTGTGTGTGTGTGTTTAGTCTGTCATTTAAGTCTGAAGGTAGAATAAAGACCTTTTTTTTGACATGAAAAGACTTCATTATTCTATACCCAGGAGAGAGCAGTGAGGAAAGCCCTAGAATGACAGCCAGGCAGCAAGTTTACAGAGCAACCATGTAAGGAGGGGCAAGGGTAGAGGGAAGGGCAGGACCGTGTTGTAGGTTATAAAAGCCTTTTAAAATAGTCTATTTGGCTATTTAAAAAGCCTGCTCTTTTATCACTTCAATAAAAAATGTAATATGAAAGTGCATCTTTATGAAGCACTGTTAGTATTGAATGGGGCTTATGAGAAGATTGTGATTAATACTACTTTAATGTGAAAAATTAAACTGAAGGAAAAAAGCAGGCTCAAACCAAGAGTGTGAAGAAATTCTTCCTTCATGAAGAGTACTCAGTAATTCTAACAGATTCTATTCTAGGATGGTAATTCTTGTGAACTGAGACTAAATTGTAGCTGAGCTGAATTTTAATTGTTGAATAATCACTGTGTAATTAAGTCCAGAAAATGAATGAGATTATAAAAATAGTAACTGAGTACTTAAATTACTCTGACTTGAAGTTTCTGGACTCAATTGACCTTAATAACTAAGGACTTTATAAAGTCGATACTGTTAAAATTCAAGATTGGATTTTAGTGTAGGTGGAAAGCAGCAGCTTTAAAGGAAACCATTCACAGCTGCGTTGGTGGTTTAGGCGTGAAGGCAAAATGCCCAAAGTGTGGTTGCAGAGAGGGTTTTCATTGTGAGATCTACTTAAAAAAACAAAACAGTTTGCTTATTTTAAACTCTGTTTAGGGAAACAGCAGCCCTTTAACCCTGTAAATACCATTCCTTTGAGATACTGTCATGCTTTATGAGTTAGGAAGATGTGTGAAGCTTTGGATCCAGTCATCACTATTTTACATTTAAGAGTGATTAATTTTGTTTTTGAAAGTTTACTATTTGATGACTTTCTTATGTGCCTTGACAAAACCACTGTAGTTTCATAAAACACTTTTTATGAAGGATCATAATAACACATAAATTGTGTTTGTCTCAAGTCTTGCTGTGAAAATCAAAAGTCCAGACAGATTTTTCTAACTCAGAAATCCCCATAATGGTGTTTATTTGGCTATTTACAAATCTTTTTATCAATATCTACTTGGACAAAAATCTACCTCTCACCTAAACTTTGCCAACTCTTAGGTAAAACTTTGTGTTTTTATCCATGTTTAGAGAATCTATTGTGTTACTCTATTTCCTTAGTTTTATTTATCCGACACATTTGTGTGAAATGCTAAGTTGAATGGCCAGCAATGAACAGATCTGATTTGAGGTATACGTACAGTCCAACAGATTATAACAATCAGAAAAATCTAGTTGCTGAACAATAACCTTAAAAGATGATTGCCATATTGAATTTGCTATGTAGTGGATTTATGAGACAGTCTCATAAATAATCATGAAATTAATAACCAGTTAACAATCTTTATAGATAAGGGATTAAATTTCTCATACAGTATTAATTTTTCTTCTAATTTTGTTTGAAACACCCAGTCAGCTACTAAAACCTACTCTGTTTATTTGTTTATTCATGCATTCAGTTATTCTTTCTTGCTGTTTGGTATCTATCCCATTCTGCCATTCATTCTCTCTGATATTGCCCTAATTTTGACATGTTGTTTTTTTCTCTCATCATATTGAATTCTTACATACTGTCTCTTCTACCAGAACATCTTTCCAGTTTAATTAGATGGCTGTTCACTGCCTGTGGAACAGAGAATTAGAGTTAAGAACCTTTACACTTTGACATGGACCTGCCTTTCCAGCTTCATCTTCCACCAAGTCTTTTTTTCTTCTTGTCCTTCACAAACTGCCCTCCAGTTTCAGTTTCACATTTTGAAATTTCTGCTTTTGCTACTTTATTTGTCCAGAATGCTACTCCCTAATTCTCTATTTGTTGAAATCCTTGGACTTTTCAGGATCAGCTTAAATTGCTTTCTCTAAAACCTAAGTTAAGTCTCCCTGGAGCTGACTTTAGTCAGGCAGCCAAAGTAATCCTGCCTTGATGTTCCCTTATAAGAGTATTTCACTTTGTCACATATTTACGTGGAACACTTTGGCCAGGAAAGAACAAAGATGTTTACCAGTGAGAGAGGGACAGGTTGACAGATCGGGGGAAAAAGCAATGCGAATATAGTAGATATCATCAATGTTTGAAATGTTCAAATTAATATATATTTTTTAATGTTTTTTCTTATTTTTGAGAAAGACAGAGTGCGAAAGGGGGAGGGGCAGGGAGAGAAGGAGACACAGAATCCGAAGCAGGCTCCAAGCTCTGAGCTGTCAGCACAGAGCCCGATGCAGGGCTCAAACCGATGAACCCCTCTTTGTTTCTCCCTCTAAGCTGCAAGCTTAAAGGATCTTTTCGTAATGGATGCTCTAAACTTCCATGATGACATGGCTAACTGTTCACTGCTTGAATTCACTGTGCTACCCACACTGTGAGAACAGATGCAACCTGGAGGCACAAATCATATAAAGCTCAGGAATGATCTAATACTATTTCTACTATTTATTTTAAAATGTGTTCCCCTGTTTTCTGTTTTCTCTTTCAAAAAGTTCTATAATTTTGATGTTGTACCTCTATGAGACTGCTACTCTCACATTCTCCTCTATTATCGATTTATCTCTTTATTCTACTTTTTTTGGAAATGTCCCCACTTGACCTTCTAATTCTTCTGCTGCAAGCTTTATTTCCACAATCACATTTTTTTATTTCCTTGCATTATCTTTGTTTCCTTCTTATTGCTTTTTTTCCCCTACCATTTCTGTTCTCTGCCATGGAAAAGCTTTCCTCAACACATCTAGTTTTCTTTATATTTCTATATATATATATCAATTTTTTCAATCTAAATTTCAGTTAACATACAGTACAGTATTGGTTTCAGGAGTAGAGGTAATTCTCCACTTACATTCAACACCCAGTGCTCATCACAAGTGCCCTCACATCTAGTGTTCCATTCACATTAGAAGATACTAAGGCTGGCCTAAACCTCTGCGTGCGATCAAGACATCACCTCATACACTTCATTCTAAAGCAACTGGGCAGTATTCAACTTTTTTGTGGGGATGTTCCAACCATTAGCATCTGTTCATCTTCATCTCAAGTTCAGTTTTCCAGAGAACAAGGCCTCTGGTTTCTGTCAATTAATTAAGGACCTGGAGGCCTAACCTCTTCACATATAGCCTTTCAACCAACCCCACTGTTTTCTGCCCTGAGGCTTCACCCTCACCTTTGTTAATAACTGAAACCTCCAAACCCTCCCTAGGCCTTTCAGGGATTCTTCAGTTTGATCATCCCTTCTTGTTGGTTTTCCTCACTGCAAGAACTTATAGTTTCCTCTGCTTCACTAAGTCAAACACTATTCCTCTATTCAAATTTGCTGAAATCCTTCATCTCCTGTTACTTCTTCTAATCTCTTTGCCCGTGCAGATTTATTCTTTCTTTTATTCTTCTATTATCATTTTAGTAAAGTATCAGGAAAGAAAGAAGAGATAAATGTACACAAACAAGGGGCACCTGAATGGCTCAGTCTGTTAAGCATCTGACTCCTGATTTCAGCTCAGGTCATGATCTCACACTTGTGAGATCCAGCCCCACAACGGGCTCCACACTGGGCGTGGAGCCTACTTAAGATTCTCTCCCTCCCTCTCCTGGTGCCCCTCCCCGACTCACACCCCATCTCTCTCTAAAAAAAAAAAAAAGTATGCAAACAAGAAATTCAGGTTTAACAAGGGAAAACACTTTTACAGAATAATGCACTGTTATTTTCACCACTGCATGGGGAATACTTAACAAAGTTTGCTAATCTGACAATTTCACATTTGAAATTTTAATCACTCTTTTTTAAAAAGCCCCAATATTATATTAATACAATTATTCCATTCTTAAGAGATTTAACTTAATCTTTTAAAGTTTACCATGAAATGGATTTCAAGTAAGTGAATTATGTTTTCACTGACCTGTATTTTCACTAACTTCCATTATAAAATTGGAAATGTGTTCCCTAAAGGGAAAGAGGTTTAATCCCAGGGTAGAGTAAAATCATTTCAGATCTTTTTTTTTTTTTTAATTTTTTTTTCAACGTTTATTTATTTTTGGGACAAAGAGAGACAGAGCACGAACGGGGGAGGGACAGAGAGAGAGGGAGACACAGAATCGGAAACAGGCTCCAGGCTCTGAGCCATCAGCCCAGAGCCTGACGCGGGGCTCGAACTCACGGACCGCGAGATCGTGACCTGGCTGAAGTCGGACGCTTAACCGACTGCGCCACCCAGGCGCCCCAAGATCTTTTAAATTTTATAATCATTTTGAGAGGCTTACAGAAATGCTCAAATGTATACAATAAATGAAAAAGCACAATAAAGGAAAATTTTAAGTGCCCCAAACTAGCACAACCATTGCAACTGCTCATCATCTTCACGCATTGTACCTACCACATGGTGGCAATCCCCAAAATGGCCTACAACTTTAGTATTTTTGCTTTGTTTCAATATTTTCATATGCTACATTCTAAATAAAGAGTCTTACAGCTGGATAAAAACAGATGTAGAAATATTCAGGAAACTTCAAAGATGCTCTATCACTGAAAAAGGTGGAGAGAAAACACTTATTTTTTGGCATAGTGACAAAAATACATGTTTGGGATCTTAATTTCTATGGCATCAGTTCTTTTGTAACTTTGTAGGAAATACTTATATACTTCAACCTATCTTCTAGAGAATAATAAGAGTTTATTCTGTTAATAAAACACTGATAACCCATCTCATTATCCAGGGTACCTCATTAATATCAATAAGGCAAAATCATTTAAAATGTGCTGGACTGGATCAAGCCATGAAATAAAACCATCTTAACCCAAAACTTCAAAACTTAGAATCAAATAAAAACAATGACTAGGGTATCAACTCTTCAGCAGAATATGAGAATTAACTGTTTTTAAAATATGAACAATCAATGACCCATGTTATTGTGTTCATTTCCAAACACAAAAACAAAGGCAGGGAAAAGTTAAGTGACTCATCCGTGGCCACATAACAAAGAGCACTAAGACAAGGATCCCCTTTGTCCATCCATTTGCTTTCAATTAAATTGTGCCAACCCTTCTATTTTCTTTTAAAAATCTGTTTCTATCAGAGCCCACTAGTAGAAATATTTTGTCACAAGAAAATTGTTTTAATGTATATTACTTAATAGTCATTTTTTTGTTCCCAAAAAAGTCAAGTATGTACTGCAATATACATTGCTGAAAGCCATTTAGAAATGGTTAGCAGTTAGTGTAGTTTAAGAGAAATCTTTTTAAATGTTCAACCCAATTGCTTCTGCCTCAAAAGTTTTCAAATAGATTCTTTTAAAAGGTCAGGGTGGCAATAATTTTTTTATCAGTTTTACTTACAGAATTAGAAGAAAATTTTACTGTAATAACCAATACTGAAGAAGCTATGGCGGGACTTACAACTTTAAGCACTGCTGTGAAAAAAGTAAAGTGGTACTATACTTTTGAAAAGTAACGTGGCTATATACATACATCAAGAATCTTAAGAATGTGTAGACTTTTTGATCTAGGGTTACTTCTGGGCATCTATACTTGAGAAAATAATCAGAAGTTTATAAAAATATTGTCTTTAGTGGTACTTACAAAAAAAGAGGAAGGAAAAGAAAAAGGAGTAGAATATGAAGAAAACAAATGGAAAAAGAAAAAAGAAACTTATAAATAAGCTAAATGCTTAATAATAAAGGGTAATTAAATTATAAAGTACTGTGTAACTCAGCATTTGACGCATCATGACAGGTGTTGTGTTTTTTTTTTTTTAATGTTAATTTATTTTTGAGAAAGAGAAGGAGAGAGAGAGCATGAGTGGGGATGGGGCAGAAAGAGAGGGACAGAGGATCCAAAGCGTGTCTGACCTGACAGCAGAGAGAGCACTGACAGCAGAAAGCCCAATGTGGGGCTTGAACTCACAAACTGTGAGACCATGACCTGAGCCAAAATCAAGAGCTAGACACTCAACCGACTGAGCCACCCAGGTGCCCCAGAACAGAATTTACATTCAGTGAAACCTGGTACTAGATTGAAGAGCCTAGCAAAAACATGAAAGGCATTACCTACTTTGAGATTGGTGACTGAAACTAGTTATCTAGATAGCAAGTGTGCCTACAAACCTCTCAGCATCTTCCCTCAGTTCATCAATTAAACTTTCTCCTAACATACAGAGTAACTTCCATCGTCGTTTTTAGTCAAAGTGTACACTGCATATGAAGGAATAACAAATTGCCTATCTTTTTTCATTTGTTTAATAGCATGGCAAACGCTATTTCTTTAGGTAGCTACTTTCTCTCACCTCCTTCCTCAAATTCATGCTTGGCAGCCATTCTCAACTACTCCAAGTTCCCCAAGTACTCCAGGATGATCGAATCTCCACACCTGCGCTCAAGGACTTCCTCTGACACCATTATTCCAGACCAAGTTTGGCAGCACCTCTATTTGAGGTTTCTTCTGCCCTCAGCCCAATCTCTTCCCACCACTCTTTCTCGCCTTTGTTGCCACTTTATCTCACATACTCTTCCAACAGAGCACAAGACAATGTTATTACTTATTTCTTATGTTCCTTATGTTATTATGTTATGTTACGTTATTCCTTATGTTCTTCTCACTAAGCTAAAGCACCCTAGTGATAGGGATCATACCTGATTCATATATGTGTCCTTAAGTCAAGGACATAAAAAACCTTCTATAAATGTTGCATATACAGAGAGGTTTAGAGTGCACCATGAGATAACTTACAGAAATTTATCTTGAATATTAGAAAAATATTCAACCAGGCATCAGAAGCAAATTTTTAGTCTTATATGTTTATGCCACAAAATACGAGCACAGTTCAACTTTTCTTATATATTTCATTTACCCAATATTTCCTCAAAAGAAAATGGTCAAGGAATCAATATGACATATATCTTAGACAGCCCTCATGCAAAAACTTCCATAACTTATCCTGAGAGCAGAGTAACCTTGATAATAAAATCCATTACCATAGATTCAAAAACTCTAAACAAAATATTAGCAAATCAAATCCAGTAAGAAATAAAATCTATCACAACCATATTTAGTTTATTCCAGGAACACAACTGTAACATTAAAAACAAAAATCAAATCAATCAAAAGATACTCAAAATTATTATGGATAGCAAAAAATCACAGGAAAAGATGTTTGACATGATAATCATTGGATAAATGCACATTAAAACCACAGTAAGAGGGGTGCCTTCCTGGCTCAGTTGGTAGAGCATGCAACACTTAATCTCAGGGTCATGAGTTCAAGCCCCATGTTGGACGGACGGACGGACGGACGGAAGGAAGGAAGGAAGGAAGGAAGGAAGGAAGGAAGAAACACACACAGTAAGATACCATTACACATCCAGTGGAAAAGGTTAAAATTTTAAATACTGGCAATACTAAATGTTACCAAGGATGTAGAACAATTGCTCACTATACCACCTGAAATCCTACTTCTAGGTATTTAACCAAGAGAAATATCCACACAAAGAGCAATATCCAAATGTTTATAGCAGCTGTTTAAAATAGTCCCAAACTGGAAATAATTCCAATAGCCATTAACAGAACATATAAACAAATACCTGTACAACAGAAAACTACTCAGCAATAAACAGAACTAAACTACTCAGAGTCACAACAACATAAATGAATCCCAAAAGCATTATGCTGAAAGACAGAAAACATCAGAAACGTATAGTATAGGATTCCATTTATACAAAATTTTAAGGTGCTTGGCTGGCTCAGTCAGAGGAACATAAGACTCTTGATCTCAGGGCTGTGAGTCTGAGCCCCATGTTGGGTGTAGAGATATATATATATCTATATCTATATATCTATATCTATATAGATATAGATACAGATACAGATACAGATATAGATATATAGATATAGATACAGATTTTTTTTTAAGTACATATATATATTTAATGCTAGAACAGGCAGGGGCACCTGGATGGCTCAGTCAGTTAAGCATCCAACTTTGGCTCAGGTCATGATTCATGGTTCATGGGTTTGGGTCCCACATCAGGCTCTGCATTGAAGCCTGGAGTTGCTTCAGATTCTGTGTCTCCCTCTCTCTCTGCCCCTCCCCCCATTCGTGCTCTGTCTCTCTCTCTCAAAAACAAATGAATAAAAAAAATTTTTTAATAAATAAATAAATAAATAAATAAATGCTAGAACAGGCAAAACTAATCTAAAATAACAAAAATAAGCTATGAGATGGTCAGGAGTTGAGGAGGAGAAATGAACTGACTACAAAAGGAAACAAGGAAAATTTCTAAGGAAATGAAACTATTTTAAACCTCGAAATGTACTCCCAAAAAAGTGAATTTTATTGAATGTAAATTATGCCTCCATAAACTTCACTTTTCTTTTCAATTTTTTTAATGTTTATTTGTTTTTGACAGAGAGAGAGACAGAGCATGAGCAGAGGAGGTGCAGAGAAAGAGGGAGACACAGAATCGGAAGCAGTCTCCAGGCTCTGAGCTGTCAGCACAGAGCCCAATGCGGGGCTCGAACTCACAGACGGTGAGGTCATGACCTGAGCTAAAGTCGGATGCTTAACCAACTGAGCCACCCAGGCACCCCTAAACTTCACTTTTAAAATAATCAATCAGGGGTGCCTGGGTGGCTCAGTCAGTTAAGCATCCGACTTCAGCTCAGGTCATGATCTCGCAGTTTATAGGTTCAAGCCCTGTGTTGGGCTCTATGCTGACAGCTCACAGCATGGAACCTGCTTCAGGTTCTGTCTCCCTCTCTCTGCCCCTCCCCCATTCACGCTCTCTGTCTTTCTCTCTCAAAAATAAACATTAAAAAAATTTAATAAAAAAATTAAATAAATAAATCATTAATTATCCTACAACCCAGCAACAGCATTACTAGAAATTTATCCAAAGGATACAGGAATGCTGAGTCATAGGGGCACATGTACCCCAATGTTTATAGCAGTGCTATTAACAACAACCAAATTATGGAAAGAGACCAAATGTCCATCAACTGATGAATGGATAAAGAAGATGTAGTTTATATATACAATGGAATACTACTTGGCAATGAGAAAAAATGAAATCTTGCCATTCCCAACAATATGGATGGAACTAGAGGGTATTATGCTAAGTGAAATAAGTCAGTCAGAGAAAGACAGATACCATGTTTTCACTCATATGTGGAACTTGAGAAACTTACCAGAAGACCATGGGGGAAGGGAAGGAAAAAAAAATAATTTCAGAGAGGGAGGCAAACCATAAGAGACTCTTAAACTGAGGGTTGATGGGGAGGGTGGCAGAGGGGAAACTGGGTGATGGGCATTGAGGAGGGCACCTGTTGCAATGAGCACTGAGTGCTGTATGTAAGTGATGAATCACGGGAATCTTCTCCCAAAGCCAAGAGCACACTGTATACACTGTATGTTAGCTAACTTGACAATAAATTATATTTTTAAAAAATCATTAGAATCTTACAACATTAACAGTACAAAAGTTTGATAAAATTCAACAGGCAATTATGATTTAAAAAAAAAAAGACTCTCAGAAAACTAGGAAGAAAAGGTAAATTCCTTAATCTGATCTAAATATATATGGAAAAAAGAAAAATCATACTGTTACCAGTGAAGCACAGAAAGCTTCACCTTTAAAAACAGAAACTAAGGAAGGATGCATGCTACCATCACTTCTATTCAACATTTTATTTGAGGTCTTAGCTGATAAGTAAAGCAAAAAAAAAAAAAAAAAAAAGCAGCAGCAAAAGATACAAGGATTGGCAAGGAAGCAAAAACTCTTCTTTGCAAATGTCAAAGAAAATATTTTTAAAATCTACAGATAAATTATAGCAATAATAAATGAGTTCAATTTGTGTAATATAAGAGCAATGTAGTACAGAAATAAATTACATTTCTATACACCAACAATAGAGTTGAAAAATAAGACTTTTTAAAAATATATTATTTACAATAGCATCAAACAACATCAAATACCTAGGAATAAATCTAATTTAAAAACATATGTATCTCCCCCCACATACTTACAATAACTTTATATATAAGGTGACAGATACCACCTTAACCAAATGATCAAAATTCTCTGCTCAATATATCATACCACTTCTGTGGTACTTCTACCAAAAAGGCATAACCTAAATCTCAAATGAGGAAATATCAGACAAACCCAAATTGAGAGGCTGAGAGGCTTTATACAAAACAACTAGCTTAGGGGCGCCTGGGTGGCTCAGTTGGTTAAGCGTCCGACTTCAGCTCAGGTCACAATATCGCGGTCTGTGAGTTCAAGCCCCGCATCAGGCTCTGGGCTGATGGCTCAGAGCCTGGAGCCTGCTTCCGATTCTGTGTCCCTCTCTCTCTGCCCTTCCCCAGTTCATACACTGTCTCTCTCTGTCTCAAAAATAAATAAACGTTAAAAAAAAATTAAAAAAAAAAACAAACAACTAGCTTAAATTATTCAAAAAATTTCAACAGCCCACGAAACACAAAGGAAGATGAGGAACTGTTCCAGATAACGAGAGACCAAAGCAACATGACAACTGAATGTAACACATGATCTGGGATTTATTTTTGCTATGAATGACATATTTGGGACAATTCTTGAACTCTGAATAAGGTCTGCAGATTTTAAATAACAGTATTAGTAAGTGTTACTTGTGGTCAGAGAATGATATAGTAAGAGAATGATATAGTTATTAGAAAATACACACTGGGCCGCCTGGGTGGCTCAGTTGGTTAGGCGTCCGACTTCAGCTCAGGTCACGATCTCGCGGTCCATGAGTTCAAGTCCCGCGTCGGGCTCTGGGTTGATGGCTCAGAGCCTGGAGCCTGCTTCCGATTCTGTTGTCTCCCTCTCTCTCTGACCCTCCCCCGTTCATGCTCTGTCTCTCTCTGTCTCAAAAATAAATAAACTTTAAAAAAAAAAAAAAAAAGGAAAATACACACTGAAGTGTTCAGGGGTAAAGGAGCACACAACTCACATAATCAAAAAATTCTAAGTGTGAGAGATGTGTGTATGTGTGTGTGTAAGAGAAACAAGGATAAAGAAAATGTGGTAAGGAGCTCATCTGAGGAATCTAAATGAAGGGTATGCAGGAATTTTGGTAGAGTACTGTTCTTGCAACTTTTCTGAAAGTCTAAAATTAGAGTAAAGTAAAATTTAAAAAGAAAAAATATGTAAGACCACTACAGAGTAATTAGCAAAGACTTAAAAAGAGGCACCTGGGTGGCTCTGTTGGTTAAGCCTCCAACTCTTGATTTCTGTTCAGGTCAAGGTCTTAAGGTCATGAGAGCCCTGTGCTGGGTAGAACCTGCTTCAGATTCTCTCTCTCTGCCTCTCCCCATTCTCAAAAAAAAAAAAAAAAAAAAAAAAAAAGACCTAAATAAATTAAGCAATACACTATGATCCTATGATCCTAGATGAGAAGACTCAATACTATAGGTGTCAGTTCTTCCCAAAGTGATCTCTAGGTTGAATGTAATCCCAACTAAAATACCAACAGATTTTTTTTTTAAATTCTAGAAGCTGATTCTACAATTTATACAGAAATGTAAAGGCCAAGAATAGCCATGACATTTTAAACAACTACATGGGAAAATAAGATTTACTGTAAAGCTACAATAAGAAAGTGTGGATGTCTCCGGAGGCAAGGGAAACAAAAGCAAAAATGAACTACTGGGACCTCATCAAAATAAAAACCTTCTGCACAGCAAAGGACACAATCAGCAAAACTAAAAGGCAACCAACAGAATGGGAGAAGATATTTGCAAATGACATATCAGATAAAGGGTTAGTATCCAAAATCTATAAAGAACTTATCAGACTCAACATCCAAAAAACAAACAATCCAGTGAAGATATGGGCAAAAGACATGAATAGACACTTCTCCAAAGAAGACATCCAGATGGCCAACAGACACATGAAAAAATGCTCCACTTCACTCATCATCAGGGAAATACAAATCAAAACCACAATGAGATACCACCTCATACTTGTGAGAATGGCTAACATTAACAACTCAGGCAACAACAGATATTGGCAAGGATGCGGAGAAAGAGGATCTCTTTTGCACTGCTGGTGGAAATGCAAGCTGGTGCAGCCATTCCGGGAAACAGTATCGAGGTTCCCCAAAAAAACTACCCTACAACCCAGCAATTGCACTACTAGGCATTTATCCAAAGGATACAGGTGTGCTGTTTCAAAGGGACACATGCACCCCCATGTTTATAGCAGCACTATCAACAATAGCCAAAGTATGGAAAGAGCCCAATGTCCATCGATGATGGATGAATGGATAAAGAAGATGTGGTATATATATACAATGGAGTATTACTTGGCAACTAAAAAGAATGAAATCTTGCCATTTGCAACTATGTGGATGGAACTGGAGGGTATTATGCTAAGTGAAATTAGTCAGACAAAGACAAAAATCATATGACTTCACTCATGAGGACTTTAAGAGACAAAAAGATGAACATAAAGGAAGGGAAACAAAAATAATATAAAAACAGGGAAGGGAACAAAACAGAAGAGACTCATAAATAGAGAACAAACTGAGGGTTACTGGAGGGGTTGTGGGAGGGGGGATGGGCTAAATGGGTAAGGGGCAGTAAGGAATCTACTCCTGAAATCATTGTTGCACTATATGCTAACTAATTCGGATGTAAATTTTAAAAAATAAAAAATAAAATTAAAAAAAAGTATGGAAATGGTGCATAGACAAATAGACCAATAAAAGAGAACAAAGATTTGTACATATATTAAATATATACACATATGATTTATAACTAAAATAGCAATATAGAATAAAAGTAGCAATGCAGAGAAAGGACTAACTTCTCAATAAATGCTACCAGGAAAACTGAATATACACTTGGAAAAACTAAATTTGAGACATCATACACAAATATTATACATAAGTGGGTTATAAATCTACCTGTGAAAGGAAAACAATAAAGCTTCTAGAAGTTCATACAGGAGATTATCTTCATGTCCTCAAAACAGTAGAAAACTTCAAACAAGGAAAAACCACAAAAGAGAAAGATTCATAAAACTGACAAATTAAGTATTTGTGTCCTTAATTACAACGCTATACTACTTTCCTCAAAGAAGGTACTTTCAGCAAGTTTTTTATGTTTTCCTATGCCTTACATGTTGGTATGACTTTCTTCTTCAATATGTGAAATGCTGCTACCCTGTGATTCGAGGAATTAATTTGTTAGGAAAAATCACATATAAACCAATGCAACTTCCACAGGTATTATGCTCATTTCTCTGTTTACCCAGCAATAGATCATACTTATTTACATTTCTCTCTCCCTTTTCCCAAGCTGTGATACCCTAGCATATAGTTGGCACTGAATAAGTCACTGAATAAATGACTAAATGAAATTTTACATTTACTTAATGAAAAATGTTATATATATAACAAATTCATACTTGAAAAATAAAAGTATGCAGTGAATATTAATACATAATTAATTACAAAGTGACTTCTTACATCATTACATTTGTGCCTCCTCCACCATTTCCAAGCATTAACAGATTAAACAATAAATGGTTTTCAGTTTTTCTGTAACAGTTTCAAACTACAATACTTTTCTATCTCAAGCAGACTGGTAGTTTACTCTTCTCCTCCATCCTCTTCTTTTTCTCCGCTTCCTTTAAAGCAGTACAAACTTCCCTTTCACCCTGCTCTGCTCCTTACTGCCACATCCCATCGTCTGTTAGTTTTCTCCAGAAAGAAAAGAAAAGAAAAGAAAAGAAAAGAAAAGAAAAGAAAAGAAAAGAAAAGAAAAGAAAAGAAAAGAAGAGAGAGAAAGAAAAAGAACGAACAAAAGAAAGGAAAGGAAAGGAAAGGAAAGGAAAGGAAAGGAAAGGAAAGGAAAGGAAAGGAAAGGAAAGGAAAGGAAAGGAAAGGAAAAGAAAAGAAAAGAAAAGAAAAGAAAAGAAAAGAAAAGAAAAGAAAAGAAAAGAAAAGAAAAGAAATCAGTACCTGATTTTATTACACTCCTAATTCTAGCTTTCAACTTCACCCCCATTCTCTGTGCCCAACCCGAGTTATTTCAAACTTCTCTCCCAAAACTCAACCCTTCAAATAAGGTCACCCTCATTCAGGATTTCTTAATCCACTCACAGAAAGGTTCTTCCACCATGGTCCTACCGAAGGCAAACTGATGAACAAGAACTATATTCCAACATATTCCCTCCATCCCTTTATATTAAGGCAGAAACTGACTTCTCCCTAACACACAGCCTGCCTTTCTGCTCTCCCTCACTTAGAAGATGCACAAATACAAGGAAAATTCATGTAACTGTGTTTCAATCTAAACAATAAATTTCCAACTCCTTCAAAACTGCTAGCAAATAAATGGTAACAAAAATGACCATAGATAGTTGGATCCTGACCTTAGTGAAGAGTCTCATCGTTATTGTCAAAATAATCAATTTTATTGACCTCCTGACACAGCCCAAGGCCTTGCCTAATTATGGTATGTGTCACTATTACTGAGGCAAGTAGGATGTTTAAAACAGCAACAACAAATTAGGTATCAAATGTCATCTCAAAGGTAGAAACTACCCCCTCTGTGAAATATTTCACTGTTAAAATAAGGAGCTCCACCCGGTGAGCTGTCACCAAAATACAGGAACAGTCAAAGGGAGGAGCACTGAAAGCTCCATTTAACAAGTCTGCGTCAGTGTCCTCATTTCACAAGTTGGGTTGCTGGTTCAGTGAACCCAATAATCATGTAATCCATGCACTATCCCTCATTCGAAATCAACACAAGACCTTATGCCAGCCTATTTCCCAAAGGGCAGAGAAAAAGCTCTGGGAGAAAACGAGAGGAACTTTGAGCAAAGAGAGACTCTAGGTATCTGGGGATACCAAACTATCACCTGTTCTTTTGTGAAAAGCTAAATTTCCAACAAATAGATTTCAGAGAGGTTCATGAAAACAGCCACAAACCTTAGACAGAGATTCTGTTTTCAGCTTAAGAGAGTGTAAGCACAATAGATATACGACAAGGAAACAAGGACAGATGGGAAACAGGCCTAAAAGGGAAAAGGGAAAGAAGAGAAAAGAAACATGAATCCCATGAGATGGGATATCAGAGCAAAGATGAAAAGTTTAACAACCAGGTCAACAAACTGGTGAAGAAAATGGAAATTCATTTAGCATGGTAAACTAAATAGGAAGCAGGCAAAGGGAAAACTAGAAAAAATGTGTAATAATTGACAAATTAAATGACCAAATTATGTCTTTTTTTCCTACTTCTTTTTCTACTTTTCTTTTAAGTAGCCATAGAGAAAAGATTAAAAAAACAAGATTATGTGGAAGAAGCAGCAATAAGAGACTACCATCTTGACAAGAAGGGACAGAAAAAAAGATAAGCCCACAACAACACAAAGCTATTCTAAACTGATATGAATTAAGACAATTAATGTATATTAATTGCATTTCAACCTATTACTAACTTTCAAAAAAATGACCAGCACAAGTTCAGGTTCAAAATGCAAAGGAAATATGTGTAAGAAAATTCTATTAAGCCAAGGAATTGTGAAACCCTTCCAAAGTTATCTCCATTATCCTGCCTGCACGTTAAAAGACTCAAATCACTTTAATATTTGGAGTAAGGTTACTCAGAATAATTAGTTTCACTCTGAGCCCCAGCAGAGCTCCTCATCTGTCTATGTGCGGTTTAAGTGACACCCCCCCCCCATCCCTTTTCTTATCTTATCTTGACTAGAAACAGTTTCTCCAACTGACACTAGAGGAAACATACAATCTTGAAAACCTGGAAAGCTGAGTTTATCACAGAGCACAGATCAACATGTCAACTCCATTTTGGAGATGAAGGCACTCAGACAGTATCCCTTCTCACTAGACTGAATGGGTCAATTTCTCCAAGGGTATCATCTGCACTTAGCATGTATTCTGTGCCTCAAGTACACTGAAGAATCGCCCTTCCATCCACACAATCTGCACTCCTTCTGCCAGAAAAACCTCTCCCCTGTTCTTCACATAGTGCATTTCTACTCACTGCTTCAAAAATTAAGCAAATCTCTCCTCCCTGAAATCTTCCATCAAAACCTTTCTCAGAATTAGGTGCTCCTTCGTATACACCTGCTTTTAACTTTCTAAAATATTAGTTTCTTTTTGATTAGGACTCTGTTGTTACATTGTAAACTCCCTTACAGTTTAAAGACAGGAATCATGTCCTGCTTACCTATATACTGTCAGCACCTAATACATATATCATACATAGGGAATTATTAAATATTTGTTGACTGAACAGATGAATAATGAATGCCCTGTTCAAGTCAAATGGCTAAACAAGCTTCATGTTACATTAAAACCTATACTAAGAATATAGTCTCAGATGCTAAGATTAAAGTTTTGGGGAAGGAGATATGGATCACTGGTTCATTTCCATAGAATTTCAAATCTAGCACATACCTCCCCTATCTCTGCAATGGAAACAAAAGATTCATAACCTGGATTAAATAGAATTTAAAAAATTTTTTTTTCAACATTTATTTATTTTTGGGACAGAGAGAGACAGAGCATGAACGGGGGAGGGGCAGAGAGAGAGGGAGACACAGAATCGGAAGCAGGCTCCAGGCTCTGAGCCATCAGCCCAGAGCCCGACGCGGGGCTCGAACTCACAGACTGCGAGATCGTGACCTGGCTGAAGCCGGACGCTTAACCGACTGCGCCACCCAGGCACCCCAGAATTTTAACATCACATATTTAAAGTGTTCTATTTTGGGGCACCTGGGTGGCTCAGTCGGTTAAGCATCCGAGTTGGGCTCAGGTCATGATCTCATGGCTCCTGAGTTGGAGCCCTGTGTCGGGCTCTTTGCTGACAGCTCAGAGCCTGGAGTCTGCTTTAGATTGTGTGTCTCCCTCTCCCTGCCCCTCCCCGGTTCTCTCTCTCTCTCTCTCAAAAATAAATAAACATTAATTTTTTTAAAAATAAAAAATAAAAATGTGTCCTATTTGGGGGCACCTGGGGTGGCTAAGCTGGTTAACTGCTGGACTCTTGATTTTGGCTCAGGTCATGATCTAACAGTTCATGCGTTCAAGCCCTGCATCACTCTGTGCTGACAGCGTGGTACCTACTTGGGATTCATTCATTCATTCATATTCTCTCTCTTTCTCTCTCAAAATAAAAAAATAAAATGTCCTGTTTTAACAATGATTTTTACCATTAACCAAAAATGTTACAGAATACAACATATAATTCCCAAAGTAAAACGGACATATTACAATAAAGTATCACAAATGAACAAAAACTTTGTGAATTAAAACATTTAAATATACTGTTTTAAATATGCCTTTTTAAATGTTTATGTATTTTTGGGAGAGAGAGAGCACGAGCAGGGGAGGCACAGAGAGAGGGGGACAGAGGATCCAAAGCAGGCTCCACGCTGACAGCAGCGAGCCCCATGTGGGGCTGGAACTCACGAACCAAACAGTGAGATCATGACCTGAGCCAAAGTTGGATGCTTAACTGGCTGAGCCACCCAGGAGCCCCTAAAAATTCATTTTTTAATTTATTTATTTTTAGAGAAAGGGAGAACACATGCGCAAGTGGAGAAAGGACAGAAAGGGGGGAGAGAGAGAGAAGGGGGGAAAAGGGGGGGAAGACGGAGGGGAAGAGAGAGGGAGAGGGAGACAGAGATAGAGAGAGACAGAGAGAGAAGGGGGGGGGGGAGAGGAAGAATCCCAAGCAGGCTCCACACTGTCAGTGTGTAGCCCAATACGGAGCTTGAACTCACAAATCATGAGATCATGACCTGAGCTGAAGAGTTAGATGCTTGGGGCGCCTGGGTGGCTCAGTCGGTTAAGCATCTGACTTCGGCTCAGGTCATCATCTCGCGGTCCGTGGGTTCGAGCCCAGCGTCGGGCTCTGTGCTGACAGCTCAGAGCCTGGAGCCTGTTTCAGATTCTGTGTCTCCCTCTTTCTCTGACCCTCCCCTGTTGATGCTCTCTCTCTGTCTCAAAAATAAATAAATGTTAAAAAAAAAAAAAAAAAAGAGTTAGATGCTGAACCAACTGAGCCACCCAGTGCCCTTAAATATGCGTGTTTTCAGAGGCATTTTTAAGGGCACCTGGCTGGCTCAATTGATAGAACGTGTAACTCTTGATCTCAGGGTTTTGAGTTTGAGCCCCCCTGTTGGGTGTAGAGATTACCTAAAAAAGAAACTCTTTTTAAAAAGGCATTTTAAAATAAAAATTTAATTAACAAACAAATTTAAATGGTGCCAGGAACAGTTAGGGGAATTACTATCTTATATTCTGGTTCACTTTTAAAGCATTTTTTTCCCCTCCAGAAAATAAGAAAAGTGAAGGCAGAGATATAATTTTTTTTTTTTTTGTAATTGAACAAGTTGGGTTTATTACTTGTTGTAGTAAGAATGCTCATCATGGAGAAGGGTGGGGCTTCTCAAAAAGAGGGTGTTAGAACCGATTTTAGAATTTTGCCTTTGGCTGGGTGATTTTAAGGAGAGTCTGAGGATGCAGGAACTCACTCTGGATCAGAAGCTGTAAACAGGTAGGGGTAATTCTATGACTAGGTGCCTCAAAGAAAGAGATTTAATTTCTTAAAGCTATTCCTATTATTTTCACTAAACAAATATAAGACATAGAACTAAATACCATAAAAACAATAAAAACTGTTCAATGGTTGCATAATTCTCAAGAAACCATAAAATTCAGGGGTGCCTCATGGCTTAGTCAGTTAAGCCTTTGACTCTTGATCTTGACTCAGGTCATGATCTCACCATTTTGTGGGCTTGAGCCCCACATCGGGCTCTGTGCTGGCAATGCACGACCTGCTTAGAATTATCTCTTCCCCTCTATCTCTCTTCTCCTTTCCTGTTTGCACTCTCTCTCAAAATAAATAAACATTAAAAAAAAAGAAATTATAAAATTCAGAAGAAAATATACTGCACTGTATAATAATTATATGATGCTTTACACCTTGAGCATTATAAGAAAATTATAATCAAAATGAACATAGGAAGTCGCTAAAAATAGTGATATTTATATCAGAGGGAACTATTTACAATTCAGTTCGGTTATTCTATGATCATTTCCTTTTGATACCATATTACTATTTGTTTTAGTTTGCCTATCATACAGATCATGCCACTACTAACCAAAAACCACTGATGCATGTACAAAATACTTAAATTTAAAAAGCTACACTCTTATGCATAATATATGAATTCTAATTAATCCATTACTTTCCTATTTTCCAACCCACCTTAAAATTTATTCTTACTTCTCCATTCCTGTAAATCAGAATATAATATGGTGTCTTGGTTCTTATTTTATTAGACAAATTGTATTTTCTCAAGCTTGGGAATGTTTCCCAGGGTCTTATATTTTAAAATATCTGATTATGGAAACTTTTGAAAAGCAAAAAGTACTTTTTTTGCCCTCAATTACAACTCAATTCAAATGTAAACTAAACTAAAATGAATTAGGAAAAGAGAACTCAGTGCTTCCTCATAAAATCACAAATTCAACTTTTTTTAACCTTTTATAAAACACAAAATCCATTTCAAACAGCCAGACATATATCTCTGTAAAGAATTATGATAGAAAACCGTATTTCATCCATCTTTATCATTAAATTCTGGTATTGCCCCTTAAGAAAGATATTATTTTATGTAATTAAAACAAGATACTTTTATCACCCATCACAGTGACAAAAATTAAAAACCTATAATGTCAAGTTGTTCTGTTACTGAGACTATAAACTAGTAAATATTCTGAGCCAGCACTCAGTATACACAAGGATATTTATTGTACTACTGTTAAGAGAAAAAATGCAAACGACCTAAATGCCTATCAATACAGAAGACAGTTTAATAAACTATGCTATATCTGAATTACAGAAAGCCATGCAGCAATTAAAAAACAGTAAAGCTGGGGCACCTGGGTGGCTCAGTAGGTTAAGCCTCCAACTTCAGCTCAGGTCATGATCTCATGGTTCGTGAGTTCAAGCCCCATGTCGGGCTCTGTGCTGACAGCTCAGAGCCTGGAGCCTGCTTCAGATTCTGTGTCTCCCTCTGTCTCTGCCCCTCCCCAACTGATATTCTGTCTCTTCTCTCTGTCTCTCAAAAATGAATAAATGTTCAGGGCACCTGGGTGGCTCAGTCAGTTGAGCGGCCGACTTCGGCTCAGGTAATGATCTCGCGGTCCGGTCCGTAAGTTTGAGCCCCGCATCGGGCTCTGTGCTGACAGCTCAGAGCCTGGAGCCTGTTTCAGATTCTGTGTCTCCCTCTCTCTGACCCTCCCCTGTTCATGCTCTGCCTCTCCCTGTCTCAAAAATAAATAAAACGTTAAGGAAAAAAAATTTTTTTAAAAATGAATAAATGTTAAAAAAATTTTTTTTTTAAAAACACTAAACAGTAAAGTGAGGGGCATTCAGTTGGCTCAGTCAGTAGAGCATGCAACTCCTGATGTTGGGGTCATGAATTCAAGCCCCACATTGGGTATTGAGCTTACTTAAAGAAAAAAATAATAAAAACAGTATAGTGAATCTTTACCTTTCAAGATGGACACCTAGGGTCCCTGGTATTATATGAAAAAATGAAGTCGCAAGACATTTGTAGAGTACAGACCTTTAATGTCAAAAAACACATACAAAACTACATTATTTCTACAAGTTTAAAACTGCAAATAATAGTAAAAGAAGTATACACACCAAAATGATAACAGTCTCAGTTTCTAGATAGATAACAAGCAGGTTGTGGTCTTGGGGTATGTCAATTATATCTGTATTGTTGTTGGCAAAAGAATGTATTCTGTTATGAGTGATTAATTTTAAATGAAGACAATGTAAAAAAAGTTTCAAAAAAATTTATAGGGGTTGACAAAGAATATGAAGAATTTCTAAAAACTTCCCTAGTAACAGTCCAAAAGATCAGACATTTCTTTCTTAGTAGTAAAAAAAAAAAAAAAAAAAAAAAAAAGGAAAATGATTATTATAAGTTTAAAATAACTTTCCAACCATGTTCCAAAATAAATTAATCAGGATAAAAGAGAAAAGATACTGAAGAAAGTAGAGCATAATATTTATCTGATGTGGCCAAAAGAATTCATAAATTAATCTTTTAAAAACAAAAAATATAGAAACATTAATATTTATTATTTCTAAGGATGGCATTATAAATGAATTTTCTCCTTTTACACACTTCATATTTTTCAAATTTTTCAAAGGATAGCTTTTGGTTGTATAATCAGAAATAAGTAATCTTTAAAATACTTTCATCTGGGGCGCCTGGGTGGCTCAGTCGGTTAAGCAGCCGACTTCGGCTCAGGTCATGATCTCGCGGTCCGTGAGTTCGAGCCCCACGTCAGGCTCTGTGCTGACAGCTCAGAGCCTGGAGCCTGTTTCAGATTCTGTGTCTCCCTCTCTCTGACCCTCCCCCACTCATGCTCTGTCTCTCTCTGTCTCAAAAATAAATAAACATTAAAAAATTTAAAAAAAAAATAAAATACTTTTATCTAAAAATATAGTAAATTCTAGGAAAACTCAAACTGGTGCTATAAGTGTATATGTGTACACAAGTGTAATAGCCTTCCTTACATAGTCACACTTGATCAACCCTAAGGCCAGAAAAAAAATAGTACACAAAATCACAACATGGAGATTAAAAAAGGACAAAGTACCCAAATTAAAACACTAATAATTATAGTGTTGATCTAATACTAATAGATATAAAAAGAAGCACAGCTTACATTTTTTTCACATGTAGAAATGATCTCATCACTGCCAAGGTGTCCTACCACATCCTCCCAAGCTCTTAACAGAAATAGTTTCAGCTATGGTTTCATCTTCCCTAAAAAAAATCCTTTCTCACCATTGTCATGAGTATTTTTTGTAGCAGTATTTTAGGTGCCTCGGCTCATGAAGCTCATGACTATACCAATCTCACCATTTCTAAACGATTTTGTATCAATGACTTTACCTAGAATTTATATTTGGAGAAAACAATTTTCAAAAGAAGTAAACAATATATTCATAGTTCAAATTTATAATGAAGTTATTTCCTAAATTGACATTCATTGGGCATCTATTAGAACAGGGCAAAGTACTAGGCTTTGAACACACAAGAATAAAGCCAGAGTGTGTACAAGTTACTGAAGGAGAAAGACAAGTAAACAGTATGGTACAACAACAATTAAAGTGCTAATACAAAGTATTCACAGGCAAGGGGACTAATGGTGACAGGGCAATGAAGAATGAGGCCCAGAACAAAGGAGATCCATTTCAGTGGAGTATTAAAAGATGAATAGAAAGAAATTTAAAGTGGTGATATGCTACACATTCCAGGAAAACAAAACAAAACACCAATGTGCTCTACCTATCAGGATTCAAACTACTTTGTAAATGTTACTACTTACTGCTACTTGAAATGCATTAGTCAACTCCATTAAAAAGCTACTTTTCATTCTTTCATAAGGGTAGCACTATGAATTTCTGATACAGGTCATACTCTCTCAAACAAAAGATATCAAATTATTAACCAACAGCAAAATAACATTAAAAAAATAACAACCAGGGATGCCTGGCTGGCTTAGTTGGAAGAGTGTGTGATTCTTGATCTCAGGATTGTGGAATAATAAATAATATAACCCTTTAAAAACAGTAATAATAACAACCATAACCCAAGCTTTGAATAGCCCTACTGGAAAAGGAGAGGATCCTTTTACAGGTCATATACACCTCCCGACCTGTATTTGGCAATCTGCTCCCAGACCGTCAACAGATAAGCAGCACAGAAGCTCTCAAGACAGGAGACTGATCTTTGGCAAAACCAGGCATCCACCCAGGGTGCTACTATCCCCATACACCGCCCTCATATGAGCCAAGGTAGATCTGGAACCTAAGAAGGTATATTTCCAGTCTGGACAGTTGCCAAGGTATCTCATTCAAAGTATCCAGGAATAAGGGCCAGCCCAGCACCCCACGCCAAAGGCCAAGGCAGCAGTACTTTCTGCATGTAGTCCCAACCCAGAAGTGACCTGTACACATTCTTCTACACCTGCTAATAGCCATACAAGAATTTGTTCAACCCAATTACTATTCAGACTCTAAACTTACCAGTGGCAACCCAGCAACTGCAAATTCCAAATCCTAGGAGGATCATATTTACAGGAGAGAACACACTGGTCTATTGGGAAATAATTCTAAGTACAGTACTGTGAAAACAACACCTTCTTTACAATGTAGAAATGATAATATCAAAGTACAATCTTGCATACATTGCAATAAAATAATCCATCTAAACCACCCAAATTTTTAAGAAAAGTCCGGGGGGGTGGTGACTAAAAGCTAAGGGGAAAACTCAGCTTCCTTGATTTTCCTCACTAAAGAAAAATCTCCAAGAAATACACCATAGCATTCTATTATTCAAGAAACCATTTTTTAAAAGGTAGAAGACGTTGAAAATAAAAATACCAACATTGCTTTAATACATTTCATTATTTAAAGATCTCAAAACTCACATGAAACACTAAATACTACATTTATTCTCTAATAATAGCAAAAAAGATCCAATAAAATATAAAAGGATATCACCAATTTAGTGGCAGAAAGACATGGATATACAAAAAGAGTGTGTCAAAAATAAAAAATAAGTTTATTCAAACTACTGGACTATGGGAGGAAAAAATCTTCCAATATAAATTTCTATACAGTGGGTGCCTGGGTGGCTAAATAGGTTAAGTGTCCACCTCTTGATTTCAGCTTAGGTCATGAGCCCAGGGTTCTGAGAATGAGCCCTGTATCAGGTTCCACGCGTGGAGCCTGCTTAAGATTTTTCTCTCTCTATTCCTCTGCCCCTTTCCCACTTGCATGTGTGCATATTCTCTCTCTCAAAAATTAAAAACAAATAAATGAACAAATAAATAACAAATAAATTTGTATAGAGCTATAATTAATATAAATTCATAAATCCTATTTGGTGCAAAAATATTGAAATCATGCTTTTAAATAATATTCTTAGAAAAATAAATACATAATTCATAACCATTATGTAAAAATTAAAAAAAATTTGTATTACCAAATTATATATAACATCTCAACAAAAACATATTTGGTTTGGACTACAAATGGACCCTCATCTACATAAATCATCAAGCAGTTAAGTGGGGCTGCAGCAAAGTGTTATGGCAGCATCTAAGGATAATTACTCTTCTTTTTTTTTTTTCAACGTTTGTTTATTTTTGGGACAGAGAAAGACAGAGCATGAACAGGGGAGGGGCAGAGAGAGAGGGAGACACAGAATCAGAAACAGGCTCCAGGCTCTGAGCCATCAGCCCAGAGCCTGACGTGGGGCTCGAACTCCTGGACTGCGAGATCGTGACCTGGCTGAAGTCGGACGCTTAACCGACTGCGCCACCCAGGCGCCCCTACTCTTCTTTTTCTTAAATTCTTTTAAAATGTTTATTTACTTTTGAGAGAGAAAAAGCACGCACACATGCACAGGGGTGGGGCAGAGAGCAGAGGAAGACAGAAGATACGAAGCAGGTTCTGTGCTGACAGCAGACAGCCAGCCCAATACGGGGCTCGAATTCACAAACTGCAAGATCATGACCTGGGCCAAAGTCAGACGCTTAACCTAATGAGCCACTCAGGTGTCCCATATTTACTTTTCTTTATAAGAAGCAATAGTCACAGAACCTAAGAATCATAAATCCCAGGGGCACAAATGAAATTTCCTAAATCAATTTACAGAGATGAAAATACATTTAATTTTCAAAGCCTTTCAAAAGAGAGAAGAGGAGTTAATTTCATTTTTGAAAAAATACACAGACATACATACAGGCATACAAAAAAAATACTAAACTATCATCTACCAAAATGCCAACAATAGTGATTATCTCTACATGGCAGAAATATGAAGAATGCTTACTCACCCATTTTGGTTACACAGATTTCCACAATGAATGAATGATAATTGTGTAGAAGGTTAAAATAGGATTGATTAATCCACAAGATATTCTATAAACTAGATTCAACAGAATTAACTTCTACTTCTAAATTTTGTAATGAGTAATGAGTACATCATTTTAATAATTTTCAATAAATCTTAAGTCTCCACCACAGAATGTGTTCTGTTCTTCAACTCCTCCATGACACATACAACATGTTAATAATTATTGTACAAAAAACTGCATTTTTACAACATTTTGATCACCAAGAGTTTTCTCAGTATTTGGCAAAAAGTTTTACTTACACAGATTTAATATAAAAAAAGAGAAACAACTGAGCCACACAATTGAGTCATCTGGATACCTTTGAAAAAGTACTGACATCTATGTCTCACCCTCCAAGATCTCAGATATAAGGGTTTAGGCTGTGGCCCAGACATCAGGATTCTGAAAACAGCCCAAGAATGTATTTCTTCACTTCCAACAGTAACAAATGGATATTAAATCACTTTCATGTTGATACAGCAATTATTTGGAAAGTCACCCCAAATTCTCATTTATATTGCAGAGAATAAGGGAAATACTTCATCTTGTCTTATTCAATTGGGGGAATTTTTTTTTAATTTTTTTTTAATGTTTATTTTCTTTTGAAGGAGAGACAGAGCATAAGCAAGGGAGGGGCAGAGAGAGAGGGAGACACATAATCTGAAATGGGCTCCAGGCTCTCAGCTGTCAGCACAAAGCTGGATGCAGGGCTCTAACTCACGGACTGCGAGATCATGACCTGAGTCAAAGTTGGATGCTTAACCAACTGAGCCACCCAGGCACCACAGGAAATTTTTAATATTCAGGTTATAACTTTAATTAGCTGATTTCTTCCCTTAAATTTTATTTACAGAGTAATACATTGAGCATCTGGTATCCAAAAACAAATACTGCAGCTTTGATGAGGAGTAAGTACAGATAAACATATCCTCAGTTAAAACATATATTCATTTCTTCCCTTTTTGTTCATTAATCAGTTTCTTGTAGATATATACACACTTGAGCAGAGGCCAATAAAAGGGCCCTTTGCAGAATTCTTTTACGAGGAAAACTTCTGTAAAAAACAACATCACTAACTTACGTGTATGTGCCTCATAGTTTATGCTTTTATATATTTCTTGGGCAAAGCCATCTACACTATCCTTGTTAACAAGTCAAAGATTCTATAATCATGTTATTATCCATCAAGGTTCATCTAAATTGTCAATATGATATCAAAAAAAAAAAAAAAAACACCTCAGGAAAGACAAATCAATTAAAAGACATCTAACTTCCAGTTAGACAAATAATAGTCATTGGAAAATGTCTATAACACTAAAGGCATGGTGGAGGGAGGGGGAGTGCTGGTTTAGAAGTTCAAATACTAAATAGAGTATAACAGATACTTAACTCTATACTAATGAACAATATGAGAAAATTATCTTGGACATGTTTTCAAATAAGTATCTCTTTATGGACTCTATGGCAATCTCTCTATGGCATCACTTTTTTTTTTTATTAAAATGTAGTAGATATGCAATATTATATTAGTTTCAGATATACCACACAGTCATTCAACATTTATATATATATATATGTATATATATATATATATATATAATGAAGTCATCACAATAAATCTAGCTACCATCTGTCACCATACATATTACACATTATTAACTGCATTTCCTATGCTGTACATTGTATCCCCATATCTACCTTATTTTTGAATGTTTGGCAGGGTTTTTTGTTTTTATTTTATTTTTTTAATGTTTATTTTTTTTAATTTTTTTTTTAAATATTTTTATTTATTTTTGAGACAGAGAGAGACAGAGCATGAGTGGGGAAGGGGCAGAGAGAGAGGGAGACACAGAATCCGAAGCAGGCTCCAGGCTCCGAGCTGTCAGCACAGAGCCCGACGCGGGGCTCGAACTCACAGACTGTGAGATCATGACCTGAGCCAAAGTCGGACGCTTAACCAACTGAGCCACCCAGGTGCCCCAATGTTTATTTTTGAGAGACAAAGACAGAGTATGAGCGGGGGAGGAGCAAAGAGAAAGGGAGACACAGAATCCAAAGCACGCCCCAGGCTCTGAGCTGTCAGCACAATCTGACGAGTAGCTTGAACTCACGAATCGCGAGATCACGACCAGAGCCGAAGTCAGACACTCAACCAAGCCACCCAGGCGCCCCACGAGTTTTTGTTTTTAATTCCAGTACATTTAACAGTGTTACCTAAGTTAGTTTAAGGTGTAATTCAACAATTCTATGTATTACTCAATGCTCATCAAGATAAATGTAATCTTAATCCCCCTCACCTATTTCACCCTTTCCCCACCTACCTCGCCTCTGGTAACCACCTGTTTGGTCTATTTTATAACTGGAAGTCTACACTCCCTCTTGTAAAATAAAGAAAAATTCTTGTATTAAATTCATACAAAATAAACCAGATTAAAAATAGGTAACCTTAAAAATCCTAACAGTAAAATGTTTTGAAAGGCAACAACATGATTTCTGTAGTAAATTCATTAAAAAATAACTATATAATACTACTAATAACTATTATAGCTTCCAATTTATATCAGTTTTTTTTTATTTCACTAATTTTTTTGTATGTTCTATTTAGAATTTAAAACCTTCAGTGTCTCACTTAAAGACAGTCATACAACACTCAAGAATGAATTGAAGATGACTCAATGAAACTACCTACAGCAGGCCACCTGGGTAGCTCAGTCAGTTAAGTGTCTGACTTTGGCTCAGGTCATGATCTCAAGGTTCGTGAGTTCAAGAGGCAAATCAGGCTCTGTGCTAACAGCTCAAGAGTCTAGAGCCTGCTTCGGATTCTGTGACTCCCTCTCTCTCTACCCATCTCTCTCTCTCCTTTCTCTTTCAAAAAAATAAATAAAAGATGCCTGTGGCTCAGTTGGTTATGTGTCCAACTTGGACTCAGGTCATTATCTCACGGTTCCTAAATTCAAGCCCCACATCAGGCTTTGCACTTACAGTTCAGAGCAAACTGCACTGACGGGTTCAGATTCTCTGTCTCCCTCCCTCTCTGCTCCACTGTATGCACTCTCTCTCTCTTTCTCAAAAATAAATAAATAAACATTTTTTTTAAAGGAAAAAAAAAATTTTTAAAAAACAACTACTACAGCAAAAACAAAGGACAGGGATAGTCCAAACTGAAACGGCTCCTGTGGGAAGGGATATGAGAGCTTTTTATCTTTTATTTTAAATCATTCTGGGGAGCCTGGGTGGCTCAGTCAGTTAAGCAATGGACTTCAGCTCAGGTCATGATCTCACAGCTCGGGGTGGTTCAAGCCCCACATCAGGCTCTGTGCTGACATCTCAGAGCCTGGAGCCTGCTTCAGATTCTGTGTCTCCCTCTCCCTCTCTCTCTCAAAAATAAACATTAAAAAAATTTTTTTAAATAAATCATTCTGATGCCATTAGTGATATATAGAAGCAAAAGAGCAAAACTGGAAGAGAAGACAGGTGACCTTAGAATCTAATCCAACATATTTATACATATATTCAAAACATTTTTGCACTCTTTTAATATGTACTGAAACTTCCAAAAATACAGTATCTCATAAATTGAAAAACACTGTCTTTATATAGAACCCTACCAAAAGGTGTTCATCATTTTAGGAAAAAATATTACAGAGCAATGCTGATCATGGTATTTGAGTCACCCAGTTAACATATGTGTATGTTAGTCTGATCTGCAGCAGCTGCATTCTTGACTATTCTACACATGGGTATTAGCATCGCACTACTTTATCCTACAGTACAGGAGAAGCTAAGTCTTCACATACTGAAATACATGTATTAATATATAAATCTATATTTAAATTTACATATTCATAATATACATATTATAACCTATTATTATGTACATAACTTAATATTATTTTCATGTTATGTCACTATGTTCATTTTTTACTTTACATGTGTATATACATATATAATACATGTGTATATATATTCACATACATATATATATATCTAATTTCATTTCAGTGTGGTAAATGAGGTATCACAAATCAATTGTTTTGAAAAGGGGGCACCAAGTCTGACAGAATAGAGAATTTCTAGTATAACAGTAAAAGAGAATGGGACTGAGGCCAGAAAACTGACATTTTAAAGGAAGAATGAGGAACAAAGAGGGAGAAATAGAAAGGTAGAAAGTATCTTGGGAGAGAGAACTATGCCAAAGGAGAAAGAAGTCTCTATAAGAGCTCCACCAAATGGCTCAGAAGAGGCTGATAACAACTGAAAATAAACCAGAAGATTTGAAAATGGGAATGTCACTGGTAATCTCTGAACAGTTTCAGTATAGTAGTTGAGACAAATGATACTGCAGTGAGAAAACGAGTAAACAGAGGAAAAACAGAAAGAGCTAATAAGAGCATTCTCTTTCAAGAAGTTAGGATAAAGGAATGAGAAATAAGACAAAAGAACAAGGAGCATGGCAGGATCAAGAGGAGGAAGGGTTTTTGTTTGTTTCTGGGTTTTGTTAGGCTAGAAAAGACTTCTGAGAGGTTCATTCAAATTTACTAGATATCAAGGCCTGACTTTATTATATATGCCTAAATACAAGTTTTAAGAAATAATACTCTTTTACAAACTGAAATGTTTATAGAAGATATTATATGATATCTGGGATTTGATTCAAAATAATCTGGAGGAGGAAGTAATTGTTATATATCAAGAAAAGGTAAAATAAAATTAGCCCTAAATTGCTAACTGTTGAATCTGGGTGATGGGTACATGGTGGTTCTTGGCTCTTCTTTTCTTAATATGCTTAAAACTTTCCATGATGATTTTTTTAAGAAAATTCTCTCTAAAATATGCTCAATTATTTTTCATTTTTATATATAACTATGTGCTATTCCATTAAATGTCAAACATGATACTGATTTTTATCACAGCATATTTTAAGGTTTTTCTTAGGAATGAGTATACATTAATTGTTGATTTATCTCAATTTCTCAATTTTCCATGTGACCACAGCAATTTCATATTCAACTAGATGGAAAAAAGAGGTGAAAAATAGATGAAAGCTGATTCTAAGGCTCTGGGTCACAGAGTTCACAAATCTATCCCCTAAAGGAATTCTATTTGACAGTATCCATATTATACCATTTTTAAAAAATGCTTATTTTCTAATCACAGCTTTATATGAAATGTGTTTGAAATTGCCTCTAAATTTATAAATTTTACAATACTCATAGAAAAAATGAATTCTGAACTAAGAGCCATAGGAATTACCTTTTCAGTGCTGCCTCTAATTTAACTGTATAACCTCATCAAGTCTCTTAACCTCTCTAAACCTATTTCCTCAATTTTTTTTTTAAATGTTTATTCATTTTTGAGAGAGAGACAGAGCGTGAGTGGGGGGGAGGAGCAGAGAGAGAGGGAGACAGAATATGACGCAGGCTCCAGGCTCTGAGCCATCAGCACAGGAGCCACCCAGGAGCCCCAGTTTCCTCAACTTCTTAATGAGGAATTGGAATTAAATTAACTCCGGAGTAATGTCCATTTCTAACTTTCTAGACTTCTACATGTCTGCTCTACAGGAAACCTGAACACCTCCACAACCCAAGCAGACAATTATCTAGACCAGCATTTCTCCAAGTCAATGGACCCCTGAAGATCCCGGAGACTGTTACAGAGTCAACAAGGTCAAAACTATTTTCATAATAATAATAAGACACTTGCCTTTTTCAATGTAGTTACATTTACCCCAATTATGCAGAACCAATGATAAGTAAAACTACTACCACTTTAGCCAGAACCAGGACAGTGATCACTGCCCCCCCAGTAAAAGAATGCTGGTTTCACTTAGGTATACCTCTAAGCAATAAAATTTATTAATTTTAGTACATCTTGATCCTAAATACATCTTTTTAGCATTCTATATGATGAAATAGGAATTGCACATAAAGTATTTCTGCTGTAAGACAAAATATGATGGCTGCCTCAAGGAAAATTATTTGTCCAAACGTCTGAGTTGTAATCTTCAGGAACTGGTTTTTTGTTTTTTTTTTATGGAATACCATTGTTACTGGTAAGACTGACTAACCTTGGTTATTCAAACTTGGGTTTTGGCAAATTTGGGGTTTTGTTTGTTTTTGTTTGCTTATTTTTGTGTTTTCTGTGGGTTTGTTATTGTTGTTTTAAGTTTATTTATTTTGAGAGAGAGAGAGGGAAAGAATCCCAAGCAGGCTTTGCACTGTCAGCACAGAGCCTGATGCAGACCTCGATACCATGAACCATGAGATCATGACCTGAACCAAAATCAAGAGTCGGATGTTTAACTGACTGAGTCACCCAGGCGCCCTGGGTTTTGTTTGTTTTTTGAGTAAAGCCTGTCACTTCAGAGAAAGAGACTTACAATATCTGTTGACAATATTAAAATTCAAGTGAAAAGCAGAATCTTGGAAAACTTGTATCTACCACCTTGAACATAATAGCTTATGCTGTTCAAGTTTAAATAGTTAAACAATTTTTCTGATAAAATCAAAATAAAATTTTTTTGATATTACAAGATATTACAAGATCTACATAATTCAGCAAGACAGTGTGTTTCAAATGACCAATACATCAGGTTATAAAATCATGCATGGGTAAGAGATTCATTCATTCAGAGTGCAAAATACACCAACAGATTGTAATATAACAGAGTGCAAAAGTTCACTAGTATGGTTTAAGATTCCACTTTGAAACTTTAAGAAATTACCACCTGCTTAGTTTGGATGAAGGATCAAAGAATATACACAATTATCTAAAAAGGTTATGTTACTACTTCCTTTCCCAAGGATATATTTGGGTGAGGCCAGATTTTCTTCATAAACAGTTCAACCAAAAACAACATAATGCAGCAAAAACTGAATCCAGTTATCATCTATTAAATTAGACATTATAAAGATTTATAAAAAATATAAAATAGTGCCACTTTTTTCACAAATTTTTGTTTTGGAAAACAGTTATATTTCTTTTTGTTAACTTTTTTAAGTAATCTCTACAACCAACATGGCGCTTAAACCCACAACCCCAAGATCAAGAGTAGGATGCTCTATCGACTGAGCCAGCCAGGTACCCTGCAAATAGTTCTTTTTCATAAAATGTCATTTTCTGTTAACATGTATTTATTAAATATTATTTTTAAATGGGTTAAATAATTTAATTTCTAAATTTTAATTTCTAACACAGTAAATAATGACAGCTATAACCAAACAGATAACAAAATCTTTACAGAGTCCTCAATAATTATGAATCTTTAAAGAGTCCTAAAACCTGAGATCCACTATTCTACATAAAACTTTACCAAATCTTTTGCTAGGCTGCTCACATTCGCTACTGAGAGTAGGGGAGGATGAAAGAAGACACATATATATTATATAACCTTTGGTAAGTATTATAATAGAGGTATAATTCCAAAAAGTAAATTTGGGAAAACAGTTTTGAAAGATTTAATTCAAACAGGTCATGAAAGACAGGTAAAACTGACTAAAGGTCAATCCATTCCAGACAAAGGTCTGTTTGAACAAGAGTAGAAAGGAGGGAGAATAAGGACATGTCTAGGAAATAGGCTAATGTGGCTAGAGCCTGGCACAGTGGCAGAAGTTTGACAAATGCTGCAGTAAACCAAGAGATTAGGCCACGGACGGCTTCAATCCCACAATAAAAAGTTTGGACTCTAAAATGTATTAACAAAGGGCTAACTGGGACTCTTATTCAGCAAGAGACTATTACAATCAAATTTCTACTTTGAAATACAACCGTAATGGATATGCACAGGACAGACTGTACATTGAGGAAAAGGACCAAATTCAGGGAGACATGTATGGAAGAAAAAGTAATGAAGCTTGCATTCAGTCAGAGGGAGTAGAAAGTGAAGGATGGCCTTCTAGAAGCAAAACAGGGTTTGGCAAGTGAACAACTATGATAAGAGAGAAAGGGTGAGTTAAAGTGCTGAACTTCAGGGGTGCCTGGGTGCTCAGTTGGTTAAGTCCGGGTAAGTGCTCATGATCTCATGGCTTGTGAGTTCGAGCCCTGCATCAGGCTCTGTGCCTGAGACTCACAGCTCAGAGTCTGGAGTCTGCTTCGGTTTCTGT
The DNA here is from genome assembly GCF_018350175.1 of Felis catus. NCBI lineage: Eukaryota > Metazoa > Chordata > Mammalia > Carnivora > Felidae > Felis > Felis catus. The sequence continues at coordinate 68,094,308 of NC_058372.1, read as the reverse complement.
TTGTCTCCCTCTCACTCTGCCCCTCCCCTGCTCGTGCTGTCTGTCTGTCTCTCTCTCTCAAAAATTAACATTTAAAAAAAATTTTTTTAAAGACCTAAACTGGAATAACGAGGTAATAGGACTGTCATAAGGGAAACAGAAGATCCAAGTTTCTCAGGGGAGGTGGATTTGATGGGAATTATGAAAATTTGAGGTGTCTTGTATAGCATCAGTTCAGAAATGCTAGTCAAAATGATACAGAAAGAGATTCGGGGAAAATTTGCCCTAAAAATAAGAATTGGGACCACGGGATTAATATAATTATCAAAAATAAGAACAGGGGTGTCTGTGTGGCGCAGTCAGTTGAGCGTCCGACTTCAGTTCAGGTCGTGATCTCATGGTTCGTGGGTCTGGGCCCCGCATCGGGCTCTGTGCTGACAGCTCAGAGCCTGGAGCCTGCTTCGGGTTCTGTGTCTCCCTCTCTCTCTGTTCCTCCCCCACTCGCTCACACTCTGTCTCTCTCTCTCAAAAATAAAGATTATAAAAAATAATAATTAAAAAAAAGAACAAAGTGAGTAGAGTTTAATATGGGACTCGCATTTGGGAGTTTATTGGACACAAACAGTAAAGGCACAGGCAGAGAAAATTAAGCAGTAAAAACAAAATAGGAAAAGTCAGAGTCTTCACAGAGGGCATGACCACAGAAGCTAAGAGAAAAAAATTCAAGGAGGATTAGTTGGTCAATAGCTGAAGAAGTTGGAAAAGAATAATGACCAAAATGAGGCCACTGGATCTATTAATTACTAGGTTACAGAGTAGTCTCTGTTGAGTGTTTAGGGACAGAACACAGATTACAATGAATCTGGGTTCATGGCCTCATTAGCATGGTATTAGGTACAGGAAATAAATATTTTATCCAGAGCTACATTAAAGTATGTTTTCCAAACAACAGTTTGTCTACTTTTCAACTACAATAATTTTTTAATAAAACTATCTCTCTAAATTTAACTGTTATTTTCAGACAATTTACTTCAGGCCACACAAAACACTGATTTTAGCATTAAAGCAGAATACTATCATTTACCTAATAAATTTTATGACACACAAAGAATTTACAAAAAAAAAAAAAGAATTTACTATTACATTATATACTGAACCTCAATCTACTGCTAAAAAGAATATTATTCTTAGTAGATAAGCCTACCAAAGGACATTTTAGTACAAATCCAAGAAACAGCATTTATTTAAGAAAAATCTCTATTACCCAATCCCTTTTTATTGGTAATATCAAACACAATATGAGACCAAATTTAAGCATATTTATATGAAATGTGTCTTTAGCAGACCTATGTTTATACAACAATAATATGTGAAATATCCATATATATTAGTACAATCTAAAAAACAATCATTTGTTTAAAAAAGGATTCTTCCCCTTACAAAAGAAATCACTAATGGAATACTTTAAATAAATAAGAAACTTTCCCAGGATAATATGAAATTACAGTTCAATTCTTTATTTAACTTACACAAAGCTTTACAGGAATACATTTGTTTAAAGCAAATTCATGAAGTATGTAATCAAAATGGGCAGAGAAAGGATTTAAAAACTGTAAAGGTGGAGGGCACCTGGGTGGCTCAATCAGTTAAACAGCCAACTCTTGGTATCAGCTCAGGTCATCATCCCAGGGTGCTGGATGGAGCCCACATCAAGCTCCACACTGAGTATGGAGTCAGCTTGGGATATTCTCTTTCTCTCTTTCTCTCTTTCTCTCTTTCTCTCTCTCTCTCTCTCTCTCTCTCTCTCTCTCTCTCTCTCTCTCTCTCTCTCTCCCCCCCCCCCCCTCCCCTGTGTGGCTCTCCCTGGCTCGTGCTCTCTCTCTCTTAAAAAAAAAAAAAAAAAAAAAAAAAAGGCAAACTTATCAGTAGAATGTTACCTATGAGATGCAAAATTCTGACTGACATATTTTTTCTGGGCTCTAAAACATCTATAGTGAAATCTGTCATATGCTCAAACCCAGGCAATTCCCATCTTCCTCGCCCTCCCCACCTTCTCAATTTGCCATGGAATACCCAGTGACTAGTTCTACACTAAGCACTCATCTGTTTTCTCCATCATCTCGATGGCCAACACAAGATATAGTTTTGTTTGAAACCTCAAGCAAAAGGATTAAAAGATACATAAAATCATCTACTCTCATCTTCAAGCCAATAATGATGGACAGGAAGAGCAGAGAACTAATACATTCCTCCTCAAAACACATACACATGAATACACTTTGTTCTTCCTCAAAATACCAAAAGGATAACAAACAGCAAATCATGCCCACAAACCAAAACACAGTTGTTTCATCTAATTTTAGAAAAAAAATAACAAGGAACTAGAGAAAAGTTCTCTCTGGAATAACTCAATCCTCAAATCAAGGAAACTCAAAGAGCACAACATGGAAAAACCAACAGCCTCAATTCTCCCCTTTGGGATACTAATTCTATCAGCCCAAATCAAAATAAACACTATGTTTTTAGAAGATCCCAAAAAAGTCTGAAATTTCTCTTTTTCAAAAAAGACAAAAAAAAAAAAGCCCACTCACAGAGAAGATATATAAATGTACCATTTCAAGCACAGGTACTCTATGATTTACTCCAAACCTGTTTTATTTCTTTGTACATATGCTTTTAAGACAAGCTTATAAACATATTTGTTTCTAAAAAAAAAAAAAAAAAAAAAAAAAAAAGACCCAATTATATAATTACACCCGGAAGTATCCTTTATTTAAAGTCTCATAGCCAGGTGTTTCTTATTTGATTAATTTGCTCAGTCCTAGACTATACAGTTAGTTGTTCCTTTTCTGGAGGCTGTGAACAAGACCCAGTCTAACTGTACTTGAAACAAGGAGTCTCAAGTAATGTGCAGATGTCTCACAAGATTTGTTTAATCTGAGTAAAATCTTGTACTTCTTTTCCCTGAAACCTTCAAAAGTAGAAAGAAAATATAAATATAATCTAATTGTTTTTGGTGGACAGTACTGCTCATATACTAGGGACCTTCATAGCATCTCTTTAAGAAGAGAAACCCGTTTTAGTAATCCTCAGGAATTTGTCCAAAATAAAAGACATGGATTTAAACTTGTACCCAGAATTCAGGTTAACTAGGTAAAACTAGCATTAACAAAAGACAGTTGAGTAACCCCAAACTGCAACAGATGTATACAGAAATTTAAAGTGTCTTTAAAAGGACTTGGGGAGGAAGGACAATTATTTCACAACAGCCTTACTTCTATGAACTGTTACTACATTATGCATGTGTTCTGGTCTTTTTGCTATCAAGAGTTCAGGTGAACAGGAGGCCCTTTTCTTGACAAAAAAAAAAAAAATTTTTTTTAATTTCTTTTAACTTAGTCATTAAAAGATTTTTTTCAGGGGCATGTGGGTGGCTCAGTCAACCGTCGGACTCTTGATTTTAGCTCAGGTCATGATCTCATGAGTTCATGAGTCCATGAGCCCTGCGCTGACAGAGACTGCTTGGGATTCTCTCTCTCCCTCTCTCTCTACCCCTCCGCCACTCATGTGTACTTTCCCAAAATAAATAAAAATTTTTTAAAGTAATTTTCTATGAAAAACATTTACTCTACCAAACCAAGACCACCTAATTTCAGAAACCTCATTAAAGCACAACAATATATTAATAAAAGGATTTTATGTCAATGGACCTAGGTTATGTTTCTCATTGGGTTATATGGATCATCAAAAGTTCCTAAGGGGAGGGGCGCCTGGGTGGCGCAGTCGGTTAAGCGTCCGACTTCAGCCAGGTCACGATCTCGCGGTTCGTGAGTTCGAGCCCCGCGTCGGGCTCTGGGCTGATGGCTCGGAGCCTGGAGCCTGTTTCCGATTCTGCGTCTCCCTCTCTCTCTGCCCCTCCCCCGTTCATGCTCTGTCTCTCTCTGTCCCAAAAATAAATAAACGTTGAAAAAAAAAAAATTAAAAAAAAAAAAAAAGTTCCTACGGGGAGCCTGGCTGGCTCAGTCGATACAGCATGCGACTCTTGATCTCTGGATAGTGAGTTCAAGCCTTATGTTGGGCATAGATATTACTTTAAAAAAAAAAATAAACCCTCCTAAAATAACTGTCCAATTAAATGAGAAAGCGAATGAACTATTTTCTAAGCATGTATAAGACAGGTAGTCTCAAGTATTTTTGAGATGTATCACAACTCTCAAAGTTATTTAAATTGTACCAAGGAAATGCTACAAATTCCCAAAGGTTCTAATCAATGCCTTATTTATTCTCCACTTGCTGCAACAAACCCACAATCCCTCCTTTGCTCTGTTCCAGCCCTGGAAGGATGAGCCTACAGAGATCACCACCTAGGCTCCCCAGCTGGGTTCAAGCAATGCAAGCCAATGAACAAGACCCAAAAGAGGGAGGAGAGGTCAGGAACTTCCCCTCCCTCCCTCCCTGCCAGTCAGGCCTGCCTTAAAAGCCACAGTTCCCTGGGGCCCTCCTCCACAATTCCAGCTCTCAACTCTCAGCTCTGGTAATCTCTGGAGAATTAAGGGCTTCTCACCATTGCTATCCCCTGAGTGCTTCTTTCAAGCACCCCCACCCCACCCCACCAACCCCCCTCCACTTCTTGTTTGTTCTCTAACCTCGGTAATCTGTTCTTTTGTACCATCAAGGATAAAATCTCTTTCCTGCTAGGAGCTTGCCTGATGCAGTTAACAATACCAAGTCTGGTTAGTCCAAAATAGCACATTATCTAAAGAAATCCAATTTTAAAAGTTTAACAAGGTCTTAAGATATAACAAGGTCTTAATACAAATAAGTACTACTTATTTGTAATATTGTTATTTCTATAATTGTTTAAAAATTAAATATAATCAGCTCACTTCCAAATGAAACTGGGTAAAAGCTGAAAAACTCATTGCAATTAAATTTAGGTGTGAAATTCAACACTGCACTGTCCTCCCAAGATAAATGCCTATAGGCCGCAAATAAGCTTAACAGGGAAAAAAAAATCGATGAAAGGATTCTGGTAACTGATATTTCACTTCCTTATACCATACACTGTCTGGTTAATCCAAACAATTTTTTTGTTGTTATTGTTAAAGCCCTCCCTAAGCACAAGATGAAGAAAAGTTTTAAACCAGTGGTTCTCAAATTTTGGTGTACAAGTAAATTCAACGAAGAAATATGTCAAAATGCTAAGCCCAGGTTCCACCCACACCTTCCTGACAAGTGTTTCTACCAGTTCCCAGGTAATTCTGAGGCACACCTAAATTTCAGAACTTCTTAAAACTGGCCAACTTCAAGATTCCACCCAAATCTCCAATACATTTTTTTCTCTTTGACTGAATATTTCACATTAAATATTGTCAAACAGGGGCGCCTGGGTGGTTCAGTCAGTTAAGCATCTGACTTGGGCTCAGGTGATGATCTTGCAGTTCATGGGTTCGAGCCCCGCGTCGGGCTCTGTGCTGACAGCCTGGAGCCTGGAGCCTGCTTCAGATGCTGTGTCTCCGTCTCTCTCTACCCCACCCCTGCTCACTCTCTGTCTCTCAAAAATGAATAAACGTTAAAAAAAAATATTGCCAAACAAAAAATTTTTAAAGCACAGTCACAATAATAATGCACACTAATTATATACCACTGTGAGATATGTTTCACATGTATTATTATCTACTTTGGTTCTCACAAGAACCACACCAGGTAGGTAATACTGCCCCCATTTTACAGATAAGAAAACTGAAACCCAGAGAAACTAAGTAATCTGGCCAAAGTAATGACCGGTAAAACCAGGATCACCTCTGGTCTGCCAGTCCCTCTTACCTACACACTGGACAAGCTAGTACTTGTACCTAAATGCAACTCTGGAGCCTCAGGACTGTCACAAAAAGGATCAAGCCTAAGGGCCAAGCAGTTAGACAAGCAATAATCCTCCCTGTCCATTCCCTCCCCACAACAAGCTCTCCTGACTCCCAATCCCTCCTCACTCACCGAGGCCTTCCACTTACATGGTATGCTATCACACTGTGGTAGAACATCACAAATCTGTGTATATATCAGCACTCTTTCTACTCTTACCTACTGCATGCTAAGTATCTCCAAACTCCATTTCCACCAAGTACTGACTGTGAGCCTGAGTAAATTTAACATCTCTGTGCCTCAGTTTCCCAGTCTATAAATTATGGGTCATAATACCAAGTGCACTAAAGTAACATAGTGATTAGCTGAGACAATGTACATAAAGTACTTGCTTGACATAGTATCTCTCTAACACATAGCAACAGCAACAACTCAATAAACAATAGCTGCTAGTCCAACATATCAATCGTAGGTCCCATTTATTTTCTCCCAGCTTTGTTTCCTGAGACTGAGATAAAAAACGGAACATATGCTTACTTATCAGGAGTAGACGGGTAACAGTGTTATAACTCAGTGTTACAATGCCAGGCATAAAATATTTCAGAGTAAATGAGTCTTTGAGTAGCCATCAGATTGTACTACTTGACAACTATTTCCCAACTTTAGGGTCAGGCCCGTTGATTACACACTAGTATGAAGGGTCTATAATTAACTTAATTCAAAACAACGATAAAATGTCACTCAGCACAGGGACTTGGTGTTAATTTATCACTGTATCACCAACACTTAGAACAGTGCCTGGCTCATAGCAGACACTCAAATATCTGTTAAGTGAACGAAGGCATAAAGGTACCAATGCAGACACACCTTAGCTCATTAGTGAATCTTTACAAAAAAACAAGCATAATTATCAAACCAGTATCAATGTGGCAAGTAATAAAAGTTATTTTCAAAATTCCCCCAGAATATTTTTCTCCTTTTTTTTTTAAGATGTGATACAAACACACACAAAAATCCAAGCAGGTAATGAAATAAACATATTTTTGTAAGTGTTCCATCCTGGGTTCTGTGTCCTAGAATTAGTAGACAGTTCAAGTTTAGGTTGCTTCAACACTTCTGGATGCTACAGGATCTCCATCTTATAACCATGTTTGTCTAGTTCAGGTTGTAACTGATTGGAGAAGTCATCCTCTACACTGTCATCATCCCAATTATCCTCCGAGACATGTGCATCTGGATCTTCGTCTTCACCTAAACCAGCCCACTCTTCCGCAGGGATCTCCTTGAACTCCTCATCCTCCTCCAAGAGACCCAAGCCTATAAGCTGCTTTTTCTCTGACACTGTGACCCTCCCCACGAAAAATCTCTCAGGCCCGGAAGAAAGTTGGAACTCTCACACTTCCTCACCAAAGCCACCCAAGCTGCTGCTGCATCTGAAGCCGGCCTTACCATAGAACTCTCCTTTCTTCCTTTTTTTTTTTTAAATTTTTTTTTAACATTTTATTTATTTTTGAGACAGGGAGAGACAGAGCATGAACAGGGGAGGGTCAGAGAGAGGGAGACACAGAATCTGAAACAGGCTCCAGGCTCTGAGCTGTCAGCACAGAGCCCGACGCGGGGCTCGAACTCATGGACCTCGAGATCATGACCTGAGCCGAAGCCGGCCGCTTAACCGACTGAGCCACCCAGGCGCCCCTCTCCTTTCTTTCTTAAAACAGATGTGTGTCCTTTAAAAACTCTCCAACTAGAAAAGTTAATTACTAACCTCAGCTCCATGTGCTCGCTTCGGCAGCATATATACTAACCTCAGCTCCATTAATCTACTAAAAATGTTAAAGTAGTTCCATAATAAAGCATCATGTTCATCTCCTGCTTTATATGAAGAAAAAAAAAATCTAGTAACCATTTAACAATTATCACTTTAGTGATGCTGACTTTTCAGAATTTCTGGAACCATTCAAACTGAAGCCACAAAATGAAGTCACCCCTAAGAGGTTGACACCAACACCTAAGAGATAAGAGAACTGTGATCTACTATGGGAATACACAGACAGAAGTTCCATTCTCAGCTCTTCTTCTAGGCAGCCACCTATGTATCCTTCAACAAGTGCTTAATTTTTTTGTCCCCACTTTCTCATCTGCAGAGTAGGAGTAAGTTTATCATATCTACTTCAACAAGTTGTTTTAAGGACCAAATGTACACAAAATGATTTCCAAAACAATAAAGTGCCATACAAATGTAAGTTGTTAAATTTGATATAAACTTCCAACAGATTTTAAATGGATGTTTCTATTTATCTTTCTTTTTATGTCTCTGCCACTCTTTGTATTTGCTAGATCCAAAGATCTGCCAGTACGCAGAAGAACCAGTTTCTGCCTAGCCAGGTTTCAAATATACTAGGCCCTCAGTAAATATTTGTTGAAAAAGATGTTCATCCAGGGGCGCCTGGGTGGCTCAGTTGGTTAGACATCTGACTTCGGCTTAGGTCATGAACTCACGGGTTTGTAAGTTCAGGCCCCGCATTGGGCTCTGTGCTGACAGTTCAGAGCCTGGAGCCTGCTTTGGATTCTGTGTCTCCCTCTCTCTGTGTTCCTCCCCCACTCACACTCCATCTCTCTCTCTCAAAAATAAATAAAGATTAAAAAAAAAAGATATGGGGCGCCTGGGTGGCGCAGTCGGTTAAGCGTCCGACTTCAGCCAGGTCACGATCTCGCGCTCCGTGAGTTCGAGCCCCGCGTCAGGCTCTGGGCTGATGGCTCAGAGCCTGGAGCCTGTTTCCGATTCTGTGTCTCCCTCTTTCTCTGCCCCGCCCCCGTTCATGCTCTGTCTCTCTCTGTCCCAAAAATAAATAAAAAACGTTGAAAAAAAAATTAAAAAAAAAAAAAGATATTCATTCACATATAAGAGAAATTTTAAAATTCTGCTATATGCAATACCATACCTTGTAAAGGTTAAGTAGCAGGTTACTTTCAAATAAAATACAAAGTGACGTAACTTATATAAAAGATGCCTGTGGTTTTCTCAAAAGCACCGCCTTCCTTTGTGCACATTACTCAGCCTAGATATAAATATTCACCTATGTGAATATCACCCGAAGAATGTACTTCAATATTGTGGTTTCACTGGAGTCATGCTTTCTGCATTGAAAAGGACTTCCCTTCTCTTTAACACTAGCAAGATTTCCAAAGATGCCAGATTTTTTCTTCCAGTTTTACATTCTATGCTTCAGCATTTACAGGGAGAACTTTTGGTGGACTAGTGGTCACTTCTCAAACTACCAGGTGATTCTTACACTAAATAAGAAAAAAAGTTTAGGGGCACCTGGGTGGCTCAGTTGGTTGAGCGTCCGACTTTGACTCAGGTCATCATCTTGCGGTTCGGGAGTTTGAGCCCCGCGTCGGGCTCTGTGCTCACAGCTCAGAGCCTGGAGCCTGCTTCAGATTCTGTGTCCCTCTCTCTCTCCGCCCTACCCCTGCTTGTGCTCTGTCTCTCTCTGTCTTTCAAAAATGAATGAAACTTTTTTTTAAGTTTATTTTTGAAAACCAAACATGCAAAAATATTCCAACACTTATATTTTAAGATTATTAATAATGAATAGTCCACTAAATTTGTCAAATAAAAGCATAACTGTTTTAAATGGTAAACTTCCTGGGTCCTCTGAATATTATATAATGCCTCAAAAATCGAATTTAAGCTTATTTAATGTTAGTTCTTGATTATCTACACACACACACACACACACACACACACACACGGAGATGTGTTACAGATCATCCATTAATAATTTATATTAAGCCCTTGGATGATGGTTTTGTATTTACTGTTGAATATTAGTATCCTTGAGATGCAAAATTCCTAATAGTTCAAACCAAATAATGAAATATCTGTAAACACACTCAACTCAGCTGTCCTACCATTTTTCTTCTTTCTCATTTACCCAAATACAACTACATTCTTCTGTTGAAAGGACTCCTACTTTGCTACAAAAGATGGACTTTGCGTGCTCATTTTTGTCCTTTATATCTATTATAGTTTAAAGGACATTCCTGAAATAAACACAGGCCATAAAAAAATCGTCCTAATAGTACAGGTGACAATTTAATAATAATTTGAAAACAAGCCCCCAACACCAAGATTACACAGTTAATATCTGAAAGATAGCTACTGTATTTATGGGCAATGATCTTTCTCATTTGAAGAAAATATAAAGTTTTATCCTAAACAGGAACACTATTCATTTTATAGACAATGAAAACCAGTGTTATTAATTCTAATTCCTATGAACCCATCAAAATAAAAAGTGCACAGTATGTATAATATTCTAGAATTTACATCAGAAATGATAAAGTGGGGTGCATGGGTGGCTCCACTGGTTGAGTGACTCTTGATTTCGGCTCAGGTCATAATCCCACGATCGTGGGATCGAGCTGCATGTCAGGCTCCACACTGGGCCTGTTTAAGATTCTCTCTCTCTCTCCCTCTGCCCCTCTTCTCCCACTCACGCACATACTCTCTCTTAAAAAAAAAAAAAAAAAAGGAAATGATAAAGCAACACATTACTGTTCAAAGTTGTCAACTTAAAAATGACAAAACAGAATTCAACATTAGTTCCAGAACCACATTCATGACCTATCTCATTCGCACTCCTGTGTGCTTTCTTCAAGTTACATTCTTTAACACAATACCAGTTCTGCAGGTTTATTTGAACGGTCTACCAAATGAACTGAGATCAAGGCAACCAGGTCCGATGGAAAGGACAGGGGTTTCATGGTCAGAAGACTTAGGTGTGAATGCAGACTTTGTTCCTCTGAAGCTGTAAGACCTTGCACAAATATTTAATCCTCTAAGCTTAAATTTCCTCATGTGTAAGAGGACAAGACCACCAACCTTGAAAATTATTTTGTAAATCAAATCCCTCGGTTTGTGTTCTGATTATGGCAGACGCTTAATAAATGGGTGACTATCTTATACAACTAAACGGCCAGTTCACAAATTATTATAAAGTGCCTCATTAAGGGGATCACAAACTGTATGAGATTTATTAAAGCTGTAATACCTTTTTCAGATGAAAATGTTTTAATATACAGAAATGAAATATTCAGAGGTTAGAAATCTTTTTAAAACTGACATTTTACATACCAAAGTAAAGCTTCAGTGATCAACGGTGAAAATTGGTTAATTTTTTTTTTATGTTTGCGGTACTTAGACTTATTCAAACCTCACATGCTCAAAAATCTTAAAACTCTATGAAAAAGGAACAGTACTTTAGAATCCAGAGACAGCCCAGTTATCTAAACAATGGGCTACATGATACACCACAGTCTCCAGGCAAAGTCACAACAGGATGAGAAAAGAGCCTTCAGCCACTCTCAGATTTCCTGCCCACTGTTATTTTAAAACTCGATCATATAAACATAAACAGAGGGGAAAAAAATCCACTTCAAATGAGCCCCACGGGTTATGAATTTATGATGTTTTTAATACCCTGCATTAATTTACATTAAGTACTGCTATAGTTCATTACATTTTTCTTGCTCACATTTCTGGGCACTAATGAATAATATATGTATATTATAGTTTTATACAGTATATATTCAGAGTTTTTAATCATGATCATCTTTTCTTAAAGTCATTCATCATTTCTGTTACTCCCTTTTTAAAACTTAGTTTTGGAAAACAAAAATGTAACTCAAACTGGGAGAACAATAAATAGTATGTCACACAGAACATACAAACACAATGGGCAAATCTGCTTAAGACCAAAATGACTTCTGTTTACCACTGTGCATCTAATTCTGCACAACTTAAAATACTCAAAACGAGCTGGATATTTAAAAGTCAATGAGTTATTCTGAACGGTTGCATTGTTTCAAGCTCTGGCTACAGCCCAATTTGTAATGTTTCTAAAATTAATGATAAAAAACACCAATGTAATTTTTTCACTAAACAATTTCCAATTGTAAAACCACAGCCCAAGATACCCATGAAGTTTAGTTAATTTGTACAGATACGCCGTTTTGCTGCCAACCTTTGTACCGTGACCATTACCAGCCCAAGTTCAAGATTCACATTTTACGGTGTGAACAGAGTCAACTGAATCTTAAGAATTTTTAAAACTCTCAAACCCTGACTATATTTAGATACATTGGATCTACACCACCAGAGCATAACACCAAATGAAATTTTTATTTAGCATGTACAGCAATCTATGAAGTTGAAATAGTGTTCCTAGTTGTTCACTAATATCTGTAGATTAGGATACAAGCATTCCTCCACCGCAACTTTATACCAGAAAAAGTGTCACTTGTTTTCTTAAATTGTATAGAAACTGTATTTCTGACACGGGTGTTCTAGTAACAACCCTACCAAATTATTTCCTACTTAAAATCCCAGAGTTTGAGCATTTTAATGGTTTTAAGGGGCTTTTGAACATTAACAAATATAAAAAACTCTTGTTCAGTAGTACGCATATAAATTAACATACTCAAAATACTGGACAACTTAAAAACTAAAACCACAGCTTTAGACAGTCCCAACCTGGTCTCCTACCTGGTTAGACTATTAATTTAATATTGGCTGGCACCTGATCCTCGTATCTCAGAACAAACGGCTCCATTCCTACACTGGATTTTAAGCTTGTTGACTTAAAAGAAAATTATCACGGAGTGTCCAAGTCAGAATGGGACACCTGAGTGCCCTGCTTCTACCTGGGAGCCAGAGAAGATACACAAAGGTATCTTGGTGACGATAAACCCATGAAAGGAGACTCTCATTGTCCTGTGGAAATGAGAACCAGCCCTGGCACTACTGTGAGTCGTCGTCGCCGCCGCCGCCGCCCGGGCCCACCCATCACCTGCTTCACCCACACGCGTCCTCAGGAGGTGAAACCAGCCGTCGTTCCCCGGGCTGCCCGAGGAGGCCCCGAAGCAGGGCCCGCCAGGGGAAGCGAGGCCCTGACGCTGACGCCCCGAAGCAGGGGCTCAGGGTCACTCACCGGTGCGGACGCGAAGGCAGGTGCGCGGCGGCGAGACTACCTGTGGCCGGTGAGGTGAAGGGCGGGGTGGGAGGTGATGAAGTTGAGCGAAAAGGCCGACGACGTGAACGAGCTCAGAGTCGCGGTGGCGGCGACAGGGCGGCGGCGGCGACCGGGCTCCGGCTCGCTTCCTGCTCGGACAGATCCCGGGTCCGTCTCCGCCCGCCGGCCGGCGCCCCGCCGAGTCCCCGGCCCCAGCGCGCGCACGTCACGGCTACGGAGCGCCCGAGGGGGCGGGGGCGCTGCGGGCCGGGGCGGGCCGACAGGGCGCGCGAGCGCACGAACGCGCGCTCCGAGAGGGGGCGCTGGGCGCCCGCGGCCGCCCCGCCCCTCCGCTCGCCCCCCGAGGGCAGCGCAAAGCCTCCAGGGCTGAGGTGGGCGTCCTAGGGCGCCGGAAGGGGCTGCGGCGGACCGAGCTTTCTATCCCGGGTCGTCCCGCTGCGGCCCCGCCTTCTTCGCCGCGGGGGCAAAGCAAGTTCTCTCCGGTCTGGATGCGGTGACTGCGCACTCTGGCAACGGCAAGAATCAGTTCACGGAGAAAGTTGTTCAGGGCTGGGGGCTAGGACGCCGCGTTTCGCTAAAGGGAAGGCGGGAACAACACAACGTTGTTGCGAAGGGAAGATCACTGCTGCAAACTAGGCTCCAGTCTGAGTTGCTTGGGCTGGGCTGCGCTACGGAAGGAGCAACCTTGCTGTTCTCCTTTGGGTAGCAGAGGGTCTGAGATGGAAATTTTGCGTTTCTCCGGCCCCCGCCACTGCCGTCACATGTATTTATTAGAACACGATATTCTTTGTCGTTTAAATTATACTGTTTTTATAAGTAACATACTTGTGAATCACATTTGAATATTAAATATGAAGTTCCTATGCAAAACGGAATTATGAAAACATACAACGTCTTCACAACGAAAGAAGCTTAAGAAAATGAAATGGTAATTGACTGTAATGCTAAATATCTCCAATGAAAAAAGAGTACTTACATATGAGAATTACATTTTTTTCCTCAACGTTTCTGTGTAGCAACTAGGAAACTTAAGGAAATCGACACGATTTTGATGAGACAAGTTTCAAATACTAAATTTTTCTACAGTTCTTTTGGTGGAAAAACTAAATTATGATGAGATATTTTAGCATACGACTAAAACAAGAAAATATTAGGAATAAAATAGGGAAGTAAGAAAGAGGAAGAGAAACCAAGAAAGGAAATAATTTACAGCAACCTCAGAAATTCAATTCCAGATTGCCAAGAAGTAGGTCTTAAGTATATAAAACTAGATTTCAAAACAATTGGAGAAAAGAGAAAAAAACAAGAACAAGAAGGAGAGAGTAATTTCAGTTCACTGCTTTGACTTCATTTTGGATTTAAGATTATAAGGCTTTGGCACACCAATAGAAGCTGATACAGTTTATTGTGAGTAATGACTTGTGGTGTTTTTTTTTTTTCTCTCTCTCTCTCTCTCTCTCCTTTTTCCCCACTTCCAATCCGTCACGGAGTCCCTTTGCCTCAAGCTCCATATCTCTCAAATGTATCCAGTTCTTCCTTGTAGCTACTACCATTATCTCCTTTCAGGTCACCATCATTTCAGATCTTGCATATTGCTTTAGCCACCTAACCATTTAACCATGCTGTGATCCTGTCCCCATCTAACCCAGTCTCTACAATGCCACCAGGTTTCTATTTTATAAAAGTCTATGTACTCCTCTTTCTAAACTCCTATAGTCACACTCTACTACCCTTAGTATAAATCCACATTACTTAAGATGTCTTCTGTGATCCTTCTTATGTTTTTGTTTAGCTAGCACAGTGGGGATTTTTCTTGCCTTTTCTCTTAATTGAATTTTAATGCCTCTTCATTGTTCCTCAGTTCATCACTATCCTAGACCCCATAAAGCTGTCCTAAACCAGGCTTCTTCACACGGTTACCTGCTTGTCTTTTGAACCGCTTGCATTTTGGACCACTGTCTTAGCCCTGCTTACCTGTCCAATCTCCTTTCTGCCCACTGCCTTTCTCCATTTCTTGTACTTTACATTCAAGCCATTTTGAAGTGATAGTGTGCTCAGAAAAGACAGTTACACTATTTATGACATTGGAGTGTTGCCAGGATAAATCCAATGAATCATTTAGAACAAAAAGTATTTGTCCCCTCTAACTTTTTCTGGGGTGCCTGGCTGACTCAGTCAGAAGAACATGCAGCTCCTGATCTCAGGGTCATGAGTTCAAGCCCCACATTGGGTCTAGAGATTATTTAAATAAATAAACTTAAAAAGAAGACGTTTTCCCTAACCCCCTTATCCAAAGCTTCAGTGCAATTTGGTGGTCATTTTCATCTCAGAACACATTGCACATATCTCTTCCAACACTTATTTTACTAGTGATACTTTGCTTATAAGTATCCCCAACTTATAAGCTGTAAGCTCTTTGGGGGAAGAGTAGGCAGACAACAAGCTCCTTGTTTGCCTTTGATTCCATAGGGTCAAGTAGGTTGGTGTTCACATGGTTCTTACCCATTAAACAGTGCCTATGATGGTGATGATGATGATGATGATGATATGATTGAATAAATGGGACAGACAGCAAGAGAGTTGAAAGTTCTAGGAAACTGCATTTACTGTCTTTAGAATGGTGGATATAAGTGTGTCATATTTGCTACCCAAACTAATCTTAACAATTTATTTCATATTTGTAAGCTTTTCAACTTTGCTCTCACCCATTGAATATTTATAAGACTCTTCCCTGAGTCTCCTTGTGCTACTACTCCAGGGATTCCTGAACTGAGATCCATAGATCCCCCATCAAAGATGGGGGCTTCAAGAACCTCTATGAAACCATTTGCAAAATTTTGTGGTTTTTTTCATTTTTTTTTAATGTTTATTATTTTTGAAAGAGAGAACGGGGAGGGGAGGAGAGGGGCAGAGAGAGAGGGAAATACAGAATCTGAAGCAGGCTCCAGGCTCCAAGCTCTCAGCACAGAGCCTGACATGGGGCTCGAACTCACGAACAGTGAGATCATGACCTGAGCCAAAGTCGGACGCTTAACCGACTGAGCCACCCAGGTGCCTATGTTTTTTTGTTGTTGTTATTTGGGTTTTTTTTCATTTTTATAGGAATCAATATCATATGTATTTAAAGGGTCTCTATACCCTCTCTGATTAATATCCACTTTATCAGCTTCCACTACATCTGTGTTGCCAATTCCTAAATTAAGTCAGGCCAGACACCCCACGCAGACTCCTTCTCTTTCCCCTCCCAACTGCTTCAAGAGATTCCCCTGCCAGTACACCATATTATAATTATGATTTTAACAGCCACTGGTCTCAAATGGGGTTACTAAGTCACTCAGTACTCCTTCCCTTTCTTACTCCTAGTTTTGGAGTCACTGAAATTCGGTTCATTCTATGTCATGATAATTTTATTTCTAAGTTGATGTCTTTCTCTCCATCTTGCTTTGGAACAGGCCATCCTCTTCTTTTATCTGAGCTCTTGATATTGCCTCTGCTCATTCTAGTCCATTCCCTCATCACTGTTAGTTACCCCTCCTCTTGAATCGGATTATGTCGTCTCCTCTACCAAAATCTGATGACTTTCAGATCAGTTAAAACTCATGTATATGATACATAGAACCCTTCACAATCCTGGACTTACCCTAGTCATAGGAATTTAAGCATGCCAGACCCTTTCATAATGCTCCTGTCATCAAAACTCAGTCTGTTATTTCCTCTGTCCTGACTCTGGCAGAATTTGTATTTCTTTTCTCTATTTTCCAGAGCACCCACTTCATACCTATATTGTAGCACTTATTGAGTGGTATTATCATTATGTTTTTATATTTGTTTCCCTCTAACAAGTCTCCAAAATACTGAGCTTTTTAATTAGAAATTTCGCCCTACTATTTTTTTTATTCCTGGAGATTAGCATAATGCCTGCCTCGTTAACATAATAATAACAATGCTGGAATGTGTTGAATGCTTGCTGTGTGCTAGCACTATACTAAGCACTTTACATAGATTATCCCACTAAATTCTCACAGCCCTGTGGGGTAGTACCATGAGGATTTGCTTTTTTTGCCTGCCTAGCTTCTGAATTGCCATCCTGGAGCAGGACCCACCTCATACTTTGGAAACGGAGTTTTGGCCAAAGTCCTTCTCCTCATTATCTGGCAACTAAGGCATACCATAGTGGTGGTATGGGACCTAGGGTTAACTCAATTGGATGCTCTCACCTGAAACTTGACATCTGGACAAAGTGATGCAAAGATACAGAGATAGAGATAATTCACAGTGGTGTAGATAATTGTGGCAAGCTAGGTCTGGTCGTGTCAGTGCCAACAGTGACATCCTAAATGGATGGCCCTGCACATTTTACACACCATTTCTCCATCATTACCAGTGATTGTGTGAGCTACGTGATACTTGCGCAATACATTCTTCTGGATGAGTTAGCCAGAGTTTGTTTCTCTTGCTTTCAACCAAAAGCCCCAATTAATACAGAAAAGTTCTATCATTATCCCTATCTCACAAAAAGGAATAAGTAGGTGCTCAAGTGCTTATTGAATCACTCAGTGAGATATTTGCAACACTCTTACTTCTAAAAGAAATTTTTATCATTGCCTCAGATTTTAGTATGTTTGCACTAATGGTAATCATCTGGGATTTATAGGGAAATAAATTACAGAAAAAAAGCGGATCCTGAAAGAGAGCGTCTTAAGATTTTTTTCCTTAGCGTATATCTAAGCCCATCCTCATACACCATCAACATCTGCATCTCCCATTTTATCATGAAAAACTCTTGCTTAATGTAATCACTGTAAAATCATAAGTGATTTTGTTAAAAAATTGAACGAAGTTTTAAACATCATTCCTGGGACGCCTGAGTGGCTCAGTTGGTTGAGTGTCTGACTGTTTTGTTTTTTTTTTAATTTTTTTTTTCAACGTTTATTTATATTTGGGACAGAGAGAGACAGAGCATGAACGGGGGAGGGGCAGAGAGAGAGGGAGACACAGAATCGGAAACAGGCTCCAGGCTCTGAACCATCAGCCCAGAGCCCGCCGCAGGGCTTGAACTCACGGACCGCGAGATCGTGACCCGGCTGAAGTCGGGCGCTTAACCGACTGCGCCACCCAGGCGCCCCAAGTGTCTGACTCTTGATTTCAGCTCAGGTCATGATCCTAGGGTTATAGGATCAAGCCCAGTGTTGGGCTCTGTGCTGAGCATGGAGCCTGCTTGGAATTCCCTCTCTCTCTCTCTCTCTCTCTCTCTCTCTCTCTCTCTCTCTCTCTCTCTCTCCTCTCTCTCTCTCTCTCCCTCTCCCTCTCTCTCTCTCCCTCTCCCTCTCTCTCTTTCCCTCGCCCCTCTCCCCTGCTTGCTTGCTCTCTGTCTCTGTCTCAAATTAAAAAAATAAATAAATAAAATAAAATAAACATCATTTCCTGAATGAAAGTAGCCTAATATAGTTTAGAAATATTTTCAATATAAAAGACTAAAAGCTGAAATGTCATTTATCAGTAGTTACTTGAAACATTTTTTTAACCAATTCACAATTTTTTATCAGTGTCCTAGAAATTTCTTTAACTATAGTTTCCTTTATTTAAACTCCCAGGTAGTTTTTCCTAAATTGTTCTAGTGGCATTATAATTAAAACTGAAACAAAAGCACAACTGTGACCAAAGATCTGCACCTCAGACACTTTAACTGAACTGTCAAATATCTTCAAAACAATTTTCCAGGGGTGCCTGGCTGCCTCGGTCAGTAGAGCACAAAACTCTTGATCTTAGGGTTTTAAGTTGGAGCCCACGTTGGGTGTAGAGATTACTTAAAAATAAAATCTTTAAAAAAAAAAAAAAGCTTCCATGTAATTTGCCATATCCGGTGATCTTCAGCTCAATTGCAGTAATTTAAAAAGGGACAGAGAAGAGTCAATTATTTTTTTCAGACTTAAATGGGTCAAATATAGTTTAACCACATTATAGAAATTAAAAGAAAGCAAATGAGTGAAGGCCATTCTGGGCGTGCAGAATTATGTTAAAACTTATTTAACATGAAGTAAGTAGTGTGGGAAGGAAATAGGTTCCAGGCCTAGCTGGAACCTAATCTCACTGAGACTCAATTTACTCATCAATAAAATAGCTTTGATAATAATAGCTCCTGCTCAGGGAAAGTACTAAATAAAACAATACAAAACTGAAAGAATTTTGTAAACTAAAAAGAGGCTTACAAAAATACTGTAAATCCCATGAACAAGTGACGTAAACAAATAGACTTAAAAGAATACATTCATATGTAATTTTGAATTTGTCACATGCTAGAAAAGTTTATAAATATATTTGAGCAAAAAAAATAATCTTTAAAAATAAAACCAATGCTAAATCTTTTTTGAAATTACCTATATTTTAAACAGGTTAATATGAGAAGTCAATTATAGAATTTATTTTTATATTCAGTTTTGGTGAAATCTGAATGTTAAAAAATTCATAGAAACTTATATAAAACATATAACTTCTAAAAACTTTCCTAGTCTACACTAGTCTTCCTGCTATAGTTTAGGAATATAATGAGAAAAGCAGTTGAATATTTTTCTTTCATTTTATAAATAAATGATTACACTTGAATTTATGGATATTATTTAATGTTAAAAATCAAAGGAAGGGGTGCATGGGTGGCTCAGTTGGTTAAGCATCTGTCTCTTGATTTCAACTCAGGTCATGATCTCGTGATTCATGAATTCAAGCCCTGCCTCTTCAGGCTCCACACTGACAGTGCAGAGCCTGCTTAGGATTCTCTCTCTCTCTCTTTCTCTCTCTCTCTCTCTCTCTCTCTCTTTCTGTTTCTCTCCCTCCCCCCCCCCCCCACTCACGCTAGCTCTCTTTCTCTCTCATATAAACTTTTTAAAAATATCAAATGTGCAATTTAAAGATGCTTTGAGAAAGTAGAAGAATAAGATTGAACTAAATTTTAAGACAGGAAACCATAAATATATATTTTATAAAAAGATGATCTGCGTAAAGAATTCAGTGTCACAATTCAAAAAGATCCATTCTCCATAGCCTAATAGTTCAGAAAATACACCAAAAAATAAGTGGTATTTAAAATCTGCAAAATTATATTTTTATAAATCCCTAATGGGCTACAAGTTTAAAGCTCATCATTCTTGGTGATTGGTTGGTTGGTTCTTATTGAGATATTATCATAAATGTGATTTAACCCTCAGATTGGATTTAATGCCCACTGAAGTATTTTGTGCAGATCTCTATGTCATCATACTTCAAATTGTATTAGTTGTTTTATTTACATGTCGGTGAGCTCACTGAGATCTTACCTGTCTTTGGACATCCAGAACCAACTGGGGCATAAAAAGCATGCACTTGTTTCAGTGTTGGTGGAATGGAACTGAGCTGAATGAACTTGAGCTCTGGCAGGTCTTTATTCTTGAAAGTGGAGGTCCTTTAGAAATGAGTTTCTTAAGACGTTTCAGAACTTTGTCATAGGAAGGAAGGGCTTTGCCCAATTCTCCATGGGAACATAGAATTTAAATTTAAATTTAAATCACTATTTCATTAGTGATCCAATTTTTTTCAGTATTTATAAAGAATTTGTATATACATTTTATCTCATTTTTCTAAAAAGAGCATTTTCACAATATTTATTTTTATTTTCACCAGTTATCCTTCAGTTTCATATGTGTTGAACATTCTGTGATGTTGATATCTTATAAAAATATAAAAATGAGAATAAATTATAACTTCTCTAAAGGTTATGAATGAAATATTCAAACTTGATACTATATATTATAGAATTAACTATTATGTAATATTTAAAAAAAGCAAAGCTTTGGTGTGGGGTGTCCTATTTAAATCAGTGATATACAACAGTCTTCTGAAAAAAAATGCTTGTTAAATAAATGAAAAGATTGGTAGTGGCTGTTTTCTTGCCTTAAAAATAGCAGTTTCTTGAAATAGATCAAGGAAGTATCAAGTAGTCACTGACCAGGAAGTGTCTTAATTTGTCAGAGTTAAATATTATCCTACAGTTAATAATAAACATAAGTTTGAAGAGAACAAAGCATTAAATGGATTCACAGAGTAATAACTTGTGTTCATTCACATAGGCTTTATTGAGTTTTACTAGATGATGATTATATTAGTCAGCCTTTGCTGTGTAGCCAACCAAATCTCAATGGCATTTAACAAAAAGAATTCATTTTTCTCCTGAGCAAGTGTAGTGTAGAAGGTCTCCTGGGACAGCTCCAATTCAGGCTGCTGACCAATTCAGCTCTGTCCTAGTGTCTCGTTCTGGGGCTCAAGATGTAGGCCCAGTGGCTACCTGGGGTACATACTCTCCTTGTGTCAGAGGTCAGAAACATACTGTGTCTCTTAAAGTGTGGGCTCAGAATTGGCACACTGCTACCTCTGTCCACATTCTATTGGCCAGAGAAAGTCAGATGACCAAGCCCCCACATCAGTGGGGCAGGATGAGTAGTCTTATCCTGAATGTGAAGGCAATGAATGTTTGCTGAACAATAATCTAACCTAATTTATCCTATTTATTAATTATTCAAAATGATGTGTTATAAAGGGTTGGAAGATTAAGAAGAGGCATGTGGCAGGCTTCTGAGATACTGATATCATGTACTGGTAATATTGTATTTTTTACCTGGGTGGTGATTACAGAGATGGGTTCACTTGGGTATACACTCATTGAGCTATACATTCATTAATGAACTGTGAAATTTTTCTGTAAGTATGATATACTTCAAATAGAAGCTTACATTAAAAAAATTAAACATTTTCAGTATTTTTTTTAGATTTCTGAATTTTTGGTTACCTTCTCTTAGAAAAGTCATGAATGACATGATTCTTGGATAGAAAAGTCCTTTTTAAAAAAAACTGGTGTGAGATGAGGCACTGGATAGCTCAAATGGTAGAGCATGCAATTCTTGATCTTGGGGTCATGAGTTCAAGCCCCTTATTGGGAGTAAAGGTTTACTTAAAAAATTGCTGTGAGAAAGCTTGTGTCTTTCCCAAAAAATAATATGTATTCCTAAGATTAAATATTATATTTTCTTATATTTTAATAACATGACAATAACCAGGCTAAGTTAATTCAAGCAAATTAATAAAAATATCTAAGGTCATTTCTGGGTACAATCAAAAATTTTAATTCTGTGGGGTGCCTCGCTGGTTCAGTCAGAAGAGCATGTGACTCAAGGGGCACCTGGGTGGCTCTGTCGGTTAAGTGTCTGACTTCAGCTCAGGTCATGATCTCACAGTTCGTGAGTTCGAGCCCCACATCAGGCTCTGTGCTGACAGCCCAGAGCCTGGAACTTGTTTCAGAATCTGTGTCTCCCTCTCTTTCTGCCCCTCCCCTGCTCACACTCTGTCTCCCTATGTCTCTCAACAATTAATAAATGTTAAAAAAACAACAACACCCTACTCTTGATCTCAGGGTTGTGAGTTTGAGCCCCACGTTTGGGTGTAGAGATTACTTAAATAAATAAAACTTTTAAAAATTGTAATTTTCCTTTTGGATATGTAAAAACAAGTGTAGATAAGTGTATTAGTTATTGCCAATTTGATCACGCCAGTAATTACATGAACAGAATTAGAAAACAATCTGCCTCAACATATACCCTCCAAAGTTTCCAAAGTTCAGTATTATCTTCTAATAAGTATGATACATTTTTAAACCAAAAAATTAGGAATTAAAACATAGTTTTTTTTTTCTAAGTTTATTTACTTATTTAATTAATCTCTTTAACCAGCATGGGGCTTGAACTCATGACCCTGAGATCAAGAGTCCCATGCTCTTCTGACTGAGCCAGCCAGGTGACCCCAAAAAGTAGTTTTCATAATTCATACAGCAAGCGTAATAAATATATCCAAATTGTCATTAGATAAAATTTTACTTTTGCATTTAAATCTTTGGAGCATATAAGACTAAAACCTTAGTGTTATTCAAACTGTGGATGATATTATCAATGTAGTGGATTTTAAAGAGCATTTAAAAAACTTTTTCAATGTTTTATTTGTTTTTGAGAGAGAGAGAGAGAGTGCGAGCTGGGGAGGGGCAGAGAGAGAGGGAGACACAGAATCTGAAGCAGGCTCCAGGCTCTGAGCTGTCAGCACAGAGGCCAATGTGGGGCTCAAACCCATGAACCGCAAGATCATGACCTGAGCTGAAGTTGGACACTTAACTAAGCCACCCAGGCGCCCCAGGTGCACTTTTTAAAAAGACTAAAACAGGGGCACCTGGATGTTGAGCGTCTGACTTCAGCTCAGGTTATGATCTCACAGTTTGTTAGTTCAAGCCCCACATCTGGCTCGCTGTTGTCAGCACAGAGCCCACTTCGGATCCTCTCTGCTCCTCCCCTGCTCAAGATCTCTCAAAAACAAACATTGGGAAAAAAAGGACTAAAACAAATTATCAGAGTGTATCTTTTTAGAAAGTATAAGAATGGTTTCTGGGGCACTTGGCTGGCCCAGTCAGTAGAGCATGCAACTCTTGATCTTGGGGTCTTGAGTTCAAGCCCCACATCAGGTGTAGAGATTACTTTTAAAAAGTTTGTTTCCTGGGGCACCTGGGTGGTTCAGTCCATTGAGCATCTGACTTCACCTCAAGTCATGACTTCATGGTTCATGGGTTCGAGCCCCACATCGGGCTCTGTGCTGACAGCTTGGAGCCTGGAGCCTGCTTCAGATTCTGTGTTTCCCTCTCTCTGTGCCCCTCCTCTGCTCAAGCTCTGTCTCTCAAAAATAAAAACAATAAAATCTTAGAAAAGGTTTGTTTCCTGAAACTTTGTAGGTGTGTGGGTGGGTTGGTGGGTGGGTGGGAAGGAGAGAGAGAGAGGAGAGAAAGGCAGGCAGGGAGCAGGAAGGGGTAGAGGAGTTAGAGAGAAAGAAGGAGGCTATATAAGACTGGATTTTGTATATGGGCAAAATCTAAAATATACATATCAATGAAGTCACTGTCAAAAAGTCTGACAATGAAAAGTCTAACAGCCATTGCTTATCCAAGAAAGAATGGAGTCTCCAATCGTGAACCTAGTTTTGCCCTGGGTTTTTTAGGTTACTTGAATACTTGAGGAAGTCATGCCCAGTGCTATGTCTACAGAATAAGTTCTCTCCAGGATTTCTGTGGTTATCCTATTTGTAGCCAAGTCTCTAATGATTTAATGAAAAAACAACTAAAGGACAGTTGTAATATGCTAATTAGTTCTTCAAATAGTGCTGATGACAAGCAGCAATTTATTCTAAAGCCCACAACCTAAATGAACAGCTGGTAGAGGCATGGTAACAATGAAGGATTGGGTTACTAGTTTAATTCAGTATTTGCTGTGTTCACCCTTTGTGTGGTATTGGTGTCTCTCTTGCATGTGGTCTCTTCTGTCTTGCTCTGCTTCAGTCTCTTTGAACACATCTCATTTTATTGTTTTCCTCTCCAGATTCATAGTGATTTTGTTACAGTGGTTTTGTCATACATTCTGGTATTTCTTTTCCTGACCCTCTCAGGCATTTTTCCTTTTATGTAAGCTTTGAGATTTTAAATATAAAACAATAACACTACTGGTATTATATAAAACTGAATTATAGTTATATAATATTAGAAAGGAATTGATGTTTTTATAGTATTATGCCATCCCATCTAAAAACGTGGTTCTTCATTATCCATTCCTGTCTGTCTTATTTATGGCCATCAATGAAATTGTATAGCTTTTTCATTCAAAGCATATGCTTTTTTATTAAATTTATTTCTAAGTATTTTATTGTTCTTCGTCATTATTGTGAATAATTTTACCCCAATTTCTTTTCTAGATTCTCATTGTGTATTTATCCAGTGTATCAAATTAAAAAAAAAATGTTATCTAAGTTTTCTAGTTGTATAATCACCTACTCAACAGAACACATCCATCTCTTATTTTCCAAAGTTTATACCAGTTATTTCATTTTCTTGTCTTAGTACATCTCCTGTAAGTGCAAAAACAATGTTGAGTAGCATGAAAGCCTGTCTAGGTCTTGATATTAACTGGTTGTGTTTCACCATTTAATATATTTGTTACTAGGAATTATAGCCTATATTATAACAGATTTCTCTATTCTCAAATATTGTGTTATGAAAAACTAAATTTTTTATATGATCATATAAATTTCCTCCTTTAATCTTTGACATAACAATTAAATTGATACATTTTCTGATGTTGAACACCCTTGAACTTGGTTATCACTTATTTGCTATGGATTCTAATTGCCAATTTAATCTATTTATCAATTTATCTATCTATTTATTTATGAGCGAGCATGAGCAGAGGAGGTAAGATTTTATTTTTAAGTAAACTCTATACCCAACATGGGACTCGAAGTAACAACCCTAAGATCGAGAGTCATATGCTCCACCAACACAGCCAGCTAGGCGCCCTTGTTCCTAATTTTTTAAATGTGAACTTTGATTTCCTTAATTTTTCATTTTTGGATTTAATAATGAAGGTGTTTATAAACTTTCTTTGGCTCTAGCTTTCACTAAGTCTTAGAGTTATTAGGTATAATTAAGTAATCAGTAGACCAATTAAAGAAACAAATTGAAATTTCAGAAATATTAGTAATATCATGAATTAACATATGACAAGATGGAAATTCATTCTAATGTCAAAGTGTTTTTATTTATTTATTTAAAAAAATTTTTTTAACATTTATTTATTATTGAGAGACACACAGAGCGTCAGCTGGGGAAGCATAGAGAGAGGGGGAGACACAGAATCTGAAGTAGGCTCCAGACTCTGAGCTGTCAGCACAGAGCTGGACACGGGGCTCAAATTCACAAACTGTGAGATCATGACCTGAGCTGAAGTCGGTTGCTTAACCAACTGAGCGACCCAGGTGCCCCAATGTCAAAGTGTTTTTAATAAATGATATTGACATAAATGACTATCTTGAGGAAAATAAAATTCAAGAATATAATGTGTATCTTTTTTTTTTTAATGTTTATTTTTGAGAGAGAGAGAGAACGTGAGTGGGGGAGGAACAGAGAGAGAGGGAGACAGAGAATCTGAAGCAGGCTCCAGGCTTCAAGCTGTCAGCACAGAGCCTGACACAGGGCTTGAACCACGAACAGTGAGATCATGACCTGAGCTAAAGTAGGATGCTTAACCAACTGAGCCACCCAGGTGCCCCTATAACATGTATCTTTTGCATTATACAGAAATAAATTCCACAGTTTTATTATTTGAATTGAAAAAAAAAAGTCTTGTGAGAAATATGTGTGTATATGTACTGTCATGAGTCGAGAAGAGCTGGTTATCCAAGATTGAAAACTCAGAAAATACATAAAAATAAAAATTTTGGTAAGAAAAATATACCAAAAAGTCTTCAAACACAATGGATTATGAAAAGATACATGTATAACATAGATGACAATGTAATATGCAGAAGGCTTAGGTATTAATTGAGAAAAACAAGATTACTACTACTCTAAAGGAAAAATGGACAAATGACAGGCATAGCCAACACACACACACACACACACACACACACACACACACACACACACACACAAAGCTCAGATTTAAACCAGAGATCTGGGAAATACAAATCAAAGTAATAACGAAAACAGCTTTATATGCACAAGGCTTGCAAAATTAAAGAGAGCTATGATACCTATTGCTGTTGGGGATGCAGCAAAAAATTGTATTTTAAAAAGTTGCTGGGGAAAATGTAAATTCTTACATCTCTTTGGAAAACAAGCTAATAATACCCATAGAAATTAAAAATACATATTATTTTTGACTCAGCAATCCCTAGGAATATATCAAAGAAATAAAACTACTAGTGTATAAATAAATAAAAACAGGAAAATATATTACACGCTCATAGTTGCAGAAAACTAGAAACTAAAGTGAATGCCCATTTAGTAGTGTGAATGTCACTTCAGCTGCTAAAAAAATACGTCCCACTCTGGAAATACAGTAGGAGTGAACTCCGTTGTTCCTTTTGAAATTAGGAGTGTCATCTAACTAGCTTCGGCAGTGCAGTGCGAGTGTGATGTGCCACTTCTGCATAGAAGGTTTAAGAGTCAATGTGCTTGCTACTCACCAGGTTCTAGTTCCACTCTGTAGTGCAATGGAAACTTGTATCAATCTACCCAGACTAGTAGCTGAGTTAACTGATGAACAGAAATCTCCTGCCTTCTCATTTGGGCATGTGGCATAACCGAAGCAAAAACTTTTTTGGGAGAGTAAGCCACCAAGATTTTGGAATCATTATTATAGCGTTAACCAAGCCTATCAGGACTGATAGTGTAAGGGGATAGATAAATAAATAATGGTCCATTATAGAACTGACTTTGACTTTGATTATATTAGATAGCTTGTATAGATTGTCACAAGATGCTGCTGACACAAAAGAAAGATACTGAAAAATGTTTGTATTATTATCCCAGTTTTTATAAGGAAACAGTACATCTTTATACATGTATTACTATATGTAGAGATTATATGAATATGGGGGAAAATATGAAAGCATACAAAGTTGTTAAAATAGGTTAAAAAGGAAAGATAAATCCAGACTAAATTAAAGAAGAGCAAAGCTATGTGGTGTGATCACATGCCTCAGTTATTCACATTTAATTGTTATTACAAATAATGTTATTATGGAGTAGATATGATCAAGTAATTTCACACAGTATCTCATTGACTCCAAGATGCTTTGATGCTTGGAGCTTTGTCAGTCTTGCCTACATCAAGAAGTTTTCACACACCTAACTGAAAAAGCTACCAAGAAGAAATACGTCATTTGTTTTTCTTTGAGAAAACATTTGTTTCTCAAAAGTATGGTCTTGCCAGGAACTTGGAAACGCAAACTTACAGGCCCCACTGAAAACAATCCTGAATCAGAAACTAGGGATGGAGCCCAGTAACGTCTTTTATCAAGCCTTTCAGGTGATTCTGATGCAAACTTGTCCCTTACTTGATAAAATGTAGCTTTAATTCAAAGGTTAATATTTTTTTTTTCAAATTCCATCTTAGAAATAAGGTAAGTTATCATTTTATTTTAACAGTGTCCTCTCTGCTAATTCCATTTTGCAAATGTGTTTCTTACTTTAAATATAAATTCCTAATGACCAGAACTGACTTTGTTTTGTTTTCCATCTAGGAGGTCATACCATTACAAACTAACTTTCCTTGAGATCAGGTGTCCACCTTAAGCCCAAATTAGCTGAGACAGAAGAGAATGGAATTGAAGAGAGCAAGTGATTAAAAAACAAACAAACAAAAAAAGCATAGCTATGTTACAGGTGCTTTGGGTAATTTCTCTATTAAGTGTGTTTGGAAATTTCAGGAAACAATTGACCTAGTAAAATTGTTTTAATTTTACATTGATCAAGTATTTTTACTTTTAAGACAATTGAATATTAATACTTTATGCCAATTTTATACTTTCTTTTATGTTTATATTTTTTAAATATAACACTCTGGTGTTTAAAAGGTTTTTAATGTTGTTCTCTTTGGTAGTTTCACATGCTTTGTAAATTTTAAAACCAACTTTCTGGGGCGTCTAGGTGGCTCAATCAGTTAAGTTTCCCACTTCAGTTCAGGTCAAGATCTCATGGTTTGTGAGTTCAAGCCCCACTCGGGCTCTGTGCTGACAGCTCAGAGCCTGGAACCTGCTTTGGATTCTGTGTCTCCCTCTCTCTGCCCCTCCCCTGCTCGTGCTCTGTCTCTCGCCCTCTCTTAAAAATAAACAAACATGAAAAAAAATTTTTTGAATAAAAAATGAAGTTTCTGTCAATGATGTCTTCACCCAACCATTTTCTGCCCATTTTCCAGTTGTACATAGGATTTATATATTTTTTTTCAAACCTGCACTTTAAACATTACTTAATTTAGGGTTTTTATTTTTTAATTTTTTTTTAAAGTAGGCTCTACCCCCAATGTGGGACTTAAACTCGAGACCCTGAGATCAAGAGTTGCATGCTCTACCAACTGAGCCAGCTAGGCACCCCTATAATTATTTTTGATAATCATTTGTTCATAAAAAAAAGTTTTGACAGGAACAAAGGAACACCCTTTTCTGTTCTTGTTACCTGTTTCAAAAACTATTCTTGTTGCATGTTTCTAAAGGAACATTTCAAATAAAATCTCTAAGTTATGTCTTATTTTAGCATTCCTAAGGCATAATTGTGTCCTTTACCCCAGCTATAGTGAACCCTAGCTATAGTAATTCGCAATTAATTACGAATAAGGTTTGCACTTATTCCCAGCCCCCTCAGGGGCGCCTGGGTGGCTCAGTCAGTTAAGCCTCCAACTTCAGCCCCCAGGTCATGATCCCACACCCCGTGAGTTTGAGCCCAGCATCAGGCTCTGTTCTGCTTTGGATTCTGTCTCCCCCCCCTCTCTGCCCCTCCCCTGCTCATGCTCTGTCTCTGTCTCAAAAATAAAAACATTAAATAATATTATCATTACAGCCACTGTGATCTTGTCAACATTTATAGTTGATCATGTTATTCGTTTAAAATGCTTCAGTGACTTTTCAGGATAATGACCAAAATCTTGAATGTGGCTTCAAGGCACTGCATGATTAGGTCCCAGCCTACTTTTCTACCTTACTCTTACCTTCAGTTAGAGGTCTTCAATTTTATTTTTAAAATTATGAAAATGTTTAAACATACTAAAAGATAATATAGCTCAATAAACTCCCATAAACAATTTCCATAATATTTAGCTATACTGCAGCTCTAAAAACATAGGGGCATCTTATTTTCATCTTTTTATTTAGCCAAGCTAACCTAACTTCTAGGGTAAGATGGTGTGTCCAAAGCCCAGCCTTGCTGGGGAAATTACTTCTTTGGACCTCAGTTTGTTCATTTGTAAATTAGGAGTAATGACAGTATGTGCCTCATATGGACACTGTGAAGAATGAATTCCATGTTAAGAGCTGAGAACTCGGTCTGCCATATATAGTAGGTGCTTAATAAATAAGGCCATTATCATTTAGGACAAGTCGTAACATCTCTCTACTTCAGGGTCTTTCCACAACCTACAAGTACTAGTCTTCTCTTGCCCTCTCAGACTTTGTTCCGTTTGTCCACCAATAGTTCAAATGTCATATCTTCAGGGAAGACTTCCCTAACCTCCCAGATTAGGCTATAGTCCTTTTTTTAAATTGCAATGGATGATGTTCTTTATTATATTTTTGAAGTTTATTTATTTAGAGACAGAAAGAAAGTGCAGAGAGGGCAGAGAGAGAGCAGGAAGTGCAAAGAGAGGGAGAGAGAGAATCCCAAGCAGGCTCCGTGCTGTCAGTATAGAGCCCAATGCAGGGCTCACAGCTTGTGAGATCATGACTTGGGCCAAAACTGAGTCACACACTTAACCGACAGAGCCACCCGGGTGCCCCTAGGCTATAGTGTCTTAATATGCTTTATGCTTTTCCTGCATGGTACTTATTTGAAATTATTAATTTGTGAGGCTGATTAATGGAATGTCTTTCCATCACACTGTCAGGAAGCTTCATTAAGGGGAGAAGATGGTATCTGTTTGGCTCCCTTGTTTTAAATCCTCAATATCTAGTACAAACTAGGTACTCAAAACATTTATTCAATATTTAAGGATCAATTTTTTTTCGAATTTGTTTTGGAACAAATCCTGTTGTCAGTATGTATAAAGCTAATTAGTACAAATGTAGTTAAGT
Organism: Felis catus; assembly: GCF_018350175.1. Classification (NCBI taxonomy): domain Eukaryota; kingdom Metazoa; phylum Chordata; class Mammalia; order Carnivora; family Felidae; genus Felis; species Felis catus. The sequence continues at coordinate 68,063,760 of NC_058372.1, read as the reverse complement.
TTTATAACAGGCTTAAGTGACTTATTTCCAGTTATTTAAGGGATTAAAAATGTTGAAAGTATATTAACAAAGTACTTTTTTGCACAGATATCTTAAGAAAAAAAAATGCTTCTAGCTACAAAGTTTGTTGCAGTTTATTTCTAAAGTAAATGATGAAGGAGTGGAAGTCGGGGGAGGTGTTAAACGGTTCAGATATAAACAGAAGGAAGAGCCTCCAGATAATCTTCCAATTCACTCTCGTATGTTTAAAGTTCATTTAAGTAATCTCTACACCCAATGTAGGGCTCAAACTCACACGACTCTAAGACCAAGAGTTGCACATTCCTCCAACTTGAGCCAGCCAGGGGCCCCCTTCACTTTCATATTTTTATACAATTTCTACTTGTATAGGAGTTTAGGAGACTTGATCTTACAAAAGATTAGTATCATCAACTCTTTTTTTTTTCCCTTGAAAAATCCACTTGTATACAAGAATTAGATTTGTAGTTTTTTCATTACAATGGCTATAGAAAATTGCTTCTCATGAAACTTCATTTCCTCAAGACACTGGTCACCTATTTTCAAGTTTCCAATTCATATATCCAACTATCAGTAAAATGAAATATAAAAAAACCAATCTAAGTTTCAAAAGCACTTTTTCTTAAAGTTTAGTTCAAAAAAAAAAAAAAAACCCAAATAGTTAACTCTGTCTTAGGATGGGTAGTATTTATAAATAAGTTTAGAGAACCAGTCCACGAGAGAAAGGAGGATACAGCCAAATTCTTTATCTAACATGCTGTGTTCTCTATTTTCCTCACTTAGTCATTCTGCAAACTAGCATTTTAAAAGCTCCAAGAAGTGTATTCAACTTGATGTAAATTATTTCTAAACTTATCTGACAAAACTTATGAATATGCCTCAAAATCAGACTTATCAAGCACAATTTTGAGAATTACTAGTCTGGCTCCATTAACTAGTCAACTAGTCCAGAATCCTATTAAAAATATACAGCTACCTTGATTGTACTAGTCCTGTAACTCCTGGTGACCATGAATAGTTCACATAGCAAAGCCATTTAATAAATTCACTTTAGAATCCTATCAAGAGTTGATGATTTTTATCTTATTTGCAGAATTTACTTCCTTTTGAAAAGCATCTTGCCAGTTTCTAGATATTGAGTGACTTAATAATTTTCTTTATAATTCTTTAACGTTTAGGAACAGCAATTTAATAACCTTACCTATCAAGTTCTTAATGAGAATTAGTGGGGATGGGGGTTAAAGTGATTATCTTAAAGCATTTCAGAGCAGCAAATGCAGACAAGCCTTATTACGTTTTTATCCAGCAACTTGAAAGCTGTCAGGAACATACATTGATCCTTTTAAATCAGTGCCTTGAATATTAGAATTACTCAAGGAATTTTCTGAAAATATATGTCACAACTGGGGTTGAGACCCTAGGTATGTGTATTATGTAAATCCCTAGATGATTTTGATGCACATTTCTAGATAAAATTCCTTGTTTTGGGTAGCATGTTCTGACTGTAATTATTTGCAATAAGGATAATCTGTTACTTGTGATAAAGATGGTAAAGACCTCTAAGCTTTTAGTTTTTCTGTTTCAGGTCATGAATCTATGCTATTTTCCTCTGAGTACATTACACTCTATTTCCTTAATAGTAGTTTAGTGTACTCTACCATTATTCCTTGATCTGTTTTGTTGGAATTAAGATGGTAGGGCTACTTCTCCCCAAGGTACACATTTGTTCCATGTGGTCGACCAATTCTTCCTCTGTAGTTAAACTGAAGTTTCAAAGAGCCATTTTCATAACCCTCTTACTTTGTTCTGGGAGTAGAAAAACCAACAAATGTACCAGAAAGTCCTGCTGGAGTATTTTAGAACATTCTTTAGATTTCATTTCCCAGTACAGTCTGGTCTGCCTCTGTGAATTCAGTTGTCTTATTGGCTAGATAGTCTGTAGTATGCCCCTACAATAATCTCCTTCCTTTAGTTCTCTCAAAGTGATCTACAGAGCAACCTTGTTATCTGTAGCTCTTCTAGACACACAGCACTACATTACCTCATCTCTTAAGGATTCTATTTCTTCTAAGTTATTCTTCTATCATTGTATTCCAGTAGCTTTTTTTTGTAGTAATCTCAACCCCCAACTTGGGGCTAGAACTCATGACCCCTAGATCAACAGTTGCATGCTCTATCAACTGAGCCAGCCAGATGCCCCTATATTCCGGTAGCACTATACCACCAACCTTTGATCATATACCATATATTAAAATATATTCTTTATTATTGTCCAGTGAATTGTCTGAGACTTTAAGTTCAATTTTTGATTTCTAGGAAACTGAAACCTATTCTTTTTATATTGTATCTTACAGTCTTCAGAGATCATTGACAGTTTTTTAAAGAAAAAAAATACTGTATTTTGGCGATTTAAGAAATAATTTAGATAACTATTTTACCCTTTCAAATAAAACCTCCTACTAATTGACTTATACTTTAAGCACAGGTTATTATGCTTAACTGATTTAGGTTTATGTGAACTTGAAATAATAGCATTAAGTTTTCAGCTATCTTAGCAACATCAAAAGGAAAGGACCAGTTAAATGCCACCTTTGCTCCTAAACTACCAAGAGCTCAGACACATACAAATTTCATGGCAAGTAATCTAAAACTCTTCTAAAAATGATTAACTGTTATTCTATCCAACAAGAAAACAAATACAACAGACCTATCTAATTAGTTAAGACACCAGATACTCATCATGCAGTTTCAGTGTCTAGTAACAAACCTCTAAACTGTAAAATTTGTTTCACAACTTCTAAGTACTAATAAACACATTTTAAAAGGTTGCTAGCCACTTTATATATAGAAGTATTTAAGTACACAATTATCAAGTGAATGTGCATGTACACCAAAAATTCTCAAGTCTAGATTCAGAGCTCAACCTGACAGTCTCCAAATATTCTACATATACCAAAACCATTAGCATAACTTTTAAAAATAAAATTTTGCATGGGGTGGGAGAAATATGATTAAATAGCTGGATACTCCACCTCTAGAAAGTTGATAAGACATCAATCTATATTTTTCATGTCAAAATGTGATTGACTTGAGTTGGCCCAGGGACAAATTATCTTTTTATCTTATCAAAAATAAGAGTGCAAATGTAACCACTGGACATTAAAACAAAAACAAATAAGCATTTTAGAATAGTTTTTCAGTACTTTCAAGTTCTGACAAAATACAGTACATTAAAAAATTAAATATGCCCATTTTGCTTACTGCTATCAGATTTTTAAAATAATTTTCATTTTTTGGTCCATATTCAGTAAGTAATAAAATTAAACTCTTAAGTTCTACTTTTTCATATTTAAGCTAATAGCTCTAGGGTATTCCTGAAAAAGAAATAATGTAATCATAAATAAATAATGTTAAAATATGCAAAGTAACAAATCTGTAATTCATGCCACTAATGGTGACCAATGGTGACTTTCCTTAAGCTTACATTTTAATATTTCCCTTAATGAATATGTCTCATACTTTTTTTTTTTTTTGGTTGTTATTAACCACACCCCCACCCACTCCAAACACACCTGTGGACTTTATTAAACTCAAGAAAACAGCCTAAAATGTTGTTCGCAATTGGTGTATTTGGCCAGGTTAAAAAAAAAAAAATAGCTAATGATAAAAATGGCCTTCACTTTATTCTCAACTACTTTTGTTATATGTGTATTTTAAAATTCATTATTTAACAAAAAATGACTTTTAAAAGATATATTTCAAGTCTCAAAGTTAATTGGAAAGAAATGTGTAACATTTCATTTGAAAATAATAGTTTCAGCAGATATATGCACAATGCCTACATGAGTTGTAATTCTGTCATCAAAACCATCACATTTTAGTATTTTTAAAGGAGAATTCAAGGTAGGAGAACTTTTTCTGCATTATGAAATTGATTTAAAGACAAGTACTTTTACATGTAAAAATAATTTACACTAAAAAACTCAAGCACAGAAGTCTGATATTTTGTTTATCAAAATAACGAGAACAAAATGAGCAATGAAAAAATAGCAAAAGCCATTACAAAAAATAGTAAATTCCTATTTAAATTCCTGTGTTCACACAGATTAAAAATGTTTATCAACTATATCACACAAATTGTAGCATACTTTAAGCTATAATATAGAAAGGTAACATGGGATATTTGAAATTTAAGCTGCACTTACCAAAATAGTTTTAACCTGAGTCTTTGATGTCTTCAGAAATGTACTTGACAATAAGATATGATAAAGTATAATTATTATTTAGTAGTATAATTCAAGATTATTTTTCTTTGAATTTCTCTTAATACTGCTTCTTAAATATTTGTGTAAAATTATAAATATTTATTACATTTTTGGGGTTCTCTGAACACAAGGGAGTGTATGATTTAAAAAGCTGTTATTTTTTTCCACTATACAAGCATATGAAGATGTCTTTCTTGTTCAAAATTCCTTATATTTAATCATATTTTCATATTTCAAGTTATTTTAGAACAAATGCAGGTCAAAAGATTATCATAGATACTTTTAATATTCCCATGAAATATGTCACACCCACTAAGGAATTTAATACAAGTTCACTAAAGAATATCAAATTAATCATTTCCTCCTATAAATATTTTCTTTTTATTTATTTTGTGTTGAGAAGTTGCAGTTTCAAGTACTATTAACAGAAAATACATAACAAAAGCTTCCTAACAAGTGAAAAAAATAATTATAAATGCTGGAAAAATTGGCCTCATTAACATATTTACAAACTTTTACTTAATACATACTCCATTGGAAATTAATTATATGACATTTATACAAGCATTAACATTTCCAGATCACTCTGAGTAATGAGCACTTCAGTTCTTTACTGTCTATACCCAAAGTTGAAAGTCACTCAGTTTCTGAAGGCAATACTGACAAGCATCAGAAATGGGTCAATCTGAGATGCTATTGACATATTGTTCTGTTCCTTCACCTAAAGATGTTTCTGCTGAATAAGTGTCCTTAAGCTTCTTTTTTTCTTTGCTCTGATCTTCCTGAAGTTTCAGAATTATGTTTCGGATTTCTTCTCTTTTTGTTCTCATTCTTGGGGGAGGAAACCAGTTTGCCAAATTCATAGGTAGTTCAAAATTGAGTATTGGATTCTGGAAATAAAAATATTAAATGCACATTAGAAAACCATAATAAGTATTTTAATTTCAATCACAAAAGCATTAGAGTTAAAAATGGATAATCAGTACATTCATTTAATAAGTATGTACTCATTATCTGTCTCATGCCAGATATTGTGCTAGGCACTGGAGATAATGAGACAGTTTTTGCCTATAGATCTTGTGGTCTAGATCAGAGGTCAGCAAACTATAGCTATTGGGCCAAATTCTGCCTACTGCCTGTTTTTGTAAATAAAGCCTTATTGAAAAACAGCCACAATAGCTGAACTGCGAGCAGGCATAGAAACTGCATGGCCACAGAGCCTAAAATATTTACTACTTGGCCCCTTTATAAATGGTTTGCTGATTCTGGTCTAGACAGACAGATAACTCAACAATTAAAACAATGGACACGACAGGTATGACAGTAGAAGCAGAAAGTCCTATGAAAATCCATGTCTGGGGGCTTAACACAATTCCAAGAAGTGATATTTACACTGAGACCTGAAGAATGAGAAGAAGTTGGTCCAATAAAGAATGACAGAAGCAACTGGGAAGAGTATCCCAGGTAGGAACATATGTACCAAGGCCTAGAGGCAAGAAAGAACATGACACAATATAAAAAACTGAATGACATAGAATGCTAGAGTAAGAATGGTAGGAAATGAGGCTAGAAGCTCGAACAGAAGTTGGGTCACACAGGCCATATGAAGGATTTTCATCTTTCACATGCATAAAATGATTAGACTTCAGCTTCTGGAAAACAACTGAAAAATAAACGGCAGCAGGCTTGGAGACTGGTGTAGTGGTTCAGAATAGTGATGCCAGTTTCCTGGACGTAGAAAGTGGCAGCAGGAATAAAGGATTGCACATATATGACATTAAGTGATAGAATTCACAGGACTGAGTGCTATACTGGATAATGGATGAGGAAGAGGATGGAATCAAGGTAATTATAAAGGACATCCAAGAGTGGTGTGCATGGTTTTGTATCTCTGAAGTCGAAGGAAGAAAGCATTATGAAGAAGGAATGGTCAACAGTGTAAAATGGTGCCGGGAGGTTGAGAATAATTTCAACATAAGGGCAAGAGTAAAGCCAGATTACAAAGACTTGAGAAACGAGTAGGATTTGTGGAAATGAAGACAGTGAACATATAAATACTTCTCCATAAATATATCTGTAAAGGGGAGAAAAGAGGGTGTAAGTCCAAATGATGGGAGAGATTTCTTAAGGTGGAAAGAGCGAGTGAAGAGGGAGAGTTGATCAGTGATGAGGCATGAGGTCAACAAACCTTGGATTTCATGGAGTATAAATAGTCTTTTTATTTTTAAAAAATTTTCCAATTTGGGAGTTTTTGCTCCCTGGACAAATTTTTGAAATGATAGTTTTCAAACTACTTAAAATATTTCCTTATTAATGTTTTTAACAGTAATGTAAGGTCAAATACAGTTGACCCCTGAACAATGTGGAGATTCAGGGTGCTTACCCTACTGAGTCCAAAATCCATATATAACTTTTGACTCCCGAAAAACTTACCTATAGCAGCCTACTATTGACCAAAAGCCTTATTAATAACATAGTCAATTAACACATATTTTGTATGTTATATGTATTATATTACTATATTCTTACATAAAATAAGCTAGAGAAAAGAAAATATTACAAAAATCATTAATTAGGAGGAGAAAATACATTTATAGTACTGTACTATATTTTTCAAAAAAAAAAAAAAAAAAATCTGTGAAAAAGTGGACCCATGCAGTTCAAACCCATTTTGTCTAAGGGTCCACTATAAACTATTTTATTATTTATCATATCAGATCCAACATACTGAAACCCACCTCAAAAAAGCTCTCTACATACTGTAATACATATACACCACAATCACTGAAGTTGTTTTGCTGGGGTACTTTTGGATTAGAGCCTTTCATAACATCTTTGGAAAAACTTCTTTTGCTTCCTTTTTTAACTTCCCATTCCACCTCTAAATACCTGCAATAATGCACATACAGTAAGAATATACATATATAAGTATACACAGTCCCTCATTCCCACCAGAATACAAAGTACAAGTTATGATTTTGAACTTACTCTCTTAGAATTTTTACAACATTCGATCGAGAAGGGCCTCTAAGTGAGTCCATCAGTAGGATACAAGGTCTGCAGGGTAAAATGACCAAATGTTAACACTTTATAATGTTAAAGAACACATAAAAAGATGAGCATTAACAAGAGAATTTAAAACACTGAAAATTCCCCTGACTCCGTAAAGCTTGGGTGAAAAATAAATCTTACAGACACATACACCCCAATAATACTTAAATATCCACGGTTATACTAAATACCAAATTGTAGAATACTAACTGAACCATATCTTATTAGGAATATATTTCACTAAAGTTCTATAGTTAGTTCCTTAAAAGAATTCAAAATTTAGTAAGAAGTCAAAATAATTATGAAAATTTGAACATCCCCAGATTCCAAATCACCAAAAGTGGGACCAAGCAAAGCAGAAATAAGTCCATTTCTTAAAAGTTCATTTATATTTTTTAGTGATCTCTATAACCCAATATGAGGCTCAAACCCACGACCCCAATATCAAGACTCACACATTCTTTCAACTGAGTCAGCCAGACGCCCCCAAATAACAGGTTTTGGTTAACCAAAACCTGTTACAGATAGCAAAACAGGTAATCATCACACAGAAAAATTAGGGGTGCCTGGCTGGCCCAGTTGGTGGAGCATGCAACTCTTGATCTCGAGGTTGTGAGTTCAAGCCCCATGGTGTGTAGAGATTACTTAAAAATAGAAAAAAAAATTAGTTTAGAATCCAGTGTTTTTTGAATCCAATGTAAGAATCCAGTGTAAGATTTAGAATCTGGTGTAGGAATCAGTGTAAGATTCTACTTTAGAACACTCGATATAAGTAACACTCAACCTTTAAAATATTGTTGTAAACCTAAGAGGAAGTCTAACGTAGTACAAAAAAAGTCTTGAATGTTTAAAGATCTGGGTTCTTCTTGACTAAAATTCTATGGGATTTGATGCAGATCTCTTAATTGCTCCAGCTCTCTACATTTTCATTTATTAATGAAGTTTGCTTTTCAAAAGCTGTTAATGGAGTTTCACCTAACATTTTCTACAAAAAAGTCAAAAGAAATGGAGTCTAGAAATAGGTAATACTTCATCAACTAAGTGATTCATAGACCCTGAACAGCCCTCATGACATGTACTGTTTTTTCGTTTTGTTTTTTGTTTTCTGTTTTTTTTTTAAAGCAAGCTCTACACCCACCATGGGGCTTAAACTCATGACCCTGAGATCAAGAATCAAATGTTCTACAGCCTGAGCCAATCAGGTGCTCCAGACATGTACTTCTGAAAACCAAACAGATTCACTCTTCAGACATGTCCCTAAGGACTGCCTCGAGTCACTCCACAGTCTTTACATAGTAGCTATTGAACCATTGTAAATGTCAATTCCCAAGTTACTGATCTGAATGTGAATGACAGTTCTTTGTCCTTTCTTTGCTCCAAATCAATGTATATCCAAAAGAAATAGTAGGTGTCTATGGGAATGTGTGTGCATACACAAATAGAAAATGGACAGAGAACTGAAAGGATTATCCATTCTGCCCAACTTGAGCCCTGGACATTCTCCTCACCCATCCTGACACGCTTTGTGACTTTTAGGCACTAGTTTAAATAAAAACTGTCCAGTTATGTTTTATTTTAGGAGGGTATGTAAATAAAATTTATCATGCAGTTTTCAAGATATAAAGTTAATGCTTACTGTTTACAGATGGTAGGCTTTAAATGCCACTGTCCTATTTCTGAATTGCAGTTGTCATCGGCAAGGAATCCATCATCACTGCTATCATCCTATAAAAGACAGCCTGTTAGTATTAAAAATATATAATCTAAATAATTAATAACCTCACAAAGTAGCACTATTGATGATAAAAATCTTTGTAGCAAATATGTAAATTCTTTTCCATTTAAGTGATCAGACATGAGAAATGCAGTCACTCAACTGTAATTCTGTAATGCCATAACACTGACATTCTAATGAAAAGAAATTACTGATCAGAAGTCCATTGTTACATCTATTTGCTCAATGTAAAAGAAAATTTTAATGATTGAAAATATTATGATTCATTCTTCTTCAGTCAAATACTACTGCTCTGATTTTAGATATTTCTACAAAAATTTAGTTTGTTGGTTAAGACGACTGTTTCACAATAGGAGCATGAAGGACTTATACTTATTATTCTTTTACATAAATAATTTTCTCAAATCAGAAATATTTAAAGAGTTTTTGGAAACACCTCCTTGACAAAACCATATATCTGCTTCACCTGAGAGAAGAAAACTCAGTGACACTGTGTCTTATTCTGTCGATTATCTTGAATGTAAAACAAGACTTTTTCTATTCTTTAGAAAGTTTCTGGCAAACTTATAAATGAAATAATCAACAATGGAAATACTAATAGTAATTGTAATAATAATACATAGATTAGCTAGTTCATATAACTGTTACAACCAAAGGAGTGTAAGAACAGTGCTCTTTGTAAGCCTTTAATGTAATACATAAAATGTGCCTGTATAAGTTGCAGAGAAAAACTATATTCCTTAAACATATATTGTAGAGCAAGGGACATGACAAAAAATGGCTTTTGTTCACAAGAAGATTAAACAAAAAGGACAAATGGTACAGTACAGAGCTATCTTCACTACTAGATAAACTCAAAGTTTATCTTAACAACTAAAGAAAGGTCAAAGAATTAAAGAAATGAAATGCTGTAGAATTCTTACAAACTTTCCTTCAATATAAAGCCCTCTTTAACTGAAGTCATAAAATATTTTCAAAAATAGGTTTTGTTCTTGGTGTAAATAAAATTTATTATAGCAAATGAAACTCTAAGGAAATAATGAGAATTGACCTATGTTAGTTTTAACTAAATACTATGTGCTCCTGCCATGATACTTATACGTTAATTTAGAAGAAAGAAAAAAAATCACTGGAAAAGTGGAAAAAATAATATAATTTTGTGGTGCTCATGTACCATATAATCAAGTATCTAAACATTTGCCTCTTGAAGAAGTTAGACCAAAGGTTAAGTATGACCCATAAATGTTTTAAAAGAGGAAGGGAAAGGGATGGTAGGGCTACTGGGGTGGTGGCTGGGTTCAGGTGGGAGAATTCATTTTCTATTAAATGGATGGCCAAAACTACAACAAAAGCCCTAAAAGAAAATAATGCAAAACAACATTAATACATTTATGCTGTCAACTTCTGAATTAAAAACTCAGTTTGTGCTTTGAGATGAGACCCAAATTCAGAAGGCCTGTGTTATTGGTTGAAGGAATTGCCTATAGGACTCCAGGGAAAAATTTAATTAGATAAAATATTGGAGCTTTTTGCCAAGCATTAGGTTTTACCTGGTTATCCTGATCTTCTGAGAAGTCGATGAGTTCATCTTCAAGCATTTTACTGCCTTCTGCTGACTCATCACTATAGTTTAGTCTAATTTTGCTTAAACCATCTATATCAGTAAGAAACATTACATAATTTTTAAAAGGACATGCATATAACTTACAGTATATGATGTTAAAATTAATGCCAATTATATAGTAAATATAGATGTAAAACCTGCATTAACATGTAATATCACAAATATAACTTACTTTTTTAAAAAAGTTTATTTCTGAGAGAGAGAAAACATGAGTGGAAGAGGGGCAGAGTGAGAGAGAGAGAGAGAGAGAGAGAGAGAGAGAGAGAGAGAACACCAAGCAGTCTCCATGCTGTCAGCACAGAGCCCAACATGGGGCTTGATCTCACAAACCAGGAGATCATGACCTGAGCCAAAATCTAGAGTCGGACTGAGCCACCCAGGCACCCCTCACAAATATAACTTGCTTTTAATAAAAACCTGGACCAAGGGGCACCTGGGTGGCTCAGCTGGTTCAGAGTCCAACTCTTGATACTGGCTCAGATCATGATCTCACAGTTTGTGAGATCGACCCCACCTCAGGCTCTGAGCTGACAGTACAGAGCCTGCTTGGGATTTCCTCTCCTTCTCTGCCCCTCTCCTGCTTACACTCTCACTCTCTTAAAATAAACATTAAAAAAGATAAAATTAAAAACAAAACAAAACACAAAACAACAACCCTGGATTGACATGTCAATTACAAAGTTACTTCTACAACTCAGACCCTAAAATTCATTAAAATTTAAAACTAGATGTCAATTATATTATTAAATATATGTATATTTAAATATGTATATATATACATGTAGATATATAAAACATTCTTGTACTAGGTCTGCTAGTTATCTTTAGTAACAGAAGCTACAATAGTCTGAAAATAACCTAATGTCCAAAAATAGAAATAGCAAATTGTAGAACATAAAATGAAATATATTTTTAAAATTAAAATTGTAAAAGTATGAAATATTGTACAATACAGATTAAAAAATAAAATGATTATTGGGGTGTCTGGGTAGATCAGTTGGTTAAACATCTGACTCTTGACTTTGGCTCAGGTCATGACCTCACAGTTTATGAGGTTCAAGCCATGCATTGGGCTCTGTGCTGACAGCATAGAGCCTGCTTGGGATCCTTGGTCTCCTCTCTCTCTGCCCCTGCCCTGCTCGTGCTCTCTCTCTCTCTCAAAAATAAATAAGCTCTGGGGCGCCTGGGTGGCTCAGTTGGTTAAGCATCCAATTTGGGCTCAGGTCATAATCTCGCAGTTTGGGAGCTCAGACCCCGCATCGGGCTCTGTGCTGACAGCACAGGGTCTGGAGCCTGCTTTGGATTCTGTGTCTCCATCTCTCTCTCTCCCTCCCCGACTTGCACTCTGTCTCTAAGTCTCTCTTAAAAATAAACATTAAAAAAAAAAAAAAGCAAAAAAAGCTTTAATAAAAAAAAACATGATTAAAGTTAAGTAAAATAGGCTTCTTTTTGGACAAATAATAAAAGAAAAATATTAAAATGAAAATAATCAGTTTAGGATAGGATGTTGTGATTGGAAACATACTACTTAATATAATAATAAAACACTATGGTAAATCCTTTTGCTTTATGAAAAATAACCTGGATGGGTCAGTCGGTTGAGCGTCCGACTTCAGCTCAGGTCATGATCTCACAGTTCGTGGGTTTGAGCCCCATGTTGAGCCTGCTTTGGATCTGTGTCTCCCTCTCTCTCACAAATAATAAAACACACACAAAGTTTTTCAATTAAAAAAAAAAAAAAACCTTTCAATTGTTTTCAAACATCTGTATTTTTATGTTTGAAGCTAAAATATCTATATTTGAATAAAATCTGTCCAAATCCTCAGGCAATTCATTATTAATCAACTGTAATCAAGTTACTCTAGCAGCCAATTCTACAGAAGCTGCATCATATAAAATATACCTTACACAAGTTAAAAATATGTACATTTCAAAAAAAAATGGAAACAAATAATTTAAATGATGTAGTCAATTCTTTCATTCAGTAAACAAATGTTCTGGCATAAACTGAGAGGTGGTAACTCAATCAGCTGTTCTTTTAATCAGTCCCAGTTCCTGAGAGTTTCTCACATAGTGAGATCATCTGAAGATGCAGAGTGAGATTCTAGAGTTTAAAACATATACATTTTTCATGTACCAGAGCAAGACAACATTTCATATAGTGCCCAACTGAAAAACCAGCAAATGAAAGTACTGATACTACACATTATTTTCCTACAATTGACCTTAACCTAATTCTTGTGATAAGATACAATTCCCACTTATTTACTACAGCATATTACCTGACATCAGAAGTCAACACTTGTGACTCTGTATGTTTGATGGTTAAAACTATATTAAAACTGGGGTGCCTGGGTGGCTCAGTCAGTTAAGTGTCGGACTCTTGATCTCGGCTCAGGTCATGATCTCATGATTCATGAGATGGAGCCTGACTCTCCTGCTTGCACTCTCTCTCCCCAAATAAATAAACATTAAAAAAAAAAAAAAAAAAAAAAAAACTATAGGAGCGCCTGGGTGGCTCAGGCGGTTAAGCGTCTGACTTCAACTCAGGTCATGATCTCACGGTTTGTGAGTTCGAGCCCTGCATCGGGCTCTGTGCTGACAGCTCAGAGCCCGGGGCCTGCTTCAGATTCTGTCTCCTCCTCTCTCTGCCCCTCCTGTGCTCATGCTCGGTCTCTCTCTGTCTCTCAAAAATAAAGGTTAAAAAAACAAAACAAAACAAAAAAACCCTACATTAAAACTGTCTAAATGCTTCATTTAAATCTTTTCTATTCCCAGCCCAAATAGAAATCAGTTCTTGAAATATGAATCATAATCACAAAAATTGTTATAAGTTATTATCCTAATTTTTAACATGCCATCATTTTATATAGAACAGACTATATAACCAACTTCTCTGAGGTAGTAGAAGCACCTCTAGAGAGCACTCTTATTTAATGTACTTTTGTGTGAGTGATCCCTTGGAAACATCTGATAAAAGTACAGAAATGTACAGACTTACTCTAGAGTACTATTTTTCAAACTGTGGGATACTATCATCACTGGATGAAGGCAAGCATTGAAAAGAAGAGAAAATATGAGGGTATCACACCCAACAAAAGTAAATTAATTTCCCTTAAGGAAGATACATTTGATATGGCTACACACATACTAAAAACAAAACAAAAACAAAAAAAGGGGGGGATAAACAAATACTAGAAAGGCAAACACATGATTCTACACTTGGATCTCCACTAGGATTTGTGAGGGTATTTACTTAAATTTAACTGGATACTACTTGACTAGAACATTAATTTGAAGGAAAGGGCTACCAGGAATTTCTGGGGTTATGCTCATATGAAGCCCTAGGCTTTGCCCCATTGCTTTAAGTCTTGAACTGTAATTCATTTTTTAAAGTGTATATATTTATTTTTTTGAGAGAGGGAGCAGAGGAGGGGCGGAGAGAGGGTTGGGGGGAGACAGAGAATCCCAAGCAGGCTCCGCACTGTCAGCACAGAACCCGATGCGGGGCTTGAACTAACAAACCCTGAGATCATGACCTGAGCTGAAACCAAAAGTCGATGTGTAACCGAATAAGCCACCCAGGTGCCCCAAACTTTAATTAATTTCTAATTTGAATTCACATTACAGTGTATGAGATTACTGATCAATGGAGAACTTTAAAGAAAATAGTTCTATGGAAATCTAATTCACATATCATACAATTCAGCCATTTAAAGTGTACAATTCAGGGGGTGTCTGGGTGGCTCAGTCAGTTAAGGTCTGACTCTTGGTTTCAGCTCAGGTCATGATCTCATGGTTTGTGGTTTAAGCCTCTCTTTCTGGCCCTCCCCTGCTAGTACGCATGCACGTTCTCAAAAAAAAAAGTACAATTCAGTTGTTTTTGATATATTTACACATATGTACAACTATCATCACAGTAAATTTTAAAATCTCAATAGGAAACCCTGTACCCTTCAACCATCATTTCCCTCCTCCTCACACTCCTGTCTGTCACACCACACTAGCCCCAAGCAGCCACTAATCTACCCCATAGATTTTCCTGTTTGGGAGAGTTCATGAAAATGGTATCATATAACATGTGGTCTTTTGTGACTATTTTCACAATAGTTTCAAGACTCATCCATGTTGTAGCATGTAGCAGTATTCCTTTTATGACCTAATAACATTCCATTGGATACATATATCACTAATTGATTATCCATTTGTCAGTGGATGACATTTGGGTTGCTTCTACATTTTGGCTACTATAAAGTTGTTGTGAACATTCGTGTCCAAGTTTTTGTGTGCTTTTACTTCTCTTGGATATATATGTAGTAAGAATGAAATTGCTGGGTCATATATTAACTCTACATTTAATTCAACTTTACTTATTCTGAGAGAGAGAGAGAGAGAGAGAGAGAGAGAGAGAGCAAGCAGGGTAGGTACAGAGAGGGGGAGAGAGGGCGAGAGAGAACCCCAAGCAGGCTCTGCACTGTAGGCACAGAGCCTGATGCAGGGCTTGAACTCATAAACCGTTGAGATCATGACCTGAACTGAAATCAAGAGTTGGTTGCTTAACTGACTGAACCGCTCAGGCACCCTACATTTAATTTTTTGAGGAACTATCCAGCTGTCTTCCAAAGAAAGCAGCTGTACCATTTTACATTTCCACCAGTAACATATGAGGGATTCTGATTTCTCCACATCCTCACCCACATGTTAGTATCTGACTTTTTAATTGTAGCCATACTAGTGTGATATGAAGAAGTAGCTCATTATAGTTGTGATTTACACTTCTTTTATGTCTAATTATCTCCATCACCTTTTCATGTGCTAATTGGTAAGACTGTTTTAAAGGGAATGAGAAACCATGCACACTTGGTCTTAAGAGTGACAAAATGGTAATCTTTAAAAAAAAATTTTTAATGTTTATTTTTTTGAGAGAGAGAGAGGGAGAGCGAGCGATCAAGCGAGCAGGAGCGGGGGAGGGGCAGAGAGAGAGGGAGAGAGAATCCCAAGCAGGCTCTGCACTATCAGCACAGAGCCCAATACAGGGCTCGAACTCACAAATTGCGAGATCATGACCTGAGCCGAAATCAGAAACTTAACTGACTAAGCCACCCAGGTGCCCCAGTAATTAATCTTTAATATGACTATTCGTTGCCTCTTTTTTTTATTTTACCCAAGCAGAAAATGTGTCAAACAAATAAAAAATATTCTTACAAAACTCAACACTAGCTGAGTTACTAAAATAAAGTGGTAAAAGTACCAAGACAATGTTCAGCATTCTTAATTTTTGATAGGTTCTTTCTGAATTCATGTAACCTCTTCTATGCCTTATTCTTTTTTCCTCCAAAGAAAACATATTAGATTTACTCACAGTTTAATAAGGAAGGCACATATCATTAGCATATTATGGATTTTATCAAGTAACTATTTTACTTTTGGGTTGGAGAGAAAATTAAATGATTTGATATGAAATTTAAGTACTGGCAGAGAAACTTTAGATTTCTCTAAAAGTGCAAGAAATATAGAACCAATTCAAGGAAAAAATACTGATTCAACAAAATTGAAGGAAAATAAAAAAGCAGAAGTTGGAGCAGTGCCCTTCTTCCCACAAAGAACCATGAAGGAGAGAGTGAGGAATAAGGAACTAACCTTTAATTGGAATGTCAACAACTATTTTGGAGGAAAAAGCTTTATTTTCTGACTCTAATTATTTGATCTCTATTTGCCCATCTGTAAATTACAAATGAACGAATTTATCTTAAAGATCTAAGACTGTCCAAATACTGTTTCTGCCAAATACACAAATTTCCTATAAAATAAGAATAAAACTAAGTTGTTATAAATGAAAAATGTAGACCTTATAGCACAATTTTTAAACGTTTTATGAGGTGTGGAAAGCCACAAGGGAATTTCTTAGAGTGATGGAAAGATTCTAAATCTTGATTGCTATAGAGATTACATGACTGTACATATTTATCAAAGCTCACTGGGCTATACTTAAAAATGGGCAAATGTTATTGTAAGCAAGTCATGTCAATAAACATGACTTTAAAAAAAAAAGTGTGCCCTAAAATCTTAATCTTATGTACAAGAAATCCAGTTTATTCTGAATTCCTTCATTCTTTCAAAATATTCAGAAACATACCTGTATGGTGCATAGAATTTAAATATTCATTCTGTAGGCCATTTTCGTTTTTAATCCTATCAACAACTTTCTGGCATGTGGATTCTCCTTTATTCGGTTCTTCATTTTCACTTGCAGTATGATTTATTTTTTTCAGACTACATTTCATACTGCCTATGTTTCTCCGAGAATGAGGGTCACTTTCTTCCTGTTCAGCACTTGAATCAATTCCAGCTATGCAATGTTTTTTGTTTAGCATCTTCTTAATTACAGGCTTGGCAGAAGAATTTTGTGAACTGTCCATTTCACTGGCTGAAGGAGAAGAAATACAACTGTCCTCTACAGTTGAACATTTTTGCATGACTGTATTTTCATGGTAATGAGGATTAGGTTCATACTTTGGTTTTTCCAAACCAGGGAAACAAACAACAGCCAAAAACCAGTGTGCACTGTAAAAAACAAATGAAACTACTGAATACATTATTTATTAGAAGAGCCTATTATATTTGGCAATATCAATTGAAATATTTTTTCTAAAGCCTTTGCCAACAAACTTATTAAGAATGTTCAATTTTTAAGATTCCCTTATGTTTTATATGATCACTAATAGACTGCAATATCTACTCAAAAATAACATATTTTGTTCAGAATTATGTAGCCTGCATTCTATTTTGCAAACAATCCTTTGTATCTTTATTCTTTTGAATGAAAAATTCATTCTTATTTCTAGGCAACTTAATAAAATATAACTCCGATCACTGTAATTCACCGTTTCCATTTACCTTTGTTTCTTGACCTATTTATGTCAAAGGATAGAAAACTAGCCTCAAGATTAAAATGTTTTCAGAAGTCTAATTAGACTATAATTTTGAACACTTTCTAAATATTGCACATATGTAGCTTTTAAAAGACTTTTACTATGTTTTTCTTAAGAATAAGATTAGGAATTGCTTAATATTGAAAATATTAAATAGTTCTTTGTCTTATACTATACTGAAATGTATATATACTAAATGGAAATAGCATTTCTACTGTAAGCATTATTAGAAAACTTCAAATATTAGTAGAGTTCCAGCTATCAGGTGGGTGCTCGTGATATAGCTGAATTCAGGTATCACAGTTTCCAATAATAGGTTATAAGCCATGAGTAAAGAGCTATACAGCTAACATTGACTAATATTAATCTAAAAAGGAATTTTATTAACTTACCATTTGCTAGACAGTGTTACATGCTATAGATGTCAGAGAACTTATTAGCTGAGTACAGCGTTTGTCATATAGTAGGTGTTCAATAGGTATTTGCTGAGAGGAAAAATGCTTAACTTGACATAAACAGAAGTTATTCTACATTCTCATTTTTACAAAATGTTAAGTTTCCCCAGGGTAATACTAAGAAACAATGTCTCTTCATCAGATTGCATTAAAAACAGGGTGACAGAGCCTGGCTTCATCCTCAGCATTATAAAGGCAAGATGGAGGAATGCTTCTCCCTGTTCTTAAGTATTAATCCTCAGTATCCTAGGGACTTAGATCGGGCTGGCGTAGTACAAAGAGCAACACACCATCCTTCTCCCTTCCTTAACTCCAAGACATAGTTGACTGTAAATCACATCTCAATGTCAGAAAAGTTAAATGTGAAAAAATGTGTTTTGAAAATTAATATGGTATCATACTAATTCCCAACCTAAAGGTATAACCTAAGTCCATCATAGTTTTTAACATTTCTTAGGTATGACAATACATATAAACTATAAATTTTCTGTTGTATACCTAAAAACTAAGAAAAATTCTTTCTTCACCTAGCTGAAAGGATAAGGTTGAATCAGACACATCTGAGGTAATTTTCAACCTCTAAGAGACAGGGTTTTGCTTTTATGATCCCTTTTAATAGCAGCTACATTGACCTTAAATCACCAGTGGGAGAAGAGGCTAGAACAATTAATTTCACTTAAGATGGATTAGCTTACACACTTTAAAAAAACTACCACCACCAAGAAAATTAAAAATAAAACAGCAAAAAACAGATACCTATCTGTGGCTGCACTCATTAGAAACGACAGGTCTCATGATTAACGTATGATTTTAAACAGAATTTCATTATACTACTGACTGCATTTGTTTTTCATAGTGAGAAAAAAAGAGAACACATTCAGAAGCTAGTCTGGCACACTTAGGCTTATTAGACATAAACAATCTTATTGAATATCAACTTCAGACAAACTTACTCCACAACCATAATAAATTGAGACAATGCAAGGCCATTTCTCAATTTGTCTAAGCAGAGACAAACTAGGTCACAGCACAACCAAGTGAATACCAAATACTCCCCCTTTTTGCTAAATAGGTAAATGCCACTTTTTTACCCAAGCAAACAACTGCTTCCTTACACCTTTCCCCACATGACCAAACCAAAGCCCAAATTGTGTTAGAGGCTATTTCAAACACACTTTTACTTAGAGGCTCCATGGTTGCCCATGGTGTGTGGTCCTTGATGCAAGGAACAAATCCAAGCTGTCCAACTACAGGTGCATTCCTAGGGGATTTTGGCTGGAAGGCACAGGAGAACAGAAAAATGAAATATAAAAACTCTCAAGTCTACACTCTGATCCTACACATCAATGCCTCTCTGGTCACTGTGGGAGAATAACATAAAATATTTAACCACCTCCATTTATTTAGAAAATAGCTTCAAGTAGTCAGCATGGTTTTCAATTTAAGTAAATTACATAAATCTAGTCATCTTTTCTTTTTTTTGGTTAAGAGTCAAAGTGTTTTTTAAAGTAAAGATACAAAATCTTCTATGTGACCTAGTCATTACTCTCTATAAGGAAGCCTTCTCACAGGCTGTTTGGTAGACCACAAGTGCCACTTTTTAAAATTGACGTTATTCTACATGGACACATAAAACCTTTTTAAAATTAGAAAAATCTCTTGCCAGTGTTTATAAAATACAATGTCTTAAATGATTCACTGGAAAACTGTATTTTCATAAAATAAGCAGTATAATATGGACATATACAACAAATTTCAGAAAGAAGTTTAAAATGAGTAAGTTCTTCACCTTATAAACACGTTTTCTAAAAATAACACGTTTTCATATTTACATAAAGAAAATTCTTACTCACGCTTCATTAAGGGGTACAAAAATAAAATCCTTCTCAAAAATGTCTACATGCCGGGTCCATGTTTTTACTCTCCCATGTCGCTTTTGCTGTATTCTGTAAGACAAGAGATAAACTATCAAGCTTCTGAAGTGTTTCCAGTGCTTCAGCTTATATGCAGCCATTTAAAATTATGAAGGCTATGATGTTAACAAAGAAAACAATTGTGTAAGATGATTTAACAAGCTGGGAAAAGAAAACAGAACATCTCAGATGGACCCAGGAAGATGTGAAACTGCTCATTACTGAATCTGCAAGATTTAATTCCTGCTACTACTTACTAGGTGAACCAGTGCTACCATTTATATTACTACATACTAGCAACTATATTGAGAAGTGTATCAGACCATGACCTGAAGAGAAGAGAGCAGGAAAAGTGAGCATTACGGTAGATGAAATAAAAAAGACTATGAACATTGGTCTAACCAATCACTCTCATCAACTCTAAGATCTAAAATTAGGAAATCACTGAAACAATATGAAATATTATTATGCACAGCAGCCATCAATTCAAGACATTTGACAGAACTTAGGACACTCTGTATATATCTTTTGACCAATTATCAGTACATATTAGAGCTGGACGTAATCAGTATGTGGAAAGGAATTATAAACAAACTGGAGCTTAATATATAGAACAGCATTTCCTTAACTTGTCTGAGCACAATTATCCAAATAACTTATTAAAAGTACAGATTCAGGGTGCCTGGGTGGCTTAGTCGGTTGAGTGCCTGACTCTTACTTTGGGCTCTGGTCGTGATCTCACTGTTAATGAGATTTGGCCCCATGTTGGACTCTGTGCTCTTAGCGCTTGAGATTCTTTCTCTCCTTCTTTTGCTCTCTCTCAAAATAAATAAACATTAAAAAAAAAAAAATCTTCTAAAGAAAAAAAAGTACAGATTCACAGGTTGCTCTCTTAAATATTATGAATGGAACATCTAGGGTAAAGCAAAGCCATCTGTATTTAATAAGTATCCAAGTAATTTTTTTTTTTAAACTATCAGGCATATTTGGGAAATATTGATTTAGATATTGGACCAATAATCTTTATTGAATTCCAGGTATTCTTGAGGCTTTAGAGGACTATGAATTGACAACAGAATTAAAAGATATTGCCGCAATATAAATTAAGTACTTTTTTAATTAAATTAAACTTGAGAGACTTACTACAGATCTATTAAACATTTTCAGATTTTGACTTACGACAGATTAGTTGTTTCATGTAGATTTCTTCTTTCTCTCTGATTAAGGCGTTTATAGAAAAAAGAACTGAATATATGAATTCGGTCAGCTTCTTCTTTCTTCAGTTTTTCAAGCACCAAATATCTATTTTATTAAAACAAGAAACAAATATAATGAATTTAACAGTTTACTTTATATTAGAAACAAACAGTGATCAAGCATCTATTTAGCCACCACTGTCTCTATTTCTTAAAACTGAAAGAATTTATTAGCCAAGTTTACATCATATTCTAGACAATGATTAATAGATTATTTTCAAGGAATGAAAGTGATATTTGAGAATAGAACTATGATTTGCAAGATCTGATTTTTAAAACAAGGGCACATTCATGAACGTCTATAGAAATATTTATGATAGTCAAAAAGTGGAAATGACAAAAATGCTCATCAACCAAAGAAGAGAAAAATAAAATGTGATATATCTACACAACAGAATATTTAGTAATAAAAAGAAATGAAGTATTGATACATGCTGTAACACAGAATAGCCTTGAAAACAATACGCTGAGTGAACAACACTAGTCTCAAAGGACCACATATTGCATGATTACATGTATATGAAATTTTCAGAGGAGATTGGTGGTTGCCTATTGTTGGGGGTTGGGTTGGAGAGAAATGAGGACTCAATGCTAATGGGTACTGGGGTTCATTTGAGGGATGAAAATGTTCTAATATTGATTATGATGGCTGTACAACTGTCTGAATATATTAAACCACTGAATATATATTTTAAATATTTTTTAAATTGTTTTAG
Source organism: Felis catus (assembly GCF_018350175.1). Taxonomy (NCBI): domain Eukaryota; kingdom Metazoa; phylum Chordata; class Mammalia; order Carnivora; family Felidae; genus Felis; species Felis catus. Next base: position 68,041,795 of record NC_058372.1, on the reverse strand, counting down.
TAATCTCTACACCCAACATGGAGTTCAAACTCACAACCCCAAGATCAAGAGTCACACACTCTTCCAATTTAGTCAGCCAAGCACCCTTGAATATATATTTTAAGTGAGTATTATAATGGTATGTGCATTTTTTCTCAATAACGCTGTTATTTTTATGAACTGTTTATTCTGTTTTAAATACTTCACTTAATAAACACAGACTACTTTTTATAAAGACAGAAAAAATTAGAAGCTGTACGAAAGTGAAACTGTAATAATGACTTTTTTAAAAGTGATCTTACATGGGTTCTAATTTTTACTTGCTTGGTTGTTTTTTCTATGGGTCTATATCAAAACAAACAGTGGTAATCCTTAATATTATAAAAGGAAATTATGATTAACTGATAATGCTCCAAGCTCCCTCAGAGAAGCTATGCAAATTCAGGCTTATGACCATATTCATTTTATTAATATGAAAAGCATCTGAAAACCTTATAAAATCTTACACAGAAACAGCAAATATCCCACAGGACATATCTTTGAGACTGGTCACTTTTATCATAATATTTGAACATTTTTTTAAAGCTCAACTTCTGATGAACAGGATAGAACTTATAGATTTCTTGCTTTACAGCAACTCAGTGTGTGCCCACAAAAGATACTCTAAGACAATAAATTACCTCATTGCATAATTTATATCAACTGCTGAATTCTACAATTACATACTCAAAACAGAACATGTCCTGAACTAGATCTGAATGTAGGTCCTATACCGCAATGGATGAACCAGGCAGCTTTTACTTCCCCCCAAACTACATGACTATTTTGTAAAATTAGAATGAATAAACACATAATTCAACTTCAAAAAGGAAAGATATAAGCGATTTAAGAAAACTGATGCTCTACTTCATATGTAAATAAATCTATGTTTTTTAATTAAAAGTACCTAGTTTTGTCTTTATGATCTGATATATATATCCATAAGTATTTCTTTGACTATGTATAATTCTGGGGATTTTTTTTTTACACACGTTATTAGAACTACAGATTAATTAGAAGAGCCATGTCTCTTATTTTTTTTAATGATTTTTTTAATTTATTTTTTAAAAATAGGCTCTATGCCCAATGTGAGGCTCAAACTCATGACCCCAAGATCGAGAGATGCATGTGCTACAGACTGAGCCAGCCAGGTGCCCCATGTCACTTATTTTAGAATAAAAGGGAAAATCCAAGTTTATTACGACCAAGTAGTAGGAATTTCTTAGATTTGGGTGCATTTTTTTCTTTTACTGCATAAATCACTTAAATATCAAATATCATAGTAAAGCTGTTTGCTTGCTTACTTCATAAAATGAACAATCTAACAATCATTTTATAACTTTTTAAATTGTGTCACTAAATTAAAAGATGACTTTAAGGTTAATCTGCAACTCTGTGTGACTTTGAAGGTAGTTTTTACTAAAATAATTATTTTCTTTTCCACATTTCATTAACACTCTCTAGATGCAATACCATACTATTTCTTTTAATACTGGCAAAGTTTAAGTTTGTCACAAATAAATAGAGGCTAAATAACAATGAATAGGTCACCTAGATATCAAAGGGGAAATCAAAACTACACAGAGACAAATAAAAATGAAAACACAACAGTCCAGGGGCTCCTGGGTGGCTCAGCCAGTTGAGCATCTGACTCTTGATTTCTGCTCAGGTCATTATTCCAGGGTTGTGGAATTGAGCCCTACGTCAGGCTCCATGTTGTGCATGGGGCCTGATTAAGATTCTCTACCCCCCCCCCCCACTTCCTCCCCCACTCATGCACTCTCCCTCCAAAAATGAACAAACAAACAAACAAATCTTTGGGAAGCAACAAAAGTTGTTCTAAGAGGGATAATTATAGCAATACGGGCCTACTTAAGAAGCAAGAAAAAATCTCAAATAAGTTACCTAACCTCACACTTCAAGGAGCTAGAAAAAGAAGAAACAAAACTGAAAACAAGTCGAAGGAAGGATATCATAAAGACTAAAGCAAACATAAATGAAGTAGGGACCAAAAAAAAAAAAAAAAAAAAAAACAGGTCAATGAAACTAGGAGCTGATTCTCTGAAAAGATAAACAAAATTGATAATCCTTTAGCCAGACTCACCAAGAAAAAAAGAAGACTCAAATAAATAAAATCAAAATGGAGGAGAAATAACAACCACCACAGAAATACAAAGGATTATGAGAGATTATGAAAAAATGTATGCCAACAAATTTGACAACTTAGAAGAAATGGATAAATTCCTAGAAATATATAACCTTCTAAAACTGAAGCAGAAACAAAAAATTAGAACAGACAGATTATTAGCAATGACATTGAGTCAGTAATCAAAAATCTCCCAACAAACAGAAGTCTAGGACTGGATGGCTTCTCTGGTGAATTTTTCCAAAACTTTAAAGAAAAATTAATACCTATTCTACTCAAACTATTCCAAAAAGTAGATGTGGAAGGAAAGCTTCCAAATTCACTCTACGAGGCCAGCATTACCCTGATACCAAAACCAGCTAAAAACACTACCAAAAAAGAGAACTACTGACCAGTATCTCTGATGAACATAGATGCACAAGCCCTCAACAAAATATTAGCAAACCAAATCCAATTATACATTTAAAAAATTCATTATTCACCATTATCAAGTGGGATTAATTCCTGGGATGCAAGGGTGGTTCAATATTCATAATCAATCAACATGATACATCATATTAATAAGGGAAAGGGTAAAAACCAGATGATCTTTTCAATAGATTCAGCAAAAGCATCTCACAAAGTATAATATCCATTCATAATGAAAACTTTCAACAAAGTTTAGAGGGAACATATATCAACATTACAAAAAGTCATATATGAAAAACCCACAGTTAACATCATATTCAATAGTGAGAAACAGAGCTTTTCACATACAATTAGGAACAAGATGACTGTCCAATGTCGAAACTTTTATTTAATATAGTACTGGAAGTCCTACCCACAGTAATCAGGCAAGAAAAAAAGAAATAAAAGGCATCCACATTGTTAAGGAAGAAATAAAACTTTTACTTTTTGCAAATGACATAATACTATATATAGAAAACCCTAAAGACTCCACCAAGAAACTACGAGAACTGATCGATGAATTCAGTAAAGTCACAGGACACAAATTGAATCTACAGATATCCATTGCATTTCTATGCACTAATAATGAAGTAGCAGAAAGAGAAATTAATAAAGTACCTAGGAATATACGTAACCAAAGAAGTGGAAGACCCATACTCTGAGAACTATAAAACACTGATGAAATAAACTGAAAATGATTACATGCTCATGGATTTGGAGAATCAATACTGTTAAAATGTCCATTCTACCCAAACCAATCTAAAGATTTAACATAATCCCTATCAAAATAGCAATTTTTTTTTTACAGAAGTAGAACAAGTAATACTAAAATTTGTATGGGACCAGAAAAGACCCAGAATAGCTAAAACAACCTCGAAAAAGAAGAACAAAGCTAGAGGTATAACAATCCCTGATTTCAAGAATTACTACAAAGTAGTAGTAATCAAAACAATATGGCACTGGCACAAAAATAAACACAGAGATCAATGGAACAGAATACAGAGCCCAGAAATAAACCCACATTTACATGGTCAATCTAAAATAAAGAAAGCAAGAATACACAACAGGGAAAAGACAGTCTCTTTAACAAATGGTGTCAGAAAAACTGGATGGCTACATGCAAAACATTAAAACTGGACCACTTTTTTATACCATACACAAAAATAAACTCAAAATGGATTAAAGACCTAAATGTGAGATCTGAAAACTGTAAAAATCCTAGAAGAAAACATAGGCAGTAATTTCTTTGACATCGTCACAGAAATGCTTTTCTAGATAGGATTCCTCAGGCAAGGAAAACAAAAGCAAAATTAAACTATTGGGACTAAACCAAAATTAAAAAAAAGCTTTCACAAAGTGAAGGAAACCATCAACAAAATAAAAAAGCAACCTACTACATGGGAGAAGATATCTGCAAATGATATATTCAATAAAGGGTTAATATTCAAAATATATAAAGAACTTCTACAACTCAACATGGAAAACAACAACAATCCAATTAAAATGGGCAGAAGGCATGAATAGACATTTTCCCCAAAGACATACAGATAGCCAACAGACACGTGAAAAGATGCTCAACATCATCAATTATCAGGGAAATGCAACTGAAAACCACAATGAGTTATCACCTTATGTCCGTCAGGATGATGAAAGAAAGAAAGAAAGAAAGAAAGAAAGAAAGAAAGAAAGAAAGGAAGGAAGGAAGGAAGGAAGGAAGGAAGGAAGGAAGGAAGGAAGAAAAGAAAGAAAAGAAAGAAAAGAAAGAAAAGAAAGAAAAGAAAGAAAAGAAAGAAAGAAAGAAAGAAAGAAAGAAAGAAAGAAAGAAAGAAAGAAAGAAAAGAAAAGAAATGATTAAGTATTGGTGAAAACGTGGAAAAAAAGGGACCCTCATGCACCACTGGTGGGAATGCAAATTGGTGCAGCCACTGTGGAAAACAGTAGGAGGTGCCTCAAAAACTAAAAATAGAATTACTATATGATCCCAGTAATTACACTACTGGGTATTTAACCAAAGAAAATGAAATCACCAATTTGAAAATACATATGTACCTCTATGTTTATCACAGTGTTACTTAACAATAGCCAAGACATGGAAACAACCCAACTGGTCATCCACAAATGAATGGATTAAAATGTGGCATACACACATACACAATGATTATTACTGAGCCATCAAAAAAGAATGAGATCTTGCCATATACAACAACATGGATGGATGTAGAGGGTATATGCTAAGTAAAATAAGTCAGAGAAAGACAAATACCATATGATTTCAGTCATGCATGGCATTTAAGAAACAAGACAAACTGAAAATAATAGACAACCCACCCCTACACTTTTAAATACAGAGGACAAACTGGTGGTTGCCACAGGAGAGGTGGGTGGGGAGATAGATGAAATAGATAATAGAGATTAAGAGTGCACTTATCTTGATGAGCACTGAGTAATGTATAGAAATTGCTGAACCATTATATTGTACACCTGAAACTAATACAATACTGTCTATTAAGAAAAGCACTGTGAAAAAAAGCTCGTTTCCTACTTGTAGAGTTAGAAATGGAAAAGAATGAACAGCTCTGGTAACAGCTGAATTACTTATTTTAATATAGTGAAATTTAAGATAAAAGTTTCTTTTTAATTCACTTCCAAACATGTCATGAGAGAAATACAACAGATTTTTCTAAAAACCATGGATTTTGTTAGGTTTTCATTTCCATTTGGAATGCAGATTTGGATCAGAAAAGGCAGAACCTTTAGATAATACACGTTTAATGTAGTTTTAAAGTACTAATGTAAAATGTCAAGGGGCCCCCTATAATGTAAAAAATTTAAGAGTATACACACATACTATAAAAATCTCTACCACAATGTAAAAAGATAGATGTATGAAATATAATAAACTAAATGTAAACAAAACACAGACATTCAACTTTATATGCTTTCAAAAGCAAAAGCTATTTTAAAAATAAATAGATGTTAAAAGTAAAGTGATGAAGAAATATATACCATGTAAACAAAAACCAAGACAAAGCTGGAGTAACTACATTCATTTTGAACAAAGACGGCTTAAGCACAGGGAGATTATTAAGGATATAGAGGGACAAAGGGTTGATTCTCCAAAAAAAATCCCATAATGTGTATGCACCTAACAACAAATATTCAAAATACATAAGTCAAAAATGAATAGGTGTACAACATAATGGTTCAACAATTCTATACACTATAGTGTTCATCATTAATCTCTATTATCTATTTCACCCCCCTCTCCCCCCACCTCTCCTCTGGCAACCACCAGTTTGTTCCCTGTATTTAAAAGTCGGGGTTGGGTTCTTTTTTTCAGTTTGTCTTGTTCCTTAAATGCCAGACATGAATCAAATCATAAGGAAAAATAGACAAATCCATTATTATACTTGGAGGCCCACAACGTTCTGAATAATTGATAGAAGAAGTGGGCAGATGATCAGTAAGGACAAAGATGACCCAAACAGCACTATCAAACAGCTTGACCTAATTGACACTCATAGAACAACACTTCATCCAACAACAGTGGTACTGTTCTACACACTGACTTAAGGACTTCTGGCTTGGTTTCTTAAGTTAGTATACATTAGAATTAAGAGAGGACATCTGTTTTTAAAAATTATAATAAAAAATGCATAACATCAAATTTACAATGTTAACAATTTTTTAAACATGAGACTCAAACTTACAACCCCAAGATCAAGAGTTATATGCTCCATCAGCTGAGCCAGGTGCCCCCCAATCTTAACAATTTTTTAAGTGTATAGTTCAAGTGTTAAGTAGATTTACATGGTTGTGAAACATATCTCCAGAACTTTATCTTGTAAAACAGAAATTCTATACTCACTAAACAATTCTTTCCCCTCCCCACCCCTCATCTTCTGAAAACTACCATTTATATTCTTTTTGTATAAATCTGACTGTTTCAGACACCTAATACAATGGAATCATATAGTACTTGTTTTTGTGACTGGCTTATTTCACTTTGCATAATGTCTTCCAGATTCATCCATGTTACAGCATGTGACAGATTTCCTTCCTTTTAAGAACTGAATAATATTCCACTGTATCTATATACCACATTTTGTTTATCCACTCATCCAATAATGGACATATGAGTTGCTTCCCCCTCTTGGCTACTATGAATATGGGTGTGCAAATTCTTTCAATTCTTTTGGATATATACTCAGAAGCGGGATTGATGAATCACAGGGTAGTTCTATGTTTAATTTCTGAGGAGCCACCCTACTGTTTTCCTCAGTGGTTGTACCATTTACATTCCCACCACCAGTGCACAAGGATTCCAATTTGCCCATATACTTGGCAACACTTGTTATTTTCTTTCTTTCTTTGATAGGAGTCATCCAAATGGGTATGAGATAGTAACTCATTGTGGGTGTGACTTGTATTTCTCTGACGAATAATATTGAGAATTTTTTCATTGTTGGCCATTTGTCGGAGATAACATCTTTTGACTTAGCTACGAAGAACTTTGAACTCGAATGAATTTGTTAGAGGTCGCAGGAGTCTAACGTTAATCTGCAAAGTCAAGCATTTAAAATCTAGGGCAGTTTCTCTTGCTAGCAAATCTGATACATTTTATAACTTACCGAAACATACTCCATTACCATTAAATCTTCAAAAGGAAAAACAGTACTTTTGGAAATGGTATATAGTTAACATAATAGGAATATAATATTATCCTCTGATGTTAAGTATATCCTGATGGTTGACAATGTCGTTACTGTCAGTTTTGTATAGTTGTTCTATCAATTGTAGATAGAGGGGAATTAAGATCTCCAGCTCTATTTGTGGATTTGTCTGTCTTTTTAGATCAGTTTGTTTTTATTTCACATATTTTATAGCTCTGTTGTATGGTACACACCCATTTAGGATTGCTAAGTCTTCTTAGTAGATTCACCTATCATTGTATAGTGTCTCTCTCTAGCCCTGGTAGTTGTGTTTGTTCTTAAGTTTATTTTTCTTTCTTTCTTTTTTTAAGGTTTATTTATGTATTTATTTATTTAGAGAGAAAGCACATAAGCTGGGGAGGCGTAGAGCAGAGGAGAGAGAGACAAAATCCCAAGCAGGCTCCACACTGTCAGTGCAGAGCATGATGCGGGGCTTGAACCCAAGAACCATGATCATGACCCAAGCCGAAATCAGGAGTCAGACACTCAATTGACTAGCCACACAGGCGCCTCTTAAGTTTATTTTTCTAATGATATCATAATTCACTCCTGCTTTAATATTTGCATGGCATATCTTTTTCCATCCTTTTACTTTCGACTTACATATATTATTATCTTTGAAGTCACTTTTTTGTAAACAGGACATAGTTGGGCTATGGTGCTTAATCCACTCTCTGTTGATCTTGGTCTTTTAACTGAAATAAATAGTGCATTTAAATTGAATGTAGTTAGTAATATGCTCTATCTTCTAGATCACTGATTCTTTCCTCTCTCTTCTTTATTTTGTTGTTGAGCCTATCAAAGTTTTCATTTGTTACTACAGTTTTAGTTTTAAAATTTCCATTTCTTCCTCATTTACATCTATGTTTTTCTAAGTTTCACATATGTTCACAATTGTTCATTAAAGAATTTTTATATTGGATGCTTTAAAATCTGTCATAATTTTTAAGTTTATTTATTTTTGAGAGGGAGAAAGAGAACAGGGGAGGGGCAGAGAATCCCAAGCAGGCTCTACACTGTCAGCGCAGAGCCTGACATGGGGCTCAAACCCACAAACTGAGAGGTCATGATCTGAGCCAAAACCAAGAGTCAGATGCTTAACCAATTGAGCCACCCAGGTGCCCATGTCATAATTCTAGTATCTGTGCCATCTTGGTGTTTACTCTCTGTTTTTCTGTTTGAACTCTGTTTCTTGATGAGATAAGTAATTTTCAAGTGAAATATGGACAGTTTGAATATTATATTATAGGACTCTAGATCTGATTTAGTTCTTGTGCTGTAGCAGGCCTCCCCTGGCACCGCCTTCCAGTGGATGCGGTGGGTGCTATCTCATTACCACTAGGTGGAGGTGAAGTTCAGGTTCTCTACTAGGCCACCATTGTTATGAGAGGTGGAGGGGCTCAATGTTAATAGTAAGTAGGGGTGGAAGGCTCCCCACTAGGACTCCATTGATACCACCTCTGCTAGAGAGGGAGAGAATAGAGTATCTCATTATTCCTCAGGGACCAGGTACAAGTCCAGCTCTACATTTGACCCCGATCTAGCTCAGGGTCACTACAACCTTAAAGTTACTTTTAGCCCTTATCTACCTTGACCTCTGCTGTACTGACATTAAATGTATCCTCTTTATTTAAAACTTTCACTTCCTTTCAACTTCATGACATAACGCTCTCCAGACTTTTCTTCTTACCTATCAGATCCTTCAAAATTTAGTCAAGAGAATCTCTTTCTTCCCTGTCTCTCTTTAACTTTCCAGATTCTGTTCTTGTAGCTCTTTTCCTCATTCTGTATTTCTTCCTAAGCAATTTCACCCATTCTCATAATTAAATTACCACTTGCAAAATAAAACCTCCTAACTCTCTATGCCTCCAAGCAAGAACTCAAATGACTTCCAGAACCATATGTTCAACTGCTTATTGGCACTGTCCCTTCTGTTGTTATTAAAGACATCTAAAAGGAACTCATCCTGTCCTCCATCCAAACCTGTTCTGTTTTTGCATTCACTGCCTCACAGGTAGTGACAAAATCATTTAGCAGGTCTCAGTAGTTGGAAAGCGAGGAGTTATCTGCCATCCATTCCTCTCTTTCTTAATATCCATTCAATCAGTTGCTAAACAACTCTACCTCCTAAAAAACATTTATTTCCTCTTCACTCCAAATAAAATGACTTAATCAGGCTTCTTATATCACCTTAATTAATTTCCTTAAGTCATCTCTCAACTACACACCCACAATGAACATTCTTGTCAAAATGATCTTAAGGAAGCTCAATTATAATATCAAACATTTCTCTGATCAAACCTTTCACTCTTTATAACAATGTTTTCTTTTCCGAAACTGTTGAGTGCAACCATTAGTAAGCTATAATATCAATTCAGCAGCTTTCAACAACCAGTTCTTTAAAAAAATAGTTTTATGAAATACATTTGAATGAACTAGAAAAAAAATATATTTTTAAGTTTATTTATTTATTTTGAGAGCCTGACTTGGGGGCTCGAACTCAAGAACTGTGAGATCACTACCTAAGCCAAAATCAAGAGTCTGATGCTTAACTGACTGAGCCACCCAGGTGCCCTGAATAAACTAGAAAATATTGGCAAGTGCTAGACATACTGATAAGGTAAGTTCTGTTTTGTTTCATATACACACTCATTTTATATCACAAACCACTGAACACATATAAACTTAAACATACAGAAACACTGCACACACATGTATTAAGCATGTGTATACTGGGTCATGATATAAGCTCTTCCAGGAAAGCTTCTTGGTCCCTCCTATTTCTGTACCCATGAAGAGAATGAAACATTCTTTTGCTGCTATATCTATACCATGTTAATGCTCCTGTCAAAGCTTTAATCCCTTTTTCTACTCCCTACAAAACCATAAACTTCTAACACAGTACGTGGTTCATAGCTGGCACTTGATGAAATACCAAGTAAAAAATCATACTTTTGTGCTTACACAATAATTTATTACCTAACCTAAGGTAGTAACAATTTTTTAAAAGGCTTGAGGCAGTATAACAATAACAACATAATAATCTAGAATTTATGAACATGTTGTATTTGCCAAGTATTTTCCTAGTGCTTGACATGTATTATTTAATTCTCATACCCTTTTAGATATTATTTTCATTTTTTAAATGAGAAAACACACAGGTAGGGACATTAAATAATTTCCCAAATGTCATATAAGTGGTAGTGATAGAATAAAAAAATTAAAAAGTTTTGATTCTAGAAAACAAAGATATACATTATAGAATGTTAAAAATGTGCTAAAAGAAAGAAAATTAACTTACTTCAAATAAAAGTCTATAATAACATCATTTAAAAATTCTCCTTCACTTAGACAGTGTAGGTCCTCATTAGTAACGGAGATGCCTCCCTTAGCTGGAGGTGGTGGATATACTATCAATCTGTAACAAAATAAACAAAAAAACACAAGCAAAAACCACAAGTGTGTGTGTGTGTGTGTGTGTATGTACAGAATTGAAATTTAATAAAACGGAAAAGAAATTTAAAAGCACTGCAAACATAAATGAATACTCTCACTTTTCTACGGGGCCCATGAAGATGGTATGATTCTCTCCAGTTTCTTCCTCATCATCAAAGAACTGGAATTCTTGTTTGTTTTTAAGTTGTATTTTAGATTCAAGGGACACCTAGTAAAGGAAATTAAATTACCAGTTTACAAAGTCAACTGAGAAATTTTTCACTAAAAAAAAAAAGTAAACACAAGACAAGAATACTTTTCAATTAAAGAAAATTACAAATATGAATTTAAAAAGTATACGTGACTTTAAAAAGAAACAGGCAAAACTATGGTCCACATTCTTTGTAGGTGTAGTTTCAAGAACAGTGATATGCTTCCAATTTTTGTAACAATGGTTTTATGGTATCTTATCTAAGATCTCTATCATCCTTATTTGGATTATGTTTGTAAATCGAAAGAACAAATATAGTGGTTTTTTCTTCTGAGACTGGAGGTCTATCTAAGTTCAATGGCTAGGCAATCCATGGGATATGGGAGGAGAGGCTCAGGGAACCCAGTCCAATGAGCTTTAGTTCTCCAGAATAACAAAGAAAGAAACAAAGAAACAAAGAAAGACCCTGCGTTGAAATTTTATTCTATTGCAGCTGCCTTACAGCTCCAGTTGCTTTTTTCTTCCTCATTAACAATCTCTTATAGCAAGTTTTACAAAAGAAGGGGAATGGTTCCTCTTCCTTCTGTTCTTTTCCTCAACCCACTTACTGTGTGAATAGCTCTTCTCTGGTGAGACCTTACTCAGCTTCACCAAGATTGTGCCTTGGATAACCCTATTTCCAATTTGTAGGCAGGTTGGAAGATTTTAAGTATTTCTAATAAATTAAGTCGGCAAAATTCAGTTGCATGATAAGGAGACAAATTTTTTTTTTTTAATTTTTTTTTTTCAATGTTTATTTATTTTTGGGACAGAGAGAGACAGAGCATGAACGGGGGAGGGGCAGAGAGAGAGGGAGACACAGAATCGGAAACAGGCTCCAGGCTCTGAACCATCAGCCCAGAGCCCGCCGCAGGGCTTGAACTCACGAACCGAGAGATCGTGACCTGGCTGAAGTCGGACGCTTAACTGACTGCGCCACCCAGGCGCCCCGAGACAAATTTTTATTATGTAACATTATACTATGTGTTATAGTACACAGCCTTTGGTTCAGGTGGCTTTAGAGTTACCTACTGTATGATTAGTTATTCTAGAACTGGATATATATGTTGACAGTCACAAGCAAATGATATGTATTCTTTGGTTCTCAAATTTTCAACTATGTGTACACATGGTACATATAAATGTACATCAAGGACCAAAATTCCTTTATTTGTACTGAATCCAATACATCACTAGGAACCACTAGCAAATTTAAGAGTAACGATTAATTTGAATGTAGCAGTATGAACATGTATGTTTAGACTGGGGTAAAAAGAAAACAGGATAAGAGAAAAAGACAAGATGAAAAGATAATACAATGTGGAAAGAACTAAAAAAATTCTTTTGAGACCTGTACCAAGTACTATTTGTGTCCCAAGTCACCTACCCACCATTGATTTTCTGACACAAGATAGTTTATGAATCACATATAAAAGCAAATAATTCTGAAATGGAATTAAAAAGATCTAACTCCAATATTTCCCTTTAAAGCTAGGCATTATTTAAAATTACATTAAAAAACTAAAAAACATAATTACATTTTTAATTTTGTTTTCTTTTTGCCCGCAACTTCCTTTGATGCTCTCTTCATAGGTTCTTGTACAGGCAACAAGTCTGCTATTGGCTTCTTCAAAGGGAATTTTCGCAAAAAAATTGGACACATTATTCTTTATACCAATGTCGGTAATGATACTTTCAAATACCATATTTGCCTGAGGATCAAGGCCATTTTGAAATATTAAAATTATGTATTGTTCTTCCAAATCTGAAAAAAAAAATAACTTTAAGTCTAAAAGAAAAAGATAGGTAGATATATATTAAAAAAAGAGTAACAGCTAGTTATTTCCAAGGCTATCACTAGAAATCCTGGTACATATGTTTAAAATAGTTTGGTATACAGTGGATGTATAATAAATACTGGAATAAAGACCAGTAACGGTGTCATCTAACAATGTCACCTGAAAGTTATTAAGAAAAAGGAACTAGGACACATTACCCTAGCAGGAAGCTTAAGAACAAACCTGTTCATGGATGTATTAATTTACCTCGTCTAATAGAATCCAATTATATTTATAGTTTTAAATATATTTTAATTAACATTTTTGTAAAACAGAAATTGCCAGGTGCACTATTAGTAGCTCTAGAGAATTTAATTGCAAAAACTACTGTTCACTAATATGCCAATTCTTACAGCTTTAATAGTAACTATCAATTTTCATCATTAAGCTGAAGTAGCAATTACTGCTGAAAAGTATTTACCTTACAATTAGTCATCCTATGTCATAAACGTCAGAGGTGAAGAGATACAAACTGGAGAACTACATCTATTATTGTAGAGGATGAAGACTCATTCTAAGAAGCCACAAACTTCCTACTCAGGGTGTTTCAAAGATTCCAGAATTATATGGTCGATTTACACTTAGCACTCCTTCTAGCGCATTAATTTTCTTTTTCATTTTACTCCGATTATAGTTTTAAAATAAGGAATGCAGATCTTTTTTGAGTTTTAACTCGTTTTGAAAACCTTCTAAATGGGTAAACCTGGGTATTATCTTTAGAACTTCTACTTTCTGTGGGCTTTTTTCATCATTTATAAAATGGGAGACTATATAGATATTTCGAGATCACTGTAAGGACTGTAGATAGGACATCTATTCAAGTGCACTCACACTGTATTATTTTAATGTGTTCCACAAAACTTACTTGTTACTTTATTTATTCCCTTAGAATCATTCCAAACTTTATCTTCCATATTCATTTGCAGTTGCATGCTCAGCTTTTGATAAACTGCTGGTATTGTCTGAAGAAATACAACTGGTAATTTTCGGACATTACACCATTCACATTTAGTTAGATCAGAGGTATTTAAAGTAATCCCTACAGGATCATTTTCTGGTTCTGGAGGAAAATAAATGGAAATAGAAAAGGAATTAATTCTAAAAATCAAGAATGGAGGAAACTGTGAAGAAATACAAGTTTAAAGTTAACCACATATTTGCTACGCTCTATAAACAGTAACTGCAGTGGGAAATGAAAAATCTTTATAACTATCTTAAAGAAGCTTCTACATTTTTTTTTTTTAAATGAAAAGAGGATTCTAATGAAGTATACTTAAAAAATTAAACACGGGCTTTATAATGTTACAGAATTAAATTACACTATTAAGATACATGCCCTTTGTCAAGAAAACATGTAAAAATGAATTCATCTTCATGAATTCTATGAATATCATTTAATATTTTATTCTTGTAAAGTGTTTTATTGTAAACAAAGCTATAGTGACTAAAAAGACATAAAATAGCTTACCTTCTAGCTGTATCTTGATAAAATCTAAACAAAACTAAAAAGTAAGATAAATTAGTATCAATCATAAACTTACAAAGATTTTGCTACAAATATCCTAAGTGTCGTATTGTTATTTGAGACTTAGACTATAGAAGGCAGAAAAACAAAACCATCTACCATGTACTTAAATATGAGATCTCCCCCCCATTCCAAATTTTCCTTCAGAAAGGCAAGCTTCACCTTTTTATTCAAATACTTAGAACATTTCTTATATTGGTTTATATTTCTTAGAACTTCAAAGAGATATTGACAGAACATTACAATGAACACCTGAATACCCTTTACCTAGATTCACCAACTGTTAAAATTTTGCCACAATTACTCCCCATCACTCTTTCTATGCATATACACTTCCTTTTGCTAAACCAGCATAAAACAAGCAGAGGACATCATGACATTCCCTAAGTCGTTCAGCATTTATCTCCCAAGAACAAGGACATTCTCTTATACAACCAAAACAGCATTAGTAGTACACCTAAGAAAATCACAATTAATTCCATCCAACATGTACTTCTTACTCCAATTTCCCCAACTGTTCCAAATTTTCCTTTATTGTGTTTTACCTTCCCCAAGCCATAATTCTGTCAAGGTTACATTTGTTTCTTTTGTCTACCTTGGTCTAGACCAGAAATATGTCCCCCTCTGTTCCTCATGACATGACCTTTGAAGAATCCAGGCTAGGTTCTACAAAATGTACAACATCTTGAATTTGTGTTTCTTCAATTTAAAATTCAGGCCACACATTTCCAGCAAATTTAGCACATAGGTAATGTCTTATACCTCCTACGACATCACACTGGAAGGCACAGGATGTCAGGCTGTACTAATAACAAGCTTAATCACTTAGCAAAGGTGTGTCAGGTTTTTCCACTGTAAAGATAATATTTTTCCCTCAGTAATTAAATAGTAACCTGTGGAGAGATACTTGAAAGCTTGTGAATACCTTGTTCCCTAATAACCTTTCCGCCAATGGTTTTACATTCCATTGAAAATTCTGCCTCAATCAGTTATTATTGGTACTTCTAAAAAGGCGATTTGCTAATAATTTTAACATGGAGAAGACATATTAAGTCAATATATCCTACTCATTTTCTGTGTTACCATTAAGAGAATGCAAAAGGCAGACAAGAACTTCAAAATGCATTTTAAAATAAGTTGGAGGACACCTGGCTCAGTTGGTAGAATATGCAACTCTTGATCTGAGGGTCATGAGTTCAAGCCCCACATTTGGTGCGGAGCCTACTTAAAAATAAGTAAGTTGGATTGATATACCAAAGAACAAACAGATATATTAAAAGCAAGTTTATTAGTAAAATGCTCATGGCAGAATCTAGCTGGGAGTTTTATGAGCATTCACTGTAAAATTATTTCAACTCTTGTTTAAAAATTTTCACAATGTAGGGGCTCCTTAGTGGCTCAGTTGGTTAACTGTTCGACTTCTGATTTCGGCTCAGGTCATGATCTCACAGATAATGAGATCAAGCCCCACACAGGGCTCTGCACTGATGGCATGGGGCCTGCTTGGAATTCTTGCTCTCATTCTCCCTCTCTCTTTCAGAATAAACATTTTTAAAAAGTAAATAAAATTTTCACAATGAAGAAAAGGAAGCAAAGAGATATAAAATAAATTCAGTAATTATTACAATAATTACTAAGTCTAGAATGTTACTAAACATACCTTCTAAAGACGATGCCTGTAGATAATATGATAAATGGGGACACCAAGAATGCTTACTTGTAGCTAGGGAAACATTACAACATACATAGAAGCTGAAGTTACATGCTTTAAAAAGTATGTTAGAGGATTCAAAAAGTGGCAATAAGGATGACATAAACACTAATGTGGAAGCATTTGAATAAAACTGCTGTATGAGATATAAGAATAGAAAGAAGCATATCTAAGTATCTGTCATTTAAAAACTTGTATGTAACTAAATTACAAGTAGACATTGGGCTTTTTCACCATCATATCCAAGAGTTTCTAAATTTAAGGTAGCTGAAAACCTTAAATTTTATATCTTCTCATTGGAAAAAAGAGGGATTGTATTATATTTGGGTATAAATGCTATTCCTAATAATGTAAGCCATTTTCCTGTAAATTAAAAGTATTTACTTTTAAATAAAATTGGCACTTCTAGGGGTGTCTGGCTGTCTCAGTTGGTAGAGCATGTGACTCTTTTTTTTTTTAATTAAAAAAATATTTTTATTTATTTTTGAGAGAGAGACAGAGAGAGAGAGAGCGAGCAGGGGAGGGGCAGAGAGAGAGGGAGACAGAATCCCAAGCAGGATCCAGGCTCTCAGCCCCGACATGGGGCTCGAACCCACAAACAGTGAGATCATGACCTGAGATGAAGCTGGATGCTTAACCAACTGTGCCACCCAGGCGCCCCGAGCATGTGACTCTTGATCTCAGCGTTTTGAGTTCAAACCCCACAATGGGCATAGACAGATTACTTAAAAGTAAGATAATATAAAGATTTAAAAGTGGAACTTCTAGATAGTATCAATGCTTACACTGAATGAAATTAAAGTAATTAAATTATCCAATAATAAATGAGATTTGATAAAATATTTAAAACAATAAAACATTTAAAATCTGTTTCTGAGATTAATGATGACATGGAAGATAAATCACTTCACTATAAAACACAAGGCAGTTATATTCAAGAAGAAAATGTCAAATCATCTTTAATATATTATCTGAAGAAATTACAGATTAATTATCCTTCATTAAAGAATGTTCTTTGGTGGGGCGCCTGGGTGGCGCAGTCGGTTAAGCGTCCGACTTCAGCCAGGTCACGATCTCGCGGTCCGTGAGTTCGAGCCCCGCGTCAGGCTCTGGGCTGATGGCTCGGAGCCTGGAGCCTGTTTCCGATTCTGTGTCTCCCTCTCTCTCTGCCCCTCCCCCGTTCATGCTCTGTCTCTCTCTGTCCCAAAAATAAATAAACGTTGAAAAAAAAAATTAAAAAAAAAAAAAAAAAAAAAAAAGAATGTTCTTTGGAAGAATCCCATGGTAAGGAAAGTTAACACCACAGCTGCAAAATTCCACATTATAAGCACAACTTTTTGGTTGAAATATTTCACTTAAGCATTTGAAGAAAAATTACCTGTGTGAACACATTCTATATTACATATACTGCCTTTTACTTCTTAAAGTAAATCCATGAAGTTAATTTTCTTCACTAAATCATACATACACTAACCTATAATTTTCATATAAAAAAATTTTTCATTCTGATTTTAATGTTATGTAGGTTTTTTTTTTAAAGTAATCTCTACGCTCAATGTGGGGCTCAAACTCACAACCTCAAGATCAAGAATTGCATGCTCTACTGAGTCAGCCAGTCCCCCAATGCAGTTCTTGATAGCTAGCCTTGAGACCAAATGTGCACCTTTCAACTAAATATCTAAAATGCCAGCAAAGCCTTAATTATCATCGTGTAAAGTTCTGATTAACGGTGTCAATTTGGGAAAAAGCCAGAAAACCTATAGGGTGCCCCTGAGAATTTTTGAGCTATTTTGACTTAGAATGACACTTTTGTTAACTGACAGAAACCAGGAAAGATAATTTGTCCTATGAAGACTTGTAACAAAACACAAATTTCATAAATCCTTGACAACCTCGACATATGTTACAATGTTATTGGGTAATAATGGATTGTCTAGTCTATATATAATTTGCTTTAAATCTCTGGAGTACTTCTAGTTTTTAAATGGTGAGAAGCTGGAGTTTTTTGATTAAAAAATACAAAACAAAACAAAAAAACCAACCAACCAACCAACCAACCAACCAACCAACCAAAAAAACGCAGGACGTCTGGGTAGCCCAGTCAGTTAAGTGTCTGACTCTTGATTGTGGCTCAGGTCATGCCCTCACAGTTCCAACCCTGCATTGGGCTTTATGCTAATAGCATAGAGTCGGCTTGTGATTCTCTTCATCCCAATCTCTCTCTCTGCCCCTCCCCCATTTGCACCCCCCCCTCAGTAAAAAAACAAAAATTAAAAATTAAAAAAAAAAATTTAGGTTTCACATACTGTTTTGCTCTGATAAGAAATCAAGTCCATATATTATTTTCTCCTATACTAACCTATATATATTTTTTTCTTTTTGGCCATATTTGGCCATATTGTATCCTGAAACTATGAATCCTAGAAAATAAATAGCTATTACTTACCATAATTGAAATAGCAACAGTATAGCTACCTTTTAACTTTCCTTATGTGGCATAATGCATTTTCTTAAAGACACTACTTTATGTCTAAAGAACAATAATAGGGGACCAGGCTTCAAACAATAGATGAAAACAGACAGTTGGGGACGCCAAGTTAAGCAATCATAAAATAAGAGCTTACAAACTAAGTGTAGTGCTAAACGAAGATTAATTTACCAATAATGTACAGAATACATTAGGAAGAAGAAAAATGATGACTAAGAAAGCTGGTTATATTGTATTAAAATTATATTAAAATTTCAAATGCAAAATAAACATTTGAATTAAATTGGTGTCAGCAGAATAACATGGATGACAAGTAAGATAAAGGAACTACAGAAAGTCCTTTGGGCTTCCTGGACACTGAACTAGTCCAAAAGCACAGTGCCTCTTGTGTGATGACTGTATTCCAATAATCTATTTCTAGGAGTCTTAATGTTGCAAGACATTTTTCTACAGACCCCAAAGCTTTTGGATTCATCGTTCTCTCATTATCGTTCTTTAAAATACTCTTTTCACGCACTGAGCTGGCATGAGAATAAAACAGTAACATATTAGTTTTCTAACTCAGTGAGAGTAAGTATCTTCTTATGATGGATATGTCACTACCTTGAACATTACATTAGAATTTTTTATCCAACGATTTTTACTGTAAGGAACTATTTATAATTGTCTACATACTCTTAAAGCAATTTGAAATCTTGAAATAATTTTTAATATTCTATTAAATATTTTAATTTATAAATTTTAAAATATTATATATTAGCCTTAGCCATGTAATTTTGAAAATTATAACTGATACAGTAAAAAGCTTAAGAATGTACTTACAATTACAGGTTCTATTAATAGTCGGAAGAGTGTTCCTACTCGTATACTTCGACAGTTTAAAATGACACTGTCAAAGGAACTTTGGCAGCTTAAAGATACAGGATCAACTAAAGTTTCTTGAGACGTCACTTTACGACGTTTTAGAGGTGTGTTGACAATAGAATTACCAAACTGAAAAAGAAAAAAAATGTTTTCACTTTATAAGCAACTAAAAACAAGGTTGAAACTAAGCCGACATATGCAAAGAAGACCCAACATAAAAAACATAATTATCAAAATATTAAAGACTAATTTTACTTCAACAGAGGATGTAAATATTTATTGTTTCATATAACAGAAATCCTTCTTATTTTGTCCAGCTATACTATACTTTACACCTAGTCATTACTTGAAATTACAGTAATAGCATAACACCAAGAATGTACTTTGGGAAATCAGACTACCTAGGTCCATATCATAGTTATACCACCTTGTAATTATCTGATTTTTAAAACAATAATAACTCCTTTCCTAAACTCCTTTCCTAAAACTCCTTTCCTAAACTAAAATAGATAGAAGAGTATCTATTCAAATGATGTAGAGTATATAAACAGCTGAGCACAACGCTTCATGCACAGTAAAATGCTGGGAAAAAATTAGCTAGTAATAGTGATAGTGGCTGTAATATTTGGATTAAATCAGCAATTCTTTAGAAACAGATAATTTAGCGGAATGATTATTTACACTACAAAAAGATTCTTTAACATATTTTAAAATGTACTTGATTTGTTAAAATTTCAGTCACTTCCACATGCAAATTAATCATAATATAAAATACCATTTTAGGAGTATATAATTTAAATGTAACTAAAGTTACGCTAAAAACTTTATTAATAATTATCACAAGAATAAAACATGATCTTGATAGAAAGCAAGAAAAAAACAAAACCACTGCATAGAGACAGGCACTATTCTCCCACTGTCCCTCTAGAAACATTTCCATGATCTATGGTATAGGTAAAAATATGTATTAAAATATTATATATGTATATATACCTATATCTCTACAACTGTGCACACACACACATTTATTTCTCAACACTGAGTTTTCAGGCTCATTAACAGATTAATCATGAATATTTCCCCAAATTATTAACAGAAACCTACTAAAGAGGTTTAAAAGCTTTTTCAGTTTCAGAATTATTTCTTCAAATAAAATATCATTTAGCTCAATAATAAAATTGGTAATTATAAGAGCTGCTCCAGTTGAATCCAAAGTGGAGAGACTGAGTCTAGAAACGAGTGGTCCACATTTTTCCCAAGGAGCCTCTAAAAGAGCACTGAGAAACTCTTACTATTCACTGTGCCAGTCTGAAAACTGTTCACTCACAAACTCCATCGTATGGAAATCCATTATTTATTTAACTGAACCCTCCTATGCTGGACATGTGAGTTCTTTCTGATCTTACCCCATGACAACACTATTTTCCTCCAAGCATTTTTGCTGCTCAATCATGGTGTGTGTGTGTGAGTGTGTGTGTGTGTGTGTGTGTGTATGTGTATAAACTAATGCCTAACTGCCCTCTAGCATACCTATACCAATTTACACACCCAACACTCTATTTCTCCAACACTAACCAAAATTACAGACTATTATATACTTTAAAAATTTTCAACAATCTGACAGTTAACAAAATGTATTTTAATTTCATTTTCAGTACTTCACTACATTGTAAAATCTCTATTTCCTTTATTCATTTTTCTATGGTTTGCTTCTATAAAGGACCAATTCACACTTTGTCACACAGTTCACTGTTTCCCCCACTCACATCTACCCATCAAATTCAGTTTATGGTATTTTGGTACAGTGTTCTGTACTTTTCATTTAATAATATATATTCATCTCTTTATTTACTATTTTTGCTTGCGCTGAAATACTTGGAAAGGCATTCCCAAGATTATACTATCATCATACTTTATTTTTCCATTTTAACAACTGAGTATGTATTTTTCCATATTTTATCTATACTGATAACAATTCCTAACATTTATACACATACGTAGTTTTTTTTTTTTAAAGTTTGTTTTGAGAGAGAGAGAGTGTAAGCACATGCACACAAGCAGGGGAGGAGTAGAGAGAGAGAGAATCCCAAGCAGGCTCTGCATTGACAGCCCCCAATGGAGGGCTTGATCTCACAAACTGTGAGACCATGACCTGAGCCAAAATGAAGAGTAAGGATGTTTGGAACACCTGGGGAGCTCAAGTCCGTTGAGCGCCCAACTCTTGATGTCAACTTAGGTCATGATTTCAGGGTCATGGGATCGAGCCCCACATCGAGCTCTGCACTCAATGAGGATTCTACTCTGCCTGCTTGGGATTCTCTCTCTCTCTCTCCCTCTGGCCCTCCCCTGCATTTGTACGTTCTCTCTAAATAAATAAAAAATAAATACACACATACACAAAATATAACATAAGAGTGGGACAGTTAACCAACTGAGCCACCCAGGCACCCACACACGTTAATTTTTTAACATGTATGTTTTTTATTTTTTGGAAAGTTCTTCATAAAAAAGAAAATATGCATGTATTTCTGTACCTTGGTATTCCTCCTACCAGCACCATAGAAATCCTAAAAGTCAGTGATATAGCTTCTTCCTGTCCACCAGATTATACAAGAGTATGTGTTTATATTTCACTTGTAAGGTTGGTGTTTTTTCTTCGTTTTGAAATTTTTTACACTTTAAGCTTTTAGTTTAATAGAAATCTGTTTTTGTATGTTTTAATGTTCTTTTAAATAAACTTCCAAGTGGTATTTTAAGCCCCACTTAATAAATAATTCTTTTTCTCCTTAAGATACTGCCAAATTACCCTCCAAAAAAAAAATTTACATCCCAAAGGGGAGAGCCAATCTGAGTAGAAGGTCAATAAATGTGAAAAGTACCTGGTCTTTCATTCTTGCTTTTCTTGGCAATGTAACTGTATTTAACTCTGAATCTGCTGGAATGCTTCTTAGTTCATGCTCTACTCTACAGATATTTTCATTTAGTGCTGCTTCTACTTTTCCAGTGGATGGTGCTGGGGAAGAACATGCTGAATCAGCAGGTTGAGGAGATATGCTTTCTCTTCTGTTAGTCCTGTCATTGTCATCATCATCATCATCACTGGACAAAATGACTATAAAGAAAATGTTAAATACTTCAGGTATTTCATTTCTGTCAGTTAATGGGAAATATACCAAATTTGCTTTGGATCTCTTCTAGAACCAAGATTAATAAAAATGAAAGAAGACACAATCCATTCTATCTGATGAAAAGTTAAATTTGAAGATAATTAGAAATGAAGAAAGGATAAGAACTGGCATTTTTTATATAGACTTACAAATATGAAAGTATTCTATAGTCCATTACCATCACCCACACAAGATATACACCCAAGTTACAGCAAAATTTAACCATATGTCATAGATCTATTTCAGAGTTCTAGAAAGTCTCAAGTATAAAGATAACCTGCACAGAAACTGTGCACAAAACAGCATGCATTGTAAATGTGTGTGAAACTCCATGTGACCAAATAATTTTATTTTACATAGGAAATCACTAAAATTGTAATTGGTCCTTAGGAGAACATGAACCAGTGTCAAATTGCTCAGTAAATTCTGTGGAGTAAATGAATGTGGACCTGACAAGACATTAATGAAGGGAATTTGCTCTTACATCTTCTACGTGAGTAGAATAATGATATTGGATCTTAACAAATCCATCTTTATATCATAATTTCCGCAAGCCACCCACAATGCACTTGAGTCAAATCCTAACCCTTTTATGGTTTATAAATGTACATAATCTGGCCATTGCCTACTTCTTCAACTTTCTCATACTGCTCCATTTCTCCCTCTTTATGCACCAAGCACATCATCCATTTATTTTGTTCCTCAAACATCAAAGTTTGATTTTGTCTGGACTGCAATTCCCCTAACACTTTGCATTTTGGTCATTAAATATTAGCTTTTTGATTCATTACCCAATCTAAAGGAAGCATATAGTTGGCTTATTCACAACAACTGATATAAATTTTCTGTTGTTTTTTGTTTTCTGTTGTTAGATGTTTACTTGCTTTCTCCCCACTACATATAAACTATGAGATCATTGCCTTGTCCACTGCTATACTCCCAGTCTAAAACTGCCTGGTGAAGAAAACAATTCAAAAGTCATGTGTTGGAAGAACACATAAACTTGAAGAAGCATTTTTCTTTTTTAGAAACCCACATGTAAATGTTTAGTTACTAAATATGCCCCAGAGAGGCATCATTCCCATCACCATTTACCTGTCTTTTTTATTTTGTTATCTAGTCTCGGAAGCAAATGCTAAAGCTGGATCTTTTTCAGAACTGTTATTTTATTAACAGAAAATCTAACATGCCAGATTACAAGATCTAAATACATTTATACACATTTGAAAGTTAGGGTTCTGTAACTTACTATTTGCCTCTGTGAAATTAGGGACAAAAATAGTACCTATTGCAAAGGACCTGTTATGAGAACAAATGATTTAATACGTAAAAGATTTGGCACAATGCCTGACATATGTAAGCTTTAAAAAAAGTTCATGAACTGCTTTATTTATGAAAAACCATACAGAAATATATATGAATATATATTAAGGGGGAAGTCTACTGTTCTATTGACAATTATTTTTATGGTGCTTAAGGGACATTAAAACATCTATATGCACTTAAAACCTTACTTTAAAGCCCCAAAGCTGCAACAGATAGAATTGTACTATATACCTCTTGTTTTAGTAACTTAACATAAATGCGGATTATGCTCAATGTCACCATAATTTGAAAGGAAATGAGAAGTGTGCAAAGACAACAAACATATACTTAAAAAGCTGGTCTCATAGCTGCTTTCATTCTGTATATAGAATACATCCTATGTAATATATAAGATTCTGCATCAGGGTCTATGATGGACTGAACTGTGTCCCCTCAAAATTCATATGTTAAAGCTCTAACCCTCACTGTGACTATATTTGGAAATAGAGCTGATAAGAAGGTAATAAAGATTAAATGAGTTCATAAAGGTGAGGCCTTAATCTAATAGGACTGATGTCCTTATAAGAAAAAGAAATGCAGAGATTTCTCTCTCTCTCTCTCTCTCTCTCTCTCTCTCTCTGTGGAAGCACAGAAGATGGGCCATGTAAGGACACAGTGAAGAGGCACCTGTCTACAAAGTAATGGCACCTTGATCTTGGACTTCCAGCCTTCAGAACTGTGAGAAAATAAATTTCTGTTGTTTAAACTACTTGGTTTATGGTACTCTGTTAATGGGAACTTAAGCAGATTAATATAGGGTCTTTGTACTTACATTCCAACCTTATTTCCATACATATCAGCATGTCTTTCTCCTTACTTCATTTTGGGCTCTATTCAAAAGTTACTTTATCAGAAGTGCCTATTTTACCACCATTTTAAAATAGCACCCTTCTTCATCTTGACATCTAACAATTAGCACTCTCTACTCCCTGGACCTGCTTCACTTTTCTATACAGAATTTATCAGCACTACTTCAGACACTGTACATTTTATTATTTGACCACCCAAGACATAAGAGAAGTTTCATGAAAATAAACTATTTTAATAGGAACACGAATTTAAGAATAATTAACTATACAAGGAAAACAAGACTTTGAACCAGAAAAATCTGTTTTTTAGAGTCTAAACTCCAACAGTCCTTATGTATATAATAATATTGAGAATTTAATCTTCTTAATCATGGGTTGCCTCATTAATAAAATGGGATATATCTGTACCTACCTCACACGTTATAATAATTTTTACAATAAACTAAACTTGGTTAGTGTATATACCTTTACCACAAAGTAAAGCATGTAAACATTCAATAAATGATATTTTTTATTACTAGTATAAAATGTCCTTAAAACATATTTTTCCATGGACTTTAATAGAAAATACTTAGTCTTCAATTGTTTTGTTTGTTCATTTTTTGAGCAAGGAAGGGGAACAAATTTATGTCTTACAGTTTTAATGCATGGTTGATATGGTCCTAGGTTAAGTTCTGAATAGTAAACTACTCAAGCCACTTCAAAACCACATGAATTTATTGTTTTTTAACTTAATCACATTAGCCTTAAGTTCCAGTTCTCTCATCCTAGAAACTTCATCAGGATGGTATAGCATTTGGCTCAGTAATAGTACCCAGTAACTAATAAGTAACTTTTCTTCATATCTAACCATAAAAATGTAAAACCTTCACTATTAGGAAAGATTTAAATTATTTTAACAATATTTAATATCACACTGATAAAACACTAAAATGTATTGTAAAATATTCATCAAATACTAACATCATCATAGTATAACAGATGTGTTTGTTGGCTGATACCTATCACAGTTATAATTTTTTTAATAGTTCTTTTTGAAAAATAAGCTAATGCACTGTTATGAGCTAAGGTTTGCTTTTTTTTTTTTTTAAGTTTATTTATTTAAGTAATTTCTTTACCCATTGTGGGGCTTGAACTCATGACCCCAAAATCAAGAGTTGCATGCTCTCCCAACTGAGCCAGGTAGGGGCCGCTGAGCTAAGGTTTTTCTATTGAACTGAATTAAAATAGAACTTGACATATTTCTCAGATTAAATTTTTTTTTTATTTTTAGGGGCACCTGGGTGGCTCAGTCGGTTAAGTGTCTGACTTTGGCTCAAGTAATGATTTTGTAATTCGTGAGTTCGAGCCCCACGTCAGGCTCTGTGCTCATAGCTCAGAGCCTGGAGCCTGCTTCAGATTCTGTATCTCCCTCTCTCTCTCTTCCCCTCCCCCACTCACGTTCCTGTGTGCTCTTTCTCTGAAAAATAAATAAACGTTAAAAAAAGTAAAATCTACTTTAAGAAAAAAATTTTTATGTCACCCCCTTTCATTTACCAGTTTTCAGAGTAATGATTTGGAACCTAAGCAACCTCCAAAGGTAACCAACTGGGTGCTTTTTTTCTTTTGGGGGAGTAGGGAGATGATATCATTGTGAGCTTAAAAAAAAAAAATTAATATATTTGGCATATTTCAATAAATAGCAGTTATGAAACCTTTTGTGACTCATACAGTCCCATTACTGGTCAGTAGGAGCCCTTTCATTTTAGCTCCTGTGTCTTTTGACATGTCCATAGTAGTTTTTAACTGCTTCCATGCTTCCTGATATGAGTAAATGATCTAGATTTATCTCATACACTCCTGTTCCAGACCTGGAGTCAGCCATTTCTCTGAGGAGTTCTACTTATTTTTAGTGAGAAGTAGTATTCAAAAACACAAATATGGGAAATAGAATTGTTCACTTCTATCTAAGAGAATATATATAATAATTTCATGCCAGTCTCTCCAATCCAAGTTTAAAATTATGAGATTGTTACTTCTTTGACTTTACTTTTGAATTCCTTTGCTCTAACACTGAAAATCTTGGATTCTGGAGATAATAATAAAATTGCTTATTTGTTTTATCAATGTATGTGTTTAAAAATAACAATACAAAAAATAGCAATACCAATATTATTAACAGTATTACTGAATGCACTTAGAATTTCTTTGCAATTCTGTTTGACCTTAAAATATATCACATTAGGAATGCACAGCCACAGTATTATTTTAATTTAAATTCATTTGAAATAATTCTTCTGTGTGTTCAAGCCACCAACCAGATATATAATTAGGTTCATTAGTTTCATCTTGGTTTTGATTTTTTTTAATTTCCTACTTAATTTTGCTTTATAATCATGTAAAACATTTACATGGTTCTCAAGTCAAATCTACAAAAAAGGTATGTTTGGAGATATCCGGCATCTATCCCTAATTCCTACACTGTTTCCTCCCTTCTAATCAATTATTTTTAAAATTAGTTTTTAGTGTATCTTTCTTTTATTTATTTTATTTTATTTTATTTTTTTAATTTTTTTTTCAACGTTTTTTTATTTATTTTTGGGACAGAGAGAGACAGAGCATGAACGGGGGAGGGGCAGAGAGAGAGGGAGACACAGAATCGGAAACAGGCTCCAGGCTCTGAGCCATCAGCCAGAGCCCGACGCGGGGCTCGAACTCCCGGACCGCGAGATCGTGACCTGGCTGAAGTCGGACGCTCAACCGACTGCGCCACCCAGGCGCCCCTAGTGTATCTTTCTTTTAAAAAAAAATCCCCTATATTCATTCTCCCACCTTCACAAACAAAGGGTAGCACATTATCTACTGTGATCTGTACTTTGCTTTATTCATGTTATTAAAGATCTTAAAACTCACTCTATAGAATATTAAATGAGATCTTTCTCTCCTCTTACAGCTATGTACACTATAGTTTATTCAACTACTCCCTGTTTCTAATCTTCGCTACTTATTACAAACAGTATTGCATTTCATATACACACATATATCTAAAGGTAAGAAAAAGACTTAGGGGAAAATGGGGTGCCTGGGTGGTTCAGTTGGTTGAGCGTCTGACTCCTGGTTTCAGCTCACGTCACGATCTCACACTTGAAGGGTTTGAGCCTCATGTCAGGCTCCATGCTGACCGTGTGGGGCCTGCTTGGGATTCTCCCTCTCTCTCTGCCCCTACTCCGCTCCTTCTCACTCTCTTTCTCAAAATAAATAAATAAACTTAAAAAAAAAAAAAAGATTTAAGGGAAGAGTAAATGTGGTAAGAGAACTAATTTTCATTGAGTTCTTTCTACATGTCAAACACTTTATTTACTGGGCTATGGTAGGCACTTTATATGTTACTTCATTTACTTCCTCAAAAACCCTATCAGGCAGAAAAGAATCCATTTACAAATCAGAGAGATTAAATGAACTGGACCAAAGTTAGAAAGTTGGGCATAACTGGCACTTGACCTAAGACCGGGGTCAAGGTCTGTGCTCCCCCCACCTCCCCACTATTTAAGATGGATGGGGTGAAAACAAAGTCAGTTATTATTTTCCAACTA
The DNA here is from genome assembly GCF_018350175.1 of Felis catus. Lineage (NCBI taxonomy): Eukaryota > Metazoa > Chordata > Mammalia > Carnivora > Felidae > Felis > Felis catus. The sequence continues at coordinate 68,013,448 of NC_058372.1, read as the reverse complement.
CATGGACAGTTTTAATCATCTACCCAAAGAACATGTTATATAACTGACACAAATACCTATTAAAACTATACTTCTCAAATATGCTCATGCTCACATTAAAAACATATGTAAAAAATACTGGATTGATATAAATAATACTAAAGGGAGTAAAATACTTACTTGGATCATTTAGGTCTGACAGGCTTGTTTTCCTTTCTTTCAGGTTTGTGAGTTTGGCTACTTTTGCCCTAGGTAAAATGACTTTCCCATTAGTCTGCAAATAATTCTGTCTACTATCATCACAATTCACAATAATATCAACTGGAATCTTTCCCAGACTGTTGCCATAAAACTTCTTGGATGATAATGCTGTGTTTTGTGACTTCTGTCCTCCAGAATTCTGATGAATTGATGTTCTTAATAATGGTCCAGTAGATTCACTCAAAGTTATAGCTTGTCTGCAATTTCTTTGCACATCCTTAGGAAAAAGAATACCACAACTTTGGCATTTTGTCTGATTTTCCTTTTCTTTTCCACATTTTGGACAATACCCACACTGGTTAGAAACCTTAAGTTCCAAAAGAATAAAAAAATCAAAAGACTTTGGCATTTTATTTCAACATTATGGAATAAAAAATAAGATTTCAAAATTAAGTCTCTCACTCCACATCATCATCACCATGGCTGCCAAAAAATCCTGAATACATCATGTTACTTGGGATTTAGCATCAGGATGCTGGAAGCAATTTTTGGGACCATCTAATCCAGCAATCCTTATGTTGGACCATGTACACTACTTAAGGGCTATATAAAGATTTTCTATGGCATACAGAACGTAAATAATCTTAGGGGAATCAACATCTAAAATTCTCAATTTCCACATATCATTCCAAAACCTGACTTGATTATGCCTCTGATGTCAAGCTATCTCCTGCCAGAATTGTTCTCCTACTTAAAAAAACAAAACACTTCCATTTGAAATATTACAATGGTGCATTGCCCTGGAGTATAAAAGCCACCAAACCAAACCAAAGGATAATTTAAATGTTGGAAAAAAGAATCAATTTTAAACACTGGTTAACAAAAACTTTTACAAGACAACTGATTTCTAAGACAGTGCTTCAAAAATATTTTAAGGAAGGCCTAGTGTAGGTTACAATTGTGAGATTATTAAAAATGTTTCTTGATAGTAGAGCTTCCTGTGATTTGGGGCATATAATTTAGAAGAAGTTTAAGGATTATTTTCATACTCATGTACTTATTTATGTGAAAAAGGTTCTTTAGCACTTAGATCTTTAAGAAGCAAAAATAGGAATAGATGTTGAATTGTCTCACTATGCCCAGCATAATATTTATTCATAGACACAGGAAGTAGTTGAAAAAAACAATCAGTACCTCTAATTAAAACATGCATTTCCAATAATTTTATGTCAAATAACTTATCAAACTTTATAACATATAGTTTTAATCAAGTGTGCTATTAATAACAGAAATAACTCAATCAAAAATAAATTTAACACTTTGAGTCTTATATAATAATAGGAAATAAGTGGATAAATACTTCTGACAGTGAAATAATAGAAATAGTAATTATCAAGTGTTATAGTATTTGGATGTTACCAGATCCATGTATGAGGAGAATGATTTAACCAGTGTCTATTTTAAAATGTTACTCTTTTGGGGCACCAACTGGCTCAGTCAGTTGGGCATCTGATCTTGGTTTCGGCTCAGGTCATGATCTTACAATTTGTAGGTTCGAGCCCCACAGTGGGCTCTGTGCTGGCAGCATGGAGCCTGTTTGGAATCCTCTCTCTCCCTCTCTGCCCCTTCCCAGCTTGCGTTTTCTCTCTCTCAAAAATAATAAAATAAAATGTTACTCTTTTCACTGTGTCAACTATTACATCCTATGTAACCATTTAATCTTGAAACAAAAAATGTTCAATGTCAACTTAAAAATATGTAAGAGAATGTATAGTTGTTTAAAATTTTTTAAATCTTTTAGGTGACAGAAGTCATCAAGTAGTTGTAGGAGGAACACGTTGTATAAACATAAATTTCAAAATTCACTGAGCTAAAAGCTTAAGTTCTGGACACCTTATTCTATGTAAATTTATACCTTAAATACACTTAGGAAATTGTCTAAAGACCACTGGTCTAGTCTTATCTTCTTGTTTTAAACAAGGGAAAACTGACAAAAACTGTTTCCCTTGTCTTACATGACTCACAACAGAGCCATTCTATCAAACCATGTTATCTATTCAACGATCTACCCCAGATAACAACAGAGAATGAAACCAAGCTTCAACCAAGGCAAAGCTGAACTTAGAACATTGTTCACTATCACAGCATATGTAGATTATAAAAAAAAAAAAAAAAAGAACATGTCTCTTTCTCTGCCAATACATAGCAGAATTCTGTTATACTATTTGTGGAGTCTAGGTATAAGGAATTTTTTTCTCATAGCACTTGTGATAGTGCCCTGTGTATTTAGGATGTATAGTTAACAGGTGAACTATGCAAATAGACACAAACACGGGACAGATTATCTACCTCTCGAATTTTAGCCTATTGTCAATAAGGGAAAGAAATACTAGTATAGTTAACCCTTGAACAACACAGGTTTGAACAGCATAGGTCCACTTACATGACAATATTTTTTGATAAATACAGTACTGTAAATGTATTTTATCTTCCTTATTATTTTCTCAACATGTACTTTTCTCTAGCTTACCTTATAGTAAGAATACAGTATACAGAGGCACCTGGGTGGCTCAGTTGGTTAAGCGTTTGACCTCAGCTCAGGTCATGATCTCATGGTTTGTGGGTTCAAACCCTGCATAACGCTCTGTGCTGACAGCTCAGAGCCTGGAGCCTGCTTTGGATTGTTTCCCTCTCTCTCTACCCTTACTCCACTAGTGCTTTCTCTCTCTCAAAAATAAATAAACATTTAAAAAAATACACTATATAATACATAACATGCAAAGTATGTGACAATCAACTGTGTTGTTGGTAAGGCTTCTAGACAACAGTTAAGTTAATTAAATGAAGTAAATAAATGAATAAAATTCTGGAAGAGTTAAAAGTTAATATGCAGATTTTCAATTGTGCAGGGATCAGCACTTCTAACTCCTGTGTTGTTCAAGGGTCAACTGTACATTTAAATGAAATAATGCAATTGTTCCCTAATGGACTTCAAATGGTTGGCCATGTCACAATGCACCTAAAAGGGAAACTCAAACAAAACAGCAGTGCCCATCTATGCATACCACACTGTGATAAAATACCTAATCATCTCAGAAAAATCTAAACCCCACTCTTTTCATAGTAAGCAAAGAAATACTTCCATTTCTACATAGGTTTACAAAATATCCTGGTGAACCCCAAAAAAGTTTAAAGATATTAATTTATGTGGAAAACCGAGCCCCATCTGTTGTAGTGGGAATCAACTACATATAAGCTAACCCTGTCTTTTAAAAATCTGACACCAGAGGCACCTGGGTGGCTCAGTTGACTAAGTGTCTCACTTTTAATTTAGCTCAAGTCATGATCTCATGGTTTATGAGTTCAAGCCCTGCATCGGGCTCCATGCTGACAGTGCAGAGCCTGCTTGGGATTCTTTCTCTCCCCCTTTCTCTCTGCTCCCACCGACAGTGTGCACACTTGTGTTCTCTCTTTCTCTCTCATAATAAACACATAAACGTAAAAAAAATCTGACTCCAATTTTTCATTGCCTATAGCAAAGATAAATAGTACATATTTCAATGGAAAGAACCCCATGAAAAGGTAATACTCCCACATATTTCCTTTTATAAGTTGATACTAAACACAGAAAGCACATAGTATTCAAATTTCTGATATTAAAATGCACAATGTACTATACTGTAAACTATTATCATATGCCTTCCATCAGCTAAGAAACACATACCTTGGAACTATTTGCAACAAAAACAAAATGCATGTTAGCTGAACCAAATATAGTATTAAATTTTCCATGATAAAAACTACAGATTCAGAACTGTATCAACCTAACAATCTAAACACTATAATCTCAACACTGCTCAATTACTTTTAGTAAAGTGTGTATGAAGTTATATATTTCCATAATAATTTCATGTTAGATAAAATTTCTTTTGGAAAACAAAGACTAATTAAAGTCTCATTTTCCCCCTCTTGGTAGGTAGACTATTATAAAATAAAATAAATCCTAGTCAGTAACACATACTATCTGCCAGACTCTATAGATAAATAATAACCAAGTAAGCTTAATAAGAATGAACCTGTCTCTGATGAGACACCAATGAGATGTCATTTTTAGTAAATATCCTTAAGATGTATAATCTCATTAAATATCAAAGACTGTGTTTACTTGTAAACAGTACATAGTGTAGCATTTCACAAGCTACATGTGGGGAAAAAAACCCACTAATCTTGTTTAAGAATTAAAAATTACATAAAGGGTGGCTAGAATCTATTCTTTATGTTCACTAAGAACAGAGTAAGAACAACTGGAATGCAGTAAAGAGTAAAAGAAAGATTTATTTTAGATGTTAAAAAATTCTGAGGTTTTCAGCTGGCATGCTTAGGGGAGAGAAGGACAGTGTGTCCTTTCTGCTCCTTTACCTGGATCAAGCAGTGGGCCAGGTCGCGGGGAAATGCCAGTATGGGCTAGGCCAACCTTAGGCTGGCACTCCAGGAGAATGATCAGATAAAAAGCAACTGAACCAATAAGTAAATGATAGGAGTCAGGCTTCTCAGTCAGAGAAGGAAGTTACAAATATGCAAAGTGGGAAAGGCTACGATAAACACTGTGGTATTAGACCAGAACGGGAACTATCAGTGTGAATGCATGCATTTTAACATGTATTAAATATTAACACATAAACACACATATATTTGCTAGTTTTGCCCACTGAGAGGGCCTCTACACATGATACCAATTAGCAATAAGCATAACTAATGCCCAAATATAGTCCCTCCACTTATAGGAACAATGGCCCTTGGAGAAATACATAACTCTAGAGCTGAGACAGAGAAGATACAAAGAAGTCTAGACCATCTGGTTACATCAAAACTTAAGGAAGTATTCAAAGAATGATGTGGTTATGTCAAAAAGAAAGAGGAGCCAGCTTAAAGAACTTCCTGGGGGCCAAGACTGGGACAATCTGAGCATCAAAATAATGACAGTGACAGAGTATAATTTTTTTGAGTAAGAATCCATGTTGTGTCTACTATACTTCCAAAAAAAGAAAAGATCTATGTATTGAGCTGTATAAAGAACTAAGTAAATATAAGGAAAATTTCTACCTTAGAGTGGTACATCCTTTTATTATACTTTATATACACTCTACCTTACAGCAGCTCATCTTATTAATAAATAAATTAATAAAGTTAAATAATTAACTTTAAGGTGGACAAATATAGGAAAGTACATCTTAAGATAAATGTTAAAATGTGAAAATTGTATACATTCTGATATGATGCAATGATGAGATTATAGAATCACTGGAGAGGATTCTTTAAAAATGCATAAATCATGAAGAAACATACTCCTCACAAATATCAACTTAATGAAAGACAAGGAAGGACTAAGAATTATTCCAGATTAAGGAAGACTAAAGATTACAACAATGAAATATAACACAATCCTGAATTTGATCCCGTTCCAGTGAAGGGAATTAATTAGGTGAAATGTGAATGGAGTTGGTGGATTAGACAGTAATTTTGGATCCACGTTAATTATAAAATTTTGACAAGCATACTCTGGTTTTATAGGAACATGCCCCATTCTCTGTCCCCTCCCCTGCCTTTTCTAAGGAAACGTGCACTAAAACATTAAAGTAATAAATAGGCATCATATTTGTTACTTATACTCAAATGGTGCAGAAACACACACATATACAGAGGGAAGGTGGAAAGGAGGGAGATCAATATTTCAAATGTGGAAAACTGAGGAATCTAATAGAAGTGTATGTAAGCTGTTTTATTATTTCTTCAACTTTTTTGCAAATTTAAAATAATTTCAAAATATTTCTGGTTGAGAGCTATTATTTGGAGTATGTTGCAGGAAGGCACTGATAAATTCTTTCCAGATATATGTGTTTTACATTTTGGATAATGAAAAAAATGACATAGTGAAGGCAGAAAAGTCTGCTTAAAAAACTTTCTAGGAGAGGCTCCTAAGCAGCTCAGTCACTTAAGCATCTGACTTCGGCTCAGGTCATGATCTCATGGTTTGTGGGTTCGAGACCTGCATCTGACTCTGTGCTGACAGCTCAGAGCCTGGAGCCTGTTTCAGATTCTGTGTCTCCCTCTCTCTCTGCCCCTCCCCTGCTCATACTCTCTCTCGGAAATAAATACACATTAAAAAAATTTTTTTTCTAGGGACTCTTGGGCAGCTCAGTAGGTTAAGCGTTCAACTCTCAATTTCGTCTCAGATCGGTCAAGATCTCATGGTTCGTGGGACTGAGCCCCACACTGGGCTCATGCTGACAGTGTGGAGCATGCTTGAGATTCTCTCTCTTCTTCTCTTTCTTTGCCCCTCTCCCACTCAACACTCGCTCTCTCTCAAAATAAATAAACATTAAAAAAAAAAAAAAACTTTTCTATGTCTCTTCTAGTGCTATAAGGAAAGATCCCCTAGAATTTAGTAAGTATTAAATGTTATACTGATAAAAATACCAACTAATTGATTAGCAACAAAGAAGAAGTTCTCTACCCACCTCTATATCAGTTAAACATTTTTTTGAAGCAGGAGACAGAGGAGATAGAGACTGATATGTGCTACTATGACGTTTCTGTGGTACTTTCCTTTTAATTTCAGACTCCAGATGTGATTCTGACTCTTCAATTTTCTTTGTTACACGATCTAAAGGAAGGAGAAAAAAACACAAATGTACTGAAATTAAATCTTATAAATTCCTCATGACTTTTGCTATAAACAATACTAATTTATATTATCAAATTATTATAGTTTGATTAAAATAAATTAATGTTTCAAAATGTACAACAAAGAGTAAGCAAAACTTGGGAGCAGGGGAAGATGGCTAAGAGGATCCTGAGCTCACCTCCTTCCTCAGGCACCAAGGCAACAACTACATATAATGCAACTCATTCTGAAAATAATCTTAAGATTACCAGAACAAATCTTTATAAAAGTATAAAAGAAAGGACACATTGAGAGGGTATGAGGGGCAGAGATGCAGTCAGGAACAAAATCCCTGGCAGGTAATCCAAAAGTGGGAGTGGTATCACAGGCATGGAGGCCCTCCCAGAGGAGTGAGGGGATCAAGGTAGGCACCCTGGCTCTGGGAATCAGCCCCAAGAAGACAAGCTACACATAACACCTGGCTTTGAAAATCAGCAGTGATAACTCCAAGAGCTTTGAAAATCAGTAGGCCTTAACTCTGGGAAAGCTGAAGGCTATAAGAGGAAAAAAAAAAAAAAAAAAAAGACTCTGCTTTTATTTTTTTATTATTATTATTTTTTAATGTTTATTTAATTTTGAGACAGAGAGAGACACAGCATGAGCAGGGAAGGGGCAGAGAGAGAGGGAGACACAGAATGTGAAGCAGGCTCCAGGCTCTGAGCTGTCAGCACAGAGCCCGACGTGGGGCTCGAACCCATGAACTGTGAAATCGTGACCTGAGCTGAAGTCGGACGCTCAACCGACTGAGCCACCCAGGCGCCCCAAGACTCTGCTTTTAAAGGATCAATGCATTTTATCACTTAGTCCAAGACCCAGGACAGAAACAGCACCTTGAAAAGCACCTGGGTTATATATGAAGGACATTCATTTGACTAAGTTTAGGGCATGTGTGAAAGGGGGAGGGATATACTAGAATAGAAATGCTGGGAAGCACCATTTTCCTTGCTCTTCTTCAGCCTAGCTAACTGGACACTTGCAGGTGCCAGTTTTGACATTATCTATCTTCCTTAGTAGCAGTGCTCATGCTACCCTGGCATTCCCCTGCGAAACCACTTTAATCAAACAGCCAAACCCTATGTGTGCCTCCAAAGCAACTCCTACAATGCCACACCCAGTGAGCAATCCTACAGGGACAGTGCCCTGCCTACAACCACACTCACAAAAGTTGTAGCTGGACCTCTCAGCCTGCTGTGCCAAGAGTTAACCTCACCCATCAGCAAGCCTGCAGCAGCTACAGCCAGGCCTTTCTGCCAGCCCTGCTCATCAGTGCACCCTGCAGAAGTGATGGCTTAGTCACAACAGGAGGGTGCACACACACCTACACAAGGGATACCCTTGGAGCACCTAGTTCTAGTGACTAGAGGTAAGTGTGCTATTGGGTCTCATAGGATGCCTTCTATATAAGACCACTACCTTCAAGATCGGGGAAAGCAGCTGATCTACCCAATACATAGAAACAGCAAGAGCCAGAAAAAGGAGGGCACAGTGAGATACGTTCCAAACAATGGAACAAGACAAAACTTCAGAAAAAGAACTAAATGAAATGGAGATAAGCAGTTTACCCAATGAAGAGCTCAAAGTAATGGTCATAAAGAGGCTCACTAGACATGAACAAAGAGTAAATGAACAAATTATATATCTATGTTACTTCAACATAGATATAAAAAATTAAAAAGAACCAATCAGCTGAAGAATACAGTAAGTGAAATGAAAAATACATTGGAGGATGCAGATTAGAGGATGCAGAAGAATGGATGAACAATCTGGAAGATATGTTAGTGCAAAGTACCCAAGGTGAACAAAAGCAAAATTAAAAAAAAAAAAAAAAAAAAAAAGCACACGCTAAGGAACCTCTAGGACAACATCAACCATACTAACATAACACATTATACGGGTTCCAGAAGGATGAGAAAGGGGCAAATAATTTATTTGAAGAAATAATGACTGAAAACTTTCCTAACAGAGATAGAGGAAGAGATAACAGAGATAGAGAGCTCCAAACAAGATTAACCCAGGGAGACCACACCAAGACAAATAAAATGTCAAACATTAAAGATAAACTGAGAATCATAACAGCAACAGAAGAAAAGCAAATGGTTACATGAAGGGGAAACCAAGGTTATCAGCTGATTTTTCAGGCCAGAAGGGAGTAGTATGATACATTCAGAGTGCTAAAAAGAAAAAACTCACAACCAAGAATACTCTACCAGGCAAGATAAGCATTCAGAATTAAAGGAGAGCTAAAGAGTTTCCCAGAGAAAAACAAGTTAAAGAAGCTCATCCTCACTAAACTACTTTACAAGAAAGGTTAAAGGGACATCTTTAAGCAGAAAAGAAATAGCCATAACTAGAAGGAAATTATGGAAAAAATTTTACTGCTAAAGCAAACATACAGTAAAAGCAATAGATCAATCACACACAAAACTAGTAGGAAGGTTAAAAACCAAAAGTAGTAAAGTCAATAACATCTACAAAAATTAGTCAAAGGATACACAAAATATAAAATATAAAATGACATCATATACATAAACTGTGAGAGGAAGAAGTAAAAGGGTAGTGAATTTAGTATATATTGAACTTAAGCAACCAACAACTTAATAGACTGCTAAATATATAGGATGTTATATATGATCTTCATGGTAACCACAAACCACCAAAAAATATAAAGAAATGAACCCAAGCATAACACTAAAGAAAGTCATCAAATCATGGGGAAGAGAGCAAGAGAAAAAGAACTAAAAAACAACCAAAAACAATGAGCGTGATGGCAATAAGTACATACCTGTTAATAATTACTATAAATGTAAATAGACTAAATACTCCAATAAAAAGACAAAAGGTGACTCAATGGATAAAAAGAAAAAACTAGACCCTTCTATATGCTCCTATAAGAGCCTCACGTCAGACCTAAAGACACATACAGACTAAAAGTGGAGGGACAGAAAAATATATTCCATGCAAATGGAATTGGAAAAAAAAGTTGGGGTAACAATACTTATATCAGACAAAATAGACTTTAAAACATAGACTGTAACAAAAGACAAAGAAGGGCATTAAATAATGATAAAGGGATCAATCAACAAGAGGGTATACCAATTGTAAATATCTACGTGCCCAACACACAGGAGTACCTAAAAACATAAAACAAATATTAACAGACATAAAGGGAGAAATTGACAGTAAAACAGTAATAGTATGGGACTTTAACACCCCATTCACATCAATGGAAAAAGCATCCAAATGGCAAGTCAATAAAGAACCAGTGGCCTTAAGTAACATATTCTTAGGTAGATGGATTTAACACATAAATATTGAACATTTCATCCCCAAAAAGCAGAATACACATTCTTTTCAAGTGTACATGGAACATTCTCCAGATGAGATCAATTGTGAGGCCACAAAACAAGTCTCAACAAATTTTAAAAGACTGAAATATATCAAACATTTTTTCCAACAATATGAAATTAGAAATCAATTACAAGAGAAAAACTGAAGGGAGAAAAAACCCCACCATCCCACAAAGATACGGAAGCTAAACAAGTTATTAAACAACCAATGGGTCAATGAAGAAATCAAAGAGGAAATAAATACTTAGAGACAAATGAAAATGGAAACACAATGGTTTGAAAACTTTGGGATAGATCAAAGCAGTTCTAAGAGTGAAGTTCATAAAGATATTGCCCTACTTCAAAAAAAAAAAAAAAAAAAAAAAAAACAAGAAAAATCTCAAATAAACCAATGTTCCCTTACACATAAAGGAACCAGAAAAGAACAAGGCCCCAAGTTAATACAATAAAGAAAATAATAAAGATCAGAGCAGAAACAAATGAAACAGAGACTAAAAACACAATGGAAAAGAAATTAAACCAAGAGAAATTCTTTGAAAAAATAAACAAAACTTCCAAACCTTTTTCACCAAGAAAAAAAGAGGACTCAAAATCCGAAATAAATGAGAAGTTACAACTGATACCATAAAAACACAAAGAATTATGAGATAACTATGAAAAATTATATGCCAATAAATTGGACAAACTAGCAGAAATGGATAATTCCTAGAGACATAATTTTCCAAGAGTGAGTCAGGAAGAAATAGAAAATATGAACAGACCAATTTCTAGTAACAAAACGAAACTGGTCATCAAAGCTCTCAACAAACGAAAGTCTAGGACCAGATAACTTCACAGGTAAATTCTATTTAAAGAAGAGTTAATACCTATCCTTTCCAAACTCTTCCAAAACAAAAAAAAGGGAAGAAATGCTTCCAAATTCATTGTACAAAATCAATACAATGGTTGATTGTACCTGGTACCAAACCAAACAAAAACACTACAAAAAAAGAAAATTATATATCAACACCCTTGATGAACACAGATGCAAAAATCCTCAATAAAATATTAGGAAATTAAAGAAAAAAATTTTTTTAACGTTTATTTATTTTTGAGACAGAGAGAGACAGAGCATGAACAGGAGAGGGGCAGACAGAGAGGGAGACACAGAATCTGAAACAGGCTCCAGGCTCTGAGGTGTCAGCACAGAGCCCGACGCGGGGCTCGAACCCACGGAGCGTGAGATCATGACCTGAGCCGAAGTCGGACGCTTAACCGCTTAACCGACCAAGCCACCCAGGCGCCCCATATTAGGAAATTGAATTGAACAATACATCAAAGGATCATTCACTACAATGAAGTGGAGTTTATTCCAGGGAAGCAAGGGCAGTTCAGTATCCACAAATCAGTCAATGTGATACATCTCAAAACAAAATAAAGGGTAAAATCATATGACCGTCTCAATAGATATAAAAAAGCATTTGACAAAATTCAGTATCTGTTCATAATGAAGACTCTCAATAAAGTGGGTTTAGAGGGAACATACCTCAACATAATAAATGCCACATAGGACAAATGCACAGTGAGAAGCTGAAAGCTTTTTCTCAAGACAGGGATTTCCACTCTCACCACTTTTATTCAACATAGGACTGGAAGTCCCTAGCTACAGCAATCAGACAAGAAAAAAATTATAAGACAATCAAATTGGTAAGGTAGCAAAACTCACTATTTGCAGATAACATGGTATTACATATAGAAAACCCTAAAGACACCACCAAAAAACTATCTGAAGTAATAAATGAATTCTGTAAAGTTGCAGAATAAAAAATATATGGAAACGGGTTGATTTTCTGTACACAAATAATCTAGCACAATTTTTTTAATCCCACTTATAACTGCATCAAAAAGAGTAATATTATCTACAAAAAATTTAGCTGACTATGTGAAAGACCTGTACTGTGAAAACTGTAAGACACTGATGAAAGAAACTGAAGATGACACAAATAAATGGAAAGGTATACCATGTCATGTATTGGAAGAATATTGTTAAAATGTCCATACTATCTAAAGCAATCCACAGATTCAATGCAACTCCCATCAAAACACCAATAATATTTTTCAGAGAAGTAGCTCAAATAATCCTAAAGTTTGTATGGAACCACAAACCCTGAATAGCCAAAGCAGTCTTCAGAAAGAAGAACAAAGTTGGAGGTATCACAATATCAGATTTCAAACTATCCTACAAAGTTACAGTAACTAAAATAGTACAGAAATGGCACAAAACAGATGCATAAAGCAATGGAACAAGATACAGAGCCCAGACATAAACTTACACTTAGGTGGTCAATTAATCTACAACAAAGGAGGCAAGAATATGCAAGGGGGAAAACAGTCTCTTCAATAAATGGTGCTTGGAAAACTGGACAGTCACAGGCAAAAGAATGAAACTAAACCACTTTTCTTACACCCTACACAAAAATAAACTCAAAATGGATTAAAGACCTAAATGTAAGACCTGAAACCATAAAACTCCTAAAATAAACATAGACAGTCAACTCCTGGACATCAGCCTTAGCAATATTTTTCTGTATCTGTCTCCTCAGGCAAGGGAAACAAAGGCAAAAATAAATAATTGGAACTATAAAAGCTTTTGCACAGCAAAGGAAACCATCAATAAAACAAAAGGCAACCAAGTGAATGGGAGAAGAAATTTGCAAGTGTTATTATCTGATAAGGGATTAACATCCAAAATACATGAAGAACTTACACAACTCAACAACAAAAAGACAATCAGATTAAAAAATGGGCAGAGGATCTGAATAAACATTTTTCCAAAGCCAGACACACGAGGAGATGAATCAACATTACTAATCATCAGGGAAATGCAAATCAAAACCACAATGAGGTATCACCTTACACCAGTCAGGATGGCTAAAATTAAAAAGACAAGAAGTAAGTATTGATGAGGATGTGGAGAAAAGGGAATCCTTGCTCCCTGTGAGTGGGAATGTAAATTGGTACAGCCACTATGGACAACAGTATAAGGGTTCCTCAAAAAACTAAGAAATAGAAATACCATAGGATCCAGTAATTTTGCTACTGGATACTCACCCAAAGAATTAAAAAAAAACAAAAACAAAAAAAACTAACTAAAAAACTAATTTGAAATGATTTATCCACCCCTATATTTATTACAACATCATTTGTAATAGCCACAATATGTAAGCAACTTAAGTGTCCACTGAGAGATGAAGGGATAAAGATGCGCCCCCCACACATACACACTGGAATATGACTCAGACATAAAATTAAAAAAATGAAATTTTGCTTTTTGTGATAACATGGATGGACCTAGAGGGTACTGTACTAAGCAAAATCAGTCAAACAGAAAAACAAATACCTTTTTTTCCTAATGTTTATGTATTTAATTTTGAGAGAGACAGAGCACACAAGTGGGGAGGAGTAGAGAGTGAGAGGGAGACACAGAATCTGAAGCAGACTACAAGCTCTGAGCTGTCAGCACAAAGCGTGACGCAGGGCTCAAACTCACAAACTGTGAGATCATGACATGAGCCGAAGATGAATGCTTAACTAACTGAGACACCCAAGTGCCCCTAAAGACAAATACCTTTTAATTTCACTTATGTGTGGAATCTAACAAATCAAACTAACAAAAAGCAGAAAGTCCCATAAATACAGAGAACAAACTGATGGTTGCCAAGAGTGAGAAGTGGTAGGCAAAATGAGTAAAGAGGAGTAGGAGACACAGGCTTCCAGTTATGGAATGAATAAGTCACGGGGATAAAAGGCACACATAGGGAATAGTCAGTGGTATTGTAATTGTGTTGTATACATACAATCATGTGATAGACGGTAGCTACATTTGTGATCACAGTGTAATTTATAATCGTTGAATCACTATGCTGTATACCTGAAACATGCATTATTTCATGTCAACTACACATCAATAAAAAGTAATAATAATAAAAGAATAACCAGAACTTTAAGTTGTAGCCTATAATCATGTCCTGGTAGCTTTACTTTTCACTCCTCACCAGGATCTGCACACACTGTGGACCACTCTCATCAAGCGTACCAATATTCTCTTCAGTTTATTCTGTTTTTAAGACAGCAGAGGGACTTCCCACAACGAACCAATCAGTCAGTCAATCAATCTGTCTCTCTCTCTCATACACACTCTCTCTCACACACACACACACACACACACACACACTTAAAGTTAGTGACTCTTCTTAGATTAGTAATAAGAAAAAAACAGAATTCAAACATTGGGTGCAACTGTTTAGATAAAGGAAACTAAACTAATATTCAGCCTAATGGTTTTGTTATTCAAGAAATACAAAAGGGGGGCGCCTGGGTGGCGCAGTCGGTTAAGCGTCCGACTTCAGCCAGGTCACGATCTCGCGGTCCGGGAGTTCGAGCCCCGTGTCAGGCTCTGGGCTGATGGCTCAGAGCCTGGAGCCTGTTTCCGATTCTGTGTCTCCCTCTCTCTCTGCCCCTCCCCCGTTCATGCTCTGTCTCTCTCTGTCCCAAAAATAAATAAACGTTGAAAAAAAAAAAAATTAAAAAAAAAAAAAGGAATACAAAAGGATTTTCCTCACTATTTTTCAATGATTGAATGAACACCCAAAAAGAATAATTTATTACACTCTGACTTTATCAGCAAAGATTTAAGTATGCAAGACAATACATGTTTCTAAAACACAAGTTAATGAGTTTACAAACCAAAATTTTCTACCTTCATAATCCCAAATTTGTTAAATACTTCCATATTCCTATCTTCAATATCCTCTTTAAAAAAATTTTTTTTGAGTTTATTTATTTATTTTGAGAAAGAACAAGTAGGGAATGGGCAGAGAGAGAAGGAGAGAGAGAATCTCAAGCAGGCTCTGGGCTGACAGGGGCTTGAACTCACAAACCATGAGGTCATGACCTGAGATGAAGTCAAGAGTCTGACACTTAAGCGACTAAGCCACCCAGGCACCCCAAAATCCTCTTTTTTAAAAAAGTGTAGGGGCGCCTGGGTGGCGCAGTCGGTTAAGCGTCCGACTTCAGCCAGGTCACGATCTCGCGGTCCGGGAGTTCGAGCCCCGCGTCAGGCTCTGGGCTGATGGCTCAGAGCCTGGAGCCTGTTTCAGATTCTGTGTCTCCCTCTCTCTCTGCTCCTCCCCCGTTCATGCTCTGTCTCTCTCTGTCCCCAAAATAAAATAAACGTTGAAAAAAAAAAATTAAAAAAAAAAGTGTATTTATTTTGAGAGAAAGAGAGAGCATGTGCATATGCAGGTACACGAGTGGGGTAGGGGTAGAGAGGGAGAGAAAGAATCCCAAGCAGGCTCCACACTGCCAGCATAGAGCCTAACATGGGACTTGAACTCACAAACCGTGAGGTCATGACCTGAGCCAAAATCGAGTCACTTAACCAACTGAGCCACCCAAGTGCCTCTAATATCCTCTTATCTTTGATTTTTTTTAAATAAGGAGGTTACCTACACATACAAATCAATATTATGTAATATTTCTGAGTCTGAAATACGATATTGTCTTAAGAAGCCTACACAATTTGGATGCCTGATGGCTCAGTCGGTTATATGTTCGACTTCGGCTCAGGTCATGGTCTCACAGTCATGAGTTCAAGCCCCACATCAGGCTCTGTACTGACATCTCAGAGCTTAGAGCTTGTTTCGGATTCTGTGTCTCCCTCTCTCTCTCTGCCCTCCTCCTGCTCATACTCTGTCCCTCTCTCAAAAATAAACAAACATTAAAAAAAAAAAAAAGAAGTCTATACAATTATTCTTGTTACTGTAATCACAGAGTTGCACTAAGTGAATTCTACCTTTCCAGCATTTGTACAGTTCAAACACTTTACTTTCCTGGACAAGAAAGCTGGAAATCTAAATAATAGCTGACTTCTCCTTGTGCCTCCTTCCTCACGTTCAAGGGAATTCTAACAGCTCTTAAATTCATTACTTCCTCTCCAACACCACTGCCAGTACATTTCAGATACTTAACTCTTGGCCTAAATTGATCTCCCTCACTCCAAATGAATCCTTCCTCATTACTGCCAAAGTGATCTAACAAAAAATATGACTACATTCTAATGTTTAATATCTTTCAATGATTCTAGTAGCTAAGGAAAAAATTCAGAACCCTATCTCTTTGCAAGCAAAAGTTTGTGTTGATGTTCCAGTCTTCCAAACAAACTGCTCCTCAAAGAGGTTCATTTCTCCAGGGTGTATGTCCTATCATGCTCTACATATTACTGTTCTCTTCACAAGTAAAGCCCTCCTCATTTAAGTAAATTCAAACCATTCTTTGCTAAGAAGCTGCCTCTGCCCCACACTAAGCATAAATAAACAATCCTTGGAGCTTCCACAGCATTTAATCTGTATTTCTATTAGCACCTAATTGTATTTTACTGTTATTATTTGTACTGATCTGTTTCTTCCCATTATATTGTCAGCTTTGAAAGAGCAGAAAATAATGTTTTGGCCACATGTTTTCCTAGTGTCTAGAAATTGTACAAGCTAAGGGCTCAAAAGATGTTTAATGGATTAATGAATCACACAGAAGATAAAACCATATGACATACTTTAAAAAGATGAAATTACATGAGTGAAAGGAAGAAATGCTGTTACTACATCATCTTTGAAAATGTCTTAACTTTGTCACACAGAGATACTCATTTACTCGAAGATCTAGAAACATAAAGACTTGGCCTCTAGGCAAAGAGAGGAACTGAAAACTGCTCCTAACAACTAACACCAGAGGTTACAGAGAAGCTACTCCAGTCTAGAGCATCCGAGTTTTAGTCAGTATTCCTATAAAGATTAAATTACTTTGTTAGACTCATTGTATACAAAAAGCAGTTTCTATACAAGTGAAGAAAACAGAATGTTCACCCAAGACCAAATAGTAGGAACATCAAGATTAGAATATTTCTTATTGGATTCTCCAGCTCAACATCTTTTTAATATACCACACTATTTCCAGCTAAGCAGAAAGGTCAGAATATGGAAGCTATTACAAGTAAAAATGACTAGCTGGTTGAACATACAGAATAAATTTTAATCTAATTAAAAAACAAAACAAAACAAAACAAAAACAAAAACAAGGTCCTCCATTAAAAAAAAAAAAAAATGTTCATGGTAGCTTTATTCATAGTAGTCATAAAGTGGAAACCACCCATAATCTACCATCAGGCGAATGGATAAACAAACTGGTACATCATACAATGGAATACTAAAAAGGAAAAAATACTAATGCATGTAGTAACATAGATCAATCTCAAAACAAATTATCTTGAACGAAAAAAGTCTTACATAAAAGAGTACATAATGTTTTATTCCACTAATATGAAGTCCCAGAATAAGCAAAATTAATTT
Source organism: Felis catus (assembly GCF_018350175.1). Taxonomy (NCBI): domain Eukaryota; kingdom Metazoa; phylum Chordata; class Mammalia; order Carnivora; family Felidae; genus Felis; species Felis catus. Next base: position 67,995,815 of record NC_058372.1, on the reverse strand, counting down.
ATGCAGGGAAAAATAAGAACAATGGTTACCTTTGAGGGGGCAGGAGTGAGGACTGAGAAAAAATATGAGGAAATTTTGATGATACTATCTGTGCTGTCTTCCCAGGGGTTTGCGTTGGAAAAGTTTTGTGTACTTATTAAAATTTATTCAATTGTACGCTTAAGATTTGTGCATTTCAATGTATGTAACTTTTTAATAAAAAGAGAACTATGAGCAAATATTGACCTCTAATGATAGAAATGCTGAAAGGTTTAGGAAGGAGTAAAGTGTAGTGATATCTACAATTTAACATGCATAAAAAAATGAATTCATGTAAAAATGGATATAATAAAGCACCAGAGAAAAGTGTTAATTGTAGAAGCCATGTGGTAGAAATATGTGTATTCACCATAAAAGTCAACTGTTCCGTATGTTTGAAAATTTTCATAATAGAAGCAGATATATGTCCCAAGAAGAGGGACAGAACATAAACAACTATTGTTACTCTGGTTATGTATTGGCTTTTTAAACTATTTTTACAGTCGTTCAAACTAGAAAAACAGTTGTCTTCTCTATCGTGTAGCTGCCACCATGACTGATTTTCAATATAAAATAAAATCAAGATTTATCTTTAATATTTTTTAAAAGTTTATTTCGAGAGAGAGAAAAAGTGAGGAGAGGCGCAGAGAGAGAGAGAAAGAGAATCTCAAGCAGGGATTCAACACGGGGCTGGAACCTACAAGCTGTGAGATCCTGACCTGAGCCAAAATTAAGAGTTGGATGCTCAACCGACTGAGCCACCAATGCCAATTTCATAGTTTTGATAAATGTACTATTGTGACTGTAAGATGTTAACATTAGGGGAAGCTAGGTAAAGGATAAATGGATACTATGTACTATTTTTACAATTTTTCTGTAAGTCTAAAATTATCTCAAAATTAAAAAAAAAATTTAAGGATTATTTCTTATCCACAAAATGAATGTTATCAAACTTCAAAAATTATTTGCAACAAACCTGGGGCTGATTTGTATCTAAAACCATATGAATGGGCCAAATCACTTAATTTACCAAAATGCATTTGTGCAATGGGAATTATAACACCTATTGTGCAGTTCTCTGAGGATCAGAAATAACTTACTTTCTGATCCAGCAAGAAAACAGTAAAGCACAGTGGTTTCAAGCATGAGCTTTGGCATCATCTAGGCCTAGATTGCAATACCAGCTCTGTGTCCATAAGTTATCTAATCCCTCTGTGCTTCAGTTTCCTCTGTATCCAATGTAGGTTAAGTTAAATTTAGCTTAAAGGATCTTGGATAAGGAGCTAGAACAAAAGTAAATAATGAATACAAAGCATTTAACTCAGCATCCAGTACTTAGTAAGAGTTCAATAAAGACCTAAGGTATAACAGAATAAATGTTGAAAAGGGTAGTCAATTATTACTAAACTTAATGAGCATAACTAAGTAGTGCCAAGTACAGTAATTCACGTTCATAATAACTACAAAGTTATTAATAAAGGATGAAGAGGGGTGCCTGGGTGGCTCATTTGGTTGAGTGTCCAACTCTTGATTTCAGCCCAGACCATGATCTCATGGTTCATGGGGTTGAGTCCCGTGTTAGGTCTCCACTAACAGTATGGTGACTTCTTGGCATTCTTCCTCCTCCCTCTCTTTGCCCCTCTCTCTGCTCCTCCTCTGCTCATGTTTGCACACATGCTCATGCTCTCTCTCTCTCCCTCAAAATAAATAAATAAACTTAAAAAAAAAAAAAAAGGATGAATAGGAGTTTGGGATATTCTCTTTATAAAATAGGGCCATGTTCAATAAACAAATAAAAGATTTCCACTCAAGAGTAGAAAAGAATATAGATGCTTTAAAAAACAAACTCTTAGCTATCAGGAAAACCCAGTTGTTTAAATCAATTAGATTTTGGATAAGAACAAGCAGTGCTATGGTTTAAGCAAGTAAAGGACTGGGACAAACTCACAGATTAAGACTCAATATTCTAGGGGTGCCTGGGTGGCTCAGTCGGTTAAGAGTCTGACTTTGGCTCATGTAATGATCTCATGCTTAGTGAGATAAAACCCTGCATCGGGCTCTTTGCTGTCAGCATACAGTCTGCTTCAAATCCTCTGTCCCCCTCTCTCTGCCCCTCCCTCCCTCCTTCCCTCTCTGTCATTATCTCTCGCTCTCTCTCGCGCTCTCTCTCTCTCTCAAAAATAAACATTAAAAAATATATATCTTTTTAAAAAATCACTATTCTAGATAACGAAAATCAATTTGATGGTGAAACATTTTCTGTAAATGTTATTTGCCTTTATTTTTGCACTAATATTTGTATATTAATAGATTATGTCAATAAAAACAAAAATTTCTACCCACAACTTTTTTTCTCCATATCTATTATTAACATAATTGTATCAGGTATGGTCTCTTTAAAAATCAGTGGTTGCCTAATATGTTCTAAATTTTAGGACCATAACCATTTAAAGCAAGAAAACTACATTATACAAGATTATAATATAGTTCACCCAAACATAATTTTGAAGCTATAATCCATCTACAGTTAATATGTGGATCCTGAATTTAGTGCAAATCCGAATTAAAAAAAAGATTTCAAACTGTAATCTCTTCAGTATGTAACTATTCCCTGAAAATGTTAGGTCACAGGTAAGTAAAACTTCAAATCAGTTCAAAAAATGCTTTTCTATGTATTTCTATTATACTTGGGAATATTCTAAAACCAGTGTCATATCTCTATTTCTACCTTTCTTTCATACAACTATTCAAAACCCTTCACAGGTGTTAATAAATAAAACTGTACACTTACCGACACCTTGAGGCCGACTCAACCTTACAGAATTATTTTCAAATTTTTGGACATGAGGTGGATATTCTTTCCTAAAAAAGGAAATTTACAAAGATTATTCTAACAGAAAAATATATTTTCAGAACAAAAAGGTGAGGAATCACTTACAATGTGTTTATTAAAAGTAACCCCCCCCCCAAAAAGGCAAACCACAGCTTCCTTGCCGTATAAAAAAATACTATAAAATAATAAAACTACATGATACAAATATGCTAAACCCTACTAAATTGTAAGATCTTTAAGAACAGTGACTACATTTTAGACTACATTTTAGATGGACTCTTAATCCATCAGACTCCACTGCAAACTTTCATACAAATATTTAATAAATGGATCCAAGTTATTATTGTCCTTTCAAAGTAGTCACCAAAGTTATATATTTATTCTCTCAATGTACAAAACTTTAGTTTTCTTTTGAAACTGCCATCACAATTTATAAAACACATTAAAAACAAGAGCATGTAATACTTCATTGTCACACATTTTTTGAATTAAAAAAATCCGCTATTTAATAATGTACAATTTGGGGCGCCTGGGTGGCTCAGTCGGTTAAGCGGCCGACTTCAGCTCAGGTCATGATGTCGCGGTCCATGAGTTTGAGCCCCGCGTCGGGCTCTGTGCTGACAGCTCAGAGCCTGGAGCCTGTTTCGGATTCTGTGTCTCCCTCTCTCTGACCCTCCCCTGTTCATGCTCTGTCTCTCCCTGTCTCAAAAATAAATAAAACGTTAAAAAAATTTTTTAAAAAAAATGCCCAATTTGCCCAATTTTGCTGTAAATGTTTCTAAGTAATTAAAAACAAATCAACAACTAGAGGAATAAATGATGATTAGGATATTGGCTTTGAGGACAATTTGAAAAACAGTACAAAAAATGTTATGTCCCAAACCAGCAACATGAAACAAGTATTTTATTCTTACACTATATTATGGAGATATAGTTATACTTGAAAAAATATATCAAATTACACTGTCACTTTATATACAATCAATTTTCAGGATTTTGAACATAATCCTCAGAAAATAAAGATCCTAAAATACCACATAAATCCAAATACACACTAATTTGGGGGTAAAGCCAAAAACCTACAGGTAGTTGTGGGATAAAAGCATTAAAGATTTACAAAAAAGTGCAATAAGCCTGGGAACTACAATATCTACTTACTCACCCTAAATAAAAACTTCTAACATATTCCCATTTTACTTAACCAGGGAATTAAAAATAAAAGAGGCTATTCTATTATTTGTAAATTCATTCACACTGGTGATCAGTACCTATTGGAGTAATATAATTAAGTATATTAAAATTCTAAAGAAATTTTTCTAAAAGAATTTTATATTCTTATGTTATAAAAGTCAAAGGACCTAAATTAAAAAGAAGATAAGAAAATGACACAAGAAGAAAACAGTATAGAGTAAGGATAGTAGTGTGTTTGTAATGTGAGTTAGCAGATAGTGAGCATCATGTGCCAGGTACTGTTCTAAGTGCTTTATATCTATCAAGTACTTGAATCTTCACAATTACCTTACGAAGTATATACTATTATTAGCACTTTATAGAGGAGATGGAGGCACAATAAAGTTAATTAACTTGCCTATATTCACATAACTATTGAATAGCAATGCCAGAATCTGAAATCTGGAAATTGCATCAATATTGATAAGTAATGGAATTTTCATTTTTGAGCTGCATTTTTGTACAACTGGGCAATGTCTACCCTGAGAAAATTTTAGATTCATGAGGACGTAAGTTGTGAAGATAAGAATTTGCCTTAGAGATAGTAGTAGTACTAGCACTATGAAGAAGATAGGTTTTTAGCTAATTTTATTAAACTTAAAACAAAACTCATGGTTTTATAGTTCATACACTTTCACACTAAAGGGAATATAATATAGTCTTATCTTTAAAGCAGATAATTCATTCTTTTAATCTTTAATTTTTATAATTATTTGCTTGGAAAAATAAAGATATCAACTTTAAAATGCAACAGAGGCAATGAATCTAAAGCAAAATACAATGATACTATTATGGTAAAATAGTGAATAACACAAATAGTATACATTCTTAAATACTAAGGATTATCAATACAGAAAATAATTATTTGACAGAGAATGGGCACAAAATCTGAAAATAGATATTTTAGATTTTGTTACTTTGAACCTGTTTGATGACTTATTCCGGGGTATGCTATAAACACAGGTTTACTCAGTAATAACTGACATAAATCATCTGAGACAACCAATCATACATGTGCAGGGGTTGGTGAAAATGCTGCACTGAAGGTACCATGTTTTTTGCAATCTGACACAGTGCACTGAACTATGCCTTGCTAATGAGGAACAAACACCACACAGAATACATCATATAATATCCATGACTTTATCATGTATTGTAATGTTAATAAACTAGTCTGTGTATTTACCAAAATTCCCAGATCTTAATAGCCATAATGTATTGAATATTTGCTCCATGTTTCCTTATATAAACAGGGGAAACTAGGGGCGCCTGGGTGGCGCAGTCGGTTAAGCATCCGACTTCAGCCAGGTCACGATCTCGCGGTCTGTGAGTTCGAGCCCCGCGTCAGGCTCTGGGCTGATGGCTCAGAGCCTGGAGCCTGCTTCTGATTCTGTGTCTCCTTCTCTCTCTGCCCCTCCCCCATTCATGCTCTGTCTCTCTCTGTCTCAAAAATAAATAAATGTTAAAAAAAAAAATAGAAAAACAGGGGAAACTAATTTTTCTTTTAAATAGCGTATAAATAAATTTCAGAAATAAAAGCATACCGTAAAGTTTAATATAACAATACAAGGATTTCAGGACAAAAGTAGCATTACTTTAACAAGAAAATTTTTAGAAACTTTCTAGCCATAAACTATCTTGTGTTCTTTAATTTTTAGTTTTTAAAAAATTGTTAGGTGATCAAAAACCAAATTTTATACTAATTTCTTGGTTTGAGGGTGCTATCGCTCTACAGATACTAACATTTCAAACTCCAAGCCAGTATGAAGCTCAAGTCTAGGATTTAATTTACCAGTGGATATTTCTTTCCCTCAAACCAAGCAGAAGCACAGAAGCTTCTTTGTCATCTGATATCTACAAGGTGGGAGGATTTTTTTTGCTTGGGAGGGTTTCTGTTTGTATAGTTAAAAAAAAAACAAAACAACAACCCACCTCATGAACTCAACATTTTACAACCTGCAAAAACAACTGGAAAGCTTTTTTTCTTCTGTACAGAAATATTGAAATAAAATCAAAATGCTTTGCTTTTAGAGGTCAGATAGGGCTCAGCTCTGAAAGGTTTTTAAAATAAATTTAATTTTGGAATAATTTTAGATTTACATGAGTTAAAGACAATTCAGAATTATATTCCTCACCCAGCTTCTCCTAAAGTTAACACCTTCAGCATCATCATACATACATCAAAAAAAGAAACCAACACTGGTACACTACTATAACTAAGTGCTAAATTTTACCTGAATTTCACCAGCTATTCCACAAATATCTTTTTGTTCCAGGATCCACCTCATTTAATTGTCATGTCTCTTTTAGGCTCCTCTGTTTCTCAGTCTTACATGATCTTTCATGACCGTGGCACTTTAGAACTGTCAAGGCCCCTCAACCTTGGTCACTCTGATGTTTTTCTAATGATTAGACCAACGTTATGAATTTAGGGGGAAGGTTACTGCAGAGCTGAAGTGCCCCTCTCATCACATCACATCAGGAAGTACAAAATATCAATACGATTTATCACTGGTGATGTTAACCTTGATCATTTAGCTAAGGTAGTGGTTGCCAGATTTCTCCATTCTAGAGTTACTATTTTTCCCTTTCAACACTCTATTTGGAAATAAACAAATCAGTCAGGCCAGCCCACAAAAGGGATGAGGGTAGATAAACCCCACTTCCTGAAGAGTGGAATATCTATGCAAATTATTTGGAATTCTATAATAAACAACTGTCCATTTCCTTCAATTCATTTTAAATAGCTTGTAAAACCCCAAGATAATTTGAGTAAATAAATGATTCATTTATTCAACCAATTTTTATCAATAAGATATATGGGTATTTATTTTATACTTCAGATTATAATCCAATTGTTTTAGTTTTGGTCTTTGGGAGTGCTTTCAGTTGGCTCCTTTGTCCACTTGCTTGATGTGGTGTCAGTTCTTTTTTTAAATTCTGATAAAATACATATAATGTAAAATTTACAGACATATAGAATGCTTCATAATCCACAGGTCATCTTTTTACAAAGGGCCTTGAAAATCTTCTCTTTAATGTTACAATTTTAGTATATGTGCTGTTGAAGCAAATACCCTTTTGTTTTTTGAGTACTTGCTTGGTTTTTAACAATACAGGACACTCCACACTCATTTTGTATTTTTCCTACCCCATCCCTAAAATCAGCCATTTCTCCATGTTCTTTTTCTTAGAGAGTGGTATTAGAAACCAGGATCTAGTTGCTGAGTTTTTGTCTTGGTTTTTGCTTGGTTTTAATTATAGCTCATTTTATTAATCTTTTCATTGCTCTAACTGATATATAAGATGTACATTTCTATGAAATAAATGTATTCATATTCAAATGTTAAAATTCATTATTCCAAACTCATGTTAAACTCATAAATTGGTGTAATTTTCTGAGACATACTAAAAATCTCCCACAGCTATACTCTAAGAACTTCTTGCATTTTAAATATTTAGGGACATTTTATATGTTGTTATACTTTTATAGACTATGCCTGTTACAAAACATGCTTTTTCCTTTTTCATACTTCTTCTAAAAAAAAAAAGTTTATTTTACTTATTTTGAGAGAGGGAGGGAGAGGGAAAGAGAGAGAGAGAGAGAGAGAGAGAGAGAGAGCGAGCGCTATCTATCTAGTTTGGGGGCGGGGGGGCACGGAGAGAGAGAATCCCAAGCAGGCTCTGCACTGTCAGTGTGGAGCCTGACACAGGGCTTGAACTCACGAACTGTGAGATCATGACCTGAGCCAAGATCAAGAGTCAGACGTTTATCTGATTGAGTCACACAGGTGCCTTTCCTATTTAGTACTTCTAATTCCTAATTCCATCTTGTTATTAAAATTAACTCATGCTGTTTTCACCTTTTGTGATTCTAAATACCCTTTACCTTATAGATTGTTAGTTTATGTCTGATTCTTAGAAACAACATAGTATAACTGGGTTTAATCCAACCAATTTGTCTGCTATTAAATATATTCAACTTGATCACAATTACTGTAACAACTGACAGATTTCATGTTTTCCTTTCATCTTTATTACCTATCATTTTTTAATATTTGTACATATTTCAGTTTCCTCTTTTCCCCTATTTTTACTGGTTTGCATAATTACTATTCATTTGTTTTCCCTCCCTAATTAATTTAACAAATAGTTACCTTTCCTCTCTCAACCTTTATTCCAATTACATACTTCTGTTAACACGTTATCAAGATTCCAAACATTTATTCAAGCAAGATGTTCTATTGCATCCCTAATGAGATGAGGTCTTTAAAATCCTGTTACTTCTACCCCTCCCAATTCTCCCAGAAAAAGGCCTTAAGATTCCTTTTATTTCTACTTTTCTACCTCCTCAACTCCCAACATTTTGCTGAGATAGTTTTGAATATGTAGTCATAGACTACATTGATTTTCCTTTGCAGCACATCGATATTTGGAAAGTAGAACATGCTTACTCTTAATTAAATTCCACTGAAGTTGTTTATTGTACCAAATTATGAATCATATACAAAAGATTGTTTTTTAAAAACTCTCAAAGATTGGGGCACCTGGGTGGCTCAGTCAGTTAAGCGTCCAACTCTCATTTTGGCTTAGGTCATGATCTTGTGCAGGTCATGAGACTGCATCCTGCATTGGGCTTGCACTTGGCAGCACAGGAGTCTCCTTGGGATTCTCTCTCTCCGCCCCTCTGGTGCACGTGCACACATGCACACACTCTCTCTAAAAGTAAATAAACATTAAAAAAACCCACAAAACTCTCAAAGGGGTGCCTGGGTGGCTCAGTCAGTTAAGCGTCTGACTCTTGATTTTGGCTCAGGTCATGATCTCAAGGTTCGTGAGTTCAAGCCCTGCATCAGGCTCCATGCTGACAGGGTGGAGCCTGCTTGGGATTCATTCTCTCTCCCTCTCTCCCTCTCTCTGTCGCTCTCGCTCCTGCTCTCTAAATAAATAAATAAATAAATAAATAAATAAACTAACAAACAAACAAACTTAAAAAAAAAAAAAGAAACTTTTCAGATCACCTTACAAAGCCTTTTAAGACCTAGGTCCTAGCTGACCTTGCCAACCCACATGGTATAACATTTTCTCCTTTGCTCCCCAAACTCTAGCAATAGTGGTCATTCTTTCTTTTCCTTGAACACACCAAACTCATTCTTGTAAAACTATCTTAGCACCTTCTCTTCCCTATTTGGAAAAGCTATCTCTGTGATCATAGCATGCTGACTCTTCATTTAGTCCTTGCTTAAAATGTTAGCTTCCTAATAAAAAGTTTCTCTGAACATGCAATCTAAAGAAACCATATTGTCACTCTCTGTAACATCACTCAATTATACTCTTTACATAGAACTTATTATTTCATGTTTTACTTGTTCATTATTAGTCTTTGCCCATAAAATTTGTAGACCACAGGAATGCAGGGATCTTGTCCTTTTTGTTCATCATTATATCCTTATGGCTAGAACATAGCAAGCACTTGATAAATATTTGGAATGAATAAACGTGTATATCTAAAAGGCTTTATGCAGTCAGGAGTCCATTTATCAGGTTAAATAACTGTATAAAATAACTGTATAAAGAATGGTTGTGTTGGTAAAAACTGAGCCACTACTAGCCACCATGCAAAAATCCAAAATACTAATTTTTCACCCAAGGTGCAAATATCATAATTCAGGCATTTAAGGACACTTGCAGGGGCGCCTGGGTGACTCAGTCAGTTAAGCAACCAATTCTTGATTTCAGCTCAGGTCATGATCTCATGTCATGGTCATGGGATCAAGCCCTGCATGAGGTTCTGTGCTGAGCGTGGAGCCTGCTTGGGACTCTGACTCTCTCTCTCTAATAAACAAAACAAAACAAAACAAAAAAGACACTGCAAATTTGTTTATATTTATTGACTGGACATCTTGGTTGGAAACAATATACCCAGACTCTAGACTGTTTATTCTCCTTCTTCCTAGTCTTCTAGAGTTTCCATATTCAATCACTGTTTTCTTTTCAATACATTTTATGTGGAAAGACAAATCATTCTTCTCTTCCTCCATTTATTCTTTAAAAACAAAAAGTCTATTGCTGTTCTCAAATATTTACTCTCCTAAACGAACTTTAGCATTAACTGATCAAATTTCTTAAAATGACAACAAAGTCACTGAGATTTTGTCTAAAATTGCATTTAAGGAGTAAACCAATAAAGAATGTAATAGAGGTCTCGAGTATATCTTTAGATACATTTATAAAGGCTTTATAACTATTAACTTTATTACTGGATATTTAATTGTTGCTGTAAATAAAATTTTGGTCTCCCCAATATATACTCCAATTGATCAGAGTTGAATGAAGGAAACTATTAATACTATTACTCTTGTAGCCTACCATCTTGCTCAACTTTATTATTTCTAAAGTTTCAGATGACTCTTATAAGGAAGACAGTATCATCTAAATACAATTTTATTTTCAGATATCTTTAGACAGCAATTTATAATACTATAATTGGTACCACCTCTCTCAACAATTTAATAGCACTTATCAAGAGCATTAAAAATATTTGTAACCTAGTCCAAAGAATCCTTTCACAGAGAATTTATCTTAAGAGAATCATTTAGAAATTTACACACAAAGTTGTACTTGAATGTGTCATATATAAAAGTCATGAAGTAATGAGTAAATAAATTATGAATACCTGCAGGATAACCTATTATGCATTCATTAAAAATCATTTTTAAAAGTCAACTTAAGCGCCCCTGGGTGGCTCAGTCAGTTAAGTGTCTGACTTCAGCTCAGGTCATGATCTCACAGTTTGTGAGTTCAAGCCCCATTTTAGACTCTGTGCTACAGCTCAAAGCCTGGATGAAGCCTGCTTTGGATTCTGTGTCTCCCCCTCTCTCTGCCCCTCCCCTGCTCGTGTTCTCTGTCTCAAAAAATGAATAAACGTTAAAAAAAATTTTTTTAATGAATTAATAAATAAAAGCTTATGAATTAATAAATAAAAGTGAAAAATGTTACGATGCATTTAGGTGAAATGCATATATTAAAAAGCACACAGAAAAAAAACATTGAAAAAGAAATGCATCAGGATCCTAATAATATAATTTTCTATTTTGAGAGCCTTCAGAAAATTATAAAATCTCTATAATACTTATCTTTCAAACATACTCTTTATGCAAACATTTCTAGTATTTTACCTATGTTCTTTCAATGTATTCTATTCATCTTTGTACTTTATTGATGCTTCAAAATTCTCTACAATATCCACATACTTTTTACACTAATAAATAATAAGTATTTTTAAAAATTTTAAGTTGGAAAATCACTGCATGCTTTAGTTTCATAATGGGCCAACAGATTCTTTACCTAGGAAGGAAAAACCAGTTCTAATACCAGATTAAATATTCTAGGTTACTGGTGCTACCAAATATACTGTATTTAGAACCTATCTGTCCATGAGTCAGAAAGGAAGTCGAGTCATTCAAGTTGTCAAAGTCACCTACAACAACAACAACAACAAAATGGCAGCAATTTTTTGAAGTTTTTCAAGCTCTAGATATTAATACTGCTATTTATTATTTATTCCAGCTTAGTTTCAAACTCAAACCACATCTCACTGTGCTCAGTACACAAATGAAAAAAAGCCTGGAAAAGACTTACTTTCCACAAGTATCTATTTTTTGTTTATTAAACCATTCTCTTATAAATAACTTAGTTCAAAAATTTATAGTCTCTCATGTGTTGAGGGATAAAGATAAAGGACCTTCTAGTACTCTTTAAAGATCAGAAAAAAGATGTAGCTTAGTGTTCACATGAAGGGAACAAAAAGGCTTATGTGAAAAGAATTCACAAAGTAAAATGTACTGTCGCAAAAGTTCTCAGCTAATCTCCAACAAAGATAAACACAAAATAATTTTAAATAAGGATCCAAAGATTAATGGGCTAAATTCAACCTAAAGATAACTATGCTGCTGAATAAAGCACTCAGGTATATCCATTGCAACTTTTTTGTAAAGAGTAGCTGCTTCGTATCTAATCCCTGGCAGTAATTTTAGTACAAGAGACTGACAGAATGTCAAGATTACTTTTTTTTTCTATCATCTATTACTTAAAGAAACTTCAAATTTTACAGTTTAGTCAGTTTTAAATCATTATCTCACTTGTTCCTCACAAATCTCCTTAAAATCGGGCAAATATTATCCTCATTTTACAGTAAGTTATGTGCCTACTGATACTGCTGGTTACTTAATTCCACATCTTCTGACTCCGTTCCAGTATTATTCCAAGAGGGTAGGGATTTCTGTCTGCCCCTAGAATAGTGCCTGGCACATAAAGTCATTGAAAATATGTGCTGAATGTATCAATGAATAAATTTCCACTACAGAAATATGCATAAGCCAAAACCGTACAAAAAATCAGCATAAGCCCTACAAAGTTATTGTGAAAAACAGAATAATTTAAGATCTTTATATTATTGTGAGAATATTAGAGTACTTATATTTTATCTACTATAGCATACAGGAAAGTATTTACATAAAATGAGTCTGTTTTGTTTATGACTGTATAAAGAGTTAATGTATATTCTTTAGCAATTATATTTTTAAAATCTTACTAACAGATTTCCAAAAAATATGTAGCACTTATGAGTTAAAAATTTTAAAGATATAATGACCCATCTATATCTGACAGAAAATAATGCTTCATTCAAAGAGAAAAATAAACATAATGAGAAAATAATTTTTCTTCCCCAGTAGATTAAAATATCTGCACAATCCATTCACCTAAAACATGTAAGAATTGTGAAGTATTTCAGAATTATAAAATATGACTAAATTTTTTGTTGACAGGATCATCTTTATAATTCAGAACTGTGGTGTTCAGTAAGGGGGAATATATGCATTTTATAAAATAATATAAGTTGTCCTCTTCACTTTCTATACACCTTTAAAGAAACTATAGAGTTAAAATTATGTAATTAAACAACTGTGCATTCTTAACAAATTATTTTGAAGTTATTTACATCATTCAACACTTGTGCTAAAGGACATGTGCCTGCCAATGTTATTACAAAGTGAACAATCAGCAATCATAAAATTGTTTTGGGTCAAAATAGGCATACATTGATGTTTAGAGTTTTAACTCTACATTTAAGGCATTCTAATTCCACTTCCCCCTCAACTCTATCTAGTAAAGTATAAAAACAAAAGTATATCACTAAAAGCAAAGGAGTCCTATCAATATATATATATATATATAACCATATTGAGAATTATGGTGAAACACTAGCCACCAAAGTCAAATATCATGTTCTACCATCAATATTTCCTTTTATTAAATAAACTTTAATGATGAACTCAATGGATATTCTTCAAAGCATATAAATAATCTGGTATCTTACTGTTATATCCATGCTCTAATTTCATCAATATTAAGCTTACCTTTCCTTTTGGTCCAGACTGCTTAAAACATGAAAAAGAAAAAAAATGTAAGAGGCAAGACCTCATTTTTGATATATCATTGTAGTTTTAGTAACTGCGGTCAATAAGGCAAAACTCTGATGTGATTAATTTGTTTTAAACACATTATATATATACTATATACTAAGTTTTGAATCTTGTCAGATAAGTAAATTTTTAAGTTTTTGTTAATATAGAAAATTTATATCTAAACATATTTAAGAAAAAAGGATGTACAAAGATATGAAAGATTCTTGGGAGAGCTTTATTTAACCATCAACCAATTGATGATAGGTTATTTTAGAGTAGTTATATTGTCTTCAAAGAACAATAAAATTTCCTGAAAGTTATAAATTTTTAGTGGTTCCAATTCTGTTATCAGGTGTAATAATTAGCTTCTGAGTAAGAAAAAAATTTTTTTTAAGGTTGGAACTTTTGCATAAAAGCCATAGATTAAATACAGCAGCATATGGTTTTAGACACAAGGAAAGGCCTTGGATTTAAAATCATGGCCTCCAATCAAAAATACAATTTATAACAGGTCCACCCTTCTCCACATTCAAGGAAAACCTAAAAAGCTATCAATATCAATTACTCAATAGTAAAATTACAAAAACCTTCAATTTAGAGTAAGATTCGTAACCTAGAATTATTTATTATAAAATGAACAAAATATTCAAAACTGTAAGCAAAACATAGTTTACAAACTCCCCGAGTCCCCATATAAACTCTCACATTCCAATAATGTGGAACAAACAAGTAAAACATCAATCGTAGTAAATTAAGGGGAAAAAATAGTAATGTGGGTTTATACAAACAACACTGAAAAGACCTATTTTTTTTTTAATTTCAATAGTAAAGAATTATAAGCTTACATGAATACCATATTTGAAATTTTATCTCTACCATTAAAAAAAATAGGATGATCTCTATAAAATAAATTTATGTTAGAAAAATAACAAAAAACTGAGGGAATATTACTACACCCCTATTAAAGTAAATAAAATATAAACATGAAACTTTAAGTCCAGCTTATCTTATATATTTATTTCTTCTGGAACTTCAGGAAAACTAAAATGAAAACTGAAAGTTAGGCATTAATACCTAATATAGCCATTTCTAGCTCTACATTGTTGTGCCCAAGAAGTGAGAAGAGTTTAGTAGTCTATCGTTTTTGTTTTATAAACTCACCTGTATAGAGTAAAGGAAATAAGTAGAAGACAGAGTAGCAGTAGAAACAGGTTTGGTTCTTTCCAATAAACCAAGGGAGTTAGGAAGAAAACAAAAAACAAAACAAAAAAATATACATATGCCCATGCTCACTTCTCTTATCCTTGAAGAAAATGCATTTATTATGATAAGATATTTAATTTATAAGTCACTGTACTTCTATAAAATTCCTCAATATGTGTTTATTATCAAGTCCTGCACTGGAGGAGCATATATATTAGAAAAAAAAAGAAAAAAAAGTTTTTAAAAAATGGATAGGGAAGCCATTATTAGTAATGTAGGACTTTGTAAAAATGTCAACTTACATTCTTGTTGGACTATTTCATTCTTGAACTAGTGCTGTACTAGTGTTCTTAAAATTTTTTAAAAAGGAAGGAAAAAAGAGAGACTGATTGATTCTGGTATCCATGACCTGATTTAAGACTTCAAAAATTCTTTCAAAGTGGTGCTTTTCATTAATAATTAAATCTTGCTTATTCCAGGAGCCCATTTTCCCATTTATGGATTATATATGCTTTGTAGACATTCATTTTCCCCTATGGTCCTTACAAGTCTTTTCACCTATCCTTAATAAAAAACAAAAACAAAAACAAGTGAAAATGTAAATAAAACATAAACCAGTAAATGTTTTCTTTTAGCAAGTCTCACTGAAGTTAGGGGTGGAGATGGTATAGAGTTATATAGACCTTTTAATTTCTGCATTTCATTTTTCCATACTAAGACTACCCTCCTTCATCACTATTAGTATACAAACAACCTCTTTTAAATATGACTTATATTAACATTTGTAGTAGCAGTAAGAAAATAGATTAAAATCCTAATGTTCGCCCAAAGAGTAGTTCTAATAGTAGTAATCTGATCAGATATTTTAACAATCTTCATTTATTCCCTTTGGATTAAAAAGGTGTGATGTACTTGTTCCCACATCTTACTAAACAACTGCAAATTATTCAAAATGCAGGTATGATTTACTTTTAAAAGACAAATTATACCACTCTCCCCAAGAGGACTGTGTGTATGAATTACCAGCTTATGGCATTTCCTTTAATTTCAAATTAAGAGTTGAGAAAATAGGAAAAATTAGGAGAAACTGTAAAAGCCAGTAAAAACCAGGGTGCTCACCTCATCTGAAGCATGACAACTGTGCCAACACTATACCAGTTAAAACCAAAAGTTTCGTGGTAACCGTTTTGGTGAAAGCTTTCTTCATGCCTTTGGAGATGTGGTTCCTACTGCATGGAGTCTTTTCTAATGAGTACACTCAAAAGCTTCTTTGGGGGCACCTGGGGGGGCTCAGTTGGTTGAGTGCCTGACTCTTGATTTTGGCTCAGGTCATGATCCCAGGGTGTGTGAGATTAAGCCCTGCATCCGCTGGCTCTGTGCTGACAGCACAAAGCCTGATTGGGATTCTCTCTCTCTCTCTGCCCCTCCTCCGCATGCTCTCTCTCTCTTTCAAAATAAATAAATAAACATTAAAAAAAAAAAGCTTCTTTAATACTTCCTTTGTGAATTCTTCACTGCCTCCTTCTCTATAAATAGCACTATGCAAACTGTGTCTACTACACTGCACTTACCATGTAATCATTTGTTTACTTGTCTTTCTGTCCTCTACCCTAATCAAACTTGAGTTGGAAGGCAGGGACTTTGTTATATTCACCTCTGACTATTCTGTACCTCATCTATGTCTAGTATGTAACATAAAATCACTCAATGATTTTGAAGGAAGAAAATTGGAAAAACTCCCAGTGACCTGTTTTTGAATGGCAAAATCTTTTTAACAACAATCACACTTTAGTAAGTATAAGAAATGTTTATTCTGTAAATAAGAGACAAACATAAATACAATCTGCCATGCTGACATGACTTTTCAGTTTTCCTTACTGCCCCTAGTTGTAAGAACAAGTTATTTTCATTCTGGATTGTTTCTCTAAATATAAACTAATTCAGGTTTGTTTGTTTTTAAAGAAACAATATTTTACTAGTAAATGCCATTTCCTATTAACAGAATCTAGCCTTTTATGCAGATGAACAATAATACATATGCAAGGTATAATAGGTGCCAAGACCTAGAATAAAACAAAACACAAACCAATTTCCAGACTGAAATCAGTTTTTTAACATTAACAATGATGAAAGGAGGTATGGAGAAACTAGGTCACACTGCAAATAACTCCAAACTAAAAAATAAGTTCAAAAGCAACAATAATTTTGGTTGCAGAATATATCACTTAATTATAAATTGTAGATGAGTATTTCAACATGGACCACATTTCAGAAAAAAGACAAATCTTTGTCAGCAATGGATTCTATCAATGTGATCAGTGTGTGAAAATAGTGTGTCTCTCCTTTTTGCCTCTCTACTAATTACTCTCCTTTTATTATTTATTCTCATGTTTGTGCCACATGTTGGCTAGAGAGCTTGATTTGTGTACTTTACAGTAAGATAAGACAAGTTTTTGGTATGTGCAGTAATTTCTCTTTTGGTCTTTTTAGTTGTATTTCTCAAATATGTGAAAACTATGATAAAATAATACATTTAAGCAAAAGATTTTATTATCTGAAAGTATGAGAAAGATTTAAGGTTTTTAGGCTGAAAATCTATTATGCTATAGCCAATCTATCTACGTACATAGCAAACATAGCAATGGTTTCTAAGAGTCAGGACACATTTTATGAATGAGCAATAATCTCGACTGACATTTTTAAAAAATGAAGAACATATATACCAAATCTTCAAATTTTACTATTCATAAAAACATTTTACACAACTATTCACAAGGCAAAAATTTAGATTATTTATTTTATTGTTGAAGCCTAAGAATTTCTTAGTCAGTTGAAATGGACCCAGAACTGAAATTGAACTGAAATTTCATAACCATTCAAAAAACGGTTATGAAAAACCTCCAAAGCATTTAAAACACCAAGCTTTCCCCACTGTTACTTTCATTATTTCAAGGTTTAAGTATTACTTTCATGATCAATGAGAACATCCAAATCTACTAAAACTATTAAAACACAAAATTTTCCCAATTAAAGCTAATAATGTGATTTGTTTTGAAACTATGAAATCCAATAAATCTTAAAATGAGCTAATAACTAGTTTTACTTATCAGAGCAAACCTAACACCTGAAGATTTCTTGTCAAATGTTGTACACTCAATGTTGTAAAATCAGATTAATTTAACTGGAATATAATGTAATAGAAAGGTTTTTATTTAAGTCTCTATTCACAGAATGTGATTTGTTCAAAAGCAGATATAAAATAAAATTCTTAGGACATGAATTATTTCAGAGACATGAATACCTTGTTACAGACAACAGAAACACAGTAAAATTCCCCAAAGTAAAAAAGTTGGTTAAAGGAAGAACAAAAAAAAACAGTGAAGAAGTATTAAAGAGGATGGTATGTATATACTAAACAAAGGCAATTAGAATCCTTACCTTTGGGCTGCTGTTTTTACTAATGACGTCTGTACATTAGCATGTTGAAAACGTCTACCATGAACTACAGTTCCAGAACATATTGATGCATTTTGTACATTTTCACTGCAGATGCAAGAAACAAAGAATAATTTGAACAGAGGAAAAATTACATACACACATGCAAAATAAATCCTTTCAAATCTGAACACACATACACAAAAAGCTCCACACTAAAATATGTATTTTTACAGATCAATCCAATGACCATGTTAAATTGTCCACCAAGAGTTTTCCACTTTCTGAATTTGTCTCTGAAATGTTTCTAATACAATTCATGAAAGAAGATAAAACAGTAGAAGAACACTAGAATAGAAATCAGGAATCCAAATGAATGTTCTGTACTGTAAGATATCCTATAAATTAACTCAGATATATTTTTTCTTATTCTGTTAGGAACTATACATAAAAAAAGCTTTTAAACTGTATTACAAAGATTTCTTATATGTCAAAATAAAAATCAAATGTACTAACTGTAAAAAAAAGAAAAAGAAAAAAAAAAGTCAGGAGTCCCAAATTCTACTTCTGATTCTGCCATTGACTTCAAAGTTACTTAGCCTTCATGTACCACAGTTTTCTATCTATAAGTTGACAAAACTGAAATTGAAACAGTGCTTTTCAATCCTATTTCTGGGAGGTATAACAGCATAATCAATCATATCAGTAAAAGTGGTTCACTAGGACAACCCCTAAGGATTATAACTAGAAAAGGAAGAGGAAAAAGAAATCTTAAAAAAAAGGAAAAGAAAAAAATCCCTTTTGAGATAATCCTGATTAAGTGTCCCCTAAAGGAGACATGACCCTTCTACCCTCCAGTGCCTTCTACTTCTAGTATTATGACCAAGATTTTACTAACTATATGAGAGGAAGCTCATCTAATGAAATCTCACTCTACTGGAAATTTTCTTGCAATATTTTTATTCAGAACCAAAAAAATCATTGCAGTCAACCATAATCCCAAATTCAAAGCAAAGAATTCACGCCCTGGTACAACTTTACCTCTTGGCACTGCTAAAAAGGTGAAAGTATAGGCTGGGTCAACTGGCCACAAAGGCAGCTAATTTTTGGTGTCAAACCCTTTATCTTTTCTGAAATGACTATACCTCAATTTCTTATTGTTGCTCAACATGTTAAGTCCAATTGGGTTGCCTTTCAAAGGTTTTAAACTGTCAGCCTTGTTTCGTCTCGCACATGTCTTCCAGGGGTCACCAGAACTGGTAGAAACAATTTCAGATTGACGATTTAACTGTAAAAAGATCCATAAATGTTAAAGAGTCAATAAACACAATATGGTTGTTTGAAAACTCACTTATTAAAAAAGCTGTAAAAAATTAGTACCAGCTGTTGGAGACGGGAGAGAAGGATGACAGTGTCATGAATTTAAGAATAATTCAACTGTAATACTTTTTTTTCCTAAAGAGAACACAAATTTGTAGGACCAGGTGTGTTCATATTATTTTCTCTTCATTTAAGTGTCTCCAAAGGTCTTTAAGATAATTAGAAGAGAAAAACAGAAGACATGAAGGGTAGACTATCTTCAAACAGAGCTTTACTGAGAGTAAAGAAAAATATTTCCCCTGCTACTGCTATTTGTAGGACAAGTACAGCCAAATGTGTTAATAAGTCATCATTTCAAGTTACACAAGGACTTTGGCCTTAGCATCAAAGTTTCTATACAAACACAGAAACTGAAATGTCTTGATACTTTCATTGTTGCCAGTGATAATATATAGCATATCAACAATCACTTTCGGGAGATTACAGTGTGACAACAGGATGGCCCATTCCTTGGAAAATTCTTTTAAACAAAGAAACCTACTCTTACTACATTCATCACATCAGACATTTAAAAGCTACTTTCAGACTCATTAAGACAAAGGTCCTCAGTTCTTAGTGATAATTTACCCAAAAACAACACTTTCAAAATCCTTATTTATTTTTATTTTCTTTATTTTAATGTTTATTTTTGAGACAGAGAGAGAGAGAGAGAGCACGCGTGCACAAGTGGGAGAGCGGCAGAGAGAGAAGCAGACACTGAATCCGAAGCATGCTCCAGGCCCCGAGCTGTCAGCAAAGAGCCCAACGCGCGGCTCGAACCCACAGACCATAATAAGATCATGACCTGAGCCAAAAGTCAGGAAGCCCAACCACTGAGCCACCCAGGCACCCCTCTTATTTACTTTATTTTTGAATCAGTGGCCTAATATTTTATTTTCCACTCATATACAAGAAAATACAATTGTAAGAAGAGAGGAACTTGGCTTTTATTCCACAATTGATCTCCATAGAAACCTAACATTTCCCTAAAAAAATCTCTCTCACAAAAAAGTCCTCCTGAGTACAGAGTTCATTTTGCCAACACTATTCTTATTTTTAGGCAAATCTACATTACAAAATTCCAAAAAGATCTATTTTTGACACACTGCTTATCACTTTCTCCTCCTTGAGACATTTTGTTACTTCCTAATCTTTTACAGCCATGTGCTTCAGACTCTTCCATTTCTGGCAATGGCACATTAAGTAATGCAGATCAATTTCCTTCCATTATCTGAAAACAACTAGAAAAAAACCTGGACAAAATGCAAACTAAAAAAATGTATGTTTGAGACAGCTGAGAACTCTGAAGGCAGTGAAGAATTAAGAACTAAGATCAGGAACAAGAAACACAAGAGACCTGAGCCCAGATTTGTATTTTCCCCTGATGCATCTATTGATTCCAGAAGATGCAACTGAGAGGCTAAGTCGGAACTTCCAACAGAGAGCTAGAGAAACAAAAAGCAGGGATGCACATCTACCATATGTGACTGGCCTCATAAACCTTCAAAATTTGGATCAGAATGATAGGCTATGAATAACAGCCTTCATAAACCTGAAATCCAGCTTCTAATCATCTCAACCTTCAGTTCAATTAAGGAAGTTCCAAATGTTTAATGTAAATCAGAATTACTTGCATAATTAATTACAGAATTAAATTGCTGTGTCCAACCTTTTACAGTTTATTCTTATTCATTAGGTCTAGGGTGGGCCTAGGAATCTGTATTTCTAGCAAGTCCCCAAGTGATGCTGATACCACATTTGAAGAACCAATGGATTAAGGTGATCTGAGACTGAGATTGCTAATGCTCCTAGTAACAAGCCAGAAGTAAATATATTTCTCTTCCAAAAAGATAATTTTCTAGGCCTCCAACTACCTCCATGATTTTTCATATGCAATTAACATTCATAGCAGACTCAAAGAAATTAGACACATGATCAAATCAAGAGAAACAATTAAAAAACGGGAAAAAAACCCACAGAGGATAAAGATAATGGGATTATCACCCTCTCATTTCTGTTAGAAGAAGAATACAATCTCTTTTGCATTTGGTGAAAAGCATTATTGTGGAACGATAACAATTTAGGAATCAAACAGACTTGTCTCTTTCTAGCTGGGTAACCTTCCTTATAGTCATAGGGTTATTTCATGCATTAACAAAAATATACACAAACTGCCTATCCCTGCAATGGGCAGATGGGTAGGAATTCAGTTATCAACAGTTCCCACTCAATTAGAAATACAAGTATCCTCTCTTAGCCTAACAACTGGTCATTAAGATGCATTCATCTGAGGAAAATTAGGCCTATCTAGTCATTGTGACCTAGCCCTTTCCCCATGTTATTCTGAAAAAATGCCTTAAGTCAATGAATGGTTCTCAAAGTGTGGCTGCTGGACCAGCAGAACCAGCATCATTTGCAAACACTTAAAATGCAAATTATTAGGCCCCACTCCAGATCTCCTAAATCAGAAACTCTGGAAGTGGGGTCTAGCAATATTTTTATCAAACCTTCCAGGTGATTCTGACGAACACTAACACTGGAGGGTCAATGCTCTGGGTGATTTTGATATATATAGCCTGTTAAGAATCTCAGAAGCAAAAAGTTTCCATTAACGAATGATCATATAAAGGCACCCGGATGGCTCAGTCAGTTAAGAATCTGACTCTTGGTTTCGGCTCATGTCATGATCTCACGGTTTCTTGAATTCAAGCTCCATGTCGGGCTCCGTGCTAACAGTGCAGAGCCTCCTTGGGATTCTGTTCTCCCCCTCTGCCCCTCCCCCACCTGCGCTATCTCCCTCTCAAAATAAATTAAAAAAAAAAATTTTTTTTTAATGTGTATTTTTTGAGATAGAGACAGAAGTGCAAGTAGGGGAGGGGTAGAGAGAGAGAGAGAAACACAGAATCTGAAACAGGCTCCAGGCTCTGAGCTGTCAGCACAGAGCCCGATGATGGGGCTCGAACTCACAAACCATGAGATCATGACCTATGTAAGCAGACGCTTAACTGGCTGAGCCACTCAGGCGCCCCTCAAAATAAGTAAATTCTAAAAAAACTTAAAAAAAAAAAAAGGGCTGATCAATTTCATTCTATCTAGGCAATTACAAAAGCTAATATTTAGTGAATACTTACTATGAATAGGCATTATGTTAGTTACTTTATATTCAATCTCCATATTTTATACATTTCAGTAGTTCTTCAGATTGGGATTCAGCAACCTCACCTAAAACAGGTCAATTACTTGCTGCTGTTGAGTGATAGGATTAATTTCCCACTTCAATTCTCTCCTTAACAAAATCTCTCCACCACATGTCATTTAAACTCTATTGACATTCTATCCTTGTGCTATGAAGATCAGTGAGCTGAAAAAGCAAAGTAACCTGTCCAAACTAGTTAAATGGCTTTAAACATTTAAAGACCAGTCTGATTCCAAAGTCTATGTGCTCCCATACTATACTGCATGAGAAATTTTTATAATGCTGTTTATAATGCTGTAGAAATATAAATAATGATGCTTAACAAGAAAAAAGCAGAAACAAACTGTGTTATTCCAGAAAGGACTCACCATTGGAATACCAACTATTCTACAGATACCAAAAAGGAACTGCACTAAATATTCCTTTATATAAATGTAGAAAGTTCATCTTTCCTTTTAAGAATTGTTTAAGCCAAGGGGCACCTGGGTGGCTCAGTCAGTTAAGCGTCCAACTTCAGCTCAGACCTCGCGGTTCATGGGTTCAAGCCCCACATCGGGCTCTGTGCTGACAGCTCAGAGCCTGGAGCCTACTTTGGATTCTGTGTCTCCCTCTCACTCTGCCCCTCTCCCACTTGTGCTCTGTCTTTCTCTGCCTCTCAAAAAAAAAAGCATAATAAAAAAAATAAATAAATAAAATAAAATTCAAGATGATATATTCAATCTGGATGTTCCTGAAAAATTTTAATTTTTCTTCCCCTCTGCCCCTCTGTTTAATAGCCTAACACAGTTTTCTAGCTAATGCAAGCATAAGATCAGGAGAACTGTAGACAGAAGGATTAGCACAAAACAATCGTGATTACAAAGCCAACTTTAAATACAGGCATTAGCCACTGGTGGAAGACTCAGTGGAGCCATGCACTATATATAGGTTACATAGCCTCACAATTCTCACAACCATCCTATAAAATGGACAATTATTAGCAGGTCTAGAATCTGATAAGTCTGATGAACTACTCTAATACTTTACTCATCCAAAAAAAGCTGTTTCTCTCAACTGAGTATCAATCCACATGGAAAACCTTTACACAGTGCAAACAATAGGACAGGGATCAGCAAACCTTTTTTGTAATTTTTTTTTTTAATGTTTATTTATTTTTGAGAGAGAGACAGAGAGTGAGCAGGAGAGGGACAGAGAGAGAGGGAGACACAGAATCCGAAGTAGGCTCCAGGCTCTGAGCTGTCAGCACAGAGCCCAATGCAGGGCTCAAACCCACGAACCATGAGATCATGACCTGAGCCGAAGTCCAATGCTTAACTAACTGAGCTACCCAGGCGCTCCAGCAAATCTTTTTTGTAAAGGGTCACATAGCAAGTATTTCAGACTTTGTGGGTCAACAGTCTCTGTTGAAACTACTCAACTCTGTCCAAAAAATTCAAATCTGTGTTATAGCATGAAAGCAGTAATAGATAATACATAAACAAATAAGCACAGCTGTTTTCCAACAAAATTTTATCTATAAACACAAATTTAAATTTCATATATTTGCATGTAATAAAACAGTATTCTTTTGACTTTGGGGGAAATCATTTAAAAATGGTTCTTAGGCCATAGATTGTAGGCCAAATTGGCCTGTAAGCCTTAGTTTGCCAATTCTGTATTATATATTCATCAAGCAACAAATGAGCATAGTCAGTTACTAGAATTTAAGCTCCCCAGGAAAAAGAAACTTGACTACTTTGTTCACTAGCATCTGGAACACTGTGATCAATACATATTTGTTGCATGAATAAATTTTTCATTGGGACTATGAAATGTGCAAAAATTATCAACATATGGTTATCATCCACCCGAACTTATCACACATCAAATAAATCAATTTAAGGAAAAAATAAGTATTCAAGAAATATAGCACGTAAGAATTTCAGATAAGAAGATAACCTAAAAGAATCTATTAAATGATTACACATTTATAACGTACATTACAGGGGTTTTTGGGTGGCTCAGTTGGTTAAGCATCTAACTACTGATTTTCGTTTATGCCATGATCTCATGGTTTGTGAGACTGAGCACCGCATCACTGCGGAGCCTACTTAGGATTCTTTCTCCTCTCTCTTTGCCCCTTCTCCCACTCCTACTCCCTCTCTCTCAAAATAAATAAATGTTTTAAAAAAGTTCATTAAAGGGGTGCCTGGGTGGCTCAATCAGTTGAGCGTCACACTTCCGCTCAGGTCATGATCTCGCGGTATGTGAGTTCGAGCCCTGTGTTGATAGCACAGAGCCAGGTGCCTGCTTTAGATTCTGTGTCTCCTTCTCTCTCTGTGCCTCTCCTCCGCTCACACTCTGTTTGTCTCTCAAAAATAAATAAACATTAAAAAAATTGTTTAAAGAAAAAAAACACACCACATAAACTGAAAACCAATGTCACAGAAGTTAGTAACTGAAAACACCTTTTATTTTTCCCTGCAAAGTTTACTATATTTCTGTCCACCTAAAGAACCCCTAAACAGTAGCACTCTAAAAAATCCAGATGTCAAAATAAAAGCTAGAGGGACACTTGGGTGGCTCAGTCAGTTAAGCGTTCGACTTCGGCTCAGATCATGATCTGTGGTTCCTGAGTTCAAGCCCTATGTCAGGCTCTGTGCTGATAGCTCAGAGCCTGGAGTCTGATTCGGATTCTGTGTCTCCCTCTCTCTCTGCCCCTCTCCTGCTCACACTCCATCTCTCTCTCTCTCTCTCTCTCTCTCTCTGAAAAATAAACATTAAATAACATTTTTAATAAAAAAAAAAAGCTAGGGAAAACTGCAATGTGAAAAAAACCTCATAGTTTTTCATTGTAACTTCATAAAGAAAAATTTTAGAGTACTAAGAGAAAATCTTCAAATTCTATAAATTCCCTTCATTACAACAAAATAGAGATGTTGTAGGAGAAAAAAAAAAACCACAAAGATGGAGGGAAAGTAAATTTAAAAGCCCCTATAATACTATTCAACTGTAAATACAAGAAATCTATGAAGAGGGTACTATGTCAAAATAGTAAAAATTCAACTTTGACCACTTACTTCCCAAGATTACAAGAAAATAGGAACTTTCATATATTATTAGCGGGAATGGCAAATGCTAACTCCTATGAATGAGGCATTTGGTAATAACTAGCAAAATTACATATATATTTACCCTCTGAAACAGCAACTGCAATTCTAGGAATCTATCCCAAAAGTATACTGTAAAGATATGAAAAGATATAAGCATAAGGCTTTACTTATTTATTTTAAAGCATAAGGCTTTATTAAAGCACTACTTATAGTAACAAAAGACTAGGAAACACCTCTGCTCATCACTAGGCAATCAACTAAATATCTACTGTTTATCCACTCACGGGAATACTATGTAACAATAAAAGAGATGATACAGAGGTTTTTTTAAAAAAATGTTTTATTAATTTTTGCTAGAGGGTGTGAGCCGGGGAGGGGCAGAGAGAGAGGGAGAGAAGATTAGAAGTGGGCTCTGCACTGACAGCAGTGAACCCGAGGCAGGGCTTGAACAGACGAACCCGTGAGATCATGACCTGAATCAGATGCCCAACTGACTGAGCCACCTAGGTGCCCCAAGAGATGATAAAGATCTCTAAATACTTTGCAGACTATGCTGTTAAGCAAAACAATCGAAGTATCAAATAGTGTGGGCAGTTTCTCCAAAAAAGGATGTATATTCTATTAAAAAAGTGAAGAGGGGCACCAGGGTGGCTCAGTCGGTTGAGCGTCCGACTTCAGCTCAGGCCATGATCCCATGGTTTGTGGGTTCGAGCCCTGCATTGGGCTCTGTGCTGACAGCTCAGAACCTGGAGCCTGCTTCGGATTCTGTGTCTCCCTTTCTCTTTGCCCCTCCCCTACTCACGCTCTGTCTCTCTGTCTCTCTCTCTTTCTCTCTCTCAAAAAATGAATAAATGTTAAAAAAAAAAAAAGGAAGGAAGAAAATTAAAATGAAAGGCTAAACCATGTAATTTTAAAATTTTTTTTTTCAACGTTTATTTATTTTTGGGACAGAGAGAGACAGAGCATGAACGGGGGTGGGGCAGAGAGAGAGGGAGACACAGAATTGGAAACAGGCTCCAGGCTCTGAGCCATCAGCCCAGAGCCTGACGCGGGGCTCGAACTCACGGACCGCGAGATCGTGACCTGGCTGAAGTCGGACGCTTAACCGACTGCGCCACCCAGGCGCCCCGTAAACCATGTAATTTTTAAAAAAGGTTACCTATTAGTGAAAGAGAAAAGGATAGAGGAAATCAGAACAAAACCCAGACTTCTCTGAATAAAACTTCTTTTATAGATAGGACTTTCAAATCACAAAAATGTTTTTTGTATAATTATAAAACAAACTCATTTTAATTGATTAAAAAAAAAAAGTAGTAGGGGCACCTGGCTGGCTCAGTCGGAGCTGCATGTAACTCTTGATCTCGGGGTTATGGGTTCAAGTCCCAGGTTGGGTGTAAACACAAATAAACAAAAAAAAATTTTTTTAAAGTTCACTCAAAAAAACAAAAACAAAAACAAAAACACACAACATAGTAATTTAAATACTCATTCCTAATAGGATATACCTGACGGTGCCACCAAACACCAACAAGCAAACAGAAGGAAAAAAAATATTAATCATTTTATTAGTAATTATATTCGTATTGGTATTGTGAAACAATCTCGTAGGACAAAGCAAGTAAGTAATTAAGTTTAACATCATTAGGAAAAAAGACACTAAACCCAAAAGCCATTAAAGGAAAAAAGATCAATATTTTGACAACATAAGAAAACTTTTTATCCAAGGCAATAATCGTCAAAAGCAAATGCAAAAGACTAGTCAAAAAAAATGGTTTAAACTATTAGCAGATAGTATCACAGCAAGGGGCCAAATTCTCCAAAAGACTCTATTTCATCAATCCATGAAACCATTATAAGACACGTATCATTGTAAATACAAACGTGCAAACAAATTTTTCTAAATGAACTATGTCATGCCATTATTATTATGCATCTAGATAGATTTCAGAGATGTCAAAAAAGTGTTAGACTCAATATAGTAAGAATTGATATGAATCAATAATATTCTATAGACTAAATTAAAAAAATGAGCAAAGATACTGACAGTTATCAAAAATGAAAAATAAATGGACTACACATATGAAAACACATTTAACCTTACTCATCATAAAAGAAATGCAAATTAAGACTATATTGAGAGATGCCTGGGTAGCTCAGTCAGTTAAGCGTCTGACTCTTGATTTCAGCTCAGGTCATGGTCTCATGATTTGTGAGATTAAGCCCCATCTGAGGCTGCACTGACAGCACAGAGCCTGCTTTGGGATTCATTCTCTCTCTCTCTCTCTCTCTCTCTCTCTCTCTCTCTCTCTCTCTCTCTCTCTGATTCTCTCTCCCTCTTCCCGCCTCCCCCACTCACTTTCTCTCTCTCTCAAAATAAACTTTAGAAATATATACATATAAAAATCTTCTTTTGAAGTATTAGTTTTTAGTATACAACCTAAAAAAATTACCAAAAAAAAAAAAAAATCAGAAAAGCAACACTTGCCTTTTTTCCTTTTGAGGTCTCAGAATCCTCATCTTCACCCACACTGAGTAGATTTGCCTCACTACACAGAAAACAAGGGGGAAAAAACCTTAAGTGACAATTACAACCCATACATTAATTCAGAAGTTTTATTCTCTTTGCTCACCTAATTCAGGGATCAGCAAATGTTTCCTATAAAGGGCCAGAGAGTAAACATGGTCTTTATACCAACTACTCTGCCATTTTGGTATGAAAGCAGCCACAGACCACAGGTGTGGCTGTGTTCCAGTAAAACTATTAACAAAATCTAATGATGGGCCAGATTCAGCCAATGGGCCATCGTTTGTTGCCCTTGCTATAAATGAACATATAATTTTTGTTTTCCTAACTGTAGATTCCATTTACAGTCACTCATTTTTCCTTTCTGTCTTGGATTTAAAATTAGGGGAAAAGAACAGAGAAACAAAATAGAGAAAAAGCTGGTAAGAAAACCTTAGCTGATATAAAGAAAGTAATTCCAATGGTGTTACCACAGTAAAACAGTTACACCTTTGCAACTCCTGGAAATATCAACACTTTAGAATCACTGGCCTGAGACTCTAAAAGATCAGACTGATATATCTGTTTAATCTCAAAATATTAAAAAAGCTGAAGCTCCTAAGGATCCTCTTATAATGATAAACCAAAGAGTATGATTCATAAATGAAATATACAGAACAAGTAATATAATCATGACAAATCTAACAAAGAAAGTCAAAATACATTCTTCTAAAGACAACTGTTAACCTATTTTTAGTAAAATCTTAGTTATTTATAATAAAAATGTAAAATATTTGTTTCATTGCTGTTTATACACATCCCAACTTTTTTACTAGTAAAAATTCTCTTTTTTCCAAAACATTTTACAAAAATATTTAAAAGGTGGTATACTTTCTACTCAATTTTGGATCTAATTCAAAATTTTCAAAATTACATAAGAAAAATATATTTATAGTGATAAAATATAAAACTAATATTATATATATAATTATAATAAAATACTTGTATTTTATCTATTATATAATAATAAAAGACAGGAGAGAAAGATGACCACAAAATACCAATTTTAGGTGAAAACCTTACCAGTTCGAAGTTCTCCTTCGAATAAAAGTTTACAGTCAGTTCAATATCTCATAGATGAAAACACATGAAAGTGGTAATGATGAATGGAGCTGTTGCCCAGACAGAAAAGTGAAGCACCTACAATATTTATTAGCCAATATCTTCTGAATGACTTTTTGTGTAGAAATTTTTAAAAATACTTATAATTTGGTAGAACTCCTTGTATATATTTATGTATCTCTGAATTTGTTCTGGCCCAGTGGAAAACCAGATCAACAAACCAAGGCACCTAATAGCAATGGTGACTTTGTAATACAAATCTCATGATATGCAAAAGGTTGTATTAAAACTATCATTTAAATTTTACAAAGCAGTCATTCTAAGCACACTAACAAAGTGTAATAACTACTCTGTTTAACTTTTGCCTGAGTTAACATCTGTGTTTATCATTTATATAGTTTCTGCTTTCTCTGGTAGTAATGTGATCTAAGATGGATAGGGCAACTGGGAAGAAAGATACACTATAGGACTTAAACTTTCACAAAAAACTCAGGGGTCTTAATGTGGGTTCACTTACTCATGATAAAACAGTAGCTTTTCAAATCAGAAATGTTATTTAAAAAAAGGAACAATTTCTTTAATTGAAAATCTTTAATGATCAATTTTTAATAAGCTTACATGTATTACATGCACATAATCATTTCAAAAGACACATAATCATTCACATGCACATAATCATTCAAAAGAGAAATGAAAAATCAAAATTATTTAATAAAAATCTGCTTTTTCTTTCCTTGATGCTACTATAAAAGATGTTTTCTTAAGAATACCATACTCTTAAAAATACTTCCATGGAATATAAATCATTTTTCAATGAAATGTCATTCTTATAAAATATGTGACGGAAGAAAAAAAGTTCTTACTCTTTATCTGTATCTCCTTCGCTTTCGTCTCCATGATCAAAGCTCCAATTATTTTTAAAACCTCCATCTCTCTTAGATTCTGATCTAGCCAAAGCTGAAATAAAACAGAGATAAATATTCATTAACAAAGCTATTCGATATGAAATAAAATTTAGCATTTCTCAAGCTCTTTGATTAGTCTAGATGTTTCCTTAATTTTCTTGCTTTTTGAATATTTCTTATAAACATCTCATCTCCAAAATGAAAAAGAACACATTAAAATCTGTTTCTGCTAATTTACAGTTGTCCATATGCATGAGTTTGTTACCAAGAAGAAACTCAAATTGGTAAGATTTGATACAATAAAAACAGAGGCGGAGCATATGAGTATGTATAAAATATATAAAAACCAACCCTGTATGTCCATATTTGATCACTGATCAAATTACTACCTGTTACTTTGTTATTTTGTTTATAAATCATTTATGAGAACTATATCCAGACACTAGCCTTTTCTTTACTTCAGTCAATCATCTCTGCCTTTTAACAGAAGAGAAATCAGTGTTTTCTGCGATGACAATATGGTGAACTCAATGTCCAGGAAAATCCTCTAGATCAGAACACCACATATACTCATGACGAGTTCTAAAATTTTAAGTGGGTGGCTAAAACCCTCTGAAACCATAAACAACCAGAAAGTGGGAACTGAGAGATAAATGAGTTCTGAAGCTGGCATTTGTCTCAGAGTCAAAAACCTGATGGCCTAGATCCTGGGCTTTAAGATCAAGTTTGGGATGCCAGCAAGATGAGAGGTTAAACTGATGACCAGAAGATCTGAAGGGCAACCTTAAAATTAGGTGAACTAGGAGAAAAAAAGAAACTGAAAGAAAGTAGGAATAATTCTGATGTCTTTCCTTTGCTCTGGGTTTTTAGGTTAAACTGATGACAAAGTGTATTTATCTCATGGTTAGGGAATTCCTAACCACAAGCTCACAATTACTCAGGTTTGGGACCAGAATTTTCATAACCATAACCTACAGGACCCAGGAAAGTCTATAATTAAAACAGTCTCACAAGAGGCTGAGTATCACTAGATGTTGGAAAAATGCAAATCAAAACTATAATGAGATACTCAGTCATTAGGATAGCCATTATTTTTAAAAAACATAAAATAGTAAGTGTTGGTAAGAATGTGGAGAAACTGGAAATTCTGTGCATCGCTGGTGGGAATGTAAAACAGTGCAGCCACCATGGGAAGTTCGGCAGTTCCTCAGAGTTAAACAGAATTACCCTATGTTCCAGAAATCTCATTTCTAGGTTTGTACCCAAAATAACTGGGACAGCACGGACTCTGATACTTACACACCAACATTCATAGTAGCATTAATCACATAGCCAAAGGTGAAAACAACTCAAATGTCCAGCAAAAGATGAATAAATAAATGTTCTGTGTATATATGCATATACATACACACACAGAGGAATATTATTCAGCCATAAAGGAATCAAATTCTGATACATGCTACAACATGGATGAACCCTGAAAACATTACAATGAGTTAAACAAGCTAGCCATAAAATAACATATATTGTATGACTCCACTTATATTAGGTATCAAGGATAGGCAAATTCAGAAGCAGAAAGTGCGACAGAGGTTAACACGGGTTGGAGAAAGAAAAGAATGGAGAGTTATTTTTTTAATTGGCATATGGTTTTTGTTTGGGATGATGAAAAAGTTCTGGAAATGAATGGTGGTAATTATTGTACAACATTATCAAAGTACTTAATGACAATCTAAATTGTACACTTGAAAATGGTTAAAATTGTAAATTTTGTTATGTATATTTCTGCTACAATAAAAAACCATTTTTAAAGCCCCACCCTGCAAAAAGCCTCTATGTGACTAACAGAATCAAATATAAATCCTCTCTAAAAATTTCAATACAGCCTCAAAAAGAGTTTCAAAGAATAGGAGTTCACAACCAAAATTATGAAATGGGAAGGAAGAAGTCACTATGAGCAAATCTGAAACTTCTTTACATGTATACTGGGGTTGGACAAATAATAGCATATAATGGATGCAAGGTTTCTCCCTGTCAGAGAAAGAGGTTACAAATAAGCAACAGAAAAGAAAACCAGAATGAACTCTGTTTCTTCTAATGGTACTAGAGAAAGAGATATCAGTATGAATCCATATTTGTTTGACATATATACAGATAGGTAAAAGAACAAATATAGGCATGTCTTGTAGCATGGGTTAGTATACAGAACTAAGGCTCTCTTCTCTGAGAGGTCTAAAAAGCAGTGACAGCCTAGCGGCAACAAGTACACTTACAGCCAGATCCTGATTTTTAAATATCATTCTCTAATAAACGGAGCTCAGGCTCCTAGAAGAAATGACTGATTCTAAGGAGGGGGCAGGGAAAATACAAGATAAACCTGGAATATTCTGTATACTAGTAAATAAGGAGGTTCTTTTTCCAAAAAAAAAAAAAAAAAAAAAAAAAAAAGATGGGGGAATATCAAAAGGTTACAGAAGCCAAACTGAACCTCCCAATAGTTGAACAAGGGTGAAACAATTTTAGCAAAAATAAGCAACAGTATTGAATTATAACTCCCAAAAGTAAACAAATATTCACGAAGTCATACTGACATAAATGACTGAATGAATAAATAACTAAATGGGAAAAAGGGACATACTTTCCTTAAAAAAGAATTCCAAATGATATATGCACAAACTCTTTCCTATAAGAGATGAAACTTAATTCCCTTTCCCTTCAGTATAGACTGGACTTGGTAACTCACTTACAAGCATCGACTACAGAAAGGGAAAAAAGTCAATTGACAGTGATATCTGACAATCACTACCTCAGCCATAATTAAGGTTAAAATCAAAAGTGACGTCTTATTCACAGGATGTAGTATTTAATACGATGTGATGAAAATGCCACTTCAGCTCTGTGGTCTTCTTCCCAAAAACCCATAATGCCAGTTAATCATGAGAAAACATCAGATAAACTGAGAAACAGTCTACAAAATACCTGACTAGTATGCTTTTAAAAAGGAAGGAAAGATTAAGAAACTATTATAGATCAGAGGAGACTAAGGAGATGTAACGATCAAAATGCGGTATCCTGGATTGGACCTGGGAATAAGAAAAGGACATTAGTGAAATAACCAGGGAAGTGCAAATAAAGTCTGTAGTTTGGGTAATAGTATTATAGTTATGTTAATTTCCAAGTTTTTAACAAATGTGCTATGATCATATAAGGTGCCAACATTAAGAAAAAATGAATAGTATATAGAAACTATGACATCTTCGAAACCTGTCTATGAATTTAAAATTATTCCCCAAAAAGAACATTAAAAAATCAAAAGTAAAATGAACCTGTTTTAAAAAAAAGATGGTTAGGTTAAAGTTATGCTACCAAGACAGAAAAGGTAATTAAACTATAATGATTTCTAAGCTAATGAAGACTCATAATCGAGCAACTAGTATCCATCAACTAGGCAAAAAGGCCACGAGGCAGCAAAAAGTCAAGAAATGTTTATTATTTATGCACTAAAGGAACTAGGGTTCTAAACACACAATTCTAACACATCTAGTCATATGATTTCCCAATCCACAGATTAGAACCTCTAAATGTATAAATGAAAGAACAATCAACAGATTAGAACCTCTAAATGTATAAATAAAAGAACAATAACCTCGAGAAAGTGATTACTGCCAATAAAAAAAAAATAAGTTAGAAAAAACAAACACATTTTTAAAACATGAGTTTAGGGCAACTTACAGTAGGAGCAAAACCTTAAATCCTTAAAAGTCCTGGAGAGCATTTCACATTTCAATATCCTGCTATAGATGTTAGTAATAATGAGAATAGAAAATTATGTCCACTAAACTCCACTTACAAAATTAAGTGGAAGAAGAGATAAAGGTTAAGAAGAGATCCCAGTAAGTATCACACATCAAATAAATGCATTTTTCTCCATATGCTTCACTAAAATGACAGTAAAGGAAGGAGAGGAGAAAAAGTAGAAACCCTTAAGAACAAAAAGAAAAGCAAAAAGGAGATAACAGTAAATGAGAGATGTAACTAAACTGAAAGATGAAAACGTGATGGATGGGGAGGCACTGACTTAGTTGACTAGAGAAAACACACCTAAATACTTACAAGGGCACAAATATTACCAAACTGACACAAGAAGATTTGAACACTGCTGCATCAATAAAAGAAACTGAATTATTACAAGTATTTCCATAAAGAAATATTCAGGCCCAAAAGACCTCTCTAGTAATTTTTTTTTTTTTTTCGACGTCTATCTATCTTTGGGACAGAGAGAGACAGAGCATGAACGGGGGAGGGGCACAGAGAGAGGGAGACACAGAATCAGAAACAGGCTCCAGGCTCTGAGCCATCAGCCCAGAGCCCGACGCAGGGCTCGAACTCATGGACCGCGAGATCGTGACCCGGCCGAAGTCGGACGCTTAACCGACTGCGCCACCCAGGCGCCCCTCTAGTAATTTTTTTATACAGGTTATTTTTATTTCACAGTAAGTAATTTCATCCTATTTTTTAAGTAAACTCTACCCCCAACATGGGGCTCAATCTTACAACCCCAAGTTCAAGAGTCACATGCTCTAATGACTGAGTTAGCCAGGTGCCCCTATAGTAATTTCTTTCAAGCTTTTAAGAAAGAGCAACACATTTATTTTCCCAGAAAATAAAAGAAGGGGAAATACCCTGCACTGACTTCGCAAAGTAAGAGTATCTGGATTCCAAACCTGACAATGACACCCAAGGAAGGAAAATTACCACTCTCTCATGGAGACAAATATAAAATCCTAAATAAAATATCAGCAAATCAAATCCAGTAATATGTAAAGAAAAATATATACTAATAGAGCAGAGTTTATTCCAAAAGAATCAACATTTAAAAATCATAAATATAATTCACAAAACAAATACTTTGCAACAAACAGAAAACAGTAACAAATACTGTTTAGGGGCACCTGGGTGGCTCAGTCAGTTAAGCACCTGACTCCTGATTTTGGCTCAGGTCATGATTTCACAGTTCCTGAGTTAGAGCCCAGCGTTGGGCTCTGCGCTGACAGTGTGGAGCCTGCTTGAGATTCTCTCTCTGCCTCTCCCCTGCTTGTGTGTTCTCTCTCTCCTTCTCTTAACTTCTAAAAATTTCTTTAAAAATTAAAAACATAATTTTTAAAAATTTAATAAATACAGTAGACATTAATCCAACTACATCAATAATCACTCTGAACATCAATGGTTTAGGTGCACCAATCAAAAGACAGAGTTGTCAAAGTGGATCAAACAACAGACCCAACCATATGCCATCTACAAGAAACATACTTCAGACACTAAATAAACAAATGGACACATACAGATTAAAAGTAAACAGATGGGGAAAGATATACCACACTAACAATAATCAAAAGAAAGCAGGAGTAGCTATGTTTTCAGACAAAGCAGATGTAAAAGCAAGGAAAGTTATTAGACATAAAGAAAGGCATTACATAATGTTAACAGAGTCAATTTTCTTTAATTTTTTAATATTTATTTTTGAGAGAGAGAAAGCACACCTGTGCAAGTGGGCCAGAGAGAGAAAAGGCACAGAATCTGAAGCAGGCTCCAGCTCTGAGCTGTCAGCACATAGGCCGATGAGGGGCTTGAACCCATGAACCATGAGATTATGACCTGAGCTGAAGTAGGATGCTTAACCATCTGAGCCACCCAGGCACCCCAACAGAGTCAATTTTCAATGAAGACATAACAATCCCTAATATGTATGTACCTAACAACAGTGTTAAACTATATAAGGCAGAATCTAATAGAATTCCAAGAAGAAAACAGAAGACCTGTTATAATAACTGGAAACTGTAACATTCCTATATTAGAAATGGACTATGACAGTGGGCAGAAAATCACTGAGAACAAAGTTGAACTCAATAATACCACCAACCAACTGGAGATGATGGACATCTACAGACCACTTCTTCATCCAACAACACAAAAATACACATTTTTCCCAAGCTCACATGGAACGATTACTAAGACAGACTACATTCTGAGCCATAAAACACTTTAACAAATTTACAGAAACAGAAATCACACGTCTGCTCTGAGATCACAACAGGATTAAACTAGAAATCTATAAGTGAAAGGCTAGAAATCAACAAATGGAAATTTCCAAAATACGTGGAAGATTAAAACACCTCTAAATAACAAATGGATCAATGAAGAAACTTCAAAACAAATTTAAAAATATTTTGAACTAAATAAAAATGAAAGCACAACTTACCAAATTTGAGAGATATAGTGAAAGCAGTATACACAGGGAAATTTATAGCACTGAAAGCACGTATAAAGAAATATCTCAACTACATCACCTAAGCTTCTATCTTAGGAAGCTAGAAAAAGAGCAGTTCAAAACTGAAGCATAAGAAAATAAATAATACAAATTAGGGCATAAATCAATGAAACTGAATAGGGAATCAATCAAAAAAAAAATCAACAAAACCAAAATCTGGTTCTTTAAAGACTAATATAATCCATAAGCTGCCAGCCAGGCTAATTAAAAAGAGGGAAGACACAGGGATACCTGGGTGGTTCACTCAGTTAAGCATCCAACTCTTAGTTTCAGCTCAGTTGATCATCTCATGGTTCTCGGGATGAAGCTCTGTAGCGGGCTCCACACTGACAGCATGGAGCCTGCTTGGGATTTTCTTTCCCCCTCCCTCTCAAAATAAATAAACTTAAAAAAAAAAAAGCGGGGGGAGGGAAGACACAAATTACTAGTATCACAGATGAAAAAGGAACATCACTACAGATCTCATAGATATTAAAAGAATAAAGGAATAGTATTAACTCCACATCCAAATTTAATAACCCAGATGAAATGGACCACTTCCTTGAAAGATACAAGCTGCCAAAACTCACACAAAAAGAAACAAATGATCTACATAAGCTTCTATCAAAGAAACGTAATCAATAATTACTTTCCAAAACAGAAAACACCACGCCCAGACGGGTTCACTAGTGAATTCTACCAAATATTTATGGAAGAAATTGTATTAATTCTCTATTATCTCTTTCAGAAGATAGAAGCATTCTATGAGACCAACAGCACCCTAGCATCAAACCAGATAGAAACATTTACTAACAAATTGAATCCAACAATGTGTAAGAATTATGCACCATGACCAAATGGGATTTGTCCCAGCTTTGCTGGACTGGTTCATCATTCAAAAAGTAATGTAATCCATTTCACCAATAGGCTGAAAAAGAAAAGTCATACAATCCTATCGATAGAGGCAGAAAAAGCACTTGATGAAATTCAACTCCTATTCATGATTTTTAAAACTCAGTAAACGAGGAATACGGAGGAACTCCCTAAACTTAATAAGGAGCATCTACAAAAATCTACAGCCAACATCATACATAATGGTGAGAAACTGAAGCTTTTCCACTGAGATCAGGTACAAGGGAGGAATGACCTCTCATCATTCCTTTTCAATAACGCACTGGAAGTTTTGCTAATTCAATAAAACAAGAGAAGGAAAAAAGAGAGCTATAGATTGGGAAAGAAGAAATAAAACTTTGTTCAGAGATGATATTTCCACATAAAATCCAAAATAATCCATCAAAAAAAAAAATGCAACTAAAAAAAAAAAATTAAAAAAAAAGAAATGGGGCGCCTGGGTGGCGCAGTCGGTTAAGCGTCCGACTTCAGCCAGGTCATGATCTCGCGGTCCGTGAGTTTGAGCCCCGCGTCAGGCTCTGAGCTGATGGCTCAGAGCCTGTAGCCTGTTTCCGATTCTGTGTCTCCCTCTCTCTGTGCCCCTCCCCCGTTCATGCTCTGTCTCTCTCTGTCCCAAAAATAAATAAACGTTGAAAAAAAAAAATTTAAAAAAAAATGCATAACTAAGAAGTAATTATACTGTCTGAAGAATATAAGATTAATACAAAAAGGTCAATTGCTTTCCAATATACCAATAATAAAAAAGTGGAATTTGAAATTAAAAGCACAATACCACTTACATTAGCATGCCCCAGAATATAATACTTAGCTGTAAAGCTAACAAAATATGTACAAGAGCTATAAGGAAAACTACAAAACTCCAATAAATGTAATCAAAGTAGAACTAAATATCATGGATAGCACGACTCAATATTGTCAAGTTACCAATTCTTCCCAACATTATCTACAGATTTAATGCAATTGCAATAAAAATCTCAGCAAGTTATTTTGTAGATAGTGAGAAGCAGATTATAAATTTATGTGGAGAGGCTAAAGACCCAGAATAGCCAACACAGTATTTATGAAGAACAAATCTGGAAGACTAACACCACTCAACTTTGAGTCTTACTATAAAACTACAGTAATCAAGTCAGTGTGGTGTTGGCAAACGAATAGACAAATCAGTAGAAAAGAACAGAGAACCCAGAACAGACCCACGTGAACATAATTAGTTGATCTTTGACAAAGGAACAAATGCAATACAACGTAAGAAAAGTTAGTCTATTCAAAAAAATGGTGCTGAAACAACTGGACATCCACATGCAACAAAATGACTCTAGACACAAACCTCACATCCTTCAAAAAAATTAATTCAAAATGGATTGCAATGGAAAACTATAAAACTCCTACAACGTAACATAAGAGAAAACTTAAATAACCTTGAGTATGACAATGACTTTTTAGATACAACACCCAAGGCACAATCCATGAAAGAATTAATAAGCTGGACTTCATTAAAATTAGGCACTTCTGCTATGCAAAAGACAACATCAAGAAAATGAGAAGACAAACCAGGCTGGGAGAAAATATTTGCAAAACACACATCTGATAAAGGATTGTATCCAAAATATACAAAATACTCTTAAAGTCTTTTTAAAAAGAAAACAAATTTAAAAATGGGCCAAGGAGCACCTGGATGGCTCAGTCAGCTAAGCGGCTAAATTCATCTCAGGTCATGACCTTGTGGTTCGTGAGTTCAAGCCAAGTATCGGGCTCTCTGCTGTCAGCACGGAGCCCACTTCAGATCCTCTGTCTCTCTGTCTCTCTGTCTCTCTGTCTCTCTGTCTCTCTCTCTCTCTCTCTCTGCCCCTCCTGCTTGTTAAAAAAGGAGGAGGAGGAGGGGGGAGAAGGGGGAGGAGGAGAAAAATAGGCCAAAAGAGGGGAGGAGGGTTGCAGGACAGGCAAAATGGGTGAAGGGGAGTAGATACAGGTCTTCTATTGTGGAATGAATAAATCACAGGAATAAAAGGCACAGCACAGGGAATACAGTCAATAGTACCATAGGAGCATTGTATGGGGACAGACGGTAGCTACACTTGTGGTGAGCATAATAGATTTGTGGAATCACTATGTTATGCACCTGAAACTAATGTAACACCGTGTGTCAACTATTCTACAATTTTTTTTAAAAGGAAGGGGCCTTGGATATCTCAGTTGGTTGAGCATCCAACTCTTGATATCAGCTCAGGTTGTGAGATCAAGCCCCACGTCAGGCTCTGCCCTGAGCATGGAGACTGCTTAAGATACTCTCTCTCTCTCCCTCTCTCTCTGTCCTTCCCCCCACTTGCACACATGCATGCTCTCTCTCTCAAAATAAACAAATAAACATTAAAGGGGCGGGGCAAAGACCTTAACAGACACCTCACCAAAGAAGATAGAGATGACAAATAAGCACATGAAAAGATGCTCCACATCATCGGTCATCAGGGATATGCAAATTAAAACAATGAGAAACACTCCCATTAAAATAGCTAAAATCTGGAATACTGACAACATCAACTGCCGGTAAGGATGTACAAAAAGAATTCTCACTCATTGCTAGTGGGAACACAAAATGGTACGGTTTGGGATTTCTTACAAAACTACACATACTGTTACCATACAGCAAATACACTCCTTGGTATTTAACTTGGTATTTAAGGAGTTAAAAACTTACATCCACACTAACATCTACACACAAATGTTTATAGCAGTTTTATTTTAACTGCCAAAACTTGGAAACAACTAAGGTGTCCTTCAGTAGGTGAATGGATAAATTATGGTGCATTCAGACAATGGAATATTATTTCCCTAAGAAGGAATGAGCTATCAAGCCATGAAAAAACATGAAGAAAACTTAAATGCATAACTACATACTATATGATTTCAACTATATGACATTCTGAAAAAGGCAAAACTATGGGGACAGTAAAAAGATCAGTACTTGCCAAGAGTATTTTGGGGGAGGCAGGTTTAAAGAATGAATAGGTGGAGCACTGAATTTTATGGCACTGAAAATACTCCATATGATATTATGATGATGGATACAGGTCATTATACATCTCTCCAAACCCACAAATTATATACAACAGCAAGAGTGAATTACACTATATATATGAACTTTGGGTGATTATGCTGTGCCAATGTAGGTTTATCAATTGTAACAAATATACCACTCTGTTGGGAGATATTGATATGGGTGGAGGCTATGCACATGTGGGAGTAGAAGGTACATGGGAAATCTGTGTACCTTCCTCTCAACTTTGCTGTGAACCTAAAACTGCTCTTAAAAAAAAAGTCTTTAAAAAAATAAATAAGTAAATACTTTGCACGGTTAGGGAAAAAAAAAAAGCCTGTTTTGGTTTTTTTTCCAATTTCACTGAGATGTAATTGTCATATAACACTGTATAAATTCAAGGTGTACACCATAATAACTTGAATTACATATATTGTGAAATGATCACCACAATAAGTTCAGTTAACATCCAACACTTAATAGAGATACAAAACAAAAAGTTATTTTCCTGGTGATGACAACTCATCACATAAGAGAACTCATGAGAACTTTTTTCTTGT
Organism: Felis catus; assembly: GCF_018350175.1. Classification (NCBI taxonomy): domain Eukaryota; kingdom Metazoa; phylum Chordata; class Mammalia; order Carnivora; family Felidae; genus Felis; species Felis catus. The sequence goes on along the minus strand of NC_058372.1, from coordinate 67,954,639 downwards.
GATGATCTACTGTCAACAACTTAAAAAAAAAATACCATACAGATGTTAACTAGAGTCATCATTTTGTACATTAAATCCTCAGTACTGGAAGTTTGTACCTTTTGACCACCTTCTCTAAGTCCCCAACCCTCACCTCACTTCCTGCCTCAATAACCACAAATCTGATCTGTTTAAGATTCCACATATAAGTGAAATCATACAGTATTTGTCTTTCTCTGACTTCTCTCACTTAATATAATGCCCTCAAGGTTCATACATGTTGTCTCAAATTGCCAATGTCCTTGATTTTTATGGCTGAGTAATATTCCACAGTATGTATGTATATGACTATATATATATATATGTTTATATATATATATGTATGTATGTATGTATATGACTATATGTATGTATATGACAGTATGTATATGACTATTTCTTTATCCATTCCTGGTCAACGGATCTTAGGCTTTTTAAATGTCATGGCTATTATAAATAATGCTGTGAACATCTGGGTGCAGCTATCTTTTTGGTACTTTTTTCTTAAGTTTTTACATAGTGTAATATTAATTTCACTTGTATAATATAGTGATTCCACACTTCCATACAACACCTGGTGCTCATCACAAGTGTACTCCTTAATCCCCATCACCTATTTCACCCATCCCTCCATCCATCTCCCCCCTGACATTGTTTCCTTCGATACATTCCCAGAAGTGGAATGATGAATGATGTTGAGCACCTTTTCATGTACCTGTTGGCATCTGTATGTCTTCTTTGGAAAAATGTCTATTCAAGCCCTTTGTCCATTTTTAATTGGATTATTTGGGGGGTTTGGTAATGAGTTGTAGGAGTTCTTTATATATTTTAGATATTGATCCCTTATAATATAAGACTTACAAATACTTAATAAAGTCTTTAAAATACTTTTTCAGTATAAAGAAAACATAATATATACACTATAAATAGACTTCCAAATTCTGTTAACCCAGCCTGTATACCTGACTGGCATTCTCCTGCTGCCATAAAACTAATAAAACAAAAAAGTTATAATACAAAGGACCAATAAGACCAAAGGATTTCTTACATCACGAAAAGCACAAGCCATTGGGGAAAAAAACAACAAATGACTACATTACATTAAAAAATTCTGTTCAAGGGTCTCCTGGGTGGTTCACTCTGTTAAGTGTCTAACTCCTGATTCCGGCTCCAGTCATGATCACACGGTTTGTGAGATCAAGTCCCCTATCGGGTTCTGTGCTGACAGCACGGAGTCTGCTTGGGAGCGCTCTCTACCCCCTTCTCTCTCTGCCCCTCCCCTATTTGCATGCACGCTGTCTTTCAAAATAAATAAAAAATAGAAATAAAAAATTCTGTTCACAAAATTATTCATTAAAAAATAAGTAATAATTTCATAAGATGTATGTTTAATCCATAAATTCAGTGAAAGTTTTTTATCCAGAGTATATAATATAGAACTCCAAAATTCCAAGAGAATGCCTATTTTAGGCAGAAGAGATGAATGAATTAAGAACAGAAACACATACACACAAAAACAAAAGCACAAAAAGAAACTCATAGTATATTTTGTTTACTTTACTCAAGAGCCCGAAGCTCACAGAACAGGGATTAGCTCCAGCTTGGCACTCAATATTTTTTGAATGTTCAATGAACAAGGAGTATTTTTTTTTTTAATTTTTAGTATTTTCGAAAGAAGGAGAAAGAGAGAGAAAGAGTGTGTGCCAGCGGGCGAGGGGCACAGATAGAGGGAGACAGAGACTTGGAGGCAGACTCCCTGCTATCAGCGCGAAGCCTGACCTAAGGCTGTAACTCATGAACCATGAGATCATGAGCCAAAGTCAGATGCTCAATGGACTGAGCCATCCAAGTACCCAGGAATATATATGTTTTTTAATGAGCAATAAAGATAATCTCACTACAGACCAGAATATTATAAATTAAAACCACCATCTGATAACCCCATCAGACTGGCAAAAACTAAAACATCAAACATTATGAAGTGGGTGATGATGTGTATAACTGGAAAATTTAAAAACTGTTAATCAAACCGCTCTGGAGACCAATTTGACAATATCTACATAAAGCTGGAACTGTACATGACCCAATGATTCCATCGCTTAAGGGATACACTAGATCAGGTGTCAGTGAAGTATGGCCCAGCTAAATATGGGCTACTGCCCGTTTTTATGAGACCTAAAAGCTAAGATGGCTTTAACATTTTTAAATGGTTGAAGGGAAAAAAAAATCAAAACAATGTTTCATAACACATAAAAATTATAAAAAAATTCAAATTTGAGTGTCCATCAAGTTTTACTGGCACACAGCCACATTTGTTTACTTATGTCTCATCTATGACTGCCTTCTTACTAAAATAGCAGCATTGAGTAATTGGAACAGAGAGTGTTCAGACTGCAAAGTGTAAAAACATTTACTATCTGGCCCTTTAAACAGAAAGTTTGCTGACCTCTGCCCTACAGAAACACACACACACACACACACACACACACACACACACACACACACGAACAAGGAAATGTACTTTTAAAAGATTTCATAGTAGCAATATGAAACATATGAAGGTATACATAGTAGCAATGTATGTAATAATAAAAAGGTGGCTACAACCTAAACTTCTACAAATGGGAATGTATAAATAAACTGTAGTATATCCATACTATGAGATACTAATTGACAATGAAAATGGAAGTTCTTATCAATATTAATCCCTCAAACAATGCTGTAAGAATGATAAGCAAGTTGCGGAAAAATACAGAACATAACTCATATTCTAAACCATGCAAGATAATTTACACGTGCACACGCACGTGTGGGTGCGCACGCACACACAGACACACACACACACACACACACACACACACACACACACACACACACACAGTTTAGAGATACATACATAAAGAGGAAAGTACAAAGAAATGCATGGGAAAGATAACTACCAAATTAAGAATGGTAGTTACCCCTGGAGGTAGGAGGATGCAAAAACGATAGGGTTTACCCCAGCTTCTACTATACTGGTAATGTTTTCTTTCGGCTAGTAAGCAGAACATGAGTTTTTGCTATACTATTCTTCATATTTCACATAGATATAAAATATTTCCTAATAACTTTTAAACTATCACCATAACGTTTTACAATAATGAAAATAGGATAATTTTTTTAAACTTGAAACTTCTGCAACTGACAAATGTAAAAGCAGTAAAATATAAAGAGGAATTAAATGTCAATGTCAGAAAATCTCAATAAAGCAATTTCAGGTGGCTCTGTAGCACTATCGCCCCAGTCTTTCTTAAGAACTTGTCAGGATCCTCCAAAGACAGTTCTATTGGAGCTCCAAGCACCATGTTACAGGTACCCTGCTGAAGAGACCAGGTGAAGAGGCCTTTACACTACATGGAAAGAGAAGGGTCCACCTTTCCACATCTACTAGAGTCAAGACATTTGAATGAAGCCATCTTGGAACCTCCAGACCAGGGACATATGTTATGTAAGGAAGAATCACCCAGCTGAGGTGACTTTCTCAAATCCTTAATCTATAAAGCCTTTGTACTTTTGAACAGAAAACAGACCAATAGATTATCCAAAACTATCTCAAAATGAAGTCTAAATATATTATATTCTTGGGAGTGATATTAAATTAGATTTCTCAGGAGTCACCAAAACCACATACTCTTTGCATCAGGATGGAGCTACTACTGCTCAGTATTCTTTGTTTATCTACTTCTTTGTTCCATTCAGTGGATTTCTACAGACCTTTTGGCAGGATGCCAGCATACAGTTAGTTCTGTCCAAGGTCTTTATCAGGCAGCTGTTTGGTGCTACTGGTGTTTCTGGAAGCTCCTTGATCTTCTATAGAACAGAAATATCAAGCAGTGGTATCTTATCCCCAAGTAATACAGGTGGTTCTATCTTTACAAGATAGAAAAAATTCAGTTATCTCTAAAAATTCAGTTATCTCAAGCTGATGCACACAAAGTTCCAAAGTCAGGAAATGAACAACTCAGAAATGACTGTAAGAGACAAACAGCGCCAAAGAAAGGTGAGACGATCATCAGGGTAAGAGAGGAATTCAGTATCCAGGGAGATGGACCAATGACATTTTAATTCTGAACATGAAATGCATAATTCAACAAGGAAAAAACTGACAGAAAAATTAGACGGTAAACCTGAGAAACAGGCAAAGCTTGTAAATGGTGAAGACAAAGGAGACTCAAGAGTCGGTACTCAAACTGGGAAGGAAATGCTGATGAAGACTCCCAGACTTAATCGCTATTATGACAAAACTAAATCATTCTTTGATAAAATCTCCTATGATATTATAGAATGGAGACCAACCTAGGCTGAAGAAAGATCGAATGCCAAAATATTTGGAATTCCACTTCATCCAAACAGTGGTCATAGGAGTTATAGAGGCAGAGTCAACAGAGGTCATGATGGTGAAGAGGTAGTATCTTCACCATGTTTTCACAATTTAGTGGCAGATTCATATACAGGAGGTAGTGGGGTAGAAAGCTTGCAGATTTTTGAATGAGGAAAGACAACAAAGTTATTACATAGTCTACAAACAGGTCTCAGGGAATTTCTAGCTCTTCATTAGATTGCCATTTGGTTTCAATCTTTGCAAAAAATGAAGAAGTGAATTTACTATATGCTGGACACACACACTGGCTTTTTTTGTTGTTGTTCTCCCTACTCTATTTCAAAGACTATAATGCAGTTAATATGAGAGGGGGGGAAAAACCATACTAAAAAGCAAACATGAAATGTATTTGAAATAGCCAAAAACCTCCAAAAGCAAGATCAGAATATGGTTTGTTGTATTGCTACTCAAGCTTGTAGCTTCAGATGTCCTCAAGGTAATTGTTGTTAACCTGCGACAAGGCAGAATGTCTAAACGTCTCCATGTGACCCCAATGATTGTACCAATTTTAGCAATGAAAGTCCTGTATCCTCAGGAGAAAGGGGTCCTAATTTTTGGTGATGGATGCAGAAAATTATGTAAAGTACAAAACCTAAGATAATCCAAAGAATAGGGCTAAAGAAAAACCATTTGTAATATCAAACAGATACTGCATAGATTATCTACCTTCCATACTTGTTGTCTTTTTTTTTTTTTAAGCTGATGTTGGCAATCATAATTTGCGGTTCATAATAACAGATTACCATCCATTGTTGCATCATTCCAAGCAATAGGACTTTAAGTATACAAGTTAAGTGGGTTATAATCATGATCATTAATAGTCTGCTGTCCTTGACTTTGTATATTAACTGTTGTGTTTTGTACGGAGATAGTGTTTAATTTTTAATACCATAAATAGTGTGACCACGTTTTCTAAGAGTTCAGGTAATGAAAATGAAAAAGACTACAATAACAACTCCAGCATGACCCAAACATCACCAAGTGAAAGAAAAAAGGAAAGAAAAATTTCTAACATTCTTCCTCTTTTCTTACTTACGCTTACCTGGATTCAGAAATTCTTGAATCAGTCCCTGATCAAAGAGAAGTCAAACCAATGACTGTTTATTTTGCTCTTTATACCTGTGAAACAAATTACAAATTGTGTGGCCTACTTTGTTCCATCTTCTGTAGCTTCCAACTGCCAAGAAATTAGAAACTTTTGGATCTCGTAAGAACTGTCATTTTCAAGTTTAAGCAATATTTTGTTTGGCTTTGTGAAAAGAATTAAAAAATATATACATACCAGGTAAATGGGAGAAGAAAGGTGGCTGTATAAAGATGGTTGCAAATTCTTTGCCACTCTTGGCACTGAATGGTGGTCTACTTCCCTCCCCTTGAATCTGGGTTGATTCTGTGACATTTTTTGCCAATAGATGTGGCAGAAGTGACTGGGAAATTCCTGAAATTAAGCCTTAAGAGATCTGTGGCTCTTGTTCTTGTCCTCTTAGAGTGCCGCTTTTTCAATAACTGATAATTCCCCATAATTCCCTATTATTTTTCCTTCTCTTGTCTAGACCCCTCTCAAAGGGAAAGTAGGAAAGAGGAAGAGTGGGGAAGCAAAGGGATAAGGAAAGGAGGGAAGGAAGAGAGAAGGACATGCTGAAGGAAGTTAAGATTATATATGTCAGGTGCCAAGCTCCAGTTCTGATTTTCCCACCAAGTTGTTCTAGATCATATAACCCCTCTACAACTCTTGATTTCCTCAAATACTCAACATAGTTTTGTAATGGCAACAGAAACAATCAACTTATGGAAATGTAGACATGTAGACTATATAATTCCATTTCCTCCTTCCTCTCTGACTATAATATCAAGAACAATCTGCTAATGGGTGCCAGGTGGGCTCAGTCGGTAGCACATGCAACTCTTGATCTCAGAGTTGTTTGAGCCCCACGATGGGTGTAGAGATTACTTACTAGATAATAATAAAATAAAATAAAATCCAAAAACAACAAGCTAATACCTAGAAAAAGGTAGTAAGTGAAAGAAAAGTAAAAACTAGAATTCAAATAAAAACAAAGGCAATATGAAAGAGAAGGAAAGCAAGAAAAGGAAGTTCTTTTTCTCTGACTACTAAGAAAATCAATATAGCAATACCAAGTAACACATAGTGCTCAGGATTATATGCCCGGAATTGTTCTATTAAACATATCAACATATTTAATGTTCATGGAAAGTTTATGAGGTAACTTCAGTTACCATTCTTGGTTCACAGATATGAAAACACAAAAGTGGTGAGCCAAATGTTGAACCCTGGCAATCCAGCTTCTGAGTTCACACTCTCATTACATTTCTAATGATAATACCTTTTATGAAATCAACTCAACTGGGATAAAACCAGGAAATAAGCACACTTAAGTAAGGAGTAAATAAGGAATGATACTGTGATACAGTTTCTAAGAGTAGTCCTATCAACAGAAGAAGAAACAGGGCTAAATGGATAACTTTGTGGTGTGTTCCACTTAGCAGGTGGAAACTAAAGACCTTGCTCATATTCATGGAATGCCAATCATTTAGAAGAAATTGTGCTTTAGTTCAAGAGATCCTATGAAGTATTTATTTACAGTTCTCGGTAAAACTGACAAACTGATTGGGTTCTGAATTACACTTATATGTAAAATAAAAGTATGGTTAAGGGAAAATAGAAAACATTTTTCATTTGGAGATTTAATACATTTTGCTGGTATAGAGGGCAAAAGAGCAATAATTCAGCATCAGGCTTTTCAAGCTAGTGGTCAAAGTCCACAAAAGGAGTTGGACCCAAAGTAAAAAGGGAAACAAAGTAGTTACGTAGGTATATGTGTGTTTGTACACAAAAGGTAAGGCCAGGAAAAATGGGAGTAAATAATGGTGAAGCAATTAGTTGGTAAGAAAAAGGGGAAAAAAAAGGGAGAAAAAAGCTCTATTTGAGTAAGTGTAGTATAAAAAAAAAAGGAACAAATGAGAGAGCAAGTAGATTTGTTAAAGGTTCCACAGGGGAGATAAAGGGGGGGAGGGGGAGGGGGAGGAGAAGGAGGAGGAGAGGAAGAAGAAGAAGAGGAGGAGGAAGAGGAAGAGGAGGAGGAGGAGGAGGAGGAGGAGGAGGAGGAGGAAGAAGAAGAAGAAGAAGAAGAAGAAGAAGAAGAAGAAGAAGAAGAAGAAAGGGAGGGAGGGATGGAGGGGGAGGGGGAGGGGGAGGAAGAAACAAGAAGCTAGTTACCATCACCTTTGCCCTAAATTGATCTTGCTGATAATCTTTTGCTCTTCTCTAAAGCATCCTTTTCCATGTGGTAGCCAATGACCTTTCTGGGAACAAATCTGATAATGTTAACTCCAGTTTCATCTTGTACCACTCTCCTTGCCAGTACCACACTATCCTTTTAGTTCCCTAAACATGTCATGCTTTCTCTATTTTATTTCCTCAGCTTAGAAATCCTTCCCACCTTTCCTTCTCCTACTCATCCTTCAAAATGCCCTAATTAAATCAAATTCTTGTTATTATGAATAATTTATTTTGTTGTACCTGACAGCTGTAACTTTACATTTACAAGTGTGTTTATGTGACCATCAACTCTCCTCACTCAACTGGAAACTCCATGGAGAAACCACTTCTTTTTCCCCTTCAACACTGTGCCTCTCTCTCAGCATAGTACCTACAACACTGCAGTTGTCCAATAAATACCTGGTGAATGAATGAAGGAAAAGAGAATCCTGCCATGCTATTATCACAGGTAGAAAAGGGTATAAAACAACCTTAAGTTAATAGAAGAGAAAGAAATAGAGAGAAAAAAGAGTTCAATACAAGTTGGGTCCTAATTAAATCTTAGTAATTTCAGTGTGATACTATACTAAAAAATTAAGTACAATAGTAGCCAGTAGGTCTCCTTTTTTCTAATGAAGTCAGAAAAGGAAATAGAATTAACATTTTACTTCATTATAAGGAAATAGAACAGGCTTGTTAGTCTAGGGGTATGACTCTCGCTTTGGAAATAAAACATAATTTAGAACATGATTGACAAATAAGCATCTCAAACTTAATTCAACCAAAGCAGAACTATTAACTTCTCATTCCTCTACTACCAGTCTCCTCCATTTCAGTAAATGGAATTAACTCCCAAAACCTCCAACCAAAACCCTGGGGGTCATCTATGATCCCTCCCATTCTCTGATCCTCAATATACAATTTACCAAGAAGCCCTGTAAGCTTCTACATCCAAACATATCTTCAATCTACCCACTCTTCCCCAATCTCCAATGCTACCATTCTAATCCAAGATCCTCTTTTGGTTTTACTGAAGTAGAATTAATATACAATGTTATATTAGTTTCAGGTGTGCAACATATTGATTTAACAATTCTGTACATTACTTCAATGCTCACCACTACAAATGTAGTCACCATCTGTTACCATAAAACATTATTACAGTAATACTGGCTATATTCCCTATGCTCTACTTTTCACTTCTGTGGGTTATTTTATAATCTAAGTTTGTACCTCTTAACACCCTTTATCTATTCTAACCCCTCTATTTTAGACTACTCCAATATTCTAACTCATGTCCCTGCTTTTACTATTCCTCTACTCTAATTCATTCTACCCAAAGTGATTTTTTAAAAAGATAAATCATATCATGACACTCCTTAGCCCCAAACTCTTCAATGACTTCCCACTTCTTACAATGAAATAAAAATTCGTCTTGAATATTAGATCTGCTGCCTCCCTTTCTTATCATTCTCTCCTTTGCTTGCTACATTTCAGCCATAATGACCTCCTTTTTGTTTCAAAAATGGAACCATACAGCATCTCAAAACTTCACAGGCATCATCCTCTCTGCCATACTCTGAAGTGTCCTATAGTTAACATGTTACCTTAATTCAGGTGTCACCTCCTCGGGAGGGAGTTTACTGATTTTAATATTATGTAAAATAGCTTTTCCACTCCTTTATTGCTCTGTATATTCCTGTCTTTATCACACTGCTACCACCTTATTTCATTAACAACAAATTGTTCCAAGAGTAAGAAATACAATGGTGAAAAAACAAAGTCACTATTTTCACGGAGCTTATATTTTAGTAAGATTGAAAAACAAATTTATCAAGTGATAAGTGTTATGAAAAATAAAACAGAATAAGGGAATACCATGGGTTTGTATGTGTGGCAGCGGGACATTTTATGTAGGTCGTCAGGTCTGAGTAGACATGAACAAAGTGAAAAAGGGAACTTTATGAAAACATGGAGTAAAATTATTCTAGGGGCTTCTGGGTGGCTCAGTTGGTTAAGTGTCCAATTTCAGGTCAGGTCATGATCTTACGGTTGTGGGTTCAAGCCCTGAGTCAAGCTCTGTGCTGACTGTTCAGAGCTTGGAGCCTGCTTCGGATTCTGTCTCTCTCTCTGACCCTCCCCTGCTCGCACTCTGCCTCTCTCTCCCGCTCAAAAATAAACAAACGTTAAATTTTTTTTAAATTATTCTAAATGGATTTTTACTTATTTATTAATGCAGTACAATATATGAAAACCAGATATGAGAAACTGAAATCCTTGCTTTCCCTTATGCTCATATTCTAAACAAGTTACCATTTGCTTTCCTTATGAGAATGTTGAAGACAAGGTGAAACTCAAAATTATTATAACTGTACATTCCTAGACCCTTAAGTTAGAGCCAACTAAGAGCGATAGCTTGAAATTCACAATCAGCCCAATATTTGTTGGCTGTATTTATGCTCTTTCCATCCTTCCTATGTTCATCTAGTTAGAACTTAAACTGAACCAGAAGCCTATAGAAGTCCAAAAGTTACCTAAGTACAAAAATATAATCAATCATCTGCATACTGAATGTACTAAGTAAGCATCAGTAACAGTAAGACATCTTTGTTGGTTCCAATAGCAAAACAAAAAATAACAGCACACAACACCACCTGTAACACAAGTTGCACCACTCTCGGCCTCTAATAGATATCTATTCTGCCCAAACAAGAATGGAGGTAGAACAGAGGTAATATGAAATGAACCCAGAAAAACTTAGAAGCTTTCCACATCTTCCCACTAGGAATCCCATACAAAACTCCCATCACTTTTAAATAAAGGCTGGCTTGCATAGCCATGTAAGTGTTTCTTTTGTTTTTGTTTTTTTGCTTTGCTATACTCAAGGAAGAATTAAGAAAATTAAGATCTCTTTCCCTATCCACCTCTATTAGGCCCTATTTGTTCAGAGTAATATTGAGGACCTACTGTAGTCCAGGCACTGTTCCAGGTGCTGTTAATAAAACCATAAACAAGGCAATACCTATCCCTCCACACCCTCTTACAGAATACCTACACCACAGTTAAGATATATTTTCTTAATTGAGAAATGTTTCTGATCAATTATTTTTTTTAAAGATTGCTTATCTTGTATATGAAAATCAACTTTGTGAAAGTATCCAGCTAATCCTTTTTAACAATCACTGCACAGTAAGCTCATTTTTCTAAACATGTTTATAAACAATTTATATTTAATTTGGGATAAACACTGAACCCATACTCAAATTGAGCAATGCAAACACTCAAGTTCCTGGTCCACAGTCACAACGGATTTATCAGTATTTGAGAGTCCGTATTTATATGGGCAAGGAACCAATATTGTTACCCATTACCACCATTCCCAACAATAATAACACGCAGCTTTGCTTAAGACTTAGTCCACCTACAACAAATGTTTGGCTTTCCCTCACAAGTGAATAAAAATGGAACCACCCAAACTTTGTCTATTAGCTTTGGTGACCGTCCCCAAATTGACATTGCGAATCTCGTTCTATATTTTCAGATAAATTATGTTATAAAATATCTTTAGCAAAACATTTCGTGAGAACATCAGACATGGCCAGACTTAATCTGAATACTGGATGCAAAAGGAAGCCCGAAGCTCTGCGAAACAGAAAGAGCAGAGAGCGTACATGAAACATACCCAAGTAAAACTACCTCTCCCCTCCCTACTTAGGATTGGCCCCCAATTTCACCCAGCCTTAGCAATCTGAAACTTTCCATCAACACCAAACAAGATGCGACTGCCATCCGCTCTCCTCTTTAGGCCACCACCAAAAAATTTAAAATGTCAAAGACTTAACGCGTGCACTCTCAAGGGACACCCACCGACTCCAGCTCGCAGCAGTATCCACCCGCGCCCTCTCGGCCATGTCCGCCCCAGCCAAGCTCCTCGCACCGGCGGACTCGAACCCAGCGCGCTCGCAGCACATTCCCTCCCAGCCATCGCCCGGGCAGCTCCCGCCCCCCCAGCACCTCTGCCGCCCCCAAACCCACCCTGTGCGAATAACTGAATATCCGGAGACCAGGAGGGCCACACTTCCCCGTATTTCCCCCACCCTATCCCCTGCAAGGGCAGAAATAGGTGTACCTTCCAGAAAAGTAATCTCCCCTGCGCTGCCGCCGCTCTTGCCAGCCGCCATCTTCCTCCTCCCACGCCGCCTCCTTCTTAATCCATGGCCCACACCACCGCCGCGCTTGCCGGGATGAGGGGCCGCGCCGCAGGAGGGTAGCCGCCGCAGGGTTGCGGGCCTAGAACTCGGCCGTCAGGGGGGCGGCGCTCCCACGGCCAGATGGGCCTACACAAAAGCAGGCCAGGCGCTCCCGGGCCTATCCGCGGGCTGGCGGGTGGCAAGGCCCGCGGCCTGGACTTCTCCTCAGGCCCCTCCGGGGGAACGCGAGCGGCGGCGACGGCGACGGCGCTTCCCGGGCCCGGTTCCTCTCGGCCCACGACTCCCCATCCACCGCCTACCCAGGCCGCCTGAGACGCTTTCCCCAGCCGCGGGACCCAGGAAGAGAGGCTGAAGGCGAGCACACAAACACACCTCCCTTCGTCCCGGGCCGTAAAATGGCCGCAGCCGCCGCGCCGGGGCGGCGAGGTCTCGGCGACCGTCAGGCGCCCCCAGGCCCTTCGCTCGCTCTGCCGCCGCCGCCGCCGCTACGGCCGTCCGCCCACCCCGCCCAGGCGTGAATGCATCAGCGGAGGCCTTTGCGACTGTCCATGTGGACAGGGGTGGGTCTCCTCTGCCACCGCCTCGCGTCCGTCGCCACAGCAGCTCCAGCCGCCGCCGCTGCCGCTCCTCCCCCACGGGCGCTGGAGCTGCCGCCCGGCTCCCGCCCCCACCGCGACGCCGCCGCCCCCAGCGCCGCTCCCCCTCAGGAGCCCGGGCTCGGCTCGCGGGCAGAACGGTCTGCGGCGCCGCACGGAACACCGACTTGAGGCTCCAGACGCCGTGGCTCTCGGTGGAGCGGGCCCTGCGCGGCGCCGGCTCGGCCTGGACGCGTTTCGTCCAAAAAAAAGCCTCGACCGCCGAGGGCCCCATGGCAGAGCTGGTGTGTGAGCGCTGCTAAGCCAGGCTGGTGATGAGCTTGGGTTCTGTGGCACCACAGTTGCCTAAGAAAATGTTAGAAGTTCCTTTCTTTGACCAGGCCTTAGAATTGAAACCATAGTCAACTGAAGAGCGTAGGTAGAGTGAAGTAGGGCAACCACATGTGCAGAAAATGACTTGTGGTCTTCATTTTTAAAAGAAGCTTTCAAAATAATTTATCAAGGAAGAGTCTACAGTACATTTTGGATGACAGTGTACAAAAAAAAAAAAAATCCTGTCTTACGTGCCTGAGACTTCAAAACCCATACCCTGCCTTAGAAATCAGGTCTTCTAATTAATTGCAGGTTGTTATATCATGTTTATTTTTTCTTTTCCTTTTTTCTTTGGCTTTTTACAATTATAAAAGTAAGGCATTCATTAACGAAAATCTGGAATACAGGAAAGGGAAGTGATGCCTGGCTCCACCACCAAAACTCAATTCTGTTAGGTGTGTCGTCCTCTAAGCGAACATTTTTCTTAAATCCCTCATGATTCCTCTTTAAAAAACGAAAACTTCTGCTATGTATCATTGAAAATCCAACAGCCACTACACTGATGCAGAAAAGGTATGATTAAAGTGCAGTCTTTGAGGAATGAACTGCTCTAATTAGTTTGTCCTGTTAGCCAAGGCATAGGCAGAAAATCTTTCCCTTTAAGACTTCTTTTAAAACCTTATCCTAACATGAATAACCTTTCCTGATTTAGTGTAAGTAGCAGAATGAGTATAATTTATTATAATTTGTTGCTTGAGGATGTTGAATGATCCAGTTGTGATGCTCTATGACATAGTCTGTGCCAGTGACAGTATAATACTGAGGTGTGTAAGTAGCAGGCAGATGTGGGTGACTGGACTCATTTGTACAGACTCCAAAATACAGTTTTAAAAAATAATCTCTCACTTAAAAATAGATGCATACTGGCTTCAAAAATGGAAAAAGGTGTGGGAAGTCAAGGAATGTGGGTGGCCTCTGGAAGCCAGCTTTCAGAAAAGGCAAGGAAATGGATTCTGTTAGAGCTTCCAGAAAGCAAAGCCAACACCTTGATTTTAACTCAGTGAGACAGAACGTCCGGACCACTGACCTTACAGAACTGTAAGATAATAAATTTTTGCCAAGTTGCTAAATTAGTGGTCCTTTGTTGCAGCAGCCGCAGAAAACTAATATACATGGAATGGGAAACAAGGTGGAGTTACATGAAAGACGTCTTTTGAGCAGCCTGAGGTAGGATCTTTAAGACAAAGTCCATTGTTTTGTGTTAGGAATTTCAGCTAATGTCTATGGGGACACATAATTCCAACTTTAAAAATGTGGCATCAAAATCACCTGGAAAGGCTTGTTAAAACAGGTTGCTCTACCCCACCCCTAGAGTTTCTGATTCAGCGGGTCTGGAGTGCACCTGAAAATTTGCATTTTTAATAAGTTCCCAAGGTGTTACAACATGCTGCTGATTAGGGGACCACATTATGAAAACCACTAGATTAAACAATCTCTAAATTTCCTTTCAGTTTAATTCCATGAGTCTGCAATTACAAGTGAAATGATCAGTTTCCATGTTAAAGTATAAGATTAAAGATATTTCAGAAATCACTACTCCTCCTTGTGAACATTATCAATTAAAAACTGATAGTATCATGTGACTCTTAAGGTATTCCGGCCTAGAAAAAGTCAGATTGAGGATATGTCCCTGAAATATAGCTATATTTAGTATATATGCATATATATATATGTATATGTTTAATATATTTACAAATGTAGCCTTTTTTTATATGTACATTTTGAATGATACCCAGGGGTGTTACTAAGAATACTTTTGAATGGTAGAAATACAAAATGTTAGAATTACAAAACCAATTCTCTGAATTATACAATCAATTTTTATTACAAGTTTAGCTTGTCTTTATTGCTTAAATTTAGCAAATTCTATTAAGATGTAAGCTAACCTGTCATATTTAACACAATTTAATTCTGGCATAAAAGATAAATAGAAAAGTTAGACTAAAGCTTGAATGGATGTGTAATTACAGTAGATAAAAAAAGCTACTTTATTTTTCTAATTATTCCATTAAAAAATTTTTGGGAAAAAAGGAAAAACAAAGCAGAGATCTGCCACCCAAAATTTTAATTCTAATTCTAAAGCCCTCTCTTTTCTAATAGCATTTTACTTACTTAGTCTGGTCATCCAGTACCAAGTTTAAATTCTAAACCTGGTCTTCCATACTCAACAATGCAAACATCCCATCTCCAACCACAATGGTCAGTGGTATTGACCAAAGGACCCATATCTGCAAGGCAACACAATCATCCTATGCAAACAGAATTCAGAGGAAAACAGGGTGGAGACTGATGACAGGATCTTTTGGAGGATCCAAGAGCATCATGAGACCCTCTCCAAAGCTACTCTTCTGCCGAGATTCTTTACTCAGTACATAGTATTGGCATCCACCCAGTTTCACAAACTAGAAACCTAGGAATCATCTTTTACTTGCTTTTTTTAATTAAATCTACATCCTTGAATATATCTTTAGCTTATTTTTTTAAGTTTATTTGTTTATTTTGAGAGAGACAGACAGCGCAAGTGGGGGGAGGGACAGAGAGCGGGAGAGAGAGAGAATCCCAAGCAGGCTCAGCACTGCCAGTACGAAGCCTGACGTGCAGCTCGAACCCACAAAACCATGAGATCATGACCTGAGCCAAAACCAAGAGCTGGACACTTAACCGACTGAGCCACCCAGGCACCCCATGTCCTTGAATATATCTTGAATCTATTCACATTTTTTCCAATTCCAATGAGCCCATCCTAGTCTTAGCCAGGGTGGCTCAGCCATACTACTGTAATAACAGCTTCAAACAGGCCATTCCATGGTCTCTCTGCCCACCCTCTAATCCATTTCTCACACAAAAGCTATAATGATCTTAAAAAATTAAAAAATCAGATCAAAGCACCTTCCCACTAAAACCATTCAAAGGTTTCCTGTTGCTCTTAGGATAAACTCCTAAATCCTTAATTGATCTACTGGGCCCTCCCTACCTACTTCACCAGCCTCATCTTTAACAGCATTTTCACCTTCTCAGTTAAGTTCCAGCCATTTTGTTCTTCTTTCAGTTCCACAAATGCTTCATCTTCTTTTCTACTTTAAAGACTTTGGACACGTTTTATCCTCCATCTGCAATGCATTTTTTGTCTAAATAGGGACTTGCACCAGTAGGTTAATACATATCTGCTGAATAAAACAACATATTTAAAATAATCTTTGTCAAGGAAAATTCAGAATTGTAGAATTCTAGAACCTGGATTCCTTAGTTACCATCTAATTCAGTCTTCTCAGAAGTCCAGAAAATGTCTTTGCCCAAAGTAACATTGTGGTAAAAAGCTATGATAAATGCCCTAAAAAGGATCAGCAATCCAGATGTGAACCTGGAGCCTGGGTTTGAAGATTACAATGATGAAGCAACTTGAGCTCTTTCCAGGAGGCCAGGAACTGACTGAAGGAGGACTTGTGTTGGTAATAGATACATAATAACAAAGCTTCCTCTCTGTATTTGGCTACAAAATCTTCTTTTGTATCACAGTTGTATCCTCCATTTTAGCCAGATTTAAAATTCTTCGTATAAAACTATAGTTGACCCTTGACCAACATGGGTTTGAATTGCATGCTTCCACTTATGCATGGAATTTTTTCAATACATAGAACTGTAAATGTATTTTCTCTTCTTTATGATTTATAAATAACATTTCCTTGTCTCTGGCTTATTTTATTATAAGAATATTGTATGTAATACATATAACATACAAAATATGTGTTAATTGACAATGCTGTCAGCAAGACTTAGGTCAACAGATAAGTTTTAGGGGAATTAAAAGTTATATGCAGATTTCTTATTGCATGAGGGATTGGTGCCTTGGGACCAAGGACCCCTGACTTGTTCAAGGGTCAACTGTATTTGAATAAACTGATTCATATTTTATGCTGGTAGAGCTTAATAATTATTAATAAAATAATCCAGTTTAAATACATATATTTCTTTGAAAACGCAATTATCAATCTTGTTCTTTTAAACACTATACTTAAAACTACAGCATAGGGGTGCCTGAGTAGCTCAGTTGGTTAAGCCTCCAACTTTGGCTCAAGTCATGATCTTACGGTTCATGAGTTGGAGCCCAAGTCAGGCTCTTTGCTGTCAGTGCAGAGCTCCTTCGGATCCTCTGTCACCTTCTCTCTCTGCCCCTCATTTGCTCACACACTCTCTCTCTTTCAAAAATAAGTAAACATTAAAAAAAGCACAGCATATAGTTAGTCCTTGACTAAATATAAGTTTCAGAAGACAATAGCAGGTTCTGAAAATTATGTCTGGTTGATAGTTTTTGAAGGTCTAAGTGCATTTGTGTCAGATAAAATGAATATAATGAAATGAAAGTCATGTATAATTTTCTGTTATAAGGATGCAAGTTTCTGTT
This sequence comes from Felis catus, assembly GCF_018350175.1. Lineage (NCBI taxonomy): Eukaryota > Metazoa > Chordata > Mammalia > Carnivora > Felidae > Felis > Felis catus. The sequence continues at coordinate 67,937,340 of NC_058372.1, read as the reverse complement.
TTTAACATAATTTCTACAATATAATATTCCACTTCACTTTCAACTTGTTGATTGTCTTATTTTTGCTCTTGTATAATCCTACCATGCTTCATGGCTTGATTAAGTGAAGCTGAAACTAATATTTTTTTTTAAGTGTCAATAAATATATCCTTAGAATAACACAAATTTCTTGTAATGGTTCCTACCAGATATCTTTAGCGTCAACATTTATAAATGGACAGTGAAGTTTTCAAGTGACTTTCCTAGACCCTTGGCACTTTTGCTTTCGTGGGTCCCTTCCACAAGAATCACGTTAAAAAAATTTTAAGCTAGGTTTATAGTACTATATATGAAGCTATGTTTTTAAAAAATTTTAAGTTTATTTATTTATTTGAGGGGGGAGGGGCTGAGAGAAATAGGGGGAGAGAGAGAGTCCCAAGCAGGCCCTGTGCTAATAGCACAGAGCCCAATGTGGGTCTTGATCCCATGAATTATGAGATCATAACCTGAGCAGAAATCAAGAGTCAGAGTCTCCACCAACTGAGCCACTTAGGCACCCTAAAACTATATTTTCAATTAAAATGTTTAAGGTTAGTTTTTTTTTCCCCGTAACTGCTTTGGTCTAAAGAGATAATCTAGGCTGGATTGTTATATATTTGTTATCATGATGTTAATTCTTTCTTCTCATTTTAAAAGAACATTAAAACATTTTTCACAAGGCTTTGAAAGTGTCATAGGCCACAGGCACTGTGCTTCCTGTGCCTAATGGATGTCAGCTGTGTAGATGACTGCTGGATCCTTTCATGTTCATTACTGGAAATTATCACATGAAAATCATATCTAGCTGAACTCTGAGGCAGTGGTGCTTACACTTTAACATGCATAAAAATCAACTGGACAGCTTGTAAAACAGTTTCCTGGGCCCCATCTCAAACCATCTAATTCATAGGTCACCGTGGGGGCCATGAATTTGCATTTCTAATAAGCTCAAAGGTGATGGGGGTGTGCTGATCTGACAACCACACTTTAGGAACCAGTGCTTGGAGTAATGTATGTATCTAAATGTTTCGTTTACGCAAAGGCAGTGCTCTCAATATGATTTGCTAGGTATATTATCTACATCTCCTAACCAGCATTTCTTGACACATAGTAACAAAAACATCTATCGTTATTTTTGTTTTAGAAGTGGAAACTGAGACCCAAAAGTTTGAAAACTTTCCCAAGATGACTCAGCTAGGAAAGTCTAAAGCTGGAACTTGAGCCCACATCTATTTAGACTCCAACGTTCATGCTCCCCTATTTTCATTATCATATGGCAGTGATCTCAAAGGTAAAATATAATCATTGGCCTAGAGGCAAAATCTTAAACATGAAATAATGTATAAAAATGGTAGAGAAGTGTATTTATCTAGACCTTCACTGTTGTATTTGCCCTGTTTATTAAAGTTTGCTGATGGCCTTCTTTCCGGCTCTTTATTCCTCAGTTCTTTAAAAAAAAATTTTTTTTTATGTTTATTTAGTTTTTGAGAGAGACAGACAGAGCACGAGTGGCAGAGGGGCAGAGAGAGAGAGGGAGACACAGAATCCGAAGTGGGCTCCAGGCTCTGAGCTGTCAGCACAGAGCCCGACACGGGGCTCAAACTCTTGGACCCTGAGGTCATGACCTGAGCTGAAGTTGAACGCTCAACTGACTGAGCCACCCAGGTGCCCCTATTCCTCAGTTCTTATCTCCAGTTAGTAACAGCAAAAGGAATATAGTAATGGCTTGCAACATAACTTTCTGAAAGTGCTGTGCTGTAATGCTAACTTCCAACTAAGGTTGTTCGGGATTTTTCATTTTTCATTAACTTCACTTTGCAATTTAAACTGCTGAACAAGTCAACAAACTTAAATCCTTAAAGCACCAAAAAAGTAAGGGTTAGCTTGCACTCAGAGTTTGAAATTTAAACACCTTCACCTTATGAAGTTAAAAATATCATTTTATAAGTAGCTTCCTCATTCATTTTCTTAGTATTCTCTCATTATAAACACATGACCTAATCACTTTCTCTTTCTCAGTCTAAACATCTGTGTGTGTGTGTGTGTGTGTGTGTGTGTGTGTGTGTGTGTGTTTCCTACTGCTTTTCTTTCTCTGATTCTTTTATTCATCAAGAACACAGTATAAAACAGATGTAGGCTATTTTCTAAGTTATATTTTTTAAGAAAATGCTTTGATGATTTCAAAGTTTACCAAACCTTTGCCCACCACCCTAGTGTAAAGGGGCACAGTGATTTTTACCAATCACACAGACATAATAAGTACTGAAAGATATATTACAAGGATAAAGAAATGATCATATACATCATGGAGCATTCATTTAATGAAATGCTTTGCAGCTATTTAAACCCATGAAATAGATCTGTTTGTACTGATCAGGAAAGTAGCTATTATTAATTAAAAAGAAAAAGCAAATTATAGTTCAATTTCCTTTTCATAAAAATAAATTTATGAATATATATAATAATCTGTGTAGCACAGGGTATTTCAGAGGAAAGGGGTTAGAGGATTGATGTAGAGGACTTTGTCTTCTTTGTTATGGAATTTTATAGGTTTTGGATTATAGGTAACTTACTTTATTAGTGTTTTTCAGTATTTTCAAATAATTTTAAGCTAATAAAGCCATGTTTTTTAGATATTTCTTGAACCTTCAAAGTTTAACAGTATTGGGGCACCTGGGTGACTCAGTTGGCTAAGAGTTCGACTTCAGCTCAGGTCATGATCTCACAGTTCTTGATTTCAAGTCCCCCATCTCACAGCACAGAGCCCACTTCAAATCCTCTGTCTCCCTCTCTCTCTGCTCTTCACTTACTCTCTCTCTCTCTCTCTCTCTCTCTCTGTCTCTCAAAAATAAATAGACATTAAAAGAAGTTTAACAGTATTATCTAACCATTTTTTTTTAAACTTTTTTTTTTTTCAACGTTTATTTATTTTTGGGACAGAGAGAGACAGAGCATGAACGGGGGAGGGGCAGAGAGAGAGGGAGACACAGAATCGGAAACAGGCTCCAGGCTCTGAGCCATCAGCCCAGAGCCCGACGCGGGGCTCGAACTCACGGACCGCGAGATCGTGACCTGGCTGAAGCCGGACGCTTAACCGACTGCGCCACCCAGGCGCCCCTCTAACCATTTTTTAAAATGTTGTTTCTTGAAACAAAAATATGGTCATTGTGGACTTTCCCAGTTTGTATATTTATCCTCATCTGTCAGGCCTTTTCCCATCCTTAAAGTGTTTAAAATTTTAGGTATGAAAACAATACAAATTCAATAATCTTGGAGGTGGGAAGACTATTTTATGTATCAATTATGACAGTTCCAGATTATCACAGTTGATTCCTTTATTTTCTATTTCTAGTATTTGGTTTGTATACATTAGTCTTGAAACCAGCATGGAATTAGGTGGAATCAAATGGAGTTGCTGGATTTTTTTAAGTAAAAAATGGTCAGATGTTGGGGCACCGGGTGGCTCAGTCGGTTAAGCGTCTGGCTCAGGTCATGATCTCATGGTTTGTGAATTTGAACCCCACATCAGGCTGTGCACTGACTGTGCAGAGCCTGCTTGGAATTCTCTCTCTGTCTCTGTCTCTCCTTCTCTCTCTGCTTCTCCTCCACTTGTGCATTCTGTTTCTCTCTCTCTCAAATTTAAAAACTTAAAAATAATTGGTTAGGTGTTGGCACTTTCTTATGGCTCTACCTAAAAATCAAAAGCTATCCTGAATTAAGTCATATGATATCTTTACCTAGAAAATAATTATGAAAAATTTAGATTTGTCTTAATATTATATTATATACACATGAAAACATAATATTACAAAGCTTGGTTTATTAAAGGTATAGTTTACACGGGTGACTACATTAAACCTATAATACAGGCATGTACTACGACCTTGGTTTGAATGTATTAGAAGAGCAAACAGTATAATATTATTAAGAATACATGCCAGCAAATATCCATAATGTGATAAATTGGAGATTTAGGTTCTTTTTTTTTAAATGTTTTTAAGGTTCATTTATATCTGAAGGAGAGAGATACAGAGCATGAGTGGGGAGAGGCAGAGAGAGAGACACACACAGAATTCAAAGCAGGCTCTGTCAGTACAGAACCCGACATGGAGCCTGAACTCACAAACCATGAGATCATGACCTGAGCCAAAGTCAGATGCCCAACCAACTGAACCACCCAGGTGCCCCGCAGATTTAGGTTCTTATGAAATCATCTCATTTGGGGAGATGGAAGGAGATGTCAGGACTTTAAAGTTTATTTATTTTGAGAGGGGGGGAGCAGCAGAGCGAGAGAGGGAGAGAGAATCCCAAGCAGGGCTCGATCTCATGAACCATGAGAGCATGACCTGAGCCAAAATCAAGAGTTGGGCTTAACCGACTGAGCCACCTAGGTGCCCCAGAGATATCAGGCCTTTAATGAGGAATTACTTAAAAAATGTTTATGATTATTTCCTCTTGGGAAAAAGTCATACTTTAGTAATGTTTTAAATCAGAATATATAGTGAATTAGAAAACATTTTGTATTGTCAGCATTTTATGCCCATGAAAGTATTTTATTTTCTACATATTACTTTACTTTGTAATCCTAAGCAAGATAAACCATTTAGGTATTTGGTTCTATGAATGGGTCTTCACTGTGCAAAGGCCCTTGCCTCTTATGTAATAAACTGGACACTGTAGGTCAAGTCCCATTTCTGATAGACAGGAATAGGCTAGGGAGCATTATGTAAAATCAGAACTAAAGCTGCAAACACTGGTGCTGAGCCCCTACCTTACTCCTCCAGTCCCTTTTCCCAGAGGGGACTTTGTGCATGACTTCCAACAAGCCATGGTCCTAGGGAGCCATTAACACCATGTCAGTAACCAGTCATATCTAACCTGAAGGGGAGACAATTTGGACTGGGTGAGAGTCTATCCTGAGGCCAGGCATGAAAGAATAGAGGAATAGGAAGTTGATGCAATTTCCTTATTACCTACTGTGATGACTAAATTAGCCTACTTGAAAACAATTTTAAGTACCTGATCTATTTGCTTTAAGTCATGTATATAGGTTAGGCAGCATTTAGTATGGATTTAGAAACTATCTGGAATATGAGGGTCTGTAAATCAACTAAGAATATGCGGGCTAACATTCCTAAGACTTTTTTTTTTTTTAATTGCTGTGATAATGTAAACTCTTCTGCAATACCATAATGGGAGAAAAAGAATCCTGGCCTACTTGATTAAATAAATTCTCTAATGTTGTTGAGATAGTTGACCCATTTAAATAAAACATTATAGGAATCTACCTCTCCTCAAAATGGGTATATATGTATACCTCTGGCAGAGAAATCAAACCAAATGTAGAAATTAGATACAAAAATAAATTTGTCATTTTCCAGCATCTGGCATGGTGTTGAACATTTAGTAGATATTCAATAAATATTTGCTAAAGTATTTTATAATTTATGTACTTTTTATCTTCTTGAGTCTGGATATATTTATAGGTTTGGTGGTTTGTATAGCCAAACCTACTGGACTGAAATTTTAGTATGGAATAGTGCACTGTGATGCAAAATTTTTTTTTTCTCTTGAGTAATAGGATCAGCCCTTGAACATGGACTTGGCTTCTCCCCAGTGGCAGACCCGGGACATAACTGTGAGCAAAGAGTACTGGAGAGTACATGCATTCTCACTACTAATATGCACTTTTATTCAACATAGTACTGGAAGCCTTCGCCACAGCAATCAGACAACAAAAAGAAATGAAAGGCATCCAAATTGGTAAGGACGAAGTTAAACTGTCACTATTTGTAGATGACATGATACTATATATGGAACACCCTAAGGACTCCACAAAAAAGCTTAAGAATTAATAAATGAATTGAGTTAAGTTGCAAGGTACAAAATTAATATATAGAAATGGTTGCATTTCTATGTACTAATAATAAAGTATCAGAAATAGAAATTGAGACAACATTTCCAAAAAGAATAAAGCACTGAAGAATAAATTTAATCACAGAGGTGTAAAACCTATGCTCTGAAAACTGTAAGACATTGGTAAAAGAAATTGAAGATGGCACAAATAAGTAGAAAGATATACCTTGCTCATGGATTGGAAGAATTAATGTTTTAAAATGTCCATGCTACCAAAGCAATCTACAGATTTAATATAATCCATCGTAAAAGGTCAACAACATTTTTCACAGAACTAGAGTAAATAATCCCAAAAGTTGTAGGGTACCACAAAAGACCCCAGATAGCCAAAGAGTCTTGAGAAAGAAAAACAAAGCTGGAGGTATCACAATCCCAGATTTTAAGATATACTATAAAGTGGTAGTAATCAAGATAATATGGTATTGGCGCAAAAATAGACACATAGATCAATGGAATATAATAGTCCCAAAAAATGACACTTATATAGTCATTTAATCTACAACAAACGAAGCAAGAATATATAATGGGGAAAAGACAGTCTCTTCAATAAATGGTGCTGAGAAAACTGAACATCTACGTGCAAAATAATGAAACTGGACTACTTTTTTATACCATATACAAAAATAAACTTAAAATACATTAAAGATTTAAATAACAGATCAGAAACCATAAAAAATTGAAGAAAACAGGCAATAAGCACTTGGGTAGTGGCCTTAACAATATATATTTTTGGATCTGCCTCCTAGGCAAGAGCAACAAATGCAAAAATAAGAAAATGGGACCACATCAAACTGAAAAGCTTTTGCACAGTGAAGAAAACCATCAACAAAACAAAAAGGCAATTTGCTGAATGGAAGAAGATATTTGCAAAAGATATAACTGATAAGGGTTATCTATCCAAAATATATAAAGAACTCACACAGCTCAATAAAAACAACCCAAACAATCCAATTAAAAAACGTGCATAGAGGGCGCCTGGGTGGCTCAGTCAGTTGAGCGACTGACTTCGGCTCAGGTCATGATCTCACGGTTTGTGAGTTTGAGCTCCGTGTCAGGCTCTGTGCTGACAGCTCAGAGCCTGGAGCCTGTTTCTGATTCTGTGTCTCCCTCTCTCTCTGCCCCTCCCCCACTCATGCTCTGTCTCTCTCTGTCTCAGAAATAAATAAATTTTTTTTAAAAATGGGCAGAGGACTTGAATAAACATTTCTCAAAACACACACACACGCGCACACACACACACACGTGCGCACACACACACGCAAACAAAAAAACATACAGATGGCTAACAGACACATGAAAATACGCTCAACATCACTAATCAATAGGAAAATGCAAATCAATAGCATAATGAGATGTCACCTCAACCTTATTAGAAAGGCTATCACCAAAAAGACAACAAATAAAAAGTGTTGTCAAGGATGTGGAAGCAAAGGAACACTTGTGCATTGTTGGTGGGAATGTAAAATGTCATGACCACTGTGGAAAATAGTATGGAGGTTCCTCAAAAAATCAATAATAGAAATACATGATCCAGCAATTCCACTCTGGATATTTATCCAAAGAATATGAAAAAACACTAACTCGAAAAGATATCTTCACCCTTATGTTCATTGCAGTACTATTTATAATAGTCAAGACATGGAAGCAACATAAGTGTCCATTGATAGAAGAATGGATACAGAATGTGATACATATATATATGTAATATGTATTACATATATATATATATATTAGGTATATGTTATATATAATGAAATATTACTCAGCCATAAAAAAAATGAGATCTTGCCATTTGCAACATGAATAGACCTAGCGTGCGTTATGCTAATAATGACTAGAAATAGAGAAAGACAAAGACCATATGATTTCACTTATATGGATTTTTATAATTGAAGTGTAGTTGACATGCAATATTATAGGAATTTCAGGTGTACAACACAACAATTCAACATTTATGTAAAGTATAGCTTGTGTAGTCTTCAGTTTCTTTCAGCAGTATTTTATACTTTTCAGAATACAGGTCTTTCATCTCCTTGGTTAAGTTTATTCCTCTCTTTTATTCTTTTTGGTGCCATTGTAAATAGAATTGTTTTCTTAATTTCTCTTTCTGCTACTTCATTATTAGTGTATCAAAACACCATCAAGGGGCGCCTAGGTGGTGCAGTCGGTTAAACGTCCGACTTCAGCCAGGTCACGATCTTGCGGTCGGTGAGTTTGAGCCCCGTGTCGGGCTCTGTGCTGACAGCTCAGAGCCTGGAGCCTGTTTCCGATTCTGTGTCTCCCTCTCTCTCTGCCCCTCCCCCATTCATGCTCTGTCTCTCTCTGTCCCAAAAATAAATAAACGTTGAAAAAAAAATTAAAAAAAAAACCACCATCAATTTCTGTGTATTAATTTTGTACTCTGCAACTTTACTGAATTTGTTTGTTCTTAGAGTTTTTTCATGGAATCTTTAGGGTTTTCTATATATAGTATCATGTGATCTGCAAATAGTGACAGTTTAACTTCTTCCTTACCAATTTGGATGCCTTTCATTTCTTTTTGTTGTCTGATTGCTGTGGCCAGGATTTCTGGTACTATGTTGAATATTAGTGGTAAGAATGGACATCTTTGTCTTATTTCTGATCTTAGAGGAAAAGCTCTCAGTTTTTCACCAGTGAGTATGGTGTTAGCTATCAGTTTGTCATATATGCCCCTTATTATGTTGAGATTTTTTATCCTCTACATCCATTTTGTTGAGTGTTTTTTATCATACATGGGTGTGGAATTTTGTTAAATGCTTATTCTGCATCTATTGAGATAATCATATATTTTTATCCTTCATTTTGTTGATGGGATGTATCACATTGATTGATTTGTGAATATTGAACTGTTCTTGCATAAAATCCCACTTAATCATGGTGAATAATCCTTGTAATGAATGTATTATTGAATGAGATTTGCTAATATTTTGTTGCAGATTTTTGCATCTATGTTCACCAGAGATATTGGCCTATAGTTTTCTTTTTTGTAGTGCTTTTGTCTGGTTTTGGTATCGGGGTAATGCTGGCCTTGTAGACTGTGTTTAGAAGTTTTCCCTCTTTGTTTTTGTCTTTGTTGTTTGTGGGTTGTGTGTGTGTGTGTGTTTTGGAATAGTTTGAGGAGAATAGGCATTAACTTTTCTTTAAATATTTGGTAGAATTCATCTGTGAATACATCTGGTCCTCGACTTTTGTTTGTTGGGAGTTTCTTGGTACCTGATTAAATTTTATTACTAGTAATTGGTCAGTTCAGATATTTTCTATTTTCCTGATTCAGTCTTGGAAGATTGTATATCTCTAGGAATTTATTCATTTCATGGTAGTCTAACCTTTGTATTTCTGTGGTCAGTTGTTACTCCTTTTTGTTCACTTCTGCTTTTTTTTTATGTTCCCTCTTTTTTTCTTGATGAGTCTGGCTAAAAGTTTACCAATTTTGTTTATCTTTTCAAAGAACCAGCTCTTGATTTCATTGATATTTATTTTATTTCATTTTTTAAAGTAGGCTCCATGCCCAATGTGGGGCTTGAACTCATGGCTCTGAGATCAAGAAGCACATGCCCTACCAATTGAGCCAGCCAGGTGCCCCTCATTGATCTCTTCTATTGTTTTTTACTCTCTATTTCATTTATTTCTGGTTTAGTCTTTATTATTTCCCTCCTTCTACCAACTTTGGGCTTTGTTTGTTCTTCTTCTTCTAGTTCCTTTAGGTGTAAAGTTAGATTGTTTATTTAAGATTTTTCTTATTTTTAAAAATAAGCCTATATTGCTCTAAGTTTCCCTTAGTACTGCTTTTACTGTATTCCAAAGATTTGTGTCTATATTAAAAATTTTTAATGTACCTCTATTTTAATAAAAAACTCATATGTCAGTTTTACCATATGTAGAACAATATCTCCAAGAATAGTTATCTTTAATATTTTTTGATTGTCACAATCTCAACTATTGACACAGTGGACGCTAAAGCAAAGACATTCTATTCTATTTTAAAATCCAGTTTTTAGGGGCACCTGGATGGCTCGTTTGATTAAGCATCTGACTCGTAATCTTGGCTCAGGTCATGATCAGGTTGGTGAGTTCAAGCCCCGCATCAGGCTTTGCACTGGCAATATGGAGCCTGCTTGGAATTCTCTCTCTCTCTCTCTCTCTCTCTCTCTCTCTCTCTGCTCCTACCCCACTTGCTCTCTATCCCTCTCTCTCTCAAAACAAATAAATAAACTTAAAAAAATAAAATCCAGCTTTTATTCTGAAAGTTTAATAAAAGCAAAGGAGATATACTCAACTGACACCAAATTGCTGCAATTTTAAATCAAATAGTACATTCCTCAAGGACATGAAATATTTTTAAAGATTTCTTTATGTATCCCATAGTGTAGTGTCTTGAACATAGAAGATATTTAATAAGTAGTTTTTTCATCTGAATTGATGAACCAAAGATTCTAGCATTAAGATACCAGTAGACTCTAAATACCCACTTTACTTTTAAGCTTGCTGTTGATAAAGATGAGATTTATATCTAATATGCAGCTACTTAGATCACGTTTCCTTTGTTACTCAGCCTGACCCAAACAACTCAATAGGTAGTCATATTTTTCAGATATTTCTAAACTTTTTAAAATTTTTTTTTCTTTTCTTTTTTTTTTTTTTTTTAATTTTTTTTCAACGTTTATTTATTTATTTTTGGGACAGAGAGAGAGACAGAGCATGAACGGGGGAGGGGCAGAGAGAGAGGGAGACACAGAATCGGAAACAGGCTCCAGGCTCTGAGCCATCAGCCCAGAGCCTGATGCGGGGCTCGAACTCACAGGACCGCGAGATCGTGACCTGGCTGAAGTCGGACGCTTAACCGACTGCGCCACCCAGGCGCCCCTATTTCTAAACTTTTCAATGCAATTTTAACCTTTAGTCACTAAAATTAAACTCCTAATCACAAAATTTTATTTATTTATTTATTTATTTATTTATTTATTTATTTAGACAGAGAGAGACTGAGAGAGAGAGCACAAGTGGGGCAGAGGAGCAGAGAGAGCGAGAGAAAAAGAGAGAGAGAGAATCTCAAGCAGGCTCCATGCTCAGCGTGGAGCCCTACACAGGGCTCAACCCCATGACCCTGGGTTCATGACCTGAGCTGAAATCAAGAGTCAGATGCTCAACCACGTGAGCTATCAAGGTGCCCCCACAAAATTATTTTAAATATGTGGTATGTCCATGAAACAAATTCAGAGGAATTCTAAAACATGATGCATATTATTCTGACTTCAAATACTAACTACCTTGTTTGTCTGCCGTCTTGTATGTATATTTGTATTTATGTTTACGTTGTATTTATTATAATTCAATCTTTGTTGTTTTTTTTTTTAAATCAGCCATACTTCTTACTTAATGTGTGCTACTCATGAGCTTTGAACACACAAAAATGCTAGAATCCCTTATGAAACTTTCCTCTATCCATATCAGACTATTAGAGATGACATATAGGCTTACCTTGGAGATACTGTGGTTTTAGTTCCAGACCACCATGGTAAAGTGAACATTACAATAAAGCAAATCAAATGAAATTTTTGGTTTCCCAGTACATATAAAAGTCATGTTTATACTATAGTCCATTAAATGTGCAACAGCATTATGTCTAAAACAATATATACATACCTTAATTAAAAATACATTACTGCTAAAAAATGCTAACCATCATCTGAGCTTTCAGTGAGCTACTTGCAATCTTTTGCTAGTAGAGGGTCTTGCCTTGATGTTGATGGCTGCTGAATGATCAGGGTGCTGATTGTTGAACAGTGGGTTAGCTGTGACGATTTCTTAAAATAAGACATCAATAAAGTTTGCCATATGTATTAACTTTTCCTTTCATGGACACTTTCTTTGTAGCATGCAATGCTGTTTGATAGCATTTTACTCACAGTAGAATTTCTTTCAGAATTAGAGTCAATCTTCTCAAACCCTGCTGCTGCTTTATCAACTAAGTTTATGTAATATTCTAAATTCTTTGGACAAACCTTCATCCATCTCAAGAATCTACTTTCTTTGCTCATCCATATGAAGTAACTCCTCATCCATTTGAATTTGATCATGAGATTGCAGCAATTCAGTCATATCCTCAGGCTCCACATTAAATTCTAGTTCTCTTGCTATTTCCGCCACATCTACAGTTACTTCCTCCACTGAAGTCTTTAACCTCTCAAAGTCATCCATGAGGATTGGAATCAACTTCTTCCAAACCCCTGTTACTGTTGATACTTTGACCTCCTTCAATGTATTCACAATGGTTCTTTTTTTTTTTTATTTTTTTTTTATTTTTTTTCAACGTTTATTTATTTTTGGGACAGAGAGAGACAGAGCATGAACGGGGGAGGGGCAGAGAGAGAGGGAGACACAGAATCGGAAACAGGCTCCAGGCTCCGAGCCATCAGCCCAGAGCCTGACGCGGGGCTCGAACTCACAGACCGCGAGATCGTGACCTGGCTGAATTTGGACGCTTAACCGACAGCGCCACCCAGGCGCCCCCACAATGGTTCTTAATGGCACTTAGAATGGTGAATCTTATCCAGAAGTTTTTCAGTTTACTTTGCCCATATCCATCAGAGGAATTACTGTCAATGGTAGCTACAGTCTTAAGAAATGTATTTCTTAAATAATAAAACTTGAGAGTTGGAATGACTCCTTGATCCATGGGTTGCAGAGTGGATGTTTTGTTAGGCATGAAAACAAAATGAATCTCACCGTACTTTTCCATTAAAGCTTTTGGGTGGCCAGGTACATTGTCAATAAGCAGTCATATTGCTGTTTTGCTTTCTTATCATTCATTTGTTCACTGGAATAGCACTTTTAATTTCCTTCAAGAATTTTTTCCTTTGCATTTACTACTTGGCCAATTTTTACAAGAGACCTAGCTTTTGACATGCCTTCCCCTCTAAGCTTAATCATTTCTAGCTTTTGATAAAGTGAGAGATGTGAGATTCTTCTTTCACTTGAACACTTAGAGGCCATTGTAGGGTTATTAATTGACCTAATTTCAATATGTGTCTCAGGGAATAGGGAGGCCCAAGGATAGGGAGAGAGATAGGGGAACAGCCAATTGGTAGGGCAGTCAGAACATACAGTTATCAATTAAGCTCACTGTCTTATATGGTTGCAGTTTGTGGCTTGCCATCAATTAAAATAGTAACATCAAAGATAATGGATCACAGATCACCATAACAAATATAATAATAATGACAAAGTTCAAAATGTTGTGAGAATTACTGAAATGTGACACAGAGACATGAAGTGAACAAATGCTATCATAAGAACATTGCCAATAGATTTGCTTAATGGGGGGTTGCCATAAACCTTCAAATTGTAAAAAAACTGAAGTAGCTGTGAAGTGCAATAAGGTGAAGGGCAGTAAAATGAGGTACGCTTGTAGTAGTAAATCAAAGCCTTTTGGTATTTTGAAATACCAAAGTTAGATGGCTTGAAACTAAAGTCTTTATATGATTAAGTCCCTGCTGAAATGTGTCACGTGCTAAGATGATTCACAATGCACATACATATGTATAAACAAACATCAAATATTCTTTAGACACAAGGCTGTTTGGATTATTAATAGTAACTGGTGTGATGTTTATTACTAATATAGTTAATGTGATCAATGTTACTGTGATCATTTTCTTATGTATTTATGGTTGATTACAGTAATAGATGATCAACTTTCCATGTGTGAAGAATATGCTTTGGTTGGGAGACGTCAGGATGACCTCACCAAACATGAAATTTCTTTAAAGAAATAATCTTACCATTTGCTAACATGTGAATGGGATCTGTTACTATTATTGACTAATATATTCCACATCTATGAATTTAAAATCAATATTCAGTAATTTCTTGATGATCATAACAGCATTAGACATTTGTTCCTTTCTGATACTTTGCTTCAATACCTCTGTAGCAATGTTTGGCCCATACTGACTAGCACTAAATTCTGATAAATTACTGCAGACTAGGATGTGGTGGTCTCTCTTCTCTAGAGTTCTTGAACTTCAGTAATCACAGCTCTCAAAATAACTGGTTTACTCTAGTCAAGCATATAATAGACCAGTGTGTGTGTGTGTGTGTGTGTGTGTGTGTGTGTGTGTGTGTGCGCACGCACATACGTGCATACTAAAAGTTCACTTTATTTTTAAAACTTTAGTGTTTCTATCAGCTGGATTACTTGTGTCTGTTATCTAGCGTCCTTTTGCTGGGCCCAAGTAACCAAGAAATCACACAATGTTGTTTGATAAGTATGAGAGCAGAGTAAAGGGAGTTTGGTGATTTGGAGAGATTTTTCATCCACACTGTGGTGAATACAGTTGAAGGAGCCTGTCTTCACTATCAAACATACCTTTTCCAGCCACTGCACTTTTATCTACCATGTACAGAGTTCCCTTTGCTAGGTAAAAATTTTGTGTTTTTTTTTTCTTTTTTTTCCTTAAAGTTTATTTATTTGTTTTTGAGAGAGAACATGAGTGAGGGAGGGGCAGAGAGAGAGGATCCCAGGCAGTCTCTCTGCACTGTCAGTGTGGAGCCAGACATGGGGCTTGAACTCACAAATTGTGAGATCATGACCTGAGCCAAAATCAAGAGCTGGACACTTAACCGATGGAGCCACCCAGGCACCCCTAGTGCTGCTTTTCAATTCTGCTTTCTATATTTGATAGGCATTCTAATAAAAAAAATCACTGACATTGCTTTACTAATTCAGAATTTAATGTATGTTTATAACAATAGTGAAGCGATAGGAAACCCATGTGGTTCAGTGTAGGAGTGGTTACATTTAAAGCACAGCTCCAAAGGAAATTCCAATCTTGATTCATGTCTCTCTCAGAAGTTTAAAGGGGTCCAATTTCTTAGCTCAGGGAAACTTATTAAATCTCTTGTTGTCCGCTCCTATTTTCAGTGCTTTGAAATTCCTAGGAATCTCTCACTTCCTACTCTAAAAGAATGTTTTCAGCCTCTGACTGTTACTTTCCTTCCTACTTTTAGATCACCATGCCACGTGTTCCCAGAAACACGCAGTACCCTGAGAACAGTGGTTCTTTTCAGGCCTTTTCCATTCTTAAAGAAGGAAGTACAAAGCTTAATTAAGTAGGCAGTACCTGAAAGATTTGTGGAAGCAGTTGGGGGAAAAAGAAAGAAATAAGCTATGTATTCCCTATGTTAATAATTTTAATCTTGTCATATACAGGACAATAAGAGAGCCCCCTTTATTTATGAGGAAAATGGAAACCACCTTGATATTAGAATATGTAATGTGATTATTTATATTCATAGAAGTGCACCTGCCTGAACTAAATAGTCTATCATTTTCCTCAATTACCAGTTAGGGTCTCTCCTTAGATAATGGTCTTCTAACCAGTATCTTTTAATTTTGATTGCTGAGGAACTTGGTATGCTTCAATAGCCCGAAGAAAGAGCATTGCACAAATTACATCCCTCCCATTCACATACCATAATAACGATTGTATCCTTTGGATACAAGGCTGGGAAAGATAATTATATCTTGTTTATATGTTTAATATTGTTTAAAAATTATTTCTTAACATTTTTTTCAAAATATTTTCATTATTACAATTTTTTTCATTAAAGAATTTTGAAAATAAGAGATGCAGAAAAAATTTATATTTCAACACTCAAAGGGAAACACTGAGCTGTTCTGCTCTCTCCCACTCGCTCTCCTTTCCTTCCTCTTTCTCTCTCACCCTTCCTTCCTTCCTTCCTTCCTTCCTTCCTTCCTTCCTTTCTTCCTTCCTTCCTTCCTTCTTTCCTTCCTTACTTTCTAAACAACCCATAGTTGGAATCATATTATAAATATAATTTTGTTATGTTTAACTTATAACCTAAGCATTTTCCACTTATTCCATATTTCTCTATTTCTTTAAAAATGATATAACTCATTTGGGGTACCTGGGATTAAGCGTCCGACTTTGGCTCAGGCCATGATCCTGTGGTTCCTGAGTGCGAGCCCTGCATCAGGCTCTGAGCTATTAGCTCAGAGCCTGGAGCCCGCTTCAGATACTCTGACCTCCTTTCTCTGTGCCTCTCCCCCACTGGCACTCTGTCTCTCTCTCTCAAAAATAAGTAAATGTAAAAAAAAATTAGAAAATAGAAATACCTCATTTTATTTAGTACTGAAGGGGAGCAGAATTTACCTCCCCAAAATATGAGGATTATTTTAGCTAACAGCAATCAAAACCCAGCAGATTCAGGGAAAAGCTTTTACCTCCCCCTCAACTGCCTAAATTTACATTGCAAAGGGGTCCTGTACCACTAAGAGAGCTATTTCCACAGATACCTTTTTCTCTAAGAAACTTATCTGCATAACAGGACAACCTTTGCTCTCTAAACATCTCCTCTGCCTTGCTGTGAAAGGCCATCCTTCCCTTTGTATCCCCAATTGTCTACCCCTTTCCTTTTGCAGGATGTTATATAAACCTCAATTACCTAGTTGCCCTTTGAGTTTTCATATTTTTATGGGGTTCCCATATATACATAATTTTGTTTGTTTTCTCCTGTTAATCTATCTTGACAACAATTTAATTATTAGACCAAAGAACCATAGAAGGGAAAAAAGGAAAAGTTTTCTACCTCTACAGTAACTTTCCTTTAATTAGATATTTAGTATGAATATTATTTCATCTTTTGCATTCATGTTGAATGCCAGCTCCCCCAAAGCAGTACCAACATAATCTGGTGATAAGGCAAACTTGAATTTATTGCTTAACTCAGTGAAAGAGACCACTATCTTGACAGAATCTTAGCATCTCAGAAAGATGAGAGCAGTTTGGGAGATTTATAAGACTTTGGGGGGACCTGATTTTTTTTTTAAGTTTATTTATTTATTTTGAGAGAGAGAGGGCACAAGCAGGGGGGTGGGGAGAGAGAAGGAGTGACAGAGTCCCAAGAAGCTCCATGCCATCAGTGCAGAGCCCAATGTGGGGCTCGAACCCACAAACCGTGAGATCATGACCTGAGTCAAGATCAAGAGGTGCCCTTTGGGGATCTGATTTAAAGTGAATCCTTTAATAAAAGGGCTTGACTAAGATAAGGTAAGAATCATATGATAGTTTAGGATTGATTAGAATATAGGCAAGGTGAAACTTTGAGGGTAAAGTTTTAGAGACTGGAAGAGAAAACAGTTATTTGGTCTCACCTATTTAAAAGTTGAACAGTCTGATGTTTCTGTAAATGTGCTTGCAGGACATCCCAGAAATGAACAATAAAGATATTTCCAATTCTTATCTTCCAAGAATTTCTTAGAATAGTTAAGTCATGTTGATGAAGACAGTGGAATAATAAAGTGATGTTAGTGAGGATAACTGAATAGTAAAGTCATGTGGGTATGGATGTTTTTGTTTCTCAATATATAATAATACAATGAACGTATTTATAATTTTTTTTTGTAACCAAGTGTTTTTTCCTCTGAATAGATATCTAGAAGTAAAGTTAGGGAGTTCAGGGTGCTCAATGAACATTTTTTAAATTGTTGAAATTTATTGCCAAATAATTTCCTAACAGTGTTATACTACCAAGTTATTCTCTAGTGCCCTTGATATATTAAAAAAGAAAACCACACATTTAGAACACTAATGATACATATTTGACATCTTTTAAACTATTAGTATATTTACATTGTTTTAAGAATCAGACTCAAAATAGGAAATCATAGGCAAGCAAATTATATGGGAAAAAAGTATACTATTACTGTATTATTATCATCACTTTTTATTGAGATATAATTGACATATAACATTATGTTAGTTGGTGTACTAACACCATGTTAGTTGGTCAGGTGTACAACATAATGAATCAATGTATGTATATATTGTAAAATGATCACCACATAAGTCTAGTTAACATTTGTCACTATACATAATTACAAATTTTTTTTCCTTATGAGACTTTTTAAGATATACTCTTTTAGCAACTTTGAAATATGCAATACAGTATCAACTGTAGTCCCCATGCTGTAAATTACATCCTTAAAACTTATTTATTTTATAACTGAAAGTTGGTACCTTTGTCCCCTTTCACTCATCTTCTCACCACTGCCACTGCCTCCTCCTTCCCCCACCCCCCCCACCCAGACAACCATCAATATGTTCTCTGTAACTATGAGCTTGTTTTGTTTTGTTTTATTTGTTTTTTAGGTACCATATATAAGTGGAATCATATGGTATTTATCTTTTTCTGTTTGATTTATTTCACTTAGCCTAATACCCTCAAGGTCCATCCAGGATTTTCTTTTCTTATGGCTGAGTAATATTATATATATTATAACTTCTTTATCTGTTCATCTGTTGGTGGACACTTGGGTTTTTCTATGTTGTGGATATTGTAAATAATGCTACAGTGAACATGGGGGTGCAGATATCTTTTTGAGTTCCTGTGTTTTTGTTTCTTTCTGGTAAATACCCAGAAGTGGGATTGCTGGATCATATAAGAGTTTTTTTTTTTTTTATTTTTTTGAGGAAACTCCATGCTATTTTCCACAGTGGCTGAACATATTTATATTCCCCCCAAAAGTGCATAAAGGTCCCATTTTCATTCTTGCCAACACTTGTTATTTCTTGTCTTTTTGATGATAGCCTTTTTTTTTTTTTTTAAGTAGGCTTTATGCCCAGCGTGGAGCCCAGTGTGGGGCTTGAACTCAAGCCCCCAAGATCAAGACCTGAGCTGAGATCATGTGTCAGATGCTTAACCAACTGAGCCACCCAGGTACCTGGATGATAGCCTTTTAACAGGGGTGAAGGGTATTTCACTGTAGTTTTAATTTGCATTTACATAATGATTAGTGGTGCTGAGCACCTTTTCATGTACCTGTTGTCTATCTGTATGTTTTTGAAAAAATTTCTATATAGATCATCTTCTCAGTTTTAATTGAGTTGTTTTTTTTTACTATCATATGAGTTTTTTAAATATATTTTGGATTTGCAAATATTTGCATTCATTCAGTAGGTTGCATTTTAATTTTGTTGGTGATTTCCTGTATTTTGCAAAAGTTTTTAGTTTGATGTATGGTTACCTTTTTGTTAATTTTATTTTGGTGATATGGGAAAAAATTATATCAATTATCTACTGCTTTGTAACAAATTACCATGAATCTTAGTGACTTAAAACAAGAATGATTCATTTCTCATAATTCCACGGGTTGACTGTGAGGTTCTGTTTTACATGATATAGCTGAGATTCTTTATGTGATTTTATTTATCTGGGAGCTCAGCAGAGTATGGGATGTCCAAGATGACCTTTCATCCTTTAGGATCCCAATACAGCCTCCAATCATTCAATGGTCCAACTCAATTTTGTTTCCAGAATGGCAAATGACCTCCAAGAAAGAGTATTCCAAGAAGAGTGGTCCCAATATGCAAATCCTTATCAAACCTTTGCTTGTATCATTCTTGCTAATGTCTCATTCGCCAAAGAAAGTCATATGGTTGAGGCCAGCGTCAATGAGGAGAGGACTCCACAAGGGCATGAGTATAGCCAGTCATGTTCAGTGGGGGCTTCCAAGATAAGAGTGTATCACAAATACTTTCTTCATTTTTTATATAGAAAGGTTGCTTTTAAATTATTTCTTTCACTAGTTATGAGGGCATTTTCTACCTTTTAATTGGGTATTTTTATTTCTTTCATTTGACAATTACTGGCTGATATCATTTGTGGTTTTCTTATTGATTATAGGAACTTCCTACAAAGTAAAGAAATAGCTCCCTTTTTTGGTCATCTTTACTATTAAATTTTTTTTTCTAGTTTGTTACTTTCTTTTATATTTCAGTTTACTTTTCTACGTGCATTTATTTTTGAGTAGGCTCCACACCCAGTGTGGGACTTAAACTCATGACCCTGAGTTGCATGGTCAACTGACTGAGCCAGCCAGGTTCCCCTAAGTACATTGTTTTTATCTTTTCAATATTATGTTGTTTATATGTCAGATATTTGACAAATGTTTACTCTTCTTTTATTTTCTCCTTTGGTATTGATTTTTTTAAGACTCTAATATTTAATCTTTTTGAATTTTATTTGGGAATACAGGGTGAGGTAAACACAAATTGACTTTTTTTTTTCAAAATTCACAAATTGCCATGATTTCTTTGATATTTTTCTCCTTTTTCATTGATTTGTAATTCTTCCTATATCTTATATTAACCTTTTGTTTGTTTGTTTGTTTGTTTGTTTTTTAAAGTAAGTTCCAGGCCTAACTTGGGGCTTGAATTCACAACCCTGAGATCGAGAGTAACATGCTCTATTGACTAAACCAGTCAGGCTCCACCTTATATTAGATCTTATAACAAGGTCTATTCCTGTGCTCTCCTTTTTATTCCATTAGTGGTCTTTTATTCCAATGTTATTCCTATACATTTAAGATAATTGTTTTCTATAATATATTTGAATTATTGGTAAGGCTATCCTTATAAGACCCCCTATTGCTTTCTATTCTTACCTAATCATAATACCTGATTTTTAGTATCATATTTTTTCAAGTTCTGAAAGAAAAATACCTTTTGAATATTGACTGGAACTATTAAAACTATGGGAAAACAGAGAACATAAGGTTTTAAGTTCACAAAAAATGTTTTTAAGAAACTGGAGTTTTTTGGTTTTTTTTTTTTTTGGGCCTTCTAAAAAAAATCACTAAGCTTTAAAAATATTTTTCCTTTTTATTCCCCAAATGGCACCAGCTGTGCAGTTTTACTGCCAGCCAAAATGTTGTTTTCAACTTCCCCTGGAGGTTTTTCCTTGCACTCAATCTGTATGTTCTTCCTATTGTATTTGCCAGCATGAAATGACAATGAAGGATATTTTATTTTATATGGCACATATACTGAATTATTACATGCATTATAATATACACTAAGTAAATTATATATTCTCTGAACAATGTTAATGTAAATAAACACAATGTTTTATCATTTAAAAAAATGTCTACTTATTTATTTTGAGAATGAGAGGGAGGGAGCACATGAGTGGGAGAGGGACAGAGAGAGGGGGGGGGGAGAGAATCCCAAGCAGTCCCCATGTTGTCAGCACAGAGCCCATTGAGGCGTTTGATCCCATGAATGGTGAGATCATGACCTGCATTGAAATCAAGAGTGGAATGCTTAACCAACTGACCTACCCAGGTGCCCTGTGTTTTTCTTTTTAATTAAGTTTTTTTTCCCTTTAATTTTATTTATTTATTATGTTTTTTTAGTTTTAATTAAGTTTTTACTTAAGGTATTATTTTAGTCTTTGATTTTGGCCAGTGATCTTTAAGACAAAGCAAGAAAAAAAATATTTTTTAACCCCTTTACTACTATGATTAAGATCTCTACAGCCAGTGCTAACTGGCTCATTGCCCACTTAGGAAGGAATAGTCTGAACATAAGAAAATCTTAAAACTATGACTTTATGCTGATTGGATAAACCTCTAGTTCCAATTTAACACATCAAGGTTTTTTCCGGTCTTCTCTCTTGCCATGTAAGTACTTTCTCCAATAGTGAGAAATCTGGCTTTCATTATTTTTAATATAAGTATTGATTGTCTCAACTGATTTATTTATTTTCCTATTGTGTCATTCTCCCAATCTCGTTGTCTC
This sequence comes from Felis catus, assembly GCF_018350175.1. NCBI lineage: Eukaryota > Metazoa > Chordata > Mammalia > Carnivora > Felidae > Felis > Felis catus. The sequence continues at coordinate 67,915,783 of NC_058372.1, read as the reverse complement.
CTTCAGCTACCATCTCCATGCAGCCCCCACTCTCCCCATCCTGCATCTTTTGGTGCAAGCGTACACATGACTGATGAACCTCCTCAAGGCTTTACCTTCCTGCTTTGCACTCTGTCTCCTTGGACACCGGCAGCTGATGTGCCTCTGCACAACATCCCCTTAACCTCATCATTCATTACCTTGTGTGGAGAAGGGAAGTGAAAAGAAAGGAAAGCAGTGGGAAGGGAAAAGAACAGGAAAGGAAGCAAACAGGAAGGGAAGAAAATAGGGTGAGAAAGAAGGGAAAGAGAAAGTCAAGAGAAAAGTTTAAGGTCTTCATTTGATTTCTTTTTAATTTTTTTAAATTTTTCTTATTTTTAAGAGACAGAGAGAGACAGAGCATGAATGAGGGAGGAGCAGAGTGAGGGAGAGACACAGAATCCAAAGCAGGCTCCAGGCTCTGAGCTTTTGACACAGAGCCTGATGCAGGGCTTGAACACACGAACTGTGAGATCATGACCTGAGCCAAAGTTGGACGGTTAACCGACTGAGCCACCCAGGTGCCCCAAGGTCTTCATTTGATTTTTAAGAAAGCTATAATTAGATCTATGAATAAACAGAACTCCCGAATGCTCCAAAGGTTCTGGCAAGAAATGGAATTCCAGTACATGTAGTTTACCTTGTGTAACACTTTGTGTCTTTTACAGCCTTATTTTGTTGTTTGAGTGCTGCATTTGGGCAAGGAACACACTTTTAGTTCTCTTGGTTAGTGGTTTCTGCTTGAGTTCTAATATACTGAGGCTTTATTGTTAAGGTTAGTCAAAGGAACAGTAGGCTGGGCTGAGATGGCAGTCTTTTCTCTCTAATCTGCTTTGCAAAGAACTGACTACACTCAAGAATTTGTACTCCCTGAAATGTTTTCCTTCTCTTCCTTTCTCTCTCCTTTCTTCCTTTTCTTCCTATGTTCCTTCCTTCCTTCCTTTTCTCCTTCCTTTCTTCTTTCCTTCCTTCCTTCCTCCCTTTTTTCATTTATTTGTTTTTTTGTTTTTCGGGAAGAAAGACCTTACTTGACACAAATTTTTAAAATATCAGAATAAATAAAAGATTTTATTATATTCAACAAGATGATCAAAAGGTGTGACTATTCCAAAGTATTAGAATCAATATAATTGACCTATTATAAAAAAGGGAAACATATTTCAGGGTTTTTTTAGTGAATTATCATTTGAGAAGGAGTTTTTTTATGAAAAGCTTAAATTGCAATTTAACAGTAGAGTGAATAATTCTTCTTTTGGGTCAACTAAATTCATTTGTCTAAATTTCTATATAAACAACTACAATAATACCCATTTTGCTTTTTTTTTGTAATGGCATTTTGAAAAATCATCTTTTTTTTTTTTTTTTTTTTTTAATGTAGGCTCCAAACCTCACATGGGGCTCAAACTTAAAACCCTGAGATCAAGAGTCATGTGCTCTACCAGATAAACCAGTCAGGCACCTTAAAAAATCACCAGCTATAAACATAGCATGTGCTAGTGGCACCTGGGTGACTCAGTGGGTTAAGCATCTGACTTCAGCTCAGGTCATGATTTCATGGTTTGTGAGTTTGAGGCCTGCATTGGGCTCTGTGCTGACAACTCCAGAGCTTGGAGCCTGCTTTGGATTCTGTGTCTCCCTCTCTCTCTGCCCCTTCCCTACTCGTGCTCTGTCTCTCTCTCTCTCAAAATAAATAAACATTTAAAAAAATTTTTAATTTTTGTTTTATGTTTTTAAATTTTTAATGTTTATTTATTTTTGAGAGGGAGGGAGAGAGAGAGACAGTGTGAGTGGGGGAGGTGTAGAGACTGAGAGAGAGAATCCCAAGCAGGCTCCCACTGTCAGTGCAGAGACTGATGTGGGGCTCGAACCCAGGAACCGTGAGATCATGACCTGACTTGAATTTGGGCGCTTAGCTGACTGAGCCACCTAGGCACCCCTAAAATTTTTTTTAAAAATAAAGATAGTATGTGCTATGTAATAATACTACATTTGATACTTCCACAAAAAATATAATTCATTTTCCATAGATAATTTCCCATTTGTTACCATATTTTACAATGTGTATAATTTTATTTTCAGAATATATATGTATATAGTTTAATAAACTTATTTTACTGTGGGTAAACAGAAAAAATGGCTTTCTAACTTTGTGCTGAATTTGAAGTTGAGTTTAAAATTATATTCAGTGAAGAAAAATAAGATTATTTTAAAAATCTAAGTTATAGATGTATATGGTAGTTTTATTTGTTTATTTGTTTATTTACTTATTTATTTATTTAAGTTTATTTATTTTGAGAGAGAGAGAAAGTGAGCATGTGTGCTTACAAGCTGGGGAGGGGAGGGAAAGGGAGAGAGAGGTGGAGAGGGAGAATCCCAAGCAGACTCCATGCTGTCAGCAGAGCCCAATGAGGAGCTTGATCCCACCAAGTGAAAGATCGTGACCCAAGCTGAAATCAAGGATTGAGTGCTTAAATGACTGAGCCACCCAGGCACCCTGAGATGTATATGGTAGTTTTAAAAAATCAAATAGTTCTGTGAGGTGAAACAATACTCACCTGCTGTTTTATCAGTTCTAGTCAGAATTCCTCTGCCTGAAGGCAAGTACTTTCAAATTGTCTAGCTCTTTTCTCTGATATTTGCCTCCTTATATCTAAAAATCATATGTAAGCTTTTAAATTAATACTTAAGTTGATATTTTCTGTTGACTTGCAACTGTAAAAGATGATATTAACTCCTTTATCCAAATACTCCCTCACACGGACAGATATTTATTTCCCTTTTATATATTTTATTTCCCTCCCACCATTTTTAATTGTACAGTAATTTTTGTTAGCTCAATTTTTAGTGTTTAAATTACTGTAACTTTATTCATGTGGAATGCCAGGATTATACTTTCTTTCTTTTATAATTTGTGTGTTTAACGTAAAAATTGTTTTGGGTTGCTTAGTTTTAATATGTTTTTCACAAATATACCCATAATTTTGCTATAAGTGGAATTCTCAGCGTAATATATTCATATAACTCCCCCCCACCTCTGTCCTCAAATTATTAGTTCATGGTCTTAGCAACAGCCCTCCTGGAGACCTCCATCTTCTGTTCCAGTCTCCATTGATTGTTTCTGGTCTTGGACTCAACTGTCAACCTGGGTTTTTCACTTCACTTCTTTCTTAGGGATTCCCTGTCTTTTTCTTGCTTTTTTTCCTAGATCCCAAATCTTCCTCATTCTTGGTTTACTTTTTTGTTTGGTGGAATACATCCTCCAGTAGCTTCTAGGGAAAGAGTGTAGTAGCTAGCCTCCAAAACGGCTCTCAGTGATCCCCAGTGACTTCTGAGATTGGTTATAAAAGATTATATCTTCCCTCTTGGGAAACTATCCTTTATGTCTCAGATTATTTCCTTGGTGGAAAATAAGCTGCTTTGTTTTGAACAGTCTTACAGAGAGGTCCATGTACAGCAGAGCTAGAATCTCCCATCGAAAGCCAGCAAGGAACTGAGATTTGCCAACAATGACATGAGTAATCTTGGAAGTACATTCTTCAGTCCAAGTGGAGCCTTAAGGTAACTGCATCTCTGGCTGACAGGTTGACTTGCAATCACATGAGAGACCCTCAACTAGAACTTCCAGCTAAGCCACTCCTGGATTGCTGACCCACAGAAATTGGGAGATATTAAATGTTTGTTACTTTAAACTGCTACGTTTTAGGAGAATTTACTATGTGGCAACAGATAACTAATACAAAGGGTGAATGGAAGATAAGTTTTTTGAGATATTAAAGGTGTAAAAATGTATTTGATTTATCCTTGTACCTATTTGGAAGTTTGGCTGGGAATGTAATTCTAGGGTGGAAATGAATTTACCACAGAATTTCAGAAGTTTTACAGTTGCAGCTGAACAGTTATCAGTCATCTGGATTCTTGATTCTTTTTATATGTCCTCTCTTCTCCCACTTCAGAATCTCTGTTCTGAAATTCTATGATGACATATCTTTTCATTGATTATGCTATGGGATATATTAGCCTCTTTCAATTTAGAAAGTTGTGTAAAGTTTCCTGGAGTTATTTCTTTGAAAAATTTCTTTTCTCTTTTTTTCTGTTCATTCTTTCTTTCTGGAACTCTTAATCATAGGCTGTTGAATCATCTGCACTGATCCTCTAATTTTCTTAATCTTTTTGACTTCTCATCTTGTTTTTTCCCTCCATGCTCTGGTAGATTTCTTCAACTGTATATTCCAACTTTTCTATGGAATTTTAAAAGTCTACTATCTTTCCCTTCCCTACAATCTTTCAATAAGAACCTTATTAGATAGATCAGAATAGGATGAATGTTCTAGGGTGAATATTTTTATTGGCTGTCGCCAAGATGGTACAGTTATTTATCATTCTATGAACATTACTCAGATTTGGAAATGCCTCCCATCTGGCATAGCACAGATCAAACTTCTGCTTCAGATATATATAGACTTTAGTGCTCTAATTAGATTATTTATTTAGATTGTTATTATTTTTTTTTTACAAGTCCAATTGTATAACTACTGTTAAACCAAAGGCTACCATGCTACGTGAGTTTGTTTGAACACTGGATGAAGTTGCTTTTCTAATTGTTGACACAAATAGGGAGAGGGTGATGAACTCAGTTAAGTCCTGTAAGATTTTAGGCAGCTGGGAAAGTATCAGCTATTCTACAATACATTTACTATTTTTGGTCCTTTTCATTTCTTCATACAGATCTGAGTTTCCACTTGATATCATTTGCTTTCAGCCTAAAGAATTTCCTTTAACATTTCTCACTCTCTATTTTAATGTTTATTTTATTTTTGAGAGAGAGACAGAGCACGAACAGGGGAGAGGCAAAAAGAGAGGAAGACACAGAATCTGAAGCAGGTTCCAGGTCTGAGCTGCCAGCACAGAGCTGGATGTGGGGCTCCAACTCACAAAAATGTGAGATCATGACCTGAGCCAAAGTCAGATGCTTAACCAGCTGAGCCACCCAGGTGCCCCTCCTTTAACATTTCTTGTAGTATAGGTTTTCTGGTAGCAAACTCAGGTTTTATCTGTAAATATCTTCATTCTACCATCTTTTTTTATACCATTAAAAAAAATTCAAGTATAATGAACATACAGTGTTATATTAATTTGAGGTGTACAATATAATGACTCAACAATTCTATACACTACTCAGTGCTACCATCATTTTTAAAGGATGTTTTCTATGTCTACTGAACATGGAATTGTAGACTCAATTCTAGTTTTATTTTTCTTGTAGCTATTTAAAGATGTCATTTCATTTTCTTCCTGCTTGCAATGTTCCTTATGAGAAGTCATGATAATTGTTACCATTTTTCCCCTGTATGTAATGTATTTTTTTTCCTCTGACTGCTTTTAAGATTGTGTTTTATCCTTGGTTTTCAATAATTTGACTATGCTTTGCTGTGGTTCTCTTTTTTATTATTGAGATTTTTTCCCAGCTTTATTGAAATGTAGTTGACGTATAACATTGTTGTAAATTTAAGATATATAATGTAATGATTTGATATACATATATATTGTGAAATGATTATCACAATAAGGTTAGTTAACACCTCCATCACCTCACAAAATTACTTTTTTTTGTGTTTGTGATGATGAGAATATTTAAGATCCACTCTCTTAAATAAGTCTTAAATAAGAAATAAATTTCTCTCTCAAAGAAAGAGAGATATCATATGTTTTCACTCATATGTGGAACTTGAGAAACTTAACAGAAACCATGGGGAAAGGGAAAGGGGAAAAATAGTTACAAATAGAGAGGGAGGGAGGCAAACCATAAGATACTCTTAAATACAGAGAACAAATCAATTGAAGGTTGATTGAGGGGGGCGGGCAGGCCAAGGAGAGGGGAAAATGGCTGATGGGCATTGAGGAGGGCACTTGTTGGGATGAGCATTGGGTGTTGTATGTAAGCGATGAACCACAGGAATCTACCCCCAAAACCAAGAGCACACTACATACAGTGTATGTTAGCCAACTTGACAATAAGTTGTATTAAAAAATATATATCCACTCTCTTAGCAACTTTCAAGTATATGTTATAGTATTGTTAACTATAGTCACCATGCTGAACATTAAATCCCCAGATCATCTTATAACTGGAAGTCTGTATACTTTGACCAACATCTCTCCATTTCTCCTCCCTGTCAGTCCATGGCAACCACCATCTACTCTCTGTTTTTTGAGTTTAGCTTTTTTAGATTCTACATATAAGTGAGATCATACAGTATTTATCTTTCTCTAACTTATCTCACTTAGCATGTCTCCAAGGTCCATTCATGCTGTTGCAAATGGAAGAATTTCCTTCTTTTTAATAGCTGAGTAATATTCATATATATGTGAATATTAAAGAATGAATATAATATATGTAATAATATATAATATAATCATATCTTGTTTGTTTGTTTGTTTGTTTATTTATTTACCTTTGCAGTTTTTCAAATGTTTTTATTGGATTCAACATTCCTTAAAGGGATAGGGGCGCCTGGGTGGCTCAGTCATTTGAGTGTCTGACTTTGGCTTAGGTCATGATCTTACGGTTTGTGGGCTCAAGCCCCACGTCGGGCTCTTGCTGACAGCTCGGAGCCTGGAGCTTGCTTTGAATTCTGTGTCTGCCTCTCTCTCTCTCTCTCTCTCTCTCTCTCTCTCAAAAATAAATAAACATTTAAAAAAAATCCTTAAAGGAATAAACAGATATACAACTAATTTGATCAGCTGCTAATGTATTTTAGTATCCCTTTATTTTTGTACTCAAGAGCCAATTCACCTTTCCTCCATGTTCAATACTTAGCTTTGGTAAAATTTACCATGTTCTTCTTCATCTCCTATTGGAGCATGAGTGTTTCCACCCTGCTTGGTATAAGTTGCTCTTTCAGTTTTTTTCCTGTAGGTATGTCCTACAGGCCTCTTCTGGTTTTTTTTTTTTTTTCTTTTTTCTTTAACTTTACTGCTTCTATCCCACAACATTATCTTCCCATCATTCCCTCCAGTAAGCAGGAAATAGGATTCTGGCAGACCTGGGGTACTCCGAAAGTGTGGCCATTAAATCCCATTTCTTGCTTATGCATATATATTATATCACAAATAGCATAATATAATTATATATAATATATTATAACTCATATAATATATTAATATATGAGAGTATTACTGAATGAATATATATTATATATATGTGTGTATATACATATGTGTTTATGTATGTGTATATATATATATATATATAATTACATTTTTCTTTATCCATTCATTTATCAATGGGCATTTAGGTTGTTTCCGTGTCTAGGCTATTAAGGGTAATGCTGCAATGAACATAGAAGTACAGATATCTTTTTGAGATAGTGATTTCACTTCATTTGGATATATAGTTGTGGGTTTTTTTGTTTTTTTTTTTTTTAAAGCTTATATTGCTAAGAGTATATTGAGCTTCTGGGATTTGTAGGTTGACAGTTTTTATTAAATTCGGAAGTATTTTTGGCATTATTTCTTCAAATATTTTTTCTGCTTCAATCTCTGTCCCCTCTGGGAATTCACTTACATTTTACTTTATTTTTTTTACATTTTATTTAAATCCAAGATAGTTAACATATTCACTTATAATATGTTTACACCTTTTGATTTTAGACCTTTTGATTTGTCGTACAAGTCACAGAGGGGCTCATAATTATATTCAACATTTTTTCTTTCTGTGCTTCAATTTGGATATTCTACTGTTTTTGCCCTGTTTTTAAGTTCACTGATTTTTTTCTTCTGCAATGTCTAATCTGCTGCTAAATCTAGCCAATAAAATTTTTGTTTCAGATATTGTATTTTTTCCAGAATTTTATTCTTTTTGTAAAGTTTCAATTTCTCTATTGAGATTTTCCCTGTCTTTACACCCATAGCTCATCTTGTCCTTTAAATCCATAAATACATTTATAAAAGCTGTTTTAAAATCCGTGTCTGCTGATACCCAAATTTTGCCATTCCTGAGTCTGTTACAGTCTCTCGTTTTTTGTTTGTTTGTTTTCTGCCTATGATCACACTTTCATGCTTCTTTGTATGAATTTAAAATTTCTTATTAGTCATTGTGGCTTGTACATCATTGTGAGCTATTTTCTTCCTTTCAAGAACATTGGGTTTTATACTCAATTTACTTGCCAAATAAACTTGATACTTTTGAATCTTATTTTTAAATGCGATTAGGGCAGATACAGAGTAGCCTTTGCTCTACACCTTAAGCAACCGGACTTGTAAGGTGTGGACTTGTTGTGATCACACTTAAATGCCTAGGCTGTTAGTGAAGTTTCTCCACTCTGACAGTTGGAATTCTATCATCTCTTGACCATACAAGCCTCCAGAATTTCCATTCTGGTCTCAGCTCTCCGGTAGTTGATTTCTGCCAGGCCTTGCACTATCTCGTCTTTTATTAGTATTTGCCTCAAATCTTAATGAGTCTTTGATGCATATTTCTAGGGCTCATTCTCTACATAACTCCTTCTTCTTTAGCACCCTATTCCACAAATTACAGCCTCAGCAGACTTGAATGAACTCCAATCTGTTTTCTCAGAAGCAGTGAAACCTTGGCCTCCATCTGTCTCTGCCATAGTCTGGGATTTGCTTCCAAGGGAAAGTCAGTCAAATGTGTGTTTCATTCACCTTGTATGTTTTTCTTTTCTTAGGGATCACTATCCTGTGCTCTAGTTGTCGAATATCTGATTTATATCAACAACTAATTCGTACATTTTGTCCAGTTGCATAGTTTTTTGTTTGTTTGTTTGTTTGTTTGTTTTTTAATGCTGTGAGGGCTAGTTTGGAACAAGTTACAATGCTATGAGCAGAAGAGGAAGTTGCTTTTGCATTTTTAATTTCTAAGAAATTAAAAAAATTATGGAATGCTATATTTTTCTTTCTGCATATCTTGTTATCCCAAGTTCTTTTTCCTGTTTTCATTACTGTCTTCATGTTAGAGACTTTTCTTTAAATATCTGGTTATCTTTGGCCATCTGCTCATGTTAGGTGATAAGGCAGTGCAAGATTATTTGAAGTTCTGGATGTGTATGGAGAACTAGTCAACAGGTGAACTTTATTTCAGGATCATCTGGCAGGGCCTGATAATCAGGATCTTTAATTAATTTTTCTTGGGCTAGAAGAAATCCTCTATTCTCTTGGTAATAGGGGTCAAAGATCTCATTATTCATCAAGTTAACTTTCACTTGATCATTTTGTTTCAGTGTCTTGTCCCTGAGTTCATCGTCTTTATGGTTCAATTTTCCAGAGAGCAAATCTTCAGTTTGTCTTCCAGGGTTGGGGAGAAGATAGTAGCTTGGATGCTGAGAGAGGTATTGGAGGTGGGGATGAGGAGGTTTCTATAGTGTTCTGATCTTTCAAGGTCCATTTGTACCAACTTTGACTTTCAAATGTAATTGATGTGTCAATTTTCTGAGCATTGCTGAGATCCTGTAGTCTCTTTCTATATCTCCCTTATGTTGGCTTAGGTTTTAGTATTCTCAGGTTTGTGAAGTCAATTATCGTTCATCCATCTGCTTTCCAGCCTCCAAAATGTTGTTGCTATGATTTTTTTTTTTTTTTACACATCCTCTCTCTCTCCTTATGGTTAAAAAAAAATCTGCTTACTGTCATTTTAGTGAGGTTTCAGGAGGGAAAGACAATAAATTGTATATGTTCAATCTGCTGTATTTAATTGGATGCTTATATTCAAGACTTTAAGTCTACAAATGTCACACAATTAGGATTAAATATTTCTATGGCAGCCTCAACTCAATCCTTAATCTATCTTCATTATAGCAAGGTATTTTTTTTTCTTCAAAACTTTACTATATTGTGATGATTTTGTGACTTTTTATCAAATATAACATTGATTTTATGGGGCGCCTGCGTGGCTCAGTTGATTAAGTGTCCAACTCTTGATCTCACCTTGGGTCTTGATGTCAGGATCATGAATTCAAGCCCCACACTGGGATCCATGCAGGCGTGAAGCCTACTTTAAGAAAAAAAAAAAAATATATATATATATATATGTATATATAATATTGGTTTCTTAAATTTGAGTTGATATTTTAAAAATAAGGAAAATATGATTTTTTAAGGTTATTTATTTTGAGAGAGAGAGAGAGAGAGAGAGAGAGAGAGAATGTGAATGGGGGAGGGACAGAAGAGAGAAGGAGAGAGAGAATCCTGAGCAGGCTCCCTGGTGTCACTGCCAAGCCCTATGTGGGATCCAATCCCATGAACTGTGAGATCATGACCTTAACCAAAATCGAGAGTCAACATTTAACTGACTGAGCTATCCAGATGCCTCTGAAAATATTTTTGATACTAAAAAACACAGGCCTCATGGCTCACCTTAAAGTCTATCCACAGACCCAAAGTTCTAAGCATTAATTCTTTTTTATATACAAACACACTCTTTGATATCACAGAGCAATCACTTCAAGATATGAAACATTTTAGGGGCCCCTGGGTGGCGCAGTCAGTTAAGCGTCCGACTTCAGCCAGGTCACGATCTCACAGTCCATGAGTTCGAGCCCCGCGTCAGGCTCTGGGCTGATGGCTCGGAGCCTGGAGCCTGTTTCTGATTCTGTGTCTCTCTCTCTCTCTCTGCCCCTCCCCCGTTCATGCTCAATGTTGAAAAAAAAAATAAAAAAAAAAAAGATATGAAACATTTTAATAGAGGAAATATGGATTTCTGAATTCCTTGCTTTATTTATTGTTAACATTGAGACTGCTTTCACAGAGTATAAGTCACTAGGAAGGTCAGTTTTGATAATGGTAAATAATAATAATTATTTTAGGATTAATACCTTACATATCTTTTTTTAAAAAAACAATTTTATGTAGTCAATACTATCCAGAGCAACCTACATATTCAGTGCAATCCCTACCAAAATAACACCAACATTCTTCACAGAGCTAGAACAAACAATCCTAAAATTTGTATGGAACCAGAAAAGACCCCAAATAGCCAAAGCAATCCTGAAAAAGAGAACCAAAGCTGGAGGCATCACAATCCCGGACTTCAAGATGTATTACAAAGCTGTAATCATCAAGACAGTATGGTACTGGCATAAAAACAGACACTCAGATAAATGGAACAGAATAGAGAACCCAGAAATGGACCCACAAATGTATGGCCAACTAATCTTTGACAAAGCGGGAAAGAATATCCAATGGAATAAAGACAGTCTCTTCAGCAAATGGTGCTGGGTAAACTGGACAGTGACATGCATAAAAATGAACTTGGACCACTTTCTTATACCATACACAAAAATAAACTCAAAATGGATGAAAGACCTAAACATAAGACAGGTAGGCATCAAAATCCTAGAGGAGAAAGCAGGCAAAAACCTCTTTGGCCTCAGTGGCAACAACTTCTTACTCAACATGTCAACTTACTCAACAAGATATAAAATGTTTCATATCTTGAAGTGATTGCTCTGGGAAGGCAAGGTAAACAAAAGTAAAAATGAACTATTGGGACCCCATCAAGATAAAAGGCTTCTGCACAGCAAAGGAAACAGTAAGCAAAACTAAAGGGCAACCGATGGAATGGGAGAAAATATTTGCAAATAACATATCAGATAAAGGATTAGTATCCAAAATCTGTAAATAACTTGTCAAACTCAACACCCAAAAAACAAATAATCCAATGAAGAAATGGGCAAAGGACATGAATAGACATGTTTCCAAAGAAGACATCCAGATGGCTAACAGACACATGAAAAATGCTCAACATCACTCATCACCAGGGAAATACAAATCAAAACCACAATGAGATACCACTTCATACCAGTAAGAATGGCTAAAATTAATAACTCAGGCAACAACAGATGTTGGTGAGGATGTGGAGAAAGATAAACTCTTTTGCACTGCTGGGGGGAATGCAAACTAGTGCAGCCACTCTGGAAAACAGTATAGAAATTCCTCAAAAAAGTAAAAATAGAACTGCCCTATGACCCAGCAATTGCACTACTACGTATTTATCCAGAGGATACAGGTGTGCTGTTTCAAAGAGGCACATGCACCCTGATGTTTATAGCTGTGCTATCACCAATAGCCAAAGTATGGAAAGAGCCCAAATGTCCATCAACAGATGAATGGATAAAGAAGATGTCGTGTGTGTGTATGTGTGTGTGTGTGTGTGTGTGTATGTATATATGTATATACATATATATATTTATATGTGTATGTATGTATATGTATATACATATATATGTATGTATATATACATACATACATATACACACACACAATGGAGTATTACTAGGCAATCAAGAAGAACGAAATCTTGCCATTTGCAACAACATGGATGGAACTAGAGTGTATTATGCTAAGCAAAATTAGTCAGAGAAAGAAAAATATTATATGACTTAACTTATGTGTGGAATTTAAGATACAAAACAGATAAACATAAGGGAAGGGAAGCAAAAATAATATAAAAACATGGAGGGAGACAAAACATAAAAGACTCTTAAATATAGAGAACAAACAGGGTTGCTGGAGGGGTTGTGGAAAGAGGGTTGTGCTAAATGGACAAGGGGCATTAAGGAAGACACTTGCTGGGATGATTCACTGAATTCTACTCCTGAAATCATTATTGCACTAATTGCTAACTAACTTGGAGGTAAATTAAAAGATATATATGTGTATATATACATATATGTGTACATACACATATATATATATATATAATTTTATACAAATAATCTCATTGCTATGCAAGCACATAAAATTATATAATGTCTTTAAAGATGTTACTAATTTCTGTTTATGCTTTAAGTAACCTTTGGACATATGAAAACTGGTTAAACAAGAATGCATAAAATAATCAGAATTATTAGGAAATTGTAAGCAAAATGTTAAGAATAATGCCTATCTAGGGGCGTCTAGGTGGCTCAGTTGATTGCGCATCAGACTCTTGATTTTGGCTCAAGTCAAGATCTCGCAGATCGTGAGTTCAAGCCCCACATTGGGCTCTGCACTGACCGCACAGAGCCTGCTTGGGTTTCTCTCTCCCTCTCTCTCGGCCCCTCCACTGCCTATGCTGTCACTCTTTCTCAAAATAAATAAATGAACTTAAAAAAAAAAAAAAAGAATAATGCCTGTCTTTCAAGTCAATAAAATCTTTCTTCCATCCTCCCACATTCACCTTCTTTGCTCTTGTAATTATTTACCACTAAAGAAGTATTTCCTTTAGGACTAAATTAGGTGCTATAGGAGATTAAAAACAAGAAGTTGAAAATATACTCCAGTGTTAATAAGATGAATAAAGTATATTTTTTGATATAATGTTTGTGTTTATGGTTTGTCTTTATTTAGCCAGTGTTGATATTTCAAATTAGCTGAAATTTTTTAAAAGGATAGGTTGCTCTGGGTGCCTGGGTGGCTCAGTGGGTTAAGCATCTGACTTCAGCTCAGATCGTGATCCCTCGGTTTGTGAGTTTGAGTCCCTCCTGGGGCTCTATGCTGACTGCTCAGAGCCTTGAGCCTGCTTCTGATTCTGTGTCTCCCTCTCTCTGCTCGTCCCCCACTCATGCGCGCGCACGTGCTCTCTCTCTCTCTCTCAAAAATAAACATTAAAAAAAAAATTAGGGGCGCCTGTGTGTCTCAGTCAGTTAAGCGTCTGACTTTGGCTCAGGTCATGATCTCACGGTTGGTGGGCTCAAGCCCCACGTTGGGCTCTGTGCTGAATAGCTCGGAGCCTGGAGCCTGCTTTGGATTCTGTCTCCCTCTCTTGGCTCCTCCCCTGTTCACACTTGGTCTCTCTCTCAAAATAAATAAAGATTAAAAAAAAAAAATTAAGGGGCACCTGGGTGGCTCAGTTGGTTGAGCGTCTGAGTTCGGCTCAGGTCATGATCTTGCGGTCTGTGAGTTCGAGCCCTGTGTGGGGCTCTGTGCTGACAACTCAGAGCCTGGAGCCTGCTTCATATTCTGTGTCTCCTCTCTCTTTGCCCCTCCCCCACTCATGCTCTGCCTCTCTCTCTCAAAAATAAATAAACATTAAAAAAACTTTTTTTTTAAATTAAAAAATAATTTAAAAAAGGATAGGTTGCTTTACCATGCTAATCCATTCACACCAAAATAGCCTGGGAAAACTATATTGGAATCTAGGTTTGAGAACTAATATTGGTCAATGTGTTAGAGAGACCGAGAGAAAGGGAGATCACAAAATGGAAGCCATAGTGTCTTTGTAAAATAATCTTGGAAGTGACATTTATTATTATGTATTCTATTTGTTGGAGGTCAGGCACTAGGTCCAGCCCATGCTAAGAGGGAAGGGATAACACAGGGTATGACTACCTCTACTAGAAAGTAGGGATCTTTGTGGGCCATCTTAATTCATGGGACCCAGTGAAAAATAAAGATGCAGAGCTCTTTGTTAAAAAAAATACTCGATATTTTTGGGGCACTTGGGTGGCTTAGTCGGTTAAGTGTCCGACTCCATTTTGGCTCAGGTCACGATCTCATTATCATGAAATCAAGCCCTGCATTGGGCTCCACACTCAGTGTGGAGCCTGCTTAAGATTCTCTCTTCCTGTCCTTCTGCCCCCTCCCCTGCTAATATGCTCTCTCTTTTTCTAAAATTAATTAATTAATTATTAAAAATGTGGTATTTTCAAGATGGTGAGCACTGCATTAAACCAAGTATGGAGCCCTTCTAACTATGGGTTCCTGTCTGACTACACAGGTCACATGCTTATAAAAACTGGCCCTGCTGCCTAGCACAGGGCTTCTAAATTTTCCATCCTGGTCACTCAGTCAGGCAAAGCTGTCAATCACTGTGGGCTAGAAAATCTGGACTGACTTATGATGAGATGAAAAGCCTCTTTCAAAAATGATTCTCCAAACTGAAAACGATTTGAATGCTGAAGTGAGATGTGAAGAAAACAATGGTTCTGCACATATTTTTGTTCTGTGAAATATAAAGAAAGAAGAATATCAGTGTGAAGTTAAATGAGTCTTGAATTACATCTTGAGAGAAAAAGGAGAGGAGTTGAGACACAGAAAGTGTAAATATTATTTGGAGAACTACTGGTAAGGCTGGGATTTGCTGTGAAATGACCTATTCATAATTTGAGGAGAGTTTTGAAGAGGAATTATTTATGAAGATGTGGTCGGGGTATGAGGAAGCAACAAAGAATAGAGCAGTAATCTTGTTCTGAGTGTCATGGGGCTGCTACCATTCTTGTGTAGTCATGTGTGTAGTGTGATGGGATTGTGAGCTGGGAATGAAGGGGCTGGGACTGGAACACAAATGAAGCTGTTGGAGCAGGGCCCATAACAGGAGGTTTGACCTATGGTAGACAAAGACAGCCGTACTTGGGGTAACTGGAAAGGATAGGAACAAGGAAAATAATATCCTAATATCACTGTGATTTTTCCCTCAAGTCTTCAGGTGAACCCAAGGAAAGATGGAGAATGGATCAGAAAGGGCAAGCAAAGGTAACTGGCACAGATAGAGTCCAAGATGGGGCTGTAGTGGGAAAGTTTAATAGAACTGGAATATCTCATCTGTCTATTTCCTTTTGCATGGACTTAGACTTAGATCTGGGTGAAGGGGAGTTGCCTAGCAGTTTCTTTTGCAGCTAAATATATATTTATAGCCAAACCCACTTTTCAATGAATATGAGCTCGGTTTTTTGGGTATTCAAAACTTATTTAAAATTTTTTGATTATAGTTTTTAGTGATATACAACTCTAGGGTTATAAATTCAAAATTAAAATGGTGTCTTGTTTGCTTTTATTTCCCAATTCTTTTTATTTTTATTTTTTTATTTTTAATTTTTTTAATGATTATTTATTTTTGAGAGAGAGAGAGAGAGAGAGAGAGAGAGAGAGAGAGAGAGAGCAGGGGGGGAGCAAAGAGAGAGGAGACACAGGATCTGAAGCAGGCTCCAGGCTCTGAGCTGTCAGCATAGAGCTCGATGTGGGGCTTGAACTCAAGAACTGGGAGATCATGACCTGAGCCGAAGTTGGACACTACTGGCTGAGCCACCCAGGTGTCCCTTTTTTCCCAGTTTTTGAGTGCCCTTCTCGGAGTCAATTACTCTTATATTTCCTATGTATCCTTCCAAGATGTACACCTAATAAATATGTTGCCCATTTTTCACTTCTTAATATACTACACATACTTTTCTGTACCTAAGTGTTTTCACTTAATATGTTTTAAAATTTACTTTATATCAGTACATAGAGCTGTCTTGTTTCTTTCTCTCTTTCCTTCCTTCCTTCCTTACTTGTTTTTCCTTCCTTCCATTCACTCAGTGATTCATTCATTTACCAGTTTTATGCAACGTATTCTGCTTGGTGTTGTGGCGAATCCCACATTTTTCCAGCTGCATAGCATTACTTTGTATGATGCACCATAATCTATTAACTAGTACCTGTTAGTGGGCATTTAAGTTATTTTAAACTTCCTTTTATTATTATTATTATTATTATTATTATTATTTTAACATTTATTCATTTTAAAGGGACAAAACACTAGTAGGGGAGGGGCACAGAGAGAGGGAGACACAGAATCCAAAGCAGGCTTCAGGCTCTGAGCTGTCAGCACAGAGCCCAACGAGGGGCTTGAACTCACAAGCAAGCCATGAGATCATGACCTGAGCCGAAGTTGGATGCTTAACCCACTGAGCCACCTAGGTGCCCTTAAATGTCTTAGTAGCATTAGGAATACTGCTGTGATTAACTTAGCCATGATTCTGCAAATAAATGAATATATTTGGAGGATAAATTCCAACAGTGCAATTGCTGGTCCAGAGAGTAGATACATTTACAATTGTGATAGATATTGAGTAGCCTTCCATAGAGGTTGTGCCAATCTACACTGGGAAACAAAGTGTATCAATTGTTTTATCTTTGCCAATTTATAGGTGAAAAATTAACTGAGAGTTCTTTTTTATCTTATCATGAGGGAGGTAGAGTAGTAGAGGGACCATTTGTATTTTTGTTTTAGTGAATATTTCTTGATACAATTTGCCTATTTTTCTCTAAGGCTGTTAGGCTCCTTATTGACTTATAATAGAGATGCAAATTCAGATATGTTAGTCATTTTTCAGTGATATGGACTACAAATATTTTCCCCCCAATGTATCTTTGTTTATGGTGGCTTTAATGTGCAATACTTTAGATTTTTTAAAAAGTGGTTGAATTTATAAATCTTTTATTTTCTGGTTTCTGGGTTTGTGTCATGTTTAGAAAGACTTTCTGGAATACTGATTTATCTTTACATCCCTGGAGTAAACCACACCTGATAGCAGTGTATTTTTCCTTTAATGTGCTGCTGGGTTCTCTTTGCTAACTGTATGTTTAGCATTTTTGGATTGAATTTATAAATAATACAGGCTTTTAGTTTTTGTTTTGGTGTGATCTTTGTTAAGTTTTAATACCAATATTGTGTTTGATTCATAAAAAACAATGTTAAGTTTTCCATATCTCTGTGAAAGAGGACTTCAGCTACCTCCCTTCTGACCTCAGTCTGTAATTTATAATTGATTAAGTTCTTTCCAGTTCATCTTTTAACCTAGGCAAAAGACCCTGTGGGCAAATCATCCCTGATGGGAACTGAAACTACCCCCTCAAACAATAAAGACCCCACCTGATTGATCCCAAGACAATGATGGACCTGACCTTTACCACCTAGCTGCCCACCCACCCACCTTTGTCCCACATTTCCTTTATATAAACCCAGAAGTATTTTCAGCACTCTGGAGTCAGTCTGCTGTCTTCCTGCTGTTGGCCTCACTGAAATAAGTTCCTTTCTTGTTTCGCCACCACTGTCTGCCTTTGGATTTTGTGAGCAGCAAGTGGCTGAATCTGGTCTACTTGGAACCCTCAGGTGCTCTTGTCCACTTGGTTCCTGGTTACATAAGCTCTGGAACAATTTAATAGTATTGGAATAATCTATTCTTTAAATATTTGGTAACATTTCCTTGTGAATTCATCAGGGCTTTTTTTGTGTTTGTTTTTGTGTTTATTTTTGTCTTTTTTAAAAAAAAATTTTTTTTTTCAACGTTTATTTATTTTTGGGACAGAGAGAGACAGAGCATGAACGGGGGAGGGGCAGAGAGAGAGGGAGACACAGAATCGGAAACAGGCTCCAGGCTCTGAGCCATCAGCCCAGAGCCTGACGCGGGGCTCAAACTCACGGACCGCGAGATCGTGACCTGGTTGAAGTCGGACGCTTAACCGACTGTGCCACCCAGGCGCCCCTATTTTTGTCTTTTTGATGAGAGTTCTCTTTAATAGTTTTCATTTTTTCCCCCTATGATCATTGGTTTATTTAGATTTTCTGCTATTTCTGGAATCTGTTTTGGTAAATTTTACTGTCTTAGAAAATTATCCATTTTACCTAGTTTTCAAAACATTTGATATGAACAAATTAGTCTCAAGATTACTTAAATTTCTTTTTTATCTGTGATTTTTTTTTCCTATTATATTTTTTATATTTATGCTTTCTTCCATCTTTTTTCTTGACTAAATTGGCCAATAGTTTATTAGTCAATAATTTTTGGTTTATTATTATCTCATCTCTTTCTAGAGCTCTCTTTTCTTTATTTTGTATTCTTGCCTAATAGAAGCAATTATTTTGTAACAAAGGGTTCGTTGCTTGGGAGGAAAGGCATCAAATTGAACACAACCCAAGGAAATGTTGAAAGCAAAGAATTACTTGTTAAAAGTAAGGAGACAGGAATATGGCTCTCAAAGCATTGTCTCCTTGTGGGGTTAGTACAGGAAGCTTTTATTCAGTGTATTAGGGGGCAGGGAGCTTCGTAGGGACTCAGTTCAATTGCACACGTATAGTATGTTAAGGTGCTAGCACATACATCATATGTTCAAAAAATGGCAGGAAATTCCACCCATAGGAAGAGATCTCAGTATTATAATGAACTAAAGGTAACTTCAGGGCAACTGTGGGTGGGTTGGTTCTGCACAAGTCCTTAGCTCTTATTCAGGTTAAACAGGCCCTCGGAAGGGGGCTATCAGGTGAGACACATCTAACAAGGGACTGTTAGGTGAAACACCTAGTTGGGTGTGTCATTGGTTGGAACTGTTGGTTCTGCAAAATAAAACCCTTCCCTGCTTTTGTCCTTTCCCCTCCTTCCTTCTGCTGACAGTTTTCAGCCCTCTTATTTGAGTAACTTCCTGTTGCATCCTAGCTAAAAATTTCAGTATGTTTTAAAATTTGGGGCAAAATGTCTTATAATTTTCATATGCCTTATGGGATATTTTCTGAATATTCCTCATCTGCACTTTCTGGGTGCCTGGCTGGCTTTTGGTAGATCATGTGACTACTCATCTCAAGGTCATGGGTTCAAGCTTCACATTGGGCACAGAGCTTACTTTAAAATAAAATAAAATTTTTAGTAAAATGTTTTATCATAATTTTCATATCCCCCTGGCAATGTTTTCTAAATACCCCTCATCTGCCCCTTTTATTTTATTTATTTTTTCCTAAAAAATATGTATATATTTAGAGAGAGAGTGAGCCTGTGCAGACACAAATGGGGGAGTGGCAGATAGAGAGGGTGAGAGAGAATCCCAAGCAGGCTCCCATGCTGTCAGCACGATCTCAGGAACCATCAGATCATGACCTGAGCTGAAATAAAGAGTCAAGATACTTAACAGACTGAGCCACCCAGGCACTCCTTATCTGCCCCCTTTACTGTTCATTTTCTCACTATTTCTCTTTGTGATATACACATGAATGAATTATGTTCTTCTTTTTTGATTTTTCATCTGTGAAACAAATGAAATTTTCTAGGTCAAGGTTTTCTGGAGGCTGCTGGGTAGCAAAAATTCCAATCCCCTTCAAGGTCCTTCTAGCTGGACTAAGAATCAAATTGACATAAGACAGATTAACAGGAGAAAATAAATTTTAATACCTATTTATGAGGAATCCATATAGACACAGAAATTCCAAACACAGGCAAAATGAGGTATATATGTTATATGAACTAAGGAGAAGCCATTAGGGCTCTGGGTAAATTCAGGGAAAATGAAAAAGAGTAACTGTTTGGTAAACAAATGTTTTCCGTGCCACTTAGAAACAGTGAGACAAAGAGAAGACTGATCAAACAGGCCTTGCTAGTTTCCTCTCTGTCTACCCTATCTAGTTCCTATCATACTGTACTTATCTATGGTGATAGCTCTCTTCCTGGAGTAGTCCTCTATCTAAAATCTTTTAGGCAGTTGTAGGGGTGGTCAACAGTTTTTACTGAACCTGCTGGGTTTTGATTGTTTTTTAACTCAAAATAATCTTCATGCCAAAGTGGCCCATCTTGGGGCAGCATACACTTGGCCCACAACAAGGCCTGTGTGGAAAGGCATCAAAGGCATCTATCTATCTTTCTTTCTTTCTTTCTTTCTTTCTTTCTTTCTTTCTTTCTTTCTTTCTTTCTTTCTTTCTTTCTTCCTGCCTTTCTTCCTGCCTTCCTTCCTGCCTTCCTTCCTGCCTTCCTTCCTGCCTTCCTGCTGATGAGGGACCATAAAGCAAGCTGAGGGCCAAGCACAAGCTAGCACAGCTGTGTCTCCCCCCACCCCCCCCCCCCCCCCCCCCCGCCCCCGCCCCCGCCCCCGCTGTGGGCTATGTGTGATATTTCTCATGCACTCCAGGCTGCCCAAGAACAAAGGAAAGGACAGAAAACAAACAGTTAAACTGAGAGAATCTCATCAGTTTACAAATATCTTAGTAATATTACAAGAAAAGGGCAATCTTATCAATAGCCTAATATCCAGGAACTCCCTACTCTCTTAAAGATAATGCTTTGCTAGAGGGAAAAGCAACCTTAGCTTGACAATAGCTAGGTCTCCAGTAATCTGTGAGTCTTCTTTAGCATATGGAAATCCCTTTAAGAAACTTCCTCTTGACTTTACCACCCCAACCACAGTATATAAGCAGTCACTCTTCATAACCCTAGTGCAGCTCTTTCTGCCCAAAGGTCCTGTCCCTGTGCTTTAATAAATTCACCTTTTTGCACCAAAGACTTCTTCAAGAATTCTTTCTTGACTGTCAGCTCCAAACCCCCACCAATAACACCCCAAAACCCCATCACTGCCTTCCTGCCTTCCTCCCAGTCCCACTGGCACAGGGGCAGACTCCTTGCTACAAATTTGGTTTGTCTGCAATACTCATCATTTAGCACTTCCTTTTCTGCTTTTTGGAACATGAGGAATGATCTTGTTACTAGTCCATGCATGCTATGTTTCTTGTTTTTGACAGGATTTCAGTTTTATACCTCAGTGTGTACCTATGATGGTTAATTTTATGTGTCAACTTGACTGGGCCATGAGGTGCCCAGATATTTGGTCAAACATTATTCTGGGTGTTTCTGTGAGGATATTTTTTGGATGAAATTAACATTTAAATGGTAGACTCTGCCTAAAGTAGATTGCCTTCCTATTGTAAGTGGATCTCATCCAATCAGTGGGAGACCTGAATTGAACAAAAAGGCTGACCCCACCCAACTAGGAGAATTTTTCCTGTCTGACTGTCTTTTGGGCTCAAACTAAAGCATTTTCTTGGGTCTAGAGGCTGCAGGCCTTTGGACAGGAATTATATGATAGGAAAAGATAGGATTCAGTAGGCAGAGAGGGAAAGATTAGGGCCTGAGGTGCCTGGGTGGGAAAAACACCTATTTTGGAACAATGCTGGAGTGTCTGACCACAGCAAGCCCCCTCAGGTGTAAGTTCCTCTTAAGAATGTAACAGACCCCACCTATTCCCCCTCAGGTTTCCCCTCTGGAATTTGACAAAAGACCTAAGTGTGGCCATAGATCACCCCTCATACAATGGAAATGAGCCAATCAGGAATGGGCAACCCGGCACCTAGAGCTATCCAGCCAATAAGGGTAGAACATGAGAAGGAACAAAGGGGAAGAGAAGAGGGAGGACTGACCAGAACCTTATAAAACAAAGACCCTTGCCTATAGTCCTGGAGGATTCACCTTTGAATGCCCCCTCTCTGTAAAGAGAGCTTTCTTACTATTCTGATTTTCTAATATTATACTCTAATAAAAACTTTTGCCTGCTGCTCATTTTGTGTCCACCTCTTCACTCTTCAAAGCAGCAAGACAATGAACCCTGGGTATTGTGGTAAAAAATCCTGCAACAATTACACCACCTCTCCTGTTTCTTGGGTCTTTAGACTTAGACTGAGACTAAACCACCAGCTCTTTGGGCCTCCAACTCTCCGATTCACCCAGCAGGTCTTAAGACTTGCCAGTCTTCACAAAAAAAAAAAAAAAAAAAAAAAAAAAAGGAAAAATATTCCTTGCTCCTGGATAGGAAGAACAAATATTGTTAAAATGTCGATACTACCCAAAACACTCTACATACTTGATGCAATCCCTATCAAAATAAGCCAGCATTCTTCACAGAGCTAGAACATACAATCCTCTAAAATTTGTATGGAACCAGAAAAGACCCCAAATAGCCAAAGCAATCCTGAAAAAGAGAACCAAAGCTGGAGGCATCACAATCCCGGACTTCAAGATGTATTACAAAGCTGTAATCATCAAGACAGTATGGTACTGGCATAAAAACAGACACTCAGATCAGTGGAACAGAATAGAGAACCCAGAAATGGACCCACAAATGTATGGCCAACTAATCTTTGACAAAGCGGGAAAGAATATCCAATGGAATAAAGACAGTCTCTTCAGCAAATGGTGCTGGGTAAACTGGACAGTGACATGCATAAAAATGAACTTGGACCACTTTCTTATACCATACACAAAAATAAACTCAAAATGGATGAAAGACCTAAACATAAGACAGGTAGGCATCAAAATCCTAGAGGAGAAAGCAGGCAAAAACTTCTTTGACCTTGGCCACAGCAACTTCTTGCTGAACACATCCTCGGAGGCAAGGGAAACAAAAGCAAAAATGAACTATTGGCACCTCATCAAAACAAAAAGCTTCTGCACGGCAAGGGAAACAATCAGCAAAATTAAAAGGCAACTGATGAAATGGGAGAAGATATTTGCAAACGACATATCACATAGAGTGTTAGTATCCAAAATCTATAAAGAACTTATCAAAGTCAACACCCAAAAAACAAATAATCCAGTGAAGAAATGGGCAAAAGACATGATAGACATATTTCCAAAGAAGACATCAGATGGCCCACAAACACATGGAAGGCAGCTGTGCTCACCACTATACCATCCATGCAGCCCACTGACACATGAAAAAAATGCTCAACATCACTCATCATCAGGGAGATACAAATCAAAACCACAATGAGATCCTACTTTACACCTGTCAGAATGGCTAACATTAACAATTCAGGCAACAACAGATGTTGGTGAGGATGCAGAGAAAGAGGATCTCTTTTGCACTGCTGGTGAGAATGCAAACTGGTGCAGCCAATCTGGAAAACAATATGGAGTTTCCTCAAAAAATTAAAAATAGAACTACCCTATGACCCAGCAATTGCACTACTAGGTATTTATCCAAGGGATACAGGTGTGTTGTTTCGAAAGGGCACATGCACCCCAATGTTTATAGCAGCACTATTGCCAATAGCCAAAGTATGGAAAGAGCCCAGATGTCCACCAATGGATGAATGGATAAAGAAGATGTGGTATATATATACAATGGAGTATTCCTCAGCAATCAAAAAGAATGAAATCTTGCCATTTACAACTATGTGGATGGAACTAGAGGGTATCACGCTAAGTAAAATTAGAGAAAGACAAATATCATGACTTCACTCATATAAGGACTTTAATATACAAAACAGATGAACATAAGGGAAGGGAAGCAAAAATAATGTAACAACGGGGAGGGGGGCAAAACATAAAAGACTCTTAAATATAGAGAACAGAGGGTTGCTAGAGGGGTTGTGGGCAGGGGATAAGGGGCTAAATGGGCAAGGGGCATTAAGGAATCTACTCCTGAAATCATTGTTGCACTATATACTAACTTGTATTTAAATTAAAAAATTAATTAATCTGAAAAAAAAGACTTGCCAGTCTTCATAATTGTAGGAGTTAATTCCTTATAATAAATCTCTTAGTATATATGTGTCATAGTTAATATATTTATTATATATGTACTATATACTATCCAAATGGTTCTGTTTCTGTGGAGAACTCTAAAACAGTGTCCTCTACCTATGAGAAATGCACATTGCTGGTTATTTCTGAGATTTGTAGCAATAGATAACTTCTTTCTGTTTCTTTTTGACTTTATCTTCTCTTTTTAGCCTCTCCAACTATATTGTGGTATGAATATCAGTGTCTCATCAAAGATGAGTTATGCATTTCTTGTCCTGTTATCTTCATGGTTTTTTTGAAAAAATTTTTTTTAACATTTATTTATTTTTGAGACAGAGAGAGACAGAGCATGAATGGGGGAGGGTCAGAGAGAGAGAGACACACAGAATCTGAAGCAGACTCCAGGCTCTGAGCTGTCAGCACAGAGCCCAACACGGGGCTTAAACTCACGGACTGCGAGATCATGACCTGAGCTGAAGTCAGACGCTTAACCGACTGAGCCACCCAGGCACCCCTCTTCATGGTTTTTAAAGTGATTTCTGGGAAGAGAAGAAGGAATTACCTACTTTATTATTTGCTCTTTAAATCAGAAGTTTAGATCCAGTTACAATAAAGGTGTTACTATTCTGCTTATCCCTTTGTGGATTTGTTGACTCATGGTCCATAATAGAGGGAGACAACTTGGAGCTCTTGTTGATGTGAAATGTTGAGGTTTGGGAGCAAATGGTCAAGAAAGAATTCTTGAGATGTGTTTGGTGCAGAAAGGGTGGTTTTATTAAAGCATGGGTACAGGACCTGTGGGCAAGAAGAGCTGCCCTGGGGTTTTGAGGAGTGACTGATTATATACTTTCAAGTTCAGAAGGGATTAGGGATAGCATAAGTCTCTAAGGAATTTGAAAGCAAGGTTTCCAGGACCTTGAGGGGCTAGCTGTTGTTAGGAAAAGGTCATTTACTATTGTCTAGTAAAACCTTAGTCATGAGACCCTTCAGATGTATATCATTGGGCCATATGTTTAGAGGATGATTGCTAACATATATCTTAAGGGGATAGAGATAAAGGAACTTTCCAAAGGGATTTTTACAGGATCCTGGAGGGTGGGCTAAAGTCAAGCTAGGGTTACATTTTGCCTCTGGCAATGTATTAACCTTGAGGGCAGCTAAACTCCATGAGGGAGGTCACTATGCCTGTCAAGTACTTAAGTGTCAATGGGCTGTAAGTTATAAGGACATTTAATTTTTTTCTATATTTCTTTTGCCTTTCTTCTTCACATCACTGGGACATTAGATATGAAAGGGGATGGCTTGAGGCTGGGCATGAGAAGAATAAAACAACTGGTGAAAAGTTTCCAGTATAACCTTAAAAGGACTTTTATGAATACTAATGCTGACCATGGTATTTAAATTTGCATTAGCACAGTAGTTTCCTCTTACCTGAAGTTTTGCTTTCTGTGGTCAGCTCTGGTCTGGAAGTAGGTGATCCTGCTTCTGACGAACAGCCAGGTCAGTAGTAGTCTGAGACTACATCACATTGCATTACAATACACTCACCTCACTTTGTCTTATCATGTAGGCATTTTATCATCTCACATCATTGCAAGAATCTCAATGAATTCAGTACAATAAGATATTTTGAGGGGTGCCTGGCTGGCTTGGTTGGAGGAGCATGTGACTATTGACTGTGGGGTCATGAGTTTGAGCCCCAGGTTAGGTGTAGAGATTACTTAAATAAATAAAACTTTAAAAAATATTTTGAGAGAGAGAGAGGCCACATTCACATGATTTTTATTATAGTATATTATTATAATTGTTCTATTTTATTATTAGTTGTTAATCTCTTACTGTGCATAATTTATAAGTTAAAATTCACTATAGGTATGTATGAATAGGAAAAAACATAGTTTATATAGAATTCAGTACTATCTGTAGTTTCAGGCATCCACTGGGAGTCTTGGAATGTATCCTCTGTGGATAAGGGGGGACTACTGTACTATGAAAATCCTTATTGAGACATGTATCTCTCAATCCTCAGTAACTTTAATGGAATCAGGAAAAGTTTGCTAAGCAAGTTTTCTCTCTCTTTTTCTCTGTTTGGGTGTAGGAAGTGGTGGTTTGAGTTCTGAATTGGATAAAAGGCTGAATTTCATGCCCAAGTCGTGTTGGTGCAAGACAGGAACAGTGCAGAAACAAACATCAAAGTAGAGGTGAAAATGAACAAAACTCCCCCTAAGAGATATATAGAAGAATTGAGGAAGGTTAGGGGCTTACAAAGAATGTGGAACAGTGGTTTGGGCTGATCATACCTAGATGTGAAGGGTTTGAGGGACTTGGGTAGACATCTTGAAGATACCTTTTATTCTGAATTGAGACTATGCATTTATTTTACCATTCACACATACTTTAGGATAGATGTTTTTTGGGGGATACAAACATAATTAAAAACATGGCCCTATATTTGAGGAACTCAAAAGTAAACTAAGCTTAGAACAGAACAATGATTTGATATGTTTCCCTTCATTCTTCTCCTGTTTAGCCAGCAAACTGTTAACAGAACTGTGACCTTAAATGTTTTCCCTATTTATGCATGGCATATGAGAACGTGTGTGTGTATGCGTGCGTGTGTGTGTGTGTGTGTGTGTGTGTGTGTGTGTGTGCGCGCGCGCGCGTAAAGACACCATGCTTGGCCTAGATTCTTGTGACTCTAAAAGGTTTTAGACAGCATAAGACCATCTTAAAAATGGGGTGCTTGGGGCAGTTGAGCAAGGCTCAGATTATATAGTCAACTTTTCTCTGTTTCCTACCACTTTCCATCTTTCAATCCTCAAAAATGATATTTTTGGAGCTTGCTTACTAACGAGGAAAATGTTCACAAATTGTTAGGAAAAGAGCAAAGGTAAAAACTTGTACATTTATTATGATCTGTGTAAAAATTATATTTGAGCAGAATGTTGGTGGTGGTATTAGATGATTTCTTAAAACTTTCTGTGTATTCTAAATTTAAAGATTACTTACAAAATTTGGCTTATATTTCTTCTTAAATTTAATGACCATGGTATGCATATGCATAAAGTGTAGAGAGCTGGTTACGAGGAATGTTATTACATTCCTTACTTGACCTGTACTCTACACCAGATGAATTTTTTTCCTGTCAATTTCACCTTACTATATTTGTGCTTATGAGACAGAAACATATATTTTGCCTATATGTTAATTTAATCAACCAATGTTCAAGTTAAATATTTGCAAATTTTTATTTACGTTTGATCATTTTTAGTTTTTTTATCATGAAATTTTTTTTCCAGCTTATTAAGATAAAATTGACATATAATGTTGTGTTAGTTTAAGGTATACAATGTGATGATTTGATACATGTATATATTGGGAAATAATTACAATGTTTGTAAAATTTTAAATTTAAACAAACTT
Organism: Felis catus; assembly: GCF_018350175.1. NCBI lineage: Eukaryota > Metazoa > Chordata > Mammalia > Carnivora > Felidae > Felis > Felis catus. The sequence continues at coordinate 67,888,313 of NC_058372.1, read as the reverse complement.
TTTTCTCTGTACTTTTACATAAATATTTTCCTCACAATTGAAGAATCGAGATTGATAGACTTTAAATCCTACAAAAATACAGCCACTCCATTAGTGAAAAACAAAATCTGACCTATAGTGTATAATTATATAACGGCAGCACCCAAATACTTGAACAAATAAAATTTGAATTATTCAATAACATATTGGATGGGAAGTTAATGTTTGATTTTACCCAGTGTCAAACCTAAGATTATTTTGGTGGAAAGTATCAAACTTGCTGGGGCAAGATTTAGCAAGGAGGGCAAATTTATTATAAAGATATCACTTAAAAGTCAAGGGCAGGGTACAATTCTGACCATTTTCATATCTTGAACCAAGAGTTGGAAAACCGTTAGGACTCTGGGGAGCCTGTTCCTCAAGAGAAAATTCTGTTTCTCTGGAGACACATGGATTCTTTCATCTCTGCCTCTTTCTGCTTGTTTTTTTTTTTTTTTTTTTTTTTTTCCCTCTGTAGGCAGGCTTTTCCTATTTCTCTATATGCATGGCCACCTTGCCACACAGCAGTTTACATCCTTGGCTCAAGTGGACATCTCAGATTAAGGAATATATCAAAATTTCTAATGCAAATTTCTAGAAGAAAAGAATTGGTGGGCCCTGCCTGAGACAGGTGTCCAACTCTGGGTCATGTATTATTGACCCAGAGTGTCACCCAGAGTGACTGGAGTCATAGACTACTAATACAGTTGTCAAAGGTCTATATCTGGGGAAGGAGCATTTCTTACAGAAAACATTTAGTAGGAATTGATGTCTCTGTTTTGTGTGCCTTCCCCATATCTACTAACCATATTTATTGTAGACCTGTTAACATTTTGAGGTTTTTTTTTGTTTCGTTTTCCTTTTTCACTTCTGCACCTTGTGCACAAGGACAGCTTGCTTAATGGCCTTGTCATCTAGCAGACATAAAATTAGCGAATAACAAGAGTTAACATTTATTTAGCATTTCTATGCTTTTGATTTTTTAAAAAAATTGTTAAAATATTTATTTTTGAGAGAGAGAGAGAGAGAGAGTGTGAGTCAGGGAGGGGCAGAGGGAGAGAGAGGGAGACACAGAATCTGAAGCTCTGAGACACAGCTCTGAGGCTCCAGGCTTTGAGCTGTTAGCACAGAACTTTACCTGGGGCTTGAACTCGGGAATGGTGAGATCATGACCTGGGCTGAAGTCGGATGCCTAACTGACTGAGTCACTCAGGTGCCCCCTTTCTATTATTTTTAAAAATTTTTTAACATTTATTTTTTATTTTTTTGAGAGACAGAGACAGGGTGCAAGCAGGGGAAGGGCAGAGAGAGGGGAACACAGAATCCAAAGCAGGCTCCAGGCTCTGAGCTGTCAGCAAAGAACTTGATGTGGGGCTTACGAACTGTGAGATCATGACCTAAGTCAAAGTCAGATGCCCAACAGACTGAGCCACCCAAGTGCTCCTGCTTTTTCTTTTATTAACTTATTTACTTCTCATAGCAACTCTAGGGAGCAATGCTAATGTTCTTTTTTTTTAATAAAAATGATTAGATGGAAGATGGTACTGACAATGAATCTTAGGCAGTAATGTAACAATGATTATATAAATTATTTGGTCTACCAAATACCCTAAGTACCAGCTCAGCATTTTTTTAGTCACAGAGCTTATACCTTTTATTTATTTATTTATTTATTTATTTATTTATTTATTTATTTTACCACTTGGTGTCAGAGTTGCACTATTTGAATATATTGTTAAAAAATTTTTTTTAATGTTTTGTTTATTTTTGAGAGACCGAGAGAGACTGAGCATGGGTGGGGGGGTGGGGGTGGGGGAGGTACACATAGAGAGAGGGAGGCACAGAAATCAAAGCAGGCTCCAGGCTCTGAGCTGTCAGCACGGAGCTGGACATGGGGCTTGAACTCATGAGCTGTGAAATCATGACCTGAGCTGAAGTTGAATGCTCAACCGACTGAGCCACCCAGGCACCCCTTGAACATATTGTTTTATTTGGAAATCTTTTGGGGGTTTAGTTGTGTGTTTTAAGTTTTTTGCTGTTTTTTTAAGAATTTGTTAAAAAACAAATGTGTGTGTTTTGTTTTTTTGTTTTTTGCTTTTTGTTTTTTTGTTTTTTGTTTTTTGTTTTTGGAATTCACTGAGGAGAGAAAATGTTTCTCTTTGTCTTTCTTTGATATTTTTAGGTTAAACTGCACCTGCTACCGAATTAGAAGAAAAGGTTCCTGCCATGAGAAGTGCACACAGACTTTCTAAGAGAAGTCCTGGAGGCTCAAGGAACTTTTTCTAATCTTTCCAGGAGATGGGAGTAAGTTAGTCTCTCAGATTAATCTGCTATACAGGAACAAGCTGAATACTTCTCCTTCCTAGTGGAATCCAAGAGCATTTACCTCTCAAGGCTTATGACAAACTGATCTCTAATTGATGGGAGAAGTAGGATATAATTTTTTTTAAGTTTATTTATTTATTTGGGGGGGGGGCAGAGAGACAGGGAGAGAGAATCCCAAGCAGGCTGTATGCCTCACACGGGGCTTGATTTCACAAACCGTGAGATCATGACTTGAGCCAAAATCAAGAGTAGACGCTTAATGGACCGAGCCACTCAGCTGCCCTGAGAGGTGGGATAAATACTGGATGAAAGAGTCAAGCATTTAAAATATGAAGACAGTGCTAAATGATGACCAGAAGTAATTGCCTAATTCATTCAACAGAGATTTATTGATGTGTTATAATGTACTTCTCTTCCCAGCCCACCCTCAGTTTCTTTCTATGCCAGTGTTCCTCACACATCCTGGATTTGACAAACACAGGGAAAAAGTTGCCTGTTATAGAGAATCTCAGTCCAGACTTATTACAGGGAAAAGAATCATCTTGGTGCTCAGAATACTCCAGGTATTTTTTTTCTTTTTCTAAAATTGTGGTAACATAGACATAACATAAAATTTATTATTTTTGATATCAAGATATTCTTAAAATTTGACTATTAGTTTTAAGGGTTTTGCTGTGAAATTTTAATGAAAATGGAGGTTTTTTTTTACATGAGCAAACTTTTTTTTTAATGTTTATATTTATTTATTTTGAGAGAGGGAGAGAGAGAACAAATACTAGCAGGGGAGAGGTAGAGAGAGAGAATCCCAAGCAGGCTCTGTGCTGATGTGGGGTTTGAACTTGCAAACTGTGAGATCATGACCTGAACCAAAGTTGGATGCTTAACCGACCAAGCCACCCAGGTGCCCTAAGAGGCCCATTTTTATATGTACTAACAAATTATTTAAACATTTTTGATGGTCTACATATACGTCTGTTCTTTAGATTCTTCTTTGAACCATTTGTAACATCTTTATGGCTCCCTCATAAATCATTGAGTTAAATCTTTGATATATGTGTTAATTTTTATTTGTATAATAGTCATAAGTTTACCTTTGAAAAAATAATCCTTAACAGTTTTGGTGATCTGCGATGACCAATTACAAAGCCAGGTAAACTGCATTGCTAAATAAGCATACCTCATGGGTTACATAATTTCTCAATGCCCTTGCTGTCCATAAAATGTTTTAACCTTCAAGATTCAGCAGAAGAAGAATAACATAGGTTGAATGAACTGATGAGAAATTTATATTTTATTATTATTTTTAAAAAATGTTTATTTATTTTTTAAGAGAGGTTGCGGGGGTAGAGGAGGACTGCGTGTGAGGGAGGGAGGGTAAGAGAAAGAGGAAGACACAGAATCTGAAGAGGCTCCAGGGCCTGAGCTGTCAGCACAGGTGATGAACCACGAGATCATGACCCGAGCCAAAGTCAGATGCCCTGAGGTGCCCTGAGAAATGTTATTTTTATTATTTATTTATTTTTATTTTTTAAATTTTTTTTGTTATTTTTTTTTGAAATTTATTGTCAAATTGGTTTCCATACAACACCCAGTGCTCATCCCAAAAGGTTCCCTCTTCAATACCCATCACCCACTTTCCCTGCCTCCCCACCCCCCATCAACCCTCAGTTTGTTCTCAGTTTTTAAGAGTCTCTTATGCTTTGGCTCTCTCCCACTCTAACCTCTTTTTTTTTTTCTTTCCCCTCCCCCATGGGTTTCTGTTAAGTTTCTCAGGATCCACATAAGAGTGAAACCATATGGTATCTGTCTTTCTGTGTATGGCTTATTTCACTTAGCATCACACTCTCCAGTTCCATCCACGTTGCTACAAAGGGCCATATTTCATTCTTTCTCATTGCCACGTAGTACTCCATTGTGTATATAAACCACAATTTCTTTATCCATTCATCAGTTGATGGACATTTAGGCTCTTTCCATAATCTGGCTATTATTGAGAGTGCTGCTATAAACATTGGGGTACAAGTGCCCCTATGCATCAGTACTCCTGTATCCCTTGGGTAAATTCCTAGCAGTGCTATTGATGGGTCATAGGGTAGGTCTATTTTTAATTTTTTGAGGAACCTCCACCCTGTTTTCCAGAGTGGCTGCACCAGTTTGCATTCCCACCAACAGTGCAAGAAGGTTCCCGTTTCTCCACATCCTCTCCAGCATCTATAGTCTCCTGATTTGTTCATTTTAGCCACTGTGACTGGTGTGAGGTGGTATTTTAGTGTGGTTTTGATTTGTTATTTCCCTGATTACGAGCGACGTTGAGCATCTTTTCGTGTGCCTGTTGGCCATCTGGATGTCTTGTTTAGAGAAGTGTCTATTCATGTTCTGGCCATTTCTTCACTGGATTATTTGTTTTTCAGGTGTGGAGTTTGGTGAGTTCTTTATAGATTTTGGATACTAGCCCTTTGTCCGATATGTCATTTGCAAATATCTTCTCCCATTCTGTCGGTTGCCTTTTAGTTTTGTTGGTTGTTTCCTTTGGTGTGCAGAAGCTTTTTATCTTCATGAGGTCCCAGTAGTTCATTTTTGCTTTTAATTCCCTTGCCTTTGGGGATGTGTCAAGTAAGAAATTGCTACGACTGAGGTCAGAGAGGTCTTTTCCTGCTTCCTCCTTTAGGGTTTAATGGTTTCCTGTCTCACATTCAGGTCCTTTATCCATTTTGAGTTTATTTTTGTGAATGGTGTGAGAAAGTGGTCTAGTTTCAACCTTCTGCATGTTGCTGTCCAGTTCTCCCAGCACCATTTGTTAAAGAGACTGTCTTTTTTCCATTGGATGTTCTTTCCTGCTTTGTCAAAGATGAGTTGGCCATACGTTTGTGGGTCTAGTTCTGGGGTTTCTATTCTATTCCATTGGTCTATGTGTCTCTTTTTGTGCCAATACCATGCTGTCTTGATGATTAGACCTTTGTAGTAGAGGCTAAAGTCTGGGATTGTGATGCCTCCTGCTTTGGTCTTCTTCTTCAAAATTCCTTTGGCTATTCGGGGCCTTTTCTGGTTCCATATGAATTTTAGGATTGCTTGTTCTAGTTTCGAGAAGAATGCTGGTGCAATTTTGATTGGGATTGCATTGAATGTGTAGATAGCTTTGGGTAGTATTGACATTTTGACAATATTTATTCTTCCAATCCATGAGCAGGGAATGTTTTTCCATTTCTTTATATCTTCTTCAATTTCCTTCATAAGCTTTCTATAGTTTTCAGCATACAGAAACATCTTTGGTTAGATTTATTCCTAGGTATTTTATGCTTCTTGGTGCAATTGTGAATGGGATCAGTTTCTTTATTTGTCTTTCTGTTGCTTCATTGTTAGTGTATAAGAATGCAACTGATTTCTGTACATTGATTTTGTATCCTGCAACTTTGCTGAATTCATGTATCAGTTCTAGCAGACTTTTGGTGGAGTCTATTGGATTTTCCATGTATAATATCATGCCATCTGCAAAAAGCGAAAGCTTAACGTCATCTTTGCCAATTTTGATGCCTTTGATTTCCTTTTGTTGTCTGATTGCTGATGCTAGAACTTCTAACACTATGTTAAACAACAGTGGTGAGAATGGACATCCCTGTCGTGTTCCTGATCTCAGGGAAAAAGCTCTCAGTTTTTCCCTGTTGAGGATGATGTTAGCTGTGGGCTTTTCATAAATGGCTTTTATGATGTTTAAGTATGTTCCTTCTATCCCGACTTTCTCGAGGGTTTTTATTAAGAAATGTTGCTGAATTTTGTCAAATGCCTTTTCTGCATTGATTGACAGGATCATATGGTTCTTATCTTTTCTTTTATTAATGTGATGTATCACGTTGATTGATTTGTGAATGTTGAACCAGCCCTGCATCCCAGGAATGAATCCCACTTGATTGTGGTGAATAATTCTTTTTCTATGCTGTTGACTTCGATTTGCTAGTATTTTATTGAGAATTTTTGCATCCATATTCATCAGGGATATTGACCTGTAGTTCTCTTTTTTTACTGGGTCTCTTCCTGGTTTAGGAAGCCAGTAATACTGGCTTCATAGAATGAGTCTGGAAGTTTTCCTTCCCTTTCTATTTTTTGGAATAGCTTGAGAAGGATAGGTATTATCTCTGCTTTAAATGTCTGGTAGAACTCCCCTGGGAAGCCATTTGGTCCTGGAGTCTTATTCGTTGGGAGATTTTTGATAACTGATTCAATTTCTTCACTGGTTATGGGTCTGTTCAAGCTTTCTATTTCCTCCTGATTGAGTTTTGGAAGTGTGTGGGTGTTTAGGAATTTGTCCATTTCTTCCAGGTTGTCCAATTTGTTGGCATATAATTTTTCATAGTATTCCCTGATAATTGCTTGTATCTCTGAGAGATTGGTTGTAATAATTCCATTTTCATTCATGATTTTATTTATTTGGGTCCTCTCCCTTTTCTTTTTGAGAAGCCTGGCTAGAGGTTTATCAATTTTGTTTATTTTTTCAAAAAAACAACTCTTGGTTTCATTGATATGCTCTACAGTTTTTATAGATTCTATATTGTTTATTTCTGCTCTGATCTTTTTTATTTCTCTTCTGCTGGGTTTAGGGTGTCTTTGCTGTTCTGCTTCTATTTCCTTTAGGTGTGCTGTTAGATTTTGTATTTGGGATTTTTCTTGTTTCTTGAGATAGGCCTGGATTGCAATGTATTTTCCTCTCAGGACTGCCTTCGCTGCATCCCAAAGCGTTTGGATTGTTGTATTTTCATTTTCATTTGTTTCCATATATTTCTTAATTTCTTCTCTAATTGCCTGGTTGACCCACTCATTCGTTAGTAGGGTGTTCTTTAACCTCCATGCGTTGGAGGTTTTCCAGACTTTTTCCTGTGGTTGATTTCAAGCTTCATAGCATTGTGGTCTGAAAGTATGCATGGTATGATCTCAATTCTTGTATACTTATGAAGGGCTGTTTTGTGACCCAGTATGTGATCTATCTCGGAGAATGTTCCATGTGCACTCGAGAAGAAAGTATATTCTGTTGCTTTGGGATGCAGAGTTCTAAATATATCTGTCAAGTCTGTCTGATCCAATGTATCATTCAGGGCCTTTGTTTCTTTATTGACCGTGTGTTTAGATGATCTATCCATTTCTGTAAGTGGAGTGTTAAAGTCCCCTGCAATTACCACATTCTTATCAATAAGGTTGCTTATGTTTGTAATTGTTTTATATATATATTATATATATAATTGCTCCTGTATTTGGTGCATAGACATTTATAATTGTTAGTTCTTCTTGATGGATAGGTCCTGTAATTATTATATAATGCCCTTCTTCATCTCTTGTTACAGCCTTTAATTTAAAGCCTAGTTTTTATGATATAAGTATGGCTACTCCAGCTTTCTTTTGACTTCCAGTTGCATGATAAATAGTTCTCCATCCCCTCACTCTCAATCTAAAGGTGTCCTCAGGTCTAAAATGAGTCTTTTGTAGACAGCAAATAGATGGGTCTTATTTTTTTATCCATTCTGTTACCCTATGTCTTTTGGTTGGCACATTTAGTCCATTTACGTTCAGTGTTATTATAGATATGGGTTTAGAGTCATTGTGATGTCTGTAGGTTTCGTGCTTGTAGCGATGTCTCTGGTACTTTGTCTCACAGGATCCCCCTTAGGATCTCCTGTAGGGATGGTTTAGTGGTGACGAATTCCTTCAGTTTTTGTTTGTTTGGGAAGCCCTTTATCTCTCCTTCTATTCTAAATGAACAGACTTGCTGGATAAAGGATTCTCAGCTGCATATTTTTTCTGTTCACCACATTGAAGATTTCCTGCCATTCCTTTGTGGCCTGCCAAGTTTCAGTAGAGAGATCGGTCACGAGTCTTATAGGTCTCTCTTTATACGTTAGAACATGTTTATCCCTAGCTGCTTTCAGAATTTTCTCTTTATCCTTGTATTTTGCCAGTTTCACTATGATATGTCATGCAAATGATCGATTCAAGTTATGTCTGAAGGGAGTTCTCTGTGCCTCTTGGATTTCAATGCCTTTTTCCTTCCCCAGATCAGGGAAGTTCTCAGCTATTATTTCTTCAAGTACCCCTTCAGCACCTTTCCCTCTCTCTTCCTCTCTGGAATACCAATTATGCATAGATTATTTCTCTTTCGGCATCACTTAGTTCTCTAATTTTCCCCTCATACTCCTGGATTTTTTTATCTCTCTTTTTCTCAGCTTCCTCTTTTTCCATAATTTTATCTTCTAGTTCACCTATTCTCTCCTCTGCCTCTCAATCCGAGCTGTGGTCATCTCCATTTTATTTTGCAGTTTATTTATAGCATTTTTTTAGCTCCTCGTGACTGCTCCTTAGTCCCTTGATCTCTGTAGCAATAGATGCTTTGCTGTCCTCTACACTGTTTTCAAGCCTAGCAATTAATTTTATGACTATTATTCTAAATTCACTTTCTGTTATATTGTTTAAATCCTTTTGATCAGTTCGTTAGCTGTTGTTATTTCCTGGAGATTCTTTTGAGGGGAATTCTCCTGTTTCGTCATTTTGGATAGAACTGCAGGGCACTTCCCCTCTGCCGCCTTGAATAACTTGCGTTGGTGGGCGGGGCCGCAGTGAGACCTGATGTCTGCCCCCAGCTCACCGCTGGGGCCACAGTCAGACTGGTGTGTGCCTTCTCTTTCCCTCTCCTAGGGGCGGGATTCACTGTAGGGTGGCATGGCCCATCTGGGCTACTTGCACACTGCCAGGCTTGTGGTGCTGAGGATCTGGCGTATTAGCTGGGGTGGATGGGCAAGGTGCACAGGGGCCGGAGGGGCAGGCTCAGCTCACTTTTCCTTTGGTGATCCGCTTCAGGAGGGGCCCTGCGGCACCGGGAGTGAGTCAGACCTGCCAGATGGATGGATCCGCAGAAGCACGGCGTTGGGTGTTTGCGAGGTGCAAGCAAGTTCCCTGGCAGGAACTGGTTCCCTTTGGGATTTTGGCTGGGGGATGGGCAAAGGAGATGGCACTGGCGAGCACCTTTGTTCCCCGCCAAGCTGAGCTCTGTCATCCGGGGCTCAACAACTCTCCCTCCCGTTGTCCTCCAGCCCTCCCACTCTCGGAGCAGAGCTGTTAACTTATAACCTTCCAGATGTTAAGTCCCGCTTGCTGTCCGAACACACTCCGTCTGACCCTTCCACTTTTGCCAGCCACACTTGGGGATTCTGCTTGGCTGGCGGGCTACCCCTCCGCCCTGGCTCCCTCCCGTCAGTCCATGTAGCACGCACCACCTCTCCGCCCTTCCTACCTTCTTCTGTGGGCCTCTCATCTGCACTTGGCTCCAGAGAATCCGTTCTGCTAGTCTTCTGGTGGTTTTCTGGGTTATTTAGGCAGGTGTAGGTGGAATCTAAGTGGTCACCAGGACGCGGTGAGCCCAGAGTCCTCCTACGCCGCCATCTTCCTCCCCTCAAATGAGAAATTTTATTTTTAAATGAAATAATAGAATATCATTGTTTTCATGTTCTACTTACTGGACATAGGAGGGAACTCTTTATCTCTCTTCTTAGAGATAGGGTTAGCCCTATCTCTAATTCATAATTTATTAGGTTGTGCTGTTGTAAATTAAATGAAATGAAATATTTAAAAATGATATCTGATTCTTATGAACACCCTATTTGAATTAAAAACTTACTGAGAACTAAAACTATAAGACTAGTAGAAGAAAACATAGGTATAAATCTTTATGACTTTGGATTAGGCAATGGTTTCTTAGATATGACATCAAAAACACAAGCAATAAAAGAAAAAGTACCTAAGTTGGAGTTTATCAAAATTAAAACTGATTGTGATTTCAAGGACCCAAAAAAGTGAAAAGACAATCCAAAGAAAGGGAGAAAATATTTGTAAATCATACATCTGATAAAGGTCTAATTATCCAGAGTATAAAAATTTTCTTACAACTCAACAATAAAAAGACAACCCAATTAAAAATAGACAAAAGATCTGAATAGACAGATATTTCTCCAAATTTGATATATAAATGGCAATTAAAGGTGTTCAATATGATCAACATCAATATTGGGGAAATGCAAATCAGATTTACTATAAGGTACCACTTCATACTCACTGGATATAATAAAAAAGACAGATAATGACAAGTGTTGGTGATGATATAGAGGAATTGGAACCATCATGCTCTGCTGGTGGGAATGTGAAATGGTGCATCATTGGAAAACAGTTTGGAAATTCCTTGAAAAGCTAAACATAGAGGTATCAAATGACCTGGAAATTCTACCCCTAGGTATATACCCAAGAGAAATGAAGACAACTGTACATACAAACACTTGGGTACAGGTATTCATAACAGTGTTATTCATAATAGTGAAAAAGTAGAAACAGCCTAAATGCCCATTAATTGATGAATGGATAGGCAAAATGTAGTATATCTATGCAATGGTATATTCAGCTACATGAAAAGGAAATATGGATTCATGCTACAAGATGAACTTTGAAAATATTATGGTAAATATTATGGTAAAGTCAGACAGAGCAAGCTACATATTATATGATTCAATTTATATAAAATGTACAAAATAGGCAATATTTAGAAACAGAAGCAGATTAGTTGTTGCCAGGGGCTGGAGGTGAGGGAAAAGGAGAGCAAGTACTAATAGATAAGGTGTTTCTTTTTGGAGTGATGAAAGTATTATGGAATTAGATGGTGGTGATGGTTGCACAACTTTGTGAATATCCAGAGCTGCTGAATCGTATATTTTGAAATAGCATATATATGACTTATATCCTCCCCCACCAAAAAATATAATAAGGTTAAAAAATGCAATAAAAACTTTACTGAATCTCCTTTTCATGGAAGAATATTGTTTGCATGTATTTGATAAGAATCTATTCTCTTGGAGTGCATGGCTGTCTCAGTTGGTAGAATACGTGACTTTTGATCTTGGGGTCATGAGTTCGAGCCCCATATTAGGCACAGAGATTACTTAAAAATAAATAAATAAATAAACGACCATACTTAGAAAAAAAAAGAAGAAGACTATCCTCTTCTTTTTCTTTTTTTTAGGTAGGCTCCATGCTCAACTTGGGGCTTGACCCTCATGACCCTGAGCTCAATAGCCACATGTTCTACCAAATAAGCCAGGCAGTCACCCCCATCCTCTTCTTTACCAGAATATAATTAGACAAATTATGCAACAAAGGCCCTAGCTAGAATGTCATTTTTGAGAATAATGCTTACTTAATCAAGTATGATAAGCCACTTTAAGGAAAATAAGTTAACTTTATTTATGGAAGAAATGCCTACAAAACCCTCCAAGGAAACTTAGCTTTGTGCCTAGTTTATAGTATCCTAAGTCATAGTTGATAAGGAAGGTTACTTAGGCCAGGAACCTAAGATAATATTTGGGACCTCAAGAAAGAGATTTACCGAACTCATAGATATTGCAGGTGTAATGTGGTAAAAAAAAAAATTTCCTGGGCTTTGTTTCATAGTTTCAGGATAGCAAAAGAGAGGCTTTTAGAAGTTCAATTCAAGATTCCTTATGAAAACTTCCAGGCAGAAGTTAATGTGGTGGTCTTAGTACTGTTCAATACCATATGACTACAGATTTGTGAAGCAATCTCAAGGAGGCCTGTATGGTTAATTAATACTTGTTGCATCTTTATAAATAATTAAGCCAAAACTACTGAGACTAGCTCTTTTTTATGTCTACAAAAATAAATTTTGAGATTATTATGATTATAAAGGGCGTAAGGGAGATCGTTAGAGAAAATCTTTGAATTGGGCAAAAAAAAAAGAGATTACTGGGTTTATTTTCAATAAATACTGGGTGTTGTCTAGTGTACCTTCCCAAGTTATCTTTTTCTACAGGGTTTTTCACCTTTTCTTTTTTTAATAGTGTTTATTTATCTATTTTGAGAGAGAGGGAGAGGGTGAGCACAGGGGAGGGGCAGAGAGAGAGAGAGAGAGAGAGAGAGAGAATCCCAAGCAGGCTCCATGCTGTCAGTGCAGAGCCCCATGCATAGCTTGAACCCACAAACCATGAGATCATGATCTGAGCTGAAATCAAGAGTTGGATACTTAACCAACTGAGCCACCCAGGCACCCCCACCTTTTATTTTCTTTAAATGAGCGATTTCACAACTCTGCAATTGTAGAAAACAGTAATTCAAATGTATTTTTTAAATCACAAATAAGAGGGGAGAAGTAACAACAAACATCACAGAAATCTAAACAATTATAAGAGAATATTACAAAAAAAACTATATGCCAACAAATTGGACAACTAGAAGAAATGGATAAAATCCTAGAAATGTATAACTTACCAAAACTGAGACAGCAAGAAATAGAAAATTTGAACAAACTGATTACCAGCAAAGAAATTGAATCAGTAATCAAAAAACTCCCAACAAACAAAAGCCCAGGACCAGATGGCTTCACAGATGAATTCTACAAAACATTTAAAGAAGAGTTAATATCTATTCTCCTCATACTATCCCAAATAGTAGAAAGGGAAGGAAAACTTCCAAATTCATTCTATGAGGCCAGTATCACCCCGATACCAAAACCAGATAAAGACACCACAAAAAAGGGAACTACAGTCCATTATCTGTGATGAATGTAAATAACAAAAATCCTCCACAAAATATTAGCAAACTGAATCCAATAATAAAAAACTATTTAAAAATTTAATAAAATTAATAAAATAATTATTCACCACAATTAAGTAGGATTTATTCCTGGGTTGCAAAGGTGGTTCAATAGTTTCAAGTCAATCAAACAAGATGTCACATCAATAAGAGAAAGGATAAGAACCATATGATCATTTCAATAGACTCAGAAAAGCATTTGACAAAGTACAACATCCATTCTTGATAAAAACCCTCCATGTAACAAAGGCCATATAGGAAAAACCTATAGGTAACATCATCCTCAATAGGGAAAAACTGTGACCCTTTCCCCTAAGGTCAGGAACAAGACAAGGATGTCCATTCTCAGCACTTTTATTCAACATAGTACTGGAAGTCCTAGCCACAGAAATCAGACAACAAAAAGAAACAAAATGCAACCAAATTGGTAAGGAATACGTAAAACTTTCACTTTTTTCAGATGTCATGGTACTATATCTAGCAAACCCAAAAGACTCTACCCAAAAAACTGCTAGAATTGATAAATGAATTCAGTAAAGTCGCAGGATACAAAATAAATGTTAAAAAATCTGTTGCATTTCTATACACCAATAATGAAGCATCAGAAAGAGAAATTAAGAAAATAATCCCATTTACAATTGCTCCAAAAATAATAAGATACTTAGGAATAAACCTAACTAAAGAGTTGAAAGACCTGTATTTTGAAAACTATACAACACTGGTGAAAGAAACTGAAGATGATACAAAGACATAGCAAGATGTCCCATGCTCATGGATTTGAAGAAAAATATTGTTAAAAAGTCTATACTACACAAAGCAATCTACAGATTTAATGCAATCCCTTCCAACATACCACTAGCATTTTTCACACAACCAGAACAAACAATCTTAAAATTTGTATGGAACCACAAAAGATCCTGAATAGCCAAAGCAATTTTGAAAAAGAAAAAGCTGGAAGCATCACAATTCTGGACTTCAAGTTATATTACAAAGCTGTAGTAATCAAAACAGTATGGTATTGGCATGAAAATAGACATATAGATCAACAGAGTATAGAACCCAGAAATAAACTCACAATTATATGGCCAATTAATCTTTGATAAGGCAGGAAAGAATATCCAATGGGAAAAAGACAGTCTCTTCAACTAATGGTGTTGGGAAAACTGCAACATGCAAAAGAATGAACCTGGACCACTTTATTACACCATACACAAAAATAAATTCAAAATGGATTAAAGACCTAATTTTGAGACCTGAAACCATGAAAATCCTAGAAAAGAGCACAGGCAGTAATTTCTCTGACATTAGCCATAGCAACTTTTTCCTAGATAAGTCACCTGACACAAGGGAAGCAAAAGCAAAAGTAAACTATTCGGACTACATCAAAATAAAAAGCTTCTGCACAGTGAAGGAAATGATCAGCAAAACCAAAAAGCAACCTGTGGAATGGGAGAAGATATTTTTAAATGACATATCTGATAAAAGGTTTAGTATCCAAAATATATAAAGAACTTATAAAACCCAATACCCCAAATCCAAAAAATCCAATTAAAAAATGGGAAGAAGACATGAACAGATGTTTCTCCAAAGAAGACATATGGATGTGGGAATGCAAGCTGGTGCAGCTACTCTGGAAAACAGTATGGAGGTTCCTCAAAAAACTAATAATAGAACTACCCTACAACCCAGCAATTGCACTACTAGGCATTTACCCACGGGATACAGGTGTGCTGTTTTGAAGGGACACATGCACCCCCATGTTTATAGCAGCACTATCAACAATAGCCAAAATATGGAAAGAGCCCAAATGTCCATCGATGGATGAATGGATAAGGAAGATGTGGTATATATATATATATATATATATATATATATATATATATATACACACACACACACACACACACACATCTTTTTGATTACTTGGCAATCAAAAAGAATGAAATCTTGCCATTTACAACTATGTGGATGGAACTGGAGGGTATTATGCTAAGTGAAATTAGTCAGAGAAAGACACAAATCATATGACTTCACTCATATGAGGACTTTAAGAGACAAAACAGATGAACATAAGGGAAGGGAAACAAAAATAATGTAAAAACAGGGAGGGGGACAAAACAAAAGAGACTCATAAATATGGAGAACAAACTGAGGGTTGTTGGAGGGGTTGCGGGAGGGGGGATGGGCTAAATGGGTAAGGGACATCAAGGAATCGACTCCTGAAATCATTGTTTCACTATATGCTAACCAATTTGGATGTAAATTTTAAAAAATAAAAAATAAAATTAAAAAAAATGACAGATGGCTGACACATGAAAAGATGCTCAACATCACTTATCATCAGGGAAATACAAATCAAAACAACAATGAGCTATCACCTCACCCCTGTCAGAATGGTTAAAATAAAAAACACAAGAAACAACAGATGTTGGTGAGGATGTGGAAGAAAAACAAAACAAAACAAAAAAACCCTTCTTGCTCTGTTGGTGGGAATGCCCACTGGTGCAAGCACTCTGGAAAACTATATGGAGTTGTCCCAAAAAGTTAAAAATAGAACTACCCTATGATCCAGCAATCACACTAGTGGGTATTTACCCAAAGAAGACGGGTAACACTAATTTAAAGGTATACATGCATCCCTATGATGCAGCATTATAGCAGCATTATTTACAATAGCCAAGACATGGAAGCAGGCCCTGTGTCCGTTAATTGATGAATGCATAAAGAAGGTGTGGTTTATACACACAGTGGGATATTACTCAGACATAAAAAAGAATGAAATCTTGCCATTTTCAACAACATGGATGGAGCTAGAGAGTATAACGCTGACATATCATATGATTTCACTGGTGTGGAATTTCAGAAAGAAAACAAATGAGCAAAGGGGAAAAAGAGACAGAGAGAGAGAAAAACCAAGAAACAGACTCTTAACTAAAGAGAACGAACTAATGATTATCAGAGGGAAGGTGGGTGAGGGGATAAGTCAAATAGGTGGTAGGAATTAAGGAATACACTTGTGATGAGTACTGGGTGATTAAAATAAACTTAAAAAAATTTTTTTTTTCTAGTAGAGGTCAATTTTGCATCTATTAGTGAATTCATTTTAGCATTTTTTAAAAAAAGACTTTATTTTTAAGTAATCTCTACATTCAACGTAGGGCTCGAAGCCACAGCCCTGAGATCAAGAGTCGCATGCTCCACCAACTGAGCCAGCCAGGCGCCTCCATTTCAGCATTCTTGATTGCTTATATGGATGCCTGCTCTTTGGCTTCTCCTTTGAACTGGTTGTAACATCTTAATCATTCTCTCATTAATTAGAATGTTAAGTGAAATATTTGATACATATTTATCGTACATATTTGCACAAGAGTCATGATTTTACCTTTGTCACGATGTGCTGGGACAATGAATTAGAAAACCTTTTTTTCTTTCTTTTTATTTGAGCATAGTTGATGCATGTTACAGTAGTTTCAGGTGTACAGCATAGTGATTTGACAAGTTTATACATCATGCTATGCTTTCTGCAAGTGTAGCTACCATCTGTTATCATATAATGCTATCACAATATTATTGACTGTATTTCTTATGCTGTACCTTTTATTCCCATGACTTATTCATTCCATAACTGGAAGCCTATATCTCCCAATCCTCTTTACCCAGAAAGTGTTTCTTTTGTCTTAAGTAATTGTTCGGGAATTGTGCTGTATGCTGGTAAGAAGTTTATTCTAAGGAATGACTTTAGTAGGAATTATCTAGCAGTGTCGGAGGAGGAAAGTGCCATCTGTGCCTGTGATAGTACACACAAAAACCTGGGCACAAGTCAACTTTTGAGACATGAGATATAACCATGCTGGTATTAGCATGGTATTGGAGTGACGTGCAGTTTGGTGCAGTTTGCGTGTTTAAGTTAGCAGATGGAATATACTCAGTGGGAACTTCTTTGGGACCTTGAGTTGATCTAGTCCCAAAGCTGGCAGCACAGATATGTCGTTCTTAACAAGCTTACATACCCATACATTTGATGGATTAGGCTATGATCCAGAAAATGTAAGATGCAAGAACATGTTTCGTAAGAGATTGTTTACATTTTTCTGGTTAAAGAGGGAGATTAACACGTTTGAAGCAGGAATGTTTCCTTACAGAGGGATTTTATTTTATTTTATTTTATTTTATTTTATTTTATTTTATTTTATTTTATTTTATTTTTATTTTTTCATGAAAAAAGATAATTTTTCATTTTATTTATTAAAAAAATTTTTAATATGAAATTTATTGTCAAATTGGTTTCCATACAACACCCAGTGCTCATCCCAACAGGTGCCCTCCTCAATGCCCATCACCCACTTTCCCCTCCCTCCCACCCCCCCATCAACCCTCAGTTTATTCTCAGTTTTTAAGAGTCTCTTATGCTTTGCCTCCCTCCCTCTATTTTATTTTCCTTCCCCTCCCCCATGGTCTTCTGTTAAGTTTCTCAGGATCCACATAAAAGTGAAAACGTATGGTATCTGTCTTTCTCTGTATGACTTATTTCACTTAGAATCACACTCTCCAGTTCCATCCACGTTGCTACAAAAGACCATATTTCATTCTTTCTCATTGCCACGTAGTACTCCATTGTGTATATAAACCACATCTTCTTTATCCATTCATCAGTTGATGGACATTTAGGCTCTTTCCATAATTTGGCTATTGTTGAGAGTGCTGCTATGAACATTGGGGTACAAGTGCCCCTATGCATCAGCACTCCTGTATCCCTTGGGTAAATTCCTAGCAGTGCTATTGCTGGGTCATAGGGTAGATCTATTTTTAATTTTTTGAGGAAACTTCACACTGTTTTCCAGAGTGGCTGCACCAGTTTGCATTCCCACCAACAGTGCAAGAGGGTTCCTGTTTCTCCACATCCTCTCCAGCACCTATAGTCTCCTGATTTGTTCATTTTAGCCACTCTGACTGGTGTGAGGTCATATCTGAGTGTGGTTTTGATTTGTATTTCCCTGATGAGGAGTGACGTTGAGCATCTTTTCATGTGCCTGTTAACTATCTGGATGTCTTCTTTAGAGAAGTGTCTATTTATGTCTTCTGCCCATTTCTTCACTGGATTATTTGTTTTTCGGGTGTGGAGTTTGGTGAGTTCTTTATAGATTTTGGATACTAGCCCTTTGTCCGATATGTCATTTGCAAATATCTTTGCCCATTCTGTCGGTTGCCTTTTAGTTTTGTTGTTTCCTTTGCAGTGCAGAAGCTTTTTATCTTCATGAGGTCCCAATAGTTCATTTTTCTTACAGAGGGATTTTAACTAAACAAAGGAAGTATAGAATGTTTTGGGGTAGGTGAAAGAGATTCTTGAATAGATTAAAGTTGGCTACTGGTTAAGAAAACAATACAAATTCCTGTACTGTTTGTGCTCATGGTCATTCTCTGGATCCTATACAACATAAAGTCTAAGGTTGGAGAGGGGAATGGAAGATAATGTTATACTGTACTGCTTTGGAGCTTTTGGTTGGGGATATTAATCAAAAGGTAATAAAATCAAGGTAACCTGAATAGAGCCTTTGTACTCAAAACTAATTCTGACAGAGAGGAGGACAGAAACTTTGGGAGGCGGTACATGATGTACAAGTAGCTAAATGGGTGGCAGAGTATTGTTTGTGGAAGTAATTCTCAGAAGAATAAAGAGTTGGTGAATTTGAACTTGTATTACTTTTTAAAAATTTTTTATTACAAAAATTTTTAATGCTTATTTATTTTTGAGAGACAGAAAGTGAGACAGAGTGAAAGCAGGGGAGAGGCAGAGAGAGAGGGAGACACAGAATCTGAAGCAGGCTCTGGGCTCAGAGCTGTCAGCACAGAGCCCAGTGCAGGGCTTGAACTCACTAACTGCTAGATCATGACCTGGGCCGAAGTCGGATGCCCAATTGACTGAGCCACCCAGACGCTCTAGAACTTGTATTACTTTTGAAAAAAAAAAAAAGGAAGAGAGGGGAAAAAAAGGAGCTGAATCAGTATCCAAGTTTTGTCACCTTTTGGCACTCTGGCCAGAAAGTGTCTTAGGAAGAGGAAACTCTTAGGAATTTCTTTAGAGTAGATGGTAAGGCTTGACCTGTCCCAAGTGGATAGAAAGTTGGGGAACTGGAGGTTTGTAATATCTGTAATTATTTTCTATCCTCATCTCTGATTGATTGAATGTTGCTACCAGGGACATTAATTCCTCTGCCCTTTTGGCCTGTGCCTGTGTGTGGATTGAGCAAACTTTTCAAACTTTAGAAAGCAGTGGGCAGAAAAGTAGAGAAACATGGGGCTGGTGGTTGAGGAGGGGTGGATTCAGCATGCACAGAAGTTTCTATCACAGCTGAAAATGAAATAAGAAGAGGGACAAGGGGGTACCAAAGTATCTCCTACAATAGCTTAAGTGGGTGATTCCATCCTGTGTTCTAGGAGTGGGAATATGATTTAACTGGAAAATCAAAATATTGCATTCTCCCTTCCCCCAAAATATTACATCTCTGAGGTGATTGGTTTAGGAATGGGCATGTCGCCCATTTACACTAAACAGAGTCAGAAGTTTTGTTTGTCTACAGTGAAAAAGAAGCTTTCTTATTTGTTGGACAAGAAGCAGTAGAACAGTAAGCTTAAAGATGCTGATTGCCATCTTGCTATGAGGTGGAATAAATCTCCATGTAGAAAGCAACATACAGGAAAGAAAAGTTGAGAGATGGATCAAGAACAGGTCATATTGACATCATTTGAGTGTGGAATCCAGAAAGAAGGCCTTAAGTCTCATTTACATAGTCAGGAATTCCCTCTTCCTCCTCGCTCACTTTTCCCCATTCGCAACTCAGTTTTCATTGCTTATAATAGAAAGAAACATGACAGACACAGAATCTTTTCCCAATTGGGTAGGGCTTTAAAGAATGAATGAGAGGTCAAGAATGTCTGTTAGTAGAAAGGAGACCATCTTGTAACTATGGGACCTGGACTTTTTCTGTCAATCAATTAAGTCAAGACCCTGCTGAGTTGTAAAATCTATTCTTGTCCACCTGCAAATTTCCTTCCCTTCCCTGTAGCTGTAGCATCAGGTCATTTGATTGCCACTTGGATTTTTTGTTTCTGGTCCTTTTTTGTGGAACTTGACTGTGCATTAAAAAATGTTTATTACACTTGTCTACTATTTCTAAAAGTTTGTAGCAGAAAAGTTTTCTGTTTATCTTATTTTGCTGAGACCATTATTTTTCTCTTAATAAAAATTTGTATTTATTTAGAAACATTCAGAATGTCAACAAAATAGCTGCAACATTTTTTTTTGTAATTACAAAGTGGTATTCAGTTAATAGAACAACAATTATTTCACATAAGCTGCATCAGAGACAGCTGAAGATCAAAAAACTACCATCCTCCTACATAAGTAGTTTCTACCATGTACCAGTAAGAACCTGCTTTAAATTTCCATACCGATTTAAAAAAAAATTTTTTTTAACGTTTATTTATTTTTGAGACAGAGACAGAGCATGAACGGGGGAGGGGCAGAGAGAGAGGGAGACACAGAATCGGAAGCAGGCTCCAGGCTCTGAGCCATCAGCCCAGAGCCCCACGCGGGGCTCAAACTCCCGGGCCGCAAGATGGTGACCTGAGCTGAAGTCGGACACTTAATCGACTGAGCCACCCAGGCGCCCCATAAATTTCCATACCGATTTTAACCCCTGTACTGTACCAGACAAAGTTAGTGGTTACTGGAAATACATCCAGAACAGGGCTACCTAAAGACACACTTGGTAGTGTGTTAACTATACAAAAAAGGACACTGTACAGTTTAAAAACAAATCTTACACAGCCTTACATTTCAATTTTTTTTCTTTAAAAGGTATTAGTTGTGTACAAGGGGGTTAATTGTTTTGTAGACAAGAAAAAAAAAACTGCACTAGAACCAACTTATTCATCATCATCATCTTCTTCATCTGCATTTTCTTTCATCTTCTTTCTCCTCATCTCCTTCATCTTCCTTGTCTTTCTCCTTTTCTTTCTTCTCACTTTTTTTGGTCTTGATGACTTCCATTTTTGCTGCTGCATCAGGTTTTCTTTTAGCTCAGTATGAAGCAATATCTTTTCTATAGTTTTCTTCAGCTTAGCAGCCTTCTTTTCGTAAGGCTGCTCGTCATCTGTTGCAGTGTTATTATTCCACATCTCTCCCAGTCTCTTTGCAATGTCACCAATGTCACCAATGGATAGGCCAGGATGTTCTCCTTTGATTTTGGGGTGATTCTCAGAACAAAACAAGAAAAAGGCCAGAGGAGACCTCTTGGGTGCCTTGGGATCCTTGAAATTCTTTTTTGTTTCCTCTGTAAGGGGGGCGGGTAATAAGTTTTCATTTCTCTTTTGTAATGGGCCTTGTCTGCCTTTTTCATGTCTTTAACTTTTCTTTCTGTTTAGCAGACATAGTCTTCCACCTCTCTGAGCACTTCTTAGAAACTCTGAGAAGCTGACTGAAGCATCTGGGTTCTTCTTCTTGTGCTCCCCCCAGAGTTTGCATAAATAATGCACATGATGGGCATTGAGGAGGGCACCTGTTGGGATGAGCACTGGGTGTTGTATGGAAACCAATTTGAAAATAAGTTTCATATAAAAAAATGCACATGATGACAGTTGCCTCTTGGCTTCTAAGGATCTCCTCTGTCCATGTTTATTTTCCTCAATGAGGCACAGAGTCACCAGGTGCCTGTCTGGCTCTCACTTTCCACAGCACTGTCTCTATACAACTCATTGTATACTGCAATGGCTATGAGACCACTATTTATTAATTGATTTATTCATTCACTTTGTAGTAGATGCCACTGATAGCTTCTTCACATCCCCTTGGCTCAACTAAATTCACCTACAGCAGCACACAGTTTTTGACACTATGTCTGTCACTGTTTTTCTTTCTGAGCACTTTCCTCTGTACCAAAAGTGCTTGTTCCAGTGAAAGCAGAGGTGACTCCACCTTCCTTGTTCTCCGGTGGGATGCTTTTTGAAGTCTATTTTGTCCAATATTAATATAGCCACTCTAGTCTTCTCATGATTATTATTTGTATGGCATATCTTTTCCTTCCATTTCCTTTCAACCTGTGCCTTTATATTTAATGTGTATCTCCTGTAGACAGAAGATTGTTGGGTCTTACTTTTTTATTCATTTTAGCAATCTGTGCCTTTTAATTGGAGTATTTAGTTCATTAACAGTTAATGTAATTATTGATGTGGTTGGACTTAGGGATGCTATTTTATTATTTTCTGTTTGTGTTCTCTATTATTCCTCTGTTCTTCCTTGTCTGCCTTTTTTTGATTATTTGAATATTAAAAAAAAATTTATTTTAGTGCTCCTGGGTGGTTCAGGTGGTTAAGCATCCAAATTCAGTTCAGGTCATGATCTCACAGCTTGTGAGTTCAAGCACTGCATCACGCTCTGTGCTGACAGCTTGGAGCCTGGAGCCTGCTTCAGATTCTGTGTCTGCTTTTCTTTCTGCCCCTCCCCACTTGCATTCTGTCTCTCACTCTCTCTCTCTTTCTGAAAAATAAATAAACATTAAAGGGATGCCTGGGTGGCTCAGTCGGTTTAGCATCAGACTTCAGCTCAGGTCATGATCTCATTGTTTGTGAGTTCGGGCCCCATGACGGGCTCTATGCTGACAGCTCAGAGACTGGATCCCACTTCAGATTTTGTGTTTACCTCTCTCTCTGCCCTCCCCCTGCTCACACACACTCTCTCTCTCTCTCAAAAATAAATAAACATAAAAAAATTTAAATAAACACTAAAAAAATGTATAAAAAATTTATTTTCCTAACAACTTTTTGGCTAGACCTCTTTGCATTATATATGTATATATATATGTATATTATATATGTATATATGTGTGTATATATATATTATATAAATAGGTCATGATATATAGGTATCTGCTTGACATAAAAATGTCAAAACCGGGGTGCCTGGATGGCTCAGTTGGTTGAATATTCAACTCTTGGTTTTGGCTCAGGTCATGATCTTATGGTTTGTGAGATCAAGCCCCACATTGGGCTCCAGCATGGAGCCTGCTTGGGATTCTCTCTTTCTTGCTCTTTCTGCCCCTACCACACTTGCTGTCTCTCTCTGTCAAAGAAAATAAATTAAAACTTAAAAAAAAATGTAGTACCCATGCAACTTTATAGATCCTTTTCCATCTTTTATGCTACAGATGTTGTAAGATTTACATCTATATATATTATAAATTGCACAAGACAATATTATATTTGCTTAAGAGAGTCATTTTTTTAATGTATGTTTATTTTTTAAATTTTTATTTATTTATTTATTTATTTATTTATTTATTTATTTATTTATTTAAAGGTTCTGGACTCACTCACCACCAGATTCTTTTTTTTTTTTTAATTTTTTTTTAACGTTTATTTATTTTTGAGACAGAGAGAGACAGAGCATGAATGGGGGAGGGTCAGAGAGAGAGGGAGACACAGAATCTGAAACAGGCTCCAGGCTCTGAGCTGTCAGCACAGAGCCCGACGCGGGGCTCGAACTCACAGACCACGAGATCATGACCTGAGCTGAAGTCGGACGCTTAACCGACTGAGCCACCCAGGCGTCCCAATGTATGTTTATTTTGAGAGAGAGAGAAAGCATGAGGGGAGGGGCAGACAGAGAGGGAGAGAGAGAATCCAAGCAGGCTGTGCATTGTCAACACAGAGCCTGATGTGGGGCTCCATTTCATGACTGTGAGAACTTGACCTGAGCTGAAATCAAGAGTCAGATGCTTAGCTGACTGAGCCACCCAGGTGTCCCAATAGTCCTATGTTTTAAAAGAAGAAAAATAGTCTCATATTTATCTATAGTAATCATTTCTGAAGCTCCTTATTTCTTCTTGAAGATTTGAGTTTCCACTGGTTTCACTTTTTTTTAGCCCACAGAAATTTAGTTTTACTTTTTTTTTTTTTGCATTTCTTGTAGTACAGTTCTTTCAGTTTTCTGTTACATGAAAATATCTTTATTTTAACCTTATACTTGAAAGACATTTTCAAGTATATCAAGAAAGATATAGACTTATGAGTTGATAGTTTTTTTTCTTTCAGCACTTTAAACATTGTTTTACTGTCTTCTGATCTCTATAAGTTTCTGATGAGAAGTCAGTTCATAATCAAATAGTTATGCCCCTATTGGCAATGTATCATTGTTTTTCTGACTGCTTTAAAAATTTTCTCTTTATCATTGCTTTTTAGCAGCTTGCCTATGATGTGTCCGGGTGTGGTTTTTTTTGCATTTCTCCTGTTGAGCATCTTGAATCTGTAAATTTTTGCCCTTTACTAAATATGGAAGATTTTGGCTATTATATTTCAAATATTTTTTCTCCCCTTCTCCTTCTGTGCTTTCCTTTGGGGATTCTGATTCATGTATGTTAGACTTCTGTTATTGTCCTAAAGTGTTTTGAGATTTGATAATATAAAACAAAAAAATTTTTGTCCTTCAGATTGGATAATTTCTATTGACCTATCTTCAAGTTCACTTATTCTTTCTTTTATCATATCCAATGTGATGTTAAGCCTGCTCATTGAGATTTTATTTTCAAAAGTGCATTTTTATCAGTTCATGATTTTTCTTCTGGTTCCTTTTAAAAATAGTTTCTATTTTTTATGCTGCGATTCTTCGTTTTTATTAATACAGGAAATTTTCTTTTATTTCAATGAGCAGAACTACAAAATCTGCTTTAAAATTCATGTCTGCTAATTTGAACATCTAGATCATTTTGGGATTGGTCTTGGTTAATAATCTTGTCTGTTGAAAATGGGCCACACTTCTCTGATTTTTTATAAATTGAGCAATTTTGGATTATATCTTGGACATTGTAGAATGTTATGTAGTGAATACTCTATATTTCTCCAAAGATTGTTAATCATATTTTTAAGTGGAAAATTAACTGGCCAAATTTAAACTGTAAACACTTTTTTCTTGGGCAGCAGCTCAAGTTTTTGTTCATTCCTTTTGTCCTTAGCTGAGGTATTGGATTCTGCCCCATTCATGTGTGGTTCAGAGACTTGGGCAGAGTTTATAAATGGAATTCAGGGCTCTTCCTTTCTGGTTGACTTATTTTTCCCAACTTACCAGGATCTGTGGCTGCTCTAAATTCCATCCTCTGATTTTCAGGCCAGAAAGACTGTTTTGTATTAGATTTTAGACACACTGTTTAGTGCTAATGTTACCCTGCTCTCAGGATAAAATCTGTAATGATGGGAAACTCATCTCTTTTGATCCTTCTTCCAAGTTTTGATTCTTCTAAAATCCACTTGTTCACTTTTTTGGTTCACTTTCCAGTGACTTTGCTTTCTTTTTTTTTTTTTTTTTTTTTGGTCTGGGGTTTGTTGTTGTTATTTGTGAAAGGGTTGGGCCTGATAGGAACTTACTTGACCATCTGATACATATTCCACATATACCTATCTTTGTGGGATTGAGCCCATTTCCCCAAATAGTAACCTAATCATTTTATTCACTTTTCTCATTCTCCACCTCATTTCCCCCACTTTGTTACACGTGTTTCCTAAACTACCCACACCTACTCAGGGCCTAATTTAGAGGTGACATAAATTAAAACTCACTAATTTATTAAATTATTTGGTCATTCACATTATTTAATTTAATCCTTCCAACAGCCGTTAGAAGTACAGTGAGAACTTAAGCATTATCTTTATTATATATGTGACTGAGTTCCAGTGAGATTATATTATGCCTATGATACTATATTCAGTAAGTGACAGAATCTAACTTTAAAGCTAAATGTGTCTGATTGTAGAATTTTACAGCATTGTGTGTTTTGGATTAGTTACCTTATCTCTCTTATTCTCATTTTCTCATATGTAAAATGGGGATAATAAAGTATGCTAACACATAGGATTATTGTGTTGGTTAGATGAGATATTGTGGATATAGGACATAGTACCTAAGAAATAATAGTTATTATATCAGTTGTCTTTCACTATGTGATAAGCAATCTCAAATTCTCGGCAGTTCACAATAATAAATATTTATTTCTTGTTCAGGTCCATACTGTCAGCTACTGGTTGGATGTTGTGATTGTTCTACAAACTGCAGGCTGAATTTCCTCCACATATCTCCTTATTTTAGGACCTAAACTAAAGGAAAACTTTATGTACAACATGCTTTTCTGAAGGTGGAGGGCATAGGAGGTAGGAGACTTTTGGAATATTGCAATTCCTTTAAAAGCTTCTGTTTGGAAGTGTTACATACCAACTATTTCATTGGTCAAAGCAAGTCAAACCCCAAAGTCCACACAGGTGGGGGTGGGGGAAACATTTTATTAACAAAGGAGGGAGTGGTATACACTTGCATTTTCTGACAGCTGCAGTAGAGGGCGAATCATAAAAAGACATGGCAAGGGTACAAGAGAGTATTTTATTAAATACCAAAAGAAGAGTTTATACAAAAGCTGCTATGGGCATTCAGACAGAGCTAATGTGTGAACCACAAGGACTAGGAGAGGTCTTAGGAATGAGAGAGGGCTTGAGCTGGGTGTTGACAGATGCTTAGGATTTAGACAAAAGTCATTCTAAGCAGTTGTAGCAGGATGAGCAAAGTACAGAGGTGGACTAGTTTGGCCTTGTTATTGGGGGGCTTTTGGTGGGAGCAATCACTAAAGTTGGGCTGGACAGCCTGGCTGTCAGGCAAAAGACAAATGGAAGACTTTTGGAAATTTTGAGCAAGATTCAGAATTCAAAGTTATGTTTCAGAAAGATTGGCCTGGCTATCCTGTAGGAGGGAAGCTGGATAGCAGGGAGTATTTTTCCAGCATTATACACAGCAGTTATTCTTCTTTCTTCAAAGTTGTACACTGGCTCTGTGAGACAAGTATATAACAAAAATGTGGTGAGCATGACAAATATTTCTTCAATGCAGACTTGACTCCCACTAGTAAGAAAATGAAGATTGCCTTACTTGTTTTTCTCTGAATCTTCTGTTTGACCAAATAAAGAGCATGCTTTGGTAAGAGACATTACTTCCCACACAAAAACATAGAGTAACATGTCAGATAGACTGGATGGATGTACTATGCAACTTTGCAAACTGCATGAAAATATTTGTGCACTATCATTTTATTTTGCTTTTGAAATAACCATGGAAAGACAATTTGACCACAATTTTCGGTTTTGCACTTAAAAAGAAAGAAACAATTTTGAAAAATTTCCATCATTGAATTCCTTAGCAAAATACAATGCCCAGAAGCTTTTGGAAAGCAGTGACAGTGGCTGTGGTAAGATCCCTACCTATTATTATTTCATTATTTTTCTATTTTTATTGTTGTTTTTGACTCGTTAATGGCCTCTGATAAATATTTGTTGTGTTAACGTTGCTTTATTCTGGATTTGAAAATTAGTAACAGGTTCAGATGAGATTATTTGATTTTCAAAATTGGATTTTTGACTTACCTAAGTGAAAAAAAGTGATGTATGTGTTACCAATCACCTAGAAATTAAGATTTCTCTTCAGATCTATTGGGTCACCATTCTTTATGCCATGAGAATAATACCTTCATAATTAATATGGTATGGAAAGTAGGTGTCACAGGAGAAAAGCACTTTAAAAAACTTTATACATTAACATCTGCAATCTTTGAGTGCAGAATTGAGGGAGAAGGCAGAGACTGAACATTTATTTAGCTTTTTCTTGTGCAGGCACTGCATTAAGTGTTTTACTCATTTATTGTGGCAGTAATTCTGTAAAGCCTTTATTATTGTTCCCATTTAACAAATGAGGAAACTCAGGTTCTGCAAGGTGAAGGAGACTGCTCATGACTTCACAGCTAGAGGCAGGTAAAGCCGGTACTCAATGTGTGGGTTTGGCCCTGTGACCAATCCCTTTCCACTACATGTTTTCCATATTGCCCCTCTCTCTTATTTCCTAATCCTGTGTAGGGACTTGGGTTCCACCTAGAGCCTACAATATCTATTTTAGTTAGTGGATGGTTTATGGTGTCAGTGATCTTGATTTTTATTATTCATATTAAGAATATTGAATTAGTACCATGAACCAGAGAATTACATTTATAATTTGGCACTTAAAATATTTACTTATTATAAAAACAATTTTATTATAGCAACAATAATCAGTAAAAAATGTTTGAGGGGCGCCTGGGTGGCTCAGTCAGTTGAGCCTCCGACTTTGGCTCAGGTCATGATCTTGTGGTCTGTGAGTTCGAGCCCCATGTCGGGCACTGTGCTGATAGCTCGGAGCCTGGAGCCTGCTCAGATTCTGTGTCTCCCTCTCTCTCTGCCCCTCCCCAGCTCATGCTCTGTCTCTCTCTGTCAAAAATAAATAAACATTAAAAAAATTTTTTTAAATCTTTGAATACTACAGTAAATAATCTCCTGTTTGTCCATGTTGTCTTTTAGTTTTTGTCTATATGCATACACGGTTTGGAAACAGTTGTGTTCTTTAATTAAACATTTTAGGGCACCTGGGTAACTCAGTTGGTTGAGTGTCCAACTTTGGTTCAGGTCATGATCTCACGGTTCATGGGTTCAAGCCCCACATCAGACTCTGTGCTGACAGCTCAGAGCCTGGAGCCTCCTTTGAATTCTGTGTCTCCCTCTCTTTCTGCCCCTCCCCCATTCACGCCCTGTCTGTCTCTCTCTCGAAGATAAATAAACATTAAAAAAAATTTTAAAGCCATTTTAATAACTATTCCACTAAATGGACATATTATCATTCAGTAAAGCATACCTAGATTATTTAAATTTTAGGTTGTTTCAATTTTCTACTATACTGAAATTAGCTTTTAAATTAAGATATGGCTTTCTTTATTTCATTATGATTTCTTTAGGATATATTTCTAATAGATATTAAGTTGAAGGGCAGCAGAATGAAAAATTAATACAGAATGTTTTATTTAAACAATATTTAAGCTTACTTGAATTGGAAGCCACACTGAAAGTGTAATGTTGAAATGCTGATTGTGTCAAGGGTCTCCAAGACCAACCTCAGATTTGATGATTTGCTAGAAAGGCTCACAGAACTCAGAAAGGCTGTTATATTCATGGCTATGGTTTATTACAGTGGAAGGATGAAGATTAAAATCAGCATTGAGAAAATACACATGGCTGAAGTCCAGGAATGAGCTTCTAGGTGTTGTCTTTTAGTGTAGTTGTAGTTGGATGCTCTTTTCTCCCATCAATGACGTGTGACATGTGCAAAGTAGGGAACCAGGGAAACTTTCCTGAGCCTTGGTACCCAGTATTTTTCTTTGGGATCAGTCAATTGGGGATTAGTATTTTTATGTGGGGATCCAGCCTCACAAAGGCCAAACTGATGCAACATGGCCCAAGGCCTGAGGTATATAAAAACCCTCTCATCTGGCAGGATATCCCAAGGCAGAAGTAATTTTCCAGGGCCATCAAGGGATTGCCCTTTCTTTGGAATGGGCAGGGTTGAGTAACAACCCAAGCCTGCTGAATTAACCTTTTACTGCATAGGGATGTAGAAATATTTCAAGAAACAGGATTTAAAAATCATGGTATTATAATGTAAAAGGAGATTAATTATTAGTCCAAATTTTACTTTTCACAGACTGGGTAGCTGTGGCTCAGAGCAGTTAAATTATTGACCCATCACTCTGCTAGTTAGTAGTAACAGACAAAATGCATAAGGATTAAGTGGGAGGTTTTTAATTATCTAAAACATTTTGGAAATGTATACTGTTAAACATTTTTTCTTATTAAAATTCTACCCTATTTGTTCTCAGCTTTTAGAATGTAGAAATAATGCCTGTGGTGCTTCTTTCTTTCTTTTTTAAAAAAGAAAAAAAATTTAACATTTATTTATTTTTGAGAGACAGAGACAGAGTGTGAGTGAGTGAGGGGCAGAGAGAGAGGGAGATACAGAATCTAAAGCAGGTTCCAGGCTCTGAGCTGTCAGCACAGAGCCTGACATGGCGCTTGAACTCATGAACCATGAGATCATGACCTGACCCAAAGTCAGATGCTTAACCAACTGAGCCACCCAGGTGTCCCTGTGGTTCTTATTTCTAATGCAGCTATCTGTGACCCACCTTTAGAGATTCTCATTTGATAAATTTGGGTAGGACTCAGGATTTTGCATTTTTAACAAAGTACCCAGATAATTTCTGATGTTGGTGGACCTAGGACTACACTTTTATACACTGATGACTGATAATCTTCCCACAACTCAAATTAAATCATGCCATTGTGTGTTTGTTTTTAAAGCTGGTGGCTCTCCACTTTCTACCTAATAGGTACCACTTTCTTCTGCCTGACGTTTCACTATTTTACTAACTTTCACAATATAGCCCCAAGTACCTTTTCTCTCATTATTCCCTGGAACCCTACCAGAACTGAGTTTGTACTACTTCCTGAATAGTTCGTATGCATTTTTACCTTTATAATTTGTTCCTGTTGTTTACTCACTGTAGTTATTACCTCTTTCTTTTGTTTTTGTCTGCCTGGTGTTCCTTTTCACTTTCATCTTAGGGAATCTGCCCTTATCTTGCTCCATGTGGTTGGTGGGGTTGGGGGTAGGCAGGCAGGAGTGATAGGGCTGTCAGTTACGTGTCAGCTTACTAGTGGACAGTGGGGTTGCACGTGACCCAAATCTGGCCAGATACAATGTTCTGACCCTCAGGCCAGGTTTTGTTTTTTGTCTTTTGTTTTGTTTTGTTTTGTTTTGTTTTTTACATGATCTGATCTGGGACAATCAGTAACCTTCTATGTGATATTACATATGGACACTAAAAGGGAGGTCCTCTGTTTTCTTTAATGTTGTTGAGCTGAGTAGTAGTTCTGGAGTTTCTGTGGCTGTATCCATCCTCTGTGACATGAAGGAAATCTGTCTCTAAATAGAAACACAGAGACCCTTATACAAAGAGAGGTACAGCCAAAATATGAAGAGAAATAGTAAACATAATCTGAGTTCTATTCCAGTGGTACCTGAGACCTGTTTCAAGTCTCCACACCTGCCCTTTCCAGTTATATGAACTAACAAATCCCTGGTTCCTTCCTATTTTTGTCCAACCATTGTTAAAAAAAAATTTTTTTTAATGTTTATTTATTTTTGATAGAGAGAGAGACAGAGTGTGAGCAGGGGTGCGAGTGGGGGCAGAGATGGAGGAGACACAGAATCTGAAGCAGGATCCAGGCTCTGAGCTGTCAGCACAGAGCCCGACATGGGACTCAAACTCACAAACCATGAGATCATGACCTGAGCCAAAATAGGATGCTTAACCGACTGAGCCACCCAGGTGCCCCTATTTTTCAAAGACCGTTTTTTTTTTTTTGTAAAGTTTTTTTTTTAAAATATTTATTTATTTTTGAGAGACAGAGAGTGAGCGGGAGAGGGGCAGAGAGAGGGAGACACAGAATCTGAAGCAGGCTGCAGGTTCTGAACTCTCAGCACAGAGCCTGACGCGGGGCTCAAACTCACAAACCGCAAGATCATGACCTGAGCCGAAGTCAGATGCCCAACTGACTGAGCCACCCAGGTGCCCCATAACCATTTTTTTTTAAACAATACGAATTTATTATTTTACAGTTCTGTAGGTCAGATGTCTACTGTGAGTTTCACTGAGCTAAAATCAAGGTGTCATTAAGGTTGCATTCCTTTCTGGAAGCTCTAGGGAAGAATTCTTTACCTTGCTCATTTAGATGCTTGGCAGATTCAGTTCCTTGTAGGTGTGGATCGGAGCAGTCACCATTCCCATCTGGCTATCAGCTGAGGCTGTTCCAAGCTTCTGTAGCTGTCCATGTGCCTTGGCTCATGAACCCCTCCATCTTCAAAGCCAGCATTTCTGCCTTCTCCTTTGCTCAATCAATTTTAAATTTAAATTTGAAATTTGTAATGATTGAGTTATATATGCATTTCCTCATTTAGTATGTTCTTCTTGGTTCATCTCAAATGGGAAGTAGGACTGCTTGGCATATAGGAGTTGCTCAATAAATGGATTAATGGAAATCACTATGGATTGTGTACTTTAGATTTCACAGCTTTTGCACTAAACATTTGTTGAATTTGGACAAGCCACTGAGTCTCTGAATCAGTTTTCTCATCTACAAACTGAGGAGGTTTAGTTAGGTGATTTCTAAGGTCATTATTAACTCAAAATCTTTTCATTTAGATATGCAATTTTGGGGGCACCTGTGTGGCACAGTCAGTTAAGCGTCTGACTTCGACTCAGGTCATGATCTCACAGTTTGTGAGTTCGAGCTCCACATCAGGCTCTGTACTGGTGGTTCAGAGCCTGCTTGGGATTCTCTCTCTCTGCCCCTCCCTAGCTGTACATAAAATAACTTTTATAGCTGTTTTTGCTTTTTTGGGTATGATCAAGATTCATACATCATATTTTGTTGCCATGTCTCTTTAAACTAGAACATTCCTTCTACCTTGTTTAGTTTTTCATGACATTGTAAATGTCTCACATTATGAATTTGCATTATGATTTCCTTTTGATTAGGTTTAAATTAAATATTTCTGGTGAGCCTGAATCATAGTTGATGTGTACTTACTACGTGACATCAGGAAGCTCAGTAGGTCAGTTTGTCTTCCTACTGGTGATACAAAATATATAATCATTTGGTTAAGGGCAGACTGCCAGATGGCTCCTTTCTGAAGGTATGTTCTCTTTGAAATTAGTAAGTATTTCATAGGGTACTTAGAGACCATGTGAATATACTGTTTCCCATCAACCTTTAAGCAATAGTTTTATCATCCATTAATGATTCTCACCTAAATCAGGTATTAGGCTATGGAAGATAAAGTGATTAGTTTAAGAAAATTCTTTCACTCCTTTATAATTATTAGCTGTCATTCCTCTATCAAGAAGAGTTTTTCTTCCTGTGAACATTCTCCCCACCTCTTTTACCTCTCTATTTCTTTTGTGTGCCATTAGGGACTCTATTTTTAACTTGACGTTTTAATCCTTTACTGTTTTTGGTCTTCTTTGATGCTCAGATTATCCCAGATTTAGCTAATGGAAGCCTCTTCTAATCAAGACATGCCCTCACTAGTCTTTGAGCATTTCCTTGCCTTGTGGTGTAAGAGGTTCCAAGTTTGCTTTATATTGTCTCTGCCCTAGACCTGGAACCAGCTACTTCTCTTTTTTTAGAGTGAAATGGTATTTAGATTAACATAGTCTAAGCTCCGGGGATGCTCATTACCAATGATACAATCATTGTTTCTGGCCTTTTCAGTAGAGAGAGCTAGGAATTTCTTTTTAAGAAGAATTATATCCTTGATTATACTGAATAGTACATCTAATAATATATCCTGAATAATACAACCAATTCAAATTTAAGACTGTAGGGTTTTTACTAAAAGCTTCTGTCTTACATTTTTATTTCTTTTCCTCCATGCCAAGAACCTTGGTTCTCAGTGACACCAGTAATGAAAGAATTAGCATATCGCATAGTCATTGGCTTTATCCTGAATAACAATTTCAGAATAACACTATTGTCTACAATATGATTACTGAAAATAGTTACTTTTTTTTTTTAATTTTGCAGTTCTTTTCATCCTTAGGGTATATTTCTGTAGAGATATGCAATCACATTTTATTTTTAAAAGTTACTTGGAAAAATTCTTTTCTATGTGATTGTAGCTTCAATTGGATATACTTTTATTTTTATGGGCTAAGAGATTGCTTTGTTTTAATTTAGTTTTTAAAATATTACAAATGTAACATTTTAGGGTTTAGCTTTGCTTTTGTTTAATATATATGCTTGCCATATATATATACATATATAAAATATATATATTATATATAAAAAGTTATATGTAACTTTTTTATACTGAAAATCTTGGATCATAGTAACAATAATACATTATTTACAGTATCCTACAATAGAATAGTTTTAGAGTTTTAATACAATATGACTACTAAGAGTAGTATAGTAAGTAAATATTTCTTTTCTTTTTGTTCATAGAATATATCCCACTAAGGATGTATAGTAGGGGCACCTGGTGGCTCAGTTGGTTAAGCATCCAACTTCTGCTCAGGTCATGATTTCGCGGTTTGGGAGTTTGAGCCCTGCATTGGGCTCTGGGCTGACAACTCAGAGCCTGGAGCAGGTTTCAGATTCTATGTCTCCCTCTCTCTCTGCCCCTCCTCCACTCGCACTCTCTCTGTCTCTCTGTCTGTCTCTCAAAAATAATAAAAAAAAGCATTAAAAACATTTTTTTAAAGCATGTATAGTAATGTGTTCAAAAGTTACTTGAATTAATTCTTTTTTCTGTTTGGTTATATTAAATATACTTTGATATATTTGGGTCCATTTATTTGTGTTTATGGCCAATTTAATTTTTTTTCGTACTGTCATTTAATTTTTGATTATGTAAAAACATTTATATGATTCAAAGGTTGAAACTATGTGAGATGGTGTGCTCACAGAATGTCACTCCATCCTTATTTCTTCCATTTCCCACCTGTCTTCTAAAGGTAAATGTCTTCATTATTTTGTTTATTCTTCATTTCCTGTTTTTGGCAAAACAAACGTATTTCTCTTTCTTTCTTACACAATAAGGAGTATAGAATAGACATTTCAGACTTTGTCATGTTTACTTATCAACATATGGTAGAAATAATTTCGTAGTAACTCATAGAGATCTCTCTTATTTTCTTTTTTATGCTCACATGGTACTCCATACTATAATTTATTCAACCAGTCTCCTATAAATAAGTATTGGATTATTTCTGATATTTTTCTATTATAAATAATATTGTGATTCATGATTTTATGTATGTGTTGCTATATATATAAATTTGCCACAATGTAGTTCTTAACTTAAAAAATATCTGGATACTAAATTTTTTTATTGAATTGCATGGAACTGAGTGAAAAAGGAGCTATTTGTACCCTTAGTTTGTCTTCTGGGGAATGGGACAATGGCATACTCTTAGCAGAGCCCATGAATCAAAGATTCTGCAGATGGGCCAGTTCTTGCCTTGTTTTAAAACAAACATGTAGACTCTAGAGTTGCTTTATCTTTGTCACATATATTGTGTTCTTAGTATGTTCAACACAATGTACTTTCTCAGAGATGAAGAAGAAATAATTCTCACCTTTCAAGAACAGACAATCCTTTACAAAATGACCTGGCTCAGTTTACAATCACCTGGAGAGATTTTAAAATTTACTGATTCATGTTGCCCCATTCCAGACCTATTATAGCAGATTTTCTGGGTTTGGGCCTCCGTCATTTTTTAAAAAACACTCAATATGATTCAAATAGCATTAAAGATTGAGAACCACTGATCTAGAGGCAGCTGTGACTGCAGCTATAAATAACAGGGTAGACATCACAAAATGTGAAGAATGTGTAGAAAATGCAGAGTCTCTCAGGCTGGGAATATTTGGACTTGAACATACAGGATTTGAACTAGTATGAAGAGGATGAATATGAAATAAAGATATTATTGTGTTATGAGGTTCAGGATGCTACAGTCTTTGAGTAGTCGATCTGTCTGGCAAATAATGTCTTATTTTAATTTGGCATCTGGAATGCCAGGCTGGTGCAAGGGTTTTCTCAGGCCCAGGATCAAAGGGAAATCCTGCTGTATGGAGGCAGAGAGCCACCAGGTGGCACTCAAGCACAATTCATCGATGTTAAGAACACCCTGATCATTTGCTGAAGCAAATGATTTTGTTGAAAAACAAATGTATTAATTTTAAGAACTTTTTTCTTCAGATGTAAATGAGGCCTAACGTAGAACCACAAACCCCATTGTTAAAATCCATTTAAACTAACATGAAATTCTCTTACCTGCCATGAATACATATTTCGTTTCTCTTGCATGTTATAAACAAGAGATATGATTTAGTAATTATGTTATACATTATTGACCAGATGCTTGAAAATATGTATCAACAAATGCTGCCTAAAAATCTCTGTCAGAAAAATGTCCAGAACTTCTGCGCAAAGAGGAACTATAGACAGGGTTACTGAATTGTTAAGATGCACCTCTATCTGGGATTTCTCTGGGATTTTTCACCCCAGGGGCTGTCCCACTTTGTAAATCCCTTCCAAACATATGGAAAATGATAGAGATGAGACTATTTTACTTTTATAAAAAGATCATATTTTTAGTTCCAAAGTTGACTTTTTATAAATACTTTAAGATAGCTTTTGAACATATATAAGAAAAATGTAGTTTCCATATGTAATTAAAATCTTTCAGATGCATGCTAAATTAATACTATCACAGAAAGTACCTAATATGGTCATTGTAAAGCATAAAACCAAAATTACACCATCTCTATTGATATCAATTGCTGTATCTCACTGTTACTGCTCCTAACTTTCTCTTTTAAATAGAGACTGTGTGATTTTTATTCAGTTAATATTTTTCTTGTTTTATGTTTTTATAATGGAAATTTAAAACATATATAAGATGAGAGAAAATAATATAATGAGCCCATTCATGCTCATTTTCCACCTTCAATAATTATCAGCATTCTGCACTGTTGTTTCATCGATACCCCCAAACTTTTATTTTTTCCAAAGTATTTGAAGCATTGTAAAGCAGACCCAAGAGATTGTGTCATTCTGCCTGTAAATGCTTGTTATATCACCAATAAATGAGAACTTAAAAAAACACACTACTACTATCCCAATACTACTATCCCATTACTGATACTCTTAATGTTTAACTTTGTTTTAAAACTCAGGCAATATAACATTCTCAATGAAATAATATTTAAGTCTTGAGAGCTTAAAATGAGGATATGTTATGGAATGTTGAGTATTTTTTTTTAAATAGGCAAAATTAATTTTAAGATGAAATATGTTTGGTATATATATCTTCTACATTTCACGACTTAATTAAACTTTATGCAACCTCATGTGTGAGTCATTAGAGAAATGAAAAGCGTGTACATTTCTGGAGACAGGCAAAGTCCTTTTATTTACATGTGTACATAAAATGTTATACACTTTATGAGGTAGATAAATATATTCCAATGTGCATATTTCTGTTTTATTGCTGTAGTCTGGATAAAAAATTCTATGAATATGACTACATTAGCTACACTGTCTGCTGTGAGACTTGAGACTTTTTGATGCATGGCTCTGTTTATTCTGGCTTCCATTCTTCTTCAGACTTTATGTGATGTAATGTTCCCTATAAAAATCTGACATCAATAAGGGTAGGAACTGACTCATTACATTTTGTGAAGATAATAAGTGTTTTGGGGCTTTTAGTTTCTCCTCCATGCCTGTCCTTATTGACATTAGCTTCACTTGAAACAGGCATGACCACAGGGTTCGTTTACCTCAAATAACCAAAGCTTACGTTCATGTTGCACAGTTCAGCAAAGACCAGGAGAGAAATGCAATTGCCTAGGCTGAATGTAAGTGACACTGCATATCCTTTCAGGGAAGTAATGTTTAGATTATATCTAGTGGTGGTGAAGAGTAAACAGCTTTTTTTCTCTGAGATCTCCTAACACTTCCATGCTATTTCCAACATTCTATTAACCTGGTATATTGCCCGTGTGTGACAACTTTGCAGGGTGTTTCCTGGCAGACTGTTAACTTAAAATCTAAAAAGAATGCACAGATTAAATTGCTAATACAATACATGGTAAAGAAACTGTCATTTCCTTAAATTTTCATGATCCTCTCTGTGTGCCTGCTTCCTATAGAATTAGTCTTAAGAGTACTTGCATTAGGGAGAGTGTAGGAAGGTTAACTTTGTCTCATCAAATATCTCAAAATTTATTTGTTGACTGACTTCTGAAATCCTAAAACCAAAATTCTATTAATTCCATAGGTAGATTGATTAATTGTTCAGATACAAAAATTCCTGAGCCCCAAGCCTTATGAATTATTTATGTCATGATGTGTATTCACCTACTACCGTTTTCTCTATTAAAGTCTTGATAAGGAAGAGAGTAGAGCTAAGTTGCCAAATGAAAGAATCTATACAGACTCTTAAGAAGTAGATTTATTCAACCAAAGTAGCTCTGGTGAGGATTTGACTAATTTAAATAGGGCTACATAATATGTGTTAGCAAGCAGCTGAAAATTGCTTTTTTTTTTTCCTGTTCAGGCTAAAAAATGTCTGTTTAACAAAAAATGTTACCAGATGTCTTTTTTAAAACACAAAATATTATAGGCTAATGTAGAATCTATTTTGTCTAATTTCCCTGAAAATATATCATCCAATCATAAAACTTCCAACATCATCATCTACTGAAAGTTGAATCAATAGATAATTAGAAAACTTCCAGTTCTGGTAGAGCCTAGTATATTGGAACATGCAAAAACTTATGAGTGAGATAGTCCTGAGTTCCAACTAATTCTAGTTCTGACACTCACCTTGGTCAAGTTCCTTACCTCTCACAAGTTTTATTTCTTCATCCATAAAAATAACATAATACTATCTAATAATAAAGACTATATTGAAAAAATTGTTTTGGCTGGGCGCCTGGGTGGCTAGTGGGTTGAGTGTAGGACTCTTTAAAAACAATTTTTTTTAAGTTTATTTATTTTGAGAGAGAGAGAGAGAGAGAGAGACAGAGTGTGCTAGGTAGGGGTAGGGGCAGAGAGAATCCCAAGCAGACTCTGTCAGTGCAGAGCCCAATGTGGGGCTCAAACTCACGAAATGCAAGATCACAACCAGAGCCAAAACCAAGAGTCAGACGCTTAACCGACTGAGCCACTCAGATGCCCTGGGGTCTGTCTCTTGATTTCAGCTCAGGTCATGACCATAAGGTTGTGGGATTGAACCCTGCATCAGGCTCCGTGCTGAGCATGGAGTCTACTTGGGATTCTCTCTCTCTTCTGCCCCACTCCCCAACTCATTTGTGTTCTCTCTCTCTCTAAAAAAGAAAAAAGAAAAAAGAAAAAGAAAAAAAAGAATTGTTTTAGCTGAGATGGTGAATATGAAGTAGCTGGCTATGTTAATTTGGGTTCTCACAGGCAACTCCAAGGCAATGATTTGAGTGAAATTAGTTTTTTTGGGAAGTTCAGAAATATGGTAGGGAAGTAGAGGCAAGTGACTGAGTGACTGGAAGACAGCCAATAAAGAGTGCATGGATAAGCCAGGTACCACAAAAGGTACCTGGAGCTTAATTCTATAGAGAAACTCTGCAAAACTGATGCAAAGCACACACCTTAAAGCTATTTCACCCAAGCTGTGAGGGAGTGGGGATGTTAATACACCAACTCCTGGGAGGTCATTGGTTAATGGCTGCTCTTGAGGATATTAATTCCTTAGCACTTAAGTCTGCACCTTCATAGAGCTGGAAGAAGAACACTGAGGCACAGGGATGCAGATAGCAGCAGTTGGAATTTCACCAGAGCACACTGAAAAGTCCCAGGAATATGGGATGGCCACTAATATGGCTTCTATGCTAGTACAATGTTCAGCTAGGGTTCAGTAAAAGATAGCTATGGAAAAAAAATTAAATTTATCTCCTTTTAGAATATATTGTTATTGAATACTATACCCTTCCCTTCATAATATATTTTCTCTTCTGAAACAGTCTGTGTAAGGCTAAGCTCCTATAAAAAAGAGAACCCAAAGAACTCACCAAACTCCACACCCGAAAAACAAATAATCCAGTGAAGAAATGGGTAGAAAATATGAATAGACACTTCTCTAAAGAAGACATCCAGATGGCCAACAGGCACATGAAAAGATGCTCAACGTCACTTCTCATCAGGGAAATACAAATCAAAACCACACTCAGATATCACCTCACGCCAGTCAGAGTGGCCAAAATGAACAAATCAGGAAACTATAGATGCTGGAGTGGAGAGGATGTGGAGAAACGGGAACCCTCTTGCACTGTTGGTGGGAATGCAAACTGGTGCAGCCACTCTGGAAAACAGTGTGGAGGTTCCTCAAAAAATTAAAAATAGATCTACCCTATGACCCAGCAATAGCACTGCTAGGAATTTACCCAAGGGATACAGGAGTGCTGATGCATAGGGGCACTTGTACCCCAATGTTTATAGCAGCACTCTCAACAATAGCCAAATTATGGAAAGAGCCTAAATGTCCATCAACTGATGAACGGAAAAAGAAGATGTGGTTTATATATACAATGGAATACTACTTGATAATGAGAAAGAATGAAATCTGGCCATTTGCAGCAACATGGATGGAACTGGAGGGTATTATGCTAAGTGAAATAAGTCAGGCAGAGAAAGACAGATACCATATGTTTTCACTTATATGTGGATCCTGAGAAACTTAACAGAAGACCATGGGGGAGGGGAAGAAAAAAAAAAGGTTCGAGAGGGAGGGAGGCAAAACATAAGAGACTCTTAAAAACCGAGAACAAACTGAGGGTTGATGGGAGGTGGGAGGGCGGGGAGTGTGGGTGATGGTATTGAGGAGGGCATCTGTTGGGATGAGCACTGGGTGTTATATGGAAACCATTTGACAATAAATTTCATATTAAAAAAAAAAAAGGTTGGGAGGACAAAGAAGGCTAGAAGAGAATCAGAGAAATGATACTACCTGAAAGGATTCTCTTCATCCCTGGTGATAGTCTTTGCTCTGACATCTCCTCTGTCTTACATGAATACGGCCACTTTTGACTAGTGTTTTTATGGAATATCTTTTTCCGTCATTTTACTCTTTTTTTTAAGTTTATGTATTTGTTTTGAGAGAGAGACTGCGTGTGAGTGGCAGAGAGAGAGAGGGACAGAGAATCGAAGCAGGCTCTGTGCTGACAACAGACAGCCCAATGTGGGCTCAAACCTATAAACCATGAGATCATGACCTGACCTAAAGTCAGATGCTGAACCAAGTGAGCCACCCAGGCGCCCCATCATCATTTGACTCTTAAACTATCTCTGCCCCTATATTTAAAGTGAGTTTCTTGAAGCCAGTATACAGTTGAGTATCACTTTTTTTGTCCAATCTGACGATCTTTGACTTTTAATTGGGGTGTTTAGGACATTCATACTTCTTTTGACTGTTGGTAAATTTTGCTTGTTCAGTGCTGGGTATTTTTGTATTCCTATAAATAATCTTGAGTTTTGTTTTAAGAACATGGTTAAGCTAGGAACAATAAACTGGGAAAAGTTTTATCCTCTTAAAGAAATAAAAAATAAAATAAAAAAGAGAACCCAGGGGTGCCTATGTGGCTCTGTCAGTTAAGTGTCTAACTCCTGATTGTGGCTCAAGTCATGATCTCATGGTTTGTGGGCTCCACACTGCATTGGGCTCCACACTGAGCATAGAGCCTGCATGGGAGTCCCTCTTTCCCTCTCTCTGCCCCTCCACCACTTGTTCTCTCTCTCTCAAAAACAATAAAATAAAACATAAAAAAAAAAGCCCAAAATACAGTGGTTTAAAGACTAGAGAAGTTTCTTTAGGTGAGAAGTTTCTCACCTAACAGTCTAGAGTTCAGTGGGACAGATCTGTGGGACTCAGATTTAGAGATTCATGTTTCTTTTATCTTGTTGTTCCATGATCCACAACTGTAATGTATTTGTTTATGTGGTCAAACTAGAGTGTGCCATATCTAGGTTCCAGCAGTGGGAAGGGGAAGAATGGGGACGACCTTATGTCCCTTGTCTTAGGCCCAGATTCAGAAGTGGCATGCAACATTCTCGCTCACATGGAGAGAGCTTAGTGAGGAGGCCATATCTAACTGCAAGGGACTATGGGAAATACCAGGGTAATCAGAACTCAGCTATTACACAATTAAAGGAAAAAGGAGAATGGGTTTTTGTGGGCAGTCAGCACTATCTTTCAGAATTTGGTTGTATAGTATCTATTTTAGGCTTGATTCAGCTTTTTGTAAATCTCACTAATCACACGAAGAGAAAGGATATGAATCTGCTCACCCATTTGGTATCTTTCACTGAATTTGAGTCACAAAGCTAATGACAAAGGTGTGGATTTCACATCTCTTTTCTTTACTCAACCATATACCTAACTAGAACTATTCCTACTTTTCCTCATATACATTTGTATACTTCAGTGTCTTGATTTTTTCAGCAGTCTGTGTTGGAATTGAGGCTTGTCTATTTTTTAATTTTTAATTTAAATTTTGCCTTCTATCTCATACTGAATAACTCCTACTGCTTCACTGATAAAAGTGAAACGGGAATGAAGGAAAGTCACCACAGGAGTCCCACAATTTCATATGTAATAACTTTTAAAAGTTATTTTAGAAAATAAAATACAATTTAGGAAAATAAAATGTCTGAAAATCCCTGGTATGCTCATGTATTACACAAGGGATTCTATTCTCAGAGTTATAAGAAATAGTATGCAGTCTAACTGTGTTAAAAAAAAAAAACACTGCTTTTCTTGAATCTAAACAACCCAGATGGTAGATGAGGATCTTTAAAGCTGCTGGGACCTCTGCTGCCTGTTCCCTGTGTTAAGGATGGTCCATTTTCCCATGAGTCTGCTGCTCCTCTGTAGCAGCCTGAGCAGGTGGCTGTGTAGTCAGTATGATTTAAATCTCACTATCAGGTCTCCATACATTTCTAAAGCAGAGATAAGGGAAAAGGCCTTTTGTTACCCCATCGACATACCACCATCTGGTGCACATGTGACCATCTACTATTTGCTTGGTGCTCCTTTGGAGATGGAAAAAAGGAGAGGAAGGTGGAACAT
Organism: Felis catus; assembly: GCF_018350175.1. Lineage (NCBI taxonomy): Eukaryota > Metazoa > Chordata > Mammalia > Carnivora > Felidae > Felis > Felis catus. The sequence continues at coordinate 67,845,726 of NC_058372.1, read as the reverse complement.
GAGGTTGCTTGGAGAGATTGTCTTAGGGGAACAAAACTTTTGGCTTCTGGGTGGGGCTATTGAGAGCTCAAGAGAGGAGCTCCAGAAGTGGGGTGGGTTCTTAGGCTTGCTAGAGAGGACATCTGTGACTTTTTACCAGGCATGAGATGGAAGGTGGGAGGGACTGGTGGAGAGTGCATCTAAAGTCATAGGTTGGTCCCCACACACTTGGGTCAGTGAGAGGTCCCCTACTTGCCACTGTAATGGTGGCCAGGCCTTTTCTCCCAGCAGTGCACAAAATACTGCCTTATATAGCCTATCTAGCTTAAAATAATTTTTACTCAAGAGGTGCCTGGGTGGCTCAGTTGGTTGAGTGTCAACTCTTGATTTTGGTTCAGGTCATGATCTCTAGGTCGTGGGATCGAGCCTTGCATCTGGCTCCACAATGAGTGTGGAGTCTGCTTAAGATTTTCTCTCTCTTGGGAAAAAAAAAAAAAAGATTTTCACTCTCTGGGGACGCCTGGGTGGCTCATTCGGTTGAGAGTCTGACTTCGGCTCAGGTCATGATCTTACAGTTTGTGGGTTCGAGCCCCGCATCAGGCTCCGTGCTGGCAGCTCAAAGCCTGGAGCCTGCTTCGGATCTATGTTTCCCTCTCTCTCTGCCTCTCCCTCATTCATGCTCTGCTACCCTTTCTCTCAAAAATAAACATTAAAAAAATAAAAAAAGATTTTCTCTTCCTTTGCCTGTCTCTTCTACTCGAGCTCTCTCTCAAAAAAAAAAAAAATTTTTTTTTTTTTTTGGTCAGGTGATTGGCAAAACTCTGATTTAGACCCTATCATTTAGAGAAATTAATGTATGATGTATGAAAGTATGGGATTTTTGAAATTTGACTCTATAAAACTTGAGGATCTCACAGATGTATTTCAATCACCTACACAATTTCTGTCCTTATAGTCATGAATATTTTGAGATTGGCTAATCTCCACTTCGTGGATGCAATGCATGCTTTTTTTATCTACATCTATCTGAATCTCTGATTTACTCAGACCCTTCTAAAAAAGTTTCTCTTCCTTATAAGCTCTTGCATTAGAGGAGAATATTTATGATTCTTTGTCCTAATCCTATTATATGTTGTTCTAATTATAATGTGTGTATTCTAATTATATATCTATCACATTAACTAGATGAAATATCTTAAAAGAAGGGGCAAACATAACTTTTTACTTCTAGGTACAAGCCTTGCTCACTGCTGATACTCAGCATGTATTGCTAATGTTATCATTTATAAAGCGGACTGTCTCCTCCTTTACTTGACTTCTTAAGCCCCTTTTCAATCATATGAATAATCTCAAGAAATTTTGCAGAACTATCCAGATTTCCATACAGTTTCCTTTTGTTAAGCTCTGTCTAATCTGGATATGCAATATGGAGCTTCATTTCTGGGAATGTTTAGTTGTGCAAATTCCTAAGAAGTTACCTTGGAAATCCAAGGGTTTAAAGTTTGGGAGGACTAGCTGGAGTTGATGAGTTAACAGAAACCCTTCAAAACTTGTCAAACTCAACCCTCTCCTCTTTTCTATATAATTTATTGGGAGTATAGGATTCCTTTTTCCCCCCAGTGAGATACTGCCTCACATACTTTACTACTCTTTGAAGCACAGTTGTTCTCCAATAGTTCATTCTTAACATTTCAAAGAAGCTTCAGATGTTTTCCTTAGGTTTATTAATCATAAAGGCATTATAAAACCTTTCCAGACAAATTCCACCTGGCCTCTTCTTGTTTGGTCCTTCCATAACCCTGATTACTCAGCATTTGTGTATTTTTCTGCTTATATTTAGAAACTTGCACATTGGTAAAGAGAATGTTTTTAAGTTAGGGTTATCCAAAATCAACTAAAGTAACGGTATACATAAGATGCAACGGTTGCCAGCGCCTGGCACTAAATAGAATACATAGAACAATGAACCCATTAGAATGCCCCTGTGAAACATCACGAACTTTGGGGACCTCTCAAGAATCCCTCATCAATATTGGAACACCATTTAATGCCACTCTAAAACATTAAGACTTGCAGTTTAGATTTGAGACACTTAAATGAGTAAGCAAAGCCCTAAGTGGAAACCTGATACATGATACTTTTTGGCCTTTCAGAGATAAAAATCACAGAACCATAGAATATTCAGAACGGGATCTTAGATCCAGAATCAGCTGAACTTTGACCTCTGGAGAGCTACTCATTCTGAGTATCTTACAAAAGGCATTTGTTTATTCATCTCATCAAGTCTGTGTTAAGAATCTTAATTTTGAATGACATTAAATACTTCTTTGACTGTAGGCAGAAATGATGGAGAACCAACAGCCTTCAATATGTTAGTTATTTTATTTTGCAAGAACTAAACCAATGCATTTTATTTTCCACATCATCTCTTAAATCATTTTTCATTTGCAGTCTTTTACTTCTAAAGCTGAGTCTTTTTTTTTAATTTTTTATTTATTTATATATTTATTTTTTATGAAATTTATTGACAAATTGGTTTCCATACAACACCCAGTGCTCATCCCAAAAAGTGCCCTCCTCAATACCCATCACCCACCCTCTCCTCCCTCCCACCCCCCATCAACCCTCAGTTTGTTCTCAGTTTTTAACAGTCTCTTATGCTTTGGCTCTCCCACTCTAACCTCTTTTTTTTTTTTTTCCTTCCCCTCCCCCATGGGTTCCTGTTAAGTTTCTCAGGATCCACATAAGAGTGAAACCATATGGTATCTGTCTTTCTCTGTATGGCTTATTTCACTTAGTATCACACTCTCCAGTTCCATCCACGTTGCTACAAAAGGCCATATTTCATTTTTTCTCATTGCCACGTAATATTCCATTGTGTATATAAACCACAATTTCTTTATCCATTCATCAGTTGATGGACATTTAGGCTCTTTCCATAATTTGGCTATTGTTGAGAGTGCTGCTATGAACATTGGGGTACAAGTGGCCCTATGCATCAGTACTCCTGTATCCCTTGGATAAATTCCTAGCAGTGCTATTGCTGGGTCATAGGGTAGGTCTATTTTTAATTTTCTGAGGAACCTCCACACTGCTTTCCAGAGTGGCTGCACCAATTTGCATTCCCACCAACAGTGCAAGAAGGTTCCCGTTTCTCCACATCCTCTCCAGCATCTATAGTCTCCTGATTTGTTCATTTTGGCCACTCTGACTGGCGTGAGGTGATACCTGAGTGTGGTTTTGATTTGTATTTCCCTGATAAGGAGCGACGCTGAACATCTTTTCATGTGCCTGTTGGCCATCCGGATGTCTTCTTTAGAGAAGTGTCTATTCATGTTTTCTGCCCATTTCTTCACTGGGTTATTTGTTTTTCGGGTGTGGAGTTTGGTGAGCTCTTTATAGATTTTGGATACTAGCCCTTTGTCTGATATGTCATTTGCGAATATCTTTTCCCATTCCGTTGGTTGCCTTTTAGTTTTGTTGGTTGTTTCCTTTGCTGTGCAGAAGCTTTTTATCTTCATAAGGTCCCAGTAATTCACTTTTGCTTTTAATTCCCTTGCCTTTGGGGATGTGTCGAGTAAGAGATTGCTATGGCTGAGGTCAGAGAGGTCTTTTCCTGCTTTCTCCTCTAAGGTTTTGATGGTTTCCTGTCTCACATTTAGGTCCTTTATGCATTTTGAGTTTATTTTTGTGAATGGTCTGAGAAAGTGGTCTAGTTTTAACCTTCTGCATGTTGCTGTCCAGTTCTCCCAGCACCATTTGTTAAAGAGGCTGTCTTTTTTCCATTGGATGTTCTTTCCTGCTTTGTCAAAGATGAGTTGGCCATACGTTTGTGGGTCTAGTTCTGGGGTTTCTATTCTATTCCATTGGTCTATGTGTCGGTTTTTGTGCCATAAAGCTGAGTCTTAAGGCTCAGAGGTTGAGGATAAGAGGGCAGGCACTAGACTTCTTACCAAGACAATAGCGTTGAAAGCAAGGCGTTGTGAAGTTGAGAGTTTTGTTTTTTTCCCCCAGTCTCCTTTAGCTTCAGATTTAACTTACCAAAGGGAAAGTCTGGAAAACTTGAGTCACAGAATTTTCCCATAGTGAAGAGAAGATACCTCTTCCCCTGTGGCATTTGAGCCATTTCCCTCTCTGGGCTTTCCCAGAAGAGGAGCAGGTGTGTGGGGGGCTTATTTCCATTTAGGATCTGAAAGAGACTGCCTTGTGGGCTCACTGAGACTAACATGGGACTAAACCCCACTATTCTGAACTTGATTGTGCAATGTTGCTAGGGAGAGCCCTCAAAGTTGAGCTGTCTTGGACCTCTCCTCCATCTTGTGCAGCATAAATACAACCCAGGAGTTATTGAAACTTCTGGAAGGGGAACTTGCAAAGCAGCTAGTTTGAGAGCCAGGACCTACTCTGTGTCCCAGCTTGAGATTGTCCTAGTTTACCCCAGTTGTCCACTGTAGTTATAATATACCTTCCTGTCACTCCCACAAGTGTCTTGATTTGGATGGTAAATTTTATTGTCAGTGTAGCCCTGGAGGCTACTGAGACAGGAGCAGTTCTGAAGCAGAGGCAGGAGATGGGCTGTTGGGCGAGGTGGCTGGATGTAGGAAATGTCACAGATGTGGGGAGCTTTACAGAACTGCCGGGGCTCCATTAACTAGGGAATACTGTTCAGTTTTTAGTCAGCTAAGAGACCAGGATCAAGGATGATTCCAGCAAAGGAGTTTAGCCATAAATGCCAGCAGAGCAGCAGCAAGCAGATGGACCTGGAAATCAAGCCCATGATTGGGGAACTTCAGTGGTTCTCTGTCCACACATAAACCACATCCTTCCCCCATCCATTCCAACACCATCTTGTACGTGCATATGTGCTGGTTCACATGGGTGTTGTGGAAGGTTGAGAAATCCACATTTCTTTTCTAGACAGGTCAAAACATTACCTAAGAGACTGTTTCAAATACTGAATGGAGCTAAGTTTTAAACAGTCTTGAGGACACTTTAATTCCCTTTCCTCTATCCAACTGATAGAGGCTTCTGAGGAAGCAATTTCAGCCAAGTTAAAGGAGTTACATTTCTCTTTGCACATCTAAGTTGCAGTAACCCAAGTAACTTTGTGACTCCACTAAAGGTATATAAAGCAGTCTAGGGCACTCATTAAACAAATGCCTAGTGGAGTCAGTCCACTTGGGTCCTAATGTCAGTTCTGCCAATTACAAGCTCTATGATCCTGTACTAGTTACCCAACTTCCCTGAGTTTCTATTTTTCCATGTATAAAATGGGAATGACAATAGTGCTTAATTCCAGGTGGTATTGAATGAGATGTATGTACTGGGTATGTAATATACCCTTAATGAATGTTACTATTACTCTAATAGTTACAGTTGTCTACTACATTGTATAACTTATAAATACATATATTTGCATCAATCCTACTTCTACTAATAGAATTCAAGCTCCTTAAAAGCATTAGAGTTACTTTTATTTGTACCCCCCACAATACAAGTTCTCCATGTACTAAGGATTATCAGTAAATGTCCCTTCAGTGGTTGACCACAAAAGCCTCAAGTTCTTTATAATATAGTACAAGTCATTTTTGATTATCTCTCTCACATTCAATATAGAATCTATCAAAAAATATTGTATTTTCTTATTCCAGGCACCCTTTAAGTCCAACTACTGCTCTCTGTTTCCATTGCTCAGCATTCCATTTCAAGCCACTGTAATCTTTCACCCAGATTCATGCAATTGTCTCCTCATTTGTATCCTCTTTTTCATTCTTGGTTCTCTCCAGTCTATTTGCTTTTTTTTTTATTTTTTATTTTTACAATGAGTGGAGTATATGTAAATAGATCATATCATTCCCTTGCTAAAAGTATTTAAAGGGTTTAGAATAGGATCTAACTTTTTTAAAGTTTGTTGATTCATTTTGAGAGAGAGAGAGAGAGAGAGCTCACCTGTGCAAGCAGGGGAGGGGCAGAGAGAGAGGAAGAGAGAGAATCCCAAGCAGGCTCCATGCTGTCAGTGCATCATGGGGCTCGATCCCGTGAACTGTGAGATCATGACCTGAGACGAAATCGAGAGCTCTGTTGCTCAACCCACTGAGAGCCACCCAGACGCCCCAATTATTTTTTTTTAACCATAACTTATGAAGTTATGGTTAAACTCCCAAATTTAATTTATGGTTATAGCTCCCAAATTAGGAGCTATAAATTCAAACTCCCATAGATACTAAATCAGAAACATAAGTGAATGAAAAAGACTGGGTTGGGATGGTAAACATGAATGGTAAACATGAGGTCACAGACCTTGCCTCGAGGAGGTAGATCCAGCTGAGGGGTGCTATGTAAGAATACAAGCCCACTGCTGACAGATATTTCAAATTTTTTGAAAATCCAGAAATTATTATGTGATATCTGCTTACTTTCAGCTTTGGCAACTAATGTAAGAAAACACACACACAGCTGTGAACAGAGTCCAAGCCTAAGACCTCTGTTCTATATGACTGGGCATGCATCTGTCCAGACTTCCCTCTGCCATTACTTTCTTTATGTTTCTTGAAGATTCTGTGCTCTGTTCCACATCAGAGCCTTTGGGCATGCTGTTCTCTCTACTGGATGACTCTTCCCCTCAAAAGTTTGCATAGGCTTCTTATCCTTCAGATCTCAGCGTAGAACAGTAGCTCCTCAAATAGGCCTTCTCTTACAAGAGTCCCTAACTTAGTTCGGGTTACCTAGAAGGCAGAACCGATGACAAAGATTATGTAGTACGTTTTATTTGCTAGGTATAATCTCAGGGCTTTTTGAAGAGATACAGCTGGTCATAAGGGATAGACTGCATGCATAAACTGTTAGGTATTCTGTGGGGATTACCTATTAAGGGCTTCTCATGTTAAAATTCTAGATTGGGGATTTTCAGACAACATGAGTGTACATTTGCTCATTGAGCCTACTAAAACCTGGTTTGTGGTAGTGAATTCTTAGCATAGGCCATTTTTTGCCTTTATCTGGAGTCAGGCCAAGATGGATAAGTTTCCTTCTTATTTTCCTATGTCTGTAATTTTTTTTTTTTTAAGTCCAAGGGTCTTAGCTTTATTCAGAGGTCTCAGTTTCAGATTCTAATCTTTGGGACCTGAGGCTGCATGTCCTATTCCTACCTAGTCACCAAAATCTACTGGTTTCTGAGACTAATTGCCCTCCTCCTCCCCAGACCTCAGGGACCTCACTGTCAGTTTATACTCATTGTTCTGTTTTTCCCTTTTTGTTTTTGGCCCTTAAAGCTTTTCCATAACTTCTTTAATGTTCAGCTAGGTTTCAAAAAGCATGTTGGTGGTATTTTAGCAAGAATTTCTAGGTATTTTCTAATAGGGAGGTTTTTAGGGGTTTTGGACTTTCCAGTATTTTTGGAAACAAATCACACACCGAAATCATACATTTGTTGGTCTGATTTTTTTCCCCTCCCCCAAATGGCATTTCTACAAGGGCAGAAAACTTGCCTGTTTCAAGTCCTGTGCCACACAGTGTTTGATATATAATTGGTACTCATGACATATCTGAAGGAATGAATCTTGATAATGTTAATGTGGAATTAGAGATGTAACTCCGCTCTGAGTTCCAGAGAATAGTGGCTCTGTTTTACTCAGCTTTGTCTTTTTAGAGAACTTAATACACTTTCAAGAACAGAGAGGATGTCTTCTATAAGTATTTGGTGGTTAGTTTATCTTTATTGATGTAAAAAATAATTATAAAAATTAATAGTGCCTTAAAATTAAGTTATTTTAGGGATGTTAAGATAGATACTTATAGTATCATTTTTCAAAGTTTTCCCTGAGCCCTGAAGCTACAAGTAATTTTTTCTCTGTGTATTTCTTTTTGTTTTTTTAAGGGAGTTTTTTTTTTTTAAGGTTTATTTATTTATTTTGAAAGAGAGCACGAGCTTGAGCCAGGGAGGGGTAGAGAGAGGAGGAGAGAAAGAATCCAGGCAGGGTCTTCATTATCAGCCTAGAGTCCAATGTGGGGCTCAAACCCATGAACCATGAGATCATGAGCTGAGCCTAAATCAAGAATTGATGATGAAATGTGGGGCTTGAACCCATGAACCACAACATCATGACCTGAGCCAAAGTCAAGAGTCAACGCTTAACTGACTAAGCCACTCAGGTATCCCTCTGTATATTTCTTAGAGCTTTCTTGCTTTGTCCATTTTGCTGTGTATCTGCCTCATCTTCATTGCTAGACTAAGCTCTTGAGGGTGGTTCTTGTTTGTGTTACTCTTTTTTTTATCCTGTAGTGCACGCAGGGGTTCCAACCTTGGCACTATTGACACTATGGCTGGATAATTCTTTGCTTTGGGCAGTTGTCCTGTGTATTGGAGGATATTTAACAGCATCATTGGCCTCTACCCACTGGATGCCTGTAGAATCCTCAGTTGTGAAAACCAAGTGTCTCCAGACATTGCTCAATGTCCTTGGGGAGACAAAGGTACTCTCTGTTGAGAACCATTGCTTCTGAATGCCTTACACAGAGCACATGCTCCCTGTTTATTACTGAAATTCTATAGCAAATTTTGATTGAATCCCACAAAGGCAAACATAGGATTCGTATTTTCTTGAGGAAAGTGGTCTAGTGTCTTGGACTAGCTAGTGGACTAGCCTTCTTGTTTGCAGGTCTGGCTTACCACTAGGATGAGTTATGCTCCTGTCACCACTCACTGTCACCTCCCTCCTCAAAGCCTTGTTTTTGTACCTATGTATTTATACCTGAAAACATTTGGAGGTTTATAGTTTTGGTGAGTAGCTTATGTCCATTGCTTCCATAATGCTGTATTCATTTTCTGATAAATGCTGTCAGTCACATTTACATTGAACTGCACTTGCTTTAAAGATGACAGAATTTCTAAAATGTACCCAGACCCAGAAGATTAGGATACTATTTATTGGCATAAATGAGCAAAATTAGGCTCTGGAACCATAACATTGTTTCCCCTTTAGCAAGACTACAACTATTGTAATCAGCATTTTTGAAAATAAACATTCCTGCTTTCCTATTTTTGCAATTTTTACAGTGTTTTTAATAGTTTAGGATTATGTATAAAAACCTAAGCAATAAATTATGTTTTGTAAAAAAAAAAGATGTTTATATCTGAAACAAAGGTTATAACAAGTAACACATTTTTAGGTAATAGAAATAATTTTAAGCAATAAAAATAATTTTAGATAATTAATTTTAGCTGGCAGTGGGCCCCACGAATGCCTGTTGCCTTTTCTTTTTTCTCACACTTCATTCCCACTCTGTGACACTGGCTCCCCATCTTCTTATGTACTGTGACTGGCAGTTGCCGAGGTGGCGGTGGCAGTGGTGGGAGGTCCAGAATGGTGGTGGGGTGTGTAGATTAAACTCCATTATCTGTATTTGACAATTGAAGAAATAGGCTCAGAGAGATGAAGTCATTTTTAAAAATTATCTTGCTAGTTGAGGTCAGAGAAAAGTCTCTTTTTTCCCAGGGCTCTTTCTGCTATAAGACATATTCAGATAGTGATGTCGTATTTCAGATATTGCTGTGGGAGTGCAAAAAGTGTTTCTCCATCCCCTATCACTTAAAGTCAACAACAGCACAATGGCTGGACACTTTCCTCAGGTAAGCCCTAAAGGTGAAAACATTTCCCCTTTTCTGCACTATGCAGAATGTCTGCACTCTGCAGAATTTCCAGGAAGAACCCAAACACAATCTATGGCTCAGAGGGAAAATGCCAGAGGAGAAAGTTATAGAAGCAAGCATAGTGATGTAATGTTATGAAGAATTAAAACATTTGCAAGGATGAAAGTAGAAAAAGCATGGAGAGCAGAGCAACCCTCGTTCATTTTGAAGAATCATGAAACGATGACCTTTTTCTTTTTCTTGTGAGCAAATATTAAGAGGAATTTAATAAATGAAACTGAATGCCAGACTCACACCAGACAAAATTCAGCTGTGTTTGTTTAATTATTACATTATCTTGAGGCAAATTCACTGAACTCCTGAATAATAACAGGAAAGGGAAATCAGGCCAAACACAGGTCTGTATGTTTCTACCTCCGCAAAATATTGGAAAACCACTCCAGTGAAAAATAATTTTAAATAATCTTATTTTCCTACTACAAAAACAAAATGTCAATTAAAAATTTTAGAAAATATATGGATGATAACCATGTAAGTATTATGGTATGTATTACAGATATAAATATACACTTACATGTATATACATATATGTGTGTATTTATATATTTCTGTAGAAATACATATGCATAGTATGTGAGGAAATACCTATATCTATATTTATTTACCTGTTTCTATATCCCCATTGAAATAATACTAATTCATTAATGCTATTTATTGACTACTGTCTTCACTTAACTTTCAGTGAGCTTCTTTCAAGTCATTAAATAATTTAATATTCTGTAATGTTATTAAAAACATTTTTTTAATCCTTATTTATTTTTAATTTTTTTTTCAACGTTTATTTATTTTTGGGACAGAGAGAGACAGAGCATGAACGGGGGAGGGGCAGAGAGAGAGGGAGACACAGAATCAGAAACAGGCTCCAGGCTCCGAGCCATCAGCCCAGAGCCTGACGCGGGGCTCGAATTCACAGACCGTGAGATCGTGACCTGGCTGAAGTCGGACGCTTAACCGACTGCGCCACCCAGGCGCCCCAAATCCTTATTTATTTTTGAGAGAGAGAGAAAGAGACAGAGTGGGAGTGGGAGAGGGGCAGAGAGCGAGTGGGAGACACAGAATCTGAAGCAGGCTCCTGGCTCTCAGCTGTCAGCACAGAGCCTGATGCAGGGCTCAAACTCATGTACCATGAGATCATGACCTGAGCCAAAGTCAGATGCTTAACCAACTGGGCCACCCAGGCGCCCCTGTAATGTTATTTTTAATGGCTAAAGAGTCAATAAGGATACTGTGATTGTCTTAAAGAGTTCAATTTATTTTTTAAAAAATTACTGCTTTGTAATTTTCATTCACTTTTTTATTATTTTGCTCTACCTAATGATTCCAATTTCTACATTCATTTTATACTCGCTGAACACTAGGCTTTTGAAAAAATTTTCTTCATCATTTCCTCATATGGTTAAATTACCTCATGGTCCTGAAGATGGGTGACCAAAAGGAAAGCTTTGAGGCACAGAAATTTTAGATTATTTCATTATTTCATTATTTAGATATTCATTTTCCTGTCCCTGATTATAATGTTTCAGCTCTCCCAGTAAGTGAGTGATGACCCATTTTCAGATGAAAGAAGTAAAGAATGCAAATATTAAGCACACAAGGCCTGCTCAGCTGTAAAATGGATATTAAATTCAAGTATTTCTGAGCATTTCTCACCCTGAACTTTTCACCCTGAGTGTTGAACCCTTGTGATCACATTTCCTCTTACTAACTGCTTGTTAGCTGTTGGCCCACAGCTTTGCTGCCTAGACATCTTTATTTCTTGATATTTTTCTCTTTCATTATCAGATAGAATAACATGTTAATGAGTTTTGCTGATAAAAGCAAGAATGAAGCCTATTCTCCGTGTGGTTTTTAAGACTAATTTGCTTCAGGCAGTCCTTCCTAGTTTCCTTACTTTTTTTTCTTAATCCACTAAAAAAAAAAAAATATATATATATATATATGTTATATATATTATATGTTATATATATTATATGTTATTATATATATGTTATATATATATGTTATATATATTATATATATATATTTATTTATTTATTTATTTATTTTGAGAGAGAGAGAATGCATGTGTGCTCAGGGCAGGGGCAGAGAGAGAGGGAGATAGAATCCCAAGCAGGCTCCCTTGCTGTCAGCGCAGAGCTCCATGTGGGGCTCAAACCCACAAACTGTGAGATCATGGCCTGAGCTAAAATCAAGAGTTGAACTCTTAACCAACTGAGCCACCCAGGTGCTGGGTTATTTCCATGTAAAGACTTGATTGGATTCAAAGATTTCAGTTTGTATAGATATTTTAAGATGACAGCCATATTAATATTCACAATTAAAATAATAAGTAACATTTATAGTAAGCACTATTTTGAAGAAATTGTATGAAAGTAGAGAGAATAGTATAATGACCACCTATTACCCAGCTTCAATAGCTGTCAAGTTATGGGCAATCTTGTTTCATTATTCTCTTGACCACTTCCCTTCCTTTCCTCACACTGGATTGTTTTCATGTAAATCCAAGACACTATATTATTTCATCTGTAAATATTTCAACAGGTAAGGACTCTTAGATATTGTGTATTTTAAATAATGTTTAATTTTATGCTTTTTATTAAATTATAACACAAAAATTTTTTTAATTAAATTATAACAGACAAAAATTCTAGCCAGAAATAGAATGTTACCAATGCCACAGAAGCCTTCCTTGTGCCCATTTCCAGTTGTGTCCCCACCTTCCAAGGGTAACTGCTATTCTAACTTCTAACACCATAGATTTATTTTGCCTGTTCTTGAACTTGGTGTGTATGCATTCATATAATGTATTGCTTTGGGTCTGGTTTCTTTCATTTGACATTTTGTTTGAGAGATTTATCCATATTGTTGCATATAGTTGTAGACTGTTCATTCTCCTTGCTGTTTAGCATGCCATTATCTGACTATATCATAATGTACCCATTCAATTGTAGAAAGCACTCAGAAAGTTTCTAGTGTTCAGCTATTATAAATAGTCTTAAATTCTTTTATTACTCTTACAGAAGAGGTAGTCTTAGGTGAAACAAAGTAATTTTCTAAGTTCACACAGGTAATAAATAATGGAGTCTGAATTCAAACTAGTTTTGCCTGACTCCAGAATCAGAGGTCTTAACCACTGTGTTTTCAAGGCAGCCTGTTTTGCAGAGTTAACTGTAGTTTATCTATATAGCATATACATACAAACCCATAAGCTCTGTGGAAAAAGGTGCATTATTATTCATAGTTCTCTGCCCAATCACTGGTTTCCTAATTCAGAGTCTATTTCTTGAAGACTTGTAGAAAATTGTCTAGTCGTCTATTACAACTAAGAATTAAAGCATTGAACATGAGTGAGGAATGACTCTGGAATAGGAAGGAAGAAGGAAATACACTCAGGATAATGTTAGCTGACTCTGTTGTAAAGTAGGATGCTTGCGATCTTTCAACGTCTGCAGAATATGGTCCTATAATAACTTTCAGAATTAAATTCTGTTCACCCAATTTCAAGCACATAAACAGGAAGTGAGGATTTTAATGTCTAATATAAGCATGTAAATGCTTCCTTTGCTCATGTAAATGCAAAAATATAATTATCTTATAACTTCCTAAAAACCTAATCTTGGCTCTCTTTTCTCTGAAGCTGTTGGGAAAATAAATGATTTAACTGAATATTTTATGAATAAATGTAGGTGTGACACAGTATTGGTTTTATAATGAACAGAACAACGTAGTTATTTTATTATGAATATGTGTAGATATTACAAAGTAATAGCACTATTTCTTTTAAAGTTTTATAAGATCTAAATAGAAGCATATCTATATTAATAGAAAATGCAAGTATTTTTAAATTGTAGAACTTGACTATAGCAAGTATAAAACAATATCATTCTGATATCAAAGAGCTAGTTAATGTATGAGGATTCCTCCTGCCATCACCCACATTGTCTTTCTAAAAAAAAGTTTTTATTTTTGAGAGAGTGCAAGCGGGGGAGGGGCAGAGAGACACGACAGAGGATCCAAAGTGGGTTCTGCACTAGCAGCAGTGAGCCTGATGTGGGGCTTGAACTTACGAACCATGAGATTGTGATCTGAACCGAAGTTGGACACTCAACCAACTGAGCCACCCAGGTGCCACCCCTCATCTCCGCATATTATCTTATGTTTTTTTCTTATTGTTGGTTACAGCTTTGAGAAGTTTTGGTTGTGAATGCATAGCTCGTAAACATTTAAAAATTGCTGATCAAATGATAGTCCAAAATTATATTCTTAGAATGTAATTTTAGAATTTCATTAGGCAGTGAACTCATTCATCATAGAACATCATGCATTGTTTGTTTTAGAGAGAATACTGAACAGCTCATATCCTTTGCTTAAAAATAGACAAGCAATTTTTTGCTTTTTTTTTCTCAAAGCAATTATCTTCTTTTCAGTCCAATTTTCTCTTCTCTGGTATTCAACAGGACTTCAGTTCCAATGAGCTTTCATTTTACTATGCTGATCATGTAGTTACGCCATTTTTTTTTCTATCTGCTTCAGAGCTGTAGAATTTTAAATATATTTTTTTGGCCAGAAGCATATTTATTCAGGTATAGCAAAGCCTGTATCTTTTGACTCTCAGTGATTGCCAAGAACAGGATACTCGGACTACTAAATGTAAGGAGGCAGTTATGTAGTTAGGAACACAAATTTTTGGAACCAGACTCTCTGGTTCAAATTCTGATTCTGCTACTTATTTGCATGCAACCTTGATCAAGTTACTTAATATCTCTATGCCTCAGTTTTCTTGCCTGTAAAGTGGGGGATAATAATACCTGACTTAGTGGGTTATTGTGAGAAGTAATGGGTTATTATATATATGTTAAGCCCTTATAACTGTGCTTGGCACATATTAAGTGTTACATAAGCATTTTTATTATTATCCTGACATCTATTAACTTTCCCTTGAAATTTTAACAAAATTCAAAATAATTCACAATCTATGAATTTCTTTCTACAACTTTTATATGCAGGTAATAATGACCCAACTGTGTCCAGAGAACCTAGAAACATTTTCCATAAGTTTTGGATAATATGCTCTAAGTTTTCTTCATCTTCATATGTTCATTTTCTCATTCAATCATTCCTATTTATTGAACACTTATTGTGGTGCTTGAGTAGTCAGTAAAGAACAAACAAGAAACATTTTCTACTACCTGGGAGCTTATATTCAAGTCTTATATCCAGGCAATAAACGTCAACAGAGATGTTTGTTTGAAAACTCCCCTCATAACTCCCCACCCCTGAACTTCATTTTAAAGCAAATGTTAAACTGATTAATTTTTTACTTAAAAAAAAAAATCACTGTGCCTCTTTAAATGCACCAATGCAATAAACTTTGGTTTTAGAAATGGATGTAGAGATAATGTGCCAACTCTCTTAATTCATTTGGTTTTTTCTCATTGATATTATTAACCTCTCTTCATGTTAAAAAGTTTTATCATGACTCATTCTTGAAGTTGGGAAATTCAGCTATAGTTGTAAGTATCAGATGTTCTTAGAATGCTCACACTTAAGACTGTGGGAAAAAGGTGCAGCTGAACGGTAATATATTAACAATATGTGTTGAAAAATCAGTTCCTTGTTGACTGTATACAAAACACAAATTTCTAATAGCTCTTAATGGCACTACTTCCTCTGTGGATTATGTAGGAAATTCTTTTGTCTGAATAATTGTTCCCTGAGGAAAACTTTCAAAATAATTTCACTTTATAAAGAGGGATAGAGAATCCAAGTGTGTATATGTGTGCACATGTGCATGGGTGAGATAGAGAAAGAGAGGCTGATTATTGTGGAATACTGAGTTAAACAAGCACATGTGCCAGTATAATTAAAGAACATAATTTGAAGGTAGCAACAGTATCTAATTATAGAAAATACTCTGTATGCTGTTGCTTGTGATCACATTGTTTAAAATAAACTAATGGCAATAATGGACTGCTAATCCAAGTGTTATAGAAAACAATGGTGGGAGGACTAGATTTTCACTAAAGAAAAAAAACAAAACAAAATACTGAGAACCCTAATTGTCTGGATAGTTAGAGAGGAAATAGCTTTCATGCTCATGATGGAATTATCTAGGCCCATAAAGGTAAAGTGGGCTATTTCCTCTCAGTTATCTTGGCTTGAGCTGTAAGTTCTCTGCTTCTATAATGTGAACTTAAAAAAAAAATTTTAATGTTTATTTATTTTTGAGAGAGACAAAGTGTGAGCAGGGGAAGGGCAGAGGAGAGAGGGAGACACAGAATCTGAAGCAGGTTTCAGGCTCTGAGCTGTCAGCACAGAACCTGACACGGGGCTCAGAACTCACAGACCATGAGATCATGACCTGAGCTGAAGTTGGACACTTAACTGACTGAGCCACCCAGGTGCCCCTAATGTGGACTTTTAGTAAGAGTGAAATGATACATTCCTGGAGTCCTCTGCAGTGAAATGGTTCTCAACCTGGTGGGCTATGTTGTGTGCGATATGTACATTTTTGAAACAATAATCTCTCCACACCCCTTTGTAATTTTTAAAAGTTCTCGTGGTGATTCTGAACCATGTTCTAGCCCAGTCACACACTTCTACCTCCTATCAGAATCCACTTTTTAGGAACTGTGAATAGATTGTTTCTAAGAGATCCATTAGTGTTCTAGAAGAGTCAATTAATTTCACATAAGAACACTTCCATCTTAATAGAAGCCTTTTTAAAAAATCAAGCTTGAAAAAAAAACAAAAAAAATTAAAAAAAAAAAAAAAAAACAGGTCACGATCTCACGGTCCGTGAGTTCGAGCCCCACGTCAGGCTCTGGGCTGATGGCTCAGAGCCTGGAGCCTGCTTCTGATTCTGTGTCTCCCTCTCTCTCTGTCCCTCCCCTGTTCATGCTCTGTCTCTCTCTGTCCCAAAAATAAATAAACGTTAAAAAAAATTTTTAAAAAAATCAAGCTTGGCCTAGACCCAGAAAGACTAAAAATCCAAACAAATGCAGTTTTATATGTGAATAGTAGTAAGTAAATTAAGAGTAAAGGATGAATACTGTTAGTGTGGTGGCTGGGATGGGAAGAAGGAAGATGTTTTCTAATGGGTTGAGGTATGGGGGGGGTCAGTGAATCTTGGAGGTGAGGGTAATTGTTTTAAAAAGAAGGACACACACACACACACACACACACACACACACACAAACCCCTCTTGTGAAAAGTGGTAGCCTTTCCCAGAGAGAAGTTAAGTGTTATCAAGCATATTGAGCACTTCTCACAAATTTACAATGCTCAAAATATTAAATCCATGCCTTTACATGTCTCCTTGGTCTAGTTTCAGTTTGCATGTCAAAAAAAGAGTATCATTAGACTGATAAACTGATATCAGGAAAGGGACCAACCCTTATAATGGTGTTAGTGAGGTTTTTGTCAGGGCAGTATTCTAGTGTGTTAACAAATAATGGCGTGTGTGTGTGTGTGTGTGTGTGTGTGTGTGTGTGTCCCTTCCTACTTTACCTGTGCTAAAGGGATCTCTCTCAGTGCCTCTTACATATGTAATAAATAGTCCCCAAAACTAGTTTAGCACACTTTTTTTCAAATAAGTCTAAATCTTGGCAGATTAATACTATTTTAGGATATAAGAATAAAATATCTTCAGACATTCTTCATGTGAGAGTGCAGAGTAGAAGGACCTTTCTCTGGTTTTGGAGACCGCAGGGTTAATGATGAGGCAAGTCTGTCAACAGCTAGAGGTGTTTCAAGCCCTGGTTTTCCTGGAGGGTTCTCCATTTCTTACTTTGAATGAATGACCTGAGTGAGAATGCTAAGATTTTCCTTCTTAACCTTACTCCTTTCAAAAACATAGTATTACAGACATTCCTTTATGTTAACCTTATTTTAATAACATTCAGGTATTTAAACTGATCAAGTCTGATATGACAGGGTAGGTCATCTAGCTATGAAAGTAAAACACCAGTGTAAAACACTGTCTGGAACGATCACTTTCTGTGAAATTTCCCAACAGTTGTGATACATTTTAAAAAGGCTTTTTAAATTTAAGAACATTTATCTGAGAATGCCTAATTGAGAAAAGTACTGCACATTGGTAAATTGCTCTGCTCAAGACAACTGCTGCTATTTCTTCATCACATTTAAAGTCTCAAATCACAATTTGTATTTAAGAGCTTCAAATAATAATTACCTCTGTGTAATGAGCAGAAGTCCTTAAAAGGGTCTGCCGGTTTCCCTGAAATCTTTTACAGGGTGAGCAGAGCTATATCCACTGATAACCCAGCTGCCGAGGAACTGAGTAAAGCCGGCTCCAAACTTCTCAGCTGTTGACAGGCTTGACTTGCTGAGAACACTGGTTAAATATAGCACGCGCGAGCTCAGCTCCTCAACAAAGTCATTGCTCCGACAGTGTTGTGAAGGGAGCAGAAGACGAGAAATCTAATCTCAGAACCCAACAACACCTAGCAACAGTTGAAAAAACTTTTAAACAAAAGTCTGGGTGGGAGATATACAACAGCCTCCAATTTCTGCTGATCGGGATTTCAGGGAGAAGAAGCTGCTTTCTTTCCCCTTCTCTCTACTCAGTTTCCTGCATGACTTCAGCTATTGGCCAGTCCTAGGAAAGAAAGTGGGAAAAGCTTTTTCCTCTGTATTCTTTTGGGTTGGATAGTTTTCCAGGACTCCAGTCTCTCTTGGGCTGTGGGACAAGCCACTGGGTTCTTCAAAGGATAAACTACCTCCATAAAGGACATACTCTTGGTTAAACAAGCTGCCGTCAGGTAAGACCAAAATAAATAGCTATGTACTGTCTTAAGAAATTTCTGCTTCTACAAGAAGTGTTTTCTCTCAGATTCTGTGTTGTCAGTTTCCTTTGATTCTTACTGTTTCCACTGTGTGATAACACATTTAAGGAATTATCATAATTATTGTGAATTATTTTTAAAGAATCAGTACTGTCATCTCTCTCAGAATTACGCCAATTCCTTTTTAAACACAAAGATTGTTATAATGTTTTAATAGCCATCACAATGTTTCTGCCAAGTTGTCATTCTTTGGCAGGTAACAGAAATATGGCAAAGGACAAGTTCACAGCTCCTTTCACAGTTAAGACGGCTAAACAGTGGAAGAGATCTTTTCCCTAGGAGCAAAATAACGTTGCTTTACTGAAACTAGCTGAGCAGCTTGTGTGGTAAATGAGAGGAGAGTCCTGTATGGTGTTTGTATTGCTATACTTAAGACGCCCTGCTATCTGCTCTTCCCTTTGCTTGATTCTCTGATTACACTGGTACACCTTGTGCTGGTTCTGACCTGGTTACGTTACAGTCACCCCAAATGCTTCTGACTAGGCACAAAATATGGCTGCTGTAAAATCACTACTTTTGCAGTTGTTGAATATAAACCATTCAGGAGAATGTTTTTTGTGTGTGTGTGTGATTTGGAAAATGATAAACTGAGTAATTGCTTGTGTATAGATAAAACAGGTTCTGGTTTCTAAAATGGAAATTGAATTTATTAGAAAAAATCTCTTTCTAAAGTTGTATATGTGTGTATATGAGTGTATCTACTATCATGCGAAGGAAATCCTCCTTTTATCTGTTGGTATATTGTCTCCCCCTCCATGAGTTGCCATGCGATTTTATCAGAAATGCTTAGAGTGATCAATTTCACATTGATTCTGGCAAAAGTTGTGGCTGAATGTTGGGATATGGTTATTGAGACGTGGTGTCTATAACTGGGCTAGATTTACATAAGAAATTTTGTTCCTTTAAGTGAACATGATAATTTGGATGAATGTTCTAAATCTTAGGATAATATAAAACATACAGATGCACATTTTGAAAGGGAATTATTTGAGTCTATATTGTTAACTTAAACAAAGAATTTACCCAAGACCAGTTTTGAACAGGTTGTTTATTGACATTAAGAATGTATCAACCTTTCAGTAAGTGTTGCTATGTTAAGAAAAATTCATTAAAGCTCATATATCGAATATGCAGGTAAATGAAATAGTATATACATTTCAGCATGTCCAATGCTTCATAATTCTGATTGCATGATTAGTTTATGAAGTAAATGAAGCTAGTCATATATAATGAATGTATACAAGTAATAGTGCAAAATGCATTCTGGTAACCTTGGTATCAGAGAATGAAGCTCCTGGTGCTTTAGTGGAGATGAAGTATCTTCGTCTTGAAAAAATTTTGAAAAGTCAGAACAAAATGCTTTACATTTTTCTTGTTTTTATCTTGGGAAGGGTCACATTGTTGGCTTACAAATGTATGTGTAAAGCCAAACTCTGCCATTAGTTCTAGGCATGTAATTTCTTTTGGAGTTAATGGAACACTGTGCAGATAACTGAGTACAGCATTTGGCCTTGAGTGAAATCTATTCTTCAAAATGAATCAATTTCTGAGAATCATTGTCTTCATGGCTGTAAATTTACTCATGAGAATAAAAAATAGCTGAAGTTAGACCATGTGCTTCCCTCCAGTATATGAACAATGAAACCCTCCATGAACCGTGCGGATTCTGTTCTCCTGTTCACTCAAATTCACGTTTCTATGTTATTTCGCAAACTACCCTTTCCCCTTTACCATAAGGGTTGTTAGATTCCATTGTTGTATCTCCTACCACACTAAGACCTCTTCCGTTTACTCTCAGTCTGGATTGTAACAATGCTGGCCCCCCTACCACCCCTCCTTGCCATCCAAACCATTTTGCCAATGACCACAGGATTAATTTTCCTAAAACATTGCTCTACTTGTTTCTCTATTCTTCAGTTATCTTCTGGGACTCTTGGTTGCTGCCAAACACCTAGGCTGGGTATTTTGAAAACCTTCCATCATCTGGCATGTACTTAACTTTTCCAGTTTCACCTCCCATTACTCAACAAGTGTCCTTCTGCTTCAGATATTTCAGATTTGGAGCCATTCTCCAAACACATACACAGTGTGCATTTCAGTGCTACACCCCTGCCTGTTTCATTCCCCCTGCTTGGAATACCTTTCCTGCCTTTTCCTGTAGATACCTTGTCCACTCTTTAAAGCCCAGATCAGTGTCTTCTACTTTCACAATGAATCTCTGACCATGCCTTTTAGAAGTGATTCCTTTTTAGTTTAGACAGTTTGGTGCTCTGTTAGAATTAAGGAACGTTGGGACACGGTTTGTGTATGTAAATTCAGAACAATTTGATGAAGCAATTGGGTGCAAAGCGTTGTCCTAAGCATCGCTTGGTTATGGAGCTTTTTATCCCCATGCACACTGTGGATGTTCTATCAACTTTTTTGGCTCTAGATTTCTGATGATGAGTACATGACAAAGTATAAATAGGTATAAAATCAAGAAAAGCCACTTACAGTGCAGTTAATAACTTTTTATCTCAAAAATTTCTCAAGGCAAGTCTTCATAGTTTTATTATGCACAGAGAAGTTACAAGTAATTCTAACTATGCTCATGTACCTGATTGTGGAGATGATGTACCTCTTGAGAATAAAATAGAAAGAACTATATATAAAGACTGTGTATATATATATGCTTGTCCTATGTATGCATCTACCCACCTAAATGCTATAACTCATAACTTTTATCATCTTTTGGTACCAGATTCAATTTATAACCACCTTTGGTACTGCTCATTCAAGTCATGGTATTTTGTGGATCGTCATGGATAACAATCTGGCTTGGAACATTAAAATCTTTAAATATCATGTTGTGATCCCTTTTTTCTTTTTTCCCTAGATATTTAAAAATAGAGACATTTTTCAGATTTATTTTTAATCACTCATGAAGACCATAAGTAAGGCACTGTATGAGATAAAACATGAATTATGATTTTGAAGCAATTTTTTCTGTGTCCACCAAAAGAAAGGCATTCTCTTTATACTTTCAGATAGCAAAAGAAGTTAAATTTACTCTTCTACATGTGTTTAGCAAGAATCATTATAGGATTTTACCAATGAAATTTGTGAAATATTTAATATATTCATTTAGCAATGGTTTTCCTATGGTTATATTTTAAATTTATTTTGTTAGAAGTGAAACTTGGTGGCAAAATACACATTCTAAACTAATGCTGATGATGTGTTTCTTTTTTGGAAGATGAACATGTCTTTGTAAAACAGGCGCCTTAAGAAATAGGGTTTTACAGAGCTTGCTTAATCCATATTTTTACTTATTTGTCTCATGTAATTTCTCTATACATGAGGATTTTAGCAAAGCAGCAGCTTGAGAAGTGAGGGGAAAGCTTAGGTTGAGATCTGTTTTAGCAGAAAGATTTCAGAGAGAACACTGGTAACGCCTTGTTAGAAATATGACATGTAAAAGACTGCAACATAAATTTGTTTATACATTAATTATTTTATTTTATTTTATTTATTTAAAGAATTTTAAAAAGATATTTATTTATTTTTGAGAGAGACAGAGACAGAGCTTGAGAGGGGAAGGGGCAGAGAGAGAGGGAGACATAGAATCCAAAGCATGCTCCAGGCTCTGAGCTGTCAGCACAGAGCCCGATGCGGGGCTCAAACCCATGGACAGTGAGATCATGACCTGAACCGAAGTCAGATGCCCAACCAACTGAGCCACCCAGGCGCACCTAATTATTTTAAATACATATAGCAATTGAAAGATAAGCTAATAAAATAAATTTTGTTTCCTTAAATGTGAATTGAAAATACAGCAAGGATATTGGTATGAAGTAGGAGGTAAGGAAGGCTAGTAGCACAGACAAGTCAAATGGCCTGGATTCAGATCTTCACTCACTACAACCCTGGGCAATTATTCTCTGTGCCTCAGTTTCCTCATCTGTAAAATGAGGATAACAATACTATCTTCCTCATAGAGTTGTTTTGAAGATTAAATGAGTTAATAAAAGTTAGTTGCCTGGTAGACTTCTCAATGAATTTAAGCTATTATTGCTTTATTATCACATCCTAAACGTAGTTATCTGTTTATTTTAATCTTTGTTGCATACAAAATTCTTAGATATAGATATTCTGTGAACTCAAGTTCATAGATCATAGGAAAGGCAGAAGAATGTATTGTTTAAATTTGGAATCTTGTTTGGGACATACTTTGCTGCTGGGTACTCTAAGCAGACATAGTTTGAACGCCGGCCAATAATTTAGTACGGAATTTATGTTTCAAACCCTCTCTTATCTCAGCAGTCTGCTGTCTTATAGAATCATTACTAAAAAGGCTAAAAAATCACCCACAGCATAGACTCTTCTACGGTTTCTAAATTTGCACTTGGAGATAAAGTATGTTTATACATAGTGCTTGGGTGCCTCTTTTATAGCCTACAACACTGGGTAACGTATGGCAATGAAGACTTCCTCCTTCATAGAAAATATACTATTAAATTTATCACTCTTTATTTCTTCACTTAGATGTTTTGTTTTGTTTTACTAACCTAGTAACAGATAAAAATGAAAAGACCAAAAAAGGTCATCTCACGCTAGGTTTAACCTTACCAAATGGAAATGAATTCTTGCTATTCATTGTCCTTAATCCTATTCATTCTTAAACATGACAAGAAAGTATATTCCAAGGCAAACAAACAAAAAAACCCTTATATCATAAAGATGTGTGTGTATATTATAAGGTACTTATATTCTGTATATTTAATTTAGCAAAAATATTTGAAATACTTATAAACAGGGAAGTTTCTTAGTAGCTTTAGCTCCAACAAACCTTATGCCGGGTAGTTATGGTTTCAACCCGACCATTTCCTTTATTTTTCCCAATTGAAAAGATAAGTTTCTAAAACATAAGGCAAACTGAGTTTTAGAATTGTCATTCTCTAATGAAAACCTTGCTATAGAAATAAAGTAGGAAGAAAAGAAAAGAAATAGGAACTTTTCCTGGCTTTACAGAATACATTATTAAGACTTGAGGGCAAAAATATAGGAACCTCAGGAAAATACATTGAATTATGTTCTTCTTTTCCCTTAAATGGTCAGTCCTACTCTTTGGCTAATCAGTGAAGGGGAAAGAGTACTACTACTTTCCCTGTGGCAATAGCTGACGCAGTTTGATTTCAAAGGCAAGGCAGGAATTATAGAAGAACTTGGAATAAGGAAAGTCAAACGTGAATTGAGCAGTTAGCGCTAGCTGGCCGCTAACCAGCTGATTGCAGAACTTGAGAAACTCCCAACAGAAATGAAGTAACAGGACGTTAACCAGCACCCCAGTCCCTGAGAGCTTTGTTTAAGCCACAGCAGCACTGAAAAGTCAAAAGAAGGTTGGTGTTGCTTTTCCTTTTTGGGAAATGGTGTCAATGTGCATAATATTGGGTGATTTATGTGTTTCTGAGGTCTGTGAAAGACAGACTAAAAAACTGTAAAGCGAAGGCAGAATTGATCTCAAGTGATCTGACTGTAATTGAGCCCTTAGGGTTAAGGGATATTTCTGTTTTTGCTTTCTTGCTTAAATTCTGCCACCTACTTCCTTTACTCAAATATAGATGAACATGATTGTTACCCGACTGGCCAAAGACCTTACATGTCTACACTTAAAAAAGTCTTTTTTTTTTTTTTTTGCAACAACTAATTGTAACTACCATCTTCCCAAGTTACTTTGAAGAGATGAGTTATCTGCTGCTTATCTTTGTAAGGAAAAGGTGTAAGAAATCCATGAACTGAACACATCAGACTTGGCCAAATTCATTCTTTAAAAAATGATTTGCTGAAGATTTAATGCTGAAAGGCAATTTGATTAAAAACAGTAGACTGTTGACATCACCAAGACAATCAAGTTACTGCCAACTTGCCTTGTTTGTCTAAAAGATCTTTATAAAAAATAAGGTTTTTAGGAACACCCACACATACACACACAGAAATACATTCATAGGTGATATGGTAATAGGGATAAAAGGATTTTATTTTTTTTTATATCCCTTTAATATACTTATGTCTTAACTAATTCACTTTAGGGCCTGCTTCTTTGAGGTACCACAGCACAACAGGAAAGGAAGAGGCATTGCTTAGTTCATAATGCTATTTCAGTGTGGCAGCCTAAGTACATGAGGAAATGACGCCCTGGGCCTGTATTTGGAGCCTCACAGTTACTGTGACGACAACACACACACTACTGGAAAACAAAGATGGTCTGCTTGCCAGGTTGAGCCAGAAAGAGTTTGCCAGCTCAGATTTTTCCTAATTATTCTGTAAATCTTGAAATGTGACACTGGAGATATGCAAGCCTCTTTGTATTTCAAGAACTGTTTAGTAAGTGATACATACTTGAGCAGCATGGTGTTTGGATGAGGGAGGGGTCTTACACATAAGCTTAACTTTCACATGTTGTCTTGATAGACACCATCTTCTGGTTTGGACATCACCAAACCAACTGCTTTTATCACAGGCTGTTGTTTGCTATGGTGCATAAGGAAGCCAACTGTATTGGTAGAATTCACTCCTTAGGGGCTTCTCAACTTTGGGTTACATATCTCCACCTTCTGTATGCTGTTCATTTCAGAGATCATTGACCAACATACCAGGTGTTCCTACCAATGACTGGGCATCTGAATCCCAATTCTTATATAATGATATAATCCATTATATAATAATAATAACTGTGTAAAATTCACCTCATCTATATAATGTATATCATATAGCTATACATAATTATTTACTATATACAGATGATGACAATATTGGGTAGCATGTACTGGAGATTATTGTGCCAAGCACTTCACATGGATGATTTTATTGACTTCTCATAACAACCTTGTGCGACATTAGTTTTATCTCTGTTTTATGGATTGGAAAAATGAGGCTGGTAGATGGTAACAAACACACCCACTGGTAAGGTGAACATTCAAACCTAGGCAACTTGACTTTAGCTAGCCATAATTTCAACCAGTTTCTTGTAATGTAGGCACTAGTTCAAGGAAGACCTCCACCTAGGTGACTGTGAGATGTTTTAGTGAAAATTGTAGAATGTAACACTGCAGGGAGTCAGGTGCTTCTGCAGTCTGAAAAGACTCACCAAGAGCAAAGAACAAAGAGATTCAGGGCCAACTGGCGACTCTTCTCCCAGATCCAGAAGTAGAAACAGAAGGGCTTCAGTGGCCCCTGAAGTTGGGCAACCCAGGAAAAGCCAAGCCTGGGTACTGGAATGCATAAGTTATTCTTCCACAGTTATTGATAGGGCAGTGTGATTCCCTGGGAGAAGGTGGCATGGAGCATTTGCTTTTATGAGTTATTAAGGCTGCTATTGTAGCCAAATCTATTGATACTATTGGGGTTTTGGTCTCCTTCTTGCCTCTGTTGACAACTCAGAACTCCACTTCTTTTTTTAAAAAAAAATTTTTTTAACGTTTATTTATTATTGAAAGACAGAGACAGAGCATGAGCAGGGAAGGGGCAGAGAGAGAGGGAGACACAGAATCTGAAGCAGGCACCATCTGAGCCATCAGCGCAGAGCCCGACGTGGGGCTGGAACTCACAAACCACGAGATCATGACCTGAGCTGAAGTTGGACGCTCAACCAACTGAGCCACCCAGGCGCCCCTCAGAACTCCATTTCTGTAGTAACATTTGAAATGCTCTGCAAATCTCTGCCTTGGTCATAAACATTCAGTTTGTTAAGTGTGTTCAAGAGAGAGTCCTACAAAATAGTTATTCCAGGTGTTGGTGTTCCTTGAAGAAGTCTTTGGTGGTGTGTGTATATTGGTTGGAGGAGGCAAGGAAGGAGAGGATAGAACGTTTTGTTCTATATAAGAGCCTTCATAGGCTCCCCAAGACTCTGTTTAGGGAGTGAGTTGTCAATCTGGCATCATGTTGTTCCCTCAGAAAAAACCAGAGAGGTTGCTATAGTTTAAGGAAAATTATCTGATGCTTCAGCCAGTGGTTTGCTCCTGTGGAACAATAGTGTGAACTATTTTATTGGATATTTGATTTAATTCTTTTATCTTTATTAACCAAGAGTTAACCACTAATGATACTAAGTGTTTGATCACTTGGATATAATTAATATTTTTGAGTTTCTATTTACACGTACGGCATGGATTATCTGAAGTAAAAGGAGATAAATTCTAATAAAATTTTGATGGAACAGATAATGCTTTGCTTTTTCTTATGCCAGTGTCCACAAATACTCTATGTATCTGATATCCCAGGTGATGAGAGTGAATATTCCAGTAACGTAAATGTTTCATGTGAAGCGAGCACATAACAGAATGAATCTCTACCCTCTGAGAAATTTTATTCTATGAATTGTAAACAGTATCTTGTCAGAAATATATTAGCACACCTTGACCCCCCGCCTCCTGCAACATATAGATAAACATTCATTACTGGTCAATACACAGGACTTATACTACTGCTTACCTGACGGGCTAAACACTCTTTGCAAATACACTCTTTGCACAGGTTTATTTAATCCAAAATAAAAGTACTGACCTATTTCATCAAGGTCCTCTGTTTCATTCACATGATCTCTCCTGATTTCCTTACAACAAGTAAACTCAGAACTTCCCTTTTGTCATCTCTTGTCTTTATGTAAAAAGGTGTAACAGTATCAAAGGAAGAAGAGAATTAGTGCTATATCCATTAGAGACAAAGGGCTTGACTGTTGGCTTCTGGAAGTTATTTTTTTCTTTTTTCTCATTAAGTTATTCTAAATTTCTCTTGGCAACAAAACTGAGATAGCCTCTTAAATGGAAGATATTAACAATTTATCATATTAATGCAAGAGCTATCTAAAACATTCTGTAAGAGCTTCTAGTTCTCTGGGTACTTTTGTACCTGGTCTGATTTCAAGCAGGAATGGGGGCTCTGAGTCTCACACTGTTGATGATTATATAGCTTTGGTCTTGAAGCCAACCTTACCCAGCAGGAAACTGAACTCTGAGTTCACTTGGAATGGTCAGCACATCTAGTCTTGTGGTTCTCAATACTCTTTTGCATCAGGCTCACCAGGGATGCTCTAAAAATTCAAATGTCTGGGGATATGTTCCAGAGGTTGTGATTCAAGCTCCTGAGTAGGTGCTCAAGTACTGATCTATTTTGGAAGCTTTTATGTGATTGTAATGTACACCTGGGGTTGAGAACCAGTTATCTAGTTACAACCTCATCATTTAAAAGAAGATAGTACTGAGGTGAAGGAAGAGAAGTCACTTGGCAGAAGTTACAAATTCCTCTGAGTACCAGTCTACTACCCTTTTTATCACATGATCATTATAAATAATAACATAAGTAATATTTTAATTTTTTTATGTCTATGTATTTTTGAGACAGAGACAGAGCATGATCTGGGAAGGGGCAGAGACACAGGGAGACGCAGAATCCGAAGCAGGCTCCAGGCTCCAAGCCGTCAGCGCAGAGCCTGACGTGGGGCTCCAACACATGAACCATGAGATCATGACCCGAGCCAAAGTCAGATGCTTAACTGATCAAGCCACCCAGGTGCTCCTAAAATAGCTAATATTTAATGAGTGCTTTCTATGTATTAAGCACTAACACCTCCACAGGGCAGATACTCATATACTCTACATTTTACAGGTAAAAAAGGCTGAAGGAATTGTCCAAAGTCCCCTAACAAGCAAGTGGCAGATCTGGGATTTGAGTCAAGCAATTGGACTCCTCAGTTTGTACTCTTTTATTTTATTTTCTAGTTTTTAAAATTTACATCCGAATTAGTTAGCATATATCAGTTTGTACTCTTAAGCTCTTCATTGCTTTGCTGTTCTGGAGCTAACTCTGAGCCTGTAAGGTGTTTAATGGTAGCTGCTTCCCTGTTTCAGCATCAGCGATCTTGTGGCAGCTGACCTTGGTGCTGTGATAACTAACTGGACTTTCTGCTTGACTAAAGATTGGTTCCTTGCTTGCTCTATTTGCCCAATAAGTGGGCCAATTGGAGACAACCCATTCTCTTAGAGACTGTTCCAGGGTGCTCCATTTCCCCAGTGACTTTGTTTCTGTAACTGTATTTTCTTGCCTTTGTTCACTGATATAATATCTTCTGCCTTACTTTTGGGCACATATTCTTTTTATCGTTCCATGGAAATTCTAATCACAGACTCTAGTCTCCTGTTCAGACCCTTGACTTTTCCCCTAGTCCTGTGGCTTTGGCTGGTTTCACTATTTTCCCTGGGATTCCCCTATCGGGATGTACATACCATCCGTTAACTTCTCATGATAGCAGCAACAACAGGAAGGGATTAATTACTTGACTTCTTCTATGGCAGCAGGTGCATTGGAAACAAGCTGGTCTGTCCCATGGAACTGACTGGTCCCACAGCCAGTGGATTAAATACCCTGAAGACCTTTGAAGTCTACATTTTTAGGCAGCATGTATAGAATTAATTTTCTGATTGATTCTGTAAGTTTGAAGTTCTAAAGAGCAGGATTTTTTACATGTAGGGGAAAATCTATAAGCATTGTCTGGTTAAATGAACCTTACCAAGATGAAAGTCATCAATGGCAAATCCTGTAACACAAATTATTCTAAGCAATAGAATCTAAACAAAAAAGTCAGAGATTATAATTATTCTGATTAGTATTTACTTGTAAATTTTAAAAATAAACATGATAAATAGATTGAGATATGATTTGGCATGATCTTTAGAATCACATTGCACAAAATAAATGCTCAATAAGCATTTGTTAAATTGAATCCATTAAATATCATGAAACTGAGAAAGCAAGCATTACTGACAAGTTTCCATTGATTGGATTTAACATGATTGTTTTTTATAAACATAGGAATAACAATCAGTGACCATGGGTGATTATCTCTCTGCTTCTCAGTATTCTCTTAACCTTATTGGTCACATGTTGCTTTTATTACGATACAAATTAAAAATCAACAAACACTTAAAATGTCCATTAGAGTATCAGAGAATAACCAACTCATAACTAACTGAGTGGAAGCTGTACTCTAGCTATGATTAGTAGGATATAGTTGTATTTCCAATAAGAGACTAAAACTCTTACTTTAAATATAATGGTATAATGGGGCAGCTGGCTGGCTCAGTTGGTAGAGCATGTGACTCTTGATCTCAAGGCTGTAAGTTTGAGCCCCACACTGGCATAGATATTTACTTAAAAAAATAAATATAGTGGTATAAGACAACTATTGACACAGACTAATTGCAAATATTCGCCACTTATCTTTTCACTCATGCACTGAAAAACTCATGAAAAAAACATAACCAGGCTCTTATTGTGGTTTATTAGCTGGAAATGTTCTCATCCTCGGAAATCTATTTTGGAGTTAGGATTGCTCCACTCCCCTACAAGTGGTAAAGCAACAGCTGCCATTTAATTAATGTGTCTGCTGACAGCTCCAGCTGATGAATACCATTGAAGTTCCCTATCAGCATCAATACTACCCACACATTACTCCAAAAGGAAATATTGATCATAGTTGCTTGATTTTGTCTTAATTTCACCATAGCTTTCTTCCCTGCATCACTTCCCCCAAATTCCAATGATGCTGTTATTTACATCACCATTCACATCTTCCAGGGAATAAAGTCCCAGTGGAACACATGTGTTCCTGGTGATGTATTGCGATGGAATCTCACCAAAATGAACACGTGAAATGCTGAGCTCAAACAGAGGAGAGGACAAGGGAGAAAACCAGATGAAAGTGACTTGTGGTTTCTCGGAAAGTGAAGAATTTTGTCCTTTCGAGAGAGAGAGAGATTGGAGGGAAAAAACAGAGCTTTTCTTTTTCCACATAGTATGAATGCATAGTTAAAATCCTATGACTTGATTTATGTCTGGCTTACTTTAATATCTGTTCCCAGACACTTTCATAGGAGTTGGACTTCCACAGTACCGACACTAGTTTTGTGTGAGAATTGAAGAGGATTTGGGCTGTGTGAAAGCAACTAATTATAGAATGAAATTCACTCAGTCTGCTCATGTTGAAAAATATGTTTTGGGCTCAAGCAGGCAAGGCCCATGTATATAGCTGGAAGAAGGGCTGGAGTGGTCCTGAACTGGGAACAGGTGGAGCACAGGATCCAAATGGCATGGGATTAGGTGATGAAGGGTAATCCAAGTTGGCAGTGGGCACCAGAAGGTCTAACATAAAGTTATGGAGTGTCCTGGCATGCAGGTAGAGCATGGCTGTGTCCGATACAGGTAGAGAGTCAGCATTCAGGTAAGCCTGTGAGCAGGACCAAGGAGGAGAGCAGGGGGGTGAGATTTAGGGACAGGATAGTTCTGGTGGTGGAGTAGTCCTAGAGATTCTGAGTGAGATGCCAAAATTGTAATGAAATGTCAGAATAACTAAGATGATGCTAAATCTGAGAGTACTGGGCTAGGACATTCTGTGTCCTCTTTCACATTTAATATGTAGCAGCCACCCATTCACAAATATTTTAGATTCATAAGTGTCAGGCATTGAGCTAGAGATTGGAATACAACAGTGAATATTGTATTATTTCTACTCTTTAACAGGTGCTGAAGGTAAAAACAATGGCAATTTTGATGCCATGTGACCAGTGAGTAAATGGTATTGTGAGAGCACCCATCTGGTTTTGGATAGTCAGTGATTGGTTTAGCAATCATAGGTGGGATGAAGTGACTCTTGCTGTGGGGAAGACGAACTTTTGAGGCTGAAAAGGAAATAGGGCCTGACACACAAGGTCTCAGGGAATGCAGCAGAAATGAATGTGATTAAAATTTCGAATATCTGATTTGTTGCAACAAGTCCACATAGCTTTACAAATGGTGGAGAATTTGTAAATTACATTCTTTCCACTTATATGATAATTTTAATGTTTTTTGAGAATAATGTGATGAAGAGGATGCACTCTCTCTATATATTTTCATTATACTTAAATCTATGGTGGCCATAACAAGCCAGCCAAATATGCATCTTGTGGGCTAGAAAATTCTTGACCCTCGCCACCATCCACACTCTTTCACAACAGTGACTGCTCTTAATGTATCTAAAAGGGGTGATGACCACTTCCTATTAAATTATTTGCTTTAGGGCTTTCACAAGCTTGTGTACTTTGAAAAATTGTTACATATATTCAAACTTCACTTCAAGGGCTTAACTGCTGCTGGAGCAAGAAATCTGTGTGAATAGCCAGGAAATTTTTGAAGTGCAAGTTGGGAGGATTGCCTCACCACATATTAAAATAAATTTTGAAACCACACTCATTAAAACACTTTGGTAGTGGTGTCAGAATCAGTTCATATCCGATGAGGATATCAAGGGAAAATAATAGAAAGTCTAGAAAAACAGACACCTCCATATAAGAAGTTTGTGCTGGGAAGGAGAGACATTTCAAATTAGAAAAGAAAATACAGATTTTTCAATCAATGCATGTTGAAATAATTGAAAAAAAAAAGAAATTAATTCTCTACATCATACCTTATACCAAAATATATAGTAGATGCACCAAAAATGTAAGTGGAAAAAATGAACCTGAAATACTTGAGAATAGATAGATAGATAGATAGATAGATAGATAGATAGATAGATAATAGATAGATTGATAGAGTGGGGAAGATCTTCCTAAACAAGACAGAAAAGCAGTAAAACAAGACTAAAATATTTGACTCCATAAAAACTGAAAATTTTACACAGGAAAAAACCTATCTCATGAATCCAGTTACAATACAAGCAGCAAGCCAGACAAAAATATTTTTGACCCAAATAGTCAAAGGCAAATATTCTTAATATAAACAGCTCTCTTAAATGAATGAAACAAAAGAGATACAAAAGAAACATGGGCAAATAACATAGGTAAACAATTTATAATAAATGTGTGGAAAACTAACCTCACTGATAATTAAAAACTCAAAGGAAGGTAGTATTATATCAACCGACACATTGACAAAGACTGTAAAGAAGACAATGCCTTGTATAGTGAGGATGTGAGGAAATGGACACTGTACACTGCTGGTGGGAAAGTCAACTAAGGAAAGCTTCCTGAAAAGCAATTAGACAATATGTGGTAAAAATCCTTATAATTAGAAGAAAAATAAGGTCACTTCCATTTTGAAAAATAGAAGAGTTAAAACACATGTGATGCTTTTGAGAATGCATTGTTTCTTTTCCTCCTATTGTTCCCAAATATTGTCTATTGACTTCTAAAAGTTTGGCAGACCTAGACGGCCTTATTGAAAAAAAAAAAAGTCCACATACTTCTTCCTTAGTAGTTTGATAAGATTTCCTAGGAGAGACCCTGCTTCATCAGAGTTGTTGAAATAAGCCTGCCCAGTCCATTTTGCCTATCATCGAAGTGCCAAGTACATCTTAATGGCAATGTACTTCCTGAGTAATGATATTACCAAAACCTAACCTGATAACCAAAATGGACACACTCCCATTGACTGGATCATGAGGGTGAGGGATCAAGGAGCAGGCAGATGAAGTGCGGCAAGGCAGTAAGCTTTATGAGAGATGGGGAAGCTGAGACCCAGAAAGTTTGACTTTCTCAAGGTCATATAGCTTATTAACTCAGGTGTATGAATTCACAGATAAGCACAGTATTGTGCAGCCTATCTTTCTGGAATTTAGAACATGACCTGTATTGGATTATTTCCCTAGATATCTGTTGTATAAGAGATCAGGATTTCTCTGTCTCATCATGTCCTTGGCACCTCCAGATGTTGGGCTTTTCGGAACATCAGCAACTCTCCTCATCAATTGTGCCTGTCATTCCAGGAGATGGAGGGAGGCTAGTTCCAGAGTGGTGTGTGGTGTGCATGTGTCCTGAGAGGGGTCTTGTGAGGCTGGGACATACTGCAAACGACGCCTAGCTGCTTCCCACTCACTGGTCTGAGAGCAGGGGCATTTTGTGAATGGGTCAGGAGCAGTGATGTGAGTGATATCTCACCCGAGACCTTGTGTGCTAGCATTCTTGTTCTTTCTTCTGGGAAGCCCTTTTTTTGGAAGAAGCCACTCCTGAAAGGTTGCACAGAGGGAAGGTAGGCACTAAACATTCTAAACCAAGCTGATTATCTGGATCATCTCTTGCTGTTTGGTCCTGCAAGATGTGCTGAGATAAGCGGTGGTGCTTATCACTTCGCTTGTCCTTCCAGGTATTCTTCACACACTGGGCTTAAGCAAAAGAGTTCCCTTCTCTCGTACTCACACATGAAGAGGAGTGAGACCAACATTACGGGAATACATTTTATGGTACTTCACTTGGCTCACTTTACTGCTTTTCACAGATATTGTGGTTTTTTATTTTATTTATTTTTTAAATTTATTATTATTATTATTATTATTATTATTATTATTTTACAGTTTGAAGGTTTGTGGTAACCCTGTGTTAAGCAAGTCTACTCGCACTATTTTTTCCCAACAGCATCTGCTCACTTCATGTACTTGTGTCTCATTTTGGTACTTCTCACAATATTTCAAACTTTTTCATTTTCAGTATGTTTGTTATGGTGATCTGTGATCAGGGATAATGGCTCCCTAAATGCTCAGATGGTGGTTAGCATTTTTTTTTAGCAATAGAATATTTTAAATTAAGATATGCTTTTGGGGGGCGCCTGGGTGGCTCAGTCAGTTGAGCGTCTGACTCAATTTCAGCTCAGGTCATCGTCCCAAGGTTGTGGGATCGAGCCCCACGTCAGGTTCCATGCTGAGTGTAAAGCCTGCTTAAGATTCTCTCTCCTTCTCTCTCTCTCTTACCTTCTGTCCTTCTCCCCTACTTGCATGCTCTCTCTCTCTTTCTCTCTGAAAAAAAGATATGTATTTTTTAAAGACATAATGCTATTGCACACTTAATACATTAGAGTATAGTGTAAACATAATTTTATATACACTGGGAAACCAAAGAATTCATTTGATTCACTTTATTGCATGATATTTACTTTATTGTAGTGGTCTGGAATGGAACTTACATTATCTTCAAGGTATGCCTATATATACAATTCTGTTAATTAGAATTTAAGTTGAATAATAGCAACAACAGTGGTTTATTTCTAACTTCTTTCTGGTGATTGCTAGACCAAGGAATTTAACAATGCATTATTAGGGGTGCTTGGGTGACTGGCTCAGTGGTTAAGCATCTTACTCATTTAAAAAAAATTTTTTTTAACACATATTTTTTAGAGACCGAGAGAGACAGAGTATGAGCAAGGGGAGGGGCAGAGAGAGAGGGAGACACAGAATTCGAAGCAGGCTGCAGGCTCCGAGCTGTAGGCACAGAGACCAATGAGGGGCTGGAACTCACAAACCGGAAGATCATGACCTGAGCTGAAGTTGGACGCTTAACCGGCTGAGCCACCCAGGCACCCCAAGCGTCTTACTCTTGATTTCAGCTCAGGTCATTATCTCACAGTCGTGAGATGGAGCCCTGTGTCAGGGTGTGGAGCCTGCTTAAGACTCTCTCTCTCTTTCTCTCTCTCTCTCTCTTTCTCTCTCCCTTCCCTGCAGGCTCTCTCTCCCCAAAAAACAAAACAAAACTATACAAACAAAAACAAAATAAACAAAAAACCTACTAATGCATGATTCAACAAATTCATCACATTGTCCATTTCTAGCCCTCTGTTCATTAAACAGCCAAGCCAATGATATTCTCTTGTCCTTGCTTCATATTGTTCTGTATGTACATTCTTATATACTCACTGGGATCATGGGAATTCTCTTTCTTTCCTCTTCTTCCCTTTCCACATGGGTTCAGACCTTGATATGTGTGCGTTTTTTCCTCTCCCTCACATGAGGGCCATCTCCTTCAGGCTTTCTAACCAACTTTCTGTACTTCCTGGGCTTATTCCTTATTGTCTCCTCTTTTTCTTCTTTTAAGAACCTTCTTTCTATTATTCCTTCTGCTTCAGCCAGTCTTTCTTTTTTTTAAATTTATTTTTGTTTTTTTTTAATTTACATCCAAGTTAGCATATAGTGCAACAATGATTTCAGGAGTAGATTCCTTATTGCCCCTTACCCACTTAGCCCATTCCCCCTCCCACAACCCCTCCAGCAACCCTCTGTTTGTTCTCCATATTTAAGGGTCTCTTATGTTTTGACCCCCTCCCTGTTTTTATATTTGTTTTGCTTCCCTTTCCTTATGTTCATCTGTTTTTTCTCTTAAAGTCCTCATATGAGTGAAGTCATATGATTTTTATCTTTCTCTGACTAATTTCGCTTAGCATAATACCCTCCAGTTCCATCCATGTAGTTGCAAATGGCAAGATTTCATTCTTTTTGATTGCCAAGTAATACTCCATTGTGTGTGTGTGTGTGTGTGTGTGTGTGTGTGTGTGTGTGTGTGTACACACCACATCTTTATCTATTCATCCATTGATGGACATTTGGGCTCTTTCCATACTTGTTGATAGTGCTGCTATAAACATGGGGGTGCATGTGTCCCTTCAAAACAGCACACCTGTATCCCTTGGATAAATGCCTAGTAGTGCAATTGCTGGGTCATAGGGTAGTTCTATTTTTAGTTTTTTGAGGAAACTCCATACTGTTTTCCAGAGTGGCTGCACCAGCTTGCATTCCCACCAACAATGCAAAAGAGATCCTCTTTCTCTGCATCCTTGCCAACATCTGTTGTTGCCTGAGTTGCTCATGTTAGCTATTCTGACAGGTGTGAGGTGGTATCTCATTGTGGTTTTGATTTGTATTTTCCTGATGATAAGTGATGTTGAGCATTTTTTCATGTGTTGGTTGGCCATCTGGATGTCTTCTATGGAAACATGTCTCTTCATGTCTTTTGCCCATATCTTCACTGGATTGTTTGTTTTTTGGGTGTTAGTCTGATAAGTTCTTTATAGATTTTGGATACTAACCCTTTATATGATATGTCATTTGCAAATATCCTCTCCCATTCCGTTGGTTGCCTTTTAGTTTTGCTGATTGTTTCCTTCACTGTGCAGAAGCTTTTTATTTTGATGAGGTCCCAATAGTTCATTTTTGCTTTTGTTTCCCCTGCTTCAGCCATTCTTAGAGAATCTTTCAACATTCATGTACATGAAAGTTATAGAAATCAAGATACTTTTATTAATGTTATAGAGAAAAATTTGCTACCAATAATTAATCTTCAACCTCAAGATTTATTATCAATTCCAGTCAAAACTGTTAACCCCAATCATTCTCTAAGAAATATACACTTTGGAGGAGGGACCTGCCATTTTTTCTAGATTATTGTATAACAGAGCAGAGTTTGAAGTACAAGTTACCACTCAATGTAAGGGTCAAATCAGATGCTTGGGAACTGGAAGATTTTTTTCAAGTTCATTTACTTATTTTAGGAGAGAGAGCACGAGAGAGAGCGTGACAGGGAGGGGCAGAAAGAGAAGGAGAGAGAATCCCAAGCAGGCTCTGCACTGTCAGCTTGGGGTCCGACATGGGGCTCAAACCCATGAACCATGAGATCATGATCTGAGCCAAAACTGAGAGCCAGACACTCAAGCAACTGAGCCACCCAGGCACCCTAAGGGAACTGGAAGATGGTTTGACTTGAATTTCTTCTCAGTTTTTTTCTTTTAAAATAAGCTTCATGCCCAACACGGAGCTTGAACTTATGACCCCGAAATCAAGAGTGGCATGCTCTATTGACTGAGCCAGCCAGATACCCCTCTTCTCAGTTTTTTAAATTTGTTTTTCTTTATTTTTTTAAGTTTATTTATTTTTGAGAGAGAGACAGAGCATGATCTGGAGAGGGGCAGAGAGAGGGAGACACAGAATCCAAAGCAGGCTCCAGGCTCTGAGCTGTCAGCACAGAGCCTGACGCAGGACTCGAACCCACAAGCTATGAGATCATGACCTGAGCCGAAGTCAGAGGCTTAACCGACTGAGCCACCCAGGTGCCCCTATATTTGTTTCTCTATTCTGGAATTTTGTGCCTTAGGGGGGAATAATGTCTAATACCTGAAGAGATTGGAAGAACATGGTATGAGTACCATGAATGTAAAGGTGTTTAATATACTCAGAAAAGGTCAGAATCTTGGTTACATAAAGACCTCAGCTAAATTCCAAAAAATTTTCATAAGTGCTTTATTTAAAGGATCATTATAAATTGTAGATTTAAAATATATATGTGGAATGGATTGAACACAATTTTCTAAAATATTCTTGAGAAGATTCTATATAATGATGGTGTGAAATTGCTTTTTGTAAAGCCCAGCTTAGTTTCCTCATTAAGAGTGGTTGATGTATTTGTTTAATTTGGTTCAATCCAAACTAAAGTTTAAAGTTAACATATAACCTCTTATGCTGCATATGATCTGGACCTAACTACAAAAGCAATTGTCTATGTATTTTTCTGTTTAACAGCCCAATTAAAGAGAATGGCAAACTAGAAATAATATCATATTTAATAAGATAAAAGTTGGTTATTTTAAAATGGCTTAATGGATTAGTTCACATAGCCAAATAGATAAGGAATATTCCACTTAAATTCAAAATTCAGTAAGATATTATCTGGAGGTCATAATGCCAAAATTGTATGGATGTGTGTATGTATGTATGTATGTATGATGTATAGCCTACCTTCTTCCATAAAAGATTTAAAAGGTTATCATATAGATTTGATAGGGATTGTTATGCATTGTCCCAAATAAAACTATAATGTTGCTATATTTTTAAATAAAACATTTCTTGGCTAGCAAATGCATGGGCTTTTTGCTTTCCCTAAAATGCATTTGTTTTGTTTTTTTTTTTTTTAATTTGATACAATTACAAACTTAACAGAAAAGTAGGAAGTACTTTTTCTTCCTGAACCATTGGAGAATAAGTTTCAAATATGATGTCCCATCACCCCCAGTTCTTTTTCTTTTTAATGTTTGTGTATTTATTGCGAGAGAGAGAGGGCACTCACCTATATGCATGCAATTGGGGGGAGGGGCAGAGAGAATCCCAAGCAGGCTGCATGCTGTTAGTGCAGAGCTGCATGGGGGCTTTATCTCACCTACTGTGAGATCATGACCTGAGCTGAGATCAAGAGTTGGATGCTCAACCAAGTCAGATGCTCAACTGACTGAGCCACCACCAGGTGCCTCTCCCATCACCCCCAATTCTTTTTTTTAAAGTTTATTTATTTATGTTTGAGAGAGGGAGTTGCACCAGTGCACATGGGCTCATGCATGTGTGTGTGCAAGTGGGGGAGGGGCAGAGAGAGAGAGAGAGAGAATCTCAAGCAGACTTTGTGCCGTCAGCGTGGAGCCCAGATGTGGGCTCAATGGACCATGAGATCATGACCTGAGCTGAAATCAAGGCACACTGGCTGGTGATCTACCCCCAATTCTTTAATGTACATTGCTACAACAAGGATATTTTCCAACATAACTATGACATCAACTCAAGATTAGGAAATTAACATTGATACATTACTACCATCTAATCCTCAGGACTCATTCAAGTTTCCAGTTGGCTCAGCAATGTCTTCTATAACAAAAAGATTTATTTCAGAATTACATATTGCATTTAATTGTGTCTCTTTAGTTTATTTAACTCTGGAACATTTCCCTAGTTCTTCCTTGGCACTTTTGAAGCTTGCAGGCCGTTTGTTTTGTAGAATATCTTCTCATTTGGGTCTGATGTTTCCTCATGATTAGATTTAGGTTCTACAGCTTTGGCAAAGCATTTGTTTTTAATGTCCCCAAATGTCTTCTTTGATACCAGAATTATAACTTTATTGACACAAGAAGGCTATAATATAAATTTAGATTTTCATATGATTCCATCCTCTGTAACTTCAACATCATTTTTGACCTTTATCTAGCCTGTTTTGCTGCATGTGTTGTGGTAGACAGTCTCACCATTTACTGCCTTTGGTGGTCTGACTCAGGGTTTCTCAACCTCAACATAATTGACATTTTATGCTGGATAATTCTTTGTTGTGGGGACCTGTCCTGTGCGTTGTAGGATATTTATCCTTATGTATCATTAGCCTCCATCCACTAGACACTGGTAGCATTTCCCATTCTAAGGTGTGACAAGCAAAAATGTATTTAGACATCGCCAAATATTTTCTGAGGTGTGAAATTGTCCCTGGTTGAGAATTCCTGGAGTAGCACATTTCTTTCATTGGTCTGACTTTTATTGGTATTCAAATCCTCATGAAACAGAAACAATACTTCAGGCAGTTTCTTTTCTTCTAATTGAGTTCCATCTTTAAAATCTAATCAGAATATTTTATCACATTCTAACAATGGTATTCTCTTTAAATACTAAATATGCCTGTTCTCACTTAGTTTCCAGTGGGCCCTTGGCAGCACGTGAGACTTACTTGACTTAAGGTACCAAAACAAGACTTTTTTGGTGTTTGTATCTCTTTAAACCTTGTGTATCTTTCAAAGTCTACTAAGAAAACAAAAGCAGAGACCTCATGCTTTCCTCCATAGTAAATGGGACTTTCTACTTCCATTGTTCTCTTCATTCCTTAAGGGCACTTATTGTTTGGTCTATACGTTTTAGCAAGTACTTATTTTCGGTTTAGCATTTGCTTTTATGCCTTTTTGTTTGCTTGCTCATTTTCAACTTACTGTTTTGTATTCCTATCTCACTGGGGGCTCTTGAAAGCGGAGATCTACCTCCTTTGTGTTCTCCACAATTCTGACATATGACTAAACTATGTGGAGTGAATACTCAATAAATATGGGATTCAATTCAACTGCTTTTGCCAGAAGTGGTTAAGAATTGTGTTTTTTGGAATACGATAGATTCCCACCAATCTTACCTCTCGAAAGTGCAGGAGAGGTAAGATTGCAGGAAAGAAACTTACTTAACATGTATCAGCTTTTCGAGTATTTTCTATTTGTTAGTTAGCCTTAGTATTCTCATGAAACAAATGGAAGTGCTATCTGTTCTGTTCTGTCAATGGAAAGGTGGGCTTATCTCCTGTAAACGATGTTACATGGTAAATACTCTGACTCAAACTGTCCTACTTTGAGGGGTTCTTTTCCCCTCCACAGTTTTTTCATTTTATGAACAAAATTGTGGCCACGTGCTTCTCAACAATTTCAGAATATATATGTCAGCACTTGAAAGTTACCATCATGGGGGCGCCTGGGTGGCGCAGTCCGTTAAGCGTCTGACTTCAGCCAGGTCACAATCTCGCGGTCCGTGAGTTCGAGCCCTGCGTCAGGCTCTGGGCTGATGGCTCAGAGCCTGGAGCCTGTTTCCGATTCTGTGTCTCCCTCTCTCTCTGCCCCTCCCCCGTTCATGCTCTGTCTCTCTCTGTCCCAAAAATAAATAAACGTTGAAAAAAAAAATTAAAAAAAAAGAAAGTTACCATCATGACCAGCTGGATTTTTCTGTCACTTGGTTAAGTTTGGTTAATTATAACATATTATGGTTTTTTTTCAGAAGCAATTTTTACCTTTCACCAAGTCCAGGATGCTCATTGTTTTATTAACTATAGAAATGATAAGACATTTCTCCAAATTTTGACAAATACAGGTATCATATAAGATTTAGTTGTTATCTTGGTCAAATACTTGTCAGAAATATATTTGTCTAAAAACATTATTTTGAGTTTAGTGAGAAAAAGACACTTTATTAAAATTAACTACAAACCCAAGCAATTCTTCCAGTAACAAATTGGCAAGCTTCCTTTCAGTGCCTGTAGTATTTTGTAATAAGTATTTTTTGAGATAAAACCTAGGTGTAAACGTAAATATGTTTAGTTATTCCAAATGCTCAGTAAATAAATCTGATGAAATTCTTTTTTAATAAGTAATAAAGTTGGTAAGAAAATGTTCTAAGAACATACTGTTGTTTGTAAATAGATAGGAATAGCTCTTAGTATTTTAATAAACTTAGATGAACAGATATATTCTCCAAGATGGTATTTTTTTTTATGTAGCATTATGCAATCTTAAATACAAACCACTATTGTTACAAACATAGTGATTGCAGAAATATATCTTACGCAGGCTTGGGGCTTAGGCTGGTTGGCCAGTGCTGTACCTGGAAAATGAATCTTCCTGATCTTGCAGTAAACTCAGAAACAGGCCTGGTGGTCACCAATCACACCTGTGCACACATAGTCATTCCTCTAAGACTCCAAAGCAGATTGGAAGAAATAGCACATTGCCAAGTTCAGTCTTTTTTTTTTTAAAGTTTATTCATTTTGAGAGAGAGAGAGAGAGAGAGAGAGAGAGAGAGAGAGAGAGAGATTGAACAGGAGATGGGCAGAGAGAGAGAGAGAATCCCAAGCAGGCTCTGCACTGTCAGTACAGAGCCCGACTCGGGGCTTGAGCTTACAAACCGTGAAATCATGACCTGGGCTGAAATCAAGAGTTGGAAGTCTAACCAACTGAGCCACCCAGGCACCCGTTCAGGCTGTATTTTTATTTTTCTTTTCTCTGCAACTATTCCAATATTTCCCTATCTTTGTAACTAAAGTTTACATTCCTAAGGGAAGGGAGTGAAAGCAAGAGGGTAGAAAATACCTTTAGAGGTAGCAAATGGAAACATGTTAAATGACCCCCAAAAGAGCTAGACACCTCTAGAGGGATCCAAGACCAGGAAATTTGGTGCAGTCAGTAGGAGAGCTTCTGGATGCCCTGCCCTGCACAGCAATCTTCAAACTCTTAAATTTCTGTATTCTTCACTTACATCAAGGAAGTTAAAGGCCCATAAATCCTTTGTTTGTCCTTATTAAGATTTTTCTAAAATTAAACCACCTTTTACATTTGGAGGCCTTAGTGGTGATTAAAATTTCTCCAAGAAACTGTTGTATTAAGGCAGGGAAAGCACTTAAGATTCAGTTTCTACCTATATATTTGGCTTTTGTTTATTTTAAATGGAAATGGGTTTT
Source organism: Felis catus (assembly GCF_018350175.1). NCBI lineage: Eukaryota > Metazoa > Chordata > Mammalia > Carnivora > Felidae > Felis > Felis catus. Next base: position 67,803,337 of record NC_058372.1, on the reverse strand, counting down.
GAGAGAGGCTCCATTACTTTCTTTTAAGTGTAATATAATGAACTCAAATGCTTCCATTTTAATTTTAAAAATCAATTTTCTACTTATTACTTTTCCACTCCTGATAAAGAAGTTTCTTTTTCTTAAAATTCCATTGAATATTTAGTCATTTTCATTTGGATTTTGCTTTCATTATTCATTTATTTGACATTATTTTTAAGGACCTACAATGTTATTGTATCATAAATAGGCACTGTGGGGGTAGCAAAGAAAATTCAGATATAATCCTTCCTTGAGGTCTTCTATAAAGTTAAAAACAACACATGATCTCAAGTTTAGTCAGTTTGAAAGTAGCCAGACCTGATTTCATATCCAGACTCTACAGACTGAAAAGGCTTATGCTCTACTGCTCCCACGGTTTTCCCTCTAGAGTATAGACTTTAATTAGAAGGGTAGAAAAATATTAAAAGAGTTGATGAGAAAAGAAAGGTAAAAATATGGTTAAGAGACTTTGAGATTTGGAATGTGCTGTTTCTTTCAATCTTTGTGGGGCTTGAGATGGGGTTTTTGGAAGAAGTAAGATTTATGATGTACTTTATATTATGTCTCTGTGACCAATATATGTGTCGTGGAGATAATTTGATGCTTTTAGTTCTTTAAATATTGCTTCTTAAATAAATCCATTCAGTCCATTAACCATAGTTAATGTTTTCCCACTGGTTTGTACATGTCATAGCTAAAGACCAATGTAGACTAACAGGGAAGGAGAAAGAAAAATTAGTACATTCATGAATTATTCTCTGTTCTCACTTTAGACAAGTTAATTTTCCTTAAATTATCAGGTTCTGTCTTAATCATAGGCCACTTGTGGTTATCAAGAAATAAATGTTTATATACTTGGCCTTCACAGTTTTACATTTCATACTAAAAGCCCAATTCAATTCATCCTTCAACACTCTATCACAAAACAGTCAATGTGGGAATCAAAATTCTAAAACATGGATAATTCTTAATTATAAAACTTTTCTTCCAATGAATATTGAACTAAGACTGAAGAAAGACTATTCTGTTAAATTAACATTCAAATGTTATAATTGCATTAAGGGGGTGACTCTTGTTTCCAGAGTAATTATATTAGAAATTACAGAGCATTTATGTCACCACATCCTGGATGGGTAATTCAAACTTCACCCAAAAAACAGCCACAAAAAATATAGGTCCACCCAAGATTACCTTTCGTTTTTTAAGACTAGAAGGATATGGTGTAACATGCAGTTTCTTTTGATTCCCTAGTGGTATGAATAAAAGGAAGAAGTAACTTAAATAAAGGAGGAAATATCTTAGTCTGTTGTTTCACTGACTTTACTAACTTTAAGCAACTTTGCTTACAATACTTCACTATAACTTCATCACTTGTTTTCCACATGTATGACACATATTAAAAATAATTTGTACATGAGGGGTGCCTGGGTGGCTCAGTTGGTTAAGTGTCCAATTATTGATTCCAGCTCAGGTCATGATCTTTCCATTCGTAGGATCGAGCCCTGTGCCAGGCTCTGCACTGACAGGACAGAGCCTGCTTGGGATTCTCTCTCTCTGCCCTTCCCCCACTCATATGCATATGTTCTCCCTCTCTCTTTCTCTCTCAAAATAAATAAACATTAAAAAATAATTTGTATGTGAACAATAATTTAAAATTACCTTAGTAATGGATTCTTATTAAAAAACTGGAATTTAACAGATTAAACTGAAGTACTCTTTGTTCCCCTCTCCAATGCCTTCTACCTTAGTCTTCTCTGGTGGAAATGGTCACTATTAACAGTGTCTAATATGCTTCCAGACCTTTCTCTGTGGGGATAGAAAAGATATGTATTGTGGATATATTTTAATATAAGTAATGTATCTTTTATTTTGCATAACAATATGGCTTAAACATTTTTTCATTTTAGTAGATGTAAGTTTGCTTCATTTTAGAAAATTATAGCATGGTCTTCCATAGAAAGGGTGCCCAATTATTTATTTAGTCATTCCTGTTTTTATGAATATCTAGGTTTCTTTGAAGTTTTCACTGTTACAGATAACACTGCTGTGAAGCTCTTTATACATGCCTCCTTGGGCACACAGGTCAAGTGTCTCTCTGGGGTAGATATCAACAGTAGAACTTTAGGGTGATGAGTTGCACAAGATGACCTCTTCAGTGCTTATGTCTATAGACCCTCCAACTGTGTCTGAGTATACCCACTGAATTTGAATTTCCTCCATTAAAGTGGGGTTGAACACCAGTTTATATAATTCGACCATTTTTATGATTTCTTCTGTGAATTACTGTTTATATTCTTAGCCTGTTTTCCAATTAGATTAGTTTTTCTTTCTTTAAATGATTTGTTAATTCTAATTCTTTGTTGTTGTACATGTTGCTCATCTTTTTACTTTTTTTTTATTAAAAAATGTTTATTTAATTTTGAGAGAGAGAGTGCAAGTGGAGGAGGGGCAGAGAGAGAGGGAGACACAGAATCTGAAGCAGGCTTTAGGCTCTGAGCCGTCAGCACAGAGCCTGATGCTAGGCTCAAACTCACGAACTGTGAGATCGTGACCTGAGCTGAAGTTGGATGCTCAACCGACTGAGCCAACCAGGAGCCCCAACATCTTTTTACTTTTAAAGTGCTTTGGTCAGTCAGGTGTTTAAATTTTTATGTAGTCAAATTCATTATATTTACTTTTAGAACTTTTGCTTTTTTGTGTATTATTTCAAATGGCTTTCCTGACTCTAGTCCTATACATATATGCCCACATTTTCTTATAATAATTTCTTACCATTTAAAAATTTAAGTCCTGATTACAATTTTGTGAGAGGTATAAGTAAAGATGTAACAACTTTTTAAAAATATTTATCCAGTTCTTCTTATCAATTTGAAATGTGATACTATTTTTTTCTCAATGATTTGAAATTCCATTTTCTTCATGTTTCGTATATATGAATATATAGATATGCATATACATACATTCATATTTATCCTCTTAACAAAAACGTTAGGTTAATTCCATGGTTATTCTTTATTTGACAGAGAAAATGAGGCATAGAAATAGAGTAACTTGTCTAATGGCACATAGTCATGTGGTGGTGAAACAAGAAATCCAACTCAAGGGTCTGGATTTTACAGTCTGTGAGCTTACCAACTACAATCTATAAAATCCCTTTTTATGTGGGTCTGTTTCTGGAATCTATTCTGTGTCTTTAAACTACTTGCATAGTGTTGTATTAATGTCATGTAGTCCTAATTACCATAGATTTATAATATGTTTGATGTCTGTTAGGGAAAGTCCTTCTTTTTGTATTTCTTTTTCAAAAGATGACTTTAGGGGTGTCTGGGTGGCTCAGCTGGTTAAGCGTCTAACTTCAGCTCAGGTCATGATCTCACAGTTCATGGGTTCAAGCCCCCTGCTGAGCTCTGTGCTGATAGTGTAGACCCTGGAGCCCACTTTGAGTTCTATGTCTCCCTCTATCTCTGCCCCTCCCCTGCCCCTGCTCACACTCTGTCTGTCTCTCTCTCAAAGATAAATAAACATTAAAAAATTTTTTAAAAAGATGACTTTAGTTACCATTGTTCATCCAATCTTCTGTATACATTTTAGTATTTTATAAAAGATTCTATTTGTATTTTGAGAAAGATTGCATTGATATTATACATTAATTTGAAAAAGAATTTACATTTAAAAAGTATTGAGGTTTTTATCTATGAATGTGGTATATTTTTTCCTTTATTAAGGTCACCTTATGTTTTTTCAGTTAACTTTTATAATTTTTTTTCCATAGAGGCTTTTTTTATTTCTATTAATTTTACTCCTAAGGACCTTATACTTTAATGTCTGTTGCTATTGGGAATGTGATTTTTTCACCAGTTATATTAAAAAAAACCACTGAAGTTAATGTACAGCAAAGTTGTTCATCTTTTATGTTGACTTTGCATTTTGCCGTCTTGCTGAACTTCCTTCTTATTTATAGTAGTTTTTCATTTGATTATGTTTAATTTTCTAAGTAGATCATCATGTTTTCTGAAATTAAAAGTAGTTTTTCTCTGATTTTCCACTCCTTATACCACTTAATATGGCTTTACTTATTTAATTCCATTGGCAAGGACATCCAGTATGATGTTAAATAGTAGCAGTGTCATTCTTATTTTGTTCCTGACCTTAAAGACAATATTCCCAATATCATGTTTACTGTATTTTGGGGGAGGGGGTAGATACCTTTTGTCAAATTAAGGAAGTTTCTTTTTGTTCTTAGATTTTATACACACACACACACACACACACACACACACACACAGTCACATATATATCTCCACAATTGAGATTTTGGTACATCATTTGAATTATTTTTTTCCTGATTCATATGAATTATGTTAGTGAATTACGTTTGTTGTTCACTATTAGAAAAATCTATCTTTGTATCCCTGAATAAAACTTGCCTGATCATAATACATTATTTTTTAAATAGATTGCTGAATTTACATTTCTGATATTTTTATTTAGCATTTTTGCACTGATGCTTTTGAGATTGGCTTTTAGGTTTCTTTCCTTATGCAGTCTTGTTTTGAATTTTTAGAAAGCTTATAACACATACCTAAATGGTTTAGTGGCTTCTCATATTTTTCCATTCTTATTTGTTTAAAATGTGAATTTTTAGTTTTTTAAAAGCATTGGTAAGAGTTGCCCATGAAATATTGTGGGCCTAGTAATTTGTGGGGGAGGTTGTAGATTTGAGTATTTCTTTTTCTGCCTTTTTTGGATTGATTTAATTTTCTTCTATTTTTTCTGATGGTATAAATTATAAATTGTAATTGTGTTTTTCCAGTAATTACTATTCAATTTTTAACAAATACAGCTAAAATATATTCTCTATTAGTATCCAGAGTTAATTTCCAGAGTTAATTAGTGTTTTTCTACATTTATTGAACAAAACAAAATTTCTATATGTTTCCATTTTACTTAAAGCATTCCCTTTCATTACCATTTCCTCCCATGTTGAAATCGTTTGGACTTTTAGTTCTACGTTGTTATTTTTAAAATTGTTATTGTTGTTGTAAAAAATAACATTTAAATATAATTATTAATGTTATTTAATGGATTTCTTTTTCACCATTGCTTCTCAGAGCTTCCTTATTACTATATTAATTTTTTATTTTGGATGGCATAATTATTTCAAAGGTACTACAGATGACAAACGTACTTGTTCTTTCATGTTTCATTTTTATCTCGAATGATAGTTTGGTTGGGTATAAAATTATGGGTTTAACACTTTTTTTCTTGCTCTTTTATTTCATTCTTGCATTATCAAGGAGATTCTCTGTAGATCATTGTTTTTTATTTTCCAAAGATCTTTAGATTTGTTTCATTTGTTCTTGGTCTTCTGAAATGTTAATATAATGTTTAAGTGTGGGTTTTAAAAATTCAGCTCACTCAGCACTTGGTTAGTCCTTAAACTGTGACGAATGTATATATTACCTTCTTTCATTCCCCCTAATATCTCTTTAGGCACTCCAATTATATGGATGATTCAATTTTGAGTCTATTTTACTTGATTCCTAACTTTTATTTTATACTTTATATCCCTTTATCACTTTTATTGCATTTTGGAAGAAGTTTTTGGCTTAACATTCTAGTTCAGCAATTTGTTCTTTGACTATGTCTATTCTTTGACCCACTTATTGAATATTAGACTTCAATGATCAAAACTTTAATAGTTGTACTTTTTAACTCATAATTTTTTAATGGATTTAATATCCTCTTGAATAGCTCTATGGATATGAATTATAGTTATTCTAAAGTCTTAATGTCTTCATTAGTTTTGGTTCTTAGGTGTAAGTTCTTCACTTTTTCAAGACAAAGAATTCCATTTTATCTCTTTAATAATATTAGCCTTTCTCCAATGCTTAGTGATTCCTAACTAAGTGTTTTTGTAGCTGAGTCTTCTTGTTTGGCAGTCTGTTCTCTGTATTTCTGCAGCGCTTAGAGACAGGGGCAGGATTTGCTGTTGGAACTTGTATTTCAGTCTGTTCTCAAGAGTATGTGGGAAGGATAGGGCTGCCACTGGGCAGGATGCTTTGGAGGCTAGATTCTGGTGAATGAGGGGATATCTCTTTCCCCTTGGGTAGCTCCAGCCACCCAGGGTATCTGGGATGCTCCTTTGTTTCTTTGAGCTAAGCTCCAATACCCATTGTTTCCAGGTGAAGAAACCAACTTATGTTGCTGCTCTTTGATTCAAAATGTGGCCCAGGTTGATAGAGGGCAAGTGCCCAGTTTCACCTTGGCTGTTCCTGCTACTGTCCTCTAACAGTAACACTTGTCTGTTGTCCCAGCCTCTCTCTCGTTAGTATACATTCCTAACATTTTTGGCAGCACTCTCCTGTTCTTGTTTTGAGCCATGGTTTTAAATCTTCATTCTGATTCCATCTGCTTTTTGTCTTCCAGTGTTTTCTCAACGTTATGGTCCTCCAAAGGTTGATATTATTTTCTAGTTATATGGATAAAAAGCCCTTTCTAAGATTTTAAGGATTTGCAGTGGGAAGGGGAGGCTACAATCTATTCCTACTCTACCACCTTGAAACAGAAAACAGAGTGTAATATTCAAAACCTTAGTATTATATTTTAAAAATGAATTTAACAGACCAATTTTCAGGACTGCCATTTGTGGTTGTTTATGTTGTTTGCTGTGTGAAGTCACTGCTGAAGAGATAAATAGAGCTGAAATTGAACTCACTGTTTTTTACTATATTGTGTATCCTTGCATAGGAAAGCTTCTGCTGGGTCAAAGGTTCCTTTCCTCCAGTTTGCACAACCATGTCCTATGGGTCAGCAGTGGTTCTGGTCATTTGAGCTTTAAATTACAATATGTGTGGTGATGGTTCCATGGATGTATACTTATGTCAATACTCATTGAATTATTCACTTAAAATATACGCAGTTTATTATACCTCAATTATACCTCAATACAGCCTTGAAATAAAGTTTAAAAAGTAACACAAATTATGTTATGTAAATAGTGAAATAATGAAAATGTGCTATTGGATTTATAGGATAAATTCTGAATTTTTTTATAAGTTGATGTAAATTTGTATCAATAAATTGGTTGATATAATATAAAAGTTTTACCTTAGCTAACAAAATAACAATAATTATGAAAGAAGACACATTCATGAACCACATAAAGATTAGTTAACAAGATATGGTAACTAGCTGTTAATATCTTTCATGAGGAAAAGAAGTGGTACAGTTAGCAACCCGCGTTGGCCATCTTAAGGAAAGTCCTAGTTAGAGGCAGAGGGATGAACTAGAGCTGTATTGTCCAGCATAATACCCACTAGCCACTACTGAAATTTAAATTAATTAACATAAAATAAAATAAAAATCCAGTTCTTCAATTATACTAGTTGCATTTCAAGTGCTCAACACTTCATGTGACTAGTGGCTACTATACCAGACAGCATGGATATAGACCACTTCTGTTATTGTAGAACACTCTATTACACAGTGCTGAACTAGGTAATCTCTTAATTTAGGTCCTTTCCATCCAATTGTTTTATCTCCATAAATGAGTACATCCAATGTGATCTCAGATTTTGTGTGATTGTCTGATTGTCTAGTGGGACAATGGAGTATAGATACACACTAAGTACAGAATAGGTACTCGGTGACTGATAAAATTGTTGGTGAATGGGTATATGAATGGATATGTAAATGAAGATTGGCAGTGAACTCCCACTATTTGACAAAGTACTGCATTCCTTCGTCCATTCATTAATTCAACGAATATTTATCAAGTGTCTACCAAGTGCCAGGTACTATTTCAGGTGCTTGGGATATATGAGTGTACTAAACAGACAAAGATTACTTCCCTTCTGGAGCTTACATGCTAGAGGTGGGGGGATATTATAAATAATAAGCATAAATAAGTAATATCACAAATTTTAAAGTGATAAATGTTATGAAAAACAAAATGCAAAGCAGAGTAAGAGGAATCAGGAGTGCTGGGTGTGGGTAGAGAAATGAGGATTATAATTTTAAGTGAGGTGGTCAGAGTACATTTTAAATAGGGTGGTCAGAAGGTGACATCTGAGACTTGAAAGGGAATAAACCATGTGAACATCTGGAGAAAGATCATTCTAGGCAGACAGAACAGCCAAGGCACAGACCTAATTTGGGAGCATGAGTGTCATGTTTGAGGAATAGCAAGATGTGTGGCTGGAGCAGAGTTAGCAAGGAGGGTAGCTGAGGAAGAGGTCTGGAAGGTAACAGATTGACAGCTGAAGTAGGGTCTTGTAGGCCATTGTAGGAATTTAATTTTTATTCTGAGAGAGTTTGGAGGAGAGAAAGAACATGATCTGACTTAAGTTTAGAAAGGCTCAATCTAGCTTCTGTGTTAAGAAGACATTGTAGTAGGACAAGGACAGAAGCAAGAGGACCACAAAATCCAGGTGGAAGATGATGGTGGCTAAGTCTGGGGTGGTAGTGGTGAAAAGTGGTCAGATCCTATTATATTTTGTAAGTAACAACAATAAGATTTCTGGGCGGGTTGGATGTGGATGTTGGAGAAAGGGAGTAGTCAGGTATGACTCCAAAGTTTTCAGTCTAGCAGCGAGAAGGATGGAGTCATCGTTAAGGGAGATGGAGAAGGCTGAGGAGGAGGAGTTTAAGAGAAAGACCAGGAATTGAGTTTTGGACATGCTGAATTTAGGATGTCTGTTAAAGAAGTTGAGTAGGCTGCTGGATGCAAGTACAAATTTGGGAAAAGAATCTGTGATGCAAATAGTGTTATTGATAGGCAAGCAAATTTGTTAATGAGCAGTAAGTTTTTGTTATATCAGAAGATATGAATTGGCTGGCTGTGAGGTGGAATAAAAATGTCATCATTTTGTTCTTACATGAGCTAGGAGAATACCTGCCCATAATTTTTGCTTTGGAAACATTCACAAAATGTTTAGGCATTAATTTTGATTTGAAAAAAAGAAATGTTTCCCTGCAGGCATGGATGTTTAGTGTACAAAGGTTTCCTGTGATTTTTGCAGAACACTTTAGCTTTTTTTGTTAATATCAATGCGCTATGATAGATGCTAATATTTTTTTCCCAGCCCATACTATTTTTAGCAGTGAAACCCAAATTACTATACTTTACCTATATTTCATTTATCACTGCTACATAAACATTTCATTTTTAAGCTACAGGAAAGAAAATCTTACTATTAATTTAAAAGAATGAAATAATTAAACATAAGTATTTGAGCACCAGGCCAGAGTCTCATAAAAACAAGTTAATCAAAATTGTGGAGCTTTATAATCTTGAGGATGACATCAAGGATATGATTCTTGAATTCTTAAGGGCAGACGTGGAATAGCCCACCATCTGTGCCAGAATGACCTCTGTGAAGCATAATATTTCCTTTTAAATATTTAGACATCACAATATCTTTCCGCAGTTTTAATTCATAAAACATGGATTTAAAAAAATGCCACAGAAGCATACCATTTTTTTTCAGATGTCCCCTCCTTTCTTTCTACCTTGCTTTTAACCCCTGTTAAATAAATACTCACCAGTACTAATGTGAACAATTCTATTAGCACTTTCTTCCATAAATATAACCATTTACAAATATCTCTGGATAAGGAAATGAAATGATAAGAAATAAGTTCACCAACTCTGAGTTAGGGTCATGAAGTTTAAAGGAACTAATATAAATAAACTAAGATAAGAAACACTAGATAGCTTATTCTGGGTTGAACTATGTTGCTTCCATAATGCTTTTACTAATATTTCTCTTCTGTTAAGACTCTTATCTTTGGCTGTTTTCCAGGTCAAACATATTGTAGTAGCCCATGTTATTATGCACAAGGATCCTTGTTTTAATGATACCCAGAAAAATGTTTAAGTTTTGGAAGTTTCAGAGGAGTCATGTGAGTTAACATAGGGAACTCTCATTCAATCTGTTTATCTTCAGTGGATTTGCTTTCTTAATTGAGTAATCCAAAGCTGGAAATATTTACGTTAAAACAAAGATATTTAGCTATGTTTGCACGTGAGCATCGTTAGTTTTTTTTTCTTTCTCTTTAGGTTCAGCCCTACCCCCCTAGCCCCCAACACACACACACACACACACACACACACACACACACACACACCAATCAGGTTATAATGGAAGAAGATAATTCAATGCTTATTTTGCATACTGGATGCTAACTTCCAAGCAGTAGTTATGTTTAATCAATTAAATTCCTTCTTTCCATAAGAGCATAACTTAGGGAAAGGAGGTATGGAACATGTAAGGTGCACAGTAGTGAGCTTGAGTTGTGCACTGACTGTAGCAATTTTAAGATGTGCAAATGCCCCAGGTCATGATACTAAATGCAGACACTTTGGCCTTAAGGCCCTTTGCTCAGTTATGTACTTTCTTCATCAGTCTCATTTGTTTATTCTCTACCAAAAGCCAAATATTCAACTTGACGTTTGTCACATAAAATGTGCTTTTATTTTATTCTGTTGCCACTGTGAAGATCTTATGTACAGATGAAGTCATGTGACAGTAAAAAAATAAATGTCTGAGTAGCCACCATCTTTAACTCCTACCACCCACTTCCCAGATTATCCCACTAGTGTCCACCTGAATGGCTCTTGGGCCATTGTGGTCCTGATGTAGGTGGTGAAGAGAAGATGCTAGAAAGGTGGACCAGGTAAAGTGATGGTAGGTAACATGGTACATGGATCTGCTTTTGCTGAGGATCATGGGGTAACAGGAGAGTAAGAACAGAATCTGGGTTATAGGCTTGGATTGAGTTTGAGAGACATTTTTAGTGTTTAGAGTAATGGAGGAAAGAAATTTCTTGAAGCAGCTACTGTACTAGCTATCTATGTCTGTATCTGTGTATTGATATGCATGTGTACATATATGTGCACACATTATATATGTGTATATAAGATTTAATCAATTAGGATTTAATCTTATGTTCAACTATTTTTGTTATCTTCAGGGTTTCTATTGTGTTGGTATAAACCAGGATGGGCAAACTGATTGTTTACAGTTGTTACATGTTTTGGCTGAGCCAGTGTGCTTCCATTTAGCTGGGGACTCTGCCATTACAGGTGTGTGGCCCCTATCCCGGGATTCTTTGGACTTCCCCACAATCCAGGTGTAAAAATGTTCAAACTGAGTGCCATGGGGCCTAGAACCCCACTTTAGCACTATGGCTGGCATCATTCTGATTGTCAAATATTTAAAATACCACTTCTGCTTGTTACATATCTGGAGGCAGGTCCTAAAGATTTGAGATGCTTAGAAAGGGCAGGTCCACATGGGATTCCCTTTTGGTAGGGAGAAAGAGAAACCATAAGAAATGTTATACCAAATATGGAGTGTGAGGAAGGAGGCTGAAGGGTGTAGGCAGAGAGGTAAAGATTTACTTTCTCAGAGGCAAAGCCTGGTGAAAAGGCACTGCCAACAAACCTCACCTACATCTCCATTGCCTTGGAGGCTGGCCATGCCTTTGCATAAGCCCCTATTCCCACTTGAAAGTTCTTGTAGGTGCCTTCTGTTGCCCTACCTGATTGCTCATGCCCTGTTCTTTTCTTCCACAGAGCATGTATGTCACATGCATACACTGCTGAAGTGGTGCTCAGTAAGAATTCTTGAGTGTTTGTTTTCCAGTATGAGTATCCGGGCATCTTAGTGCATAGAATTTGAAGATAGCCTAATTTAACACCCTTATTTTGAAAATCACAGACTAAAAGAGGTCCAAAGAAATTGTTACCCATGTCCTTCAGCTCTAGGATCAGTTTCTAGTTCAGGGATGACTCGCCTACTATACCATGTGTCTCAAGCAGCAAGTTTCCTGAGGGAGATTGTATCACAATCAGGACAAACTTCTCAAATGGTTCTGTGCTTTGAGAGCAAAGTTTTTTTTAGTTTTTCTCTTTGCTCTATGAAGGCTTGGAAAAATATTCATAATATAAGGATTAGCAAAGAAAACCTATATGATCCCATTTAAAATATGTATATGAACATAATTTTAAGCAAGGAAACATTCTATGCCTAAGTCCATAAATATTCTTCTATGGTGTCAAGAGAGGCTGTAAAAGAATAGACTTTGGAACCCAACTGCCGGGACTCACATTCTAGCAGAGCAATATTACACAAGCTACTTAACTTCTCTGTGCCTCAAATTCCTCATCTGTATAATAGGAGAGATAATTATATCACTTCATAAGGTAGTTCTGATTATTATGCAAGATGATTTAGCTTAGAGCAATGCTTAGTGCATAGTAGGGCTGTATGTGTTTGTTTTTCTTATTATTATAAATTTTTATGGGCTGAGATTCTTTACAACCCAGTTTAAAGAGTAAAAAAAAACCCTGATTTCATGGAATTAGATTTGATGAGATGACTATATCAAAGTAAGATAGATATGGAGGTTCATGGTGGGGAGTGGTTTAGTAACCACTAAAGTAGTATAGTAGTGGTATAGTGGTATAGTAAACCCTACATGAGTTAAATACCCAAAAGTCTGGCCACAGAAAAAATTGAAAATATTAAATATTTCTTCATAAATCAGCTTATTTGGGCCAGTTCTATTTTTATCAGCATGTCTTATCTCTCTTATAAACAAATCATATCCACCAAAGCTGGGAAAAAAAGGAAAACGCCAACAAGCATTCTAATTCAACAGATTTTTTTTTTTTTTTTAACACCCAGAGAAGCTCAGTCTTTTATAGTGTCTTTTGACTGTATTGCCTTGGTTACTTTCTGAGCTGAGATGTATAAAAACATATAGTTATTTTGTCAGAATGGAATCTCAGAAATAGGGGATAAATTCTCATTTCCAGAAGGGGAACTTCAAACCTAGTTATTAAATCAAGCCATAGTGGAAAATGAAAATCATTATTCATAATTATATTCCCCTAAGATAACTGAAGTTCTAAGGTAATTACGCCATAAAATAACTTGTTGATACCAAATTCTCAACCGCAGAGATAATTTAATATTTAATATTAGTCCTAGACAAAATTCAGCTGTTTGCTTTAGGGCATGATAGATTTTCCTCAAAGCGAACATTGTTTCTTTTTTTAAATATGTAAATGTACATAAAATTATCTTAAGTCATAATAAAGGTGTATAAGAGCTGAGTGCCTTTAGAATGGCAGAAGGGAGCCTAAATGTCTATCAACTGATGAATGGGTAAAGAAATTGTGGTTTATATACACAATGGAATACTACATGGCAATGAGAAAGAATGAAATATGGCCCTTTGTAGCAACGTGGATGGAACTGGAGAGTGTTATGCTAAGTGAAATAAGCCATACACAGAAAGACAGATACCATATGTGTTCACTTTTATGTGGATCCTGAGAAACTTAACAGGAACCCATGGGGGAGGGGAAGGAAAAAAAAAAGAGGTTAGAGTGGGAGAGAGCCAAAGCATAAGAGACTCTTAAAAACTGAGAACAAACTGAGGGTTGATGGGGGGTGGGAGGGAGGGGGGTGGGTGATGGGTATTGAGGAGGGCACCTTTTGGGATGAGCACTGGGTGTTGTATGGAAACGAATTTGACAATAAATTTCATATATTTAAAAAAAAAAGAATGGCAGAAGGGTGGCTTCTTTCGAAGGATGTTAAATTCTGGGAGAGTACCTCCATCCCTTGTATATCTTCATATATTTGCTGAAACTTAGCAAAGACATCTTGATGGTTTAGCTAGCTTGATGTTGCCTTATGCTTCCTGAAGAAGGTTGTAGTTGTGGAGACTGTACAGATAGTTGTGGTTCTAACCAAAAACTCCCTAGACCTGCTCTAAGTTATTGGGCTGAGGAGATTTTCTATTGTCTTTTAGGTCCAGAGCCATTGACAGAAGGAATTCTGTGGACTCCTTAGTCATAGAATTACTGCCATGTCTACTGGCTGCACTGGGGCCCAAGTGCTTTTCCAAATAAAATGAAAATTAGGGCCAGGTGTCAGTAGCATTTCCTCTCTCAAAATAACATTTGATTGAAATTACTTATAATTACTTAACTTACTTTAAGTGATTAATGGAAGTATTTGGGAAAGTTGGCTTCCAGAAACACATAAGTGCTTTGAGGATTCTGAAAATTATCTTCTAATTCTCTTGAGAAAAAAAAGTGTGTGGATAACCTAAATATTAAGAGACAGAAACTATTTGACAATTGGAAGGCTGCAGTTGAAATGCATCCCTGTTAAATTAGTGGATCAAAACAACAACAACAACAACAACAACAACAACAACAACAACAACTAGAATTTATGTATCCATAAGGGAATGTGGATGTTAATATAAATAACAATGACAGGGCTGTTGCTCCAAGAGGATTTTAAAAAGCAATTGATTCAGAGGTTAGCTGTACCAGGCCTAGGAATGGCAACATTAATGGCAAAGTCATATTTCCTTTGAAAGGTTCTACAATGATTAAATGATGGGGCTGAGGGAACTGAGAAGGAAGAAACTCTTTCCCTAAATCTGTAATAGTATATGCCCTTCATAAATTCATTTATATATTTCATGTAAAAATTATTTTAGTAGGATGAATATTTCCTTAGTTAGATGTTGTGGTTAAAACAATTATTCCTCTTTAGTCCAGTCCTGTCAAAAATTCATACTAATAATTAATAACACACTGAATGAATATTTTAAAAACTGCATTTTAAAAACCTCAACTCATAATTTAAGAAAAATTTTCAGTAAGCAGTGTCAGGGAATCATTGCAGACACTCACAGAAAAGAAGCAATAAAAATTGGTCTGTTAAAATAAAACCAAGCAGGATCAGAGACAGTGTATAGTGTCATTAGATTCTTAGGTCATTAGATTATCTTGGCTAGCTCTTTACTTAGATGAGCCATGCTGCTTGCTTTGGGGCCTCCAAGCAAACCTTATGTGGCAAGAATTGACGTATGAATACATTTTCAGTACACCACTTCGTGTTATTTCACAGGCCTCTGACATTTGGCCACCCCCCAAATAATCTCTAGTAGGTTTCATCAATGCCTTCATTTTCCTTTTGTAATACTTAATAACTTCTTCGGGCTGGTTTCTACTTAAGCAATTTTCCCACATCCAGGAGCCAGGAGATCCTTGAATAAGGAAAGTTAACCTCTCCTAAAGACTCAAACAATGTGTCTTTGTAGGTCAAAGAAAAAGTGGGAGCAGGGGAGAATAGACATGATTGGAACTCATTCCAAGCCAGCAGTTTTACTCTTCCCTTCCTTTCCTATAAATAAAATTAACGTTGGGGAAAAAGATTTGGAAAAATATTTGAACAAAAATTTTGTCTCGAGCCCTATACCTCCTCTTCCTCCCAGGCAGAGGCCACCCAAGGGCTTGATTGATGTTCTCTATGGGGGAAATCTGAAGGAATACACTCTTGGATAGCTTAAGTGTATCTGCTTTAGTAGGTAATATTTCCGGGCCACACAGAAATGGAACTGGTTTTCTGGGTTTGCCTCCAAGTTGACTGGATTTGAAAGTAATTAGCTGTGAGTCTTAGAGCACATTACGTTAGCTCTTCTGGGTCTTCTTTTCCTCTCTGATTAAAAGAAGAGGGCAGATTAGATATTCTCAAAGGTGATTCTAGATCAGGATTTCTCAACATTGACATTATTGACATTTTGGACTGAATAATTCTTTGTTGTGGTGAAGTGTCCTATATATTGTAGGACATTTACATCATTCCTGGTCTTTACATATGCCAGTAGCATCCTTCCTTGTTCTGACACCCCAAAATGTCTCTAGACATTGCCAGATGTCCCCATGGGATAGGATGCCAGATTAAAAAAAAAAAACCAGGATACTCTGTGAAATTTGAATATCAGATAAAAAATGAATTCTTTTAAAATACGTCTGAAATATTGAATGGGACATATTTACATTAAAAACTTATTTTGATTATGTTGAAGAGCATGTTCTGACTTGGTAAATATCAGAATGTGCAAGCCATTGGGCTCTGGAGTCATACCTGGATTCAGGCCCATCTTTTCCCAGCTTTGTGTCAGGGTAATCTGTTTAACCTCTCTAAACCTTGGTTTCCATGCCTACATTTTAAAATTGTCATGGGATTAAATAAGTTATTTTATATGAAGTGCTTATAAAAAACCCTTTTTTGTTTTTTATTTGAAATTCAAATTTGACTGAGCATCCTGTATTTTTATTTGCTAAATCTGGCAACACTATCTGGGGAGGAAAATCACTTTCTCCTTCACCCCATTGAAAAGCACTGCTCTAGGGGCGCCAGGGTGGCTCACTCAGTTAAGCATCGGACTTCAGCTCAGGTCATGATCTCACCTCACGAGTTCAAGCCCCCCATCAGGCTCTGTGCTGTGCTGACAGCTCAGAGCCTGGAGCCTGCTTCGGATTCTGTGTCTCCCTCTCTCTCTGCCCCCTCCTGCGTACGCTCTGTCTCTTTCTCTCAAAAATAAATAAACGTTAAAAAAAAAGAAAAGAAAAACACTGTTCTAGGCAAACATTTTAATGAAGATGCGGTTCTATTTTCCCTAGATTTTTTTGGATTAGTTACAGAGATAGGCCAGACTTTCACTAGATGTTTGGAGATGTTCTTATTTGGTTATTTTGGCATTCATTAGAAATATATGTTCTAAGGGAGCCCAGGTGGCTTAGTTGGTTGGACGACTGACTCTTGATTTAGGCTTGGGTCATGATCTAGTTTGATGCACTTTCTAAGTTTTATCTCTTGAATAATTTACATGCTATATTCATACAATTAGCATTAGACTGAATATACGGTTTCATATTTAATTCTTACTTTATATGTAATTTCCCATCAAATAAATAAACCATAATTTCGTGGTTTGAGCCCTGCATCGGGCTCTGTGCTGACAGTGTGGAGCCTGCTTGGGATTCCCTCTTTCCCTTTCTCTGCCCTTCCCCCACTCACATTATCTCTTTCTCTCAAAATAAATAAACTTAAAAAATAAAAGACAATTATTATTTTTTAAAAAAGAAACATATGTTCTAAAAAAGAAGAAAATTTTTCAAAATTAGTAGGCTAAGGATGTCAGACAATGACCATTTCTTTCAGCCACGGATGATTTCTCCATTGGAAGACTAAGCATATGGTGAGGGTGTTGCTAAAATAGGAGATAGAGCAAGAGAGAGAGAGAGAGAAACATTTTGTTTGAAAGAATTAGACATAGTTTAGAAGCACCAGTGTAGAAGTAGATGCTATATGGGAAGTTATAACTTGGTTGAACTTGTTTTGAATTCCTTATGGGAGGAGTATGAAGGATAATCTTTTCAGTGCTGAAGGCATTTAGTTTTTAACCCTGTCCTGCTTAAATTGTACCCCATGTTAGCCATAACGGAAAGTGTAAGAATTGCTGCAGGTACCTGACTCCTTCTTTCTACTGTAAGCTCGTGAGAAGTTATACAGAGAGAACAGAGTACATGAAGTCTGCATGTGGGGAAATAGATGATAAACGAAGTAGAGATTTAGGTACATGTCTGTGTTGTGCCAAACTTGACACACTCCTTTTTCAACCTGAGTCAGATTCATCCGACCAATTTAGGATTATGGCATTTTGTTTTTCGTTGGGACTTCATATTTTCATGAAAGTAAGGAATTTGAGGAGGTAGCATAAAAATGAGGGACTCTTACAGATATTGGAACTGGTGAAATGTGACAGTGAAACTGTGAACCTGGAGTGCTCATTGTTACTGAAGAATAGAAAAATATTTTATCAAGAGATTTTTTTCAATGATTACATAGGTATGGAATCAAACATTGAAGGAGATGCTGACTAGCATAAAATTGTTACTCTCATTTCCAAATTTCCAAATTGTTTGGAAAAAGAATACATGAAGACAGAGAGAATGTAGCAAAAAGATAATAAAATCTATGCTAAATGCCAAAAGAATGTTCACACTTTCAGTGTTGTAGTTCAGAGGAGTTTCCACTTTCTTCCAGTACAGGGTGGCTCACCCTTAGCATTATTGACATTTTGGGCTGGAGAAGTCTTTGTTGTTGGAGTTTTCTATTCATTGTAGGGTGTTTAATAGCATCTCTGGCCTTTACTCAGAGAAGCCACTGCCTGTTGTGATAATCAAAAATTTCTCCAGACATTGCCAAATATCTCCTGGGGAAGGAATTTGCCCTGGTTGGGAACCACTGGTCTAGTATTGTGTGGGGAAACTTCCTAAAAAAGATAACATTTGAGCTGTGCCTGAGAAGATGGGTAAAGTTTTGAAAGAAAGAGGTAGTGATGGTTGAAAGCATTTTAGATGTGGGAAATGCCATGCATAAAGATGCCAAGGTGGAAAAAAAATCCAGGGGAAGTTTGGAGTGTAGAGGGCAGATGAGTTTAATTATAGTTATTGTTCCTGTGGGAAATAGAATATATTTGAATAAATAAAACATATTTTCTGACTGCCTATGCTCACAGAGCCCAACAGTGTCTTGACCTTAGTAGCTGTTCAGTAATTGATTGGTGATTTGATTTGAAAAGTAATCTGTATCAGGATAAGAAAGGCCTTAAGTGAAAGTCTAAGAGATTTAAACTTTTTTTTCTGGTGGGCAATGGACAGCTCTTGAAAGTTCTTTGAGCAAGGGAATCACATGATCTTGAGAAAGTCAACATGTTCTGGAGTCCGTTTTCTCACTGGTGAGATAAAGGAGTTGGAATTGAGAGTAGTAATAGCAACCAGCTTAAAAAAATCTTTTTACTTCACATTTACAAAGCACCTTTGTCTACATTTCTAAATTGATCGCCCCTCCCCCCACCCAATATTAACTGCGTAAAAATTTTTTTCTTCAGTTATTTTTCTTCCCAAGAAACACTGGTACTTGGACATTGCAGTGGAAATGGACTTTGAATACATCTCATGCTAAGAAAAAACTCCCGCAATTTTATTTTCCTCACCCCTCAAGATGTGATGTCATTAGCGGGCTCGGGCAGCTGGTTCACCTTGTAGGCAAAGACGAAGTTGAGTGGCACTCTGTCTTTGGCAGGGAGGGGCGTAAACCTGGGCTCCTTTCTGTGTCTGGGATCAGGGTTGAAAGAATTTCCTTTTGCCTCCTCAGATGAATAAGTGGCACTGTACAAGCATTAAAAGAGCTGTCTGTCATATGAACTTGGCATTGTCCCCTCCACAATCTCTTGAAAGTCTGTTTGTGGTGTCACAGGATTAGTCCTTGACCACTCTGTTCTTTCCATTCCCAAAGAGGCAAGACAGCTTTCTTTCTACTGCTCCCACCACCCAGGTGCTCTATTTACTGCAGGATCTGATCTTGTCCCATGGACAAGTTACATAATTGAGGGTGTTATGAGGTAATACATAGCTTGGCTCTCTCTTTTTTTCCAACCCCCAAAACAAACTTCTCTTGTTTCTTGGGTTTCTCAATGTCTGACTGATGTTAGAACAAAGATGAGAATAAATTAGTTGAACCAACAAAAATGGAACTTGGGTAATTAGGAGAAAACTTAGCTATGGCTAAAAGTGGTTTCTGCTAATTAAAAACATTGACAAGCAAAAGATCGTCAATGTGTTTTAGATCTGGTCATCAAGGGATGAGGCCTATGGTAGAAATGTTTCTCATGCGAAGAAAAAAACATTGGGGCCTCTTGACATTCAATTAGATTTCTTGAGTTGAATCCATAATTTCAATCTGGAGTGTTTCATGCAGTTGTTTTATTAGTATTTGTAGTAAGCAGATTGGTCCCCCAAATATGTCTACAACTCAATCCCTGACTCCTGCAAATATGTTATGTTACATGGCAAAAGAGACTCTGCAGATGTAATCAAGGTTATGGACCTTAAGATGGGGAGATCATCCTGGATCATTCAAGTGGACCTAATCTAATCCCGTGCATTTTTAAAAACAGAGAAGTTTCTCAAGCTGGAGGGAAGATAGATTCCAACTGTGAGAAGGATTCAATGCACTGTTGCTTGCACTGAGATATAGGGAGCTGTGTGCTCTAGGGAATAAGGGCCTCCCAGCTAAAAGCCAGGAAAGAAACAGAGACTCCAGTCCTCCACCTTCAAGGACCTGAATTCTGTCAACAATCTGAGTGAGTTTGGAAGCAGATTCTTTCCCAGAGCCTCCAGTAAGGAATATAATCCTGCAGAGACATTTGTTTTATTTTTGTGAGACTCTAGGACTGAACCAAATTACACTGTACTCAGATTTCTGATGCGTAGAAACTGTGAGCTAATAAGTGAATATTCTTTTTAAACTATAAAATTATGTTAATTTGTCATGACAGTAATAGAAATAAAATACATTGTTCTTTGTCATTGTTTCTTTCTTGCTATCACTGCCACTGTCATAAATTATTGTGGATTTACATCACATATGATGTGGCATCAAGCAAGCTCTTGAGGGCAGGAATTTTTTTTCTCTCTTTCTTAAAAATTTCATCTCTATATCCCTAGCACCTCAAACAGTGTCTAGCACATACTATGGGTTCAATAGATATTTCTTAAGTGAATGAATAGAGCCACAAAATAATTTTCAATGTTATCCCTTCCCCAGTAGAGTTTAAAAATCTAGTTGGGGCATCAGAACCTCTGTCTGAGAAAAGAACCCGAAAGACAGGACAATGTAATTTAAGTGCCAAATGAGAATATGGATGATACATACTCTCGCTTCCTAGTGCGATAGAGATGTGTTGAGATGGCGAGAGATTGCATGGAGGAGATAGGTCTTCAAGTAAAAAGAGGACTTAAGGAAGCAAAGTAGAAGGGAAAGGACAGGAGAGAAAGGCACAGCCCCAACAATACACAGAGTAATACAAGGTGACCAGCTGGTGTGTGTACTCGCCTTGGCTTGAGCATGGTGGGAAGGCTGCTATGTCATCTGCACATGCCTTGCTGGGAATTACTGTGCATGTTTTATAACACATTACACCTGCCGCTGGGGACCAGAGTTTCAGTTATCAACATTCTTTGTCAATCCTTTCATTTTCTTTCCTTTCCCTTGTAATAATAAGACATCTTCATATTGAATGATGTCATATCTTACTTTTTAAAAACAAATTCTAATGCAAAAGTTACATATGTTCCATCTAGACCACTTAGGAAAAAATAAGTATAAAGAAAAAAAATCATGCACAATTTCACCAACATAAATAACTGCTGAATAGTTTGATGCACTTTCTAAGTTTTATCTCTTGAATAATTTACATGCTATATTCATACAATTAGCATTAGACTGAATATACAGTTTCATATTTAATTCTTATTTTATATGTAATTTCCCATCAAATAAATAAACCATAATTTATTTAACAATTTCCACACTATTGGTCATCTAAGTTATTTCCAATATTTTGGAATTTGGAATCTAATACTATTATTAAAACTTTGATAAAAATTCTTGTCGATAAATTTCTGGTTGCATTTCTAATTATATCTTAAGGATAAAGTCCAAGAAGTTGGGATTATTAGATATAAATGAATGACTATTTTTTAAGGCTCTTTATACAATTTGTCAAATTACTTTGCAGAAAGAAAAGGAATTTATTTTATATGCTGCCTCATATCAATTAACATTTTTGTGAGTTGTAAGAGTGTTCATCTTACTAAACCCTTACCAGCATTCAGTTTCCTAGCTCTATCTGTTAATGATATTTTATTTTTGTTTTGTTGTAAAATTCACTAATTTTATACATGTACTTTTTATACTGATGAAATTAATTATATTTTCACATTAGAGTGGAAATTCACTTACCTTCTTTGTGAATCACCTACTGATGCCTTTGCCCATTTTTTACTATTAGTGTTTTGTATTAACTTATAAGAGCTCTTTATATATTATCATTAATTATTGATATTTTGATTGTTACGTTAATGATCAGTGTGTTAATGATATACTTGTATACAAATACAATAATGCAAATATGCAAATAATGTTCTCATTCTGTAGTTTGCCTTTCAATTTTGTTTATAATGTTTATATAGCTTCAGCATTTCAAAGTAATACCCCAACTTAAATATCATGGCGAATCAATAGCTTTTTATTTTAATTGCTCTAGAATATGTTGTTCTCTCTCACTCACCACTACTCAACCCTATCCTGCTGCCCCAAAAGGAAATAAAATGTCTACTAGCATTTGGATTTATATTATTCCCAAAGTGAAGGAGATTCATTACATTACTTATATCAACTAATTCTTGAATTCAAGAGGTGTTCTATAAACATTTTGTGACTGTTTAATAAGCCCACCAATGAATTCTCTTTTAGAATAGTCATATATATCAACTTAGTAATCAGAATTATGTATATTTAATTTGGAGTAACTGGTTATCATATTGCTCTGAGTGAAATCCCAGACTCCAATGGTTATTTTGAATGAGTTAGAATTTGAGTTAAATATAAGCTGGAGTTGAAGGTATAACCACTTATTCTGGGGAGTGGCTTTGGGAGTAAGTGTCTCAGAATTTCTGCCATAGCAGTCAAATAAGCATCGTTATTTTTGGAACTTATTTCCTCTACTGTTCTACTCTTGTTAAGGTTTGATCAGCTTTGTGTTTAACCATGCTACGTAGGTTTTTATTTTTGAAAGGATTTACTTACTATCTCGTTTATGTAGCAGTAGCACATAAGAATGAATCATGTTTTATTTTAAAAGAATTGAGAGCAGAAATGCCAAACACATATCCTTGTGAATAGGAACTCTGATCTGTTAGTAGAGGTTGTTTGGGTAATGTGTTGAGAATTCTGGTAATGTATTCAGGCTCAGCAGCCAAAGAATGCCACAATTAATTAGTGATCTGGGAGGAAGGTGTGACAAAATTCATGCTGTGTATTTACCAGCCCAGGTTAAAGTTAATTTAATTAATATGAAAGTTCAAATACAAAGAGATTTTCAAATTTATTTAGTATCTGACATGCTATCTTTGATATAAAATTACAAAGATTTTTTTTCCTCATCTGTTTTGGAGGATGTTACTGTATTTGTAGAGAAGCTTTCTTTGGAGATAGTTTAATATTATGATTATTTTATGTTATTTTTTCTATTTGAAAAATGCTGATGAAGAATCCTGAGAAAATTCCCTTTCTTCCATGTTGACACATTGTTTGATTTCCTCAAAGGCTCGACCTTCAAAGAACAGGAAGAGGCCTGATTTGTATTTGTGACAATATATGGGTCTGTGTAAGTTTTAAAATACAGTTTGTTTTTCAGATGAAGACTTAGTACATGTAACCTTGTATGGATGTTTAACAAGGGCACAGTAGAAAGATCTTGAGTGATAAAAACAAAGATCTTTCCAAATCTTCCTTAATCAAAAACCCATACACCTGCAGAGCAAAAATAAAAAATAACTTCAACTCCTTGTAGTTCTCATCATTAACTTTCAAGCTTCACTGTCCTTTATTCTCAGACAACTAGTCTCCATCTTTTATTCTGTCCTGTGAATGTTTAAAATGCTCTCAACTCAGTAAAGCAGATCTTATATCTACAAACCTAGTGATGGAAAGCACCGAGCTCCATTTTTCTTCAAATGGTTGGTAGAACCCCATGGCTCCTGCAGTTTCCATTAGGTGACACTGACTTTATCCAAAGTTTCAATACTTGAAAATCCAGTTCTTCACTTAAGCTAACATGCATGGTGAACTATAGTTTTCATTGAAAATGCTTCCTGCCAATTAAAAACAAAGGAAAAAGAGAAATTGCAAATAATTTTCAGGGAATTAGGTTTGTTTCATTACTAGTCTTTCTTGCAGGAAAAAATAATTCTTAAAAAACAATCTTAAAACAGCAGTGCCTGGGTGGCTCAGTCAGTTGAGTGTCCAACTCTTAGTTTCGGCTCAGGTCATGGTTTCATGGTTCCTGGGTTCGAGCCCTGCACTGGGCTCTGTGATGACAGCTTGGAGCCTGCTTGAGATTCTCTCTCTCCTTCTCTCTCTGCCCCTCCCCTGCACGTGCCCTCTCTCTCTCAAAATAAAAATAAAAGAAATTTAAAAAATCTAAAAACCTTTTTTCATATGTTTATAGCCATTTTCTCTCTTATCTCCCTACCTACATTGAAACCTCATTTTAGATAAAAATATGTGTAGGTTCTTAGCACCACACAAGTTTATAGACCAGCTATGTTCATTCCAACTTTGTGTCTCAATCATTTCTTTTTTTGACTAAATATCTCTTCAGAAAAATATGCTACTTTTTTGGAGACAAGTTGTCTCCTCCTTGAGGTTGGTGACTTCATTTGATATGACACCAATGTTAACCAAGGAAATGAGCATAAAATATTAAAAAAACAAAAGGGAAGGTGTTTTAAATCATTGGGCAGACATTTGGCACCAGCTTTTTAGAAGCAACTGGCTCAATTAGCCAGTTCAGGAAATGTGCCACATTGTGTGTAGAGAATCTGACTCTCCAAATTATAGAACTGGTAGAACGTTGTACACCCGGTTTACTTTGCTGGGGAACGTCATCCTTGGCTCATATTCAGTGAAAGATTCATCATCTTCCCAGGTGACACTGGGGCAAACCGAGGTTTAGTCTCCTTTTATTGCCAGGGAGAGATTGATGGCTGTGGGTAGAAAACTATGCAAAAGCTGGCAGTTCTAGCTGGCTGAAGCTTTCAGGTTTGTCCAAGTGAAAGTCAAGGGTGTGAACCCAGGTAAACTAAATGTTTACCACTGAAGAAGCCACCATGGGTTTGAAACCACTGAGGTGCATAGACCCATTCACAGAGAGCACACCATTCTATATAGCCACAATTTTCTCTGTGAATGACTGTGAAATGTAGGGTTAGCTCATTTAAGTTTTGGGCTAAACATGCAAGAGGCAGATTTTACCAAGATAGGTAGTGGTTACATCCACATCATTTAATAAGACACATAGTTATGTCACTGTAAAGAATTCAGGCTTGGGCTCATTAAGTGTAGGAATTTGTTATATTTTATAATGATTGTAGCTGCAAACACTGCTTTTCCATAGTGGTTAGCAAGCACATGTCTTTAGCTGTGAAGAGCGGGATTTAAGTGGTAAGCGGAACAAGGTGGGGACTCATTCTCATAAGAATCAAATTATATCAGTGCCTCCAGAAAATAAAAATTTTGTGATTTTTGAAAACTGGGTGATTATAAGTAAATCTCTGAATTTAAGTTTTATCTTTGTAATCTAATCAGGCTGATGCTACGCTTTGAAATTAGTTCTCAAAGTACTGTGTGGCATGATCATCCTCTAAATTTCATGAGGAATATACTATGGTACATAAAAGGTTTTTGTATTTGTAAGATTCAGCAAAATAATGACCTTACCATGTTGATGGGATCAGATAGTTTGCTGTTGCTAATAGGTATTAAGCACAACAGATGGACTGTCCCAAAGGAATAAAGAAAGCAAAATGTATTGAGAAGAAAGCTGTGCAAAAATACACTGTTAATTACTTGTACTGGCAACAAGAACAGTCTTATGACTTTGCAGAATGGAATCTACAAATATGTAGGCTATGGGAAATAAACAGGTTCATTTTTTCAATATTTAGCATATATTCAGTTGCCTACAATAGGCCAGGCACTGTATTAGCTGCTGGGAGTAAAAATATTTAACAACTTGGTTCCTGCTTTCAAGAAGCTCACACATAGGGAAATAAACATGGCAGTTGCCATAGTTATATGATCAACATTCAAGGAGAGTAAAGAAAGCAGCTAAAGTTTTCCTAAGGGAACCAGGGAAGAGGAAGTAATTCTTGAGTTGACACTTGAAAGAACCACAGGAATAGTGGTAGGGAGGAGAAGGGGAGAGATCCGGAGGCCTCCAGAAAGGGTGATATGTTCAGGGAGCAGAGACGAGTTGAGCTTGATTCTTTGCGGGGAGTGGCTTGACAGCGTCTAGGTCTTGTAGCACCATAGAATCTACTTTTGGGTAATAGCAAATAAGAATCCTGAACAGAGGATTGACACAAAGACCCTTTTGTGTTAAATGTATTTTTCTGAGAGCTCTGCAGAGTATGGGGGGGGGGGGCTGACAGTGCAGGAGAACAGTTGTGGCAGAGATGGAGGAGGGGGCATGAAGGTTGGGGTGGAAGTCAGACTACACTGGTGATAGCAGTTTCCCTCTGGCAGTCTTGGTCCTATCTGTCTCAGCTGCCACCTTATGCTAAACTGGAAGTTGATGGAAGGTCCTGTATGCTAGCCTGGTTTTCTTTAATGGGTTATAGGTTCTGAGGTACTATAAATAACACTTAAATACAAGTAAAAATCTGAAGGGTGTACAAAGTATTTTATTTTTCTTATATTTTGTTATCTGAAGTATTGCGGGACTAGAACTTACAAACGTTTTTTTCTCTACACAGTGACAGTATGTGCAAATCATATTTAATTTAAAAATGAATCTTTTAAAGTATGGGCAAATCTGTGCCAATCACATACCGGAACAGGCCCATTTAAGCTCCATTATTAATAAAAGAGTCTAATACGTGAAGTGTGTGGCTGGGGATATGAGCTAGTGAGTAACAGGAGATTCACTATGTATGAATGACTATAGAGCAACTTGAAATGGTGAGGGCATTATGACAAAAACTCCTCTGGGGCCTGCTAGAACTCATTTGTGGCCTTTATATGAATGAGAAGTAAGCTCAGCATGAACTCTTTATTAAACTGGTTATGTGTATTTAACAATAACAACCAGTGGTAGACTATGACCTGGCAAGTGCAATAAGTAGGATCGAAACTTACTTCAAATCAAATATTGATGGCTGGCTCAACCAGAAATGGAGACTATGAAAACCAAAGACACTCAAAGAACACTGTTTTCTTTTAATTGGGTGTGTCTCATTTGGGAACCCCAACCTGTTTAGTATTTAATTTTTAAAAATTTTTACATGTTTATTCACTTTTGAGAGAGAGACAGAGTGTGAGTGGGGGACAGGCAGAGAGAGAGACACACACACAGAATCCAAAGCAGGCTCCAGGCTCTGAGCTGTCAGCACAGAGCTCCACGTGAGGCTTGAACTCACGAACCATGAGGTCATGACCTGAGCCAAAGTCGGATGCTTAACAGACTGAGCCACCCAGGCACCCCCAACCTGTTTAGTATTTACTAAACAAAATGCATCTGAAAATTAGAGGCAAGTAGTTGATTTTTTGCTGGAACTAATGGTGCATTCAGAAGAGAAGAGTCAGCATGTTAATTTTGATTTAGATAGAACTGACCATTATAGAACTGTATTTAGGGGCGCCTGGGTGACTCAGTCGGATAACCCTCCAACTCTTGATTTTGGCTCTGGTCATGATATCATGGTTTGTGAGTTCGACCCCTACATCTGACTCCTCCTTGACAATGTGGAGCCTGCTTGGGATTCTCTCTCTTTCCCTCTCTCTGCCCCACCCATCCTCTCAAAGTAAGTCAATAAACAAACAAACAACAACAAAAAAGAATTGTATTTGAGTCACTATGTTCACTATTATATCTATTATTACCTCTACTGTCTGTTAAGCTCTTTCTACACACATGGCATGTGCTGAGAAATTGCCACTCAGTATTTCATTTTGTCTCTCCAAAGCTCAAGTGGTAGTCAGATGTTATTAGTATCCCCATACTCAAGTAAATCTGAGGCTTTGAGACGTTAAATGGGATTTTTGCTATATGACTCACTCTAAATGTGAGAATGTTAGAGCTGAAAGAAACTAGAAGTAACCTAATTCACCAAAAACTTAGATGCTAAGCAAATAGGCAGCTAATGCAACACCAAGAATCCATGCCTAGCCAAAGGGGATAGCTGCCATTTAGCTTCAGCCTTTGTTTTCACATGGGAATGTAGTCCCTGTGTTGCCAATGTTATAATTTTTAAAGAGAAATCAGAACTCTGGATTTCAATGTGAAATTTCCCAGTTTTTAAAACATGCTAGGCATACAAGGTATGTCCAAAGACTGGATGTGGCCAAAGAGCTATTAGTTAGCAACTTCTCACCAAGTACAATCCCATTATTTTACAAATGAGACAGAGAGGTGAAGTGAGCTGCCCAAAGTCATGCGGCAATTCAGTGGTATAGCTGGGAATCAATATGCAATACATATTCCTTCCATTTTTTCTCCTTAAAATCATATTAGATTACGTGTTACTAAAACAGTTCTTTAAGCTTTTCAGAAAAATTGAAGTATGTAGCTGAGGAAATGAACTGGTGAGTGACAGGGGATAGACTGACCATAAGTTTTTGAAAGGTATTTAAAAATTGTTTACTTCCTTGATATATTCTATTGAAAATTGATTGATATTTGTAGTGCTAATGCTTGTGGCATAAATATTTATAAATATTTGCTCTTCTTTCTGCTTTGCTTTTGCTTAATATTTTATTTTTTATTTTTTTCCCTTTTTGAATTTAAATTTTAGTTAGCTAACATACAGTACAATATTGGTTCCAGGAGTACAATTCAGTGATTCATCACATACATACAATATTTAGCACTCATCACAAGTGCCCTGCTTAATACCCACCCCCCATCTAGCCCACCCCCCCCACCCCCTTCCCTCCATCAACCCTGTTTGTTCTCTATTATTAAGAATCTCTTATGGTTTGTTTCCCTCTCTTCTCTTCCTCAACCCCTCCATATGTTCATCTGTTTTGTTTCTTAAATTCCACATATGAGTGAAATCATGTGGTATTTGTCTTTCTCTGATTGATTTATTTCACTTGGCATAATACATTCTAGCTCCATCCATGGCATTGCAAATGGCAAGATTTCATTCTTTTTGATGGCTGAGTAATATTCCATTATATATATACATATACCACTTATTATATATATATATATATATATATATACCACTTATTATATATATACCATATATATGATATATACACCACTTCTATATCATATGTGTGTGTGTGTGTGTGTGTGTGTATACATACACCCCTTGTACCCCTTTGTTTCTGTATTTTGTATCCTTTGGGTAAATACCTAATACTGCAATTGCTGGATTGTAGGGTAGTTTTATTTTTAGTTTCTTAAGGAACCTCCACGCTGTTCTCCAGAGTGATTGTACCAGTTTGCATTCCCACCAGCAGTGCAAGAGGGTTCCCCTTTCTCTACATCCTCACCAACACCTGTTGTTTCTCTTGTTGCTAATTTTAAGCCATTCTGACAGGTGTGAGGTGGTATCTCATTGTGATTTTGATTTGTATTTCCCTGATGATGAATGATGAGCATCTTTTCACGTGTCTGTTAGCCATCTGTATGTCTTCTTTGGAAAAGTGGCTATTCATGTCTTCTGTCCATTTCTTAACTGGGTTGTTTGGTTTTTGGGTGTAGAATTTGATAGGTTTTTATAGATTTTGGATACTAACTCTTTATCAGATAGGTTGTTTGCAAATATCTTCTCCCATTCTGTTGGGTGCCTTTTAGTTCTGTTGATTGTTTCCTTTGCTGTGCAGAAGCTTTTTATCTTGATGACGTCCCTATAGTTCATGTTGGCTTTTGTTTTCCTTGACTTCAGTGACATGTCTGGTAAGAAGTTGCTGTGGCTGAGGTGAGGTCAAAGAGGTTTCTGCCTGTGTTCTTCTCTAGGATTTTGATGGTTTTCTGTCTCACATTTAGGTCTTTAATCCATTGTGAATTTATTTTTGTGTATGGTGTAAGAAAGTGGTCCAGTTTCATTCTTCTGCATGTTGCTACTCAGTTTTCCCAACACCATTTGTTGAAGAGACTGTTTTGCCTTATATTTCATAAGGAGCTTTAAATAGTGTGATTTGGAGAATAAAATTTCTAAGGAAAAAAATCCATGGGTTGATTTTTAATTTTTGCTTAATAGATATTTCAAGAGTATAATAAATTCTAACTACAAATTTTCTAATATTTTTATTTTTCATTTGATGTAAAAATTAGAGAAATCAGTTAGGAAATATTTTATTCAAATAATGAAGAAACTTTTTGCTTTCACTTTAAAATTTTTCATTGTGGACCCTAGCAACTATAGAGTCATTCTATAGCTTAACTTGAAACGTTTTCTCCCTTCTTTCTTTCCTTTCAAATGTTTAAAAAAATGACTCTTGTGGGAATTCCTTAGTCTTCCATTAATTGGCTGGGTTGTCAAGGAATCTTGGATGGGCTACTCCACTGATATCTCTGGCTGAGGATCCTGCGTGTGTGCAGACATGGATTTATATGAATGAGTGTTTGGGGAAGGAACATAAAGGAAATGAAGTTGGAGAAAGGAGGAAGTTTCACTCTTCAATCACACCATTTCTTTTCTTTTCTTTTTTTTTTTTTTAAATGTTTATTCACTTTTGAGACACGGAAGGAGTCAGAGTATGAGCGGGAGAGGGGCAGAGAGAAAGGGAAACACAGAATCCAAAGCAGTCTCCAGGCTCTGAGCTGTCAGCACACAGCCTGACGTGGGGCTTGAACCCATGGACTGTGAGATCATGACCTGAGCTGAAGTCAGACGCTTAACTGAGCCACCCAGGCGCGCCTCTTTTTTTTTTTTTTTAAGTTTATTTATTTTGAGAGAAAGATAGAGAGAGTGGGTGGGGCAGGCGCAGAGAGAGAGGGAGAGAGGGAGAATCCCACGCAGGGTCCACACCTGTGGATCTTCACCAGGCTAGATCCCGTGAACTGTGAAATCATGATCTGAGCTGAAATCATGAATTGACACTTAGCCACCTAGACACCCCAGTTTCACACATTTCCTAAAAGAATTTAATGGAATCAAAGGCTAGAGTGACAAATTGATCGAGGGTTTTCCCAGTGAGTTCTCACCTATGTGGTCTCATGGAGTTATGTGATTCCTGATCTCAAGAAGCTGATCTTGCCTGCCATTACACTTCGTAGATGAGTATCAGCACTTCTCTGTTGCTAATTTGCACAGCTTTCAATAGGACAAATGTTAAATATCTTCAATAGGTCTAACCATAGTGAAAATTCTCTTTATCTGCAACTTCTCCTTTACCTCCTGCAACATCATGGCCTGGCAGTAAACCTATTTGTCTTGCCATGAAGGTCAGGGAACACAGCTTGAATCCTGAATTTCTAGGTTCTTAGGATTTTACTGACATGGAATTAAGCATTTTAAACGATCAACTCATATGTCATAGTGCTTATATGTCATTTTCATATTTGCCACAGTGTGTTCTTTTTACTTTAATTTTGAAATAATTTTAGACTTACAGAAAAAGTTGCCAATAGAGCCCACAATATATTTTCAAAATGAATTTCCTTTTAAAAAACTCAGTAGTTATTTCCTTGTATTATTTATAACACCTACTCAATACAATTATATATATATATGTGTGTATATATATATATATATATATACATATATATATGTGTATATATATATATATACACACATATATATATATATTATCTTTGTTGGGAAAAGCAAATCATCATAACAATAATATATAGCCATGCAAATGCATATATTTTCCTATTGACACAAGTGAGGGAGGATATCTATAATGCTTTGCAATCAATAGGTTCTCAAGAAATATTTGTTGAATGGTATATATAATAGGAAGGATTTGCTGACACAAATTAATTGAGAATTACTTAGTCATGGCCAAATTTGTATTTCAGTATTAGGAAAACATTACCATGCACGAGTTCAAATGTGTGGTCCCTTTATTTATTTATTTTTTAATTTTTTTTTAACGTTTATTTATTTTTGAGACAGAGAGAGACAGAGCATGAACAGGGGAGGGGCAGAGAGAGAGGGAGACACAGAATCCGAAACAGGCTCCAGGCTCTGAGCTGTCAGCACAGAGCCCGATGCGGGGCACGAACCCACGGACCGTGAGATCATGACCTGAGCCGAAGTCGGACGCTTAACCGACCGAGCCACCCAGGCGTCCCTGTGTGGTCCCTTTAAACCAGGGTTTTGTTTTGGACAAGAGTCCTATCTTAATATGTTTGGGCTGTTATAACACAGACTAGGTAGCTTATAAGCAATAGTAATATAATTCTCACAGTTCAAGAGACTGGAAGTTCAAGATCAGGATGACAGCATGGTTGGGATCTGGTGAAGGCTCTCTTCTGGACTGTAGACTGCCAACTTCTTTCTGTGTCTTCACATGGTGGAAGAGACTAGGGGAGTGCTATGTGGTCTCTTATAAGAGCACTTATCCCATTAAAAATTTTTTTTTAATTTTATACGTTTATTTATTTTTGAGGGAGAGAGAGAGAGACAGAGTGCAAGTGTGCTCTGTCAGCACAGAGCCCAATGCAGGACTTGAATTTGCAGACCAATAGATCATGACCTGAGCAGAAGTCGGACATTTAACTTACTGAGCCACCCAGGTGCCCCTAAAATTTTTTTTTAATGTTTATTTATTTATTTTGAGAGAGAGAGAGAGAGAGAGTGCAAGCAGAGGAGGGGCAGAGAAAGGGGGAGAGAGAGAATCCCAAGCAGGCTCCTTGCTGTCAGAGTGAATCCTGGAGTGGGGCTCGATCCCACAAAATACGAGATCATGACCTGAGCCAAAACCAATAGTTGGATGCTTAACCAACTGAAATCACCCAGGCGCCCCAAGAGCACTTATCCCATTTATGAGGGCTCCATCTTCATGACCTAAGCACTTTCCAAAATCCCCTCTCCCAATACCATAACATGGGGCATTACAATTTCAACATATGAATTTTGGCAGAATACAAACATTCAGCTCATAGCAAGTCCCCAGTGACCTTTTTGGAAGAGTATGGCAATTGCTCTCTAGGAAATTATATTTGAAATTAGTTATGCATAACTATTTCCCAACTTATTTTTAGTATTCTATTATACATTGATCATCCATTAATTTATCTAAATCCGTTTGAAATCCAAGATGCTTGACTAATTCCAAGGGGTGAATACTGTTCTACAGTGTTAGGAACAGCTTACTTTTTATTAGCCCTCCTGCATACTTTCAGGACTTTTATATTTGCACACTGTAGCTATTGTTTTATGATTTAAGAGACAGAGAACATGGCTTTGCATCCTCCAATTATGACCATACTTGCTTACTGTCCCTTTAATCATGTCTCAGAGCTTTTAGTAGCTTAGATTTTCTCCTCTCAACAATCCTGGGAAATTGCTATGATGTCGGACTTCTGTGTTAATGTGCTGAAGATAAAAATTCAGATATTTGGAGACATTTCATTTGAGGTTATTTGAGGAGAATATAATATTGGCTGATCACATTGTTCAGCAGCTTGTTTGTAACCCCCATCTCTGGCAAAGGTTTCCTATTGGAGTCTTTCCAAATTTATCTAGTTTCTGAATCTTTTAGTCACTTTTTGGCTTTCCTGGTTTCTCTGTAACATTTCGGAATCCTATGAATTCTCCATCTTCTTAATAAAAAACCCACGAGTAGAAGTAACATTCAGAGGTCCTTATGATTTCTGAGGACTTTTAAGAGATCTGTCTACATTTTTTCCACATTCTTCAACTTATTTGAGCCAGAATGGGGCCACCTTTTCCAGGAGATCAAGTAGAGTATGCTGGTGCTATTGCATTTTCTCATACACTGCCTTTTCCCCACTTAGTTTAATCTAATTACACAAAGATGTATTGCTCATACATTTTGTGTAATTTCTGTGCTAATTGCTAAAGGGGTTACAAAAGTGAGTTAAATGATTTTTCCCCCCAAAACAGTTTATGATCTTGTGGGATGAAGGAAATGGTAAAGACACCACAGCTGTGCAGACCATTTCTGCTTCTGTTTTTATTTTTTACTTGGGTTAAATTTATATAAAGACTTCTAATCAAACCTCTGTGGAATAAAAGAGAATAAGAAGAGAAAAGCAAAGTCCTTGGGCTGAATATGCTTATCATGTACTATGAATAGTCTTGCTCCAAAGGATGAAGTCCAGATGTTGGACTTATCCCATAGTTCAGTGAATGACAAAGTCATAATACTATATCTTTTATAGCTTCACTATTTATACATAACCTGTGATGAAGCATTAACCCCCTTTGACTAATCTTTTCTGCCTATAAAGATCCACTGGCAGGCATACATTTAAGCCCAGTTGGAAGAAGCATATTCCTGAGTTCATGGCAGTAAAACTGGTTGTCGTTAGACAGTCACTGTGCCAAAGTAATAGAATGTAACAGAGATAATACAGGAATTGTTACAATGCAACATGACTAACATAGCCATCATATGCAGGACCTAGTCTCTAAAATCTTTCTTTTCAACAAATTAATTCATGAAACCTTATAGCTCACCTCTATGAAAAGGAAGAGTTAGTGATCATCTGTCTTAGATGGAGAAACTGAGGCACAAAGCAAGCAGTCAATTTCTTTGAAATGTCCAGTGAGCAGTTAATTTCTTTGGAATGTCCAGTTAGCCTCTTAGCCAACATTACTGATGACTAATTCTTGGTTCCTGACAACAATTCTTCCCAAGCTAAAATATGTTCTCAGCAAATCGTGAAACTCATGACCAATGAGCACTGTTCTGCTTGTTCCATTAGAGATGCATTAGAAATCTTCAAGGTCACTGTTTGTTTGTATATATCTGTGACATCATGTTTTGGACTGTGCTTGAGGCAGTTACCTCATAGCGAGTAAGGAGAGATCCCGGACTGTATCAACACATCAGTAACTGTTACCGAAATACCACAGACCCAGGCTCTCCCATGAGGCATCGCTGGCCAAGAGGATTACTGAAATGAGGAGCGTGAGGAAGATGAGAAAGCCAATATGCTTATGAACTAAGCTTTATTTCTAATAAAAGAAAAGAAAACAAGAACAAAACACTGACTTCAGTTCAAAATCCAGCTTGTTTTCTTTCAGAGGCTATTTAAGTTTGTCCATACAAACTCATATTTTTCTCCCTAGCTTATGGTCACGTACCTTAAGAAGACAAATGTTTCCTTCTGATTCTTTTCTTCCTTCTCCTTGCTTTTCCGTCTGCTTTGAAAAACCATGACACTGTGGCCTGGCACTTGGCTGGTCAGAATGTGCTTACTCTTGTCAGGCAGAGAGAGGGTTAAATGAGAGGAAGGAGCACGGGATGCTGAGGTTTATCTGACATATCCATTTTGCCTACTTCTGCCTTCATAGTATCTTAGGAATGTGGGGAAACCTCTCCAATCTGATTCTGCCTGCATGGAAAAGTAAGAACAGGATCTTGAGGCTACAGCAGTTACTTGGCCCTTTCTCAGTGGTGTGCAGAAGCCAGCTGGCACTGGCTTGCAGGGGCCGACCGTGCTCATCTCCTCTCAGCTCTGCATTCAGTGATGTCATGGTAGCTTGAAATTGGCCATGATGGGGGTATTTATGCCATAGAAATCTGCAAATGCTGCCTACCAATCAGGGATTTTTATCCCCTGTAGAGCTAGTTCACCAGCATATCATTGCCCTTTAACCTATACCTGAAGGATTTCTGCCAGTGTCCAGTAAAACTTCACCAAACATCTGACACAGTGTGAGCTCAAGACGACAACTCAACACGAATTAGGAAGAGATAAATTCTCTAGCGGTGTCAACATCAAAAGATAGCTTGGGGACAGAGCTTTATCTGTCCTATAATTTGTATGAGCAACTGCTTAAGGGTCCACCAAATAAGTAGCAATATATGACACAAGTGTGCCTTCTTTCTTTTTTTAAAGGCTTATTTATTTATTTTGAGAGAGAGAGAGAGAGCGCGCGCGAGAGCGAGCATCTGTGCAAGTGGGGGAGGGGCAGAGAGAGAGAATCCTAAGCAGGCTCCATGCTGTCAGCACAGAGCCAGAGGCGGGGCTCAATCTCCCAAAGTGTGAGATCATGACCTGAGCCAAAATCAAGAGTCAGATGCTTAACCGAATGAGCCACCTGGGTACCCCTAAAAGTGTGCTTTCTAAGCAGATGAAGCTTCAAGATAATCTATAATCCTTTGTTCTCACTTTCAACCAGATTAAGCCACTAGATCTGTCTCCAGCAAAATCTTAGCAAGCCTTGCTGCCAACTTTTGGTACATTCATAGTTACAGGTGAAGGCTTTTTGCAGCAGTGACTTCTGTGAGTCTGTGGTTTCTATGATCCCAAGGACTTTTAAAAGGCACCAGAGGGGAACACCTGGGTGGTGCAGTTAGTTAAGCGTCTGACTCTTGGCTTTGGCTCAGGTCATCATCTCATGGTCTTGTGAGTTCAAGCTCTGCACTGGCAGCATGGAGGCTGCTTGGGATTCTCCCTCTCCCCCTCTCTCTCTGCCCCTCCCCCACTCACGCTGTCTCTGTCTCTCTCAAAATAAATAAATAAACTTAAAACAAAAAAAAGCATCAGAGATTTTGGCCCCACCATTGCCTTTAGTGTGTGGGGAGTTTGACTAGTATCTGAGTATTGGGGTAAACCCTGGAGGCTTCTGGACTTCCTGAGATCTCTTCTTTGTTGCCTTGATAACATGTCAGCAGCTTCAATGATGGCAGGAGAGGCCACTGGCGGCAAGAACAAGAGAGAAGGAAATATCTGAGTCTCTTGGTAGCTATCAGGACAGCATCAAGCAACACAGTTATTCACCCTTTTGTCTCTGGGACTTCTATTTCTAGAAGAGTGAGGGTCTTTGAGGAGAATCTACAGGTCCCCCAGTCACAGGTATGAGCAGATTTTGAGAGACCATAATTTTACTTCCAGATAACGGTATTCCAGGGGGCATGATTTCAAGTTCTCAATCTGTGAAACGGCAGAGGCATAAAAATGTGGAGTCTGAATTCAGGCAGACATGATTTAATTGTTGGTTAAGCCCCTAACAATCACTTATCCATTCATTCATATTTCAAGATAAAAAAAAGCAAAGAAATCCCCAATGACTTTACATCCTTCTCTGAAGAAAACTGAACAAAGTTATAGAGGTCTCTGGACATATGATATAATTTTGTGCTTTGAAAAATAAACTGCTAGAATACAGAGTACTTTAAAATTTTTTTGAAAGATCACATTAAATATTCACTCTCTTTGAGTCATTGTGGATGAAACCTATGCCATCTTGTATAGGGAAGGTGCTTAGTAACATTTTTGTGGAACTGGCTTTGAGATAGGAATATTGATTCATTTTTTTTTATAATACATTAAAAAAAATTGACCTGGAGATTAACTCATTCAGCCAGTCAGTTAGCACATGCAAAAGATCTTATTAATTCCTCCAGCTCCCACGGTGACTTATCTATTCACCAGAACAATTTTACTGTGAGTTCCATAATGACACAAATCACCTACAATTATTTTCTTTACCCAGTGCTTTGCACTTTGAAATCACCTAATAAACATATATTGAATGAAGATAATACAGTGGATCCTGAAAATAACTTCACTAATGACAGTCATATGAATTTTGTCTTTAAATTTAGTTTTGAATAATAAACTTTAAAGTAACAAAGAAAGGTTTATTATAAAATTTCCTTTTCAATGACACATGCATGTGAGGGTATTGTATTTATAAATATACGTGACAAGGTGATCTGACGAAAACAGTGGGACTCTTTTATTTATTATTTTCTTCTTTTTTTAAAATTTCATTTACTTATTTTGAGAGAGAGAGAGAGAGAGAGAGAGAGAGAAAGCACGAGTGGGGGAGGGGCAGAGAGCGAGAGGGAGAGAGAGAATATCAAGCAGGCCCTGCGCTGCTGGCGCAGAGCCCGATGCAAGTCTTGAACTCATAAACTGTGAGATCCCGACCCAGACCCACATGAAGAATCGGATGATTAACCGCCACAGCTACCCAGGCGCCCCTAGTGAGACTCTTTTAGTAAAATCTAAGCAGCCTACCAAATGTAGGGTGTGATTGGTTTATAATCTAAGTGAAATCTATAGAGAAAGAGAAACCCTCTGTCTGTGTTGCTGTCTAGGACTTTGGCTCAAGCAAAACCCAGCTATTTATAATCCTTGGAAGAGAAAGTATTTTCACAGAATTTCTTTATGTCAATATCTTTTACATAGTTGTGAGAGGTTTTTAGAGAGTAGTGCTCTTATCTTCTGAGGTTTTCTTTTTTTTCCCTCAGTTTTATATTTCTTCTTATGCTCCCACTGGTCACTGGGTACATTTTGCTAGAGCAGAGGTATGGAGAGGACAAAGGGGTGATCAGGCTCGTTAGCTCCTTTGGCCCACGTGTCCAATAAGGCAGGCTGCTTCTCTGCCTAGAGCAGCTGGCTGTGGCTGGGCTGGAGGAAAATTCTCTGTTCACAAGTTATGCCACCTCCCTGCTCTGGTTCGTCAGCTGCCTGGCAAAACTTTGTCTTTGGCCACAAGTGTCATTAGATGAGAGAATATGGATGACAGAAAGCAAACACATCACCACTCCTAGAAAAGCAATTCTCAGTTTGTGTTCTGTGGATGGTGAGTCATGCTGGTATACTAAGAACAGAGAAGCACAGAAAACAAGGGGAAGAAGAGTAAAGGATGCCCTCCCTGGTTGCAAATTTGGAAAATGCTCACTTTGGGCATTTTCGTTGGCTTGAATGACAGCTGATGGAAATGAAACGTCAACAAAATAGGGAGGTAGTATTGAATTACTGAGAAAGTATTTTTTCTCATGGCTGCATGAGAAACAGACTTTACTATTTATGTACATCTTAATTTTCAGACATTAAAATTATAGGAACATAGCCAAAATTAAAAATAACCTGTGTTTTGTACTTTCTTGATGTGTAACTATAGAATGTTCCTTGACCTTCCTCTGCCCTTGCTCCCACTATTTAGTTACCATAGCGACCACCAAGGTTCACTTTTTTTTCTGATGTGGAAGAACAACACTACCATATGAGGGACAAACTGAAGGCTGAACATGCAAACACAGAGTACAGTCTTATTATAACAAGCAACTTGCCCGAGTTAATCCGTTGTGTGTTGTTACACACATAATTAGTATTTTGCTGCACTTGTCCTCCATTTTGAACTTATTCTAAGTCCACATCAGGCCACTGAACAGCTATGCACTTTTGTTTATACTCTTTCTTTAGCCTGGAAAGAGCTCACTCATCCCCCAGACCCCAGGGGAGTACTGCAATCTGAGAAATGCTGCGTCCTCAAAGCTTGCCCCTCAGTCCTAATCTACAGCCATTTGTCTTTGCACGCTTCCAATTTTTTTAATGACCTTTTTCAGGATCAGGTCTAGTTATTTTTTAGATCCAAGACTGCTACTAAAGCATTTCTCAAGATGCCTTTTATTTTAAAAATCCACCTAAATGTCTATTTTGTAGAGCATTTTTTCACATGAGAAGTCATTAGGATATGAGCTCCCATTATATTTATTTATAATGTTTATCAGTATTTAGTTTTTTTCTATTTTAGGATATAATTATAATATGCCTAACACATTAAGAGATTAGCATAACACACTTCATAAATAAACATACAAATGTTTGGGATAAGTGATTACAGTCTTAGGTAATAGATTGAATTGTCAAAAAAATGTAGGGACCAATATCTTGGACTATGACATTCTTGAGGGAAGGAACAGGTATTTTTGTGTGTGTATCCTTGCATCTGGCATAGTTCCTGGGTGCTTGTTACTTGGTATAGTGGTTCACAAAAAGTTTGTGGAATGAAATATAACCCACAGTTCCCAAGTTGAGAAATCCAGGGATTTAACAGGAAGAGATCAGTGTGATATTTCCTTGTCTTAGTTCCTACCTAAATTAGTATACAACCTTCACTTCACCTCAGGTTAATTTCAGAGGTGATCCCCAGAGGGTGTCTATTGGCCCTCCAAATGTTGTCCTGTCCCTGGGCTGGCTTGAAGACCTATTGGTGCCAGTGCTACTTCTGCTGGTTCCAATAGTGACCATGCACAAGTTCCCCAAATCCTCTCCATGCTTCCTGCATGGCCACTTCTCAAAGCAAGCCCTCAGTTCCTTACAGAGCCTCTCTTTTCCATTTATACTTTCATTGTAGGCCCCTGTCAGCCTTATCTTTTGCCTGCATGTCTGTAGAGGCATCCCTAGGAGCACATTCCCTGCTATGCATAATATTCCCTCTCCCATTGCAAAGGGACAATTGTCTTTGGATCAAGCTTGTGATAGACCACACCTCCTTCCTTTTAGATAATTTCTTTGCAGGAGGGTTCTTTAACCATCCTGCACACAGAGTCTGCTTCTTGTCTCTACTACCTCCCTCATTCATTTCTGCCTGCCATCTAGGCTAGTCCAGACTGGACCCAAACTCAAATGGTTTCAAAAGACAGGCAGATAATAAACAAGTGAAACTGGCCAAGTGTTTATATATTAAACCCATAGGAGTAGTCATTACTAAATACTCTCTTTTTTTTTCTCTTGATGTTGCTTTTGTTTTTATCCTTAGATACAGAGAAGAGTTTCTCTACTAGAAGAAAGCCATAGTGCAATTGTAGTGGTAAATATATGGCAATTAACTCTTTTGTCTCAATGTTCAAGAGGTAACAGAGAGTAGTAAGGACTGGTAGTGAGCTAGCAAGTTAAGTCCTCTAGCCACATGGGTCAGCCATGATTCAACTCCAATGAAACGTAACTATGTGGGAAGATGGGGTCTCTTGTGCCAGATATTCTGATTTTTTCAATAAAACCTGCATATCTAGATTGTTTTGTGAAATCTTCTGCAAAAAAAGTCTGATTCTTTTTTATGGCTGAGTGATATTACATTGAATTTATATACTACATCTTCTTTATCCATTCATCAGTCAATGGACATTTGAGCTGTTTCCATAATTTGGCTATTGTTGATAAATCTGCTGTAAAAATTGGGGTGCATGTCGATGACATGTATGGAGCTAGAGAGTATAATGCTAAGCACAGTAAGTCAGTCAGAGAAAGACAAATACCAAATGATTTCACTCATATGTGGAATTTAAGAAACAAAACAAATGAGCAGAAGGAAAAAAGAGAGAGAGAGGCAAATAGATTCTTAACTATAGAGAACAAACTGATGGTTACCAGAGGGAGGTGGGTAGGGGTATGGGTTAAATAAGTGATGAATTATTAAGAAGTGCACTTGCGATGAGCACTGGGTGTTGTATGTAAGTGTTGAATCATTATATTGTACACCTGAAACTAATATTACACTGTATGTTCGCTAACTGGAATTTAAATAAAAGTTTTTAAAAATATGAAAATTTGCAATAAATAAATAATATATAGTAAAAAAAAAAATCTAATTAATTGCTCTCCCCACCCTGTATCTGCAAAGAGATTTTGGCCTATAGAATATCATTAAAAATTTTATTTATTTATTTATTTATTTATTTATTTATTTATTTATTTACTTTGAGAGAGAGAGAGAGAGAGTCCACGTGTGCATGCTCCTGCACAAGTGGGGGAGGGGCAGAGAGTGAGGGAGACAGAGAATCCCAAGCAGGCTCCACTCTGTCAGCACAGAACCTGATGCGGGGCTCAAACCCATAAACTGTGAGCTCATGACCTGAGCCAAAATTAAGAGTCAGATTGCTTGGGGCTTCTGGGTGTCTCAGTCAAAAAGCATCCTACTTTGGCTCAGGTCATGATCTTGCAGTTCATGGGTTCGAGCCCCACATCAGGCTCTGTGCTGATAGCTCAGAGCCTGGAGCCTGTTTTGGATTCTTTGTCTCTCTCTCTGCCCCTCCTCTTCTCATGCTCTGTCTCTCTCCCTCTCAACAATAAATAAACTTAAAAAAAAAAAAGAAGAGTTGGATGCTTAACCAACTGAACCACCCAGGCACCCCTAGGACATCATTTTTTAACCTACAAATCTGAATCCTCAAACAGAGACCCTGTTGGAGGATGAATGATAATTAGGCATGTAATTAGTAATGTAAATGGTTACAAACAATATATATATTTTCTAGTCAAGTCAAATATTTCTAGTTTAGTTATGGGAAGAGCAGAGATCTTCTAGTTGAAATAGGTAGATATTTTGAGGCCTCTGCAATTTTCTGCACCTATCTTAGTCCAACCTTGTCCTTGAATGTTGGTTCTTTTTTTTTTTTTTTAATTTTTTTTTCAACGTTTATTTATTTTTGGGACAGAGAGAGACAGAGCATGAGCGGGGGAGGGGCAGAGAGAGAGGGAGACACAGAATCGGAAACAGGCTCCAGGCTCTGAGCCATCAGCCCAGAGCCTGACGCGGGGCTCGAACTCCCGGACCGCGAGATCGTGACCTGGCTGAAGTCGGACGCTTAACCGACTGCGCCACCCAGGCGTCCCTGAATGTTGGTTCTTAATGTGTAGTCTGGGAGCAACAGCATTATCAACGCCTGGGAATTTGTTAGAAATGCAAATTCTCAGGACCCACCCCAGACCCATAGATTCAGAAACTCTGGGGGTGGGAACCAACAATCTGTGTGTTAAAGAGCCCCCGGGGTGATTCTGATGTACTTTGAAGTTTGAGAACCAAAGAGGCTTCCTTTCAGAGGGAGCCTCTCTTCCCTGCGGTATGCTCCTAGAGCCCTGGCAGCCTGTATAACCTTAGTCTTCCGGCTTCCTTCGCCTCAACCCCAGGTTTTAGGAGCCAAGATATGTCTGCTATGTGAACTCCGGGTTCAGCTTGGCTCTCCAAAAAAGGGTACAGGATTAAGACACAAAAGAGGACGTTGGTCCTTAGTAATGGAGGAAAATGGATTTGAAAATTAAGCGTGTTCAGAGGGGGAGAGGAGGAAAAATATGTCCCCAGATTTCTTCTTGGACTCCTTCTGCCATGGCTTATCTAGTGGTATGATTTAAAGAAATATTGTCTTTGCTCTACTTTTAGCCTCTTAAAAATGGCTACTTCTGTTTTAATTTCAAAGACTCACTATGGTTCATAAAGACTAAGGAATACAGAGTTAGTGTAGTGACACTACTATGTGACTTAAATTTAGAGAGGTTGATTTCTTAACTCCATCTTGAAATTCTGAAAGAGTGAGAGTTCAGTAGATGGGTGAGAGGTTATGTTTGGGCTTGGGATACACTTCAGGCAAGTCTGGGCTGGGAAGGCCCCTTGTGCAGCAGAATGAGATCACTGGGATCTTATTTTTATAATTTCAGTGAAAGGCACAGGTGAGGAACACAGATGGGAAGGCAGGAAAAGTGCCTGAAAGAGAGGTTAGGAAGGGCGGAGAAAGGCAATGGATAGCTTTGGGGCAGAACACCTCTGTGTCTTTCCCTCTTTTCAAATGCTTCTCATCAGCCTCCTCTCAGAGATGTGCAATAATTTCATTGCTGGAAAGTCCCTGAGCTCTGGTAACCTCCAGGCCCCACATATGAATCTTACTTGCTTTTCTTTCTCAAAGCTAAAGCAGGAGCAGTGGTGATTTAAAGGGAAACTCATTTATATATATTGCCTGAAGGTCCTGTAGCACTTATGGTTCGTAAACTGTATCCAGTGTTATATTTCCCAGTTAAGACACCCCAGAAAGCCGAAGGATATAATTCTAATACTTTATTTGTTTAAAAATTTTTAAAAATGTTTATTCATCTTTTGAGAGAGAGAGACAGACAGTGCCAGTGAGCACGGGGGAGTGGTAGAGAGAGAGGGAGACACAGAATCCAAAGCAGGCTCTAGGCTCTGAGGTGTCAGCACAGAGCCTGACATGGGGCTGGAATTCACAGACTGAGAGATCTTGACCTGAGCTAAAGTTGGGTGCTTAATCGACTGAGCCACCCAGCTGTCCCTCTAATACTTTATTTCTTTGTGACTGAATTCAAATTTAGTCTTTAGTTACTTCCCTTTATACTCCTTACCTCCAATACCCGCCTCAGGTGGAGAACTTATCCTGGACATTTCCTGGTAAATTCAATTTTATCTGGTGATATTTTTCTTTTCTTTTCTTTTCTTTTCTTTTCTTTTCTTTTCTTTTCTTTTCTTTTCTTTTCTTTTCTTTTCTTTTCTTTTCTTTTCTTTTCTTTCTTTCTTTCTTTCTTTCTTTCTTTCTTTCTTTCTTTCTTTTTTCCTTTTAAATTAAAGTCGATATATATAGCTCAGTCCTAGAAAAAAATCAGAATTCTATTTCAGTCTTTCCTTTCCCTCCTCTCAGGCTCCCTTCCTCCACATTTTGGGGTATCACACAAACACTGTGCTTCATCTGTGGGAGGCAGACTTACTAACTTCACAGTAAGAAGTTTGCTAACATGACTAGGTTGGTGGGAGTAACAGGGTGGGAGAAACTCCAATATCTGGCTCACATTGACTGCCCTGCTGCAGTCAGGACTGGCCACGTAATTTAGAGGGCCCAGTGCATAATGGAGATGTGTGGCCTCTAGTTCAAAAATGATGAAGGATTTCAAGACAACAACAGCAGAGCATTAAACTGAGTGCAGGGCTCTGTGCAATTGCATGGATCACATGCTTTATAAAGCCATCTTACCTATGTTCTCTTGTCATCTCCCAGCCTGGCTTCAGGTAAAAGTAGTGGCCACAGCTCTTTCTGGGGAAGTGTCCTCCTGTCTGTCCTGCTGTCTTAGAATCCTACCATAATTCTCATAGGTGTTACAGATGCCCTGAAATGTAGCTATGCCTTTTGTCGCATCCTCTCTTTGGGTGGTGTGCTTTGAAACCCTCTGCCTTGGTAACTCTTCTAGTAGCATCTCTCCAAGATACCTTCCACCCTTGCTGGGCACTCAGCCACTTGTATATCTTATACTTAGTGGGTATCAGTCTCTATTACCCCCTTTGTATGCACACATGCTGCTCAATCTCTATCATCTGTCTGCATATCCCATGGCATGACTGATGCCAGTGGGAATCCTACTCTCAAATTGTAGTATATCAGGT
This sequence comes from Felis catus, assembly GCF_018350175.1. Taxonomy (NCBI): domain Eukaryota; kingdom Metazoa; phylum Chordata; class Mammalia; order Carnivora; family Felidae; genus Felis; species Felis catus. The sequence continues at coordinate 67,758,750 of NC_058372.1, read as the reverse complement.
TCTCCCACCTTAGATTCCTCAAACATTGTGAAGGAACTTTTTATATTTATGTTCTTCTTCAAATTATCTGGAGGAGAAGAAGAGGATAGATAGACAGGCAGATGGCATGGCTACTGTATTATCTTTTCCCTCATTTTTTTCTTCTTTCTTATTTTCAGCCATTTTTCTAATGACTGTAAACTGGGGGAGGGAGTGGGGAGTAGCAGAATCCAGCTCCATTTCTCCCAGTTTAAATGCACCTACTAATTATAATTGCCACCAAGTCTAATCGGGGTTGGCAAATTAGAGGCTAGGGGTCAAAGGTGGCCACACCCATCTGTTGATGTATTGTCTGTGGCTACAGCAGAATTGAGTAAATGCAACAGAAACCAAAAGGCCTGCAAAATCCCAAATATTTAATATTTACTTCTTTACAGTAAAAGTGGCTAACTCCTGTGCTAGACAACCACAGCTGAAAGTAAAGTGTCTGTCTCTGGTGGTAGCTATATGGGGGTGTTGAGAGGTGTTGGATGATCTCAGTAGTTAATCTGCCTCAGCTGAATACTTCCTGCATTACTACCGCTAGTAAATATTCTCACATACATACAGAGTAGAATTGGCATTATGATTTCACATATACGTAGTGGGTAGAACAAACATTATTATCCTCATTTTACAGATAGGAAAGCTACCAGTTGGAGAAGTGAGGTAGCTTATCCAGGGTTATGGAATAAGTGAATGTGGGGTTAGCACTGGGGACATGGCTTTATTGATTCCTTAGGGCTAATGACAAACATCTCCAGGAGGACTCAGCATGTTAGGAAAACACATGCTAAGGATGTTGCTGTATGAGGTCGTGGGACCCCTTAAGGTCCTCTCTGGGGTTGGGGTATGCTGAGGTAGCACGGCTGGAAGGTGGAGAAAAAGAAGTGGTTTGGGGCCATTATTCCAAAAGGTTGTGACTCATTTTCTTACATACTTCCTGCCCACACAGTGTCTGAATCTTGTGTATTATGGTAGCGTGACATTTTCTATGGGTTAGATTCCTGATGCATCATAATTAGCTAATCACAAAGTTCTATTTACTCTTTTTACCAGCCTTTGCATCCACATGGCAACCAAGCTTTATGAAGATTGGATGATTGATGTAAAATTCATAGCCTCCTCACACAGTATCAGACTGATAAGAAGCTGTAAACATCAGATAAATATCTCTGACAATTATGTGGCTTCTGTTGCATTCATAGAATGTGATTCAACAGAAATATCTTTTACTTTTTTCTTGCTTGGTGTATAAAGTAGCTGTGCTCTGTTTTCAATTTAGGCTCCCTATACTCTGATCTAGCCCAAGATGAGGGATGTTCAGGGGTAATTAGAAAAGACAGAAGTCAGGAAGAGTTCAAAACAGACACAACCCATGACTCACTACATTACAACAGATTTTAATTTGCTCTTTTATGTTAAGAAATTGTCTAGAGACTGAAAAGAAAAGGCATTTAAAGGACACCTGAATACAATTGACATATGGGCAGGCAATTAGAACACATGAAGTCATCATAGGCACACAGATGGGGTGATCCATGCAGTATTTCGTCTTCTCCCTTGGTAGCACGAAGCAGTGATGTCCAGACCACTGCATGTGTTTCTCCTCGTGGAAGTTAACCCATCTTGTTGACATTGACCAGCAGTTGTGATTTGCCTCACATGTCTTGCAAATGCAATAAAATTATTTACGAATAGTTGCTGCAGAAAGGCATTTTTTTCTAAGAGAAAACTTGTCCAGTTAGTTGGCTTACTAAAGCAATCAACTACTGAGCAAACTAGAATTTTTAAAAATTTGCCTAATTAAACAAATTTTTTTGATTCATATCCAGTCGTAAAACAATTGTCATGATCCTGGAGTCTTAGTTACTTTTTCAATTCAAAAAATTAGAAGTCAACGGTGCAAGGGCAAAGTTCCTCTTCAGCTTTGTTGAAAACCTCAAACACTGAGAAGTAGAGGCAGCATAAGGGGAGCAGTGGGGGAAGAGAATGTGGTCTTAAGAATAAGGTATGACACCAGTAGAACTTAAAGAAAAATATCCACTGGAACAGTAGGATTCTGAATTAATTATTGTTGTTTGGGACTATTTAGTGGATGTTAATACCCTGAGACTGAACTTTCAGTTCCATAACAGTGTGGCTATGGATTCATTTGTATCGCGGTAGTCCCGGTATGATGGGAAAAGCTTCTGTTCAGATTTCCCCCTGCATAAGGAGAATCCAAGCAGGCTTGCATTCTAGCTCAGGCTTTCCCAGGTACTTGGCCATGTTATTTTGGGCAAATGTCTAAATCTCTCTAAGCCTCATTTTCCTTATCTCTATAGGGGGAATAATTATAGTACCTGCTTTATGGATTGTTATCAGAATTTCATGAAATGATGCTATATATGTCAGGTAGTTAACCCAATGCTGAGATCATAATAAGCTCTTTAGTAAATGTCAGTTATTATTTCTGTGAATAGACGTAATATCTAAGAACAATTCATCAACTATAGACTGCTGAGATATAGTCTAAGGTATTTGTCTTTCTGTCTACAGATAGATCTTTTGTTAGTGGAAGGGAAATGACTGATTCTTATACTATTCTGGGGCTGGACCGTTCCAGGAGTGATGAAATGCAGGAAGGAATTCTGGTTCCAGCTAAGCAGGAGTCTGGTAATTTTCCAGAGATGTTCTCTTTGTCACATGATAAAACCATTGTTTAGCAATTTTAATTAAACTAAATAGTAACACTTTTTAGAGGCCATAGGTACTGTTAAAATGTCTGAAAAAACTGTAGGGCTCGAGTAGAAAGAATATAAGGAAAATTAACCAGAAAACCAAAGCATTGTCTTAATCACTTACATTTTAGGCCTTATTCTTTCTTGGTAATCGATGACTATGTATTATATACTATGTCTAGTAGAACAGTGACATGAGAATTACAATAATAAGTATTATAAATATAAAAATACTTAAAATGTATTTGAGGTTCAAGAATGAGTCATTAATGTTGAAAATGCCAGAAAAATGTGATGTCATTATGTCATCGTTTCTTTATAAAATAGTATATTTCTGGGGCGCCTGGGTGGCGCAGTCGGTTAAGCGTCCAACTTCAGCCAGGTCACGATCTCGCGGTCCGTGAGTTCGAGCCCCGCGTCGGGCTCTGGGCTGATGGCTCGGAGCCTGGAGCCTGTTTCCGATTCTGTGTCTCCCTCTCTCTCTGCCCCTCCCCCGTTCATGCTCTGTCTCTCTCTGTCCCAAAAATAAATAAACATTGAAAAAAAAATTAAAAAAAAAATAGTATATTTCTAGATAGTTAAATGCTTTTCTCTTTTATACAATTGACAGTACCCTTATTTCTTTTTTTTTTCTTTTTTCTTTTTTCAATGTTTATTTCTGAGAGAGAGAGAGAGAGGCAGAGACAGAGAGAGAGAGAGACAGAGAGAGAGAGATAGACACATGAACATGGGAGGGGCAGAGAGAGAGGGGAGACACAGAGAGAGGGGAGCCGAAGCAGACTCCAGGCTCTTAGATGTCAGCACAGAGCTTGATGCGGGGCTCGAACCCACAAGCCATGAGGTCATGACCTGAACCGAAGTTGGAGGCTTAACCGACTGAGTCACCCAAGCGCCTTGACAGCATCCTTATTTCTGTGAAGGAAGTGAAAAGAACAACAACAGCAAACCCCAAACTTGTTAGGATAATAGAAGTAAGTATAAAGAGGTGAACTGACAGTTGGCAAGGCAGGTCATCCTATTTTGCATTCAAAGTTTTAAAACCCTCACATTGTACATTCATTTAGACTCAAGTATCCAATTATGAAATATTTATTTCATGGCAGTTCCCTGATCTATTATTTTATTATTTTTTTTCTGGAAACTTTTTTCAGGTTTGCTTTTCTCTTCCTTGAAGGATATTAAACAGAAATCTATAAAATATTTCACCATGGTTTTAGGCTAGGGTAGAATAATATTTTGCTACAGTTATAAAATTTTCCTTGAACTTTTGATAACAACATCACTGCAATGACTCCAAGAGAATCCCCTTTCTTGAATTCTAACATTTTGTGGCATTATGTAGAAGAATTTTCAGTTGGTCTGGATATATCTGTCATAGTAGAATGAAAATACCTTACTTAAACAAAAAACCTTGGTTATTTTGAAGATTTTATGAGTATAGATAATGGGCAGTGAAAAATCATTTAACATGACTTGTTTCTAAATAGGATGAAGAAAATGAAAGAAAATCATAAAGGAAATTTAAGAGTAAACTTAGGAACACTTGTGAACAGTTTGTGTCACTAGAATGAATGATCATCTCATGAGAAATGTTTGAACATTTCACGAGTTGAGCTAGTTATAATTAGACTTAACCAAGTAAATAAGATATGCAGAGGGAGTACTCTGGCATTGGTAGAGAATAAACTAGTTGATTTGATGGGTCTTTTACATTTTAAAATTCACGTAAAACTAGAACAGATGTTTTCTTTTGCCTTTAGTTTTGGGCATTTGGGATATTGTCATTTATGTCCAACAGAAAGAACCAGGACAGTTCCATGCTAATGTTCTGGAGGCCCCACTTACAGCAAGCCTTTTGCCAGGCCACACTGTAAAAAGTAGGCTTTTCTGTAATTGTGTGCTTTCCTTTTTACTATGTACTATAATTTTTCCTTATAATTCTATAAAATAATTTAAAAATAGAAATTGTATGAATAAAATTATTGTGACATCTCACCCTATGCACTAGGTAAGTTCTTGGAAAAGTATATAGATAAAATAAAAACAGAAACAGACAGAGGCTGGATACATGAGAAGCATAGGAAATATGCCAAAACCTAATTTATACAGAAAAAAAATTCTCTTGGTGGTAGGGATGGGGAGTATTGCAGCCAAGGTTGAATCGTAACATGAAAAGACAAATCTGAAAGGAGGCAAGAGCAAGAGTGAGAAAAGGGAAGAGGAAAATTCAGGGTCAAGACTTGCAGAAGCTAATGAAGGTAGGCACTAGAATGGGTATTTCATTGCTGTAGACTTTTTTTGTTTGTTTTTTCCTTGTTCAAATGCTCTAAAAATACTTGTTACTTCAGCATAAATGGCTTAAAGTCTTTATAAACATTTTCTGATTCCTAGGATATTATTCATCTGACAGTATGCCCTGGTGATTGCCCAATATAATGGGGGGCGGGGGACGAAGAAGAGGAATGGCCATAGATAAAAGAGGAAGGTTTGAAATGATATTTGATATTTCTTTTCACACCCTAGTCAGCAAATTCCATGCAAAGTATTGCTGACTAATTACTATGAAAGGAAAAGTAAGTGTATTTCTTGAACTGTGTTAAGATAATTTACTTATTAAAAGAGGAATTTGTGCCCCAGATAACATTGATTCATGAAAAAGGTCGGGATGGTTACAAATCTGATGTGAAGTTTCAGTTTATACCTTTTACTTAGGGAGAACTTTCTTCAAAGGATGTGTACTGGGGTAAAGCAAAAGTATTTTTGGCTTCTTTCAGAAATTTTGTTGTCTATATGTCCCAAACTGGCAGCCATTCAACCAACTATTGAGAGCCTACAGCGTGCCAGATGCCTTTTCTGTTACCTACCTGATATTTCTGTAAACACAATGGGCAGGATTTGGCCAATTCTGATTAAATGTTTACTATTGTTCGGCTCCGGGGCTTTTAACACAAATGATCCCTGTTCAGACTTCACATCCTGTTTTCATAACCTGTATCCTTAATATTTAGCCAGGTTGCTTCTTGGGAAGGTTTAAAAATGATTCATCATTTCACAAGTTCTGCAGCAGTTTATGATTTTAGCAAAAGTGTTTTTGCTTAGCAAACTAATTTCAATTGCTGGTGTGAGTTTTGCATGAGTGTCTGTGGAAGATGAATGGATTTCTCCAACTCTATAATGTGAAGTGAAAAGCATTACCTTAGTAAGCATTTGAAAATTTTTCTGGATCATCTGATTTACAGGGCATTCCCTGACGCCTACAAATATGCATGTGTTTAAGAACTTGGAGGAAAGCCATATAGTGAGTAGGTATATAGAATAAGACCTGGGTTCAAATCCCAGCTCTTCTATTCACTAAGAGTAGTTGAGTGATCCAGAAAAAAGATATTTAATCTCTTTCAACCTCAGTGGCATATCTATAAAACTGAGAATAATAACACCTACCTCCCCAGGGTTTATGTGAAAGTTAATCTAAATGAAATGCCATATGTAAAATGCTTAGCACACTGTGTAGCACTTAAACATATGTGAGAGCTGTTAGAATAAGGAAGAGCATGACTGTCACTAAATGTGATACATGGAAGTCATTATTGTCTTGACATTTTCTACCTACAAAATAAAGTAGTTTAAAGTGGACATTATTGGGGTGCCTGGCTGGCTCAATTGGAAGAGCATGAAACTCTTGATCTTGGGGTCATGAGTTCAAGCCCCACATTAGGTGTAGAGATTACTAAAAAAAATAAGTAAACTTTAAAAATAAATAAGTGGGGTGCCTGGGTGGCTCAGTCGGTTAAGTGTCCGACTTCGGCTGAGGTCATGATCTCACGGTTCGTGGGTTCAAGCTCTGCATCGGGCTCTGTGCTGACAGCTCAGAGCCTGGAGCCTGCTTTGAATTCTGTGTATCCTTCTCTGTCCCTCCCCTGCTCATACTCTGTCTCACTATGTCTTTCAAAAATAAATAAATGTATAAAAATTTAAAAATAAATAAGTAAAATAAACAAAGTGAACATTATTGATGGCAGACTTGGTTATACTATTGATAGATTATGTTTTTCTCTTTCGTATATGGTGTCTACTTCCTTCCTAAAACATTTCTAGTTTTTTATCTCTGAGTGCTTTTACATTCTTGAGATAGAATAGGTGCTGACTACTGACTTTGTTGTGGAGATAGAAACAGTAGACCCTATTTGGATCACTAAGAAAGGGCTAAAATCCATGTGCACATATCAAAGGAAAAGCAATTAAAGTGAAATTTCAGTATCACAGAGGAAAAATGTTTGCTAATACAGAATTAACATCGTGGTCTAGCACGTGAGATTTTTATTTTTAATCAAAGTGAAATAATACAGAAGAGAATAGGTAACTCAAGATTTTGAGCTGATTAGAGATATAAAATAATTAGATAATTCTAAAATATGTGGTTTTTGTGTAAAAGTAGTAAGTTCTGTAACTGATTATTTCTATAATCAAAATTAATGAATATAATTCCATTAATTCTGTAAAATCTATTAATACTACAATATAATTTATTTCAAAATGTGTCAGACTGAAATTTTTTAGAAAATACTAAAGATAGTTTTAATAAGTAAAGGTCACTTTCTGTATATTTGTAAATATGGTTGAGTAAATGCATATAACATAGATAATTAGGCATTTGTCCTAATTTGGGAATACCCAAATGCTGTACATCCTACAAAAGATATAAAAAGTCCAGGGAAATAAGACACCAACACATGCTACAGTCAAATATAAATGCTGTGTATGATTAAGGCCATGTATGATAAAATCTAAAACATCACCACCTTACTTCCTGTGCTTTGGGAGCTATTGTCTGGAATTTTTTATTAATGCATCATCTAAATTGACATTGTCAAATCAATATCGGATGCACCATCCCAAAGAACCTTAAGATTTTATAGAGAAAATTATTTCAGATAAAAGGAATTCACATGTGGTATAGAGTTGTAGGGAGTCACAATTTAGTTTGGGAAGCCCATGTGTCTTAGTTATGTTGTATAGCAGGTAAAAACTTAAATTTGCAATTGTTGGGCAATTTTCCCTCTACGCTTTTAGGTTCTTGGCTGATATACTCCTATAACAAAAAGACAATAGGAAAAAAAAACAAACAGAAGTTTAGTAACATGTATACCTTTTCTATACATGGGAGAGAAAGTCTCAAGCCATCATTTTAATATGTCCTCAGCTAAAGACAAAAGAAGATTTGGGGGTGAGAGGTTACCTCCTGGGAGGTTACCAGGAAAAGCACCGTGAATAAGGGTAAAGTGTGCAGATTTAAGTCCTTACTTTCTCTACTGAGAAGATTTTCTAGGAATTTAGTCATTCTTCTCTTCTTGGTACAGAGAGGGAGACACCCTTACAAATGGAGATTTCCCTTACAAATTTAATGTTTCTTACAAAAGGGTAACTTCTATTCAGTTTTCAGAATATGTGTCTAACACACATTTCAGAAATGTGTCTAACATTTCTTAAATAATTGATATGCCAAAGAAGCGTATTTTGTTCCCCTTCAAAACTTTCTATTCATTATCTCTCTATCTTTTTTTTTTTTTTTTTTGGCTGGGAGATTAAGTCAGTCCTCTGCCCACAAACTGTGATGAAGCTAGTAGGTCTGCGCCGAAGTGCTCTGGCTTCCATTACAAAGAGACATCTATTCTTTCTTCACCAGGAAACACAAAAGATGCTCTAAAATTTCAAGAACCAATCACTGAGTGAATCAGAAAGTAGGGTGCCAGTGTTAAGAACCATTTCTTCAGTTTATATTGTTCAAATTCAGGGTGCTTTAGAAAGTTCACACACACACACACACACACACACACACACACACACACACCCCAGGGTCCATTGGTTATAAGAGTTCAGTTCAAAAAAGGAGCATGAATGTAGATTTCAAGATTTGTTGGGAGAATTGAATATGCACTATCTGAAAGGAAACATCACACTATATTTATTTTTCTATTATAAACTAGTGTTTTGAAAAGCTTTCCTTGGTTTCTTAAGTATGGTTGGGTTCATAAAGGAAATTAACTTTCAGAAAACAGGTCTCTATTTTATCTGGAATGAGTAATGAAAATCCTGCTGCTTAGCTGTTTAAGGGAAGGACTATTTATACTATGAGTTTTAAATAAGTGCATGTGCTAAGCTACTATATTTGAGGGTTTAGGCAAATTTTGTAGTACAGCCCCCTGGATATTAGAGCTCTCTTTCCTGCACTTTGAGTCCTAGGCCTTGAGTTCATTTTGTTTGTTTGTAACATACCTGTCGGTCAAGTTCTTTTGCTCAGAGACTGACAGAAAATCTGGAAAGCATTCATAATGGAAAGACCCAAATGTGCTACCCACGGGAGTAGTTACCTGCTGCTTTATCTTTTTTCTTTATTTTACCTAAAGATATTTATTTTTTTATTTTGAAATTGATCTGTTTTCTCCAATTCTTTGTGCTCTTATTCTTATTACTATAAATGGCACAAAAAAGAACAAAACAAAACAAACCCCTGATTTTGAAAAAGAGGTTATGGAAAAACAAAATTCCATATCACTAAAAACAACACCACCCTCTTCCCTTTGAATTTCCCTTTTCCTCTCTCCATTTTAAGTTCCCTCCACCCCATGTGGATTTTTCTGTACATTGTGACATCCAGCTGGTTCCTGGCAGGGTTTGATGTTTGAATTTTCTGATAGACTTAATTTAGAATCACTTTTTATTTTATTTTATTTTCCCCCAAACCACAATCTATCTATCTGTCTGTCTATCTATCTATCTATCTATCTATCTATCTATCTACTTATATATTTTTAATATATAAATCCAAGTTAGTTAACATATGGTATATTAACATCTGTTGTTGCCTGTGCCGTTAATTTTAGCCATAGAATCACTTTTTTAAAAATTCATGTTTTATTTTATAACACCTTTTGATTCAGAGAACTATTGCAAACATAATACTGAGGGTTCCAATATATCCCACACCCAGTTTTCTCTGTAGTTAACATCTTACACTAGTATGGTACATTTATTACAATTTATGAACCAATATTGATACATTATTATTTTTTGATACATTATTATTGACTAAAGCCCATGCTTTATTCATTTTCCTCAGTTTTTCTTGATAATGTCCTTTTTCTGTTCCAGAGTCCCACCTAGGGTGCCATATTGCATTTAGCTGTCATGTGTCCTTAGGTTTCTGTTGGCTGTGACAGTTTTTCAGATTTTCTCTGTGTGTGTGTATTTTTTTAAAGTAGGCTCCATACCCTATGTGGGGCTCGACTCACGACCCTATCAAGAGTTGCATGCTCTACCAACTGAGACAGCCAGGTACCCCAGACTTGCTGTGTTTTTGATGACCTTGATCGTTTTAAAGATTACTGCTCAGCAGTTTTGTAGAATGTCTTTCAGTTGGGGTCTGCCTGATGTTTTTCTCATTGACTTGGGTAATGTTTCTGGGGAGGAAGACCACAATGGTAAATTACCATTTTTATCCATCATATCAAAGATATATACTATCAATGTGACCTAGCACTCTTGATGTTGACCTTAACTGCTTGGCTTGAGATGTTTGTCAGGTTAGAATCACATTTTCACTTTTTCCTGAAGACTATCAAAGCCTTTTCCTGATGATTTTAATGACATTCATTAAAGCTATAAGGAAGCTAACTGGGACTGATCTTTTGGTTTTTACTTATTAGTGATGTTATGAAGCTGCTAAAATTTTCTAAGTAGTGGGGCGCCTGGGTGGCGCAGTCGGTTAAGCGTCCGACTTCAGCCAGGTCACGATCTCAAGGTCCGTGAGTTCGAGCCCCGCATCAGGCTCTGGGCTGATGGCTCGGAGCCTGGAGCCTGTTTCCGATTCTGTGTCTCCCTCTCTCTCTGCCCCTCCCCCGCTCATGCTCTGTCTCTCTCTGTCCCAAAAATAAATAAAAAACATTGAAAAAAAATTAAAAAAAAATTTTCTAAGTAGTTAGACAAAAATAATTTCACTGGTAGTAAAAACATCTTCTCTTTTTTCATGTGCTGTAGGTGGGAATGAGATCCCGAAACCAGGGTGGTGAAAGTTCATCCAATGGGCATCTCTCCTGCCCCAAGTCCTCTATCATCAGCAATGCTGATGATAAAAGTTTCTCAGAAGATGCAAAAAAGAAGAATAAATCAAACAGAAAGGAGGATGATGTCATGGCCTCAGGAACTGTCAAACGACACCTAAAACCATCTGGAGAAAGCGAGCGAAAGAATAAGAAATCCTTGGAGTTATCCAAAGAAGACCTTATACAGCTACTCAGTATAATGGAAGGAGAGTTGCAGGTAGAGTCAAATTTTCTCAAATATGTGTCTCTAGTTCCTAAGCTATAAAAGTGAGAGACTATGAATCCATCTCCCTCACTGGACTGTGAACTTCATAGGGAAAGGGGCTATGTTTTTCTTATTAATTTCAAAATCCCTGCCACAAGTTTGTACCAAATAAATATTTGTGGAATGAATGAATGAATGAATCAATGAATAGATGTCGATTCCAACTTCCAGCTTCTCTAGCAGCAGACAATTTCTTCATAATATGATGAACACAGGATCCTGTCCTTAGTAACCAGTGAGGTTATCTAATTTAGCCATTGACTGTGGTTGAAAACTATAGAAAATCATGATTATTAGAGGGCGGAGTTTAGATCAATGATTACTTTTGCTTTTTTCTAAAAGGCAGATTAAAAGGGAGATAAAGAGATACAGGCAAAGAGAGAAGGAGAAAGAGAGTGAAAGAAAAAGCTTTGTTTAAACCAGCCTTACTCTTTTCTCATTTTTTCGTAACTTTCAGGTTTAATTTGCTACACCGTCACAGGAGTTGAGATGCACACAAATGAGCAGAGTGTGGTATTGTGAACATGTAATATTTTCACAAAGCACTTTAAAGTCTATTATCTCATTTGATTTCAACAAAAATGTGGGTATTATTATCTATATTTTATGAGGAGGAAGTTGAGGCCCAGAAGGGTTAATGGTTTGTCCAGATCTCATCTTAGTCCTCCTGATTCTGGTCCAGTGCTCTTTCCACTGCCATCCTCACCACGCTTCTGTAGCTGCCATAAACCAGGTCCCCCTTAAATGTATGCTTTTAGGGATCCAAGAGAGAGTTGGGATTCTTTTGAGTTTCTGAGCTCTGGACAGTTGTGTTTCTGAAAATGGGGGGGAAAAACTTTTTTTTTGGAGGAGAAAATGACTTAAGAGTGAAGTTGCTGTTTTCCTTTTCGTTTTTTTTAGACTCTTAGCCTGTATGAGCCTTGAGGGGAATGCTAACAATTGCATGAGATGAAACCTTTGTTTGGTGCTATTTGCATCAGGGATATTATTTGCAACTTACCCTAAACTAGGGTGGGCTAGCCTATCTGTTCCTGTTCTCATCTGTGTGTGCACACAGATAAGGAAACCCCTGGGGAAAAGAGAAATAGAAAACATACAAAACTCAAATTTTAAACAAAGAAACAAACACAATTGAACTTATCATTTATGGGCTGAGAAAAATCACATTTACATTTCACCGGGAAAGATGAGATTTTCCAGAATACCACCATTATTAGAAATAGCTTCACCACTCCCAGAAAGATGATTGTTTTGTCTATTAACATTTATTGTGTAAGGAGGCAGAATATATTAGTCTAACTTTTTAAGCTGCCCTCAATCGACAGATATTGACCTGAGTGAAAGGTACAATAGTTGTCTTGGAAATTTTCACAATGCAATGTCATCAGCTCCCTTCTCGCCAAGCATGGTGACTTGTTTGAAGCCTGTGGCTCTTCCAGATTCTAATTTCTATAGAAGGCTGTTATAGTGGACTCTGGAAGGTATTTAAGATTCCTGTGGCTTTTATACTCATGGTGTTGCCAGATATGGTTTCAGAGCCTAAGCATGCAAAATATAAGCCCACATACCCAGAACATTAAGGAAATTAGCCAGAAGGTGCCAAAGAAATGCATTTTGCTCTCCATTTAACTTTATAAATACTGGATACTTTACCTTACATAATAGATATATTCCTGAACAGCAAGAAATAAGTAAAAAGTGTAAGATATATGTGGAGGAGGCAGTGAAAGAAAAGAGAAATGAAGGACCTGGTATTTTAAGAAATTTCATGGTGAATTCATTTGCAAAGCAAATAATCTATCCCCCTATATATTTCTATGCACACACATATATATGTAAGTGTATGTACTTGTAAATGCAGATTTTGAAATATTAGGTTTGTTTAAAATGAGAGTGTTCCTGTATTTAGAGCTGTAGATCTATGTTCTTGTAGCAGAAACCTGTCCTTTATTAGCATTGTTATGTGAGAGGGTGTGTGTGCTGTAGCTAAGAGTGGAAGGCAGTTGGCATTAGCAAATATGAGTGGGCTGGTGCAAATGTGGCAGCTGTGTGCCAGGTTTGCCAGACTAGAGATAAGAAAAAAATCTATGTAAAGTTCTGGTGCTGTGAATAGAGGCTGGGATATGCCTTGAGAGGTAAGTTACCTTCAGCTCAGGCCTCTATGCCATTCAGCTTGAACATTTAGCGAGTTGTCTTCCAGACCTTCAAAAGGCCACCCCTTACTCTCCCTTTATGGAATGGCTGGAGCTACTGTTCCAAGATTATATAAGATATTGGGGCCAATAGGCACCTTTGAGGAGTCTATTCACCTCATTTATATTAAAAATGTGAAACTGATACTCTGACAAATTATGTGACTTTCTCAAAGTTGCATAGCAATTTAGTTAACATTTGCTTATTTCCAAATTCCTTGTCTCTCAGTTCAATCTTCCTCTCATTATATTATTTACACTTGGGGATGTTCAAGGGTAAGATACAAGACCTTTATATTTATTCTTCATCCTGAGAATTTCTTTCAAGTAGCCTTCTAGTGTGAACTCCAGGGCCCAAACCATTTTTTAGGTAAGAGAAATTGAGGACGGTTTCTTTCACATCCAGGTGGTAGAGTATGATCTGAGCCTTGAAGTTTGGTGTGATCTGGATCTTGAGAAAAATGGCAAAGGCCAAGGGTGCCACATGGCCATGGTCTGGGCCCTACACAATTTTGGGAGGCTTCATATTCACTAGGAGGGCTGTGCAACAGCTTAGCCTTGGAGAGACTGGAACTATTTGTCAAAAGAAGTAGAGTGACACACAGCAAAAAGGGGCTTGTAATATTAGGGAGATAGACCAAGATCAAGTCTGCCTTTAGGAGCAGTACCTTGGAAGTGACTTGGGGACAAGGAGGAGATGGCAATTCACTCTTGTATTCATCTCTTGTATTCTCTCCATCTTGATATCCAGGGTTTTGGACATTATAAACAATTAGGTGTGTTTTCTGGTACCAGTGGTCTGCCGTCTTTGGAATCTGTTGTGTGATCTATGGGAATTTGTTTAGCCAACATTATAACAGCATGACCTTTATTGTTAGCATTGGCTCTTTGAAAAATTTGCAAGTTTGCTGTTTTCTTTGCCAGTCCAGGTATCCAGTGAACTCTTAGAGATGGAGTTGCCCTTTTCAGGGATTTTGGCATTTTAAGGAGTCTTATCTAGAACCGGTGATGCCATGACCCATGTTTTGGAGAGGTACATCTTCCAGGCTTTTCAAGCCACACCTTAGCAGATGCAAGCCTGTCATTTCAGCACAATAGCTGGCCAATATTGCCTGCATAGAAGTAGCTGGGAATGGTTTCCATTATTATTCTTCTCTCACTGACTACTTCCAATAACAAGTACTTTCTAATAAATTGGAACATTTTTACTCTCTGGGTGAAAAACTGGTTACATATTTTCCAGACTAAACTGAAAATAATGAAATAGTATACCCAGGCTATCACTTGGGCACTATGATTAATTTCCCCTTGTATTTGTCCAAAAACAGCACTTTAAAGAAGCCAGTTGAATTGGCTGTACTAAAAACGACAAAAGTTCAAAGGAAATGCTACTCACATCAAAAAGCCATAACACAGAAAACTTTGGCAGAAGGTTATTCTTGTAAAATGCTTCAAAAATAGGATACTAATTAAATCTTTTCTTGATGCAAAAAACATTTAGCTATTTTATATAGTAAATTTCCTTGATGTATCCACTTGAATACACTTTAGAAAAACAACCTCTGAAAAGTTTTCATCATTTTTCCCTTTGTTCTTATAGTTAGTTCTCTTTTACCTATGCAAAAGGAGGCTCGGAGAAATCTAGATAGCACAACTAGATAATGCACCACCATTCCATTTGGCTTTGGTGTTTGCCAGGCTGAGTCAAGAGACAGAATCATCTGCACTTTGAAAAATCTACCTTTGTCCCATGTGACTGGCAGAAGAAGGTGTTATATTTCAAATATACTTACAAAATAAAGAATATGCCTGTGAATTACTAGAAGTTTTCTCTATTCTCTCCTTTTGGAGTTCCTAATCATTTTCTTTAATATTGTTGATTAGTTTTTCTTTACCTTTCTACCACCTACTGGAGATGAGCCCTGTACCTGTTCTTCTTTATTACTAAGAGAGTTCATTTATTCTTAGGGCATCAGTTCATTAATTCTAAATTGATTTTACAATATTTAAGAAATATTACTGTTCTAGAGATCTGAGTAATGCAAAGATGATGAATAATAATATGTGAAGCTAAAATATGATGAGCTCCTACTATGTGCCAAGCATGGTTTTAGGCACTGGGTACTATAGCCGTCATGGAGAAAGAGCTCCTGACCTGGTAGTATAAATGAGAATATGTAGCAATGAACATTCTATAGGATAATTACAATGAAAATTATAGGAGTACAAAGGAGCTAAAGAAAATCTCAGGAGATGAATGAAAGCTTTGCTAAAGAATTGGACCATGAAGAATTGGTAGGCTTGGACAGGTAGAGATGAGTAGGGACCAACATGAACAAATTCAAACACAGAATGGGCAGGAAAGTATGGGTTATGTTCATCAGTAAATTGTCTTCCTTCAGTGGAGAAGTGTTTGGTGGAGGTAAAATTACACCTGAATTTGTATACTATAAATAAGACATCTGAATAAAAACAATAGAAGGATGGGGCACCTGGGTGGTTCAGTCAGTTGAGCATCCAACTTCAGCTCAGGTAATGATCTTGTGGTTCATGAGTTCAACCCTACATCTGGCTTGCTACTATCAACTTGGAGCCTGCTTTGGATCCTCTGTCCAACCCCCATCCCCTGCCTTTCCCCCATATGATCTCTCTCTCTCTTTCTCTCTCTCTCTCTCTCTCTCTCTCTCTCTCTCTCTCTCTCTCTCTCTCTCTCTTTCTCTCTCTCTCAAAAATAAATAAACATTAAAAAACCCAGTCAGAAGGAGTGAGGATCCCAGGAAAGTGGAGTGATGTGGAAGTCAAGGGAGTCAATGTTAAAGAAGAGAGAGATTATGTCAGTCAAATCAGCAGAAAATTCAGTTGTATATGACTGAAGGGTGTTCTTTGGGTTTGTGGATCTGGAGATTATAGGGAGCATTTGCCAGAGCAGTTTTAGTGAGTTTAAATCTATTTTCAGTGGTTTGAGAAATGAAGAGAAGTTAAACAAATAGAATAACATGTTCTGTTGAAAATCTAAGAATTTAGAAAATCTTTTGTTTTTATTTTTGGTAACAGTTCATCAGAATTTTGTGGGGGTTTTTTTGGACATAGTCAAAAAAGTGAAATCCCCCCCCCCTTTTTTTGGCATACCTGTAAATTATTTATCTGACACAGAGTAAGCCCTTAGTGTGTATTGTTGACCTCCTGCTTTGAAATCACTATGTTGCTTTTCTCTACTTTCAGCTTTAAGTGAAACATAAGGTTATTAAAAAGTAGGGGAGGCTAGAACAGTATGAATGCCAAGTCTTATGGGGGAGTATTATAGAATCCCAAAGTTTTGGTAGTTGATCTTATTAGTGTTGACTTTGGGTCTCAGTTTACTGTCTGTATAAGACATATACTTCCTCCTTTCTGGAGTTGTTGTGATTACTATACTCAGTGAATATAGATGTTCATGAGTGGATAACTTTGGATAAGAAAGTAGAAGAAAGACAGGATAGTAGCTAGTGGGAAACTCAGATCAGTGGAGGGTTTCTAATGATGAAAGAGAGTATGTGTTAACGGGTTAAAGGATATTAAGACCAGAAAGGAGCGAGGTCAATGAAAGAGGAAAGAAAAAGGATTTTTGATGAAGCAGAGTCTTGGAGGAAGCAGGCGGGAGGGAATAAAAGGTATGGTTTGGGTGTTGATCTTGGGTTTGCCTTTGAAAAAGAGGGACTACCTTTATCTTCTGTGACAGAGGGAGGAGAAAGAATGAATGGGGATGAAGATAATGTTTGTAGTGGAGGGGTGAGCAATTGAGGGAGCTCTCCTGAAAGCCTCAACTTTCTCAGCAAAGAAAAGACAAAGTTATGTTCTGCTGAAAATGGGGAGAGCTGGGCCAAGTGGCAGTCTCAAGGATAATTACAGAAATGCCGAATCACTGCTAAGGGGAATGTTAGAGGAAGGTGATTGTGGACAGATAGGAGCATTGATAGGTGAAGTTTAGGATTTAGGCAGCAGAATCCACGTGTTTGCAGTGGCATTTGTTTTAATGTTTATTTTTGAGAGAGGGAGAGACAGAGAGAGAGAGAGAGAGAGAGAGAGAGAGAGAGAGAGAATGAGCAGGGGAGGGGCAAGGAGAGAGGGAGACAGAGAATCCAAAGCAGGCTCCACACCACCAGTGCAAAGCCCGACATGGGACTCGAACCCATGAACCATGAGATCATGACCTAAGCCGAAATCAGATGCTTAACCAACTGAACCACCCAGGCTCCCCCACTGGTTTGTTTAGAAGCTGGAGTGTAAAAGGAGAGATATATTTTATAGCACTGGATCTAGGGTTGCAGTCATCTGAGTAGGTATAGTGGAAAGAAAAAGGTAGAAGAAAGTAATATGTGTTGGTGAGACGGTGCCCAGCAAGGAAGAGATAAGGGGAGGAACGAGCTTGGGAGGCCAAGCATGAGAGGGCTGGAAAGACATGAAGTTGGGCCATTTGCACTTAAGTTTTCTGTGTTGTGCAGTGTTACCTAACGTATGGGCCTGGGAGTGGAAGTGTAGGCAATCAGAACTCATGAGACAAGGAATAGTAGAGTTAGGACATTAGCTAAATCTCCCCCATGAATGTTGAAATCTCCAAGGCTGATGGTAGGATTTGGGATGAAGAACATGTCTGTATCACAATAAATACAGAGAGTTGGGGGCTGAGTGTCAGCATATAGCTGCTGCCAACTTACATTTTCTCAAGTGTTTCTCTGATCATGTCATTCTGTTGCTTAGGAATTTACAAGAGGTCTCTAGACTCTTTCAGATTTATGTCTGCATTGCTCAGACTGGCCTACAGAAGCTATTTATTAAGTGACTCCCCCTTAGCTATTGCCATTCATTTTTGATATTCCCTAACATGACCATTCCTATCCAATCAGGCAGTCTCTACATTCTTCCCCAACCTGACATATACACATGCACAGAGAATCTCAAATATTATCCCCATCCCAGTGTTTTTTTTTCCCTTATGTTTCTTTACATTTCTCCTACCTTGAGAGTACTTACAAGACAAATATTGGGGCTCTTTAGGAAGATTCAGTATATGTATTTGTCCTTGTTCCATCCATACCTCCCTCATGTACTAGTCAATATGTCTTTTCTCTCTTTTTTTTTTTAATAAAGACTTTATTTTTTAAGAGCAGTTTTAGGATCACAGCAAAATTGAGAGGAAGGTACAGAGATTTCCCATATACCCTCTACCCCCATACGTGTACAGTCTCACCATTATCAACATCCCTCACCAGAGTGGTACATTTGTTATAACTGATGAACCTACATTGACATATCATTTTCACCCAAAATCCATAGTTTACATTAGGGTTCACTCTTGGTGTTGTGTGTTCTATGGGTTTGGACAAATGTGTGCTGACACGTACCCACTATTGTAGTATTATATAGATTATTTTCACTGCCCTAAAAATCCTCTGTGGTCTGCCTATTCATTCCTCCTCCAACCCCCCACCATATTTCTTTCAGGGACCACCACAGGCTTATCTCCTTTGTCTTTTTCCTGTCCTGAAATCTCACGTTATTCTGGTATAAGCGTAAATCATAGCATCCCATAAATACACATGCCCTGAGTGTTTTATGTATTTACTTATCTCTATTGTCTGAAATAACTTGAGAGAAAGTGTTGTGTCTCTGCTTCTTCTGTATGCCTCATTATACCTAGAAAAGGGCTAGGCATATCATTGGTTAGTTTATTGGTAAGTGCTAATTAATCTTGGAATGTCTTAATACCTATACCTTAATACCTATGAGGCAGCCATAAGATTAATTTTTTTAATGTCTAAAAAAGACTTTGAACTATATAGAGAAAGTATAAGTATCACAGTATAAATAATGCTATTGAATTAAGAGGAATGGTCCCAAATATTTACAATTTAAATCCTACTACAATACTATGATTCTGCTTTTCTGTCATCTTTAACAAGAGATGTCATAACTCCATTGGGGATGGTGATAACCAGTTCAGATGGAATTACCTAGTGCCACCAAGCACAATAGGTTTATCCTACGGGGGTACCATTTATCACTTTTTTCTTTGGAGATGGCTTTTTTTTTCCTAAGTGAGCTCCATTTGTCACATGGTAAGGCCTTCTGTGGAATCTCTGTGCCTCTAAAGAATGAGGCTTTTAGTTACTCTGCATGGCTTTTTAAATTGATGACTCACCTGCACTTAATACACTCCATCTTTAGAATCTTAGGCTGAGGTCACCCTGAGCGAGGCTGCCCAGTGAAACCTCACACCACCAAAATGGTCAGCATGCTGAGAATGGTATGTCTTTGCTAAGTTTAGGAGGCAGCAAAGAAGACAGGTTGCTTTCTGATTAAAATCAAGACCAGATCTCATTCTTTGTTGAATATGATGCCTCAGAATCTCATGTGTCCAGTAGTATTGTCAGTATTTTGGCAGAGACCACTGGCGTCTGATTGTCATTGTTGAGGCAGAATATTTTTAGTTCTTCTAATAGAATCACAAAGTCGATTTCTCTATGGTGAGAATAGCGTACTCATTGGCACTATGGGGGAAAACCTTGGTTTTACTGAGAAATGTATAAAAATATATTAATACATAATAAAGTGTCCCATAAATAAATCTATTTACTATTTTATGAAACTCTAAACATGGGAAAATACTATAGAGGTACTATGTAAAAGATGGAAATTCCCCCCCTAAATGGCTCTAGTTTATATTTTTCTCAATGAAAATGACCTAAATATTCAATTTATTTATGTAAATATTTCCTAATTATTTGGGCATGTGGTCTTATTACATGGAGCCTTTTAAAAGTAAAATTAGAGTTTATACAGATAACCATTATGAGAAATATATGTTAAATGGAGTAGGATTTGAGGCATAATGAATTTGTTATTCTAGGACTTCTAGGAAAGTTGTCAGGTAGAATACTGCCAGGGATGAAGATCTTAACTCAGGGGGAGAGGTAAGATCTAGAGCTGTGGGTCTAAAGGAATTTTCTATGCAGAAGGAAATGTTCTGTATCTGTGTTTTACTGTATAGTAGACACTAGCCACATGTGGCTTGTAAGCACTTGAAATATGGCCACTTTGGCTGATGAACTGAATTTTAAATTATATTTAATAATAATTTAAATTTAGATAGCCACATGTAGCTACCGTATCAATAGCACGGATATAGAGGAACAGACATGGCACTCATCTGAGGAGACTAGGAATAGAGAATAAAAGAAAAAAGTCAAGTCCAAACACAGAGAACACCTGGTGGTAAAGGTGGGGAAAGAGAAAAGAACTGGCCAAAGAGGAGTAGAGGACAAAGGGAAAGGGAAAGGAAGACAGATGAGAACCACAATGTACCATGGATGCAATGGAATAGAGAATCTCAATAAGAAGACATTTACAGTTCTCAGTGCTGCTGAAAAGCTGGAGGATGAAAACTGAGAACAGGCCATTTATTGAGTTGGCATTTGAAAGGTACAGTTTCAAAGGAATGGTGAGTGTTGATATCAGATTGCTGATGTCCAGAAGTTCTTGGGCAACTTTGCTCTTGAGACGTTTGTGGATACAGAATGATGGCAGGGCTGGATTTGAGGGAATAGTAAGGGGTGGGGAAGGCTTTTGTTTAGTTGTGTTTTATTTTTGGAAGGAGACACTTAAACAGGTTTATCAATGTTAGATACACACTTCTTTCATAATTCCTGTCCTATCCTTTTTCCCTTTATCCCCCCACAGACATTTTGATCTTCAATTTTACTTAGGAAATTAGGTCTTCTCAACATCTTTCCATCCCCAAAGTTTTTATCAAAGCCAATTCTGCTGACTTGACCCTACCCCCTTCCCAAACTAAGATGCATATGCTTTACCTTTCCTCCTCTCATCCCCAATCTCCTTCTCTCCTCTCCCTACTAGCTCTTCTATGGTCTTTATCACCAGCTTGTAGGAGGCCTGGAAGCCTTCCACATAAAAAAATTGAGACTGATCAAAGCTCCTGCGGCTCTTTAGACAGGGAATTATTGTCAGCAAGGTCTCTGTCCCCCAGGGATCTGGACATGGCATATATAGGACCTCCTTTTAAAAATCTTCTGACTCCATACCTACTCCCCTTTTCTCCCTCTGCCCTATTCAGGTACCTATATTCTTACAGAGGTAAATTTATCATCATTTTCTATCTCGTTTGACTACTTGAAGCAAAACTCCTCAAAAAACTTGTCTATGTTTTTCTTTTTAAGAACTATTTACGTTACAAATTCCTAGAGGACAGACTTTATCTCTGAAACACTTGATAAGTGCTTTTTTGGAAATTATTTTGTAGTTCCAGTTGGTTAATAAAATGTTTTTTTTTTAAATAAAACAAAAAAGTGGATTGCCACTTTAATTGTTTCTAAAGGTACTGCACATTAAAAATGTAGATTGACCTTCAGGATAGTGACCAAGAGTGAGGCTGTTTCAAGGAAACATCAGGTGACAGTGAAAATTTTGACTTTATTTTCTACCTGCCATGGTATTTTACCCCCTGCATGACTTCATGTATTTTCGCATTGGAGGTGTTAAGCCAATATTAGTGGCAGAACTCTCTCTCAACCAGGGACCAGATTGTGCCCTACCCTGAAAACACTGTCATCATAATCTCTTTATTGTTGAGTGAAATGATAAGATAGATGTCTGGAGTTTCCTTTAAAATTTCCTCTAAAGTTTCCAGCCTCTCCTCCCCACAAAAAGTATGTGAGGAGGTATGTAGGTGGTTCATTATACTTGTTTGTTCATTTGGGTTTATGTTTAAAACTCTCCAATAATTCAAAGTTAAAAAAACAAATAAATGACAATGAAATCGCAAAGGAAAAATAATTACGTCTATATTGCCCGTGTCCTTCCTGTGCTACCTACTATATACCAGCATCTTCATTATTTTATTTAATGATCACAATAGCCCTAAAAAGTTAGATGAGTGAATAGAAGCTTAGATGGTTTAAGTGAACTCCCTCAAGAATGCCCTAGTAAGATGTACTATACCTTGCTGACTCCAAAGCCTGTGCCTATTGTATGCCAGAAAAATAATATACTACTATTGTTTTTGTAATTCAAACGGAAGAGCAAACTTGCTGGAAAGAGAAACCTAATCTACAGATAAGAAGAAGTGTCTATTATTTGCCAACAAACTTTTTCCATACAAAACAATAAATTTTGAAATATACAACTTGGGATAACTTTTTGGTCTCTAAATCACAAATTGACGGTTGGGTTCCTTTTAGTAGACTGCCTCATCTCTTTGCCTGTATCTTGCTTTCTTTTCATGCTTCTCAGTAGGATTATAACAAACTGAACCATAGAATCACTTGTAATGAATCCAGTTGTGACTAACGCAAATGCCATTGCTTAATGGGTGATTGAAAACATTGAAAAGCAAAGTAAAATCTTCACTTTAAGTTAGGTGTATTTTTCTGATTTACACTGTTAAACCACATAAAACATTTTTATGGGTTGTTAAATGTTTTTAAAAAATGTTTTATTAAAAAAAGTTTTATTTATTTTTAAGAGAGAGAGAGAGAAACAGAACATGAGCAGGGGAGGGGCAGAGAGAGAGGGAGACACAGAATCTGAAGGAGGCTCCAGGCTCTGAGCTGTCAGTGCAGAACCCAATACAGAACTTGAACTCCCAAAAGGTGGGACTCGAACTCATGAACCATGAGACTGTGACCTCAGCTGAAGTCAGATGCTTAACCAACAGAGCCACGCAGGTGCCCCTAGTTATTAAGTGTTTCTAAGAGTAGAGGTGCCTGGGTGGCTTTGTTGGTTGAGCAACCGACTCTTGATTTCAGCCTAGGTCATGATCTCACGGTTTGTGGGAACAAGCCCCACATCAGGCTCTGCACTGATATCATGGAGGCTATTTGGGGTTCTCTCTGTCCCTCTCACACTGCCCCTCCCCCATGCATGCTCTCTCTCTCTCTCTCTCTCTTTCCCGAATAATAAATAAATTTTTAAAAATTAATGTTTTTAAGAGTAAAGTACAGGGGCACCTGGGTGGCTCTGTCAGTTGAGCGTCTGACTTTAGCTCAGGTCATGATCTCATGGTTCATGAGTTCGGGCCCCATATTGGGCTTGCTGCTGTCTGCACAGAGCCTGTTTCAGATCCTCTGTCTCCCTCTCTTTCTGCCCCTCCCCTGCTCATGCTCTCTCTCTAAAAAATAAACATTAACAACAAAAACGAAAAAGACTAAAATATAGAACTGCATATCTAGACCATGGTGAGTTTAAATTGATGGTATCCAAGTTACTGAGATGTTTCTGTATAAGCACTGCTTATAACTGCTAGCAACTTGACGTTGTTTTTAAATTCCAGAGATAGCTTTTACCTCTTTTTTTATTTCCTTCTCTCTTTTGAGCAGTTCCAGGGACACTCCTCAAAGTCACTGGGCAAAGACTTTGTAGGTAAAGAATGGCCCTTTTTTTGGCACTTCCCCATGATCTTCCTTTGTTTCAGCCCCAGTGGTCTTTAGGAGACCTTTCCATATACAGTGGTGATGAAGGGCTTGTTCTGAATCTCTTGTGACCTGAGGCATCCTTAGGTTTGCCAGGTAGGGTTAAGAGTGCAGACAAAGTGTGGAATATTTTTCTTTGCAAAGGTTATTGGCCCACGTGAGATTTGAAATTTGGCTTCATAGGCATCATGTCAACTAGTCACAGACTAGCCTCAAAACACATGACGGGCTCAGAGACTCACATCACATGGTTGTCAACAGAAAAATACTTTTATCCAAACTGTCTCTATTTAAAAGAGAAAGCAGGGTGCTGATGAAAATTTTTGAAATCGTTTCCCTGTGATATTAGTGCATAACTGAAAGAAAGTATATAAACTGATTCAAAAAGAGCATTGTCACTTGGTCTTTTCAGCTAACACATAATTCTATCTGTGGATACCGTCTTGTGCTTCGACAATGTATACGTTTGTATTGGCAGTAAAGAACTTTTATTGACCTTTTGAATAGCAGCCATTAATCTCTAACAATACTTACTCCCACATTAAGCATTTCCTGATCAAGGGTCTGAAAGGAAACAAAAAACAATGTGCGCAAATTTTAGCTGACTCTGCTCTACTCCTGCCTTTTAAAAGTTATAATAATAAAAGCACATTTGCAGGTCCATGGTTCTGTGGGGAATAGCTAATTTGTGAGGAAAACCAGCAATAAACCAGGGGATTGTATGTTCCTAAGCAAATGCAAAAAATGGTCTGATGGGCTCAAAACCAACTTGTACCAATGAAAATGAGTGTCCCTTGAACAGTGGTGTTACTGTTTCTGAACCTTAAATGGATCTTTCCTGAGATGGCATATTGTAGTACCTGTCAATTTGGACTATTGAAAAAATTTCGTATGTGATAAAAATAGATACTATATGTGATAAATGCTATATATGAGTGTGCACATTTGGCTGTATATATAATTTTTTAATTAACAATTTTTTTTCTTAACCTCAAAGCAATGTGTAAAGTGAACTATGTTCTGAAACCACCAAAATGCACGTATCTTGTTTTCTTTAATGGAATGTTAATTCCTGGTGTGGCGTTTACTAAAGACAGTCATTTGAGTGCACAGTTGAATACACAGCTTGAGCCCTGAGTATTTGTTTTCTTTGCAATATCTGACTTGTTTATAGGTGCATGTGGCGTAACATGTCAGCTTGAAGTGCCAGGTATGCTGACTGCAAAATACCTGGGCAAAGACATTTCCTGGAAAAAAAACCAAACTTACACATCCTGACAGGGAGACACTTCCAGGGTCACCGAAGAGTTGCACACAGGAAACTCTAACCTTTGCACTTCCTTTCTTTCTCTTTGGAGCTATAATTGCTCAAGTGGGAAGGGATACTGGGTAAGGATATTTACCTTCTTCACCTGTGAGGCAACATGCAGGTGGATAAGATCCCATTTCCCTCTGAGGTTCACTGTCACACCCAATGATCACACATACCACACTTATCTATGCGCAGTGAAGAGTGGATCAACAATCTGGTCATTCCTATTGATTATCTACCACCATATGATAGTTGATTCAACTGACCAAGGAATAATTGAAAGCAGTTATGGAATGCTGACTAGGTAGTGGAGGGAATGCGAGGGCAAAGAATAAGCATAGGGTCCCTGACCTCAAATAACTGGAGAGACATGATCTCCACTGTCCTTGCTTCACTTCAGGCACACTCACTACCTTTCACATGGTTTGTTGCCGTAGCCTCCTAACTGATTTTCCCTTCCTGTGGTCTTGTCACCCATCATTCTCTGTATCACAGCCAGAGTCTGCTTTTTAAAATACAAATCAATCAAGTCTTTCCTCTGCTTAAAATATTGAGAGGCTCCCTATTGCTCTGAGAGGCTTTCATGGACTGGCACCTACTCACTACTCCAGCCTCATCTTTCACTGCGTGCCTCCCATCTGTGGTCCCACCATACTGACATGTCTGTAGCTTTTGAACGTTTCCTGTGTTAAATAGTGTTGAGAGTCTCCTCTTTCATTGTGTATTATGCAAATGATCTGAAGGAAAAGGCACTAATATTTCACATGTTTCAAACTGATGAAAGCCATACATTGATTCTATTCATTGATTTTTGTACTACTTTATTTTTAATGCCATTTCCACATCAAGTGAGGGTCATTAGGCAAGGAAAGCAATTCTCCATACAAATACCTACTATTAGGCTAATGCTTAAAAGCTATTCCATTACTTGTTATAACTTGCTCATATGTTTTTTCAAGGACTTTATGGGAGAGGACTTCTGTTCTGTCCAGGTGTTCAGAGATTTTTGTATTTTGATAGAGTGTCATTCTTGTATCTTTTCCAAAGTGGTGGAGTCTTATTGTAATTACATGTTCAGGAATCATGTTGTAATTTATAAGTGTATGGATGGAGTCATACTCTGATTTAGTAAATCCAAAAATCAGGCCAAACATAAAATAATTCTAGGGGTAACTTTATATATTTAAAAAATTCATGTTAAAAATAATTTTTGTGTGATTTAAAACAATTTTATTATCTGTCCTTTTTTTGTTGAGGTATAATTGTCATATAACATTGGTAATTTCAGGTGTAGAACATAATGATTTGATATTCATATGTATTATAAGTGATCATCACAATAAGTCTAGTTAACTTAGAATATTTTATTTAAAAAAATTTTTTTAACCGTTATTTATTTTTGAGACAGAGAGAGACAGAGCATGAACAGGGGAGGGACAGAGAGAGAGGGAGACACAGAATCGGAAACAGGCTCCAGGCTCTGAGCCATCGGCCCAGAGCCTGACGCGGGGCTCGAACTCACGGACCGTGAGATCGTGACCTGAGCTGAAGTCGGACGCCCAACCGACTGAGCCACCCAGGCGCCCCTTAGAATATTTTATTTAAACATTTGAATGAATAATTTACAAATGTGGTTGAAGAGCTAGAAAAAGGTATAATGTACACAAGTATATATATTTTCTTTTTTTTATATGCAAATGGAAGATACTATGTACACTGTTCTGTAACTGGCCCTTGACAGATATCAAATATGACTTGGAAATCTTTTCCTATTAGAACATATGGAGATTTTACATTCTTTTTAATGACTGTGGAGGGTACAGTAGGTAGTTGGGTATGTGGCTTAGTGCAGTCCCCTGTTGGTGGGCATTTAAACTATACCCAGTCTTTTGCTATGACAATCAATGCTGCATGAATATGTTGTACACACATCTTATCACACATGTAAGAGTATTTCTCTTGGTCATAGTCCCCAACAGTCGGAACTGCTGAGTCAAAAGATATATACGTTTGTGGTAGATTTTGTTTAATTGCCTAGGTCTGTTTTCTCACACTTTTGCCAACACAGTGTATTAACATGTTGCTGATTGGGTGTTTTACTTCCTTTGCCAGTCCAAAAGGTGAAATGGGTATCTCCTTGTAGTTTTAAGTTACATTTCTCTTCTGATTGAGGTTGAGTATCTTTTCAAATGTTTTTTAGAGGTATTTGTGTATCCTTTTCTGTGACTAGTCTGTTTCTAGCCTTTGCCTGTTTTGGCTGTTGTACTGTTGGTCTTTTATTGATTAATAAGAGCTCTTGATATAGTAAAGGAATTAGTTTTTTATCTGTGATATGAGCTGTAAATGAAGTATTTTTCCCACCCCATTATTTTTATTTTGACTTTGCTTTTGGCATTTCTTGCTATGCAGAATTTCTTATTACTATTATTAGTCAGACATCAATCTTTTACGGCTTCTGATTTGGATCAAATTTACAAAGCCCTTCCCACTTTTAGATTATGAAAACTTTCTTTCAAATTTTCTTCTGGTCCTTTTTTTTTCCTTCCCGTTTCGCATTATTTTACCCATCTAGAATTCATCTTTGTTTATTTTTTTTTTCAGTATCAGTAAAACATCTTTATTATACTTCACTTTTGAAACAGCTTACTTTTTATTTTAAATGAATAAATTTATTTTATTTTTTAATTTATTATTTCTTTAAATTTATATCCAAATTAGTTATCATATAGTGCAACAATGATTTCAGGAGTAGATTCCTTAGTGCCCCTTACCCATTTAGCCCATCCCCCCTCCCACAACCCCTCTAGTAACCCTCAGTTTGTTCTCCACATTTATGGGTCTCTTATGTTTTGTCTCCCTCCCTGTTTTTATATCATTTTTGTTTCCCTTCCATTAGGTTCACCTGTTTTGTCTCTTAAAGTCCTCATATGAGTGAAATCATATGATTTGTGTCTTTGTCTGACTAATTTCACTTAGCATAATACCCTCCAGTTCCATCCATGTAGTTGCAAATGGCAAGATTTAATTCTTTTTGATTGCCAAGTAATACTCCATTGTATATATATATATACCCCATCTTCTTTATCCATTCATTCATCAGTGGACATTTGGGCCCTTTCCATGCTTTGGCTATTGTTGATAGTGCTACTATGAACATGGGGGTGCATGTGTCCCTTCAAAACAGCACACCTGTATCCTTGGATAAATGCCTAATAGTGCAATTGCTGGGTCGTAGCTAGTTCTATTTTTAGTTTTTTTGAGGAACCTCCATACTCTGTTTTCCAGAGTGGTTGCACCAGCTTGCATTCCCAGAATTCATCTTTGTTTAAAGTGAATCACTTTACTTTATTGTAGATGGCTGTTGTATCAGTTGGGGTCTAGTCAAGAGCACAGAAACCACTCTACATATTTCAAGCATAAAGGAGTTTATAAAGGGATTTAATTATACAAATGCTAGAAAACTGAAAGAGTAAAAAGAGAATGCTGAGGTAACCAGAGATAATAACTGCCTGCCTCTAGAGCTGGGGAGACACAGGGAAGGGGTAGAATTGCTAGAACTCGTTGTGCAGAGGGGGCACCTCTCTGAAGAGGGAGCACCTCTCTGAAGAGGGAGCTTCATGGGCTGGTTCTAGGAGGTCTGAAGAAGCTGGAACTGGAACAATACTGTCAGAAACAGGACAAAACAGAAAGGTACCCCTCATTCTCCCCTTCCCACCTTTTAATATTCCTCTAGTGACTCCTATTGGCAGGCAGAACCCAATAGGAAGCAGCAAGCATAGGACTATAGGAAATGTAATTTGCAGACTTTCAGACTCAGTATCACAGAGTAGAATAAAGATAATTGATTTTACAACTGAGAAATAATAAGTAAATAACCATTAATTGATTTTTTACTTTTCCTCCTGTGATTTGAAGTGTCACTTTTGCCCTATAATATTTAAATCCATTTCTGAGTTATAGTTCAGCACATAGATTTCTCTGCCTATTTCATGCTTTAGTATCACATTGTTTTAATTAGTTTAGCACTATAATATACTTTTGTGTGTGGAAAGACCTGTCCTCTCTCACTACATTGTTTTCTAAATTTCCTCAATTATTCTTATTTAAAAGAGATGGCTTTATAATCAAAAGATCTTTAAAGGAACTTAAAAATCAGGATTTTTGGGGGTTTTTTTAAAGATACTTTCTTTTTTCGTATATTTTTCATTGTTCATGGTAATCAGAATCTCTCTGTATTAGGTTCTTAACAAATATTTGCAGCTATCTAACATTTAAAATGTCATTATATCTTTTTTTTATTGCATTCCTATGACCTCCAAACCAGTTTTAGTTTTAATTTTATTGTATTGACAATGATTGAGTGTATAAAAAAAGCGCAGAGATCTTTTCCTTTGTCAGCAGTTCTTTATTTACTTCTTTGCTTCTGTGTTGATACGAACCACCAGAAACGGGGTTTCTAACTAACAAGCTTTATCCAGACTAGAGCTGGTGGCTTGGACTAACGTGGTAACAGTAGTGGTGGTGGTGAAAAGTGCTCAGATTCTGTACAAATTTTGTAGGAGAGCAGATTGTATTTGATGGCAGGTTGAGAGTGGGATATGTAAGAAGGAGGTTATCTAAAGCTGTCTCCAAGGTTCTTTGGACCAGAAAATGGATAACAGAAATTGTCATTTACTAAGATGGGGAAGACTGCAGGTGGGGTGGAGTAAACAGGTGTTGACTGGCAATGCAGTTTTACACATGTTATTTTTGAGATAATGTTAGACATTCAAGTACAGAGAGATATCCAGTAGGCATTTGGATCTGAGTCTGGAGTTCAGGGAAAAGGCTGGGCTGGGGTTATCAGTTTGGGAGTCACCTGTGTGGAGATGGTATTTAATTCCATGAAACTGGGTGAAATCATGAAGATAGTAAATGTAGAAAAGGTAAAATGTCCAGGTTCTGAGCCCCAGGAAATTTTACCCCCAGAGGTCAGGAGGATGAGGAGGAATCAGCAAAGGAGAATGAGAATGAGCAGCTAGAAAGGTAGGAAGGAAATTAGCAAAGTAGGGTGTTTTGGAATCAAAGTGAAGAATTTTTCAAGGTGGAGAGAAAAATTAAAAGTATCAGTTCCTGCTGGTGGATCAAGGAAAATGAAGAATGAGAGCTGACTGTTGCATTTAGTGACAGGAAAGTCATGGTTTGCTTTAATAAGAGAGGTTTCAGTGGAGTGATAGGAGTAGAAACCTGATTGGAGTGGCTTTGACTTGGTGGTACCTAAAGTTCCAAGTGCCTCCACTTTAGCAACTGCGATTTCAGAAGTACCTGGTTGTTTTCTTTCTTTATGGCTTTGGTGAGTCTTTAGGAGCTGTGGCTAGAAAAAACAATGCAGGCACATCAGGAAGAGATGCTTCAAGTGGTTTTGCCATGGTTAAGTCATCTTGGGACATAAGCCTTCAGAACTGATCTCCATGAATATGACGCCAGCTGTGGAGTGACCACTAGGACTTCAGCTGGAGTGAATCCATGTTGTTGCAACCCCATGGTGTCTTGCTAAATTAGCTCTTGGGATTAAGCATGTGTGAGGAATGGCTGCAGAAAGAGGGCATTCAGACTACATGCTTGCTGACCTTGAAGGTCATGGAGAAATTGGAAGGAAATTTAGGGATATTCTCGTAATATTATTTAAAACTGGCCACTGCTGAATATGAAATAATGAGTTCAGCATTGAGAAATCTGGCAGCACTGGTTGTCTGATCTCATCCACCTGCCTCTTCTATTTAGTCATCTCCGCCATGCTTTCATTTGGCCATTGGCCTGTGGATAATGAAGCATGTTAATGACAGCCCAGATAAGGCTGCTAACCACAAAAACTCAGTAGAGGTCAATGCATATCAATTGTCTGAAATGACAATGTTTGGCAATTTGGTAACTTCAGAAAAGGAGCAGGAGTTTGAAATAAACCAGGAAGACTATGAACCATTTTGACTTTGTCATGACCAAGAAAATTCTCTCCCTGAAAGTTCCCAGCTATTAAAATGAATCTTGGCCAGTTGTTCTTGGTCATTTATCATGAAAAAGCTGATACGTTGAGAACATTATACAATCTAGTAAGGCATAGATTTTTAAACATCAGAATCAATGTCAGGTTATAAGATAAAGCTCAGGCTTAGGCTTAGGAATGAAAAAAAGTTCCCAAGAGGTGGGCTGCAAGTATAAGACCATGGTATGTAAGTCAGAGTGCTCCCAACTTTGAATGATGATTGGTTATTGGTGGTAGTCGTTGATAAGCTTATAACAAAATTAAGTTTTTCTAACACTTTCCCTCAAGAAGACTATAATGAAATTGGTTGACTAAAAGATCTGCCATGGGAAGAAAGTATGCTACAAATAATACTTTAGATATGCCCTGATCTGAAAATTAGGGTAAAAATACTGAATCAAATATTTTGAACTCAGTAACCACATTCCTATTGCTAATGGACAAATAATGTATTTGAATACAAACTCAAACTTCAATGAAATGTCAGTTGCTTTTTTAGGGCATTGATTTTATAGCATGCCAGAATTCCTTCCAAGTGTGCCCAGTGACATTTAAATGCTTATTATCATCCGGAAACTGATCGCTGAAGAACATTGCTTATTTCACATTTTTAAAACAAATTAATTAGCATATGGATTAATTCCTACTTGAGATTGTTGCAATGCATTTATTAGTGATTTTAGTATAGTGAGAGATCTCTGGTCCCAGAATCAGGAGACCTGGATTCTAATGTATAATCAATAACCAATTAGCTGTACCTCTTGGAAAAATCACTGGCTTCTCTGAAGCTGTTTCCTTAGCTGTAAACTAAGGGGCTAAAGTTCTTTCTTACTGTAAATTCCTGTGATTCTATAAATAAAAAGTCCTGCTATCACTTGGCCAAAAAACTGGAATTAAAATTACTCATTCCTTATGATTTCCTTATGTTATCCCATGCTCTAGAACTTTCCTCCCATCCTTCCATCCAAAAGGTTCAGAATGAACAATTAATTATAGGAATCACCTCCCCAAATCTCATTCTTACTGGATTATAAAGTCATGCAAGCATGGGATTATGTCCTATTCATGTGGGTTCCATCACAATGACTAGCAGAATAGCAACTTTACACATGAATAAATGAATAAATTAGTAAATAGATGGAAGAAGAAAGGGAGGAGAGAGGGAGGAAGGAAGGAGAAAACTAACTGCTCCATCTATGGTGTGTTCTGGTGCCAGTGGAAAGAGGAGTGGTAGACAGCCTCTTCAACTTTCAGCGAAAGAAGAAGAAAGACAAATCAAAGAGATATTTGGTAAAGGTTTGATTTAATTTCTATAGCAGAGATCTTTAGTTTAAGCAAATTCAACACAGTGGAATTCTAGTCTAACACAATTATTTTATCTTTCCCTTGGATTTTTTTTTTTTTTTTTTTTTGTATTAGAGCTTGATCTAAACTTGGGTTAGAGAGTCAGGTAAGAACAATTGAGCAAACTGAAGAAGACTCAATTGGGAGATGGACGTATGAAAAGAGAGGAGACTCAATGAATTTATTGATTTGAAAAACAAATACACAAGGCATACCTGTTAGTTCTGGTGAAATGAGTATTATTAGCACCAGCAGATTTCATCCTTCTTGAGCTTTCTGGTGTATTTGAATAAAAAAATGAAGTGTTTCATATTTGAGAGGTTCTATATTGATAGATATATATGGAGAATTCATAAAATGTAGTATTAAGATTGCCAGCCCTGGAGTTAGACTACCTAGATTTGTGTCCTGACACCAGCAATTGTTAGTTGTGTGACTTTGGGTAGATCGCTGAACTTCTTTGTCTCAGATACCTCATCTAGAAAATAACGATAATGATAATACCTATCTGATAAGGTTATTGTGAGGCTTAAATGAGATAATATTTGCAAAGTGCTTTGCATATTTCCTGGCATATAGTAAGTGTCCAATAATATGAAGGAGAAAGAGAGATGGAAAGAGAGACAGAGAGAATGTGTGTGTGCTGACATCTGTATATATGTATGTAGAGAGAGAAAAATAATTCTGAAAAGATCCACCTCAAATTATCAATAAAATTAGATCTGGGGAGTAGATTTGGGAGGATGTGGCATTACCTTCACTTTTTCTTTAATATTGATTCTGTAATGTTGATTTTTTTATAATCAACTTTTATTACATTATAACTTTAAATTTTTAAAAATTTCAGTAGTAGAGCTAAAGAAATAATTTGCCAAACTAAATTAATCTAGAGAGAATACAGTTTAAACCAGTTTATGCAGAATCAAGGTAGCAGAATAGACCATAAATAACAATTCCTTTGTCGGGGGTTAATATTAATATGCACATTCAAATCTATGGTATTAGGATATTACTATCTCCACCAGAGTTGGGAAAGTTCGGAGATTTCTTGGATCTTACTTTATCACTCACCTGAAAAGCAGGGCCAGAACTCAAGTGCTCTGATTCCAACAGAGCCCCTCCACCACTTATGACATCTACAGTGTTGATCCACCCCACCAAGCCCGTTTTTAAGAGATAAGTAATAGCTCATTTACATAATATTGAAACCCAGCAGAGTGGAGAATGATATTTTCTGATGAGCGTGCTAATTTGCTTTAGATTTTGTAAAGATATTGATGAAAACTCTTAAAATATATGGTCACCATTCTGGTAATTTCTTATATCTTGTAAAGTTTACATAAATTGATGCTTTAGGCTGTTGTGGGTGATAAACAATCTTTCACCTTGTGGATAATTCAGCGTGGTTAGCTTTGGTTGAGATCTCATTTTTCTGGCTGCAGATTCACAAGATCCCCCAAAGAGTCTATTCAGTAATTGTGATGCATTCCTGTAGCATTTAAGACTAAGCCCTAAAAGCTTTGCTTTGTATACTTGATCTGTAGCGACCTTTAGATTTTGCTGCCCATTGAACCGAAGGTCTTCCTTGTGAAATCATAGAATAGTGCCCCAGTTCACTTTCTGTTACTTGATATCACTGAACAAAAATACCATTATCAGTGTCTGAGAAAAGAAAAAAAAAAGATATGGTACCCTGTCTCTTTAAGAGTTTAAGAATACCAAACACAGTAGAG
Organism: Felis catus; assembly: GCF_018350175.1. Classification (NCBI taxonomy): domain Eukaryota; kingdom Metazoa; phylum Chordata; class Mammalia; order Carnivora; family Felidae; genus Felis; species Felis catus. The sequence goes on along the minus strand of NC_058372.1, from coordinate 67,724,579 downwards.
TTAATTCTTTTGGGGGGCTGTGCCTTGAGAATTTTCTGGCCCAGAATCAAGCTACAGATAATTAATTATGTCAGTGAAAAGCTCTGATGGCCTGCTCTCTTCAGAGAAAAGTGACATCATCCATAGAATTCTCTGGCAATAAAGAACAAAGCTGTGAGTGCAGGAAATAACAGACAGATGTCCATGAGTGCATATTTTATCTACTTCAAAGTGCATTGCAAGAAGTCGTGCTCTAGGGCTGTCTCCCAGCAGCAGTGGCTTGGCAAGGGGTCTTGGAGAATTAGAGAAGTAAGTTTACAGGATTGGCTTCACTGCCTCACATCCTCTGGCCTGACAATAGCAGTGTAGCATTTTCAGGGAAGTTACTAAAAAGATGATAATGCTCAAAAAATTGTTGGCAAGATCATGGCAAGCCAATCAAGTTATGTAGTGTGAGGAAATTGGGCCAGATGGTGGTGGCACCATTTGTGGATGAATGTTAGTACAGGAAACATTACCCAGAGAATTGAATTCCAGGGCCTTCCTTTGCTTTGTAGTTATGTCGTATTTTCATATGTAACTTGTAATGGAGAGAATAAATATCTTGGAATCAGATACCTCTCTTTCTTATGAATCCTATGACCTTGAACAAGCTACTTAATTCTTTTGAGTCTTATTTTCATCATCTGTAGAATGGAATTAAGAGAAATGATACCCCTGAAAAGAATTTTGTCCATACTAAGGTGCAATGTAAGTATTGGTTGTTATTAAATTCAACTCTGTCCTTCCTTGCAAAATATTTTAGTTTCATATTATGCATACAGACTCAAATATACTAGCTAGAAAAGATGTTTACTTACACAAAAATTTTTAGGCATAATAGAAAGATCATTGTCTCAAAATTTCAAATTCCAGAGGACCAGAAATTCTCCTATTAGAAATTTATTCTGGGGCACCTAGGTGGCTCAGTCTGTTAGGCGTGACTTCAGCTCAGGTCATGATCTCGTGGTTTGTGAGTTTGAGCACTGCGTTGGACTCTATGCTGACAGGGCAGAGCCTGGAACCTACTTCAGATTTTGTGTCTCCCTCACTTTCTGCCCCTCCCCTGCTCGTGCTCTGCTCTTTCTCTCTCTCTCTCAAAAATAATAAATAAACGTAAAAAAAAAAAGAAATTTCTTTCTCTGAGTTGAAACTACCTATGCCAGAACTTTCTTTAATTTTTTAAAAATCTGGTAATCAAAGTAAAACCAGTTCAATACAGGTCATTGAGAATATGCATTCTTGATGAGAGTGCTATTGTTCCCAAGAGTGTGAAAATTGATTCTTAGGGGAGGCAAAGAAATTTTAGATGTTACAATGGTTTGTGGCCCTCAAAAACACCACAGTACATAAATAGATATACAATATGGCTGTGGTATTAAAATTTCATAAGTGTGGTGGTAATTACAAAAAATAATGTAAAAAGTCTTACTAGAAGAGAACAAAGTGAAAAAATTTTGAGAAACACTTACTTAGAAATATGAAAAGTTACAAAGAAAAATACCAATCACCCATAATTCTACCAGCTTGAAGGAATAATAGTGAATATTTGAGTATTTTTCTTCATATGTGTTTCTTATGTAATTGCAAATGCAGTGTATACCCAAATTTGAATACATATTTGTTATAAGCACTTCCCATATCCTTCAACATCCCTTGAAATGTAATTTTTAAAGTCCACAAAATATTTTATCATATGGAAGTATTGTATTCTATTCAAATATTTTCTTATTGAGTATTTAGGTTTCCAATGTTTTTATTCTCCTAAATAACATTGTAATGAACATATTTGTGCACGAATCTTTGTCCTCACAAGAAGCCTTAGGAATTTTCTCACTGACATACCTGCACCCTTTATAGCTGAGGATAGTTACCCCATATCTGTCATAGTTGTTAACAAATACTTCTCTTTCTTTTGCCATTTAATTGGCTATGGGGTTTTTTTACACATAGAATTTCTTATCTTTTTCTTTGCCATTTCCGAGAATGTCTTTACCTCATTCAGAAGTCAGATAACTACCCATGTATATTCATTCATTCATCTTTGAACAGAAAAACACATAAAACAAGGTCATATGTTAACTAGTTGATGAAAATGTTGTGATGAGGGGCTTGAAGAAGCCTAACTATATTTTTCCTGGGAGCAATGATTCAGTATTTTCTAATTCAGTGTTTCTGGTAACTTCACAGAAAATAACTATTGCAAATAAGAATCGATTGTTGTTCATTTCTATTTGTTTCTTGTATGCAAGAAGGAACCTGAACCATGGAGAGATTTTACAGGGATTTCATGAACATACTGAAAGTAATAAATCAGTATCTTGTGGAATCTGAACTTCCTCTTGTGAAAGATAAAAGGTAGATTTTTAAAAAGCAGTTCTGTTCCCAAAGGAGAAAATGTACATGCTTAGAAAAAGGGAAAAACAGGAAATTGTTGTTGGGCAAGTAGAATATGTATACACAACACACACACATACACATACACACACTTTATTCATACATTTAGCAAACATTTATTGAGCAACCACTTGTGTCAGTCACTGCGCTAGGGACTAGGGACACAAAAGAAAATGAGAGGCTTCTTCCCTCACTGTGTTCTCAGTCTTGTGGAGAGGGAGAAAATGAACAATTGAAATTATGAAGTGGTGAGTGTAGTAATTAAGGGAAGTATCAGGCATCAGAAATGACAGTTTGTAGGCCCATTCTCAAATTTCAGGTATCACATAGCTTCTAAACACTAGTGGGGAGGTAATAATACACATAAGAATTTCTTGTTTAAAAAAGTTTTGAATGTGCCCCATTTCTGATCCAATATAGTGAAAAAGCAAAATATTTGTATGAGCGGATGCAATGGACTATGTTTTCTCTTTGAACGAGTAGATTTGGCATTTCAAACTGAGACATTGCACTAGAAGGCCAAATATTGCCCATTAAAAAGCATTCGGCAAATTACAAATAGAAGTTTTAAAGCTTTCTCAGGATCTCCTTTCTTTAAAAAGGACATTTCAAGTAGGAGCTCTTATAGGAATTCTATTAAACATCAAAGATGCAATTTTTAAAAATTAACGTTTCTATTTTTGGGGACTTGTTTTTATTTATTTTCCTAAATCAGAGGGCTTGACTTTGCTTGCACCTTCATTTGTAGGCAATGCCTGCTTTTCACATGAGTGCTAGTAGAAGATGTGTTCTTTAACATTCTTACTCCTGCCAGGCTTTAAATAGAATACTCAGAAAAGTTTAAAAAAATGGTAGGTCATTTCTGCTGCAATATGATTTTTTTGACATGGTGATGAAGGAACTACAGACTCTAAAGTAAACAGTGCAGTTCAAATTCTTGAATTAGAGAGAAAGCTGTTCCTTCAAATTACATCCACAAATAGAGCAGGAGGCTCAAAAGCACAGGATAAGCCAACATGGCATTGCCGGTGACCTGTTAGGTTTGTGGCATAGGAATCACAGATATCATTACGAGTGGTTTGTACAGTCACAAAATATTGAGAGGAACAAGGATGAGAAAAACTGCCTTAGTCTTTGATTTACTGAGTTAGTTTGCAGGAAGACTTTTGGTTATGTTACTCACTAGATGCAGCTGTCCCACATCAGCCGATTCACCTTCATAAGAAAAGAAAAGAAAAGAAAAGAAAAGAAAAGAAAAGAAAAGAAAAGAAAAGAAAAGAAAAGAAAGAAAAGAAAAGAAAAGAAAAGAAAAGAAAAGAAAAGAAAAGAAAAGAAGAGAAAAGAAAAGAAAAGAAAGAAGAGAAGAGAAGAGAAGAGAAGAGAAGAGAAGAGAAGAGAAGAGAAGAGACGAGACGAGACGAGACAAGAAAAGAGAAAATCACCTTTTATTGAGCACCTACGGTATTCCATAGGCACTATTAGGCACTTCACATAGATTTCATTCTCATACAGACAGGAAAACTGAAGTTCAGGGCTAACTGGCCAAAGAGCACATCGCTATAGGAAACTGCACAGCCATGATTTGCCTGTTCGGCTCCCAAAGGGCAGGGCAATTAACATTTGCCAAGGATCTTTACACATCAGCTCATGTAATATCTGTGAGGTAGCTACTGCTATGGCCATTTTATGGGAGAAGAAATTGAGTTCAGAGAAGCTAACTAACTTACTTAAAGTCACACTAGCAGTAGTAGTGATAACGCACATTTCTATCTCGAGATTCCCAAGCACATGCTCTTTCAATTACATTGCTTGAGTAGTAGTAAAAAATAAGCATAAAACTAGTGCTCAGTTTACATCAAGAACTTGTTTAAAGATGAAAAACAAGTGTGTTGAAGAACCACATAAGAATATACATCTTCAGTGCACCAGAACAATTGATACTCAGAATGACCACCCTGAGTTCTTGAAAAGACGGTAACTTACATACATTATATTCCTTTTAAGAGGAGAGAGACCTTATAATTCATTTGAGGATGCTCCTATTCCCAAGCCCTTAAAAAAAAAAAAAAAAAAAAAAACCTCTAATGTTTAAAGTACTAACTCTTGATTATTTATCCCCAGTGTGATATTCCCTGTAGGTTAATAATGGCTGAGATTTTCTTGTATTTTTGTTTAAAATTTAAACTCTAGTTTTTCTAAGTTGGTCAAATATGTGTTATAAACATAGAATTCATTAAAATCAGAGGCTGAAATGAATATATATAAAAAACATCCCAAATCTGAAGGAACTCAATGATGTAGTCTTATCTTGTTGGATTGAAATATTTCCTCTTTTGAAAAAAATCTTACTTATATTTCCCAGCCCTCACCAGTCACAGGATAAAAATAAGATCAAAGAAACTAAGCTATCTTCTCCCTCTCCGGCCTCTACCCCCACCTGCTCTGTGGGAATGCCGGGCCCCCTTAGGTTCCTCCCATAATATGCTAGCAGTCCTCAGAGGATGACCCACACATGTTCTGCACACTCCTCTGGGCTACCATTTGGCATTTGCCATTTTGCCCTTGTTCCTACTCCAACCCACTGTGGTAATGATGGCCGCCCCTGTAAGTGCCTGCTGAAAGCATAGCCCACACTGTTGTCTCTTCTGTTTATATCAGCTGGTGACTACTTGGAGGCCGCTCAGGCTGGTATCTACACTGAGAGCATAATGCTAGATAAATAGAGGGCTGCTCTTTCCTGCCTCCCCTCCCCTTTTACTACTGAAGCATGGTGTCTTGAATTCTAATTTACCAATTCCTCTTAGTTGTATTTAGGTCTTTTATGGCAGTCCCTCACCCTGAGACTCAGGCATGGCTTGAGGGAGGTGGGCTGGAGGAGAGTCTGAGTGACAGACACTATGCTGCACTCAGACTCACCCTTCCCCTCTGACCCTGCTTTATTGTCCTTCAACCAAAATGGTGCCCTTCCTCCCTTGGGATGAGTTCTTTCCCAGGAAGAGCCTCAGTTCCTCATGCAAATAGCCCTATGGCAAGGCCACCCTGCCAGTCAGTCCTCCAAACAGGATTATATTGCAAGATTTTGCTCATGCTTGAAAAATAACTTTTAGAGATAATCTAAAAAGGTGACAATCATAGAAAAAAGTAAAGAGGTGAAGAAAATGTAACTTAATAAGCAAAATTGTACCAGAGATGTCTATACAAAGATGTCTGGTACCAGGTCTATTATAGATGCTTTACTGCCCTGGGTCTCATCTAGCTGGTTTTTGTTGAGGGGATTAAATTTATGGAGCTAGATAAACAACCACAGTGAGAAAATAATCATCTAATTGTGCCTTAGCAAAGGCTTCTTCCATAGTTTAAGGAATTCAGCTTTTCAACTTGTTCACAGAAAGCTGGACTCTATCTGCTGGACTGATTACATACAGGGGTGGGCAGTTTAAAGGCTTTGCTGGAGTCTTTATTAACACTTAACAAAAAGCTTGTAGTGTTTTGGAATTTAAGAAATTATACACTGTAGCATCACAGCACTTCATGGGGGAACCTGTGACCTTATCTAATTTCTAATCTGGGACACAGCAGCTGTTGTACTATTAATATCCCAATGTGTGTAAAAAGAAAAAAGAAGAAAACCACATAAGTAGTGAAAATGTATTTAAATCCATGGATGACTCTGACATTCAGCTAACTAATCATAAGGAAAATATGACTGAATTTTTATAATTTATTGCATGGAATTTTACTTTTTTTTCCTTAAGTGTTAATCTCTAAATAAAGGATTGGGAATGATTTTTCTTATTTGAATTATTTTGGGGGCAAACAAGGTACTCTTAATTTTTTTTCAATGTGGTAAAATATACATAATGTAAAATGTACCATTTTAACAATTTTTAAGTGTACAGTTCTTTGGCATTAAATGTATTCACTTTGTTGTACATCATCACCATCCGTCTCCAGAACTTTTTGCATCTTCCAAACCTGAAACCCTGTATCCATTAAAAAAAACTTTTTTATTTTACATTTATTTCTGTTTTTGAGAGACAGAGAAAGACAGACTTGAGTGGGGCAGGGGCAGAGAGAAGGAGACACAGAATCCGAAGCAGGCTCCAGGCTCTGAGCTGTCAGCGCAGAGCCTGACATGGGTCTCAAACCCACGAACCAAGAGATTATGACCTGAGCTGAAATCGAATGCTCAACTGACAGAGCCACCCAGGCACCCCTGAAACTCTGTGCTCATTAAACAAGTCTCTGTCTTCCTTTCCTTTCTGCCCTCAATAAGCACCATTGTTCTTTCTATCTCTATGAATTTGACTATTCATATAAGTGGAATCATATAGCATTTGCCCTTTTGTGACTGGTTTGTATAACATCCTCAAGTTTCTTCCATGTTGTAGCATGTGTCAGGATTTCCTTCCTTTTAAAGGTCAAATAATATTTGCATTGTGTATATATACCACATTTTATTTATCCTTTCATCCGTCAATGGGTTGTTTCTACCTTTTGGGTATTTCCAATAATGCTGCTATGAACATGAGTGTCCCTGTTTTCAATTCTTTTGGGTATGTACCCAGAAATGGAATTGCTGGGTCATATGATAATATACTTTTAGTTTGTTCAGGTACCACCATACTGTTTTCTATAGTGACATATATTTTACATTTTCATCAGCAGTGCACAATAGTTTACATTTTCTTCCACATCCTTGCCAATATTAGTTATTTTCTGTTTTGTTTTGTTTTTTATGATAGCCATCCTAATTGGTAAAAAGTGGTCTCTGACTATGGTTTTGATTTGCATTTCCCTAATGACTAGTAACAACTGATCATTTTTTCATGTGCTTGGTGGCTATTTGAATATCATACTCAGAGATATCTATTTAAGTCCCTTGTCCATTTTTTAATCAGGCTGTTAGGTTTTTTTTTGTTTTTTGTTTTTTTGTTTTTGTCATTGAGTGGTAGGCATTCTTTGCATATTCTGGATGTTAATCTCTTAACAGATAATTGATATATGATTTGCAAATACTTTATATCCCATTCTGAGTTGCTTTTCACTCTGTTGATTGTGTTCTTTGACACCAAAATTTTAAATTTTGTTGTAGTTTAATTGATCTACTTTTTCTTCTGTTGCCATGCTTTTGGTGTCACATATAAGTAATCTATGCGAAATCCAATATCATGAAGTTTTTCCCCTACAGTTTATTCCAAAAGTTTCAGCTCTTCCATTTATATCTTTGATCATTTGGGGTTGATTTTTGCATATGGTGAAAGATAATGGCCGGACTTCATTCTTTTGCATGTGAATATTCAGTTTTCCCAACATCATTTGTTGAAAAAAAACTGTCCTTTTCCCCCATTGAATGGTATTGGCATTCTTACTGAAGATCATTTGATCATACATGTGAGGATTTATTTTTGTGTTCTCTATTCCATCCCACTGGTGTAGATGTCTGTATTTATGCCAGTACTACACTGTTTGATTACTGTAGCTTTCTAGTAAATTTGAAATCAGAAAGCCTGAAACCCCCAACATAATTCCTCTTCAAAATTGTTTTGGTTCTTTGGGGTCCTTTGAATTCCCCACTGCATTTTAGGATGCATTTTTTTTTTTTATTTCTGAAAAAGCATCATTGGGATTTTCCTTTAAAAGGTTCAAGCTATTATATTGATAATAATAGCAAGTTTTAACATGAAAATAGCATCTGCTTTTAACATTTTAATGAAATCTTTCTTTTGGATGATATTCAGTCTAAAGTGCTAGAAAGGAGTGATCTTTCATAAACATAAGTATAGAGACTTTTAGGCACTATTGACCATATATTTATGGAAAGAAATTTCTCCAAAGAAACCAAAAGATACACTTTTAGTCCCAATGGCCATTTAAACTAACCATGTTTGAATTTTCTCCTTGTATGTTGTTATGTTACTAATCATGTTCACTTTGCTTTCTAAAATTCAGGAGAGAAAATGGATTTAATTTCGGTAGTAATAGCTAATATCATAAACTATGTAGCATTTTTTCTTCCACTATATTTATAGCTTATACCTAATAAGAGTAAATAGTATAATTCAATTTGTATGAGATTTAAAGATAGTCCATTTCCTGTTGCAACATTCTGGTAGAATGTACTGTTGTTCCTTATTCCGTTTACATATTTTCCTTTTGGAATAAACTTAAGAACAAAATGACTCCTAAATTGTAGACAAAAATGTCAGATGAAAGAGTAGAAGTTCACAAAATGTAACTGTTTAGATCTTTTAAACAAGGCTAAGTAGTTAAGGTTGTTCTGAGATTTTCAGTGCCAGCTTATGCCTCTTTGACTTCACATCATTTAATTTTACTTTACTTATTTGAACAAATATTTACTGAATTCTTATCACGTGAGCAGGCACTCTTAGTAGACACTGAAGACATGTCTTTGTCCTCAAAGCAGCTCACAGACTAAAAAAGAAATAGGCAGTAAACTAATAAATTGCCTTATTTAAATAGATACAGAACATTGAATTGAGTTCCCAGAATAGGAAAGCATTAACAGGATGGGCATGCATTTGTCTTCCAGGACCATCTTTTCTAGAGTTCCTTGTCTTACTGAGGCAATAGGACCATATTTAGGTAGTTAACTAAATAATACAGAGAAGCAAGAGTGTTTAGGAACATTGATGTTCTGGTGTTCTTCCATAGACATAGAAATAGAAATAGATTTTTTCTTTCCTCAAAATGCATCCTCCATTTAAGGTCAGCAGCTCTTGGCAAGGAATGTCTTCTTCAAGGTGTGCAGTATCCATATGTAGGGACAGGCTTCTTAAGCTCTCCACCTAGATATGCTCCTTCTCAACCTAAGTGAGAGGACTGCCATGCTGGGGACCATGGTGGCATAGTCTAAGAATTCATCCCAAGTTGTCCATCTCAAGCCAATATTTTCTAAGTCCTAAACATTAAAGTGAATATTAAAATTGTGTTAATTTTTTAAAAAGTTTTAATCTACTTCCCACTCACCCAAGTCTTCAAGTAATTTTAGTGGTTCAGGAAGATATACCTTGTTTCGCTCGATTTTACCCTGTCCTCCCAGAGTCATATACATTCCCATTTTAGAAGTGTGGAAAAAGCTATGTCACATATACATAAGAACTAAGCACTTTTTACCACTCATTATGGGTTTTTCCCAAAGACTGAAACATCCCACAAGTTTAAAAATAGTTGAAATTGTCACCAGGCATAATCATCAATAATAGCATTTTGCCTTTAAAGGCAGCTAAGTTTTGGAAACACCGTCACTGAAATTCATTTCCTGAGTATAGTTAAGTCCCCACTGGCTGCTGATTACTAGATGCAGGGAAATTTTGGAATATCCAGTCTCCTGTCCACTTTGTATTTGCCCTAGGATGACCACCTTATCCCAATTTTCCTGGGACTGTCCTGATTTTCTAAAGTCTAGCTTTGTGGGGCCCTACTCCTCTGAGTATCTGGCAAACTGGACAGCTAATTACCCTTATTTGCCCAGAACTGGCAAACACTTCCAATAGTTTCCAGAGATTCTCCTGGTTTAAGCTACTGGTCTGAAATGACCATGATTTTTTGGTGAAGAAGGATCAGTGGAACTAATAACATAGCGAGACCATGAGAAACCTCTGGGGCAAGCAAGTCCCTAGGAATTAGATGACCCTGCCCAGAAGACTGAGCTAACACAACAGATATGTTAAGTGGTTTTAGTGCTGAATTGGCCTAACCATCTTAAAGCAGTGGTTTTTAAGTGCAGCTGTGCTTTAAAATCACCTGGAGAGAGGGGCACTGGGTGGCTCAGTAGGTTGAGCTTCTGACTTTGGCTCAGGTCATGATCTCACCATTCGTGAGTTTGAGCCCCACATTGGGCTCACTGCTGTCAGCACAGAGTCCCCTTCAGATCCTCTGTCCACCTCTCTCTCTGCCCGCCTCTCTCTCTGCCCCTCCCCTGCTCACACTCTCTCTCTCAACAATAAATAAACATTAAAAAAAATAAAATCACTTGTAGAGATATTTTATTTTATTCCAGTGTAACTGATGTATAGTGTTATATTCAAGTGTACAATACAGTGATTCAATCATTCTATACATTATTCAGTGCTTATGAAGATAAGTGTACTCTTAAATCCCCTTCACCTATTTTATCCATCCCACTACACACCTCCCCTCAGGTAGCCATCAGTTCTCTATACTTAAGAGTCTCTCTTTAGTTTATCTCTTTTTCCCTTTGTTCATTTTTTTCTTACATTCCACATATGAGTGAAATCATATGGTATTTGTCTTTCTCTGATTTATTTCACTTAGCATTATACTCTCTAGATCCATCCATATTGTTGCAAATGCCAAGATTTCATTCTTTTTTATGGCAGAATAATTTTCCATTGTGTGTGTATGTGTATATATATATATGCCATTCTGGCTGGTGTGAGGTGATATCTCATTGTGATTTTGATTTGTATTTCCCTGATGATAGATGACGTTGAGCATCTTTTCATCTAACTATTGGCCATCTGGATGTTTTCTTTGGAGAAATGTCCGTTCATGTCTTCTGCCTATTTTTTAATTGGATTGTTTGTTTTTGGGGGGTATTGAGTTGTATCAGTTCTTTGTATATTTTGGATACTAGCCCTTTATTGGATATATCATTTGCAAATATCTTCCCCCAGTAGGTTGCCTTTTAGTTTTATTGATTGTTTCCTTCACCATGCAGAAGCTTTTAATTTTGATGAAGTCCCAATAGTTTATATTTGCTTTTGTTTCCCTTGCTTCAAGAGACATATCTAGAAAGATGTTGTTATGGCCGATGTCAGAGAAATTCCTGCCCGTGCCATCCTAGGATTTTTATGGTTTCAGGTTTCAGGTTTAGATCTTTAATCCATTTTGGGTTGATTTTTGTATATGGTATAAGAAAGTGGTCTATTCTCATTTTTTTGCATATGGCTGTCCAGTTTTCCCAACACCATTTTTTAAAAATACTGTCTTTTTCCCATTGCATATTCTTGCCTTCTTTGTCATAGATTAATTGGCAATATAAGTATGGGTTTATTTCTGGATTCTCTACTCTATTCCATTGATCTATGTGTCCATTTTTGTGCCAATACAATGCTGTTTTGATTACTACAGCTTTGTAGCCTATCTTGAAATCTGGGTTTGTGATACTTCCAGTTTTCTTCTTCCTTTTCAAGATTGCTTTAGCTATTCTGGGTCTTTCGTGGTTCCATACAAATTTTAGAATCATTTGTTCTAGTTCTGTGAAAAATGCTGTTGGTATTTTGATAGGGATTGCATTAAATCTGTAGATTGCTTTGGGTAGTATGGACATTTTAACAACATTTGTTGTTCCAGTCCATGAGCATGGAATATCTTTCCATTGTTTGGGTCATCTTCAGTTTCTTTCATTGGTGTTTTATAGTTGTCAGAGTACAAGTCTTTCATTTCCTTGGTTAAGTTTATGCCTAAGTCTTTTTTTTTTTCGGTGCAATTATAAATGAGATTATTTTTTAATTTCTCTTTCTGCTACTTCGTTATTAGTAAATAGAAATGCAACAAATTTCTCTATATTGATTTTGTCTCCTGTGACCTTACTGAATTCATTTATCCATTCTAGTAGTTTTTTTGTCAAGTCTTTAGAGTTTTCTATCTATAGTATCATGTTATCTACAAATAGTGAAAGTTTTACTTCTTCCTTCCCAATTTAAATGCATTTTATTTCTTTTTCTTGTCTGATTGCTGTGGTAAAGACTTCCAGTACTATGTTGAATAAAAGAAGTGAAAGTGGACATCCTTGTCTTGCTCTGATCTTAGAAGAAAATTTCTCAGTTTTTCACCATTGAGTATGGTTTTAACTGTGGGTTTTACAGAGATATTTTAAATCACATATCCTGGGCTGCACCAATATACCTGTTGATTTGGAATTTGTTCCTTTTTAACACCTTTAACAAGATGAATGATCTTTCCGGCACACACACCTGACCATGTCACTGTCTTGCTGCTTAAAAATTCTAAGGCTTCTTGCTATTCCATGAGAGAATGCAAACTCTACCTGGTTTATAAGGCTTTTCATGAGTTGTCCATTATTTATCACTCTGGACTTAGGTTGTTCCAGCCCATGCATCTACATCTGTTTGGCTTTTGCCTACAGTTTTTCTTTGGCCAAGAGCACTCTTACCCTAACTCCCCTATTTTCTGGGCTCAAGTACTCATTGTGAGTTTTTTGGGTCACTTCCTCTATGAAGACTTTTCCTTCGCTTATATCCAAGTCAAGTGTATTTTTAGATGAAATCCTTAGCCCCCTGTATCTCCTCCATTCTAAGGCTTATCATGTCAATGCTTTCAATTATTTGTTCATATCCTTCCAGACTTTAATCTCTGAGGATTATATTTCCAACTACTGAACACAATGCATTGCTCAAAGTAAATGTGCACAAATATTTATTGAATGAATGATTGGATTTAACCCTTTTTTTTGAAATTTGCCACCTGTTGTGTCTCCACCTGTCCTGTGTCTTATTCTGCATCCACCCCACCCTCATATCCCCCTCTCCCAGAAAAACCCAGATACCCTCTGTTGACTTTATCAAATGAATCACACACACTTACCTGTTGGTAGAGTAGCTCTTTGCTGCCCCCACATGTTTTTTTTTTTTTTTTTTAATTTTTTTTTTTCAACGTTTATTTATTTTTGGGACAGAGAGAGACAGAGCATGAACGGGGGAGGGGCAGAGAGAGAGGGAGACACAGAATCGGAAACAGGCTCCAGGCTCCGAGCCATCAGCCCAGAGCCTGACGCGGGGCTCGAACTCACGGACCGCGAGATCACGACCTGGCTGAAGTCGGACGCTTAACCGACTGCGCCACCCAGGCACCCCTGACCCCACATGTTTTTAATCAGTTCCTTATGCAGCCAGTTGAGACAACTTCTTGCTCCATCTAGTACAGTTTCAGTTCTGCAGGGACATCTTTGTTCTTGGCTTCCATATACCTCCCTTAGCACAGAGAGGAACATGTAGGATGGAATAGAAGACTGTGTCCCCTCTATGTCTGTTTTTATACCCTAATCTTGTATTTATTCTCCTTCATCATCAGGACTAAATAAATTGAACAATTTTATGTAGTCTCTTTCTCCTCTCCCCCCCCCCCCCCACCCTTTCTTTTTTCTCTTGTCTAGAGTCCTCTTCAAAGTTTTCTTCCCTCTGGGTCCTTTTACATATATTTGAATACAGTGGTCTATTTAGCACCACTGCAGTACCCTAAGAATTTAACTACTTGCTTCTGATAAACCTTTTGTGTGAAAACAGTTAATGTTTAAGGACAGGAACTTTCTTACATTTTGAATTTTTATTCTTTTATACAAAAATTAAGAAGTTTCTTAAAATGGAGATATAAAGTGGTTTTATCCCCAAAATGTAGAATATTATTTACATAGATTGAATCATATTTAAAGTAGTTAAAAATTTATTGTGATTACATAGATATTTAATTAACCCATTGATTAAACAGATACTGCAATAATAATGATTGATTACTATATTAAACTACTTTAAGTAGCAGTAATTTAAAGGCAACATTTGTATTCCTTCCAGGATTATTATAGCAATTAAAAAGGTTTTAGTAAGTTCATGATGAATACTGTGGTTTTAAATATACAATTCACAGTGTTGTATCACCATAACCTCTTTTTCTTTAGTAATTAGTGCCTAGGGTAATTAAACTAAGAATGAAACGTGTGGTATATGTAGCATATCACAATTTTTAAAAAATGTTTATTTATTTTGATAGAGACAGAGAGAGAGAGAGGGAGAGAGGGAGAGAAAAAGAGGGCCCATTGGTGGGAGAGGGGCAGAGAGAGAGGGAGACACAGAATCTGAAATAGGCTCCAGGCTCCAAGCTGTCAGCACAGAGCCCGACATGGGGCTTGAACCCACGAACCGTGAGTTCATGACCTGAGCTGAAGTCAGTTGCCCAACCAACTGAGCCACCCAGGAGCTCCAGCATATCACAATTAATACAACTCAAGCATAAGCACATTTTACAGAAAGAAGAAAAAGGTGTTTCATATAAGTTGGAACAAAAGAAACTGTTTTCTTCTAAGAGAATTAAGATTTGTTCCAGAAGACAGATACTAACAATATTTACATATTTTTAAACCACATAGCTTCAACTTTTGAACTGAAATAGCTACCTATTTACATTTCTAAAAACTCCTTATTTACATTATCTGCCTGAAAACCAATAACCAATGACAGACTTTATGCTCCTTCAGTCTGCCACCATCTATATGGAGTTATGCCTTGTATAAGAGTGCCTGGCAGAAGGGATAGATAGAGGCTGACATACAGCACTCTCTTTCCTTGCTAAGTAAGCTGCACTCTGACTCAGGGTTGTATGTCCTGGAGTGAGTGGGCACTTTTTTCTAAACTGCACGGAGAGCCTGTACAGGATACCCTGACTGCATCTATGCTTATGTCTTTTCACTCCGCACGGAAACACATTGCCTTTCCATTAAATTATTTTCTAACTTTAACTTTCTCATGAATTCTGAACTACTAGTTTCTTCAAAATTAATATTTTCCATTTTTTTTGTGTGTTGAAATGAGCACATGTAAATGTGGCAAAGACAACTTGGGAAAAATCTGCAAATTCCAGTCTATTGACGTTTCTGTAATAAATTAGTCTTTAGCCATCTGGAATTAGATTAATTTGGAGACTATGAAAAGGCAATAAAAGTGAGAAACCTCAAGAAAGACCAAACTTTATAATGGTCCTGTCCCAGGACTAACTAGTTAGCTCTGTTGTTTAGAATACTATGATAATGAGCCAGGTTATAATTTCAAACGCATAGTTAGCGTAACACAGGAGAAAACTCTATTCTATTGCCACAGACTGAAACTCTTGCCAACCAGATTGTTCTTTGGTAGAAGTTGGCATGAAGTCAGGATACTTTATACCCATCACCATTACTGGAAAAACAGGTATATGACCAGATGGGAGTCCATTTAGCAAATGCCATCTCCATCATAACTAGAAAATTCATCACTATTAACCAGTAGAAAATATATCCAGAGGTATTTACATTATGTAATGAGTTCCAGAGTAAATATGATATAAAACCTATAATCATCTGGTTTTCTCAAGAGCTTAACAAAGTGCTGAAGTTTTGCTGAGAAACCCAAAGAACAACCTTGACCCCACCAATCTGACTCATGTGATTGGCTGTCTGGATGTTAGAGGAGTTAAATGTCACCTTTGGTGTGAATATATTAAATTGAAAAGCTCAACCCAGCATCAAGTGAATTCTGAACCATGTGTTTCTGCGCAAAATGAATCACCTGACGGGAAACAGGACATCACTAATAAAGGCTGTTTTTGTTAATTACACACAGAGTTATAACTAGAATGGGGAGAGCAGGGTGCTATTTCAAATCAGATTTGAATTCTTCATTGAGAGTATACATAGAAAACTAGAAAATTTCAAATTGTCCTTGACCTCATGTGCACTGAAATGGGATAAATATCCCAGGTGCCTTTGATTCAAAAGCACTCAGAATCTTTTCTACTTAGATAAAGCAATTTTTGTGTAGTTAATATTAGCACAAACCCTTTTTCTGCTTGTCTGCTTCCTAGCAACCTGAAGCAGAATATCTGCTTGCCAATCTGCTTTTGATAAAAAATAAGAACAAAATACCCAGTGAATTTGCCAATAGCCCCGAAGAGATGGGGATGTGTTCAATAAGCTTTGTGTTGATTTTGTGAGTCTGGCATGTGATTTATGTTGTCGACTGTCTGACCTTGCTGCACTCTACCCACAGGCCAGGGAAGATGTGATCCATATGCTGAAGACGGAGAAAACCAAGCCTGAGGTTCTGGAGGCTCATTACGGGTCTGCAGAACCAGAGAAAGTGCTCCGAGTCCTGCACCGAGACGCCATCCTAGCCCAGGAGAAATCTATAGGAGAAGATGTCTATGAGAAACCAATTTCAGAGGTAAAAATACAACATCAACAAGTCCCCCTATAGAAGGGTACCTCAGAGTGATAGCTTCACATTCTTCCATTTCACAAGCTCTAACATTTTCTTTCAAAGGTGAAATTTTTATGACACACTAATATTGAAGTAAAGTGTAATTACATAACTCATGAATTATAGTGGATACATTTCGATGATAAGAATTTTGGAAGCATTTCCTTAAATATACTTAAAGCCTAAAATATATTTCTCATGTGATTATGCTAGTTACAGGCTCTTGCAGCCTGTTATTCTTTCATTGCTTTCAGAGGTGATGTGTGCAAAAATTTGAAGTGCTTCTCAGTTTTGGCATAGAGTTGTGAAGATCATTATCAAACTGGTAAAAGAAAATTAAATTGATTCTTGATATTATGTTGATGGATATTTTATTATTGATATTTATAAAGGTACTGTGTTTTAGTATCTTATAGACTATCATAATTAAATGGTCTCATGTGAGTTGAGGCATACAATGGTTGAGGCAAAATCCCAATGGAATGCTTAGGGTAATTCTTTAAGATGAAAGGAAACCTAAGAAGGCTGTATTTAATCATTTTTATATAATATTGTGTTAGGAACTATTTACTATTGTTATTAATTTCCTATGATACTACATGTTAAAAGTATTCCCACATTGTAGTAGAAGTTAGAGGCTGAATTATGGAAATGGATGCTGGATCTAGCCATATTAACTCTTCAGAATTCATGTAAAAAAAATTCATAGATGTAAAATTAGTATCATAAGTGAAAAAAAGAACACAGAAATTAAAAGTCTGAAGCAACTGATCATAATTTAACTTTTATCTTATGTCAAGTGTTTGTAGCAGCTCAGTTTGACAGATCTCAGATGCGAACTGCTTACACAGTATTTACAACAGATTGATGGTCCCATAATTATCTAATTTCTGCAACAAGGATAAGCCAGAGCTCTTGTTTTCATCTTTGCCTAAAATATTAAGAGATGATTTATGATGGAATGCAGTCAACTGGCTGGATCCACTTTCATGTTTGAGAGCCATGGTTACTAGCTGCATATGGCTTTGGGTGGGTCACTTCAGTTCTCTAAGCTTATTACCTTATCTGTCAGGTGGGAGTAACAAGAGTGCATATCTCAGAGTTGTCGTGAGGATTACATGAAGCAATGCCTGTAAAACTTTTAACACAGTGTCTGGTACATACCAGGTACTCAACAAATACTAACCATTAACATTTGCTGGGATGATATTTGCTGGCATGATACTTGCTTACACCTTTAACTAGTTCCAAACTTGGAGGGGTTTGAGGAGGAAAGACATAATGAAGTCAAAATATTCATTAAATATTATTATGATAACCACCAGATTGGAGAACTCAGTTTGGATAAATTATATCATTTAGGTTTCCTAATTCTTTTCCCTCAAGTTAGAGCTTGGGATGACACCTCAAAGGAGAGATAGATCTGCAAATCTCATACACTTACCCAAAATCAATGCCTTTAATCCACTGAGTTATATGGAAAGTACACAAAGAGAAGAATTTCTAACCTACCTTCAGAAAGTAGGCCTAACCCAAGTGTTCCTATCTCATGGACAGAGTTGTGAAGAACATACCCACCCTGTGGGTGGTCCTTTTAGAACTAAGTTGGGCATGCTTTTTGACTTCTTTCTCCCCTCAACTCACAGTTGGAAGAGTTTTTCCTCCCTTAGAGAGGAGTAAGGAGGTAGAGAGAAGGACAGGAACTACTTTTCCCAATGCTGACAAAATGGTGAAGTCCTGCTTTATAGGAGAAATAGAATGCTAGAAAGAGAAAAGATTTATCTTGTATCTACACATTTTGGGTCTCTTAACCTTTTGAACTTAACAATCAAGTTGTCATTATCAAGGAGCAGGAGTCCTTCCAACTTCATGAGGCAAGGATACCAATACAATCACTGTTCTGTTAGCCTCCTAGGACTATGAGCAGATAGTCTAGCTCTTCTTCTTAGAAGCTATCCTGCACCTCAAGCCAAAAACCCACTGCTCAATTTAATTTGCATACCAGATTAGGCCCAGCTAGGTTATTCAATGGAATTTATCAGAGGTTAAACAATGAACCCCATGTGGTAGATCCCTCTCATTTGCCAAATATTTGGGGAGAAATTAAGCAGCAAATATTAAATCTCCCTGAGCTTCTTTGTGAATTAAAGTCCAGGATATCAAAATTCATAATTCTTCAGCAAAATTCCAAAGAAATCAAGGTTTCAGTTTCTTTCCTTCCCAAATTCTTATTCTGCTTAGCTTGAGGGATCTTAATCTTATGCATTTTCAAAGTTTAATTAATATACCCTAAAGTCCCCCTATTCCCCTTTTATCAAAGTGTCCAAAGACTTATTAGGACACATGCAATTATAATACCAACCTCACACTCATAAATTTAAAAAATGCAAGAAAATCCTCAGTTCCATGGTCAATTTATCTCAAGCAAAATGACTCAGCATAATGCAGGCCCATGTTACTCTTAGCAAGACTGAAGTAGAGACTTATGGGAAGTCTAAGGGAAGGAAGATAGGCAGAGAAAATCTTTAATTACAACAGGATTCTGGTCAGTCTGGGGCAGTTGTCCACATCAGACAGAGCCTGTTACCATCAAAGGTTAGTAATAATAGAAACTAGGGGCGCCTGGGTGGCTCAGTTGGTTGGGTGACTGACTTTGGCTCCGGTCACGATCTCACAGTCTGTGAGTTTGAGCCCTGCGTCGGGTTCTGTGCTGACATCTCAGAGCCTGGAGCCTATTTCAGATTCTGTGTCTCCCCCTCTCTCTATCCCTCCCCTGCTCACGCTCTGTGTCTCTCTGTCTCTCAATAATAAATAAACGTTAAAAAATTTTTTTAAAATAATAACAGAAACGGTGAACCCTAGGTTGGGGGGAGGAATCTGTTTGCATGCACTATCCTTGCCTTCAGTGAGTGGCATTTAAAACATACCTGTCTTTTCAAAAGTTTAGGGATTTGCAGTGGTCACCTTCTCTGTACCTAGGTTTTGTTTTAGGTTCTCTATTTTTCTGCCTGCATGTTTAAAACCTCTTTAATTGTTTTCTTTTTTTCTTCAGTAAGAAGACTCAACTGAGTCTTTGTTTTGTTTTTTAAATGTTTATTTATTTATTTTGAGAGAGAGGGAGAGAAACTGAGCAGAGGAAGGGCAGAGAAGGAAAGGAAGAGAGAATCCTAAGCAGGCTCCATGTTGTCAGTGCAGAGCCTGACGTGGGGCTCAAACTCACAAACTGTGAGATCATGACCTGAGCCAAAATCAAGAGTCAGATACTCTACCAACCTAGCACCCAGGAACCCTTGTTTTTGCTAACATTTTGACTAGTTTCTTCAAGTGGTCCCTTCTTTTTCTCACTATTTTATGGATCTTATAGTGGTTTTTATTTGTTTGCTTCTTTTTCCCTATGCTTTCTGACCCAGACATTAGTTTTCCTAATATTACCTTCTGTGTTCTGTATTATGTGCTAGAAGTAAAATCAAGGAGTCATGAACCTTCCAAGAAGATACTTTAGTCAAGGCAAATCTTACCTACATTTATGTCCTTGAGTTGGATAATCCTCACTGAAGGATGAATCTTTCCTCATTTCACTTCATCCCAAGTTTGGACTGTTTATGCTACTGTCCTACGTGAATACCCCTTTGTTTGTCTCATCTTTCCTCCAAACTCTACATCTTTATGTTTCTTGAGCGTGTTCACTCAGGGCCCATCAATATTAGTGGGCACCTTGAAACTCACCAAATAATGCTTCAAATTTTCTACCTTGATCTTCTCAGAATTTAATTCTTAAATCTGTCTATATTTTATGTATCTACTTTGAATAGCTGTGGCAGCCTTCAAGAGAATGGCTCCCAACTGATCTCATGAAGAACTGTCTGCAATTTTATAGCATGCTTCTTAAACATTTCCTGGATCCCAGTACCTTTTCTATGGGGGGAGTCACATTGCTCTGTTCTCTCTGCTCTCCTATCTGTACTTCCTCTGGACACTCATTCTTATCCAATAATGACTAAAATATCTCCCTTGTGTATAGCCCTATCTTTAAGAGCACTTAGATCCATTTGTGTAAGTCCAGTTTGGCCTTTAAGACATCATGTTTCCTCTTTAGTAGATTTCTGTCTTCCTAAATCCCTTAATACTTCTCCAGTTAGTATTATCTGCTGATAACAGGGCTAAAATCACTTCCTGAACCATGATTCTTTTGTCTAAAACATGCTGAAATTTCTCTCCATCTCAAGTCCTCAAACTTCTCCATCAACTTGATTTAGTAGAATAAGACTTCCAGGTATACTCTCCCTAGTAAATTTTGGCCTTTGGTGTTATGATGATCTCATTCAATTTTCCTTCCACCTGTCCAAGTGGGAGCTATATTTCTAAAGTAATAGGTTCCCATTTCACTTTCACTGTTCATTAATAAAAGCAAGCATTCCTGTATGGTTGAGCCACAGTTTGGATCCTGAAAACCAAAAGTCATGGACATAGTATACATGATTAATGAATCTACAGAGCCATAGTTATGGGAGCTGGTCTTCCAAGCTTCTAGACAAGCCACATAGACCTGAGAGGTTAGCCCACCTCAGTTCTCTCCTGGGAGCTCTATGTAATTCCAAACAAAATGACAAGACACAGGTCTTGTACAGCTGATATTTTGCTACCTATGTTGGTTCTTACATCTGGAATTTAAAATTAAAAGCTAGATCCTCACACACTAATGATTTATTACTAAAAAAGGAATTTGCTACCTTTACAGTTTAATGTCTGGGTCTGCAGTGAAAATCAATGCACACACCAGTGTCTCGGTATCCTTTCAATGCATTAAGAGACAAAAAGACTATCCTTGTGATTATGTAATCATTGCTGGGGTCAAGCTCTGCTAGTGTAGGTTAGTGGAACATTGCCGACTGAGACCCCAGCAACTACTCCAGTTGGCTAGCCCCAGGATTGTAGCTGCTGAGAGCAACCAATCTCAAAGGCCCACATGGGCAGAACATATTAAAGCTAAGGCCTATCTTCTACCTAGGCTGCCTTAGAACACTTAATATCAAAATACGCTGTTTTTCTCCAGATGCCCTTACAATGTGTATCTTTCTGAATAGCTTAGCTATCCAATTAATAATGCCCCCATCTTCCCCTCAAGAGTTCTTTGAAGGCATTGAGGGATAACTGCAGGAGTTGGATAGATGAGTTGAAGCTTGTAATCGTATTGGTCTGAATAGATAAATGAACAAACACCACTGGGCTTTCTATTACTTTATTCCTAGTCTTTGGAGAAACCACTCGAAGGAGATTTGGGGCCTTCAGAGCATGATGTACCATTTTATGGCAGGCAGAGTAAAAAAAATAAGAAATAAAAAGGCTGAACTGCTTATGCCTAGTTTCCTATCCCAAATACAAGTTTCAAATAAGTCACCCCTCCTTCCTTAGGGAAGTGGGGGCAGGTATGAAGAAACAGGCAGAAGTTGCTCTTCCAAATACTTTCAAAAGGAAGGAGAGTCCTATGATAAGTAGAAAGGATCAAAAAAGGGAAAGAGCTGCTCTTTCTACATTGATGATGATGATGATGATGATGATGATGATGGTATTTTAGAAATGCTTGACACATTCTATAATGTATGATGAAAATCACATTGTAGAAAGATAGGAGAGTTCCTGAGGGAGAATGTTTTATAGTAGGGAGATATTCCAATGAAGGAACTCTCTCGTATAAGATTACATAAATCTATCAGAACACACAAAAGTACCATTTGGTAATCCCTGATGATATCAAATGTATCATTTGATGGTATCAGCCACCAGTTAACCTGGGCTTCTCTACCAGTCTGTCTGATCCCCTGCTCTTAGGCAAAGGGGGGATGAAAATCTGATCGGAAACACTGAGGATTATCAGGACAGTATCTTTTATCTGGGGCCCCAGAAATGATCTATTCACAATGGAGATATCATGCAACTGTAGAGGGAAACTTAGATCCTCCGTATGACTAAGGGACAAACATGGAGAACCCAGGGAAAGAATTCAGATGCTGACACCCATGGAGTGACCCCATTAGGTTTTAGGGAGTAAATAGTGGATTGAGAATGGATTTTAAATATGTCTGTTTCAGTGAAAACAGTGATTCTCAGCTTGGGGTGAGCGGCAGTGGAAGTGTTTTGCT
Source organism: Felis catus (assembly GCF_018350175.1). Lineage (NCBI taxonomy): Eukaryota > Metazoa > Chordata > Mammalia > Carnivora > Felidae > Felis > Felis catus. The sequence goes on along the minus strand of NC_058372.1, from coordinate 67,702,012 downwards.
CTCCAAGAGACATTTGGCGATTTCTGACAACAGGTTTGTCACAACTAGAGGCAGCTCTGCTGGCATCTGGGGGGCAGAGGCCAAAGATGCTGCTACACATTCTCCAATGCACAAAACAACCACGCAAAATAAAGAATTATTTGGCCCAAACTGTCAGTAGTGCTAAAGTTGAGAAACCCTGAACTGCAGTTTGAAGAGGAGAACAGGATAGGGAACTATCAATATTATAAGATTTGGTCCAACTTAACAAACATTTACTGAACACTTACTTTGTTCTAGGCACTGTGCTTGACACTAGGGACTAAAAACATAATCAAGGCACCCCTTAAAGATCTTTTAGCCTGGGGGTGCCTGGGTGGCTCAGTCAGTTAAGTGTCTGGATCTTGGCTCAGGTCATGATCTCCCAGGGAGTTCATAAGATCCAGCCGTAGGTCAGGCTCTGTGCTGATAGCTGGGAGCCTGCTTGAGATTCTGTCTCTCCCTCTCTACCCCTCTCCTGCTCGTGCATGCGCACGTGTTCTCTCTCTCTCTCAAAATAAATAAACTTAAAAAACAATAAAAAAAAGATAGCCTGGTCAGAGAAATAGGCACAAAAAGTCCTGTAATAATATTTGATAACATCCCCTTTAGTCTGAAGTATGTGCTCTCTATAAGTTCTGAAATCCTCCCTCTATTTAGCATACTTGAAAAGAGCGGACTGTGGATCCTTCCTATACATTTCCTAGAAATGCAAGTAACTGCAAGTCTTAAAAACAGATTGTGATTATGGTAATTACTTCCCACAGGAGAAGTTTGGTATATGTACATGCTGAGCTCTTAATTTTTCTGAGATCAGGAGGGCCGTTATCCTCTTTCTTTCTAAGTATAGGGTTTTATGTCATCTCACTAAAATAGTGAAAGAGTTTGTTCTCTTGCAAGTTTAGGAACCATACATCTGTCCACAGAAAAAGGGCCAGAAGGCCAGAAGTTACCGCAGCCTTATTATGGCTAGTTTACAAAGCCAGTTGGCCTAGACAAAATGAGGGAATGGGGAAAATGGCAGAGAACACCAGACTCAATGTTCTCTCTTTCAGATAATAAATCAGTAGACTAATGTAATATTTTGAGTCATATGCAAATCAAATAAAATATTAAGCTCTTTCCCATGTTTGTTTACTCAGCTGGACAGACTTGAGGAAAAACAGAAAGAAACCTACCGGCGCATGCTAGAGCAGCTGCTGCTGGCAGAGAAGTGTCACAGGCGCACCGTGTACGAGTTAGAGAGCGAGAAGCACAAACACACTGACTACATGAACAAGAGCGACGACTTCACCAACCTGCTGGAGCAGGAGCGGGAGAGGTAATGAGCACCACACTGAGATGGCCCAGTCCTTTCATCTCTGTCCCTCCTGCCTGGGGTCACACGCCAATCCAGTGACACCACAGACAGGTGCCGGATTCTAACTCTGATTTTTGAGTGGTTGGTGACCTGAATGAGTCAGATTTCTACCTGGAATTGTTCATATGAATATGTTTGGGGGTGCACAGAGTGGGACACCAGATTCCCGCTAGCATGGTGAGAGCCATAAAAGCATAAAGCTGGAAACAAACTCCGGGGAGCTTATATCTGATCAGTGAAGCCACCTACATCTGAAAAGCTCTCTCCCAATTTCCTTCTATGGGAAATAATCTACTTTTTTTTCCTTTGAGGTTGAAACCCACTTAGTCAGGAAGATAAAAATTATGAAGCTTAACCATTTAAAATTGAATCCTGTTCATTCTTAATACCACTATAGAAAGTCTTAATATTTGGTTGTGTATGAAGTACTTAACAACTAGAGCTACCTGCTTTCTAAGGGTTGCATAACTCTTAAAACACGGTGTAAAAAAAGGAACCAAAACAAAACAAAAACTCTGCATTTGGAGCATGGATATCTGTCCTGGCAGGTAGTTTTCTCAGACCAGGGATCACCACGTTTGATGTAGAGACTCCAAATTGAAAAGCTTTGTCATTAACTCTTCTATACTCTCCAGTTTTTTCAGCATCTTTTTTTTAGTTTATTCTCTTTTTCTTTCCTCAGCTGAATGGTTATGTCTGTGAATTCCACAATCTTTGAAACCAGTGACATCCAAGCCTGATGCTTTGAGTTACCGAGCGTGTCTGCTTCTGTATTTAGGACTTGCAAATTAAGAGCCACTTGGGAACAGCTTTACTAATCCCAGCTTTATTATATACTTAGTTACAAGAAAGAGACCTGGTTTTCCTAGATTAGTTTGCTTGTTAGAAAAAGCTGTCACAAGAAGAGTAAATAAAAGCATGAAACAAGTTTTTGTTAAATTTTTAAAAATTATTGGTAAGTTTTACTTATTATTGGACTTGGCACATCCCTTGGGGAAGGAGAAATGGAAAAGAGAACAATGGCTGGAGTGTTGCATACCGATACTCTCAGTTTACGGCTTAAGCCTGTCTTCTGCTCCTGGAAGCTAAGGTTTATCAGCTTCGTGTTTGAACAAACAGATGGTCTAATTTGACTTTGTTTTGGACAACCACACAGTGAGAATAAACTCCACCTCCTCAGTCTCTGTGAACTTCCCAACCTCAAGCACAGATCTTGCAAACAAGGTTCTAAGGGCAGTGTAAATTGTGAATCTCTGCAACAGCCATCTGGTTAGGTGTTCTGTGTTGGAATGTGGTCAGGTAAAGGAGTAGCAATTTGTTTGATAGTGACTTCTTAAAAGATCTGAAATCAAATAATTTTAAAGAACACGTGTGAATGAATTGTTTTCTGCTCACATTGTAAATTATGTGGTTTAGAACCAGACCTGTCTTTTCTACAATTTCCCACATAAGCTAACTGCCTGAAGTGGCACCATTTCACTTACAGAGATGGTTTAAATGAAGCGTGTTGATGGAAAGACTGTACTTACCTGGGCTGTGTCTTTCTCTTTCTTTTTGTCTTCCTAATTTTTGTGTTTTGTGAGAGTAATTCAAATAATAACCCACAGCGAAGAGCTTTATAGTTCACAAAGTACTTTTGTATTTATTATACAATAAGCCTATCCCAGATGTGTTTATTTACAAACTTCTTGTTCATCGACTCTAGAGGAACAATTCCAATGCTCTGTACCCTTTTGGAGTTGTTTGATTTTACTAAAACAACCACAGCAAACATTTCTCCTGAGTAAAGTGCTGGGTAGAAGGTTTTAAAAATCAAAGTAAAAATTAAAAAAAAAAATACCTTAAGATGCTTTCAATACTTTGATCAGCGTTGCTGGGATATGTCCTCAAACTTCACTAAGAGACCTTTGATGCTCACTTAACATATCAAACTGCCTTAACGTTTTGAAATAGTTATTGTTGACTTAACGGGTTATACTTTAGAGCTTTATATTTTCCACTGTCAGTGTTTTTGACCCAGATCAATCCCCTGACTGACCAGCAATGCACGCCCCTCCAGACACACGTTATGCTAAATTAAACATCCCCACTAGGACCCTGATAACTTAAGTTGGCATCCCTGAATGTCTTTGCGATCTGAGGAGTCCACCGTGACTGGCTTGCCGAGTTCCCGGGGCAGTGAAGCCTATAGGATTTTCTCAAAGGTCAGGCCCGGGATTCCTGCTGCCCTTTGGAAACTGCTCTGCTAAATCTGCTTTGGGTTAAATCCTCTTTTTGAAGTCAGCGGTCATAATTAGATCTACTGATGGGGGCTGGCAGTTTGCTGACCCCATGGCTTTCCCCTGGCCAAGTCGCCTGGGAGCCCCTCCCCGCCAGGTGCCGGGACCGCGGGCGAGGCCCCCTGTCCCTCCGACCTCGGCCGGGGTTTGGGGAGCTCCTAGCGGCCGCAGCACCTGCAGGGGAAGCTGGGCGGCAGCTAATAAAGAACCGGCATTGCTGAGCACAAGTGGGAGTCCTCCTGTAGAACGTCCCAAGTCCTTTGTTTCCTTCTTTGTTTTGCATTCCCTTCCCCCTCTCCGGAAAAGTCCCTTTTGTCGGGGGCGGGGAGCCAAGAACTTTACTTCGGCATCATTTCCCTTTGTTTCTACCGTGAGCAAGAAAAAAGGAAGGAAGAAAGTGAGATAAGCCTAAATGGTTTGCCCGGTATAATCTCATCCAGCTTCTCCCACTGAGTGTGCAACTCTGCAGGTGGTCTCCGCCCCAGACAGGTTTTCCTTTGGTGGGTGGGAGTGATGAGAGCGGATGGGAGGAAGCTTGGGGCTTCCCCCGCCATCTAGCCCCCTACCTGGGGTAGCATCTAGGCTTGGTTCTCTGTAATTATCCTGCTAGAGTTTTTCATTTCCTGAGGGAGAATGGTTAAAGATAGCAAAAAGGAGCCCGGTCTACGGGATCAGTAGCAAGTGTTGAGAAGCAATCCAAACTCAGACTTTGGATGAGACCAGGAATCCCAGGCTCTGAGCACTGCAAAGGACTTATGAGATCAGCCCTTTTGAGTCCTGCATTCTATGGATGGAGAAATTGAGTCCCAGAAAAATTATGCAGCTCAACTCAGATCACAGTGTATAGTGGTATAGCACTTTTGTGCAAATGAGTCCCTTGTGCAAAATGGCTTGTTTTTTGTGTTCTCTCTATGTGTGTGGGCTTCCCACCTCCATGCTCTCATGGCCAAACTATGACATAAACTCTTACAAGGCAGAATGATGGTTATTGGGAGGATATAAACAGAGATATTCAGACCAGTGGTTTCTAGACTGTCAAGATAGGAGAAACTTTGAGACAGCGTCTGTTGGAAGGAGCAGCCGGCGGACTTGTTTGGAGTTGGGTTTGAATAACATACACAGGCCTCTACTTTGGTTGGATTCTGTTTGGGGTCGTTATGATGGGAGGCTGATGATGGTTATGAGGAGGCTAAATAAAGCCCCCCCCCGACCCCCAAACCACGACCTTGTTATTGCCAGTGACCTAGACCCTGCAAGTGTAAAAATAATAGAAACAGAAATTACTTTTTAACATTTCAGGAGTTATGAAATTCATCTTATATAAAAATTCCACAAATTAAGAACCTAAAATGGGCAACATCTTGTTCTGGGCTTCCTTCATTTTAAATCTGCAGACTGTGATCATAATTTATTACCATCATTTACTGCATATTTATTTTTACAAATAGTCATATTCCCAAATTAAAAGGATGAAATAGCATGAAAAAATGCATTGCTTAACTAGCATTGTTAATAATAAAGAGGAGAATATCCTTCATTGAATTAGTTAAGATTGGGTAAAGAAAACTCCCTTTCTAAATGCTATATTGTTTGGTCCATATTTTAAGTCAACTTGACCTTTTAAGGCTTAATTCTGAGCACATGAGATCACCTTCAGAGTTTATACTTTACTCCCTGTCTGAACTGCAAGACTTGTGATTTTAATCTTAAGCTTCACTAGAACTGCTTCAAGAATGTCAAAATAGAGAGAACACAGTTACATCAAAAAGTGGTCTGAAACTTAAATATTTGAGGTGTGTGTGTGTGTGTGTGTGTGTGTGTGTGTGTGTGTGTGTGAATGATGTGGGGGAGTGCTGTCTAAATCCATAACTGTAATTGTAGATTTTAAAACTTTTGGATTCTATAGGCTCAGCTGTGACTACATAAATAATTACATCATCATATAATATTGCAGCAAGCCTTCCAAGTATAAGTTCATTTTTTGTTTTTTCTTTTTTAGTACAAATCAGCATCTCAAGAGAAATCTCTTAACTTATGAAGCAGAGAATGCAGGAGTGGGGGCTTGAATGGAAGGGAAGCTTTCAAGCCCCATTTTGTCAACGTGAAGGGGAATGGGTTTTGCCTGGTGACTTGTGGACCAGGCTGCACTAATATACTTGCCTAAGATGGGAAATGACCAATCAGAGCAAGCTTTTGGAAAGTTTCTGTTGGCCTGGAATCCTGGGAAATACTATCTGTCATCTTTATAGAAAAAGATCCACACTTGATTCCTTGGCATAATATCCATTAAGATTTTTTAGATTTAGATGTCTTATCCCTAAAATATGGTAATAAAACTGATTTTACTCACTGGTAGCTTGGCGAGTCATAATAAAGCACTTTGTAAGAAAAGATGGTAATGATGTATAAAAAGATCAAAACTTATCAAGCAGAAAGTAATCAATAGATGGAATATATTAGCAAAAAATAACTGAGCCCTCTTCTCTGTGCTTAGCACTTTGCTAGAGGCCACTCAATAGCAGAGTTAGTTTTTATTAACTTCCCCAATATGCTGGACACATATACATCCTGCTTAAAACTATGTTATGCATAATTACTGTCCCTATTTGGTACGTGGGTAAGCAGACAGCTTAAGCTCCTTAGATTCCTTAGGTTACTACCAATACTTAATTGGAAGAATTAATGTGTGAACTTAGTTTACAGTAAAAAATAATAATCTTTTCTACTTTCAAATTCTTACCTTTTGATTAAAGTGAATGCTTCACTTCCCCATTTCCCCAATGCACGGAGGAAGAAAAGATGATTCGGAAAGTTTGCCAGTGACTTTGTGGACTGCACATCCATTCTAATGTTGCAGATTCAGAATTTGAGTAACAGACCTTAACTTGGTCACGAGATATGCCACCAACTATCAGTATCCTACCGGCCAAGACGATTGCTAGGAATAAACAGTTTTTAAGAAAGGAGAGGAATTAGAATTTAGAGATTCCATCACAGAAGGAGTATGTTTTACAGTTGATTTTCTGAAAGAATGCCAGGATCAAACTCCTCCTTCTAGTTCCTCTTACCCTGGCAATATGCAAGTCCCACTTGCTACTGGAAAATGTGACTGAAATGAAAGAGGCGAGGTGAGGTAGTGTTACTCCTAGCTCACAGCTGGGTATTTGTATTGGAGGATGGGATAAGTCAGGATGATATAAAGGAAGCGTTGTTGCATCTTAAAGGGACCACAAAATTGGTGACTCAGACAGTTTCCTAGGGTTGGAAGTTTGGAGTTAGAAGAAGTTAATCCTCTTAATAGACCCAAGGTATTAACATATCTACTTTCAGCCCTGTAGAAGTAGGGGCATGCGACTCGTTCTGAAGTAGGCGCTCCCTGGATTAAATATGACTGGGCCCATTAAAAATGCCCCTGCAGTTCATTTCACCAGATCCCACTATACATAAATGCTGGATCTTAGGTGGATATGATCCTCCCAAACCTCATAGCACCCTCATTCTCAAGGTCACTAAGTTAGCAGCCTCTGATCTAAGACTCTTCAGAGTCTTAGTATTATAACTAACAGACATGCCTAGGAAAACAGGTTTTCTGATCAACAAAATTTTCTGATTAATCAAAGGTTATAATATAAATTAACTTACTTTTACTGTTATGGAAAATATGTCTCAAATGCATTTTAATTTCCTGTAAAATTTTTAAGTATAGTACAAAATCATATTTGATGACTCAGGATCTTGTAGTGCTGCTATGTGGGTGGCTTTACAACCTTAGAGCCTATTACATTATATTCAAATCTGAATGTTAATTCCTGTTGCATTTTACTGTAGATAAGGATGGTGAAGATATTTTCCAGATCTTAAGGCTTAACCTGGCTAGCTGAGAGTTTTAGTTAATTAGATTCAATGTATTTGGACTTTTACAACAATAAGAACAGAACTTGAACCAAGAAAGTCTCTAACATTATACAAAGGGATGGGGTAATAATCAAAGAGAACTGGCCACTGAAAAGGAAAGGCATTGAAAGGGAGAGCCTGAGAGACAATACACAAGAATCACACTTTACTGTTTCAAGATTTTTAACACATAAGAATGCCTCAGTCCTGGTATTTGATATCCCTTATTCTGGAAAAATCCTAGGAGAAGTAAGAATGGAGGACAGTATTTAGAATTTAAATATGAGAGGTAAAGAATGAGAACCCAGTAATGGGAGGTGATCAGGTTGTCAGAGTCTCTCTAGATCTGAACTGATCGTTGGGTTGCTCTCTTTCAGAAAGTTTTCAGGAAATTGCCAGACAGTTCCTGAAACTCTGAGCACCTGATTCACAGAAGAGGCCTCTTCTGAGAGAAATCGAGGCAACTCCTTTCACATAACTGTCATTCTTTCTTTTCTGACCAGAGGTCAACTGTCCTGGACAGAGGTCACAAAGGTCTCAATCGCAAACACCTGCAGTGCTAGGCAGTCATCAAAAAAAAAAAGCAGATCCTTTAGCACACATTGCATGAGTGGTGGACCACTGGGCTGGAGATAGCAAACTGTGACACCAGGGAAAGTCCATTCAATTCAGCTCAGGCTGACTGACTCAGATTCAGGTTGTGATTCAGTTGCCACATTGTTGCCAGTTCTGAATTTTAGGGAAAAGACAGAAATCTGATTTTAGTAAAATCTTCTGGTTTTTCAATGTTGCCTCAAATTTATAAAACAATGTGCAGTGAGCAAAATTCATCTGTTGGCTATGTATTCTGGAATGCAGCTAGTTTGCAACATTTGATAACCTAGACATCAGGGAGGCTGAGGCCTATGAAGTAGCCTGGCAGGAGAACACTGCCAAATAGTGAGCTCTGTTTGATGGGGACTGACTAACCCACTGAGACACTTTCTCGGGGCATATGAAACAGAAAGACATAAAGACCACAGAAACCAAGAAAAACCCAGCAGAGACAGAGAAATTCTAAGAGTGAAGAAGAGCCCACATCACAGGACTGGGGTTGCAGTGGACACCTGCTTTTGAGAGGATGACAAGCATTAGATCATATTCATTGCTGCCGGGTTACTAGAACTGTAGGTATATGACACAAAATGATGCATAATATTCCAATTCTCTCCAGGTCTGATCAGCTGTGGAGACAGTTTTCTGCTTTAATTTACTATGAGGTATTCTCACTAATAACTCCATCCTCTTAGGTAGTCTGGGTGAGCCTGTCCCTTACAACCTCAAAGACTAAGTAATTCAATTATAATATTGTTATAGCTTTGACATTTTCACCTGCCTATACTCCATTATAAAAATTTACTAGAGTATGATAATAATTAGATTTTCTAACCTAATATTTTCTATTATCCTGTGTCCTGTCCTTAGTTGAACAGCCAGCCAAGAGCAACCACTGCCTCAAGGAAAAGTTGCCACTGCTGAAAGCGAGAAGAGAACTCAATATCTTGTCTTTGGATTTCAGAAGCAAAGATCTAGGCATAGCCTTAGAAAGAATATGTAATCAAGTGGATCCAGTTTTTACCACACCTCTTCTTTTCTGTTAGATAAGATGCTTGGGGAAGCGAGAAAGCAAGAACAATCTATGTTGTTTGTGGGAGGAGGTAGTGCAAAAGAAGAGGCTCTGTTCTGAGCTTTTTTGGGGGAGTAGAGGGTGGAGGAAGGGAAGGTGAGAGTAATATAAACCACAGATAGATGTGGTGTGGAGAATTTGAGAGTAAAGAGGTTACTAGGTTGAGTCCAAGGGTGTCTTAGGTTGCCTGACTGTCATAACTAATAGACTAGGTGGCTTAAACAACATGCATCTATTTTCTCACAGTTCTGGAGGCTGGAGGTTTGAGATCGGGGTGCCAGCATGGTTGGGTTCTCGTAAGGCCTAACTTCCCGGCTTATAGATGGCCACCTTCCCTCTGCATGCTCACATGGCCTTTCCTCTGTGCACGTATATGGAAAGAGAGAGATCTTCTTATAAGGCCTCTTCTTAGAAAAGCCTCTAATCCTTTTGGATTAGAACCTTACCCTTATGATTTATTAACCTTTATTACCTCTCAAAAGCTGCATCTCCAAATATAGTCACATTGGGGGGGTAGGACTTCAATATATGAATTCTGGGAGACCCAATTCAGTTCATTGCAAAAAGCATGGCAAAACTTGTGGCTCTCCTTCTACTAAATAATTCAGGAGAAATAGGGTAAAAATTGGTGTCTGATATGTAACCCTAAAAGGAATGTAGATTTTCCCATGTCCCTGAAAGGCCATGTGAATAGCTGAAGCCATAGCTGGCCATGAGGATAGAACTGTGACTCGTTTATATCAGCAATCTGAGCAGATTGACACCTGTGACAAGAGACAACAATGTGCATCTCAGAGAATGCCAGGTGGAAGAAGGCTGACTAGATGACCTCTTACCCACCTTCCTGATGGTCAAGGGACTTAATCTTAACTCCAGAAACGGGGTCCTGAAGCCCTAGAATTAACTCAGGAGACCCTGACTTGAATGAGGAATCTTTAAATTTATTAAGGGAAACCAGACTCAACTGAGCTTACCCAGAATGAACTAAGATAAAGTATAATGGGAACCCATATTGAAAATTATAAGAGATCTGGAAAAATGAAGGTAATTGTGTTTCTTGCACGTATAAGCTTGAGGCCTGCAAGTAGCACCCTCTTTATTAGTAAAATAATCCAGATGTGTGCTAAGGAGAAATCATGTGGCATTGTGGTGGGTTCCAGAGTGCTTATGATATGTATATAAATGGTTTATGATCTTCAGAGGATCATCTGAGCTAAGTCTAACCTCTTTAACTATGGTTAACTCCTCCCTGGGTTACTCTAGCTATAGCGTGCCAGAGCCCCTCAAAATCTGGAACCTAGAGACAGATGTTTTCTCAGTCTCCTGCATTTCATTTGGAGGCAAATAGCTCTGACTTAAAATTCTGACTCTGCTACTTCCTGTTCTGTAACCTTGGACGGGTTTTCTAATGCCTCTAATTCTTGGTTTCTTCATCTACAGAGTGGGTATAGCTGAGTACATATCTCACAGAGTTAAGTTCATGAGATAACAAATATAAAGTTCTTACCACAGGTATAACTTAATACCTAAAAGTGAACATTTCTTCTGCTCACTCTGTATTGAACACTAAGAACAAACATAGGTGAATTTCACGAAATCAATTTACAATGTATCAAACTAAGAAATTTTTGAGAACAATGCAAAGTATTGGAAAAGTACACTCTTCTATTGTTTGGGTGGAGGTAGCTGTTTTGTACTTAGATTGTGGGTAGATTCAGGAAAACTACAAACCTGCTGCAAATAATTAGAGAATTCAATAAAGTGAGTTGGCAAGGTATAAAACTATATAGAATCAAGAGTCAAAAATCAATAGTTTTTATCTTTCCAAATGACAAAAAACAAAACTACATTAAATATAAACTATCTAGAAATAAACTTAAGAATGTGAAAAAATTGGGGGGCGCCTGGGTGGCTCAATTGAGCGTCTGACTTCAGCTCAGGTCATGATCTCACTGTTCGTGGGTTTGAGCCCTGTGTCAGGATCTGTGCTGACATCTCCGAGCCTGGAGCCTGCTTCAGATTCTGTGTCTCCCTCTCTCTCTCTGTCCTTCCCCACTCATGCTCTGTCTCAGAAATAAATAAACATTAAAAATTAAAAAAAAAAGAATGTGAAAAAATTTAAATGCTACATGGAGATATGAAAAAGTCTGGGACCAATGGAAAGGTTTTACCATATTGTAGGACTGGGAACTCAACATCATAAAGCTCTCTTCTTATATTAATCCACAAGTTTAATGTGGTCCTAATAAAAATATCATTAGGATTTTTCTTAAGATATGGGAACTAACTGAAGTGATTCTAAAGTTTGTATAAAATATACACAAGCAAGGGGCGCCTAGGTGGCTCAGTCAGTTAAGCGTTGGACTTCAGCTCAGCTCATGATCTCAGGGCTCGCAACCTGTTCGTGAGTTCAAGCCCTTCATCGGACGTGCTGCTGTCAGCACAGAGCTGGCTTTGGATCCTCTGTCTCCCTCTCTCTGCCCCTCTCCTATTTGCACTTGCGCTCTCTCCCTCTCTCACTCTCTCAAAAATAAATAAACATTTAAAAAAATCCACAAGCAAGAATAGTCAAACTTTGAAAATGAAAAGTAGTAGAAAAGTTTCCTACTAAAAACAAAAACTCATTTAAAAATTATAGTGAGTAAAACAGTATTGTATTAGTACATTAATAGGTAGGTCAATGGAGCCGATAAAAATTCTCTATAATAGAGAATTATTATAATAGATTATAGTAGGTATAGAAATTTAATATATGTTAAAGATGGCATTCCAAATCAGTTGGAAAAAGTTGGGACTCTTAGTAATGCTTATTATCGTCATTTTTATGTATAGGACAGGTAATCTTCCATAAATATGTGAGACAGCTGACCTTATTTTAATCAGGGTCATTTCTCTCTGGCCTCGTTTGGTTTCTACCATTTTAGGAGAACCAAAAATATAACAGTGTGGTTTATGGTGAGGGAAGATTTAGCATTTATGTTTTAAGTTTCCAAAGGACAGATAAATCTTACATATAAAATAAATTATACTTGAGGAGTAGAATGTAACTATGAAATACACATCTGGAAAAGGATGACTTTCTTTCTACAAAAATAATAGTATTATGATTTTTAGCCATATACAATTTTATGAGAAGTGAAACATCTAGTAATATAGGCATCTTATGGAAGAAAAACTGCTGTGGTAACTTTGCTAACTTCATAAATTTATTGCTGCATTTCTACAACTATGCATATTCAAAAAAATCAGTAAATTAAAAAGAAGTGAAAGAACACATTTTATATCTTGAAAAGAATAAAAGTTTAAACTCAGTTTGGACTGACTTATAGAATAGTCTTGGGGATAATTATTTTCTTTTCCCAACAGCTGCATAAAGCAAACTACTTTGAATGAGAAAAAAAAAAAAAAAGAATCTGAAGTGTACTAGTGTACCAAATTGAAGGATTTAAATGCATGTATTTTGCACAGAAGTTATTGCGGGTTATGAAATGAAGTATAGATACAAATTCATTTATTTAGAAAGTCTAACACAGATTTACTTTATAACTTCTGGATAAAAAAGTTGATAGTGAGGGACACAGTATACGTATGCAAATAAAAATGTATGCCTATTTTTAGTATTAATCAGAGAACCCTCAGGAACTGGAGCAGATGGGAAGTTTTAAGAAACACACAATGAAGATCATTAGGAAATAACAAATAGTTAGGCCAGCTAGAAAGGCACTTTAACAGGCAAATTTTTAGTCAGTAGTTATAGCTTCAGAATCTACCAAAGTGGCAAAAATATAGTTAATAACTAGTGCTTTATAGTGACATATTAAAAAAAAATTTCTGATCTATCAGTACTCTGTTACTGGTAATTGTAATGTCAGGCAATTGATAAACTCTGATAGGCGTTCTGTATATTAGAAACACAAAACCAGAGTCTCTTGTAGATCCTTTTTGAACTAATTGAGTTATTACTGAGATATGTAACTTTCAGAGAAAATGTTTGAATCTAGGTTGCAAAAGCAACTGAATTCAAAGTGAGAATTTCTAACAAATGATTGGGAATTTTTGGTCCCCAGATTCCAAACTAGTTGGGTTGGGTTTTTCATTAAGCTGATAGTTTATTACGGCATCATGGACAAAATCAGGTATTGGAAAGTAATAAGATTATTCTTCCAGAGTGAAAAACCTTGGGAATGCTGCCCTAAATTGGCAGCCATTTTTCATCACGTTAAATACCAGGCAAATGCTATTTTTGCACAAATTTATATACCAAGAAAGAGTTAAGAAAGGCAAGTGCTGGAAAAATGTGTTGTCTCTTAGTACCACAGTGAATATTCAGCTCCATCACTTTGATATTTTTCCCTTTTTTCCAGGATGGAAGAAGGTACTCAGATTAGCATTACAAATCCTGGACTCCAGAGAGGGAGTTGGAACTTGGGAAGGTGGTGTTTTCAGTGTTTGGAGATTGCTCCTTTCTGGCTCCTTGACTGAGTATGCACTCTTTTTCCAAGAATGCTTGTGTTTGGAAAGTACTTTGTGGTGGTGAAAAGTTTGAACAGAAAAGATTAATCAAAGGTTGGGTCTTTTATGCTCAGTGCATAACATATTCAGCTCTTGGATGTGAACTCTTAGCCAAGAAACTATTCAAATTATTCAGGGGCTGAATGTGAGCTTCAACTGCAAACACACCAGAGGTCAACTTTATTTAATCTCAACTCATTGCTCTTGACTTCAGAAACACTGTGCCTTAAGAATTTGCTTTATATTTTCTGCCTACCTCTCAATTTCCTAGAGAAGTTTATGAAGAATTATTTTATTCTTAAATGCTTAGGGAAGTATATGTATCTGATCTGAAAAGTGAAGGGAACTAGAAATGGTGGACTATGGCTACTCTGTATCCAGTGTGCTGTTGGAAGGGAGGAATGCTTTGGTTTACCTAGTCTTTGTCATTTGTTACAATGTCACTAAATCCTATATTCTGATCACAGAAGTGATCTTATGTTTCCCACTTATTTACACCTACCATCCCTTCCTCCAATATTTTCTGATTTACTTGGCTCTCTAATGCTTACAGATTTGTCTGACTTCTGGAATCTGTAACACTTGAGAAGTTTGGGATTATATTTCACTGAAGGAAAGAGGCATAATTATGTGCAGAACTACTGCCCAGACTTAATACACCATTACCAAACCTCCAGGGAGGAATCCTGGAAGAAAGGTCTCCACCCCTCCCTTGCCCCCAACTAAGGAAAGCAAGTGTAGTGCTGTTAGCATATCCTATGACTTGTCCTTGCCTGCCCACTCCAGTTCACCAGTGCACCCACTTCTCACAGTTCTGGAGCACAACCTCCTCTGCAGCAAAAAATGTCTCCTGAGATAAAAGCACATGGAATTGGCAAGACCGGTAACCCGCCCACATGTTGAGAAACTTCCCACTTGCCATATGCTGGACTAGGTCTTTCTCAGAATGTGCAGGAAAGATGTCCTCTTTGTCTCTCCTTTTCTTGATCAATTTGAATAAGAAGCAGTTGTGAGAAGATTTGATTTTAAGAGCCACTTGCTCAGGTCACGGTGCTCAGTGGCAACAGGATGCTTAAAGGATGCATCCTAGATGGTAGCCTAGATACTCTGTCTCTGGGATGCAGCACTCTAAGAAGTTATGACTGTCTTAGGAGATCCCTACTCATGGTGGACTTAGGACTTGGCCTGTGGACCCATAATCACAATAATACTTTCCATGTGAGTAAATTAAATTGGAGTATACAGTTCAGTTAAGACATGCTAAAATTTTTGAGAAAGGGAAGGTCTCCATTTGATTGTATGTCATTCATAGAAAAGAAAATTACTAGTCTTCTTTAAACAAAAATTTTTATTTGGTTCATTGAGTAATAACTGAGTGAAAGTCCATACTTGACCAGCCCATTTGGATGTTTAATAGGCTTCTCAAACTTAAGGTATCTAAAATGGAACTCTTGGTTACTTTCTGAAAACCTAGTTATGCTTATCTCAGTTAACAGTACTTGTACCTAATCACTCAAACTAAAATGCAATCACCCTAAATCTTGTCTTTCTCTCAACCTTCCAAAAGTAACCACCAGTGAGTTGTATTCATTCTGCTTCCAAATTATATCTGGAATTTGTCCATTTTCCCAGAACCATTGCCACTGCCCTAGTCCAAGACAAACTCTTATCTAAGCCACCATCCCATTGTGTATTGAGGCTACCACAATAGCCCTTTGAGACATCTTCCACTCTTGCTCTCCCTGCCCTCAAGTACCTTCTCTACATGTTAGTCATATAAATCAGGTGTTTCAGAATAAAATCCAGCTCTTTACCATGGTGTGGCAAATTGGGCCAAGTCACCTTGCTTTTTTCCAATTGTCAGATCTTATTGGAAGATATTGGTATCTCATGACAAGTGATAGGTCATAATGAAAGCAGGTCTCCAACTGACTTTTACCACACATACAGTTACTAGTAAGCAGTACTTGGAGACTTGGTAAAGTCTCAGCCCCCTGACCTGTGGACATGCTGACAAGATCCCTACCTGAAAGGTTGGTGCATGAAAAGGCAGATGCAGCAATATTCTAGCTGCAGGATCAACTCCATTTCTGGTTATATCAGGTGATGGAATCCTCTCCTAAGTTTGAGGAACCAAGTAGAGGCTTGGGTCTAGAGCAGCACTACTGAGGACACCAGGCTGCTGGGTTCATCAGGTTCTTATATCTCATTTCTACAAGGATGGATGCCTGACACATCTTCAACCATTCATTCATCAATTAAACAATGATTCTTCACTTTTCTTATGCTGAACAGAGGACCCTCTAGTACACATTGAGGCCCTGGTAGCTTATCAGAGAGCTATCTCTGGAGCATATGTTCCAGAAAAGGATACTTGAAATGTTAGTTAATGGATCATTCAAATAGATCTTTTAATTCTCTTCTTTCACGCTCCATGCTTTGATCACAATGGACTTCTTTCCGTGCCTAGAATCTCCCATGCTCATTACCACTCAGAGCCTTTGCTCCTGCTGCCTCTGCTCTTTGCATGGATGGATCCTTTGATTCTTTAGTTTCAAATGTCCCTGCTTTAGAGAAGGTCTTTATTGAGCAGGTCCCCAGCCCTCAGTCACCTCCTTTGAGAAAACCCTACTCTCTTTCCTCAGGGTATGTATCCTTGGAGTGTGACCACCACCAGGATAAGGACTTTGTCTTGTTTACACCATATTCCCAGCTCCTATTAATGCCTGGTTCTTGATGGGAAGCCAATTATAAGTGGGTGAATACATTAATCATCAGGGAAATGCAGATGAAAACCACAAGGAGATATCACTTCATACCTGTTAGAATGGCTGTAATCAAAAAGATAAGAGATAATAACAGTTGGTGGGATATGAAGAAGAGGGAACCCTTGTGCATTGTTGGTAGGAATGAGAACTGGTTCAGCCCCTATTGCAAACAGTATGGAGGTCCTCAGAAAATTAAAAATAGAACAACCATATGATTCAGCAATCCCACTTCCGGGTATATAGCCAAAGGAAATTAAAACAGGACATTGAAGAGATATCTGTAGTCCCATGTTCACTGAAGCTATTATTTACAATAGCCAAGATATACTCTGGTTTCTCTTCAGATTGTATAAATCTTTCCTCTTTTATGGTAGCCAAGACATAGAAACAACCTACATGTCCATTAGTGGATGAATGGGTAACAAATTTGTGGTATATTTATACAGTGGAATATTATTCTGCCAAAAGAAAGAAGGAAATCCTGTCATTTGCAACAACACAGATAGACCTTGAGGGCATTATGCTAGATAAAATAAACCAGACAAAGAAAGACAAATACAACTTGGTGTCCCTTATATGTGGAATCTTAAAAAAAAAAAAAAAAAAAAAAAAAAGTCAAACTCATAGAGAGAGTAAAAAATGTTTGCCAGGGGTTGGGGGTGGGGGAAATAGGGAGGGACTGATAAAATGGTACAAACTTTTGACTATAAAGTCGGAGGAAATAATATGAAACGTGGTGAGTATAGTTGATATAGTTGGTGATTGAAATTTGCTGATGGTAGAACTCAAATATTCTACCAAAAAAAAAAAAAAGTTAACTATGTGAGATGATGAGTGTCTTAATTAATTAACTAGATGATAGGAATCCTTTCACAATGTATATGCATATCAGATCACCACAGTGCACACTTTAAATATCATACAATTTTATTTGCCAATTATACCTCAGTAAAGCTGGAATTAAAAAAAAAAGGTGAATATAAGATATTTCTGAATATAGAAAGACCCAGAAAGATGTGGTCCCTGTGCTTCAGGATATAATAGTGGAACTTTGCAGCTACTGCGACTCTAAGGAGGGTTCTATGACCCATTTAATCATCTCTTCTGGGTTCCAAGAGGCTCCTAATAAGTAATGTCATTTAGCCAGGGAATCTTAACTAATTATGACAAATACAGCTATTTTAGGTGAGTCTTAATAGGAGGACTAAGTTAATTTTGAATGTAGCTATTTAGTAGTACTAAGCAAGGAAGGAAAAAAAAACACACCTGTGATTAACATTTATTGTATTTGTTTTAAAGAGTTTTCAAATGTATCTGAAACATTTCCTCTTGCTATTATTATGTTTCTAAATAGTGATTTATTGGCCTTGAACATAATCAGTGCCTCCCTGGGGCTGTACCTCAAGCTCGAATCACCAGAAGCAGACTGAATGCAAGATGCCCCTTGATTATATATAATCAGTCCTGACCCTTTGCTTCTTTTTTTTTTTAACATGAATTTATATCGTCTGTGTCAAAATGAGACTACAAATTTGTAGTTTTGCAAACTGCATACCATTATCAAGATGTATAAACTGTATAAATGTATTATTCAGCATTTTTGCGGGCCCACTATGTGCCAGACTCTGTGGCCTTAACTCTGCAAGTTAAAATCCATATCTCTATTAGATAGTGGAGTAAGCTGAAGCCAGAGGAGTTAGAAAGCATCCTCTTAGCTATCTACCTAGTAGGTGCCAAGACAAGATTCCATCTTGGGTCTTTCAATTGCCAAGAAGCCCCTTTCCCCAACACCAGGGCAGCCTTGCACGCAACACATGGTGGCAGCAGTTTCTTCCTCAGTTTTGGTTTTTCCCAATCATTTAAAAATTGCTGGAAAAACTCCTCCCGACTCCCCCCCAAAAAACCCCAAAAAACCAAAAGCGTCAATTAATTGGCTCAATATCTGTAATTTTACCTTAACAATAAATGTTGTTTTATGTAAATTTTACCAAAATCACAACACTTTATTCAGAACTGCAACCCTGAAACATGCACTAATCATTGTTCTAAGTTCATACTGTTAAGAAGGTAGACATGTTCACAAGGCAAGACGTGATCGAACATTACGAATGTAGAAAAGCAATTATCTTTAACTTATTTTTCCTTCCAATTCTTTTCCATGCATAACATAATGGTTTATATTTGTATAATAGGAAAGATATCTGAGGACTTAAACATGTTCTCCAAACATTTAATTCTGCTAACTTTAATCTGTTAAAGTTAATTTAACTAATTTATCTGATACTATGCTTGTATTCTGTAATTAAAAATGGAATTTCTTAACATAAATGATATATAAATTATATGAATATGATATGTATTAGAAAAAAATTATACAGGAACCTCTGTTACCTAACTAATGTTACCTTGACTAAATTATTACTCACAGACTCACACAGGAAAGAATGAATGATGGAAGGAAACAAGGAAAAAAAAGAGATAGAAAACTAGTTTAAGGAGATAGGGGATTTTGAGAAGATTTGTATGATTGACGATATAGACATTCCTTGAAATTTGGCTGACTATATTCACTTGTTCATTTGGGTGGACAGCACTTTTTTTGCCATTTCAAAACACTTTTAGGAAAGCAATAAATTCAGGCAAAAAAAATTTTTTTTAAGACATAATGATCCTTAAACTAAAGAGTACTTGCATTCTGCAGCCCACACTGCAGTGTTTTCATTTAGACACACGTAAGTTAACTGGCACTTTGGTTGAACATGAATTCCATCCCGTTGGCTGACTCACAGATCAGGCTCTAGTGGGATCCTTATTTAAATTCCAGTGTGTGCTAAACATTTAGCTAGTTTGAAGAATCAAGAGTGAGGCCCATTTGACATCTTATGCATATCTTTTCTTTTTCTCACTTTTCCTCCCCAACTTCCTCCCCTCCCCAGTGCATTTTCCTCTGTGCAGAGCATAATTCTGTTCACTTTCTCTGCTTCTTAAGATCAGCCTTCCTTTCCAGTCCCGGACAGCTCCACCCCTTTTCACAGACCAAAGTAAATCTGCACAATAATGAACCATATAAGGGAGGAATGACATCATCAGTTAGTGGTCCCAAGCTGTTTTGCACAACATTCACCTTTCATTGTTCTGATGACAGGGCTGGAATGTGACGGTTAATTCCCTGTGGAGTAGGGGGCTGAACAGGGCCTGCTGCTGTTGAACAAACTTCAATTACCCCCTTGTAAAAAACAAAAACAAAAACAAAAGCTACTATGCTTCCTAGTATTAAGGTAAGGAAGTCAAGATCTGTTTTGATTTAAGCAACGTTAGTTATTACTTTAGTCCATGCGCATTTCATTTGTTAATAGGCTTACTTGGCAGTAAACTCATTTCTAAGTGTTATTGCAAAGAGCATCTTAGAAGCTGGGTTTGGACATTTGTACAGCCTGACTAATCTGACAAGGGCTGTAAAAACCTGACAACCTTTCAGCTCTTGACTACAGGTTTTACTGAGTGTGGACGGTGACAACCCTTGAAAATGACCAGCTTATTGTGACTTTCCTTGATACCTCAGAATCCTTGATTGGAATGGCCAAGATGCACCTTGTTGTGGTATGAGACATGCTCCTGTTTTTCTATGGAGGGAAAAGTAATCTCATCCTACAGAAACTTGCGGAGTTTGTATAAGAATAGAAAGATCTCGTGCTGCCATCAGTCGTACTGTGTTTTGAAGGCTTTTAACAGAACAGCCTTTCCATGGGCTGTAAATGTATCCTCTAATTAATAATTTCTTGATGAGCAAAAATTAATTGAAGGTACAAATATTATTTTCAAAATTTGTGGTCATTATGTGGATTGTCTGCAGACCTCTTTGCATATGTGGAGAAGGCTTGTAAAAGTTAGCAATGAATTAGAATGCATAGTGATCCAAAGAAAGCCGTGTTTGTTCTGAAACAGGGTGGCCGTGATAACAAGAATACTACAGAAAATAGGAGGTTTGATTTCAAAGTAGAAATGGAATTAAAGTTTCTACTATGTTAAACAGTTGTGTAAAAAGTTCAACTTTAGTAATTTTTCAAAATGCCAAAAAAAACATTGTCTGAGTTCAGCAGAGTGTATCAAAATAAATAGCTTGCATTTAGCGCTCAGTAGGGCTGGAGGGTAGTGTGAGTCTTTCACAAAAGAACTTCACTTGGCCAAAACCAAATTTTTATAGCATGATTTCAGATTCACATGACCCGTTTTATAGAAATTTGAACATAAGGGCAGATGGTATGGTTTTCATTTGTGTAGGTTTAATTTTGTGTAACATTGATTGTTAATAATGTTTTGTCTGTGTTTAAAGCGATGAAAATCTTGAGTTCAACTGAGATGAAAATCTTGGGTCCATTACATTGATCTGCCCAGATTCTTAATTCCATGTGATGGCTGAGCTTCTGTTTACTTGTAAAACTAAATATTCTTTCCACAACGGAAGGGTGCTTGCATTTCTTTTTCTCTAGATTAACAATAGTCAGCATCAATACAAATTAAGTCTTGGGGTTTTGGAGTTTTGTTTATTGTTTTGGCTTGTTATATGTTGCATTAGCTTTAAAGTTGTTCAAAAACTGGACAAAATGATTGTTAGATACATGTTAACATAATAATTTAAAAAGTATTTAGTGAAATTTCAAGTATGTTTATATTTAAAAGCTTTTTAAAAGACCTCTAGATACAAGGGCAATAAATTCTAATGCCATTTTAAAGAGGGAGAGGGTTATTTTTCTGAGTAAATAAATGCAAGGGAGTGTACTATCAGTGATTTGTATACTTAATTTATTACTTATGTAACAAATGTAATTTTACTTACTTTAAACAAATCTTCGTTATGAAAACAAATTTACCCAAGAGACAAATTAGCTTAATAATATCTTAGTAAAAGGCTTTACAAAAGGGTATGTTTTTATATTGTGAGCTCCCATAATGTATAAGCTTAAAAGCCTAATATATAAGCTAAAAAATGACTTTTGACCAGCACTCCATAAATGCATGTACAGAGTAAAATGAGGTATATTGCACCTTTGTGGACTGTCTTCAACTTGTTTGAATAGTCTTAGCACATCTGATTCATGCTTCCAGCTCCTCCTCTCATGTTCTGTACCACCACAAGTGCAGCTCACAGAGGAGAGGCCTCTGTACTTAAACACATGGGAGGATACCCTCACATTGTGATTGCAGGGACCTAAAAACCCACCTGCTTCAAAATATCCTCCCACTTTCTGGCTTCCCAAGAGAAGCCCCCTCTGCCCCCCACCCCCCATTTAGCTTATTTTCTGAGGGAGAGAGTTACTTGAGATAATGTACAAGTGTTACCTAGATGAGCATCTGATAATTAGGTGTGATGAACTTGGATGATGTATTCTTTGGGAATGGGCTAAGAAAGGTCTCTTCCCATCAGAGTAAGGGAAGGTGAGGGCGCCACTGGGAAGAACAAGGCCACATATTTAGGTGACAAACTTTTCTGGCTTTTTCTGTTTCTCGTGAAAATCGTTAAGTAAATTTGTTCATCTGGCTGATTCTTTAAAAACAGAATCAAAAAGAAAGAATAATATCTTCTTTCTACTCTTTGAAAAATATTTCATCTGATCAAGCTGAGGGTGTTTGAGAAGTACTTTGAACAACTTAGGGGATATGAAAACACAACAAAAAGGCATTTAATTGTGGGTACAAACTACTCATCCATGCCCACAAGATAAACAACAACTTTTTCAACTTTAAGAATGAGATTATGTTTACATGGCATCAGTAGATGTACCTCCCTCTCCATTATCTTTGAAGAGTTCATTCTAATTAGAATTAATTAAATTAATTAATTAAATTAATTAAATCGGCAGTAAGTTCCAATTTAGCATTATTATTAATAGTATCTAACATTTATTGAGAACCTAGCCTTTTTACATAGAATAATTCCTGTGGTTCTGACAATGACCCTACTTATTATCCTACTTTTATAGGGGAGGAAACTGAGGAAGAGCTAAATTAAGAAACTCGCCCAAGATGGTAGGGGCAGGATTAGACACAAACCAGGTAGTCTGGCTCTGGAGCACATACCTGAACTACTACACTGAGCACTGAACGTTAGCTTTGAAATGACAAAAAAAATACCCATGTTTTCAGCCAATGAAAATGACTGGCATGATTGACTAACATAGAGATTTGTTTTCTCAACAAATTATTATATGTGACTTCATATTTGGTCCTCTGTCAGGAGTTACCCATTTTTTTCTCCTGAATATTCCCGTTCAGCTTGTAGTATTTGTGGTCTTTCTCTTTTATCAACCAGAAAATTTCTAGCTCTAAAGAACCTCAGTGCAAAATGAAAAAGGTAGAGAGCTAGGCTTTAGGATTGTTGTCCTGGGATCCAAGGCAAGGCCCTTCCCTGCAGTCTACCTTTAAAATGAGGCTGGAGAGACCGATTCATGTCTGGTCTGAGGGAGAGGAGGAGCACTATTCTGTCTCCCCTCTTCTGTCTTCAGCTTTATTTCTTGTTCCTGCTTTCCACTCATAGCAATGTGTCTGTGTGGCTATAAGCCTGTCATACTTCCTTTTTTCTCAACTCTTATTGACCCACTCTTAGCTCCAATTATCTGTGACTCCTTTCTTCTTAGATTTGTCCTATTATCTCAAGCTATACATTTGTCTTAAGAGAAATCATGATGCATATAAAGTATGCGTTGGACGTAGAGAAGAGAAAAATGATCCTGAGCCCTGACATTTGCATATTGTCTGATCTATTTAGGGTTACGGCAAAAATCCCAGATGAGTCATATGGGGTAACTTAATGTTGTATATGTGTGGGTGGGAAGCTAATAAGGGATACCATGTTTCCCTAGGGCTAGTAATTGGGGGAGGGGCAGTTGGAGTGCAGGAGTGTGTACCTCTTACTACCCACTAATTGGGGGGAGGGAGTAGTTCCTGGAACCCTCAAGAGTAACGGGATCTGTAGGAGAAGGCTACCTAAAGGGACGATGGCCCTTAGTAGAAGGGTGAAGCCAAATATCCAAGATTCAGGAGGGAATTACTACCTCATTCTCCAATCTCCTGTCAATGTCTCCTATTGACAAAACCAAACTTGAAGCTAGAAGGGGCTTTCAATACAATGGCTCAAGATCAGCCCCCCAGGATGGAGAATGGTGGACAGTAGAACTGGAGAGGTAAATGGAAAATATGCAGCACAAAGGATAATAAGTAGAAGTATAAAATTAAATAATACAATATACAAATTAATAGCTTGGTAATTTAGTAACTTCAATAACTTTTTTTTACAGCTGTATATAACATTTATCTCATAAAGTGAGTTGATGTCCCTATTCAAAAACACTTCCTACAAAGAGGCTCAGAGTCCTGCTTTACATCTCTCACAAGTTTGTAAGAGACAACTATACTTATTCTTCAAAGATGAATAAAATTGGGATTTATAAGACCACATTTCAAAAACTTATAACTCTAGAAAAAACCTAGAAGTTTATCTTGCCTCTGCTGACTCATTTGAGATGAGTTTTTCAACAAGATAGCTTTGCCCTCTGCTCAAGTTATTAGTCCTGAGGAAAAATTGGGCAGTTAGTACATCAAAACTATTTCCCCTAAGATTCCACATGCTACCACTTAGATGAATTGTCTAGATTGTGATGCTAATGGGGCCATGATGGTGAAGGAGGGCACTATCATTCACATTGTTACCCATATCAACATGAAGGAATAATCTTGGGGCACGTGGGTGGCTCAGTCAGGTAAGCCTCTGACTCTTGATTTCCGCTCAGGTCATGATCTCCTGGTTCCTAAGAATGAGCCTCACGCCAGGCTCTGTGATGACAGCATGGAGCCTGCTTGGGATTCTCTCTCTCTCCCTCTCTCTCTGTCCCTCCACTGTTTGTGCTCTCTTTCCCTCAAAATAAATAAATAAACATTTAAAATCATTTTAAAAATGCAGGAATAATCTTATATAATTCTTTCAATGTTTATTTATTTTTGGGACAGAGACAGAGCATGAACGGGGGAGGGACAGAGAGAGAGGGAGACACAGAATCGGAAACAGGCTCCAGGCTCTGAGCCATCAGCCCAGAGCCTGACGCGGGGCTTAAACTCCCGGACCGCGAGATCGTGACCTGGCTGAAGTCGGATGCTTAACCGACTGCGCCACCCAGGCGCCCCTATAATTCTTTCTACCTTAGCTTTCACATTCAGGCACCAAAACCAGATATTTCTATATCCTAATTATTCCTAAAATCCCCTTTTTGGGGTGTCTGGGTGGCTTAGTTGGTTAAGCATCCAACTTTGGCTCAGGTCATGATCTCTCAGTTCCTGAGTTCGAGTCCTGAGTCTGGCTCTGTGCTGACAGCTCAGAGTCTGGAACCTGCTTCAGATTCTGTGTCTCCCTCTCTCTCTGCCCGTCCCCTGCTCACACTGTATGTCCCTCTCAAAAATAAGTAAAACATTTTTAAAAATCCCCTTTTCTTTTAATGTCTATTTTTATTTTTGAGAGAGACAGAGTATGAGTGGGAGAGGGGCAGAGAGAGAGGGAGAGAGAGAATCCCAAGAAGGCTGTCAACACAGAGCTGACTCCACTTGGGGCTCAACCTCATGAATCATGAGATCATGATCTGAGCATAAATCAAGAGTCGGCCACTTAACTGACTGAGACACCCAGGTTCCCCTCCCCTTTTCTTGTATTATAATTGTAATCATAGTTTAGTCTTTTTTTTTTTTTTTGCCTTGGAAAATTTTAATGCTTTCATAACTGATCTCCTTGCCTCTAGCACTGCCCGCCCCCATGATCCATACATCCACATTGTCATTAGAACATTGTAATATACAAATTTGAAATTATTGCTACTTATTTTATTAAAAAATTTTTAATTAATTTTTTGAGAGAGAGAGAGTGCATGTGTACTTGAGCCAGGGAGGGGCAGGGGGGTGGGGGTGGAGAGAATCTTAAGCAGGCTCCATACTCAGAACAGAGCCTGATGTGAGACTAGATCCCATGACCCTGGGATCATGACCTGAGTTGAGATCAAGAATCAGACACTTAACCAGTTGAGCCACCCAGGTGCCCCTGATATTTTCACTACTCTTAAAGTCCTTACAGAACTTTGTGTAATTCTCTGGATGGAGTCCAACTTAGGATAACAAACAGACTGCTTGATGATCTGACCTCCACCTTCCACTGGAGTCTTATGCCTTGATGTTTTCCCACCTCCTACTGTGTGCTCTGCCATTGACTCTGCTGTTCTGTTTCTTGCACTTGTGTCACTTTCCCCTTTATGTGGCATACTGTTTCCTCATTCTTCATCTGGATAACCTTTGTTTATTCATTCACCGACCAAATATTGATTGAGAACCTACTTTATGTTAGGCACTTTGTTAGGGGGCTGGTGTTTAGCCATGGACCTTGCTCTTATGGAGCTTTTGCTCTGTGGAGAGGTGGGGAGACAGACAATATCTATGTAAACAAATAAATGAAGGAGATGATTTCAGATAATAAAAGTTAAGGGAAAGAAAGAAATGGGGTGGTATGATGGAGAGCAGCTGGGGAAACTATTTTCAATAGTTTCAGAGAATGCATCTCTGGGGAGGAGACCTGTGTGCTGAATGAAACCTGAAAGATGAAAAAGAAGAGCCCATAGGATTATTGTGTGTGGTTGTGCAGGTTATAGCTTGCCGTGGCACCTATCTAATGAAAGAATAGGACTGAAATCCTGTTCTCATTCAGAGCATCAAGCCAGGCAGGGACTGTTTCTCTAAGGAGGGAAACCCTTATCTAGTTCTCTCCAAAGGGTCATATGGGCTATAGTCCTGATAGCAGGGGAATGGCATTGGGAACCACTTCCTTCAGTCATATACCCATCCTTGGGTGACCCTCAGTAGCCTATGTTTAAAGCATAAACGGTACTTTTTACATAGCATTGCAATTTATTTTTTTATTACAAGTATCTAGTACACTATTTGACAATGGTGGGGCATTCAATCCATCTTTGTTGAATTGCTGAGTGAATTAATGAATCATGGTTACATTTCTATGAGTCAGGGAGCTTCATACTAGAGTGTATGATCAGGGAGCTCCTTCTCAAATAGTTATTCTCAAATATAGGCCTCCTGATGGGCAGCAAACTATCAGAAAAAACAGTTATTTCTATGTTTAAATGAGCAAATGACAAATAATTCCCTAGACTTTAATTTCTACTATGATTAAGAGCAAGTTACTAGTAATATACAAAATGATTTATTTTAAAATATAGCATTTTTAAATTTAAATTTGCATGTTACTGGGTTTTTTTAAATGTTTATTTATTTTGAGAGAGAGAGGCACATGTGTGTACGAGCAGGGGAGGGGCAGAGAGAGAGGGAGAGAATCCCAAGCGGGCTCTACACTTAGTGCCGAACATAACATGGGGCTGGGTGCAGAGCCAGACGCGGGGCTCAATTTGGGGCTGGATCCCACAAACTGTGAGATCATGACCTAAGCAAAAATCCGGAGCCAGACACTTAACCAACTGAAACACCCAGGCACACCTGTCAGATTTTCTTAAAGACTAAGAGGGTATTTTCCAGTGGAGTCTGGCTATTACCAAATGCTGGCAAACATGGAACATGTGCTCACCTGGTAGTAGGAAATCCCAAAATCTTCAAGAAGAATAATTTATTATCCATGATGAGCTTTTCATGGTTTTCAGTTGCTACCATCTGTGCCTTTTAAAGATAAATTACTATTGGTTAACTTCATAATCAGTTTAATTTGTTATGGGTTGTTGGGCTAACCCGCAGAGGGCCAATAATGCATATCCTTAGTTTATGATTTTCAACAGCTAGACTTCAAGACATGTCATTAATGTTCCCATTCTAGAGCAAGATTATATCTAATCCTCTCTGATGAAGAATAAAACTTCATTTGTGATAACTTGCCCGGTGTGTGTGTGTGTGTGTGTGTGTGTGTGTGTGTGTTTGCATTACTTGGATTATAACATCAAAGTAAATGTAATGAGAGTCCTAGATTATTTTTAAATTTACAGGCTATAGTTTTAAATTTTTTTTTTCAACGTTTATTTATTTTTGGGACAGAGAGAGACAGAGCATGAACGGGGGAGGGGCAGAGAGAGAGGGAGACACAGAATCGGAAACAGGCTCCAGGCTCTGAGCCATCAGCCCAGAGCCTGATGCGGGGCTCGAACTCCCGGACCGCAAGATCGTGACCTGGCTGAAGTCGGACGCTTAACCTAAGACTGCGCCACCCAGGCGCCCCTACAGGCTATAGTTTTATAGTATAAAATCATGTGTATAACATTAGGGTCTTCACTTGCAAAATAAAAGCAGTTCATAAAAACTGCTAGCAAAAAGTTTACTGATTATCCTTTCTTTTCTTTCAAATTTTTATCACCAATTTCTTGAGAATAGGTGAGAAAGACCTCTGTCCCACTCTACTGGACCTGGGTCAAAAAAGTGTGAGATCAGGTATTCCACAGTACTGCTGGTTTTCACAATAGGGAAAAAGTAAAAAGTGTACAAAGCCTTTTATAAATTCACCCCCACTACTTAAAAAACACAAAAGAAAAACAAAACTTAAAAGTTTGTGTCCTGCTATGAAGGATCTGCCATTAACTTGTACATAAAGAAAATGATTATCTAGCACTCAGAGCTCAGGGCTGGGACTAGGGTGAGGCAAATGAAGCTATCACCTTAGGCAAAAAATTTAAGGGGATATCGAATAATTCAGTAAGCAAGATATACAATATTTTAATGCATTATTTTTTAAGGTAAAAATCAATGCAAAAAAAAATCAATGATGAATTAAATGTCAAAATTTCAAATGAGGACAAGATCTAACAACCCAGCCTTATTCGCCTCACCCTAATCCCAGTCCTATGCAGGATATCGGGAGGTTAGATTAATTCTGAATAATTATTATAATAGACACCATCTTGAGGAACTGGGGCAATTTATGAAAAACTAACACTTCTTTCTGAGTCATTTGGTAAAACCATGTCCTATCATGTTACCAAGCTGCTTAGCTCTGTTCTATGCTCTAGCTGGGAAAAAATGCATGTGATTAAAGACTTCTAACTGCATGCAAGCTTGACTCTTTTGAGGTTCATTCATCTTTAATTACTATCATGCCCTTGCTAGTTTTAACCTGCCTTTTCTCTTTTAAGAGAGAGAGGCATACATACAGGGGGAATTGAAGAAGAATAGGAGAATAAAAATAGTGAAAGGGAAGGGAAATAGTGAGAAGGGAAATTAGCATGATCTGGCTCAGAAACAAATGTAGCTAACTTTTAAAATGACATCAGCATTTCAAAATGGGTTCCAGAGGATTAAGATGGTAACAAGTGACATCTAAAGAAAGCAAAGAGAAAATTGCTGCTCTGGAGCTAATGCTGATAAATTTGGAGAAATAATAGAAATGAGAGTATAAAGTTGGGGAAAAGAACCTGTGAAATCTTATATGGTTTACTTTCGGAGGACAAGGAGTGAGAATCGTTATAGTCAGGTGTGGCTCTGGGTCTTTAGGAGTACAGATTTATAACTGTTCTAGGAAGGGTGTTTGTTTGTCTCAAGGATGGGTAACCAGGATAAGATTTAAAAAACAAAACAAAACAAAACAAAACTCTCATTTCCCCTCTCCCCAAAACAACAAAAATTGTACTTAAAAGGAAAGATAAACTCATAAATACCTGTGGAACAGAACACAGCAAGGATGCTTTTTTTACCATAAGTTTGACTAAGCATCAAATGTATCCCAATGAGGAAGAAAAGGTAAAAGTCTCTAATATGCTTAATTTTATAAATATGGAAATGAATGGAAGAATCGCCCACAATTACAGACAAATACGAGAGATACATGGAACTGTAAAGAAAGTAAAAATTATGACCAGATATCAAAGGAGTTGAAACTTGGTGTGGGAGGGGGGAGGTAAAGATCTTAAAGGGGGTTAAAAAAAACTTTATTATGGAAAATTTCAAATATTTACAAGAATAAAGAGAATAATGTAATGAATGCCCATATATCTGTCACTTAGCTTCAACAGTTAATTCATGACTGGTCTGGTTTCATCTATTCCCATTGCCCTGAGTTTGTTGGTTTTATTTTTTTTTTTTTTTGGCCCTGGATTATTTTATTTTTATAAAAGTTCCAGACATATCACTTCATTCATAAATATTTCAATATATATTTCTAAATGGTAAGGATTCTCTTAACAATATCCCTACACTACCTAAATTTAGTAATAATTCTTTATAACATAATTTTTCCTATTGTTTTAAAAATAGCTTAAATAAGAATCCAAATGTATTATAATTGGTTGATACATCTTATAAATTTCTTTTAATCTATAGTTTCTCCTCCCCCACTCTTTTTCGTCTTGCAATTTATTTATTGAAAATACTAGGTATTTTATCCTCTGTAGTCCCCTACATTTTGGATTTTTCTGATTGTATCATCACAGTATCATTTAGTATGTTTCTTGCCCATGTCTTTCCTTAAACTAGTAAGTAGTTATAGGGGCTTGATCTTATTCAGGTTTATTTTTGGGGTAGGAATATTTCTTGGTGGAAGTATGTACACATGTATACAATGTTTGGCTAGCTCTCTTCAGAGACATTGATGAACATTACCTACATCCATCATTTCTTTGGATATTGCAAAATAGTGGTCTTCTATAATTACTTCTTTATTTATTAATAATGACATTCTATCATTATTTACTAACTAGATGATTTCCATAAAGAAAAACAACTTTAAATTTAATTGGGAACATGCTAATCTTATATATATGTAATCTCATATATATACACACACACATATATATATATACATACATATTATATACATACATATATTTATACATATACATACATACATACATACATACATACATATATATACATATTGGGATTTGGGGTGGGTTTTTAAGAATGCCTTGAAATAATGTTAGGACTAGAGGTTTTCTAGTACCTGAAACATGTTTACCCCAGAACATGTTTTCCTACCAGCTTCCCCAACCCTAGCTGAAAATGTTAGACATCTTCTCTTTAGTGTTCCTACCTCTGCTTTCACATCTTTCTGCCTTAAGCTTAACAATAATCTATTTTATGTTTTCTATTATATTTTAAGTCACTCTCATAATATTTGTTTGCAACTTTTTTTCCATTTCTCTGACATTTGGAACACTTTCTAGGGCCTTTTATATTCTTTTTATTTTATATTCTTTTTATATTCTTATTATTTTTTTATTGAGATATAATTTACATAAAATAAAATTTACCAGTTTTAATTACACAAATTGATGCATCTTGACTAATATATATACCATAAACAATCATAGAACATTTGGGCTTATACTTTTAAAGTCTTTTAGTTGAAAATAGTTAAATTTCTGAACATTTGTAAATGGTAAAGTCTCAAAATAAAAAGATCATGGTTTCATTTAGTATGAAAAGAAAAATGAGGAACACACTTAAGAATAGTTATTAAGAAAGACAATAGAATTCTGAAAATCTATTAGATTGTGTATTTGTCTTCCTTTCATCCTTTAAACAGGATAAAATGCTTGTTGAAAATTAAGAACTTGCCAAGAATAAATTTGATTTCAGGGTATCAAATGCCTGTAATGCTGA
Organism: Felis catus; assembly: GCF_018350175.1. Lineage (NCBI taxonomy): Eukaryota > Metazoa > Chordata > Mammalia > Carnivora > Felidae > Felis > Felis catus. The sequence continues at coordinate 67,670,881 of NC_058372.1, read as the reverse complement.
TGAGAATCGGGGTACTAATTCATCTTAGTCTTGGTCTTCTGGTTTGTTTCCTTTTTATGCTAATCTTCCTAAAATCAGGGCATGGTTGAAGAATGGCAAGATGGGTAGAGAGGAGGTGGTAAGACCAGTTGGCACAAACAACACCTACACCCTTTCATTCTACTCCTTAAATAGCATAATTACATGGCAACGGTGCCCAGTAATGTAAAGCAAATGAATTGTTTAAGTACAGTGACATTGTAACTATTAGGAAATTGTTTGAAAAAGGAGACATAACCTGCCATAGTCATTATCTATTGTGAATAGTTATGTGGTGATACTTTTGAATGCTTGTTTAATATAAAAATGTGGATTTTTAGATAGAAGGGGAGGAAAAAACCAATCTGAAGTCGAAGGCTAAATTGACTAGGGAGGGAGGTAGATGAATGGAAAGCAGTGCTCCCTTCCTTTGGCGCTCCAGTGTTGCTCCTAGTATATCTCCCTCCTCTTATCTCTCCTGCCAGACCTTCACTAGCTCCTCCTCATTCTTCCTTCTTTTTTTTTTTTTGTAATATTTATTAATTTGTGTGTGTGAGAGAGAGCGTGTGCATGAGCTCAAGTGGTGGAGGGACAGAGAAACAAGGGGACAGAGAGAATCCCAAACAGGCTGCATGGTGTCTGTGCAGAGCCCAATGCAGGGCTGGAACTCACGAACCACTGTAAGATCAAGACTTGAGACAAAATCAAGAGTCAGAGACGCTCAGTGGACTGAGCCAATCAGGCTCCCCTCCTCCCCATTCCTTTTTACCCCTTAATTTTAGGCATTTCCCAAAGTCTTTTCTCTATCTTTTACTTTTTCTCTTTCCACATAGTTTCTCCTTGGAGATCAAATTTATTTCCACATCTAAGGCACTGTCACCACCTCCTCTCTCCACTTACTGAAATGAAAATCCAAGAATTACCAAGCTTTAGCACTATACAAGTTTCTATGTAGGAAGGGATGGGTGACAAAAGAGCCCCAAGACCTCCAATAACTTTCTTTCTTCCTGAAGCTTCTCTCACTTTAACTACTACTATTCCTCCCAATAGACTCCAGACATACACTGCCCCAACATTCTGGTCCAGCTGTGGGTAAAATACCTCCTCTTGTTTCTCTGCAACAGAGGTTGGAAACCTTTCTTAAAAAGAACTAAAACAAGCAAGCAAACAAAATAAACAAAGAGCACACCAGAACCTATGAGAGAGACACAAAAGCCTTCCTTTAGTCTGGTCTACAAAGTATTGTTTAAGGTTCAAATATTCCCAGAGGCACTTTATAGGTTATCTAGTGGTTGTTCATCATCTGGTACTAAAGAGAGATATTAAGTGATACCTTCCCATCCACACAGAGAGGGCTCGATCTCTCAGCTTTGGTTTCCCACTTAGGAGATAACACCTCTTTCCTAGGCAACCAATGACTAGAATGACCACAGTCTTCAAGAGAGGCCACTGCTCACTAGATCAGAGCCACCTGTCATCTAATAACCACTATTAATATCAAATTACTGGCCCAATAACAGCCACGATATCCATTCAGCAAAAATTTATACTCAGTATTGTGAGGGACTTTAGTTCACACATCTCTATAGAAGATGACTTGAGCTGTATTTCTAGATCAAGCTTATTTATTCTTTCATTTATCTATTCACTCACTATTTTTTGAGCACTTCCGATGTATCAGGCATTGTGCTAGGGGGCAAACAAGACAGACATGGCCTGTATCCTCATGCAACTTGTGTTAACAAAGTCAAGGGGTGCCTGGCTGGTTCAGTTGGAAGAGCATGAGACTCTTGAGCTCGGGGTTGTGAGTCTGAGCCCCATGTTGGGTGTAGAGACTGCTTAAAAATAAAGTCTTTTAAAAATTTGTAAGTTGATTGATGTTATAAAGGTTTCAGGGTATTATGGGAGTCTATAAGAATGTATAACTTAATCAGGTTGGTCCTGGAAGGCTTCTGGAAGAAGTGACATTTAAGTGAAACTTTGGAAGGATGAAAATCAGCTGGATATTGTGCCAGAGTGAATGGAGGAGTGGGGAGGAAATACTAAGCAGAAGGCACAGCATATTTAAGGAATGTGAGCAGCTTAGATAACAAGGGGAAAGACTGGCTTCAGAACCTGCCAACATGGTCAGGAATCAAATCATGCTAGGCCATGTTATAGATTTTTCACCTCTATTCTTAGAGCAAGAAGAAGGCATGGGAAGTTAGAGTTCCATTATAGCCTGTGATTATATTTAAATTTGGGTGAGAGTAAGTAATAATAATTATTATAATATAAACATAGCCAAAAGTACACTTGCTATGGGCCAGGCACTGTTATAAGTGCTTTTCCGTATATTAACCAATATGCATCTCACACAGACCCTATGAATCAGGTACTATATTGATGCCCGAGTTATAAGTGAGGGAAGTGAGGTATACAGGTAGGTTATATAAGTTGTCCAAGATCACACAGCTAACAAGTGGCAGGGCTCGTGAGGAGACCCATTAAGAGGCTGTTGCAGAATTATCAGCAGAAGATGCTCAGGGCTTTGGACAGGAGTAATGACAGGAGGAAGTCATTAGGGTAATGGGGTTAAGATGTATATGAGCTGTAAAATTTACAGGATTTACACCAAAAGTACTATATTTCTAATTGCTTGGTATACTGAAAAAATTATCTCATTATGGAAAGAACATTTAACATGAGATCTACCCTCTTAATTTTTTAAGTGTACAATACAGTATTGTTAAGTATTGCCTGGTACACTTTTAAACTTGACTATCTTGCTATTACCTCAATTTTCTACCAATACTATTTCTCACCAGTTTTTCCCATTCCTGTTAAAGGTATTATTTGTAGTTGTGCAGATTAAAAGCATCGAAGTAATTTTTTTCAATTTCTCTATCCCTTTTTCCTAGCAAGTGAACAGTCACAATGCCCATGCCAGTTACCTTTTGCAAAGTCTTCACAATTCATCCATCTTTCCCATCCCCGGTGTTCTCCCTGTAGAAATTTAAATGCAAGTCTGTTTGCACAGAAGGTTATTGGCAGGCTGTCCTGACTGAGTCACACAACTTTACCTTGGTTATGGATCTAACCCTCAGCTAAATCAAAGCTGTAACTGAATTTTGGGAGAATGCAGAGAATGGGCTGTGTATTGCTGTAAGAGCCACTTTAACTGGGAGATGGGAATAATTTAAGAAGTGATAGAAGAGGGAAGGAGAAAGCTTAATGGGACAAAGAGAAAGGGGAGAGAGAGAAGGAGAGAGAGAGAGAGAGAATCACAGCTAAGAGGACATGAAAAAATGTGGTTTCTTGGAAGCCAGATTCCTGCGATGGTCATGCTCTAGCTCACAGGATTTCCTACTCATGAGAGAGCCTTCTACTTTTCTCTGGCTGAAAAGTTAATACCCCAGGTTTTACACCAAAGTTACTGAAATGAAAATATTTACAGTGTAAACACAAAAAGCATTGGACAGACTTTTCAGATACATACTCTTTAGTTCTTATATTTATTTTTGTGTTTTATTGTATCTGTGTCTAGAGTCTGTATGTCAGTCACTTTACTTCTACTATCTCAATTTGGAGAACAATTCTATGAGGCAGGTATAACATCCTTGCTTTACAAGTGAAAAAACTGAGGGTCAAAGAGTCTCAGCAATTGGCCAGAGGTTACAGTCAGAAAATGACAGAGCCAGAATTCAGATGCAGCTGTCTGACCCCAAAGCCCATGTTTTAGTTACTCCAACCCACTGTCTGTAATAGCATAGAGGCATAGGATATTTAAACAAATATCTTTAGAAATTTTAACATTTTAAGCTTAGAGTTGAAAGCACTGATGTTTTCAATGAATTACCTTTGAAAGTCTTGTTAAGGCTAAGGAATTTGAAAGTATCCCCAAAAGTATCTCCCACTCTGTAGTTCTGTGACATTATTTCAGTTGTTTTGACTTCAAGTAAAAAAGAAGATGATCAATAAAATTCTCTTTACACGTGTAAGAACCACACTTAATGAAGCGATTACAGTATTACTCATGTGAACCCAAACGATTGGAAAACAATCTTTTTCTTCCATTGTAAGAATAAAGTCATAATGGGTTTGGGAAATTATGCATTTATTTAATAGATGCTTAGACACAAGGATATGTTTTGTAAAAGTAAATTCCATAAAAAGTCTTAATTATATCATCAGAATCATTTCTATAATAATTCTTTAACACCACAAATAGCTTCAATATATGTTCAGTCATTTCTTGTACAATGCAATGTGAGACTATTAGCTTCTATTTACTTGGTTAACAGCTAATCTAGTCATAAATATGAAATAAATCACTTTAAATAAGTAAGGTGCAAAATATATTGAAAGAATAAAATATTCTTAAAACAAATACAGATTGTTTACAACTTGCTTCTCTGATATAAATATTAATATTAAGAAGCATTCTTATACTATATAAAGTAATGGGGCGCCTGGGTGGCGCAGTCAGTTAAGCGTCCGACTTCAGCCAGGTCACGATCTCGCGGTCCGTGAGTTCGAGCCCCGCGTCAGGCTCTGGGCTGATGGCTCAGAGCCTGGAGCCTGTTTCCGATTCTGTGTCTCCCTCTCTCTCTGCCCCTCCCCCGTTCATGCTCTGTCTCTCTCTGTCCCAAAAATAAATAAGTGTTGAAAAAAAAATTTAAAAAATAAAATAAAATAAATAAAAAAAATAAAGTAAATATGATTATTTTATTTTATCTTATTTTTTATTTTTTAAAATTTACATCCAAATTAGTTACCATACAGTGCAACAATGATTTCAGGAGTAGATTCCTTAGTGCCCCTTACCCATTTAGCCCATCCCCCCCGCCACAACCCCTCCAGTAACCCTCAGTTTGTTCTCCATATTTATGAGTCTCTTCTGTTTTGTCCCCCTCCCTGTTTTTATATTATTTTTGTTTCCCTTCCCTTATGTTCATCTGTTTTGTCTCTTAAAGTCCTCATATGAGTGAAGTCATATGATTTGTGTCTTTCTCTGACTGACTAATTTCACTTAGCATAATACCCTCCAGTTCCATCCATGTAGTTGCAAATGACAAGATTTCATTCTTTTTGATTGCCGAGTAATACTCCATTGTTTATGTATACCACATCTTCTTTATCCATTCATCCACTGATGGACATTTGGGCTCTTTCCATACTTTGGCTATTGTTGATAATGCTGCTATAAACATGGGGGTGCATGTGTCCCTTCAAAACAGCAACCTGTATCCCATGGGTAAATGCCTAGTAGTGCAATTGCTGGGTTGTGGGGTAGTTCTATTTTTAGTTTTTGAGGAACCTCCATACTCTTTTTCAGATTGGCTGTACCAGCTTGCATTCCCATATGATTATTTTAATTCCATTTTTATGGATAACTGAAAATAACTATTAAAATTGGTGCAAGTTATGAAGGGGAGTGGGAGATACAGGCTTCCAGTTATGGAATGAATCAGTCAGGGGAATAAAAGGTACAGCATAGGGAATATAGTCAATGATATTGTAATAGTGTTGTATTGTGACAGATGGTAGCCACACTTGTGGTGAGCACAGCATAATGTATAGAGTTGTTGAATCACTATGTTGTGCACCTGAAACTAATGTAACTTTGTAACTATACTTCCATAAAAAAAATTGGTGCACATTGATTCATCAACACAAGGATAGTAAATAGTTATTCTGGTGTATTTATATTCCTACTTTTTTAATGCTATACATAAACACCATAGAGAAAATGTATTTCATACATGTAAAACATAATAATTCCTGTAGCTGCCACATTTTTATATTGATAGCAATTGATTTCCTCCCAACCTAGTTCTCTATTTAAAATTTTTGTTTAAATCCAGAAACGGAGCCAAAATTCTGTGCCAGTTCTTCATTAGCTAGTTTATGTAGATCAGCTTTCTATCAGAAAGCTTGTCTTGCTTTGTTCCTATCAGGTGATAGTTGCATACATAATTAAAAAGTCCCAAGGTTCTTTTTGTTCTGCACCTTCCCTTTGACTTAAAATAAAATTATATATATATATATATATATATATATATATATATATATATATATATAATGTGTATTCATTTTTGAGAGAGAGAGAGAGAAGACAGCACAAGCAGGGAAGGGACAGAGAGAAAGGGAGACACAGAATCCGAAGCAGGCTTCAGGTTCTGATCTGTCAGCACAGAGCCTTGACATGGGGCTTGAACCCACAAACTGCAAGATCATGACCTGAGCTGAAGTAGGAGGCTTAACCAAGTGAACCACCCAGGTGCCCCATAAAATAAAATTATATTTTGAAGTCATAAGATGTAGAGGTGAGGAGCAAGGATTCTGGATCCTGAATCCCAGAATTGCCACCTACTGACTGTGGGAATGTGCAAGAGCCCTGTCTCACATTCCTTATTGGGATGACAGTAGCAATACATGTCTCAGAGGATTGCTGTGAAGATAAACACATAACACACATTGTGCTTAGAATACAGAAAACACTATTTAAATAGCCACTATTATTGTACAACCTAAGTGTTACTCAATGGTTATGTTATTGAAGTATAATACATTTGCAGAAAAGCACTCGTAAGTGTTCAGGTTACTGAAATTTCATAAGCTGAACGATCATAAGTCATGAAACAGAAACCAGTACCTGAAGAGTCCTTTTCATGCCCACTTCTGGTAACTACCCCTCCCCAACGGGAACAAATAACCTGACTTTGGATTAGTATCCTTAATGACTATCTGTTAAAGCCTTGATATTGGAGCAGTTGGTAGGTATTTATTGTAATAGCATTTCACTTTTTATTTAATATCTAAGACAAACTTTTTTTGCTGATGAATCTTTTAATATGTATAAGAATAAATATATATGACATATGTATAATATAATAACAAACTATAATATCTTAATATATTTTGTTTCCTAGGTTGAAAAAGCTCCTTGAACAAGAAAAGGCTTACCAGGCCCGAAAAGAAAAGGAAAATGCTAAGCGACTCAATAAACTAAGAGATGAGCTTGTGAAACTCAAGTCCTTTGCACTCATGCTGGTGGATGAAAGGCAAATGCATATTGAACAACTTGGCCTGCAAAGCCAGAAAGTACAGGATCTTACTCAGAAACTGAGGGAAGAAGAAGAAAAGCTCAAAGCCATTACTTCCAAATCCAAAGAAGACAGGCAGAAACTGCTCAAGTTGGAAGTGGATTTTGAACACAAGGCTTCGAGGTTTTCTCAAGAGCATGAAGAGATGAATGCTAAATTGGCTAATCAAGAGTCTCACAACAGGCAACTTAGACTCAAGCTGGTTGGCTTGACTCAGAGAATTGAGGAACTGGAAGAGACCAACAAAAACCTTCAAAAGGCAGAGGAAGAACTTCAGGAATTAAGAGATAAAATTGCCAAAGGGGAATGTGGCAACTCCAGCCTTATGGCTGAAGTGGAAAATCTCCGGAAGCGCGTGTTAGAAATGGAGGGTAAAGATGAGGAGATCACTAAAACTGAATCCCAGTGCAGGGAATTGCGGAAGAAGCTGCAAGAGGAAGAACACCACAGTCGGGAACTCAAACTTGAAGTCGAGAAGTTACAGAAGAGAATGTCTGAACTGGAGAAATTGGAGGAAGCATTTAGCAAGAGTAAATCTGAGTGTACCCAGCTACATCTAAACCTGGAGAAAGAAAAGAACTTAACCAAAGACCTGCTAAATGAGCTGGAGGTGGTCAAGAGTCGAGTTAAAGAACTGGAATGTTCTGAAAGTCGATTGGAAAAGGCTGAATTAAGTCTAAAAGATGACCTTACAAAGTTGAAGTCATTTACTGTGATGCTGGTTGATGAAAGGAAAAATATGATGGAAAAAATAAAGCAAGAAGAGAGAAAAGTGGATGGACTCAATAAAAATTTTAAGGTGGAACAAGGAAAGGTTATGGATGTAACTGAAAAACTAATTGAAGAAAGTAAGAAGCTTTTAAAACTGAAATCTGAAATGGAGGAAAAGGTGTACAATTTGACAAAAGAAAGAGATGAGTTAATAGGTAAACTGAAAAGCGAAGAAGAAAAATCCTCTGAATTGAGCTGCAGTGTTGACTTATTAAAGAAGAGACTTGATGGAATAGAGGAAGTGGAAAGGGAAATAACAAGAGGAAGGTCTCGAAAAGGATCTGAGCTCACCTGCCCAGAAGATAACAAGATTAAGGAACTAACACTTGAAATTGAGAGACTGAAGAAACGCCTCCAACAATTGGAGGTGGTTGAGGGGGATCTGATGAAGACGGAGGATGAGTATGATCAGTTAGAGCAGAAATTTAGAACTGAGCAGGACAAGGCTAATTTCCTCTCTCAACAACTGGAGGAGATAAAGCACCAAATTGCCAAAAATAAAGCAATCGAGAAAGGTGAGGCTGTGAGTCAGGAAGCAGAGCTGAGACACAGATTTCGGTTAGAAGAAGCTAAAAGTCGAGACTTAAAAGCCGAAGTACAAGCTCTTAAAGAGAAGATCCATGAATTAATGAACAAAGAAGATCAACTTTCTCAACTTCAAGTGGATTATTCTGTCCTTCAACAAAGATTTATGGAAGAAGAAAATAAGAACAAAAACATGGGGCAGGAGGTCCTCAATCTGACCAAAGAGTTGGAGCTTTCAAAGCGTTATAGCCGAGCTCTTCGACCCAGTATGAATGGGAGAAGAATGGTGGATATTCCTGTGACGTCAACTGGAGTGCAGACTGACGCGGTGAGCAGTGAGGCGGCAGAGGAGGAAACACCAGCAGTATTTATACGGAAATCCTTTCAAGAAGAAAATCACATCATGAGCAATCTTCGACAGGTAGGATTGAAAAAACCTATGGAACGATCCTCTGTTCTAGATAGGTATCCTCCAGCAGCAAATGAGCTCACTATGAGAAAGTCTTGGATTCCATGGATGAGAAAAAGGGAAAATGGGCCCCCAATCACTCAGGAGAAAGGGCCTCGAACAAATCCCAGTCCAGGGCACCCAGGAGAACTGGTCCTTTCACCAAAGCAAGGCCAGCCTCTGCATATTCGAGTGACACCAGACCATGAGAATAGTACTGCAACTTTGGAAATAACAAGCCCAACATCTGAAGAATTTTTTTCTAGTACCACTGTCATTCCTACCTTAGGGAATCAGAAACCAAGGATAACCATTATTCCGTCACCAAATGTCATGTCTCAAAAACCAAAAAGTGGAGATGCTACTCTTGGCACAGAACGAGCCATGTCCCCGGTCACGATTACTACATTTTCTAGAGAGAAGACCCCAGAAAGTGGAAGAGGTATGTTTGCAGACAGGCCCACATCCCCCATTCAGATAATGACAGTGTCTACATCAGCAGCACCAGCTGAGATTGGAGTCTCTCCTGAATCCCAGGAAATGCCCATGGGAAGGACTGTCCTCAAAGTCACCCCAGAAAAACAGACTGTTCCAACTCCACTACGAAAATATAACTCCAATGCCAATATCATAACCACGGAAGACAATAAAATTCACATTCATTTAGGTTCTCAGTTTAAACGATCCCCTGGGACTTCAGCTGAAGGAGCAAGTCCAGTTATTACTGTCCGACCTGTCAACGTGACAGCTGAAAAGGAGGTTTCCACAGGCACCGTCCTTCGCTCCCCTAGGAACCATCTCTCATCGAGACCTGGTGCGAGCAAAGTGACGAGCACTATCACCATAACACCGGTCACAACCTCATCTACTCGAGGAACCCAGTCAGTGGTGAGTAGAAGAGGCTCCAGAGTGGAGGCTGAGGGAGGGAGAAGTGACTTGTGAGAATCACCCAGTGCCCAAAGTACAACAAAAGCACATGCCTCTCGCTCTACCTGAGCCCACTAGCAGATGTTTCCTAGAGGACCAGCTACACCAAGACATGAAAATAAAAAGTGGCTTAATGTTTTAATAAATTGAACTCATTTTGAGGGAAAATTTCTTTTTTTATGTAAAGTGTGAAGACCCCCCAAATTCTTGCAAATATGGCCTCTTTATAATGTCAGCATAAAATAATAATCAGGTTTAAAGTTTAGTTTTTTGTTTAAAATACTTTTAAAAATGGAGACTGAGAGAAATGGTCAATATGCAGGAAGAATAAAACTGCCTCTTGGGTTATATTTCTATAACCTAAAATATTCAATATGTGGTTATGTATGGCCATAGTCATATTTTTTTCCAAAAATAAGATTAAAAGTTCTTAATATTAACTTTTTTAAAAGTAAAAAAAAAATGGGTTTATATGTCTAAGCACTATATTTTATTAATAGTATCTTTCAGAGCAGATGCTTGATAAACATTTATTTAATAACTAGAAGGCTAAATGAGTGATTATGAAAAAGCATGTCTCAGATATAAAAACCAGAGCTTAAAAATAAATTCTGTTTTTAGAAATACTTCCAGTGATTGTCTTCATTTACTTGGGACAAATTAGTAAATTAAATTATAGAAGAACATGTACTGTTTAGATTTTAATTTAAACCAATAAACTAGAAATTATTATTCCTAGATTCTGAACAAATTCTGTCCCACGTATTAGAAACTCTTAGGAAAGACAGGAAGCTTATTATTTAAGTATAGAAACTGTGGCTTATTGTCCCATATCCTCAATTAAATTTACTTTAATTTTCTGTGTACCAACACAGATTCAAGACAGACTTCAAAGTGTGAATTACTAATTGCTTTGTTGATAAAGCTTTTCATTACTGGCTCTATAGGAGCCAAATAGCATTCAGAATTGCTCACACTTCTTGAATGGTTCAATATAATATTGCTTTTTAAGCAACACAGAGCATAGTTTGCTTGTGCATGGTCACTTCTCTCTAATAATTTTTATAAAAAGATAGTGGAGGTTTAAGTTGTAGCTCAGAGCAGATTTTCTGCTGAAACATCTTAGTACCATTTTAAGGGTCAGATCAAAATAGCTTTACTTTCTTTAGCAACATTGTTGGCTACTGATTAAACCCATATACAAACAAGATTTCAAAACAACTGTTTAGGATTTATAGGCCTAAAGAATGGCCCACTTAATTCAGATATGTCAGATTCCATAAAATCAAGGATAACAAAAAGTTTGGGACGCCTCTCTTAGAAATAGAATAGTGAGGGGCGCCTGGGTGGCGCAGTCAGTTAAGCGTCTGACTTCAGCCAGGTCACAGTCTCGCGGTCCGTGAGTTCGAGCCCCGCGTCGGGCTCTGGGCTGATGGCTCAGAGCCTGGAGCCTGTTTCCGATTCTGTGTCTCCCTCTCTCTCTGCCCCTCCCCCGTTCATGCTCTGTCTCTCTCTGTCCCAAAAATAAATAAACGTTGAAAAAAAAATTAAAAAAAAAAAATAGAATAGTGAGACTAGTTCATTTGTGCATGTATTTATTCAACATTTATAGGGTGTTTAGCTACACTCTGGGCACTGGGTTTGGTGCCCAACTGCAAAGAGGACCTTTAGAAGTTCCTAGCTTAGTGGGAAAGGCAGGATTGGAACCTACCTAGTGGTTCTATGATAGAGGTATGTACAAAGGAACCCAGAGAAGACTTTCTGGAAGAAGAAGTTTTCACAGATAAGGAGAAATTTTTTAAGAAGGAAAAGGGAAAGAGTATGTAGAGAGAACAGCCTGTGCAAAAGTGTGGCTCTGTGAAGAAGCCTGAGATGTTCCAGGAAAGGTGACCATTCCCATTGTACTGCAGCAGTTGGGTGTAGGGACATAATGCAAGAACAGAAAATACAGAGGCAAACTGGAGTCAGATACTGAAGAGAGGTATGTGGCTTATTATGAAATTGACATTTGATCTCATAAAGTAGACAAAGGGAGCCATTGAAAGGATACTGGTGATTAAAAAAAAAAAACTACATTACTTATGTTTTAGAAACATATGTCTGTAAAACAATTTAAAGATAAATTGGAAGGGACAAGGGCTGAGGACAGGGATACTGTTGCAATCTTCCAGGCTAGAGACGGTGTAGGCTTGAACTGTGGTAGTGAAAATGAGGACAGAGATATCTTAAAGATAGGATCGAAGATTTTGTGACAAACTGAGTATAGAGGGTGGCTCTCAAGTTTCTGGTGTGGCTCTATGGGTAGATAGGATGAAAAACATAGGAAGGCTACTCTTTGGGGACAAGATAAGTCATGTTTGGGGCATTTATATTTGAGATGCCTGCAAGACAGTGGAAATGTCTGGCAAGTGGGAAATATAGATGTGTATTCCAGAAGATCATTGAAGGGACTGGAGCTCATCAACACATGGGGTGACAAATGAGGTGATTCTCAGGGTAAATGTGAAAAATTAAAAGAGAGCTGAGAATGGAGCATGGTGACACCCACGTTTAGAAGAAAGGCAAGCTATGACAAGGAGCCAACCAGAGATTGAATAGGAGCCATCAGACAAGAGGTGAATGTGTGAGACTCCAGGAAGAAGGTATCACGGGCAAGAGAGTTTTTTTCAACGTTTATTTATTTTTGGGACAGAGAGAGACAGAGCATGAACGGGGGAGGGGCAGAGAGAGAGGGAGACACAGAATCGGAAACAGGCTCCAGGCTCTGGGCCATCAGCCCAGAGCCCGACGCGGGGCTCGAACTCACAGACCGCGAGATCGTGACCTGGCTGAAGTCGGACGCTTAACCGACTGCGCCACCCAGGCGCTCCGGGCAAGAGAGTTTTAAAAGAACTTCAAAAAGAAGGGTATGGCCAGCAGTAACAGTAAAAAATGAAAAGAGGGGCACCTGGGTGGCTCTGTCTGTTGAGCCTCTGACTCTTGGTTTTGGCTCAGGTCATGATCGCAGGGTCATGGGACTGTGCTCCACGTTGGGCTCCGTGGTGAGCGTGGAGCCTGCTTGAGATTCTCTCTCTTTCCCTCTGCCCCCTCCCCTGCTCACATACTCTCTCTCTCTCTCTCTCTCTCTCTCTCTCTCAAATAAAAAAATAAGGGGCACCCGGGGGCTCAGTTGGTTGAGTGTCTGACTGTAGCCCAGGTCATGATCTCACAAGTTTGTGAGTTCGAGCCCTGTGTCGGGCTCTGTGCTGACAGCTCGGGAGCCTGGAGCCTGCTTCAGATTCTGGGTCTCCCTCTCTCTCTGCCCCATCCCCACTCATGCTCTGTCTCTGTCTGTCTTAAAAATAAATAAAACATTAAAAAAATAAATAAAAATTAAAAAAAATAAAAAATAAAAAAATCTTTAAAGAAAATGAGAATCCAACGTCATCAAGAGGTGGAGGGAGAGCTGCTTCATCCACTCCAAGAAAGTGCAGATAATTTGGGGGACAGTGGGAGTAAAGTTGCCTGAGTTTATGCCAGATGGCTGTATTTTCTCTGTGAAATAGGAGTTAAGGTCACTTCTGGAAGGGTAGATAGAGGAAGTGGGTCAGAGACTTGAGAAGAGAAGGAAGTTTGGTGTAGGTGTTTCAGGACATGGAAAAGGGAGGCAATCAGAGTGGATTAGATCCCGACTCCAAGTTTCTAACCATTTTATCTGGGGAAGTGTCATCTGTGGGCATTCCTGTCTTGCTAATGCTCAGGTTGATGGCAAATCCAGGCGGAAACTCACCAATATCTCCTGTGTCTCTATATTTTCTCTCTTACAGTCAGGACAAGACGGGTCATCCCAGCGACCTACACCCACCCGCATTCCGATGTCAAAAGGTATGAAAGCAGGAAAGCCAGTAGTGGCAGCCCCAGGAGCAGGAAATCTGACCAAATTCGAGCCTCGAGCTGAGACTCAGTCTATGAAAATAGAGCTGAAGAAATCGGCAGCCGGCAGCGCTACCTCTCTTGGAGGGGGGAAGGGCTGAGGGCAGTGGCTGAGGGGGTATGTTGTGCAGATGCTACTGCTGCCGTGAAAACGGACCTTCGTCTGTTTGTGCCAACTCTCTACATGTACTAACAAGTTTTAAATATCTTGTTTATAAAATAATCGACTAATAGCCATGTGTGTTTCCTATTTTGTAAATTTGTTTTGATGCTAGAGAAAAGAACTAACCAGCAGAGCTACAGTTTGCTGTGTGCTTTGTTGAGGATGCTAGGCCTGAGGCAGGGCCTGACTTCTAGTCCCATTATTGCTCTAGAAAGTGGACCCACCAGTTAATCCATCTGAACCTCAGTCTCTTTGTCAGTAAGATATGTGAGCTGGATCTCATCATCTCCAAAGACAGATCCCATATTTCCTAATTGTAAATCAGATTTAATAGGCCTATCTCCACAATAATTGATTTTTCAGAAATTCTATTATGAAATAGGAAATAGTTTAACAATTGTCATTTGCCTCTATCAGATCCCGAGTTTGCTTCATGTGCTGGAAAAAACATCTCCTAGCTCTCACAGGGCCTGGACCTCTAAAGTTTTGCAAAACTAAAGCCTCTGGGATGATTTCAGGAAATAATTTGAATATGAAATAAAATGAAAATGAAATATGGAATCCTAAAAACAGAGTTTTACTTATTTGTGTGTGTCTGTGTGTACTAAAGAGGTTTTGGCCATCTCCAAAACATTCCCAGAATTTTAGAGATGATAATTTTAGAACCACTAATGTCAAACTCATGCTCTATTCAAGTGTGCAATTGATTTAAATTGTGGAGCAGTTTGAATAGAGCTGCCAAATGGCCCTTCTATCCATTACAACCTCAACAGAGGTTGTAATGGATAGAAAATAGAAGAAAGTAATTGTGATACACTAATGCCAAGAAAAAAAATGACATCATGCACAGCTTAATTGAATTCAAATATTTTCCTCAGTTGAATGTGGACTTTACTTGCAAATACAGAACCAGTTCATGATTGTGGTGTGTGTGTGTGTGTGTGTGTGTGTGTGTGTGGTGTGATGAAATGAATTATTATTCCTGTCAGTTTTACTTATATTTGTATTATTTTCATTAATTTCAAGCATGTTTTAATAAGCATGAAACTGTGTGAATGCAAAATGCCAGGTGTCTTTGTGAGAGGATTAACCATGTTATTAAAGTGGACATTGTGCTTCCTGGTCAAATAACCACAAATGAGCTCAAGGCTAATAACCCGCAGCTTAGCATCTGAGGTCTCATGTAGGCAGCACCTTTGTCAAAATTTTTAAGCCAATTGAGTGAACTTTATAAAAATACAATAACTATAAAGTTACAGGTTGTTATTTTTCCACTTCTGAATTGTGAGGGTTCCAAAATTATTTGTATAGTCCCTGCTGTTGATATTTGGGGAAAGATAGATTTTTTAAAAAAAGATATTTGATTAGCTTTTATCATTAAATCATCATGCTTCATGATAAAGAGGCTGTTCTTTGAGTTCTTTCCATACCAATTTCCTATCTCTTGCAGAACTTGGACTTGAATTGTATATGATGGTGATAGATGCCTCACAGAATTCATACATTTTTTTTAATGTTTATTTATTTTGAGAGAGAGAGAGCACAAGCAGGAGAGGAGCAGAGAGAAAGAGAGGGAGAGAGAGAGAGAGAGAGAGAGAATCTGCACTGTCAGCACAGAGCCCAACATGGGGCTTGATCCCACAACCCCGGATCATGACCAGAGCCAAAATCAAGAGTCGGATGCGTAACTGACTAAGCCACCCAGGTGCCCCCATATTCTTTTTAATCAGGTATCTTATTGCCTGTAGCTTATCAGTTCTCAGCATATGTATTAAAAGATGTTGAGTAACCATGCTAACATGCCATAATAATGGGATTTCAAGGTAGCAGGAGAGAGACTGAGAAAAATGATTTTATAAAATGTGATTCTGAGGGGCAGCTGGGTGGCTCAGTTGGTTAAAGGTCTGACTCTTGATATTTGCTCAGGTTATGACCTCATGGTTCCTGAGACCCAGCCCCTGGTGGCCTCCACACTGACAGCACAGTGTGGAGCTTGCTTGGGATGATTCTCTCTCCACTTCTCTCTCTCTGCCCCTCTCCTGCTTGCACACTCAAGCCTTCTTTCTCTCTCAAAGTAAATAAATAAGCTTTAAAAAATATGATTTTTGGGGGGCGCCTGGGTGGCTCAGTCGGTTAAGCATCCGACTTCAGCTCAGGTCATGAACTCGCGGTTTGTGAGTTCGAGTCCCGCGTCGGGCTCTGTGCTGATAGTTCAGAGCCTGGAGCCTGCCTCAGATTCTTTGTCTCCCTCTTTCTCTGCCCCTCCCCCACTCATGCTCTGTCTCTCTCTGTCTCAGAAATAAACAAACATTAACAAAAAAATTTTTAATGTGATTTTTAACAAGTTTAAACAAGATATCTTTCCATTTCCAATACTGACTTGCATTTTCTTAAAAGGAAATTTTTCCCTTTTATAAAGTGCACAACCACCCCTTTGAGGAAAGAAAAAAAGGATATTCACTCTTTTGAAATGCTTCTTTGGCATTTAGGGTATTTAGTGTTACTGTGAACAAATGGTGTCAAAAATGAAAACTGAGACATTATATTACTTCTGACTCTACCTGTCATTCTCCAATGACTTTTATTATAATCTGTTGTCACCGATGCTGTTTTTTGCTTTTACCCACTCATACCATGCTTATTTCATTCCTGCCTGGAAGTCCATACCTGCCATCTGCAGGGAGAGTGCCCTGAAAGGCTTAGCAGTGCATGTACAGGATGTTTATACATCTGGATGCTGGAATAGAGTCATCTACAAAGTACAACTGCTAGGAAAACTTGGCAGAACAGCACATTCACTTTTAAGAAATGGTAAAGAGCAGCCATGGCAGTGTTTCTTCGTAATTTTATTTTATTTATTTTTTTAATGTTTACTTATTTTTGAGAGAGAGAGAGAGGAGGGGCAGAGAGAGAGAGAGAGAGAGAGAGAGAGAGAGACAGGGAGACACAGAATCCGAAGCAGGCTCCAGGAGCCTGACGTGGGGCTTGAACTCACAAACCATGAGACCATGACCTGAGCCGAAGTCAGACGCTTAACCGACTGAGTCACCCAGGCGCCCCTATTTTAGAACCAATTCTACATTTATTGGATAGCTTTATTTTTTGTTTTGTTTTGTTTTTTTTAAATTTTTTTTAACGTTTTATTTCTTTTTGAGACAGAGAGAGACAGAGCATGAATGGGGGAGGGGCAGAGAGAGAGGGAGACACAGAATCGGAAGCAGGCTCCAGGCTCTGAGCCATCAGCCCAGAGCCTCACGCGGGGCTCGAACATACAGACCGGACCGCGAGATCGTGACCTGAGCTGAAGTCGGACGTTTAACCGACTGAACCACCCAGGCGCCCCAGGATAGCTTTGTTTTAAGCCACATATTAGAAATGAAATCCACTGAGAATAGGAAGTAGAGGATTAAATGCACTCCAATTCCAGCTTCCATTTGTGAGGATAATGTTTTTACAGTGCAACTTGATGGGCTTTTATAAGAATGAATGGGATTAAAAGGTTAGAGTCTTTTCCTTGTCCTGGAACACAGTATTGTTCCAGGGCCTCACCAAGGCTGCTGTGTACAGCTGCTGTGCAGGTCCCACCCTAGGGATGGGGGGAGTGTGATGGCTCCCCCTGGGGTTGTGCAGGGCACAATCTGCACAGCTACACAGGAAGCACTGGTCTTCCCCTCCAGAGAATAGTTTTTATGGGTTGACTATTTCAGCACGCTATGATGGTGGCCATTTAGCATGCATAGTATAAGAAATGTTCCTGGGCGCCTGTGTGGTTCAATCCACTGGGCATCAGGCTTCGGCTCAGGTCATGATCTTGCAGCTCGTGGGTCCGAGCCCTGTGTCGGGCTCTATGCTGACAGCGCAGAACCTGGAACCTGCTTCAGATTCTGTGTCTCCCTCTCTCTGACCCTCCCCTGCTTGTGCTCTGTCTCTCTCTTTCTCTCTCTCTCTCAAAAATAAACATTAAAAAAAATTTTTTTAAAGACATGTTCCTGTATGGGACATGGCCCTAAGGGTATTTATCACTTCTTGAAAATGACCTTTCTGTCTAGGTCACTTGCTTAAACAGACTCATTCAGTTTCTGCTGGTAATTTTGTTACATTTTCAGTGAGGGCAAGTTAATGGATAGCAACCAGACTCCAGAGGTTTTAGCGTGTTCATTAACAGCCGGTCTTACTAGATCTCTTACTTGAATGTCTTCAAGAAAGAAGTGAAAGAACGGCTTTGATGTGTCATGTGGGAAGAGTATAGTTGCAGGGAAATGAAAACATATACAAGAATATAAGATGTACAAAGATTTGAATTTCTCATTTCCTCATAGGTTTAGAACACTGAGGAAAGCATGAGACTTCCCTGATCAGAAAAACCCAGCGATGTTAGATAAGAAGACTGCGCTTATGTGGGAGGTTGGAGGGCAGAGAGAAGGATGGACACAGAGGGGGCTTCCCAGTAAACAGGAGCACACAATTCCAAATTTTCCCCAACCCAGATGGAATTCAGGGTTTCCCCTCCACAACCTCCTCTAGGGTTTCATTGTTGGTTATGTCCTCATCCTCTGCTGTTTCAGTTTCTCCTTTTTACCTGCTACTTCCACACAGGATATAAATATGCTCTGGACTCTTCCATTGGAGCACAATTCTTCCTTCAGCCATGCAGTCCTCTATAGCTGCTGCCCTGTCTCCTTTCTGCCCAGTTAAGCCACAGACCAAACACTCAACCTTTTCTGCCTCCACCTCCACATTTCCATTTATTCCTTAACTCTTTTTTTTTTAATTAATTAATTTATTTTGAGAAACAGGGAGAGAGAGAGAGAGAGAGAGAGAGAGAGAGAGAGAGAGAGAGAGAGAGAGAGAGAGCAGGGGAGGGGCAGAGAGAGAGGGAGAGAGAGAGAATCCCAAGCAGGCTTTGCACTGTCAGCACAGAGCCTGATGTGGGGCTTGAACTCATGAACTGTGAGATCATGACCTGGGCTGAAATCAAGCATTGGACACTTAACTGACAGAGCCACCAGGTGCTCCAACTCCTTTAAAATTTTTTTAAAAGTTTATTTATTTATTTTGAGAGAGAGAGAGAGAGAGAGAGAGAGAGAGAATGAGCTGGGGAGGAGCAGAAAGAGAGGGGGACAAGAGATCAAAGCAGGCTCTGTGCTGACTGTGGAGAGCCCAACACGGGGCTTGAACTCACTAACTGTAAGATCACGACCTGAGCTGAAGTCTGATGCTTAACTGACTGAGCCACCCAGATGTCCCTCTTTTAAAAATTTTATTAGTATAATTCATATACAGGGGCACCTGGGTTACTCAGTTGGTTAAGCATCTGACTCTTGATTTCGGCTCAAGTCATGATCTCATAGTGTATGGGTTCCAGCTCTGTGCTGACAGAGAGGAGCCTGCTTGGGATTCTCCCTCTCCTTCTCTCTCTGCACCTCCTCCACTCACTTGAGTGCATTCTCTCTCTCTCTCTCTCTCTCTCAAAAACAAATAAACATTTAAAAAAAGGTAATTCATATACAAGGTTAAACTATCAGCCAGCACTAAAAGAAAATTAAAACCATTCTTCGTTATCTCACTCCCCTTTTCCCTCAGTTTTACTCCCTGGAAAACATCATTTCTAACTCTTAGCTGTTTTTCTGGTGTTTATCTACATATTTCTAAATAATATACTTGTATTCTTTGTCAATGTAGACATTATTTTCTGTCTTCCCATTATTGCTTTGATGGTTGAGGATGCTCTCATATGTCACCTCTGTCCTTTTTCCCCATCCTCCCAGTATGATTACAACACGAATTTTTTGATAAATTATCAGTCAGCATTTATATGTTTATGTATTTATATGTTTGCAGTGTAAATTTAAACACTGTTCCCTGTTGGGGCAACTGACTGGTAGAACTCATGACTCTTGATCTCAGGGTTGTGAGTTCGAGCCCCATGTTGGGTGTAGAGATTGCCTAAAAATAAAATCTTTAAATAAATAAATAAATAAATAAATAAATAAATAAATAAATAAATATTGTTCCCTGGTGAGGCATATAGTATACTATGCTTGTGTTTCCTTTTCTTGCCACTTTTCACCCATCAATAGGATAATTATTTTAATTTTTCGTCTACTTTGTTTTCTATGTATCTTTTTTTTAAATGCTCCTATAGACCTGCCAAACACCTATCAATGATTTTTCCAAACACTTAAACACATAAGTTTCTTAATTTTGCCTTGGGGCTTTCCTAGTTCAGCCCGTTAGTTTCCTAGTTTAGCTCTCTGCTTCCCTACTTAGCCTTGGATTGGTCATGCTCTAGGCCAGGTTATGCTATTGTCCTATTGTTCTTTTGCCTAAGTTGAATCCTGTTTCCTGCATTTTTTCTTAGCATTTTGCTTACACATCTATCTGCATATCTATCTATTGAAATACGGTTGATCCTTGAAAAATATAGGAGTTAATGGCATTGACCTCTAGTGCAGTGTAACTTTTGACTCCCCAAAAACTTAATTACTAATAGCCTACAGTTGGCTGGAAGCCTTACCAATTGCATAACCAGTCAATTAATACATATTTCATATGTTACATGTATTATATATCGTATCCTTACAATAAGAGACAAGAAAATATTAAGAAAATCATAAGGAAGATTAAATACATTTATAGTATTGTACTGTATTTATGAACAAAAATACACAAAAAAATGGACCTGCACAGTTTAAACTTGTATTGATCAAGGGTCAACTGTACATCTTCCAGTAGTTTTTGAAGAAAAAAAATCCCTTGGTAACCTTCTTGGGGCAGGCTACATGTATTCTGGGAATAGATCAGGGAAGGTGAGATGAAGAATCTCACAGTAAAGTGTGCAAACATTTTTATTCCCTTGCATTTAGTCTATGCTTCTCTTCATATGCGTAGGTCTAGAACTTCCTAGGTTAGTTTTTTGTTCTTTGTTTTTTGTTTTTTTGGTTTTTTTCCTAGAAAAATAAACCTTGGGTTCTGGTCAGGTGACTAAGACATCTAATCTCTTTTGGTTTTCCTTTGATCTCTCTGACCGCTCCTCAGTCTCTTTTTCTGGCTCCTTATTTGATGCATGCAATCTAAATGTCATTGTTTTCCTTAGCTCTCCCAATTTCCTACAATACATGCTCATTCTGGTTATTTTATGCACTCCCATGGCTTCAGTTAATCACCCATATGTTGATGGCTACCAATCCTCTATCTCCAAATGCTTATCCAACATTGTACTATATATCTCCAAGTTAATTTGTTTGGAAACAATTCTTGGGGTACCTGGGTGGCTCATTCGGTTGAGTGTCCATCTTCGGTCCAGGTCATGATCTCTTGGTTCATTAATTCAAGCCCCCCATCAGACTTGCTGCTCTCAGTGAGGAACCTGCTATGGATCCTCTGTTCCCCTCTTTTTCTGCTCCTCCCCTGCTTGAGCTCTCTCTCTCTCTCAAAAATAACTAAACCTTAAAAAAAAAAAAAAGCAATTCTCAACACCTCCTCCATCCTTCTTCCAAGTCTTCTTCTCCTTACTATTCTGCATTTCAGAAGGGATATCCTGATCCACTCAGTCACCCACACAAGAAACCTGGTAGCCATTCTAGCCTTCTTCTCCCACAACCATCAAGTAGACTCATTCAGCAAGTCTCTCACAGTCTGATCCCCTATCACTTCTATCAGCTGGACTCACATCTCCATTTCCCCTGCTACTGCCTAAGTTGAGGTTTTAATTACTTCTCATCTGGATTCCTCCAATGTGCCCCTAACTGGTCTCAAAATCTCTAGCTTCAAAACTCTCAGATTCATTTTTCATTTTGTTTTCCAAAGTTCAAGTTGATCATATCACTCCTCTATTTGAAAACCCTCCAAAGGCTCCTCATTACCTAAAGAACACAATGCCAACAACTCCATATGGCCCTTGAGGCTCTTTGCGACCCGGCTCTATCCCTCCCTGATCTTTGAGCATCCCTCCCCTTCCCTTTCCCTTGCCTGGACTCCTGTTCCCCAGCTGGACAGAATGGCTTGTATACCAGGCCAGTCCACCTTTCCTTGACTTGTTCAATTTGTCCCTTCTCCCTACTTTTCCTTCTGGTGGTTGTGGCCATCTCTGTTTAAAATTTCTTTTAAAAACATTGCCTCTACTAGAAAGACAAGCCATTATTTCAGAATCTAACCTGGGTTTTAAAGCCTGTCCACTTCGTAAAAAACTTGGCACTTTACTGTAGAGAAAGAAAACCAGAAGTTGAAGGATGGCTGGAAGTTGCAGAAGAAAGAGGTGTTCTCGCTTCCTGCCTTTGTCTGCAACGCAAACCTGTGAGAATGTGGAGGGTCCTGACAAATCATGCGTGAGAACATGGACATAAAGAGATGGTGAAATTAGAGGAAATTCAGGTACTGCCATTCTGGGTAGTGTGAATTATGTCTATTTCCCGTCAAAGTCATGATAGGCCCATAATGGGTGCAGAACAGCCAGGGATCCTGGACTGGGGAGTTGTCATCTCTGAAGACATCACACTACATGTGGAGAACTTAGGAGCACTGAGAGCTTTCTAACACAGACAGATACTTGAATGAATTACAAATTGCTCTTTCCTCACCCTCTTGAACTCTCCCAGAGGCACATGAAAGACACTTTTGGGAAGAGAAATTGTCAGGTGATTTGTCACGCTCTTCAGGTTCACGAAGGACCTTCTAAAATAGGCCAGGAGAGGCTCTTGTTTTAAAGGACCAAACAACATTACCAATAGGCAGGATTTAGATTTAGGATAGATATTAAGGTGAACACCCAGAGAAAGTGGATTGCTGAACAACGGACTAGATACCTGATATACCTGAAAACCTGGAGATCAGAGTAAGGTTGTGTGACCTTTGGCAAATTGCCTTACTTTAGCTTATGGTTTAACATTTAGCTACAACCATTTATGATTCTGGCATTCCTCCTTATAGTCAAAGGATAGTCTTCACTATTTAGCAAGAAACTTAAAACATTCTACCATAGCACTTTTCCTAAGAACTAATAAATAATTTCTTATCTGGTAAATGTAGTTTTGGCCTTTCTACTTGTGCTAATGTTATATATGTATGATAGAATTGCAAAATCATTGCTGGTAATAGTGGAACCAGACTTTAGAGGTCAAGAAGATAATTATCTCTATGATTAAAGATGGAAACAAAATCAAAACCAAGAACAAAACAAAAAAACTCCAAGGTTTAGAGGCGTCCAACCATCTTATTAGTGATGGTGCCAGGTTTTCCGTGCATTATTCATTATTTCATACGAGAAACAACCTCAGGTGAGCGAAGTATGTTTTCATATATAGACTAAAACATCCACACTCACTAGGCCAAAATAATATTGCCAAAGGATTTTGAGATATTGAGATAGCTATGTAGAAGCTATATGTGTCAAAGTTTCCATAACAGTACTTTGATAAATATTGTTGTCCTTATCTAAAAAGCACAGGCCATTCCCAACTTTCACATATAATATTATTTTCTATGCTATTCTGTGACCAGCCATAGACTGAGATCAACCTAGGCATTTAGCATTTGTGTCCAAAAAGGTAGAACATAAGCAATCTTAACTCAAATGCTTAACTATTTTCCACCATTGAACTTTGACTTATAGTTAATGTTATATGTGAGATAATTAGTTCCAATTTACTTGTATCTAGAAATAGTAAACTATGTGAGAGATAAGGACTAAGTTGCCTAAAAAAGAAGTTACCAGTCATAACTGATATTGGTAACTCTGCAACCTGGAGAGGTAAGGGGATAGTTTGGGCTGATGATGGAGTGGGAAATGTTTTGGAAGGAAGCAAATAAACTATTAGATGGTTAAGAAACCCCAAGGGAGTGTATTTCATCTGGTTCAAAAGTTTCCTCAAGCAAATGACAGAACTGATTAGCAGAAGTATTTTTAATTAGCTGAGCTGAATCCAAAAGAAAAGAAGGAATACAAGTCCAAGTCAACAGAGGAAGTTTATTGGACTTCCTATTTAAAACAGATGTTTTCTCAGAACTCTGATTAATTTCTGAATGTGATAGTAACAGGAATGAATACTGAAATAGTTTATTAAAATGAGAACCTTAAAAGAAAACAATATCTAGGCACTTTAGAAAACAATATCTAAAAGGTCCAGGACATTTTTTAGGTGAATAAATCACTCTGCAGACAGCATGTTAAAGCTGGTGTTGGGTCCTAGTGGAGAGGAAGAACAGCACAGCCCTAAGCCTGTGCATTGCCCTTTAGGCAGAGCCCACAGGGAGTAGGGAGCCATGAAACAAGGGAAACAGGTCATAAGCCAGCCAAACTGAAGCAAAATCCAAGAGGAAATGTTTTCTGTAGTAATTTGGTGTGCAGTTTCCTGTGGATAAAGCAGCCCTCCTTTGCAGAGAGAAAGTCCTGCTATAAATTGAACTTCTATCTTAGTCTTTAGTGTGTGAACTTAGAGGCTATCTATTAAAGCGATCTTGTCTCATTTACTAGAATAGACTTTTAAAATTCAGAGCTCAAGTGTCCCCTTGCAGAGAGTTTGGCAGAGTATAAACGTATGTACTGCTTCGGAGGAAGACATTGACTTTCCAGGGAATACATCTTTCCTACTCCACAGCCAAGGAGCTCTCCTGGGAACAATCAAACTTGCAATTTTTTGCCATGTTGCCACACTCTAGCACTCAAGAGAGAGTCTCCCCCAAACTTCTCCCCAAATCCCATCTTGCATATACAACTTTGGATCTCAAGTCATTTGGCTGGCCAGTAGTTTGGGATTACCACCCAAGGAGCATGAAGAGTAAGATCAAGTGTAATTAGGAATTGATAATATGTTGAACTTCCTTTCCATGGACATCATCTAATAGCTGGTGTGTTCATGTTATGAATTCATGTTATTGTGAAACATCTTTTCACAGTAATATCATAATTACATATAATGTATTAATGTGTTACCTGAGAACACATCAAGATAACACTTGAAAGAAACATACAGAGGAAGGTGTCTGTAAGGGCTTTTGGTAAACTGTTAATGTCAAAAATACATAAAAATCCAATGTCCCCATATATGTATGCTGATTAAGATTTACAGTTTTCTCCTTCTTCCAGTTAGGAAAAAGGAAATGATGTTATTAACTGTTGGCACATCAGAAGGCCCTAAATTTAGGTACTTTGCTATTTTGAGTTTGGGATAGAAGTAGAAATTAACTATGGCCTTTGGTCTCAACCTGTCTATTATATTCTCTACAAATTACTAATGTCAGAAAAATGTTGTCTGTAAAAAGAGAAATCTTATTGAAGAATTATACCTGATTTTACTCAGGTTACTTCAGAAGCCCCAAATGACCTGTATTTGGGTCTCATTCTGAGATGAAATGAAGACAAGCAGGAAATGGAATAAGATTTGCTCACTGACTTTGTAACTTCAGTAAAATTTATATCATTATTTTATTGTACTGAATCATAAAAAAAGCCAAGGAAAGACTTGAAACTCTGCCCTTTAAAAAAAAAAAAAAAAACATAAATAATGGCATCATCCCTAAAGCATTTTTTTTTTTTTTTTTTTTTTTTTTGCTGACAACCAAGGACTCTGTATGCACCAGATAGTTTTGCTGTGTAATGAGTCACCTCAAAATCTACTGGCTTAAAGCAACATTTCTTTTTAAATTTTATTTATTTATTTTGAGAGAGAGAGAGAGAGAGAGAACATGGGAGAGGGAGAGAGAGAGAGAGAGAGAGAGAGAGAGAGAGAGAGAGAAGTAACATGTTTTTATCTTTCACAATTTGCTGTAGTGGCAGGGTGATTATTTTCTGAGTCAGTTTACAGACTTGGGGAAAATAGATAATAAGCAGATGTAGATTTAATAAATATGTTTAGTTCATTTCAATTCATAGAGCTTCTATTATAAGATATTTTTTCACTATCTCTAGAAACAAGATGAACTATGTTTTCATGTGTATAAAACAAAATAACTTGGGCTTGATTGTATTCCTTTAAAAAAGCTTATGTACATAAAAATAAAATATCCTCTTTTATTATTAAAGTAGAATAAAATAAACTGTTACTTAGCATTGTCAAGTATTTTTAAGATAGTCGTTTTAGAAGGCAGACTGATTAATAGCGTAATTATATATATCATGCGGGATTGTTAGTTTGCTAATTTAAATGTAATAATAAAATGTAATGGTCCAACCAAGACATTGTTTCTTCTATGTATGGACCCTTTTGCCATATGTATTTTCACCAATTACTGAAAATTCCGAATTCTGAAAATTCTAATTCTGTAAAGCTATTATTATGATGAGGATTGCAAAATGTTAAGATTAAGGCAACTCTAGGAATTTTGAGGTTTGCACACTCAAGGTGAGAGAAGGTATTCTAGTAACACAAAATGTTTACACTGCAAAGGACTTTAGTGACGATCTCTAATACCCTCATTTTGTGGTGAGGAAACAAAGACATGCCCATTCTAAATCACATCTAGGATAATAACAATTCTGGATTTCACTCTTTTAAATTTAAGTTCTCCATGCTTTCCTAAGGGAGGAAAATGGGCCAGATACTTTAATTCTTTTAGGGAGACTTGAGATCTGTCTTTTCACTCTTTGAAAACTTCTACAGAAATTTTAAAAAGGAAAAAGTGTTGAGTGAGAAATAGAATTTGAACCTTAGATCCTGATTTTTGACTGTATAGTATTTTAACTAGTGCTTTTAGTTTTTGGATGAAGATTTCAATATATTTTTAGGCATTGAAAAAATTTAGAGATAGAGCAATTTTCCAATGAGAAAAATGAGATGATTTTTAAGGGTTTCTCATTGTGAAAAATCATATGTGGGTCTTAAAAGCATTACAAAGCCTTCATTGCTAAATATTATTAAATATATAAAACTTTTATCGATTTCGTTCTACTTTGCTTTCCCATCTGTTTTATCCCAAATTCAAATCGAAAGGTTGAGGGAAGGAATGGGAATATCTCCATCTAGTGGTCAGCATGAAGTCAAGTTAATAAAATCAAACTTTTTGACAAAGGATCCTCCACTGTATATAATTAGCACAAATCTATATGTCTATGATATAATGTGCTTTAATTAATGTTTACTTAGATGTTAACTACTTAAGTAAAAATAAAATGTAAATATTAATTATTTGATATTAAAGTGAAAATAATGGATGAAAATGTCCTTGTCATTGACTAACCCTGACATTAGTTTCTACCCTTACCACACTGCCGTATGCTGACAGGGAGGTATTACATATTTCAGGTGAAGGAACCATTTGAAGCTTAGTTATTTCTTTGCTCTGTTCTTTATAATCTCAGCAAATGGCAGGACTCTCTCTCATTTTGATCACTTATATAGTTCCATGCTTAGCACAGCGATGGACACATAGTAGTGCCTAATAAGCAATCGTTGGGGGCACCTGGGTGGCTCAGTTGGTTGAGCGTCTGACTTCGGCTCACACATCCATAACATGGCTGGTACTATCTCAAGCTATTTTTTTTTTTTACCCTTATAAGAATGAATCTAGATTTAAAAGCATATACATAACTTTGCAAAAAGAACTAGTCCAAGACAAATGTGAGTTGTCTGTGTTTAGTGACTTCTTAGGAGTAGACAATGACTATTTCCTTATTAAAACTCAAATCCACACACATAAAAAAAGAAGTAAAAAATATGTGAATATTGCTCAGATTAGAAAGAGTATGGGGGTGCCTGGGTGGCTCAGTTCATGGAGAATCCAACTTTAGCTCATGATCTTGCAGTTCATGAGTTTGAGTCCCGTGTAGGGTTCTGTCCTTACAGCTCAGAGTCTGGAGACTGCTTCAGATTCTGTGTTTCCCTCTCTCTCTCTGCCCCTCCCCCACTCACACTCTGTCTCTCTTCCTCTCAAAAATAAGTAAACATTACAAAAAAAAAAAAAAAGAAGGAAACGTATGGCTAGAGGAGTATAGTTATTTCTGGAAAATAGTCTAGCTTCCCAGCATGGGGCTTATATGCAGTAATTAATATCTTTGTGTTCAGTTCTTTCCTGGGGGTAAAATCAACCTAATATTATTAGAATATTAGACATAGTTTCTAAAAGGCTTTGAGAATTTTGGAGGTAAAGCACATATGTCAATATAAAGAAATTACCCAAGACTAGTAAAGAACTGCAGGAGAAGCTATTGGGCTCATGTATCTGTTTTTGTTTGTTTTGTTGTTTAACATCTAGTCTTTAAGTGAGATAATGTAGTATTGATCCCACATAAACTACTGAGTTTTCAGTTTAATTGAAAAAACTGTCTTTCTTCTCTTTATAGAAAGCATCGTCATTCACCAGTTACGAATGAACTCCAGATGAAATGGTAAACCAAGCACATACTGGGTGTGTGTACTTCCTCTGAATCCCTGTTGAATGAATAGTATTTCTACAGCCCTTCATCATCACTAAGGTCCTCTGTGCTACTGATCACTACTGGGAATAATTTTCTACTTCCAGTGATTTTTTTTTTGAAGATATAATGTAAAAGCTGAAAATGGCATTGCTGATAATATGAAAATAGGTAGCAAGAGCAATTCACTCTTTGTGTCAAAATAAATTTCTCTGCCTTTTGTAAAGCTTTCAGGTCCATGGGCACATGCTATGTAATTTATTTTTATAATATACTCTGTAATGTGATTTTTTTCCTAAAGTGTTTCCTTTTTCGTAGTCTATGGCACATATACCTGTAGAATACACTGTCAGTTATTCAAAGTATTGGTACTGGTGCATTCAAAATGGAAACCTATAAGTATTTTCCTTTATCAATTTGTTATTTTTCTGAAGGAAAAGAAAGTACAACACTCTATATATTCCCTGGGGTAAATTCAAAACATAAAATAGAAGCAGGAGATTCTAGAAGAGATTTTATTATTGCTGTACAATACTGTGTCTGATCATGGCTCCACAGTAATAACGCTGATTTAAGAGTTTAATTTTAAATACCTAGAGCCAGTTTTAAAAGTTGCTCTTTCTAGTGTTCTGTGCCAAAACCCCTGGATGAATTGAATTTCATACGGAACAAATTAATAAAAGGAGATATGTAAGTTTAACCAGTAAGCGTTATGGGAATTGCTTTGACTGACAGTTCAATTATATTTCTGTTTTCATTATTTGCTTATATATACAAGACTTATATTAAGGACTGTGATATCAAGATATTTCTCACATCTGCCCAAATGAAAGCCCGAAAAATAAAAAATGACCTAGGTAATATCTGCATCTTTTAAAAAAATGGTAAGAGAAATCTCATGATAGATAACATTTTTTTTTTCTCGATAGGTAGGATTTAGATATTTTTTCATAACTGCATATAGGTTGCAGAATATATTCTTTAAAGATAAAAGCACAATGTGCTTTACTCAAATCTCAGTGTCAGAGCTGCTGTCGAATTTAGGTTTATAGAAAAATGTGCATCTAAAGTCTACTTGAAACCCTAATAACACAGGTTTTTAAAAAAAGACTTTGCTAACGTGGATATGTTTTCAATAAGGTGTTTAAAAAGATAACTTTAAAGGTAAATGAAGAATTGACATACTAGTTTCTGAATGTAGAAATCATATATCATGTAACTCTACTGAGATTAAAGAAAGAATGCTTCCCAGTGTCACATGAATACCTAAAAACCATGCAAACAACACTGTTGGCTCATTTCTCTGGTTGACAGGTTGTATCCAGGTTATAAGCCCATAGAGGTGAGTCCACAATGAGTCCCTGGAATAGAAAAATTAATTTGACTTCTTCCCCCTAGGTACCTTTGTGAGGTTTTAAGGTATACTTCGTGGAATTAGCAATCATATTTGTAGATATTATAAATTAAATTATATTTTATGTAAAATTAGTTTGATTTTTGTAAGTAAAAGAAATGCTATGGTAGGCTTGTCCTAGCTTGAATGATGGTGAAAGTATCACATATCCTTCAGAGCTTTTGATTAACGATTAAGCAAACTAGAGTGTGTATGTGTGAAGATTTTAAAAACTGTTGCTAGGAATTTTGTTTTCTGAAAATGTTTCTGAACTGTAAAGGCATTTTCAATTAGAAAAGGGTTTTATCTTGTATTGTTATCTTTTTTTGACACACAGTTAAGTTACCTATTTGCCCATGGTTATACTTCTGATGGCAAAATATTCTGACGTATCACAAATTAGCATTTGAAGCAATAACTTTTTCTCAACTTGTGGGAATTTTATTAAGCTAACAGTGAAAAGGCTAGAGAATGAGACTTTACCTCTGGAATTTAAAATATTACAAGTAATTCACTTGGATCTGAAGTTTTAATTTCTCTTGACTTTATAATAAAATTTGGTACTTGCGATGCAAAGTATGGTGGTGCGATCAGACTCACTTAGACGGATGCTGAGACCTTTTCTGCTCATGCTGTGATTAAGTCCTCTATGCAAACCTAAATGGAATCTGAGTGACAGATGAGTAAAACTAATAAAAGTTAATTAAAAAAATTGTTCTGAAATAAAAAAATATTAAAAATTAACAGAAAAGTGAAAACACCAACTAGTTGTATCCTTATCTAATGAATAAACAAATAAGATCATAAATAGTCTTATCCCAATATCCACATCCAGTTGAAAAAAATTGCCTCCACGTGCAACCCTGGAACCATCCTAGACTCACATAATTTCTATATCTTTCATTTTAAGTAAATCTCCAATCATCAATATGAAAGATAATCAGTTTTGAATTGAAGAATTGTATTTTCTGAAATGATTCCAGTTTAAAGTGCAACAATTGAACTACCCATTATTTTACCCTTTTTTTTTTGATAAGAGCATTTTTTGAGGTATCTTCTGTAGAGATTTTTTGAGGTATCTTCTGCAGACAGTGGATAAATTTTCCAGATGATAGATGCCTAGAATGTTCACAAAATGTGAAGAATTAATTGTCTCTTAGGACAACCATAAAAAAAAAAAATTCATGATGTGGAATACCTAGCTTAAGCATTAAAAAAGACACTAGCGCTATTGAAATAATTCACAGGTTCTAAAAACCAGTGGTAGAGCAAGAGTAAATGTTGGATCAGACAAAATGACAGACAATATTTTGATAATATCAGACAATATTTTGTCAATATTTTGACAATTTCAGACAATATTTTGTTCTTTCTCTTTTTGCTGTGGTTGAATCTTCCTGGAAGTGAATAAAAAACAGCAAAAGTTGGGTGTGTTATGAATCTGATGAGGAACAATTCTAAAATAACAACAATGCAAAATGGAAGTTAAAAAAAATCCCACAACTGGCACCTGAGGCATACAACCCCCCTTGGACTCCAGTGCTACGCTCCTGCTAAAAATACTAATTAGAAGGCAAAGAGGAAAACAATAAAAATTATTGTAATAAATTCATAAAAATTAGGAAATTTTCCTGGAATTAACTTTGTTTAGTGACCACTAATATTTTATTGTCTTACATTGTCAACATTTACTCCATAACTATATGATAACATAGGGAAACATATGATACATAGGGAAAATGTTATAGATTAATAAATTTGAATAGAAATGTTTATAGGTGCCATCACATAATACGTTTATTTTTTGGTGTTTTTTCATTTATATCGTTTAGGTAATTTTGCGTTACCATTCACAGATTTTGTTATTTTTACCAGTGCAGATTGTATTTATTTAGATTTTGTTTAAAAAATATCAGATGTCAGCCTCTCCATTATAAGAGGCTTACATTGTGATCAGATATTCTTACAAGTCTTGCAAGTTTAATTAATGGATTTACGAAAGCAAAAAAGTGCATTGAAAAATTTTGGTGTTACATTATATTTTCACAGCATTATCAATTTTGTCTCCTTTAAGTTTTATTAGGTACATGAGAAGTTTGTTATTTTTCACTACAGCCAAGTGAATTTATGGGTATCTACTTGTCTTTTATATGAATGTAATATCTTGCTTTCAGTTCTTCAAAGATTATTGAAATTATTTAGCCAACTAAGGTGTTCTCTTTGTGTTATTTCCAAAGTCAACCATGTTTATCCAAGTCTCACTAGAGAGTGAGAAAAAGAACAATTGTGATATAAAAACATTGTGCAAATTCTTTTTTGAGTTGGAACATAATATTCGTAAAATTAAAATCATTTAAAACGAGGATTCAACCTTCACCTTATTTTTATTTAAAATTATTTGCTTTAAGATAGTTTTCACTTCTGCATTTCATGTTTTCTTAAAAATATGATGTTTTTCACTGTGAATAAGCAGAAGTGGTACAGCAGATCTGCCAAAATGAGATACTTTTCCTCTGAGTTACATCATAGTCTGATTCTTCAGTAAGATGAAAACTGCAAGACACCAAGAGATGGAACTGGTTATAGGGTTTCCCTCAGCCCTTTATCCTCATCAAATGCAATGCCAGTCAATATTCAGATTTTCCTCTACTACTTTCTGCTGTC
The DNA here is from genome assembly GCF_018350175.1 of Felis catus. Classification (NCBI taxonomy): domain Eukaryota; kingdom Metazoa; phylum Chordata; class Mammalia; order Carnivora; family Felidae; genus Felis; species Felis catus. The sequence goes on along the minus strand of NC_058372.1, from coordinate 67,638,625 downwards.
AATCTGAAGGTAGATTGCTCAGTAGAGCAAATGCTCCTGAGGTTTTGCCAGCAATCCATAGCCCCTCTTCCAGAGAGGCAGTTGGGTAATGCTTTCAGCAAGGTGGGCCAGGGGGACAGTGGGGCTATTCTCCAGCCCCTTTTATTGTGTCAGAAATGGTGGTCCGTAGCCAATCTCTACTTATCTTTGCCTTATTTGGAACAAAGGAATGGTTTTCTCCTGTTTATTATTTAAAGATCAAAAAAGCAGGCAAGGATGATGTCTAAACAAAGATGCTTTCTATAGGAAAGTTGCAGATGTTAGGGGTCTTACCCAAAAAGCAGCTCTGTGGCCCCTTTTTGGAGGAGGGGAGCCCTTTGGTGCACATAGTTTAAGAGCACTGGCCAAAAGTAATCGTCTGTTTATTTTGTGACTTCCCAGGAGAAGGAAGGTCTCAAGCTTTCTACCATGTTTGCTTAAATAAATTTGTTCCCCTTGAGCCCTGGGCTAGAGTTACTTTTTTGTTTTTAACTGTTTATTTTTGAGAGAGAGAAAGCAAGAGCAGGGGAGGGGTAGAAGGAGGGAGACATAGGATCCAAATTGGGCTCCGTGCTAACAGCAGGGAACCCAACATGGGGCTTTAACTCATTAACCTTGAGTGAGATTGTGACCTGAGCCAAAGTCAGAAGCTCAACCGACTGAGCCACCCAGGTGCCACTAAAGTCACTTTTAATGAGCACCAGCCTATTCTCCTGTACACAGAAACTGGAACAAGTTCCCCGGGCTCCATGCATGTTGGAAATAGGGTACATTGCATCATACTTGTTTTCTTTTCTTTGCATATCATTAAAATTTACTTTTGAAATTTGTATTTAACAGTATCCCACGGAACCTATAAAAGATGTCAAGCTTTGAGACCTCCCCTCAATTCCCTTTGAGATCAACCCTCACTGACTGCACAGTTCCAGGGATAGCTACCTGATCCACAGATAATGGTTGGGTCCCAGTTCCCTGGAGTTCCCAGATAACTTTTTTTTTTTTTTTAAGATAATCAGTCCTTCTTTAATTTCCCCTGGAATTATCTTCAGCATTTCTTTCAGAGATAAGCATCTCTAAGAAGAAAATATTTTTTTCCTTTCTCTTCAGTAGTCCATTTTCCCATTCTTATATTGCCTTATGTTGACTGGTATTGGTGTACAAAGTTATTCTCCAGTTGGCCTGTAAGCTTCTTAAAGACAGAACTTGCATATTCCTCATAGTGAATCTAAGATACTGGATAAATGTTTGCAAAGGGCAATATAATTCCTTCTAGGGAGAGGCCTTTTCCCACTTTTCTTCCAGATGCTCTATCTCCTTTTCCCCAATCTTCACAGACCTTTTCCATGGCCATCACCATTCTCATTTTTGCCTTCTGGCTCCTAGGACACATTTCTCTCTCCTCTTTGACAGCAGGATATATTTAGTCAAAGTGGCAGGGTGTTTTGTAGGCACCCAATTACTTACTTAACTCCAAAGGGTTGCTCCTCTAGGAGTAGTACCTTAGCCAAAGTATTCTGTGCCAGATCTTCCTTACCAAATTATTCTGCCTGCTGATCCTTCCCTTGTAGAAACCTCTGTGCCCACTGAAGGTTTTAGATGCAGAGTTTAGATGCAGAGTATTAAACAAGACTCTCCATCACTGATCTTAAGGGAAGATAGGCTCTCTGCAAAGACAAAGGGCTTTCATCTTATCAGACTACCATATGGCCTATGCCATTTTAACAAGAAAAGTGTGTTCAGTCATTTTCAATTCACAAAGAGGCCGAGCATTCGTTCCCACACGGAGCATCGTTGCAAGTAGATAAGTGGGACAAATGGACTACATAAGCTAACAGAGTATTTCCCCAAAATGGAGGGTACCAGAAATCTTGGTTTCCAGGGAAACAACCTAAGCCCCTGAGAAAAAGCACGTGATCAGCTAGGGTATGGAGTCCTGCAAATCATTAATAATGAGTGTAGTATAAGGTTCAACTTTCTCTATGTTCTTTTATTTTTGATCCTATTCTTTCCTGCATGGAGAGCCATAATGTCACTCAGGCCTTAGGACCCACTTCCTCACAGTTTAACTTTTGACATCACAAAGAGGATGAGGTATGGCATCTCCTGTAACTCCTTGTGCATACATCTTATATGGCACTGACCTCTGTATTTTTCAGTTGTTTGTTGCCAAGATGTCTCTTCCACTAAAATGTGAGTTGAGCGTAGGTCAGGTTAGTTCAATAGGATTTACTGAATACCTTTAAGACCTTGGCATTTTTCCAGGTGCTGTAAATATCGAGACAAATAAAAAGTCTCTGACCTTGAGCAGCTTATAATCTAATAGCAAAGACAGACAAAAACATATTTTTCTGTACTACAGTTAAGTGCAAGAATAGAGGTATGTACAAGTTGCCTTGAACTCAGAAACTCTTAGCTTAGCCTGAGGGACAAAGAAAGACTCCTCAAATTGGCTACTGTCTTGCATCTTGAAGGATGAGCAGGAATGAGTTAGCAAGGCCGCTTCAGCAGAAGTGGGGTCTGAAGTGGGGGAGCAATAGGTTGGACAGGCTAGGAATTGAAGACAGTGAGTACAGATTCTTCTCAGAAGATTCAGTGAAAATAAAAAATGTTGTCAACAGTCTGTTGAACCCCTACCTTGTCCCTCACCACACACTGGTCAGAGGGAGGTCCTAGGAGGTCTTGGCTATTTGTTGTCATAAATATTTAGTTCCATTGACAAAAAAAAAAATTGTTTCACTTCTCAGTCTCAATAGAAGTTGACTTCCACATTTAAGTTAATTTTGTGAAAGTCATCCTTCAAAAATATGTTAGAGCTATTTTAAAGACGTGACCCAAGTGTTTAAAAAAACAAATAATAATGAAATGCCTGCTAATTCTCCCTCCCCTCATACTTCCCATAATTTGAAACCCGGAAAAACAGAAAAATGTAGGTATGTCTAAAAATAGTCCAAACATGATTTGTAAGAGGTTTTTTTATTTATTTTTGAGAGAGAGACAGAGCACGAGTGGGGGAGGGGCAGAGAGAGAGGGAGAGACAAAATTCGAAGCAGGCTCCAGGGCGACTGAACCACCCAGGCAGCCCAAGAGGTTAAACATTTCCCCCGTATCTCTCTATTCTCATGGAGTAATAAGTCTCTTCCTTCTTTTGACTGTCTCCTTTAAAAAGTAATTTCACTATTATACATGTAACATCTGTCAGTTGGCCATCAACTGAGAGATGGTAATGTCATATTTGAAGGTAAGATCTTATCCATAATTGATGGCACCTATTGGAAAATATATCCCATGGGATGTAATCAACTGAGAGAGTCTATACAGTGGAAGTCATAAAGTCTGAAATCTTACTAGGGTTATATTTTTTCATTTAAATAAAGTGTGGAATTACGAGAAATGAAACCTTATTTCCTTCCCTAAACAAAGTTCTTAGGCTGTCTACTCTTTCTTCTAATGAGACTAACCATTAAAATATTTTGTTTGACTGTGTTTCTGACTACTATGATTATTATTCATGAACTTGCAAAAGCTTTCAGCACAATGACCTCAGGCTAACCAGATCTCTCAGTGTGAAAACAAAAGAATTTTCTTAAATGCCTAACTGAAAAGGTTTAATAAATACACAACAAAAAAGGCAGGAAGAAGTCAACTTTAAAAGTAGTAATTTTCAATGTCAGTTGGAATCAATTTCTGATACAATAAATATAACAAATTAAATTTATTTTACAAATTCTATATGATCTTTTTCCTAAAAATCTTATCAATTACGAATGAATATTTAGTCCCACCAAAGTTCTCTAAAGTAAGCTGCCATTAACTGAATAGAAAAAAATTTTTTTTGCTTCAAAAATAAACAAGCAAAAATACTACACAGTCACTAAAAACAATTCAAACCACTTCCAGTCTCTAAGAACTTTCTCTTCAATTCATGCTGGTAAAAATTATAGCACATTTCTTAGGTCTCTTTAACTTGAGGTCTTGGAACATTGTTATACTACACATGGGAATGAAATGGCTTAAATATGGCTAGAAGCTAGAGAGCTAAAGCGACTCAAATACTCAAAAGAGTCTAATGAGCAAATCTGGCACTTTGGCTAAACAGTAAAAAGCCCAGTTTCAGTTTCCTCTTCTTAATTCTTTAAATTACTCAATAATTATTCAATATTTTTTACCTTAATGTTTCTGGTTAACTAGTTCAGTAACTTGAACAGAGTAATTAAGCTAAAAAAAAATATTATAAAACTACCCTGCCAAAGGCTATTTACATACATCTTTTCAGATCATGGGGTTTGACTGCTTTATTGTTTTGGATTTACTTTTATATTTGGGCTTATGCAATCATTGCATACTTATTACAATGATCTGGTAGTTGGCATTAATCAAAATCATTTAGCCACATAAATTCTTTTACTAGGAATCAGCAAATGAACAATCATTTGAACAACACAAATGTTATCTAAATGTATCAATACCCACACATACACACATACACACAGTCATACCTACAGTGAGAAATGCATATACTGGCAATCCACTATGAGAACAACCACCGGCTTTTGTTACCCTAGAAATGCTGACTAACATTTTCCTTTAAGAATTTCTACTTTATGGGGCACCTGGGTGGCTCAGTCGGTTAAGCGGCCGATTTCGGCTCAGGTCATGATCCTGCGGTCCGTGAGTTCAAGCCCTGCGTCGGGCTCTGTGCTGACAGCTCAGAGCCTGGAGCCTGTTTCAGATTCTGTGTCTCCCTCTCTCTGACCCTCCCCTGTTCATGCTCTGTCTCTCTCTGTCTCAAAAATAAATAAAACGTTAAAAAAAAATTAAAAAAAAAAAGAATTTCTACTTTACCAGATTAAATTAAAAAACAAAAACAAACAAACAAACAAAACCTACCTGGTAAGGAGTATCATAAAACAATGTGTAACTACGGAAATTATAAAATTGAGTCCTCTGAAATAATGATGTGGATATAAAAAAAATGTTAGCTCGGTAAAGCAGCATATTGTGACGGCACAGTACAAGGAGGAAAAGGAACTGTAAGAGCAGAAACCTCTTTGACCTTGGCCAGAGCAAGTTCTTACTAGACATGTAAAGAAAAGTAAAAATGAACTACTGGGACTTGATCCAGAAAAAAGGCTTCTGCACAGTGAAGGAAACAATCAACAAAACTAAAAGGCAGCCTGTGGAATGGGAGAAGATATTCGCAAATGACATATCTGATAAAGGGTTACTATCCAAAATCTCTAAAGAACTTACTAAACTCAGTACCCAAAAAACAAACAACCCAGTTAAGAAATGGATAGAAGACATGAATAGACCCTTTCCAAAGAAGACATCCAGAGGGGCTAACAGACACATGAAAAGATGCTCAACATCACTCGTCATCAGCGAAATACAAATCAAAACCACAATGAGATATGTCACACCTATCAGAATGGCTAAAATTAACAACACAAGAAACAACAGGTGTTGGTGAGGATGCAGAGCAAGGGTGACCCTCTTGTCCTGTTGGTGGGAATGAAAACTGGTACAGTCACTCTGGAAAACAGTATGGAGTTTCCTAAAGAAACTAAAGATAGAACAACCCTACAATCCAGCAATTGAACTATTAGGTATTTACGCAAAGGATACAAAAGTACAGATTCAAAGGGGTACATGCACTCCAATGTTTATAGCAGCATTATCAACAACAGCCAAATGATGGAGAGAGCCTAAATGCCCATCAACTGATGAGTGGATAAAGATGATGTTGGTTTGTATGTGTGTGTGTGTGTGTGTGTATATACACACACACACACACACACACACACACACACACACACAGTGGAATATTACTCAGCCATACAAAAAATGCAATCTTGCCATTTGCCATGATGTGGATAGAGCTAGAATGTATTATGCTGAGCGAAGTCAATCAGAGAAAGACAAATACCATATGATTTCACTCATGTAGAATTTAACAAAACAGATGAACATACAGGAAGGAGAGGAAAAAAGAATAGAGGGAAACAAACCACAAGAGACTCTTAATGATAGAGAACAAACTATGCGTTGACAGAGGGAGGTGGGTGGGAGATGGGCTAGATGGGTGATGGGTACTAAGGAGGGCATTTGTTGTGATGAGCACTGGGTGTTGTATGTTAAGTGATGAATCACTGAATTCTACTCCTGAAACCAACATTGCACTGTATGTTAACTAACTAGAATTTAAATTAAAAAAGGAAGGAAGGAAGGGGGGAGGGAAGGAACTCTAAGGTTATCATCAAGAGATTTTGAAAAAGGAAAATGTAAGGAATCTAAGGAAGCTTTCAGTTTTACAACTGTTACAGTCAAAATAGAATTTCTAGTAAGAAAAAAAAAAGGAGACAAGTTGTTAATCTTTATACTATGACAAACACAACTAAAAAAAAAAAGCAGATAAACATATTGCCATCATTCAGATCACTAGAACTGATAGGGAAAAACCTGTTATAAGATGGCCAACAGGACTGATAGGGGAATTGCAGTCCCTGCCTGAAGACTCCCCTTCTGGGTTTTTCTTCCCACCCTGCTCGTGGCTGGCGCCAGAATACCACTAATGAAGAATGTGGAAGTAACAGACTATCAACTGTCCCCTCTGTTGATGCTCTGGACCCAGACCTCTGAAGAATGATCTCTGAGCCCACCGGTGTAAAATAAACCTCCTGCCTTCCAAGATATCCAAGTGTAGCTTGGTTCTTCCGTGGGGTGATCCAGACCAGGTTCCGTAACAGAACAACAAAAATCTTAGGGCAAAATAACTGACCATTTACACAGAATGCTGAAATAGCAAATCTCTTAAGGAACTATGACATTTAGTGGATGTGATAATATAGGCCAAAACGGGGAGAAAAAAAATGTGCCTCATGCTTTATTTTTTGCAGTATGTCTAATATTGTTATACACAGTTTTACTAACTGACAGGACTTAGCAAAATAAAGGCATTCCATGCCTTCTCCATTAACTGTGATAGACGAATGTTTTCCATTTGAGCCTTAGGTTAAAAGTAAACTTGCACAGATCAAAACAAAATAGACCCACCTATGTCAACAGGGCTAAGAATTTGAGAGATAATGGATGTCATATAAGGGCAAAACCAAGCAAGCCAATTATCTGCCAGATCTTAATTGGCTCACATCTTGAGACTTGTAGTCATTGTGAAAATGTATTTAATTTTAAATTATGAGGCCCAAACACTCTTTTCATTTCCCTTTCCTTGGCTTACCTTACAAAAGGCATAAATTCAGACAAAGCCTGACAGATAATAAAGTTTGGGTATTTGTTTTCAGATACTATAATTTACTTTCTGGTTTCGGTTTCAAAGACTCCAATATAATGTGACTTGTATAAAATTAAAAAAAAAATTGGGGCACCTGGGTGGCTCAGTCAGGTAAGCATCTGATTCTTGATTTTGGCTCAGGGCATGATCTCACTGTTCCTGAGATGGAGCCCCTCATGGGGGCTCTGCGCTGACAGCTTGGAGCCTGCTTGGGATTTCCTCTCTCAGAATAAACAAACAAACAAACAAACAAAAATTACAAATATATGCTTATTGCAGGAATTGTGGAAAATACAAAAGTGCAAAAAACAGCGAAAAAGTATCCTCCATCCAGTCAATGGATATTACCACTATTTACTTTTTAGTTGGGCTTTATACTATTTAGGTGTAATTCAGTTATTTTTTATATCAGGAATACTTCCGCGGGTCATTAAGTACTCAGCAGTTTTAAGGTGTCTACCTAGTATCTCATTTTATAGTGTTGCCATAATTCGTTGAGGTTTTTTTATTATCAATAGTAAAATAAAAAGCTACAGCTTATTACAAGAGACTTCTTAGAGAAGTGAAAAGGAGAAACGCAGACACAGAAAATAAGGTAAAAGTTAACATAAAGACCATTAATAGAGGAGAAAATAGCTTAGAGGTAAGCTAATAGGGTTCACCATCTGGTAGGATTTATTCTTACAGTACAATAGGCTCACTCATCACGCATCTCACTTTGTTTACGTTTGCGCCTTGAGTAGAGGTTTATATATTTAAGAGAACGTCGCGGTTTTATAACCTAAGCAAATACTGCCAATCCCACCAGGCTTGGTGTGGTCTTTCAAATGCTCCGATACCCCTCAGAGGGCTTCGAGGCAAGACAAAAACCTGTTTGGCGCCAAAGCCACCAGAAAGACTTCAGCAGCTCCAGGACTGAGGAAGGTGATTTGGGCCCAGTGGGCTGGACTTGCGTCCCAAAACGTAGCTCGCCATGATAACCACAGCAACAGTCAGGTGAGTGAGAGCAGAAGCTTCGGCGCGAGGAGCTAAAACAAGCGTACGGCGTAAGCGTCGAGACCTCTTCGCTCCCTGGGCGGCGCAGGCGCAACGTAGGTCCACGCTCTGGGGGATTGAGGCCCTCACTTTGTCGTCACAGGGCAGATGATCAGGGTGCGTCCGCCTCTTCCCTCCCCCTTCTACCCTCCTCCCCTTTCCCCTCCCCTTGTCCCTCAGTCTTCTCCCTCCTTCCTCTCTCCCTCCCTCTGGCGTCCCCAGCCGACTCCCGCTTCCGGTCGGCGGCAGTCTGCGGAAGGGTGTCCCGCCTCTTCCGCCTTTACAGAGGAGGTGGCGGCGGCGGCGGCGGCGGCGCCTGCGCGTCTTCTGTCAGGGTCAGCAGGCGGGTCCCCTGGGTGGTCCACCTGCGCTTCGCGGAGCCGCGCCGTGGGGGTCGATGGCGATGAACTATAACGCGAAGGATGAAGTGGATGGTGGGCCCCCGTGTGCTCCTGGGGGCACCGCTAAGAACCGGAGGCCGGATAACACGGCCTTCAAACAGCAACGGTTGCCGGCTTGGCAGCCCATTCTTACGGCTGGCACGGTGCTACCTACCTTCTTCATCATCGGCCTCATCTTCATCCCCATTGGCATCGGCATCTTTGTCACCTCCAACAACATCCGCGAGATCGAGGTGAGGGGAGGGAGCGGCGGTGGGAGTTGGCGCTGCTCTGGAGTGGGGTCCTCCCGGTCCGCTCCACTCCAGCCTCAGCTCCCTGGAGGTTGACAGGCGGGCTCCGCCCTCCCCCGCGTCTTCCCTCTCTTCTGTTTCTTCTTTTTCTTTCTGTGTTGTTTTCTATATTTGCAGTTTTGTCCGAGTTTCCTCTTGCGATTTACAGGGTTACGGACGGAATGGATGTTTAATGCAGGGAGTGGGTCAGGTGAAGAACGCCCGCCCCTTCAGTGCGCGGTTTGTGTGGTTCGGTCTGGGTTTTCGCCTCCAACGGAGGTTTAAAAAAAGGTGGGGGGGGGGGGGGGGAGAAGTTAGATCTGGATGTAACTCCGGAAGAACTGATGTGGTCAGAGTCATTACTCGTGTAGGGATTACAGAGATTAACACGTTGGCCATTGTTAGGAAAGGAGCCAGAGTCATAGAGCTATTGATGATTTTTATGTAAAGTTGTCGTGTTATCAGGTCACATATTCGGACACGTAACCGAAGTGCGCACAGAAGTTTTCATTTGGGGCTAATAAATGCTCTTACTTGTAAGGCATGATATAGGTTAAAGGTAACCAGAATCTTCAATTCTGGTTTGCTTTTAAGCTACGCTTAATCACTGTGAAATACATCGCTCTAGTACCCCCCCCCCCCGAATTTAAATTTGGAAAAGAGTCAAGGGCTATACGCAGAGAATTAGTTGTACACTATCTACTGAACATTTTGCTGTTATAAACATGACATAGAAACTTGGGAAAGCATCTTGACTGTCGGAGCCGTATCATAGTATCTTCATCTATCTGTAGTGGTGAAGATAGGTTGATACTGGAATGTAAATGCTTTGTAGAGATGCCCTGTATTAAAATCTGCCCATCCTCTTGTATATCGAAGGGTATAGTTATCTGTTTGGAAGGGCAAGAACTGGTATCTTCTCATGATTCCTTCTGTTAGGTTATGCCATTTTTTTTTCTAATTTTATTAAATACTTTAAATATGTGCATGTGATTTAATGGGTCTTTCAGAGTAATTTTATTTCAATTAATGGAATAGGAACAAAAATACCTATTTTATGGTATAATTTACGATGTTACTTCTAAAAGCAAAATCCGTTTGTCTTTTAATTGTACAGTGCTCACTTTGATGTTAATACTAATAAGAATAGTATCAATAGCATAGTTTTTAAATTTTACTAAAAATTCATTTTTGTTTAGTAACAGGAGAAAGTGCTACAGTATGTTTCTTCAGCATGTATTTTTGTTTTATCCTTTTACCTCCCTAAGTGTCCTGCATATGTAGATAGTACTTGTTCACCCAACCACAGTAGGATCACACATATTAGGATCTGAGCAAAAACAGTGTAATGCAAGGACCCATGGGCTCTAGATTGGAGTTAGGCAGAGGTAGGGTTAAATTCCAGCTCATCTACTAACTAACTAGCTCAGTTTCTTGGAAAATTTAATCTCTCCAAGCCTAAGTTTCCTCACCTGTAAAATAGGTGAATGATGCCCCCCTTTAAAATACGAGAATTAGAAACAATATAGGTAATATTCCTGGCACTAAGTTTTTACAATAAGTAGTTCCTTTCAATATGATAATCACTGATCAGGAGATGAGAAATGGAGTCAGAGGGATTGATATTTGTCACTAAGCTATCAGAGTGTTGTAAAATTAAGACAAAAACCTAGATGTCTTGATTCCCAGCCTTGATCTTGTACACTACACTAGAATCCTACTGCAATGTTTGTAGTTAAGTAGAAGAAAAGAATTTAACGTTAGAAATTTGATCATTTTACTTAAACTTAAGATAATAAGATGAAAGTAGCAATAATTTGGAATTTTATATGATGGGTATTTGCTAAATTATCAGAACTTAACTTCTGTTAATGTTTAATATACTATGAAAATAAATATTTACTTTCTTTAAAACTTTTGGGTTCTGAAATAAGTAAGCAGTTGTTGAAATGGAAATTTCTTAACTAGCTCTCATATATGTGATTCTGAATCACGGGGGGCTGAGGAGTCTCCTGCGCCTTGGTCTGATGAAAAGGGCACTGAAGATTCAAGGCATTAGAGTTGAGGTCTCAGCTCTGTTACTCTCTAGATTGTGATCATAGGCATACTTTTGAGTCGCAGTTTCTTTTTCTTGAAGAATCAAAAGATTCAGACTAGATGATCTCTGAAATGCTGTTCAACTCTAAAAATCTATGACTTCAAGCTTTAACATGAGTTTTAAAAATGCTGCATATTTGAATTGTATCACCTTTAGAACCAGATGAAATGAAAATTGGTAATGATTAGGAATTTTGTACCAATGCTGATAGTTGTGTAAATAGAATTTTAAAAATTAATTTGGCTGTTAAATATGTAGAAAATTGGTTCTGGACTAGAACCAATGTGAAATATTAGAAAAACTAGGGAACATTCCCAAAACATACATGCTTGTTTCTGCCAGCTCTCCACCTTTTGTTAGCCACTAGTTTAGGTTAAAATATATTGAGGGTTATTAAAAGTAAATGGGTAATGAGAAGTTCTTGCCAGTCTCTACACTGTAAGTTGTTCACACCTCTTTAGCTTATTTCCTCAATTTTGAAAATTAAAAAAAAATTTTTTTTAATGTTTATTTCTTTTTGAGAGCGAGAGTGGGGCAGGGGCAGAGAAAGGGAGATGAAGAATCTGAAGCAGGCTCCGGGCTCTGAGTTGTCAGTGCAGAGTCCAACGTGGGCCTTGAACCCATGAACCGTGAGATCGTGACCTGAGCTGCAGCGGGACACTTAACTGACTAAGCCACCCAGGCACCCCTCAATTTTGAAATTTTAAGAACTTTCTTTGCTGTATTACATCAAATTACTAGGCCAGAGGAGACTTGTCAAATAAGAATGCTTTTGTAATTTAGCTTAAAGTGCTGATAAGATCAGAAATTCATATTTTTGAGACACAAAAATCGATGGGTCTTTACCCTTCTCCCAGAAATGTTATCTTAAAAAATTACTCTTACAGAGCACATTGGACTCCCCTGAAAAGGGTACAGAAAAGATATTTTTAAATTTTAATGCTTCTATGTGGCAGTATTATCTTCCCAGCTCCATCCTGTTAGGTTTGTATATCTTGTTTAGTTGGGTTTTAGATTTTCCACCATCTAATTCAATGAAGTTGTTAGAAAACTAAAGTTGTTAATTTTATCATTCATAAGAAAATATTTTAAATATTTAATATCTCAACACTAAGGTTTAATATCTTCATTTAATATTAGCAGCAAGGAATGAATATTTCCTTTAATTTGGCAGTTGTAGGAGTCAGTCACATACTTTTATGGCAAAAATAATGATTTTCTAGTCTTGGGACCTTGTTGGTGAGGCTGAGATATTTCTTGAATAGAGTTAACGTGAGAAAGGTAATGAAATATTCTTAACTTTTGCAAAGGTATTTATCAGTGTGAAGTTATATTGTTTTAAATTAATGGTTAGAATCAGATGAAGACATTTTTCAAAGTAATATTCAGAGTAAATTTAAAATTTTTTTTTTTTTTCAACGTTTATTTATTTTTGGGACAGAGAGAGACAGAGCACGAACGGGGGAGGGGCAGAGAGAGAGGGAGACACAGAATCGGAAACAGGCTCCAGGCTCTGAGCCATCAGCCCAGAGCCCGATGCGGGGCTCGAACTCACGGACCGTGAGATCGTGACCTGGCTGAAGTCGGACGCTTAACCGACTGCGCCACCCAGGCGCCCCAGAGTAAATTTAAAAACTATTTACTTCAAGTTAATATTGCCAAAAGGTTCAAGTTAATGTTTTCATTAACTTTTAGTGGAATAGGACCCCTCCCACCCACTACGCCCTTGCTGCCCGCATGTATGATAGAGAAATTCCACCTCTTTTCTACTTTATCTTATGTCATTTACTGCCCTCAATTATTTAATTCTGGTTATTTTCTGTTTCCCTAATTTCTGATAAAAATATTTTTTATCTGTTGTTTGTACTCCTATGTAACTTGGATTCTTACATAATAAGATTTTTAAGATGATTAGATTTCTCTTCTGCATTTAGTATTATTCTTTGTGTATGCTTAACTTACAGCTAAGAGTCAAGGAGGAATAAGTTGCTGTGTAGAAATGATTGTTAGAGATAAGGTACTTTATGTTAAGAAGTTTAAAATTTTGATATTCAAATGAATTGCAGCTGCTTAGAAGCTGACTCTTGGAAATTAAGAAGTTTGTAGTGTTTTAATTTGTTTCTCAAGTAACTTTAGTACTTAGAGCAAGATATGACAAAGTAAATATGGCTGGCCCAGACCATTTTGTAAAGCTCAAGAACTGAGAATAAATGGTTTTATAGATGAACTATTGCAATTGATTTGATGATAGGGAACACTAATTTTGGACGTCACTTACATGAAATGTTACCCCTCCCTCCCCCAAATAATTCCATTCTTATTAGTAGACCTGTATTACCAAAATATTGTATGCCATTGTTATTATTATATTTTGAATTTCATCAATAAAAATTTGTGCAAAGTTGTTTTCTTTTGTTATATAGGAACCTACATAATATCCTTGACCTTGCTTCTTGATTTGCAAAGTCCAGAGTGTTTACTTTCTAGCCCTTTACAGAAAAGAATTTCCTGCCCTTGACTTCAAGTTTTAAAGAAACATACAGGCAAATTTAGCATTTGTTACAAAAATAGCAGTGTTTAATTTATACATTCTAGTCCTCAGTAATCTTTCAAGGTAGGTATAATGATCCCTGATAATTGCTTGTGTTCAGTCTTCTTTGTACACATTTAATAGATATATAATACCTTAGCTAAACTTAACATTAATCTTGACTCAGGTGGTATCATTTTTCATTTTTTTGTCACAGTCAGATTAAGTTCAAGCAAGGTAAAAAAAATTGCTTTTGAAATTTTTACTTTGAAGAAAGGATTTCAGATAAATTCTTTAGCATGTAATTATTAGTTCAAAGGGGTACTTAAAATGCCATTTAAAAAAAATTAATCTAATTAATACCTACAATGATTTACCTTATTACTCAGCATTTTGTTGGGTGACCTGTTTAGGTCTTAACATTGATTTCCTTTAAGACAAATTCACATTCAAAAATGGAAGTTTTCCAGTCCTTCTTATATAGTGTAAATACTGCATGTCCTTCAAATTCCACCTTTCCCAGCACATTAAATTCAGTTTGTTTCTTAGGAATAGGATGTATTTTTAGAATTACTAAGAAGAAGTGGAAGTTTGATTTAGAGGAACAATTATAGTGGTAGCAAAACAAAGCTGAGAAATATGATAACTCTTAAACTAATCTAGTCATCTACATCTGTTGTTCTGTTTTACCTCTGATTCTTTGTGTTTTGTATTTAAGCTAATGGGCAGGTCTACAGTTTATCATTGTATTCTGTACTGTGCTTTGTATGCTTTTGACATTTAATATTAACTTTTTAAAATAGGGGAACTGTATGTAGTTCCTCTTCCCCCAGTAGCCTCTTTCTTTCTAGGATAAGTTATGGACTATTGTCTTTAGTATAAACCTTTTCCCTACCTTTATTGAGGTATATAGTTGACAAATAAAAATTGTATGTTTTAAGGTGTTCAGTGTGATGGTTTGATATATATATATATGTGTACATTGTGAAATGATCACCATAATCAAGCTGATAAGCACATCTGTCACCTACAGTTACCTGTTTAAAAAAATTTTTTTTTAGTGTAAACACTTTGGTGAGAACACTTAAGGTCCACTCTCTTAACAAAAAGATGTGAAATGACAAGTGTTGGAGAGGGTGTAGAGAAAAGGAACTCAGTGGAATGTAAATCGGTACGACCTTTATGGAAGATCCTCAAAAAATTAAAAAAGGAACTACCATAGGATCCCACAGTCCCACTACAGAGCATATATCTAAAGGAGATGAAATTAGTATCTGAAAGAGATAGCTACACTCCCATGTTCACAAACTGTGTTTATATCCAGCAGATTTTATTACAATCTGGACATTAGGACAGGCTACCCTTGAATTTTAGCTGATAAAGGACATAATGGGTTTTGGTGGTAAAACTCTATAGGCTGAATTAAACTTCTCAGGAGTTTTAATTGATATTGAGCACATTCTGTACACAAAGTGCTGTTCTGGATATAGTGAATTTTAGAAAAATGTTTGGACAGGGCCTCTTTTTTTTTTTTTTTTTTGCTCATGCAGAGAGCCTGTCTTAAGGTGCCTAGAATCTTTTGTGATGGGTGGGGGGAGGGGGCGGGTAGATGAGATTATACACCTAAAAGGAAAACTAAGCATTGCTAGCTGAGTAGCACAAATAGAATATGCCTTAATATTTCAAAGGAAGATAAGATCACATCTGTCTTTAATAACCATGGAAAGGTTTGTGGTGGAAGTGGGCTTTGAGCTGGAACTGGAAGAATAAATAACACTTCTAAATGGGAGGTTGGATGCCTTCCAAGAAAGAAGGTTAATATGAACAGAGATGTAGTGACAGGAAATCAAAACGTATAGAGAAAATCGGAATAAGGACAAATAACCCAGTGCTAGGTTGTGGATAGACTTGAGTATTTGATAATGAGTATATTGAACTAGGGAAGTGACAGTGATTGATACAGTGTGTATCCATTAGGATTGGGTTCAACAAGGAGGAATTAAGATTTTCATTCTCATGTAAAAATCCCTTAGAAACTTGGTTTCTGGCTAGTTGTAAAGGTTGTTTTACTGGGTCCTCATTCTGTCTAGTTTACTGCTCTGCCATTCTTGGGGATTGGATCCCGTGCTGACAGGCCAGAATGGAGGAGAAAATTCTGTTGTCACATCCTTTTCCAGACAGAGGTATGAAAGAAGGGATAGAGAACAAAGGGATAGGCCTTCTAAAGAAGGTTCATGGAAGCTGCCACGTACTCCTCCACTTAGTAACAAGACCACATGACTATAAGGGAGGCTAGAGGCTGGAAGTGTGGTCTTTATTTTGATAACAAGATTGGGGTGTGTGTGTGTGTGCGTGTGTGTTTTGTTTTTAGAGAAATTGCTTTTCTTTTTTTTTTAAGTTTATTTATTTTGAGAGAGACAAACACAGGCAAGCGGGGGAGGGACAGAGAGAGAGAGGGACAGAGAAGAATCCCAAGCAGGCTTTGCCCTGCCAGAACAGAGCCTGATGTGGGGCTCAAACTCATGAAACCACGAGATCATGACCTGAGCCAAAACCAAGAGTCAGATGCTCAGCTGACTGAGCCATCCAGGCACCCCTGTGTGTGTGTGTGTTTGTGTGTGTGGGTGTGTGTGGGTATGTGTGTGTGTTTTAATTAAGATTTTTAATTTTGGTGTAGTTAACATAAAGTGTTTTATTAGTTTCAGGTGTACAGTATAGTGATTCAACAAGTCTATATATTACTCAGTGCTCATCATGATAAGTGTACTCTTTAATCCCCATCCCCTATTTCACCCATCCACCCCACCCAGCCCTCCCTCTGGTAATCATCAGTTTGTTCTCCATAGTTAGTAATTGAGTTTTCAACTATGGAAGAAAGGTAGCACAGAGATTGAGGTTGGAGGATGTTAGGAGTCTCTGCAAAATTGGGCTATATATAGGAAGATTTGTCTGGTAGTAATATGTTGGCTAGATGGAGCTAAATCATCTTGTATGAATCTAGTAGTTTAGACACTGAAAAATAGATTGCATTTTTATATTGATTATAGTTGTGAGTTGAACTTGATTTCATAGTAAAAGCCATTATGTGTTGTTTTATATGTGAAATGCAAATCAGGTGTATCACTTTGTTGATAAATTTTTTAAAAATATGTTAATAGAAGGAATATTGAATATCATTATCTCCCTCTTATTTTCTTCAGACTCTTTTTTTTCCTTTTCTGTTCAACATGTAAGTGTGTTCTAGTTCTACCTCTTAAAAAATGAAAAGTCCTATCTTAATTCTGTGTAGTAATAAAAATATTAATGACTTAACTTTGAGTGTTTACCCTGCTAAAAA
The DNA here is from genome assembly GCF_018350175.1 of Felis catus. Classification (NCBI taxonomy): domain Eukaryota; kingdom Metazoa; phylum Chordata; class Mammalia; order Carnivora; family Felidae; genus Felis; species Felis catus. Next base: position 67,621,646 of record NC_058372.1, on the reverse strand, counting down.
TTTTATATCCATGTGTCATTTGATATAGTGATACATGGTAATGTTATTATTACTTTTTTTTTTTTTTTTAAGAAGGGGATGTTAACTCTGAGATTAAGTCGTTTGCTTAATCACGTGGCTAGAATTCATATCCTAGCACTCTTACCCTTTGTTTTCATTCCTGTAGTTGCTGGTCCGTATTCTTTTTTTTCTCCACAGTCTGTTTGAAAAGAAGGGTCCACACTTGTTGATAATGTCCATTCTTATCTTTCATTAACTTGCTCCTTAATTTATCGTATCTGAAGTATATTGGATAGTTGGATGTAAAATGCTATGAAGAAAAATAAAGGAAGGAAAGGGAATAGGAAGGGTTGAAGAATGATTGACAATTTTAAATACAATAGTCTGGGAAGGCCTCAGTAAAGTGGTATTTGAATAAAGATCTGAAAGAAGTCAGGGAATGAGCCATATTGATAACTGAGGGAAGGATGTTCCAGGCAGAAGAAATAGTAAGAGCAAAAGTCTTGAAGAGTGTGTTTAATAGGATGTTTGAGGAACAGCAGAGAGGCCAATGTGGCTAGAGTAGAGTGAGAAGTGGGAAAGAATAGTAGAAGATAGGGTTTGAGTGGTATAGTAATGGGGTGCACATCATATGGGTAAGGATAAGGATTTTGGAAGCTATTGAAAAGTTTCACACAGATTGGTGACATGATCTTACTTATGGTTAAAAGAGTCATTCTGGCCATGATATGGAGAATATTACCTGTGGGGATAAGAGTAAAGTGGGTTTGGGGGAAGCAAGAGTGTCCTGTCTTCTTCAAAGTCCTTCTAGCTGGACTAAGAATCAAACTGACATGAGATGATCCAGTTTAACAGTGTACATGTGGGGAATCCATACAGATATGGAAATTCCAAAAACAGGCAAAATGAGATATATGTGTCATAATAAACTAAGGAGAAGGGATAGAAGCTTGGAACTTTAAAGGGAAGAAATGTAGTTCACAGGGACATAATTGTTTGGTAAACAAATGTTTGCTGGGCCATTCAGAAACAATAGGGCATAGAAGACTTTGATCAAACAGGCCTTGGTAGGTTCCTCCCTGTCTACCATATGTAGTTCATAGTATAATGTAGTTATCTATGATGATAGCTCTCTTCCTGGAGCAGGTCCTCTATTTAAATTATTTTTAGGCAGTTGTGGGGGAAGTAAAGACCTTTTCCTGAATCTGCTGGGTTTTGATGGCCTTTTAACTCCAAGTAATCTTTATGCCAAAGTGACCCATCTTGGAGCAGCTTGCCCTTGGCTCCTGCACAGGGAAACGAGATAAGGGTCTATTGCAGTAATTCAAGCAGGAGATGATGGTGGCCACAGTAGAATGGTTGCAGTGAAAAGCAGTTAGATTTAGGATATATTATGAAAATAGAGTTAATAGAATTTTCTCAGGTAGTAGACTTGTGGGGGTGGTGGTGAGAGAAATGATAGAATCAAAGATAACTTTAAGATATTTTGACCTTCTTTGGAAGAATGGAGTTGTAGTTTATTGAGATGGCGGAAGACTATAGAGGAAGTTTTGGTGTAGTACTAAGGGTGTGAGTGTGAGAGGCTGAAAAAAAAAGGGTTCCATTTTTGACTTGCTAGGATGAGATGCCTTTTAGACATCCAAGTTGGAAATAATGAGCAGGCAATTGAATATAAGAATGTCTAGGGGGAAGGTTAATACTTTGGTTACATATTTTGAAGGTTAATTAACACAGATGATATGTAAAGACAAGATAAAATGAAGTCAAGAGAGTGGTTATAGGTCAAAGAAAAGTGAGAGCATCTAGACAGCCCGGAATCACTCCAGTGTATATAGAGGTTGGGGCGATGGGGACGAACAGCTAAGGGGATTGGAAAGGAGCAGCCAGTGAAGTAGGAGAAAAACAAGGTAAGTGTGGTGTCCTGGAAACCAGTTTTGAGGAAGAGTAGGTGAACAACAATGCCCAGTGCTGCTGCTGCTAGTTCATATGAAGGGAGTGTTGAGAGCTGACCTTTGTATTAGCAACATAAAAAGCATGGTGCACCTGCCTTACAGTGAATGCCGTCACCATCTACCGGGTTTTTCCACACCAGAAATCCTGGAAGTCAAACTAAACTTATTTGTCATCATCCCATCTCTAGGTACTAAAGTTCTGTAGATTCTAGATTCTACTTTATGTATCTTGAATCTGTCTTTTCCTCATTTCCAATGCCCTTTTCTTAGTTTGTGTTCTCAACATTTCCCACCTGGATTGTTGCGGTGACATTCTGTTTTCTTTGCTTCTAGTCTGATATTTTCTTTTCCTTGTTTTAAAAAAATGTTTACTTTATTTTGAGGGGGGAGTGGGACGAGGACAGAGAGAGAAAGGGAGAAAGAGAATCCCAAACAGGCTCCTCACTGTCAGCGCAGAGCCCGACACAGGGCTTGATCACATGAACTGTGAGATTCTGACCTTAGCTGAAATCAAGAGTCAGAGGCTCAGCAGACTAAACCACCCAGGCGCCCTAGTCTGGTATTTTCTTTAGCAGGGTGAACTTTTTAAAAGACTAGTTAATATTTCATTTTCTTGCTTAAAGTTTCTCCTATGGCTCCCTCTAGTATTCAGGCTAATGTTCAGACCCCTTAACGAATGTAATTTTCTTTATGCTATCATAAATACTTCTCTATTCTCTAACCTCACCTCCTACCACTCCCCTACCCTTTGCTCTAGCCATAGCAGACTACTGTAGTTTCTGGAATGTGGAATGCTGCCAGGTCTACCTGAAATGTCCTTCCTTTTCTTATTCTGCCATTTGTTTCAAATTTCATTTGTGTCGACACTGTGGAAAGTGTGCCTGGTTCCTCCCTTTTCCCACCTGATATATATGTTTCTCAGGTTCCATAAGTACTAGCTTATGGCCTGATATAACATTATCAAATTATATCCTGTAATTATTAACATGACTTTCTATTTCACTAGTCTAAATTTTTTTGTAGTATGAATAGTGTATTTTTCCATTATGTTTTTCCATCCTGTGGCACAATGCTTGGCATCTAATAGGCGGTAAGACGTTTTAATGAACAAATTAATTAAACCGAATAAGTACAATCAAGAAATTTTAAAACAGTTTATTGATCATCTGAATGGTACTGTGGGTCTGAAGGAATTCTTGAAATTGGCCAAGGAAAATGTTATAGAGTAGAAGATGAAATTTGTATGATATGATATCCATTGTCAAGAGCACCCTATGACGGCACACACATGAGTTGTCTCTTTCCACAATCTCAGCTTTATTCAATAATAGAACAGAGTTAATCACAATTATAAAGCAGGTTCAGGATTCCAAACTCTCAGTGTCAATTCACCATGTGATTAAACCTGACTTCTTACACAGCACACAGAGCAGAACGTAAGATAAGCCATACAACAAACAAGATAACAGAAGGGTATAGGAAGTTAAAAAGTCAGTCTGTGGATGCGCAGTTGAGATAAGACCTCATCTGGTCCAGGTCAGCTCTGGGCACTTGCTGCTTATTATGTTCAAGCAGTGAAGGATCTCAGTTCTGTTCGGAGATAATCAGGCAGAGCCTTCGGTGGCAGTTGCCTTTTTTAAGTGGTCAGACATAGAGGTCAAGTCTAAAGAGTGACATTTTGCTGCAAAAATCCTCTCCCTTTTAAAGGAATTTAATCAGTTTTGGGCCCCTGCATATCTCCTCTGGTTCTGCTTGTTATCAGTTCTGGGATGTCAGCTGATGCTGGTCCTGGCGATATCTCCTAGCTGCAGTACCTTTAACTACTTGCATCATTGCTTGACACAGGCTCCTGCTTGTCATAAGAAACTCCATTTTGCTCTCTACATCCATCTATATCTAAAGGCAAAACACATTTGCCTGTTGAACAGTATCTAGATAGTGCCGAAAATTTAGCAAACAAGTTGATTGGCAAATGTTGCAGCGAGGGAGGGGGGTGCATGATTTTAAAAATGGCATAAAATACACTCACTGCTCTGCACACCAACACAGATTTTTTTGGGGGGGGGTTTATTTTAAAAGTAAGTGCTGTTGTATACATATTAGTTCTGAAAATTTGGAAGCCAAAGACCAACTACCAGTTACATGGATTTGTAGTTTGATTTCTAAAATTAATTGAAATTTATTTAAGGATGATTATATGACATTAGAGCATCTAATAACATTGTTCATCAATACACTAAGTTGGGTGTTGTTCTGAGCTCTCAGGTCTCACATTATATATGATTATATTTGTTTTTTTTTTTCTTTTTAAGTTTATTTATTTTGAGGGGGAGGGGTGGCAGGAGGGTCAGAGAGACAGGGAAAGAGAGCGAATCCCAAGCAGCCTCTACAGTGTCAGTGCAGAGTCCTATGGTGGGGTTGATCTCATGGTTCATGAGATCATGGCTTGAGCTGAAATCAAGAGTTGGACTCTCAACTGAGCCACCCAAGTGCCCCTGATTATATTTAGTTTTGAAAAAAATTTTGTGACTTATTTTTACTTAATTTTTTAGAAGCTATAATGTAATTTTTTCCCCTTCCTTTAAAAAAATTAGCATGAGGTCTCAAGTTTGATCTGTAGTGGAAGCAATGAGAGTCAAATTCATGGATGCTAAATATATTGTTAAGGAAGAATTTGCAGAACTTGGGGGCTAATGCCAAAGTTGAGATTTTGAGTTTAGATGCCTGGGACAATGGTGATGCTTTAGCCAGGGCACAGGGGTGCAAGAGCACCTGGCTCCAGCGGTCCCAAATAGATCAGGTTCAGCCAGTGGCTGCTGACAAAATCCAAAGACAGAAAAATGAGTGGTGGTGAAATAAGAGAGCAATTTATTTTAGTGTGATCAACACTGGGGAGATAGTGGACTAGTTTCCGAAAGTGCTGAAAATACTTCTAGGTTTATATGAGGAAAATGTGGGGGCACCTGGGTGGCTCAGTCAGTTAAACGTCTGACTTCAGCTCAGGTCATGATCTTGGGGTTTCTCAGTTCAAGCCCCTCATCAGGCTCTGTGCTATCAGGTCATGATCTTGGGGTTTCTCAGTTCAAGCCCCTCATCAGGCTCTGTGCTATCAGCCTGGAGCCTGCTTCGGACTCCATGTCCCCCCCCCTCCCCCCCCCCGCTCCTCCCCACTCTCTCTCTGTTTTTCTCTCTCTCTCAAAAATAAATAAACATTAAAAAAATTTTTTTAAGAAAAATGTGGGACAAAGGTCAGTGGGTACATGCCGGTGGGCAGTAAAGGTCTGGGCAGTCATTGTCTTGGAGTCAGTCTTACAGACTCTTGCTTGCTCAGGGCACTCCTTATTGCTTAAAGGGGGGTTGTTTCAGTTCCCATCTCGGGGATGCTTTCCCAGAGGGTCTTTTGCTTGAGTTAAGAGATAAGCTGGAAATAACTTAATCAATTAGAAAGTACAGACTGAGGTCAAAATGGAGGTAGTTGAAGTCCTTTTTCAGTACCGTTTACAGACATCAAACGAAAACAGTTGGGTGTAAGATTAAGGGATTCAATGAATCATCAGTATTGATTTTTTTTTTTAAGTCAAATTTTTAGGGAAGCACAACCAAAAAGGATTAAAAAATCATATATGTATGAGTTAATTTTCAAAAGATCACCATAAATTTGAATAGAGATGGTTAAGAGTTCCAAGTAGGAAGGAAGAAACACAACCAAGTGAACTCAACATCTATGAAAATAAAATGGGACTGGGGGTAGAGATAAGACCAGTGACAATTTAGAGAGGGGAGTATAATGGATGCCACATGATACAAGGTAGCATGAGGTTATTGTCAGAAAATAGCGCTTGAGACACAGGTAAAAGCCACTAATGTTTGGATATCAGTTGTATGACTATACAAAAACAGTATTTTATATAGAGGTGATCATGTATTTCCTCAAAATAGAAAGGTCTGCTTTATTCATATTAGTTTGTCTGTTCCTTTAATCTACCCTATTATATAGGTTGGAGCATAATTAGCAATGCCCTTTTCATTAGTTTTTCCTAGGCAATTTTTGTAACTTGATACCTTAGTAAGACTTTTAAGGTATAGACTAAAACTTTGTTGAAAGTAATTTTTTTCTGTTGGTAGAAATGGATTAAATGCCATATATAAAAACTTTGTATTATAAAATTCTATTTCAAACTCTAAAAGTTAAGATGGTCCTGGGATTATATTGTCAGGGAGGAAGAATTTCTGCTACCCTTCAGGGTCCTTCTAGTTGGACTAAGAATCAAATTGACATGAGACAGATTAACAAGAGAAAATAAAATTTGATAATATACTACAGGGAATGCGTACAGTCATCGAAATCCCAGCAGTCAAGCAACATGATGTTTATATATGAGCAAAGGAGAGGAATAGGGGTCTGAGGATACAAAGGAGAAAAAAACCATTAGCATGAAGGTGAAAGGAGGTGTTGGGAAAGCAAAGATTGCCCTGTTGTGTAGGTAAGTTTCTTAGGTAAAGAGGAATCTCTGTTAAGGCTCTCTTCCTGGTACAAGTAAGCATTTGACGGGGAAGTGAAGGGCATTTCCTCAATCTGCTGGGTTTTGATTGCTTTTAACTTAAAATAATGTTCATGCCAAAGTGACCCATCTTGGGGCTGCCTGCCCTTGGCCCCTACAATATCTACTTATCATAGCAAAGTTGTTTTTAATCTATATTTTAGTTGCAAAGTATGAAGATTTGGTAGCACTGTTTAAAACAGTGGTGTATTCACAATTGATACCAATTTTATTTGAAAATACAATGAATGACTTTAAAATTGATTTCCGGGGCGCCTGGGTGGCTCAGTCGGTTAAGTGTGTGACTTCGGCTCAGGTCATGATCTCACGATTGGTGAGTTTGAGCCCCACGTCAGGCTCTGTGCTGACAGCTCAGAGCCTGGAGCCTGCTTGGGATTCCATGTCTCCCTCTCCCTCTGCTCCTCCCTCGCTCATGCGCTGTCTCTCAAAAATAGATAAATATTTTAATTTTTTTTTCAACGTTTATTTATTTTTGGGACAGAGAGAGACAGAGCATGAATGGGGGAGGGGCAGAGAGAGAGGGAGACACAGAATCGGAAACAGGCTCCAGGCTCCGAGCCATCAGCCCAGAGCCTGATGCGGGGCTCGAACTCACGGACCGTGAGATCGTGACCTGGCTGAAGTCGGACGCTCAACCGACTGCGCCACCCAGGCACCCCGAAATTGACTTCCATATTTGTAAATTGTCCTGTGGTGCATGCTGTTCAGGATTATAGGCAGCAGCAGTGCAGTGTAATGGAAAGAACAGCAACTTTGGAGCTGGACAGATATGAACCTATCACTGTTGTGGATTGAATCTTGTCCCCCCCCAAAACATATGTTGAAATCCTACTCCTAGAACCCGTGAATGTGACTTTATTTGGAAATAGAGTGAGATGTAATCAAGTTACATGAGGTCATTTCAGTGGGCTCCTGTGCAATATGACTGGTGACCTTATGCGAACAGACAGATGTGCATAGAGGGAAGGTGATGTGAAGACACAGACATAGGGAGAATCATACAGCAACTGAGGCAGAGGTAGAGTGATGCAGCTGCAAGTCCAAGAACACCAAGAATTGATGGTCACCACCAGAAGCTAGAAGGAGGCAAGCAAGGAATCTACCTAGAGTCCCAGAGGGAGCATTGCCCTGCTGATACCTTGAATTCAGACTTCTAGCCTCCAGAATTGTGAGAGAGTAAATTTCTCTTGTTCTAAGACACCCAGTTTATGGCTGTTTGTTACAGCAGCCCTAGGAAACTAATATAGTTACATAACAGCTGTTTAACCTCTGAATCTCAATTTTTCTGTAAAAGGTTAAGAATGTATTGGCATGGAGAAGACATTTGGGAATTAATAAGCTAGTTTTGATATTGCTGTCCTTTCTTCAAACATAATTTACATTATTTATTACCTACTTCATCAATGTATCATTTCCAAGTGTGAGATTGAAACTTACTGATTGAATTAGTAGTAAAATCGTTGTCTGTGGTTCCTACTTAGGTTCTCTAATTTATAGAAACATATAACAGATTTCATATGATCCATACAGTTTGATTAAGATATAAAGGACTAAATTGTTTTGTAGCTGTAAGTTTAGAATTAAGCTTTTGATTTTTTAAAAAGTAATCTTCAGAAAAGATTAAAATGGAGTGACTGAACCTAAAAAAAAATCATTTAACTGCTTTTAAGAGACTGTAAATAATTTAAATATGGATGTTTATTTCTTTCCTTTACTCCCTTTATCTGGTGAGCATGTTTGACAGGAATTTGTCTATAGTGATATATTACCTATTAATAAAACATTTTAAATACTTGAAAATATATTATTCAGTGCTCTAAGGATACCCAGCTGCCTTATTGTACCCCTGTTACTTCTCTCACTCACACAGTGCAGACCCACCTACTTTCCTACTAGGGTGAAAAGAACATAGATTTTGGAGAAAAGCAGAGCTGGGTTCAAATTCTTGCTCCTCTTTCCTAACAGGGTAATCTTGTGAAAATTATTGAACTTTCCTAAATAACAGTTTCCTAGGTTAAAATAAGGAGAATAAAAACAGACTTTGCCAGGACTATTGTAGTTTTTAACAGTGTGTATTAAGTGTTTATAGTGTCTGTGCTCTCTATTTTCTTGCTTCTCTATTCCCCCTCTTTCACTTGTACAAATGTTTTTTTTCTTTTTACTTTTTTTTTTAATGGCTCAGTTCAAATTCTTTTTCCTTCTCACTTTTTTTTTTTAATGTTTATTTGTTTTTGAGAGAGAGAGAGGGAGTGCCAGCAGGGAAGGGACAGAGAGAGAGAGAGACACAGAATCCGAAGCAGACTCCAGGCTCTGCGCTGTCAGCACAGAGCCCAAGGTAGGGCTCGAACCCACGAACTGTGAGATCATGACCTGAGCCAAAGTTGGATGCTTAACTGACTGAGCCACCCAGGTGCCCCTCTTTTTTCTTCTCACTAAGAAAGTTTTGGTACACCTACTACTCACTGTCCTCTTTACCATTCAGTTGGCACTTAGCATTTATAGTAGTTTTCTTTGTATTCACGTGATACCTTTGATAAAGTAGTCTTCTAGAGGCAAAGAGGACTGATGAGTCTTCAGAAAAAATTTAGTGGGAGGAACATTGGGTTTGGAGTCAGAAATCTTCGGTTCTAGTCTACCACCAGCTATTGCTATTTGTATGACTTTGGGCAGGTTTCTCAATGTGTTCTCTTTGCATACAAGGGAGATAACAATACAGAATTTTGGTGAGGATCAGATGATATACAGTATGTATATAATAGAAAGGAATGTGTAAAATGTATTGAAGTATAAGATACGATTGCTTTTGTATCTACTTTGTACCATATGTTATGCCTTGCGTGTAGTAAGACTTAATATGTTAATGATAGTGATTTTTAAAAAATTCCTTTCAGGGGCATCTGGGTGGCTCAGTCTGTTAAGCATCCAACTTTGGCTCAGGTCATGATCTGATCTGTCAGTGCAGAGCTTAGAGGCTGCTTCGGATTCTCTGTCTCCCTCTCTTTCTGCCCCTCCCCTGCTTGCATGCACTCTCTCAAAAAATAAATAAATATTAAAAAAAAATTAAAAATTCCTTCCAGATTTCCTGAACTCAGAAGACATGCAATTTTTTTGAAATTTTTTGCAATTTTGAAAACTGTAATAAAAAGATTGTAATGTAAATGTTTTGGCTATCCCTTTATTTTGTTGAAGTATAACTTAATATTCAGCAATTATTCTTGGTTCCAATAAAATGTTCAGTTTTAATATACTGTAGTATAATTGATTAGATTTAACATTCTATCATATTATGTTTGTTCAAATAAATAAATAATGTATACCCTTGGTTAGTCACAGCTAATGATCCTTCTTTCCTACTTTGTCCTAGAAACTAATTTGAAAGAGTGATTTGAGAGGATTTTGTTCAAAGGCATACAAAATGGTAGTAGGCCCAGCTGGCAACTTTTTTTTTTTAAATCCTTAAATTAGTCTTAAAAAAGAGAGAAAGTGTGTGGAGATTTTTTAAACTAAAAATTTGAAAACAAATTAATGAAGTTTAATACAGATTTTAAAATATAGTTCTGTCTTGGGGCACCTGGGTGGCTCAGTCCGTTGAGTGACCGACTTCGGCTCAAGTCATGATCTCACGGTTTGTGAGTTCGAGCCCTGCGTCGGGCTCTGTGCTGACAGCTCAGAGCCTGGAGCCTGCTTCTGATTCTGTGTCTCCCTCTCTCTCTGCCCCTCCCCCACTCATGCTTTGTCTCTCTTTCTCTGTCTCAGAAATAAACATTAAAAAAATAAAATAAAATATAGTTCTGTCTTCTAAATGGTCTCATCTTTTCAGTATCATAAAACTTGGCTTTCAATGGAATATTGTGCATGTAGAGGCACTGAATGAAAGGTTGTGGCCCAATAGTTCTAGTGCTAAATTACATATGTTTTGCCTCTTTTCATCTAGGAGACCTGTGTTTTTAGCTTGTTTTAGTTATGTGCCTAACTTTTCCTAGATATTTGCAGTGAATAAAAATTTTCTTGGGGCGCCTGGGTGGCTCAGTCGGTTAAGCGTCTGACTTCAGCTCAGGTCACGATCTCGCGGTCCGTGGGTTCGAGCCCTGCGTCGGGCTCTGGGCTGATGGCTCAGAGCCTGGAGCCTGCTTCTGATTCTGTGTCTCCCTCTCTCTCTGCCCCTTCCCCGTTCATGCTCTGTCTCTCTCTGTCTCAAAAATAAATAAACGTTAAAAAAAATTTTTTTTAATTAAGAAAAAATTTTCTCTAAACAAAGTTTCATTAGTAAACAAATAAGCTTGATGGAGAACATTTCAATATCAGAATTTGACAAAACCAAGATGAAGCAGTTTTGTGTTTTTTGAAAAGCAGTCAGATGTTGCAATTAGATGCTGGCTCTACTTTCTATATATTGATTTTAACCTTTTTTCCAATTATAAAGAAAAAATGAACATCCATATATAAAGTTTAAATGTTCAGTTTCAGAAATAAAAATTAAACGGCTATTTTTGTACTTTACTAAGGTAAATTAAATTCTTATTTATCGAAACAGTGAGAACACAAGCCACAGACTAGGAAAACAATTTTTTAAAGATATATTTGAGGGGCGCCTGGGTGGCGCAGTCGGTTAAGCATCCGACTTCAGCCAGGTCACGATCTCACGGTCCGTGAGTTCGAGCCCCGCGTCGGGCTCTGGGCTGATGGCTCAGAGCCTGGAGCCTGTTTCCGATTCTGTGTCTCCCTCTCTCTCTGCCCCTCCCCCGTTCATGCTCTGTCTCTCTCTGTCCCAAAAATAAATAAATGTTGAAAAAAAAATTAAAAAAAAAGATATATTTGATAAAGGACTATTATCCAAAATATGCAAGGAACTCTTAATATTTAGCAATAAGAAAATGGAAAACCCAATTAAAAAATGAGCAAAGACCTGAAGAGATATCTCACCTAGGAAAGTATACAATATCTTAACTTGGGCTCTTATGACAAGATACCATAGACTAGGTGGCTGAAACAACAGATAATTATTTCTCACAGTCCTTGAAGCAGGGAAGTCCTAGATCATGGTGCTGGTAGGTTCATTTTCTGGTGAGAACCCTCATTCTGGCTGGCAGAATGTCACTTTCTTGCTATGTCCTTACAAGAGCAGAGAGAGAGTTCTAGTCTCTCTTCTTTTTATTAAAGACACTAATCCTGTCATAGGGACCCCACCCTAATAACCCTCATCTAAACATAATTACCTCCCAAAGGCTCACCTCCAAATGCAGTCATAATTGGAGGTTAGGACTTCACAGTACAAATTTTGGAAGGGATAAATTCAGTTCATACATTCCACCCTTGTGCTCCTCAAGTTCATGTTTTTCTTGTATGCAAAATATACTTTGATTCCATCCCAACAGTCCCCCAAAGTCTCATCTCATTCCAGCATCAACTCTGACGTCTCATCTAAGTATCAGTTCAGTCAGATATGGGTGACACTTCAGTTTCATTCATTCTGAGGCAAAATTTCTCTCCAACTGTGAACCTATTTAACCAGATGAGAAGTTTGTGCTTCCAAAATATAGTAGAGGAACTGATAGGGCATAGACATTCTTAAATGAAAGGGGAGAAAATGAGAGGAAAAAAGGGGTTACAAGTTCTAAGCACATCTTCAAAACCTAGCAAGGCAAATACCATTAGATTTTAAGGCTCAAGTGTAATCCTCTGGTTTGATGCTCTGCCCTCAGGATCCACCAGGCTGTCAGTCTTGCTGCAAGGCTCTTTCTTGGCTGCTGCCATCTGGCCTGTTGAACCCTTTTTCATCTTTGAACTGAGGATGAAGTCCTGATGGTCTCTGAGTCATCTTTGGGGTAGTTCTTCCCTTGTTTTGAAGAATGATAGCACATGTTTGCAGTGAATTGGTTCTATCAATCTGTCCGGTAGGATCTAAGAAGTCCCACAGCCCTCTTCATTTTGTCCCGACTCTTTCCTCTTTGGTTCAAACTGGTATCATTTCTGCTGGCATGGCTGCTTACATCCATGGTTCACACCCACACTAACAGCTTTACCTAGTGGTTGTTCAGCCACACCCATAGTATTCTCTTCAGTACAACATTTCTCATTTTTTGCAACGTGGATAGCCTTGAGAATCTCCCAAATCTTTTAAGTTTTGGTCCCTTTTTGCTTAACATTATTTCAGCTTCTATTCATTTCTCCCTTCTTGCATTTAACTATATGCAGTCAGGTGGAACCAGGCCACTCCTTCAACACTTTGCTTAGAAATCTTCTAACTAAATATCCAGTTTCATCTCTCACAAAATATCCTTCCACAAAACACTAGAACACAGTTTAGCCAAGTTCTCTGCCACGTCGTAATAAGGATCACTTTTTTTTTTCCATTGCCAAGTAACATGTTCCTTGTTCCTGTCTGAGACCTCATCAGAATGGCTTTTACCATCTATTATTTTGACCAGTATTCTGTTCATGATTATGCATTCTCTTAGAGGATGGTAGCTTTCTTTCTGACTCTTCAGATTTCTTTCTGAGGTCTCAGCAGAATTACTCTTAATGTCTATATTCTTAGCATCGATCTCCAGTTTCTTGCAGCCTCTACCCTTTATACAGGTCCAAAGCCACTTCTTTCTTTGTAAGTATTCGTTATAGCAGCACCCCACCTTTCAGTACCAAACTCTGTTTTAGCTTGGACTGCTGCAAAAACAAACAAATAAAAATAAACCAAAACCCAAAAAAATGAACAAAAAACACAGACCAGGTGGCTTAACCAACAGACATTTATTTCTTATGGTTTTGGAGTCTGGGGAGTCTAAGATCAAGGTACTGGTAGATTCAGTTCCTGGTAAGGACCCTCTTCCTGACTTTGCAGATGCTGCCTTTTCAATTTGTTCTTACAGGACAGAGAGAGAAAGAGAGCTCTGGTCTCTGCTTATAAGGACACTAATCCCATCATGGGGGCCCTACTTTCATGACATCATCTAAACCTGATTATCTTCCAGTGGTCCCACCTCCAAATATAATCACATTTAAAATTAGTGCCTCAACATGTGAATTATGGGAGGATATATTTTGTCCCTAATGTACAGATGGCAAGTAGTATATGAAAGATAACATAACATCATTAGGGAATTGTAAATTAAAACGAGATACCACTGTACACCTATTAGAATGGTGAAAATCCAAAAAATTGACAGCAGCACATGCTGGCAAGAATGTGGAGCAACAGGAACTCATTCACAGCTGGTGGGAATGCAAAATAATACAGATAGTTTGGCAGTCTTACAAAATGGAGTGTGCTCTTACCTTACAATCCAGCATCCCTACTCTGTTACTTACTCAAATTGGCTGAAAACATAGGTTTACACAAAACCTGCACAAGGATGTTTATAGTAGATTTACTCATAATTGCCTAAACTTGGGGTGTCCTTTAGTTGGTGAATGGATAAATAATCTGTGGTGCATCCAGAAAATTGAATAATGTTCAAAACTAAGAAGAAATGTGCTGTTGAGCCATGAAAAGACATGGAGTAACCTTAAATGCATATTAAGTGAAAGGGGCCAATCCGAAAAGGTTACATACTGTGTGATTACAACTGTACGACATTCTGGAAAAGGCAAAACTGCGAAGACAGTGAAAAGATCAGCGGTTGCCAGTGGTTAGGGGAGGGAGGGGTGTATAGGTAGAGTACAGAGGATTCAACTCTGACACTAACCATTGTGAGCTAGCATCAGACTCCACAGGTGTAAGGGCATGGTTCTCAACAAAACCGCCACAACTTTCGACACCAGCTGCAAGTCAGGTCCCCAGGCTACCCACACTTCTGGTTAACTAGCACAAATCCGGGGGTTTCCTAAGACCTCCCCTCCCAACACACACACACACACACACACACACACACACACACAACTGTCCTTCTGATGTCAGTTGCAAGTTTAGAGGTCTCCAGGCCATCTGCACTTGACTATAAATCTGGGGTTCTTATGACCCTTCTCAGATTCAATAATTTGTCTGAATGACTCAATTTGAGAAAAGTGCTATACTTAGGATTGCAGTCTTACTGTAAACAACATAAATTAGGGCTAGCTAAATGAAGACACATTGGTTGAGGTCTGGGACGATCCTGAAAGAAGAATCTTTCGCCTTTCTATGGAATCAGGGCACATCACACTCTCTTGGCACATCAATGGGTTAACCAACCAGGAAGCTCCCCTGTGCTTCCATTTCCAGAGTTTTTATTGACATTTCATGACCAGGCATGATTGATTAAACATTAGCCCACATGATTGAACTAAATTGCTATCCTTCTCCCTCTTCCCAGAGGTCGGGCTGGGCCAAAGTCCCTAACCACATACAGTCTTTCTGGTGACCAGCCCCCATCTTGAGCCATCTCTTTAGCACAAACTCTAGTGTGTGAATCAAGAGGCTTATCGAAAACAAGTATACTCCTGTCATTCAGGAAATTCCAAGGGTTTTAGAAGCTCCCTGCCAGAAAACCAGGACGCAGACAACACAAATTCTTTATTTTACAACACCAAGTTTTTTTGTTTTTGTTTTTTTTTGAAAATGTACCATGGAAAGCTGAGGTGACTGAAAAGTATTCAAGATGGGAAGATTTGAGAGCAATGATTGGTTTACTGATCTCTGTATCAGTTTGGTATTTTAATTGTTTAGACTTTATATAGCAGTGTAAATCTTTATACATCATGTAGTTAGAATTTTATATCTGGGACGCCTGGATAGCTTGGTCGGTTGAGCGTCCGACTTTGGCTCAGGTCATGATCTCTCCTCTTGTGAGTTTGAACCCCACATCTGGAGCCTGTTTCAGATTCTGTGTCTCCCTCTCTCTCTGCCTTTCCTCCACTCATTCTCTTTCTCTCTCTCTCTCAAAAATAAATAAACATTAAAAAAAATTTTTTAAAGAATTTTATATCTGATTTTATGTAGAACTATATTTCTCTTGGTAAAAAGGAGAGACGAATTTAGGAAAGATGAGCCAGTAGAATAATATAGGACCCTTTCCAGTTTTTGTTACCTTACTTTGTCAATATAAACAGATACCTTAAAAACAACTTTTTTCTGTACTATAAGTTGTTTCATTGGACTCATTTTTCCTTTGAATAGCAATTTATTTCAGAGTGTATCCACTTTCTCCAAGGGAGTGCTTACTTACATTTTTCTCTTACAGATTGATTATACCGGAACAGACCCTTCCAGTCCCTGCAATAAATGTTTGTCTCCGAATGTGACACCTTGTATTTGTACCATTAACTTCACACTGGAACAGTCATTTGAGGTCAGTATTCCCAATGTGTTAGAAAAGCCTGCTTTAAAAAATACTTCATTAAAAATTTTTTACTAGTTATTTCATTTTTTTGTAATCACTTTAATTTTTTGAAGTACATACACTTTTGAGCAAGATTGTTTTGTTTGGCTATTGCATTATGCTCTCTGGTAATTAAATATATGTATTTATTTAAGTAGTCAAGTTAGTACTTTATAAACTAAATTTAAAATATTTTATCTTTTCACTGGAAAATTTTATTACTATACAAATCAAGGCTTTATCATGTTTATATCAAATAGTTTAACCTACTTTTAATTCTAAAGCAAGTTTTACTTTAGAACATTTACTAATTCATTCATCATTTAATTGTATTATTTTCTATCCGATATGAATTACCATAAATGCAAACACTTAGTGAAACTTTATTGATCTTTTATGTCTTGATAAGCAATTAGAACACTGTGTATATGTGTGTGTGTGTGTGTGTGTGTGTGTGTGTGTGTGTGTGTGTGTGTGTAGTTGTCAGTGTGTATTTTGTTTTCATACTTCTCTGTCATTGGAAATTGAGCAGATGCTATAAAAGACATGAAGATTTAGAATAGGCATTATACGACCAGTTTGGGCTTTCCTTTACCTAAAAATTGAGCTTAAAAAATTATTGTTTTATTCTTCAGGGAGCCAAACTACTTTAATACATGTCAACTTTTTAGATTTTTTCACACTTAAAATATTTTTAAAGGCCTCGGTGACTTTTATAGTCTCTGGTAGATGGTTGCCATCTAGTGGTTGTAGATGCTCTTGCACTGAGATAAAGGATAATAACACTATCTTAAAAAACATGAAAATAAATTTGGGAGAAGACAGTAATTTAATTATTTTACTATGTTTCAGCAGAAATAACATATGAATTTAATTTCTTTTTAATGTTTTGTTTTATTTTTGAGAGAGACAGAGAGTGTGAGCAGGGGAGGGGCAGAGAGAGAGAGGAAGACACAGAATCGGAAGCTGGCTCCAGACATTGAGCGTGTCTGCACAGAGCCTGACGTGGGGCTCGAACCCACGAACTGTGAGATCATGACCAGAGCCGAAGTCAGATGCTTAACCAACTGAGCCACCCAGGCGCCCCCATATAAATTTAAAACATCATAAAAATTCTATTCTTTTTCACTGTGATGAAGAAAACTGTAAAGATAGATGCATCAAGTTCTCCTTTTGTCAAAACAGACAGAATTAAGGAGATAAAACAGACTTGTAATGATTAGTAGTTTCAGTAGTTTCTGTCCCCATCCAAAAACACTTATTTCAGAGCTTCTCTTTCTGAAAAGTGCATTCTTTTGTGGGCTCTGTGTCCCTTCACAAGACCAAACTTTGAATTGGATTAACGGCCTTTTCAAAGTTATTTTGTCTTAGTATTCATTGAAAGGATTTCTTTTTCAGTTTATAAGTTGAATTTACTATACTGTTTCTTAGTTGAGATATTTTTAAGCATATTCTTTGTTTCTGTGATATTTTTGATAACCAAAAAAAAAAGTTTTTATGTATATAAACATTTTCTCTATACAGAGTGGGAAAGTTTGCATAATCTGACATTTGAAAATCAAATTTTAAATAAATAATTGTGTATGTGAAAATAGCAAATCAAATAAAGCATACTTGAAATGTTACTGAATTTTTTTTAATTGAGTTACTTTTGATTATAGACTATGGAGGTGGCAACCAGAAATGAGAAAATAGGTTACTGTTTCTGCTACCTCCTATATATAACCCTAAGTCATTCAAGATGGTTTTGTGGTACCTTCTCAACAATTGTAGTGTATATAGATTACCCTTCTTTCACAAGTTATTCCAATTGGCTCCTCCAGCTATATTAAAGTATTTTTTTATTGTTACACATTGACTCATTATCTTAGATACTTTACTAATTGTTAATTTATTAATTACTTATATTATGTGTAGTATCTTGTTGAGAAATATATTATGTCTCAATTCAAGTTCAGAATTTACTTGGGCAATAAATAAAAGTTGACCATTGTCCCTTTGAAAAATTGACTCTGGGGGGCGCCTGGGTGACTCAGTCAGTTGAGCGTCCCACTTTGGCTCAGGTCATGATCTCATGGTTCGTGGGTTCGAGCCCTGCGATGGGCTCTGTGCTGACAGTGCGGAGCCTGGAGCCTGCTTCGGATTCTGTGTCTCCCTCCATCTCTGCCTCTCCCCCTCTTGTGCTCTGTGTGTATGTGTCTCTCTCTCAAAAATAAATGAACATTAAAAAAATTTTGTAAGAAAAAAATGAAAAGTTGACTCTGGGTGAAAACCAATCTGAATTGTAAAAAATTTGAAGCTGAAAGTAGAGAATAGGCTAATAGGTTCCCTGAGGTATTTTTTTTAATGCAGATAGTACTTCTTTGAAGTCTTTAAGGATATTTTCAAAGTTTACTCTTCGATTTTTGTACCATACCTTCTTTAACTTTGTTTACAATTTGTACTGCTTTAGATTGTTAAGGATTGGTAGGGTTCACTCTAGTGCTTATTTTAAGTTACCACAAATTCTCAACTAATATAGTCCAAATGACATAGCCTTTAAGTATGCATGAAACAAGTTTATACTTAATAGTTTCATATGAAAATTGTTTCCCTTCTCTTTCTCTAGGGTAATGTGTTTATGTATTATGGACTGTCTAATTTCTATCAAAACCATCGTCGTTATGTGAAATCTCGAGATGACAGTCAGCTAAATGGAGATGCTAGTGCTTTGCTTGTAAGTAAAATGATGAAATATGAAAATGTGATAGATGTAAATAAGAATGTGTAATAATTATTCAGTTAAAAATGTTAAATTTAATAATGTTAGGATGAAATTAAAGTGTTACTTGTCATTTATACTTGTTTAGTGAGGGTTTTTAGTTAAAATTTTTTTTCACCTGGAATTTGCACAGATTAATGATTTCTTACAATTTCTTACTACCTGCTTCTTTCTAGTAGTGTCATTGGATTTTTGCTTTATTAATCTGTAATGGAATTTTGATGAGTCTAGTATTCTGGGTATATAATTGGTTCTTTTTTGAGTTTGTTCATTACTGTTATACTCGGTAAGAATGTATAAATAAACTACTTTTAGTTTCTGAGGTTATGTTTTAGAATTGAACATGTATGCTGTCTGTTTTTTAACTTGTGGTAAGCCTGAGTAGTAAAGTTCAAAGGATGGGTTACCGAAAAATTGTCTGAGAACCTTTTTGAAAATACAGATTCCAGACTTCTCCTAAGTGTAGTAAACCAGTCTCTGCAGGGGTGGAGCTCTAAAATATCTTTTTAACAAGCTTCCCTTCTGATGCCCAGCCTTATTTGGGCTAGAGGATCTTAGTTTCCTGACTGTTGTTCAACTTTTCATAGTGGTGGGTGGTGCCCAAGTATTTTATGTAATTGTTGCTAATACAGCAAATCTTCAGAGTTCCAGAGCTATTGAGGATTTCTTAGAAACAGTGAATCTCAGGGTGCCTGGGTGGCTCAGTCGGTTGAGCATCGGACTTTGGCTCAGGTCATGATGTCACGGTGGGTTTGAGCCCCGCGTCAGGCTCTGTGCTGACAGCTCGGAGCCTGGAGCCTGCTTTGGATTCTGTGCCTCCCTCTCTCTGCCCCTCCCTTGCTCACGCTCTGTCTCTCTCTGTCTCTCAGAAAAAAATAAACATTGAAAAAAAAATTAAGAAAAAAAAGAAACAGTGAATCTCTTAGAATGCAATTTAAGACTATATTGTAACCAGAATAGTCCTGTGACCATATAGCTGCTCTAAGTTATCTTTACTGGTTTTAGTGTTGGTCCCTGATGTTTGAGATCTTAAGAAATAGTGAATCTATTGAAAGATTCTGGTTAAGTGTGCAATATTCTGCAATCCATGTGGGATTAGGACTCAAATCCAGAGAAGATGGTGTTCTGTGAGACACACCAGGTTCTTAGTCCTTTCTGAATTTGTTGATTGGGATTATGAATTGGGTGTGTTCAGAGACCCAGAAAATGGGGGTTGATTTATAGTTTATAGCTTTTTTAAAATTTAGATACACCCTGTCTTTAGTGAGGGCAAAAGAAGTAGAGACTGATTCTTTTCTTACAGGCTTCAAGCAAAGCTTTTAGACTACACTAGGAATTGATGAATTTTTTTCGGTAAAGGGCCAGACAGTAAATATTTTGCGTTTTGTGGGTCTTACAGTCTCTTGATACAGCTACCCCCTTCCGCCACTGTAGAATGAAAGTAGCCATAGATAGTACTTACAATGAATGGGTGTAGTGTAGCTGTGTTCTAGTAAAATTTTATTTGTAAAAACAGGTGGTGGGCTGGATTTGTCCTGCAGTCTATCATTTATTGATCCCTGAGCTAGATCAAAATACATGATTTTAAAACCAGGTGGCTTTCAAAAATTTTAAAGATTATAAGAGTGGACAGATTGAAGTCCAAGTTACTTAATATTATATGTAAGATCCTTCACAATCTGCTACCAACCTGCTATTCTAGACTCATTGTTTCATACTCTTTTTTTTAAAAAAATATAATTTATTGTCAAATTGGTTTCCATACAACACCCAGTGCTCATCCCAACAAGTGCCTTCCTCCCTGCCCATCACCCACTTTCCCCTCTCCCCCACCCCCATCTACCCTTGGTTTGTTCTCAGTCCTTAAGAGTCTCTTATGGTTTGCCTCCCTCCCTCTCTAACTTTTTTTTTTTCCCGTCCCCTCCCCCATGGTCTTCTGTTACGTTTCTCAAGATCCACATATGAGTGAAAACATGCGGTATCTGTCATTCTCTACCTGGCTTATTTCATTTAGCATAATACCCTCCACTTCCATCCACGTTGCTGCAAATGGCCAGATTTCATTCTTTCTCATTGCCAAGTAGTATTCCATTGTATGTATAAACCACATCTTCTTTATCCATTTGTCAGTTGATGGACATTTAGGGTCTTTCCATAATTTGGCTATTGTTGGAAGTGCTGCTATAAACATTGGGGTACATGTGCCCCTATGCATCAGCACTCCTGTATCCTTCGGGTAGATTCCTAGCAGTGCTATTGCTAGGCCATAGGGTAGCTCTATTTTTAATTTTTTGAGGAACCTGGTGCAGCCGCTCATACTCTGTCTTTAACCTACCTATGACCTGGCTGCCCTGGGCAATGTAAGCCGCTCCTTAACCATTCCTGGGACCAAGTAATCTGCCCATTTTACATTTCATTTGCCTAGGATGCTGGTTTAACTCTTCCCCTGGAGGCCCTCTCATCTGGAGGCCTGCTATTGTCTTTAGTGCCCTTTGATACAAAATAACTTCTTTACATATTTAGTTCATTCATACGTTATCCCAAGTCACTTCTCACCTTGCTTAACAAACTCCACATCATTCATTCCAAACTCTCTCCACATCATTTGTTCTGGCCCTACTTTGAGGTCATTTTCTACATAGTCACTATAGTGATCTTTTAAAAAAAAAAAATGTAAATGCCACTTTCTGCTTAAAATTTTTCAGTGGTCTACTAGCACTTGGAGTAAATCTCAGGATGACCTGAACTATGCATAATTCTCCAGTGTCATCATGTCATTCTCCTTGTTCCCATACTCTAACTACATTTACCTTTTACCTTCCCAGAAATATCCAGTTTTTTCTCAATGGCATGTATTATTCTCTGCTTAAAACCCTCTTCTGCCTGCTTCTCACATGCTTGTCTCCTATTCTTTAGGTCTTAACTTATATGATACCACCTCCAGAGCCAACTTTTCCTTATCATAGATTCCAAAGTAATTTATTTTGCCATCCCCCATAATCACTTGCACACTATTTTCATAACACTTACTGTAATTTGTAATTATATATTTAGTTGTTTGTCTTCTGTTTTCTCAGCTACACTGTAAGCTCATGAGGGCAGGGAGCATGACTTTCTTTAACCATCATACACCAAACACCTTGTCAGAGCTTAGCACATGGAAGACATTTAATAAATATATGTTGAACGAATATAGACACATATATTGACACCTTCATCATTACTCTTATTTCATATAATAATTGGTTGTGTATGGATCTATTTCCTCTGTTACACTGTGACTTTATTATTTAAAATTTTTTTTCTGTTTTTAGCACCTTGCATGGTACATGATATATTAGGTACTCATTACATGGCTTTCCTAAGCCAGTTACTGCAAAGTATCTAGCATTCAGTACCTGATGCATAGGTAGTAAATAATATTTTCCTTTCTTTTAAAACTTACTGAAGAATTTAGTGACTAGGATATATTTTCCCTTCTGAGAGTTTATTTATATTTAAAACTTTTTTTTTTCGAAATCGCAGTGTTCATCAAAACATTCCAGTAGTCATAAGCCAGTTATATACTGTCTGTCTTCAAGGTCTCAGTGTACTAACTTTATAAATCTAGAAGGCTTAGGGAACAGAAAGCTGAGAAGTCAGATATTAAAGAGACTTAATGAGATCCCTGCCACATGTTTCTTTAGCCTTTTTTTCCATGCAGGCAGTTCTTTATCCAGTCTAGACACAAAGAATGTTGGATACAAGCCAGTGTTGGTTGGTAATAGAATAGCCCTAAAAGGACTAACTAGGGTCTAGTTAATTTCCAATCAAGAATATCTTAGTCTGTTTTGTTTTATTTATTTTATTTTATTTTATTTTATTTTATTTTATTTTATTTTATTTTATTATTTATTTTTAATTTTTTTATGTGTTTTGAGACATGGCTTACTGTAGCTTCGGAGTTTCAGAACAACCCGGACATATACCTAATCTCAGACTTGGTAGAATCTCTGGTTTAATCCTGCAACTGCTACATCTCCTTGAAATCTTCAGTAGGGACTAAGTCAAAACATTTTTGTTTTCCTAGTATCTGGATGCACAATTTAAAGAAGAGCGGTATATTCTAGGAATGAATCTACCTTAGCCCCCTTCCATCCCTCCCTCCTTCCCTCCTTCCTTCCTTTGACATGGGACCATGGGATTAACCTAGAATTACACAATTTGAGATTATCTAGTTGAACATGTTCATTTTGTGAGGCCCAGGGAAATCAAGGAACTTGCCCAAAGGCATGTAGTATATAGCTGGACCTAGAGCCTCCAGTCTACTTTTGGTTTAAGATTGTCGGGGCACCTGGGTGGCGCAGTCGGTTAAGCGTCCGACTTCAGCCAGGTCACGATCTCGCGGTCCGTGAGTTCGAGCCCCGCGTCAGGCTCTGGGCTGATGGCTCAGAGCCTGGAGCCTGTTTCCGATTCTGTGTCTCCCTCTCTCTCTGCCCCTCCCCCGTTCATGCTCTGTCTCTCTCTGTCCCAAAAATAAAATAAAACATTGAAAAAAAAAAAAAAGATTGACAACAGACTGCTTGTTAATTTTTCTTGCACAGAAAACTCCCTGTGGTATGATTTTTGTGTTGATATGAAAATTTTTAAAAAGTCAGTTTGATATATGCATGTATGACAAAATATATGCAAGGAAGGGTTACATTATAAAGGTAATACAATTATTACCTTTATGTAAGGTAATTATGTTAAGAAATAATTTGAGTATTTAAATGTGATGTTATTTATAGTCTTTACAATACAGATCTATTCTATATGCATTGCAGGTGAGACACATGTAGGGATTGAATTTTTAATCAGTAAGTATGGCTAGCTCATAGTTCTCCTGGAGGCCTGTGTAATAATTTTTTCTTCTTTTCCTTTCAAACATCAGAATCCCAGTAAAGAATGTGAGCCTTATCGAAGAAACGAAGACAAACCAATTGCTCCTTGTGGAGCTATTGCCAACAGCATGTTTAATGGTATGATATAGTTATAAACAAAAGATATGGATTATAAATATATATAATTACAAAACTTTGTATAATTTATTGATACTGATTTGGTAGTCTAGTAAACATGAATGAAATTGAAAAATTCAGCAACTTTAAAATAAATATATCAACTAGTTATTCAATGGAATGTCATAATGATTTGGGACTTTTTTGAGAATTCTTATACTTTAAGAATGAATTCTCTCTCTGGGAAGAAAGGAACGGAGACATTCTGCTAACTTTCACATTTCATATATGATAAAATAAAAGCCAGGCTGCCTTTTCCACCAACTTCAAATATTTATACCATTACAAAGGAGCTATAGTTGATCTTTTAGGGCAGCACTGTCTGATACAAATATAATGTAAACCATCATTGTGAGACATGTATATATAATTTAAAATTTTATAATAGGCACATTAAAAAACACTAAATAGAAACAAGTAAAATTACTTTTGCTAATATACTTTATTGAACCCAATATGCCCCAAATATTATTACCTTTTTACTGTATAAATTGTGTTCAGTATATAAAATATGAGTGAGATATTTTATATTCTTTTTTTAATTTAAATTCAAGTTAAGGAGATATTTTATATTCTGTTTTTTTTGTACTGAGTTTTTAATTTCTGAAATGTATTGTTTCAAAAGTATAATAATATATTATTACAAAATATAATCATTTGGACCAGCCATAATGTCAATGGCTCTGTGGCCATGTAGCTAGTGGCTACCATATTGCACAGTGCAGGTAGAGAAATGGATAAACCAGAAACTATTTAGGAGTGCATTTTTTAAAGAAAAGGAAGAGAAGCAAATTTACCCTGCAAATTATTTTATTTGGGTTAATACTAAAACATTTCGCCTTATCATATACCAGCTAGCCATATAGGAGAAGTGACCTATAACTATATTGAGGGAAGAGAAGTCCATCTAGGATTATAAAGTTACCATAGATAATTCACATATAAGTAGTCAAGAGCAAATATATGTCATATGCCTGCTTACCCAGTTATAACCCCTTTTGGGAGCAGATACCAGATCCTTATTTCTCAGAGTATAGTAGATCCTATGGATATTCAGTAGATACTTAGCAATTTTTTTCTTTTTTGTGTGTTTAGATACATTAGAATTGTTTCTGGTTGGCAATGAATCTCATCCTACACCTATTCCTTTGAAAAAGAAAGGTATTGCTTGGTGGACAGATAAAAATGTAAAATTCAGAAATCCCCCTGGAGGAGAAAGTCTAGAAGAACGATTTAAAGGTAAAATTTACTAATATTTCTTTCAAATATGATATAAGCAAGGAGTTTTAATGAAGTACCTAAAATTTTCTATCTTTAGAATCTTAAAAACTTTTATGCTTTTTTAAAAACAGCAACTTTTCTTAACTTCATACCAAGTTAGGTAAAATATGTAGGATGTTCTAATGTACTGAAATTCTAAAGGAAATGTGCATGTACATTTAATCTTGAATTTTTCTGGTATTTTCTTATAAGCATTTCAGCCATTGTCTTTACAAATCGTAGGCAAGTTTCTTTTAAACAAGACCCAATTTTTTATTATAATTATAAATTTAAATTTAGTTTTGATTCTGTGCCTCCTAAATTTTGCAATGTAATGTTTTTTACCATTATATCTTTGCATTAAATCATCTGCTTTTTGGTATGTACCTCATAGTGTACTTTTAGTATTTTCTTAATGGAGATAGCCATCAAATCTTTGTAATTACTTGTTATTACATGAGGAATTGGTTTGTCTCTAGATTTCAAGACTTTCTTGGAATATGCATATATTTATACCTTTGAGAATAGGAAAAATATTCAGATTGTGTATTGCATATCTTTGTTTTATTTGAGTGTGAATTTTCAGTGAAACTCCTAATAGAATTGAATATTTTGTCCCCTCACCCTTCTCTTCTTTTTTTAAGATACAACAAAGCCAGTAAACTGGGTTAAACCAGTGTACATGCTGGATTCTGAACCAGATAATAATGGGTTCATAAATGAGGATTTTATTGTTTGGATGCGAACTGCAGCATTACCTACTTTTCGTAAGTTATATCGTCTAATAGAGCGGAAAAGTGATTTACATCCAACATTGCCAGCTGGACGATACTATTTGAATATCACATACAGTATCCTTTTTTGGCCATGTGCACAGATTCATAGAATTTGAAAAGAGAAAGAGTATAGTTTAGTCTTATCTCATTTCTGTGACATGCTATTCTGTGTTTTAGTTTTGATCTCATTTTTGTAAGAGTATGTGTGTATACATATGAGAGGGTATCTTTTCACTTATATCTTCCAGAAGTCTTAAATTTTTATAAACTTTGTACTAGGATTCAGGCATATTATTTGATAAAATTATTTAAGATGCTGGTGGTAGATTTATTAATATGCTAGATATTTCTACAATGGAAATTGTAATTGAGCTTAATGCAAAGGCCAGTGAACACAACTGATGCTAAATTAGCATTCAGCTTATTTAGATATATGTATCTATATATACTTTTATATATTCTTTAGATATTAAGAATCAGTGAATGTTAGTTCACATCAATATAATCGTTTGTAACTATTATGTTCATAGTACCAAAACACTTTTATCATTAGCTGTATTATTTTACGTTAATAATTCAGGTGTACTTTTCAGTGCTGATAAATATAATTTATTTCATTCTGATTATATGTCAACATTGTACCAAGTACTGTTCACGCATTATTTTATTTTATTTGAAGCATTATGAGATGGGTATCATCATCTCCATGTATGTAGCCACGTATATAGAGCATTTAAGTAACTTACCCAAGGTTATGCAGATAATAAGTAGAAGAGTTGGGGTTCCTAATCAAGCTATTGACTCCAAAGGCCATGACTTTACCATCTGCCACTACTACAGGCCGCATCCCTAGATAGTTCACTCAAGTAATCAGACCAAGCCATAGCCATATTGGCGTGGTTACAAAGTCTTCCTTAGCTGACAATAATTGGACACTACCCTTTATTCTAAACAAAGTCCTTACATCTTTTAATCTGTAGCCCATTGCTTACATATATCATGAATGAAAATTTTCTCAAATATTAGCATTTGAATGTTTGCTAATGCTTTGCATTTTTGATTTTTCATAATCCAAATGAGCCATTAAAACTAAATATAGTTTTAGTTTTATAATGTATTAGTGAATGGTTAACAGACCTAATTTCAAAACAAATGTCTTCTTGGATCCTTAGCCTCTTAATTTTGCACCTGAGTATGCAACTGAATATGACCTGATAATGACAGACTAAAAGTAGCCACGTTTTGGAAACGAGGTCCACATAGGAGCAATTATCCTGAGGCTAGTGCCAGAGTAGAAGGCAGCTCTGTTACAGC
Source organism: Felis catus (assembly GCF_018350175.1). Lineage (NCBI taxonomy): Eukaryota > Metazoa > Chordata > Mammalia > Carnivora > Felidae > Felis > Felis catus. The sequence goes on along the minus strand of NC_058372.1, from coordinate 67,594,689 downwards.
ATCCAGAAGATCTAGTAAGGAGTAAAGGCAGATACCACCCTGTAGCCTAGAGCATAATTTAGGGAAGTCTTTGGAGTACTTAGTACTTTGTCTTAGTTAAGAGACTATTTGCATCCAAGGCACTGAGAAGAGAAATCAAAGAACGTAGGCTCTCAAAGACTGACGAGACAGGAATTTGGGTCTGCAAAGCATCAAGGGTAATTATAAAAATGAGGTATCAAGTGGCAACTAGACACCAGAATTAAGACAGAAGCCCATTTTGGGGGGTTGGGATACAGAGAGGCTAGCATGAGTGATTTGATAGTTTGTCTCCCAGAGTGTTATAGTATTAGTTAGAACTCTTATTATAATCATTCCTGCTTCAGGTTTAGGGTTGATTTAAGAAACTGGCAGAGTCTGCCATTTGGAGTAATAGGGCACATCCGTAGGGATGGGAAATTGCAGAGAGAAACAAATGGGGCCTAAACTTGATTCCAAAGATGTCTTTGAAAAGGTTGTAAACCTTTCACATAGGGATTTAGTTCTGTGTTCTCTGTTCTAATTCTTGCCAAAATCTTAGAATTGGTCCATGTAGGTAGCTCATCCAATATACTGGTGTCCCATTTCTTAAATCTCTTTAACAGTTCACCCTTCGTTTCTACTCTCTTTCAGCCATCACCTCTGCGTCACACTATGAGTTTTGTCATTGCTCCAAATCAACAAGTTAAAACTTCAGTATCATACTCTTTGACCTTGTGCTCTGAGTCCTCTTGTATTCTCATAATTACTCTTTTATTACACATGCTCTTTGAGCTCACAGAGACCTCCAGCCTCTACATTCTTCCTTTTTCTTCTGGTCTGTCAGTCTTCTCTTCCTCTGTTGGTTTTATTGCTGTTCATCTGAAATATTTTTTTCACATTACATTTCTTTGTGGTCTTTTGCCCCTTCTGTGTAATGAGAGTAAAAGTACCTGAGAAGCCATTTAACCCTTAAATACGGTTGTTTTTGCTTGTAAACTATATTGGTTTTCACTACTAATGTTTAACTTGCTAAATCAGTGCTTCAAGATAATAGTCATATAATTATTTTGTGGTTCGGAAAATGTGAGTAAGGTGCCTGTGTATCATAGAATTATACCAGTGAGTTACAAGCAATTAAATGCCAAATTTTTAAGTTGTGTTTTAAAAATCAAGTAACTAGACATGGAAAAGCCTTCCTATACATTCTTCAGATTACCCTGTACACTCTTTTGATGGACGAAAACGGATGATCTTGAGCACTATTTCATGGATGGGAGGAAAAAATCCATTTTTGGGGATTGCTTACATCACTATTGGATCCATCTCCTTCCTTCTAGGAGTTGTACTGCTAGTAATCAATCATAAATATAGAAACAGTAGTAATACTGCTGACATTACCATTTAATTTTATATTCTGAAAACAGATTTACTGCATGTGCATCAAGGCCAGTCCTATTCAACCTAGCTTTCGAATGCTGATGTCTGGTTAGTATGTCATTTTTGAAGTTGGCACATAACTTCGGTTTTTTTTAAAAAAAACAGTTTTTGTCCTTTGCTTCTTCCTTATGGATGTCTTATGGAACTATATGACGGGTATGAAACAAATTAACTATAGATCATATCAACACTGTAACTGCTGAAATGGCATTCTAATGTTTGCTTTTTGTTGGGTCAGGCCATATGATGCATAGTCTCTTTTATGTGAAATGCATCTACTGCTTAAATATTTATGCTGTGTTGATAATATTATATTGACATGTGATGCTGTATATGTGTGCCTGTTGTGTGAAGAAAGGGATTACAAGATGTATGAATATAACACCTTGCTAACCTTGCAGGATTCAGAGTTACAAAAAAGATCTAAATCTAAATAAAACGCTTCATCATTTTCATGTGTCATGTGTAAAGGCTTAAAGTGCCATCTTTGTTGAGGTTGTTCAAGTATTCCATTTATCCAGTACAGTTCTTTGTCAAGTATAGCTTTGATTTGAAAGGACATGCTTACCTTGTCTAGCATAGGAATTAATGGTCATGTCTGAAGAGGTCAGATGGGTCTCAGGTGGGAGAATTTAAAATTCCTTTTTCCATTTGATTAAGATGTTGCAGTCAGGAACCCCAACTCACTTGATATGTTTTTACATGTGATCATTTCCCTTGAAGCTTATACTTCATAAGGGACAAAAGAATATAGGTGAGATGGGAAAATTTCTTGGCAGACCTTCATCTTCTGCCAGATGTAAGTGTTCAGAGGAAACTGTTTTCATTCTTGTGGTATTTAACATTCAGAAATTTGCTTCAGCATTGGAAATACCTCAGGCTGTTTTTATTTTGCAGGTAAGTTTTGATTTAAGTACTAATGTTGTATTGCAGAAAATTTAGAAAACAGTGACTTTCATATTTCATTCAATTTTTGCATATAGGTCAAATATAGAGATGTATGCACATTCTCTTTGGTTAAGGTACCAATTATTTTGGTTGGTTTTTCCTAAGACACTTAAAAAATAAATTCTTTAAATTTCCTAATTAAATTCTGGAGCTTTTGCAGTATGCACACGATAAATTATAATATATATGGTTGAAGTTACTTTATTTTCTATTAACTGGAATTATTTTAATATTCCTTATTGAATAAATGCTGTAATTTGTTTGCTATGGAACTTACTCTTGAATGTAAACTTACTTTTTCAACATGCATGAAAATGTATGTCTTAATCAGAGGTGGCTTAATTGCATAGAAATGGCTTTTCTTTTTTAACTAAAATAACTCCTATATTTGTATAGAAGAATGGCTGGTTATTCAGAGTTTGTGATGATTTTGTTCAGTTATATTTTAAATCAAAAGGTCTGGGTAATGTATCAATTTTGATTAATATATGTTTTTTTTTTAAAAAACAACAACAACAAAAAATAATGTAATGGTTAGTAGAAATGTGCCACACTTCTTAAGTTTTGTATAACATGAAATTTAGTTAAAAGAACTTATAATTCATAATTACTTTTAACTGGTAGAATATCACTTGCATGACGTACTTAATGTATGATTATCCTGAAATTTCTGAGTGCATAGGGTATTCTTTGTCTAAAAATATTCTTTGTCTTGTCAGTCCTTCAGAATATTGTTATTTATTCTGACTATTGACCCTCTTTCACATGGCAATTTATTTTCTGGGACACATCACTGGGAGAGAAGGTTTTTGCCAGTCTTCCCAGATAGAGTTTGTTTTGTTCAAGGAGGACTGCCGTCCTGCGTCTCTTTTTCTAATTAGGGGACCAAAGGTGCCACGAAAGAAAAGTTGAAGACCCTTCTAACACTTTCTCATCTGGGGTGAAGACAGAATCTTAAGATATATTTGGAGTTTTATCTATTTACAAGTTCATCGATGGCCTAATTTCCTTCCTGTCTCCTGCCGTTTGAGCGCTAAGGGATTCCTGTTACTAATTATGAAGAATGTGGAACATTCATATGGCCTCTGCGAAGCCTGGTGGGAAGGAAAAACATTTCTTTTTTTATGGGGCTTATGCTCATCTTTTGGAAATATTAATGTCATATTCAACTTTTAGAGAATCATACTGCATTTTACTGCATTCAGGTTAAGTAGAAGGCATTGAAGAATGCATTGACTTACAGGAAGTATTTTGATATATGAAATTTCCCAATTGAAGGAATTATTTAATATGTAAAAGCTAAGAAGTTTCATTGAAATCATAAGGCAGTTAAAAATGAATTGGTAAAAATAATTGTACTACCAAATGGGGAATTATTCAACCAAGAGGAGAGTCAAGTGAATATTTTTTGTTTATTGGTTAGTTATCAGTTTGTTTGTAACCTTGATTATATTTAAAGATAATGTTCTGTTAGTATGTTCTGTATTAATAAAAATGAACAAAATTAATTTTGCTATGTTCAAGTGTCTTCCTAAAATAATAATGCCTCTGTGTTGTTAATGTTTAAGCACTAAATTTTAGCCCAAGGTCAATAAATCCCACATTTTAACATTTCTATGTCTAGATTTGATTGCCATTATGGATATATATTAATCATTTTGACAGCATTAACTGCAAGGTTTGTATATATTACTTAGAAACATCTGTTCTTACCAGGAGGTGGTCATATTGTCACCTGAGTTATAGGTAGATGGGCTAAATTTGGTATTAGATCAAGGAAATGTCTAGTAAATAGAAAAGGAAGAAGTGGTAGAGAAGTAAGGATGATGAAATAATGAAGAGGGTGAGGCATACAGGAAACGAAAAGCAAGACCAGGAAAGAGAACAGCTGACTGGAGGGTTAATGAATGCTCACCTTCTATCTTCATGGAAACAATGCCTTAGAATTCTTGTATCGTCCTTTGTTGGTTAAGGTGAAAAGTCTTCTTCTTTATAAACATGTGTTTTTTGAAAGGAGGGGAGAGGCAGTAAAGGAGTGCTGTTTCAAGAGGAGTTTTGATGCATAAATGTTTGTTACAGAGTTTGGATGATCTAGTGAAGTGTTTTAGAGCTTTTTTTTAGCCCATGCTCCATTCAATAAACATAAAAATCATATTTCCCCTAATGTCATTCGAAATTTCAAAATAAATATCATGTCTAAAATCAAATCGACCACGGTGACCTTATTTGATTTTATAGCTTTGTAAATAAATAAATTTATATTTTATCAAAGTAACGTGTATATACAGTTAAAAAAAAAATCGACAGGCCTTATGATGAAAACCAGTAGCCCCTGTCCCAACTTTCTTTAAGTCTTAGAGATAATCACTTTGAGTCCAAAAGTTATCTTTTGGCATTTGTTTTAGTGTATCTAAACAATATGCCTAGTCTGCTATTGCTTGATTTAATGGTTTTAGTCATCATTAGTATCTTCTTGATAATGTTAACCTGCTGATTAAAGCTCTTTAACATACCTTTCCTTCTCCTATTATTATTACAGTTATATCATATTTGGGAAACACAGTAGCTATTATTACTTATGACTGTGGAGCAAAGCATTGCACCACGATTACATTTCACATCATTTTATTTATCCTAGAATTAATAATTGCCTCATTTTTAACACATAATTTCTAGAAACCTATCTTAAGCTTTTCCCAGTTATTCTGTCAGGTCCACCATATTCTCATCAATAGTTTTGAAGGGTTTTTGTCCCCAAATATCAGATAATCTGATTCCCTGTTTTTACTAGGGAGATCTGTTCTGTATTTGTCCTTTTATGCCAATCTGAACTGGTTGTTTTCTTGACCAGTTACACAGCCATTATCCCATGATCTCCTCTTGTCACCTTTCTATGTTGGATCTGTTTCCTAGTTTATTCTGTATTTTACTGGAGCACTACCTAAAGCACTTAAAGCTTCCTAAGAAGTGGTAGCTGAGAGGCAAATTTTCTGTGTCTAAAATGTCTTTTTTCAATTTTCACATCTCATTGATAGTTTGACTACATATACAATATTAAGTTTAAAATAATTTACCCTCAGATTTTTTTTAATAAATTTTCTTAATGTTTATTTTTGAGAAAGACAGAGCATGAGCAGGGGAGGGGCAAGAAGACAGAATCCAAAGCAGGCTCCATGCTCTGAGCTGTCAGCACAGAGCCGGAAGTGGGGCTCGAACTCACCAATGGTGAGATCATGACCTGAGCTGAAGTCGGACGCTCAACCAACTGAGCCACCCGGGCACCCCTCCCCTCAGAGTTTTGAAGGTATTGCTCCACCCTCTTCTAGGTTTCATTGTTGGTTTTGAGAACTCAGTTTCTATCCTAATCAGATATTAGACCCTCCTAGACTGATGCTTAATTTTCTTCTCTTTTTCTCCAATTGTTTCAACACTATTGTCTGTGTTCTTTCTAAAAGATTTCTTCATTTTGATCTTCCAGCCTTATCGTCTACTGAATTTTATGTATATTTAAAAAGTATTTTAATTTCTAAGACTTCCTTTATTTCTATTCTGTTTCTAAAAAATATTCATCTTAGTTCACAGATAAAATATTTTTCTGAGGGGGTGCCTAGGTGGCTCAGTCGGTTAAGTGTCCTGCTTTGGCTCAGGTCATGATCTCGCCATTGGTGAGTTCGAGCCCCGCTTCGGGCTCTGTGCTGACAGCTCAGAGCCTTCATGAAGCCTGCTTCAGATTCAGCATCTCCCTCTCTCTCTGCCCCTCCCCTGCTCATGTTCTGCCTCTCTCTGTCTCTCAAAAAATGAATAAATGTTAAAAAATTAAATATTTTTTGAGGATATATATGCTTTTCTTTCCTATTCTGTTAGCATCGGTTTTTGTTGTTGTTGTTTTAAGTTTTAGGTGTTTTTTTTTTTTTCTCGATCATTTAAGTGACTTTTTTTGTGTTTCTGGCTAGTCTTGACCATCTGTCATATATGGATGGCCCCCAAAAGACTAATTGAAAGTTCTTTGTTTGTGGCCAGTGCTTGACAAGTGATGGGCTTCACTAGCACAGTGCTACTCAGAAATGCCACTCAGTGAATTATTTGTTCCTATTCATTATGAAAAGCGTAGACAAGTAATAAAGAGTTGGCAGGTCAGCAACTGTAAGGGGATCAAATGTTGAGAAGTACTGCATTAGGGAATGATTGTCAGGGAGCCAGTCATTTGGCTGGAGGCCTTTTCTTTGACAGGGACTGTTCAGCCTCTCTAAGGAATTCACTGGTCCTCTTCAGAAGGAAGGGATCCAAGGAGGGTCTGGGGGTTTTTTTGTTTGTTTTTTTGTTTTGCTTTTAACTCCCTCCTGCCTTGTCCTCCACCTCACCTTCTGTTTTCTACTTTATACATATTTCTTTATACCTATCCCTCTGCACATCCCTTCTGCCTGGTTGTCTTCCATTACTTTATAGAGAGAAAAATTATCTCTTACCCATGGGAGACAGTGAAGGAGGTGAGAGATTGTATTTGGCTGAGAGAGGGAGGGCAGAGGTTTTGGGATCTGACCATTCTGTTGTATGTAATTTTCAACTAGTCATTTTCAGGCCTATTCCTTGTTGCTATAATTTTTACATCCAAGTCTGAACTTCTCAGGGGCTGTGGGCCAATCAGCGTGCTTCTCACTGGTGTCCCCCTTACAGTATCTCTAGATTACAGCTTCCTCTGTCCTGCTCATATTCTGTCTGCTTTCTGTTTTCTAGAAATCTGCTGAAAATGCTTTTCTGGTTTTCTCCCCCCTATCAACTCTCTATCCTTTTTGACTCATATCTTTAAAAAATTTGTTTTAGGGGTGCCTGGATGGCTCAGTTGGTTAGGTGTCTGACTCTTGGTTTTGGCTCAGGTCATGATCTTACAGTTCATGAGTTTGAGCCCCATATCAGGCTCTGTGCTGATGGCACAGAGCCAGCTTGGTATTCTCTCACTCACTCTGCCACTCCTTCACTCGTGCTGTCTCTCTCTCTCTCCAAAAACAGGTAAGTAAATTTTAAAAAATTGTTTTAGATTATCATAAAACAGGTGGCGCCTGGGTGGCTCAGTCATTTAAACATCTGACTTTGGGTCAGGACATGATCTCACCTGAATTCAAGCCCCACATTGGGCTCTGTGTTCAAAGCGTGGAGCCTGCTTCAGATTCTCTGCCTCTCTCACTCTCTGCTCCTCCCCAGGTGGCACCCTCTCTCTCTCCAAAATAAATAAACATTGAAAAAAAATTAGGTAGAAACATTATCATAAAGTAAACTTTACTTTGTGTGTGTGTGTGTGTGTGTGTGTGTGTGTGTGTGTGTAGTTCTGTGCATTTTAACTTATGCATAGATTTGTGTAACCACCATTGGATACAGATCAATACCATCACCCCTACCCCCCAAAACTCCCTTACACTACTCCTTTATACTCATTATTTCTCTGGCAACCACTGATGTCTTTTCCTTCCCCATAGTTTTTCTTCTAGAATGTCATAAATGGAATTATACCATATTTAATCTTTTGAATCTGGCTTCTTTCATTTAGCATGCCTTTGAGATTCATCTAAGGTAATGATGCCTATCAATACCTCCTACTTTTTCAATTCCCTTTCATGTTACTGGAGTGAAAGGGAGAAGGGATAAACTCGGGGCCATCCACTTTTTTAAAACCAGAAAACACCTTGAAGTACCTTTTGGTGCTTTTGTAGCATTTTTAAAAATATTAAAAGATAAACTTGTTATTTACTGTAAGTGATATTAATGGGAGCTTGTCTGTTGATGTGTGACAAGCTTTTTCATCCAGGGTAATGAAGAAGATTGAACTCATTGTATATTACTTTCACTATCAAGATTTGTGTGTCACATTATTTTAAGGAACAGAAATACAGAAAAAAATGGCTTTAAAAATACATGTTAATTGCAGTTGAATTAATGGTCTGAAGTAATCCCTGGGGTGTATTGTCTTTCCTTCTCACAACAAAGCTTGTAAAAGAGTAATTTATATTTTTTATCATCTTCAGTTTTAGCTAAGGATTTATTTCACAGTCACACTGTATTCTGTTTACTATCATCTCTGTCTGAAAGATACAGTAGAAAGAGTATGGGTTTTAGAAGGAGGCTGACTTGGCTCTTATGTCTGTAAACTGTACCTTCAGATTATTTTATCTCCTAAATCATTTACCATTTCCTGTCAGTAAAATGGGAGTTTTAATACCCTCTTGACAGATTTTTGTTTTGAGGAATAAGGGAAGTGATAGATGACAAATATTTAACAGAAAGTATGGAAAATGACAACGAACAATTCTCACCCCCCTTTTTTTGTCACAGGAGGTAAACTCACCCTTGAACTTTTTGCTCCATTTGATAACTTGGCACCATCCTTCCCTCTTCATTCTTAGCATGTGGCTTTGTGGATAACTCCTGATTTTCTTCATACTTACCTGTCTTTAGTCTCCTTTATACATGCTTTGGTTATGCTCACCATATAAAATGGTGGGAATTCTTTGAGATTATACTCCCTGAGCAATCATAAGTTCCTACTCACTTATACTACCATCTTTGCACTAGTTTATCTTTTCTTGTGCCTTGACATCTCTTCTGAGTTCTAGATTGTTCAGTATGGATCTAGATTTCCTTGGATTGTCCTTGGATTTCTCAAGCTTAGTAAGGCCCAAACAGAAACCAAGCCATTCTAGCTAGCTTTCTCTTACATTTTTTGACATAGTGAATGGTATGGTCAACCATCTTAAGAGTTAAGTCAGAAACCTCGCATTCATGTCCACATCATGATTTATTATTATGTGTTTATTATTACCTTCCTAATTAGATTTTATGCTCCAGAAGGTCAGGGATTTAAAAAGTTTTCCCCAGAGCATCTTACAAAGTGTTAGATTCATATTAAATGGTCAATAAATTATTGTTAAACAAGGAGTGGACTCATTCATATATTGTATATATTATTTTTTCATACAAAAGGATTTTAGAGCCAGAGATGATTATTAGTCCAAAGCCACCCCTTAACTTTAATGATGAAAAGACGAGGCTTGCAATTACATAAATTATTTAATAATAAATACAGCAATTAAGTGATAGCCAAGTGTTTCATGATTCCTAGCTGTAATCAGAGAACATATGGAATTATAGTGATGTGCTATCTTTTATCTGACTAGTAGTTTTTGTACGTTAAACCTCACACGAAACTGTTCTGTATTTGCTTTTGTAAAACTGGAAATGGATTAAGCATGCTTCCAGAATTAAAACACACATCCCAATTACACAAAACACTATTCTGGCTTTCCTTTTTAAATTTATAGATGCTATAGGCAGGATCAAAGTAAGGGTTGTAATCTTGTTTGTTTTCTAAAGGAAGAGGAAGATGGAGTAACTATGTCATTTGGCAACTTTACATCAGTAATTGTGAATTATTTTCACACAAACTTATCTCAGGCTTTAGTTACCCATTACTTACCTCAGATTATCCATCTCTATATCTAAATAGAGTACTGCCAGTTCTGTTAACAGTGTTCAAAAACCTTCTGAAGGAAATACTTCCTAATCATTTCCAATAATCTAATAATAATTTTCTAATATTACGAAGAAACTCAAACTGATGTTTTGGAAAGGAAACTTTAGAAAATAACCCTTCTGGGGCATCTGGGTGGCTCAGTTGATTAAGCATCTGACTCTTGATTTTGGTTCAGGTCATGATCCCAGTCTTGAGATCAAGCTTGGCATCAGGCTCTGCCCTGGGCATGGGACCTGCTTAAGTTTCTCTCTTTCACTTTCTCTCTGCCTCTACCCCAATTGTGCTTATGCGCTCTCTTTCCCTCTCTTTCTCAAAATTAAAAAAAAAAAAAAGGAAAGAACTCTTCTGCTCTGCTGCAGAGCATGAGTTTACAAATCTAGTAACAAATTTCAAGTGTGCTTGAGATGATCCAATAAAGTTTGATAGGCATCCAGGTATATTTCAGGTATATTTTTCTGTCAGGATAATCACAATTTATAGAACAGGAGCAAGGAGACAATGAGTGAGGGATCCTGGGACTAAAAGCTGTTTGAAAGTAGCACAATGAGTATCAAAGATGTTTTGAATTTTTATTCCCAATAAGTTCATTCTTTATGCAGCATACTGTTCCTTTAACCAACAATTACTGAATATTTTCTATCTGCCAGTTACTATTCTAGATGCTGCAAGTACAGCAATGAAGAAAACAGTTATAAGCAGTCATTATCTAACTTATATCATTAAAAGGATCATTGCTGTGTGGAAAATCGACTGAGTGTAAAAGTACAAGTAGGAAAACTAATTGAAAAGGCTTTTGCAGTAATGTAAACAGGAGATGATGATGGCTTGGCCTGGAGTTGTAGCAGTGGAGATAAATGAGAAGCAGTGAGATTCAGATTATATTTTGAAGGTGTATGTATTCAACAGAATTTTCTAATGGATTAGTTTATAGGGCATGATAGAAAACAGTCAAAGTTGGGGGCTTGAAATGAAGAAAACTGCAGAGGAGAAGCCTTGAAAATAAAGGACTGGAAAGTAGAATTCAGTTTTGGTCATAAGTTTGCGATGCTCATTAGACATGTAAGTGGAGATGTCTGTAGTCAAAGGGAAAGGTCAGCCTAGAGAATTTGCCAGCACACAAATGGTATTTCATGGCAGTAGATGAAATCACAGACGGGATGAATGTAAAGGTGGTACTCCGAAATTCAGAGATTGAGAGTTTGAGGTTTCAGGAGACTAAAAACACTACTGAAATGGAAAACCATCAAGAGTAGTGGATGGAGGACCATGTATGAAACTGTACACACATGTTGTATGTTATACTGTATGGCATTTGTGGCTTATTTCCAAATTAAAAACAAAGCATATTGTGAAGGAATGATCAATTATGTTAAATTTAGTTGCTGATAGATGGAAAAAATGAAAATTGAGGTTGACAGTTTTTTCAATAATGTAGAAGCTATTGGGGATCCTAGGAAAAGCCATAAAAGCCTGCCCAAAATGGAATTTAAAAAATTAGGAGAGGAAGAGAAGAAGACAAATATAAAGAAATCTGTTTTATTTTTATTTTTTAAATGTTTGTTTGTTTGTTTATTTGAGAGGGCGGGGCAGAGAGAGGTGGAAAGAGAATCCCAAGCAGGCTCTGTGCTGATGGGGGATTTGATCTCAAGACGGTGAGATCATGAACTGAGCCAAAATCAAGAGTCAGATACTTAACCAACTGCGCCACCCAGGCGCCGCAAGAAATCTGTTTTCTTTTGAAGAGAAATAGTATGGTAACTGAAATCAAAGGCTTGTTTGTTTAATATGGGAATATGCTTATATGCTGATGGAATGATCTAGGAAAGAAGGAAGAAAAATTGTACTAGGTAACATACAAATAAGGATCTGCATCTATTTCAGAATCTATTTTATGTGAATCTTTGGTTCTTTTTGGACAGAGCCATAAATGTCCTTTATCCAATATATAGATCTAGATCTATCAATCACCCAATATATGTCATTAATTCATCTGCTGGTTAACCTATAACCCTTTAAGCAGTACTAGGGGATTGGTAAAAAATTACAATAATCTCTGTTCTTGAGCGGTTTACAATCTAGCTGTCTAGATGGAGACAATGTAAGAGAGCACATACAGCTTTAACAAGTTCAGAGTACACTTTTTAAAAATTTGTATGTTCCAGCTATTGGTGCCTGGTAATTGTCTCAAGGATTCCATCACAGTGCATAATGCAGAAGGGAGAATAAGCCAGAAACTTTCGGTCCCTATCTAGAGAAGAGATGAATTGGGCATTTACAAACCTTGGTGAGGAAGACTGAGCACAGATAACTTGGTGGATCTAACCCAAAAGATTAGAAGGAATAGTGATTTTGATGTTACTAATTTTTATCTACACATTTCACCTATGCTGAACCCATACATCGTCCACTTTCTATTTGAAATGACAATGGAATAATTATAAAAATTTGTTTAAAAAAGGTGGAAATATTTATTTTAGTATAGAATAAGTATTTTTATGTTTACATTTATACACACTCGGTGGGCACAAAGACTAAAGATCTCTGTAAGTGGCATTACTTAGGCAAGACTGCTAGAAGCAAGGTACACTGGCAGCCTATCCAATATTTGCTCTGCCTAGCGACTCCAATCATGGAAAGTGCCCTGGGACAGCAAGACTTAAAGAGTACCGATGTGCCATCCCATTTCTTGTCCCACAATTAAAAATTTTCCCCTCTTTCCAGCATTTTCCCCAGACACGGAGAAACGAGCGAACAGCTTTCACAATTTCAGGACGCTGGTAGCGTTTCTTGCATGGGGAGTTGTGCAGCATCCAAAGGTACAAGACGATACCCCGACGCAGCTCTTTACAGCATATTCTCAGCACAAGGAACAATAACGCCCTCACAAAGTTTCTTCTACGGAAAAAAACTGATTGTATCCGTGTAAGAGGAGCTAACCTTTTTATTTTGTATTGTATCCAGCTTCATAGCTCAGTTAGACCAACCCAGTGTTCTTTCAGCATCTAAACAATGGTTCAAAGTTTGCTCAGAAGTTTTTAAAATACCTTCTCGTTCAAAATATACTAATTTTCTATGATAGCCTGGTCTCACATTAATTTCATCTAAGCTAGTTACAAAGTACATAACACGTCACTCCTTGCCTCTCCGGTCTCAAAAGTTGTTTACTTCTCCAAGCCTTAGCTCCAGGAGCCAGCCCCCTGAATAGCATCGGCCAGCTTAGGAACGAGAGCAAGGAACGGAAACGGCCGGTCGGCTAGAGCGGCCACAGTCGTACGGCCGCTCTCGCTTGTCTTTCGCTCTCTATGGTTAGAGGCTCAAGCCCCTCCTCCGCCCGAAGTATTAAGTTCCCTGACGCATGCGCAAGGCCAGAAGGCAGTTCCGGTTCCGGTGTTGCCGTTCTCGTTCCTGGTGTTCGGTTGTTGCAGTTGGTGGGTAGTAACCGAGCCAAGATGCTGCGGAATCTGCTGGTAAGGAGCTTCTCGGCTTGCATTCTTGATGTGGGGCGGGAAGGTTGGGAGCGGAGGCTAAGGGATGACTGAAAAGCCTCTCCTGAGAGGGAAGGAGGGTGGGCGAAGGCGGCTTCTGAGGTCACCTTGGTCCGTGTCCTTTTCGCCTGACGTTACTTTCCCTTCTAACTATTCCTCTTGCTGCCGGCTGTGCTGAGTAGATATAGGGAATGAAGAGGCTGGGGAAATGACCAGAGGATGGTGGGTTAGACAGCCTTGGTTTCTTAATGGTCACCTCTAACCCTATGGGTTATTGATGAAGTCGCTAATTTTGATATGAGTAAACTCAAGATCCAAGTGGGACGTTTCTGATACACGGAAGCTTTAGATAGAAATATGTTCACTGGTACGTTGAAAGGCCTAAAGTTTCAACGTTTCTGAGCTTTGTGAGCATCAAGATGCGGTTTAAAAAGCAAGTCATTCGGTTTCTGTTGGGACTTCAGGAGCCGTCATGGTTGAAACTGTAGTGTTGCTTCAATCAGGCGGTCCTGCAGTGTCCTTCACCCATCCATCGGCTTTGAGCATGTGAAATAATTTTCCAAAATTTCGAACAAGAGAAGGAAAATGTAACAGTGACCATTCTCTTTTGTAATTATTCAATAAGGTTTTACTTAGCTCTTAACATATGATTTGTTTTGGAATGTGGAGTGCATATTTGTTTCGTTATTTAATTCAACTGGATATATAATGTAACTCACTTTTTAAAAAGAATTGTACCCCATTAATTATTCCCTACTTTATAGGAAAAATGCAATGGGGAAAGCATTTTGATTAAGTAGGAATCATGTCAGTTTATTTTAGTGTCGAATAGATCTTTTAATAATATGGTAAAGTTATAAATGAAAACATTGGAACTTTTAGTGTATTTTGTAACCATTCTTTATTCTCATAATATCTGTATGTCAGTATGTTTTACTCAAGGATTATATGATACTACTAGTTCAATTCAGGTAAAGATTTTTTTTTTTTTTCTCAGAATCTGTATGAATTGCTACTTGAATGTGGTCTTTGGAGACTAGAATTTTAATGTAAAGAGTAGTAGATGGGTTCCCCTGGGTGGCTCAGTCACTTAGGTTAAGCGTTCAACTCTTGATTTCTGCTCAGGTCATGATCTCACAGTTCGTGAGATTATGAGATTGAGCCCTGCATCAGGCTCTGCACTGACAGCTTGGAACCTGCTTGGGATATTCCCCAACCCCCCCCCCCCCCCCCCAATAAACTGAAAAAAAAAAAAAAAAGAGTAGTGGATGGACAACAAGTTGGAAAACTTGGCTGTTGGTTTAGTTAGGACTCGGTTACTGACAAATCGGGTATGTTTTTAACTGTCAGTTTCCCTCTTCTGTAATAATAGAAGTTGAAAATAGTTGGTTTTTTTTTTTTTAATTTTTTTTTCCAATGTTTATTTATTTTTGGGACAGAGAGAGACAGAGCATGAACGGGGGAGGGGCAGAGAGAGAGGGAGACAGAATCTGAAACAGGCTCCAGGCTCTGAGCCATCAGCCCAGAGCCTGACGCGGGGCTCGAACTCCCGGACCGCGAGATCGTGACCTGGCTGAAGTCGGACGCTTAACCGACTGCGCCACCCAGGCGCCCCGAAAATAGTTGGTTTTGAAAGTTTCTTTAAGACCTAAATCTGCTCAGTATATATGGATTTTTTTATTTCAGGCTCTTCGTCAGATTGCCCAGAGGACCATAAGCACTGCTTCACGCAGGCAGATTGAAAATAAGGTTCCAGAGAAGCAAAAGCTATTTCAGGTACTGAAATATTTTATAGGAGGTTGTTACTTGTAATAATATTTACCAAAAGTTGGAGATAGGAAGTAAATCTGGAGATGTTTGGTTGTTACTCATCTTGTTGTATTAGCAAAATAATAAACCGCCTATTAATAGTTAGTTGGGCCTATATCCAGGAGGACTTTGGGGAAGTAGAAGAAATGAGAGGGAAAAGGTGTAGGTCAAAGACACTTTGTTTGCAGAAGTTACATTGGGTTGGCACTCCATGGGTAGTTTCATAAGAATAGACAAATAGACCATAGAAAGGGCCCAGAAACAGAACAAATATGTATGTAGAAATTTAATATATGTTAAAGGTGCTATTTCATATTAGTGTGGAAAGGATACGATAAATTGGCTTTAGAAAAATTGTCTATTTTAAAGAAAGTAAAGTTCTGTCCCTCTATATTGTGTATTAAAAGGTAAATTGCAGATATAAATGCTTCTTCTGCCAAAAAAATATTAAAATGAAATATATTTTTCCAGTTTTAGTGAGGTACAATTGACAAATAAAAATTGTATATATTTAGGTTGTACCTGATGGGTTTTATTTTTAAAAAGGTGCATACAGTGTGATGTTCAATGTGTCTATGAATAATTACTGTAATTAAGTTAATTAACACATCCATTACCTCAAATACTTGATCTTTTTGTGTGTTTGGTGAGAGTACTTAAGATCTACTTTCTTAGCAAATTTCAAGTGTACAATACAGTACTATTAGTTATAGTCACCATAGGAGAGTATTTTTTATACCTTAGGGGTGGGGAAGTCTTCCTAAGGAAGTCTTTACAAAGCCTAGAAGCTGTAAAGGACAAAAATTGCATTTATGGGGCGCCTGGGTGGCGCAGTCGGTTAAGCGTCCGACTTCAGCCCAGGTCACGATCTCACCGACCATGAGTTCGAGCCCCGTGTTGGGCTTTGGGCTGATGGCTCAGAGCCTGGAGCCTGCTTCCGGTTCTGTGTCTCCCTCTCTCTCTGCCCCTCCCCCGTTCATGCTCTGTCTCTCTCTGTCCCAAAAATAAATAAATGTTGAAAAAAATTAAAATAAATAAATAAATAAATAAAAATAAAAAAAAATTGCATTTATGAGTTCAAGTGACAAATTGAGAGCAAATTTTAAAATATAACAAAAGATAAACATCCCCAGTATAAAAAGTGGTCCTACAGGGCGTCTTGGGTGGCTCAGTCCATTAAGGGTCTGACTTCGGCTCAGGTCATGATCTCGCGGTTTGTGGGTTCGAGGGCCATGTCGGGCTCTGTACTGACAGCTCAGAGCCTGGATCCTGCTTCAGATTTTGTGACTCTCTCTCTCTGCCCCTCCTCCACTCATGCTTGGTTTCTCTCAAAAAATAAATAAACATTAAAAATAAATTTAAAAAAAAAAAAGGTCCTACAGATCAGTAAGAAATGCAAATTAAAATGACAAATTACTATAGAAGGATTTAAAATAGGCTATGTAAGCCACGTATGGGAGATAGTTATATTCGTACACAGTACTTTCATACATAATAGTTAGTAGTATAATTGGTATAAAAGTTATAAAGAGTGTTTGAGAGTATTATTAAAAATAAACCAGATACCCTGTTATCAGGGCTTCCACTTTTTTTTTTTTTTTAAAGGTAGGCTCCATGCCCAACGTGGGGTTTGAAGTCACAACCCTGAGATTGAGTCGCATACTTCACTGACTGAGTCAGCCAGGTGCCCCTGGGGACTACCACTTTTAAAAATCTTTTCTGCAGACACAGTAGCTTAAATATACAAAGAAAAGGATAGAGGTTATTTGTCATAGGATTTTAATACCACTAAAACTCCAACAACCTAAATACCCATTAATAGAGGACTGGCTTATTCAGTTCTGATATTTTTGCAGAGTGGCATTCTATGTAGCCATTAAAAGGGATAAGGTAGTTTTAAAGGGAGTAACAAAAGTTTTTAAGACAGCATTAAGTGAAAAATAGAATATAGCATACCCTTATATAGCATAATCTCATTTGGTATATTAAACAAGTGTGTGTGTAAATTAGAAGGTAAGACAACGTAAGCATTAAAAAATATTTAAGAATATGAACTATGCTGTTAATAATGGTTTTCTCATGAGGAAAGATGGTGGGACAGAGTTGTTTACCATTATAAGTAGTTACATTATTAGTGCTTTTTTTGTTTTACTGTGGTAATACCTGGTTTTTCCCAAATAAAATTTTGTATCCTATACAGATCTTCCTTGACTTATGATGGAGTTAGGTCATAAAATAGTAACCCATCATAAGTTGAAAATATGTTCAATTGAAAATCCATTTCATATGCTTAACCTACCAAATATAGCTTAGCCTAGCCTACCTTAAACATGCTTAGAACACATACATGAACTGGGCAAAATCATCCAACACAAAGCCTATTTTATAATAAAAGTGTTGAATATCTCATGTAATTTCTTGAATACTGCACTGAAAGTGAAGTGAATGGTTTTATGGGTACAGAATGGTGATAAGTGCATTGGTTGTTAAATTTGGTGGTCGTGTGGCTGACTGGGAGTTGTGGCTGGCTGCCACTGCCCAGCATCATGAGAGGATCGTACCGCATGTCACTAGCCTGGCAAAAGATGAAAATTCAGAATTTAAAGTACAGTTTCTCCTGAACGTGTATTGCTTTCACATACTTGTGAAGTTGAGAAATCGTAAGTTGAATCAAATCTACCTTATGATTAAAGTGTGAGGAGAGGAATGCGGGGGTGGCTCAGTTGGTTAAGGGTCCTACTCTTGATCTTGGGCTCAGGTCATGATCTTAAAATTTGTGAGTTCGAGCTCCACCTCTGCCCTGATAGCGCAGAGCCTGCGTGGGATTCTATCTCTCCCTGTCTCTGCTCCCCTCTGCTTGCTCTCTATTTCTCTCAAAATAAAGAAATAAAAAAGTGTGAGGATTCCTGATCTTTTTAATAATTCAGCTGATGGACTCAATCAGTATATTTTCACAGCTTTAACATTTATATATTCCTTGGAAGGCAAATCTTTACTGGATCTCATTAAATGTGAGAGAAAGAATGTTGATTTTTAGGAGTTCTTATTTTAATACTTTAGTGGTGGTAGGTACAGAGTCAGGAAAATTGTAGTCTTTTAATTTTGATATTGACAATATTTTAATTCCAGGGGTTTGAGGAGGTGCTTAATTTTATATGAATGGATTAGTCTTTTGAACTTAGTTGAAAACAAATGATGCATATAGTAATTATTACTATTTTTTTAATCTAGGAGGATAATGGAATTCCAGTGCATCTAAAGGGTGGAATAGCTGATGCCCTCCTGTATAGAGCCACTATGATGCTTACAGTTGGTGGTAAGATATTTGGAATGCTTGACTTACAGATAGGTAACAATAAGGATTACTAACAACTTCATTCCTTTTACTATGTCAGTATTTTAACTAGAAAGACTGTCCCCAGCATCTGAGATCTTACTGCTTTACATTTAAGGACTCAAGAGGATGATCGATACATATTGTAGAAGAGCATTTTAATGTCTTAAAAAATTAAACCAATAAAGTTTGATAGGAGTATTTATGATAGAGGTGGCTTTCAGAGTGTGCTACTGGTGGCCTTACTCATCTCTCTACACCATCTCCTATAACAGGGGCTTTTTAAACATTTTTACTGTGATACATAATAAAAACACACTTTACATCTAAACTCTGAACATACATGTTTATGACAGAAACAAAACCTCTATGGAAAGAACAGTACCTATTACTGTACACAAAGTGCTTTGATAGATTTTTCTGTGGATTAGGCAGGTCCATTGTTCAGTATTAGCAATGGAATATTACAAATTGGTAGGCTAGGAGCAGAGTTAAGATTTTAAATGATTGCTCTCTGGGGGAGGAAGGGAACTATTTGATTACTGTGTGCTCATCTTACTGATAGAAGTGCCCATAAATGGATTTCTGTAACCTTTTTTATTAAGTCTGTAATGTGTCCTCATTTTAAAGATGAAGAAATTATGTTAATTACCCAAGGTAATATTGCCTCTGTGTGGAAAAGCTGGAATTTCAACCCTAATTACAAAGTCCCCGGGCTGATACCAAGGTGCTTTCTTTGCCTTGGGTTGAGTACAGTGAAGAAGCATTTATGATGAAGAACAATCAGATAATGACCTTTAGAGTCCTAAATTCTTTTGGTCAGTGTGACTGTTTCTTAGATATTCTGGTAATTAGTTTTTAAAAATATTCACTTATTGGCTATTCTTACATCAAATTTGATAATTTAAAAATGATGTATCATTCTTCTTGGTTTAATACTAATAATATACTTCAGGGAGTGCTTGTATATCTTGACCTCTTTTTTTGGTTTTTGAATCATTCTTAGCATTTTTCAGGCCATCTTAGTTTAGTATGGAAATAACTTTTATATATGTTCTTACTCTTATTTAAAAACTTTTTACATGTTGTCAATTTGACAAATAAATTATTGTGTTGTATCTAATACTTTCCTTTGAAGTTATTTTAAATTTTACCAGCACCTATCAAAATACTTTTCTGTGTTTCCATAAAAGTAGTCTTTTTAAATTTTTTTTTTTTCCAACGTTTATTTATTTTTGGGACAGAGAGAGACGGAGCATGAACGGGGGAGGGGCACAGAGAGAGGGAGACACAGAACCGGAAACAGGCTCCAGGCTCTGAGCCATCAGCCCAGAGCCTGACGCGGGGCTCGAACTCACGGACCGCTGAAGTCGGACGCTTAACTGTCTGCGCCACCTAGGCGCCCCACCATAAAAGTAGTCTTAATGCCAAACTTCCCTTTCTGTTAACTTTTAGCTGGAATATTATGTCTATACTTGTAAATGTCAGAATTTCTTGTAAGTTCTCTTTTTGTTTCTTTTTCAGGAACTGCGTATGCCATATATCAGCTAGCTATGGCTTCATTTCCCAAGAAGCAAGACTGACTTGAGTTTATCATCTCAGCAGGCAGTTGGTTCAGTTTCATTCAGCTCTCTCTGGACCAATAATTGATACATAACTGAGTTCTTCGGGGAACAATATTTATTGACTTCTACTAACTGCCACCAATAAAGCAGTCTTTACCATGCTTTGTCTTATTTTATCACTTTAGGATACATTATACCAATAATTTCAGTTTTTGATCAGCCTTGTAACTCTTAGGTAGGGAGCAAAAAAATGGTTCTTTAGTCAGTAGGGTTGTATAAAATACCATTGTGACACTGGTGAAATTTTATTTTTATAAATAAATTATGTAATAGAACAGCTCAGAATTATACTGTGGATGGTTTTCAGCTGTGAATGAATGTAACACTTGAAAGCATATTCCTTTGAATCCCTCCCCTCCCTGCTGTACTATATCTTAGGATATGCCAGAATCTGGGGTTAGTGGACACAGGTCATTTTTTGGTTCCTGGGATTTGAGTTTCTTTTTTTCTCTCAGCTATGTTAGCATATGTCCAAATATCGGATTTATTCCACAGCTTAGAGTTAGGCTTCAGTAGAGAAACTATAAAATAATTTACGACTTGTTCTTTTACGCTAATGATGGGCTTCTATTATGTTACTATAATCCATAACATAAAGTGTAACTTCCCTTAAAACGCTTAATTCATTTCTAAAAGCTATCTTCTAGGGGAACTTAAGGAGTCATACTTTGTTACCTCTACTAGGTGTACATTTGTAACACTAGTCTAGGTGCAATTCAATCTAGGGGAAATCCATGAGTAATGGTTTTATAAACTTCAATTTTTGCATAAAATTGAGAAAAGTATATGTAGAAAAAATGAGTCAAATCTGAAATAGCCAATCGAAGTCTTCATGTGGAAACATTGAGGCTTAAAGTATAAATCTATCTCAAAAGGTACCTAATAAAAGATGTCTCAGCCTTGAATCTTGAAGGTTTGAAAGGATCTTGGTAGCCACATCTAACCTGCCACTAAATACGGGGATCTTCCCAACTTCTGACAGCATCTTATTACTAATAACAGCAGAGAATACTGCTTTGGAAGGGAGTGGAATAAATATCAGACATTTCTAAATGTTGAGAAAGTTAAGTTGGGCTGGAGTTTGGTCCAATTTGATGATTTGGAGCTAGAAAGCAATCACTGATATTTTGAAACAAGCTATATCTGTCAGCATTTTACAGAGGAGAATTTAACTTTCATTACAAATTTCATAAAGTGATTTGAAATGCTTTTATGACGTGATATGAAAGATACTGTTTTGTAGTAAAAAGAAAAACAGCCTGATATCCTCTGATAGCCTTCATCTCAATATTGAGAGGTGCTTTACTATTTCTGACATAACACAATTTATAAAACAGTTTCCATGTGAAAATGTTATGTTTGGGCTATGTTACCATGGGAAGATGGGATAAAGTAAAAGGTTGAATGCTTAAGATACTTGAAAAATTCTTTAAATTGATGCTAAGTTTAAATATTTGCCCTTCACTTTAAAAATCTGCATTGTAACTAGCAGTGGAGATGGGGAGGGGTTGAGGGGCAAGATCCCAGAATAGAGGTTGCTGGACAGAATTTAGTGAAAATGTCTGCTATACTTAAGAATTTAGTGAGAGATCTGTTAACAGTTAATGATAGATTGCAAGACCTATCCAAAAGTCCCATGAACAGAGTCCATTAGAAGTGTTGAAATGTGGCCATCAGGAAACAAAACCTTCATTCCAATCTCCTTTTTAATCTTTACCATACAGTATCTCTTTGAGATTAGTATCTGTTACTAAATAGAAATTCCGTGATGTTATTCCATTAATAAAGACCATTTGAGATATATTTAAGTGAAATTTTGTTATAATTCATATTAATGCTCAAAATCACATTTGGAGTCTGTAGCTGTTCTATATGAAGTTGAATTATTTACAGATGAAACAAGCTCACAGAAGGCATGCAATTTACACAAAGCTACAAATAAATGACAGCACAAGGTTTCAAATCCAGTTTTACCTGATTCTTAAAGTTCATGGACTTTCCAGTATACTTTATCTTCCATGTTTGATTAAATGTTGACTGGGATAGCTTCAATACACTGTTAATAGCAGTGTATATATGAATACTTTACAAATATGAATACCCTATTTCCATTTCACCTGTACAGTCAAGTTTCTTGGAAGAGCGATCAGTACAGCCTCTAAGTCCGTTGTCCGTTTCACATTGATTGTTATAATTGAAAATCTATTTAACATCTGTCTTCATATTTGAGATCCAAACTAAGCACTCTCATCACATCTCATATTGCTCTGCTTCTTGGTGAATGCATACTCACTTTTAAAAACTATTTTTGAGAGAGAGGGGACAAAGGATCCAAAATGAGCTCCGTGCCGACAGCAGAGAAGGCAATGTGGGGCTGCAAATCACAAACTGTGAGATCATGACCTGAGCCCAAGTTGGACACAACCAGCTAAGCCACCCAGGTGCCCCACACATACTCATTTTTGACACCCTGTTAAGTGCCCAAGATTCTGCTGGAAACTTTGACATTCTCCCCTCTGTCCCGTATGTTCCCTGTACTCCTCTTTATCAAGACTTTTATCCCTTTGAATTTGAGTTCAAATTTGAATTATAATTGATAAGACTGGAAACCAGTAGAGCATTGTAGTTAATCACACACATGACAGAAGATCCAGCGTCAAGTCTTGGATTACCATGAATAGCTAACCTTGCTAGATGTGTATCCTCATCTGTATAAATACTTAATGCACATGGTTATTCTAATGCATGTAAAGCACAAAGAATGGTTTCTGGTACATACCAAGTGTGCAATGTTAGCTGCTTCTCTTGTTGGCTCTCTGAGAAAAGGAAATGTATCGTTTCATCTCATATCCATATCAGCTTGACACAAAGCGGGGTCTATGGCTGGTCAGGGCTGGTAGGGCAGGCTCACAATTTCACCCACATCCTAAGTGTAGCTGTCATTCAGCTCTCCTCAGTGTGTGGTTTTCTTTCTTGTAAGGTGACTCCTGAAGCTCCAGCCATTTTCTTTGTTTTCCGCAGGAAGAAAGATTGGTGAAAGAGAATATGCCAAATAAGTGAGCACTCTTTAAAGAGCTTTAGAAGCTCCAAAGACCTCAGCTTAGATGTGTTTGGCCAGAACTTTGTCCCATGTTCATGCCTGGATTCAAAGAGGCCAAGAAATGTCTTAGCTGGGCTTATGGCCAAGTAAAATTGGAATTCTATATAGTAAGGAGAGGAGACCAGGTATTAAGTTAGCAACTAAGAGTCTTTCCCCAGGGTGTGGTTTTGGTGTGTGTGTGTGTGTGTGTGTGTGTGTGTGTGTGTGTGTTTCACAATGGTATGAATCTCGTTTATTTAAAACGTTATTTCTCACCTTTCTCAAATTGAACACTGCAAAAAATAAAAGCAGTGTTTTATTGGGTTGTCATTTACCCTGGGAGCAGTGTTGCTGCGTGTCCACGGCTATGACTCCTGTGCTCACGAAACCTCAGCTCACACTAGCCAGATCTATCCCACCTCACTTTACAAAACAATCCTGAAAGTTTAATCAAACAAAGCTGTTGTACACATTTACATTAAGAAAAGATGTCAGGATGTAGGAAAGTCAGGTGTATCGTTCCCTTTAAAGTAAGGTTTGCTCCGCCTTTGGGGTATCTTTGCTTCCTGGAGGCAGAATAGCAGATGAACCCAAATGGGAACAAAATGATGCCCAGGAAGATGCCAAGGAAGGTGAAGAAGTCCTCCCAAACCCGACTCTGCAGACTGGGGCGGCCTACAACGACAATGGAATGGGCAGGGTACCTGGTGACATTTCGACGGTGGATAGAAACGTAGACCCTGGGACGGCGGGTAGGTATCCTTGTGACCGGATGGGTGTAGGGCGGCGGTAGGGGCGCGGCGGCGATGGTCCTGTGGCTGTGCGGGCGAAGTCCCCCGGGCGGGCCTCCAGGTGGTGGGCGGGCGGCTGCTCCTGCAACAGGGCCTTGCGGTCCGGTCCGAGGCTCCCGCCGGGACTCTGCTCGGAGTGGCGGGGACGCGCTTCTAGCTTGTTTTTTTAAAAGAACAAAGTCAACACTGTAGGAACCTTCCGTTCGTGGCTCTAATTTCTGATGTGACGCACATCGGTGCCTGTACTTAGGCTTCCATTGGCAAATATCTTTTCCCGTTTTGCTTACATTAGTTCACGTAGGTTTCGCAGCCAGGAGCCAACCAAAGCAGGGTTCCCTGACTTTCTCACCTATTGTGTCATCCAGTGGAACCACTGGAACCATCCAATGGCAAACTCTACCATTTACCCTGAACAGTAGAGGATTAATAAATGGTGGCCATTACTGGTGTCTTACAGCAGACAGGAATGTTTCAAAAAGATTTCCTTAGGGAACACAAATGCAAGTAGATGTGGAGAATACAAGAATGATGCTGCTGCTATAGGCACTTTGGTTCAGAGTTTGCAGATCCATTCCTGCTGTTTGAGAGTTTTGCACAAGTTCCCCAAAGCTGGCAATTCTCCAGGCATCTAACTTGGACTCCCTCTTCCTGGGTCCTGGATGCATCCACCCAGAGAGCAACATCTTGTAATCCGTTCATCAGGACTTGTATGCACTGAGACTAATAATTCAACTTAACAGATATTGAGTGCCTACTATGTGCCAGACACTGTTGTATGTACCTGGGAATCATGGATGAACTGAGTTTACATTATAGTGAGAGGTAACAGGGAAGACAGTTAATAAAATATAAAAATAAATAGTATAATATGTTAGAAGGCAGTAGATTCTATGGAAAACAAGACCAACAGGGAGAGCTGGCATGAGGTTGGGGTGATTGGTTGCAGCAGAAAATAAGGTGTGAGGATAGACTTCAATGGGAAGGTCATATTTGAATAGAGACTAGAAGGTGAAGGAGTTAGTCACTTAGATATATGAGGAAAAGGCATTATAGGAAGAGGGAACAGTCTAGAGCAAATGCCCTAAAGTGCCTGGCATGTTCAAGGAACAGGAAGGCAATAGCAGTTATCACTAAGAGTGAAGGGGAAGTCAGAGAGGTAAGGAGAGACCACACTAAGAAGGGACTTGTAGGCTGTTATAAGGACTTTGACTTTTACTCTGAGGGATGTGGGAAACCACTGCAGGTTTTGTTTTGTGTTTTTTTTTTTTTAAGTTTATTTATTTGTTTATTTGACGGGAGGGGACAAAGAGAGAGGAGAGAGAGATAATTCCAAGCAGGTTCCATGCTCAGCGTGGAGCCTGATCTGAGGACTCTAAGATCATGACCTGAGCCAAAATCAGGAGTCAGTTGCCCCACTGACTGAGCAACCCAGGTGCCCCTGTTTTGTTTTGTTTTTATAGAATACAGATGTACATGTATTGTAAAAGGGATTAGCTTGACTGTTGTGTTGAAGTAGGACCCAGGGGTAGAAGCAGACGGATCCATTAAGAAGCCCACTGTAATCACCCAGGAGGGAAATATTGGAGACAATGAGTAGGTGTTAGTCATACAGGTAATCAGAAGTGGTCAGATTATGGACAGAGGAGGAGGATCTTTATCAGACTGTGTCCTTCCTCATCTATCCATCCATCCATCCATCCATCCATCCATCCATCTATCCATCAGCCATCCATCTCTCCATCCATCTATCCAGCCATCAATTGCTTATTGAAAGCCTACTTTGTTCTAGTCAGTGGAGATAGACAAGTAAATAAATTAATAAGCATGATAATTGTCTATAGTGGGAACTGCCATAAAGGAATCAACAGTGTGATGTCTTAGGAAAAATGATGGAGTGAAAGCTAGAAAGGCCTCAGAGGAAGTAGCATTTGAACTGACACACACACACACACACACACACACACACACACAAGGAGCCAGCTGTGTGATAAATGTCAGGAGAAAAGCATCCCAAGGAAAAGAAATTGCTTGGCATGGTTGAATTGCAAAAAGAGGACCAATGTTTTTGGAACATAGGAGATGGAGAAAGCAGCAATTGTGATCTCTTTCCAGAGACTAACACAACAAATGGCCATGTCCCTACATACAGTCCCTAGATTGGTCTTTTTTTGGTTTCATAAAATGCAATACAATCTGATAGCCATACAACTAACTTAACAAGAAGTTTAAACATAAACAAACACATGGACGTTTGATCCCAGCCAGTTGTTGTTACTATTATTAGCAAGAATTAGAAACTGAGGAAATAGTGAGAGATCAAACACACAGCAATTGCATTGGAACTAGACTTTAAATATAGATGTGTCTTATTCCAAAAACAATTCTTCATCTGCTACTTACCTTGGTACTTCCTACATGAGGAAAGAAGAAAGAAAAATACTTAGGAAAACTTTACTGGTTTATCCCCCCCACAGACTTTATTGTCTTTGAACATTGTTCCATTACTGATTCAATATTATGTTATGTTTGGTAGATCTGTGTCTTACAGACAGGCAATTTTTTATTCCCTTTCTTTTTTTTCTGATTTCCATGAATCTAGCCACGTATCTACTCCAATTGCCTACCTCTATTGAAATTATAGTTTCATAGCTGCTACTTATGTTTTGTTTAAAGCAACTTTTTCAAGTCAAGGATATTTTGCAGGACTCATCTCATTAATGCAGAAAACTAATCAAAGCACAAGACAGTTTCCAATTTTTTGTCCTAGTGTAATATACCAGTGAAAAAAGTGATTTCATGTTTACAATTAGATTGCTTGGAAAATAGAGAGCTCTGTATTGAAATGGTAATTTCAAAGCATATATGGAGTATGTTACATGAGGAAGAAGAATTTATATTACATTTTTGTAGCCTTCATGCCCAAATATAACGTGTGTGTGTGTGTAAATAAATTTGGATTTGAGTATTGGCTTCCAATTATAAATGTGTCATTAATATATAATCAAAGATGGGCTCTTTCCTTGAATTCTGAGACTATGTCAGATCTTTATTGACCTCTTATAGGAGGCCATCATCTTCCTTCTGGGGAGTTGCTAAAAATATTCTCTTGGCTGATGTTCTTTCTTGACCTTGTTACATCTCTCCAGACCATTTTACCTCAATTAATGCACTTGAGCTAAAACTTTCATGGTACATACAACAGTAATTTTTCCACTTTGATTCTATCCTACTATCAGGATGACTTTTTTTAAAGGGTTCTTTCCAATTTGGCTGTAACACGTTTAGAAAAAAACAGGCCAGAAATGCCTGTCATAGATGAGAAACTAGGAGTCTCTTTTTTGTTTAACTCTGTATTTATCAATAAAGATCTGGACAAAAAGCAGCTAACAAAATCCCTCCATAGGATTGAAAGATGTAAAAACAAACAAAACAAAACAAAATGATACATTTCTCAAGAAGCAATTTTAAATATCAGTTCATTTCTCAAGTCTTAAAAGATACCCTAGCCTCATTTCTCAAAATGGCAGCAGCCTAGCATAAATAACACATCTGTGATCATTGTTTTCCAAATCAAGCTTTTTAACTGGTAGAATTGCTTTTATTATAGATGATTTTAAACATGATGAGAAAGAAAAAAATGGATATGTATAGAACACTTAATAAGTACAATGTATTATATTACCATTTCAGAAACACTTTATTTTTCTTAATTTTTTTTTTTTTTGAGAGAGAGAGAGAGGGAGAGAAAATCTTAAGCAGACTCCACACTCAGCATGGAACCTGATGTGGGGCTCTATCCCATGAACCTGGGATCATGACCTGAGCTGAAATCAAGAATCAGATACCCAACCAACTAAGGCACCCAGGTGCCCCAGAAACATTTTCTTGATATGAAACCAATTCATGTATACTAAGTACAAAAAAGAATAAAGAAGAATGCTTCTGTTAATGTTCTAATCTTTGTTCTATGTATAAATAACTGGAGGACAGGCGTGCTTTTAGGACTCTCTCTGTCTCTTGTCTCAGCTTTATCCTTTCAGAATCCATTCTTCACTATGGCAGAAACATGTCTTCTGTTAACACGTACTTTCCAGCCTGACCGCCTGTTCAGGATGTAATAGCAAAATACCAGACTGGGTGGCTTAAACAACAGAAATTAGTTTCTCACCATTCTGGAGGGTAGGAGTCAAGGTGATGACCAAGTCAGCTTCTGGTGAGAGCTCTCTTCATGGCTTGCAGATGGTTCCCTTCTTGCTGCATCCTCACATGACCTTTCCTCTGTGGTGTGGAGAGAGCTTCGGTGTATTTTCCTTTTATAAGGACATTAATCCTACTGGATCATGATCTCATCTAATTTTAGTTACCTCTATAAGGACCCTCTCTTCAAATAGTCATGTTGAAGGTTAGGGCTTAAACATATGAATATTGAGAAACACACCTGAAAGAAAATGAGGGTTATTTCTGGTTCCATGTTCAAAAATTTCAGGAAAGGGCTCTGACTAGTCCAGCATTCATCAAGTGAATCTGAAAAGTATCATAATTGACCCTATTTGTTTTAGGGCTCACTCCTTGCCAATCAATAGCTTCTGTTTAAGGAAATAATACTCTGAAGAGGTTCTCATGGATTAAACATGTAGTATTCAAAAAATATAGAATTATAGATTTGATACTGTATGCACCTGGTGTGTGCAATCAAGGGTGCGTAGGAGGTAAGCATACTTAAAAGTATATGGTTCTTTTTCTCAAGAGTAACTGAGAGATGAAAAATATCTCGATATGAGATAAGTAAGTTAATTCTAGAAGTGTAGAATATTCTGCTCAAAGTTTTAGTGGCAGGAAAAGAGAAATTCTGAAATGTATGGGATCTGAAATTTATGATATTTTGGTATCCAAGGATCCATTGCAGGATTTCTTGATTTTTTTTTTTTTTTTTTTTTTTTTGGAGGTAAACCTGAGGGCAGAAGGAGATATGACTGGGGACCTTCAGAAGGTTTCAGCAGTAGCATTGAAGATGGACCGGAGTGGAGATAGAATGGCTAATAAGGAGGATATTATTGTAGACTAAGCAAGATTAAAAAATATCGAGGGAAGGGATGTCTGGGTGACTCAGTCGGTTAAGCATCCAACTCTTGGTTTTGGCTCAGGTCATGATCTCACGGTTCGTGAGATTGAGCCCCACATCAGGCTTTGCACCGACAGTGAGGAGACTGCTTAGGATTCTTTCTCTCCCTCTCTCTCTGCCCTTCCCCCTGCTCATACTCTCTCTCTCAAAATAAATAAACATTGAAAAAATAAAAATATTGAGGAAAGTGAATTGTCATGGGTGTCATTGGGGTGAGAGTAAGTTAAAGGTGGCAGGAGGTGTTAGTGAGGATATTAATAATAACCTAAAGTCTTACGAGTCACGTTTTGTGAGAGAAGCAGAATAAGCACCAGGAAGAGAGCAGAAGTAATAGAAGAATGGGTGAATTTGTGAAGAGGGCCAGCGACATTATTCTTAGATTTCTACCTTCAATAATCACAGGTAAAAAGAAAGCTGATGGTGGAGATAATCTAAGACCAGAAATTATAATTTATAGTTACAGCATGTTCCTTCAAAAATGAGACCCAATGTCTATGCACTCCAATTTTAAAATATGGGAACAGTAGACCAGAAGAGAGCTGCTCAGGACACATGAAGTGGCTAGTGCTGTGTTGTGCTAGTTATGCTGACCAATTAACCTGGTCACCCAGCTTGGGAGCCCGTGGAGGCCACATTTACATTAGTGTCCAAATGACCAAAATTCCCACCTGTCCACATAGAAGCACTGCTGTACTTCAAGGTGTCCTAGTTCATTTCTGTGTCATCAGGCCCTCACAGATGACCAGGAATATGATTTTCCATATTCCTCCCTTTTGCCTTCTTGTCAGACTACTTCACCAATACCATGAAAATTCAACTCAGCTAGGCACTGCTCTGCCTAAGGTTCTGTCTTCTGTTCCCAAACCTACCCTTCCTTGTTGTCCCAGGGCAGAACTGATTTGCATGGGAAACGGGTAGCACTTTTCCTTCATGTGTTCATTCGACAAACATTGAAATGCCTACTATGAACCCAGTAAGGTTCTAGTCCCTGGAGTGTATATCCATGGAACAAAATTCCTGCTCTCAGTGAGTTACATTCTGAGCCACACTTCCTCAGTGAGGCCTGGAGGCAGCAATTCTGGTGCAAGACTTGCACCAAGTGTTGCAAAGTTTCTGGTGAAGATGACTGCTCCAGCTTTGGGCTCCTGTTAGTGCCTCTCCAATAAAACCTTCACGTGCCACAAAAAGAAATAACCATTTTCAGGCACACAATGTCCCAACCCATACATATTTAGAAAGAAAATGTCAACATTTTTGTTTTGTTGATGGAACAGAAAGTATTCAAAGCTGGAATTCCATCTGCTTCATTGACAACCTTTCACATGATTCTAGAGCCTCAGCTTTGTCCTTGAACAGTCACTTGGCCTATCGTGGGGGTCTTTCCAGGGCAAGTAACAGCCTGCCCCCAAAGAGTGCCTAAGCCATCACTTCCTCCAAAACAGAAAACAGCTCCACTCTTGACATGACAGCATTTTTGTCTTTTGATACATGCATCAAGATTTCAATGCTCTTGGGACCATATTTCAGTTCCCAGACTCAAACTCAGGGAACTGTGACCTTCCTCTTCCCCTGAGCAGTCTCCACGAGGAGGCTTGTCTCATTGCAGCTTGGGAACAGGAGTTGGCCCTTCCATGAAGGCAGTGGAAGAGCTCTCCTTTTCCTTTTTATGTCCTTTTTTGAGGGTGCTTTGCTTCTCCCTGTGATAAAAATGCCAGGACCCATAGTAGGTGACACTTCTATGGTAGAACACAGTTTTCCTGGAAGGGAAGAACAAAAGAAATGAAGGCTTCACTTACAATGGCTCAATTTAAAAGTGATGTTCACAAATCGATTCAGATTCTATAACCACTTGTTGATGCGATGTTTCCATTTCCCTCCCTATACCCCCTTGGGAGGAATTGAGAGGCACTGCAAAGGGGCCATGGCACCACTAGGAGGCAGTGTTGGATAGGGAGAAAAAGGAAAACTTCACATTCTTCCTCCCATCACTGTAGACTGAAATAACATTTCAGTAAACCTCAATTTACACTACGAGGCTCTTGCCTGTCAGAAGTCTACTTCTTCTCTGTACTCCGATGGCACTGCCTACATGTACTTCCATGTAACAGCAAGCATGTCTTACATCCATTATTTTCTCCATTCAATTGCAAGTTCCTTGGAGAGGACTGTCTTATGCTTCCTTAGTCTATTATAGAATATTTTTTGAATAGGTGAATATTTTATGAGCACCTCCTGAATACATGCCAGGTTCTTAACAGTTGAAAAAAGTTTTATAAAAATAAAATGTTGAAGTTTTGATGTAGAGTAGTAAGGAAGACATAATGAACCCAACATGGGCTATTTAACAAGTCACATAGCCATAGTTATTTCTTTGTGGAGTTTTGCCACCTACTTTAGGTCATTTGATCCTCCTAATAATCCTGGGAGCTGAGCTGGTGGCTCCAGATGTCTATGAGAAGCTACAGCCCTCAGGGATTGACTCAGTGTGGTTTCTGGATGGGGAGGCCAGACTGAAGAACACCCCCACTCCTTTCTTCAGACTGTGTTAATTCCTTCTGTTCCTGAGCATTTGTGCATAAAGGAGGTTCCCAGAAGGAAGACACAGTATTTCTGGCTAGTGAGGGCAGGAGGGATAAGTTGATGAATCAGTAGAGATATGAAAAAAAATTAATAGAGATCTGAACATGTTGGTCTTGAACTGTGTGGAGTGGCTCAAAGGATTAGATGTATAATAAGGGCTACAAGTGGAGTAAGAGAGTATGTAGACAGCCTCAGCCAGCTTGGAATGGAGGAAGTCCTTCTGGAAGGCAGAAGGATGAAGTCAGGACAGGCAGGAGTTAGAGGATAAAAAGGTATAAGGAGGGAAGGGTGTCCCAGCTGCCCATATAACCCCTATACAGTTGGCCAATAGTGCTTAACCTTGGGAGTTTGCCCATTTAGATACTATGAAAGACTTTAATAAATTTCTGTTGAACACCTGGCTTAAGGAAAGACTATTCATAATGACCACACAGCTCAGTGTGTGCAACATGCTTTAACTATCATAATATTGAAGCATCATCTGTAATGTCCAAATCAATTTATGGTGCCTTTCTCTGAGTGGTTAAGAAATTTTAGGCATTATTATTATTATTTATAGTGTTATTCATTGTTATTATTGTTACATCATAACACAGAGGCTTATTCTGACCAATTATTTCATTTAGTTTGAGAGACAGAAACACTGAAACCAATAGAGTCCAACACTTTTATTTATTTATTTATTTATTTATTTATTTACTTATTTATTATCTATTTGTTTATTTAATTTTAATTCCAGTGTTGTGAACGTACAGTCTTATATTCATTTTAGGTGTACCATATAGTGATCCAGTAATTCTATACATTACTCAGTGTTCATCATGACAAGCGTGCCCCTTAATCCCTTTCACCTATTTCACCCATTCTCCCATCCACCTTGCCTCTGGTAAGCATCATTTTGTTTTCTATAGTTAGGAGTTTATTTCTTGGCTTGTCTTTTTCCCTCTTTTGTTTGTTTTGTTTCTTAAATTCCACATATGAGTGAAATCATATGGTATTTGTCTTTCTCTGACCGATTTATTTCACTTAGCCTCTAGCTCCATCCATGTTGAAGAGTGCACCCTTTTGACCTCTGCTGGACTTGGTTGGCTCCTGGGGTAACTACACTTTACCTTTTAGCCCGAAATTCAAGCATAGCTGGCATAAGACTGTCCACAGAAATCAAAGGGTGATGCAACATTTCTAGACTTGTTTCAATGGTGAGGACGTTCACATCTGAACAACAGCACTTTGGCTATATTTGCTAGCTCTTTGAACTTACAGGTCCCATCTTCTTAAGCCAAATTTAACACACATTTCCTTCTTATTTTAAGAATTAAAAAAATCTGGGGACAGGAGTAACATCCATGTACTTTAAAAACTTTAATTTGAAATTTTTCATACATAAAGAAAATGGGAAGAAAGAGTATACTCAACACTTTTATACCCAATTGTTGTCTTACCACATACACTTCATCTATGTATTTTTTCACCAAACCATTTTAAATTGTAGACTACATGAAGTTTCACTCCAAAATATGTCAGCATATAATCCTGTATCATATGGTGCCATTATCACTCCTAATTATTTCCTAATATACTGGCTATCTTCAATTGCCTCAAGTGACCCCAAAATGTTTTTATATGTTTTTTCAAGTCAGGCTGTTACCAAAGACCGTATCCTGTATCTGTTTGTTATGTCCTAATATAATAACACTGTTATTAAGCGAAAACAGTGTTCCTCCTCCCCATTTTTCTTTTGTCAATCCAGTCATTTTTTTTTATCAAATATTCTTAACACCCATAAACTTAAACTTCAGTGTAACTACAATGCTTGGGGTTGGAACTGGGGAGCACCCTTTGACAGGGTGGTTAGGAACCTTCTATGAGACACGAATTTCCTTTGTTTTCAGTTTTAATCTTGATGTGAGTTCTATGCTGTCAAAAAAAATAGGATCATGACATTTCACAATTTAACTGCCTATATTTATCTCTTTACTTTATACCATGTTTCTGAGGTTTCCATACCCATTTTTTCTTTTGACATTGATTCTCCCCAAATCCTCCAAATATGCTTCTTATTCAGAGTTTGACATCTATTAGGTGGAATGTCAGGAAATCAAAGGGCATCTCACCAGGGCTCCATGCTCAGGTTATGACAAATCAGGATTCTACACCGTGTTTTAAAGTTGGCCTATTAAAGTTATTTTGCAATACGGTTTTTGTAAATAAGAATGCTTTTGGCAATGTTCCTAATTTTAAGCAACTGTTCATAGTGTTTTTGTTTTACTACCGAACAAGGTCAAAAAGTAGTGAACCAGTAGTTCCAGATTGGTGGATAAAATCAACCTTTTTGGCAGAGTTTATAACTCTCCATGAACAGTTCCCTGCAACACTTTAACGAATGCAGTTTCTCAAAACAAATATTTATAACCTAAAGGTTACAAGTAGAAGTCCTAAAAACTAGTAAGATCATTTTTTGAAGATTATAGGAAAACTCTTTCCTCCTCATAGTCAGTTACACAGAAACTCAATTTTGTGATGACAGAATAGAGAGTAACTGTAAGTTTTACTTATATTTTATGGTAACTGACAAGTATATATGCTCAGTTCTATTTTATCCAAACAAAGCCAGTTGTAAATCTTGTGGTTTGCATTCTTAAATGTGCTCACCAAAACAGCTTCCTAACACATCCCTCAATGTTTCCTGCTTAAAACAAAACAAAACAAACAAATGAACAAACAAGGTAACTTTAATATAAATTAAGACTGAACCAAAGATATTTGGGGTCTTGAGGAATTTATTTCCACATAACGGACTCTATGTCCTAGATTGAGCATCACGGAATTTCTTTCCTTTCCTTTTACCAACATGCGTAAATTATATAAGGTTCTTTTCTTCCTAAAATGGTTAAGCTGCCACTGGAAATTTCATTTAATATGTCTTGGTGAAATTGTTTTTGAAGAATACTCATTACTTCAGGCTCTCACTCGAATTTTTTATTCAAGGAAAAGTTGGTCAGCTTGACTGATACTGAGTGGAGAGGCATTCAAGGGAGAAAGCTAAGATTCCAGATGCTCATCTTTTCTGCTCAGGTGGGCAAAGCTATATACAAGCAGCCCACCTTCAGAGGGTTAGGAGGACAGGCAGCCATTTCCTTCCACACTGCCCCGACTGCTTTTTGTTTCTGTGTTTATATCCATTGACTGCTGGTAGGCTTGGGCCTCGCTGGCATAGGAGAGCTTTCCCCACTGCTAGTTGGCTGTCTCTGCATTTTCCTTCTTTGGAAACCAAAAAGCATGAGAGGAAATAAGGACTAAAATTTAACTTGAAACACTGGTTATGAGAGTCTTTGTCTTAGCTATGGATAACCAGAAATCCTGGTTCCTTTTCACAAAGACCTCACTCTCTAAACAGTCCATCCTACAAAGGGAGGTGTGTGAAATGAAAGTGGGAACTGTCCACAAGGATAGTGATGAGAGATCAGGGCCTAGAGGTGCAGATGGCCATGGAAAGCAGGTTCTGTGGACTCACAGGTAAACTGAGGGTGGTCCAGCTGAATAGATGATGGGAGGGCCAATCTTGAAGGGGTGTGTGGTGGTATTTAAAATAAGTCCACTAATTCTTTGAGACTTCTCCTTTCAAGACCACCTCTTGAATCTGGGTGGTCTTGTGGCTGCCTTGATGAATAAATGTGGCCAAAGCGATACTGTGTGACTTCCAAAGCTAGGTTAGAAAAGTCTATGCAGCTTCTGATCATTCCTCTTGGTTCACTTGCATATGGAGCCTCCCCTGCTGTGCAAAATGTCCCCCTAAGGTCACCATGTGGGGAGGTCTCCCAGAGAGAAACATGGAGACATGACCAAGGAGCCCCAGCTGTTCTACTCATAGCTGTTTGAGTGACTTCAGCCCAAGTGCCAGCTACGTGTGAAAGCTTCAGGGTGACCCTTGCCCCTGCTGCCTGACTGCAGCTGCACAGACAGCCAAGTAAGGACTGCTTAGCTGAGTCCGCTCAGCCCAAGATCGGTCAGCAAAAGAAATTAATACTATTTTTAAGCCATGTTTTCAGCACTAGATAATTGAAACAAGGCACTAAAACAGAATAATGCTGATAAACTCAAGTTCTCTCAAAGATTCAGGTGAAATGCAAATAAATTCCACTCCTGCTGAAGTGGATGTTGCTCTTGTAAGAAAATTAGTTAGGAAGCACTTCTCTCTGGCATATGACCATCTCTGTTGTGTATTTGTGTGAAAAGCAATGGAGTAAATTCCACTTCTCTGTACCAGGGATGCCTTAGGGGAGGTTGGGACTACAGGGGAGGAAAAATAATTTCCTTCCACCCTTCTGAGTTCTTGGCTGAGACCCCTGTAATAAACAACATAGAAAGATAGACAAGTGTTGATTAGTATGTATACCTCATGTATACATGGAAAATAACTAGGGGAACATGAGTAACTCCCTGAGATGGCTTAAGATTCAGACTGAAACACCATTTTAATCAGCAAAGAGGAGGAATGTAGGCCTCTTAGGGGAAAGTAAATCATTTTTAGGAAAGACAAATGGACATTTAGAAGAACAGATGGGAGGTATGGTAGTTTGTGACAAAGTCTGTCTGGGTGTGGTATCCAATTTTACCAATTTTTCATGGTTGTTGAAACTCCTAAGGAGGAAATTTAAAACAGTTGAGTTCCTTTTGGACCATGTGTCTTTAGACTGAAAAGGGAGTTCAGAGAAAGCCTCTCCCTGCATTTGCTATTTTTCAAGTGCTTATAACTCAAAACAATCAATGTACCAAAGCAGCAGATTTGGGGTGACACGTCCCGGACTTCTACAGTCGTATTTTGAGGTAGCATATTCTGGGCAAAGCTTTCTTCCTTGATAAAAAGAGATTCAGGAGGATAAAGGCTTCCCTTCCAGGCTCTGAGCACACTTGTGAAAGGAGGTGATGACTGGTGTCAACCTGGCAACCAGCAGAGGACAGAAACCAACTTCTGATACCTCAGAGGGGAGACGACAAGCCCTGAGTTCCACCTTCGTTTTGGTACCGAACTCACCAAACTGGAACTGCTAGCTACTGGGCTTCATGTTAGATAAGAATTGTCCTTCACAGTTAAGCCTGTTAGGAAGGTATCCTATTATTTGTAGTTCAAAACATGACATATATTTGCCATGATGTGGCTTCCAAGGAATGAGTGATTTAAAAAAAAATTTTTTTTTTAATGGTTATTTATTTTTGAGAGAGAAAGAGTGTGAGCAAGGGAGGGGCAGAGAGAGGGAGACAGAGAATCCGAAGCAGGCTCCAGGCTCTGAGCCTTCAGCACAGAGCCCGATGCGGGGATCAAACTCATGAACAGTGAGATCATGACCTGAGATGAAGTCAGACACTTAACCGACTGAGCCACCCAGACGCCCCGTGAACGAGTGATTTTTTTTTTTAAAAGTTCTAAATTTTAAATCCTTTAGTGTATCTTCCAAGAAGCTTCCTGGTTTCAAAAGTCACAAAGGTAAGCTGAACAGAGGACTCACATTTAGTAAAAACAGGGACTATTTTGCTGTTTTTTGTTTTTGTTTTTGTTTTTTTTTTATCCTTCTCAGGATACTAATCCTACCTTAGCAAGTAGAAGTAAATTAAGAAATGAATCTGTGTTTGTTCCTTCAGTTTCTGCAAATGTCCTTGTGTACAGAATGATTTGGAATCCCAAAGTAAAATATGAAATGCCATGTAAGATAGACACATTTTAGGATTTTGTAATCGAAAGCTGTCAAGGGTTGAAATAAGGTCCTTTCCTGTCTGATTTTAACATTTTAGGATGGCCAGATGTTACGGGCTGAATTACATCTTCCCCAAATGCATATGTTGAAACCCTCCTAGTATCTCCGAATGTGACCTTATTTTGGAAGTAGTGCCTTCAAGAGGTATTAAGTTAAAGTGGGATCATTAGGCTGGGCCCTAATTCAATACGCCTGGTGTCCTTATAAGAGGAGGAGATCATTTTGAGGGAGGCAAACCACAAGAGACTTAAATACAGAGAACAAACTGAGGGTTGCTGGCGGGCTGTTGGGTGGGGGGGGGGATGGGCCAAACGGGTGATGGGCATTAAGCAGGGCACTTGTTGGGATGAGCACAGGGTGTTATGTGTAAGTGATGAATCACTAAATTCTACTCCTGAAATCATTGTTACACTATATGTTAACTAACTTGGATTTAAATTAAAAAAAAATAATAAATAAGAGATTAGGAGGCAGAGGGAGAAGCCACACCCTGTACTTCTGAGAACAGAAACACCCAGGGAGAAGGCAGCTGTCTGCAGCCAAGGAGAAAGGCCTCAGGGGAAATCAAGCCTGTCGATACTTTGATCTTGGACTTCCAGCCTCTAGGACAATGAAAAAATAAATTTCTGTTATTTAAACCTCCCAGCCTGTGGTATTTTGTTATGGAAGCCCTAGCAAACGAATGCAGCAGATCTGTGCCATTTGACTTATGGTGACATTGGGTACAGTTTTTTGTTCCTTCCTTTCATTGCTCATAAAGAAAGGGGTGAAAAAACCGCAAATTAAGAGACGTTTGCAAGTAAGTTAAAATACAAAGTTATACCCAGTGCCACTTCTTTGGAAAGGGCATACAATTTTTATTAACAGGTAATCAGTTTCATCCTACCTGCACCGTATGTTGAATAATGGGTACAGAATGGTTTAAAGGTGGCATTAAATGACCAGGCTGCCAAATTTGCTCACAGGTCTCAATCTAACCTCAGAAAGAATGAGGGACTTGGAGCCACTTCTTGTGATGATAAGGTGTTTGTGAATTAGAAGACAGGGGATAAAATTTGACTTCTTGATTTTAGACTGTGGATAGCTATGAGACGAAGATGTTAGAAACATTGTTCATAATTTGGACTTAGTGGATAAGGAAACACTTGAAAGATTTTATTTTTGATCAGAGTTCCCAAGAGATGAATTAGTCTCCTAAAGAGTATGATCCAAGATCTGTTGGATTGACTCTTTTTCATAAAGTTGTTTGGAAGCAAATTTGTTTCCTTTGTATAATAATTCATGTGATTCGTCTTTTGGGCTAATTATAAATTCAGTTCTCAAAACACTTTGTCCTTAAGTAAACTGCAATGTTGTTTTCTACTTAATTTTCTAAAACAAGAAAATCTAATGGAAATGTCCTCTCTCGTATTTATTTATTATTACACTGCAGTTAACGAAAATATGTAATTATTACTCTTTTTCCCCCATGTCATTTTGATGCTATGGAAATTACCCAGGATGCTTTCTAATAAAATAAAAATAATAGGTCAACAATCTTATCTGAGTTTTCTCAGGTCTGTCTTGCAAAATTAGCCATCAGGAAATATCTTATCTATCAAAATATAACATTAGTATATATGACAAAATGGTATTTCTTGGACTGTGGTTCACAGCAAAAGATACACAGAAAGCTGAAAATTTTTAGTATTTTCTTGCCAAGTTTTCAG
Organism: Felis catus; assembly: GCF_018350175.1. Taxonomy (NCBI): domain Eukaryota; kingdom Metazoa; phylum Chordata; class Mammalia; order Carnivora; family Felidae; genus Felis; species Felis catus. The sequence goes on along the minus strand of NC_058372.1, from coordinate 67,555,495 downwards.
TGACGTTCTTAGAAATAAGAGCCTGAATTATAAAAAGAAAGCAATATGCAAATTTGACAAAGACTATCAATGGCTACGAAACAAAAACTGGAAAAGGCAACTGTAATTTTTGTTCAATTTTGTTACCAAGAATATAGTTAGCTCATTAGAAAATGTGCCTGTTTATAATAAGCTAATAATCAATAATTAAAAATAAGCATATATATGTGGAACCTCTTATTTGGGAGGTTTTGGTACTATCATCTACAGAACAGAAATTCTGATCTTCACAAATGAGGAAAGAATTCACATAAAAAGTTGCAGTTAATAGAGGTAGAAACAACTAGGCATATTTGACAAGCCACCAGTCATGGAAACTTTAAGTCCTAACGAGATGGAATTGAATGCAATAAAAAGTATTTTTAAATGGAGACACAATTCTGCAAAAGACTTTTTTTTCTCATTTTATAAATATATTATTAAGTGCTATTTGCTTTTGTATAGCACTAATCTACCAAATCCATCGCCTTATTTTTAGTGAGGCACCAAGACTGTAAATGAGCACCCTTACTTGGGTAAGGCGTGGGAGACGGTGGCAGAGATTAGACTGGACTATCTCTTTTGTAACTATAAGATTCTTTGGCTTCATGACACAGAGACAATCACTGTAACAGCCAGTATTTATCTAGCACTTACTCTACGTTAGGCACTGTCCTTAGTGCTTTGTAAAGGAACCTGTGAGGCTCCAGGGTCATGAATGGGATGAATACAGAATGAAAAAACAAACAGCTCCAAATCAAAGGAAAATTTTGGCAATGAAGTTCTAAAGTTTGTATTTTAACAAGAAACTGCATTATCTCTGTGGTCCCAGTATTCTGAGGGATAAGGGAACTCTCCTCTTTGATTCAGAGATTCCTGCTTATCCTACACTACCCATTGTTCCTTTTCTAGCAGCTGGCACGTGACTGCTTGGAATAAAGACTGTGTTCTTTCCTACCTCCCAGTTAGGTGAGGCCATGCAACTAAGTTTTGGCCAGGAGAACAGAAATAGAAGTATTGTGGGATAACATGCAGGAACCTGCTTTATGAGACTAGGTATACGCTTTAGGGATCATCAGATTGTACTGTTTTTGTTGCGTCTTTGGGAAGGGACTTTTGTACTATGACGTTAATACATCAGGTAAACGATTTTATATGTCTCACAGTGATACAGCACGACAACTAGCCATATTTTTGTGTGCTTATCTTTTTTTTAAAGATGAAAATGTGGGGTGCCTGGGTACCCCAGCTGGTTAAGTGACCAACTCTTGGTTTTGGCTCAGGTACATGGGTTTGAGCCCCACATCGGGCTCTGCACTGACAGCACACAGCCAGCTTGGGATTCTCTCTCTCCCTCTCTGTCTCTCTCTCCGCTCTTTCCCACTTCTGTCTCTCACTCACTCTCTCTCTCTCAAAAATAAATAAATAAACATTAAAAAAAATAAAGGTGAAAATGTAGGGAGAAGAAAGTTGAAGCCAAACTATTATATTAGTGAATTGAAGTAGGGCATACAGGAGGCAAGTAGTAAATATTAGAAATGGAACAGATCAATAAAGTCTGTGTTGATTCTTGAGCCATTGAAGAATGAATACGCCACTACGCTAAAGCAAGGAGTGCTCGTTCTTAACATGTAGCAGTCTTGTTTATCTTATGAACTTGGTTTTCTGGATTCTCAAGATCATCTGCCATTTCCTGGGGAAATAACAGTTCACATTTTAATATGTCTCACTGCCATGGAATTTACTTTCTGACAAGTCTAATTTTTCTCCTATTCATTCATTGCCTTATTCCTTTTGGCAATTTTCAAGACTAGAGCTGATCCATGAGAACTTTATCTCTCTCTCTTTCCCTCTATTTTTGTACTTTATACTTCCTTAGTTAAGGATGTCCTTCTGTTATCTGGCTCACTAACCCCTACGGCAGCTTGACTCAAACTCAAGCATCATCTCTCTTTAGGGAGTCCATCATTTCTAGAAACCTGGTCTAGGTACCCCATGGTGTGCTCCAGCCCTGCTGTGTGTATCTCTACTAATGCACTTATCACTCAATGTTGTGGTTTTGTTTGCTCCTGTCTCTTCTCCACTGGACTATAAGCTCCTTAAAGTCACAGACTGTCTTTCATCTCTATATTCTTAGATCCCAGCAAAGTGCCTGTCTTACAGCAAATATGCAATAAGTTCTTCCTTAAACATTTTTTTCTCACATCTGAGATTCAAAATATCTCAAACATATTTTTCTTTAATAAACTTTTTAGGGGTGCCTTAGTGGCTCAGTCAGTTGGGCGGCCGACTTTGGCTCAGGTCATGATCTCGCGGTCCGTGAGTTTGAACCCGCGTCGGGCTCTGTGCTGACAGCTCAGGGCCTGAAGCCTGTTTCAGATTCTGTGACTCCCTCTCTCTGCCCCTCCCCCATTCATGCTCTGTCTCTCTCTGTCTCAAAAATGAATAAATGTTAAAAAAAAAATTCATAAACTTTTTAAAAGATTTTTAAATGTTTTTTTTTTTTAATTTATATTTGAGAGAGAGAGAGCACCAGCAGGGGAAGGACAGAGAGAGGCGGGACAGAAAATCTGAAGTGGACTATTTATGCGCTGACAGCAGCAAGCCCAATGCAGGGCTCGAACTCACAAACTTGAGAGATCGTGCCCTGAGCCAAAGTCCAATGCTCAACTGAGCCACCCAGGCACCCGTCATATACTTTTAAAGTTAAATTTATTGAGGAGTAATTCACATGCAATACAATTAACATTTTAAAATTGTACAGATCAATGAACTTTGCCAAATGTATACAGTCTTGTAAGCACACCGCGATTATGATGTGGAACGTTTCCATCACCCTTGAAAGTTCTGTTTGCTCCTCTGCAGTCATTCCCTTACCCCATGTCCAGCCACTGGAAACCACTGCTCTGATTTTTGTCTCCACAGTTTTGTTAGTGCTATGCTGCCAGTACAAATGGAATCTTATGCATCATGTGCAGGCATACCTCATTTTATTACACTTTGATGTATTCTCCTTCACAAATAATGTATTTTTACAGATCGAAGGTCTGTGGCAGTTCGGCATCTAACCAAGTCTATCGGCATCGCTTTTCCATAGCATTTGTTCACTTCCTGACCCTGTGTCACATTTTGGCAATTCCTGCAATATTTCAAACTTTATCATTATTATTATATTTGTTACGTGGTCAAAGATCTTTGGTATTACTATCGTATTTGTTTTGGGGTGCCACAAATTGTGCCTGTATAAGACAGTGAGCCTACTTGACAAATTGTGTGTTCTCACTGCTCCACTGACCCCCTGTCTCTACCTCTCTGTGGGCCTCCTGTTCCCTGAGACACAATATTGAAATTAGGCCACTTAATAACCATACAATGGCCTTGAAGTTTTCAAATGAAGAGTCATTTGATGTGGCAATTTTCACTCTTGCCTTATTTTAAGAAATTGCCCCAGCTGCCCCCACCTTCAGGAAGCACCATCTTGGTCAGTCAGTGGCCACCAACACTGAGGCAAGACTTTCTATCAGTGGAAGGATTAGGACTCGCTGAAAGCTCAGATGATCGTTAACATTTTTTAGCAACAGGGGATTTTTGAATTAGGGCATGTACATTGTTTTTTTTATATATAATGCCATTGCACACTTATTAGACTACAGTGTAGTGTAAAGGTAATTTTTATGCATGTTGGAAAGCCAAAAAATTCATTTGACTCACTTTATTATGATATTCACTTTATTGTGGTCATCTGGAACCAAACCCACAATATCTCCAAGATTTGTTTACACTCCTTTGAGTTTGACTCTTTTCACTGGATATGATGTGTTTGAGATCTGCCCATGTTGCATACATCAGCAGATTATTCCTTTTCGTGTCTAAGCAGTACCCATCTTATGCACGATCTAAATAAGTTTATCCACTTGGTGGAAGTTATGGTTGTTTCCAGTTTTTAACTCTTGGGGAGGATGCTGCTAAAACGATTCACATGTAGATCTTTATGTGGACACAGATTTTCATTTCTCTTGGGAAAGTACGTATGATTGAGATTTCTGGGCTGTATGGTAAGCGTGTGTTTAATCTTATAATAAAATACTAACCATTTGCAAAGCAATGGTGCCAATATATACTGCTACCAGCAGCATACGTGGTTTCCAGTTCATCAGTGCTTTTACAACGAATATAATAAGTACGCTAGATTTCTACTTTTATAGTTGTCACATATTGCTAAGTTACTTAAAAAATATGTAAAAGTAAATGGATAGAGGTGCTGAGATCTGGGGTTTTTTGGTTGCCAGAGTAGAAAGATATTGAATAAGGCCCATGCCTCCCAAATAATTCCTCCACTATTTTAGTTAGCGATACTTGAAATTCCTTCCTTGCAGTGTCATTGTACCCCCAATACTTTGTTAGAACTCGAAGTCCTCAGGAAGCTGATCTGATAGGATCACTTCATCAAAATTTGTCAGGACCAGTTTCCAAAGCCCTGGCTCTGAGTGGGGTGGGAGAGCCATGCCGAGTATGGAGAATCTGAGTCTAGGGATGAGCGAAGGCTGGGAAGAGCAGAGTTCCGAGATGAGGGAGCCACACAGCAAATGGCCAACAACCAGGCTGACAGGAGACCGGAGCAAGACATCCATTTTATTTCTCTGCCAGCTATGGCAGCAGATTGGGGTTTGAGGACCAGCCGAGCCGCTTTCTAGTCACGTGGCTTTAAGCAAATCCTGTAACCTTTGATTTAAACACCAGATTTTTTTTTTCTCTTCCATCTGAGATGCTGCGGAAATACGAGTAACTCCATCTGCCTCAAGTGCTTGTTGTGGGCATTGCATTGAGATATACTGGTAAGTGCAAATATATACTTCATCAATGTCTTTTAAGTGGCCAATTTTAAAAACTGCTTTCCCCCCTGAATTCTCTTCTGTTGAACCTTCTTTTGACTTTCATTCTATAACTACCACATCAATGGTCCCCTCTCTCTGATTCATTTAACCTCTTTTCCTGCCCCTTTAGAGCATCCCACATGCTTTACAGTAGTAGTCGGTGGTACATTCATAAATTTCTTTGCACTAAGTCCATCTCAGACCCAGAGAACAAAATTGTGAGTTTTAAAAAAAATTTTTAATGTTTCTTTATTTTTAAGAGAGAGAGAGACAGAGCACGAGCTGGGGAGGGGCAGAGAGAGAGGGAGACACAGAATCCGAAGCAGGTTTCAGGCTCTGAGCTGTCAGCACAGAGCCCTATGGAGGGCTCGAACCCATGAACCATGAGATCATGACCTGAGCTGAAGTCGGATGCTTAACTGGCTGAGCCACCCAGACGCCCCCAAAATCGTGAGGTTTTAAAGGATTTTTTAAATGTTTATTTATTTTCGAGTGTGAGAGAGAGACAGAGGACAAGGGGGGAGGCATAGAGAGAGAGAGGAAGACACAGAATCCGAAGCAGGCTCGAGGCTCTAAGCTGTTAGCACAGAGCCCGAGTCAGTGCTTGAACCACAAACCGTGAGATCATAACCTGAGCTGAAGTCTGATGCTTAACCAACTAAGCCATTCAGGCACCCCTAAAATTGTGAGGTTATAGATGTGACTGAGATGTGCCTTTCAGTTTCAACTAGTGTGACATGACAAAGAATACTCAAATTACATCAAATTGATCTGAGATGCTAGGAGCCTTCTTAATATCTGAGGAGGTGAAAGCATCCTTCTGTGACTCTTCCGTTGTCTCTAACACAAGCATCTTTTCACAGGAGAAGTTCAGTCATAGTCATTTATAAAACGCCTACGTTTTCCTGGAAATTTTCCTATATTCCCTTTCTATTTATAACTCCACTTGTTTTTGCCTTTTTTTGTGTTCCAGCATAATGTTTATTTATAAAAAAGATGTCATGTAATCCTTGCAATGCCCTCTACGATAGGAAAGATGAAGTTTTAACGGAGTCAATGACTCGCTAGGGAAAACACATGTCTATGCAATGATGTCATCACTGATGATTCCATGGCCCCTTTGTTCTCTGGGGACCTGCTGGTTCCATACGCTGTCTAGCTCACAGGATGGTTTTGCTTTCAAGTGAAGCCAATCTCAAAATTATGCTAAGTGTGAGGGCCAGAAGTTAATAGGAGTTAAGGAATTTCTGAAGACAATAGCACGAAGGAGATTCCTCTGTTCTTGGCAGCCAGTTCTCCAGACTGAGTGGAATGAGTCAAAATTCTGATTAAGGTCTTATTAAATCTGATGTCAGTAACCAGGACTATTTGGCACCTTGGAGAGGGATTGGCTTCGCTTACTTTTTAGCTACCAAGTGCCCAGTCCAGCCCAGATGTCCACAGAAGGTGGATGTTTACCACTGGATTACTATTTCTCAGTGGTAGAGTCTGCTGAATTCTAAGGGCCCTTTTGGTCGTACAGTCTGCTGGTCGCCCCCCATTATTGCTCCTCTCTTTCTTCCATCATAATGGAACCTCAGAGTTTAAGATGGGCGCCTGGGTGGCCAGAATAAACTACATTGTCAAGCCTCCTTTGTAGCTAGATGTGGCCATGTGACTAAGTTCTGACCAAAGAAATATAATCACAATCATCTAAGAGCAGCCTGTGGGAATCTTCCTCTGAAGACGACAAGGATTACTATCTGACCTCTTTCCCCCACTTTTTTTTTTTTTTGTCCTTTGCTTTTTCCTTTTGGCTAAAATTTCTGTGTCATGACTGAAGCCAAAACAGCCATCTTAGACCATGTGGTATCTTGAAACAGAAGCCTCATCTGTGGACTGATAAGATGACAGAAGCCTGGGTTTCGGTGGACTTCATGGAACAAGTCCACCATCTCAGATGTGGATTGCCTACCTCCTGACTTCCATGAGTGTTTTAATCCCTGTTACTTCTGTTCCCTGTTGCTAGCAGCAGAACTTTTTTGATGCAGTAGAGTGCCAGTTGTGGGCACTTTTAGGAGATGAGAGATTAAAGTGGGTGTGGCACTGTTCTTATGGATTCCCAAAGATGGTCTCAGGAAGGAAGCAGTCACTGCCTGTCGTAGGACACAAGTCTGCTGTGCTGGGTCTGTCCTTCCACCTTCACTCAGAACACATGGCAACTGCTCCCAGACATCTGGTCTCCTTATTAGCAGCTCTGTCAGCTGTACCGGTAAGTGCTGGGTGGGCCAGGCACATCTAGATGCGCATATCACTACCTATTTGTGGCAATTTTGTTTTGCTTTAACTTTAAAAGATTTCAGATGCAGGTATGTTGTGACAGGCAGCAAGCTTCCACTGCTCTAGTCCAACCCCATTCTTGAGGTAGTGAGGCAATGAGTCCCAACATGTTTTGCTAAATTAATGACATGCTCAAGAATACAGTACCCAGAATAATGGCAAGAAGACCAATCTAAGGAGTTGGCACCTGAGTTCTAGTCCTGGCACCAATGATAGAAATATACTATTGAGCAAGCTCCTGAACTGCTCTGGTTCTCAGGTTTTGTAAATGTGAAATGATGCAGTGGGTTACATGATTTCTAAGATCCCTTTTGGTCATAGAGTCAGCTAGTTGTCCCCCATTTCCTTTTCTCTCTTTCTTCCATAATAATAGAAACATCCGAGTTCTATTATCATTCTGTGATAATTTCTATCATCATTAGATAGATGAGGCTACCATATAATCTCATTTCTATCTCTAAAAGTGTTCATGGGGCATCTGGGTGACTCAGTTGGTTGAGTGTCCAACTTCGGCTCAGGTCATGATCTCATGGTTCATGAGTTTGAGCCCCCCATTGAGCTCACTGCTGTCAGCACTCTTCCATGCATGGAGCCTGCTTCAGGTCCTCTGTCTCTCTCTCGCTGTCCCTCCCCTGCTTGTGCTTTCTCTCTCTCTCTCATAAATAAATAAACCTTTTAAAAAAGTATTCAACTCATGTACTGAAAGTACATACAGTAAAAAAAAAATTACAGTATTTACATTAGAAGAAATAAAAGCAAATTCTGTCCTCATCTTTGGATATATATTTTAATGTCAACATTAGTAAGAACAAGAAATAGCATCTTGAGTGTCCTTTGGCAATGAAATTTGACCATGTTTTTTCTGACTGAAACTTTAAAGACAATGACAACAATGAACAGACTCCTTCCAGGTGTAACATGGGAGTGGGGGCCGTGGAAGCCTGGGAAGCAGGTGCGGGCGGGTCTGAGTCTGGCTGCCCCACTGCCAGCTCTCTGACCCTGGCCAATCAACCTTCCTTCAGTTTAGGGGTTTCCTCAAAATAATTTTCTAACAACTGGCTGGCAACACCGAACCCAAATTTAAACACTCCCTTGGAACACTGATTTGGGGACCAGCTCTCCAGGTGATTGGTCCTCCTGACCTGCCAGTTCTAGATGGCTCCCCTTAGCCCTCCAGGTGGCAGGTGGGTTCTCGGCTTTTCTCAGCACAGACTTTGTGAATAGCAAAGGGGGCTTGGCTTAGATAAGCACGGGTCAACCCTCACAGACCATCAGAATTATCAGGGTAGCTTCAAAAATGTACAGATGCCCAGGCTTGCCTTGGAGAACAGATATAATTGGTCTAAGGGTGGTGCTCAGACATCAGTAGAGAAGTTTTCCAGGCTCCTTGAGTGATTATTTTGTGCAGGTAGGCTTGAATCCCATTAGCTTAGGTCTACTAAGCTTAGGTCACCTCAAGGCACATGGTGGCTTTCCAGTAGGACAGAAGTGGGAGGAATATCACTGAGCCAATCACAGAGCCCAGACAATGGCCATATTGTGAAAGCCCATTATTTATTTGCTGCAATCCTCACCTTGGTTCCAGTGTAGAAATGGGAATGAGCATCAGGCACTGCTAGAAAATGCAAGACCAGACATTTCAACTTCATTTTCATAGGTAATAATAAAAATAGTGAAGGCACAAGACTTCATTTCAAAAGAGTGTTAATAAAAACATAACCTCAATACTTGGTTTCTTACACTTGTGTGGTGAGCATGGCCTTAAGTGTTCCTGACATCAGAGAACAGAAGCTTTTATTTTGGGGGCAGTTAGTGGTTTTGTTCAAAGCTATTGCTACCAGGAAAAAACCAAAAATCTAAGAAAAGAAGCCATTCAATAAATAAAATTACACTTAAAAAAAAAAAAACTAGACCATGTGTGAAAGTTTGAAATGATTTTCTCAATTTAAACACTGAGTGAGGATTTAATGTACTTTCAGCCTGATGAGTCCAGCACCCGGGCAGCATAGACAGGGGGAGGATGGAGAAAATTGTTTAAGCATTTCCCAGATGCTTTTTGTATCACATGCAGTGTTATGTATTCAGCCACCCATGACCAAGCTTTCAGGAGAGCCAAGGAACAACAATGCCATCCTTTTCCCTTTGAATAACTGCCTGTCACACAGTGCAAATGTGACCTCTTCAGTAGTTTTTCACACTTTGCAAAATTCGGGGGGTGGGGGGGGGTGGGGAGGAAGGATACATCTCTTTCTCTTAAAAAATCTGTATAGAGGGGCATCTGGGTGGCTCCAATGGTTAAGTGACCAATTCTTGATTTCGGCTTAGGTCATGATCTCGCAGTTCGGTTCGTGAGATCAAGCCCTGCATCGGGCTCTGCACTGACAGCTCAGAGCCTGCTTGGGATTCTCTCTCTCTCTCTCTCTCTCTCTCTGTCTCTGTGTCCCTGGCATGTCATTCAGTCATCTGACTTTGCTCAATCATCGTAAGATATTTTCCCATCATGACTTCCTAACACCAGTCATTTTCCTCTTTGCATGCCACTGTTGTGAGTGCCACAAGATAGACCCTCTGAGTCTCTTACCTGGATTCTGGCCCACCCCTCACCCCGTCTCCCTTTATTTTTATTTATTTTTTAAAGTTTATTTACTTACTTAGAGAGAGACAGAAAGCACAAATGGAGGAGGGACAGAGAGAGACACAGAATCCAAAGCAGGCTCCAGGCTCTGAGCTGTCAGCACAGAGCCCAAAGCGGGGCTTGAACTCATGGACCTTGAGATCATGGCCTGAGCTGAAGTTGGACACTTAACCTACTGAGTCATCCAGGCACCCCCCACCCCCACCCCGCCTTCCCCCATCTCCTTGCTTGTAGGCTGTCTTCCTAGCAAGTTACTGTGAGTCTGATTGTCAGATTAGGCTTTTTGCAACAAGATTTTTATCATTCTTCTGTGGTTTTAATATACCAGAAAGACCATGAGCTTAGGTATCAGAAAGCCGAGCTCAGATCTGGGTTCCAAAATTAACAGGTAAATCACCTGACTTCTCTGAGCCTCAATTCCTTCTCTCTAGCATAGAGATAAGAATTAAATGTCATGGACTGATGTATGTAAAATGCTTTGCGCAATGACTGGGATACGCCCTGTCAATTATTTGCTCAGTAATGATTATATTTAAAGGATTAAATTCCAGAATCTCAGCTACTTCCAAACTCCAATACTATTCCATCGTGTTCACAAAGTTTCTGCGGGACAACTCTGCTTTATTTATTGCCCAGGACATTTCTTTTCTCTTTGCTATTTTTTTCAACTTCTCATTTTGAATCTTGTGCTTGGAATGTTAACTGCTAGTCCTTTAAAATCTTCCTCCTCCAGAAATTCTTTAGGGACCACTTCAGCATACACTGCTTTCTCCCTTGCACAAACTTGCAACAATTCTTATTGTTGGGAGACACCTCTCCAGTGGATCTCTCCTGTTTCTGCAGAGGCACCAAATGCTTTTATTTTAGAGGATTGTTTCCAGGGAGTTTGTATACTAGCGGCCTAAGAACCAAAGGTAATTTCTCCCTCCAGAGCAAAGGGCAAGTTTGTTTACTGTCTAGTGTAACAAAGATAATGCCTCCTTTCAGGGCAAAAGTCAGGCAGGCTGACTGCCCTTAGAAAAGACATGGGTTCCCCAAGCTCAGTTCAGTTCCCTCAGTGCAACCCACTGTGTTTGCAAGGGTCACTGGGTCTTCTTCGCATTACCCCGTGGGAACTGGGGCCTGGAGAACCAGGGCAAATAATGATACTCTGGCTACTGGTATTGCTGTCAGTAACACAGTCCTTTGTCTCTGGTTCCTCGGGTGTTCTGCCAGCATCCTGTGAATCTGTAGTATGTTAACTTGTTAGCTTGCAAGTAGGATACAATTTCAGATCCTAAAATAGTTCTTGACGACTATTATTGTTATTGTTATTATTTGGTTGCTATGGCTCTTAAATATTTTTTCATAACAATCTACTCTTTCCCCCCTTTTTTCTTGTCATGGGGTTTTGGAGAGACTGATTTATGGAGAAACCGGTTTGTGGAGAAATTGCTTTTTTTATGCAGAATGTTCTGAATCGTGGGTTGAATTGATTGCTTCCTGCAATGTCTTTTGTCTTGTTTCTGTATATCATGATTTCCCCACCCCCCCAATTATTTTTTATACTGATCTGTCAGTTTCCAATTATACACTGTCTCCAGACTTCTCTTGAGTCTTTTGACTTTGGTCTTTGTTACTACATTTATGCTTTTTATGGACAGGGCCTCTTTTGATTTGCTTTTTTAAAAAAATTCCTCACAGTTTCTAGTGAACATCATGAATGTTTGCTGAATGAATGATCCAGATCAAAACGATTAAAGGAGTCTACTCACATAATGGCCATCCTTTCCCTCTTTTCCACCAGAGGGCGCATTCCACTCCATATTGGATTTAGGAACATTTCAAAGTCTGGAATTCCGTCTGCCTTGAATACCTGGGTATCTGTGCTTCTTAAATGTAGCTGAATGAAGTAGTAAGTGTATAAAAATGCTTTATCAAATGAAACCTTGGTCTGGTTACACTTATCCTACACAGGAGCTCCAACTGGGACCAGTAAAACCTCTTCTGACTATGATTTCATCACTACTGCATTTCAGTGTACTACGTAATCAGTTTGAAGGCCATGACCAAATCCTGAAAAATGAGTTCCTAATGATTTTTCACATTTTCCAGCAACCTGCAAATTTATGTCAGTATACACTTACCAACTGTCCACACACAGAGCGGTGTTCTGATTAGGAATTCTGGACCTGCTGCTACTTTGATAGTTACCAAATAAATAGATTCTGAGTCCCGAGGTGGTAAGGATGACTGAAACAGTATTGAATCTTATAGAACTGAAGTCACAAAGGGCTGCTTTCTTAACTCTTAAGTGAATGTGTTTCCTTTTATCTTTCATAGTTGCTCAAGGAGGTCAGAGCTAACTGAATAATCGACTCCCATCAGCATTTGACTTTTATCAAATCTGAATGGTTCATCCTAGGAAGATGTTGTATTTAGATGCAAATTTTTTGTTTTAAGCTTCATAGCCTTCCAGGCAACCACATTTTTTGAGGTCACAAGAAGTTGAACTTGCCACCTTGGGTGGGAGGATAAATGTGATGCAATTACTGTTTTCTGCTCCACAGCTGCTCACACGCCGAAAGGGAGAGATCGTTTCAGGGCAAGTGAGAGGTCTGGATGAGGTGCGCACAAGCCTGGCGACCTCTCTGGAATAGTTCTTTATGAAGAAGTCAAGAAGGCAGGAACACAATACATCCCTTCTCCCTTCCTGTAGGGATGTCTTTGGTCCCTGGATTCTTTCGCTTTGCTAGTACAGAGAGGGTAGTTGCTTACTGCTTCTCATTTTTAATTTTAAAACATTATGAAGCCATAATCTCTTAAGAGATGTAAGTGGGCCAGTGAAATCCCTTCAGGTGCCCTGGGTGTTCCTTGACAGAGTTTTGAGGGCAAGGCCTCATCTGAATTGTCTTTGTATCCACTGCTCTGAGCTTGTCACTGTGCAGACACATGGAAGGTGCTCATCAACTGTATTTTGACTTCGTGCACAGGGTTCTAAAGGAGAGGATTCAGACACACTGTTTTTGATGTGACTTCTTGACTGTTCAGATACAATGCCTCTCTGCCTCTGAGAATCAGTGTAGGCAGAATACTACCCCTCTCTCCACACTCTTATCTCAAAGGGCTTCTTCTACCAAGACCCTTGAAGTTCACTCTGGGTATAGCCCACACACAACCCCAAGAACTGGACCAACTGTGCACATTCAGCCTGGGTTTCTCTTTCCTTCCCCTAGAGGTACATCAGCAAGAACTTGCAGTGGAAACACCTTCACCCGTAGCAGGAGTGCTGGTTAGGTTAACACCAAGCAAATCAATGAGGAGGCTGCTTTTGCCTGTTTATAAATTAGGGACGACCCTGTAATCTGAGCTCCTTCCTGAAATTCACACATTTTAAGTTTATCCCTGACCAGAACCTTGCAGCAGCCTTGGGGCAAGAATTTCTATAGGCGGTTAGTTAATGGACACAAAGAGAGTTTATGTCACTTCCTCACTTGTTCTCCCATGTTGTCGCCTCTCAGACATTCCTGGGAATCAGATGGATGAATGACACATTTTTCAAAAACTCACCTGCAACTCAACTTCTGGCTCTCCATTCTGGAACTTTGACCTCCGAAGCCAGTGCTCGTGCTCACCGCTAGATCGCGCTGTCGGACAAGGAATCTGAAGCTCTGGAACCTCCGGGAGCCCAGGAGTCGAAGGGAGAAGAGGTGGGTGAGCAGATGATAGAGTGAGGAAGGGTGAGCTCAGGGTATAACCTGAGGAATGAAAGACACACAAAGCATCTGAAGTGAATAAATTGAACCATCTCTGCCTCACTCGATAAATGTCAATTCGTTGCAAACATTAATGGATTCCAAGGGGCATCAAGAACTGGACACTCTGCAAAAGGGGGCAGATTGGAAGAGGGTTTACACGTTTTTTTTTTTTTTTTTACCGATTTGTCCCCATACCATACTGGGAGTCTAGCTTGCAGAAGGGCCCCCAGAGGCCAAACCGTGCAGGTGTCTTGCTGGAAGTCCCTCCCGAGGTGCCTCTTTGCATAACCTTGAGTTGCACTCCTGTCTCGTGAAAATGGGTGTTTTTGGATTAGCTTCTGGATGTATGTCTGTGTACTCCCCGAACCAGTGTTCCTTCCTTCTTTTTCCTCTCAACCTATTTTGGAAGTATTTCGTAGAGATTCTTTTTTCTGAGGGACCAAGGGTGTTTGCGGCCAGTGGTTTGTTACTGACAGACCTTTGCAGTAACTATTTTCAAATGCATTAAATCTAAGTCTGTTAATGATAATGCCTTAAGCAAGAGAGGATGGCCACAGGGGTCGCCAGGATGTCACTTTGGGTTGGAGAGCAGTGCAATGTGAGTGCTTTTGCGGGGGGGGGGGGGCGTGCTCCCGCCTCTGGAAAAGGCAGCCCTTGGCTCCCCAGCAGGTGACTGACTGTTCAACTCTGCATTTGCAGCTTTGAGCCAAATCAACTGGGAAGAACTCTTTTAAGAGAGAGAAACAAACCATAAGAGACTCTTAATAATAGAGAACAAACTGAGGGCTGATGGAGGGAGATGGGTGAGGGATGGGCTAGATGGGTGATGGGTATTAAGGAGGACCCTTGCTGGGATGAGCCCTGGGTGTTGTATGTAAATGATGAATCACTGAATTCTACTCTTGAAACCAATATTGCACTGTATTTAACTAACATTTAAATAACAATTAAAAAAATAAAATCAGTAAAACCAGAGTTACACTGCTCCCCGGTGTACAACTTTGCCATCACAAATTAAAAACAACAAAAAGTACATAAAGGAAGAAAAGCGCGCCTACACACACACACACACACACACACACACACCTGAGCGAAATGCAAACCCCAGCCAGCCTTGGCTGGCCAGCGAGGCGGCAGCTTTCCTTTTCTAGACAGTGGGTGTCGGTTTCCCAAGGGGCGTCCCTGGCGGTTCTAAGTCCCTGTGCGGCCAGGGTGTCCGCTGCGAGCAGCGCAGCGCGACTGGATGACCGGCCTGCGGCTGCCGGGACTTATCTGCCTCTTGGCTCTGTCCTTGTGTCTGCCACCAGCCCACTTGCGTCTGTAAGAAGGAATTTGAGTGAGGGTGCGGGTAGAGGGCTGGCCAGCGAGCGAAGGACCGCTCTCCACCGGCTGGGTATAAGAGCTCACTGGTACTCGGCTGATGACCCCGTTCCGCGTAGTGCACGTCGGGTCATTCACGTCCAGGACGCGCTTCTGCCCTAGGGGTTTGTGCAGGACACCCGGGTTGTGCGAGTTTGAAGGGGGAAAACGCCTGGGCACTGTGCGCGTGTGTGGGCTCTTTGTGACAGCTGCCCAGCGGGTTTTCGAGTGGGCCGTGTGTACTCAGAGAATGTGCAGAGGTGGAGATTCCCATTTTTCTCCATTCTTTCCCTCCAACCTTCTCTCTGGCTTCCTCTGGCTTTAGCTGGAGGCAGCTGTGAGTGGGGCGGAATGGAGGGGGGCGCTCTGCAAGTTCTTGTCATTCTAAAGGCAAGTTCAGAGGATATCACGCCTGTTGGAGGGAAGGCCAGATTTGCAAACGTCAGTCAAATAGGGAAGAGAGGTTTACATTGGCGACAAGACCTCCCCTTTTACTATTGCTGGCGGTCAATTCCAGGGGCATAGCTCCCGCGTTCCCCTCCGGGCCCCCTCCCCCATCCGGGGTGCTCACCCTTGCAGGGTTAACCTCTGGGCTTCAAAAGGCCAAAAGTGCAGAGCTTGTGACCAGGGCACAGACGTGTGTAATCTGAACCTCTCCCGGAGCGTTTTTCTGATGCTACGGTGTTAGAGCCCCGCGCTTCCTCCCGTGCATCTAGTACAATTTGGCAACCCTGAGTGCCAGGTTTCCTGCTCTAGGCCAAGGGGGTGGAGGCGATTGGGGGGAGGGGGCGGTAAAAAGGGGAAGATGCTGGCAGAATGTCAGCTCTCATTTGGCGTCCATCTCTTTGGTAGTTGGGGGAAATTTACTTTCATTCGTCTCGACCCCGCGGGGTTGGAAGGCAGAGTTTCTGGTCCAAAGCCTCCGCTGGGGGCCAGGTTATGCTGTGGTCCGGATGCCAAATTTCCAACGTGATTGCAACTTGTTCCCTAGCGGCTTCTTGTGCTGAGGACCCCAAGGTTTCATTGCGTCCCTTGCCCTCTCTCTTGGCTCAAATTAAGCCTCTTAGTTCCGTCCCGAAGCATTAGCGAAGTAAGACAGGACTGGGAAAGCCATCCCGTCGCTGAGCCCCGCGAGGGCGGCTGTACGGGTTTCCAATCGGCCGCTCAGAGATTGAAAAAGACAGAAGGCGCGCCGCGTGCACAGACAGTTAGTTAATGGAAACCCTGTAAATCGGTTTTAAGTGCACCCAGGACGGAGGGGGAGGGAAGTGTAGGTGGTGAAGATGGGGGATGGGACTAGGGTGGGGTGGGGTCGGTCACACATTCTTGCAGTTCTGAAACTAAGAGTCGCTTCCCTCCCTCCCATTGTTCTTAATTTAGGAAAATAAATTCATTAAAGAAAATCGCAAGGATAGGGAAACCCGAGCTCCCCAGCCCGCCCCAAGCAGAAGAGTGCGCGGCTTCCCTTGGCAGGGAACCCGGTTGCGGCTGTCCCCCTCCCCGCTTCCTCCCTCTTCCCCCCCCGCCTCCCTGCATTTCCCCCCCCCCCCCTTCCCGGCGGGGCATTGCTACTACGGGGATCGCCACCTCACGCCGAAGGAATGCTGGAAGTATGCACACGTTCCCAAAAGTAGACCTCCTTCACCGCCGGAGGAGCATACATCACCCCGTGGCAGCCGTCCACCTTCTCAGGCGTTTCGTAACCGAGTAAACTGAGAGCCGGGAACAGCCCTCTATTAAGTAGCCCGCGGCGCGGAGCCTCTTCCCACTCGACCAAGGCGAGCCGTCGCAGACGCGTCCGCGCGCGGGCAGCTGCGGTCCCGGGCAGTCTCCGCCCGTCCGGCGGCGCCTGCGGCTCCCGCCGGGACACTCCAACACTTCACAACCTTGGTGGCCTTGCCGCTGCCCGCCTCCCGGCAGCCGCCAGGTGCTCCTGGAGCGCGGCGCCAATTGCCTGGGCGTGCGGAGGGTCACGCCGAGCGCAGCCTGCTACGACGCCGGGAAGCCGCTGTCGCCGCCGCTACCTCGGACACCACCGCCCCAGGTTAGTCCGGCTTCTAGCCCTTTCCCCTTACCCCGTCCCTCACAAAGATAACTAGGGAACCTTGTTGCTAGCCCGTTCCTTGCGCTGCCCTAAGTCCCTAGGGACCGCGCGCGAGACCCGTTTGGACTGGTCAGAGTGGAGCAGTGCCTGGGATTTGCCGGGTGTCCTGGGGTTCTGTGATTCATTTTATCTTCGCGGGACAAAGAGTTGTAGCTTCTCCTACGAGTTGATGCAGGGCGGCCGTGTGTGCGTGAAGCACCCTGTTCCGCGTTTCTGCTCGTAGAGGGATTTCATCTATAGATGCTGTCGACTTCCAGGAAGGGCGGCCCAGGTTCTGGGGCCACCGGCCGCTCGCTGCCTCTTGGTCGGAGCTTTCCCGGGGTGCGGTGGTGCAGCCGCGCCGCTGGGAAGGTATTTTAGTGACGCACGGCGCGGAATTCTTTGGCGGGCCGGCTGAGTGCTCTGCAGCTCGTCGAAGCTGCGCGGGCGTGTGTGGCATCTTGAGACAGATTCCTCGTCGAGTGTTTTGGCTCCTCGGCTTTTCAAAGCATCTGCGATGATGGTGGGTTAATCCGGATCCAGGAGACGCAGCCTTGGCCGACTTCCTCAACTTCTCGAGAAAGCTCGCCCTTCCCGACCTCTTCCCGAGTGCCTTGGTCGAGGGGTCCGTGGAACCTTCGAAGTAGTTTCCATCCCAAATCCTACATAGTGTATAAAGATCAGAGAGCGTGGGGCGCCGGGTTCATTTATGGAGCGGAGACGCGAAGACAGGGAGCAAAAGAGGTACCCCAAATCGAGGGTCCTTGGGCACCTTCGGGTGACCCTTTCGGGGCGTTCCAGGACCCCCTTTCTGTCCCCCTCCCGCCGCAGCGTGGACTACGTAACCTAAAGTATGCAGGAGTACTGGGGAAGGATGGAGCAAGAAAGGAAGGGAGCGCTAAACTCGCCCTTGGCTAACTAATGTCAAGGTCGCAGTGGGTCAAAGAGGAGGTAGGTGACGCGCACGGATCTGGAGGAACCCCGTGGGTGAGGGGAGGTGTAATTTTCTTTTTTAACTGCACTCAGGAGTTAAAGAATTGGTCTTTTCCAGGAGGGTGGGAGGGGGGCAGTGGGTGGAAGGAGACCAGTTTCTTAAGACCTACCCCCTCCCCCCCCCTCTCCCCGCACCCGCTCCTCCGCAACTGACTCATTTTCATTCATGAGCTTGAAGTGAGGGAATCCTTGCGGACACGTAGGGGCGGCCGCTTTCAGACATTTATGTCTGAGAACGCTCAATGAAGCACCGACCTTAGCGTTCACGTAAATGTTTTGGCTAAAAGGAGAGAAAACTTTTTTTTAAACATATGGACGGAATGCCTGGCGGGCTGGTAGAACTGACCGTACGTTCCGATATCCCGACGCGACGTGATTCATTCTTGCCGCTGAGTCAGGCAGCCAATAGGTGGCGCTCTCGACCCAGACAAAAGCGCTTCCACTTCTCAGTTTTTGTGTGTGTGTGTGTGTGTGTGTGTGTGTGTGAAGAGTTCAGGAATTAAAAAAAAAAGTCTGAACGCAGCTTTTTGATGGTTGGATTGTCAGTCAGCCTTTAACTCTTCGCGAGCACGACTGCCAACTGAATTGGAAATTATTGTAGCAAAGTTAAGGCCAGCTGATGGGAACAATGGGCTAGCCTCACCTCCTGCTTTTCACTGATGGGTGAAGAGGGTTAGAAATGTCAAACAGCTGTTAATTAGGGAGAAAGAAATTGCTGGAGTCCTTGAATCTTCTGAGCAGCGCCAACATTTTAATCTTGGCCTCATAAAAAGGAGCTCTGGGCAATTTGGCACGCCTGCTCATCAGACATTTAAAACGCAATTTACACTCAGGCCGAGGAAAGATGCCCTAATGCATTGTGCCAATAATTTGGAAGGGCATGGTTGGAGCTTGTCAGTTTCTTTTCTCAAAGAGGGCTTGACCTTTGGCTCATTTTTGGATTCCCAAGCAGGACTTCGTTTTTCAAGCAGCCTTGCCTGTTGCCTTACAATAACTTATGTACTTCCCAGTCAACTCTCTTTTTATGTCTTGCCTCTGGCAACTTCCCAATTCAGCTCATTGCTAGTAGCTTTTGTCTATGGATTGGACCTTAGAATATTATAGAAGATTCCCTTCTGCCAACATAGTTAAGCACCTACTATGTGCTGGGAATCACGACAGATGAATAAGACTCTTTGTGTTTAAGAAATTAGTAACCTAGTTACAGAAGCAGGAAAAATCAGAATAGAATGTATTCTCCTGTGGAGGATATATTCTCGTAATCTTCTGGATTAAGTGGACAGTTAAATGAAAATATTAATTATTATTGGGAATTTTTATTAAAAATCTCTTGGGCAAACAGATGAGAGTGTTTTGTCTCTTCTATTGCCTGTTTTTTAAAATTATATATCTTAGAATTGTTATCTCCTCATTTTGGGTAAAGGATTTATCAGATGTGAAGAGAACACAGCTAGCAGTAGGGTCAGGTTTCAGTTGGGCCTTACATATTTCTGTATAATCCATTTCAGACCTTAAAGAGCTGCATATTGGTAGGCAGAACAAAATGAAGAAAAAAAAGAGAGTAAAAGAGGTTTATTATACTTTTCCAAATTACCTTGAGACCACTAAAGTACAGTTACCTAAAGAGTTCAGCAGCTAGGAAAAAGCTGCAGGCCAAATAAAATCCCCAGCTGGAAGAGACATTTAGTTGAGTCAGGGATAAAATGACCTCTGAATTAGCCATCACCAAGGCAGGATGAAGTCATGTGGGGCCTGGTAAGGCCGTCACCCGGGGATGCTAAGCAGGACCAACCTCCAGGAAAACAGGACCCTCTTTAAACTTGAAATCCCTCTTAGTGCCATGATTAAACTGCAGTAGATGAACTTGACTTACACTGCTCCACAATAGGCCCATTATATTCGAGGCTGGGCCCTGCGGGTATTAAGGCAGATCTGGTCGGGTCCTGGCCCAGGTCCAGGCTCCAGTTCTAACCTGGTTCCGGGCCTGCCCGGACCCAGTTCTGATACGGTCACTGCTTCCTCCCGCAGATCCCTTCATGCGGCTGTGAGCTCGGAGGCCGAGCATGCGGACCAGGCTTCCCCCAGCGCTTGCCGCCCTGGGCGCGGCCCTGCTGCTGTCTTCCATTGAGGCAGAAGGTAAACTGCTCTTCCTCCCCCTTCTGTCAGTGACAATGCAGAATTCTAGAAAGGAAAAAAACAAATCAATCTTGCCACTATTGCTTGCTCTGTTTTTTTCTGTACTTCGTGTTTTCTCCGGGGGTTTCTCTCCTCTAAGAGAAACGCCCCCTTCTCCTGAGGTCTGTCCATTTTCTGGCTCTCAGGTCCAGCTCTTTCGTATTCTGTTTAATCCATTCCGTACAGTGCTGTGTGGTCTCCTTGCGCTTGTCCCTGCGGTGTGCTGTCCACACTGCCACCTACAGTGCTGCCTTCCGAGAGGACCGGCCGTCCGGGAGGGGGCGACAGCTGCACCCAGCTCTACGAACAGGATGACTCCTGGTGGTACCCAGGAGCCCCGGAGCGCGGGCACGCTTACTCGCGTGGCTGTTTACCACCTGGCTCCGGGCTGCGACCTCGGTGACAGCATGAAATAAAAGACTCCAACAGTGTCGGCTCTGCGTCTCTGTGTGTTTTGTGGGGAGCGCAGTCGTTAGGCTGACGGTGCAGGCAAAGTGAGGTGGCAGCCACACACCGCCTAGGGGATGGGTGGCAAGCCGAGATCCGGACCCAGGATGTGTTGGCGTGGCCCAGGGTGACTGCTGTCCCTGTTTGGTTTTCGGGAGGAACGTGGCTCAGGCCCAGCCCCGCGCAGTTAGCTTGGATCTGTGCCAAGGTTTCCAACCCAGGAAGCAAGTGGGAGCCAGAGGAGCCCAGCTTCGTTCCCTCCCTTATTCCCTCTAGCATCAGACCTGAGCAGAGTCTGTCAGGGGCTGGGAGATGGGTGTCGTGGCCCCAAGGTCTGTCACAACAGCTCCGTGTGGCCCTGCTTTGTGGAAAATGAAGGACCTTTGCTTATTTCAACCTCAGTTTATTCTTTTTTGTTGTGTGCCCTTGATGCCCTAATTTCTCAGTATTTATTGAAAAAGTTATTTCTCTATATTAACCCAATGAGAGCTTCTGTGTTCCCTCAAGTATGATTCAAGACCTGACAAACTAGAGTTATTGCTCTGCAAGATAAATCGGGTAATACCATAACAGACATCTTTTTTTTTTTTTTCAATAAAAAATGCCCCCTAATGGGGTTAAGGGAGAAAAGACATGCATGGGGCAGCTGTGGGGGTTTGAGAGTGGGTTGTGCTTTTTTAGAGGTTGTGGGAAAGTAGAGCTGTTTCTTGACAACACTGATATTTTCAATAACTTTCTATTGTGTTTGGTTTTCGACTTCAGGACTGCAGGTATAAAAAAATTAAGATTAAGGGAAACAAAGAGGCTCCAAAATGGATGGCCTGCTTAGAAAAGTGACAGAAACTTGCTGTTCTTCTTATCTAACTGATGCTGTGTCAATGTGGAGGCTTTTCAGAGTGGCTTCTGTGAAGTAATACGCGGATGAGGTTGCCTTTAATGTTCCTTTCTATGTCGTTGTTAGGAAGGAATTTTATTTGAGGAACTTCTGGAAGCCCTACTAAAGATATTTTTAGATAATTCACTCAAGTGGCCTATTTATTGCTCATTAAGAAAATAGTTATTTGAAAATCAGAAAGATTTGAGAATTTTTAGGAAAAGAATTAAGTTGGAAATGATGTAAGTGGAAAAAATCAATTCTCAATTGGATAATGGCTGGTTAGCAAAGTGCAGTTAAAAAGAACGTTTTAACATTGTGTGTCAACTGTACTCAACAACAAAAGGGAGAACATTTTACTATCTACATTACTGATGATTTCCATATTTCTCACATTTTATCTTTTCAATTTGGTGCAGCTCTTTCCTTTGCTTTCTTAAGCTGTGTCTTTCTTGTCTCCCAACTCCTTAGGTCAGCATTTAGTAATTATATTTTAATGGGATTCATTTTTTGTGCCTTATTCTCTAATTTGGTACTGTCAGATAGAAATATATTATAAGCCACATATGCGAGCCACATGTGTAACTTAAAGTTTCTGGTTGTCACACTAAAAGAGGAAAAAGAAACATGAGAAACTACTTCTTATAGTAAATCTAACTTAATATATCCACACAATTATCACTTTAACATGTAATCAGTTTAAAGATTATTAGTGAGATATTTTACAATTTTGTGCTAAGTCTTTGAAATTGGCTGTGCATTTTACACTTGCAGCACATTTCATTTTGAACTGGGCATGTTTCAAGTGCTTGATAGCCACATGTGGCTGGACGCATACGGCTCCTGTGTTGGACAGCACAGCTTGGTGCTAACTACCAACTAAGTGGTCCCATCGAGCCTGTGAAGAGCTAACAGAATTTGTGGCCAAGACCCTTCTGGGAATGATGGCTGGAAAGAGAATTTCTTGGAAATATTGGGGCACGTTTCAAAATTTCAACTGACCTCCCCATTTCCTGCTTTGTCATTTTGATCTTAGTTATGAAATGCCCATAATTGCTTTTCTTTCCCTTTTACAACTCATACTTGAACTGTCGTAGTCATACTATTTTTCAACCAATTTCTACTTACTTAATTTTTTATACGTTGAAGACAGTGCTCTTTTTCATATTAATTAAAAAGTTTGGCACATACTTTTTGCATCTTCTTCTTTTTTTTTTTTTTAATAGTGGCCAGTGTTCTGTATGACCTATAATGTACAAATCATTTTTGGTTCATGTATCATACGGTATATTAATTGCCATTTAGAAAATTTAACATTTCACATTTAAAGGTTAATGAGAATTAGACACCTTTCTCATTAATCTAGAATTCAAGATGAACACATCTTGTGAAAAACAGGGTTTTAATTTTAGTAAGTTTGATTTATATTTATAATTTATGAGGAGTACCTGGATATTATCAATTCAGCAGTGAGTTGAGGCCATAAGCTTTAACTGTCTTGTGTCTAGGTTAAGAGGCTAATTTATATATATATATATATATATATATATATATATATATATAATTGTATGTCTATGTTTATCTGATAATCCCGTGTCATAAAACAGACACTTTGGACTACAGAGGAACTTTCTAATCATCTATTCTAATTCTCTCATTTTCCAAATGAGGAAGATAGGCTGAGTAGCTCAGTCAACTAATGTGGTTACTTCGAGATAAGGTATAGATGAGACACAGATTTTCTCCTGGTTTAGTGCCGGTTTGCCTACACTGTTCTCTCTTGCTTAAAAACTGGTCAACCCAGTTAAAGGAAGGAACACATTCTGTAATGTGTAAGGAATAATCCATCACTTGTTTGAAATACTAACTTTTCAACTGTTTATTTTTGGTATCTTATAAACACAAATAAAATGAATATATCATGGCAAAGATCATTAAACTTATACTAGCCTTGGATGGAAGATATAAATTAATGCCAATTGCATAGAGTAAAACCACTCTTGGCATACTTCTAAAGGTTTTTGCCATTAGGGCAGTATTCTTTTCAGTGTTGTTATCACAAAGACCAGACTAAAAATCTTACTAGTTCGTCAAGATGGTATTTTAGTAGTATGTTGTCGAATTCTGCTTTATCTTTAACATATTTTGTGTGTTAGCAAAACTTACTAGACTCTCTCCTCCTACCTGTCCATCTTTCCATCCATCCATTAATCTCTGTAGAGTTGGTAAAGTCTTGGACATATCTTCCTTTTGGTTGCCATAATGAAAAGTTTTTTAAATTATATGTTAAGCTAGATTCTTTAGTTTTAGACAAAGTGTGTAAAATTAATTTGTCAAATTCTATCTATATCTGAATTGGAAATATCTGAATACCACAAATTTATTATTGAGCAGGCATCAAATAATGCTTTTTATAGATTGAAAAATGTAGAGGTATATATGTTAATAAGCACCTGTGTACAAATATTGCTTTCTAAAGTTAGTCGTTCACTCAAATATTTCCTAATCTTTACATTCAACCCAGTATTGTAGAGAGTTGTGTGCTCTGGAGTCAGACTATGGGATTAAAGGTTTGCTGCTTTTTAGTTGTGTTCACCTCTCTAAATTTCACTGACTCATCTGTGAAACAGGGCTAACAGGGCACGTTATGCTGGATTGTTATCAGGAGAAAAAAGAGACAACGTATAAAGTGGCTTGTACTCTACCTATTGCATAGCAGACACTCAGAGAATGCTAGCTATTATTATCATTCCTAAAAAGTCCTAACTCCTGCCAATTCATGAAACCAGAATATCACCAGGATGCAGTTTGCATAGCACAGCTTATTGATAACAGAAAACATTAGTCATAAATGGGAAATTACACTAGTAGAGTCGTGAATACCTAAAATTTTAGTCTTTTCATTATCAGTGTTCAGGTTTTTTGAATATATATCTGATTGCTATATTATTTATTTATAATTTAAGTTCTATTTCTCTTGGTTCAGATTCTCATTGTATGCAACTATGACTCTTTGTCATCATAATCCCTATGTAGGTAGCTCATATCTGAAATATTCCAGCATCTGGAACATTCCATCGTTTTAGGGAACATAGACACTGCTTGTGACAATGCAATGACAGTTGTGAATTATTTTTGTACAAAATAAAAGATTTTCAAAATTAATGAAAATACATTTTGCATTGATTCAAGTTGACGTGGGTCCATACTCACATCTGCTTTATTATCTTTTTTTTGCAAAACAAACAAACAAAAACGTATAAATGGACTGGCAAGGCTGAAAGGTTTCACGTGTGATAAAAGGGGCAGGAAGAAGAGTGGAGTGGGCTCTCTGTCGTACACATGCTAGCCAGCCATTCTTTCGATTCCCAAGTACCACATCTGAGTTTCTATGAACACCTTAAAAACCTCTGAAATGTTAAAGACTTTTCCCAACAGTCAATTTTTCAGTTTTTCTGGAATCCTGGTCATTTGGAAATCAACAAGGTGGGCCGCTGCTGCCCTTCAGCAGTCTTAACCTAATGTCTGCTGCTTCAGGTCAATTTCCCTGCAAGGTTGGTGGTACTGTTTTTCCATGTACTGATTTTTTTTTAAAAGCATGCTCAGGCCAGTTGCGTCTGCCTTTGCATTAAATTTGTCCTGAGCCATTGCTACTGGAACAATATTTTATAATGATATTCTTAATACCTCTTGTTGTATTAACATTTGTTGCATGCTTGTTATACTAAGCGATGACTACAGCTAAACCTTGCAGTATGATTACAGACAGCAGAATGTTGAATAATTAAACCGTGCATGTAGATTAATAGTCTAATCTCACTGCCTGTGTATGGATAGTAAGAAAATAACATTTATTCTATTGCTAGAGTATCCAATAAAAATAAAAAGCCATCACCTACAGTTGGAAGCAGCAGTTCATTAAAGCAAATGTTTGCTTATTTTGTTTTATTTCCATTAAAATGTGCTTTTAATATTACATAAATCCCTAACCCCAGTTAAATTCTATGACTCATGTCTCAAAGCTACTACTGTATTTCAATTGACCTCTATGAAAACCTAAAAGGAGATTGTAATCCTTCAAAACAGATGCAAAAATTCTGACTCACAAGGAATACTTTCAGACTTAAACACTTTAAGAAGAGTGTGGCTGAAAGTCATCTTACTTTGTTGACCTCCCTCAAGAGTAGTAATTTATAATGCATTGACCATGCACTGACAGTGAGTCAGTACAATGCTGCATGATGAGGCATGAACATGGCAGAGAGAATATCATTATAAAATATTTCTGAAACGTCTTTGTGTAATGACTATTGTACATGGAGGCTTTTGTTTATTGTGGGAAACTAAAAGCAAGTCAACATTTCATTGACACATGCATGAAGCTATATAGTTCTGTATGTAAACTATTCCTTTCTGTACTTTTCAATTATTCCTGTCATTGACTTCTCCAAGTTTTTATGCACAGTCATGTCTTCAGATTGCTGATCCTTCTTCACTGTTTTCTTTAAGTTCTATAAATAAATGTCCATAAGTATACATTGATGTTGTCTTTTCATGATTAACCATTGTTTTGTGAAGGACCATACTGGCATTTTAACCTAAAATGCCACTTCTAGTATGGAGTATACCTGCTGCAAAGGAAAATAACAGTGTTGGTTTACACCTTGCAAACATACAGCGTAGTGGTGTAAACAGGCAGAATATTAGTTTTATAGACGTCTGTATATTACTTTTTATACATTTAAACATTATTAACATCCCTATTACTACTTTTGATTACTTGTCTATGAGAACATGAATATACATTTAAATGTATATTTCCTTGTGCAACATAACAGTGCTAAATTTCCCATGATCTCTCCCTTTCATTAAAATACATATTTCATCTCTGCACAGATTGAGATGTATCAACAAAAATTAATAACAAGACAATGATGCAGAGAATGAACAAAAAACATCATTGATTCTTTTCCACATTATGGAAAAAAAGTACTATGTCACTGTTCTAAATTAACTTCTATGGTTACAAGCAGGTTGTGATTTGGCATGCTTATTCAAAATGCACTCAGCATGTATTAGATTCCTTTAATTGTTATGTGAATTGTTTGCATATGTGGTTATTATATGTGATTTCATTGTACTTGTATGTACTTGTATCCAGATATGTTTCTATTTTGCTTGATTTTGCTGGCCATTCTTGGATGACCTAGCAACTCAAGAATCAAAAGTGTTTTGTGCTGTCTTCTGTAATATGTATACTCTCTGATGTTTTGTCATATCTTGTCAGCTTTTAATTTTATTCTTATCCAACAAGATATCTTCTATATTTGTTGGAAACAAATTTATGCAAAGACAATTTTAGTAAGCTTTGCTCGACACAATTCTTTATTGATTAAGTTGACCATTTTGTGACATTGGAAAATGTAATTGATATCAACTCTCTCTTTTGCAGTTGACCCACCTTCAGACTTGAATTTTAAAATAAAAGATGAAAATACTGTTCATATGTCATGGGCAAAACCAGCTGATCCAATTGTGGGTTACAGAATAACAGTGGACTCTACAACAGGTAAGTTTTGAAATGTTGGGGTTTTAAAATAGAGACATTAAAGGTGATATAATCCAGTCTTCTCTCCTCCTTCCATTTCATTACAAGAAAGCTGAAATTTAGAGAACCTTAAGGATTTAGCTAATGTCACCAGATATTTAGTGGACTCAGGTCTCCAAATTTCCAGCTTAGTACCCACTGTTATATTTTTGTAGTGTTGAGCTTTATTATATGGTTTGCTGTGCTAAGCTGTTGTTATTAAAAGAGTTACTTTTTTTTTTTTACCTGACCAGAGTATTGCTGCTGATCTTTGATTTTATAAAGTAGAATTCTCATTTCTTGATATTTTTCTTGAATTAGTATTTTTAACATTTAAATTATCAAGTGATGAAGTGAGTTCTTATGCCTTACCCAGTGTCTTACACATTTCAGTACACAGGAAACATTCTTCTGGAATAATGTTGAGCTACCATGATGGAAGATAAGAATTTACTTTGGCTAGGTGGATTCTGTAGATCCTAGACACAGAGTCTTTAAAAAACAAACAAAAAATCTTGTGTGGGTTGTTGTCAAGAGTTATCTTTAGTGTTCATGATGTTGCCCAACTGTGGAGAACTAATCTCTATTGATTAACTTTTAGTTTTAACATGGCACGGAAAAATAACCATTGCCATTTGCACTGGCCAGGTGGTGGGAAGAAGTCTTGTCTCGCTGACAGTAGAGATGAATGATGTTGCTATAATTTAAGTTTTCTGAAACTACTAGTGATTTTAAATGCTAATTTATCAAGGAATTGGACTTTTTAAAAAAAATATGATGTGAGAACTTAAGGGGTCAAGAATTTACTTTTTCCATTTTGAATCTTTCTCCCCAAATATACTTGCAGTTAACTAATTCACTCATTCCAAGGCAAAAAGTCCGTTGAAAAACAGTGCTATCAGTTTCCATATGTTGGAAATTACTGACTCCTGTACTCCCCAAACTGGCACTGAGACCACCGAACCCAACAGAGCCCTGCTGGCTTGTCCTGTGGGGGCCCTGGTCGGTTCTGCACGTTCCACACAAAAACCAGGAATGTTTCTAAGGGTTCTAGTATACCTGTTGCCTTTATTGATTATTTATCTTTTGATGAAAATTTAATATAATAAAAAATCCTACCAGGCACTTAGTGCCTAGGAACCATTGTTCCTGATTGAATAAAGAATGAACATAATCGGGGCGCCTGGGTGGCTCAGTCAGTTAAGCGTCCGACTTCGGCTCAGGTCATGATCTCGCGGTCCGTGAGTTCGAGCCCCGCGTCAGGCTCTGTGCTGGCAGCCCAGAGCCTGGAGCCTGTTTCAGATTCTGTGTCTCCCTCTCTCTCTGACCCTCCCCCGTTCATGCTGTCTCTTCCTGTCTCAAAAATAAATAAATATTAAAAAAAAAAGAATGAACATAATCTATATACGAGTGTATATCCAGCACACTGTATTTTGAAATGTTTGATACCTGGTTAAGTCAATTCAGAAGACTATGGTTACCCATTAATGTATGCACCCATTTGAGTCCGGAGAATGCATTGCTTCCACACAGACTGCTTCTTACTACGGTTTAATTTTAACCTATAATGTCGTCTTTGAGTTGATTTTCATCCCCTACTTGCCTTTCTTCATTCTCCTCCAACACATAATTTAAAATTAAAATTATTTTTTTTGTCTCACTTATGAAATAATTTTGTTATCTGCCATTAGCCCTAAAAAACAATGGGGGGTTTTGGTTTGATATTCTGGTATATCTTTATTCCAGAGGAATCCTTGAGTCCTCAAACAAATATTGAATATGATTATAATAAGTAAGGTCAATGCCAGCCCATTTATTACATTTCAAAGTTCTGGTTTTAGAAGACAGAAGAAGATGATGTGTGGGTGTTCTGAAAAAAAAATGCATATATATTTGATTTTTTAGATTTTGAGTGTATCTGGGAATTATATTATATTGTGTCATGTTATATGTGAAAGATATTTTATTGCATTCATATTTTCCTTTCTATATTTCCAGATGGGCCTAGTAAAGAATTTACCCTTGCAGCTAGTACCACTGAAACTTTATTAAAAGACCTTATACCTGAAATAGAGTATGTGGTGACAATCACTTCATATGATGAAGTAGAAGAGAGTGTACCAGTTATAGGACAATTAACAAGTAAGCACACATATAAAGTACTTCTATCCTTTTTTATTATGCAGAAGACTTCTCCCACTTTCAGATTTAATCTGTTATGCAGAGTTACTTTGTATCAGTATTAGCAGTTCTTTCTATGATCGTAGTCATTAGTGGATGTTAATAATCCATTCCTGGTTTATAACCCTGGTCTCTGGAAGCAGCAGGAATGTTATGAATGAAAACTATTAAAAACATTAAACTTTGCCAGGCAACAATGTTAATGTCTTTTTGAAGTACATCTAAAATCTCACTAAAAATAGTTTATTTGCAAGGCATTGCTTATTTGGCAGTATTCTTTGAGCAGCTGGGCATGGACCGTACATTTGAGAGACAGCGTGTAGGGGCGTGTGGGTGGCTCAGTCGGCTGCGTGTCCCACTCTTGATTTCTGCTCAGGTCATGATCTCTCTCAGTTAATGAGATTGAACCCTCTCTCAGGCTCTGTGCTGACAGTGTGGAGTCAGCTTGGGATTCTCTCTCTCTCTCTCTCTCTCTCTCTCTCTGTGCCCCTCCTCCACTATCTCTTTTTCTCAAAAATAAATAAATAAACATTGAAAGACAGTGGTAGAAAACAACATATTTATTTTTTAAAGGAACTATTTGTAAGGGTTCATTTCTTTTTGTAATAATCAGGTTTTGATTCAGTTCAAACAGGTGGCCCAACAAAGCCAGGGGAGAAGAAACCTGGAAAACCAGAGATACAAAGTAAGTATTTCCCTTAATGTTTTTGCTTGGATTTATAGAAGTCATACTGTAATATAAAGGAGATGTTCCAAATTATATACATAGTTTGATTTTATTCCTGTGTTAATTTCTATTGGTGTTATCTAGAACAAATACAGACAACATAATAGTAATATAGGACTAGTTGTATTACCTTACATTCTGGGTTTCTAGTCAATTTTTCATTCTAGTTACTAAATATTCATTTTACTGGGAGTGTTTTGAACTGGTGCGTGTCCACTTTTTTTTTTTTGCAGGATTTTGGCAGTAGGTGAAAAACAAAGCTCATCACTGAACTTAACTCATTTCTCAAAGAGAAACTGATTGAAATAGGGATATAGGAGAAATATAAGGCTGGAACACAAGAGAGATGCCTTCATTGTGTTTGAAGAAATTCAGTTGCCATGAAAATATACTTCTCAGTCTATGTATATGTTATGTTCATCTCTAGGGCATTTAGATGACTTTAATTGATGGCAGTGTAGCTATTTCCAGTGTCTGTGCACAACATCTTTGGTAACATGTGGGTCTTGACATATCTAAAGAATAATTACACATTTTCCAGAGATGATGTTGGGGAGGTGGTGTCTGGGAATCAGTGGGGTGAGAAATTGGAATGGAGTCTTAAGCAGTTTGAAACAACTTCCCAGGTCATTCTGATACATTCTTTCACTACTAGCTCTATTATTATTCCGCTCCCACAAAGAATGCAGGAGGCAAGTTAGAGAAGAAAAAGGCATGAAAAACGTTGTTTACAATTTTCTTTATAATATACAATTAGGAGCCCAACCCCAAACAAAATAAGGTACACAGTGATCCTTGGTGCGTTTGTAATCAAACAAAAGGAATTTTATTTAGTTTTGCTTTTGCAGTTCCTAGCTTCCTTTGTCTTCTATTGCTTTGTCTGACTTACTGGGATGGACCTTTAAGGAGTTTCTTGGACTCCTAATTTACCACCTTATAAAAGTTGGATTTATGACCCAGGATGACAATAAAAGGATTATGGATACAAAGTCCCCTTTATCTGTAATTTTTCCCTACAAATAATTGTTTATCATTCCTTCTGATGCCAAATAATCCGAAGTGAAGTTTGTAGTATGTAGTTATAATGCTAATATTTTCTCCGAGCCATCAATATTTATTCTAAATCAAAGCATTATACCAAATATTGACTATTCAGTAGACTTAAGTAGGCCCATTAAATGGTGTGCAAAAATTATTTAGGCATGCAACTTGTATTTAGCTTGCAAGATTTTCCAGGACCCTTTCCTTCTCTTCCTAGCCAAATATTTCTTTTATTATCCACCAACTGACTGCAAGGACGAAAACATCTTCAGAAAATTCACTTAGTGTTGCCTTAAAAATACAGATTTTCATAAGAATCAGTTTGTTTCCCTTCTGACCACAAAGAAAAGAAAGATAGGATGTTTAGTTATAAAAGCCAATCATTGCATTTCAGTAATTTAAAGATGTAATGTGAATTTTTACTTCTGAATTGAAATGTGTTTTTCTACTCTTTGTTTTGTAAAAGTAGGTTTTAGGCTTCCAATTTAGATGCACTGAAAATTAGGACAATAAGATATTTTGACTACCTTGCATCATATTTATGCTTGTTTTGACTTGTGTTAGACTCTGTTAACCCTCTAGACGAACCCACTGCAAACTTCAGACAATTACATTATAAAATGCAGAAGAATTTTAAAAGTTTTTCTCTTTTCTTCAACTTAACTGCATCTGTTTGAATTGGACAGCAGTTGTTTTGTATTTATTGCTAAATACCAAGGAATGAAGACACTGCTTACACTCGTTTTGTACGTCTCCCAGATGTTTTGTGTAATTTTTACTTGGAGAAAAGAGGAAGGATATCATTTATAAAAATAGATAAGTTGATAGCATAAATACTTCCGTCACATGCTCTTGGAGAGTAGGTCATTTTTCTATTTATCTTTTCTTGCACGATGTCTTATATAGTAATTTAGAGCCATGTAGTTTCATAAATGCGTGTTAAATGAAAGCACTGAAAATGCTTCTGTATACGCAATTAAAAGTTTATTCTTTTGTGCATGTCGGTTGTGGGTGAAGAACAATGTGAATTCATTCTGATCAACAAAATGATTTAAAGAGACAACAGTTTTTCAATGTTAGCCTGTAGTCTTTGACTATGAAGCAAGTTAATAATACATCAATTAAAAATATATCCAATGCATTTCAGAATGCTCTGTCAGTGCCTGGACTGATCTGGTGTTCCTCGTGGATGGCTCATGGAGTGTGGGAAGAAATAATTTTAAGTACATTTTAGACTTTATTGCTGCTCTTGTGTCCGCTTTTGACATCGGAGAAGAGAAGACAAGGGTTGGAGTTGTTCAGTACAGCTCTGATACCAGGACTGAATTTAACTTAAGTCAGTACTACCAAAGGGATGAGCTTCTTGCTGCAATTAAAAAAATTCCATACAAAGGTGGCAACACAATGACAGGTATGTTTTACAAAGTTCATTATTGTTTGAAAATAAGTGGAACACCTGTTTGGGAAAGAAATTAAGCATCACACAGTTATCATAGCTTAAATAAGTTTGAAGTTAACCACATAGTTTTTGACCTTGGCAAAATTGTGTAGTAAGAAGGGAACAAATATGTTTCTTTTTCGCTTCAGGGGATGCCATTGATTACTTAATTAAAAATACTTTCACGGAATCTGCTGGAGCGAGAGTTGGCTTTCCTAAAGTGGCAATTATTATTACGGATGGCAAGTCCCAGGATGAAGTGGAAATTCCAGCAAGAGAGCTTCGGAGTATTGGGGTTGAAGTTTTCTCTTTGGGTAGGTCATGTTTGGCTGATTATTTTCACTTTAGAACTACTTCAATACTGCCTGCTTAGGAAGAGGAAAGGTTGATTCCTGAAGGAAGGATGCTATTACAAGTGTTCACTGCATTTTATAGTGTAGTGGTAAGCCAGGTTATCTTTCAGTGAAAATTCTGCTTATGTATTTCTCTCCTAGAACTCCCTCAGCCTATGCATTGTGAGGTGGTATTCATATATACATATATATATTTTTGCCAGCCCTCTGTTTTTCAAAGAACGCTGGGCCACTGATTCTAATAAAGA
Organism: Felis catus; assembly: GCF_018350175.1. Taxonomy (NCBI): domain Eukaryota; kingdom Metazoa; phylum Chordata; class Mammalia; order Carnivora; family Felidae; genus Felis; species Felis catus. The sequence continues at coordinate 67,522,406 of NC_058372.1, read as the reverse complement.
TCCTCCTTGTATTATCATTAAGTGTTTCTTTTTTTTTTTTTTATGTGTTTCCTATATTATGTAATACTTGTGGAATTCAGAGGGTTCCAGCTCATTCAGGACTCTGGAAGAAGAAAGTATTATCTTTACAGATGGCAGGGACAAATGATGGCATGGTTGGGATGAGAGCCCACTCTGTTTCACTAACCATTCATTTTCCTCTTTGGCTGGCCACTTTATGTGAAATTATAAAATGCCTTTGTCATTTGAACAGTTGCACATTCGTTATGAAGCAAACCAATTCTGGTTTATGACTAAATAAGGATTTAAAAATGTCTTTACTTGTGAAGGACTGAGAAAGCAAAGAACTCCCCGAATTCAGCACATTTTTCTCTTCAATATATCCTTGTCCTTTTGTTTTTAAGGCATTAAAGCTGCAGATGCAAAAGAACTCAAACAAATCGCCTCCACGCCTTCATTAAACCATGTTTTCAACGTGGCCAACTTTGATGCAATTGTGGATATTCAGAATGAGATCATCTCTCAGGTGTGCTCAGGTGTTGATGAACAGCTTGGTGAATTGGTTAGTGGAGAGGAAGGTGAGTGAATTGTTCACTGTTCCCATGTGTTAGCCTTTTCCATTATTTGATGGCATTTGTAGCTTTATAGGAATTCTAAAGGTAGACATTTTTACTCAAACATATCTTCTAGTGATTCTCCAGTTGTATACTCCATGTGTATGGTTTTTCCGTAACTCAACTTCTTGATATTATTTGTATTGGTCCCCCTCCCCCAGTGGAGCATTAAATAAAAATATTTATATCATTATCAAGTTCTTAAAAAATCTTATTTGAACAAGTTTGACTTGCTCTTTTTGTCTAAGACCATTTTGTGCATGTTGAGCGTCTGCCCATCATTATGCTCTTCAGGTACTTGCTTTTATTGTCTTACACTCTGATTTAAACATTGGCAGGCTGGGAAGACATGTATCTTAGCATTTGGCAACATCAACTAATAAGAACACTGTTAAATGTTCGTGTTAAGTGGTGAAAAAAAGGGTTTTCTATCATCATTCTCTGCATGTTTTCAAAACTTTTAAGAATACATCAAAGATCAGTCAGTTTGATCCTTCCACATCTGGAAAAATTTCCCATTTTTATCAGTTATTGTTTCTAAATACATGGGAGAAGGAAAAGACATTTCAGAAGACATTTCATAAACATCCTTTTGGGCATTAGAAAGTCACAATTTCCATGATTGTTGTCCTCTTAGCCTGAGAATTGACAAGTGATTAAAGATAAGTTTAGAATAGCTACATCTTCAGTCATGTAAACTCTTTAATCTCCAAACCCCAAGTGTTTTGGCAATGTTCACTGGCCCCAATTCTATTTCAGAACCCCTTCTCATTACTTCATGGGCTCCAAATCTTCTTCGTTTTACTGCCTAATGTCTGATTCTTTTGATCTGTGCTATTACAAAATCAATCGCCTCACCCCACTTTTCCCTGATTAGCCTCTCTTTATGTAGTCTTTTCAATACTCTATTTTTTGAAATATCTGTTATTTATTTTTGGGAGAGCAAAAGACGGGGAGGGGCAGAGAGAGGAGAACAGAGGATCTGAAGAGGCTTCTGCACTGACAGGCTGACAGCAGTGAGCACCATGTGGGGCTAGAACTCACACACTTTGACCTGAGCCAAAGTCTGACGCTTAACTGTCTGAGCCACCCATGCACCTCTTAAGTACTCTATTTCTTACCTGTCGTACACTGTCCACACTGCACGTGTGAGGGTAGACCAAATTTCTGTCCTGCCACTGTTTGAACTCTGCTTGTATGATGCGTGGGGCTGTATTCCAGGTGTTCACACTGTTCTTCAGGGCCTCTCACTCTTGCTGGCTTAGCCCGTGACTTCTTTTCCCTATTCCGTCTCTGCATCACTCAAAAGTTTTGGCCAAACATCCAGATGGCACATCTGTTGCTTCTCCATGCCCCCCACTACTCACTTTTTAGACATCATTTTTATACATATGTATACATATGGAGATATGATTGCCTTTTTGAGGAGGCCACGAGTAAACTGGTGCCTGTTTTATCATCCATTTCTTGCAGGCTGAGATTAAAATAAAAATTGGAACTGTACATTCTGGGAAGTTGATTACACTGACAAATGTAAAAGTGTGAAAATTCGATGTGAAATGTCTTCAAATACTTTGTTGTCTGTTACATACATGACTGTATAAGGATAGAAATGTTTTAGATGATTGATATTTCTTTGTCGATATACATGTTGTAAAATGTGTCACTCCTGGTGGCATTATGAATAGAGTTGAACATTTTTTCTTAGCTTGAAACAGGTGGGAATAAAATTGTCTAAGATTATAAGAACTGTCATTTAAGAACTGCTGAATCCTTTATCTTTCTTTGCATATTATAAAGTATCTTTTAAAGATTACATTTTAATCTTTATAATATCATGAAAACAGAAAAAGAATTGAGCAAGTCATTGGTTGAGCAAATATTTATTGAGTGCCCACTTTGGTACCTAAGAATAAAGATGATGAGTAAAATACCAAAATTAGAATGGAAACCTTGGTCCCGGAGAAGAATTAGGCATCAGACATCTTTTTATTGATTTCTTCCAATGACTTTCTTTCCTCTTAATTTTCTCAGTTCCCTGATTAAAAATCAGGCACTGAGTCTTTTTTGGTTTGGATGTGTACAGGTGAAAGTGAAGACTTGGGATTGGGCAACTCTTCTTGATGCCTTCATGATTAATTTGACTTGGGAGGCTCAAATGTTCAAACCTATGGGTTGCATTTCACTGTTTTTAATCACTGTTCTACTTGTTACTTTTTAGTTATTGAACCTCCTTCAAATTTGATTGCCACGGAAGTGTCATCAAAATACATTAAACTAACTTGGAGTCCATCTCCTAGCCCAGTGACTGGCTATAAAGTCCTCCTTACACCAATGACCGTCGGAAGCCGACAGCACGCACTCAGTGTGGGGCCTCAGACCACCGCACTCAGTGTTCGTGACCTTTCAGCAGACACAGAATACCAGATCAGTGTTTCTGCCATGAAGGGACTGACATCCAGTGAACCCGTTTCAATAATGGAGAAGACTCAGCCCATGAAAGTTCAAGTGGGTAAGTTCATGGGTATATCATTGAGTTTGGAATAGGTGATGGTTCATTTGACAGTATGCCTTCCTGCATCGGGTTTAGTTTTAAACAAAATATTTACAATAGTTTTCTTTAAAAAATTAAAAAAATTTTTTTAATGTTTATTTATTTTTGAGAGAGACAAAGACAGAAAGAAAGTGGGTTGGGGCAGAGGGAGAAGGAGGCACAGAATTTGAAGCAGGCTCCAGTCTCTGAGCTGTCAGCACAGAGCCTGACATGGGGCTTGAACTCATGAACCATGAGATCATGACCTGGGCGGAAGTCGGATGCTCAACCGACTGAGCCACCCAGGCACCCTGCAATAGTTTTCTTTTAAATAAGCGTGCATACTGAGAAAACCAGGTATCTATATTTTAATGACTGATTTGTATTTGTTGAACTTTAATGGACTTTCTTTCTTCTTACAGAATGCTCACGTGGTGTGGATATAAAAGCCGATATTGTGTTTTTGGTTGATGGTTCTTATAGCATTGGGATTGCAAACTTTGTTAAAGTTAGAGCCTTTCTGGAAGTTCTTGTAAAAAGTTTCGAGATTTCACCAACTAGGGTACAGATAAGTCTTGTCCAGTACAGCCGGGATCCTCATACTGAGTTCACTTTGAAAAAATTCAACAAAGTTGAAGATATAATCGAAGCAATAAACACCTTCCCCTACAGAGGAGGATCTACAAACACTGGGAAAGCAATGACTTATGTCAGAGAGAAAATATTTGTGCCTAGCAAGGGTTCAAGAGGCAACGTACCAAAGGTCATGATTCTTATCACTGACGGGAAATCTTCAGATGCTTTCAGAGATCCTGCTATAAAACTAAGGAATTCCGATGTGGAAATCTTTGCAGTTGGTGTGAAGGATGCTGTTCGTTCAGAATTAGAAGCTATTGCCTCTCCTCCTGCTGAGACCCACGTGTTCACAGTGGAAGATTTTGATGCTTTTCAGAGAATATCTTTTGAACTCACACAGTCTATTTGCCTTAGAATTGAGCAAGAGTTGGCAGCTATAAAGAAAAAAGGTTAGTAGACTTTGTAGAGTCAAAGTTATCTGTTCATGAACAAAGCATTTGGTTATAAAATTGAGGATATATAATTGTGGATTGTTCTTTTCATGAGCTAGAAAAAGGAATTTTGCTGCCTTATAGAAATCTTTTGAGCTTAGTTTATTTAGCTCTGAGATACGACTTTATTTTGGGTATGGGTCATGTATTTATTGATGAAAAAGCTGTTTACCATGAGTCACGAGATATTTTCGATCCTAGATCCTTAAGCATGGCTGGTTACCAGCTTTGTCACACTTATTTGTCATATTCAGTTCAACAACCGCTAGTTGAGTGTCTACTATGTGATAGATGGTGAACCAAGTCTTTTGAATCAAAGGCGACTAGAACAGAGTCCTGGATGTTTGAATTCTTCTTACGCATTCCCTTTCCTGGGACACTTTTAGGCATTATTCCTCAAGCAGGAATTCCCTACCCTCTTTTCTTCATTTGTTCAAATTCTGTTTTTGAACATTCAGTTAAAAGTCCCATCTCTTTCATCAAGGCTTCCTTAACTGCTCTGGTGCTGAACGCTTAGTATCACTTCCGGTCATTTGGCGTTCATAGGTACTGCTCTGTTTTGTTAATAACTAACGTCACACTCTCCTTCTTTCCAATTCGATGGTTTGTTCCCTGAGAACAGCAGTGTGCCTTAAATGTTGGCTCTTCCTATGACTCAGTTTAATGAATACTCTTTTGTTAGGAAAAGTCCCTTAATTATAATCTTGAAATATCTGTCTATCACCAGAAGTTAATATCCTATTGCCGAGGATGAATGGGAAAATAGTGATGGTTCATTTTAGGTTTGTTACTGTTTAACTATTCCAGTTGTGGGCAGGACCATTCCATTACTGCTTTGTGTTTAGAAACTCAATTCAAATTCAATTTTATTTATTTATTTATTTTTATTTTTTATTTTTAAAGTTTAGTTATTTTGAGAGAGAGAGAGAGAGAGAGAGAGTGCACACGTGAGTGCAGGAGGGGCAGAGAGAGAGAAGGGGAGAGACAATCTCATGCAGGCTCCAAGCTGTCAGCACAGAGCCTGATGTGGAGCTTGATCCCATGAACTGTGACATTATGACCTGAGCTGAAATCAAGAATCGGTCACTTAAATGACTGAGCCACCCTGGTGCCCCCAAGTTCAATTTTAATTAGTCCTTTAAACAGTGTAACTTAGTATTATGAATGGTCGAGACAAATGATCAGGATCTTCTTGTAGGGCTGTAAGTGAGAGGCCCTCTCTCAATGGTCATGTGTGGCATATTTACTCAATGTATTTGTCTCAATGACTATTCTTCCGATGAATATAAGCCCTTTCGGAAAAATAATCATTAGTTCCAATTTAGCTTTATAGATTTAAAAATTTCAAACTCTGACCTTTTTTTTCTTTTTTTTTTTTAATAGCTTATGTACCTCCAAAGGATCTTAGTTTTTCTGAGGTGACTTCTTACAGTTTCAAAACGAACTGGTCTCCCGCTGGAGAAAATGTTTTTTCATACCACATCACCTACAAGGAAGCTACCGGGGATGATGAGGTCACAGTGGTGGAGCCAGCATCGAGCACCAGTGTCATTCTCAACAACTTGAAGCCAGAGACTCTGTACTTGGTCAACGTAACTGCAGAGTATGAGGATGGCTTCAGCATTCCCTTAGCTGGAGAAGAGACCACTGCGGAAGGTGAGATGGGGTTTCTGACCCTATTTTCCAAAAACTAGCAATTTATTGTAAAACCACGTTACAGTTTGAAATAATCATCTGCAACTGTAGTTTAGAATGGTGAATGTCTTTGAAAGATTCAGCCTCTATAAAGTACAGCTATTCATACACCCTTTTAGAAAGTGGAAAAAAAATTTATGTAAAAAAAACCCTAGATTTATTTTGATGAATTTGAGGTTAAGAGATACAGAGAACTATTAATAATTATGGAATTAACTCTCAAAATACTACTTTTCCAGATTTTTCTGTGCCATGTTTCAGCAGTGTTATGTTCAAATACTTATGAATTTTGTTTGCTTTATCTAGGGATGTGATGGCAAATATATTACCAAATGTTTTTTCTTTGTAAAAATTGTGGTAAAATACACATAACATAAAATTACCATTTTAACCATTTTAAATGCACATTTCGGTGGCAGTTAGTACACTCATATTATTATTACCACCATGTGTCTCTAGAACTTTTCTTTATCTTGCAAAACTGAAACTCTGTATTCATTAAAAAATAACTCTCCATTCCTCTCCCCACTGCCCCTGACAACCACCATTCTATTTTTCTGTTTCTATGAATTTGACTACTCTAGTTACCCCACAGGGGTGGAATCATACAGTATTTGACCTTTTGTGTTTGGCTTATTTCACTTAGCATAATGTCCCCAAGGTTCATTCATGTTGTAGCTTGTGTCAGAATATCCTTTCTTCTTATGGCTGGAAGAAATTCCATTGTATGTATATACCACTTTTTGATTGTCCACTCACCCATGGGTTGCTTCCACCTTTTAGCTATTGTAAATAATGCTGCTAAGAACATGGGTGTACACATTTTACCAAATGTTTCAAGCAGTGTTTGTTTAGGTATATCCTCTTCACTGGATAGAGTTGAGTACTTTCTGATACATTTCACTACATTGGATATTCAAAGGGTACCAAGGAACCTGGCCATGAGAAGACTAAGACTAGGCAATTACTCTTTAAGATAAATATCGCAAATATTAAAAGATATGTAAGTTGTTCTCTATTTTTACTAGGGATAAGCAAAAAAGCATAAACAGATACATGAGGAAATTAAGATGGTTACAAAGAAGTATTTGCTAACAGGAAAGGCACATGTTGGCATACCTTGCTGATAAAAGCTAGAGAATCTTTTTTCTCTGAAGGATTTTTCAAATAAGATTGATGTTTTCTTTCTGTGCATGGTTTAGGGAAATTTCTATATGAAATCCAGCAAATAAAATAATGGCCAAAGTTTACTTCTTTTCTTATGATTTTTTTGTGTTGAGTAACCCTGAAATCCATACTTAGATATTTCTGATTTTCTGATAATTTCTCTATAATGCCCATATTGTTGCTTGATGAGCCTGGCCCTTTTCCTTCAGCATTTTGGGATGGGGATGGGAATATGGATAAGAAGAAATTTAAATCCAGAGGGTATTTGAGTAGAGCCAACTACATTCATATACGCTCTAGTTTTTGCTCATTGGGCTCCAATGATACAATTTGGCAATACATTTCTAATTCTATTGTCTGTAGTGAAATCTGAAATTTAAACTTTCTTTAGTCAATAAGGAAGTTTCTGATTTCAGTACCTTCGTTAAGCTACTAATTATTGAGCTCCAACTTATGTGTCAGGTACTGTGATCATTGTTTTCCATGGATTATCTCATTTAACAACTTCAGTAAACCTATAAGTAGTCGTGTTTTTTCCTTCTGGGTAATCTGAAGCTCAAAATTACACATTCAGCTTCAAAACTAGTACAGTAGTTCCCCTTAATCTGTGGCTTCACTTTCCGTGGTTTCAGTTGCCCACTGTCAACCACAGTCCAGAAGCAGATGATTTTCCTTCTGGCTATTGTTAGAAGGTCAATAGTAGTCTAATGCTACATCCCAGTGCCTACGTCATTCACCTCACTTCATCTCATCATGTAGGCATTTCATCATCTCACATTATCACAGGAAGGGTGAGTACAGCACAATAAGATATTTTGAGAGAGGGAGAGACCACATTCACTTAACTTTTATTATAGTATATTGTTATAATTATTCTATTTTATTATTAGTTGTTGTTAATCTCTTAATGTGCCTGATTTATAAATTAAACTTCACTATAGGTATGCTTCTATAGGAGAAACATAGCGTATATAAGGTTCAGTACTATTTGTGGTTTCAAACATCCTCTGGGAAGTCTTAGAATGTCACCCTTGCAGATAAGTGGTGGGGGAAACTACTATATTCAAACTCATCAGTTTATCTGTCTCATTTGTTCTGGCTAATTTAGTCTTTTTCCTTGCCATGTAAAATGAATCATGGCTGTAACTCTGCCAACTGCCATTGCTTTTCTTAAGGGATACACTTCTTTTCTCCCTGAAGTGATCTACTGACGTATTGGCTGTTTAGGTAAACTTCTCATTATATGCGAGATAAATGCAGTTGTTTTGCACTGTGCTTTCACTCCAATGGATTGAAAAGACAATAACCTTTACTCCATCTTCCCTGAACGTGTGGTCCAAATGAACAATTTTCTCCTTAAATAAATAAATAATTTAAACATGTTTACTAACTATAAAGCTGAATGATGTTCTCATTTAGGCTTAATGGAAATCTATTTAAGACTGTTAGTCTATGGACATTACACACATTGCAATTTGACCTCAAGATTTAGATCCAGGTAGCATTCATTAAGTGTCTACAGTGTGTTTGGTCCAACACATGTATGGTCTAATTATTCTCCAAGTCAAAGGACTCTGCAGATAAAAAAAGTTAGCTGTGGGACTGGCTGGGTAAGACAGTTCATTCAAGTGGGTAAATATGGTAGAACTGGGTATTAGGTATTATTTTCCTATGTTTCTGAGAAAATCTAGTTAGAGGAAAAGGGTTGGCTACTTATATTTGAAGACATGAGTTATTTTTATTTTTGAATTTTATGTCAATATGTCAATACTATTTAATAGAGTACATATTTATGATTTTAAAAGTTTACTATTATATACCTCTTTATTTGATTAAAAAATTAACAGTACTTTCTTTCTGTATATTGAGTATTTATTGTTTCATCACCTAGCTAATATCTGGCTAAATGAATGCTGTAACCAGGATGTTTGATAAAATGCTGCTTTTGGATTTGTTTAGAGGAATGCTATAATTTATTGATCAAAAGCTAGTTTTGCATTTTTTTGTGTAAAATAAACTTTTAAAAAAAATATTTCAGTAAAAGGAGCGCCTCGAAACCTAAAGGTAACAGACGAAACTACAGACAGCTTCAAAATTACCTGGACTCAAGCTCCAGGGAGAGTGTTAAGGTACCGAATTATATATAAACCAGTTGCTGGCGGAGAGAGCAAAGAAGTGACCACCCCTGCCAATCAGAGGAGGATAACACTCGAGAACCTGACTCCAGACACAAAATATGAAGTAGCTGTAATTCCGGAATATTTCTCAGGACCTGGGTCTCCGCTGACTGGAAATGCAGCCACTGAAGAAGGTAGAGGAAATATGCCAACTGCGTGGTAACAACCAAACTCTTGACTGCAGGGGAAGCTGTAGGCAACTATCAGGACACTACAGGATATTACTTTATCTCGATTATCTGAGTGTTTTAGACTGTAGTCCTTTTAGACTGGAGTTACCCAAGTTTTTGACTGACTTATGACAGCATTTATTTGTGTCGCTAGAACTCAAATACTATTTATGATCTACATATTCTTTTAAAAATAGCATGATTACATATTCTGATATAAATTGAAGGATGACTAGGGATTGAAAATCAAACTGCTCTGCACCATTGAAACAGATTATATATTACTTCTTCAGGAAGATTTTAAAATAATAACCTGTTTTTTACCTAAATGGTTAGGCCTTCAGGATAGATTCTGATATTTGCTGCAAATTATCAATGTTAAATATTTGTTTTACTGAGAAAAATTAAGGCATTCATAATTTTCATTTTATTCATTTATTCATTTCATTTTATTTATTTCATTTTATTCTTTAACATTTAAAATAATAGCAATAACAACATATTCGCAACAATGAACAGCTGTTGAGGACTTGTTTGTGTCAGGTTCTGTGCAAAGAGCTTTTCATCTATTTTCTTATTTGATCCATGCATAGAGTCAATGGAATTGTTAGTATTATTATCCCTTTTTATAAGGAAGCCAAGGCTGAGAATACTAAATAATAGCTCAGAGTCATGTTGCCGATAAGCAGTGAATCTGAGTCAGACACTCGTAAGGAATATCCACCCCAGCATGGCCTGCGTCACACTTCCCTCCCAGTGTAAACAGCTAAATAGCCTGTCCTATGGAGTCCCCTTCTCTTTCCATCTGATTTCTTCCTCCTCTTTGCCCTTCAGAAAGTCACCACTTCCTTTTTTCTCTTTCTAGTTGGGGATCTAGGGCCCTTTGTGCTGGGTACTGTAAAAAGATCCAGTGGCTCTTCATCTTTCTGTTTTTCCGAGTGAAAGTGGTTAGCTGTTGTGTGCCCAGTGGAGAGTGTCATAGGATTGGTGCCTTGTGACCCTTCAGAGATGACATTGCCACTTTACTAGAAAAGTCATGAAATGCCAAACATCATAGTTGCAAAGGGATGGACAGCCCCTGAGTTTTACCCAAGGCAAGGCCTCACTTGGGCTGTTTCTTACCTTAAGACTTTTTCTAGGATAGCATTTGATCATTTATCATTTTTATCCCATCAGTGTATTTCCTGGTTATTACATTTAGAAGTTCATAGCATGATACCAATAAAATCCTTTTTATTGAGAATTTCTTGGAGGAGTTAAAGCCTACATTGTGATACTAATCAACGTATTTACAATTTGTAGGGCTTTGTTCCACTTTTAGAGAAAAATATTGCAGTTTTTAACATCAAAGAGAGTAACATGAAAGATATTAACCTATGTAAACACTGAAGAGGAATGGGATGCCTTTTGATTTGTTTCTACTGACAAATAAGGCCCAGTTTAGAAATGCTTAGGCTCTGTTGGCCAATCAAGAGTTACGATTGCTGTAATACCACTCAGGATATAAATTTGATGTGGTGCGCGTGCCGCCCACACCCCCCCCCCCCCCGCAACACGCACCCCCACACACAAAGCAACAAAATGTTTTTCAAGTCATTTTATTCAATAATGAGTTTTGATGTTGTTCTTGTTTTTTAATGAAGTTAGAGGGAACCCAAGAGACTTAAGAGTTTCTGACCCCACAACATCAACTATGAAATTGTCTTGGACTAGAGCACCGGGGAAAGTGAAACAGTATCTCATCACATACACCCCAGCGGCAGGGGGTGAGACTCAAGAGGTTACTGTGACGGGAGACACAGACAGAACTGTGCTGAGAGGATTAAACGAAGGGACACAATACGCCTTATCTGTGACAGCCTTGTATGCATCCGGGGCTGGAGATGCCCTGTTTGGTGAAGGAGCAACGCTTGAAGGTAATTACCATCATGTTTTATAGAAATTCCTGAGTTTGTTGGTGATTTGTTTAGGAAGCTGAAAATGTTTCCGCAGAACAAAATCTAGAAATGTGCTATCCTTTCTCTTAAAAGGAATTTGGATTGAAAAGTAACTATGAAACCGCCTGTGATTCAGAGACATAGAATGCAAGCAACTGTAAAAAATCACGTGTGATCAGGAAGAGGTGTACCGGGAAGCTGAGTGCATCATAAGGCCATAGAAATGTGTTCTTAATGCCATGGGTTGGTTGAGTGGAGAAGAGGTGTGTGACATTCAGGGTGGGAAAGGGCCTTGGGGAACATCTGTGGGTGAAAAGGATTTGGGTTGCCCAAGGTAATGCGACTGCTTCCATCACTCACGAGCAGACAGAAACCCTTTTCTGACTCTGAGTCTCATTTCATTCACCATGCATAAAAGCATTCAGCTTGAGAAATATGAGAATCCAGGTTTTTGCTTTGTTTGTTTTCTGAATGACCTCTAAAATTCAGCTCTGTGTTAGAAGTTTGAAGTTAATGCGGTACTTAGCAAGAACCACCAACAAGACTGGAGCTATGTCCTTGGTTCTGCAGTTAATTGCCAGAGGGCTTCATATTTCTTAGAATCTTTTGAAATATAATGGCAGCTTACATTTAACTCACCACAACTACAAAGTAAGTTGTGTAAGAGGGAGAAAATACAAATTTGGCCTAACTACAATAAGAATGTTGTGATATTAAAAAGAAATATCAGTGGATGATTACAATAATGAGTCGGTACCATAGCTGGAAGCCTAAATGGAAATCAGGCATTGATTCCTTTTTGTTATCACCATCTTTTATATGACTTACTGAAAATAGTTATAGGAAGAAAGCAAATCTGAAGTACCTTTTGTGATGTGAAGTCACAGTGACTTTAGGTAAAATATCTGTCTAATTTGATGGATCCGGGAGCTTGGAGGATTGTAGATATTATAATTAACAGGGACAAGGCCCACAACAGACAGTTTTGATTAAAACTTCAAGACTTTGTCAATAGTTAAAACAAAAACAAAGATTCTAATCAATCTTATCTCTAATGGTGACCAAGAGTTTAATTCCTGAAATCTACTTTTAAAAGAGGATTTAAATGAAAGATTAAATACCAGTGTGTACAATACTGATTACTAGAAGAGTCCTGGTTTGACTAGTTAACCATGTGACCTTGACATGTTTCCTTAACCCCTTGAGTCTTAGTTTTCCCATCTATAAGAGGGGATGATCATTGCTCAGCCTTCATCCCAGATTTATCGTGGAGATCGAATGGGAGACTCTAAGTGAAACTCTTTGTGAACTGTAAAATACTATATGTATATAAAATTCATGAGGAGAAATAATATTCACTTTAAGATTGATATCTAAAAATAAAGCTTTTGTAAGTATTTTGGAGATATTGATTAGCTACCCTAAAGTTTTGAAAATAGTAAGAACTAGAAATGGAATTTGCCTTAATTACAGAGACATAATCCAATCAGTAAAGCATGCGATCTTTCTATCTGGAGCAACGTCCAGAATTTCTGAAAAGTTTGTTTTTTTGTTTTGACCTTTTGAAGTTCTCTTTCTCATGTACTTCCCATGGGCTTTCAACATAGGTTGTTTATAGGATTTTTTAAGGATAAACTTTTGAGCTTCTGTTTTTTTACAGAATAATTGTAGGTTATTGATGTTTGTGAAAATTTCTCATAAGGAATATCTTGGAAATGATTTAATAGTTTTACTTCTTATACCTTTTAACCTTCTGATATTTTTCTGCATTTTCTTACTTTAAAACAAACCATATTCATACTCAGTCCAAATCTCTTAAAGCTAAAAATTAGGGCATTTTTGTTAATAATATATTAATCTTTAGAAAACAAAATACACGTTTTAATTTAATAGCAAACATATTCTATTAAGCTGTGATTTTTCTAAGCCAAGTGTATAGCTAAATTGTTTATAATTTTATAGTTTTGTACAAGTAGTATAGAAAATCTACCAACTTCTATGCATGTGCCCCCTCTCCCCCCCCCCCCCCCCCCCAAACACACATATTTGATCAGAAATTACCTCTAAGGGAGATACATGAGTAGTAAAATAGATCTTAGAAATTACTGTTTTCAATTTCCTGAGAAGGAGGGAAGTGAGATGATTAACTATAGTTAATTGATAATTGAATTGTAATAATACTTTTTTCCCATTTATACCAAAACTCTTTACTACATGAAGGATTATATAAAATGCTGCCAGCCTGATTTTATTAACATATTTATCCCATTGCATTATGTGTGGTAAACTTGACAAATATGTGAAAGCATAGTTGTGACTAAATTAAAATAGTAGATTTTTGCCCCTGGTTATTCCATTTCATTTTATTGTATTAACTTAGCCAAATCCACATACCATATACAGGAATAGGATATGATGGTAAATGCAGGGAGTGGAAAGCCAGAAACAGAGCCAGGCAACTGCTTTTGAGGGCCGCTGTTTTTCTAATCTGTTTTTCTCTTGGGAGAGAAGGTGGTAAGAGCAGACCTTGAAGGAATGTTTCTTCCATCCAGAGGCATGGTCCAGCCGGCAAGAGCATTCTGTAGGTTGAAATTTTATGGATTGTCTGAAGTGCATTCTATTCAATTCAAAAAATATTAAAAAAAAATATTTAGTATGGTCTACAACCATCCCTAACTTGAATCCATTTCCTAGTTTGTTGAAATGTAGCCAATGATCAGAAAATTCCCCTGTCCCTGGAAGAGAGATTTATTAGCATTGGCATTGGGGAAGTTCATGGTTTGCTCTAGGACTGTATGAAATAGAATCACAAAGGCAGTGTTTATTACTATTTCAGATCCAAACTTCAGAGGAATCTGAGCACAAACTCTTGGGTTTGATTTACATGATTCCCCCCCCCCCCCCCCCCGCGTTGTTGTTGTTAAAGTAGATTTAATGTAATTACTAAAGCACTGTTGTAATGTAAAAGTACTTTAGGTCCTGATGGAACTTTTAATTGTCACTGTTAGTATTTACAGAAAGGAAAACCTGTTCATAGAAACCCTGAAATGAATAATGGCCATTTTTAATGCAAAGATTGACCACAAATGAATGAAAATTTCAGTTTGGGAATAATATGGTTCGTTTTGTTTCTGAGTGTTGTTTTTTGGCTATGGAAAAGATGACTGTTCAACATTTCCTTTGTTGCAGTTGCTATAGCAACCTGCCAACTTCCTAGACATGAAGAACTTCCTGTACATCAAACCAAGCTAACTCAGCTGACATTTTGTTACAATGAGGTTTTTAGCACATCATAGGGATTCCTCTGCATGATGTTGAGTAGCGTGGGGCCTCTCCAAGACAGACTAAATAAGGTCTCTATGTTTCCCTAGATTTATTGCTATCTCATAATTTGAAAAATTATATGTTCTGAGTATAACAACGCTGAGGTTTCCTGGGAACTTTAGCACAATTACCAAGCAGCAATTCATATTTCCTTTCCTGCACGTTAATGGCTCATCAGAGAAATATTTAAATCATGTTGGAGACATAACAGTTATGGAAGAAATCTCAGGCTTTGAGGTTGAAGGGTGACTTGTTAAGCGGTTTTTGAGAACTACATACTGCTTAACGTACTTGTTAGCTTATCAATAGTGAACTTTGTCCTTTGGAGTGGTGGATCTAATTCATTGGCTGTAAATCAAGTATGTTTCCACATAAACGCGGAAGCAGGTTTTCTGTATTCTGCTGTGGAAAGTTGGATGACTTTTGAATTGAGCTTTAACGGAAAAGACAAATTGATTTAGAAGAGGATTTACATTACATTTTCAATTTAATTTCTATTTTTGAAAGTGATATGTGAAACTCAATGAAAGCTGACTGGAACAATTTATACAGTTTCATTTCATTATGATTAATTTTTCAGTTATCATCATTGGCTAATTTGCGTTATAATTATATTTGAATTGGATGATGATTTGCTTTTCAGAAAGCAAATGGAAAAGGGCTAAGGAAACGTAGGAAAGTTACTTAAATGAGGCATTAGTTCTTTGGCTTCATATGTGGAAAAAGCAGAAATCGACCCCTTGTGGATGTTCAGATCATGAGAAATGCACCTGTCTAAATTACTTCCCACAACGGTAGCTCAGAGATGCATGTGAGCAGGCATGAGAAAAATGACTTTTGAGTATATCTAAATATGTTTGATAATCAGAGAAGAGATATTGAGTATCAGAATCTCAAAAACTGATAAATTTTGTGTGTTTAAATTTATGACAGAAAAGCATGTTATTTCTTATAAATATACTGTTACTGTACTGGGGAGGATAAGGTAGCTGGGAAAACTATTGAGAAGGATGAAGATAAAGGCATGCCATCATTATAGAAGAGGACTTGTTTGAAACGATTGCCAGAAATTCTATTACCAGAAATAAAAGTAATATTCAAAGCATAGGCATATACCCCAGAACAGCAGAAAACAGGTACCATGAAATTAAATATTATTGAGAACAATATTGCTTATGTGAAATCCTGAACAAACTAAAACATCATAAAACAAACATTTATAAGTCTTGAGGCAGAGCGAAAAGAGGGACTCGAGGAGGTAGGAAGCCTTTGCTAAAGTGGAAGTGGGTCCAGGTTCTGGGAAGCATAGTGACAAAGGGGCAAAAAGACTTGGCATTGGTTCCTGTTCACTGGACCGTTTCTATAGCTTCCCCTTTTAAGAAACAGTAATCTCTCCTGCCGAAAGGCTACACGCTGGTCTTCTAACATCTTTCCTTTCTTATTCCTCTTCCTTTCCTTTTCCTTCCCAGGTTTTCTAAAAAGAGACTCCAAACCCAATCTAACCAAACCAAGCCAAATGCTCTTTCTGTAGTTATTGATGTCTGAAGTTCCTCAGGTCAAGGACAAAATGGGCAATTCGTATTTTAAACCAAAGCAAATGCCTAGCTAAGTAACACTTCAGTTGAACCTCATTCACAAGAAAATGTGATCAACTCTTGAATAAGAAGCATGGGTTGAGAGCCACTTCCTTTTGAAACAGGATGAAGGGGAGGAGAGAGCAGTGAACATCACACGTGTGTTATGGGGGAGAAAGGACGTGATGAGAAGATCCAACACACTTCTCAGTTCTCTGAGGGTCAGCCATGAGATAGAGAGAAAGAGACAGAGGGTGAGCGGGGGAGGGGCAGAGAGAGAGGGAGACGCAGAATCTGAAGCAGGCTCTGGGCTCTGAGCTGTCAGCACAGAGCCTGACACAGGGCTTGAACCCGTGGACTGTGAGATCATTACCTGGGCCAAAGTTGAACACTTTACCAATTGAGCCACCCAGGCACCCCATACCTGTCTTTATTTTGAAGGAACCTTATTTTAGAGTGAAAGCAAGTGTGAGGGTTTCTTCCTGCACTGACCAAGCACATCTAACACATAATGGCCTTAGAGAGGAGCATAAGGAAAAAGAAAGAAATGAGAAAAGAATAAAGAATTGTAGGGGAATGAGAATAATAGAGATTTAAAAGATTTTTTAGGAAGCATCAGTGCTTAGGCATATCTCCACATATTTCAATTTAATTCATTTGGGCATGGCCTACTCTTTGGCACCCCAGGTGATTCTATGTATCTTATCAAGTCCAGTCCATTTATTTTTTCCCAGGGCCCCAGGGGGCGACATAGTCTGCTGGTGGCTTGCTCAGCTGGTTCCACACCAGGTCTTAAGACCAGCTTGGCCACTTGATAGTCTGCCAATTGTATCACAGGATACAATTCAATTGCTTCATTTTTTTTTTTTTTTTGTAAACCAATATTTGTCCAAGCTAAGATTCCATTTAAATAATATTTTTAAAGGGTTATAGGTCTGATAAAATTTACTTGTCATAAGGACATCATATTCTCAAAATTCTTGGGTGTAATGCAGCAGCTAGAATACTCAACCCTCCCGCTTTTTTGGGAGAAAAAAAAAGTTTACCAATGTGTTTGACAAGAGCATAAGCTTAATATTTAAGAATATTCTTATCACACCGACTGAAGCCTGTTGAAGCAGTTTGTCTTGTCAGTCTTGGCTTCTGGATTGAGGTGCCTTTCTTCCTCTTTGGATTTCATTTTCTTTGTTACTAATAAGGAATGTTGCAATGCCACTGCCTGTATATAATGCCTTTGGGTGTCGCTGGCAGATAATATAATTTTTTGAGGATTGTTTTCTGTAATTGAGAATTTACTCAGTGCTCATTGGATTTAGTGTTGTCATGTCATTATAACTTAAGAATGTTTTTTAGGGGCGCCTGGGTGGCTCAGTCGGTTAAGCGTCCGACTTCGGCTCAGGTCATGATCTCGCGGTCCGTGAGTTCGAGCCCCGCGTCGGGCTCTGTGCTGACAGCTCAGAGCCTGGAGCCTGTTTCAGATTCTGTGTCTCCCTCTCTCTCTGACCCTCCCCCATTCATGCTCTGTCTCTCTCTGTCTCAAAAATAAATAAACGTTAAAAAAAATTAAAAAAAATGTTTTTTAGTTAATGCTTCATTTGTATTTCAAAAAGTGCTTTTATAGACTCTTTTCTGGACATTGATAAACCTTGCAAAGATATCTACTGAAATTTTACTAGTATTTTGTTCCAACTTTCCAGGTCCTGAGAGTGTTAAAACAGTTGATTAAAGTCTATGGGAATGCTTGTCTAGTGAACTAGGCTCCTTTTGTTTGTAGCCCAGAAATATCTTTGTGAATGTATGATTGCTTCAGCCATAATTGTCTAACTATTATTTTCTCACAAAGAAATCATCAGCCTGTGTTTGTGAGATTGGTGTCTGTTGTCATGGAAATAAATAGTGTCACAAACTCAGTACTGTACAAAGTAGGGAGGAAAACAGGCTGAGAAACACAACCTTGGAATGGAAAAGATGCTGAAACTATTATTTGTAAGTTACTTCAGTATTAATTTGGAAGATATTCCCTTATTCTATCTATTTATCTTATACTTTTTTTTTGGAGTGCCATTAATGCAGCTTTTGGCTCATTTAAGTTCAGTCACTTTCAAGTACAACTATTTTACAATGGCTATGCCTAGCTGCAGTTTATGAAATTCAGAGGCACATATGAAAACAAGGTGTATATCAAGCAAAGGAAACATGTGCTGCACATTGAAAATCTAGAGACCAGTTGCTGGGGTGTCAATGATCAAAACAAAATAAAACTTAAGAAGCAACAACCAAACCGAATCAGAAACAGTTTGTTTATATTCCCCCAAGTAGAGAAAATATAAAAATATGTGGCCATTTAAGTAGGAAATAGAGTTCAAGAAGGCCTTCAAATGAGTATTAGCCTCAAGCACTGTGGGGGGAAAGAAGTCAATGTGTTCTTGAAAATAAGTATTCTGGGTTTCAGTGAAATATGTAACTAATTTCCCTCCAGAGATGAGATGTCCTGTCAGCAGTTAAAGTTATTTTTAATGGAGTTAGAATTTTCCATTTGTGCTTGGGCTCTGGTAAGATGCCCAGCTCCTGTTTTATTTATTTTTCCCTCTAAATTCTACAGTATGATAGGTTTCTGTCTATACCAGTTTTCTTTTTTTTTAAATTTATTCTTACCTTTACTTTTTGTGCTGAAATGTAGTTGTTTCGTCATGAGTATTTTTTAAGATACTCATTTTTACTCTTCAAGTAAAATAATAGTCTTCAAAATTCTTGTAACAACATTATATATCATTTGCTTGAATATAAAACAATTACTGATGAAATGTATGCTGTAGAGACAGATAGTTTTATATTTATGTCATGCTGTGGCGTAAACCCTAGTAAAGGTAGCCAATATAAAGTGACCTGTATATTTATTTTACATTTAAATTATGGAAAGTGAGGGTTTTATTGGAAGACATCTGTGCCTCCTATTAAGTTGAGGTTTCCATATTTTTCCATTTGGGTTGTATTTTTTTTTTAATTGAAAGAGCCAAAATTTAGTAGCAGACATTTTCGATCAGCTAGAACAAGTGGTGTGTTTTATTTTGATGACTGATGGCTTTTAAGTTTTCCAGAGGAATTGGTGGTTTTTAGTTTCATTAGAGTTCAGCTCTATTGGAAGTTTGCACTTATACTTTTAAATAGCATGAACAAGTAGAGTTTTCATGAAAAAAACGATTGCTGGAATTAATATTTGCAAGTGATATGAAGTCGTTGAAGTTATTATAAGTCATCCATTGAAATGGGCTTATTTAAGTTACATCAGAGAGAAAAGGGTGATGCTAAAGATGTAAAGATCTTCGTGAACGATGGCTGACTATGTTGTAAACCGGAATTAAATGTAAAATTTTGGGATTTAGATGCAATTTTCCCTTTGAAGAGAAAACGTTTTTAGGCACGTATCCCTTCATGTATGGATGTCATCCTTGTCCTCAAGGGCTTTACTATCTGACTGGACGTACAGGGACCAGGGTGATAGGTAGGAATCAGATATGATTCTAAAGTTTGAGTGCATCAGTCTGCTGCACTGACAGGAAAGGACAGGTGGCTCAGAAAGAAGGAGTGGGCAACCTTAGACAAACTGAGTCTGAATTCAGCAAGTTAGGATGTGCACTAGGATGAAGGAATATTTACGTATCTAGTAAATAACAGAAAAATGATTTCCCTTTCATTTCTATTCTAGAACGTGGTTCACCTAAGGATTTAGTTACTAAAGATATCACCGACACATCAATTGGGGCTTATTGGACATCTGCTCCAGGAATGGTTCGAGGTTACAGGGTTTCATGGAAATCGCTTTATGACGATATTGAGACTGGAGAGAAAAGTCTTCCCAGAGATGCAATTCATACTGTGATAGAAAATCTGCAGCCAGAGACCAAATACAAAGTTTCAGTATTTGCAGTTTACAGCAGTGGAGAAGGAGAACCTTTGAATGGAGAAGCCACGACTGAATGTAGGTAACAGCACGAGGGTGTTTGTGTTTGTGTTTGTGTTTGTGTTGGTGCTACCTAATAGCTATCAGCTCAAGTGACAGTTTAACCACTTGCCTTTATTTCTTTCTTTTTATGTGACAAATGGGGTCTGAAAAATTAGCATGTTTTAAAGAATGTGGTTTAAATTCAAGTTTGCTTGGTTCATTTAGTATAAAAATTATATCAAATTTTGAAATATTGAATCCCATCCAACTACCTATATTTGTTTCTTTGTCTTTTTTCCTGATAGAGTGGTCAGCTAGTTAGATCAGGAGCTATGGAGACAAAGAGAATGCAGGCACGTTTATAGCTATGTGACTTTGGGCAATTTCCCTTGAGTTTCAGTTTGCTTATCTGTAGATTGAAGTCTCTAAGAGTTGACTTGAGATTAAATGAAATGACAGTGTGCAAAGCACTAAGCATAGTGCCGAGCCACTTAGAGTTGATTGATAAATGATAGTGGCTATTGAAGCTATGATTATTATATACCCAAGACTAATGCTAGATTCCTAGAGTCTTTATTTTATTCCTTTTTTATTTGGTAAGGTTAAATCAAAAGTCCACTCAGTGTTTTTTGATGGCTTAGGTTTACCTTAATATCATTAATATTCCTTCCTGTGAATAGTTTTGAATGACCTAGCATCATTTATTATCAGCTGGTTGGTGAAAGATGTGCCAGCATTTCATAATTCTCTTTCCTAAAAAACCATTTGTTAACAATAGGAATTTATTTTTTTTAACTTTATTTATTTATTTTAAGAGAGAGATAGAGCAAGTGCAAGCACGAGCCGGGGAGGGACCGAGAGAGAGGGAGAGAAAGAATCTCAAGCGGGCTTGCTGCTGTCAGCACAGAGCCTGATGTGGTGCTTGATCCCAGGAACCATGAGATCATGGCCTGAACCGAAATCGGGAGTTGGACACTTAACCAGCTGAGCCACCCAGGCACCACCAAGTATAGGCATTTCTAAGAATTTGTAGGAGAAGATTTTATTCCTTTTGTTTTGGGAAGATTTGAGGAAAAGGGAAAAGAATGGGACCTTCTTGAATTTCCTTTTATTAGAAAGAAGTGGAAGAAGTGGGGAATTGTTTTGGGTAAAAGAGAAGAGAGAGAAGTGCCATGAGCAATTTTAGATAAGTCCTATATCCTGATTTTAAGTTGTCTTGAAGTCTTTTGGTCAGAGTTGTCTGAAGAACTCATCTCTCTCTTTTTTTAATCACTGGAAAACTCAGAAGAATGTGTCCAAGTTTAAATTTGTGCAAAATTAACGAGATTTAAAACAAACTCCTTATTGGAAATTTAAATATGTGAAAAGGCACATTGCTCAGATATTCACATGACTGGTTTCCATGGTAGTAAATGAACTCTTGTGTCTGAATATATTGGCTGATGTAGTTTAAAAATTTGGCAGAAGTTCATCTGGCAGAACTTTATTTGTTGTAAAGAGAAATCATTTCATAAACCAGGCCAGATATTACACATATAGCCAACTTTATTTGTAGGAGTGAAGATACAATTCATGTGATTGAGCAGTTACAAAAGTATCTGTATTTAGAGGGGAGCTTTTTCAAAAATCTTCTCATTTGTGTCTTCTTCCAAAAAGACTAAGTCTTCAAATATTTATTTGGGACTGAAAATCTCCACAGGGGATATGTTTTAGCCAAAAGCAAATATGTTAACAGAAACCCTAAATAAACCTTCATCTCTAAGAAGCTGAGCCTCTAAGAAATTTTCAATATTTTTTTGACTAATTGATTGAGTTAAAGGTAAGTGAACAGAAAGGCCTCTTTTGAACTAGGAGCAGAGTAGGCAGGAATGAAACGTACAGTTTTCAGAGTTTCATTTGTACACAAACTGCTCAAACATCTAAGCAAATGATAGAGAAGACAAGAAACTTTCTTTGTTCTACTTCTGTTTTGTTGTTGTATTTTATTTTGCCCTCTCTGTGGAAAGTAAAGCAGTTTAGAAAGTACTTGAGAAATCGGAGTCAGATGTGGTACTTGGGTGGTGGATGAATCCTAAAGTATGGATAAATAGGCAGAGTCACTAGGTCATGCTCTCAGAGTTTCTCATAAACTTCCAAGGGGACATTGTGGAAATATTTTCAGGAGTGCTTTCACCTGAAACTCAGCAACATGGTGTGCAAACTGCTGACACAATGAAAACCGTGGATTGTGGCTAGAAAGCCAGCAGATGGGAACCTTTCTATTGGCGCTCGAGTTTATGGCAGCTGGGTTAGCAGAGGTACAGTGGGTGTTGGAAAGCATCTTGTGAGAGCTTCTAAAACATGAAAAGCACTTACAGATGTGAATGTTGCACCCTTTTATAGCACGTGGCATACCTATCAATGAAGTGAAAATTTTTGCTTCTTGCTCATGGGAAGCCAGCGAGGCTTTTTTTTTTTTTTCCCCTAAACTTCAAAGTTTTCCATGAAGACTAGGGTAAGATATGTTGTACCTTATTTCACCTCGATTCTTTTATTTTAAAGAATTAATTAAAAGGCAGGAATATAATTGTGTTCCTTGAAGCATTTCCAAGTATGATTTACAAAATTTGACTGTTACTAACATTTAAATTTGGGACTGTTTTGAGGTTTGGGATCTCATATTTTGGGGGATATAGGTGTCTTACAAGACCAACACTTGTAAGAATTAACTGTTAATTTTTCTCAATTCTGAGTTGTGAGAAGTTGGTCTGGAAATTTTGTGCAAGAGAGATACACTTTGTTCCACTGAATAAAAATTTAGGCTTAGAAACAAGAGGTCAGAAACATGAGCACAATCTTTTCTAGAAAAGTGTTAGACACACATCAACTTACCCAATATTTGTGACAATTGGAAATGATACTAATCCAAATAGATTGTTATTCTATATAGTGCTCTTTCCTATACTATTTCCAAAAGTTTTTGTAAGGACTTTACATTTTTTCCTTTGAAAAAAATATAATAAATATAAATATCATATGTATATATAAATAA
Organism: Felis catus; assembly: GCF_018350175.1. Classification (NCBI taxonomy): domain Eukaryota; kingdom Metazoa; phylum Chordata; class Mammalia; order Carnivora; family Felidae; genus Felis; species Felis catus. Next base: position 67,499,174 of record NC_058372.1, on the reverse strand, counting down.
TAGTTTACTTACCTAGAGAATAGTAATAGAGAATTGAGGATTAATCTGAATAAATGTTAGTATTTATAGAAAGTAATGGGCTTCGCTGAGAATTCTTAGTGTCTTTAAAGCCTAAAATAAAAAATTGTATCCAGTTTACTCTAAGTTTAATGTATACTTTTGCATCTCCCAGAAACAATCCATAACCATATATTGAATTTCTTTTTTTTAATGTTTATTTACTTTTGAGAGAGAAACAGAGAGACAGAGTGTGAGCGGGGGGAGGGGCACAGAGAGAGAGAGAGAGAGAGAGAATCCAAAGAGAGAGACAACAGAAACCAAAGCAGGCTGCAGGCTCTGAGCTGTCAGCACAAAGCCCGATGCAGAGTTTGAACCCACAAATCCCGAGATCATGACCTGAGCTGAAGTCGGACACTCAACGACTGACCCACCCACCAGGCGCCCCACCATATATTGAATTTCTTTATCTATTTTGTCATTATTTGTCCTTTCTAAATAATGTATCTTTTGCTTACATAGCTGCTTTAAAAATTTTCTTTTCATCACCGATTTGAAGCAATTTGTTTCTGATGGGCCTTGATGAAGTTTTTTTCATACTTGTGCTTGGGGCTTATTGAGTTTCTTAGATCTGCGAGTTTATACTTTTATAAAATTTGAAAATGTTTAGACCATTATTTTTTAAAAATACTTTATTACACCCCATTCTCTTTAGGTACTCCAATTATACATGTATTAATTTGTTTGAGGTTATCACACAGCTTAGTATTGTGCTGTTCAGCCTTTCAATCTTTTTTCCCCTTGTGTTTGACTTCAGGTAGTTTCTATTACCATGTCAACAGGTTCACTAATTTTCTTTCCACAATTTCCAAATGTTTAATCTTAGACATTGTAGTTTTCATCTCGAAGTTTGGTTTGAGTCTCTTTTATATGTTCTATATCTTTACTTAACATGCCTAATACTTTTTCTCGCATTATTAACATGTGGGATATAGTTGTAATAGCTGTTTTACTGTCCCTTTTGAATAATTATGTCATATATGTCATTTCTGATGCTGTTTCTATTGGTTGATTTTTCTTCTTCTTATGGGTTGTCTTAGCTCTAACTGCCACAATAAAATACCATTAAGTGGTGGCTCAAACAACAGAAATTTATTTTCTCATACTTCTAGAGGCTAGAAGTCCAAGATCAAAATTCTGGCACGATTTGATTTCTATTGAGAAGTCAGTTCATGACTCACAGATGGCCATCTTCTCACTATGTCCTCAAGTGGCCTTTCCCCAGTCTCTGCATGGAGGTGGGGTGGGGGGAGAGAGAGAGAGAGAGAGAGAGAGAGAGAGAGATCATGCTCTGATGTCTCCTCTTCCTCTTATAAGGATTTCAGTCCCATCAGATTAGGACCCTAATCTTACTACTTTATTTAATCCTGATTACCTCTCCAAGGTCCCAACTCCAAATACCATCACATTAGAGGTGAAGGCTTTAACAAATGAATTTTAAGGAGACACAGTCACTCAGTCTATAACATAAGTCATATTTTTTCCTTCTTTGCATGTCTGGTAATTTTTATGAGATGCCAGACTTTGTGAATTTTACTTTGTTGGGTGCCAGATATTTTTACATTCTTATAAATATCTTTAAGCTTTGCTCTGGGATTCGGTTAAGTTATTTGGAGTAGTTCAATCTTTCTCAAGCTTCCATTTAAGTTCTGTTACAACCAGACCAGAGAATCCCTTAGTTGAGGGATAATTTTGCCCCATTAATGGGGCATCACTGGGGGGCTGCATGAACTCTAGGAAATAATTGTTCCTTCTGCTGCTTTTGAGTAGTTCTTTCCCTAGCTTTGGGTGGTTTCCTCATACATATGCACTGATTAGCACTGGGCTGAAGATTCCAGGAGGACTGCTTGCAGATTTCTGGAGCTTTTCCCTCTGTTACACCATCTCCTCTTCAGTACTCTGCTCTGCAATTCTAGATGCCTTGGCCTCCCCTAACGCACAAAACCATCTCCTCTAAGTGAGATCTAAGTGAGATCATCAGGCTCCATCTGCTTTCCCTCTTCCTGAACTGGGGCTGGAAATTCTGTCTAAGCAATAAGCCAGGATAATCATAAAGCTCACTCCCGTTTGTTTTTATCTCTCAGGGATCACTGTCCTACCTTGCCTGATATCCAATGTTTGAAAAATTTTGTTCAATATACATATTTAGTTTATTTCGATTTTTTAGTTGTTACAAGTGGCCCTTGCCTGTTGGAACACGAAAATTTCTCATAGGATCAAGAAAGATTCTTTGCACTGTTTCCTTCAGTTTAGTGTCTTCGTGTAGAAATTGCTTATGATCTTTGAGTGCTAAGATTATTGAACTGAGTGAAATGATCTTGCTTATATGCTTTAACTTTGTAAAAGAAAAGGGATGTGTGTTGGCTTTTTGTGGATGTTTAGTGATCTGTTTCTGATACTGATATAGTTATTAATAACTGTGAAATATTAGTAAAAGATAATTTAATAAAAAACATTGATTATATATTTATCAAACACTTTTTACATAGTGTTCCCTAAAACACTCAGTGTATACCAGTTTGTTTTTAGAACCCTGGAGATATTTTTATGTGTTAGAGTTTCCTATTCTTTTTGTGTTCATGTCAGTGGCAGTCACAAAAATAGGGTTAACTATAGTCAACTCTGGCTAATCATTTATGGACCATACTTTTTACTGAAAAGACCCAAATAATATTTCTGACCCTGCATCCATGATTTTTAGTATTCTCCACAGCATGATTGCTACTGGAATTCTTTACGGATGGAAATATAATAAAAATTCTAAAGCTCATCTCCGGAAATGGATGTTTTCTTTACTAAAGTCTCTAGAATGCAAAAGGAAATCTGTGCAATATGAACTTCCATTTTTTAGTTATTAGCTAGATAAAGAGAAAACATCTTACCGTGATCTCACTGAGATTAAGCTCACACGCCATCATGAATTTATGAGAGATCACATTGCTAAGCAAAAGAATACTGTACATATTTAAGAAACCACAGTTTCTTTTCACATAAATGGGAAAGAAGACATGTATATTTTCTTTCAACACGGTATACATTGTAATCTCCTTTTATCCCACAGTATCCCCAGATTCAAAAACCTTGAAAGTGGATGAAGAAACAGAAAACACAATGAGAGTTACCTGGAAAGCAGCACCTGGGAAAGTCATCAACTACCGTGTTGTGTATCGCCCCCGTGGGGGAGGGAGACAAATGGTTGCTAAAGTGCCACCCACAGTCACCTCAACAGTGTTAAAACGACTTCAGCCCCAGACCACATATGACATTACAGTTCTCCCAATATACAAGACTGGAGAAGGAAAGCTTAGGCAAGGATCAGGAACAACAGGTATAAAATAATTTTTTTTTTGGAAGGGGGCAAGAGTATAATATATTAAAGGAAGGCTTTAATACATCTACTTTATTTGTTAGTGCCTAAAATTAATTCCATAGTAAATTAGATTATAATAATCAGATGGGATCCTGATTAGCATACTAATCCTGGTAAAATGATTCTACATATTAATGTTCTAATGCTAATATGATCTTATGAATGGTGAGAATTATTTATATATCCATTTGGATAGCACTTCGTTATCAGGATTTTTATTGGATGTTATGTCTGGTGCTACCACATTTTATAAATATACAATTTGAAGTGTGTTTGCGATGATTCCCATGTACCTCACTTAGATATCGCTAATCTGATTTCTTATTGCAGGGGGTAATAAAAAACCCCAAACCTAGTCTTATGGATAATATTTTAAAACATTTTTATCTTTACAGCTTCTCGGTTTAAATCACCCAGAAACCTCAAAACATCTGACCCAACCATGTCAAGCTTCCGAGTGACTTGGGAGCCTGCCCCTGGGGAAGTAAAGGGTTATAAAGTCACTTTCCACCCTACGGGGGATGACAGAAGACTGGGGGAGTTAGTGGTTGGACCATATGACAATACAGTTGTTTTGGAGGAACTTAGGTAGGAATGAACTATATTCAGTTATGGTTAAAAGATCGAATAATTTATGTAAATTAGTAGGACTTACACAGATAATCACTTATGTGTCTGATTGCCAGCAGAGTGCTTAAAATCAGCTGAAGTTGCTTTCTTAGTCTTGTTCTTACGGAAGATGAGGTTAGGATTCAGAGGCCAAGCTGAGTTTTTTGTGACATTTTAATGGTTCGGAATGGCATCTTTTCAATAACATCCTGCTTTTTAAAAATTAACTTTCATATTTCACGATGTCACCAAAAGCAGCTTGTCCCTAGCCAGGCCTGTTGAAATGTGGGGGTTCTTGTGCCTTCTGGAAAGGCCCAGGTGACTCACACTGAGATGCTGAATGTGAATCCTCTTCCAGGGTGGGCCATGGGAGAGAGAAGCAGGACTTTGTGCTTGGTGCCAGCTGGCAGGAACGGGAAAGGGTGGGCTGATTAAAGGTCTCGCTTCAGGCTGTGCAGTGGAAAACAAGGAAGTCTGGGTTTGAACAGCACCCTACATTCATCACAGTAGGAAGAATGGACTACTGTGCATTGCCTTTTGGAAAGTTTGTTTGTCTCGATCATTCATTCGACGATACTGAAATCTATATAAATACTCATTGTTTACTTTTAGCAGATTAGAGAGGATGAGATTTATTGAGGTTGCTATGTGCCAGGCATTGTGCAAGGTACTTTATGTTACCTTGCAATATACAGCATTTGAATTATTTTCTTAAAGCCCATTGCTTAGAAGCAGTACCTTTTAACTTGCTGTAAGTGAACGTTCGTAAAATCAAGATGAATGTGTTTAACAAAGCAAAATGTGCTACCCCTTGAGCCAGTTCTACATACGAACTATATATTTTAACATTTCAGGGCAGGTACCACGTATAAAGTAAATGTTTTTGGAATGTTCGATGGAGGAGAGAGTTCACCCCTTGTTGGACAAGAAATGACAACCCTTTCTGATACAACTGTCATGCCAATTTTATCCTCTGGTAAGAAACTGAGTTACATTTCCCCAGGAAAACTTAGTATTATGATGCTATTTCAAATGTGAACTGTTAGGTTAGTCACACAGTGAAAAGCAAATATAAACACTTTATACTACAATATGCTTAAATAATTTGCACACTTAAAAACGTATCTTCAAACAGCTAGCTAAACATACCTTTGACAGTATTTTTTAAGGCCTATCTTGTCAGCATTTGCATTGGTTACATAGTACGGTATTATTTAAAGCTGAGGTTTTGCAATGGGTAGGTTACAAACATTTTCTCTCTTTTTAATAACTAAAATGCAATGTTATTTTGTTAAAGTAGTTGCAGAAATGATTTATTTGGGCTGAGCAAGCAGAGTTCGGTTACATAAATAGGTGGACAGCCATGACTTGGTAAGCAACATGGAAGCATAAGCTCTCTGGATTTTTCTGCTCCTGCCACAGTTATTGCTTTGATGTGATGAAGCTAGCTTTGAACGTTCTTAGAGGTGGAAGTAGTGGATAGAATTTACCTCTAAATGTTTTCCATCATTTGATAAAAAGGAGTAGACCTGGGCAGAGTAGGGGCAGGCTTGCAAAGGCTTAGGTGTTTGGAGTGGTATTTGGGAGTCTTCAGTCCTGATGGGAGGTACTATATGCAAAGGATGCCGTTGTAGTGTGATGAGCATCATTTAATTTTCTCGGATGCTACCACGGCAAGAAGTTGGAAAAGTCATAGCTGGTAATGTAAGCTTCCAGAAAAGAGGGGATTTAAAAAATGTGGATGTGGACAAAATAAGTCAAAGTGTCAAATCCTGCTGTTTTGTATGAATGTTCTGTTGTTTCTGTTATGATGATATTAACTGACTTATATTTTTATTTTGTAGCTTGTGCACTGAGGATATTGGGATTTTTCTCTTTCCAAAGCACCCTAGCTTTGTATCAGTGTTTGTGCTTGTTGTCTCTAAAGCTCTCAATTTGTATATTTGTTTGCATACTTTTCTAAATTGTCTTCCTTCTTTCTTGATTTTTTAAATGTGCAGACTTCACCATCTGTATTTACCTGATTGTTTTACATAGTACATGATAAAGTTAAACAGCTAGCAACTCAATAATATAGTAGCTATCAGGTTTTAGAACAAGGTATCTTTACTTCCAAAAGGTCTAATAAAGATTCATGTGTCTAATCCTTCATAATATATGTAATAATTACCCGAAGCTTAATTGTTTTAGAAGATGTTTTAAGCTCACTAAAACCTTTTTTAACTCACACATTTTATCAGTTCATTTCATATTTGTCTGCCAATGACCATTACATATTACAAAAAAATGCTGCATCTAATTTTTAGATCACATTAAACTTTTATTAAAATTATTAATGCCTTGTCGCCAGATGGCTATACATTCTCATTCAATTATTTCAGCTCTTGGGTTTGTAAGCCCTTTCAAATACAATGATGGTTTAATTTAAGTCTCCAGCATCTATGACTGTAGCCAGGAAAGAGTCAAAGATGAAGGAAAGATTTGCCATTGAAATATCATTGGAGGAATTGGTGATCCTTATGAATGTTATTTGAGGTTAATGAATCATATTGACATATTTTTGGAGTCTTGACCTCCAAATCACCAAGCTAAGCTACAGAACTGAAGCAGCTAGGCAACACTGAGCATCCAGGGATGGCAGAGGCATGGCTAGGAAGTCATTCTACTAAGACTTTGCTCCTTACTCTGTCCTGTCTCATGATTGCCATGTCAGGAATGGAGTGTCTCACCAGAGCGGAAGCAGATATTGTGTTGCTGGTGGATGGATCATGGAGCATTGGCCGGGCAAATTTTAGAACCGTGAGGAGTTTCATTTCTCGCATTGTGGAAGTCTTTGAAATTGGTCCCAAAAGAGTACAAATTGGTAGGTCTGGCAATATTGAAGACCTTTAGACATTTTTGTCCTTTTTTATACATGCTAATGCCAGTGGTGTTATTTTAGCCCTTGCTCAGTACAGTGGGGATCCCAGAACAGAGTGGCAGTTAAATGCTCACAGAGACAAGAAGAGCTTGTTGCAAGCCGTGGCAAACTTACCATACAAAGGAGGCAATACTCTCACAGGTGAGTAAGGACAGCCTGGTGCACTTTTAGGTCTTGCTTTTGGTCAGAACTTGTGGCTGAGTAATGATGCGACTGATTTCTCTTTTAAAAATCCCACTAGGCATGGCTTTGAATTTCATTCGTCAACAGAGCTTCAAGACCCAAGCTGGCATGAGGCCTCGAGCTCGAAAAATTGGTGTTCTCATCACTGACGGAAAATCACAAGATGATGTTGAGGCACCTTCAAAGAAACTCAAGGATGAAGGCGTGGAGTTGTTTGCTATTGGTAAGCGCTCGAAAGGCTAGCAGTGCCCCTGGGGTTACAAAAGCTGAGGATATTTTTGTAGTTAAAATATTTTTGAAGCATAAACACATAAACATATTTTCCCTATCACATAATTTATTAAACATATTTTCCCTATCACATAATTTATCAAAAAGATATGCCAAGAAGTCAACTCATTTTCTTCTTTTCCCCTTGTAATGGGATGCAACGACATGGCTTCTTGGAAGAAAGTAATGGGTCAGGAGGACAAATGTACTATTAGTGGGATGCAGGAAAATCCCTGTTTGGTTTTCTGTGGCACCATGTTTATTTTTGATATCCATTATTTTACTTTCCAGAGAAAACACTCAAGAGACACTTTTTGGTGGGAAATTGGTGCTAGAAGCATTTAGAAGAAGCCAATTCAGAATAGCCTTTAGTTCACATTATTTTTTTATTTGTTTCTATTTTGTGCCAGAGATAGTCATTTTATTATTGAGGAAAATCATGTGTATGTTCTAGTTAACATTGAAAATCCAAATGCTTTTAATTTGATGTATCCTTTTTTTTTTGCAAGGTATTAAAAATGCTGATGAAGATGAGTTAAAGATGATTGCGACGGATCCTGATGATATTCATGCATACAACGTGGCTGATTTTGAGTCACTCTCTAGGATTGTAGATGACCTCACCATTAACTTGTGTAACAGTGTCAAAGGTCCAGGTAAGATTAGCCTAGGGCTTCTCGCCCTCAGCACTGTTGATATTTGGGAGAGATAATTATTTTTTGTATGGGGAAAGGGGACTCTTTTGTGTATTGTGAAATGTTTAGCAGCGTCCCTTGGCTCTGCCTACTGGATCAGTAGCATTCTCTGAGTTGTGACAACTAAAAATATCTTTGAATGTTGCCAAATATCTGATGGGAAGAATAATGCCCTCAGTTGAGAATCATTAGTTTAGTCCGTGATTTTTTCTCAGATTTGTTTCTGATGGCAACGAATTAGAAATGACTTCTAGCTTATTTGAAGATAAGCAACTAATATGGTAGAAATGGTTCATATGCTTTGGGTATTGAGAATACATGTATTTGACTTTTTTCCTTGAGTTTCTCTCTCCAAACATTTGCAGATTTTCCTTTTGGATTTTGAACAACAGACTGACCTTTTCCCTGGAGAAATAGACCAGCCAGGAAGCCAGAATTTTTAGGCTTCTGGCTCTGGGTTAGCTGAGGGAGTTGTAGTTTTATTTAGTTGGAGAGAACTTTGAGTGGGGATGAAAACATCTTTTATCAGTTTTCCTTTATTTATTTTTTATCAGCTGTGTAATAGTTGCATTCATTCTAGTTTCCCAGACTGTAAAATTGCTTGATAATTTTGTAGGCTTGATTATGACCCAACTATAATAAAGGTTAGAGTACTAAGAATGGAAATGCTTTCCCCAGCTTTACAAAGAAAGTTGAAAGAGTTTATAGGAGAATGATTGCTATGCTAATGAAGTCATTGAATTAATTCTCCTTAAATTATTATTTGGGACATCTTTCTAATGATCACTGTGAACTTAATATTTCTATTTTCATTGATGTTACGTCTGGATATTGGTTTGTAGTCATTCTGTTGTTCATTGGTCATTTCACTTTCCTTAACCAGAGAGAGCACAATCACAGGCAGTAGGATATTCCCAAATTTTAAAAGACTTGGTTGTTTTTCTTCTCTCTTGAGCAAGAAAGTGGGTAGCTTCTCTTACCACTGAACTAGGTCCTATAGGAGAACTAAACATAAATGAGAAACCAATTCTGTCCACACAGAGTATAACTTATTGTTAAGGAGATTAAGGCATGAATATAAATAATCAAATGATAATGAGGGTGGTGAATGTGGGTGGTCCAACAATGATAGAGACAGTGGAATTGTCAGGACCCAAATCCTTATTCATCGGTTATATGTATAAGGTTAGGGAAAGGAGGAAGTATTCAAGGACAGTTCAGAGGTTTTAGAGTCTAGGTGATTGGTAAACAGGTAGCACCACAAGAAAGAGTGAGATCAGGTTTTAATGAAAGATGAACCCAGGCTTGAATCTTCAGGGACTGAAAAATCCTTTGCCCACCCAGGGAGGTCTTACGGGCAATGGGACTCTAGACTGATTTACTTTTTATCAGGATGTGTGTACAAATTTGAAATACGGGGAGTAATACTGTTTCGATCTAATTTCAGATTTCATCACCTTGCTATAATAATGATAAAAGCGTATGCATTTTACTTCCATGTGTAGGTGACCTGGAAGCACCTTCTAACCTAGTTATTTCTGAGCGAACCCATCGTTCTCTTAGAGTGAGCTGGACACCTCCTGCTGACAGCGTGGACAGGTATAAGGTGGAATACTATCCCGTTTCTGGAGGGAAACGTCAAGAAGTGAGTAGACAACATCTACAGCCCACTCCTTCCTGATATTGAGATTGAGTCCTTCACATTAAGGTTCAAAAAATGTTGGGTGTGGAGCAAGAAAGATGTAGAGAGCGGCAGAACTGAATCAACAGTGGTGCTTTCTATTCCTTGCTAGGCAAACACTTCCATTTGGGCTTAATTAAAGGAAAAGAGCTTTGCTTAAATTCTCATGGTTTCTAAGAATTGCAGAATATCAATATGATTATTAATCAAAGGATGCTTGATTTATTTGTGAGTTTATAGTAGAATCCTTGAGGTGGAAGGAAACACTAAAGATGATCTAGTTTTACCCACTCATTTTACAAATAAATAAGGAAACAACAGCTGGGAGAATAAATGATATGAATTGTCTAAGATCTCATTGTAATCTGGTAATTTCCAAAAGCAAAAGACAATGGTTTCATCGAAATATAATTTCTAAGCTCATTGCAGTTAACTTACTTTGTAATGGTCGTAGAAAAGAAGGAAGTGATTACAGCATAAGTTGCTATTATTTTTTAAATTTTTTCCCCTAGTTTTATGTGAGCCGGCTGGAAAGTAGCACAGTACTGAAAGATCTGAAGCCTGAAACGGAGTATGTTGTTAATGTGTATTCTGTGGTAGAAGATGAATATAGTGAGCCTCTGAAGGGCACAGAAAAAACTTGTAAGTCAGATTAAAAAAAATCTTCTCATTATTTTGTTTTTTAAGATGAATAGGTGGCAGTCTATGTGGGATTTTTGGCAGCCTTACATATCATTCCATTGTTCAATATCCATTCAACAAATATTTATTAAGTGTGTTCTTTGTACCGGTGCTCAATAAATACTCATCTGTGCTTACTGGCTGTTCTTGCAATCATGGGACTCCACTGGTAGAATGGGTAGTCATGGCCATAGATAACGGAGAGGGCTCACTTACCTTTCATATGGTTATTCACTTAAGAAAAGTGTCATGTGGGGAGTGGGACAAAGATTAGGAAGAGGAGCTGTGCAGAGATGACCTATTCAGTTTTGCATGTAGCCAGATCTTCCTGCTGTCAATGACATCAACCCTTTTTTCCTGGCCTTTATTAGAGAAGTTCTAATGGCTTTGACTTTGAGTTGAGCTTCTGGCAGAGTTGTTCCTTGCTCCTATTCCTGGTAAGGTTTCTGAGGCCATATGAAAGAACTCTTTCCTTTTCCCACCTTCTTGGCTGGACTCCAGGGGAAGGGAGGCCAGTAATAAGATGAAGGAGTGGGCATCACTCTCTCTAAGACAAGAATTGACTCTACTTACTGTTCAGTTCCTTAAGTCTTTATCTCTTCCCCCTCTCTTTATTGTATAAGGTTTAGGTGTACAATATTGTAAGCTGACATCTGTATACACTACAAAGTGATCACCCTCAAAAGTCTATTATCATCCATCACTCTACACTTGATCCTCTTTATCCCTTTCACCTACCCTCCAACCCTGTTCCCCTCTGGTAACTAGTGATATGTTCTCCGTATATGGATTTGGTTTTGTTTGTTTGGATTTTGTTTGTTTTTAGACTCCACGTATGAGTGAAGTCATGTGGTATTTCTCTTTCTCTTAACCTATTTCACTTAGCATAATACCCTCAAGGCCCATTCTTGTTGTCACTAATGGAAAGATTTAATTCTTTTTTATGGCTGAGCAGTATTCCACTTTATATATACTTCTATATATTTCATTATATATCACTTCTTCTTTACCCATTTATCCACCAGCACACAGAGAGGTTGTTTCTATATCTTGGTCATTATAATATGACATTATATAATATAAGCATTATATAATGCTTCAGTGAACATAGAGTTGCATATATCTTTTGAATTAGTGGTTTGTACTCTTTGAATAAATAGCCAGTAGTGGAATAGCTGAATCTTATGGTATCTATTCTTAATTTTTTTGCAGAATCTCCATACTGTTCTCCATAGTGACCACACCCATTTGCAATCCCACCAATAGTGTATCAGGGTTCCCTTTACTCCACATCCTTGCCAGCACTTGTTATTTCATATCTTTTTGATAATAATGATTCTAACACATATGAAGTGATACCTCTCATTGTAGTTTTGAATTGTGTTTTCCTAATAATCAGTGATGTTGAACATCTTTGCATGTGCCTGTTAGCCATCTGTATGTCTTCTTTGGAAAGATGTCTATTCACATCCTCTGCTCATTTTTTAATTGGGTTCTTTGTTTTGTTGTTCTTGTTGTTGTTGTGTTGTATGAGTTTTTTATACATTTTGGATATTAACTCCTTATTGGAGTTTTGATTTGCAAATATCTTCTTCTATCCAGTGGGTTGCTTTTTGTTTTGATGACATTTTCCTTTGCTGTGCAGAAGCTTTTTAGTTTGATGTGGTCTCATTTGTCTATTTTTATTTTTGTTTCCCTTGCCTTTGGAGTCTCAGCCACAAAAGCATTACCATGACTGGGGCAGCTGTGTGGCTCAGTTGGTTAAGTGTCTGACTTCAGCTCAGGTCATGATTTCACAGTTCATGAGTTTGAGCCCCACATTGGGTCTGTGCTGACAGCTCAGAGCCTGGAGCCTGCTTCAGATTCTATGTCTCACTCTCTCTCTGCCCCTCCCCTGCTCACACTCTGTCTCTCTCTCAAAAATAAATAAACGTTAAAAAAATTAAAATAAAAAAAACATTAACAAGACTGATGTCAAGGAGCTTACCATCTATGTTTTGGTTCTAGGATTTTTATAGTTTCAGGTTTTGCATTCAAGTCTTTAATCCATTTTGAGCTAACTTTTGTGTATGGTGTATGAGAGTGGTCTAAGTTTCATTCTTTTGTATGTGGCTGACCAGTTTCCCAGCACCATTTATTGAAGATACTGTTTTTATTCCATTGTACATACAATGGTTCCTCTGTCATAAATTAATTGTCCATATATGTGCAGGTTAATTTCTGGACTGTCAATTCTGTTCTATTGATATGTGTGGGTTTTTTTTGCCCATACCATACTGTTTTAATTACTATAACTTTGTAATATAGTTTGAAATCAGAGACTGTGATACTTTCAACTTTGTTCTTTTTTTTAAATTTTTTAACATTTATTTATTACTGAGAGACAGAGAGACACAGAGCATGAGTGGGGGAGGGGCCGAGAGATGGAGAGACACAGAATCTGAAGCAGGCTCCAGGCTCCGAGCTGTCAGCACAGAGCCCGATACGGGGCCTGAACACACAAGTCGCGAGATCGTGACTTGAGCCGAAGTCGGACGCTTAACCGACTGAGCCACCCAGGCACCCCACAACTTTGTTCTTCTTTCCCTGTGATTGCTTTGGCTATTCAGCACCTTTTGCGGTTTCACATACATTTTAGAATTATTTGTTCTAGTTTTGTGAAATATGCCATTGTAACTTTGATAGGGATTGCATTGAATCTGTAGATTTTTACGGATAGTCTGGACATTTTGACAGTATAAATTCGTCCAATCTATGAGCACAGTATGTCTTTCCATGTCTTTGTGTATCTTCAATTTCTTTTATTAGGTTTTATTAGTTTTCAGTGAATAGGTCTTTCACCTCTTTGGTTAAATTTATTACTAGATATTTTATTCTTTTTTATGCAATGACAAATGAGGTTATTTTCTTAATTTGTCTTTTTGATAGTTTGTTATTAGTGTATGGAAATACCATGGATATCTGTATATTGATTTTATGTCCTGTGAATTCATTTATTAGGTCTAACAGTTTTTGGTGGCATCTTTAGGGTTTTCTATATATAGTAACATGTCATTTGCAAATAGTGATAGTTTTACTTCTTCCTTTCTGATTTGAATACCTTTTTTCCGCCTTGCCTAGTTGCTATATTTAGGACTTCCAATACTATGTTGAATTAGTGGTGAGAGTGGGCATGCTTGTCTTGTTCTTGAACTTGGAGGAAAAGCTTTCAGCTTTTTCCCATTGAATGTGATGTTGGCTGTGGGTTTGTCATATACGGACTTTATTATATTGAGGTAAATTTCCTCTATTGCCACTTTGTTGAGAGTTTTTTTTAAATCATAAATGGGTGTTGAATTTTATTGAATGCTTTTTCTGCATCTGTTGAGATGATCATATGATTTTTATCCTTCATTTTGTTAATGTTGTATATAACATTGATTGGTTTGTGAATTTGAACCATTCTTCATCCCTGGAATAAATCCCACTTGATCATAATGTATAATGCTTTTAATGTATTGCTGAATCTGGTTTGCTAATATGTTGTTGAGGATTTTTACATCTATGTTTGTCAAGGATATTGACCCATAATTTTCTCTCTTTTTTTGTGGCATCCTTGTCTGGTTTTTATGTCAGGGTAATGTTGGCCTCATAAAATGTGTTTGGAAGCATTCCCTCCTCTTTAATTTTTGGAAGAGTTTGACAAGGTTACGTATTAAATCTCCTTGACTGTTTGGAAGATTTCACCAGTGAAGCTGTTTGGTCTTGAACTTTTGTTTGCTGGGAGTTTTTGATTTCTGATTCAATCTTCTTGCTAGTAATCACTTTACTCAGGTTTTCTATTTCTTCCTGATTCAGTCTTGGGAGATTGTATGTTTCTAAGAATTTATCCTTTTCTTCTAGGCATATTGTTTTTTGTAGTAGGTCTTTTAAAAAAATGTTTATTTATTTTAAGAGAGAGAGAGAGGGAGAGAGAGAGAGAGGGAGAGAAAGAGAATCCCAAGTAGACTCCATGCTGAGTACAGTGCCATTCATGGGGCTTGATTTCACAACTGTGAGATCATGACCTGAGCTGAAATCAAGGGTCAGACACTTAACTGACTGAGCCACCCAGGCACTCCTATGTAGTGTCTTATGATCTTCCCCCCCTCCCCACGACATCAGTTGTAACTTTTCTTTCATTTCTGATTTTATTTGAGTCCTTTTTTTTCTTTGTTTGTTTAACTAAGGGTTTTTTTTTTATTTTGTTTATCTTTTTCAAAGAACCAGCTCTTAGTTTCATTGATCTTTTCTATTTCCTTAGTCTCTATTTAATTTATTTCTGCCTCTGATGTTTATTACTTCCTTCCTTCTAACTTTGGGCTCAATTTATTTTTCTTTTTCTAGTTTCTTTAGGTGTAAAATTAGATTGTTTATTTGAGATTTTTCTTGTTTCTTGACATAAACCTGTATTGCTATGAACTTCCCTCTGAGAACTGCTTTTGCTGAATCTCATAGCTTTTGGTATGCTATTTCTCTTTTATTTTTTTCTAAGTATTTTCTGATATCTCCTTTGCTTTCTTTGATGACCTCATGGTTGTTCAGTTACATGGTATTTGTTTTCATGTTTTTGTGTTTTTTCCAGTTTTGTCATTGTAATTGATTTTAGTTTCTTACCATTTTTGTCAGAGAAGATGCTTGATACAATTTTAGTCTTCTTAAATTTATTGAGACTTATTTTGTGACCCAACATGTGATCTATCTTGGAGAATGTTCCATGTGCACTTTAGAAGCATGTGCATTCTACTGCTTTTGGATAGAATGTTCTGCATATATCTATTATGGCCATGTGACCTAATGTGTCATTTAAGACCAATATTGCCTTATTGATGTTCTGTCTCATGACCTATTCATTGCTGTAAGTAGGGTTTTAAAGTCTCCTACTATTATTTTTTTGCTTTCAATCTCCCCTTTTAGGTTTTTAAATATTTGTTTTATATACTTTTGGTGCTCCTGTGTTGGTTGTTTATAAATAAACTTTTATTTTTAATGTTGTATCTTCTGGCTGGGTTGATCTTTTTATCATTATGTGGTGCCCCCTTTGTCTTTTAGTACAGTATTTATTTTAAAGTCTATTTTGTCTGATATGAGTATAGCTACATCAGCTTTCTTTTCATTTCCATTTTCATAGAATATTGTTTGGCATCCCTTCACATTCAGTCTGCATGTGTCCTTATTTCTGAAATGAGTCTTTTGTAGGTAGCATATAGACAGTTCTTTTTTTTTTTTAATTTTTTTTTCAACGTTTATTTATTTTTGGGACAGAGAGAGACAGAGCATGAGCGGGGGAGGGGCAGAGAGAGAGGGAGACACAGAATCGGAAACAGGCTCCAGGCTCCGAGCCATCAGCCCAGAGCCTGACGCGGGGCTCGAACTCATGGACCGCGAGATCGTGACCTGGCTGAAGTCGGACACTTAACCGACTGCGCCACCCAGGCGCCCCAGTTCTTTTTTTTTGTTAATCTATTTATCCACTCTGTCTTTTGATTGGTAAATTTAGTCCATTTATATTTGAAGAAATAATCAATAGGTATGTACTTATTTCCATTTTGTTGTTTTCTGGTTGTTTTTGAAGTTCTTCTTTGTCCTTTTTCTTCTCTTTTTCTCTCCTCTTGTGGTTTTCTGGCTTTCTTTAGTGTTATGTTTAGATTTCTTTCCTATTTTCTTTTATATATTTAGTATTAGTTTTTCTTTGTGGTTACTGTGAGATTCATATGTAGCATCCTATGCATATGATAGTCTCTTAAGTTGATAGCAACTTAAATTTGAACACATTCCCAAATTTTACATTTTTATCCCCCATTTTTCATATTTTTAAAGAAATGATGTTTTATGTAAGAAGATTTTTTTAAATATTTATTTTTGAGAGAGAGAGAGAGTGTGGGTGGAGGAGGGGTAGAGAGAGAGAGAGACAGGGGGACAGAGGATCCAAAGCGGGCTTTGTGCTGATAGCAGAGAGCTGGATGTGGGGCTTGAAATCACAAACCATGAGATCATGACCTGAAGTCGGATGCTGAGCCACCCTGGCACCCCACGTTTTATATTTTTGATGATACATTTTACATCTTTTATTTTATGCATCCTTTAGCTAATTATTATAATTTTAGTTAACTTTACTACTTTTGTCTTTTGACCTTCATACTTGCCTTATTGGTGATTGATCTACTATCTTTGCTATATATTTACTTTTTCCAGTGAAATTATTACTTTCATATTTCTCCTACCTCTCCTACCTGCCCTGATATGGCTCTTTTCTCTTTGTTGTGGAAGGTACTATTCCTCTAGTTCTCAGGTCTTTCTGTTTCAGAGGAAATTATTTCATATGTGGCTATAAATTTTTCACATCCATGGGAAGAGGTGATTTCAGAGTCTTCTTTTGTTACCATCTTGAACCTGTCCTCCATCTCTTCTCTTACTATCCTTCATATTAGATCATAGGAAGTGGGAAATAATGTATTTCATAATGGGCAGGATTAATCTGATATTTTCTTGAAACTTTAAACTCAATCTTTGGACAGTATATAGAAAGCTATATGGGTATTAAATGAAGAGGAAACTGAAAATCTTTTACTGTGCCTCATGGGCCTGGTTTCCAGAAGTCCACGAATCCCCTAAGTTCCAGTTATTAATGTATGGCACTCTCACTTAATTTTTTTTTAATTAATGATGAAATAAAATACTGTACTTGTTACTTATGTATGAAATTTTATGATTGAAGTCTTAAAAGAGACAACTTAAAGATATTCCAGAAAAAGAGATTGACATTTCAGGAAGTTGGTATCTATTTTCACTTCCATATGGACTCATTAGAATGCCAGTGGAAATTTAAATTTTCTTTTTTTATAAAATAGTTGTAACTTGCTGTCCTGAGTATGAGGTGGCAATGAACAATGAGATTAGGTTTTTCAGGAGAGAGGAAAGAATTATATTGACCCTCATTGACTTCTTGCAGCAACCCATTCTCTATTTAGCATATATAATACCAATTATTAAATAGGAGTCAACAGTTAAAAATGAGTAGATTGACAGGAATTAGACTGATGTCTGCCTTTACATTCCAACAGTACCAGTCCCCGTGGTCAGCATGAATATTTATGATATTAGCCCTACCAGCATGCATGTGCAGTGGCAGCCAGTGGGAGGGGCTACTGGCTACACCGTGACATATGAACCCACCAATGCCACAGAACCAGCAAAACCGAAAGAGGTGGGAGACATTTGTTTCTTTATCATTGGGTCTTCCTGAGACTTTACAGTTTTAGAGACTGCATTGAACTGCAGTTGCTTATGAACTCATTTATTAGTACATGCAAAATGGAAAAATAAAAAATTAGATTTGTGACCTTTGACACATTTAAAAAAAACATTGGCATGAAAAGAAATTCTGTTCAGAGAAATGAAAAATAAACGTTGTGTTATATAATCTAGTGGTTACAAATAGGCCATAATTGGCTAGCCCCAGTAAATGGAAATGTTTGATTTGAATGTCTTATTTCCCTTTGGCATGTCCATATGCAGATGCGTGTGGGGCCAACAGTGAACGACGTGCAGCTGACTGATCTTTTTCCCAACACTGAGTATGCAGTCACAGTGCAGGCTGCCTTGCACGACCTCACTAGTGAACCTGTCACTGCTCGGGAAGTCACCTGTAAGATATTACCAGTTTTTATTCTTTCTTTATTGCTGTTGATATAATGTTCATTAGGATTTTTCTTCCACCCAGTGATACTATCAATACTTGAATAATTTGTGCATAAATTACAGGGTTATTCCTTATGGGAATCACAATTGAGAATTAAAGTTAATTCTAGACTTACGGCAGCATCTTAAATTGATTCTAGGATGTACTTTTTTTTCACATTTAACGTAGTTGATACTGAGGATGTTTCTTAACAATCAGTGGTGGGTGTCTTACAAGTACTTTTGGCCAAGTGTCAATTAGGGCATAGAATATAAAATAATGGTATATTTAAGTTTGATATATAGCACTGGTGAGAAGGGAATGTCGGGTGAGTGTAATTTTGGGGGAAGATTCTAGACTTAAGATGTTCCAAGTTCTTGCTGAAGTAGAAACTTTATGGCACATGTAGATAAGTCTGTTTCAATTAAGTGAGCTAATCAGTTTACTCAATCCAAAAACCTATTTATTGATCATCTGTTGTACTTCAGTCACTTTGCTGGGTATTGGGAATGCACCAATAGATAATACAAGGTAGTGTAAAGCATGTGGACTCCTTTGTGGTTTGCACTTTTCTTGAGTTATTGATCAGTCCCTTTTGTGTTTTTGGTTTGTTTCATTGGCATTCAGGTGCTTTTTCTTGAAAAGGACAAAGATTGCACTTAGGACCCTTGCTTTTCCTGGCTAGAACTTTTGTTTCATGCTTGTTGAGGTGGTCATGTTGGAATAGATGACTAGGTTTAAATTTGAGTCTCAGCCCACATTTCTAAGGAAATTAAGAAGTTAGAAGGAAACTTCAAGGGGGAGGGGAAGTGGTACAGAAGCATGATAAGGCAGAAAAGAGAAAGAGCCCTTGAAGGGTGGGGCAGTATAAATTCATTGACAACAAATAATCATTTTTTATATATTAGACCCTGTTTAGAGCTGGTGGTGGTTTTGTAGAAATGAGGTAGTGGCAGATGGAAAGAGTGGGAAGCCAGCTAGGGAAGCCAGCTAGTGGGAAGCCAGATAGGGAGACAGGTGTTCTCAGAGTGTCTGGAGAGAAGATGCAAGAGTCATAATGGCATGAAAGGCGAGTGTGGTCATGGATTTGATATGGAACTGGAATACAACAGTGGAGGAGGAAGGGAGGACACAGAGATGCAGAGAGACAAAAACATTGAAGGGAAAAAGGTGCAGAAACATGGAAGTGGAGGGTGACGTTCAGGAGGAAGGATGTACAGAGTTGAAACGAGAGACAAAGGAAATTGGTCAACGGGCAGCTAGAAAGTGAGATCTGTCTAATATATTCTTTGTTGGTTATCCTTAGCCATGTTCTTTTTAAGGTAAGGTTTTGTTTGACTTGGCAAAAAGTTTGTCATTTGGATTTTCTTGTAACCATTTATGCTTCTGTGGATTTTCTTACCAGCTTACCGGGTGCTTAATTTTGGCCCATCTTCATTCTTCATTCTCATAACCATTTGTTTTTCTATCATTTTCTTTTAAGGGACCATAACTCTTTCGATTTTGTTTTCTATCCTAACTGATTTAAATATCTGATAAACACAAGCTGCACATTTATGCTGAATTATGATATATTATAGCTGAATAGCAAGTAAGATCTTATTAAAATAGTATGGAAGGAAGTCTGCATATAAAAGAGAAATTATAATTATAATAAAAATTTAAATTTATCATATTTTTAAAGATCCTTACTAAGAAAAATTGAGCTCTACCTAGTAGAATCATAGCATGTTTATCAGCATAGCTATTTTTTAAAGTTATTTTGCTGCACACTGTTAAGTTTTCTGCAAACAACTTGAAAACGTGTGTAAATGCATTAGAACTCTGTGGTGAGAGCCACATCAAAACCTCATTTCTCATGCGTCTCCAGTGCCTTTACCCAAACCTCGAGATCTGAGACTCAGAGATGTGACTCACAGCACCATGAATGTGTTTTGGGAACCCGTGCCTGGAAAAGTGCGTAAATATATCGTTCGCTACAAAACACCAGAAGAGGATGTCAAAGAGGTAAGTTGAAGACTGGAATGGATTTGGAAATATTTGTTTTCTGTAGGTTTAATAAAAGAACCCAAATTAGTATAGAGAATAGCATGTTTGAATACTTGTAACCTTGTTAATACAGTATTGAAAATTTGTTATATTAATAAGGCATTTTTTGAATACTTGATGATATATTGGACTGTGTTGCATTTAGTTTGGAAACGTTTTGTTGTGTGATATTGATCTCAAAATCATTATCCCTTAATGGATAGAGTCGTAGAATGTAGATGGTACTTCCTTCTCATTAAGATGCCTTTTATGGTACTCTGCATTCTATAAATTACTAAAAATATCATAATAATGTTTCTAAAAATAAAAGCTAGCAAAGGGTGCAGGAAAGAAGAGGGGAGTTCATCAGATAGTGGGAAGATAGGGCAATGCAGCAGGACTGAGAGAAAGGGTAAATGTATTCTTAGAGGAGGGTCCCTTTGGCGGTGAGCGTTTTTGAAATGATGTTGGGGCAGAGATCTGTTTCGATGACAACCTGACTCAAGGTGGGAGCAAACTGAGGGCCTTCACTAGAGAATGGGCTTAAAACTTATGTGTGCTTGGGGGCACATTAATGACATTTTTGGTAGATAGAAATAGTTTCCGTAAGCACTCACTTGTTGACTGTGCTGGTCATTTGGATTGTACTAAAGCTAATTTATACATGTGCACACATTCATTTCATTCTAGGTTTCAATTTCAAAAGAGGCACAATGACCAGTGGGCCTCACAGGATTCTTGTGCATAACAAATGAGGTAATGCACAGGAGAATATTTCTGAAAGGAGTAAGGCAGTGATACAAAAGGAAACAGAGAAACTGTTGTTGCAAAATGGTTAGGTTGCTTGAATCTGTAGAGAGTCATTATTTACCAAACCCTAGTGTCAATGTATTTTTCCACATTGGAAGCATTTAAACTCTCCCTGGTTCCTGGACTCTTTTGCATCTTAGAAACCATTGCTATTTTTTGTAGCACAATTCTTATGCTCTTTTGCTAAGAGGTACAGTAAACAACAGAGATGTTAAAACTATACTCTTCGTAAAAATAGTTCCACTGCTCTATTACAGGTAGAAGTAGACAGGTCAAGGACCAGCACCCCTCTCAAAGACCTGCTCTCACAAACCCTGTACACAGTAGGGGTTTCTGCAGTATATGATGAAGGGGAGTCTCCCCGGTGACTGCTCAAGAAACTACCCGTAAGTTGTGATCATGCTTCCTTGATAATTGAGAAACAACATTACATGACTGTGTAACTGAACTTATTGGGTCATTTTGTTCCTTAGTACAATTTTTTTTGAATATTTGTGGATTTCCAGATTGCTTTTTATTTATTTTCTGCCCATCTTCTACCTTCATGTCCATTCCTTTTATTTTCAAATTTATTGTGTTATTTTATTTTTTCAATTAAGTTTTTAATTTTTGAAAAATTAAAAAAAAATTAATGTTTGTATTTATTTTGAGAGAGAGAGAGACAGAGAGAGAAAAAGAGGAAGAACAGGGAAGGAGCAGAGAGAGAGAGGGAGAGAATCCTAAGCAGTCTCCATGTGGTAGCACAGAGCCCTACATGGGGCTCTAAGTCACAGACCTTGAGATCATGACCTGAGCTGAAATCAAGAGTTGGATGCTTAACCAATTGAGCCACCCAGGCACTCTATTTAAAAATTTTAAAAATGTTTTTATTTATTATCTAAGTTTTAAATTTTAATTCTAGTATAATTAACATACAGTGTTATGTTTCAGGTGTACAATATAGTGATTTAACATGTCCATTCCTTCTAAGATACGTTTATCTTACTATTATTCTATCAGCCACTGTCATTAATTCATCTTCCAGATACTCAGCTGGTGTGTGTACGTGTGTGTGTGTGTGCGTGCGTGTGTGCATGTGTGTGTGGGGGGGTGGGGAGGAAGTATATTCTTGATGTAAGTTGGCCATTTTCTCTGGGAAAGTTGTGTTAGTTATCAAATATTTTTTGAAATCTTACTATATATAAAGTGCTATCAGCGGTAACAAAATATAAAATCTTTGCCTTCAGTAGTTCATGATTTCATTGTGGAGATAAGAAAAAGTAATTGACAATGTAGGGGCTCATGTAAGGAAGGTGAGGTAAGCGGCACTCAGGTTGCGCACTGTCAGGTTTCAGAGGAAGGGGAGGCTTGCACGGTGGAAAGGCAGGGGAGATGCAGGGCAACCTGCCCTGGTCCCGTCTCACCTGCTCCATTTTGTTGCTGCTTCCAGGGATGTCCGTTTCTTCCTCTGTCATGGTACTTGCATAGTATTTAACCCAATTATTGTTGCTCATTAATCTTTTTCTATCTATTCTGCTTACCCCTCCTCCCCACCAGTGAAGGCAGAGACATACTTACTTTGTACAACTTTGCATCTCCAGTGCCCGGCACCGTGCTTAGCACATAATTTCCTAATCAAATAGCGCTTAAGAAGTTGAGGTCTAGGGGGGCGTGTGGGTTGGTTGAGCATTCAACTTCTCAGGTCATGATGGCATGGTTTGTGAGTTTGAGCCCCACTTCAGGCTCTGTGCTGACAGCCTGGATCCTGGAGCCTGCTTTGGATTCTGTGTCTCCCTCCCTCTCTGCCCCTACCTCGCTCTTTCTCTTTCTCTCACTCTCTCAAAAATAAATAAACACTAAACAAAATTTTTAAAAAAAGTTGAGGTCTAGAGCTGGTCTAGTTCCAAAGAAATATAATGGGAGCTACTTACGAAATTCAAAGTTTTCTAGTAGCCACATTTGAAAAAGTAAAAGGAGGGGTGCCTGGGTGGTTCAGTCGGTTGAGCGGCTGACTTCGGCTCAGGTCATGATCTCACGGTCCGTGAGTTCGAGCCCCGCGTCGGGCTCTGTGCTGACAGCTCAGAGCCTGGAGCCTGTTTCAGATTCTGTGTCTCCCTCTCTCTGACCCTCCCCCGTTCATGCTCTGTCTCTCTCTGTCTCAAAAATAAATAAACATTAAAAAAAAATTGAAAAAGTAAAAGGAGACAGAGGAAACTAATTTCAATGTGTTATATTTAACCCAATACATAAAAAGTGTTGTCATTTTAATATGTATCAGTAAAATAATTATATTAATACTTCTCATAATTTTTTCCTATAATAATTATTTGAAATCCAGTACATATTATCTTTGTACTTATAGTATTTCTCAATTGGGACTAGACATATTTCAAGTACTCAGTAGCTACTACTGTATGGCTAGTAGCTTTGACAGGAGACACCGCAGGTCTAGAAAATTTAAATGACTTGCCCCACCTCATCCAGCAAGGTACTGCTGGGATCAATACAAATCTGGAACATTTGCTTCCTGCCCTGTAACTCCCTCACTGGAGGCCCCAAAGCTTCTCCTTTCATACCTAACTGTCTATACAGGATCAGGGAGTCTGGTCAAATGTTACAGCCTACTCCTTAACATCAGACAGTATCGACTTCTGCTTTTCTTATCATGTGATTGCTGCTAGCAATCTCAGCTGTCTCCTTGGCATGGTTCTTACCTGGAAAGGGTAGTGCCTGGATGGGCATATCAGTGCATGCGAGTAGACAGCTCTGCATAAACATAACAGGTGTAGTAAAGAAAAAAAGGAAAAAAAGACTAGTGGAAGGAGGTAATTTAGTAATTACTAAATCAATACTTTCAATGTGTTTTTAATCCTTAAGACTTCCTAATACCTTTTAGATATACTGAAAGTACATCCTTAACATGTGGTTTGCTTTGCAGATGTGCTTATGAAAGTGGTGCCACTCAGTATCTCATTGGGCCTTTTCACTGTAATTATTAGAAATAAATTTTTGATGGGTCTGGATTTTGTGTAGTTGGCTTTGGTTAGTAGGGGGTAGAGAAATAATTGAAAATGAAAGCTCATAACTGGAGGCAGACATTCCAGATTCCTTGTGCCTGGTCAATGGAGAGGCTTTTTTTTTTTTTTAATTTTTTTTTTCAACGTTTATTTATTTTTGGGACAGAGAGAGACAGAGCATGAACAGGGGAGGGGCAGAGAGAGAGGGAGACACAGAATCAGAAACAGGCTCCAGGCTCTGAGCCATCAGCCCAGAGCCCAACGCGGGGCTCGAACTCACGGACCGCGAGATCGTGACCTGGCTGAAGTCTGACGCTTAACCGACTGCGCCACCCAGGCGCCCCAATGGAGAGGCTTTTAATTGGGGTTTCAGCAGTCATTAGCACTCTGGGGTTATTCCTGTCTCTGGACAGAGTGAGTACAATCTGCTTCACTTATCCTTAAGATAGACGAGTGTTTATCAGAAAACCTCACGCATGGATTACTTAGATCATTACATTTCATAGGCCATGATGGCCCATGCACTCTCAGATAATTATCTACCAAAGTTTAGGTTTATGTGTATTGCTGTGTGAACAGGTCCATGGTTTTCACATGTAGATGTTCAGCTTTCAAATAGGACATTGAAAAAAATACTTGAGATGCAGAATGATTGAGAACCAGTGAATTAGAAGAGTATTACTAAAAGGTACTTTAAAAAATATCACTATTTTAACAGAATACAAATAGTAACCTGTTACATCCATGTAGTGTTTGCAGTTTTCAGAGCTTTCTCTTACACTGTCTTTCAAATGAACTGAACTGGTAAGATACTTGGTTCTAAACAATGCTTTCATCCAGTGTCCCCATGTCCATGAAGTTAAAACAAAGCAGTTTTATTATATTGTTTGTGGATCACATTCATAGACTTGGTCCTGCTTTATCTCACGATAGGTACTGTGCCAGCACCAACAAACCTAAAGATTACTGAAGTAACACCGGAGAGTTTCAGAGGGACTTGGGATCATGGAGCTTCAGATGTGTCCCTGTACAGAATAACCTGGGCACCTTTTGGAAGCTCAGATAAGATGGAGGTAGTGTTAGCTCTCTTCCTTCCTTTCTCCCTTCCGTTTTTGAAAAACATCTTATTTCATTATAAGGAATCTTGTTTGAAGCATGTATTACCTCTATTGCCAGAAAAGCATCCTTTCTTATTAGTGACATTTGAACTCTTGGGATGCAACAAAGCCAGAATGGCTTTGTAGTGGCTAAATAATGTCAACCAACTTCCATTGAGTGTATGATGTACATGGTGACTTAATTTTGTGTGGGTTTGTTTTTTTTTTTTTCCTCTTTCACTAAGACCATCTTAAATGGAGATGAAAATACTTTGGTGTTTGAAAACCTGAACCCGAACACTCTTTATGAAGTTTCTGTTACTGCCATATATCCTGATGAGTCAGAAAGCGATGACCTGACTGGCAGTGAGCGCACACGTAGGTGTTCAGCTTTGAAATAGGACCTTGTTATTTTAAAGTTAATTTAAAAAATAGAGCTATGGCTATATTAGTAATATTTCCCCAAATTCTGTTTTTTTTTTGTTTGTTTGTTTTTTTTAATTTCAGCACGTTTGATACCCTTAACAACACAAGGTAAGAGTTTAATTTGCTGAGCCATATGAATGACAAATAATGAATGAATGAATAAATGATGAACAAATGAATGAATGAAAAATACCATAAAATCCACTGCAAAGAGATTTTCTGCTTTTAAATTGCAAGGCATCAATTGAGACCTATTTTTAAACATTTCTTAAAAAACTGCTTTATTGCCATTTGTTAAGAAGTCATTTAAGATTCAATGGCCATCCTTTACTGGGGTCAAATTTAGTCCTAAAGTTAAAAGTATACTGATTTCCTTGTGAATAGTGATTACTTGGGGAGGAGGCCTCGTTCTGTGAGCTTACTCTGTCTCTCAACAATCTTTTTTCAGCTCCAAAAAGTGGCCCACGAAACCTTCAAGTGTACAATGCAACATCTAACAGCTTGACTGTTAAGTGGGATCCCGCTAGTGGTCGTGTGCAGAAATACAGAATTACTTACCAGCCTTCAACAGGAGAAGGCAATGAGCAAACGGTAATATTTTTGAAAAAAATATAACTGGGAAAGTTCTACCTTTTCTCCTCAAACTCTTTGCGCCTCCAGTGTTTAGTCATACTTACTACTTTGAGGGATGCAAAATTTATTGTACTGAATGGACTTATTTGACTCCATTTGCGATGGGAACTCTGGACATTCTCATGAGAAGCGAAAGTTGCTTTTCATGGTAGGCAGCCTCACAGCATCAGACATGTGCCTCATGCATGCACATTTCCCTTAAACACTCTTAGCGCTGGGTTATCTATGAAGATTTATAGATTTTTAAAGTCTATTTAGATTTTTAATCCATATTTCTCCAACTTAATCAAATACTGAAAGTTTGCCAAATTTCTGTTATTGTAATTTTCTTGTTTTTGCATGTGATAGATATTTCTTATATCTGGAGTTTCCAGATCTAGGATTCTGTTCACCTAATTCGTATTATTTATTATTTTTATATTTATCCAAGTAGAGGTTTCTGAGAAAGATGATATTACTGTAAACAACCTTCATCTTCTTTATCTTTCTGGTCTTCCCTGATTTAACAAAGTCCTTGTCCGTTCACTTTGTCTTTTTTTGAACCTTCTTCACCTTTGCTTTGTGAAATATGTGACTAGAACTGCACATAGGTCAGAAGGCACCATGATTTTTTATACCAGCAGGGAGATGCTTCCTGATTTATTTCAGATGTCTCTTTTGCTGTATATGGTCCAGCATTTTGTTGACATAATTTTGGCTATAACATTTCCTCACATAGCCATATAGAGAGATAGGAGTTATTAACAGTAAGTCACCTGACTTGCCGAGATCCAGCAAATGGGTCTTACCCCTTACCAGTAGAGATGTTAGATGGATGCCAGAGGTGGATGCTGGCAGTGGTTAAAGGTGTATGGGTAAAGTTTTCTGATACTGCATATTAAGTGGGTTTAGCTGAACTGGAACCCTTCCCATCCCTGGCGTGACTTTTGAGTCAGTCTTTTGAGGTTTCCATACAACTAGTCTTAGGCAGTATTTTTGGATAGAAATTTTGTCTACTTTCATTAAATAAGTTTTCAATAATAAACTAAATACCAACTGTAATCAACTGGCTTTTATAGAAAATAAGAAAAGACACATTTGATGAACTGATAATTTGATGTCTGAAACAGGACTTCTTGGGGTGCTTGAGTGGCTCAGTTGGTTTTGGTTATGGCTTCATGGGTTCAAGCCCCACATTGAGCATCGGACTCTGTTCTGGCATCATGAAGGCTGCTTGGAATTCTCGCTGTCTCCTTCTCTCTCTCTCTCTCTTTCTCTCTGTATCCGTCTCCCACTTGTGCTGTCTCTCTCAAAATAAATAAACTTAAAAAAACTCCAGAACTTCTTTTGTCTATTTCAGGCCAGATTTAGGTAAAACTTAAAAGCAGGTGAAGCTTGTCTTCAGCATTTCCCTCCCCATTTCTACTGTGTCTCAGAGGTTTGATACAACTTGAAGGAGTCTCATAAACTCACCCTCTGGAAAGTATTAAATGATAATCCCTCAAGGTTTGTTATTCTTAGGAATATTTGCATTTCACTGCTAGTCCATGAAATAAAGTAATGAATCACTGATACTGGAAATATTTTGTAGAGTTGGACGGGAGAAGTAGGTCATGCCTCTGCTTACCCATCAGGCTTGTTCTACTAAGTGAATGGCTTCATACTTGTTAAATATCAAATGGTCTGTATGGATATTGATACTTCTTTTCTCATAACCTCAAATATCCAGTTTACTAAAATTAGCCACCTCATTCACTTTGCTCATATTGAGGATGACTCGTGTTTCATTGAGGTTTTTTCTGGAATTCAAAGAGTTGGTGGGTGGTTAAGTGGGAAACATCTGGACCATACTAGAGCATCCAGCCATCCAGATGTACACTCTTTGTGGGCAGCATGCCATTTTCATGTGATTTTAATTAGTATCACATAAGTATTTGAATTCGGTAGACTGTTAACACATCATACAAATTTTCTTTCAACAAGATAGCTAGATGGCCTTAAGCAATGAGTAGAAAACTTCAAACTCTGTAATTGGAGGAAATTGGGAGAGCTTCATACCTCAAGCCTGGTATCACAGAGCTGGCTGGGAACCCTGGCCTGAGAGTGACCTGGCAAAGGGTCCAGTCACGTAGTTTACACAGCTAATGCTGTTAGAATGGCACTTTTGGGGCGGGGGGTAGGGGGAGGGCGGGGAGGAGAAATTCCAGTGCTTTAGATCTTTTGCTGAATCATTTTAATGTGTTTTCTAAAGCAAATAAAAAACATCTGTAAAAAAGTAAAAATACTAGTGAATGGTGTGGAGCTTCTAATATTAGGCAGTTCTTTCTATCTGAAAATTCCTTTGTAGCTCGCTTATGATCAAAGCCTTTTTGGGGAAAGAGCTATGAAATGTGCCTTGGACGAAATTTTGCTGTGCTGGCGGCAAGTTGAAATATCTTTTTGAGGTCACCAGTTTAAGGCTTAGAATGTTCTTTATGATTTAAGGTGCATCGTTTACACTTCAAATTACACCATAAGATATATTTTAAACCTTCACTGTGGTATGTGTTCCCAGATCTTGGCAAGGGTCTCAAATAGCTCCCCTGTAGAAAGAGCTTTCTCTGACAGATCAGTGAGATGGAGAGGACGTGACTAACACTTATCCCTGTTTTGCTTAAGACCACAATAGGGGGACGGCAGAACAGTGTGGTCCTGCAGAAACTGAAGCCTGACACTCCTTACACGATCACTGTGTCCTCCCTGTATCCTGACGGTGAAGGAGGTCGGATGACAGGAAGAGGCAAGACCAGTAAGTAAATCCAGACTCCTGTATTTTCTTTAGTAGCTACCACTGGAACAGAATCACATCTTTATCTGGAAACAGCGAGTGACACAGTTTTGCTAATCAAATTTTTAAATGCATTGAAAAAATGGTATTAATTGCTTATCCTTGCTTGGGGTTATCTGTCTCTGTTTATGGAGAAAGACATTTATTACTTTCTAGGACTGAAAAAGAAACCACTTTGGGGCCAAAATATTTTGTGGAGAGGAGACATGTGTACCGGATTACCAAAGAAATTCTTTTATTTATTCACTACTTCAACAAATATTTGTGAGGTGCCCATTATGGGGTCTCTGCTTTTTTTTTCTTGAAATACAGAATTTTATTTAGAAACTGTTTAAAGTAGAAAAAAAAACCCTGTCAAGAAAGACCAGGTGGAAAATGGGTTCCCAATAAAATGGAATTTTAGGGCAACAAAAGTCTAAAAGGCCACAAAAGAGAAATAGCACCACTGTTATTTGAACAATGGCTAGTTACTTGCATTTTTTGGCATTATTAATCACTGAATCTGGGTTTTCTTCTGAATCCCACACAGAGCATGCACTACACAACTACACAATTCAAGGTGCCTGGGAAATATCAACGAGTGTGCATTTTGAGTGTGCTTCGTAGTTGGGATCATACTGTCATGTGATTTCTGTGCATTGCAGAACCTCTGAATACTGTGAGGAACCTCAGAGTGTATGACCCTTCTACCAGCACCTTGAATGTTCGCTGGGACCACGCAGAGGGAAACCCTCGTCAGTACAAGCTCTTCTACGCACCAACAGCAGGTGGTCCAGAGGAACTGGTAATTACATCCTGTAGCGAAAAATGCATGCTTATTTAAACTGTAGCTGAATGAATTCAAAGCCGAGCTAAAAATGTTAACCAGTTTGCTTTAGGGCTGAGGAAGTTCATATTCATTTAATAGAACTCAGTAGAAGGTAATAGATTTCTGCCTTAGTGCCAGGGTGATAGGAGGATTCTGGGAGGTTGAGCTGAGGGAAATAATTATTCCAGGAAGTTCTAAAGGGGGATCCTAGGGTGAGTGTCAGGGTCTAAAAAAGTCTTTATAACCTCTTGTAACAGTTCATATGGACACATCTTTATATTCCGATATTACAGAACTTGCTTCTTGACTTGATCTTGAGTTAGTATTTTGAGTATTATATTGTTTGAGGTATTGTTTCTTTTACAAGTTTTTCAAGTCAAGTGCTTTACGTTTTATTAAAATCTTTAGGTACCAATCCCTGGGAATACAAATTATGCCATTCTTAGGAATCTGCAGCCAGATACCCCATATACTGTTACAGTAGTTCCTGTTTATGCTGAAGGAGATGGAGGACGCACATCAGATACCGGAAGGACATGTAAGTTGAGAAGGAAGGAAAATTCTAGGTTTTTCATTATAAATTTTGCTTTTCATTATAAAGGCCTCATAGGCCTGTTAAAAAATTTTGGAAAATTCAGAATGATAGAATAACTACATAACAGGTACCTGCTATTTGTCTTCCAAACACCACCAACTGCTAACATTTTTGCATATGAAATAACAAATTTATAATGGCATTCTTCTGGGATGGTAATTTCAGGACTTATAAATGTGAATATGATCATTAGTATGCTATTTTCGTCATTCTCTTTCACCGACAAAAATTGATTTTGCTTTGCTTTGTGCTTTATAAATCTGTATGAAACTGTTTTGTAATTGGCTTTCATAGTGTGAATTGTTGAAATGTGTTTATCACATTACTTGATTGCATGTTTCTCTGGTTTGCTGATGAAGTGCTTTTGGTCGTCAAAAATCTGTGTGCTTTCATTTGCTGTTAACATCTTGTGAAACCAGTTTAAAGTGGTTTTACTGTGCTTTGTAGTATTGCTTACAGGCTTTTGTGTATACTAATAAATAATTTCTTTGGCCTTAAAAATATACTTGCTGATGGCTAAAAGGAAGCAAGTATAGATGGCTTCTTATGGTGAGAGATTTGTGCTCTGGAAAGATGATGTGATTAGCTAAAGTAGAGTTTGGGGTTAATGCATGGATTTAATTTGTATGTTTTTCTAAGGCCCTGTTGGGGAAGTTAATTGAGAACTGAGTGTATCTTCTATTTCTCCCTCTTTTTGACTTTTCTCTTAATCACAGAGCACCTCAGTAGCTATTTCTTGAATGAAGAAGGGTTGGATGAAAGAATGAATGATTGAAACCAGCCAGCTGAATTAGATAGGCTTCATAGCTGTTGTCAGTTTGTACTGAGAAGGCAGACACTACAAAATTCCTTTTCTGTATCTCCATTATCTATGTTGGAAAACCAAAGTTTCTTTTCCAGTGTTGCCTCCCTTGTCCCTTGTCCTTTTATGGCCAGCCCAGTACTACTACTTGTACTAGCTTGTTTTTATTGGCAACAGTTTTGCTTCCATATAGAAAAAGGCCATAATTGGCTAACTTAGACTGAATTTGGATTTGGAGGGTTTTAATCTGCTTTTGTGGGTAGATAATTAGAAATTTAAGGAGGACAGTATTTTATCCTGTTACAGAGTATAACTCCCGAAGAAGCGATAACAAAAGCTTGACCTACATAAACAGACTTAAGAAATATGTGTTGGCTTTTCTTTCCTCAGTGGTGAGAGGGCTGGCAAGGAATGTCCAAGTGTACAATCCCACGCCAAACAGCCTAGACGTCCGCTGGGACCCTGCGCCGGGGCCCGTGCAGCAGTATCGCATCGTGTATTCTCCTGTGGCTGGCACAAGACCGTCGGAGTCTGTAAGCAATCTGGTCCTCTTCGAGCTCAGTAAAAGAGCTGTGTGGACTCTACTGCACCTCCTGCTGTGGCTGCTGGGCCAGACGGATAAGCCAGTTACTGGAGTGGCAGCGAGTCTTATGCAAACTTCATTTCCTGATGAGCTTCGTCTTGTGTTTGTGTCTTGTTTGGTAGCCTGTGTGAATGCCAACCACAAACATGACCATGAATAATGCTTAAATGATTGCACCTAACGATTTAAGGCGGTGTACTAAATTTAGGGTTAGTTAGCAAAGATGGATTTTGGGAAAATACAAGTCAGCTATATGAGTTAAATACCCCAGTAATAAATGCAAATCATTAACAGACCTTGTCAGTATGGGCTTTTGTTGTAACGTAGAAATGTCTGTGTTATGAAAATATCTTAAAGTTTGCCTTCACTGGCTCTTACAAGTTGCCCAGTCTGTTTCAATTCACAATACTATTTAGTTGTTTTTGTTTTTGTTTTTGAGAGAGAGATGAGAAGGAGTGGGTGTGCACATACACGCACAAATGGGGGAGGGGCAGGAGAGAGAGAATCTTAAGCAAGCTCCACGCTCAGCACAGAGCCTGACTCAGGGCTTGATCTCACGACTGTGAGATCATGACCTGACCCAAATTCAAGAATCAGATGCTTAACTGACTGAGCCACCTAGGTGTCCCCTATTCAGTTTTATAAGTAGATTGATGATGTAGAAATCTGAAATTAGTAATTTGAATAGAAATAGTATCAGAACACCTAGGGAAAAGTAAATTTATGGACTAATTTACGTCTTTATAAAAATGGACAATGGCGGTGAACAAAGATAGACAAATGATTTGCATGTCTCTGTGTATGGTGGGACTTACTCAGGCAACATTGTCCTTGTCCATTTTATGGAATAGCTCTCAATTTTAATGCAGAATCTCTCCCCTACTAGTGTGTGTGTGTGGGGGGGGTCCCTTCTCTTATGTGTGTCTAACAATCAGGATGCTCTGTGGGTAACTACCATGAGCCCTGGATTTGAGAATCTTTATAGTAAACATAAATGAGAGACAACTGAAGCTACTAAGGGTAGTTTAGCATATTCAGTAGTTTAGTATGAACTAAATTTTTTTTTTTTTTTGGAGGGGGAATTTCTGAGGATAAATTGTATCTGATAGTGTGGCTTTGCCAGATCTCATGAGGAAGCACAGTGGTTGGCTTCTGACGTGCCTGGGCTCAGCTTTTAATTGTAAATGTTATTATGTTGACTAATAAAAAACTTGATAAGCATTTGAGCTGTTGTCAAGCAGAATTTGGCATTTCCTCCCCTCCAGATGGTGGTGCCAGGGAATACCCGCACGGTGCACCTGGAGCGGCTGATTCCGGACACACCCTATTCTGTGAACATTGTAGCTCTCTACTCCGATGGAGAGGGAAACCCCAGCCCTGGCCAGGGCCGAACGCGTGAGGCAGAAATCCTTTCTCCACCCCCTTCCCTTCTAACTAGATTGGCAGGGCTTCTCCGAGTGAGTGAGAAGTGGGAGGTGGGTGCTGAGTGAGAAGTGGTGAGCACTGTCTCCACCTTTGCACAGACGAGAGTAAGCCTGGGTATGTGGTTCTGCCTGGGCATCCTCACGTTCAAATTCCAGGCTAAAGCTCTGGGCCCATGACTGCTGTCTGTGCTGAGGGAACTTCATTCTGCCATTTTCTCATCTGGGACCTAAGTTAAAGAGGAGTTTTTCTCTTCTTCTGCCTTGCAGTGGATCTTCTCACCAAGTGGGCACTTGCGAGAAGTGAGGGCTTGGCTTCTATGTTTCATTAAACAGGAGGTGGTTTATAGTAGTTGAAATAATCCCTTTCTCTCCCAGTCTGTATATTTAGTTTCAAACATAAGGGAGTAAATATCCTAACGAATGTGAGGCTTCCCCAAGTAACTCCTTTATACCTTTGTAAAATTATCCTATGCCCCTTCTGCCACCCCCAGGTCTGCCATGCTCACAAGTGGGCAACTAACTTTATTCTATTTTTATTTATTTAGTACCACGAAGTGGACCAAGAAATATGAGAGTCTTTGGGGAGACAACCAATAGCCTCTCTGTAGCCTGGGATCATGCTGATGGGCCGGTTCAGCAATACAGGATCATTTATTCTCCCACTGTTGGAGATCCAATTGATGAATATGTAAGTTCAGTTCTCATTTATTTGAGCATTTTATAATCTCTCACCTGGAAGGGGGGTGAAATTAAGTTGGTTTTTTTTTTTTCCTTTGAGAGTGTACTGTGATTACAGCTGAGTCCTTGACTCTTGGGTGACAGTCACATTTGTTATGACTTTCTCTGACACAATACTGACACAATACTGACACAATACTTTCTCTGACCCAAATACGTCTAATGTGTCTCTCACGTTAGGGAGAGTCAATGTCTTTGGGCTCATTTTGTTCTAAAGACAGATTGAAAAATTGTCTTATTGCATGAAATACATATTTCTAGCCACCTAATTTTGTTCAGAACTAAGTCTAGTGAAACATGATACCTACTATTCTGAGCTACCTAAATTAATGTCCAAATGATACGACCCTGCAAAGCCTATCTTTCTTTAAATCTGATTTCTCTATAAGATGCCCCTTCAGTATTCCAGTGCTAACTGATGCCTCTTTTCTTTAAATTTAACATTTTTTGTTGCACTTTGGTTTTGGAATATAATATGCTGTCAAATTACCTGAAAACTTTTTATGTGTCACAGTGTCTCTCTTGAACCAGATTTAGGTTTCTTGTAACTTCCTCACAGCCCTCACCAGGCATATCCATTAGCTATGGATGGAAAAACTTACCACTTTTTAAAAAGTTTAGTGGTTAATTGAAGTGATAGGTCAATTGAAGATTACACAAAATGTTGATTATAAAGCAGCTAGGTCTGTGGTTTGCAATCATTCTGCCATAGACCTTCTTTGATCACCCCCCCCCCCTTGGTTATCGTCATGTTCTATTTCATCTTTTGAACTTGATATCTTAAGCTTTAATTCAGACACCCATTTTTATTTATCAGAAACACATGCAATTGTCATTTAGAGTTTCCGATCAAAATGAGATACGCAGTATTACCACACTTAGTTTGCCAAAGCAGAGAAGCTCATGCTTTAGCATTTATTCAGCCTTGCATTGGACAAATGGTCAACTTCCCCCCTACTTTCTGAAAATATAATTTCTTCACCCAATTCACAATTCAGGGGACTCCATGCTGGGAACCACTGGCATAAGCAGTGCACATTGTTTGCAGAGGTAAAGCACAGGGTTGGAAGAGAGATAGATATATCTGGTTCATTTCCTCTTCACGTGGGTAGTTGAATGTATTTTCCATTTCCTGTTTTTCGTCTTTTCCGCCTAATTAGTATCAGCCAAACTGATATCCCTGAGGGCAGACAAGGAGTCCATTTTTGTTCACCAAAGCATTCCCAGCAGCTATTACCATTCCCACAGTGGCTGCGTGGTGGGAATTTGCTGTGGGAGTACATGAAAATGTAACACACATGGATGAGAGGTGGAGACAAACCTTGCTGCATGCTGCTGACTGCCACAGTACCCAGTAATGTGCACCGAGGTGTTGTATGTGTTCTTACCTTTCATCCTCACCATTTCCTCCACGATTTTTCTGCTTAGTCACAAGGCTGATAAATGGCTGATCTGGGATTTGAGCCCAGATCTCTCTGACTCTAGAACCACTCTCCTGCCGCTGCACAGAGGCAGTGTAGACCTTGATTGAGCATTGTGCAACAAAAACAAAGGATGAAGAAACTATTACTGTTTATAGAAATACATAAAACAATGTTGCCTTTTGATCTGGAAGCTCTCTAGCTGATAATTTGTCATTTAACTTCTTATAGACCACAGTCCCAGGCAGAAGAAATAATGTAATGTTGCAGCCCCTGCAGTCTGATACTCCATATAAAATTACTGTTATTGCTGTTTATGAAGATGGAGACGGTGGCCATCTAACAGGAAATGGAAGAACTGGTAACTGTCTTCATCCTTTTATAATCTTTAAGTTTTTCCTTTACCAGTACATCCCAAATATTACATTAATACTGCATTAACATTTATATTAAACATTGAATTTTGTCAAAATGATATGGAAATAGAATTTGTATTTTAACTTTTTAAAAGTCCCCTAAAAGAAGAAAAAGAGACAAAATCTGCATATTTTGCTTTGCTTGAGATAGTTTTGTTTCTCCTTTGGAAAACCATTGTTTCTCCGAATAATGGTTTAGTTTGTGTGGTATCAGTAAAGGATGTAGCTGTTAACTCAGTCAATTTAGTATCAGCAAAAAACACTCTATCATGATAAAATGTTAAGTCACAAATAAAGGAGCAAGATGATTGGTACTCATCTCTGTCTTTGCAAATTTAGCTTTTTTTTCTGTTGTACCAAGTGATTTACAGAAAATTATTAGTGTTTGGATCCCCTTTTTTTTTAATATATGAAATTTATTGTTAAAATGGTGTCCATACAACACCCAGTGCTCATCCTAAAAGATGCCCTCTTCAATGCCCATCACCCACCCTCCCTTCCCTCCCACCCCCCATCAACCCTCAGTTTGTTCTCAGTTTTTAACAGTCTCTTATGCTTTGGCTCTCTCCCACTCTAACCTCTTTTTTTTTTTTTTTTCCTTCCCCTCCCCCATGGGTTTCTGTTAAGTTTCTCAGGATCCACATAAGAGTGAAAACATATGGTATCTGTCTTTCTCTGTATGGCTTATTTCACTTAGCATCACACTCTCCAGTTCCATCCACGTTGCTACAAAGGGCCATATTTCATTCTTTCTCATTGCTCGGATCCCTTTTCTTTATTTTTTTCTTTTTTAAAAATAAAGTTTATTTGTTTTGAGAGAGAGAGAAAGAGAGAGAGCATGCAGGGGAGGGGCAGAGAGAGAGAATTCCAAGCAGCCTCCTCACTGTCAGTGCATAGCTGATGCAGGGCTCCTGACCTGAGCCGAAATCAAGAATCTGAAGCTTAACCAACTGAGCCACCTGGGCTCCACGGTGGGCCCCTTTTACAGCTTACACTGGTGTCAATTTCTTATTGTTTAGAGCAAAGGTCCTCCAAGTTGGTTGCTCCCTGAAATTACCTGAAGAGCCTAAAACCCCCAGAGATACTACTGGAACTGGTTTGAACTGTAACCTGGATCCACTTATGTTCTAGTGCACAGCCGAGATTGAAAGTCATTGGTTTAGCATAAAGGAAGGCTGGGCTATATAGGTCTGAGTTCTGTTACCGGTAAATATCAGTGTTCCTCTTTCCACTTCATTCCGCAAAAACCCACTAAAGTAAATGATTTCAGGTTCCTTGCTACACTCAGTTGCCCAAACACTTTCAGTGCTTAAACAATCTTGACATTACAAAATTTGGGGGAGGTGACATTTGAAAGCTCCCAAGAGAAAAATACCTATAGAGTTGTTTTATCTCAGCCTCTCAAGGCCAAGAATTTATATATTTATTGATACTTATTGTCTGCAGGACTGAGTCAATGGAGTCTCAGTTCAGCGACTTGACGATTTAAATTGAACAACTTTTCACTTTTCACTTTCCCTCTCTGGTACTTTTACTCTCTGGTATTTTTCTTGGGAAATGGCATATTTTAGAATTTTGTGCTTATCAAAATATAAAAAAAAAATCTTTACCAGACTTAAATTTTCAAGGAAGTGCCAAAGCCATTTCCAGTTTCTCTTGCAAAAAAAAAAAAAAGTGTTTAAGTTGAATCCTTTATAATATATGTTATGTATCTAATAACATAAATAAAAATAATAATGCAGTAACTACTCAGCATGCTACCTAACAGCATTGGTTTTACAGGGTGTGGAGTTGGAGGCAGTACCCCTGGAGACTTGATTTGCTCTAGGTTATGATGGGGGAGGATAGAAGGATGCTGGGAAAGAACGTCATTTTGGTCACCAGCGAGCTGTGTGGTCTTGGGCAAATCAAATCTTATTTATGTGATAAGGTGGTTGGACTAGACAGTTTCTAAATTGCTTTTTGGCTCTAACAATCTGTAATGTATAACATGCTACAAATAGTATGAGATCTCTTGTATTTTCTGTTAATCTGCATTATATAGCCTAATAGCTCTGGGAATCATCAGTTGCTGGGGCCATTTGAGTTACTGTTTGAATTTGGAAAACTACTAAGTTTCCCGTTGAACGTTTCACAGCTTTGAAATTGTTTTCTGGATGAGGGCATCTTATTAAATTATTGTCATGGGACCGCGCAATCAATACTCATAATGTCCTATGCTCTCTGTATGGCTTATTTCACTTAGCATAACACTCTCCAGTTCCATCCTTGCTTGTCAATGAGAGGTCAGTAATGTGTGCCAATATTTGTTTGCAGTGGGACTGCTTCCACCTCAAAACATACACATCTCTGATGAATGGTATACGAGATTCAGAGTATCCTGGGACCCTTCACCCTCTCCGGTTCTTGGATATAAAATTGTGTATAAGCCAGTGGGTAAGGAAATACTTTTATTGCCATACAAATGCATTAAAGAGTTTATTGTTTATGAGGGAGTCTTTACCGCATCCTCGGTGATTAGATTCTCTTGAGAGTTTGGTTGTCACATCAAGCCCTCTCCCACTAGAGGCAATATTTTTGGAAATAATGTTCTAAGCCTATGGTCTGAAGTGTCATTGTTACTATGGGTGTAGATGAGACTCTCCTTATATTGCATGATTATAAAGTTTGGTCTGGTTCATAAAATGACACAAATGGAATCTGTGTTCAGATATTCTATACGTTATTATGATTGTGAAATAATGCATATTTAATCAATATAAACTTCTGTGTTTTCCCATTATGTCAAGGGCATATGCATTTTAGTTTATTCCTGACAGGCTTGCTTTCAGCTTCCCATTAACATTTACACCTAAGTGGATATCACCTTGATTAAGTGATTTGCTATCTCTGTTTCTATGTTCTGCCTGTATGCTTAGCAAAATGGAAGAAAAGTGCTCTTTGTACCAAATTTGCGAGGGTATCGTTCACGCACCCAGAAAGGGTGTGAGCTATGAAAAGTAAAGGAGAGAGGGCAAGAGAAAGGAAACATGAGCTTCGAGAGAGAGAGCTTAAAGGAGGAGAAGGTGTTGCTAATTGAGGACCTTCAGGAACCAAACTCGTGGAATAAGAACCAAAATAGAATTTCTTTTCTTTTTTTTTAAATGTTTATTTTTGAGAGAAAGAGAGTGAGCAGGGGAGGTGCAGAGAGAGAGGGGGACAGATGATCCAAAGTGGACTCTGTGCTAACAGCAGAGACCCCTATATAGATGGGGCTCAAACTCACAAGCTGTGAGGTCGTGACCTGAGCAAAAAGTTGGACGCTCGGCTGCCTGAGACAACCAGGCACACCCCAAGATAGAATTTCTTAAATCATCTCTATAACAAATTGGAAAAATGTTAACTGAACACCTACTATGCACAAAGCACTATGCTGCCAAATTGGGGCTTAGAGAAGAGGCTTGAGGGGTCTAGGGTAGTTACTATCATTAAAGGAGCATTGATTACAAACCTACTACATTCTAGCTACTGTGCTATGTATGCTTTGATTATAAGAGGGTGAAGAATTCAGTCTCTGCTTGTAGTTTTGTATTCACCATATAATGAAACATGTGCTACAGTGAGCAGGTGCAGAAGGGGCTGTGGAATTAATGGTGTTCCTACCATCGTTTTTTGATTTTAAGGAAAATTTGAGACTAGTGGTGGCATATTTCTATGTATTTTTGTGATTGTTCTTAAAGGTTCCAATGAGCCCATGGAAGTTTTTGTTGGAGAAATGACATCATACACGTTACACAATCTCAATCCCAGCACCACCTATGATGTGGATGTTTATGCTCAGTATGATTCTGGACTCAGTGTCCCCCTGACGGATCAAGGCACTACATGTGAGTGACATATCTTCTCATGGTTGTAAGAAAGAGTGTGGTGCAGATTGCCAGGTCA
This sequence comes from Felis catus, assembly GCF_018350175.1. NCBI lineage: Eukaryota > Metazoa > Chordata > Mammalia > Carnivora > Felidae > Felis > Felis catus. The sequence goes on along the minus strand of NC_058372.1, from coordinate 67,459,502 downwards.
GCCTGTTCTAATTTCATTTCTTCTTAACATATGCATGTTTCCTCGGCATTGAGGAGGTGGCCCTTTGTTGTCTAGCCACACAAATATATAAGTAATATAATTGAGTATACAAAAATGTATGTGATTTTTTTATTTCTTGTAAAATATGTTTTGAATCTTGAAAGATAAAAAGTATAGAAATTATGATTTTATCCATGAATTATCTGTAAAATTAGATTTGGAATGCCATGTAGTTTTTTTTTTTTTGACATATGTGATGTTAAAACATATATTACTTAAATGATTGATTCAATTGAAAATTTTCACAGAAATGCCATGATTAATGACTTGGCCCAAAGATAGATTTTGTGGTCACCAAGTAGTTAATAACTATTTAAGGACTTAGAAGATAGCCTTTTAGAAAAATTTCTTATTATTATTTTACATGAGATGTCTTGGTTCTTTGTAGTGTCCAGAGGGACTCTGTAGAATTTCTTTCCCTTGAGAACTAGTGATAGAACAGGAGCTCTGTTTTAGCTGTACCACATTTTCCTGTATGTTTCTTGTATGTTTCTTACAAGGAAACATACTAAGAACATTGGCATTTGTTTTTCAGCTACAGTGGAAGTTTTAAAATTGTGTTTTGATTAAAAGTATACATTTTTGTCTTTATTCGTGAAGTAAATCTGTTTTTCCTTTCTTTCTTTCTTTCTTTCTTTTTTTTTTTCTCGTAGTGTATTTAAATGTGACAGATCTGAAAACTTACCAGGTCGGGTGGGATACGTTCTGTGTTAGATGGTCACCTCACCGGGCAGCCACCTCCTACAGGCTAAAACTAAGCCCTGCAGATGGTATGTGTGTAACAACAACAAACAAACAAACAAACAAAAAAATTAAAAAAAAAAAAAGGACTGGGCACAGAGTAGCAACATTTTAAACTTCAGTAATGGAGATGCTATTTTGTCTACAAAATTATATATAAAAATGTCTTTACATATATTTGATGGTGACACTGGCATTTTCCTTTGTTGTCATAATCAGGAACCAGAGGACAAGAAATTACAGTGCGTGGATCGGAAACCAGTCACTGCTTCACTGGTCTTTCACCAGAAACTGATTATGGTGTCACTGTTTTTGTGCAGACACCAAATCTTGAGGGACCTGGAGTCTCTGTCAAAGAACATACCAGTAAGTTTTTGAGTAATCTGAAAGTCTCAGATTACTGAGGTGTCAGTAATAGAATGTTCTATTCTATAGAATAGAATCTTAGTATAGAACTAAGGTGTCAGAATAGAATGTTCTACGTGTGGGAGACTTTAGTGGCTCCGGTGTAGACACTTCTCCCTTTGGGCAATAGTAATGATTGGAATGATGGCAGATTCATGAAGAAGGAACCTGTGGCTGGTTCAGGACTTTTATCTGCAGCAAATCCATGTTGTCCCTGTTACAGAGTTGGTGTTATTTTAAGGGAAGGGCTACAGGAGGGAGATACGGCTTTTGCTGGCAGTGGGAAGGTGAATATGCACTCGTATTAGTGACCTTTACTCATTTGACCCTATTTGAAGGCCTTTCATCCACCCTTTGAATTGTCGTTTTGCTTTCTGCCGCTGTTGTCAATGTTTGAATGACTACCAATGATTTCAAATTTGGATACAATAGAATTTCCAGTATATCATTGCCAATGAGACTTGATTTGTTATCTAGGACTTAAATTGCTCTTAACATGCACTTCCTGTGATATGAAATTTGCACAGGTTATATTCTTCTAATTATTATTTTTTAATTCCAGCTGTGAAGCCAACAGAAGCCCCTACGGAGCCTCCCACACCTCCTCCCCCTCCCACAATTCCACCAGCCCGGGAAGGTAAGTACAGCATGTTAGGCAGTACATTCAGCTGATAGGGATTTATAGCCTTCTTATTTATGTAGCCTAGACGCTACTTCCGACTGATATAGGCTATTTCTGATTTATCATCTCTGCTGAAGAGTTTTTAGATTAAAAAAATAAAAAGATTACCAGTAATTGTTCTTCTCCCGCTCAGGCGGGAGTGTGAATGAACTCAGTCATAAGCTACAGCTCTTCAGTTGGAACTCTCTTTCCTCAATTTTGCAGATTAATGTCTAGTGATACTTTGCATTGTCCATAGTCCCATGGTGGGCATTTCTTTTTCCTGGATGCTGACATCAATAGGCATTGTGAACCTTTTTGGCTGTATCTTCAACCTACACCTGGGGCCTTCGTCTTTGGAATTCCTGGCTTCTGCCCTGGATTGCACAAAGTTAAAAAATGTTCATTCAATGCAGTTTTGAGACATAATTGTCACTTGCAGGGAACTGGCAAAAAGACATAGTGAGCTAACAGAACTGGTCTCTCAGTACTTTGGGGCACTTCTCAGTGTTTTATCAGATCAAGTTTAAGCTAATTAACTACTGCTTTATTCTTTCCCCACGTTTCTGTTCCTGGCACTTAACTGAAAGAATTTCAGATTTTATAAGTATTTTTCTTTTGTCTTAGAGGGCTCTAGAATGCTACAACTTTATTAAACCTACTAAATAAATAAAATAAAAAAATTAAAAATGTATTCTTATATGATAAAATAATACTATATAGGGTAAGTTGTATTATAGGGTAAAATAATAATGGGTTTCTTTAGACTGTTGAAAGAAATTCAGTAAAAAACCTTGTCCTAAAATATATTAAGTTTTTCTTAATAGACTTTTTTTTTTTTTTGAGAGAAAGTATGAGCAGGGAAGGGGCAGAAGGAGAGGGAGAGAGAATCCCAAAAAGGCTCCACGCTAAGCATGGAGCCCAACACAGGGCCAGATCCTATGACTGTGAGATCATGACGTGAGCCGAAATCAAGAGTTGGAGGCTCGATGGACTGAGCCACTCAGGTGCCCTAGACTTTACTTTTTAAAGCAGTCTTAGCAAAATTGAGCTGAAAGTACATAGAGTTCCCACATACAACCTGCCCCTCTCACACATAACCTCCCTCAGTATCAATACTGAACACCAGAGTGGTGCATTTGTTACCATCGGTCTACACTGACACATAATTTTCATCCATAGTCCACAGTTTATGTGAGGTTCATTCTTGGTGCTGTATGCTCTACATGTTTTTATATACTAAAATTTTAATTTTTTTAACCCTCCAGGTCTGAAAATTCAAATCAAAGATAATTTATTCCTTCCCTTCCCTTACTCTGTATGATTCTAGTGGCCTAATTTAAAATGAAAAGACACCTAATTTGCACCAAATCTTTGACAATTATATACAAAACCTCCAGACCCACTGATGGATATTCTTAAATTCTAGACATTGTAGCTTTTCATTTTATTTCCTCCTCATCTGTTGTTTGAAACCACTTGAGAAGTTCCACAAGGAAAGAACATATATTTGCATAATGGATCTAAGCAGGTGGAGTAATTCCAGACCAGAAATTAAGGGACAATTAGACTAGTGCTTCTCAAACTTTATTGTGCACGTGAATCCTCAGGGTACCTTGACATTGCTAATCTGATTCAGGAGGTCTTGGGTAGGGCCCAGATTCTGCATTTCTAAGAAGCTCCCAGGAATTGCTGCTGCTACTGAAGACTACTTTGGGTAGGGGGTGTTGGGCTACACTTCTCAGCTTTGTAACTTCATTTGAGTAAAAGAATTCATGAGAATTGGGGTTTCTCTGTTTTTTCCCCCCAGTATGCAAAGGGGCCAAGGCAGATATTGTATTCTTGACTGATGCCTCCTGGAGTATCGGGGATGATAATTTTAACAAAGTTGTAAAATTCATCTTCAATACTGTGGGAGCCTTTGATGAAATCAGTCCTGCTGGAATTCAGGTGGGTGCTGTTTCATAGTGGCTATTCATTTGTAAGGTCTTGCTATTTCCTTTGAATTTCTCTTTTTAATTAGAAAGGCTTTTCTGTATAAACTATGTTTTGACTTTTGTTATTTACTATTTTTCTTTACACATGTATTTTTGGGAAGGAGTTGGATATGAATGACAAATAGAAAAATAAATCCTTCCGTAGATGTTCTCTTGGCTAGATGATACTGCTTTTGGAGAATTTAGGGCATTCTGACTCTGACTTCCTGCTTAAGACTTCCGACAATGATACATTTCCATAAAAGGTCATCTAATGTTCTGGAAATTAAATGCATTGTGATTGTCAATCCCTATTAAGATAGAGGACACAGCGATGAGCAGTGACTGGCGTGGGTGTGTGGCGTTTCATACTTCATCACTGTGGCATCTTTGATTATAAAAATAAGAGATTTTGACATAAGCCACACGTAAGTTCATAAGCAAATCATGTATTCTTTTATGGAATATACTAAATTTAAAATCCCCAAATAATCCTGTGAACATTTTTCCAACCCAAGAAGAGTAAAAAAATTCAAGCTAGTTATAGTCTTAAATTAATGTTTTAGCAATTAAGCCATTTTTTTCATCCATTCAGACACTGAGATTTCTAAGAAAAAGCAAAAAATAACTACTGTGTCATCTACTTTATATACGTGATTATCAGTCCTTAACATGACTCTGGAAAGTAAGGATAGTTATCTCCATTTTACTGATATGGAAATGAAAGCCCAGAGAGGTGCAGAACTTCCCCTATGTCACACAGCTACTAAGAGGCAGAGCTAGGATTTGAGCCCATTGAATTCAGACTACAAAGCCTGTGCTCTGTCTAGTAAATTACACTAAGTTTGTGGTGAGTGCTGATTATTAGCACACATACAACATTTTAATCTTACGATGAAGAATGAATGCAATTAGTGAGAAGAAGCAGTTGACTAAGGACCAAATTGCTTAGCCAACATTTGAGTTCAAGATGGTGTGTTCTCATTTCTAATCCTGGGACCTCACTCTTCCCTAGCCTTGCCCATCTCTTCCTACATCCTAGAGAAAAGATGTGAATACTATATGAATACAGCATATTTACAATGTTAATATCAATTGGTGGTTTCATTGAAGATTAGAAATTAGTAAATTTAATGAGACAATAGTAGTCAGTGTTATAGTGTTAGCTATAAAGAGCTTATAATAGTCTGTCAAATCTAGGATATTTATTTTCCCCATTCAACAGCAGGAGGAGCCACTGGAAAATTGAACTATAGAAAGAGGTGTCTTAACCTCACCACCAACTACATTCCCTTTCAGGTCTCATTTGTGCAGTACAGTGACGAGGTCAAGTCTGAGTTCAAGTTGAACACGTACAATGACAAGGCCCAAGCCCTTGGGGCCCTCCAGAATATTAGGTACAGAGGAGGAAACACAAGAACAGGTACAGTTAATCAACCGTGAACGTAGACTTTCACTCCAAAGCATTTGGAGTGGTAGAACTGAGTGTACTACCACATTCTGATATTCATATTCTTCTCAGTTGAGTGTGTCTATTGGCATTTGGATAGTTTTCACTGAGGTGACAGTACAATGTTCCCTGCAACACTCTATAGGCAAAGCTCTCACGTTTATCAAGGAGAAGGTCTTGACCTGGGAGAGCGGCATGAGGAAGAATGTCCCCAAGGTGCTGGTTGTGGTCACAGATGGTCGGTCACAGGATGAGGTCAAGAAGGCAGCTTTGGTCATCCAGCAGTCGGGTAAGCACAGGCATGAATTTGATGTCTAGTGAGCGCACTCATTATCTTAACAGTTTTACATGTTCAGGAATGATTGCGAAAGATGAAACTGCTGATTTTACTTTATTTTTCCTGTTTTACTCTGGAGTCCATACCCTTGAAATGTTAGTTTATATTTAATTTGTGGATGGTTTAGTAAGTGCTGAGAAATGACATGGTGTGTATATATATGTATGTGTGTAAGATGTGACTTGGGGTATGTAAAAGAGCAAACCTAATTTCCCCATCATGGCTAGAAGGCTACAGAATGCAGTAATGGGATGGTCCCAGAGCAGACTTCCTACCATAGCAGAAGTGAATTTTGATGCTGGTTCCCTGTGCCAGGAGAAACATAAGGAAGCCTTTAGCTTTAGCACATCCTTGCAGATACAGACCCAATGCAGATTGCTGAAAGGAGGAGGAGGAAGATATCTTTGAAGTGGACCTTGACAATCAAATATCCTGAGAGCCTCCTGGCAACACGGATTTGGATTCATTATTTAGGATTACTAGAGATGAAATTAGGTCTCACCAGCACTTGCGTTAACGCCCTCCACACCCCCAAATCCCAACTCCCAGGTAGAGTCCAAGGTTAACATATTTTAGAGAGAATTCTATTTTGTGCATGATGGTAGTAAATTTAGAAAGTACTTTGTGGGGCGCCTGGGTGGCGCAGTCGGTTAAGCGTCCGACTTCAGCCAGGTCACGATCTCGCGGTCCAGGAGTTCGAGCCCTGCGTCAGGCTCTGGGCTGATGGCTCAGAGCCTGGAGCCTGTTTCCGATTCTGTGTCTCCCTCTCTCTCTGCCCCTCCCCCATTCATGCTCTGTCTCTCTCGGTCTCAAAAATAAATAAAATGTTGAAAAAAAATTTTAAAAAAAGAAAGTACTTTGTTATATGGAATTTTTCATCGGCACATACATAATTCTTTGGCTAAAAGCATGAGTCATGATTAGTGCTAAGTCATACTGTCTTCTTTCAATACAGATTGTTCTTTGTACTGACTTTTCTTTTTAAATAAGTTATTGCCTTTATTTTTTTAAGTTTATTTATTTGAGAGAGAGCAAGCGAGTGTGGGGGAGGAGTAGAGAGAGAGGGAGAGACAGAATCCCAAGCAGGTTCCACACTGTCAGTGCAGAGCCTGATATGGGACTCAAACCCACAACTGTGAGATTATGACCTGAGCCTAAATAAAGAGTCGAACGCTTAACTGACTGAGCCACCCACTCATTGCACGAGTGCAATGTCATGCACTTTGAACATATATCTACATATTTTGGGCTTTTGGTTGATTTAAGTTTGGGGTGATGCATCCTTGCTCAAGTTACCTTATTTATATCTCATTAGAGAACTAATTTCTTATATAGTCTACTTTTTTCTACTTTCAGACTAAGCTTTTGGAGTGAAGTCTTTGTTTATTTGTGTTAGCCTAAATAAATGAAAGTTTATTTCTGCTGGGAATTATAGATTCCATTTCAAGAGTGGCCAAAGTGCTGCCTTTGAGCCCGAGTTGTTGAGAAAATCAGTTTCAAGAACTCAAAGTTTAAAATGAGCCCATTCTTGGTTTCTGAATTACATAAGCTTAAAGTGTTAATGGTGCCTAAGAGAGCTGTCGAATGGATGGGTCTGTTAGGACTATGGATCTCTGGAAGGAAATGTGCACCACATCAAGTCTTTCTGCTGTTAAGATGTGTGCCTTTTAATTGTTAGGATTTTATTTTAGGAAACCCAAATAATTGAGTTTTCTAAGCCAGAAAACAGGAAGACCTGGAAAAGTCCAAGAGAGTTTATGTCCATTAAAAGGACTTACTGCATATACTGAGAAAAATGCAGTGTCATTTCTGAAAAGGTTTTATTTTGAACTGCTGAATAAAGTATGGAAAAGGGGACATGTAATTCACTCTATAAACACTGCTCTGCAGGGTTCAGTGTCTTTGTAGTCGGTGTGGCTGACGTTGACTACAATGAGCTCGCTAACATTGCCAGCAAACCGAGTGAACGGCACGTGTTCATTGTGGATGACTTTGAATCTTTTGAGAAGATTGAGGACAACCTTATCACGTTTGTCTGTGAGACTGCCACTTCAAGTAAGTCATGTTCCAGATGGATCCACAATCTCACCTGTTTTGGAAGAAAACGACTTAGTAGACAATGGCCTGTCCTGTATGGGATCAGGTCCGTGAGTAAATAGATTCGGGGAAATCACTTGGGAACCTGATGAATCATTGTTCCTATTGAGATCATGCTAAATGTGTGTTTGTCAGAGGTCCGCTTTTAGCCTTGAGGATGTAATATTCCTTGTATGGAAATGAAGTGTTTTAACATATCCTTTTCCCACCGTCCCAGTGCTGTGACGTTTGAGTAAATTAATCTTCAGCTTAGAAATGCATTTATAGAAACATTTCTGTGAGATGAAGGTTTTCCCTATTAGTAATCAATTGGTATTTGTTCTGTCAACATCCATGCTTCAAGGGAGCAAGGAAAACACTGACTTTTGCGTGTGCACTCCATAGAAATTCACTTGGTCCTCTTTTGGTTTTTTGGGTATAGATTTTTCTTGTTTTTGCCAAGACTTCAATGAACTTGGAGCTTTTCAAATACAGCGAAGGACCAAAGATCAATTATTTAAGTCAATTTATCCTCTTTCCCACCTGTAAGCACCGATTCTTGGGGTGTTATGGAGACACTTATGTGGCTAGTATTAGACTCCTGGTCCTAGGGAGGGCTATGCTTCACAGGTGTTATATCTTGCCTTCTCACACATTACTAAAAACTCAGAGATGTGCTTAGAGGTGGCAGCAGTGAACAATAATCTGGGGTTTACTCTCAGAACTCATGCCAAAGCTCAGAATGGAATTGCGCAGGGGAGGGAGGTAGTGGGTCTGGAGGTACCATTGCCTCCCTTGCGGTTCTGGGGTCCTGAAAGCCACCCTCTAGGATCCCTGGGTCTGGGGGCCCAGGGTGAAAACTGTCACACGCTTGTCACTGCTGTGTGACGTCCAATGGCTGACATGGGGCTTGGGGGGTGGGAGGGGTTGGCAGACAGCTGAATAGGGACAAACTTCTGCCTTTGCTTAAATCTAAAATCCACGGGGAGAAGAGTTCTTTAATCTATTGAAAAACATCTGAAAATTTCCCCCTTCAATTCTGTTTTTGCTATTTGTAAGAATACTGTAAAATTCCCACTGGGACTGGAGGATTTTCAGAAAACATTGATTATACCAGTTAGCACTATAATTTCTCCTACACAAAGGAAGTCTACAAGAAATCACTTATAAAGGGTTAGATGGATGTTATTTTTGTAAATGAACGAACACTCCCATGACTTGGTATATGTACATAGCTGCTTCGTGTGCGTGTGTAATGTTTGTGTATCATGTGGCTGAATCGAACTCAGAGAACATTGTATGTTGCAGGTTGTCCTCTCATTTATTTGGACGGCTACACCTCACCCGGTAAGCATTTATACCCTTGGACTAACTTATTTCCAGATTTAAGCAACAAAATAATTAAAAGGACCTAATTTTGATCTTTTCTTTTCTGGTGTAAAGGTTTTAAGATGCTTGAAGCATACAACCTGACAGAAAAGAATTTTGCTTCCGTACCAGGAGTCTCTTTGGAGTCTGGGTCTTTCCCCAGCTACTCAGCATACAAACTTCAGAAGAATGCATTTGTGAATCAGCCTACAGCGTAAGTGTGACGAGGAGTTTCTTTCTCTTATCATGGGCCTGACACTTTTTTGCAGCTCTTAGAATTTTTGCTGACTTCTTAAAATCTAGAAACTTTAGAATTGTCAGAAGTCTCCTCATGGATGACTTAGCTTAGTTTCCTTAAGTACAGTCGGTTAAGTGTCTTCCCCATCGGGTCACACAGGAGACTAAGACTCCAGCCTCACTATTCTCAGACCCAAGAATCTCATCCTGGGTCTGAAATATTATGGATAATGGACCTTTTAGGATTTAAGGCTAGGATTGTAGATTTAAGGCTTCTTCTAAGGGAGGCTGTTTAAGCAGGAAGGCAACTAATTATTTTGAACATTTCTTCCTCTGGTGCAGAGGGACTGAATGGAATAAATGCCGAATGAGAGCCGGCATTCTTTTTAATGTTTCAGATCTGCAGAAGATGAAGTATTGTGGCACTTTTGCTTGTCCAAGATCAGACAGGCAGCGGTTAGTTTTTATTGGCCAATGCTCTGGCAATCTGTTGGGTAGCGCTAGCTGTTGTTGTTTTACTTCATGAAAGTTGGCACCTGGGAATCATAACTAAAATATGTATTTTTTATTCATTAGAATTAAAACACTTTAATATGTGTTTGGCAGCTTATAGGAAGAAAAGAACAAGAAGAAATAAAGCCTTTAGAAACTTAGGACAGGGTCAGAAAATGATGTCTGAAATTTGAAATGCTCTGGGAAAGCTGATGGAAAGTTCAGAATAAAACCAAAGCTAATTTCTTTTAAGAAAGCACAGATCATATTGTTGTAGTTTGACCACACTGTAAGTTCCTAACTCTTTTATGGTTAACCATGATGGTTCACAGTTTTAGGTTTGTCAGTGAATCTTAATACCCGGTGTTTAACTTCAGTCACCACAAGGTATGATTCCTACATTTAATTTGTGACAGCCTACTGTGTTCTCAAGAGTCAGAACTGTGGCTGAAAGACAGAAGCATGAATGCAATTACACTTTTTTCATAAGCACTCATTAACTAATGGAGAAACATGCACCGGGTGAGACACGAATTAATATGGAGAAGATATTATTTTTAACATGGAATATTATGGAGATAGCAGGTTTTTGCACATATGAAAGGCATCATGTCAGCATGCTGAGAACATACGTTTTAAGAAGCAGGGCGGCATTGTGTTCCAGAAGTACCAGTGGTGTGGTACTAGGACATGAAACCTTCAGAGACATTCTGTGCCCTCCGTCAAAATTTGTGGAGGAACAGCTTCTTTTCTGTCCAAGAGTTGATAATTAAAGCCTTTTTGCTACCTTCAGGAAGAAAGCATTATTAAATGGTCTCACACAGAAAACCATCAATCCTGCTTCAGAGATTCCCCCAGAACAATGACTGACTCAACTCTGGAAGAGCACATGGGACCACATTTTTTGTCTAATGGCTTTAGAGCCAAGAAGCATTTCCTTTTAATTGAATCACATCCTTTATCTTCACTAAACGTTTGCACATGTACATGGGCTTAACGTTTATTACTGGTTTTATTTTTGGGAACATGTGAGCTTCTGGAGATTATGTGATTTATTTGATTTCAAGGGAGGAATTTGGAAGTGTAAAAACTATTAGAGATAGGCAAGGAAAAATTAAAACCTTAAGCTGTATTACTCATGATCTCATTCCCCTGACATTGGAAATTAAGCATATTTAGTAAGATTCATTTTCTTAAAATTACATCCATAGATACAGTGTCTATCACTCTAAAATCATTATGTAATTTTATAATCATATTTGTGTCTAGAAACAATCAACAGTAGGATATTAACAGTTATTAACGGTAGGATAAAAGACCATTGGGCAATTTCCCAGACTTTTGCAAATTTGGCCAATTGTAAATAATCTATTCACTACTTACATAATGGATCTTTAGTGTTTGCTCTTTTGATGTGTTTCCTAAATTTTTCCTTTTCTAATATGTCGCCAGATTATTATGACTAGCTTCTAATACTGCTGGTAATGAGTTTATTGTACAAAGATTTAAAATATTCTCTATTTCTGGTGAGAAATCTTTGTTAATTAACTAATCAGTTATGTTTTATCCAACAGAGATCTACACCCAAATGGACTTCCTTCTTCATATACAATTATATTATTGTTCCGACTTCTCCCAGAAACTCCCAGTGACCCTTTTGCAATTTGGCAAATCACAGATAGAGACTATAAACCACAAGTTGGAGTAATTGCAGATCGTAAGGATTTTTATCTTATTTTAAGGCACATGCATACTACTTTTGATTATGAATCCTCTTTCCTTTTCTTTAAAAACCTACTGAATATATATAATTACTTGATACATGATTTTATGTTTAAAAATACAACGTATTGGTAAATATTCTAATTTTATTTAATCTCAACTGAAATTATTGAATATTTTAGAAATCTCTCCAACAAGAATCATTAGTTAATATTTTCCACATAAAGTATACCATGCATGTGATTTAATAACAATTATGTGTTGGTTACAGCTTCTAGCAAGACATTATCATTCTTTAACAAGGATACAAGAGGTGAAGTGCAAACTGTTACATTTGACACAGATGAAGTGAAGACATTATTTTATGGCAGTTTTCACAAGGTAAAAACATAAAATATCTGATTATTTGTAGAAAAAGGATATGATTTAAAAATTCAGACTAATTTATTATTTATTAAAAGGTCATGTTAAATTGGTAGAAACATAGCTATGTCTTTTAAAATCAAAATCTTCTTTTAAAGAATTTGATTAATTTGAGAATATTTAAAGTAAAACAGTAAGGGGCGCCTGGGTGGTTCAGTCAGTTAAGCGCCCGCCTTTGGCTCAGGTCATGATCTCATCGGGCTCTGTGCTGACAGCTCAGAGCCTGGAGACTGCTTCAGATGCTGTGTGTCCCTCTCTGCCCCTCCCCTGCTCACACTCTGTCTCTCTGTCTCTCAAAAATGAATAAATATTTAAAAAATTTTAAATAAAACAGTAATTCTACTAACAAGGAGATAATTATTACTAACATGCTGATATGTTTTCAATGCTAATATCTTCAAAATTTGAATCATGTAGTAGGTATAGTTTTGTATGCCTATTTTTTCTACCTACCATTTTATTGTGAACCTTTATGTCATTTCATTTCAAAAGCTTAATTTTTGTGGATAGTATTTTAATTGATAAAAATAATTCTTTCATAGAGCACAGTAAGCTGCTTCTGCTTGTTTACCAAAGAGTTACAAGCATGCTAGTCCGAAAGTTATGATTATTTACTAAAGTAATTAATATATTTATGAGAAATATTTATCTTACATGAACACATTATGAATTCTCTAAAAAATATTATTAAAAGTTCTAAGATGCATTCTTAGGGGATTGTCTATTCTTGTTGATCTTCATTAAAATTTTTTGTATGTCAACATTAGAGGATAATACGCAAGTTCTGTCAAATTTCTAAAGGATGATTAATTGACAAATAAGTACTACAGTTGGGAGCATTAGAAATGAAAAGAGCCATCTAGGTTAGAGTGGGCTTTTTAATGGTATTCCGTCATTCATTGGATTGAGTTAACAGGAGGAATAGCACTTGTGCAACAGTAAGGCACTCAGAAAATTAGTCCCCGTGCATAGGAGACAAATATTTCCAGTTCAGTCTGATTCTCAAGTAAAAATTGAACTTTCCTGTACTTGAGTAGTTTAGCTAGATTTTTTGAAAATTCTCTTCCTGAGAGTCTTGGTTTCTTTCTGGAATGTTTTTTCTTATTGATGAATCATTCTTGCAAAGGATAGCAAGGGACTCTCCTCATGAAGCTCAAAGTCACTTCAATATACACATTGGTGAGAAGCAAAACAACAATGAAGGAAAAACAAAGATCTCTGAGTATAATGGCATATCTACTGCCATGATGAAGTACAGTAAAATAAATGCCTCACTGGGAAAGAAAATTCTAGCTTGACAAATATTATTAGCTTCAACTGCTCCTTATCTGATAATAGATGTTGAATTTGGCCAAGTTCTTATGAACTTTTTTGGCTCATTAATACACCTATTAAACTCACATTTCAGTAGTTGCTAAAAAGAACTATTTTATTTTTCCTTCCATACCACTGAAGATATTAGAAATTTATGAACCAACTGATAACCACTTAAACACTATTATGTTTAAATTTCCAACCCTCATCAAATACTTCATTCTACTTAAAAAAAAAAGCAGTATTTTGTGCAGAGGTCTATAATGACAGTCATTAATTACAAATCAAGATATTTTTTTTTGACATTTCTTTCTTTGCTTGCTTTTATGGAGAGGCATTTGTGTTCTTAGTTTTTATGTAATGCCTCTTCTTTTTCCTTCTGACAAGCTCTCTTGTCTCCTCAAATCTCTACCTTTTTTTCTCATCAGACTTTTCTTTTTTTAGTTTCTCCTCTATGTTTTCACTATGCTCTTTTTCCTCCTCTACTCCTCCACCCCATTCTTATCAATTCAAGTACTAAGTTCAGTCACTATTGTCTGTTTACATTCTTTACTCATTCAAAGATTCAAACACTTTTCTCTCATTTTCCATTTAATTTGGGAATTGAAGTTCTTCAGTCTTTAGGATGTGAATGAGTGGTACTCTGATAGTAGGAAATTAGTGAAAATGACATGCAGGGGACTCTTGGGAGAAAAGGAGCATAGGGTAAAAGAGCTTAAGTAAGGAATGGCGGACAGCTATTGCTTTTTAAGGATTCTCTTGACACGTTTTGTGTCTCTGTTCCAAGTGAGAAGTTTGTCATAAGAAAAAAAGTGGAATAGATGAAAAATAAAAGATTTAGGGAACAGTAGAACTTGGGAAGGGAGATGAGTTGATAAAGAGTGTTCCTATTTCTTCCTACTTTACTGTGACCAAAAAGGATTCACAGCTGGAAAATAGTCCCTAAATACTTGGGACAGTGGTCTACAGATGAAGAACCCACTCTGAAATGTTATTATGCTTGTATTTAAAATGTGATGAAAAGCACTGAAGAGATTGTAGGAAAATATGTTTTTAGCATGAGTTTCTTAATGGCTGGTATTGACTGGCAATCGGAATAATTTTGTTACAAATTAGAAGTTTTGATTTTGAAATAATTTTGGGGGTACTATGGTTTTCTCAAAATATTTTGTGAATTTTTGCCTCTGAGATTGTTCATAGAAGAGCCAAAAATAAGTTTTAGTTCTTATTAGATAATAAATATCTTGGGAATGCTTATATGGTCTTCTTCTTGAATTCAATATTAGATGATTGTTCTGGGGACATTTAAAGTTAATTTTTAGTAAGCTATGTATCACTTTTATATAAAAGCAATCAATATGCAGTTCACACTTAGAACTTAACAGATGCACTAAATTAATGTTTTGGTGGTGATTCTATGTGGGAAAAATATTCACTATTTAAAAACATTGCCAGAGATTGTCCTTATGCTTACTGACTCAAAGAACTTAAGGGAATTTCTTTTCCTTTTAACTTGGAGCCAAACTTTTCAAAGTAATTATCGAGTGCTTACTTGAGTATTTGTGCTGTGATAAGTGGAAACTATGAGTATAACTGTAAACTCAAAGATTACCTGCAGCCATTCTTTACACTGTTGAAATACAAATGTTTTATTAATTATCTGCACTAATAGATTTAAATTCTGAGTGTCCTGAATATCAGATAAGAAGTAAATCAACATAAGATTCTTTCCTTAAAAGGAAATTGAATCTTCTATCTATCAATTTCCAGAACCGAATCTCTGTGGAAGACGTGGGCTAATTCTTTACTATGTTAAATGTCTATATGGTATGCAAATTCTTTTTGGCTGAGATTAGGGAATAACAAGTTAAAAATTGAGTTTAGCAAAATCTAATGGAAGACATTTGAGGATCCTGTTTACTGAGTATAACAATACATTAATAATTTATTAACTTGTATTTGAATAGTTCTTTATAGTTAATGGGATCATCTCATCTACTACATTATCTCTGGTCATCTCAGAAAGAGTACATATGGGAAAATAGGCAATTATGCATGTATATGTGGATGAAGGCTCATTTAATTTGATGTTTTTAATAAATGACATTGACATTGTAACCTGACTGTTGGGATTTTAGTCCAAGACTTGATTTGGGATAACAATAATATAAAGAACATATTTGTCAACGTGTGATCTGAAATATGCAGAAATCACCCAAGTTTTTGGGGGTAGAAACTTTATAATGGAAACAAATGATCTTTTTAGGTTCATATTGTAGTGACCTCAAAAAGTGTTAAGATTTACATCGACTGCTATGAAATTATAGAAAAAGACATCAAGGAAGCTGGAAATATCACAACTGATGGTTATGAAATTCTTGGAAAACTTCTTAAAGGGGAGAGGAAATCAGCTACAGTAAGTCACACATTTTTATTTTTCTAGGTACTTTTCATTAAGATTGAAATAACATTTTAAAAATAATCAGTGGGTTGTTTTTGTTTTTGTTTTCTCAGTGGGTTTTAAATTGTCAAATTCCTTGGTCAGATTGAAACATCGAAAAAGTTACATTGAGGAAATATACTGCTGACAGAACATAATAATGTGGTTTACTGCTAGAAACAAAATAAGATGTCAAGACACCAGAGAACATCATGTAGTCATCTTGACACAGTTTCAAATTGGAGAGTAGAACACAAATAGTTGCCAGGATAACCAGTGAAATCTAAAATAACTCATTTTTTGTTCTTCAAAGATAGCAATTGTTAATACAAATTTCTGCAATCAAGACAAGCATTTGTAGCTTGATAACACAGACACAAACAGTGACTGTCATAGAGCCTGTGCTCTCTCTGAGAAGAGTCATCATCTGTCTGTCTCAGAAGGAAGATCAGTGTAGGAGGGCGGCCAGCTGACTGCATTACTCACAATTTGCACTGGCTCAAGTTTGAGGCGGGAGCATGCCAACCATATTATAATGCTGTCTATTAGTAAAAATTTAAATCTAGAGTTTTCACTGTATCAGGCTAATTAAGTTTATATTAAATGTCAGTCAATAATAATATTGATCCATAAGCAAGGTTAGGGGCACCTGGGTGGCTCAGTTGGTTAAGTGTCCAGCTCTTGATTTGGGCTCGGGTCATGATCTCAGGGTCATGGGATCAAGCCCTGAGTCAGGCTCTGTGCTGAGCGTGGAACCTGCTTAAGATTCTCTCTCCCTCTCTCTGCCCCTCTCTGGTCTAAAAAAATAAATAAAAGCAAGGTTAACATTTTTGGCTTTTTAAAAAAATTTACTTATAAATATTAAATTTATTAATTTAGCTTTCTTCCACACACAGGATTTTGTTCTCTTAGATTCACAAGTGAAATTTTTATTCTGAAATGTAGAAACCATTAGTGCAAACTTAATATATTGTGATAAACATCTGGACTTTTAATTTAATTAAATTTAAACATTTTTTAGGATTAATAGAATACTTAATATGCCTAATCTTATAAATCAATAACGATGGTAATAATGATAACTAAGATTTATCAAGCACTTAGCATGTACCTTTTTATTTTTTTTAATTAAAATATAGGCGACACATAATGTTATATTACTTTCAGATGTACAACAGTGATTCAACAAGTTTATACATAGACTTTTTATTGAATATTGTCTTTTTCTTTAAATAGAACAATTATAACAGGTTTATAAAAGGATGGCTACATCTAAGCAGCCTTTTCCTTTTTATCAAAATAACTTTATTTTTTAAATGTGGAAAGATAGAAAGTATATGCTATGTTGAAATAATTAAACTGAATCATCAAAGTTATTAGTCAGTCCCAGGTAAGAATTTATGAAAAGAAAACATCAATTTTAGGGGCGCCTGGGTGGCGCAGTCGGTTAAGCGTCCGACTTCAGCCAGGTCACGATCTTGCAGTCCGTGAGTTCGAGCCCCGCGTCGGGCTCTGGGCTGATGGCTCAGAGCCTGGAGCCTGTTTCCGATTCTGTGTCTCCCTCTCTCTCTGCCCCTCGCCCGTTCATGCTCTGTCTCTCTCTGTGCCAAAAATAAATAAACGTTGAAAAAAAAAATTTTAAAAAGAAAACATCAATTTTAGAATAAATGAAGAATGTTATTTTTAATGTTATTTTTCTACAAGAGTGGACTTTTAAAAGTTGATTTAAATGGATGTAGTCTTCCAATTCTTAATTAAAGAAATTAATGTTTTCTTAAAAAAAAACAAAACTCAATCAAGCATTTTATTTTAGTCGGGGAAGTGAATCAGATGTGGGAATTTCACATATGCATTTTGTTTTAACATCTCCTTCTCTTAGGCATAGGTTTTTATGTTCTTCCTGTATGAAGTAAGGATCACATTGCCCTCAAGAGTTTGCACTCTTGAGAGAGTCTTTGTGAGAAATTGGCAAAGGTTAAAATGTGGAGTTGTTAATATGAAATGTTTTTCATGCATCTTTAGCTGATGTTTCTGTTGGTTGTTTGCAGTTCCAAATCCAGAGTTTTGATATTGTATGCAGTCCGGTGTGGACCAGTAGAGACAGATGCTGTGATATTCCCTCTAGGGTAAGTAAGATGGAATGGAACCGTTGTTGTGGTCTTAAAAGCCCTCCTGCAATAAGGGATGCGGATGCAGATGGTCTGGGAGAGGAAGTAGCACTCAGCAACTGAATCTCCAAGACGGAGCCAAGGGACGTGCACGATGTGTATGCTCATCAGCTACCACAGCTGAGGCCAGTGACCTCCTCCTTTAAAATCCAGGAATACACAAGACCACATCTGAAATTCTCCCTAACAGCCAGGGTGGTTATGCGTAGAAAAGTCCGCTGGATCAGGGAGTTTGATATATCTACTAATTACAAAGCCCTCCTATTGCTTGTAAAATATCAGCATTTTACAGAATAAAAAACATCACCTTTGTGGACATCTGAGGCTTAGGGTAGACATAACCACATTACTTTATGAGATGATGGTTTTCCCTCATTGTGGCTACAAAGTTGAATGTGATGATGGAGTGGATGCTTTTGGCAAGCAGTGAGCTACATACATCCACAGGATCAACGTGTGTTATTTATTCCACAAATGCTTATTGAGCACCTATTTATTATAAGCCAGGCACAATTTTATGTGCGTGGATTACAGCAGTGAAAGTGAATATTCTAGTGGAAGGAAAGGAGAGAGAAAGAATTAACAAGTAGATACATGCTACATTACAAAGTAGAAAGTCTTATGATGAAAAAACAAATCATGGTGAAGGGATAGAGAGTCAGGCGAGCACTATCAGCCCTCAGTGATGAGGTGAGGTTTAAGCAGAGACCTGGTGAAGTAAGGGAGTGTACAATGTGGATGACGGGGACTGCATTCCAATCAGGGGAGACTGCACATGCAAAGGTCCTAAGACCACAAAGTGCCCTAAATATCTGAGAAATATTAAGTAGATCAGTGGGGCTGGAGTAAAGTGAACGGGAAGGGCAGTGGTAGGCAATGAGATGGGCAAGGTGACGCTGGTTTGCAGAATGTATAAGGCCTTCTAGGCCATGGAAAGGATTTTAGATCTTACTCTGAACAAAATGGGCATTGATATCTGAGATACTCAGCATTTCTCTAATACTGGATTAGAGAAAACCACATTAAATTACCAGTGGACTATGTGGTGGTTTTATAAGCATTTCTTCGTTATATAAGGTTTCCTAAAGTAAAACGTAAAGACATAAAAGACCAAAGCAAGATTCAACATAAGACTATTTTTACTGATAAATACAAATTATTTCTTCAACTTGAGAACCGGATTTCCTTGTGTACGTAAGACAGATGGGGGTGGAGGATTGGAAGACATTTCACTTTCAATTCATAGGTGAATATTCTTTTTCAAAATTTCAGAGAGATGAAGCAAAATGCCCTGCTCTTCCCAATGCTTGTACGTGTACACAGGACAGTGTTGGACCTCCAGGTCCACCAGGCCCTGCGGTAAGGAAACTGCAATAGTCCTTCTAGCCTTCCTCTTAAATCTTTGGAGTGATCATCTTTTTGCCAGTATGTAGTGCATAAAATGCTTCCAGCCATCTGTCTTTTCTGGGACAGGCCATTTTTTTGTGGTGTGTTTCGAGATCTGAAATGGAATAAATCAAGAAGAAAGTTTGAACACATTGAACACCTTTTGTCTAGTCATGCAGGAATGAATGATTGGCTAGTATTCAAGAGCTATCCCCTTAGAGATGTGAATCTGGGTTTCCATCTGTAATCCCATGATTTTGAAAATTTCTTAACATTTCCCGAAAGCTTCTTGTATGTATGCTATGGAGCCATGGATGAGAGGCTGAACACCTTGTTTGGAACCTAGGATATGTATACCTTATGTAGCAGATACATCATGACAATAAGTAGGGAAATTTACATATGTGATGATACCATAAACTCTGGGTGAAAGTATTGGGGTTTGGAATAACTTGGGTAAGAAAGTCTATGACCAAGTCTATTTGTGGGGGAGGGGCACAACACTGAAGATTACAGTGATAGATTTCACTAATCAATGTGGAACCCCTTGATTCAGTTAATCCAGCATGTGACCTGGGCTGGTTTTGTGGAATGGAAGTGATACCTCTAAGCCCTAGTGGTCTCTTTTAAGAAAATGGTTAATTAACGTAGGAATCGCTCAGAGATTCTCAGAACAACAAATTTTATTGTACTTAGGTCAGAGCAAATAGTGTAGATTGATTTTAGGTTAATTACAAACCAGCTTCTCTCATACAGAATAAAATGTCACTGGAATTATTGACCATTTATTAATTTATTTTTTTATTAACAGTGACTTACCTGATTTATATCTGTAATCATAAAACTATATCCTGATGTAACGTAGATGTTTTTGAGAAGTAAGGATTTTTTAATAAGGTAACATTATTGGATATCATTATCATATTTATTTCCTCTTTGTTCAGTGAACTCTGATTTCCAGTTACTAAACTACATGTTCTGAGATTCTGAAAGATTCAAGATATTCTTCTCTTTGCATATTATTTTCACTGAAGAATGTGCACTCATATAACTCCAAACAGAATCTTCTCCTTGCTGTATTTAAGTAATGCTTGTTTTTTCTAGTAAGCTTCAAATTTTCAAATAAATTTCAAAATTTGCTAACAATTAAGAAAAGTTCAGAATGTAAAAGTGAGACACTTAAAATGTACAAAGTTATGAAATTCTCTTTCCCCACGTATTTGTATGATATGTAAAATTCACTTCAATATTTGTAAGTAACCATAGAAGTATCAGTTGCCTGGAGAATGCTGCTTCTTGATGTAATTTCTGTGTATCGGCTTCTCCCTCCTTTCCTTATATTTACCCTAAAATGTGTTCTTACTATGTATTTTAGGGAGGACCTGGTGCTAAAGGTCCCAGAGGTGAAAGAGGTATCAGTGGGGCAGTTGTAAGTATATTTTATGGTGCATTTAAGTTTTCGTGTACATGTTGAAGTCTGATTGTTAAAATTTCCACTAAGGGGATATGTGACCTTGAGCAAGTTAGTTCAAGTTTAGTGTGCCTTAGGTACTATAATTACCTCAGTCTTGTCTCTGGATGTCAAGATGATGGATTAGACTAGCCAGAGAAAGAAATGTCCAAGGCATCTCACTGCTATAGGAATTACACATAGGAAATCTGCAGAAGAACCTAAGGGTTCTGCTACAACATGGAGAAATAGAGCAGGTAATCCAATCATTGGGAGACCCACAGGGAGCAGAGCCCCACCAGAAAGCTGGAGGGAGCTGGGAGCAGTTCTGCGGCTCTTTTTTTCACCCTGTCTCAGAGAAAGAGCTGAGCAGCCATGTATATGTTCAGTGGGGGGGTCACCGGCCCTTTTCTACCAGGTCCATACTTGTCTTCCATAAGATAACTCAAGCTTATCAGGGCAGTATATTATGAAGATGATGTGTGCTTTTAGTCATGATATTACTAATGATGAGCTAACCCAGTTAGGAAAGGGTGAGGCTGGGATGCTAACCCAGTTCCCTGACTCCGAGTTTGTACCTTTTCTACCTGGGCATGTTGCAAAGAAGCTCCAGCATAGAGCATCTTCTTAGTGGATATCTGTTCTTTCCTTGCTTGTTTTATATACACATTAGTTCCAGAAATAAGGCCAAGTCTAAGAGAAAGCAGGACCAGCCTAAACTAAGAAAATCCACTGAAATTCAAGGTTTGATCTCATATGAATTCTTGAGTATAAATTTATTAATATATCATATCCAGTGTGTTTTACCTCTTTTACAAATCTGCTTCTAATGGGACTTTTGGAAATATAAGTGCTCTTATGAATTTATTGCACTTGAATTGTTCTTTAATGAATAGTAAAGGGAAGAAAGGAATGGCATTAATAAATGCTTTTATAGGTGTGTAGATTTCTAAAATGTTTGCAAACATTATATGACTGATGTCTTAAGACACACCGACAGGCTTCTGATTGGATGTTAGCACTGGAAGGTCATTATGTGACTTTGTGGTTGTTTCTCTCTTGTATGCTTTAGGGGCCCCCTGGCCCTCGTGGAGATACAGGTCCTCCAGGCCCCCAGGGTCCCCCAGGCCCCCAGGGACCCAACGGACTCTCCATTCCGGGAGAACAAGTAAGCACAAAGGCTTTCTGTATTTCAGTGAGGATGGTAGATTAACATTAAGTTGAACTAGAATATTTTTTACTGTATTTTGCCAAACTCAAATGTTTCCTGAGAACTCAACAAGGTTGGCCATTGAGATAACTTCCTATGATTATGATTTCAGATATGCAAATAGTGCATGTAATAATATTTAAATGTGTAGATAAAATTATTGCTACTAATTTGACCTTTAAAAATGAATAAGTAATGCATATATACTTCAACATCCTGAAGGCTTTGAAATTACTTTCGGCGTGTGGCAACCCTTTGCTAATATTTATGACCTCAAGGCAAGCTTGCATTGTCTATCTAGGTCGCTACTTCTTTAAAAAAACTTTTTAATGAAATGTTTACCTTTTGTTCCAAAAGCTCATCTGAAGTTATAAAAGGTGTTTTTACCTTTTAAGACTCATATTTTATTTAGCTGCTAACATTTTTTTCTATACCTTAAAATAAACAAAAGAATACAGCATATGAATAAGAATATGATAACTGCATAGTTTTAAATTCAAGTCTAAATTCCCTTTTAAGATACCTTAATATGGGGCGCCTGGGTGGCGCAGTCGGTTAAGCGTCCGACTTCAGCCAGGTCACGATCTCGCGGTCCGTGAGTTCGAGCCCCGCGTCAGGCTCTGGGCTGGTGGCTCGGAGCCTGGAGCCTGTTTCAGATTCTGTGTCTCCCTCTCTCTCTGCCCCTCCCCCGTTCATGCTCTGTCTCTCTCTGTCCCAAAAATAAATAAACGTTGAAAAAAAAAATTTAAGATGCCTTAATATAGGACAGATACATTTTCTTGGCACTTAGAGGAAAAATAATTGATACCAGATAAAGCTGGAAATGAGACATGTGGAGGGATAGGGCTTTCTCACTCAAAAGGGTTGCCTGAATCAACTTCTAGCTTCTTGTGTCCAAAAGGGACTTTTGGGGCTTTTTCCTTTCTTACTACTATTATTAAATTAAATTTATCAGTTTTAATTCTAATTTTTTAATTAATTCTACTTTTTTATGACAAGTGTTTTCTAGCATGTAGTTATAAAGACCAAAATTATAACACTTCATTGAATATCTATTAAAATCAGCAACTAATTAAATATATTAAATAAAAAATAGTTTTTCTCCCTTCAAATTTTCTTCCTATGAAAATACCTTATGTTAAACTATGTTCTTTTGAAGTAGGTATATCGTCCCATAATTATATAAAATTATCCTTTAATATTACAAATGGAAATCATAACACAGCATTTATAGCTTAAAAAGCGAGCATCAATCCGAAAAATGATTTATTTGTCTACTTTCTAAATGTGTTTACATTGTATTTATGAAGTGATGGAGATTTCAGAAGTGACTCCTGTCTCCCCTTTTCACTTCATCTCTGTAAAATGCCTGAGGACTGTTTTCCCATTGCTGCTGTAGGGTCGCCAAGGGATGAAAGGTGATGCTGGAGAGCCAGGACTTCCCGGCCGGACCGTGAGTTGTTCTTGAAGCTACCTCTTTTTTTTACTTGTCAGGTGCTGTTTGAAAAGTTGCCCTTGTAGTGCCTCAAAAGGTGAACCCAGAGGAGGCAGCAAAGCAGAAGCCAGGCTATGTGCATCGCATTATTTCCATTTCATACCCTGGTCTTAGTTGTCAAATTTGTGCTGTTCAATTCAAGTGTGGGCATCCTGATGATCATCCACTATATGGCTGGCACTGGGCTTGGTTCTGGTTTTCTGCTTCTTTTCAGAGCCCCCTGAATTTTTTTCAAGCATTTTGAAGAACAAAAAGTATGTTTTCCCATATAGGAAGTATATTATAGCATTTCACTTGTTTGCTTTCTTTTGTGTAGGGAACCCCAGGATTACCTGGCCCACCGGGACCAATGGGACCTCCAGGAGATAGAGTAAGTTTTCTCAGGCAGGCTATGATGATGTTGGCAATGATATCACATTGTTGCCTATTAATGAAGAATTATTTTACAATAAAGGACAATAGTGAGATTGCAGAGGTGACAAGACAGTCTATTCAATTAGAAAGCAAAACCAAAGACACTGCAATCAAGAAGTGATGATGGACTGACTCACTTGGTGCTGTTGTTACGAAAGCCTTGTTGGGCCCATCATGGCCACCCAGTGTGGGCTTCGTCCAGACATGGTGGGTTGCCAGGGATGTCCCATCAAAAGGCTCTTCCTGAACTGGGGACAGGTAGCCATTGACACCATCACTGTTTCAAGAAAAATGAGGGAGTGGGAAGATTCTATGCTTTTTTGCTTTTTCACTTTCAAACTCTAATCTGTGACTCCAACTTTGTGGTGAGGCCACCCAGATCTCCCAGCTTGAGAGTGAGGAAGCTTCTCAGGAAATCATTCCCCTCTTTACGCTCAGCCTTGTTCACCTACCTACTCCCTAGTTCCCTACCACTAACGCTGAAAACAGGGTGCACAGCTGATAGAACATAAACTTTGGAAAGTTAGATAGATAGGCATCTGGGCTGGAAAGAAAGAAAAGGAAGGAAGGAAGGAAGGAAGGAAGGAAGGAAGGAAGGAAGGAAGGGAAAGAAACCTGAATTCTGTGTTGGAAGAGAAGAGAAGAAAGGTCAGAAGAGCAAGCCCAAGGACCACAGTGAGAAAGGAAGACTTGTTACCAAGATGGAGTTGGTAGGAATTGGATACATGGGTTGTCTTCAGCATAGATGATTTTCAAAATGAGGCACAGCTTTGGGGACCACTAGAGAGATACAAAAAAACCACATGAATAAGTATCTAATACATGTGCACCTATGAAAACAACCATAGGTCTTCTCATCCAACCTCACCTAGAGGGAAGCAGCTTTGAAAGTCACTGCCACTTTGAGAATGGAGAAAAAAAATAAAATTTATCACAAAATTATGCAGATGGCTCAGTTAGACCTGAGGACATTAGGATAAGCTCTTCTTCACCCCAACTTAGATATATGTGTCTTCTAAAAGAAAATGGTTGATCAGATCTAAGTGTTCACGGATGGACACTTTATATGTATAAAATGCTCAGCCTTAAGAAAGAAGGAAATCCTGTCATTTGCAACAACATGGATGAAACTTGAACCTGGGGGACCTTAGTGTAAGTGAAATAAGCCAAACACAGAAAGGTAAATGCTGCACGATCTCACTTATGTATGGGATCTAAAAAAAGTTGAACTCATGGAGGCAACTAGTAGAATGGTGGTTGCCAAGGGTAAGGGGCGAGGGGGATATGGAGAGATGTTGGAAAAAGGGTACAAAAAGGCTATGTTGGAGTTGTTATGCAGGATGAATGATCTTTGGAGATCTAATGTACAGCATGGTGACTACAGTTAATAATACTATATAGTGTACCTGAAATTTGCAAATAGAGTAGATCTTTAAATGTTCTCACCACACTCAAAAAATGAGAACTATGTGAGGTGATGTGTATGTCAATTATCTTGGTTGCGGTAATCATTTCACCATGTATACGCATATCAAAACAGGTACATCATAAATATGTACAACTTTTATTTGTCAATTATACTTCAGTAAAGCTGGGGGAAAAAAGAGAAAATGGTTGATCAGGAAGTTCTTAGGAAGGAGAATTATTCAGAAATATAATACTCACCTAAACAAATAAACAAAAGAGTGTCTTAGACGCTGGAGAAATTTAGATGGAAGACGTGCAATTCAAACTGTCTAAGCAATACCACCAGAGCATTTTTGTTTCTTAAGTGGCTCTCAGAAGCAATGTTGCTGTTACATCAGGTGAACTTGGAGTCTGTTTTTTGTGAAGCAGACCTGGGGCTCCCAGAAAACATTCTGAAATCTTTATCTGTATAAGTTTCTGGAGAAAAAAATCGGAGAGTAGTGGTGGTGGAATATTTCTAACACAATTTTAAGGAAATAATTTAAACTTCCTCTGTTATAAAACCAATGGAAGCATGGATACTTAGACCAGGCAGTTATCCAAAGGCTCTTGATTTTTGTTAGAATCCAAGAATATGGATGAAATTATCACTCTTACTCCCTGCAGAAAATGAGACAAAAATCTCCTTTGACAGAGGAATGCAAGAGCTATAAAAAAGACCTGACTCAGAAATCCTCTGCTGAATTTCAGGGATCTCTCTGTTGGGATGAATGCTAACTGGGTAGCAGAGTGACTCATGCGAGGCAGAGGTCATTTGGCACCGCATGGAGGCAGGTCGTGAGAGCCAAGGAGCTAGCCTGTGCAGCAACGCGCGGTGCTCCTGGGGCACATCTCTCTTCCCAGTCAGCCTGACACTTGTGCGGATCTGGTCTTTCATGCAAGATGAGGAGCAGCAAACCACTAAAAAATTAGCTGAAGACTGAGGATTTCCTTTCTTTCATGTGGAAGGCAGTCAAGACAACTTCACTCTTTTCTGGGGTGGGGGAGAGAAGTTCACCAGCAGTGGGGACATGGGAAGTCCTTCCCTGACTGGCTGGCCATTGCTTAGGACATGGGACAGTTTTGAATCAGGTGGTTGGCCTCTCCTTCAGCTTTTATGTTGCTCTTCTCAGCAACATTTCTTTTCATCCCACTTTGATTCTTTCTGGACCAGTTTGTGGACACTGACTTTTTCAGTAGAGACGTTAGTCTTCCTTTTGGCTTCCTTACAGTCTCACAAAAGCAAAAGTTAGCATCTTTATGAAAGGAGTCTCCTTCTTTGGAGAAGACTAGTTTGACTCTTAAAATGATCAGCAAAGGCATAGCTTAAATTGGGAAGCATTTTGGGGGTATATTTGTTTTTGTACTGAAAGATTACTTGCAGCTGGGTTAAATACTTCACCCTTCACTCTTACCAGTCTCTTTAGCATCTTTCCTTTTCACTTGGTCATTATTTCACTAATTCATAATTAATTTTATGTTTACAATAGGGCTTTACTGGAAAAGATGGTGCAATGGGACCCAGGGGACCCCCTGGGCCACCGGTAAGAACTGAATGGGTTACATTGTTGTCTCCCCACCCCCAAATCCCTACCCCCATTTGCTAGGGAAAAGCCCAGTAACCTGGCTTTTGAGGCACATTCTATCTGTACTATGGGGTGCACTGTCAAGGGAGCTGTTTGTTTTATTTTCCTAAATCAAAATGGGCTGGAGAAAACAGATGTGTTAAAATACAGAGTCTGTTTAATCAAGTTACATTTGAAAAATAGAAAAATACTCCTAAGTGACTTGACCACTAATTGGCTAGTGCCCCAGTTCCTTCCAGCCCCACATCGAGTGGTGGGGTTTTAAGACCTTACTGGTTACTTCCTATTCTAAAACTTTGATAAGCTGTGGTGTGTGACATTTCAGTTTTAAGGGAATTTATTATTGAACACTATCAGTCATTCTGAGGAAGTAAATTTACCCTAGATCTTCTAATTAAGATCTTTTGGGGAAAACACCAAAGCCAGTGATTTTGAGAGTGGCATCTATATGCCTGCATCCAGGTGACATCATAATTAACTTGTCTGAAGTGATGGATGATCTTCATGTCTTATGGCAGGATATGAAGACATGAGGGCATATGTTAAAAAATGTTAATTATTGATGTTTAATGAACATTCAACATTATATATGTTCTCAGGTAAAGGAGATCTTAAATGTATAGTAAACTTGCATTTTAAATATTTACTACAGAGCTTAATATTTGCATAATTGATGAAATAAAGGATTATTTGTTTTACAGAATTTGATGATCAATTTTAAGGAAATTTTAGGCTTTAGAACATAAAGTATTGGTTAGTAGATATATATATTCTACTAAAATATGGCTAAGATTTTTGAAACTGTGTTAAAAGCTATGGTTTGGAGGAGGTGAAGGGTGCTGAGATGATAGAAAAAAGTGGAAGTTTAGAGAAGGCACCAACGAAATAGTGAATTTCTAGGCTGAGACCAAGACTCCCAGCAACAAGGGAAGACTGTGCCACGGTGGTACCTGATTT
The DNA here is from genome assembly GCF_018350175.1 of Felis catus. Classification (NCBI taxonomy): domain Eukaryota; kingdom Metazoa; phylum Chordata; class Mammalia; order Carnivora; family Felidae; genus Felis; species Felis catus. The sequence goes on along the minus strand of NC_058372.1, from coordinate 67,431,688 downwards.
AGCATAGAAACAGCTACTTTCTTAATTTCTTCCCCAACCAAAGTTTTCACTACTGTCTTTTGAGGGGTTTTCCGGTTTTGTAATAGAAATGAACTAAAAAATAGGGATTTCTTTCTGCAAATTCATTTTGTAACCAATTTATGAGAATCACAGTCTATGAATTGTGAAACTGATTATATGTATCTATATATTTTTCAAGTGGTCTTAAAATATATTTTAGAACTATACACACCATAAATATTGAGAATTTTCAAATGTTTTTCTTTCGTGCTATCTTAAAATTTGGTTTTACTCTGTCTATTGTATGCTGTTTCTGTTACAGGCTTTTAGAGCTGGCCACATTTGTTAGTTTACTTTAGGTGGGCTTTTTCTTTCATCGCATCATTCCCTTTCTCGGCCTGTGTATTTCAGGGAAGCCCAGGCTCTCCAGGAGTCACAGGACCTAGTGGGAAACCAGGAAAACCTGGAGACCATGGCAGACCAGTAAGTGGACAGATTGCATGTCTGGAGTCATCTCTCTGCGGCCATAAATAATGAGGATGTTGCCAAGGCTTTGGCGTATTTATGTTATCTCTGCTGTAATGTGTTTGAAGCATTTGTTGAAACTATGCGAAACCCATGGATTTAACTTGGTACCAGTTCTAAAGTTTTTCTGAGTTATAATATTCTGGGATGAAAATTGTGGTCATAGGGTTTCTTTAAAAGGAGAATGGGATTTTGAGCCAAGACATATTTCTGCACTGTATAAACACTCAAAGCTGGGTCAGCAGAATAATTCTTTTATTTAGGAGCGGTATGCTGCTTAAGATAGAAAAATACATGATGGTGCGTGGTGCCTTCATTTGTAGTTTATAGATGTTAACCCTTGATGAGTGTCAGCCAGCCATGCATTTAGTCATTTCTCTTTCATCAAGGCTGCTAGACAGTAGTCCTAGGATTAAAAGGATTTCTCTGATCCGCTATTTTACTTTTTTATACTGTCCTGTTGCAATTCACATACAGTTTAACTTCCTTTTGGTCAGATGGTCTGGTTAAAATAATGGCATTATGCATATCTGGCATTTCCACGTTGGTACCTCCAAAACTGAATTTGAAGTTCTAATGTTGCCAATCCAGAAGTATTCGTAATGACCATTGAGCATCATATTCTTCTTTACAACCTTTTTCTTATTTGTATGTGTGAAGTGCGAATTTATTTTAAGCAGTTTATTTGTCTGAAATGAATTTTAAAACACAAAAATTTATCTCCAAGATAAGTAAGTCCAACTGTTAGCAATGACACTAATCTATCAGGGCTGTTCTCGGGACGGAACTCTTTTTTTAAGTATTGTCCGAATTATATAAACCCAAGTTTAAAAACTGTCTAATGTCAAAGAAACTTAGGGTAGAATCTTTATGTGACACGGCCTGCCTTCTACGTTTACATAAAATTAAGCAAGCAGCATTAAGATGAAAGGACCCCTGATATATTTTACAATCTGTGTATACCCTAGCACATGAATTTACTACTCTCTTTTCCTCAGTGAATCATAGCAGGAACTTCACAAGAGCAGTTAAAAGCACATGGAACTTTTCTACCCATTCACAATTCTATTTCATTTGAGTATTACTGAAATGGAGTCTTACATAAGAATATACCAGATGTAATGGATGGCTGGAACTAGAAACCTAAAAGAAATTTCTGCTTCCTTTACTTGAAATGTGATCTCTAGATACTGGCAATAAAGATGATTTCTACAAATCATATATACTAGAACAATCTCACAGTGGCAGTAAATTAAAAAAAAACACACACACACCAGGAACAATCTCAAAGTAGCAGTAAATGTAAAACAAAACAAAACAGAAATTCCTTGCAATTTACAGAAGGCTCCAAACTAAGTAATAGTAGCGTTTCTGTAAGAGTCTAGAATTTTGGCAAAGGGAGAACCAAACTCCAGTTTCTTCTTATCATTTGGTAACATTTTTTGGACTTTCCCTACCTTCTTTTTCCCCTTTATTTTCCTCATCCTTCTAAAGTAGAAAATTGTTCCTCCTTTTCTTCTCTTTTCTAACTTACCTTTAATTTCTAAAACTAAAACTAGCAGATGGGTATAGAAAGGTCTTAGCAGAGAGCTTGGCTGTTGGCTTATATCATTAGCTCTTGTAAGCAGTTGGTATCTTCTCGCTAACTTGTAACACATGATGTTGTAGGGCGGATGTTTCAAGGAACTTCTTGTGGAATATTTTTTATCATTGGCTCAAAACCTTTTTGTTTAGTGACTAAATGTGCTAGTACATGTTTTTGTGTTCTGGGGTCTGGGGATACAACAGTAAACAAGACAAAGTCCTGGCCCTCATGGGGATTCTAGTGGGGGATATAGACCAAAACGTGTACGTAAACAATATAGTTTCTAGCAGTGTTGAGTGATGTGAAGAAAAAGAAGCAGAGTGAGGGCCAAGGGAGTAATTGTGATAGTGAGAAGGTGGCTATTTTAGATATAGTCATCAGGGAGCCTGTCGTAGGAGGTGACACTGGAGTGGATGGAGGGAGAGCTGTTTGAAAATCTGTGGGAAGAAGATCCAGGTATGAACAAAAGCCTCAAGTGAAGAATGATTGAAGAATGAGTCTGGCATATGAAAGGAACCACAGAGAGGCCTGTGTACCTGAACTGAAGGGAGTTGAGGGGAAGAAGAGTAGCAGGCAAGACCAGAGAGCTGGACAAGGTGATTGTGTGGACCATCTAGCCCATGACATGTAATTCTTATTTCATGCTAAGTATGATGGGCGCTTAGAGCTAAAAGAGTGACCTAATCTTATTTTCCTTTTAAAGATATCACTCTGGCTTCTGTGTGGAAAATAGACTCTAGAGAGGAAGAATGGGAAAACAGGAAGAGCAGTGAGGAAGATATTGGAGTTCTTTAGGCAAAATTCTTAGGGACTGTAAGAGGTGGTTCGGTTTGGGACATTACGTGAGCAGTGGGTTTGTCAATGGTTTAGATGTTCCTTTCATGATAGCAATTGGCAGCCTAGAAACACATTATGGACAAATAAAACCTCTGACACTATAGAAAACTTTTTTCAAGATCCTCTCACGGCCAGTGAGAGGCTTGACAGAGTAGGGACAAATATTCTGTGGCTGCGTTTAGATGTGGGACCACTTTAGTAAGAGAGACACATGGTTCCTTTTATACTCAGTGCACACACACACACACAATAATTGCAAGAAGTTAGAGATATATATTTAGTTAGGAAATTGACTCAATTCCCACTGGTTCTTACTAGAACTGAACCAAGATTAACCTCATGGACAATCTACAGAAACAATCTGAGCTACCCAGCCATGGTGATGTAAAGGAAAGAATAATGGTACCAAGGGCAATTTCTCATCTGTATTTTAGTTCCAGGCTTATATTGCGAATGGCATCATAAATGCATGCAGATTACATAATTTCTAAATGTGTAGTCATAAAATTCACATCTCAGCACTAATTTGGAGGACACGTGCTTCTATGAGAGACAAGGACAGAAAGATTCCTTTTTACAGACAAGCAAAATGCAAGTAAGATGGATATAAATATGAAGTGTCATTTTGCTAATCTGTTAGAAAGCAGACCTTGCTCTCTTTCATCATCATGTCTATTCGTGAATCATTTTAGATCATGTTTGTCAGTTTCTAATCTACGAAATTCCTGTATTTCAGGGTCCATCTGGATTGAAAGGAGAGAAGGGCGATAGAGTATGTATTTCTTAAAATCTGATTTACTTTTTTATTTTGTGTGTTAAACATTGAAGTCTGAAACTATAGAAATAATATGCTAATGATTCTCATTGATTTGATCAACAAGGGAGACATTGCTTCCCAGAACATGATGCGAGCAGTTGCAAGACAAGTCTGTGAACAATTGATAAGTGGTAAAATTTCTTTTATTTTTAATGTATGAATGCTTTTTAAATTTGTTGCAGGAAAATGCAGAGTTTGAGTCACAAAGTTTCTAAGATATATGTTCCTATTTCATTGTGATGATCTCTTATTTTTATACATTCTTGGTTTTGTATCTGGTCGGTTAAAACTAGTCATATGTTAATGACTGTCATTAAGATAAAACAAGAACCCAAAGTAAAATAATAGCCTGTTATCCTATACTTAATCTGATACAGAATCATATTTTGAAAGGGCTTTTCAATTTCCTTGTTAGGATTTTTACTGATCTTCATCAGGATACATGTAGTAGCAGCAAACACTGGATTTTTAAAGTTATAAACTTTAAATTATTCTATGACTTTAAGGAAGGGGGCCCATCAAGATTAATTTGATCATAGAAAGTACATATTGGTGGTGACCTTTTTATTGCCTCCTTATTTTTCACAGACTCTTTCTTCTTATTTTATGAAGCCTATTAAGTAATAAAGCTCAGTGCCTACAAACAGCATGGCTTTAAACTCAGGGTTTCCTATTTCAGAAGTCTTAACAGTGTTTCTTGAAGTGTGATCCTGAGGGAAACCTGCATAAATCCCTATATTGCTCGTTAACAATGAGTGTTCCTGGGCCACACCCTAAACATAGTGACTTACTGTCTTTGGAGATGAGGCCCAGAGATCTGTATTTTTCAATGTATCCTAGACGCGATTCAATTTACACTAAAACCTGATTATCATTCTAGGTACATGCACACAAAAAATTGCTTAATTCAAGAAAGGTTCTCTTTTGAATGACATCATCTGGCAAACCACAGGGCTTTATATCAGAGCCCTATCAAACTTTTACAGTTCTTTTATGTTTATAGTAATGCTGTGGCTTACTGGTCAGTATTTTTGTGGAGACACATGTTTATCAGGAATCATTTTGTCCTAGATGACTGGAGTGTTTTATTTTATTTTTAGGCTTCTAATTAGAATGTGTCCTGGAGGGGGAGGAATAGAGATGGATTTCACTAGACACTAAGAGAAGAGTTTCACCATCTCATCCCTTCCCTACTGGGTTTCTTACTAACAAGTCTTATTTCTGTTTGTAGGTCAGATGAGCAGATTCAATCAGATGCTGAATCAGATTCCAAATGATTATCACTCCAATCGCAACCAACCAGGCCCACCGGGTCCCCCAGGCCCTCCTGGCAGTGCGGGAGCCAGAGGAGAACCGGGACCTGGGGGGCGACCAGGCTTCCCTGGCACACCAGGGATGCAGGGGCCCCCGGGTGAACGAGGTGGGCATCTCTGGCCGCTGTGCAGGGCTAAAGAAAGGAATTTGCAAGTGGGGGATCTGGGTCAGGTTGAAAAGCACGTGGAAGGCTGAACCTGGCAAACTGCTTTCATTATTCTTGTTTGGACAGCCCCAGAAAAACTGTGTGTCCACGAACCCGTTATTTTCTTTAGGCAGCCGCAGGCCATAGAGATCCGTATCTTAGAACATGGGAAGATTTTGTCAGGAGATCTCAGTAAAGATAATGCTATGTTCTGATTGTTTGTTGTTATCGTTGATGGCAAAAACTGTATTTTGGCAAACTCACTCAGACGCTAAAATATTATTAATTATTGTGACTAGCAATGTGCTTAATGTACATTGAATGTACTTAGAATGTACTTAAGCAGCCTTACAGTTTTAGATCCAACTTCTTTTAGTTCCTTTGTTCAGGGCTTGGCACTGGTCTTACGTGTTTGTTTGGCTTTAATTTCATGGTAGATAAGTGTCATTGAAGGAAGAGAAGAAAAATAGAATTATTTAATTCCAGATGTTTCGGGATGCTGGGTGTTCCCTTTTGTCAAAGCAGCAGTTAGTATTCTGGGGAAAATTTAGATACTTCTATAATTCTAACGGTTTGGATGCTATGCAATAGAGCTATTAAAGAGCTACCTTTAAGATGTGTCTGAATGAGTTGTAACTATGTAGTCACGATTCCTGTTCTTAATTACTATTTCTAAAAAAAATATAATAGACATGTTTGTTTTCTTCAAATAATTTTCCCCCTGACTTGTAGCCAGATTTGTTTCTTGGCCATGAATCTGGAATTACCCAAATGTCTAGAAAGAATTTGGCTTAAAGAGTGAACGTCTGTGAAAAATTAGTTTCTGCTTTCACTAAAAGAAGTGAATTACTTGAATTAAGTATTATCAGTTAAGATGAAAACTACATGTTTCCAGATAATTTTCTCCCTGTTCTCTTTCTGTCCTCCCTCAGGTTTGCCGGGAGAGAAGGGTGAAAGGGGTATTGGATCTCCGGGACCTCGAGGGCTGCCTGGCCCCCCAGGTACGTTTGGTAGTAAATCAAATAAGTAAACAGCATAAATACTGAGAGTATACAACCCTAAGAGATTCATAGTCTCATCCTGTTAGCTTCAGGCAGGCCTGTCATTGTGAATATATTTTAGCAAGAAGTTCAACCTGTATAAACCTGCTCATTTTTATGTTCTCTTTGTTCAAAAAAAAATGTTTGAATGTGTTCTATTAAGCACTCACTGTAACTTTAATATATGAGGGTATGGGTTTTAATGACACAGAGGGTTACTGTTTTCTTTTTTATGGAATTCCCATTGGTTTTGTTTGGCCACATAGCCTTTAAGGATGGTGTTATTTCCTGTTTCTTCTAGTATTCTTCAAGATGTTGCTAGCGGCTGAGAAAATATATTCTCACTAAAAATCCTGACACATTGCAAGATTTCATTCACAGTTTCTTTATTGATGTTTTAGAAAGAAAGAATAGTTGTCCAGTTGTTTTATGCATTTCATTGACTGGATTGAAAATGACTTCTTGTTTTTCTTCATTATAAGGTCCATGAGACTCTGTAACCAAGGTCAGCCCTAGTGGTTAAATCTTTACATTTGTGTTAACCATAAATACGTATAACTTGATCCAGAAATAACATTACTTTACATAGTCTGGAGGTGTGGGGCAGGCACTCCCATGTTCTCCTGGCAGTCTAACACGGCTAATATAACCATTTCCTTCAGATAGTTTTATCTCTGTAAGAGTGGGAACCATCCAGGGAACTCACTGGGATCTTTAGTTTGGCTTAACTCTTGGTAAGTCAGTTTTCTTTGGATACAATCGTTAAAGTAGTTGTATTTCTGTCATTAATTCTTGACGGATCACTGGTAAGAAAGTTTCACACTTTGGTTCATACTGGTGATTTCTTAAGGAAATATTTTCTTACCATACACTAGTGCATCATGTCGTCTTGAGGCAGTGGTGGTGTGGAAGAATTGTGGACTGCCTCAGGAGATGTATTTGACAAGAGGGGAAATCTCTGTTTTAACCCCATACTAGGTCCACAAGGAGAATCCAGAACGGGTCCACCAGGGTCCACAGGTTCAAGAGGTCCTCCTGGCCCCCCAGGTCGTCCTGGAAACTCAGGTATCCGAGGCCCCCCAGGTCCTCCTGGATACTGTGATTCATCCCAGTGTGCCAGCATCCCATACAATGGGCAAGGCTATCCAGGTATGTTGTTGCCATTGTAGGAACCCAAATTCACCTGAATTTAGAACCTTTATGGAAATGAAGTTCCCTAGGATTGAAGGAAGGTTGATTTGAGGATTTTTTGAAGATATAAACTCTTTCAGTTGTGTGTTTTGATTATGCAGTAATGTTGTTCTCTCTCAAAGCATAAAACATGACTTCACTGTTAGGGGTCAAATGGTTATTTGCTCTTCCTTCCTATATTTCTACATTTGCCCAATCACATCATAAATCTCTCCTTATTTCTTCTGGGAGTTCAAAGAATGCTATAAAATGACTTTTTTTTTAAACCTAAAGATTGGGAAGAGAGATTTGTGAATATAATCATAGAATATCAAGAATACATACTAAAAAATTGTTTTTGGGAATCTGATGTTGAGGCAAACTTTTTGCTGACATGGTGCAGACAACTGAAAATAATACACTGTCTCATCCTGTCCATAGAATTAATGTTCCTAAAATCTGGGACTTAACTTTTTTCTTTTAAAGAGTTGGTAGTGCATATCTAGTGTCTGACAATTACAGAGGCCAGGTGTCTTACGCCTGATTTTGGGGAGTGTGGAGACAAGGGAGATATGCTGATCTGGGAATAAGAAACTCATGCTGTGGTCAGAGGTGACCTTTTCATCAGCGCACCCTCAAGCATCTTGCAAGTTTTAAAAATGATACTGCTGTTTGATATGGTTGGCTACTAGCAAATAGTGCATGAGTAGTTGATACCTAAATATCTATATATCTATATATTTATGTGCATACTTATATATGACCAAAAGTAGTAATTTTAATATAAATTTCTCATGCAGCTCATTCACAAAATTATAATTTAATTCTTTATAAAATAAATTTTAATTACTTCTGCCTTATGGTATGTGTGAATAACTGGAAATATATGGATATATATATATATTTTAACCATTACATACTTAGATGGATGTGTATATATATTTTTTGCATAGTAATTCAACTTTTAAAAACTATCATCTTTGACCTGTTTCAGGTTCCGGCTAACAAATTTTCTAAGTCGCCAGTGCTGCTTACAGTTTGAATACATGAAAATCCTGTTTCTGAGATGTTTGCGCACGTGCTTATTAGGAAATGAGTCTGTATGGAAATTTCACCACAGATATATGGTTAAAGAACCGGGTGGACATCATAAAGGAGGGTGGAGACTCTTTATACTAACTTGAATGAGACAAAAGCAGTGGTGTTAGTTTATAAGCCTGATGCATTTCAGTAATAACATAGAAAAGTATTATTAAAAAAAAAAGTTCAAACACACAACCATGAGGAGCCTCAGTTGTGAAAGAGGCGCATAATAAAACTACTAACCAGCGGAGATTATGCCATTTGGAGAAAAACAATTAACCTGGTTAAAGGGAAATGTCTTATGTAAATAATAAACTAATTGTGGCTTGTAAATGATTTGTATGTGATCCTGTCCACTAAAATCACTTAACAATTCTACAATAAGCTTCTGCATCCAAGCCTGCTGCTTGCTCTATGCCGGAATAACACCGAATGGAATCTCCTCATCTCTTGCTTGTTAGCGATGTGTCTGATTCAGGGCATGTGTCTTACTATTATTATTTTTTGTACATGTACTCTCATTTGGGTTTTGTAATTGCAATTTTCAAACCAAAGTTTTATAGCCACTTTTTCTTCTTCCTGTTTAACTGTCGTCACTGGTGTTCCTCACCCACCGACTGTAACTCAGTCTGTGGGAGAGACAGCCACAGAAAATGTCATGTACTGTATATTACCTGGTGATAGTTGATTCTCACCTCCAGCGTTCAGTTTCTAGGAGCCAATAAAACCTTCCCTTATCTCCTCATCTTTCCAAATTGTTCTTCGAATTCAGGAGTTTGAACTCCTGCACAGTTGCGAAAATCCTACCTAGGTTTCTGCGTTTACAGTTATTTGGCCCAGCCTCTGACCCTTCCCAGGTATTTGTGCAATGATTGTATTTACCGCTGGATCCTTGAAGGTTAAAAAAAAAAGTGCCATTTCATTATTTGATCATCAGCAAATTCTCTCAGCAAATGGACGTAATCAGGACATTGTAACTTCTCTATTTATAGCTATGAGATAAGACTGGATTGCCATCACCTCGGGTGATGATTTAGCTTTTGCTGTGTGTGTGCCTTCCAAATCATGCCATAACTGTAATGTTGAATCGGACAGAGCCGTACGTGCCCGAGGGCGGGGCCTACCTGCCCGAGCGGGAGCCCTTCATCGTGCCGGTGGAGCCCGAGCGGACGGCGGACGAGTACGAAGACTACGGCGCCGACGAGCCTGGCGACGAGGATCCTCCCCACGCGCGCTGGCGGCGCGGCCTGCCCCGCGGCCCTGGGCAGTGAACCTGAAACCGCGCGCAGCGCAGCCACGCTGGGGGGAGGTGTTGGGATTTTCATTTACAGGTCAGACAGAGAGGTGTACGTCTTATCTGCGATGTGTCTTCCGGCGTTGCTTCATCCAAGAGTACGCTTTCTGATTGTAGAGAACCTTGTTTCTGCAGGAAACCTAGCTCGCTGCACGCAGTCTTGTAGACATTTTTGCCTTTGCCCTTGAAATGCTTGCAAAATACTTTGCCCCAAAGGTGCAAGGAGAGAAGGCGCCTTGTGCCTTTAGTTAGCACAAAGGGCAGCCTCAGTGAAACTCTTAGGTTAAGCAGTAAGTCCTGGAACCCCAGGACTACTGTATATTTCGAGAAGGCAGTTCATCTTTTACAAAACTTTTTTTGCAATTCAGTTACACCACGATTCAAGTAATTCCCCTCCTGAAGCCAAAACGGAGGGAAAAAACAACTCCATTGCAATTATTTATCTTCCTCTTCTATCTTCTGTTCTACATTAGGGCATAGAATGCTCTTATACATCTCCTTTAACAACCACAAACCTTAAGCCATGTAGCTGAAATTATTGTATCAACTGGATACAGTTCCATATTGCCTTAAACCTCCTTGTTTTAGACACACTAACATTTATGCCAAATTGCAGATTATTCTGCCGAGACGGAATTGCATGTTTGTGTTGTATATTTAGTATGAACTTTTTTTTTCAGAACATAATGTTTCTTAGTTATCAAAAGCAGTTGGAAAATGTTTGCAAGACTATGAACATAGAATTGCTGCTTTTATATTTTAACTGCAGATTGTGAATTTCACTGCCTTATATTATTTATTTCTGAAACAAAAGAGGCATTTTTCAATAAAACTACTGAAAATTTGACCTGGTATGTTTTTTTCTTTGAGTGGCCTTTTGGAGTGTTTAGGCGGTTGTCACAACAAACAAGTTTATATCCTTGGATACGGACACACATCTTGCTAATACTATTAAATTATGCTAAATAACTTTAGATTTTTAATGATATGGTGAAGTCATAGAGAATGTTGAGAGCCTTAAAAAGCTCAGCAGATTCCAAAGGCTTTATTAGGAATGTAGAGGATGTGTGGGTTGGTGGAAAAACAACTAGGTATCCTAGGAGACCCCAAACAACCAAATAATCTTTAACAACCCACATGATTTTGATTTAATCACTTTCCTATACCATATTTTACCCAATAACATGTTTAATGCAAAAAGGAAAATCCCTTAATGGAAATTTTTACATTTAGTTTTTAAAATTTCCTAAATGTAAAAATTTCCTTTTGCACTTTTACGAATTCAGTAACATCATTCTAAATCGCAAAGAAAACAATGTAAATGTAGGTTTGAAAGAACCAACATCAATTGAAAGAGAGAGATAGTGATAAAAAAATTTTCTGCGGAGCCAAACATCTGAGTTAAACACTTCCTGGGGACCAATATTAGAAAGAAACGACGATAAATGAAAGTATTGCATTCAAGAGGTTTCAAGCCATGTCATTGACCGGTAATGCCCTGTACCTACATTTTTAACGTTAGAAGAGACCACGGAGATCATCCAGTTTAATTCTCTTCACTTTATGTAGAAGGAAACAGACTCAGCTAATTAGTAACAGAGTAAGACTAAGACTCTAGGTCTTGTGGTTCTTAAGCTAGTTTTATTACCAGATACTCTCCCTCCCCTCCTGGAAACGCTTACTCTTTAGCAGGAGCTTCTGAACCTTCCAGTCTTACAAATTTATTTTGATTAATTTTTTGATTCATTTGGGTTTCTGATGCTCCTTAATGAAGAGCCTCTGTATCAGGAGATTGAAGACAGGCTCCGTACCTTGGGACTCAGCTGAGTCCCAATACCACGTGAATTTGAGGCACAAAGGAATTCCATCTTTTCTCACTGGCTAGATGTGGGTTTGATTCTTGATGTTGGCTCTGCACTGATTTAACTACCTTTTTAGTCTGTGCTGGGAGAGGGGCTGAGGGGCCGAGGCAGTTCTAACCAGGGCAAAAGCACCAAATTAATATCTAGCTGAGATGTATGTATTGATTTTTATTTTCATAGTATATTTCTCCTCAAGTTTGGTGAATCTTATGTTCAAATTATTTTTCTAATATCTGATTGAGTGCATACTGACAAGCGATAGGGAGAAGGTGCCAGAGGTAGACTGGGTTTTAAAACTAATGGTAAAACCCCACAAAATCCAACACATGAGTGCTTGTTTATTTATTCAGGCTTTCTTTGGGGGAAACACAGAACATCCTGAAACACTTATTCTACCTCTTTAAATTTTAAAGTGTTATAAGAAATTCATCTTCTGGGGACGCCTGGGTGGCTCGCTCAGTTAAGCGTCCGACTTTGGCTCAGGTCATGATCTCACTGTTTGTGAGATCCAGCCCCACATAGGGTTCTGCTGACAGCTCAGAGCCTGGGGCCTGTTTCAGATTCTCTGTCTCCCTGCCTCTCTGCCCTCCCTCCCTTGCTTGCACTGTGTTTCTCTCTCTCTCTCTCTGTCTCCCAAATAAACATTAAAAAAATTCATTTTCTATAATTTATTTTTTTCATTTTCTATAATTTATATGTGAAGCTATGACTCTTGTTTTTAAGAAACTCACGTGAAAAGTGGGAAGGGATTATAGCTTCTAATGAGGTCTACAGTGGGAAATTGTTCAAAATTTTAAAAATAGCACATACATAGATAATAATTTCTGATTATTTTTATTAGAATACTTTGTACAAGCGATTAACAAATTGTTTTTAGTAAGTTTAACAGGTGGCAGCATGTGTATTTTCTCAGATTTGTAAGCGTCTGTTTTTGAGTTTGTAAAGAATTATGCTACCTAAGCAGTTGCTTAAGCTTACATTTATTTTTTTCTTTGAGGGAGAGAAAGAGAGAGCATGTGCTTGAGGGAGAGGCAGAGGGAGGGAGAGAATCTTAAGCAGGCTCAATGCCCAGCGTGGAGCCCAATATGGGGATCCATCTCACTACTGTGAGATCATCACCTAAGTCTAAATCAAGAGTCAGGAACTCAGGGCACCTGGGTGGCTCAGTCGGTTAAGCGTCCGACTTCGGCTCAGGTCATGATCTCACAGTTCATGAGTTTGAGCCCCGGGTCAGGCTCTGTGCTGGGTCAGGCTCTATGCTGACAGCTCAGAGCCTGGAACCTGCTTCAGATTCTCCCTCTCTTTCTGCCCCTCCCCCACTCATCCTCAGTCTCTCTCTCAAAAATAAATAGATATTCAAACAAACAAAAGAGAGTCAGACACTAAACTAGCTGAGCCACCCAGGTGCCCTGTCATTTAAATTTTTTTTTTTTTTTACAAATAAGGTGAATGTAATTATTCCTAAGTATTTATTATTTTTCATATACATTGTACTGTATTTGGCACATTAGGTTATGTCCTTGTTTGGTTTTAGTTTTAATTTCTCCGTAATAAAAGGGTTTTGATTATACTACCCTTATATGGCTGAGTGTCTTATAAAGAGTAGCCAATTATATAAAAAGCAGCTGTGTGATAAATTTTTGTTTTCAAAGACAAGTTTTAAATACATATTAACATTGATCCCTAAGTCACTTTATACTTGAGGTTGGAAAATGAATTTAAATGTGACTGTCTAAATGAACATATACTAACTTTTTCACTGTCAGATCTGCCTGATGAAGGCTATTGGAAAAATCACGTGGACTTGCTTTCAGAGCGTGTGGTTACTTATAGACTCTATCTACAATGCTGATGTCTTACCTGGTTCTATATTAGTACATCCAACAGTATTTCCCTCCTTATAGTTCCACAGACACCTCCAAATTAACACTTCTGATATTTATTAGGATTAGATTCAGCTGTGACTAACAGAGAGTCACAAAATAACAGTAGCCTAAATATGTAGAAACTTCTTTATTTCTCATGTTTAAGAAGTCAAAGACCCAGGCTCTATCTTGCTGCTTGTGTGTGTGTGTGTGTGTGTGTGTGTGTGTGGTTTCCATGCCTCAGTTAAACTGATGAGCCAAGATTTTTAATAGAGGCCTAGTTATTATGTCCATATTTCCTTGCAGGAAGGAGGAAGGAGAGACAGAACCCCCACCCCTCTTTTTTTTCTTTTTTTCGTTTATCTTTGAGAGAGAGAGAGACAGACAGACTCTGCAGCGGGCTCCATGATCTGAGCTGTCAGCACAGAGCCCGAGGTGGGGCTCGAACCCATGAACTGTGAGATCGTGACATGAGCCAAAGTCAGAAGCTTAACTGACTGAGCCACCCAGAACTCCCCACCCCCTCCTTTTAAAGACACTTCCTGGAAGTGGCAAGCATAACAACAAATTTATATTACATACCATTAGCCAGGATTTAGTCATTCAGCTGTATCTAGCTATAAGTGTGAAATTTTTTCACACTTTATTTTCACCTTTATTTTGGGCAGCCATGTGCCAAACTAAAATCAGCTACTTTGTTACTATGTTAGAGGGGTTAACTCAAGGCTTTAGTCTTTGACACAATGTCCAAATCTCAACATACCTCTCCATAAATCTAATTTTCTCCTTTGTCTCCACCTCCCCCATCAAGTTCCTCAGGCCAGAAATTTGAGAATCACCTTAAACTCTTCCTTCCTTCACTTCTTGCATCTTATCAGTGAAGACTAGCTGATTGAACTCCTATATGTATTTGAATCATCCTTACTACTCAACTGTTACTACTCAATTGTTACTACTCAATTTTAGACCCTTGGAATTTCTTGTCATGGCTATAATAAATGGTCTCTTAAAGGGTCTTTTTCTGTAGCCTTGGCCCCGTGAAATAAGTCTTCAGATTCCAGAGTGATTCAGCATATTGGAGATGGAGACCCAAAAATATATGTATTTTAAATGTATTCTTTAGGTGAGTCATACGATCAGCCAGAATGGGAAACTTTTTACACCTTCTGTCTTTGGCTTTGGATATACTTTTTATGCCAAAACTATATTTCTAGCCCAGTCCTTTCTTTTGATCCTTTAGGTATATATATACAACTACCTTGGTACATCTCCAGTTGGACATTTTACAGACATTTCAAATTCAGAATGAACAACATGAAATCCCTCATCCTTTTTTCCACACCGGTTTTTTTCTACAAGTTTGTCTTTGTGAGTGATACTCTCTCAATTGCTTAACCCAGAAACCTGAAAATTAACATGACTTCTCTTTCCCTCATCTCCTATGTCCCATCAATCACTAAATCCTTTTGATTCTATCTCCTCAGCATCTTTCAACTGTTTACTTCTCTGTATCCCCACTGCCATTCTCTCCTAGGCCCCATTGACTTGTCTGGATTCTCCAGAAGTGGTCTATCTGGTCTCTTTCCAGCCACTCTTACCTCCCTCCAATCCATGTTCCTTACAGCTTAGCAGCCAAAATGATTGTTAATGCAAATCTGGTCAAATCACTACACTTCTTAAAGTCTTTTAGTGGTCTCTAGTTCAGAAACCTTATCAATACTCATAAGCCACCGACAACTTGAGCTCTTCCTGCTTTCTGACATCATGTTACCTCTCTTATCTCAGTTGATTTCCCCGAACTATACCGGACTTCTTGCCCTGCCCCTCCATTATTTTGAGTCTTCACAGGCACTATTTCCTTACCTGGAATGTGCTATATTCATTTGGTCACATCCTATTAATCCTTTAACTTGATGCTGAAATAATCACTTCCTTTGGGATACTGTCTTATCACTTCCAAAGTTCAAGATCACTGCTTGTGGCAGGCACCATATTTATTTCATTCACTCTTGTGTTTCTAGCAGCCACTAAAGTCCTGGTATTTAGGTGGTGTTCCATAAATATTTGTTGAATGAATAACTTCAGGTGAAGTAAACTATTTTCTTGATATATTAGATTCTGTCTGAAATGTCAAAATACTGTATGAAGATTGAACAATTCATGC
The DNA here is from genome assembly GCF_018350175.1 of Felis catus. Classification (NCBI taxonomy): domain Eukaryota; kingdom Metazoa; phylum Chordata; class Mammalia; order Carnivora; family Felidae; genus Felis; species Felis catus. The sequence goes on along the minus strand of NC_058372.1, from coordinate 67,415,987 downwards.
ATAATTGAACTTCCTAATGTCCACTTTGTTGCAGAGCAGGGGAGGATGCCAATGGTTTTCTTTTTTCTACCCTCTGTAGGAGACACCAGTGATAGAAAGTTTGGGCAATTATATAATTATGCTTCTTTTCATGGTACTATCCTATTGTTGGAGGAGGACAAGACATATGACCACCAGTTAATCTATGAGCTGGACCTGGACAATTGGAGGCTCTTCATTCCATCCACCATTCCCACACTAGGAGCTGTTTCGAGGAAACATTGAGAAAGTAAGGTGTTGTTGAGAACATCTGGACTGAATACATGACTGAACCCAGTTAGGACCTCTATATGTACTTTTTAGATTCTGGTGGGTGGATATCTACTTGTCTTAAGGCACTCAACAGAAGACTTATAAGTATCCTTGCTTATTAAAATTGCCACCTACCAATCTGGAGTGATCTGCCTCTTTTGTTGTTCTTTTCTTGTCTTCAGATTTTACTAGGGAAGCTCCCAAGGTTTTGAACCAACAATTGGTGAGCTAGGACAAGTGGGTGTTGGGAAAGAGGCACCCATGAGAGAAATCCTGTGTTGACCATTGACTTCTATGTGGGGATGGGTGACCCATATGTTAAATACTGGACTGCAGTATGAACATATATGGGGACAACCTGAAAATGCTGACTGGTCTAGCGCACTTGTTTGAGGAACTGAGCGTAGGGCACTGCAACAAAGAAGAGAAACAAATGGCTGCCACAGAGGGCTGGGCTCTACTACGAACAGTTTGCCTGGACACCAATGCCCAATTAAAGGCTGAACTTGAGTTAGAAAGGTGGAAGAAGAGCTGAGATTAGAGAAGGATGTGAGGTTGTCCACAACTCTGTTGGCTTTGGGGCTGACAGATGAGGTGAGAGAGCAGGACAATAGGTTGGTGACCTTAGCGTGTCATTCTTCAAAACCAGGTGGTTGCAAGCTGCCTTGGATGAAAGTTGGAGCACTGGTGATAAAGCCTGATTGGGACACGAAGAGGTGGAATCCCTGGGAAAGTGAGGAGATCAAAAAGGAGGATGTTGTGGTGACGGACAGTGAAATGGATGGACACCCCATGCCGTCTGACTCCTAATACAAAAGAAAGCGAAAGAACAGCAACAGTAATCCCAGCCAGCGGGGCAGCCCCCAGTTCAGGTTCATGATGAGAGAATATACTCCCACTGAGCTTATTGATATAGCTGCCAAATTCCAGCAAAAGGCCAGGGAAAGTATCCAGACATAGTGCAGCTATAGGATATGAGGAGGGGCGGTGGGAGTGTGGTGGGAGGCAATGGCATTTTTCTGAGTCAGCAGGAAACAAAGAAAATGAGCAATGAGCACAACATGTGATGAGCACAACAATGAGCACAACACCACGCCCTCCAGCAGCCCCTGTGCTTAGGGGGTTCAAGGCATTCACTACCTTATAGATTGGATTATTCTAATCTGCAGAGAAGCTAAGCCCAATGAAGGGGGTTTCCCTCCTCCCTGGGCACGTGTGACCCTGGAGATCTCTAGAGGAGATACGATAAATTCTTAGGGAGTCGGGAGTGAGACAGATCACCTATGCCCCTGTCTTTGAAGGCCCTGATTGGGTTACATTCACTGTAGGAATGAGAGCCATGATACTCCAGTCTGTCCCTAGTACCCAGTACGGATGCTAATGGTATCTATGCTGAGCCTAGTTATGGGACAACATGTTTATAATATTGAGTCATCCATTTGCTGGTCTGGGGGAAACTGACAAATCGTGGGAATTGGTGTGGCTGTGGGAAAAACCAGAGACAGAGAGGGAACTTGAAAAGCCCAAAGTTTATCTCAATCAGTTGTAAAGGATCTGGTAAAAGAAACCTGGAAGCGAATGTGGTTTGACTTCATTGCTGCCAAGATCTCCCATGAAAATATAGATTGAGAACCTAATAATGTATTGCCTAATAATGTAATGTAAGGAAAGCCTTGAAATTGAACCAAAGTTCAGACCTGCCCCACTTACTCCTACTATTGCTTATGCCCCACCAACTCCAGCAGATGCCTCAGGGATGCAGTCACACCCTGGGGACAGGATGGAGGCCAAGATTGCCTGCAGGTAAAGGCTGTGGGAGGCAATCAGAGGCTTCATGTTGAGGTCACTATTCACCAATATCCCAGAAACAAAGAAAAGGTGATGGCTCTCATTGATACTAGAGCTGAATGTACTCTAATACATGGTCACCTTCAAAAGTTTCCTGTCTCTCTTAGTACCATCGATGGTTACGATTATGATTAGGAAGATCCCTTTGACTATCCAGTTTGGACATTCTCTTCTCTAAGAATATGAGGTTTTAATCTCTTCAATACCAGAGAAAATATTGGGAATTGATATTTTACAAGGTCCAACTCTGAACACCTGTTGAGGTGAATGTCATCTCTCAGTTATAGTATACAAGTGCTGAGGGGAAATGTCACCTGGGAACCAGTAACAATGGCAACTGTCAAATAATATAAATTGCCTGAGGGATGTAAGGAAATGCGAGAAAGTATCCAAGGACTGAACCAAGTGGGTATTGCTCTCCCTGTCCATGGTGCTTTTCAATAGCCTGGTATGGCTAGTAAAAAAGCCAGATGGCTCATGGCGGAAGACTATGGACTACCGAGAATTCAACAAGTATTTTTCTCCATTCATGCAGCTGTGCCCAACATTGACAACATTTTAGATAGCTTGGCCAGGGTCCCAGCAGTGTGTCACATTGTACTGGACTGAGCATATGCTACATGCAAAAATCAATCTGTCTTGCAGCTGCCTGAGACAAGCCTCATAAATCAGTTCCCTTGCTATTAAATCTGCCACCTACCACTTGGGAGTGGTCTGCCTCTTTCTTTAGTATCTCCTTGACCTCTGTGTATAGGTGCCAGTTTCAGATTATAGCTGGGAAGCTCCTGCTATTTTGAACTAACACCTATACTTGTGAATTCAAGGCCGTGTGAACAATGAAGAGTAGATAATTGGCTAGGTTACATGAAACATTGCATGTTCTCTTCTTCGTCAAGCCTGACAACTGGAAAATGAGAAATAGAGGTTGCTCCGAAGTCTTACTGAGTTCCTCATACAAAAAGTCTCAGGTACTCGGGAAATGCCAAAGAGAAGAAAGGATGCTTTATCTTCTTTCGTTAAAAAGAACTCTTTTGGGGAGCCTGGGTGGCGCCGTCGGTTAAGCGTCCGACTTCAGCCAGGTCACGATCTCGCGGTCCGTGAGTCCGAGCCCCGCGTCGGGCTCTGGGCTGATGGCTCAGAGCCTGGAGCCTGTTTCTGATTCTGTGTCTCCCTCTCTCTCTGCCCCTCCCCCGTTCATGCTCTGTCTCTCTCTGTCCCAAAAATAAATAAACGTTGAAAAAATAAATAAATAAAAAGAACTCTTTTGTCCAAGCCACTCCCTCAAGAGCCAGCACTTCACAGGATGGTTACACAATTGAGTTTGCTATAAAACTGATGTTTTGTTGAGAGAACTGTGGTCTGTCATTGGAGCTTTTGATTGTAGCTAAAGCGACCCTAAATGGGATGAACCAAGCATGTGAAATGGGAAATACCTTTAACCAGAACATTTCCCAGTGTTGCCAAGTCAAAGCAGGTATGAGATATTTATCAATTTAAATTTCTGCTGTTCATATCTTTCAAAGCAAATGCTGCTAAAACATGTTTAAGGTCAATTTATTTGAGTGGATCTCAACCAACAAAGAGAATTTACACAATTTTTTTCTACCTGTATGTTTAACTTCACATTTTCTTATGAAATGCATTTTGTTTTTCTCAACCTTTCATTTCTTAGTTTCTCAATTAGCAACATTAATTTTAGAACAGAATGCAAAATGGAATTGATGCAAGGACATATTAAGCTAGATTTTAAGAGAACCTCTAATGAAGTTATAAAATGTTTTCCATGGATGTTTTAAAGACACGAAATAAAACAGACAAGTAAGCTCTTTGGTGCCTGGCATGATGCTAAATGCCTCCATGTAAGCATTCTTGAAAGTATTACAAATGAGGAAAAAGTTGCAGAAAATTAAACTATTGCTGAGGGTCATACAGTTAGAAGAGACAAGAGGCTTCCAATCTATGCCTGTCTCCTACTCTATGCTGTCCTTCCTATGGTGATGTAGGCACAATTCTGTCTATAAGTCATGATGTAGTTAAGAGTGAAAATTTTGTTCTCGGACCCAGGTTTGAACGATAGTGTGGGTTCTTTCTTTCTTTCTTTCTTTCTTTCTTTCTTTCTGTAAGTTTATTAATTTATTTTGAGAGGCAGGGAGGGGCAGAAAGAGAGAGAAAACCAAGCAGGCTCTGCACTGTAAGCGCGGAGCCCAATGCAGGGCTTGAAACCACAAACTGTGAGATCATGACCTGAGCCGAAATTAAGAGTTGGACACTTAACGACTGAACACCCAGGGGTCCTTCATGGGAGCTTTCTTTCTTTTTTCTCTTTTTAATTTTTTAAAAATATTTATTTAATTTTGAGAGAGAGAGAGAGAGAGAGAGAGAGAGAGAGAGACAGAGCACGAGCAGGGGACGAGCAGAGAGAGAGGGAGACATAGAACTCGAAGCAGGCTCTAGGCTCTGCCCTGTCAGCACAGAGCCCTACATGGGGCTCAAACTCACAAACCATGAGATCATGATCTCAACTGAAGTCGGATGCTCAACTGACTGAGCCACCCAGGCACCCTTTCATGGGTACTTTCTGTTATCTTAAGAAGTTAGTTTACCTCTGATTCCAAAGTTCTGAAAACTTGGGCCTCATGCCTATCTCTAGAGTTGTAAACACACTATTACCAATTACTGTTATATATATATATATATTTTTACTGTTATATTTTTGACCATATTAAAAATCAGGCCAGATACAGATCTTGTGGGAAGGTATTAGAGACTTCCCGAGTAGTTATTCCAGCTCACGCAAAGGCTGTTCAGCTCACTTTCTAGCTGAATTTCTTTCTCTTCAATTTCCATTCCATCATTTGAGGTTTTAACACCTGTTTCTCCTTTTACATTTTGATAGCTTGTAGTCCTTATTTTCTTTACTCTTTGCAATAGACTGAGAGGAGATAATTATGTGAACATGTCTAGTGCACTGGTCATTAAAAATAAGTGTTGTCTCTCTCCCTACTCTAGTCACTCAATAGCTCCAGTAAATTGGTCTTAATGTAGTGATTGGATGTCTCAGTGCTTCTTGGGGATCTTGGTGAAAACTATTGTAAAAGGTTTTAGTAAAGATCTTATACCACAGGAATTTAATGTTCCCTGCCTTGACTTAACCAGATGGAAGAATGTGGAGGAGGAAAATGGAATGGGTGTGTGAAACAGGAAAACTCTGGGAATAATTTTTTTGTAACCTCTATCAGAATTTGTTAATGAGGAGAGTTTCACAATTTTTAAAGGTATTGGAATTATGTTTTTCTTAAATAACATTGTGTTCTTAGGTTGTGGAGCCAAGAGTTACATTTTAAGAATAATATAAAGGGAAAGCAACTCACCCGGGGCTTGGCAGTGCAGTAATGGAAAAAGAAAGGTTCTGGAGCCAGGAAGACCTGGATGTGAGTCTGGGCTTTGCCACTTACTAGCTGCTTTGTGAGAGTAACTCAACTTCTCTGAACTTTACTCGTTTAATCTATAAAATGAGTATATCTCCCTTGTAATGTTGTATTAAAGAACACTTGATATGTGCTAGTTTACTCTTAATCTAGTGGAAATTCTTAAATGGATAGAATTGTTTTTTCCATATTTGATATAGGGATTATTTCCATGTGGATGTTCTGTCACTCATTATAACGAGAGATACCAACAAGCTGTTATAGGACAGGCAATGTACCAGAAAAAATATGCAGCTTTTCTCAAAAACATTATACTATGTCTAAATTAGGGCTGACTGGAAATTCCTCCACAGTCCTCAAGTTAATCAGCTAGTAAGCATAATTATCTTTGTCATGGCCTATTTCTTAGTAGAAATCGATCTCGATTTTAAAGGGCTGTCAATGAAGCTAGTAACTATCTTCAGAGCTGATGTAAGGATTAGATGCCATTATGTTAGTGAAGCATGTGTTCAAGAAATGATAGGTATTGTTACCAGTGGAAATACCTTATAAGACCTATCAATTCAGACAATGGTACCGAGGGTTTAAGTACATTTACTATCCAAACTGGATGCAGTCAAATTGTTTACTGTGACTTTATCTTGAGTATTTTGAGAGCTTGCTCAAATTGGGCTGGCTGTTTAATGAATTGTTGACTGAATTATTCATTGGACTTCTAGCATATCCAATGTGTAAATATTCTGGTCTGCAGAGGAATAAAATGTATATCCAAAAAGTGACTTCAACAAATTTAGAGTTTAATAATTTATTTGTGACAGAATGAATGCCTCTTGGCCATCTCATCAATTACTGACAACATTCCACTCTTTTCGAATTGAATACAAAATAATAACACATATCAACCAGGAGTCAAAACACCCTTTGATATATTGTGGCATGCGGCTGGGGCAAGGGAGGGGCACTCAGACATCCTGGACACAAGAGCTTCATGTGGGTTTTGCTTAGGGTTTTGATTCTTATGGGAAGGCAGCCATAACCACTGAGAAATTTCCATGTGAAATTCAAAGTCTCTTCCTGGAACTTGTGGACAGGGAGAAACTTCCTAAAAAGCTGGCCCACTTCTCATTAGATCTTTGGTCACTAGTGCACTGAAAATAACCAGACACTCATATACTAATTCTTCAGTGAAATATTATTAGATTATTAAAATGGAGTGTGATAATATGAGAAAAGTCATAGAAGATATGTCAACAACTGAACCAGATTGACAGGGTGGGTGAGGCGCAGTGGGGGGTTAGTAGGAGAGAATCTTCTTGAAGAAAGTTATGCCTGAGCGAAGTCCAAAAAGAGAAGGGTTTCCTTTTATCACTGTCAAGCATGGTTCTAATTCAAATATTTTTTGTAGAATGTGACCTCCTTATTCCGACAACATTCTGTAAAACGAATAATATGTAGAAAGATTACATTCTATAAAGGCTCAGGTAGTCTTTACTGTGATAGAAAGTGATAGACTCTTGTTTCATTTCTGATTTTTAATGAGTAGTCCACGTTTAATGAGTAGTAATCATTAACATGATTAACAATAGCAAACATTTATTAAGTGTTTTATCATGTGTCATTATGGTGCCAAACATACGATATGCATTAAGTGAGTCAATACATGGAAAACACTGAGATCAGTTCATGCCACATAGTAAATGCTCAAGAACATTTTTAGCAATTATTATTATGACAGATCTACTGGTATATACAACCTCTTATTGCATAATGGATAAGTGGACAGATGTTTGAAGAGATTAAGTAATGTACTCAAGGTCAAAGACCTAGTAAACAACAAACTTGGGTTTGGAATTCAGGAATCTCTAAGTCAGAGCCCATGCCCTTAATCATTATGATATACTCTTCAGTTTATTAAAATTGTTCTCTAAATACCTGTAAACTAAATTAATACTAAGTAAAGGTGAAGAACATGAGCTTATATACATTGCTTTAACCTAGACTATTGCTAGTCAGTTTTTTTTAAGGACCTGATTAACGTGTTGTATGTTGTAAAGAACAAGAATTTATTCATTAGTGGGATTTAAAAATATCTGGAGATAAAGCAGATATGCATGAACAGGTAGGGTACGGATATACCAAGAATCTGATAATACTGGGAAAAAGAAAGTCTCACTAGGCATGAAAAACAAAATTGTGTTTAAGGGTTCATATAGTGGGAAGGAGTCAGGTCACCATGGGGGTCGGTAAAGGCAAGTGGCAGTCCCTGGGAAATCCAAGAAGCAAACCTGGTAGTCCCTAGATTATATTGGGGATGTATATGGTTTTTGCCTTTTGCCATCAGATTTGCATAAAGTAATTTGCCAATCAGCCACATTTATCAAATTCCAGCAAAACAGCAGATCTTGGTCATGCTTTTGCTTATGTATTTACTCTTTCCTCTTTCTTTCAATTGTTTTTGTTTCATTTCATTCCGCTCTCTTTTAGCTCCTATGATACATTCATGAAATCTCAGGAAGGAAACTCAATCTGAAAGCCAAAAAAACAAAAACAAAAAACAACAAAACCAAAAAAACCAGAAAACAAAAGACAAAAAGTAGTTTGAAAACCACAGCCCTCACTCTCTTGGAAACTGGGGGTATCCTGAAATGGAACCACAGGTGCCAGATTTCTTTTATAGAGATGGAAGACTTCTCTTTAGATTTTCTTCTTGGCTGGGGCTAGTTCACTGCTGAAAATCTAAGAAAGGTATACCTCTAACAATCACTCCCAAACCCACTCTCATCAAACTGAATTTTTGGATTTCACAAATATGTGGAAATCAAACACATATAAATAATCAATGGATCAAAGACAAATCACAAGGGAGATCAGAAAATATTTGAGACTAATGAAGACAAAACATGCCAAAACTTGAGACACAGCTAAAACTAAGCTTTTAACTGTAAAAACTCATATTCAAAAGAGGGAAGGTCTCAAGTCAATATTCCAATCTTCCACTATAAGAAACTGGATAAAGGAAAACAAGGTAAACCCAAAACAAGCATAAGGAATAAAATAATACAGATTAGAATGGACATTATTAAAATAGAGAATATAAAAAGGCAGGAGAGAATAGAAAAGTAACAAAACCAAACCTTGTTCCTTTGAGAAAATAAACAAAATTGACAAATCTTTCGCTAGACTGACCGAGGAAAAAAAGAAAAAAGACTCAAATTAGAAAAATCAGGATGTTACTTCTGACTTCCAGAAATTAAAAGAATTATAAGGAAATTATATGAACAATTGCATATGAAATTATATGAACAATTGCATGCCAACAAATTAGATAATTTCATCTAAAATGGACAAATTTCAAGAAGGATACAAACTATCCAACCTGACTCATGAAAGAATCTGAATAGACCTATACCAAGTGAAGAAATTGAATTAATAATCAAAAATTACCCACAATGGAAGTGCCAGGCACAGGTTGTCTTCACTGGTAAATTCTACCAAACATTTAAAGAAAAATCAGGGGTGCCTGGGTGGCTCAGTCGGTTGAGCGTCTGACTTCGGCTCAGGTCATGATCTCGCAGTCCCTGAGTTCGAACCCGCATGGGGCTCTGTGCTGACAGCTCAGAGCCTGGAGCCTGTTTTAGTTTCTGTGTCTCCCTCTCTCTCTGACCCTCCTCCATTCATGCTCTGTCTCTCTCTGTCTTAAAAATAAATAAATGTTTAAAAAAATTTTTTTAAAGAAAAATCAATATCAATTTTAATGAAATCTTCCAAACATAGAAGAGAAGATAACATTCCAATATGACTCTGGTAATTGCTGGTATTATGCTAATACCAAAATCAGACAAAGATATCAAAGGAAAACCAAACACTGTAGACCAATATCTTTTATGAGTATACAAACCAAAATGCCAAATAAAATACTAGCAAACCAAATTCAGTAGCATATCAAAAGAATTCTATGCCATGACCAAGCAGGACTTATCCCAGGAATGCAGTTTAAGGTTTAACAGTTGAAAATCAATTGATGTAATACACCACTTCAACAGAATAAAGAACCCGAAACCACACAATCAGTTCCGTATGCTCAGAACAAGCATTTGACAAAACCCAATACTACTTCAAGATAAAAACATTCAATAAACTTGGAATAGAAAAACTTTTCCAATATGATAAAGGAATTTACAAACAACCTCACAGCTGAAATCCAACTTCATGGTGATAGACTGAATCTATCTGTACCCTAAGATGAAGAACAAGACAAAGATGATTACTCTTGTAACTGCCATTCACATTACTTTGGAGATTCTGAGCAGGGAATTTAGGAAAGAAAAAGAAATAAAAGTTTTCCAAAGTAGAAAGGAAGAAATAAAATTTTATCTATTTGAAGATGACATCATGTTATGCATAGAAAATTCTAAGAAATCTACTAAAAACTATGAGAACTCGTATATGAGATGAGTAAGTTTGCAAGATACGGGATCAATATACAGAAGTCAATTGAGTTTCTGTGTATTAGCAATGGGCAATCTGAAAATTAAATGGAAAACATCCATTTATCATAGCATCAAAAAAATGGGAATAAGTTTAACAAAAAAGTACAAAACTTACACTCTGAGAGCAAAAGAAAATATTAAGAGAAATTAATAAGTAATAAGTCCTAGTAAGTAGAGAGACATCTCATATTCATGGATTTGAAAACTTAATAGTGTTAAGATGGAAATTCTTCTCAGATGAAAAGTACATAAGTAAACCCTTATATTTATGTTGAATTGATTTTCTTTTTAAAAAATTTTTTTTTTAATGTTTATTTATTTTTGAGACAGAGAGAGACAGAGCATGAATGGGGGAGGGGCAGAGAGAGAGGGAAACAGAATCAGAAGCAGGCTCCAGGCTCTGAGCCATCAGCCCAGAGCCCGACGCGGGGCTCGAACTCATGGACCGCGAGATCGTGACCTGGCTGAAGTCGGAGGCTTAACCGACTGCGCCACCCAGGCGCCCCTGTTGAATTGATTTTCAACAAAGGTAGCCAGACAATTCAATGCAGAAAGAAATTTTTTCAATAAACGGTGTCAAGATTTCTGATATCCACATGCAAAAGAATGAAATAGTTTCCTTTCTCACATCATGCACTAAATTACCTCAAAATAGATCATAGGACTAAATGTAAGAGGTAAAATTATAAACTTTTTAAAAGCAAATGCAGGAGTATATCACTGGGATGTTGCTTTAGATAAGGCCTTCTTAGAAGTTAACACAAGCAACAAAATAAATAGATATGTTGGAGTTTATCAGAATTGAAACTTTTGTGTTTTAAAAGATATATCAAGAAAGACAACCCACAATATTGGAGAAAATATTTGCAAATCGTATATTTGATAAGGGACTTATATATGTATATAGAAAGAACTCTTACATCTAAGTAATGAAAAGACATATAACCTAATTAAAAAATGGGCACAAAGTCTCAATAGACATTTTACCACTGGTGCTTGGCTTGCTCCTTGCATGTCTGACTTGATCATTGCTTATATTCAAATCTTATTTTGTGTATGTATATGAGTGTATATGGGGCAGGTGCCGTGGATGACCTTTTAAGTTGTTATTAGTGACTTATACTCCAGGGCAAATCAATTTTGGAAAAAGATTTAATCAGGGAAATGGGGAAGAACCTGATGAAGGTGAAGGCACTAGATATCATGGAAAGAAGGTGAATGGAATTGCAAAAGGAGAAAAGGAATGTTGGAAGAACTAGAAGGCTGCCTTATTAATATCACTGCTCAACCTAGAGCTCTACTTTGGTCGTCACATTCTTGTAGACATGAATTCCACAGGTAAAGGTCCCCATTGTATGGGTGGGACTGGCCAAGAAAGACTTTGTCCTACTTTTATGAAGACTTTTGCAGTCAATAGCTGCACCAGACTAGGTCAAATCATGGAACGCCTGGGCGAAACTCTTCTGTCTGGGTTGTTGGAAATACGTGAGGAGAAAACAGGGCTATCAAATTATCTAGATATCTCCAGGCTGAATGCTCTCCTCTGTTTGGTCCAAGGACTCTAGGTTCATGATTCTCAGTTATTGGGAAGAACATTTTTCCTGGGGATGGGTAAAGATCATATCAGAATTTGAAGGATGAGATTTGAAGATGCAAGTTCAATATACTTATTCTGTTAGTAACACAAATTACAGAAAACAAAGTTCCTCAGTCCTTTCCTTAGGGGAAATACGCAGGAGATGAATGAGAAAGCACTGTTAGAAACATGGGATAGAAAGTGTTGACAAATAGGGCTGTAGACTAGCAGGATGTAAAGAGGTCAGGAACAAAGGATATTCCTCTTTGATGAGATACAAGGGAGCTTTTAGTACTTGGAGCAGTGCAGCTAGGGGCTGCATTTGACTCAGTGACTGAGTGCTGAGGGGAAGTGTTAGCCAATCGGGATGTCTTGTGTTGGTCACATGTTCAGACTTCTCTCCAGCTTTTCACGGAGCCTCTCATGAGAAAGAGCATAAAAGTTTTTCACGTGGTCCATATAGACTTTCCTAGGGAGGCTTGTACTGCACTTCAGAAAGCACATGGCTGAGCAACTTGAATTACTGATGCCAGATCATTGGTTGGACAGAAAAAAAGTCTTATAGTTTTTAGGAGTATTTGAAGTCATATGCTCTTTTTTATATGTAAGATTGCACGAGGATGAAATTTCAAGTCAAGTATTAAGCTGACTTTTCTAATGGGAGTGATCCATGTCTGTAGTGGTGTGAATTAATCCCACCTTCTAAAATAGAATCATTAATTCACAAATAATGCCTAAAAAAAGTGTGCTGGTTATTCTCCTTTTTCTCACCCTTCAGCCCTAACTCCTAGATCTACTCTGGTCTCTTGGCCTCTGGATGCTGACTCCTGAGAAAAAAAAGATCCTTGGGATCTTTTCTTGCCTTGCTTTAGTTTGGGTTCAGGCGATGAGAAGCACCAGCAGGAGATCAGAGGAAGGGGAGATGAGTTATTTTGATGTCTCATCTCTGGCAGTAGCCATGTCCCATCACACTGTACCTCCTGCTGGGAGTCTTCCTCTCCTCAGTTCCAAGTCTCAGTGAGTTCTGACAACAACAATATCCATTTTTTTCTCCCCAGATTTCTTCACAACTGACTGAGGGTGGTAATGCCTTCCTATTAGCAAGTACCATTCCTAGTCCCTGGATGCTTTACCATTCTTAGTTTATTTTCTTAACTTTCTCACACCTTTGTAAACCTTATCTTTATTAAAGGCTTATTCTTTGTACCCTTTTGGAGAAACTTCTTTTTCTGAGACTCTGACTGATACACAAGGTGTCAAAATTTAAGAAAAAGAACACTGGCTTGGAATGAGAAGTGGATTGGCAATGAACTGATTCAGTGGTCCTTGGGGAAAAGGCTTTAGCTTTTCTTAGCTTCTATCTTGCCTCTTGTAAAAAGAACAGGAAATTATTCTCTGACTATACCAAGCACAGCATAAATGGCTGAAAGAGAAAGTGGCAGGCTGGATTGGATGACAAGTCTCATCATTTTTAGGTAGTGGAAACATACAAGACAAACAGGCCAAAATCAGGCACTGTGGGGAAATTTTTATCTTTGTAAAGGAAGAATACTAAGAGGAAATTCAATCTCAGGCCACATATAATTTAAGGCTGGATTTCTTTTAGATAAGGAAAATTGATGTATTGGCACAGGAAGTTGGGGAGACTTGGAATTTTAAAGGGTTCATGTAGGAAAAGGCAGCCTTTATGTTGATTCCCAAATGCTATAATTCAGAATTAAGTCACAGAGAAGACATCAGCAGATTGCCATCATTGTGTAACCACATGTGCCAAGGGTTGCAGCCTAAATGCCCTGGTGTCCCTGTGGACTCTAGTTTTAGAAGGTTCCAGGAGCACTCTGAGTCCAGTGTGTTCATTCAGTTCTTAGACTTTGTCAAATTACACTTGCACACTCCTAAGAAACTCTTTTTCTTTTTTTAATCTTACTTTTCCATTCCTAGTTCTCAGAAAGCACAAAAATGGGTGGTTTAAAAATAACTATTACCTTCCATTTTATTAAGATGCAGGTAAAATTTCAGGAGTGCCTGGGTGGATCAGTCTGTTAAGCACCCAACTCTCGATTTTGGCTCAGGTCGTGATCTCATAGTTTGTGAGGTTGAGCCCCACATCTGGCTCTGTGCTGATAGCATGCAGCCTGCTTGAGATTTTCTGTCTCCCTCTCTCTCTGCATCTCTCTGCTCTCTCTTTATCTCTCTCAAAAATAAAAAACAAACATTAAAGAAAAGATGCAGGTAATTTTTCAATAAAACCAGATTTATTCATTAGGCTTACAGAGATCTGCTTTCCTGGAGGGCTCTAATGTACTGTTAGAACTTTTTCAGAAGGCTAGCTGCCAAAATGTCAAATGTGGAGATGAATGAGTTAGTATGGGGTGAAATTAAGCAGAGAAAAAAATCAAGAAATTGGTGGAGAAAAGGAATCTATTCGGAAAGAGATACACACAGAGATTGAGAGCTAAATTTTGTTCAAAAATGGAAAGAGGAATGATGGCTGTATTATATTAGCTTGTTGACTAGATATAGAAGAAATGAAAAAAGAAAGATGTAGAAGAAAGTTATATTTTGAGAACTTCTCATTAAATATTTAATTTGGGGGCAAAATCTCCAAAAGAAACGCTGAAGATGATGAGTCACAAAAATATGATATTCATATAAATATTGGATGGATACATTTGTAAGAAGGCTCAAGGATAGGTGTCTAACATAATTTGGTTCATTTTGAAAACATGAACGAATGGAATAATATCCACCACTTGATTCTTTTCATTATTTTCCACTCACTATGAGAAAGGAAAGAGGTCAACAAAGATAAGCATAGGCTTCTTAATAAAGTGAGAATTAGCATTTAATTTATGTCTGTGATTAGAATAGCTTCTCTAGGTGTATGTATCCTTTATCTTCCAAAGCTAAGGAACACTCTCTATTAGACCATGGCTGTATGTATATCTTTTTGAAATTCTTCCAGCTTTTATAGTTATGTTTGATTTTATTTGGGGTATTTTTTTTCCCTAGCCAGCATTGTCTGTACATAAGGTTCCAAGGAATCCTTATTTCAAGAACAGCTTGAATCAATTCCACTTTGGCATATCAGAGCAAGACCTAAATGTTTCATCCTGTTAGTATGTCATCTTTTGGCACGTATACTATCATTATTCATGGCACTTAGTTCTGTGGTCATCTTATTTTTCCTTGTTGCTTTATCTATAGCTCTTGTTCCCTCTACCCAAAAGTGCCAAGAAATTATCTTTGGAAAAGCAATAGGAAGCCTACTTGTTATTGTGGGAGCCGGTGATACCTGGAGATATAAGAAAGGTACATACACTGGAAAAACACAGGAGAAATGGTGGACCAATTCTCTAACTTCTTGTGCATATTATCAAGATATTATTCTCTCTTGATATTTATCATAGAGTATAAGGAATTTTTTGTAATTATTTCCATAAGACACTAGAGTAAATAGCTTTATAAAATTGTAGACTTTTAAATTCTGATTATTCTGATGCTATAGTGGTTTTTATAGAAATGATATGCAAAAGTCTTGAGAGTTAATTTGAAATAAACTTCTTGAATATCCAAGTGCCTCAGATGCTTAGTTTATACTTTCCGAAGACCTTGTATTATTATTTTCAAAGGTCTTTTTCACTTAACAACTTTTGATGACACCCACTGACATTTAAAAAAATTTTTTTTAAATGTTTTTTATTTAATTTTGAGAGAGAGACAGAGTACGAGCAGGGGAGAGGCAGAGAGAGCAGGAGACAGAATCCACAAAGCAGGCTCCAGGCTCTGAGCTGTCAGCACAGAGCCCGACGCGGGGCTTGAACTCACAAACTGAGATCATGACTTGAGCCAAAGTCAGATGCTTAACCGACTGAGCCCCCCAGGAGCCCCCCATTGACATTTTTACGACTTTCAGCATTTCAGCTGTAAGTGAGAAAAGGTAGGCAGCAAGAGGCTGCCTATTATATATTGGGGCCTCAAATATATAACATAGTCCAATGCGCAGGTAAGCTGAAAGTCACATTGCATCCATCAGATATACGATGTTGCATATTTCTCTTGGTGTTTCATTGGTGTTATTCCTGTTTTCGCTTGAATTCTAATGATTGGTTTAACATAAATTACTGAATGTAGGGTTTACACTTCCTTAGACAAGACCACAAGTAAAACTTTAAACTAAATCTTAGGCTCACTTTGTTGGTGGCAAGGCACACCAATGAGTCACTACCTCTGGGATTTTACTATTTTCTCAGATAAGAACATTGCAACATAACTAAGTGATTTTAGTTTCCTAGAGGAAAGGAAGTGCTGGCAGATGGAGCTTCTTGTAAAAAATACGTGAAGGAACATGAAATGAGGAAAGAGAAGACTGGGAAGGCATAGCGTTGTATTGGGAGAGGGAAACGGGAACCAGATGGTAGAGATAGGATCTTGCAGTCAATCTGAGGAACTTAACTTTTGTCTTAAGGATGAGCATGAAGGTGATAAAGAGAGGATGAGGGAGGTATTTACTCCAAGTGTGACATGATCAGAAGTGCCCAGTTATTCAACCCAGGCTTTTCCCTGGCACAGCTGGGTCTCAGTCACTCTGGAATTCTTCCCTTCAGGCGTTGCCTGGGAAACAGAGGCATCCATGAACCGGAAGAGAGAGAATGAGACTGTTTCTTAGAGTTTTCTTCTTGCCCAGGGAATGGCTACTTTGCTGAGTTCAAGAGGGAAACTAAACTTGCTTATGAAATTTCTTTTAGGTGGCCCATCAACATATTTGTTTGTATACAGTCAGTAGACCAGAAGAGCAATAGCTCCTCCTCCTAATGCTTCTTCACTGCATTTAAGCACATTTACATTTCCTAGCCAATTCTGACTAAATGGAAACTCAAATCCTACAAATCCCAACAGAGGTATTAGATTGTTATCAAGTGCCTTTTCTTTAAAAAAAAAAAAAAGAAGGCGGGGCTTTTCTTCAGTTGTTTCTCATTCTCATTTTTCATTAATAGTGTAGGTGGAGACTTGTAAGAACTCCCTTGAGCAGGCAGCTATGTTCACTGTTCAAATGGGCAATCATTCTAAACCAATCTTATCCTCAAGACAAGAGGAAAAGGAAGAATAGGAGATTCGGTTTCTTCCCCAGGCACAGAGTGTTCTCATTTGAGAATGTATTAAGATTTTCAAACTGGATTACTGTCCCAGTGATTGAGAATTTTAGATTATACTGATAATCAGAGAAGTTATCTGAGAAGAAATTAAACAATAGAGCTTCTCAATCTACGCTAATGGAAACCCATATTATAGACATGTGTTACTATTAAAACACATATGGGGCGCCTGGGTGGCTCAGTCGGTTAAGCCTCCGACTTCAGCCAGGTCACGATCTCGCGGTCCGTGAGTTCGAGCCCCGCATCGGGCTCTGGGCTGATGGCTCGGAGCCTGGAGCCTGTTTCCGATTCTGTGTCTCCCTCTCTCTCTGCCCCTTCCCCATTCATGCTCTGTCTCTCTCTGTCCCAAAAATAAATAAAAAACGTTGAAAAAAAATTAAAAAAAAACACATAGTGGACACTCAAATATGTTTTGAATAGATGATTGAGCAAATATCCCCCTGGGAATTGAAGGACTTATCTTAAAAACATATGGTGTTCCAGTGTAAAGACTAAACTGTTTGGACATATCTCTCTGTGGGATTTTCACAGCTTTGGCCAGATTTTGTTTTGTTTTGCCTGCTTCTGTTTGCTTGATAGTGAAGATTTGAAATCTGAGGCTTTCCAAGTGCAATTTATCAATCTTGAGTCCTCTATTTCAACAGAGCACATTTAGAATGTGTTTTTTATTATTAATTAATTTATTCAGAAGCACTGTGTCAGCCTCTTGGTAAACCGATGAAGTAAGTCACCTCTTGCACTCACACAAATTCTTATTCTTTGTTTATAGCACAGGACCATTTCTTAGAAAATATGAAAGTAACATTATTTGGAAGACAGGTGAGATGGTAGCCAGTTAGCTATCTAACACCTTTACCTAAATAAATTTCCAGAGTTTTAAATGTGGCACAATTTATGAGTTCCTTTCTTTCTGCCTATAAATATACCCAGGTTTCCTCCTTTAAAAAAATCACACTTTAGACACTTTATGTCATTCTTTCCTTTCACTGCCAAACTTCTTGAAAAACTTCTTTGCCTGTTGTCTTCATCTTTTCGCCATTGACTTCAGCCATAATTCCAACAGACATGACCGGGATTCCCATGACTCAGCTCAAATGGCTCTTGCAGGGCCACTGAAGATTGTTGTAAACAAAGGCTTTTTTCTTTTTATACTATTCTCTTTGATGTTCGCTGCATGAGACACTTTTGGCCTCCCGCTCTGTCTGACATCTCTCTTCCCTTGTTTCCCATGGTATTCACACATTCTAATTCTGTTATCTGAATGGCTGCTCTCTCTTGCCTGATGGTCCACTCCCCTCTGTTTCCTGAATATGTGGGCACCTGTAGGGTTTTCTGGTTTGCCTTACTTCCCTTCTGGTTCTGGCACCTGGGTTTCCCTTCAGAGAATCAACTTCTCTGTCATCTTCAGTCCATGTAGTCCCAGAGGGGCTGACCCAGCAACTTGGTTCCAGGGCTCTGTACCTGGCCCTGGCCTCTACAATCAGCATGTTCTATCCCTTTCCTCCTCTCTTTCCAAAGCAGTGATTGGTTAAGGGATGGTTGTTTGCCCCAATTTGAGCTGATCAGGGTCAGCCCTGGAACAGTTGCTGCAACATTGGGAAGGAAAGCTTTTTTTTTTGTCTCTGGCGAAGTTAACTTTTTATAATGCCAATCAAGTTAGAACTGCAGGTGACAATTTTACCTCTGTAAAAGGAAATGAGGTAAGCATCCACACAGGATGAAGAGGGGAAGGCTGGGGTGTCAGAGCCTGAGCAGGTAAAGAGGGCATCCATGCAGGGAGGGGAAGAGGCAGCGGCCATGTGGTGCAGGGCATCAGGGCAAAAGCAAGTTAGTGTGTGCTTGGGTCTGCAGTGGCTTGGAGAGAGGTTTTTGAGTCCAAGTGGTGAGGTTTAAATACTTGTTACTTCTGTTTAAATATAATGTTTATTTAATTGCACATACATATAGTTTAAATTTTGACAATTTTAATAATTTTATAATTTAATAATTTTAACAACTGATTCATAAAACTCCTGGAAATTTAACAATTAACTCAATCTTATCAATCTTTCTAATTGAATATCCGTTGATGTTTCTTGGATAAATTAATTATTACTATGATGGCTGTTGAATGGTAGTATTTTATAATTCAGTTGTTCTTGGTACACTTATTAGTTGGCTTTCTAACCCTAAAGAACAACTCTTTATTTATTTATTTATTTATTTATTTATTTATTTATATGTATATATGTATGTATGTATATATGTATGTATATTTGTATGTATGTACAGACTCACTGATTTTTATTCAATAGGTTAGAATCCTAACCTATTTTGATGCTCAATCATCCCCGCAATTTGGCCAGTGAGAAGCCCTTCAAACTGGCATCTATTACCTTTTTTATTTTTTAATTTTTTTATTTTGGGTAGAGATAGAACTCGAGCAGGGGAGGGGCAGAGGGAGAGAGAATCTTAAGCAGGCTCCAACACAGGCTCTGGGGAGTCAGACATAGGGTTTAATTCCATGACAATGGGATCATGACATGAGCCAAAATCAAGAGTTGGACACTCAACCGACTGAGCCACCCACATGCCCCTGTTACCTTTTGACATATGCTCATAATTTTTTTAGGACTTTCTTTTGGATTTTTAGTTACCTTCTGGTACAGGAAGAAAATTCTCTGTATGTTTACATATTGTTCAATCCCGTGTGTAGATAACTATTCTCTTCTTGCCATTGCCGTCTATAATATGGATGCCCTGATCATTCTACTTGGGTCCCTACAGCCCACTCTAGGGTACCACAGCTCTGAATAGTCACACTCTTTGTCTGCTTGGGCTGCTGCACCTATCCCCATGCATAGATGATCTCCTTCCCCTGTTTAGGCCCTGGCATCCACTACTGCCTCATCTTTCTCTGTGTGGACATAGTCACTATGTAGTTTATGCTTTTATGTATTACTTGACTCAACTTTGTTGTTGTTTTGTTGAGGAATTTTTCTTCTGTCAGGAGCTGGCAAACTTTGTAAAGGGCTATAGAGTTAATATTTTTGATTTGTGGACCATGTATTTTCTGTTGCATCTGAAATTGTTCAGTTCTGCCATACTGAATGAATAAATTGTGGTTGTGTTCCAATAAAACTTTATTTACAGATGGCTGGCCCACAGACTATTTGTTGACCCTTGTTCTTGTTCATGAGGTCCATAGTTTTGGTCCATAGTTTTCTTTAATACTTTTGTCAATTTGGGTATCAGGGCAATGCTGACATTATGAAATGAATTAATGTTTTCTCTCCTCTGTTATTTTCTGGAAGAGATTGTGCAAAATTGTTATTATTTCTTCCTTAAATATTTGGTAGAATTCACGAGTGAAACAATCTGAGTCTGAAGTTCTCTACCAGCCTAGAATTTTCTACCAACTGGGCTGTAGAGGTCAAGAGCTCATTCCATAATAAGCAGGAGTGGTGCTTCAATAGTGAATCTTTCTCTGACCATCCTTTTTTCAAATCAAATAACTGTTAACCAAAATACATTTTTTTGAAGGAGTGCCCACTTTCCTCTGAAATTCCTAAATGAAACCTTGATCAATTTAGAATAAAAAAAATAAGCCAAGTTTTTTTTTTCTAAATTGAAAAAAAGGTAGAAAAGCAGTTAAGGCTCTGTGTATCGATGTATCTATGTATCTATCTACCTATCAAATCTTTTTGTCTATCATCTATCTGAAAATGTAAATCCTAGCAAGCAGAAAATATAGTAGATATTCTGACATACTTTTTGTTATAGAGGTAGTGATGTATATGACGCTCAGTTTAGCATCTGAACTTACCATATGTTAAAATCTTATAGTGACATACCATCTCACGGTCATAAGTCCTGGATGTCAGTTGATATTACTCCTGAAGTATTCCAATGTAAGGACAGGATGTCTAGGTCCTTCATATAATGCTCACAGTTTTCCAACAACATGCACAGAAAAGTGAATCTTCCTAGACACATGGAGTGTTTACTGGCCTAAGTGGAGACCACCACAATATTCTTACTCACAGGTAGCTAACAATACAACTTTGACCTGCTGGAAACAAATAGTGCTTAAAAATATGTTCACATGGCCTATAATAATCGTAATAACTTTCATCTTCCTTACTCTGTGTCCCTTCCCGCTCTTATATCAGGTGCTATAATGAAAGCAGCTAAGAAAAAGGGGTTATAGGTTTATGTTGACCCTGAGGGTATATATGTAGTATATTTGAGTCCTACAAGCAGACTAGGAGAAGCCAAGTCTAAAATTAATGACCTTTTGTTCTTGGAAAAGATACATTCCCTAACAGTGAATGAGTCCCTGACCTCACTGCCAAGGGCATGTTTATGCCGTTCGGTTTGCCATCTGAATGAGATGTTTCTGTTCCACAGACTGCCAAAAGATACTGTGTGCTTCCTTAAACCATTATCAGCCTAACCTGCTACAGACATTGAGTGGTAAGGCCGAGGCTGTACTTGGGCATCTTCTTTGTCCCTTCAGGGCCACTCCTCTTGATTCTCCACCCTGCTCTATGAACAGCAGGCTAACTTTTGGGGATTACATTTATGGTCTCTCTTGCTCTCTGGTCATGAGCTGGATTTGGCCAATGGGGAGGCACCCCTCCTTGTAGGTTCTCAGCTGACCAGAGGGTCACAAATCCAGTAAGATGGTCTTCTCCATATAGCTCTCTCTTGCTAACCACTACCTCCTTTTCCCTCCTCAGGCATGATATCACTCCTCAGGAGTGATAACTAGAATCACTAGCCCTCAGGATCTTGTGGTTATGATCCTGCACATTATTGGTGCACAATAATGGTCCTGCACATTATTTCTGTAACTAGCCCTTTCTTAAAATGTCATACTTTCTTCATTTGAGCACACCATCTTTTTCCAGCTGATATCTAGACTGATACAGAAGGATCTTTACAACAAATCTTAATCTTTTTTATTTCTCTGATGTCATGCCATACCACTTCTTAGCTTGATTTCCCTCGATTGAAATCAACTCATCAAAAAATTTGCATGGACAATAAAAAAACTGGAAACTCAATCTTGTATTTCCAGTAGGTAAATTAGTTTTGTGTATCCTCAAGGTTAATTAAATACAAGCTGGTTAAAGCTTGTTGCTCCAAGATTCTGTTTTGCAAGTTTTTTGGAGTACTCTTCACCTCTGACTATATATACCTTAATGTCAGGTTGTACCCTCAATTCTCAATAGAATGAACTCTCCTTAAAGCCTGTTCTGCCCAAAGAATTAAAAGATGAGGAAGAGTCCTCCAAAGTTCTCTGTGTAGAAAAATCTAGGTCAGATCTAGGGAAGCTTCAGCAAGATTGATGCTTGCTTTTGAAAACAGGGTAAATAGCAGTTACAATGAAACATTTTTCTGTATCTTCCATATCTGATGGACACTCTTATCTAACTTAGAGGCCTACTTACTACATGTTGTTCTACTCAGAGCCACATGGTACTGGCCGTCTTCTCTCCATCCTGTTGCTCTGGTATTTGGGTAATATCTCTTACTGATACAAATGGCCTCTTAATGTGTTTGCTGCTGATTTGTTCCGGGGGAGTGGATGCAAAGTGTCCATGGCAATGCTCTGCAGATTCAGGATCTGCTGATACCTCATATTCTCAGTATCCAATGGGAATATTACTGTTTCTACTCTTATATAGTGTTTACTTGCTCATTTATCACAGCCTTGTTTCTATAGAATTTAGATAATGAAGTCAAAACTCATTGGCTGGCAGATAGATGGCTCACTGTCCTTGAACCATCCATGCTAAGAATGAGTGGATCCTGTGGAACATATGTGTTTCTAACCATGAGTGGACCCCTGGTCAACCTGTTTTGCCAGCCGTAAGGACATTCTGAGGGAGAATGTTCATATCAAGTTGGGACCTCTGCTATTCTATAGGAAGACAAAGTGGCCTCCCTAACGGCCAAAGCAGTTCCTGGCATTGTACTTTGGTATAGGTTTTGCAGAGTCCCTAACCTCTTCCTCTAGGTTTTTCATTGTAAAATAGCACATATAATAATATCTACCTAATGGAATTGTTGTAACAGTGAAATAAAATGTATATGTGAAGCACTGAGTACAGTGTCTGACACAAAGTAGGCCTTCAAAACCTTAGTGATTTTTTATTATATGTATATATATATATATATATATATATATATATAAAATGCTTACATTTTTGAAAATTATGCCTGTTTTTTTAGAAAGTAAAACTTTATGAGTATCTGTGTATAAAAATACTCATGTGTCAATGGATATACTTTCAGAGAGTAATTTGGTAAATAAATTGAACTAGTTTCAGATACCTTCCTCTTAGGGCCCAATTTTTGCAATAACTGTAGTAATAAAGCTCAGATCACAGATCGATTTTCACAATTTCTGAGAGCTAGTATCTCAGAGGTCTGACTTACATTTATTTCTTCCTTTCTTTGTTAAACACTCACAGGAAAAATTTGGTTGAAATTTCCTGTTCACTACTAATTAGAAAGCTTCTGTTAGGTGGCACATAGGCAATATTTCAGTAAGTAGAATGCTTTGAATCACACGAAATCTTAGATCAGCCAACTTATACACATGCGTGACCTGGCTGAGAAGCCAGATGACAATGGTAGGGACATATGTGGGGAAAGGAGCAGGTGACGTTTTAGAAAAAAAAAAAATCTGCAAACAACAGCACTATAATGCTTTTAGAATATACTTTTATTTTTAAATTCCTGAAATAAAAATGTAGCAAATCAAATATTAGCCATCTCCTTTCTCTTTCTGATCTACAGATCCTCTCTCCCTACTGTTACAAATTAATGTCAACCATTTGGTATGTTCCATGTTTTCTTTTCTTTTCTTTTCTTTTTTTTTTTTTTTTTTCTGTTATTCTTCTCTAAAAGAGAAGTTTTAGTTTTTCTTTGGCTTGCATACCTTTGGTAAGTTTTTTTTTTTTATATGAAATTTATTGACAAATTGGTTTCCATACAACACCCAGTGCTCATCCCAAAAGGTGCCCTCCTCAATACCGATCACCCACCCTCTCCTCCCTCCCACCCCCCATCAACCCTCAGTTTGTTCTCAGTTTTTAACAGTCTCTTATGCTTTGGCTCTCTCCCACTCTAACCTGTTTTTTTTTTTTTTTTCCTTCCCCTCCCCCATGGGTTCCTGTTAAGTTTCTCAGGGTCCACATAAGAGTGAAACCATATGGTATCTGTCTTTCTCTGTATGGCTTATTTCACTTAGCATCACACTCTCCAGTTCCATCCACGTTGCTACAAAAGGCCATATTTCATTTTTTCTCATTGCCATGTAATATTCCATTGTGTATATAAACCACAATTTCTTTATCCATGTTTTCTATATCCAGATAAGAAAAGTTTTTTCATTTCATTTGTATTATACTATACGCATTATTTGGTTTTCTCTTTTATGTGAAGAGTATATTATAATAAATATCTTTTCAACTCACTACATATCTTTTTAATAGCTGTAGAGTATTCCATAGATTCTCTAGTGTGATTTTTTGATAGTTTATCCAGTTCTACTGATGGGGATATAGGTTAACAGCTTTTACTGCTACCGTGCCTCAGAAAGCATTAATGATCATTCACCTTTAAATATGGGTCATCTTATTTCTCTAGGTAGAAGTTCAGATATTGAATTGGTAGATTAAAAGTTACACACATTTGTGGTTTTGATACATATGCCAAGTCACTTTCTATAAATATATCAATTCATATTCCCATTACCATTATATAAGAGCCTATGCCAGTAGTGGGGATTATGTACTCCTAAATTTTTCTCATCTGGTGAGTAAAAATGACCTCTTGTTGTCATTCTTTTTTTTTCTTTGCATTTTCAATTCTACCAATGAACTTGAGTGCTTTTATATGCTCGTAAACATAAAAGCATAAATTATATGCTAATGTCCTCTTCTGTGTTCTGTCACCTATTGTCTAGCCTTTCTCATTAGCCGCTTGAGGGGCTCTTTGCCTACAAACGTTTACCAGTGGTTAGTCACAAGGGTTGAAATATTTTCTTCCAGTGAGAAGTGCAATCTTTATTTTATTATGGAAACCTTTTACATTTTAATGAAGTCAAATTTGATAAACTTCTGTTTTGCTCATAGAAATAAATAGAATGGTGGTGGCCAGGGGCTGTGGAGAAGGGGAAATGGGGACTGCTTATCAACGTGTATAAAATTTCAATTATGCAAGGTGAATAATTTCTAGAGATCTGAGGTATAACATTATGCCTATAGATAAAAATTACCATAGTGTGTGATTAAAAATGTGTTAAGATCTTATGCTAAGTGTTCTTACCAAAATAAAATAAAATAAACCTTAAAACACACATACACACAATTTGATCTTTAATCTATCTGAAATGTATTTATGTAAATGGCTGGACTTTATTTTTTCTAGATAGATGGCAGTTGTACTGATGTCATTAATCCATCCATTCAAAACTGAAATACCACTTTTGTCATATATTAAGATTTCTTTGGGCTTTCTACTTAATTCTACTTATCTGCTGGCTTATTTTCATTTCAATAACATGTTGTTTTGTCAATAGTGATTTTATAGTCAGTTTTAATATCTATTAGGACGAGCTTTTCTAATTGTCTCAGTCCCCTTTTCTTTTAAACATTTGTCTTTTCTTTTAAATACTTTTTGGCAATTGTCACTCGTTTATTCATTAATACACATTTTAGTCACAAAAAGTGACACATACCATCATTTTAATCAATTCAAAATAAAACCCCGTTGGGGTTATGATTAGAATTTCCTTAAATTTTTATTTCACTTTGAAATAAAATGATCATTTTAATGGTAGTAAATTTTCTCACTTAGGAATACAATATATCTTTCTCTCTGTTGCTCATTCAGGTTTTGTTTTGACACCTCTAAATAGTCTCTATGAAGCTATTGTAGTGTATTGCTATGACCTGGAAATGTATATAGAAAGTTCATTAAAAAAACAATTATAAACGTTAGAAGGGAGCATTGACATAATTTTATCAGGGATGAAGTTGTGCTGAGAACAGCTAGATAGGGCTGCTGGCTTGGTTCCCTATGGGACTGGGTGCTATATTCAGTAATAGATGGGACTATGAATTAGCTCCCCTGCCCTGGCAGGGCAGCAGAAGGGGACTCAAGACTGTACAGCATGGTGTTTCGGAATCTGAATCAGGCCAGAGTGTGCACTGAATTCCATGGTCAAGCAAGGCCACTGGTGTTGCTGTGAAGACAGGGGAAGCCATGGGCTGTGCTCTCTGTCCAAGAGCCACTCCCTGTACATAAGATCATAGGGTTGTTGAATGGGCTTTGCAGCCTCCTGTGTGCTCTGGTTAGTTTTCCTGATCCGACTGGCTGAAGGCTGTTTTCAGCAATGAGGGTGGCCATCAACCAGATTTCCTGCTTGGGCACAGTGGGAGAAGAAGTTTTAAAGCTGATAAAGTTCTTTGTCGCCTTAACTCAAGCTGCCCCACACCCCAATTTCCCCGACTAAACAGGGCCACTGGTGTTGCTCTGCAAACTATTTTTTTTGAGTTTATTTATTCATTTTGAGAGAAAGAGAGAGGGAGAGAGAGAGAATCAGCGGGTGCGGGGCAGAGAGAGAGCGGGACAGAGGATCTGAGGCGGTTCCGTGCTGACAGCAGACAGCCCAATGTAGGGCATGAACTCAGAAACCCGTGAGATCATGACCTGAGCCCAAGTCGGACACAGCCCACTGAGCCACCCAGGAGCCCCATTCTGCAAACTATTAGCTCTGTTTGTCCCGTTCTTGGTTTGAGTGCCACTAGGTTGCACAGGTGGGGCAGCTGTTGCCTGCTTTTCTGGTCAAATGGGGCCAAAAGACACTCTCAGTTATGTAGGGTTATGTTGTAGCTCTCTTGTTGAGCAGGAGGGTGAGGGGTCACTCTATGATACTCCTAAGTTCCCAGTTTCTCTGGTTGGGAGAAGCTGGGAGCCTTCATCAAACTTGGCTGTGAATTAATTCCCCTCTCTGTGTGTAGCATGGGAATATTCTATGCCTGGCACTGGCTTTGCTCTGGGGGCAATCAGCTCTGTTCACTCACCTCGAGGGATGACCACTGCTTAATCACACAGCTTCCAGGAGTTGTTGCCAGCTCTTCTGGTCAGATGGGGCCACACTCTTCATAGTGGATGGGCTGATTCAGTTCCTTGCCTGAGCATGGGCAAACTGGGCTCTCGGGTCAGCAAAGTTCCTCATTCGAGGATCTGAATCAGGCATATCTATAACTTGCCAAATTCCCTTGTCAGAGTGGACAAAGCTGCCGATGAACAAAGCTGCTGGTGGGGATTAGTGCTTGAGCACTGCAGGAATGAATTCAGTCTGCCAAGATTTTTGTGCTGGTTGTTAGAAGTCCCTCCCACTTCTCTATCAGTAAGATTCCCAGTGGTTGAGCCCTGCAGATTCCTGTGCAATCCCCGTACTGTGAGATCAGAGTAGGGGCTCCAGCAAAGCAACTCATAATGCTGTGGTGGCTGGATGCCCTTCCAGGTTCTCTCTTGTTACTGAAGGAATCAGAGACTGAGGGACCTCTTGGTGTGGTGCTGAGCTATTTTGTGGGTGAGCGATACGGTCGACCTGTAGCCATTTCTTTTACCTTTCTAATACAGTATGTCTTAGTCTCTGTGGTGCTTGGGGTGTTTCAGCCTCACCCTGAGTTTTAAGGATTTACTCAATGGTGTCTTGTTCTTGAATAGCTGTTAGTTCTTCTTGTGAGAGAGAGTGAAATCAGAAACAACCTATGTCGCCATCTTGATGGCATCATTTTATTCCTTTCCTTGCTTTCTGCAGTCACATTTTTTTCAGGGTGTGTGTGGAACCAACTACACATGCAGAGTTTTATGGATTAATTTAAACAACATGAAGGAATTGTCCAGACCTTTCTAGTTATAAGACCTCATTTATTATATTAGCAACAGTAACCATCACTTTCATTGAAAATTAATTTCTGTTCTTCATGGTCATGAGTTTGTCAGCATCTTTATTAATACCATTTTAATGACTTTAAAAAGTCTTAATTAATTGGGGGTTGAAGTTGGTGGGGAATCTCTGCATTTAATTAACATAGTTGTTTTATGAGACTGAGAACTTAAACTGTTGTCTGGAGTCCTTAAGGGATTCTTTGTAGATTTGTGCAGAGCAAAAACCAGCTCAGGACTTTTGTTCCCATTTTATTGAGGGAGACTATTTACTTTATCTTTTTAAAATTAGTGATATCCATGAATTAGAGTACCAACGCTCTTTTTCAGAGGCAAGTACTTTATAAAAAGTATAGTTTATATTTGTATTTTTGATCAGATAGTATTTAAGAAAGTATTTGGGTCTGATTATAGATAGGAAGCTCAGAAATTTCATAGGTCCAAGTCATTAGCAATAAATAAGACGTGTATTAAGAAATGTTTAAAAAAATCACGAAAATAAGTTCAAAGCATGGCACCAGTTAACTCAGGTTTCCAATAACTGGAAACTTGTATAATTGATTAAAGAAATATCAGTTGTCTTAATCCACTGGACAGAGACTGTGCCTTATTAGAAATTTAAATGCTTTTCCCCAGTGGCTATCCATCTCTGTCAAGACTTTGTACTAACTTCATGGGACAGCTCCAAGCCAATTCACCAAGAGGCAAGAGAGTTTCTTCCATCTGAAGTTGTCAGCTGCTAGTCTGAAACCAAATAATATATGACATAGGCTATTTCTGAAGATGGTTGACTTGTTTTATTATCTGAAGTTAAACCCTTTCGTATGCCTCCCAAGATACTCAGAAGCACGTGAAGTAAACGCATGTAACAAATCCCTTATTTTGAATATGAGCCAAGAGCATACACTTATTATTAGTAGAAAACTCCAACTCTCTTTATTGGACTCAAAAAAAGGTTCAAGAGAGATTTATGTATTCATGTTTGAAGGAGTGCTAGATACTTAACCTTCTCAGGGCACCTTCATGTCTCTTCTGGCCCTGAGGACCAGATAACCTACTGGTTCCTAGTTTCTGAACAGGGTCTGGTCTTATCAGGGTGTATTGAGTCATCCTTACTCAGTCTTTAAGCATAAAAATGTAAACTTGGGCAGATGCAAAAGCTAAACTTAAAAGAAGACTTGGTCTCCACATCTAAAAGGGGAAAATGTGTTAAGTAAAAGGTGTTCCAGACATATCAGTCAATATTCATATTATATTCATCTCTCCCCTCATCACCCACAAAGCAGGGAAAGACTTATTCAGATGTGGTCACTGATTGAACCAAAGTGAACAACTGACTCATGTGTGTTCCTAGAGCAAAAACCTATGCTCACACATAATTGATCTTATCTGATCTTATCTGATTGGATTTCATTTTGTAAAACTTAGAAAAAAGGGACACAGAGGGAGACAGAGAGTTGGGGTTGAGGAGATCACAGGAGGAGCATTGGAGCTGGTCACCTTGTTATATCATGTGCATAATTAGAGTATGAGTAAGTGAAGAAAGGAGAGGTAGGGATGCATCACATGTGCTCAGAAGGGGAGGGACCATTAGCCAGATGAAGCAGCATGAAGTTTTTAGGTCCTTATTCCCAAGTTCCTTTGGTGCCTGGAAGTGTCTGCCATCCCCCTTATTTGTGAGAACCCCTCATCCTTTCAACTTGGCTTAGCTTGAGCAATTTCTGTGTCTTGCCGCCTGAAACAAAGATAAAGATATTATTATAAAATTTCAAATATTTAAAGGTGGACTGATAACAGCATTATACTTTAGAAAAAACACTGGTCCCATACCTGGATTCAAGCTCTGACACTCTCACCAACAACAGAGTGGCCCCTAGAACAAGTTGTAAATATCTGGGTTACATTTTATTTACCTGAAAAATGAGGGAAGAGAATGAGGATTAAATTGCAATATCTGTGAATTGACTTCAAGTTTCAACATTCTTGGAATCAACCAATTTTGATGAATTTCAACTGGGTACAGCTATTTGGTTTCTGTAAGTTCTATAGAGAGAGAAAAGTAAAGGTCAGAGAATCAAGGAGGCCCAGGAGTAGAGGCTTCTTAGCTTGAAGATCTAAGGACCTTCAGTTAATTTTGAAATACACCTGAAATACATGGTCATCTGACAGAGCTAAAGAGTGTCCCTTTCTCTTTTATATTGGTCCCAACTCAGAGGAGATACAGGCTGGGATAAGAAATGGAAGTTCCGAAGTTGAGGGAAGATGGCAGCGTAGGAGGACACTGGGCTCACCACCCGTCCTGCTGATCACTTAGATTCCACCTACACATGCCTAAATAACCCAGAAAACCGCCAGAGGATTAGCAGAATGGAGTCGCCGGAGCCAAGCACAGACGAGAGGCCCACGGAAGAGGGTAGGAAGGGCGGCGAGGTGGTGCGCGCTCCACGGACTGGCGGGAGGGAGCCGGGGCGGAGGGGCGGTTCGCCGGCCAAGCAGAGCCCCCGAGTCTGGCTTGCAAAAGAAGAGGGGCCTGGCGGACTGTGTTCCGACAGCAAGCGCGACTTAGCGTCTGGGAGGTCATAAGTTAACAGCTCTGCTTGGAAAGTGGGAAGGCTGGAGGACAAAGGGAGGGAGAGTTGCTGAGCCCCCCGGAAGACAGAGCTCAGTTTGGTGGGGAACAAAGGCGCTTGCCAGCGCCATCTCCCCCGCCCATCCCCCAGCCAAAATCCCAAAGAGAACCAGTTCCTGCCAGGGAACTCGCTCGCTCCGCGCAAACACCCAACTCTGTGCTTCTGCGGAGCCAAACCTCCGGCAGCGGATCTGACTCCCTCCCACTGCCACAGGGCCCCTCCTGAAGTGGATCACCTAAGGAGAAGCGAGCTAAGCCTGCCCCTCTTGCCCCTGTGCACCTTGCCTACCCACCCCAGCTAATACGCCAGATCCCCAGGATCACAAGCCTGGCAGTGTGCAAGTAGCCCAGACGGGCCACCCCACCCCACAGTGAATCCCGCCCCTAGGAGAGGGGAAGAGAAGGCACACACCAGTCTGACTGTGGCCCCAGCGGTGGGCTGGGGGCAGACATCAGGTCTGACTGCGGCCCCGCCCACCAACTCCAGTTATACACCACAGCACAGGGGAAGTGCCCTGCAGGTCCTCACCACGCCAGGGACTATCTAAAATGACCAAGTGGAAGAATTCCCCTCAGAAGAATCTCCAGGAAATAACAACAGCTAATGAGCTGATCAAAAAGGATTTAAATAATATAACAGAAAGTGAATTTAGAATAATAGTCATAAAATTAATCGCGGGCTTGAAAACAGTATAGAGGACAGCAGAGAATCTCTTGCTACAGAGATCAAGGGACTAAGGAACAGTCACGAGGAGCTGAAAAACGCTTTAAACGAAATGCATAACAAAATGGAAACCACCACAGCTCGGCTTGAAGAGGCAGAGGAGAGAATAGGTGAACTAGAAGATAAAGTTATGGAAAAAGAGGAAGCTGAGAAAAAGAGAGATAAAGAAATCCAGGAGTATGAGGGGAAAATTAGAGAACTAAGTGATACACTAAAAAGAAATAATATACGCATAATTGGTATCCCAGAGGAGGAAGAGAGAGGGAAAGGTGCTGAAGGGGTACTTGAAGAAATAATAGCTGAGAACATCCCTGAACTGGGGAAGGAAAAAGGCATTGAAATCCAAGAGGCACAGAGAACTCGCTTCAGACGTAACTTGAATCGATCTTCTGCACAACATATCAGAGTGAAACTGGCAAAATACAAGGATAAAGAGAAAATTCTGAAAGCAGCAAGGGGTAAACGTGCCCTCACATATAAAGGGAGACCTATAAGACTCGTGACTGATCTCTCTTTTGAAACTTGGCAGGCCAGAAAGAATTGGCACGAGATTTTCAGGGTGCTAGACAGAAAAAATATGCAGCCAAGAATCCTTTATCCAGCAAGTCTGTCATTTAGAATAGAAGGAGAGATAAAGGTCTTCCCAAACAAACAAAAACTGAAGGAATTTGTCACCACTAAACCAGCCCTACAAGAGATCCTAAGGGGGACCCTGTGAGACAAAGTCCCAGAGACATCACTACAAGCATAAAACATACAGACATCACAATGACTCTAAACCCGTATCTTCCTATAATAACACTGAATGTAAATGGATTAAATGCGCCAACCAAAAGACATAGGGTATCAGAATGGATAAAAAAACAAGACCCATCTATTTGCTGTCTACAAGAGACTCATTTTAGACCTGAGGACACCTTTAGATTGAGAGTGAGGGGATGGAGAACTATTTATCATGCGACTGGAAGCCAAAAGAAAGCTGGAGTAGCCATACTTACATCAGACAAACTAGACTTTAAATTAAAGGCTGTAACAAGAGATGAAGAAGGACATTATATAATAGTTACAGGGTCTATCCATCAGGAAGAGCTAACAATTATAAATGTCTATGCGCCGAATACCGGAGCCCCCAAATATATAAAACAATTACTCATAAACATAAGCAACCTTATTGATAAGAATGTGGTAATTGCAGGGGACTTTAACACCCCACTTACAGAAATGGACAGATCATCTAGACACACGGTCAATAAAGAAACAAGGGCCCTGAATGAGACATTGGATCAGATGGACTTGACAGATATATTTAGAACTCTGCATCCCAAAGCAACAGAATATACTTTCTTCTCGAGTGCACATGGAACATTCTCCAAGATAGATCATATACTGGGTCACAAAACAGCCCTTCATAAGTTTACAAGAATTGAATTTATACCATGCTTACTTTCAGACCACAATGCTATGAAGCTTGAAATCAACCACAGAAAAAAGTCTGGAAAACCTCCAAAGGCATGGAGGTTAAAGAACACCCTACTAACAAATGAGTGGGTCAACCAGGCAATTAGAGAAGAAATAAAAAAATATATGGAAACAAACAAAAATGAAAATACAACAATCCAAACGCTTTGGGACGCAGCGAAGGCAGTCCTGAGAGGAAAATACATTGCAATCCAGGCCTATCTCAAGAAACAAGAAAAATCCCAAATACAAAATCTAACAGCACACCTAAAGGAACTAGAAGCAGAACAGCAAAGGCAGCCTAAACCCAGCAGAAGAAGAGAAATAATAAAGATCAGAGCAGAAATAAACAATAGAGAATCTAAAAAAACTGTAGAGCAGATCAACGAAACCAAGAGTTGGTTTTTTGAAAAAATAAACAAAATTGACAAACCTCTGGCCAGGCTTCTCAAAAAGAAAAGGGAGATGACCCAAATAGATAAAATCATGAATGAAAATGGAATTCTTACAACCAATCCCTCAGAGATACAAACAATTATCAGGGAATACTATGAAAAATTATATGCCAACAAACTGGACAACCTGGAAGAAATGGACAAATTCCTGAACACCCACACTCTTCTAAAACTCAATCAGGAGGAAATAGAAAGCTTGAACAGACCCATAACCAGCGAAGAAATTGAATCGGTTATCAAAAATCTCCCAACAAATAAGAGTCCAGGACCAGATGGCTTCCCAGGGGAGTTCTACCAGACGTTTAAAGCAGAGATAATACCTATCCTTCTCAAGCTATTCCAAGAAATAGAAAGGGAAGGAAAACTTCCAGACTCATTCTATGAAGCCAGTATTACTTTGATTCCTAAACCAGACAGAGACCCAGTAAAAAAAGAGAACTACAGGCCAATATCCCTGATGAATATGGATGCAAAAATTCTCAATAAGATACTAGCAAATCGAATTCAACGGCATATAAAAAGAATTATTCACCATGATCAAGTGGGATTCATTCCTGGGATGCAGGGCTGATTCAACATTCACAAATCAATCAACGTGATACATCACATTAACAACAAAAAAGAGAAGAACCATATGATCCTGTCAATCGATGTAGAAAAGGCCTTTGACAAAATCCAACACCCTTTCTTAATAAAAACCCTTGAGAAAGTCGGGATAGAAGGAACATACTTAAAGATCATAAAAGCCATTTATGAAAAGCCCACAGCTAACATCATCCTCAACGGGGAAAAACTGAGAGCTTTTCCCCTGAGATCAGGAACACGACAGGGATGCCCACTCTCACCGCTGTTGTTTAACATAGTGCTGGAAGCAGTGTGGAGGTTCCTCAGAAAATTAAAAATAGACCTACCCTATGACCCAGCAATAGCACTGCTAGGAATTTATCCAAGGGATACAGGAGTACTGATGCATAGGGCCACTTGTACCCCAATGTTCATAGCAGCACTCTCAACAATAGCCAAATTATGGAAAGAGCCTAAATGTCCATCAACTGATGAATGGATAAAGAAATTGTGGTTTATATACACAATGGAATACTACGTGGCAATGAGAAAAAATGAAATATGGCCTTTTGTAGCAACGTGGATGGAACTGGAGAGTGTGATGCTAAGTGAAATAAGCCATACAGAGAAAGACAGATACCATATGATTTCACTTTTATGTGGATCCTGAGAAACTTAACAGGAACCCATGGGGGAGGGGAAGGAAAAAAAAAAAGAGGTTAGAGTGGGAGAGAGCCAAAGCATAAGAGACTGTTAAAAACTGAGAACAAACTGAGGGTTAATGGGGGGTGGGAGGGAGGGGAGGGTGGGTGATGGGTATTGAGGAGGGCACCTTTTGGGATGAGCACTGGGTGTTGTACGGAAACCAGTTTGACAATACATTTCATATATTAAAAAAAAAAAGAAAGAATTGGAAGTTCCTATATGCTTCAATGACCTAGTGTGGGAGCCCCTTCTCTGGGATTTGGAAATTTCTACCCAGAGTATCTTCTGTTCTCTAATAGGAATAGATGGTAAACACTTTTCCTGCCAGTAAAATAGCTGAAGGAGGAATGGAAACCATATCTGATCATCTCTGGCTAAAATGGCTTTATGGATATAGAATAGGATTTAAGGATACTTACAGGCATGCTGGAGGGTTCTCTTGTTGTGGCTCTCCTCCCCCTACCCCCCTCACCTCACTTCCTCCATCTGCCTTTTACCCAGCTCAGATTTTACACCTTTAATTCCATTAGTGATGGTAGGCACTGGCCTCTAGGTGTTAGAGTCTCATTCAAGACTTCTAATTTAGAATTAAAATTCTCCCTGGAGATGGACTAATAGCAAGTTTTCCCCTCCCAGGGGAGATTATCCTGGATTATCTGGATGGGCCCAGTCTAATCACAGGAATCCTTAAAAGCACAGAATCTGTCCATGCTGTAGTCAGAATAAGAGGGGGATGTGACAATGAAAGAATAGTCAGAGAGATGCAATGTTGCAGGCACTAAAAGTGGAGAAGGGACCACAAAGCAAGAAATGGATGCCATCTCTAGGGCTGGAAGAGTTAAAGGAACCAATTCTCTCCTAGACCTTCCAGAAACTAATGCAGCCCTGCTGACATCTTTATTTTAACCCAATGAGACCTGTGTTGGACTTCTAACCCACAGAACTGTACATAGTAAATTTGTGTGTAATAATAAATTTATGGTAATTTCCTACAGCAGAAATAGAAAACCAATTCGGTATACATGACTATGAGCACTACTGTGTTTACCTTTTCTCTAGAACTACAGTCTAGATTCCTGATGATCAAAGTAAAGTTGGCAACTCTTGGTGATTTGTAATCTAGGGCTCTTTCCAGTGAACCAGAATTTACTTTGAAGGTCAGAGTGAAAAGAAGACCAGGCCAGAAATTGAGACATATGGGTTTAAGTTCAGGCTCTGTGCTTGGTGGTTATATAACCAGGAGTGAGTCACTTCAACACTTTGGCTCCAATTTCCTCAACTCTAACATGAGGGCTTTGGAGTAAGATGACCTCTAATTCATTTTAGTGCTGGCCCTTGATGATTTCTCTGAGTGCTAGCCTCATGCCGGGGTCGGTGTTAATGGGACACTCTCTAAATGGCCCCATCCACCAGGAAGTGGAGTTTGATGGAAGGTCTCATAAAGAACAGTACTATGTCTCATACTTAACTTTCAAGTGTAATTTTTTGCTTGTTTGGTGAAGAATGGGTATATAAATGTATTTGTCAAAAGGAAATATTTTATCCTAATTTTTATGATTCCTCCATAAGGAGTGAGATTTCAGGACTATTTAAGATGTGAGAGAGAGCAAGTAGATCAGACCGAGGACCCATGACTTCTAGTTTAATTTGCAGCAGAATATTAATTATTTATCTTACAGTTATTGGAGAGCAGAATTAACTGATCTCACAATTTCTTTTCATTATGAAATACAGATTCTTTGATAATGAATCTTTTTATTTTTATCCCATCACGGGTTTTGCCTTTGTAGTTTGCATAGCACTTACACTTTTCCCTTAGAGCATTCCATACTATGTTTTTGACATGATGTTTACTTTAATCTGCAATATACTTATTTACATTTTTAACTCATTTGATTACTTTCATTAACTTTTTTCCTGATGGAATTTTAAAAACCTATCAACAAAGTATAAACTTTCCTTGAGCTCTTTTTAGTAATTTTGTCAATAATGATATCTGTTAAATGGTTGCTTGTTTATTACATGTTGAATGACTAGTTATTGAGGGAGAGGAAATTTCTGTTTTAGTTCCGGAGTTACTTTGATGTCAATTACAAGACCTTTACTCTAAATTCATATTCTCACTTGTTATCAGGCAAATGAACAGCAGAAGATTGAATGCATTAGAGAAGAACTTCACTTTAATTGCTTTTTTAAAGTGAAAATCAAAAATTTGTATGAAATGCACAAAACCTACCTTGGTGGTAAGATTCTTGCTAAGATTCATATAAATTGATATGTAATATTTGGGACCATATAATCATAGAATGTCATAGTTGGCAGAGACTCTAACCTACAGTTATTATTACTTTTGTTATAAACATTTACTTCATACCGTTCCAGTCAAAACGTTTACTAAATCTACTAAAATAATTAGATTAGAAAAGTTAAATCCTAAATTTAAAATAAGCTTAGAAAAGATAATTCACTGTATCTGAATAATAAAAACAACTATAAGGGAGTTTATATTTAATTTATAGCCCTTTTTAAATTTACATTTTGGATTGTTAGTACTTCATGATGACCCCCAAGTCTAAAAGAAACCATTAACATGACCATTTAGGGATTGACACGGCAGTGGAATAAACATTGGCAGTGGGCCAAAAGGCTGGGATATATGGCCTGGTGTTAACCTTTCCTACCTGTGCAGTCCTGTGTAAGTTCTTTCATTTCTCAGGTCTTTAGTTATTTCATTGTCCAAATAAGGTTTTTGATAACCAGCTTAGAGCCTCATCGATAATACATTATTTAGATAAAGTGCTCATAGTAGAGTAGGCTTTCAACAAATCCTTTTGTTCTTGCATATATTTCACCTTGTTCCTAAAGCAGACTTCTACAGCATCCTTCAAGAAAAGTCTGATGGCTGTTCATAGCACACATTATATTCTGCGGGGCTCGATGCTTTATGTTCCCTGATGCCCCGCACGTTAGAATAGTCCTTTGAGTAGTAGGTTGCCTCACCTGCATTGTAGGCATTGTGCTAATAGTGACATAATCCACATGAAAGTATTATAGATAAAAGGCTACTGCATTGTTTGCTAGAAATCTTAGCTGCACTTTTGTTATCCATTTCTACCAGTGCATAAGAATTTGTGACATGAATTTCTGTATTTGCTTCATTTGTGAGTCTACTTTTTCTTTTTCATTTATTTGTAATTTATGCTGCCTCTATTTTATATAACTTTGTGTTATGTCAGCCCTCTGTTTTAGAGCAAGGTGGGATACTAACAACCATATATATGCATATATGTGTGTATATATGCACACACACACTAGTATCATAATTACTGATTTTAAAATTGTACACTACAAAATGGAGGGGGATGAGCCTTAGAATTTTGTCTAGTTTGTACATGGTATACTTCTGATTGTTCTTACCTGTTGGATTTAACGGTTTTGTGTAAAGAAGAATTCAGTTTGGGTATCAGGCTGGAAAGTTTTCCCCTTAAAAACATTGTATGCTAAATTTATGAAGGATTGAGTCTATATTATCAAAGTTTGTTATAATTTTATAACATAGTGTTTGAAACACATTGTACTTTTAATTAAATCAATTAATGTTTATTTGCTTCAATAATGATTTTTAATTTTTTAACTATGTGAACAAGGGAACTTTACCGAACAGACTTACCTAGGGTCTTCTCAGCTCTCCCAGGCAAAGACTAATTCTAGAGCATGTTTCTCATTTGTATCTGGAATATATTGGGGCAAGAGAGCATGGAGATCTTTCTCAGGCCCGGGTATCTTCAGAGGTAATGTTTTGGAAATGTGATGTCTGGGCAAATAATATTTCAGCTTCATATTGGATCCATTTATGAATTTGGCTCTAATGATACTTTTTTTCACTTTCTAATTCACTTCCATAGTTGTCTAAACTCTTTCCACCCTGGGTTCACATTTACCTGCCTCCATCTTGGACATCAGTTTCTGGACACACACATAGTACATCAGTAAGCATATATACAAGATAAATTATTTGCATTTCTTCTAAACTTCAAAAAGGATATATATGGAAAAAATGACAACTGAGAAGTATTTTGTTTTGTCTTGTCTTCCTTAAACAAAAACTTCTTAACAAATGAACAGAACATACCTGCTCTTATGTTTTGTAACAGTATATCTTATTTATTTTAATCTTATAAGAAAAATCAATGTAAATGTAAGCACATTTTTTTGTTGCCACAAAAGCCTTTAAAAACTAATGCTTTTGTTTTCTTTCTTTTGTTTTTCCCAGTTTTCATCCCACCTATTACATTGTCCCATTCTCTGCACACTAATT
The DNA here is from genome assembly GCF_018350175.1 of Felis catus. Lineage (NCBI taxonomy): Eukaryota > Metazoa > Chordata > Mammalia > Carnivora > Felidae > Felis > Felis catus. The sequence continues at coordinate 67,377,389 of NC_058372.1, read as the reverse complement.
AATCTGGAGACTACATTGAAATAGCATAGGCTGAATGTTTATGGGACCCTGAGAGCTTTATTAACGGTTCATTCTATGGGTTGGAAAAATAGCCTGAAGTCTGTAAATGTTAGTCATTTAACCAGTTCCAAGAAAGTCAGCATCCACAGAGAGGGGCAAAATTCATAACATTTATTTTCTTTAAAATCTTCTGTAGACTTTAACCTCATGTGGCAAATTTCAAATATTAATTTCTTCAATTCTTCCCTCCCCATAACAATGAGTCTCTCATTACTAGAAATATTCAGAGAACAGACTGTGATATCAGAAATATAAATATCTCTTGAAATATGTGTGTGAAAACATCGTCAATGTGTCAAGCATTAAGCAAGAAAAAAATATTTAAGGACATGAGCTTAACTTCACTTTTTGTCTGCCATGATCTTCCTCAAGTCTAAGATTCAATACTTGAGAATTTAGCCTTTATTTTCTCTTAATATGGATAACTAAATGTGCCTTCCACCTGTAATGTCATCCAACTCTACTTCCTAACTAGCTCTTATGCCTCAAATATTAAAATATCAGAATATATGTGTGAAGATCCAATAAAAACACTTGAGATTTTAGGAAGTATATATTTGAAGTCCTTTGGGATGTATAAGTGAACAGGATGACTAAGTTTATTTGTTACTCCAGTTTGGTTGGATGCCCGGGCAAATTCAATTCCTATTATATATGAAGTAAAATTTTGGGACATGAATATATCCTCTTATTAGTCCTATTATTTATGAAATTTCTTAATTTTTTTGATATTAGAAATAATAAGAAAAATATTTTAATGGAGGTTAAGATAATGCAATAATAATAATTGTTAATTATTATTATATAATATGTAATATATAATGAATATGCATGTAATATATATCATATGTATGATATATATTATTATATATCATAAAAACTTACTATTTGCAAAGCACTGTTCTTAAGGACTTTTCAGGTCTTATTTCATTAATTTCCACAATGTTCTTTTGAGATTATTAATTTGGTCATCTCCATTTTATTGATAAGAAAACTAGAGCACAGAGAACTGAAACAACTTACCTAAGGTCATTTGGAAGGGATACAGTCAGAATTCAAGTGCAGGAAATCTTGTTCCAGAATCTGTGCTTTTTACCACACACCATGTCATCTCCCAATAATTCAAACTCAAAAAGACTTGAGTTCAAATCCTGGCTAGAGCTTCTATCAACTGAATAACCCTGGAAACCAGGTCTCAGTTTTGTCATCTGTGAAATAAGCACAATGATACCTGTCCGACTGGGTTGTCGTTAAGAACAAATGAGAAAACCTGTGTAAATGAACAGCAAAGTACTCGGCACAAGGTAGATAGTAAACAAATGTTAGGTGCTTCTCTTTCCCCTAATGAAATGGAGTTAAAAAAATTTTATGAAAAAAATCCCCCTCATATGATCTTTATAAAACCTAGTTAAAATATTTAATATCAAATGGCTTACTCATTTTCCATATCCTTTAAGATTATTGCAAAGAAAAAAGAAACTAGTTACTTACAAGCATAGAAACTTATCTAATTTTTCTCTCCTTTCTTCTCCTTTCCCTTTGTTTGCTATTGCTTGATGGTGATACTTTTATGATAGGATGGGGTGGGATTGGGGCTGAGGCAGAAACAGTTGGATTTGTGGTTCTCTTTGGAATTTTAATTATAAATCCAAGAATTCTCCTTTGATTGGATTTTGTTATAAAACTTCTTGAAAAGATTGTTGTTTACCGACTCGTAAATGAGGAATTACATAAATCAGATTCCCCATCTTGTAATAAGCTAAACCTCTAGTGAACATCACTCTAAGAAGAGAATCATATATACAGGATTTTGTGGTGAAATTGGCATATGGAGGAGAGATCTGTTTCTTAGACATCATTCAGATATGCTTCTCCAGCAGTAACTGGGTCTGTTTATGTAGATGAAGGGTTCAGGCATCTCTGATATCTAAATCTGAGGGCTGTGAGTAGGGAAAAGTGCAATTAACTCAGCAAACTTAAAACCACATTCCTCCATCTGTTGAGTCCCTCCGTGTCAGGCTCTGAAGAAGCCAATGTTGTGGTGAAAGGGGCAAACAACAGATTGTTGAAAAAATGTGCCCTTCTCCTTCCACCGTTTTTCTTTAGAACAGTTTAGCCTGAACATCTTTAACATATCATGCACTTATCTGGTATTGGATACATGGAAAAAAGTTAGCATTGTGCTTTGTGGGTCATAGGCTGTGGTTTGGCAGAACATGTGCATGGATTCCCAGGCCACTTAAAACCCACGTGAGTAATGGTAACCAAACCCCTTTTCCATTTCCCACCCATACACATGTCTGCAGAAGAAGAAGACTAAACAAAATGTTCTTTTTTTATCCTAAATGAAAACAAATAGAAAAATGAGTGGCAGAAGGATCTGGTCAAATTTACTGTAAATGCCTCTGGAAAGAAGCCCTATCACAGGAAGTGAGAAATCTTTTGTTTTCAGGTTTGAAATACCAGTATACTTTGAGTGAATATTTAACCTGTGAGCTCCTTTCAATATAAATGAAGTTCGTACTGACTGACTAACTCTCTTGCTGCAAAAGGTGCTGTGGGTCACCTGGAGTGTAAGGCCTGTCCTCAAAGAACTTGCAATTTTCTTTTTAAGCATTTAATTTAAAATTTTATATTTGTCTTTTGGATAAACATAGAAGCAGTAACATATGTGTTCGTAGCAAAATCCTACTAGATGAATGATAAGGGAATAAAACAGATAGAATACCTAAAGGATGAAGAGAGAGAGGAAGGGGATAACAGCAGGTGAGAGATGCCAGCGAGTTTTTGGAAGCTAGAAATTAAAGCTAGAAATTAAACAGATTTTATTTTATTTTATTTTTTAATTTTTATTGGTTTATTTTGAGGAAGTGAGAGAGCATGAGCAAGGGAGAGGCAGAGAGAGAGGAAAAGAGAGAGAATCCCCTCTGTGCTGTCAGCACAGAGCCTGACATGGGGCTTGAACCCCCACACCATGAGATCATGACCTGAGCCGAAATCAGGAGTTGGACACTTAACAGACTGAGCCACACAGGCACCCCTGTAATAGATGTAAAGGTAAGATGTGGCCAAAAGGGCCTATGGGAAGGATAGAGAGGAAAGCAAGTGGAGTGTTTCCTGTAGAATTTAGCAAAGGCTCAAAAGATGGAAGCACCAAGTACTGAAAAGTCATGGGACTAAAATTCAGAGGGCTTGTTGAAATTTTGTACAGGAAGCAAACTTCCAGATCTTTGTTCCCGGTGGAGCACTGCTGAGTACTTCTCTACCAGTGCAGAGACCTGGAGATTTATTTCTTTGGAGTCATCACATCAGATTTATTCTTGATTTAGGGAGATCGTGTGTAGGAGTGAGCTGCTGGGCTGAAAAAGGGAATGGAGTGGTCTATACTGAATGGTGAGCCACTCTGCCCCCCACTGGCTGCCTCCCAGAACGCTGGTTCTCAGGCATTCATTTCCAACTTCTTAGGCAGGCCATGGGAGATTCTTTCTCTGAAGAAACTGAAAGGACTTTGACATTCTGACATTTGGAAAAACCTTGACAAGAAATCCATCCTGTTGCCTACTCACCCAATGGTGAAACCTACCACTTGGCAACTCTCTTCCTCTCTCTAACCTTCATGTTCCCTTCCCTTCACCTCCCCCTGTATGGAGAACATCCAGTTAGCCTTGTTTAGTCTGACTCTTAACCATGAACTGATAGCAAATGATCATTAAGTAATAGTCAATAAAAGTCTCTTTCATTGAATAGAGATGATAATAAATAAACAGAAAAAAGGAAGTAAATGAAAGGGATAGAAAAAAACTTAAAAAAGAAAAAACACCCCTAGAGTTAATATCCTCAATGAGATAAAAATCACTGCATCCATAATATTAGAATAGGGTACTGTGAAGAGTAACCTTGAGAAGCAGAAAAAAAACCATATTGATATTAAAAATACAATGCTCCAAATTAAAATTAAATAGAAGGCAATATTGATTCCAAAACCAGACAGAGACCCCACTAAAAATGAGAACTACAGACCAACTTCGATGATGAACATGGGTGCAAAAATATTCAACAAGATATTAACCAACAGGCTCCAACAATACATTAAAAAAATATTAACCACTATCAAGTGGGATTTATACCTGGGATGCAGGCCTGGTTCAATATCTGCAAAACAATTAACATGATTCATCACATCAATAAAAGAAAGGACAAGAACCATATGATACTCTCAATAGATGCAGAGAAAGCATTTGACAAAATACAGCATCCTTTCTTGATAAAAACCCTCAAGAAAGTAGGGATAGAAGGATCATACCTCGAGATCATAAAAGCCATATATGAACCACCCAACGCTAATATCATCCTCAATGGGGAAAACCTGAGAGCCTTCACCCTAAAGTCAGGAACAAAACAGGGATGTCCACTCTCACCACTGTTATTCAACATAGTATTGGAAGTCTTAGCCTCTGCAATCAGACAACACAAAGAAATAAAAGGCATCCAAATTGGCCAGGAGGAGGTCAAACTTTCACTCTTCGCAGATGACATGATACTCTATATGGAAAAGATTCCACAAAAAAGATTCCACAAAAAACCTGCTAGAATTGATTCATGAATTCAGCAAACTTGCAGGGTATAAAATCAACACACAGAAATCGGTTGCATTTCTATACAACAACAATCAAACCACAGAAAGAGAAATTAAGGAATTGATCCCATTTACAGTTGCACCAAAAACCACAAAATACCTAGGAATAAATCTAACCAAAGAGGTGAAAAATCTATACACTGAAAACTATAGAAAACTTATGAAAGAAATTGAAGAAGACACAAAGAAATGGAAAAAGATTCCATGCTCTTGGATAAGAAGAACAAATATTGTTAAATGTCGATACTACCCAAAGCAATCTACATATTCAATGCAATTCCTATCAAAATAACACCAGCATTCTTCACAGAGCTAAAACAAATAATCCTAAAATTTGTATGGGTCAGAAGACCCCAAATAGCCAAAAAAATCTTGAAAAAGAAAACCAAAGCAGGAGGCATCACAATCCCAGACTTCAAGCTATACTAAAAAGCTGTAATCATCAAGACAGTATGGTACTGGCATAAGAACAGACACTCAGATCAATGGAATAGAATAGAGAACCCAGAAATGGACCCACAAAAGTATGGGCAACTAATCTTTGACAAAGCAGGAAAGAATATCCAATGGAATAAAGACAGTCTCTTCAGCAAGTGGTGCTGGGAAAACTGGACAGCGACATGCAGAAGAATGAACCTGGACCACTTTCTTACACCATACACCAAAATACTCAAAGTGGATGAAAGACCTAAATGTAAGACAGAAAGCCATCAAAATCGTCAAGGAGAAAGCAGGCAAAAACCTCTTTGATTTTGGCCACAGCAACTTCTTACTAAACACATCTCAGGAGGCAAGGGAAACAAAAGCAAAAATGAACTATTGGGACCTCATCCAAATAAAAAGCTTCTGCACAGCAAAGGAAACAATTAACCAAACTAAAAGTCAACGTACAGAATGGGAGAAGATATTTGCAAATCACATCAGATAAAGGGTTAGTATCCAAAATCTATAGGGAACTTATCGAACTCCACACCCGAAAAACAAATAATCCAGTGAAGAAATGGGCAAAAGACATGAATAGACACTTCTCCAAAGAAGACATCCAGATGGCCAACCGACACATGGAAAAATGCTCAACATCACTCATCATCAGGGAACTACAAATCAAAACCACAATGAGATACCACCTTATACCTGTCAGAATGGCTAACAGTAACAACTCAGGCAACAACAGATGTTGGTGAGGATGCGGAGAAAGGGGATCTCTTTTGCATTGTTGGTGTCAATGCAAGTTGGTGCAGCTGCTCTGGAAAACAGTATGGAGGTTCCTCAAAAAACTAAAAATAGAACCACCATATGACCCAGCAATTGCACTACTAGGCATTTATCCACGGGATACAGGTGTGCTGTTTCGAAGGGACACATGCACCCCCATGTTTATAGTAGCACTATCAACAATAGCCAAAGTATGGAAAGAGCCCAAATATCCATCGATGGATGAATGGATAAATAAGATGTGATATATATATATATATATATATATATATATATATATACACACACACACACACATATACGTATACAATGGAGTATTACTCGGCAATCAAAAAGAATGAAATCTTGCCATTTGCAGCTATGTGGATGGAACTGGAGGGTATTATGCTAAGTGAAATTAGTCAGTCAGAGAAAGACACAAATCATATGACTTCACTCATATGAGGACTTTAAGAGACAAAACAGATGAACATAAGGGAAGGGAAACAAAAATAATATAAAAACAGGGAGGGGGACAAAACAGAAGAGACTCATAAATATGGAGAACAAACTGAGGGTTACTGGAGGGGTTGTGGGAGGGGGGATGGGCTAAATGGGTAAGGGGCAGTAAGGAATCTACTCTTGAAATCATTGTTGCACTATATGCTAACTAATTTGGATGTAAATTTTAAAAGAATAAAAAATAAAATTAAAAAAATAAATAGAAGGCAATATTGAAAAAATGTCTAAGATAGCAGACCTACACATAGAGAGACAACATAAAAAGATATGAAATAATTGAGGTTTATTTTCTAAGAGGACCTTAGAGGACACCATTCACTTAAGGGAAATTATAAATGGAAGACCAGAAAATTGGAAGAGATTTCAAATAATCCATGTAAGGACATAAATCTTCAAATTAAAAGGCCTATAAAATATCCAGAATATTAAAAAAAAAGGCCACATCAAGATTTATTAGGAAGTAGAGAGAAGATTCTGAAAAAATCTAGGTTGATAAAGCATCACATTTTCAGTCTAAACTGCTCATAGAATTGTGAGCTAGAAAATAACAAAGAAATATTTTCAAAATTATGAGACTAAGTTCTATCCTCCCTGGAAATTATAGTACTTGCTTGTTCAAGTTTTCAAAAAACATCTGTCCTGCATTCTTTCTTAAAGAACCACCGAAGGATATAAGAAATAGAAGTATTGGACCCAGAAAACAGGAGACAAAGGATTTTCAGGATAATGGTCGAGGGAAGTCCAAGTTATTCCTGTTAATAGTTATTTACATAGTCATTATAATGGAGACACTCATTATTATTTTAATAAAAAAATTTGATATAATTATATCAGGAGACTAGGGAGAGGTAAAGTAAGTTCATTCTCATCGGTGGTGTTGGAAGTGGTGGTTGTGGAGTAAGAGAGCACAATGATGACTTACCATAATAGGAAGTAGTGTTTAAAACCTATAAATCAAGGAATAGCAGTAGAAGCACATTATTTAGTGTTACAGAGTTGACTACTGTAAGATTTGCTACAAGCGTGGTTAGTTGCTTCCGGGGAATGGAGCAGGTTTTGGTAAGGATGAGGCAAGATTTCTTTTTTTTGTTTGTTTTTTAGTGGCATTAGAACTTTTAAAACCATGTGCCTCCATGACATAAAAATAAATATTAAAAAAAGCATGTCATGTCTCCTTATTTATCCATCAGGATAGATGAAGTTATGCTGTAGTAACAAACAACTCCAAAGTTCAGTAGTTTAGTGCAGGAAAAGTTATGTGTATGTTCAACATGTGTTAGGGGAAGTCTCAGATTTCCATTTCTGTAGTCACTCAGGACCCCAGGGATAGAGGCTTTGTGTCAACTGCACTTAATTACTGCAGCAATAAGAAGGAAATCCTGGAGGTTTCTAATTGGCAATTGAGTGCTCTAGCCCAGAAATGCCACACATTTACTTTTGCTCATGACTTCTTGGTCAGAGCTAGTCACATGGTGGCACCCAAACTCAAGAATACCAGGAAATTTAGGGGAGCCTGGGTGGCTCAGTGGGTTAAGTGTGGACTCTTGGTTTTGGCTCAGGTCATGATCTCACAGTTTCCTGGGTTTGAGGCCTGCGTCGGGCTCTGTGCTGTCAGCTTGGGATTCTCTCTCTCCCTTTCTCTCTCTGCCCTTCCTCTACTCACGCTGTCTCTGTTTCTTTCAAAATAAATACACTTAAAAAAAAGAATTCCAAGAAATTTAGTGTTTTGAGTGCACAAAGGGTAAGGAGAACCAATATTAGAGAGCAGAATGAGTGACCATCACATACATCTTTCCAATTTGCTTTAGTCTTTTTTCCCCATCTCTCTCCTTTCAGTCTTCTACCTTCCAAACCAAGTAACCAGTGTTAACTCAGTGAATGTTTTTCTACTCTTTATGTTTTTATATAAATGCAGTCATTGTCTATACATGTTGCTCTATAACTTGTTTTTCTTACTTAACAATATATTGTATTTTCTAAGGTCAAAATATTTCGATGTAACTGACTCTCCATAATATAGCACGAATAACTACAATTCATTTCATCAATTGCCTGCTGTAGATATTGAAGATGTTTATGGACTTTTGTCACAGAAAACAGAGCAACAATGAATATTTTTGTACATGTGTCTTTCTGTATTGGAACTTTATTCTTTTAAGGTGATTCCCAGAAGTTGCATTGTTGTGTCAAAGAATAGATGTTTCTAAATTTTAATAGTTATCATAAAATTACTTTTCTTTGAGATTGTTGCAATTTATATTTCCACCAGCAAAAATCAAATTGCCCACTTAATTGACATCTTTATGAGCACTATGTAATCTTTCTTTTTTCCTTTTTCTAACTGGTTGGGTTAAATTTTAATTAAGGAGATATGACAAATGTACTTGAAATGACTGGTGACTAAGAGAATATGTAAACAAGAGAAAAACTAAGTGTGAAGGCAGTACAAAAGATTCTCAAGGGGAAGACAGTTCTTGAACTATAAGGAAGTCAAAGAACATTCCAGAGGAGGAGAAGAACACAAACAACCTCCCAGAGGCAGGGATACTCCTGCCAAGTTTGCTGAACAGCAAGATACACTGGCCTGAAGTGTAAAACACGTAGCGGACAATGGGATAACAACAGTGCTGGACTGGTAGGGTGGGAGAGGATTGTACTAGGTATTGTGATAAGGCAGAGAAATTTAGACATGAAATGGAAGGGAAGAGTCAGCTAGCATAGATTTCCCCACGGAAAAGTGACATAATAGACAGAAGTGCTTCAAAGAGCATTTTGGTAGTAGGCTGCAGGTAGATTGAATGGAGAAGAGCCAGGGCATGGTTGTAATAATATAGGCATGAACAGGGTTTAAATGTACCAATCCATGTCTCCTTGCATTTAGCAAACACAATTTTGCTTGGAGAGTGAATACGGTAACATGGGGTTAAACTATAGTTTTTGATGTTTGATTGTTTTACAATCCTTGAAATCTTACCAGAAAGGCAAAAAACAGAAGAGCAGAAATGTGCGGTGGGGGGGGGGGGGGATAGAGGCTACAGGAGAAGCAGAGGAATGAGTAAGACTAATTCAGAACATGAGATGTAAGAAGAAAGCAACCTTAGACAGCAAAAGGCAACAAATAATTTGGCAAAGACATTCCCTGTGTAAACACAGCTGTCAGAGAACAAGGGATCTCAAAGTAAAACTACCTCCTAGAATGAGTAATATAATGTACAACCTCTATGTGAAGGAAAACTATGATATAAGTTAACTTTTGAGATGTTTTTGGCTTGTGAATACAATGCCACTAGGATTCCTTCGTAATTTGGATTGTTTAAAGAGGTTTTTTATTGGATGTGTATTGTGGCCTTTGTTTTAGACTGGGAGGAAAACAGAAATGCTATTTTTAGAATGTGATGAGAGACCATCATATAAACCCTAGGAGAAAGTAGAGACACAGATGATACATAGAATTGTGTGTAAAGATGTGTATTATACGCACAGATACACACACACAAACCCTTTCATGCCAATGAAGTAGCCAAGTCACTCACAAGCTGATAAAAGTTGAGATTTTAAAATCAAACAACAAAAAACAGGTTTCATTTTTTAATACTGAAATGTACCTAATGTCTTTCTGGAAATTCTTTCACCTTTTGGCATCTCTTTCTGAAACCATACAGGAGGAGCCATTTTGGCCCACTGTCTTTTCATTCTTGAGGGACACTGAATTCTCAACTAAAATAGAATAATGAACAATTACTTTAAATAGCTAACTCTGAAGGGATTTCTTTTAACATTTTATTGCATTTTTCTTCTTGGAAAGGTTAAGGTAATGTTTGTGATGACCACTTCTGGCCATCCTTCCCACAGACTCATTTTGTCTACTGGGTCTGGTTCACAGCTCCCTTTACACATGCTTTTGGATAGTAGGTACGGGTGATGTGACGACTCATCTCTCTGCTCTCAGAAGCCACTTCTTTTGAGTGACACCCTCCTTCACCACTTGGCATTCACACTCTTCTTCTGTCCCTTCCTTCTGCATCAGTGTAATATATGAAAGAGAGCAAATGTCACACTGGTTCGGTCATTCTGACAGCTCTGTCATTCAGTCAACCCACAATCTTATTTTTGTCAGCAGCATCAAAGGGCATTTTGTGGAAAGTCATGCATGCCTTCATGACGTCAACGTTATAAGGTGAGAAATTTAACCTCCAAAATAAAGTTTTCTACGCTATCTTGGTTTTTAATGTTACTCCCTGTAACTACAGTATATATGGCTTTATAGAAATTATGTAGGTGAACTACATAAAATGTAAAGAGAAAAAAGGACAACATAGAAAAAAATTAATTTCTTTTTACATCTCATTGTCAGTTCAGAATTCTAGAGTTAAAGTGGATTTTTTTTTTTTGTCGTTAATTTCAGATAGAGAATCTGAAATTGGCATTTTAGGGGAATATTATATTGTGGTCAGATGTCTGAGGTGGGCAAGAATTTGTCTATTAAAATCATTTTCACCCCCTATGTTGGTGGTTCTCAAACTATTTGTGGTAGAGGACTAGCTTTTCCCCCATCTCTGCAGACTGGTATCTTTCTAAAAGTCAAAACTAATAACAAAAATAAAAATACAAACAAAAGCATAAGCCCCCAAATATAATATTAAATTTAAACATAACTCGACTCTGTCAAGTTGATCTAAAAGTTTATAAATACCCATCTCAAGTTCTGCATTAATCCTATTACAGATAGCAGCAAAAAACTCAGGGACACACTGGATGGTGGTGGGTCACACTTTGAGAACTGTCCTTGACATTATTGTTCATTAGTATTTACAGTTTTCCAGAAAAGAGATCCTTCATGGTGTGGAGCAGAACATTATCAATAGAATAAAATTAATGAAAAAGAAAAGGAAAGAACATAACATACTTGGCTCTGAAATATACACACTTCTCAAAGTTCCAAGATAGACTGAGTAACTAAGAATTCCTGGGATGTGTGAAGACTGACTTAAAGCCAACTGTGAACTCACCAAAAAACTACAGTATATGCATTGGAATGTGATTTCTGAAGTGTCTTATTCCTGTAAGGAGATGGATAAAATTGTAGTCAACCAAAACCCTTTTTGTGTTTTTTGGAAGAAAGTTGTTGATAAACCAGCTGGGAGTTGAAGATGACACCATAAGAAATCAAAGAAGCACAGAAGTGTTCTGTGCTGTGTGATATGATCATTGATTGGTAACTTTGATAAGAATCTGGGCTCTGCTACTTATGAGGTCTGTGAACCTAAAAATGTCATTTTCCTGAGACTCTGCTTCCTTGAGTGGAAAAAGGTATCATTATTATGATATAATAATGTATATAGTATATAATATATAATAATAGTATAATAATATATAATAGTATACTTCTTAGGTTGCTACAGGGGTGGTTAAAAATATGGTGCTCAGTGTGTATTAGTATTATTGTTAATAATAATAATAAATCATTTCATATGTCAGTAATGTCATTGCAAACTCTAAGGGTGTACATTTAAGTGCATTTACCTTATGTTACATAGAATAGTATTTCCCAATATCTTGCACATAAGGTTAATCGTGTTCCACACCAAAAGGGTCTACACCCTAATAAATTTTGGAAACTTTGCATGTCTTGAGATTCATATGACACATTATTGTATTAAGGTCCCTGGAAAATCAGGTATAAATAAACCTGTGAACTTTTATATGGCACACTTCTTCCTGAGCATATTTGATTATACAATGTTTTATAGGAAAATGTAATAGCTAGTGAGAATTACTGTACATTGTATACTTACTATGTGTCAGGTACCAATAGACTAGTTAGCTTATTTAATACCAATTTACCCTTGGTATCCCCATTTCACAAGGGAGGGTAAATAACTTGTTCAAGGTTATACACTCCAGAAGTAGAGGGTTAGGATTCACAACCAATTGTTTGGTCTCTGGTGACCATGATTGACTGCCTTACTACCTATTCTCTTCCTGGGATCTAGCATTCCATGGAAGAAACTTTAGGACATGCTGATTGTGAACAATATTCTGTTCAGGCTGGGGTAGTCACAGTAATTTGTATACACGTTGTTCACACATGTATTCTTTTCCTTATACTGTGCCACTCATTCTCTTTTTCCACAATTTATCTAACACCCTGATCAAACCATGTGTTCTTTTCCACACAGTCTTCCTTACAGCCATGGTGGTCTCACTTTCTCCTAGACACTTAGCATCTGTTTTGTTGAGTTCATGGACAGATGTCCTACTGAACTCTGGATATGTTGTTTATGTGGATGTTGTTTTCTTAACTAGTATCCAGATCTTTGAAAATGGTACTGTTTTATGCTAGAAATTCTAACAGCATAAAAAATGTATGTTGATTAGAATTTTTTACTTAACATCTGGAGCTGTTTCAAATTTACTTGGTATGAGTCCCAAGTTGCTAACATGAAGAAATGAATTCCATTTGCAGCCCTAACGATTACCATATGAATTAGAAATGATCACCTTTTCTTGTTCATGTAACTGAATAATTCACAAGTTAACTAAAAATAACATTTTTGTAATACTAAATTATAGCAGATGATTAAGCATATGATCTTTAAGCTGACAGTAAATAGTATTAAATATATTCATAAAGAGCAGAATAACAAAATATACTTATTAAAGTCATCTTTCATTTGCCTCCTAGTTTGATTATTAGGGTAACTTATTTCCTAGACAGTTTGGAGAAGATCTGGTGACAAAGCTAGTTTTTGTTTTTGTTTGTTTGTTTATTTTAAAGTATATTTATTTATTTTTATAAGGAAACAGAGAGAGATATCAGGGGAAGGACAGAGAGACAGGAAGAGAGAATGAATCCCAAGCAGACTCCATGCTGTCAGCGCAAAGCCTGACACAGGGCTCGATCTCATGACCATGAGCTCATGACCTGAGCCCATGACCTGAGCCAAAATCAAGAGTCAGATGCTTAACCAACTGAGCAACCCAGGTGCCCTGACAAAACTATTTTAAAAAGTTTTTTTTTTCAACGTTTTTTATTTATTTTTGGGACAGAGAGAGACAGAGCATGAACGGGGGAGGGGCAGAGAGAGAGGGAGACACAGAATCGGAAACAGGCTCCAGGCTATCAGCCCAGAGCCTGACGCGGGGCTCGAACTCACGGACCGCGAAATCGTGACCTGGCTGAAGTCGGACGCTTAACCGACTGCGCCACCCAGGCGCCCCGACTATTTTAAAATCAAGTCATGGAACTTGATAAGTCCTTAAGACTCATCTAGTTCTCTTCTCTAAGTTCTTACTTAGAGATATGCCACTATAAACTGCAGAGACGTTAGAATCCACATTTTTGTAGAAATGGGGAAATGACCCACACAGTTATAATCTTTTGTAGAATAGAAAATAGTCAAGCCTTTCTCTATGTCTTAATTCCATCACAACATATCTATGTGCTATTTTTTTAACTTTGAGATGTGTGAATGGATGGTAGTGGGCTTTTTATAAAAAAATAATCTAAAATATGCTATTGAATTAAAAGAAATTACTATAAAATCAAAGGTTCAAATCAATGAAAACTATTCTAAAATACAGAGCAAAGAAATTTTTGCTAAAAACTGTTCTACAAGCCAGTGGAACTGAGACAGAGAAAAAAAATAGAGTGAGTTGCTCTGAATTCTTGAAAACAGGGTTACCTTAAAACCCACTCTTTGGGTTGACTCTGCCATGACTTGAGTCTTCAGTAGGCTCCCCAAGGCAAAGCCCTCATTGGTTTTGAGAAGCACATGCTTGTCCTTGGAACAGAAGGCCATGGATGCCTCTTGCTTTCTACTCCAGCAAGGTGACCTCTGCAGTTCCCAGTCGTCTAACGACCTGCTCAGTGACAACTTGCATCTGGCAGACAAGGGCATCACAGTATTTAATGCAGTTGTAGCCAAAACCAGTTTTTTACATTATGCTGATTTTGAAGGTGACGGGTTGCAGGTTTTCATTTTTGCTCCCAGTGCTGGATGCTGGAGATATCGCTATAGGCTGTGGCTGGTACCTGATGAGGGTCACAGTCAGCAGAGAGATGCAAAACACATAAAGATGGTGACATGTTGAGTGCTGGTGCTAGGGGAGCAGAAGGGCCAGAAAAGACTGAGGAAGGGAGCTAGCTTTTGAGGTGGATTAGAGCAAGTGGAGATGGGTTGGGCATCTTGGGAAATGGAAATAGCACTTACTAAGGCTCCAGAACAAGGAAAGTGTGAGCTTGATGAAAGAACAGTGTTTAGATGGGCTGGTAGATGGTTGGGAGTATCAATTAGAAGATGAATTTGCAAATGTAGGTTAGGTCTTATTTTTATGTTTTACCATTTGTCTTTTGTTTTGTGTTGTTTTCAGTAGTATTTGTTTTGTGTCTCCCATAAATTAATGCAGTGCCGAGAAAGGAGAGAGATTTCTACTTCCTCTATAATTCCTATCAGTCACCAGACAGGTATTTGTTGGTTGCTGACTAGATTATATGCACAGTGTCATGTCAGACTCAGATCGTTTGACACAAAGTTCCACAAAGTGGTGTTAAGTAAACCTCTTTGTAACTACTACTGCCTTTTGTACAATATTATGTATTAAGATTGAAGATTCTTTTACTGCTTAAACATTTTTAATATGAGTAATTAAAAAATATTTTGCTGATAACATAGCATCATATAAATATTTTTAAATTTATTTTGTAGTTTTTTGATTACTCTTTTGATTACTGTTTTGATTCCCAGGGCTGGATATATTTATGGTTTGGGGATATCTTTTCTTACCCACATTCACTGTCACAATACCTGTTATAAAACTTACCACAGTTCAAACTTGATAAATGAACCCTTTTCTTCGGCTATTTAATTATGACGGCCACTGGAGACACTTAGCATACCATGTATATTTCAGAAACGTAGTAGGTAAAATCACATTTTGATAAATCACAAGATACTGTAAAAGCATAAAGAGAACAAGATAACAGGTGCCTAATTTGATTGCTTTTGTGATGTGGATGGAAATTATTGCTCAGTTTTATTGATACGCAACTCACAAAAGACTTAAGCATGTCAACCTTAATGGAAGGACTTATTAAAGAAGTGCTGTTATAGAAATGTAATGAACAGTATTTTAGCCAAAAAGATTGTGCAAATATTAAAAACCTCAAGAATCAAGGAACAGGAGAATCTGATTTACCCAGACACTAACTCAGCATGTCAGAGTTAGTGGCTTCTATTCAATCCAAAGTTCCTGTCTTTAATATAAGTAAGGTTTGCAGCACTTCTGGCAGGGAGCATGTGATTGCCAATGTAAACTCATGCCCACTGTTGAGAATGGAGCCAGGCAAGGTGAGAGAAGTGAGAGAGTGTGACCTTCTTCCATCCAGTCTAATAGCTGGCTAAATCTGAGACTCAATTCACCTATGTATTTACACTACCTTTTCACAAAATGGCAGCTGGAAGTCTGTAGGACCTACTTATGCAGATTGGATCTACTTATTGCAGATATCTCGAGACTGTTAAAGATAATTTACTGACTTTTGCACGAACATATCTCCTTGTTCTCACGCTTCCTTAGAAACATAAACGTTTATGCATGGTCCCCGGTGCTCTCATTGCCATCAGCTTCTCCTCTTTTGCAACTGATATGCTTTTGTAGTGTTTTTAAAAACCATACACCCAAAAAGGTATTAAAAAGAATTCTGCCAGCATGGTATGTTTATTCAGCGACAAGCCTGGTCTCACAAAAGAAAACAAGAGGGAGGGGGGCATATGTACAACTAGATGAGACGCAGAGAAGATTTTACTTTTTCTCTGTACTGAACTGAAAGAAAAACTGTTTCTCAAATGCAATAAAAGGACATATTCAGAAAGCAATTTTATTTTTGACTATGTTTTTCCTTTTACTTCTAAACTATTTCATGTTATTGATATCAAATTTATTTTTTGTGCTTTTCTAAGCTCTTTGGAGAGTCACTGCTTGAGTGATCCACTTGATTTCTGGCTGTCACTGAGTGCTTTGTGGGAGCAGGGAATTTTCTTTGTAGGAAAGCTATGAATTACAGATTTTTGATAGATGCATGAATACTCACCCTTTCTATTTCTTTTTGTATAAATTTTGGGTAGCTGTTTTTCCACATATTTTCCACATTATTTCTCTACTTCTAAATGTTCAAATTTGTTGGCATGAAGTCATTCATATCTCTTATTATTCAATGGTCAGTAGTCAATGGAAGAATCAATCTTTGTTTTTGATGATTTTCCTTTATTATATTTTACTTTCCATTTTATTAATTCCTGCTCTTACATTTTTATTTCTTTCCTTCTACTTTTTTGGAGTTTATTTTCTGTTCTTTCTTTTAACTTGTAACAAAATTAACTGTAAGATAAATCATAGATAAATGATTTTTCGTATTTCTTCCTTTGCTAATATATCCATTAGAGGCTTTAAAGTTTTCTCTAAGCAAAGCTTTAGCTGTATCTCACCAAGTTTGGCTCTGATGTTTATCATTCAGTTCTAAGTGTTTTGTAATTTCTAGTATGATTTCTTCTTTGACTGATGTTTTACTTAGCAGTGTTTTGTTTATTAAATCAAGTTTAT
Source organism: Felis catus (assembly GCF_018350175.1). Classification (NCBI taxonomy): domain Eukaryota; kingdom Metazoa; phylum Chordata; class Mammalia; order Carnivora; family Felidae; genus Felis; species Felis catus. Next base: position 67,360,375 of record NC_058372.1, on the reverse strand, counting down.
TTTAAATTTCATATTTCCTCTTAAGTAGCTTTTCAGTTATATATTCTTTGAAGAGTTAGCCTAGAGTTAAAACATGTTTCCTTTAACTGTTAGAGTCTAGTATGTGTACTGTTAACAGTTTTGTATAATGTTTAGGTCTTAGAACTTCACTGACCACTTACCACCTTTTATTATTATTGTTATCTGCTATTGTCTATTTTAATTCTACATACAGTTTAAACCCCATACAACATTATTATTATCATTTTATACTGTCATATTGATTTAAATGTACGTCCTTCTCAATTGCCATAATTCTGGTATAAATTATTTTTCCTTTGCCTGAAAAGTTCTCTCTCTCATTTTTTAGTTTTGTTTAGTTTTAATATTCAATAGGGTATGTCCTAAAATGTATAGAATTTAAGGTTGGCAGCTATTTTCTTTAAGCTCTTCAGAGTTATGATTTTATTTTTTTCTGGCTTCCATAATTTCTGTCTAGGAGTCCATTTAAATCTCCCTGTTGCTTTGAAGGCATTGATTTTGTTTGTTTTTAACAAAATCTATGACTGCTTTTTAAAAAAGTTTCATTTGGGGCGCCTGGGTGGCTCAGTCGGTTAAGCGCCTGACTTCGGCTCAGGTTATGATCTTGCAGGTTTGTGAGTTTGAGCCCCGTGTCAGGCTCTGTGCTGACAGCTCAGAGCCTGGAGCCTGCTTCAGTATCTGTGTTTCCCTTTTTCTCTGCCCCTCCCCTACTCTCTCTCTCTCTCTCTCTCTCTCTCTCAAATAAATAAATGTTTAAAAAAAATAAAAAATTTATCTATCATCTATCTACCTATCTTTTATTTTTTAAGTAATTTCTATACCTAAAACGGGGTTCAAACTCACAACCTTGAGATCAAGAGTGAAAGACTCCTCCAGCTGAGCCAGCCAGGCACCCCTCTCTGACTGCTTTTAAGAGTATCCTTTTCTAGCAGTTTTACTATAATGTCCCCGGACATCGTTTAGTTTGTATTCTGCTCTGAATTTGTGGAATTTTTCATGCTGTTGCTTAACGACTTTCTTCAACTTTGGAAAATTAACCATTATGTCTTCAAACATTGCTTTTACCCTACCTGCTTTCTTTCCCTTCTATTACACACACACACACACACACACACACACACACACACACTCACACACAACAGCTTTCTCACTCTGTATATTTTTCTCTCCTCTCTTCCTCTTCATGTGCCAGTTTGCATAGTTTCTCCTGAATTGCTCTGCCTCCCATTTTCCTACTAACCCAAAACAATCTCCCCTGAAACCAATCAGTTGAATTAATTGTGTTATTAATTTTCATTGAATTGGAGAACTTCCATTAGATCACTTTTCTTATAGTTCTAATTTGATGGTAAAGTTTTCTATTTTTGTCATTTGCTTTCTTAACAAATTATTCAGTTATTTTAAAGTTGATGTCTGATAATCTAACTTCCTTTTTAGCTCAATTTCTATTGTTTATTTTCTTTCTTGGCCCCATTTTCGGATATTCCTGGTAGATTTTAATTTAATACCTGATGGGTGTGTGTGTGTGTGTGTGTGTGTGTGTGTGTGTGTGTGTGTGACAGAGAGAAAATTATAAAGCTCTAGAGACTATTATCTTATTCCTGAGAGGATTAGTTACAGCTTCTGCCAGATAGTTACAATAATGGAAGATCATCTTTGTACAAAGTCAATTCAAGTTGGGTTTGAGTCTTTATAAGGCCTCATCTATTTACAGTTCTCTTTTTCTCTTAGAATGTAATACCTTACAACAGAAATGCTGATGAGTTTATCAGGATCCTACACACCATTTAGGAATTGGTTTATGCTCCTAGGGAAAAAGAGGTGCAGAATGTCAGCCTCTACTATTCTCATCTCTTTGGAATTTTTCACTTAAAATTCTCCTGCATTGGTTCTGTTTTCATTTGTTTTTGATCATTTTGCCTAATGGAAAAGACCCTTTTGGGAGGGGAAAAAGCAGGTTAGAATTTTGGAGTTACCTCCATGTGCTGCTAGATGCTTCAAGTCCTGGAGGCCTTGGTATCTCTGTCATGCCTCCAAATATATTTTATAAATGTATGCAGCATCTCTAGTTACTTTTGGTGAGGTGGTTAGTCTGCTACAAGGTAGATTACCATAGACAGAATCCTCCTTGAAAATGATTTTAAGTTAGATCTTCTCTTGGCAGTCCCTCTTCCATCTTGTTGACCCAGCTGACATTGCCACTGGTTGTGGAAGTGCTTTCTCACCTTTACTTCTGCTTCCCCTCCCCCATTTGCCTCATCACCATCAAAAAAGATGGGTGGAGGGCAGATAAAGTGTGCATGTAAGTTCTTAATTTGATTGTTAGTATAATAAGGTAATTTTATTCTCCCTGGGTCTAGTAGGCACTTGACATTGATTCTGTCTTGTGGGCATTCTGGTAATTTCTTCTGAGGGCCCCCTCGAAATGTTTATCTGCACTTCTTGTGTCTTAGCTAGTGTCTTTTCCTTCAGTTGACCACTCTATTCTCATCCTCTGATTTTCTAATGGTCTCCTTCTAATTGGATTCCATTCCCTTTCCAGAAGTCCATCTTTGACGGGACTCAAAGGGACTTCAGATTAGCTCTCTCTCCCTTGTATCTCACATCTTGTTTATGAGAGACACTCAGAATCCTTACCTAGATAAGTGAAGATATACCTGGTTTTTCATATATTCTGGTCTTTCTGCCCTACTGCCTTCGGCTAATAGTCAGAGCCATTTGTTTTTAGATTCTTTAAGTATTTTTATGTATCAGACAGCAATCCACTGTGATCCCTCCTCCGATTGGTGTCTTTGAAGTGCCTTTTTCTTTGGGGAAAACACATTTCAAATCTCTTGCTGGCTCATGGTACACTAGCAGTTCTTTTTAAAGAAATCTCTGTCTCAAAAAAACAAGACAAAACAAAAAACCCCAAAACTCTTTCAACTGCATCTTTTAACCTTTTGCACTCTTACATTAGTTTTCATCAAGTACAACAAACTGGGTAGCTTAAAACAGGAGGCCAGAAGTCTGAATCAAGGTGTTTGTAGGTCAATACTCCCTCTGAAACCTGTTGGGGAGTCCTTCCTTGCCTCTCCCAGTTTGCTGGCAATCTTTAGCATTACTTGGTTTATAGATGCATCGCTCCTACCTTCTGTCTTCACAAGGCACTTTCCCCATATATCTATCTTCACAAAACAAACTTTTTATAAGGACTCCAGTCCATTGAATTAGTGGCCCACCTACTCCAGTATGACTTCAATTTAACCAATTATATCTGCAATAGCCCTGTTCCCAAATAAGGTCATAATCTGAGATACTAGGGGTTAGGATTTTCATTTATCTTTCTTAGCAGGACAGAATTCAACTCACAACAATCTTAGATAAATCTGATTTATCTAACTGGTTATCAGATACCCAGCGTGAAATCCTCCAGGTTAGTTTCAGAAGTCATTTTGGTATCTGATGTCTATTGAGTTTTGTGCCTCAGTTGAAACTTCCACTTTGGCATCCTGTTAGATTCGAATATAACTTATTTTATGTACATAGTTGTAAAAATACTGCTAGTGAGCAGTACTGGTTAATGTATATATAATCTTCTTTGTCCTGAATGTTTTCAGTCAGAAACCTTAAGCTTTTCACAAGTAAAATTTATTATATTATTTTTTCCCATCTCTTCTAAAACTCCTAATAGATTTTGATATAGATTCTTATCAGTATCTTCGCTTCCTCTTTGTCTACCTCTTTATTTTACTTTTAGGAAGATTTCTTTATTTTATCGTCCCACCTGTGCCCATAATTCTTACTTTTGCTATCATATTTCTAATTTTTAGATCTTTTTCAGTTTCTAAATTCCCCTTAAAAATAATATCCTGTTCTTATTTCATGCATAGAATATATTCTTATCTTTGCGGGTGGATGATATAATTCTTTTCTTTCTGTCTTATTTTCTTCTACTTACACTGTCTCACTTTCTTCTGATTCCTTTACATCATTTCTCTTTTTCATGTGAGAAGCTTTACTCAAATATCTGTTATGATCCCTGGCTATTCATTCACACTTAAAAGTGAGTTCTTGAAGGATTGGTTATAAAACCCTGAATATAGTTTATCTCATAGGCAAGAAGGACTCATTGTAAAACAAATAGACAACCATTCAGGTTTGGGGATGCAACCTACATACCAGGCATTTTTTTTTCTAAGCTACATTAGCTTTTTTCAGAGAACAGTAGATTCTCCGATCTGATGGAAGTTCAAAGACAGTTTAAGATTGAAAGGTGGCATTCTGGATCTGTGTAGGTGAAGGCAGATTCATCTCACTATTCAGTGTGTACATTTTCACTCAGTACACTTGTCTTTAGTCAAGCACCTCATTCCAGTCCTCCTTTCTGCCTCTGTTCTTGAGTCCAGAACATCTCAAATCTTAGATTAAATTCATCAAAAAACTATACTTTCCACCAGTTGTTGTCATATGGGGGTTAGGGTGAAGATGGGAACTGGGGATCTAATGCTCCTTATAAAGGTTTTACAATTTTACCCATGTGTTTAAAAATTTTTTTGAGGTCATTTATTTATTTTGGGAGGCAAGGGGGAGGGAGAGAGAGAGAGAGGTAGAGAAAGGGAGAGAGAGAATCCCAAGCAGGCTCCAAGACGTCAGCCCAGAACCCAATGCAGGGCTTGAATGCACAAACCGTGAGATCATGACCTGAGCTGAAATCAAGAGTCAGAGGCATAACTGACTGAGCCACCTGGGTGCCACTATACCCATGGTTTTTGGCTTTATTTCACTCTTTCCTCTGCCATAACTGATGTCTTCAAACGCTGAGCTTTTCAGAGTTCTGAAGCTTATTTCTAATGAGTATCTCCGTCTCCAGCCACTTGGTGTAGAAAGCCTTTTACTCTGCTAAGGCATTTGTCAGTCCTATACCCTCTTTCAGTCTTTATGTATTGTGGTTATTACCTTGCTTAATTGGAAATAGGAGTTTGTTTTCCTTTTTGTTAGGGGGGATTCTTTTGGTTTGTTTGGGGATTCAAAAGGATCTTAAATCTGAAAGGCCAGGTGGCTATATGAAGGACAACATTTGCATGATGCAAATATGGAACTAATTATAAATTTTTTTAATGTTTTTATTTATTTTTGAAGGAGAGAGAGAGACAGAGCATGAGTGGGGGAGGAGCAGAGAGAGATGGAGACAGAATTCGAAGCAGGCTTCAGGCTCTGAGATGTCAGCACAGAGTCCCGATGTGGGGCTCAAACTCATAAGTCGTGAGATCATGACCAGAGCTGAAGTCGGACACTCAACTGACTGAGCCACCCAGGCACCCCAATATGGAACTAATTATAAAAATCATATATAAAAATAAGAACTTGTCAACTCACTAATTGCTGGATTTCCAGGCAAACAGGGAGCTGCTCATCCTTGGACCTGTTAGTCTGCAGTTGATTAAGGTTAACTGTCTCTCACTAATGTTTTTGATCCATTATTAAGAACTCAAGAATTGAAACTGGGACCTTCCTATACAATGTAACAATTATTGTTTGTTACTGTGTTCTGAAGTGAATTGTTTGAAAGAGTTGAAGTTTCACATACTTAATTAATTCAAAGACTGTGGGTAGTTTCATTTATTAAGCTAAATTGGACTTTAAATTAGCCTTTTTTTCCTCCCAGAATTTTCTGGGCAATACATCAATCCAGTGGTCTCTCTCACCATAGTTTTTCTCAAACATAATATTCATCCTTGTCTGCCAAATTAGTTACAAAGTTTGGAACACTATATATGCGTTTTTTAAAAATCCATGACATCTGTTGATTTGGATATGATTCTATCTGGCAGGATATAAGATCTCTCTGCTTAGAAAGTACTCAAGTCCTTTTAATCTCCCAGTGATGCTATAAACTTCTCAATAGACACTTTATGCATATTTGGCAGCTCTGATTTTAAAAAGTGGAGTGGAGAGCAAAGAATAAGAATCCAGAGTAACAGAGCTCTTGGGTGATCTTAAAAAAAAAAACCAAAAAACAAAAAACCATGTACAGAACATTTTATATGAGACAATAGTTTGGGAATAAATCATCTTTCTGAGAAATTAGAAACAGGCTTTCCTGTACAGATCTACCAGTGAGTTCCTATTTAGACTAGGCTAAGATAAACTATGCTGGTGTGCATCTAAATTACTACTAAATGAATGAAAGTGTTTCTATGAATACCTGTTCCCCAATCGGCTCCTTGAGATAACTTCTGTCAAATCACCTCCATTTTGGTCATGCAGTTTGGCTTCTGATTTAACTTTTATTTCATTAATGAGGCAAATATGATAACTTCTGAAATAATCCTCACACTTTGACAGTCCTCTCTGTATATTGTTGAAACACTACTGGCCAAATTTAGCAAATTTAGCTTTATCAAGAATAACTTCGATCATACAATCTTTTGAGAAAAAAAAAAAAAAGCAAAAACCAAAACCCCAAATCCTTTGTTGGCCACTCATCGTTTTACCCAATTAGGATACCACTGAAGGATATCCATGCAACTTTTTCTTTCCCACTTGTCATTGTTATTTTTCTAAAAATATTTTGTGTGTCATTAAGTAAAATTATATGCTTTTCTCTTGTGAACTCAACATGACTACAGGACCCAGGCAGGGAAGGATTTTCTAGTGAAACAAGTGTATATGCTTCGTTTAAACAGTGTTATTGAGCTATAATTGATATACAATAAACTGTAGATACATAAATGTACATTTGGAAAGTTTTTACATATGTATCTACCTGAGAAACATCACTACAATAAAAATAATGAATGTGTCCATCATCCCAAAAGCTCCCTTGTGCTATCTTAGAAGATTTCCCTCTTGCTTTTTCTTACCTCACCCCCCCCCCCCCCACCCCCAACCTTTACAAGCAACCACTGACCTGTCACTCTGGGTTAGTTTGCTATTCTAGAGTTTTATATACATGGAATCATACTGTATGTGCTTCTTCTTCTTCTTCTTCTTCTTCTTCTTCTTCTTCTTCTTTTTCCTTTTTGGCTTTTGTTTTTTCGTCTGGCTTTTTTTTTTGTTCAGAATATTTTGAGATTTTACCTCCTTGGGTATTGGATATTTTTGTATGCCTGTAAATGCTATTGAACTTTATGTTGGGATATAGCTAAACTACTTGGAAACAGTTTGATTTGTTTATTCCTTGGTCTTAAGATTTGTTAGATAGGATAGTCTAAAGCTAATTATTCACCAGCACTGAGGTAAGACCATTCTGATCACTCTACTCAAGGCCCCATGAATTATGTAGTTTTTCTCTCTGCCTGGTAGGACCAGGTGCTATTCCCAGTCCCATGTGAGCACTGGCCATGTTTTCTTCTAATCCTTAGTGACTTTTTCCTTAACCTAGCGTGGTTTCTTCACATGCATGTGCTGATCATTATTCTTAAATACTCCAGAGGGACCCCTCTGTAGATTTCTGGGGTTCTTTTTTCTGTGATGCTCTCCAATTGTCCATAACCTATCCTGCTAACTCTATTCACTTTGGTCTCTTGGACTTTCAATTCCATCTCCTTAACTCAGGGGTCCACTGGGTTCCATTTCGGTTCCCTCTGCCTGCATTGGCGCTGGAAACTCTCAAGGAGGCAGCTCAGCAGTTGGCTCGCCTTGATTATTTCCAGTCTCTCCTGGATTACTGTCCTTTGTTGCCTAGTAGGGTCTTGAAAACTGTTTCAAATATTTTTTTTGGATATTTTGTTAGTTTTAGGAAGAAGACTAAATCAGCCCCTTTTGCATTTTCTAAATGTCTCAACCAGATATGACCTCTTTAATTTTGGAATATCACCTTGTATCTCTCTATGGCACCACTGTGTGACTCTCTTTAGTATAATTACACATGAGTTCAGAGGAAATGCTCATATTTTAGTAATTAATTCATTTAAAAAATGTATAGCACAACTACTATGGTCCAGACCCTGTTCTGGTGCTTAGGCTAAAACAATCAAGAAAGGAAAAGTCCCCATCCTCACAGGGCTCACATTTTGAAAGGGAAAGAATGACAACGATGGACATTAACAAGCAAGGAAAGATAAAAGCATATAGGATAAGGGGTAATCATGAGTGTGAAGTAGTGTGGCTGTGGAAACTTTGAATAAGGCCTCCTAGAGAAGGTGGCGATAAAGCAAAGGCATGGAGAGAACATTATGGCTGTGTGGGTATCTGGAGAGTGTGCCAGACACAGAGAATGCCTGGTGCCAATATGCTGAGGTGGGAGTATCCAGAGGAAGGGGCGAGAGGTTCGGGAATGAGAAAGAATGGGGTAGGTCTCATTGGCCCTCAGCCATCGTAAGGACTCTGGCTTTCACTCAGAGTGAGGAGCAAACCATGGAGGGCTTTTAGCAGAGGAATGATGTGACCTGATGTTTAAAAAAAATCTCTGGCTTTGGCTGCAATATCTGTAATTAGCAGATCGATGGCTTATTAAGCTGCAACCACTTCTAAATTCAAATTTTCAGCACAGCAGTGTGGTTAATGTTGAATGACTGATTCTCAGAGTTTTTCCAACCGAAAGTTTTCATCTCTGTGTTTAGCCATGTGTCAGTGATGTCTTGTGGGAAACGCTTGCAGCTGACGTTACTATTTTAGCCAGTTTTCAGGAGTGGAGGGAGGCAGGCCTGCCGTTGGCCTAGAGGACCAGAGGACACTCAGAGTGTGGTGTCCCCTCTGTGGCAGGTTTATCAGCTTCTGATTCTACGTACACAGCTTAGGCTGTAAGATGGAGACTCAGCCAGAAAATGTCAAGTAAATGCAGCCAAGTGTTTGGCTCTCTCCTGACATTGGAAAAGGGAAAATTTTTTTCTTTCACTTACTTACTCTCTTGCAAGAGTGTGAACTTGTTTTCTGCAGCCAAAACAAACAAGCTTGAAGATGATGATACATATCACACCCAACCACAAAAGGAGGGGGATTATCTGAGGCAGAACGAATGGCTTCAGCATGGCCCCTGGTTCCTGCCTGTGCATCACACCTGATTAACTACAAAGATAGTCCTGCAAGACATGAACCTCTCTTCTCCTCCCCACTCCCCACTTTTATTCCCTCCTACCATGAATTTGGGTGTGGGCAAAGTAATTCCGAATGGAAGACCAAAATAATGGGTTTGTATGATGAGAGATGACAGGGCCTGCGCTTACATGCAGAGCCCTGGGGTACAGGGAACCACCCTGTCTATTGCAGAAGAAACACAAATACTGCAGAGAGTGAGCAATAACTTATTTTGGCATGAATGTCTGCCATATCCATGTTCAATGACTGTTGGTGATGGCCACTGATATCCTATTTCCTTCTAAAGACAATAATGCATAAGCACATAGCTGGATTTCACAATTTTAACTGGAAAAATTATCATTTCTTGTCCTTGCAATGAGATGTAATCAAGATTAATAGATTTTATATCACATATTTAAGGAAAATCATACTTCAGATAATTTTGAAATATGAATACCTTGAGCAGGGCCAAATCTGATCCCTGAAGAAGATGAAGAGTTTAGTGGGGATTTTACTCCCAAACAGGCATTTGAAAGAGAGGTCAAGACCTAATAGTCCAGACCATCCAAAGGCCGTGTGCAAGCTTGATTCCAAGAAGCTGAAAGGAGGATCACTGGGATTTTCAAGAACCATGGGAAAACTTCTACTTGTAAAATTCTGAAGTGAGTAATCCGTCATTGCAAATAACCACCATGCTGACATTTTGAAAGTAAACTTTTGGTTGAAATGAAACATGTATACATAAAAGTGCACACATTTCTAGAGTATAGTTGGAAGAAGTTTCACAAAGTACACATATCATTAGAACCACTACCTGTATCGAGATGTTGACCATTGCAACCCTTTTTTGCTCACTTCCAATGAGCTAACCATTATTCTGATACATAACAACATTGATAAGCTTGACTTGTTTTGGAGGTTTATGCAGATGGAGACATATAGTTATGGACCTCTTGATGTTTTCAAGATTCATCCATGTTATTGTGTATGGAAGGTATTTTTCCTATATCTGAATTGCATTCCATTATATGAATTTTCCACAATTTGTTCATCTGTTCTCCTGTTGATGGATATTTGATTATTTTTCCCCAGTATTTGCCTGTTTTTAATAGTGTTACTGTTCACATTTTTTAAAAAATATAATTTATTGTCACATTAGATAACATGCAGTGTATACAGTGTGCTCGGGGTAGATTCCCCCAATTCATCGGTTACATACAACACCCAGTGCTCATCCCAACAAGTACCCTCTTCAACACCCATCTGCCATATCCCCCACTCCCACTACCCCCCCATCCCCATCAACCCTCAATTTATTCTCTGTATTTAAGAGTCTCTTATGGTTTGTCTCCCTCTCTGTTCACATTTTTATATATGATTTTTGGTACACATCAATGTACCTTTCAGAGGGGCATTCTACTTAGGAGTGGAATTGCTAGTTCATAGGTTATGCATGTATTTGGCTTCAGTAAATATGCCCAAAGAGTCTGTAAATATTTACACTTTCCATTTCTCCCCATTTTGTACAGAATTTCTATATTTCTCTTTGGGATCATTTTCCTTTTGCCTGAAGAACTCTGCATTTATTTTTTTTTGTTAGGCCTTCTAGCAAATAGTGGGTTTTTTCCTTCAGTTTTTGTTTGTCTGGAAACACCCTTATTTAACATTTATTTTAAAAGTTGTTTTTGCTGAATATAGAATTCTAGCATTTTTTTTCTTTTTCTTTTGGCATTTTAAAGTTGTGATTGCATTTTCTTATGGTTTCTATCCTTTCTGTTCAGAGGGGGGATGTTAGTCTTAATGTTGCTCCTTGAGGTATACTGTCTTTTATGGTATGGTTTATTAGAAGCTTTTTTTCTCTGTCTTTCATTTTTGAAAGACTGTGCTTCAGTCTTTTCACATTTGAAAAACTGTGCTTAAGCGTAGTTTTCTTTGTATATATTTTGTTTGGAATTTCTTGCACTTAATGAATCTACAGCTTGTGTTTTTAATAACTTTTGGAAAATTCTCACTCATTATCTCCTAGTGAAGTAGTTGGAGTTTTTCTTATATAACAACATGTTCCTTATTTGTTCCATTTCAGTTTGGATGACTTTATTTTTTCTTGTCTAATTACCCTGGTTAGAAGCTCTGGTACAACGTTGAATAGGAGTTGTGAGAGCTAATACTTTGATTCATTCTTTATCTTACAGGGAAATTATTTAGTCTTTAACTGTTAAGTACTATGTTGGTTGTAGGTTTTCATGAATCCTTTTATCAGATTGAGGAATTTTCCTTCTTTTAAAAAAATTTTTTTTAATGTTTATTTATTTTTGAGAGAGACAAAGTGCAAGTAGGGGAGGGGCAGAGAGAGAGAGAGAGAGAGAGAGAGAATATGAAGCAAGCTCCAGGCTCTGAGCTGTCAGCACAGAGCCTGACACAGGGCTTGAACCCAGGAAACGTGAGATCGTGACCTGAGCCAAAATCAGACGCTCAACTGACTGAGCCACCCAGGCATCCTGAGGAACTTTCCCTCTATTCTTACTGTGTTCTTGTCATGAAAGGTGTTGGATTTTGTCAACAGCTTTTTCTGTGCATATTGAAATGGTCATATGGTTTTTATATTTTATTCTACAAATATGATGTATTACCTTAATTGGTTTTGAGTATTAAACCAACCTTGAATTCTTGGATTAAATTCCACTTGATTATAGGTGTATAATCCTTTTTATAATTTTCTGCATTCAGTTTGCAAAGAGTTTTCCACATATATTTATAAGAACTATTTGGTCTTGTTTTTTTCTTGTTACACCTTTGCCTGGTGTTGACATCAGGGTAATTCACTATCATACAATGAGTTGGGAATTGTTCCTTTCCTTTCCCTTCTGTCTTATGAAAGTCCTTGTGAAAGATTGGTATTAATTCTTGTTTAAATGTTTGGTAGAGTTTACCAGAGATGCCATTAGATGGTCTGGGAATTTCTTTCTGGGGAGTTCCAAAATTAATAAATAAATCCCTATTTGTTACAGGTCTATTTAGAGTTTCTATTTATTCTTCAGTAACTTTTGGTAATTACTTCTACAAAGTCTTCCATTTCATCTAAGTCATCCAATTTGTTGTTGTACAGTTGTTCACACTATTCCCTTATAATTTTTTTCTGAAGTAATATCCCTATTTACTTCATGATTTTAGTAATTTGAATTTTCTTTTATTCTTAGTCTATATAAAAATCATTACTTTTTAAATATTATTTCTGCCCATTGTCTTGCTTTTACCACTCAGGAGCTCAAATGATACATACGTAGACAGATTCACTATGGTCTGTATGTTTCATATTCTATTCTGTGTTCTCTATTTTTTTCCTCTTTGTGTTTAAGTTTGGAAATAGTCTACTGATCTGTTTTCTAGTTCACTATTTCTTTCTCCAGTATGGCCATTTTACAGGTTAAACTCAATTACTATGTTTCTAATTTAGTTATTTTTAAGTTCTAGAGTTTCTATTTTAGTTTTCCTTATAGATTTCAATTTTTGTGGCTAAAGTCTTCACTTTCATCTATTTTCTTAGAGATATTAGTCACAATTTTAAAGTCCCTGCTTGACAACTAAAACATCTGGATCACCTGTGACTTTTTTTAGTTTATTTATTTTCTTGATTCTATTTCTTAGGAGCACTGGTAATTTTTAATTGAATGTCAGACACTATAAATATTATAGAACTTTGGGTGATATTATTTTATGCCTCATGAGAATAATTATCCTATCTTCTGGCAGGCAGTCAGAGAAAGGGCAGACCTCCTCAATGTAGTCCAAGAATGATCTCTTGATCTTGGGTCATTAGAAAATAGAACCTCATTATTTTAATACATTAGGTTTTAAATTTTGAGATACAACCTAGGAAATGAATCTTTAACAATTTTACTTCAATATCTGTGGCTCTGCAAAAGTCAACACAATACTTGATTAGGAAAGATCAATAGAAAAAGTTGTTGTATTCATTCATTAAACTATGGACTGCTAAATACTGGAATACTACTGAGTGTTTTACTCCTTGAGGCTCACAGAGCTGATACTTAGCAGACAGCTTCTTAGTGTAGATGCTAAATAATGCATTAAATTCAACATCAGAAGTGCTTGCTTTGAGGTTAATAGTATCTAATTTCCAGAGTTGTTGTAAGGACTAAATGTGGGACAAAACAAGCAATGAATGTCCTATGAAAAAATTCACCTTTAATGTATCTTTATGAATATTTATTAATCAGCTTTAAAAAATATTGGTTAGCGTACACTTTCTATCCCCTACTCCCTTCACCCCCAATACACCGACACACACACATCCATTGTTGCCTGTTTCCTTGTTGTTTCTTTATTACTTTAGGCTCTGGACACCAGATATCCCTTTATCTAATATCTCTATTCTACTGGTGGTTTTCAAATCATTCTAATATTTGATGATTCAACATTATAGCTGTCTTATCTTATACAATATTTACATTTTTCCAGGTCACTATAAATCTCTTATAAGTTCTTATAAGCTTATGTAAGCTTTGAGTCTGAATGCTATTTGAGAAGAAATTATTGGACACTTCATTATTAAGTCAAAGTCAACCCAAACTAATTTCAAATCATTACTGATTTCCCAGAAGTTTTGGATCGGTGACATTAGTTATGAAACTGTGGACTGGTTAACTTCAGGCATTAGACATGAAGACAATGAAATATTAAATAAGATTTCAAGGTCTCTCATGATATTACAAGAATTGCAAATGAGATCATGAGAGGGAATTTCATCTTCGTTAAGCTTTCCTTTTTAAAATAATACACAGAAGTAATTTTTCCCCAGTTCTTTTCAAGTAAAATGAAGGAAAGCTTATTGAATTCAATTAAATACTATCACATTTTTATTTTATAATATATAGGTCTCAGGAATACTTACTAGAGGATCTTTATTTTTTTAATTTTTAAAAACGTTTTTTAAATGTTTATACATTTTTGAGAAAAAGAGACAGAGCATGAGCTGGGGAGAGGCAGAGAGAGGAGACACAGAATCTGAAGCAGGCTCTGGGCTCCGAGCTGTCAGCCCCACGCAGGGCTTAAACTTACAAACTGTGAGATCATGACCTGAACCAAAGCTGGACACATAACTGACTGAGCCATCTGGGCACCCCTAGAGCACCTTTAAACACAGATGCTGCAAATTTCTCAAAAAAAGCCAAAATCTTTGCTTCCTCCTATCAAACACAGGGCTATTTTCAGAGTTAAGCAGTGTTAATGTTTTTAGATGGAAACAATCTCTTTGGAATATGAATTCCCATTTTCCTTACAAGAAAGCGTTTTACCAAGTTGGTGGAGAATGCTGACATTTAGATTGCACACGCATGGTTACTCACTGATATGTTTAGACTGGATTAATTTAAGGAAAGAGAAAATTTTAAGTCTGTGTTTGAGCCAGTGAAATTGAGGAAGTGACTTGGCAAGGTCTAAGCATGGAGCTTTCTGATATTTAAAAGAGCATTTGTTAGTGCGGTATTGTGATTAAGGAAATGCATCCTTGACAAAATGGCCGTGAATGTAATTTTTTTTCTTTTTAAGAATGCACTTGAGGCCTCTCCATTGGATCCTCACCAGACTGAGAGAGCTGTACATTTTCAGTGAATAGCCATTGTGTTCTTACTTCTTTCCAGGAAGGAACTGCCTCTTAAATACAATTTTCCCTGCCAAAGAAATATTTCATTTGTGAGTTGGAATCACTGTTTTCTGTGCTTTATACTAAAGAAGGAAACTTGATTAATCAAGTTAAAAATAATAGTATGAGCACAGTTCAGGTTCTTATTTTCACTAGTCCAATTAACAAACTGAATATATTTTGTTAGCTACTTTGATGAAGGGAAAAAAAATAGTTTTCTGATTCAATTAAGGTTTATGACTGAAAGACTGAAAAAAAAAACTAAGGAGAAAAATGTTTGGTTTAATTTTATTGAAAACTTAGAGATCCTTCTTTTGAAAATTAGTCATTCACATCTTTCAGTATATAGCCTAGGAAGCAGTGTGCTCAACATGATACTTTTCTAGTTCAGGGTGATTTGTTCTTTAACCACTCTTATTAGAGCCCACCACGACTCTATCATCAGAGAAAGAATGTTTACCGGGAACGAAGTTCAATGGCACCTGGGATCAAAGACTCCTGTTTCCTACATACGTTTTGGAAATTCAATATGAGGATAGATTCAGTCCCTGGGAATGTAAAAGTGCGGGAATCTCTAGATTTAAAACAATAAAAATACCATTAATGCCCTATGAGGTACCAAAACATACTCTAAAGCTAGATGGCAACATGTTACTTTACTAGTACCAAAATCAATAGACACATCAATGGAAAGAATAAAAACTGTAAAAGTAGACCTTAGTAGATAGAAGAATTACCCAGGAAAGTGGTCTCACAAATAAGTACTATAAAGCACCATTGGATTGTAAGTTGACAAAATTATGCTTTGATGATTGGATAATGTTTAGAAAATATAAAGGTAAAACTTTATCTCATTGTATATATCAAAGTAAACTCAGATAGATTAGAGTTAAATATATAATATAAAACTTTTTTTAAAAAGAAAAATGTGAATAAAGTCCATCTGATTTATATTAGGGGAAGTCTTTCTAAGAATAAAAGCCAGGAAGAAATGCAAAATATTGAAACTACTTTAATAATCATATGTACAAAGTTTAACCATACAAACTTTTTGCTGTGTAAGAATATAAAGTGTTATCAAAATTAAAAGACAAATCAATGAGACAGAAAGGTTAATATCCTTCTTACAAGGACGTTTATTAAGATGATTAAAAAAACCAACAAGTCTTCAATTAATACATGGTCAAGCCACATAAAAACAAAACATGCAAATGGACTGTAATGGATTTTAAAGGGTTCAAATTCAATAGTAAGTGAAAATGCAACGAAATATTGGATTAGTATCTCACCTATCATGTGGAAAATGATACTAAGAATGCTGGCTAAGGTGGGCACAAGAACACTGGTCCCATCTACCCTCAGGGGAAGACTGTCAATTGTTGTAACTCCTGGAAAAAAAATACAGAATGTGTGCTTTCTGGGGAGGAGCATTTTAACGTTGTAATCATTTTATGGATCCGTTCTTTTTTTTTTTTTCCCAACATAACATTCAATTTATGTTTCCAACAAATCCATCCTTAACAAATCATCAGAGTTCAGGTCAAATTTTTTTTGCAGGGTTATTTATAGTGGCAAATAAGTTGAGTAATGCTCCCCATAAATGTCCAACAAAAATAAGATTATCAAACAAAATAAATGGAATATTATATAATTATTGTAAATTATGTTTTCAAGGAATTTTCAAAAACATGGAAAAATATCCACGGGATGACTGAGTGAGATATGGCAGGATAGAAAATCTATATACAGTTTGCTATAAATTTTGTAAAGTGTGTGTGTGTGTGTGTGTGTGTGTGTGTGTGTATGCACACACAAAGGAAAAATGCTGGCTGGAAAAATATTAGTGTCAATAGTACTTTTTTCCTAGGTGGTAGGATTACAATAAATTCTATTTTTTGTATTTATAATTTTTACAGTTTTTACCTGAAGTTCGATTTAATTTTTAGTTAGAAGAAAAATATCCTTTTTAAGTTAAAAATTCAGTATTTACTTTAATAATGGGATCAATGTACTTGGAATTTTTGAACTTACAATGTCTCATGATGAGCTATGTAAAATTGACTAAAGTCTTGATGAATATCTCTGACTCAAGCATTTAATACATTCCTTACAAGTTTTAACAAGCAGGTGACATCCTTGCTCTTCTTTCTCCACGTCTATCTCTTCAGTTTTAAAATGTGGCAAGAATAGTGGAACAATGGGTTTCTTCAAATAAATGGAGCAATTAAAAAAAAAATCAGACATTCCCTGTGGGATTTGTCACCTTTTTTTATTCTTGGCAAGACACTGATGATTAGCAAATAGAAAACTTGGCCACAAGGTGACAGCAATTCTTTCCTCTGGTAAAGGCAACATTTATCCCTTCAAAAGGAAAATTAGTAAACTGGTATGGTTAGGAAATTCAACCCATAAGCGTTCTCTTTCTCTCCTTAACCTCCATCATACTTTAACTCTCCCATGGGTAAAATCTCTTGATCTGGTCTGTACCTATGTCCTGATTTCCTCACCACTCAGCCTCTACACCTCCAATAGTGTGACTCTTTCCATGCTCATTTCAGTAAAAGTGTACTCTGAGAAATATCAGTGCTGAGATCCTAACGGCCTTCCTTCAGTTTCCTATCTTCTTAATGTCTCCAAAATAAGCTAAACTTAATTGACTTTACTTTGAAACAGTCTCTTCCCTTGCCCTTGTGACACTGTATCACCCCTACGAATCATGCGTGCTTTTCAAGGTTTCATTGGCTCTATGCAGTTCTGTCTTTGTAGTCTATGGAATGGGAGAGGACAGACTTACATTTTCCTATTTTAGCAATTCCTTACATAAAGATTGTTATTTTTTAAATATCTCCTGCAAACAGCATATCCCATATGTTATATTCTTAGCTGGGAACTGGGTATATACAGATGATGATAATTATGATGAAGAATACCAACTTCAAAGTGTTTTTAGATGGATTAACTAATTTCATTTCCCCAATAATTCTATGGAGTAGATACTATTATTTCTCCCATTTTGCTGATAAAGAAATTGAGGCACAGAGAGTTCAAAAAACTGTCCCAGATCATGGAGTTAGGAAGAGGCAGTACCAACACTCAAACCCAAGAGATCTGTGCTCTTAATGCTCTGCTGTAATACGTCCATGCCCTTAAGCAAATTCAAACTTGAGTGGGGAAAGTCATAAACTAAGAAACACTACTACCCAGAATGGAGATTGTCACTAAAAGATATAGGAAAAATCCTGGAAGCACAAAGGAAGGGCATGTAAGCCATTCTGGGGATACAGGGGAAGCTTCCTGGAGTTGAGTTTGCAATATGAAGATGTGGGAAAAGGCAGAGATGAGCTCATCAGGTAGAGACAACTGCATACGCAAAGATGTGGACACGATGTGAGAAGCAAGTCTTGTATTTTTGAAGAATTGGATGTCATTTGGTCTCTTTCTGTGTGGTGGATTCTCCAGAATGGCAGAAAATGAAACAAGAGACAAGTAGTGGCCAGATAACATGAAACATGGAAACCATGCTTAAAATGCTGGCTGTTTTTCTGTAAGAGATGGGATGTTATTGATGAATTTTAAAATGACCATCTTTCATTTTATAAAGGCCACTCTGGAAGCAGTACAGATGATAGAAACAACAGGCTACAGACAGGTGAGTGGGTGGTCCAGGTGAGAGGGTCACAGCCAAGTATCCACATTTAGAATGGAGGGGAAGGTCAGACACCAGTTTTGGGAGGTAGTGGTATTTGATTATAGATGAAGAAAGATCCAAGGGAGAAGTAGGAGTCAAGGATGACTTTTATGTTGCAGACTTGGGTGAAAAGTGATCCCAATTCCTAAAATGAGGAATGGAATAGGGAAGCAAGTCCGTGGATGAAGATAAGGAATTCAGTTTCTGAAATGGTGAGTTACAATAGGTTACTGAGTAGAAGATTGAAAAAGAAGTTGCAAATGTAAGTCTTGAAGTAGAATGAAAGGTCAGGGAATACAGTTTGGGAAACCCAAGGTATGTGAGGAATGGTGGATGAGATCATCTTGGGGAAGGTACAGAGCAAGAAGAAAAGTCAGGCAATGGATACCTCAGAAAATATGGCTATTTAAAGGATGAAGAGAGGTAGAGAAAGCAAAAAAGAGTCAGAGAAAAAAATTCCAGGGAAATTGGCATGTAGTTTTGTTAAGTCCCTCCAAATTCATAAAGAGCTGTCTAGTCTCATGTTACTTAAAGAAATCTAAATTCCATGAATTTCTAGTGGGAAAGTGTGTCAGGGAAAGAGAGCTGGAGGTAATCAACTTGGCTTTCTTGCTTTCTCTTATTTTCTAAGAGGCAAAGAAAAGGCTGCTCTCAAAGGATAAACAGAAAGACCTATTCTGTGAAGTGCAGTGGTTTTTTAGGCTGACCATCGGAAAGAGAACTGAAAATGGAAGAATGAATAACGGACTTGCCTTAAATGAGGATATCAGTTTGGGAGAGAAACTTGGCTACTTGTTATTCCTTGATTCTATGCTTCCCAAATATGTTTGTTTTAATAACTTTTCAATTCAGATTTTGTTGTTAGAATCATTGAATCATATGATACAACAGCTCCACACTAAGGTACCTACTGAAAAAAAAGTTAAAATATATATCTACACAATGGCTTGGAATATGAATGCTCATAGCAGCATTAGTCACAAGAATCAAAAATGGGGGAAGAAATACAAACATGCATCAGCTAGTGACAGGATAATCAAAATGTGATGCATCCATGCAGTATAATACTATTGAGCAATAAATAGGAACAAATTGTTTCATATATGCCATAGCAAGCAAGGACCTCAAAAATTATCTTAAGAGAAAAAAACCAGACACAAAGACTACGTATTGTATGATTCCACTTATGTAAAATTTCTAGAAAAGGCAGAAACCAAAGCAGTTGTTGCCTGGGGCTGGAGATGGTGGCAGAGATTTATTGCAAATGGTCTAAGGGAAATTTATAGGGAGACAAAATGTCCCCAAATTCTATGAATCCACTAAAAAAAATCAATAACCTGTACACTTATGATGGGTGAATTTTATAGTATGTAAATTTTACTTCAATAGAGATTTATGTACCATAAGAATCATGGAATTATTATTTTATGGCTGAAGGAGATAATCTGTCCTACTCTTACTTTGTTTCAGATTCTTCAATTTTTTTTCCTCTTACTATTTCCAGTTATTTCTAGTTATCCCTCTTCAGTGACAAGCTTCTATACATGATGCCTTGTATTGAAACTGTCTAGGAGACAGACTGAATCATAGACACTTATAGACAAGTTGAAACATTATAATAGTATGTGTCACCTTCCTAAATGACTAAATAGATTTCTATGAATTGGGGACAGGACTTGTTATTTGGGATAGAGAAGTTTTATGCTTCCTGTTGATTTTCTCATTTCCTTCCTTTGTGTAAATTCCAATATTGGTGACTCACTAGAAAAACTAAGAATTCTTGCAGTTTGGTTATGTTTCTCTCTGATTTTTCTCTAAAGAAAATTAAGTATCTTTCATTCATCTATCTATCTATCTATCTATCTTAAAAGTATAAATTGTCAAAGAGAAAATCCTTGAAAATCATATATATTATTTCATACTCTTATTTTACCTATGAGTCTCACAGCTTATTAATGGTAGAGATAGAAACAGGCTTCAGATTTTGGTTTAAAATTCCCAAGTGGTTTGTGCTATTCTTCAAAGCTTTTATTCTAGTTATCTAATACTCACTCTTTTGAGCTCTTCTCTGAGAAAAAGATCTGTTTACCTAAATTCCAACTAGAAATGTTGGATGACCCATGGAGACCTCTCCCTCCAAGGGTCTAAATTGAAGTCATCATATATTCTTCCTCAAAGTGGTTAGGTACTTAAGATCATGTGCTTTATTGGCTTTCAAATGACAGCTTTATTGTATGTTAATTTTGTGACTTGAAGGCTTAGTTTGCTTATCTATAAAATTATAGTACTTACAGGATTATAATAGCATCCCTTTCATTGGTTTGTAGTAAATATCAAGTGAGATAATTCGTTAAGGTACTTTGCACAAGGTTTCAACAACCATGAGGTAGTGGGTTTCTGTTGCTTGTAATTAAGAGCACTAACTGATAGAAGTGTAGAACCGTTTCATCAATGAAAGCTTGCTTAGAATATGGAATTTATAAAAACAATAAACACTTGTAATTATTTTTATAGTTTGTTTATTTATTTATTTATTTATTTATTTATTTATTTATTTATTTTTGAGATAAAGAGAGTGTGAGCAGGGAAGGGACAGAGAGAGAGGGAGAGAGAGAATCCCAAGCAGGCTCCCAGTTGTTAGCACAAAGCCTGACACAGGGCTCCATCTCATGAACCGTGAGATCATGATCTGAGCCAAAATCAAGAGTTGGATGCTTAACCAACTGAGTCACCCAGACACCTCAAAACCAATGAATGTTATTTAAAAGTGAAGATATCCAAGACTGGGCAAGCTGATTAATTGACTTAAGGACTTGTCGCTAGATGATGTGAATTTTATGGTGATATTAGAGTAATGGGAGGCCTGGGTGGCTCAGTTAAGTGTCTGACTTCGGCTCAGGTCACGATCTGGTAGTTCATGGGTTCAAGCCCAGAGTCGACTCTGTGCTGACAACTCAGAGCCTGGAGCCTGCTTTGGATTCTGTGTCTTCTTCTCTCTCTCTGCCTCTCCCCCACTTGTGCTCTGTCTCTCTCTCTCTCTCAAAAATAAATAAAAACATTAAAAAAATTTTTTTATGGTGATGTTAGAGTAAGGAGGGGCAATGATCTAGAATAATGGAAGCTTCTCAGGTCCATTCTACCATATCATTTTGGTCCTGAGTGACGAAGGCAGCCATCACCTTATGGAAGTGTTAGAAAGAGATTAATTTTGCCTACTTCTTGAATTTTCCCAGAAAGGCTCTGGTATCCAGTATAGTAGGCTACACCAGGGAGCTCTGTAGCTTCACACATGGGACCATCTCTTTGTGGAGGGCATGGTGGGGTTTGAGGTGGTGAGGCATGGATGGGAGCTGATGCTGTACAGTTTGTGGAGGTTGGCTTTCATAACGAGGTCATACGAACAGAAAACACATTCACATGCTTTTTTTTTAAGTTTATTTATTTATTGTTGAGAGACAGAGAGAGTAAGTGGGGGAGGGGCAGAGAGAGAGAGAGGGAGTGAGAGAATGTCAAGCAGGCTCCGCACTGTCAACATGGAGCCTGATGTGGGGCTCGAACTCACAAACCATGAGATCATGACCTGAGCCGAACCAAGAGTCGGATGCTTAACCAACTGAGCCACCCAGGAGCCTCTCACATGCTTTTAAAGATAGAGAAAGGCTCTGGGCTACAGAATTGAAAAGTATACTTCAGGTGCCAGGCCAGTCTCAGTCTTTGGAAGAAGGGAACATATACACTATGACTTCTACACAACAGATTACTCAATAATTACAGCGTGTAACTGAGTGCACTCTCCACCACAGAGCAAGGGGATCTTTTTTTGCCAAACTGTCCAGAAGGGTTCACCCACAGTCATGACAGGTGTTTTTATTTCACTTGCAAACTTCTTTGAAAAGCCCTTGGCATGGATAAGTTCTTGGCATGCAAGTTAAACCCAAAGGGAGTTCCAAGTTGCAGAAAGCCTTTTCTTTGGCTAATAAAATTCCTCTACCTCTTTCATTACCACCCTCCTCCCTCTGCTTCCAGGAATTTCTTATTTTGAGAGGTCCCAAACTGGCTTACACCAACATCTACATACTGAAAGCTTGATTCTGCATGTTTAAGGATTTTAGAGGCCAATACCATATATCCTCTCTTCCTTCTTCCACATTAAATCTATGCCTTCTTTTCAGACTCTGGTTCCTTTCTGCCCTGGGTCACCCTATAGCTGCGCTTCTGTGGAATACAGAAATGAATAGGATTTGCTTATTGCATCAGCTTTGGGACATTTGTTTTGAAGTATTTATTTACAAGTCTCTTGCTCATCGTTTGACTCCTGTTACTTTCCTGGTCAGTTACTTCCTTTGTTTTCTGCTTCCTTCCTTCATCCTCTGTATCATTGCCACTCTTTGTGGTGGTGGGAGGGGATTGTATCAACCTTCTTTTCCTGTGTCCATTAAAATGTTTAGAGTACCATTAAATAAAAGCAAAACACAAGATTCTTTTTTTTAAATTTTTTTTAATGTTTATTTTTGAAAGAGAGAGACACACAGAGCTTGAGTGGGGGAGGGTCAGAGAGAGGGAGACACAGAATCCACAGCAGGATCCAGGCTCTGAGCTGCCAGCACAGAGCCTGACGCAGGGCTTGAACTCACAAACTGTGAAATCATGACCTGAGCCGAAGTCGGCCACTCAACCAACTGAGCCACCCAGGCTCCCCAAGCCAAGATTCTTAATAAAAGTGTTTACGACTGTGAGCAGCGTAATTACCTCAGCATAACTCCCCTCTGATGAAAGTTCACTGCTAGGTCATGAAATGTCTTGAATTAGAGGGTACTTTTTGAAAGCCATCCCCTACCTCCACGGAGACTTTCACCTACTTTATCCCACACAGAGTCTTTGCCAATGGGAATTTTATAACCTCCTCTCTAGCATCTTAATAATGCCTCTTAAGAAGTTCTGCCTCTGTTTACACACACGTATAGATGATATGAACTGACAAGTTGTCAAAGCCTTTGTCTCTTTATTTCAGAGGATAGTTTGACACTGAAATGGAGTGAGAATTCCAAATTTAGCTCAAGTCAAATTTCAGAGGCTGGTTGTTAAGAACTCCTCAAGCTTTGAGCAAATTCTGTTCTGAACCTTCATACCAAGGTGTCCTTAAAATTGGCCAGGCTATAAAGGTTTTTATGCTGAGTGCAAAAACTGGGATTTAACTTGTAGAATTTGGCTTCAGTAAACATCCCTAAAACTACAATAGAATTTGAGTGATTTCTGGGAGTAGAAAAATACCTCCCTTTCCACAAAATTTGGCATTAGATTACCATTAAAATCCTTATTCCCCCTCTGTATTCAGGGAAAGGAGAACAACTAGACAATATTCTTTTTTTAATAGCTATTGATATACATGTGGGTAGAAATAGAGAATATAACTGTTCATGAGCAAAAAATTCATCGCATGTGGCCAAATCTAGGCAAATTCTGAGGAGACAGGATATTGTTTTTATATTTTAATCTCCATATCTATGCCCTATCCTATTTTTATTAGTTTTCTATAATGCCAATTTCCTTACTTTATTGTACCCAACACTCATATTTTTACCTACTCGTTTTACTCATTTTTACCTACTTTCCCTTTTAAAAACTTGCACTCAGGAAAACATGAAAAATGCATTCACACTATGTTAACACTTCCAGGAATATTCATACCAAAAGTCACTGAATAAAATTAATTGTAAAACATTTTGTGAAATTTCAATTAATCAGTAGCATGGGAGATAGGATTCTATGTAATGGATTCTGCTCCATAGAAATTATATAAAACAGGGACTGGATTCACTCCATAGAAATTGTATAATATAGGGACATGGGACATAATTTCTGACCTGAAATTAGCTATTTGGAATTGTTCTTATGTGATGATAAGCAAAATATTTGAAAGAGGGGTTGTCCAGAATAATCAAGACACTGGCTTGTCATACACTGCAGAAGTCATCCACTGTATCTTAATGGATTTTGCCTTTTCTGTATTAATGTGAATCTAAATCCTTCCTAACATGATGTTCTCATTTTTATTAATTGGATGTTAGTTAACAGTAGGTTTAGACTACTAACATCAACTCTGGAAATTGGTGAAACATAAGTTACATCAATGGGAAAGCTAACACATTATTAAAAATTCTTAGAAGTCACTTTGCCTTCAGTAATACTCATAATATAAGCCTTGTGTAAGTGGACTTCAGGATACGATTACTGAATTTATTTGAAAATCATTTCCAACAAATACAAAAAACACATAGCAGTTCTCTGTAATTTTTTTATGGGCTGCCTTCGGACATGGAGGTGCATGGGAAGGAAGAGTATCCACTTCTAGCCTGGAACAAATTGCAACCTTTCTCAAGTGTTTATGTAAGTGACCGTTTACAAGACTATTTTAGAGGAAACATGATAAAATAAGTCTGTTAGAAATGTGGCCTTTCAAAACTGATTTTGAGGCAAAAACACTTTTCTTAAATAGTTGGAATTTTTTAATACCTTCTGTTCCTTTCTAACATTCAACCTAACTCTTCGTTGAAAGAGGGGAAAGTCTATGTTCACATAAACAATAGGGATATAAAGCTACCTTTTATAGGTCTATTCTAATAGATTATTTGTGAGAGTAGCGAAAGCAAATCTTCAATGCATTTCATAATGGTTGGCCCAGGGTCGGTAATCTATAAATACTGATTTAATGAAGAGAAGAAAAAACAAATGAATAGCCAATTTGAATGATAGACACAGATGTGTTGCTTTGAAAAGGAGCACACATTTATGCTTAAAAATGACATCTGCCTAAACACTCTTTATGGAGTATCTTCCAACTTCTTTTAAAACAATTTTAAAAATAAAAATGTAGTAAAAATGAAAGCACAGCCCAAATGTAACCTTTGCAAACAACCTGCTGCAGATTCTTGGAGAAATTCCAAGACAATAAGGTTGACAATATCTGGACTGATAACAATTCAACTAGGAATTTAGCCCAGCTGTATTTTGCCTAATGTACCAAAACAAACTTCCCATATCTGAAATAATGGAAGACATCTGCCTTTCTTACTAAGCTCAAATTCAGGCCCACATGATAAATCAGCTTGAAAACTATGAAAACTAGGCAAGCAATTCTGCTACTCATGCTTTTGGAGGACAATGATACTATTCTATTCCCATTTTTTCTTCATATTAAAAAAATGCAAACTCATTAAGATGACAAATATATTCAAAAGATGTCACCTCTCCAGGAGATTACTAGAAAACATACTGATCAATCAAAACTCTACTTATCAGACCTAAAGAATAAGGGAGAACACTACCTTTAATTGCTGTCTTATTACTCAGCAATCAAAAAGAATGAAATCTTGCCATTTGCAACCACATGGATGGAACTAGAGGGTATTATGCTAAGTGAAATTAGTCAGAGAAAGACAAATATCATATGACTTCACTCATATAAGGACTTTAAGACCCAGAACAGATGAACATAAGGGAAGAGAAGCAAGAATAATATAAAAACAGGGAGGGGGGCAAAAACATAAAAGTCTCTTAAATATGGAGAACAAACAGAGGGTTCTGGAGGGGTTGTGGGAGGGGGGATGGGCTAAATGGGTAAGGGACATTAAGGAATCTACTCCTGAAATCATTGTTGCACTATATGCTAACTACCTTGGATGTAAATTTAAAAAATAAATTAAATAAAAATTATGAAAAAAAGAGAAATGTCTCAAAAGAGGAAGGTCAGGGGAGGATATTTAAAGGGTATTTATTAGTGTCCAGACTCCAGTTGCTTAAAGCTGGTCTTTTGTGGTGGGGAACATATTAAAATTGAGCAAAGTTCATGACATAATAGTTTAGGATTGGTGAACACAGTGAAGTGAGGGTCTTGAGTAAATTTAAACAAACTGCTTAGCTTTTTTTCCTTTTTTGAAATAAATTGGTTTGCCGGAATTTACTGCAGCAATCAGTGAAATTATTTATTGATCTGTATTTTTGTCTTCTATTTTTAAAGTTTATTTATTTTTTAGAGAGAGAGAGAGAGAGCAGAGGAGGGGCAGAGACAGACGGAGACAGAGGATCCCGAGCAAGCTCTGTGATGTTGCTGTCAGCACAGAGCCTGATGCGGGGTTTGAACCCATGAACTGTGAGATTGTGATCTGAGCTGAAATCAAGAGTCAGAAGCTTAACCGACCGAGCCACCCAGGCGCCCCAAAAATTGAAATTTAAAAATTACATTTTTTTGTCATCAGTTTGTGAATTACCACAATCACATAAACACATTTCATGATTCTTTGCATTCATAAAAGCGTTTGGAATTTTGCAGAACAGATGTCTAAAAAAAGGCCTTTAGTTAAAAAAAAATAATAATAGCATTATAACCCTTATTTCTTTACATTGAGTAGTGGGAAGACAGAACAGAACATAATTTCAGTTACATTAGAGCATAGTTAGAAAATTTCCTGGGATGCTGGGTGGCTGAGTCAGATGAGCCTCCCAGTCTTGATTTCAGCTCAGTTCATGATCTCATGAACCATGAGATCGAGCCCGAGTTGGGCTTTGCACTGAGTGTGGAGCCTGCTTGGGATTCTCTCTCTCCCTCTCCTTCTGTCTCTCCCCCACATGTGTGTGCATTCTCCCTCTCTCTCTCTGAAAATAAATAAATAAACTTAAAAAAAGTGCCATTAGTTTAGCTCCCTGGGTCATTATTGTTCTGTATGCTGTAGCTTCTTCCACCAGCAAAGAGAAAATATGTAGGATATACTGCTGGGGAAAAAAAAATTCCCTCAGAAATAGGTGAATGGTTTCATAATTTTCTGTCAGTTATGGCTGGCTATCTTTTAAAAATGAGGATCACATTTCCAGTTTTGTGTTTTTTCTCTCTCAAAATGGGAGCGCCACAGCCTCTAATTCAGATTCATGGAAGAAGTTCTGCGCTTAGATTTCAGGAAAGCAACTGAGTGAGGGAAACGAGCTAACATAAAGTGAAATAGTCCACTCAAATAATTTTATTTGTAAATAATTATAAATAATTTCATAAACATAGTTACAAATTTAAGAGAATTTTTTTTTTTGAATAAGATAGTGAAATGTGGACTCTCCCCACTCTGATTATAATGAAATAAGAAATAAGGACAAACTAAACCAAAAAAAATCCATAGTAGCAATCGAAACCATAAAGTGATAAAACCAGTGCTTCAAAGAGTTACAGCTCGGGGCGCCTGGGTGGCTCAGTCGGTTAAGCGGCGGACTTCGGCTCAGGTCACGATCTCGCGGTCCGTGAGTTCGAGCCCCGCGTCAGGCTCTGTGCTGACAGCTCAGAGCCTGGAGCCTGTTTCAGATTCTGTGTCTCCCTCTCTCTGACCTTCCCCCATTCATGCTCTGTCTCTCTCTGTCTCAAAAATAAATAAACGTTAAAAAAAAATTAAAAAAAAAAAAAGAGTTACGGCTCAAGCAAGACATATGATTCTGGGATGGTAAGACCAAAACTTGAACATTCCCCAGGAACCATACTGATGAGTTCACAAAATCCCAACAATTCTCTCCACTCGTCCTCATTCTGGAGAAGAGCAACCTGAGTAGGTTACTTCATATTTTTAGGTGATCATCTTTTAAATGAGAAATAGCAACCAAGTGTTGCTATATTTTACTGCAGATTTCTTTCCTTTGTGGCATAGATTATCTAGAAAATAGCTATTATTTTGGTATACCCTCAAATACAAACTACAATGATATACAGATTATTAGTTGGGGAGAACTTCCAATCTATACCAACAAGAATCTGTGTTTTGAATAATAAAAAAAAATGACTAATGTTTTCCACATATCAGCAGATGGAGCCTGGTTTATGCTGAGTTTTATTAGACTCTTGTCTTCCTCTAATTCTACAGTTTCCAACCAGGAGTGAGTGTCACTTCCAGTGATTTAAAACATATAGATATCCTTCACGTCCTTCTAGCCCCTCACCAGCTGGAGTTGGGAACTCTACTTACACATTTTTAGAAAAATTTCCACAAACAATTTTGATACGCTTATCCTGCTAAACAGTCCTTTAAAATGATATTTGTTTTTTGAAAAAGTACAGTAAAATAAAAATAAAATAGTTGTTCCATGGTTAAATAAATTTTGATTAAACAAGGTAAAACAAGTTTGTTTTTTTTTTAAGTAGAATTATACATAGATTTTAATATAGTAATATGATTCAGAAATTCCAAACAGGGATATTTTATAAGCAAAGATCAGAAACAATGAACAAAAGGGCCATGATGGATTATTTGTAAAGAGTATTTCAATGCAGCCCAAACGTTTTATCCTCAGGTTCAGCAGCAAGACTGTAATCTATTAAATCTGGCTACAATACTCCAGATCACATTATGTCAGTAATAACAAGTGGCTAGTCACTTTGTGACTTTGTTAAAGAAGGGCTGAGGGGATATCCGCACTAGAAGTTTTAGGGGCGCCTGGGTGTCTCAGTCAGTTAAGCGTCCAACTTTGGCTCAGGTCATGATCTCAGGGTTTGTGAGTTCCAGCCCCACGTCGGGATCTGTGCTGACAGCTCAGAGCTTGGAGCCTACTTTGGATTCTGTCACACCTCTCTCACCCCTCCCCTACTCTCTCTCACGTGCGTTCTCTCTCTCTCTCAAAAATAAGTAAACGGTAAAAAGTGTTAGTGTAGGCCAGGCCTCACTCTTGCAGATGGGCCAGGACTCCTCGCTTGGCTGTGGCCCTAAGATGAAGCCCCCTCGGCCCGGCCCTGACCCCATCCTGTGGCCTTCCTCTACTCCAAATCTAGGTACATTCGATACAAAGATTATTTTTTTCTGACTTAAAAACAAAACAAAACTTTTTTTTTTTTTAATTTTTTTTTCAACGTTTATTTATTTTTTGGGGACAGAGAGAGACAGAGCATGAACGGGGGAAGGGCAGAGAGAGAGGGAGACACAGAATCAGAAACAGGCTCCAGGCTCTGAGCCATCAGCCCAGAGCCCGACGCGGGGCTCGAACTCACCGACCGCGAGATCGTGACCTGGCTGAAGTCGGACGCTTAACCGACTGCGCCACCCAGGCGCCCCAAAACAAAACTTCTGATGCATATTGTTTGTTCTTTGGTTCCCCAGTATTTCTTTGCTTTTACAGCAGAACCCAGAATTCCTTGTGGGGCATTATTATCATAAGTGGCCTCAGCGTGAAGTGGTTCCCAGGTTTTTGCTCTCAGTACAAGAGCCACAGATTCTTCTGCTTGCCCCGGGCAATTCAGTGTGCAGGCACGTGATCCACACTGTGCCAGTTGGACACTTATCCCCACGACTTTAGAGTAGGGGCGGTAGGGGACAGCCAGAGTATGGATCCTATCAGGAACATCAGTTTACTCTTCAAAGCTTCTAGAAAATCAATTGATTAGCAAACACCATGCTGAAAATTTGGATAAGAATAGTATTGGTAGTGTTACCCACAGCTATTTTTCCAAGTTAAGTGGTGGTTATTTTAGGTAGGTCACTGATGTAACCGGGAAAGTCGAGTGGTGCCCACCAGGCCCTTCCATCTCCCTCCTTTGTCTGCCAGGGGATGCTCCAGCTTGAAAACCGGGCCAAATAATTTATGGTTAAAGGAGGACAGATTTAAGAATGTGTACAAAATGAATATTAAAAAGACTGAATGTCTTCCCAAAAGTTTATTGAGTGCAACAAATATGTTTTTAGCACCTATATGCTGGGCTAGGTGCTCTGTCATATGAATCATTTAACTGTTTATTTATTTATTATACTTTTAAAAGTTTATTTATCTTTAAAAGAGAGAAACAGAGTGGTGTGCCTGGGTGGCTCTGTTGGTTAAGCGCCGACTTTGGCTCAGGTCATGATCTCATGGTTCATGAGTTTGAGCCCCGCCTCGGGGTCTGTGCTGACAGCTCAGAGCCTGGAGCCTGCTTGGGATTCTGTGTCTCCCTCTTTCTCTGCTTCTTCCCTACTTGTGCTCTGTCTGTCTCTGTCTCTCAAAAATAAACATTTAAAAAATTAAAAAAAAAAAAAGAGAGAGCGCGCGCACACTTGAGGGAGGGGCAAAGAAAGAGGGAGAGAGAGAGAATCCCAAGCAGACTCCACACGGTCAGTACAGAGCCCCACTTGGGGCTCAAATTCACAAACCATGAGATCATGCCCTGAGCTGCAATCGAGTCAGATGCTTAACGGACTGAGCCACCCAGCCGCCCCTGTCATAGGAATTATCTAAAACTAAAGCATTTTTCATTTTCTTTAAAGCAAACTACCTGACTCATTTATTTTCCAGGTGAGGAATAATATCACAAGAGATTAAATATTCTTTGTAAATAAATTCACAAAGGCCGGTGAAGAACCAGGACTGAAACTGATGTCCGATTCACGGCTGCTTCTCCTGCTCCCATTAGGCTCTCCACGAAGGGCTGTCCTGAAGAGGATGACTGTCCTGGAGACGCAGTGACTAGATGGGATGAAAAGAAGAATTTGTCAGCAGGGCTATCATATGCATTCCTGTGAGTATTTTCCGAAATCTCTTCTTTGGGAGGCTTGTAAATCAATATCACAATCCATCTCTGTGAATCTATTTGCAAGCAGCTGGCTAGGGTGTCCCCAAGTTTAGAAGATAAGAGCATCGACCCAGACTGTCAACCCTACTGAGCCTATTTACAGAAGGAGCAGTGGAGCCAAAATGCAGGAGGAGGATGTGGGGGTGCAGTCTCTGTAGCCAGACTGCCTACATTCGAATCCTGATTCTGCCACTTACTAACTCCTTGACTATAGCCCTATTGCTTAACTCTTTGTGCCTTGGCTCCTTTGTTGTAAAATGAGGATAATGATAGTATCGGCCTGTCTGATTTTTGTGGGGATTAAATGAGTAATAACTACTAAGCTGCTGGTACAATGTGAGTTTTGGCCCTTATTATTACTTGGTATTTGCTAAAGTCTCTTCAAGCTAAAAAAATGTGTCTATAATTCAGTGCTATATAAATGTATTAGCTGTATTGGCTACAGTGTAAAATAAAAGCAGAATGTGGAATTTAAGAAACAAAACAAAGGAAGAAGCAGACAGATCAACCGAAACACGGACTCCTAACTAGAGAGAATAGATGGTTACCACAGGCGACGGGGGTGGGGGAATGGGTGAAGTAGGTGATGGGGATTACGGAGTACACTTATCATGATGAAAAAAATAAAATAATAAAAAAATTAAGAAGCAGAACAAATATACTGGCAGATAAGGTGAGTCAATCTGGTTGTATTTAAGGCAATTTTCCTGAGAGTCCATTATGTACCTTGCATGGCTCTGAAAGGATTAGGGGACTTTTTTGCCTCAAGCTGGGAAGAACATCTTAATAACATTATCCTCTGATTTATGATGCTCATTGTTTCCCTTTATTTTCATTGTGAAAAAGTAGACAGACAGATAAAGATATGAAAAACTAGATTTGTATCCTCGAAACCAAACAGAAATATCAGAAATGTGTTAGACTCAAGAACGGAATCAACCACCCTGAGGAGAATCTGTGAATGTTTTTTATGGAAATTTGACACGTCTTCATTGTCATTAATACCTGCCATTACCACAGAAATAATCAGACAGATGGAGCGCTGGGCTTGAAGAGCACAGAAGCTGTTTTAAACAGCGTAACATGAACTTGAATTCTTCCTGAATTCCACCCCCTATTCTAGAGTTAAAAGTCAGTAAAGGTTGAATAACACGATTTTCTCAGCTTTGTGCTAGTTAGTCTCCATTGGCTGAGCTGGTACATTCAGCCATCTTGATGAAAATTAATTATTGTATCCACTGAAAATGCCTTTGATGATGCCAGGGATGTGGAATGATTTACTGGGATTGCTGCTGACAGTTCTGTCTTGGAGTGAGGGCTCCTGATTTATTGGCCTCTCCTTAAGTGGAAGCTTATTTTGGTTTTCATTTGTAGCTCGAATATTTTCTTTGTCCAGTACCGATTGTTCTCCCCAGATGAGACTTAGTTTCTTTTCTTTTGAAGTAACCTTGAAAGACCCCGACATAACACTTTGACTAAGCTTGAGTCACTAGACTGTGGTGCCACCCTGCGCTAAGTTTTTCTTCCCCCAAGGCCTTTGGCAGCACCCCGTCTGATATGAATACCATTTGTAGTTTGCCTACACTTTTAATAAAGCCTTTTTGCTGGAATCAGCACTGGGGCTTCCAAGTTGCTGCTTGCCCCAGAAGGCTATGCCCATAAGTGCCACCATATGAGCAAATCTTGCAAAACTTGTGTCTGGTTTTGTTCGCAGATGCCGATGAAGAGACGTTCTCCCTGAGAACTCAGGTCATTCAGGCTCAGCTGCATTTTCACTGGAGTTGAAGTAAAGCTTGTTTTAGAAAAATTTTTAAAGAGTACTTTTTGGCAAATATGTGAAAAAATTATGTAAGTAGAAATAGTGAGACACTTTCATTTTAAGAAGAAAGTCAAAGACGTTTTCCTTGAATGATACCCCTAATTTTGCTCCTGTCTTGAAACAACACCACTACCACAATGAGGTTAACGCAAACAGTCCTCAAGGGTGTGGGTAGGTGCTGAACATCAAGTGAGGTTGGGGACACTGGTCTGTAATGACCCTAACCTGCCCAGCAGTCAGTCAATCCATGCTTCCTCATCTCTGTATCCCCCTCTAGCTCCTTGCCCAGGGGAACAGCTGTCCTTTGCTGGGGGAACCTCTAGTTCAGTGAATCAGTACACCCTTGCATGCTCTCTAGCATCCGAGAAGTGAATAAGACAGAATCCGCCCAAATCCACCATGTGACTGGAAAACTAATTCCAGATGATGCCGACAGCATCTCTTTACAAAACAAATGCCATTAACATAATCATGACAAGTCAGTTCAACTGATGCTGATTTATGTTTAAGATTCCCAAATTTGGTTTTCTTTTAAACATTTCCTCTTACTATCAGAAAGAAAAAGGTTATCTTACTTATTCTAGCTGTAAAATAATACATGTAAAAAAATCCCTGCATTAGAGAAAAATATTAAAACAAAGTAAAAGTTACCTAAATTCCAGAAATCCAGGGATAACTACTCCTACCATTTTGGTGAATATCCTTCTAAATGGTTTTCTACAGTACAGTCCTCAAATTGTGCTACACAGATCCCTGGCTCAGATTATATATTATTATTTAAAAAGAAGAGTTTAGAGATAAATTAAGCCTAAGAGGGTCATCTGGGTGGCTCAATTAAGCATCCTACTTTGGCTCAGGTCATGACCTTGCAGTTCATGGGTTTGAGCCTTGTGTCAGGCTCTGTGCTGACAGCTCAGAGCCTGGAGCCTCCTTCGGATTCTGTGTCTCTCTTTCTCTCTGCCCCTCCCCCACTCACGCCTCTCTCTCTCTCTGTCTCTCACAAATGAAAAACGTTAAGAAAATTAAAAAAAATTAAGACTGAGAAATGTTAGTTTAAGCACTGTTATGTATGTCTCTCTGTTGTCAACATTTTCAGAAACGTCAGTATCTGATTATGCTATGAGAACCACTAAGAAAATGTTACTAGGTAGTAAGTTTCTCAAACTTATAACACTGGAATTTCTTTTTGGAAAACATAACCCCCAAATCCAGAAAATGCTGTCCTCTCAGCACTTTCTCATATGTTAATATACTTTATATGGATGAGATAACAAAACTCAAGCCAATCTTCATCTTGTTTTCATGTAAACTCAACAATGTAATGTGTAATGAATATGTGTATTCACGAATAGAGATCCACATCATCATTTTAATGGTTGTGTACTATTCCATAATGCATATATATTATCTTCTATTTAAGCAAATTCTCTATTACTGACCACTGGGGCACAAAAA
This sequence comes from Felis catus, assembly GCF_018350175.1. NCBI lineage: Eukaryota > Metazoa > Chordata > Mammalia > Carnivora > Felidae > Felis > Felis catus. The sequence continues at coordinate 67,326,165 of NC_058372.1, read as the reverse complement.
CAAAATAAAGACATACACACTAAATTTACAAAAATACTTGCCAAATTATAATGAAATCAGTAAGCAAAAAAGGTAAACATATCATTAAGAACAAATACAAGAACACAGACAATTCACAGAAAGAAAAACAACAGACTAAATAGACACGAAATTATGTCCAAATTCACATCAATGTTTTGCAAATAAGCACATTGAATTACAATGTTTTATTATTTTTTGAAGTTTATTTATTTTTAAGAGAGAGAGAGAGAGGGAGAGAACAAGCAGGAGAGGGGCAGAGAGAGAGAGGGAGAGAGAGAGAATCCCCAGCAGGCTCTGCACTCTCAGTACAGAGCGTGATGTGGGTCTTGAACCCACAAACCATGAGATCATGACCTGAGCCGAAGTTGGACGCTTAACTGACCGAGTCACCCAGGCAACCCACAATGTTTTATTGATTAGACTTGTAAAGAATAGAAAGGTTCACAAAGGTTAGCATTGGTGACGGTTTGAGAAAATATACACTATTTTCCCTGTTAGTGAAAAATGTAAACTGGTACGACCTTTCTTAGGGGTAAATTATTTATATTTATTAAAATTTTCAGTGAGCAGATCCTTGGAATCAGCAGGTCCACTTTAGACTACTTTTCGGTGGAAAAACCAAAATCACATTTCATAAACTATCCCTTATTAAGGTCTATGGTTGGGAGAGTACTGTGCTAAATTTGTGGGCAAGACAAACTTCTATTCTTCACTTTTCCTCAAGAAGCTTATGATGTGCACACTTCGAGCAAACCAAATTCACACGCACACACACACACGCACACACAGACACACACACACACACACACACACACACACCACACCACACCACACAACCCCACTGGACCAAAAACTTTTGAATACACACTAATAATAATGCATTTGACTAAAATCATGATTAGAACACTAAAATTAATCAAGCTTTTTCTAGGGGCACCTGGGTGGTTCCGTCGGTTAAGCATCGGACTCCCAGCTTGCACCATGATCTTGGGGTCCATGAGTTCGAGCCCGCAATGGGCTCTGTGCTGACAGCTCAGAGCTTGGAGCCTGCTTCAGATTCTGTGTCTCTACCTCTCTTTGTCCCTCCCCCACTCATGCTCTCTCTCTCTCTCTCAAAAATAAATAAGCATTAAAAAAAATAATAATAAAAAAGACCATGTTAAAAAAAAAGCAAGCTCTTTCTAAGCAGAATTTTCCCACTTTTAGTAGTAATTAAAAGAAAATTTACATTCCCAGAAGTTCCTGGCAGGGCTAGCATTTGGTACAACTGGAAATCCTTCTAGTGAGCATAGGCTAATGAAGGGCAGGTTTTAAAGAACAGGATTTTATATTTGATGACACACTGGCTGCCTTTTCCTTCTTGCACATAGTTACACTTCTATTTAAATCATGTTTCCCTACTTTAGTCACTGACCAGTTTTTAGTTTTTTTCTTCAGAAGAATAAATTCTGGTGTAGAGGAAGAAGTCAGCTAGATAAATAAGATAAACCCATTCAGTTGGAAGCTCCATGAGAAAATGAATTGTGTTGTACTCCCTGTAGTGCCACCAGTACCCATTGCTTATTGCCCTGCTCACTGGGTGACTCGTAAGGACTTCTTGACTCTAGTTATGAGCAGACCTCATGTTAATAAACTTAGACTAAACCGTAAGAGACTCTTAAATACAGAGAACAAAGTGCGGGTTGCTGGAGGGGAGGTTGGTGAAGGGACCAGATAAACTGGTGATGGGCATTGAGGGGGGCACTTGTTGGGATGAGCACTGGGTGTTACATGGAAGTGATGAATCACTGGGGTCTACTGCAACCAGTACTATGCTGTATGTGACTAGTTTGAATTGAAAAAATGAATTAAACATAAAATAAAATATCTTAAAAAAATAAACTTCGACTTTTGAAGGTGAGCTCTAAATGGATAGCCTAGATATGATACCCACTCCACATTCATGTCCTCCTTAATTAAGCATAATTTCCTAGATATAAATATAATATCACTGAATAGAGAGAGTAGGAACTTCCGGGCCAAATGAACATTTAGCTGAATGAGAATTATGAAGAGTCAGTATTTGGAAATGCTCCTGTGCCAAAATCAGACAGGATCATTAAGATGCAGCATCAAGAGGGGCGCCTGGGTGGCTCCATCGGTTGAGTGTCCGACTTCGGCTCACTGTCACGATCTCACAGTTTGTGAGTTCGAGCCCCACGTCGGGCTCTGTGCTGACAGCTCAGAGCCTGGAGCCTGCTACAGATTCTGTGTCCCCCTCTCTCTCTGCTCCTCCCCTGCTCACAGTCTGTCTTTCTCTCAAAAATAAATAAAGATTAAAAAAAATTAAAAAAAAAGATGCAGCATCAAGAAATAGGTGAATAAGTCGCAGGAATAAAAAGTACAGCATAGGGAATAGAGTCAATGGTGTCGTAATAACAGCATAGTGACAAATAGTAGCTCCACTTGTGGTGAGCGCAGCATAACTTACAGAGTTGTCGAATCGCTATGGTGCACACCTGAAACCAATGAAGCATTTTGTGTGAACTACACTTCAATAAAAAAAATAGGTGATTCCACAGACAATGAAAATAAAATGGAAGGAGGAGGAAAGGGGATGAGAATAAATATGTATCTTAAGTACAGTAGTAGCTTTATGTATATTTTGCACTTCACCGGATGCTGCAAGAGGATTGCTATTGTGCTTATTTTGAGTGGGTCTAACAGTTTAAATAATTTGCTAAAGACCTCATACCTTTAGTGTGCATTAGAATCACTGGAGAGCTTGTTAAAACCAGCTTTCTGGGCCCTACCTCTGAAGCTCCTGAGTCAGCAGGTCCGGCACGGGGCCAGAAAATCTACATTTCCAAGTAGTTCCGAGGTACTGCTCCTGCAGCTGCCAGGCCAGGAAGCAAACTTTGAGAACCACTGGAACTTGGCTTTTATCTGTACATTTTAGGAAAGCAACTGAAAAACATTTTTACTTTTTTATTTTATTTATTCTCAAGTTAGTTAACACACATCGTAGTCTTGGCTTCAGGAGTAGATTCCCGTGATTCATCACTTACTTACAACACCCAGTGCTCATCCCAACAAGTGCCCTCCTCAATGCCCATCTCCCATATTCCCCACCCCTTCTACCCCCAAGCCCTATCAACTCTCAGTTTGTTCTGTGTATTTAAGCGTTTCTTATGGTTTGCCTCCTTCTGTACTTTTATCTTATTTTTCCTACCCTTCCCTTACGATCATCTGTTAAGTTTCTCAGTTTCCACATATGAGTGAAATGTGATATCTGTCTTTCTCTGACTGACTTACTTCACTTAGCATAATACCCTCCAGTTCTATCCACTTTGTTGTTGCAAATGGCAAGATTTCATTCTTTTTCGTTGCCAACTAGTATTCCACTGTGTGTGTGTGTGTGTGTGTGTGTGTGTGTGTGTATGTGTGTGTGTGTATGTGTGTGTGTGTGTGTATAAATACCTCTTCTTAATCCATTCATCAGCCAATGGACATTTAAGCTCTTTCCATAATTTGGCTATTGCTGATAGCACTGCTAGAAACACTGGGGTGCATGTTCCCCTTGGATCAGCACTCCTGTATCCTTCGGATAAACTCCTAGTAGTGCAATTGCTGGGTCATAGGGTAATTCTATTTTTAATTTTTTGAGGAACCTCCACACTTTTCCACAGTGCTGCACTAGTTTGCATTCCCACAAGCAGTGCAAGAGGATTCCCCTTTCTTCACATTCTCTCCAATGTCTGTTGTTTCCTGAGTTGTTAATTTTAGCCACTGTGACCGGTGGTATCTCGTTGTGGTTTTGATTTGTATTTCCCTGATAATGAGTGGTGTTGAGCATCTTTTCATGTGTCTGTTTACCATCTGGAGGCCTCCTTTGAAAAGTGTGTATTCATGTCTTCTGCCCATTTCTTCACCGGATTATTTATTTCTTAGGTGTTGAGTTTGGTAAGTTCTTTACAGATTTTGGATGCTAACCTTTTATCCGATATGGCACTTGCAAATATCTTCTCCCATTCCGTTAGTTGCCTTTTAGTTTTGTTGATAGTTTGCTTTGCTGTGAAGAAGCTTTTTATCTTGATGAGGTCCCAATAGTTCATTTTTGCTTTTATTTCCCTTGCCTTCAGAGACATGTCAAGTAAGAAGTTGCTGTGGCTGAGGTCAAAGAGGTTGTTGCCTGTTTTCTCCTGTAGGATTTTGATGGTTTCCTGTCTCACATTTAGGTCTTTCATCCATTTTGAATTTATTTTTGTGTGTGGTATAGAAAGTGGTCCAGGGGCGCCTGGGTGGCTCAGTCGGTTAAGTGTCCTACTTCGGCTCAGGTCATGATCTCGCGGTTCATGAGTTCAAGCCCCGCGTCAGGCTCTGTGCTGATGGCTCAGAGCCTGGAGCCCGTTTTGGATTCTGTGCCTCCCTCTCTCTCTGACCCTCCCCCGTTCATGCTCTGTCTCTCTCTGCCTCAAAAATAAATAAACATTAAAAAAAAAAGAAAGTGGTCCAGTTTCATTCTTCTGCATGTTGCTGTCCAGTTCTCCCAGCACCATTTACTAAAGAGACTGTCTTTTTTCCATTGGGTACTCTTTCCTGCTTTGTCAAAGATTAGTTGGTCATATGTTTGTGGGTCTATTTCTGGGTTCTCTATTCTGTTCCACTGATCTGAGTGTCTGTTTTTGTGCCAATACCATACTGTCTTGATGATTACAACTTTGTAGTACAGGTTAAAATCTGGGATAGTGACACCTTCAGCTTTGGTTTTCATTTTCAACATTACTTTGGCTGTTTGGGGCCTTTAGTTGTTCTACACATATTTTAGGATTGTTTGTTCTAGCTCTGTGAAGAATGTTAGTGCCATTTTGATTGGGGTTGCATTGAATGTGTAGATTGCTTTGGGTAGTATTGACATTTTAACAATATTTGTTCTTCTAATCCATGAGCATGCAATGTTTTTTCCATTTCTTTGTGTCTTCTTCGGTTACTTTCATAAGCTTTCTACAGTTTTCAGTGTATAGTTTTCAGATCTTTTACCTCTTTGGTTAGGTTTATTCCTAGGTATCTTATGGTTTTTGATGCAATTGTAAATGGGATCGATTCCCTGATATCTGTTTCTGTTGCTTCATTATATTGGTATATTGAAATGCGACCAATTTCTGTACATTGATTTTATATCCTGCGACTTTGTTGAATTCCTGTATCAGTTCTAGCAGTTTTCTGGTGGAGTCTTACACATTCATCTGCAAAGAGTGAAAGTTTGACTTCTTCTTTGCCAATTTGGACGTCTATTATTTTGTTTTGTTGTCTGATTGCTGAGTCTAGGACTTCCAACACTATGTTGAACAGCAGTGGTGAGAGTGGACATCCCTGTCATGTTCCTGATCTTAGGGGGAAAGCTCTCAGTTTTTCCCTATTGAGGATGATATTAGCTGTGGGCCTTTCATATATGGTTTTTATGATGTTAAGCTATGTTCCTTCTATCCCATATTTCTTGAAGGTTTTTATTAAGATAGGATCCTGTATTTTGTCAGATGCTTTTTCTGCATCTATTGACAGGATCACATGGTTTTTATCCTTTCTTCTATTAGGGTGGTGTATCACATTGATTGATTTGTGAATATTGAACCAGCCCTGCAGCCCAGGAATGAAACTCACTTGATCATGGTGAATAATTCTTTTTATATGCTGTTGAATTCAATTTGCTAATATCTTATTGAGAATTTTTGCATCATGTTCATCAGGGATATTGACCTGTAACTTTCCTGTTTAGTGGTGTGTTTGTCTGGTTTTGGAATCAAGGTAATGCTGGCTTTATAGAATGGGTCTGGAAGCTTTCTTTGCATTTGTATTTTTTGGAACAGTTTGAGAAGAATAGGTATTAACTCTGCTTTAAATGTCTGGTAGAATTCCCCTGGGAAACCATCTGGCCCAGGACTCTTATTTGTTGGGAGATTTTTGATGACTGATTCAATTTCTTCACTGGTTATGGGTCTGTTCAAATTTTCTATTTCTTTCCATTTGAGTTTTGGTAGTGTGTGAATGTCTAGGAATTTGTTCATTTCTTCTAGATTGTCCAGTTTGTTGGCATATAATTTGAAATAAACCTCAAGAAAAAATCTGGAAAGCCCCCAAGTACATGGAGGCTAAAGACATCCTACTAAAGAGTGAATGGATGAACCAGGAAATTAAAGAAGAAATTAAAAACTACATAGAATCAGGGTGCCTGGGTGGCTCGGCCGGTTAAGCATCCGACTTCGGCTCAGGTCATGATCTCACAGTTCGTGAGTTCGAGCCCTGCATCGGGTTCTGTGCTTGGAGCCTGGAGCCTGCTTCGGATTCTGTGTCTCCTTCTATCTCTGCCCCATCCCCACTTGTGCTCTGTCTCTCTCTGTCTCTCAAAAATAAAAAATAAATGCAAAAAAAATTTAAAAATACATAGAATCAAATAAAAATGAAAACATGAAAGTCCAAACCCTTTGGAATGCAGCAAAGTCAGTCCTGAGAGGAAAATACAGTGCAATTCAGGCCTATCTCAAGAAGCAAGAACGGTCCGAAATACACAACCTAAACTTACACCTAAAGGAGCTAGAAAGTCAGCAGCAAAGAAAGCCTAAAGCCAGCAGAAAGAAGAGAAATAATAAATATTAGAGCAGAAATCAACAATATAGAATCCAAACAAATAAAGAAGCAAACAAACAAAAACAGAAGAGATTAATGAATCTGTGATGGTTTTTTGAAAGAATAAACAAAATTGATAAGCCCCTAGTCAGACTTCTCAAAAAGAATAGAGGACCCAAATAGATAAAAATCACAAATGAAAGAGGCGAGATCACAACCAATACCACAGAAATAGAAACAATTATTAGAGAATACTATGAAAAATTATATGCCAACAAACTGGACAAAAGAAAAACATTTTTATAGTATCTTTCGGTCAAGACTTTCCCCATATTAATGCATAATTAGTTTCTTTCAACAAATAATTTTTTCAGCAAACTGTTTACTCAAAAATTAGGGTAGCGTTGGGACAGAACATAGAATTATAGATTGAAACCTGCTCCCAACCAATAACATGTAATTGGATAGGGATTAAAGACAAACCTTGGTCATAAGGTCAATATGTAGTTAACAAGGAAAGGAGGCTCTGAAAATGCTAAGGCTACCTCAAGAAATAATTATGGGAAGGAACCCACAGTTGGGTTGCAGACAGTATCTGGATTAAGGAGTTTAATTCTGGGTGCCACTTAAGAGAGTAGAATAGAGGTCAGGTATGGAGAGTTTAGCTCAAAAACTCAAGATATTGCTGCCTTGGCATCCACTTTGTTTGGCAAAAACTGACACTAACCCCTTATGCAAGCACATGCCCTAGGTAACAGCCACAAAGTCACAAGGAAGTGCAAGTTCCTGATACAACTTCTCCGATGGCCTTTGTGATTAACAATCTCTCCTCCCTCCCATAGCATTCCACTTGTGCCCTCTTAGGTAAGACCCCTCAGGAACTTACCAAAGTTTTCTTTTTTGGTTTGAATTGTCCAATCCAGCCTCAGCCTTGCAACCCAAAGCACTCCACCCACAGACCCTAACAAAGGTAAGTGCTGAGGTACTGTGATCTCTGCCTGTACCTTGCCAGGACTTTCCCAAGTGGTCCCTTGCATTGTGCCATGTACCGCCTTCAGAACCTGTGAGTAATAGACTTCTCTATTTCAATTTCCCTTGTGGTTTTTTATTTAATATACTCACTATCTTACACCTTAGGGCTCTACTTAACAGATGTTAATTTAACAAAGTCAAAACACTGGGATACAGACAGGTCCAGAACTTTTGAGTAAAACGCTAGGATGTAGAGCAGACTCAGTGGCTGAAAATATTGGGTGGTGGACTAGCAGCTATTACAATGTGAAGAGTTGTAGTAAATAAACTCTATCTACTTGTGACCTAAGATTCAGTTCAAATTATAAGGTAAAGACACATAAGCCACTGTTATGCTACAACACAGCTAATTAAAAATTTACCAGGAAGGAGCAAGAAGGATGGAGTAGGTAAGACCAGTGTTTTCTGACAAGATAGTAGATTTCAGGTGGGTCATGAAAAGAATAGCAGAATTTCAAAATGTGGAGTTTAAATTTGTTAAATTCAACTAACACTTCTGGGGCATTCACTGCATGTGAGGCTAGGCACCTGGGATAAAAAGATAAATAAGAAAATCGTCCCTGCCTTGCAAAGTGCCCAGCTACTGGGCATCAGGTGGTGAGAAGGAAATAGAAGTGGTCATGTGGTTCACAGTATAGTGGAGAGAATTTTGCAATATACTGGGATAGAAATTTTGGAAGGGAAAATTGACCTTGGAAAAACTCTTTAAGGGCAGAGCATGAATAGAAACACAAGTATGGTTGTGACATGCATGAGGCCCTCTTTCCGGCTGAGCAATCCAGTGGATGGGGTGTGTGGGCATAAAAACTGAATAAATGTAGTGGGAGATTGTGTGAGTTAATAACAATGTAGGTGAACAAAGTAGGCCTGTTTAGTGAAGTTTGGGCTTAATTGTTGCATAACAGGCTTTATATAAAAGATGGTGGAGAATGGGGGTGACATGATCCAATCTGTGTTTTGGGAGGATAACTGGTGGCCAAAATAAGGATAGATTTGGGAAGCAAGAGGTTAGATTCAGGGAAATTAGATGAGAGGTCACTACTACAGATCATGAGAAAGATGAGTGCTTTTGTTTCATCATATTAGGAAGTTCAAAGATGAACCCAGGTTAAATAATTTTTAAGGTTAAATACATGACATTATATTTAAAAATACTCAAGATAGACATTTCCTTTATTTCTTCTTTTCTTCCTCCCTTCCATGCCTATTTGTTTCTCTCCTTTCTGCACCCCACCCCTGACCTTTCCCACCTCTACCTTCTCTCTCTTTTCCTTCTTTTCCATTTGGGAATATGTTTCTAAGTCCGTGAGAATATTCTTGTGTTAAAATCAGTAGAGAGAATGGAATCATAAAATAGTATGTTGCCATGTTATAAAGTATCTTCTTTGGCTCCTTTATTCTGGTAACGCAGATACAGGGCTTGCTGGTCTGGAACAGTTTGGTCTCTTTAACATTGTCCGGGCCTCTGTTGTACAACTCAGGGCATGATTCCCATAGGATCTGTGTGCATGGCATCCCCTGGAGTTGGATGGCATAGAGCCAGCATTGCTGCTTATAGCCATGACTTCTGGGTTGGCAATGCAGAGTATCCTGGTAAACATGGTGGGTTGTAGATTTAATCCTGAATCTTACCACTGCCTCATCCCCCTACTACTCCTAACATGTGACTCTTGTTTGATTTACTATGTCTGCTTTTCTTGTTATCTGACTCCATTTTCTACTCATTTTCTGGTCTTGACTTTCCTTTTAAAGCAGTATTGTTATTTAAAAAAAATGTGATGAATTAGTCTTTTGGACAACATGTAACAACACACAGATGCAATTCATGCTAAAAATCTTCTTAGATAGGTGTTTCCCAGTGCAGGTATGGTGTCAATTTCTTTAAGGCAGAAAGGCTTGCTTTGTACATTTTTTGAAGCTTCATTGTCTAACAGAATTTTTTCTAGTATGAATGTAATGCCAAGGTTGTGTTCCAGACTAAAATCCTAAACAAAAGACCAAGATTTGTGAAATTTCTGTTGTGATTTCATAATAATTTGTTTATTGGTTATTTTTAAAGTAAATAAAATGAAATATTATTTCAAATCAAAGCATACACATCAAATTCCCAGCAAATGAAATGGAATGACAAAAATTGAGTCAGTGACCAAGAAGTATTTATTGGAGTCCTGTGATGTGCCTAACACTGTTTTTTTTTAAATTTTTTTTAATGTTTGTTCATTTTTTGAGAAACCAGAGACAGAGTGCAAAGGGGAGGGGGGTAGGGCAGAGAGAGAGGGAGACGCAAAATCCAAAGTAGGCTCCAGGCTCTGAGTTGTCAGCACAGAGCCCGACACAGGACTCAAACCCGTGAACTGTGAGACATGACCTGAGCCGAAGTCAGATGCTTAACCGACTGAGCCACCCAAGTGCCCCACACTGTTTTGTTTTGTTTTTTAATGTTTATTTATTTATTTTGAGAGAGACTGTTCATGCATGCTGGGGAAGGGCAGAGAGAGAGAGAGAGAGAGGAAGAGGTAGATGCCAAGCAGGCTCTGCACTGTCAGTTCAGAGCCTGATGCAGGGCTTATGAACCGCAAGGTCATGACCTGAACCGCAAGGTCCATCAAGAGTTGGACACTTAACCGACTGAGTCACCCATCCATCCAGTGCCTAATACTGCTTTAAGTGCCTATGCACGAAAGACATAAAAGAACAATCTCTGCCCATAAGGATCTTTAAATCTAGATGGAGAAACTATGAATAGGAAATAATCCAAAAACAATGTAGGAAAATACAAATTCCTTTTGATGGGTAAAAACAGTAAGCACAATACTAACCAGCCGATCAATGTAGATTAAGAAACTGAAGCTCCAGTGGAACCAACAGACATAAAAATCAAACTTTACAGATAAATTTGACATCTTGCTGGAGGTTGGAAGAAGATACGCTGATTCTGAATAGGCTTTATTAAACTAAAGATACCACTGGTCATGCTGAGGGATAATAGCCCCGAACTCAGGTCAAATGCACAGTATAGGGGAAACAGTATATCTTGGCAGGAAAATTAGATGAAAAAAATAATAAGGAGCTTTAGTCAGGTTCAACAAAGATCTGCATAAATTGAAGTTAGGGGAGAACAAAGCAAAATTATGAAAAGAGCAAATAGAAAAGAAGTGGTGAACCAGCTTGTCTCTGTGACTCATCTGGGAATAAAACTGCTGCCACATGAGAAATTCCCTGAGGTCTTTGTAAAGCATCAGGCCCATCCTTGAACCCTAGTCCATGTGCTTCCAAAGCTTGTGTCCCTACATCCTTCATCTTCCCATGAATGGCTCCGGAGGTATTGTTGGAAGGGTAATGAAATGAGTTGCTTGAGGTTCTTCGAGCAGACAAAAGACATTAGGGAACCCAAGGTAGAGCTGGGAGATTCAAATTCCAATGCCTCAAAAACACTGCTGGTCTAGGAGACAACTGGGGCTGGTGGTCAGGAGAGGCTGGTAGAGGGTATGCATAGGTCCCAGAAGATGTCCTGCTAATCAGCTTCTGCCATATGTTTTTTTTTTTTAAACTTTAAAACGTTTTATTTATTTTTGAGAGAGAAAATGCACACGGGGGGAAGGTCAGAGAGAAGAAGGGGACAGAGGGTCCAAAGCAGGCTCTGTGTTGATGGCAGCAAGCCCGATTTGGGCCTCGAACTCACGAACTGTGAGATCATAACCTGAGCCGACATTGGGCACTCAACTGACTGAGCCACCCGGGAGGCCCAGCTTCTGCCATCTATTAAGGTGATATGGGTGTGCCTGGTCTGTTCACTGTGTTTCAAGAGGAGGTGGAAATCCAGCTGTTCTTTTTAAAAAAGAATTAGGGGAGCCTGTGTGGCTCACTCAGTTGAGCGTCTGACTTCAGCTCAGGTCATGATCTCATGTTTCCTGGGTTCAAGCCCCACGTCAGATTCTGTGCTGACAGCTCAGAGCCTGGAGCTTGCTTCATATTCTCTCTCTCTCTTTCTCTCTCTCTCTCTCTTTCCCTCTTTCTCTCTCTCTGCCCCTCCCCTGCTTGTGCATATGCTCTTTCTCTCTCTCTCAAAATAAATAAATAAACATTAAAAAAAAGAAATGAAAAAGAAAATCACAGTAACATGATCTATTTTGATATATCTGTGGTTTCTTTGCAGACTAAGACTTAGCCACCCCTCTAACTTTTTAATGAAAAGTTACAGACAAAAATTAAATCTAATTCAGATCAGTGACATCGATTTATTACATAGTATCCATTTTTTCTTATTTAGTAGAGAGAGCGGTTTATATTTTTAAAAAATCAAGTTGACTTAGATATGTATGATAAAAAATTAACATCATCTTTTTGTCTTAGCCTTTACCTCTTACTTTCCCATCTGCAGCCTACTACCGATGTAGTACACATCCTCAATATAGTAGCTGCTCACTTAATATTTGTTGAATTGAAATAGAGTTGAGTTTCACTCATGGACTCTATTTATGCTCTTGGTCCCATATCAGTCTTTTCAACCATGCCTAAATACACACTCAATGCTTGTGGTCCACACTATGTTCAGAGTGATTAAGCTCTCTGTGATTCATTAAACTCATTGAGGATTGTGTTGCTTTTACAGAGTGCTTCTTTGAGGAGAAGCATGAGCAGGAAATCATGTTTATATGAATTTTTCATCTATTTTTAGTCTATTTGGATGCTCATCAACCTCTAACTGACTCAGATGAAATGTGTTATTTCACGTAAGAAACAGAAGCTACTGACTAATTGTCTAGAGAATATATGTCTGTTACTGGAAAGGTAATCAGTGTCTTTGAGTCACCTACACTCTCTCGTAGGCTATATCCTGGGAGAGGAGGCATCTGGGTATAGTTTTATGTATCAGGTACTCAGGGTTTAAATAAGAGCAGCCACCAATCACTGGTATTGCTGTCTTCCTTTTGCAACCCATGACCTCCCTTTCTACTCACATTTGTAAGTCGTATGTATATGGAGAATTGATTTATTTAAACTAAGATTTTAGCTAATACAACCAACAATACAACCTAGAAATAGAATTGCTATTCCTTATTAGAATTAAAAGTGACTTGAAATGTCTTTGTCATCAGAATTTGGTTAGTATGACTCTGTTTAAAGTTAAAAATATGGTGAGGTCCACAGAAAAGCATTTAAGTCAAAGCACATTGGGATGGTACATCAATGGCACCAAGTATATAAATATAAATATTGTTTTATTTTATGATAGCCATAAAATTTTTTATAGCTTTCCACTGCCACATGTATCTATGATTTTTTAAACATCTTTTAAATTCAAACAGTTTTGAAATTATAAACATCTGGAAAAGGTTTTCTTAAAAATTTACTAATTTCATAGTAATTTATTATATTTTCAGAATATCTTACATTTAAAAACCAAATTACCTATATATTCTAATACAAAGAGAGCAGACTCAATATCATTATGCAGTAAATTGCCAACCATAGCTGTTTTTACAATGATCTTGGATATTTAGTTTCTAAGGGTATAGAAATGTATTGAAGAAAAACATGCTTAAATTGAAAAAAATCTGTTACACAAGTTTATTTCCATATTTGCATAGTTAGGAAGAAAATGTGATACATACATTATCACACTACTATGAATTTAAGCTTAAATTATTTATTTTTTTATTTTTAATTAAAAAAATTTATTTGTTTTTGAGAGAGAGAGACAGAGTGAAAACAGGGAAGGAACAGACAGACAGGGAGACACAGAATCTGAAGCAGGCTCCAGGCTCCGAGCTGTCAGCACAGAGCCCGATGCAGAGCTCGAACTCATGAACCGTGAGATCATGACCTGAGACAAAGTCGGACGCTTAACTGACTGAGCCACCCAGGCAACCCTTAAATTTTTTTTTTAATAAAAATGAAAGGATGTTGAATATAGTGAGGCAAGGCTGAGAACCCCTTACAAATTTCTTGTTAGACCTGCCTCTTCTGGATGAAGCCTGTATCTGTGCTGTCCAATATAGTTGTCCTTAGACATACAGGGCTATACAGCAGTTGAATGTGGTTCTCAAGGCTCAAAAGAAGAATTTTAAATTCTATTTAATGTTAGTAAATTAAAATTAAAGTTTAAATAGTCACATAGTGACTCCTGGCTAGTCAATAGTGCTCCTGGCTATGATCTTTGTAAATTCAATTCTATACAATAAAAATGGAAGAGAATTTCAGTTCCTAGGGAAACCACTGCTGGCTTTCCTGTGGCTGGAATTTTGTCAATAGATTGCCATAGCCGACAAATTGGGGTTGGGATCTTATGTTTTTTTAGATTAAACAGCTAATTTAGATCAAATATTAAGAACAGTGTGTGAAGAGGAGTGGTATGTGTGTTCACTCAAGTAATTTACTACCAGCATTACTAATGTTACTATATGTAAATCTCCCTTCCAAATTCTCTGGTTTTCCGAAAAGTTCATCCAAAATTCTGCTTGTGGGAGAGCCACATTTGTGTGTGCTTCTCACTCCCCTTGGCTCCATTCATCCCACCACTTCTCCCAAGTAATATCACCCCTGAGTTACTTATTTGGGTAAAAAAAGGAATGTCCAGCATTGCAACCATATTCCAAATCTTTTTTTTAATGTTTTTTTTAAATTTATTTTTGAGAGAGAGAGAGAGAGACAAAGCACGAGTGGGGTAGCGGCAGAGAGAGAGGGGGAGGCACAGAATCTGAAGCAGGCTCCAGGCTCTGAGCTGTCAGCACAGAGCCTGACGTGGGGCCCGGTCTCGTGAACTGCGAGATCATGACCTGAGCCGAAGTCAGATGCTCAACCGACTGAGCCACCCAGGTGCCCCTATATTCCAAATCTTTTAATTCAGGGTCTATAGATTGAAGGGCTATACAAATTGATTTCCATGCATGTGACAACGAGATAAATCCACACTTTGCATACATTGCAAAGTACAAAAGTTGAAGCCTCTTCTGATAAAGGTCAGAGAAGTAACAGAAGTCCGAAAAGCCAACAAACTCTTGAATACGATATATGCACCAGTGCCGGAGAGAAAAACAACCACAACATGTCTAATGTTCTAATTTAGCTTCGAAGACATAAGGGTAAAGAATTTGATCAAGCAATGTGCAGCTCAATCAGATTTTACTGGTGCAAGGGAGGTTATGAAGAGCCATTTCAACATCTTACATAATAAAGAAATGTATCCAGAGAGGATAAATGATCTGCCTCGGATCACATGTATATGGGAAGAACACTCTAGTCTACGTTTTGAGCTAATGGCTAGGCCAACAGGCTTAACCTAAGAAAACGTTTCCTGCTTCTCTAATGCTGTGTTGAGAAAGTCATTTACTGTTGCTTTTGAGGCAAACCTGAAAGACAGCAGTTGAGAGCCAATCTAAAGTAGGAATGTCTCTTGTCTCCTTTCCCCAGTGCTAGCCCCAGAAGAGAAATTCCTCAGACAACTCTTCAAATATGAGCTTTTCAGCTATCCATGATAACCTATAATTTCAAGCCTTTTAAGGTCATTCTGGGAAAGAGGTTTAAGATGAGAGAGTTCTTTTTCCTTTTGAAAAAAGAAACCTCTGGTTTTCCAAACATTTCATAAACCTCTGGAACTCTTTGGAGTGAGCCAGAAGTGGAAAAAGTAACTGGAACTTCTTGGGAAAAATTAGTAGTAGCTGTTGAAAAGAGCATTTATCAGTAACCCAGACACTGAGGAAGTTTAGACATTGCTGAATAGGCAGAGTGTGGGAAGAAATGACCAGACTTGGGGTGTTGCTGGTCAGGTAACCTGGTCCAGGAGCCGGTTGTATCAGCTTCCTAGGATTACCATAAGAAAGCACTACAAGGTGACTTCATACAATGGAAATTTATTCTTTCATGGTTCTTGAGGCTAGAAATCCAAAATCAAGGTGTCAGCAGGGCCATGCACTCTCT
Source organism: Felis catus (assembly GCF_018350175.1). NCBI lineage: Eukaryota > Metazoa > Chordata > Mammalia > Carnivora > Felidae > Felis > Felis catus. Next base: position 67,310,589 of record NC_058372.1, on the reverse strand, counting down.
GAAGGCCTCACTGGAGTTTGTTTCATGCCATTCTCTTAGCTCCTGTTGTTGCTGGCAATCCCAGGTGCTCCTAGGCTTGTACGCACACATGCCAATCACTACCTCTGTTGTCATTTGGCTTCTCTCTTGTAGTGTTTTCTCTCCTTGTCAGTTTGTATCAGTCTAACTCAGGTAACTCCACACACAGTGACACCTAGTGGGTCTGGTCATAGGCATCTAAATCCCCTTGAATGCTGAAATTCCCTGATGTTTGACTCTCTTTTACTCTGAGGACTCTAAGCCTATGTGTTTCTAGGAATTTTGCTGACACTGCAGAGCTATCAACATGGAACAAGACACAAATCTATTAACAGCTCTGTAAATCTGAAAGATATAAAGTATGTTTGACCATTTTTTTTTGAGAGCCAATGAAATTCCACACAAGCCAACATGGAATATGAGACACAAGTCATTTTATCCATCTTTAATATCTGTAAGCCATATGAGGGGCATAGTCCCATCTGAAATGGACTTCTCATCTTTTTTTTTTTTTTAACAAACTAAGGCTTTTTTTTTAACCTTTATGTATTGTTTTGAGAGAGAGAGAGAGAGAGAGAATGAGAGAGCAAGCAGGGAAGGGGCAGAGAGGGAGGGAGACACAGAATCCAAAGCAGGCTCCAGGCTCTGAGCTGTCAGCACAGAGTCCTACAGGGAGCTCAAACTTGTGAACCACGAGATGGTGACCTGAGGCGAAGTCAGACACTTAACCAACTGAGCTACCCAGGTGCCCCTCAGTTTGGAATTCTTGTTACCATCACTTCTGTGAACCACACTTCAACATTCTTGACACCACCATGAACTAACAGGTTGCCCTTCCTCTCTGTGTTTCCCTAACCTTCCCAAACCAGCTTCTCAGATCCCAGATGGCACCTTCTTGTTCTCTAGAGTTTCCATTTGGGAGCTGCTCATGGTGGGGAGGGACCTGTGGTCTGGCCACTGCAAATGATGTATAGGGAAATTCGGATGGTGATCTGATTGAAAGGGACAGTCTGTGAGATTTGCCATGAAGTTGCATTTGTGAACTAACACGTCATTTTTTTCAGATCAAACACGTATTTGAAGTGGCTTTGGGAGAGGCCGATGGAGATTACGGGCAGTGGCGTTTAAGTCCTCCCAGGGTTTCCCCTTCACTCTTCTACTGAGCTTAAGCATTTCTTTCTCATTTTCTACAAAAGTTTTCTTTTATCTCAAGATTTTGATAAATGGTAAGAAAAAACCCTAAACATTGTTTGTTTCTTTTTTAAAAACAATATAATCATATTGACACTTGACAAGTGGTCCTAAATATCTTAGTCCAAGGTGACTAATTGTAGTTTCTTTAGGCAGTATCATATGTCAAGGGTGAGGTAATTTGGAATGCTTGGATCAAGATGTGGCTGACTTCTCCAACTTTATGTATGAGGTCATTCAAATAACAGGAATAAAGGTCTTCCTTCTACTTCATGTTTTCCCTTAGAGTCTCAGGTATGATCTCTCAGGATCTAAGATGGTACACTTCCTCTTGGGAATAAACATTTATTTTGGGTTTTAATTTCTCCATCAAAACAAGATCCTTATCATTGACGTCTTTTCACAGAATACCCAACTAAGCCATTTATTCTTATTACCGTTTTCTTAACTATTTTTCTATTGGCCTTTTTTTTTTCTCTTTCTCTTTCCTTTGTGGCTACTTCCTTAGAAAATGGAGTATGGGACAGAGATAGAATTAGGAGACATTTTTTTAGGGGGAGGATAAAACCTAAATCTGAAATTAAGAGTCTTAGGCAAGATTATCAGCAGAAGCCAGAATATCAAGATAAAAGTAGGAAATGTTATTGAAATAGTAATCTTAACTTTTTGTTTGTTTGTTTGTTTTAAGAAGGATCACTAACTATGGCCAAGACCTATCAGACTGAAACACTTTCCCCAACAGGTATGAGGTTGAAGGAGATTTGTAACCAGTTTGGGAGTCAAACTTGGACAAAAGAGTCAGGAACAAAGATGGCAGATGGTAAGATGATAAGCTTCTAAGTGACAACGTGATATTGACTTGAATAATCACCTTCATCTTGGTCTTGAGTGACAAAGGATTCCAGATTTGCCTTCTCCTTACTTCAAAGTGAACAGCATGTCTTCCTAAACTCTTTAAGGAAATTAAAAAGCAAATATTCTTCAATCTATAAAACAGAAATCCATTTTTTCATATGCTATAAATTTTGGATGAGAAAGCCTTTTATTACTAAGTTATCCAGTTGTTGTTTTTTACATAAAAATTCTCTATTTGCTTCTTATGCCAGGTATACATTATGAAAATTAGACACATTTTTTCTCTATTTCACACTAGATCTAGATATAACTGGAAGACAACCAGTCATAGATGCTCCTGCAGCCTGAATCCCAGTATAAAGTCTACATGGAGTAGTCTTGTGATGGACAGGTAGGAAGAATAAAAAGTAGCTTTGCTGTCGGAAACCATTGGGGTTGTTTATTGTCACAGTATAATTTGGGATGCATTGGCTGCAACAAAATGATAACTAAGTAAACAATAATAACAACAAAAATCCACAGTGGCTGATAAGGGATGTAAGAATGTGTATATGTGTGTGTGTCAGTGTGTCAATGTGTGTGTACATGTGCATGCGTGATCCTGTACATGCACATGTGCTTATGTGTGGACACTGGATGGTAAAACCTTCCTCATTCCTCATGCCATTTCCTCATACTATTTCTCCTTGTAATGAATCTCTTCAATTTAGAGTAGTGAATGGGAAAGAAGACATGGTCAAGTTTGGAGCTGGTTTCATCCATTTCCTGTTGGGTGAGGAAGACAAGGGCAACAATGTTTTGTTTTTATCTACTAATTAGGAAAGAATTGAATCTGACTGTCCTTGCAGATCTGCCTAGCTTATGACTTTATGGTATGTTTTTTGTTGTTGTTGTTGTTCTACGTTTATGCTGAAATATAGGCATAGCCAAATCTTCATAAATAAAAGAGACATTAAATCTTTTGTCCAGCTTAAGCATGACAGAGGGCAGAGGGAAAAAGTCTATGAAATGTTGACCATTCTGCACAAAGATGTCTGCTGAGTACATAGATGCAACACAGAGTTAATGATGGCCAGATTTCATATAGATTCATGAGGTAAATCATGTTATTTTTCAACATATTCCCATGTGTTTCTAGTAGCTGACGCCTGCTCCTTGGACTACATATCAGGCACTGTAGTAATTTTTTATCGTGTTGCCTTTTGTGCATATTTTCATTAAAATATACTCAGACTGTAGAATGGGGATTTTGCATCATCAAAGGGATTTCAAGAATTAACAGTGAGAAAGGGATGTTTGAGGGTGAGAAAAATTAGAGTAGGTATGGTTATCCCCTGCAATAACAGAAAAGGGACTAATTGTCTGTTCCGTATATGACTGAGTTGTTCTGAATCTACCATTGACAAACTTCTTGAAGATCATGAATGTGATTTGCTAAAGACAGCAAGGGATTTGGAATTCAAGGATACTTCAGCTTGGGTTCCCCTAGAAACAGAATCTGAGATGAAGATTTGTGTGTAGGAGGTTTAATAAGGAGTACTCTTGAGATCAACACCTACAGACGGGAAGGAGAGAAAGAAGGAGGGAGCAAGAAATTGGGCTCTGATGCAGCCTCATTGGAAACCTCACCTGAGACAGAGAGAAGTTCTCATGATGGATTGGCCTCTGTGAGCTGTCTTGAGATAGAGTAGAGGACCACGATTTTATACCTCCATCAATTATTCATGGGATATGGGCCACCTTGGAAAAGGTGTGACTTTGGGTCAAAAACTGACTTCAACTTATATTCTTTTATTTGTCGTGCAGGCCAGGAAAGCTTTAATTCCTATGAACTATAAAGAATTGCTGTAACAAATGAGACACTACAAAAGACAGAAATCTATAAATAGAGAGGTTTCCTTTAATGCTATTGATCTTAGGCTACACAGACCAGAAGGCAGAGCTACTGCACTGCACAGTTCCAAGGGGCTCATAGTCTATTACATAGTTCAGATGAATATCGTCCATATGAATATCACTCCCTAGATTTGTGCAGTAAACAATCTGTGCAACCATATGCTTGCTGTGCCTTAATATGATGTGGAAATGTAAATGAATGTGACTTTTTGAAATTCAGGAGAATTATCTTGTCTAATTTGTCAACATCTGACTGATTAATGATCCAAGGCTAGAGCTGGCTTATTCCTTTTTTTTTTAAGTTATTTTAATTTATTTTTTAGGAGAGAAAGAGTGAGTGTGAGAGAGAGGGAGTGAGAGAGAGAATGAGAGACTCTTAAGCAGGATCCACACCCAGCACAGAGCCCAATGCAGGGCTCAATCGCACAACCTTGAGATCGTGACCTGAGCTGAAATAAAGAGTTGGACACTTAACTGACTGAGCCACTTGGGCACCCCTTAATCCTTTTTAAATTCACCTGGCATCACTAACTTTACCTCATTGTCTTTGTCTTCCTTTGGCTCTGTTTCTTTTGCAGTTAATCTTAAAATACCTGATGTTTGAGCATCACATTTTAAATAATAAAGACAAAATATTCTGCTTTGCTTAGGGGGCTGATGTTCTCTAACTCTTTTCCTTTTATAATTTTATGTAAGATCTGTGACATTTGCTGAAAGAGCTGACTACATAAATGGGGGGCTGTGTTCAGTAGTAAATGTGGGCCCAACCTCTACACATGCACAAACCTCCACAGGGGAGCCAACAGTCCTGAGAGTCAACTTAGGAAAACATCAGTTTTTCTTGCACTCCCACTTCTAAATTATGTGAGAGAAGTGAGGAAAGGCAGTGGTTCCAGGCAAGTGTCCCAGTGTAGTGAAGGCATAGCTTCCAGAGTCTTAACTGAAGACCCTTGACTTCCCTTCCTGTTATAACATTTTGTCAATTTCTGTCTTAGTATAATCTGTTATTTTTTTGACAAAGGGATCCGGTTTTCATGGCGCCTCACTATAAAATGCAGAATGCTGTCTGTGTAGTCACCTCCTCCCTCAAGGATCTAAAATTCTTCTTATGCACCAGAAAACTGGGTTTAGAGCGGTCTTAGAGCCATTTTGAGGAATTCAGGAGACTGATTACTGAAAATACAAGTTGTCCAAATAAGAAAACAAAATCAGGACTTTATCAAGTATTTGGAGTTTTGCTAAAAACCACTTGGACAAAACTCAAGAGTAACCAACAAGATATGGCTCACAGCTTGAGTGAGAAATACTGTCATGTAGGGCGTGCAACATCACAAAACCTTTTGTAAGGCTTTGGAACCTGGAGACCTGCCCTGTAGCTTCCAGTCAGGGTGCTCATCCTGGTGTTTTCCGTCTTGCTGAAAGTGCGGCACTGTCAGCTCTAGGCTCAGAAGTAGATTCGCATTCCATCAGACTTGGGCTTTTGACCCAACAGTGTCCATTTGCACCTTGGCCAGTGTCTAATGAGGTGGCTTGGCATGCAGCACTGTCCAACTAGGGAAGCAGTGAACTAGTTAAGTCAGAGAATAAGAAGAGAACAATGAGAGGGAGATGAGAGCGAGTAGACATGCAGAAAGAAGTATTAGTGGGCCTCTGGGGTGTCACAGTTCCAGATGGCCACCAATATCCTCAGTTAAAGTAAGCTAGGGGAACTTCTGTTTGTCACAGGCAGCCTGGCTTTAATGCCTGACCCTATGCCAGCCACCATGCCGGGCCGGGTCCTAAGAGTGAAGGGATCTGATCACTTAGGCTGGTTTTATCACCTTTAGTGGGAGAAACCGCAATACCTGCCTTATGGAAAAGTGTTAACCAGCCACAGCCAATGGGGAGTAAAGAAAGACTGTGGAAAAAGAAAAGGTCAAGTTGTGCAAACCTTGAGGGTAAAGGTTCTCTCTTTCTACACACTTTTCCTTCCTTTCAGGAGATTTCTGCCTTCATCCAAATCAAAAGAAGGCCCCAATTTGAACAAATGCCAACAAGTTAATGCACAAATGAATTACTGAGGTTGTTTGCAAACCATGACCCAGATTTTAGGCACACGGACACTTTATAAATACGGAACAATTACATCAACAACCTCATTTTAAAGTTGAACAGACAGGTTGACAGCAGAAAATCTTGAGATAGTAAGCAAGGGAACCCCTGAAATTTGTAAGTACATCCATTTTAAGAATATGAGGGTGTGCCTGCACACATTTTTGGCAGCTGTGGCCGTGTGGCTAGGCAAAAGTATTCAGACTAACCATGAATGGGAAAGAGTTGATAATTTAAGGCAGAGCACAGTGCGTTCAATTCAGCACACAGAGGGAAAGATAATATGATATAATGCTAACTGTGTCCATGTGCTCTGATGGATCTAGTATATTAATGAACTGGAAAAGTTATCTCCTTTGTTTGGATAAGCATGCCACTGATATTCCTCATCCCAAGATACATTCCAACCATTTACGTTTCATGCTTCCTGGAAAACAAAATTTCAGACTGCCTGGAAGGTTTTGCTACTTTATGACATTACTGCCAGCATTTCATTAGAACCATATTTAGTTGAATGCCTTCAGAAGAATTTTATATACAAAAAATGGACCCTGAACCAAATCTTAATATGTTGATATATTTTGACAATATAGGTAACTTGAAAGAGAACTAAAGTTCTCTAAAGGTAACATTGCTGCCTTAATATTACCTATATAACAAACTAAAAATAACACAAAAATGATTGAACGTTTGGTTTATATGGTGCCACATAGACACGATTTAAAGGCTCAAGAGGAAAACTCTCAAAGACAGTATGAAATTTGATTCCTCCCGCTATCACAGAGCCAACCATTGGCGGTAAGGAGTTTGGCCTCAGCGAGAGCATTGTATATACATCACGGTCATTGTTCAACAATATCAGTAACTTGTATTCTTAAGTTGGTTTTGTGGCCATTCGTTAGTTCCTGGGCACCCTAAAAAATGACGTGTTATAGAACCCAAAATGGGAAAATTTATTTAGAGTCGATCAATTGGTGAAAAGAAATCCATCAAACCATTTGGCTGATGATGGTTACAGTTTTATCCACAGGTTGATAGAGGGATGTTATTGCAGGAATGTGCAAGGTAAACCCTGAATGGGACTCGGTTAATCCAGCAGTATCGGTGTTCTCAATGTGGCTCTTCAGGAAATAAAGAAAAACTAAATTTGAAGTTGTTTTAAATATATTTAACGATATAAGCATTCAAAGTTCCCTAATCTTGACAAATAGCAGGGAAGATTAGAATCGTAGTAGGGCCTATTTTGTCAAGTGGGCCTAATCAGTCAAGTCAGGAAAAAAATTGCCAAAGATCTTGGTCAGCTATTGCTGACATACCCTAAGGTTTAATTGAATTCTGCATTTTCAATTCATATAGAGTACTACAAGTTCTTTAATGAAAGAAAATGTACTGCATAAAGACTAAACAGGCTTCATGCAATTTTATTTACAAGACGAACTTGTCCATAAGTTCCTTTTTCATGGACAATTTTACTGTAAATATTGCTGTGTGCCAGCTTAAACTATTATGTAGTTCACAGATGTGAAGTCTAGATTAACAATATTGAAAACCATTGAGATATCGCGAAACAAAGTCTAAGTTTATTGCAACAACTTTGGGTGTAAGAGAAACAGATACCATAAAACTTGTATCACTAGCACGTGCATAAACAGGCACTGTAATGTGGAGACATCCATAATTAATGTAGGTTTGGGTTTTTTTTTCTCAAAATTAAATCTAATTCTGTCTTTCTGAAACCTTTTATGCCATACTTTGATGTGTGGAAATCTAGACATAAATGATTAGGTTGCATTTTCCTTCTGTGGTAGTTCATGGCAACTTGCAACAGGCAAGACTCTTCCACATTCTGCATCTGTAGATGTGCTGCGTACCAGACTCCTGGCAATGGCTGCCTTTTGTCCTTGAACCTCCATCCACTTCTACGGGATGTTTGATTTCTTTTCAGGATTTGCTTTCTTCCTCCTCCTCTTCCTTCCCTTCCTCTCCTTCCCCCATCCTCACCCCTTCCCATCTCCTATGGCTTCTCATCTTCCTTTCCTCCTTCCTGTCCTTTTCCTCCTCCTCCTCTGTCTCTAATTATATATATATATATATATATATATATATATATATATATATATAAATATATATAACATGTATATAACATATATAATATATATAAACATATATATGTTTTACATAAGGAGATTCAAATACTATATACATACATTTTATGCTAGCAGTTTGCACTGTTGAATATTAGAAAATGAAGAAAAATCATATTGCCACCAGCCCTACATCACCATTTTAAACTCTAACGCATATCCTTTCCAATCTTAGATCTCCATATAACATGTATAATATACATATATAGTTTCTCATATATACATATAGTTTTAAATATAGGTATACCTATTTTGTATGTTATGTGTGTGTATACATACATATATAAATACATGCATATATTTATGTGATTTGTTGTTGTTTTTTTAACCTGCTTTTTCTAGTTAGCCATCTCCATCTCCACTTTACAATTTCAGTAAATTTTTGTCTCATATAATACCTAAATCTTATTTAAATTTCTCCAGTTGATTCCAGAATGACATTGCTGCTGCTTTGTCCAAACAGTATCCAAATAACAACCTGGTGCTTATGCCCCTCAAAAGTCTCCTTTTGTCTAGCACAGTCCTTTTTTATCATGATGTTGACTTGTTGAAAAAACAGGGCCAGTTGTCCTGCAGAATGGGTTTCCTACTCTTGACTGTGTTGTTTAACAATCATGGGAGGAATGACTTTATGGAATATTCTAGATGGGACACACTTTAATTTTCTATTCACAGTTTGAAAATGAAATACCTACTGATAAGTAATTTGTTCTTCCCATTAGAAGCTTTTAGGATATTTTTCTTACCCATCAGGATATACCTAGATGTATTTCTTTTCCATGAAAACTGACTCTCAGTGTACAGAGTCAGCTCTTTTCTCAGTCCAAGGATGTTATTTTTCAGGTATCCTATTTTTTTCTTCCCAAATACCATTATTGGCTTGCTAGCTCTTCCACAACTCTTTCACCTTTTCCCACATGACTTCTACTTCTTTCATTTTTATACTTTAAGATATTTCTGGTTATTTATCTGGTCATTCAGTGGTCAAACTCCTTTATTTATTGCCTACTGATCTTCTTAGTTTGAAAAGAATGAATTAAATCTCTAAAAAATCCTTTTTCTTTTTTGCACTGTGTCTGAATCTTCTTAAGTACTCATGATTAATTTTTATTCAGGTGATCACCTGTCTCATGCAGCAATTCTATCTCACAGTGTGTAGTCTGATCTATTTCTTTTAGCCTGCAGGGGCTCCATGGATGGAACGTTATTTCCTCTGCCAGCACATTGGAGCTTGGGTCAGTTGTTGAAATGACAGTGAGACTGGTGGGATCCCTTTTGTGACGATCCAATCCATAAACCCATGGATCTATCTACAGGCAAGATACCAGCACACTTCTACCACACTTATGGTGTTCCTGGAAGAAGTCTCTTTATTCTCTGTCTTACTACTGTTTCTTAACTTAGTGAAGGTTAGGAAGACTTTTCATTTCAGTCTTGGAAACTAGAAGACAGATCATATGGAGAAAAAACCCATAGTCCAAGAATCCAATACATAGCTAAGATGCATTCACATGTTAGGGTGAAAGACATGATCTCAGGGATAGGCAAGAACTCAGATTGAATGCTACCCAAACTCCCTGTATTAGGAAAATGCATGAGAACAGACTACAACAAAACAACAGATTAACCCAAGCAGGGACCTCAGCCTGGACCAAAATGAAGAGACACAATCTGGACCAAAATGTGGTTGAGGTAGTGTGGCCCAGGAATTATACACACAAGCTCTGAGTGGTTCACTCGAATTTAGTTCTTGACTATGTCACTCATTTATCGTGTCACATTGGCAAGTATTTAACATCTCTTTGTCTCGTTTCTTCATTTATAAAATGGGGAGTGGGAATAATGGTAAGACTTATCCCACAACACAGTCGCAAGGAAAAAGTGAGTTAATAAATGAAAAATATTTAGAAGAGAATCTGGCACATAATATATGCTCAGTAAGAGTTATCACATTAGTATTCTACATATCAGTTTAAGAAAACACTGTTTAAGAATACATCAGTGCTGGATAAGGACTCTTAAAATAGAAGAGACATTTCATAAGGGAAATTTTGATATGGTAATCACTAAACTATCTCAGCAAACCATTGGTATGTGGGGAAAGAAAGGCAAGATAAAACTAACTGAAAAGATGGGAGATTATGTAAGGAAGGAAGAATGTGGGGAACATAAAAGTATTTCAAATTCTTTTTATATTGGAGAGGTGGGGAAGCAGGTAGGATTAGGACATTATGGTGGGGAAACAAGAATGTAGGTAATATCTTGTTTTTAAATTTTTTTTCAATGTTTATTTATTTTTGGGACAGAGAGAGACAGAGCATGAACGGGGGAGGGGCAGAGAGAGAGGGAGACACAGAATCGGAAACAGGCTCCAGGCTCTGAGCCATCAGCCCAGAGCCCGACGCGGGGCTCGAACTCAGGGACCGCGAGATCGTGACCTGGCTGAAGTCGGACGCTTAACCGACTGCGCCACCCAGGATCCCCAATATCTTGTTTTTAAAGCGATCATAGTGACATATGTGTCTGGTTAAGAGAGCAGGGAAAGAGATGGTAACCATTAAGGGAAAAATACACCAGAACCTTTAAATTAACATGGAGGAAATAGGAATGAGCAGCAATTCCATCAAACTAACAAAACCAAGGGGAAGAAAAATAGGAAAATAACAATGTAAGTTAAGTAAACAATGGAGTAAGGTGGAAGGAACAAAATCAATGACAGCAGGCCCTCTGTTAAATATGAATGGACTGAATTCACCTATTAAAAGTCAGAAATTGGTACTTTGGGTTAAAAAACAAAATTCGGATGTGAGTTTACAAGTGCATGTTAAAAGTAAAAAAAGTTCTTTCCTTCCTCCCTTCCTTCCTCCCTTCCAATAAAGGGATTGGGCAACACAGGGAAAGTGAACTAAAAGAAAACTGGAATAATAATACTAATATTACAAGATGAAATTAAATGATATTTATCAAATATTAAATATGTAATATTAAATAATATTACAAGATGAAATACTAATATTACTAAGATGAAATTAAAAGTTAAAAATAGAATAAACAGGCATATTGTGTAATGAGAGGAATCTAAGTTAATGAAGATTTGCCTTAAAATGACAACACAGTAACCACACAATGACAAAATACACAAAGCAAACACTGCTAAAAGTGCAAGGAAAACAAGTACATTGATAGCGAAAGATTTTTTACTATGTCCTTCTCAGAAATAGATCAGTTTACTAGGGAGAAAAATAAGCATTTCTTTAGCAAACTTGATGGTTTGATGTATAGACCTTATACTCTTCTAGTAGAGAATGTAATTTTTTCAAGTATCTAAGCACAAGGCAATTGATCAGATACTTAGCCACAAAGAAATCTGAACTAAATTAAAAAAAAGGGAGGCTTTTAAAGACATAAACACTATTAAAATTAGAAGTAAATTATAAAATGGGACCTCATCAAAAACTGAAAATATTTAACAAGTAAGAAATAGTACTAGATAGCATTTGTATAAAAAAGGGAAATTAAAAAGAAAAAAAATTTCTAGAAATCAGTGGGAAGAATGCTTTTTTTCCAAATTTCACGAAATCTAACAACTAGCACGTCAGAAAAAAGTATAATATTAGATATTATCACCATTAAAAAGTAACAATAAAACAAGTAGCTACTTATTTTCATGATTTCGAAAAGGAACAACAGAATAAACCAAAAGAATTTGGGAAATAAGAATTAACTTATATAAGACCTGAACTTAATGAAATGGAAAACAAAAATCATTAAAAAGATAAATTAGTCCCAAAGCAGTTTCTTTAAAAGAGAATTACATTATTTCTATTAAGCCTCACCTGAGGATCTGATAACATCAGGCTCCAGCAAAACAAAAACAAAAAACAAATGGTTCACTGAAATTAGAATAATTCCAGGATGGCTTGAAAAGATACTGCTTGCTAAAATAAGGGCATAGGATATGGAAGACAAACAGAGTAGCACAGTATTTTCAGATAGTTAACAGCAGATTTGTCATCACCACTTGCTCATGAAAGAACAGGGAGAAGAAGCTATAATCTGAACTTGGAAGGAGACAATTGAGCAGAAAAGCCACCTTCTGTGGCTTTCAGTGGAGTCAAAACTAGCCTGACGTGGCTCTGTGGAGAGCGAGGCATGGGAATATACACTATACCTGAGCCTCATTCTACTCTTTCTTTCGTATCTCCTGCTGGAATTCCCCATTGGGAAACCTAACTGGAAGCCAGATAGCCCTGGCTATCCACTGATATGGTCTATAAAGGTTAATCTCCTGGAGCATAGAGCAGGGTGGAAAATGGTGGAGTTCATCTGGAGGGACAAACAGGTTTCCAGCACATTATCAGATTCAGAGCATGAGCCCCCAGTCTCAAGTAGGACCTTTTACACATTATATGCTGGGAAATTGCAGATTGTCACTTAAAAATCTGAGGCATACATTAAGAGAGGAGCCAGTAAACTGTTGATTTAAATTATAATATTGATGGGTTTTCTTTGTGAAAAAAAGAAATAATTAAAAATTATTTTGTTTATGATGTTGTTTCATCATCCAGTTGAGAAAGCTTTTAAAGTACAACTATAATTTGTTATTGTCAAGAGTGTAACTTGTGTAAAGTTTTGAAATAATATAGAGGATCCAATTAAAAAATTCTAAGAGCTTATTTAACAATTTTAAAGACTGTTAATAATCCATGTTGGATCAATTGGTAAGTGATACAGACACACACACACACACACACACACACACACACACACACTGCTCAAGGGAATTGAGGTTAGACTTTTACTTTGATCAAAGAGAAATTTTCCCCAACTGGTGAAGAGCAGAACACAGCAGCTTTTACGGTGACTTCTATTTTACTAGTCAACTCATAGTATTACCTTTGGCTATCATGTAGTTTTACAGTCACATTGATGTGGCAATGAAGAAAATCAAATGTGAAGCACCAATCATTAATCCAACCAATATACTGACATTTCAGGCTGCCATAGACATTTCAAAACGGCTTCTTTACTTCTGCCAAAGAAATTCAATTTTTATCAACTGCTGCAGGATAGGGGGCCTTTGTGCAGAATTACATGAAAGAAAAAGAACAAATATGATACAGGCTTATCTTCCTAGCTCATATTCACATATGCATTCCACACATTCCTCTTTTTGAGTCCATCATACAACATAGGACCACATGAATCATTAACCCTCAAAAAGCTTTAATTTCTAAGATTAGTTGATTGGGCGCACCATAGTACTGCTTAAACTTCCATGTGTCAATAATAACACATGAAACTCCAAGATATGGAGGAGGCTGGGATCTGTCCTATTTCTTTGATTTTCTGGCCCCTCTCCTTTATATAATTCTTTGAAGTATTTAAGACTTACACTAGTAGCTTTGGTAGTAACTTTATCTATGATGTCAAGTAATAGAATAATAAAAAATACGAGAGGAAAGAAATCCCAGGGATAATCTAGTACAAACTCCAATTTTAAGGATGAGAAAAATGAGAACTAGAGGCTTATTAATTGGGTAGAGGACACAATCATTAGTGGCGAGAATGCTAGAGGTCAGATAAAAATCATAGAACATTGGGAACAAAACAAAACTAGAAACCTATCCCTTGGTGTCTAAGCAGCTTTCTTCATTATTCCCTAATGACTCTTAAATGAAAAGCATAATTTGCAGAAAGTTTTTATACTTACCCAAAAATAATATGTCTAAGAAAGCATTTAAATAAAAGAGATAAAAGGGCAAGGTTGTGCTGCTAAAAATTATATGTATTCTTACTCTAATGCCTAAGGTAGATGGGCATAATTGTATGTCAGAAAAAGTGACATAATCAGGAGACTATAGATGCTGGAGAGGATGTGGAGAAACGGCAACCCTCTTGCACTGTTGGTGGGAATGCAAATTGGCGCAGCCACTCTGGAAAACAGTGTGGAGGTTCCTCAAAAAATTAAAAATAGACCTACCCTATGACCCAGCAATAGCACTGCTAGGAATTTACCCAAGGGATACAGGAGTGCTGATGCATAGGGGCGCTGTACCCCAATGTTTATAGCAGCACTCTCAACAATAGCCAAATTATGGAAAGAGCCTAAATGTCCATCAACTGATGAATGGATAAAGAAATTGTGGTTTATATACACAATGGAGTACCACGTGGCAATGAGAAAGAATGAAATATGGCCCTTTGTAGCAACATGGATGGAACTGGAGAGTGTGATGCTAAGTGAAATAAGTCATACAGAGAAAGACAGATACCATATGTTTTCACTCTTATGTGGATCCTGAGAAACTTAACATAAACCCATGGGGGAGGGGAAGGAAAAAAAAAAAAGAGGTTAGAGTGGGAGAGAGCCAAAGCATAAGAGACTCTTAAAAACTGAGAACAAACTGAGAGTTGATGGGGGGTGGGAGGGAGGAGAGGGTGGGTGATGGGTATTGAGGAGGGCACCTTTTGGGATGAGCACTGGGTGTTGTATGGAAACCAATTTGACAATAAACTTCATATATTGAAAAAAGAAGAAAAAGTGACATAAATCATAATTTTTGTTATAACTTCAAATAAGGGTGCTTATTTAGTGCCACAATCTTCTGCTCTTTTAAAGATGGTAGATAATAGGGGTGCCTGGGTGGCGCAGTCGGTTAAGTGTCCGACTTCAGCCAGGTCACGATCTCGCGGTCCGTGAGTTCGAGCCCCGCGTCGGGCTCTGGGCCTGGAGCCTGTTTCTGATTCTGTGTCTCCCTCTCTCTCTGCTCCTCCCCCGTTCCTGCTCTGTCTCTCTCTGTCCCAAAAATAAAATAAACGTTGAAAAAAAAAAGATGGTAGATAATATATTTCTTTCAAGATTGTCTTATAGCTATTCAGAGTAAGATGAAAACCTTATTTCAAATACATTTTCATTTCGGAAAGAATAATTAAATATTTTTGCTTTTAATAAAATAAAATGGTTGGACTCATGGAATCCCAGAATTGGAAGGGCGTGTAGAGATTGCTCGTCTCACTTCCTACCCAAAATAGGAAACCCTTCTGCAGTGTCTCTGAGAAGCAGTCCTGTGGTCGCCACTTACATATTTCCAGTAATAAGAAACACGCTATTTGTGAAGCAACGCTTTTTACCAAGATGTCATAAAATTCTTCCGTATTGAGCATAAGTCAGCTACCCTGTCCTTTACAACTTTAGCTCAATATAAGTTCTTCCTTCTAAAGCAAAGGGAAGTTTGTTCTTTTTTTGGTAGTCATTGCACAAACATTTAGAGATTGTCATTCTATCTATTCTAAGTATTCTTTTCTGATGCACTAGCAACTTCAAGTTTCTTTAGTTGTTCCATATAAAGTACAACTTTGAGATTTTTGGCCATTTTAGTAGTTCCTCTGAATATAGCGATTTGCCATTGTACCCCTAGAAATTAACTCTCCCATAATGATTGTGGGTTCCCAACACCTTCTTGTATATTCCAGTGCTGCTTAACGCTCAACTTAAGTTGGTCTACCATGTTCTTGGATCAGGGCATTAAACTTCCAGTATAGTCCTGGCTCATGTTTAGCTTGGGGGTCAGTAAAATATCCCAGATCTTTTTGACACGAAACTTAGTGAAATCATCTCCTTGATCCCCTCCTGGTGAAATTCAGGTGATTAAATTTAAATACAGAGTTTTATGTTTTTCCCTGCTAATTTTTTTTTTTTCATGATTTGTTCCCACCATTCTAGCATTTTGAGCTAGCACAGACAAGTGACAAAGTTTGGTGGGCAATCTGGGGCTTAGCCCAAGTAAAGATAGTATGGTATCTATCAGGATGGAACCATAAAGATGGTTATCTAGTGAAAATTCTGGACCCTAGAGAATGAGCTTGGGTGGGAAGACATCCTGGCCTTTAAGGGACCAGCTGATAGGGATGAAAAGGTATCAAAAGAAGTCAGGCAGAAAGGGAAAAATGAAAAACTTCTTAAGATAAAATCCATTATTTGCAATTTTATCTAGAGCTGTCTAGGAATAGGATACTTTTTTGATAGGTTAGTATTTTATTATATAAACTCAATCATTTATGCAAAAAAGGCCATAAGGATAAGTTAGAAGTGAATTAGTAGTCAAAGAATTTGTTATTCTTCTTTTCTTAATTTTTAATGTTTATTTACTTTTGAGAGAGAGACAGAGACAGAGACAGAGACAGAGACAGAGGCAGAGACAGAGTGCGAGTGGGCGAGTGGCAGAGAGAGGGAGACATAGAATTCGAAGCAAGCTCCAGGCTCTGAGCTGTCAGCACAGAGCCCAAGGCGGGGCTCAAACTCACAAGCCATGAGATCATGACCTGAGCTGAAATTGGATGCTTAACTGACTGAGCCACCCAGGCACCCTTCTGTTACTTTTTCTTTCCTTTTTCTTTTATGTTACTCTTATTTAAAATTTTTTAGAGCAAGGTTTTTCAATGTCAGCACCATTAACGCTTTGAGCCCAGTAATTCTTTGTTCAGGAAAGCTGTCTATTGAATTATATAATGTTTAACAGCATCCTTGGCCCCTACCTACTAGATGCCAGTAGCATCTCCCACCCCAGTTGTGGCAATCAAAATATATCAGATGCTGCTAAGTGTCCTTTGGATAAAACTGACCCTGATTTAGAAAAATTGGTGTAATTCAGTGCATAATTAAATTACACCAATTATGATAAAGGCAGATTCTGTTAAATTTCATGTTAAATAGACAACAGCAAATGTTAATTGTAGGGAGCATGACTATTATTACTATAATGTGTTCTATGCTCTTTTTTGTGCATGGTCTATATAAGGGATTGTTTATTTTTTAATCTTTTGTATTTATGCTATTAGAAAGACATCATGGATACCTCAAGGGTATTAAATATTCAAAATATTAATTCATTAAGTAAATATTTGCTGGGCTGACAATATGTCCCAGGTAGAATTATACACATTGAGGTTACAGCAATAAATAAGACAGATAAAAACCCCTGCATTAATGTGTGTGTGTATGTGTGTCTATTTGTGGTTTGTATGTATGTGTGTGCATATAGACACAAATATATGCAAATGTTAAGTGAAGATGAGAAAATAATGAAAAAATCTTATACACACACACATATATATACATATATATATATATATATACATATGAAAATAAGATAAAAGGAGAGAGAGATAAAAAGAGAGAGGGAGGCAAACCATAAGAGACTCTTAAATACAAAAAACAAACTGGTTGCTGGTGCTGGAGGAGTGTTGGATGGGGGATTGGCCAAATGGGCGATGGGCATTAAGGGGGGCATTTGTTGGGATGAGCACTGGGTGTTATATGTAAGTGATGAATCACTAAATTCTACTACTGAAATCATTATTACACTATATGTTAACTAACTTGGATTTAAATCAAATTTAAAAATTAAAAAAAAAGAAGTCGTGTGTGTGTGTGTGTGTGTAATGGAATATTACTCAACCATCAAAAAGAATGAAATCTTGCCATTTGCAAAGATGTGGATGGAGCTACAGAGTATTATGCTAAGTGAAATAGTCAGAGAAAGACATATACCATATGATTTCAGTCATATGTGCAATTTAAGAAACAAAACAGATGGACATAAGGGAAGGGGAAAAAAGAGAGGGAGGCAAACTATAATAGAGACTATTAAAGATAGAGAACAAACTGAGGGTTGATGGAGGGACATGGGCAGGGGATGCCTAAATGGTTGATGGGGATTAAGAGGGCATTTATTATTGTGTTGGGCACTGGATGTTATTTGTAAGTGATGAATCACTAAATTCTATTCCTGAAACCAATATTATACTATATGTTAACTAACTAGAATTAAAACAAAAATATGAAAAAAATTAAGTTTTTGACATACTCTGGAAAAAAGTATACAGTGTTATGAAGACATGAGGTGCTATGAAGGAAACTAACTAAGGTAAGGCATAGAATGAAGTGCGCTTGTGTGCCACTGTACAGAAGACAGCTTGTTTGAGCAGAGGACATTTGAGCAGAACACAGAATGGGGAAGAAAGAAGGAACCATAAAAGGTCTTGGGAAAGAATATTTTAGCCAGAGGAAAGATTATTGTCATGCGCTGAATTGCATCCTTTTCAAATTCATATTTATTATTTATTTATTTATTTATTTTTAATATGAAATTTATTGTCAAATTGGTTTCCATACAACACCCAGTGCTCATCCCAAAAGGTGCCCTCCTCAATACCCATCACCCACCCTCCCCTCCCTCCCACCCCCCATCAACCCTCAGTTTGTTCTCAGTTTTTAACAGTCTCTTATGCTTTGGCTCTCTCCCACTCTAACCTCTTTTTTTTTTTTCCTTCCCCTCCCCCATGGGTTTATGTTAAGTTTCTCAGGATCCACATAAGAGTGAAAACATATGGTATCTGTCTTTCTCTGTATGACTTATTTCACTTAGCATAACACTCTCCACATCTGTCCACGCTGCTACAAAAGGCCACATTTCATTCTTTCTCATTGCCAAGTAGTATTCCATTGTATATATAAAGCACAACTTCTTTATCCATTCATCAGTTGATGGACATTTAGGCTCTTGTTGAAATTTGGCTATTGTTGAGAGTGCTGCTATAAACATTGGGGTGCAAGTGCCCCTATGCATCAGCACTCCTGTATCCCTTGGGTAAATTCCTAGCAGTGCTATTGCTGGGTCATAGGGTAGGTCTATTTTTAATTTTTTGAGGAACCTCCACCCTGTCTTCCAGAGCGGCTGCACCAGTTTGCATTCCCACCAACAGTGCAAGGATTCTCGTTTCTCCACATAAATTCATATATTTTTAAGTCCTAACCCCTAGTACCTCAGAATGTGTCAGTCTTTGTAGATAAGATCTTTAAAGAGGTAATTTAGGTAAAACGAGGTCACATGGGCCTCTAAAGTGACCAGTTTCTTTAGAAGAAGAAGGGATTTGGACACATACACAGAAAGAGCGGCCATATGAGGATATAGTGAAAGGAAGGGTCTACAAGCCAGAGAGAGAAGCCTCAGAAGACACCAAAACTGCTGATGCTTTGATCCTGTCCTTCTAGCCTTCAGAAGTATGAAAAACTAAATTTCTATCGTTTAAGCCATCCAGACTGTGGTATTTTGTTATGGCGGCCTTAGCAAACTAATACAAGCATGTCAGCTGGAAATAGCTTTATGGGTTTGGTGAACAGGCAAGAAGGTCAGAATGAAAGAAGGGGAGAGTGGTGGGAGGTGGGATTGGAAAGAAAGACAGGAGGTAGTAAGGAGGCTGGATTTTGTTCTTAGCAAACGTGAATAGGCTGTTGAGCAGGAGAATGACGTGAGAAACTTACAGTCAAAGAAGGGCAACCTGACGGCAGGGAGCACTACTGACTTCGGAAAGCTAGCGCAGACGCAGGAGAGTGGTTAGCAGGCACGTGCAATAGCCCACATGAGAGGCCAACGTGGCTTGGACCCGGCTGCTGGTGATGGCGTACGTGAGAAATGATTGGATTCAGAGTGTGTGCTAAGGGTAGAGCCAACAGACTTTGCCAATGAACTGGAAGTACTGCGCGGAGGAAAGAGAAGCTAACGTGAACCTGTATTTTGCAAGTAAGTAAAAGGGCTAATGATGGTTCCATTTTCTGAGTGGGAAAACCTGGAGGAATGTAGGCTATGTTTTGTTATGCTAAGTGCACCATGAAATATGTTTCCTTTATTTAAAAAATTGTAAGTCTGGCATTTGAGGGAAACACAACAAATGTAGGACTATATGAGCCCCCCCCCCCCGCCCCCCGCCCTTTTGTAATCTCACTCTTCACAGTTGAGCACTTTTACCAGCTAATGGTGCATATTTCTAAACTTTTTTCCTAGGTATGTTTACTCTCTCTCTTACAATCTCTCTCTCTCTGTCTCTTTCTCTCTCTCTTTCTCCTATCACACACTCATTCACACACACACTTACACATACAGGCATGCATACACTTCTTAGAAACTGATTTCAATCATGATAAAAACGTGCCACAATTCTCAAAAGACAAAGAATTCAATGGCACATACGTTTATTTCCCTTTCCCCCCCTTTTTTTTTAACTTTAAGGAAGCTTGTTAGAATTGTATGTAGAAGGTCAGACAGTGGGTGGTAAAACCACCACTTTGCGGAAAAAAGAGTGGCATTCTCAAATGGCAGTGGTTGCTGTTATTCTGGGCTCCACATTCTGGATCTTTGTTTTCAACTGGATTTGGTTTTTATTAAGGTGAATTTTGTTCAATATATTCAAATGTTATTTGTAATTTTACAAGTGGATCATTTTGGGGGCCTGAGGAGAAATTATAAATACCAACCAAAGGATTTCTTAACTTCTTATTTGGCTAATTATTACTATTTTAAACAGTCTAAGTCTTTTTATGTAGTAATCTATTTTTTCTGACATTTTTATATGATTAAACCAAATGTGAACAAGGCAATTCAAGAAATCAAATTTACTTGCTTAATTCACCAAGTCTCCAGATGGGAAAAACAGAAATGAAACGGATTCCATATAAAACATGCAAAAGAAGGGACAAAATAAAGTTAAAATTTTCATCTGAAATACTTTAACAGATTAAAGTTTTTAACCCATAGAGGCACCATAAAATAAGGTAAAGTAAAAAATTATGTGTGTGGTTACTACATTATTATGTATTACAGCAAAACATTGTGATATGTTGTGCATGATTCTGGAACAGAGATTCTCAGTCATAAACCAACTAATTCTTAACAGCCCACCCTGTTCTGTTCTATATGGTTCTTCTTCTCAATCACCATACAACAAGAAATATATCTAGAACAAATGAGTTACACAGTGCTCTTAAAGAGAATGAGCCAATTCAGAGGACCAAATATAGCCCTGAGGGAAGGAAATAGAGAACGTGTATGAGGTCTTTGGAAAGAGAAATGATGTCTCTGCCAGTCACTGTGATACACCTTTAATGTTAGCATCTAATTTAGTCCTTGCATCAACCCTAATGAATGTTATTATTCCATTTTGTAGACAAGCAAACAGACCCAGAGATGTTCAGTGACCTTCCCAAATTTTTCTATCCAGTAACTTGCAGAACAGGATGGAACATACACTGTTGACTTCAAGGGCTGGGTTCTCTCTTCCATGATCGAACACCCTCTGCTCTGCACTGGAAGGCTGCTGCACTGGTGTTTACTAGAACATTCCCCAGTGGCAATTTCCATGTGTATGTCACCTGGCTTTATAGCTCTTCTATATTAAAAATGTTTAATAATTGTATTTCCTATTTCCATAATTGCATAGTAAAACTCATTGTGTTTTAATCGTCTTTGTATCTCCAGGCTGTAACACTATACTTTACACAGAGTGGATGTGAAATAGGTGTTATTTGAAGGGATAATAAAGATTGATCTTCTGGCATCTCAAAAAGAGAAATTATCCATGGCAGTAAAAGCTTATTTTTATTTAAAACCATGTTATAAACACATTATACATCTTAGTATAATATTCACAGTGAAAATAAAGCAGAAGGAGAAACATGAACATTTTATTTAGAAATGTAAAAGTCGGGAGCACCTGGGTGGTTAATCGGTTAAGCTTCCTATTCTTGATTTCGGCTCAGGTCTTGATCTCGCTGTTGGTGGGATCAAGCCCCGCGTTGGGCTCCACACTGTCAGCACAGAAGCTCCCTGGAATCCTCTTTCTCCCTGTCCCTCTATCCTTTCCCCCTTTCTCTTTCTCAAAATAAATAAATAAAAATTTTAGAAAAAAAAGAAATGTAAAGGTGGAATCAATAGTTCCCAAACTGTATAGACAAAAGACATCATCAGTTCTTGAGAATTAAGTACTTTCTTTTATTGGGTTAATCTTTACAGTGTTGAAAGAAATTAAGAATTCTTTTTAAGTTTGTTTGTTTATTTTGAGAGAGGGAGAGAGTGCTCGAAAGAGCACATACAAGGGAGGAGCAGGGAGAGAGGGAGAGAGAGAATCCCACCCAGGCTCCACTCTGTCAGTGCAGACCCCAATGTGGGACTCAATCCATGAATTGTGAGATCATGACCTGAGCCAAACACAGAATCCCACACTTAACCAACTGAGCCACACAGGTGCCCCAAGAATTTTGTTATTTTAAATGATTTCTCGGTAGTAGTACAATCCATTACTCTTCCTTGAGCTGTTAACATTTTGTTTGTAAATAGTTACCAAATGAGATGGTTTATGGCTACACATATATTTCTCTATCCAAATGTTAAATTAGCATGTATAATAACACCAATTTTGAACTTTTCTTCATTTTTTTAATATTTAGCTGATAGAGTTTATCTAGGACACAGCTGCAGGTATTTATGTAAGCTAATTGGAATAAAAGATGGCCAAATTCTTAATTTTGTGAGGTCGTATTAAGCAACTGAATAGTTTTTTGACTCTATATTACTTGTGAATCTTAAGCTTTTATGGTATTATAAATAATTTATATGCATACTACATTTCTCACAAATAGTTTTGTTCTGGCTGTAAGAAGATTTCTTCTACAAACAGGTTAGGTGCCAAATGCGAGAGCGATTTGTTTCTTGACTTTCAAAATTGGAAAAAGTAAGTATAACATTTTTAATATAGTGACATAATGAATTTTTGTCTTTTATAATTCTCAGTTTCAAGTAATTTAACAGTTTCTTTATAAGATCTTCAGTTGGTGGATTCAGATCACAAATTTTTCCCATTGTACAGAAAGGATAACTTGCCATTAAAGTTGAAACAAGCAGTCTTCTTTCTGGAAAAGGAAGAGTAAGATGCAGACAAAGTTCTGCTGGGAAAGGAAGAGAAAGTAGAAAGCCAACTGCTTCTCCCAGGGGATTGTGGGAGGGGGAAGACAGAGATGAAATTCACAAGAAGACTTCAGACTATGGGCCCAAATCTTAGGGAACAAATTGTGTTGTTTAGTTTAAGAGAAAAAGCTAAAGCAGAGGAATATAGGTCACTCCCCTTTGGAGCCCAAGGGAAAGACTACCGTGAAGTATGTCCTCAAACAACATGGCGGGAGGGGTGGAGATAGTAGTGGCGCACATTAGAGTAGCCATAGAAGAAGAAGATATTTGCACAAACAAGCCTGACTGGGAGTTCTCAAGCTGAATTTGGACTCAAAAAAGAGTCCAAGAATTCTGACACACTCTTTGGGGGAAATGGAATATACTTAAGAGTTTGGCTGGTGAACCTGCCAGAAGGGCTTATCATAATAAAGGCAAAGAATGTTTCACAAGGACTAGAGCAGGCTTATTGAGGTAGGAATTCCAAAGAAGTTATAGGCAGAACTCGTAAGAGACCCCCAGTGAAAGTGAAAGCTAAAGTAGGATTTTGTCATCAAGATGATGTGCAAACAGGACAACACCAGCTGTCTGGAGGCCTGAAAGGTGGCTAATGACCAGGCCGACTAGAGACCAGGATGGAGAGCAAAGATTTGTAAAGACAGAGACCAAGACAAGGATTGATGCATTCTGCTTGTTGTTTACACAGTGAAGTCGTGTAAACCCCCTATCTCTCTTGCTTTAACCCAGATCCCTCTTGAAGGTGAGCCTGGAGAGAGTGGGAAAATTTCAATGACTAAGCAGTGATTCAAAAGAGAAGAGTAACAGAAAACACTCTCTTGTATTAGAAGATATTGAGGTGCCACTAATAGGCAAGGTTAAGCTCTCGCTCTCTTCCACTATGAGACAAGGACTTGTGAGGAAGGGTAGGTACATTTTCTTTGCTCATTTGTACGTCAGGGAAGTCCTGCAATTCTTCTTGACAACTTTTTTCACTTATCTTTTAAAAAGTCAATCATTTTCCCAAATTGAGACACCATTGAGGCATGGAGCTCCCTTCCTCCAATGTGGTATGAAGCTTCTTAGCAGTCATAGTATTGGCTTACACTGCTTTGCCACACACTGTCTTCTTTTGAAGACTTTAAAGGGTCTTGAGCCCACTGAATTATTTTTGGGTAGTAATGATTTGTGGGGAGGAGCACTTTCATCAGCCTTGGGCTTTAAGTTTTCCCTTTCAGTCTTTAAGAAACATTGATGCTGATTCTCTATCTACGCTAAAATGTCTTTGTATTTGGCCAATCACATTTCTTTGTCTTTGGTTAATTGGTTGATTTGTTAACTTATTAAATATTTGCAGCAGAGGTGCCAGGCACAGTGGACAAAACTGAAACATCAGACATGGTCTCTGTCCTTATGCAATTCACATTTTGATTATTTGGATGAATGTCACTGCAGAGACACAGCACAACTCCTGCATGAATAGTTTGTTCCTTATTCTTTACAAATATTCCCACTGTCAAAAAATTCATCCTTTATGTATATACTTTGTCATCTTTTTCCCGCTTTCCATTTTTATTTTTCTCTGCTGTTGTTCCCCTTGTAATTTTATACCTTTCAATAACACTTTCAACATTTTCATTATGCTTGCACTTATAGGACCTTATAAAGTTCCTAATGTTTTGGAAACAGAAGTTAATCATGCATACAGAAAGCATGGTGACTAATAAAACCCACAATAGCCAAGTCTTTAACAACCTGTACAACCACTAACACCATGTGCTGGTGATGAGCTTTTGCTCTGAGGCATAGCTTTGTTCATATCCAAAGCAATCTCTGAGTTGAAAGCTTATAAGTGAAAAAAAAAAACCCTACTTTTTAGAAAAAAAGTCTAATTAATTAACTGAAATAAATATAAACAATAAAGTAGCACCTGTAAAGATAAAATTTAATTAAAAATTCCTGCCTTTAAAAACTTATTAAGGAGAGAATTAATTTAAAATAATATTGAAAAATATAAAAAACTTCCATAATAGAATTGTGTATAAGATGTTAGGGGACTCTAAATGAAGGAATGTTTAATTTTCTACAGAGATGAGGTTATATTTGATGGGAGCTTTGAATACTAGGCAAGAACTGGTGGAATAAATAGGAAAAAATGAGGCCAGTACAGAGAACTCCATAGGTACAGGCAGAGAGGTGAGAACACCACCATGAGGGAGAGAGAGAGGAGGCGAGAAGGTAAATTGGGGTCTGATGGCAAGGGACTCTGTATGTCATGCTAAGGAGGCTGTAGGTAATTCTATAAGCAGTGGAGAGTCCGTAGATGCTTTAATATTGACTGTTCATGCTTGGGTTTTGGAGCTGTCTGGCACCGGAGTGAAGGAACGTTTGTGATCGGGGAGAAGTAGAGAGTATTGGTATTCACTGGAGTGTGTTCCTCATCTCCTTCATGAGACCACTTCTTGTAGCATGATTTTTTTAGTTTGTGAGTTAAAATATCAATTAGGAATATTCTACAAACCAAACAAATTCTCTCTGTGTTATACACATTATATCTAATTGTTGACTTGATTGCTTTCTAATAGTGCTAACTTTTCATTGCTGAATTCTCAGAAACATGACTTTATCAGAAAGAAAAATTAAGAAAATAATCCTGTTTACAATTGCTTCAACAGACTAAAATACCTAAGAATAAATTAGCCCAGGAGGGAAAATAGCTGTACACTGAAAACTGTAAGACACTGGTGAAAGAAACTGAAGACACAAATAAATGGAAATATATACTGATTAGAAGAATTCATATTATTAAAATATCCATACTACCCAAAGTAATCTATATATTTAGTGCAATTCCTATCAAAATTCCAATGGCATTTGCCACAGAAATAGAAAAACAATCCTAAAGTTTGTATGGAATCACAAAAGATCCTGAATAGAAAAAACAATCTTGAGAAAGCAGAATAAAGCTGAAATAAAGCTGAAGGTATCACACTTCCTGATTTCAAACTATATTACAAGGCAGTAGTAACCAAAACCAGAATACTATTGTCATAAAAGCAGATACATGGATCAATGGAACAGAATAGAAAGTCCAGAATTAAAACCATGCTATATGGTCAACTAATTTACCACAATGTAGTCAAGAATATACAATGGGGAAAAGACAGTCTCTTTAATAAATGGTGTTGGGAACTGGACAGCCTCATTCAAAAGAATGAAATTGGACCCCTGTCTGGCACCACACACAAAATTAAGTCAAAATGGATTTACGTATTGAATGTAAGACCTGAAACCATTAAAATTCCTTAAGAAAACATAGGTGGTTAGATCCTTGGCATCTGTCTTGGCAATGATTTTTTTTTTTTTATTTGTCACTAATGAAAGCAAAAATAAACAAGTGGGATTACATCACAGTTAAAAAACTTCTACACAACAAAGGAAACCCTCAACAAAATAAAAAAGCAACCCATGGAATGGGAGAAAATATTGCAATTTATACATCTGATACAGGGTTAATATCCAAAATATATAAACAATCCATACA
The DNA here is from genome assembly GCF_018350175.1 of Felis catus. Classification (NCBI taxonomy): domain Eukaryota; kingdom Metazoa; phylum Chordata; class Mammalia; order Carnivora; family Felidae; genus Felis; species Felis catus. The sequence continues at coordinate 67,284,073 of NC_058372.1, read as the reverse complement.
ACTCAATAGCAAAACAAAACAAAACAAACAAAAAACACTAATTAAGAAATGAGTAGAGGGGCGCCTGGGTGGCACAGTCGGTTAAGCGTCCGACTTCAGCCAGGTCACGATCTCACGGTCTGTGAGTTCGAGCCCCGCGTCAAGCTCTGGGCTGATGGCTCAGAGCCTGGAGCCTGTTTCTGATTCTGTGTCTCCCTCTCTCTGACCTTCCCCCATTCATGCTCTGTTTCTCTCTGTCTCAAAAATAAATAAACGTTGAAAAAAAAAATTAAAAAAAAAAAAGAAATGGGTAGAGGAATTGCATAGACATTTCTCCAAAGGTATACAGATCGTCAACGGATACCTGAAAATGTACTCAACATCACTAATCATCAGGGAATGCAAATCAAAACCACAAGGAGATACCACATCACACCTATTAGAATGACTGTCATGAAGAAGACAAGAGATAACAAGTGTTGCAGAGGATGTGGAGAAAAGCAAGCCTGTTAAGTGTTAGGAGTGTAAATTACTTCAGCCACTATGGAAAATGGTATGGAGGTTTTTCAAAAAATTAAAAACAATACAGTTATCATCCAGCAATCCCACTTCTGGTTATACATCTGATGGAAATGAAAGCAGAGTAATTGAAGAGATCCCCACACTTATATGTTCATTGCAGCACTATTTACAATAGCCAAGCTATAGAAACAACCTAAGTGTTGACAGATGAATGGATAAAAAAGATGTGGTATGGATATACAATGGAATATTATTCAGCCATGAGAAAGAAGGAAATTCTGCCCTTTGCAACAACATGGGTGGAATGTAACTATTATGCTAAATGAAATAAGCCAAACAGAGAAAGACAAGTACTGCATGCTATCACGTATATATGGAATCTATAAAAATAAAGTTAAAACTCTTAGAAACAAAGAATAGAAAAATAGTTGCCAGAGTTAGGAGAGTGGGGGAGATAGGAAGAGCTTGTTAAAGGGGTACAAACTTTCAGCCATAAGATAAATAAGTTCTGAAGATCCCATGTAAAACATGGGTGACCATATTTGACAACACTGTATTGTATAATTAAAATTTGCTAACGGAGTAGAATTCAAATGGTCACAGCAAAAACAAACAAAACACGTAAATATGTAATGTGATGAATGGAAGGGAATCCTTTCACAATGTATACAGATATCAAAATTTACCAGTGGTATATTTTAAATACCTTACAATTTTATATCAATTATACCTTGACAAAACCTGAAAAAAATTAATTTATAAATTATGAAATTTCATTTTGGAATATCTTGACTTATGGGAAGATTCTTTTGATGGAACTCTTATTTTAATAGGACACATTTAAAAAAATTTTTATTTTAAATTTATTTTTAAATGCTTTTTAAAAGTTTATTTACTTCTTTTGAGAGAGAAAGAGAGGGAAGGAGGGGCAGAGAGAGAGAGAATTCCAAGCAGGCTCTGCACTGTTAGCACAGAGCTTGATGCAGGGCTCAAACCCACGAACTGTGAGATGGTGACCTGAGACAAAATCAAGAGTCAGACGCTTAACTGACTGAGCCACCCAGGTGCCCCTAAACGGACACATTTTTATTATACATTGGAATAGAAATGGAATTGAGAGCACCTCCTTACAATTTTGCAGTGTGTGTTTGGAAAAGTATTCAAAGGATAATAAACTTTTATTTTAAAAATGTTCTTTAAAAGAAAAGGAATAAACAACTCAATAGATGACTCTGAATGAAATTACTTGGCCTGAAAAATGTATCTGTTCCAACACACACACACTAAAGAAAAGAAAAATAGAAATGAGAATAGACTTTACTTAGCAAGTATTTTTCTGAGTATATCAAAACTTTTAGGAAGTATTTTTCTTAATTAATAAAAAATATATTTCATAGAGAAAAGTAAATTGAAAGTATTCTAACTTCAAATATACTTATCAGAAAATTCAATTATGAAGAAGATTTCAATATACTATAAAACAACTTTAGAGACTGAAATATGTATCAGGGCTAATTAACTTATTTTGTTTTTGTTTTATATGTTTTATTTCTAGAAAATTATAGCTTTGAGAATCATTTTTGAATAAAACTATTTTATACATTCACCAATATAATAAAATCACCTGCCAGCTAATAAATAAATATTTCAAAAAGTCATATAACTTTAATGATTTTTACTGTTTTTTGTTCAGACTCAGATGTGTTGTAGTTAACAAATCATGTAGGCATTTTAATAACCACATAACCTTGAGAAAGTAATTTAACTTCGTTAACTTTTAGTTTTCTCATGTACAAATGAGAGTCATGTTATCTATGTTACAGTTAAGTATGAGGGATAAATAAAATAATATATTTAAAGTGCTAATCACAGTCTAGCAATATTATTAACATTGCCTTTTCTTTAAAAAAAAAAAAAAGACAACAATCACAGAGACAATAAGTGTTTAAGGAACACTGTCTACTGGCCTAATCCTATGTGAGGTATTATGACAAATGCAGGAATAAGTCTCTTACAAACTACTAGAAAAGATACCTTGTACATCCATGAAGAATGTAGAAGAAATGATTATATGTGGCAGATTATAGTTTTAAATTGTCATCTGTATAATTATAGAAGTAGAAAACATGTTAGAGCTAAGATACTGTGAGCTTGTGTTACTTAGTTTCTACAACATTCCTAGCACTATGTAAGGAACTAGAAATGTAAGAAGACAGAGTTTTTATTCTCGGGAAGCTCAGAATCTCCTGAATCAAGAAAGGCTTCATGCATTGGATGAGAAGCACTGCTTTGGGTGGGAAAGTAGAACATTATGTGGGAGGGAGCAAGCGAACATTTTAGGTAGAGTGAGCTTTGTTTATGTGGGAGATTGGCTGGAGTAGAGAAAGCACTGCAGACAGGTGGGGGCTGGGTAAGCAAAGAGAAATTCCATGATAAAAACCCTTGAGGTTGTTTTCTGAGTATGGCATCAGTGTGTTGCCTGGCAGAAGTACATTTTTCCTGAGTCCTGTTAGGTTACTAGGTTTTCTGTTATTAGCTTTGTAAGTTTTACATTCCTCCTGTATTACTCTAAGAACAAATAATGTGGGCTTCAATCTTTTTAACGCTCATTCCTATATCAGCCAGTTCTCAGCCATGGGGAGGGATGGAAGTAAGAGCTACACTGTGGTGTGGAGTAATCTTGTGGGTAGATTTTTCCAGACATTTGACGCAGAAAGACATTCCATACCACCATAACATATTAGACACCATTCCTAATTTTACAGGAGGAAACCAAGGCCCATAGCAGTTGCCTAAGATCACACTGTGTGTGGAGGGCTGGGACTCAAACTCCAGTCTTCTGACGCCTGGTGGTGGCTTTTTCCACTAGGTCAGTGTCACCAGAATGAGCTCCCAGGGACAATCATTCCAGGAGGTGTTAATTGGGGCTTCCCAAACAAAGGGCCCTGGGGAAGAAAATAATCTTGGAAATGATGCATATTAAATTCTTCTCTCAAAGATCCAGAATATCATAGTAGTACATTAAAAACTTAGAGGAGTTCCAACAGTAAAAAAAGAAATTTATTTAAAATGTTGAATAGTTAGGGGCGCCTGGGTGGCTCAGTCAGTTAAGTATCTGACTTCGGTGCAGGTCATGATCTTGTGGTTTGTGGGTTCGAGCCCCACATCAGGCTCTGTGCTGACAGCTCGGAGCCTGAAGCCTGCTTCGGATTCTGTGTCTCCTTCTCTCTGTTCCTCCCCCGCTCACGCTCTGTCTGTCTGTCTCTTTCTCAAAAATAAATAAAGATTAAAAAAAATTATAAAAAATATTTAATAGTTAAAACGACATATTTGCAGAGGAAGACTTTTTTTGTGCATCTTTCTAATAGGGAATTGTTTTCCCTTAACACCAGTTTGGGATGACCTCACCACTCTTTGTCCTCATTTCTCCAATTAGGGCAGTCCCATGGGTTTTGCTGGGTGCAGCTGAGGTGAGGGGGGAACCAAGCTTCTTACTGAGAAGAAAAGTCAAAGGGCTTCACAGCAGGACTCCACCCTCACTGGTGATTGACAGTACAACTGGAGTCTCCGTTTTATCGAGTGTCACCAGACTGGGGAGGCATACACTGGGCTGAAATATGAGCTATATGTATCTTATTTCTCATTTATTGAAAGCAGTATGGGTAGCAGTTAAGAGATTGTGTTTGATGTCAGCTAGCCTTCTTCTTGTCTAGCTATGCCATTTAGCAGTTCTGTGATTTGGGGGAAGTTATTTAAACTCTTTCAGCCTTCATTTCTTCAACTGTAGAATGAAGATAATAATTCCTAAAGGTAAGAATTATTGTGAGAATGAAATACTATAATATAAAGCTTATAACATGTCACATAAAATGCATCTTACATGTGTTGAAGATTCTTATCAGAATTCTTGGCACATATTTTGTGTTCCTGCTCAATAAATGTAGCCAGTTGAGTCCTATGTGAAAACTCCCGCTTACTGAGTATACGTCACAGGAATGTGCCAAGTGGTGTTTACACACATAGCTCTATATGTATACACACAAGTGTATATAAATGTGCTTCCTGTTTTGCAAATTCACACAAATAGTTGTCATTTAGTGAAATGCCCTGTGTACCAAGCACTCTAAGACTTTTTATGAATTATCTAATTTAATCTTGACAATAATCACAAGATATTGATTCAATTAGTACTTCCATTCTATGAAGGAGAGAATTGAGGCACAGAAAGGTTAATTTGTCCAAGGTTACACAAGTAATACAGTGGCAGAGCCTGGCTTTGAACCCAGCCCAATGTTGTGCTCCCCTACTTCTTTAATTAAGATAAAAGGTTGCTTAATTTTGAATTTAAAACTCCTATTTTTCATTAGACATATAAGCAGAGTATAACACACTTGTGTTCAGGAATTGCTTTGATATTTATAAAAAAACACTAAAATGGATCTTAAAAAATTTTAAAAATCCATCATACAACTATCCACACATAACTGTCATGTGATATATAGATCTTTCTCAAGTTTTCAGGGAGGTATGTCCCAATAAACCCACGGCAGTTTGAAAATATTGTAAGTTAAAAATATATTTAATACACATAGCTTGCCAAACATCATAGCCTAGCCTAGTTTACCTTAAACGTGCTCAGAACACTTACATTACCCTATAATTGGGCAAAATCATATAACAAAGTGTCTCTTGTGTAATAGAGTGTTGAATATCTCTGATGTAATTTCTTGAATACTGTACTGAAAGTGAGCAGTAGGGCATTTGTGTGGGTACAGAGTGGTTGTCAGCTGTTGGCTGCTCTCGCTGGTGATCGCGGGTCTAACTGGGAGCCGTAGCTCACTGCCCCTACCCAGGATCACGAGGCAGGATCCTACCAAATATCACTAACCCAGGAGAAGATCAAAATTCAAAACTCCCAGCACAGTTTCTATCAAATGTGTATCACTTTTGCACCATCATATAGTCAAAAAATTGTAAGCTGAACCATCATAAATCGGTCCCCTTCTAGCCTTTGCACAAAGGGACATTTTTTTTCATAATTATAATCAATGTTGTGTTCTTATCAATAGTTATTAAATCCTAGAGGCTTTAACGTTTCATTTTAGGTCTCATAATTATCTTTTTTTTTTTAATTTTTTTTTTCAACATTTATTTATTTTGGGGACAGAGAGAGACAGAGCATGAACGGGGGAGGGGCAGAGAGAGAGGGAGACACAGAATCCGAAACAGGCTCCAGGCTCTGAGCCATTAGCCCAGAGCCCGACGCGGGGCTCGAACTCACAGACCGCGAGATCGTGACCTGGCTGAAGTCGGACGCTTAACCGACTGCGCCACCCAGGCGCCCCATAATTATCATTTTTAATACCTGCATAATATTTCATCAATATAACATAACATTTTGCTCAATCATGTCTCTATTTGTCTGACATTTTGGTCTTTCCCAACCCTCCAATTATTCTGTGCACAAAATTCAGGAGTTTCTTTTAATGAAAAAAAAATGCAATGAAAATTCTGAATTGTCCATATTTTTTGGTCAATTTTAAACTCGTTATTTCTTTAATGAGTTGCGTTTGGGATTCCAGGTACAGAATATTGCTATCCTTTGAAAAGGCTACTTAGTATTTTCTGGAATTTTTAAAGCCAGACTGGAAGTGCACATATGTGATTTTTTCTTAGGGAATACGGGATGGCCTGCTCACACAAGCATCCCAGTTGGACATTTATCAGCACACATCCTTTACATTCAGAAATAGAGAAGGGAGAGACCAGTCAATGACCAACTCTTACAGAAGAGAAACATATTTCCTGTTATTACTCACCCCTTGAGACACATTACACAGTGGCAACCATTCTGCTGAAATGGCTGGTTCCAGATTTTCTGTTGTCTTCCTCTTCTGGTTAGCCTTTCAGTTATATTCAGAGTGTTGCCACTCATAAAACAGTATCCCTCTTCTATTCCACTCAAAAGATACTATTATTCCTTTGCAATCTCTGGATCCCCAAAGCATTTGTTTTTCCTAATTGCATCCACCTGCTCTAAAATTACAAGTTTCATTCTTCTTACTGCCTCATTATAATAGGTTTTGACAGAATATGAGATATTCATACTGATTTTTTTTTTATTCACTGGATTTTTTTCTGAGGTTATGGAATACATATAGAAATGGTCTGGCTACAGTCCATTTTGCCATCTAGCTTTTAGCTACTGAACAAATACCATGTTATCTACTTTTGGATCATATTCATATTAGAAAAAAAAATTTCTTGAGGTTTAAAAACTTTTTCTTCCAGAGGGAGGCATACACTAAATTCAGTATTTACAGTTTATCCCAACAGTGCAGAGCCTGCTTAGGAAATGCTTCCAGAGTATATCGAAAGGTTAAGCTTTGTGTACCTTTCTTGGAGAACCAAGAACAGCTTGCCTACCTTTGCAACCCTAGGGGAAATGATCACTGCACAAACTTCATATTTCAAAATAGAACAGAAAAAAAGCAACAGCTCTCAAAAGACTCCTTTAAGAAAAGCAAAATTATAGAACTTGAATATTTTCTGAAATGTTTGGCTTCATGACATATTTACATTAGGAACCCACTGTTTTCCTTGAGCTCTCAAACTTATTTTAAGACCTATATCATTCTAAAGCTATAAGTTAACCGCTGAATGATGGAGTTTTACAGGATGTGCTGTGGATAGGGTGCGGGCAGAGGAAAGCATATGTTTTCACACTTTAAGTTGGTAAGAAAAAAGGTATTTGAGGATAAATTGGCATTGAAAGGCAGGAAAGTTTTGGTTGGTTGGAAAAAAAAATGTCTGCTCTGTTGAACTTCAATGTTTAAGTTCTTCAAAATCATGCACAAATTTTTTCATGTTTCGCATTTTTAAGCAAACTTGAAGAAAACGTGGGGAGGGGAGGGGTTTTGTGATCCTAGACTGAGTCTGGCTTTCCATGGACGTTCTCATCCTCCATTGTGGTGCTGGTACTGCGAGGTGTATCTCAGTGAAAAAAGTACAACTAGAACTTACCCTCAAATTTTCCTGCCACCAAGATATTTCCACTTAAACATCCTGCTGCCATATGACACTTGTTTAATGTTTCACTCATCTTTTTGCTGCCTCTTAAGACTAGTCTCTTTTCTCATTCCTCAAACATGGAAGCTTACAATTCATTCTGACTTCCTTTCCCTCACATCAATGAGTCACGAAGTCTTCCTCATGTATCTGAAACCACTTGGCCAGCCCACAGCTCCTCATTACACCATGCCCTTGAAGGAGCACACATCTGATGCAGAATATGTTTTGGAGTTAGACATCCTGGGACCAAATCCTAACAGTGTCATGTACCAGCGAGGCTAAATAAAATTGTGCCAATACACCCACCTTATTGGATTGGGGTAACTACAAAAAATAGTTATGATGTTTGACACAAACCAGGCTCTATAAATGAAAGTTAGGATTATTAACCTCTTTCCTTCTACTGTTCTCCCTCCCTTCCAAGTTCACCACCAACCAGTCAGTCCAACTAAAACATTTTCAGCATACTATCCCCACCTCCTGGACTCCCCAGTATTCACTGGCACCCCAAAGCTTGGCTCTACGATTCTTGGTCAGCATTCTCTCTCTCAGCATACTTGAACGCTGCACTTTAGCCAACCATATATATATATATATGTTCACCTGGAGTACCTTCTCTTGGGAAGTCCCCTCTACCTATGCAAACCCCATACCCTTTTCTGGGTAAGGTCAAATCCAGTCAGCTCTGTAAAAGTCACCCCTAACCATGGCAGGTGGGTATAATTTTGTCATCTTTTGAATTTCTTAAAGTCAGTTACTAACTTGTTGGTAAGTTAATCACCTCATGCCTTGTAACACGGTTTTCAGTATTATTCTGAACTTTTATTCAGATGTACTGTTGCTATTTAATGTTTCACAGATTTATTTCTTAGCTCTTTGGTTGCTTTCTTAGTTCCTTGGAGGCAGAGAACATGTGTTTTACTTTGTAGTGCCTCTTATAGTGTCTGGCACTTAGTAAATTTGATTAAATAGTGGGTGAATTAGGACACAATGATTTCCTGCATTTATGTTGGGCATTAAGATGTCTTGTGTTAATATCTGGGGCATAATTTTTTAGAGAAATAAAGTTGTGGTGTACTTGCTTTGTGGCAAGTCCTGACCTGAGTAATGGGAATGAAGAGGGTAATAATAGTTTCTCAAGGAACCCACTGTGGGAGAGATGGACAGCTAAATAAATACACATAAGGGGGCTGCATGTCAATTAGTAGTAGGCACACCTGTGGCACAAGGGAGGCAGCATTTCCTTCTACATGAGGAGACCAGGATGGTGACACAGAGAAGCAGAGGAGGTTCTGGGAATTGGTTCTTAAAAAATGAGAAGCACTTTCCTTAAGGAATGAATGTGTGTGTTTGTGTGTGGGAGGGAAGAAACGAAAGTACTCTTTGATATACATGACAATTCATAGAAAAACATAAACATTCATTAAAAATGTATAAATAGTAGGAAATAGAACTTTTTTAAATACATTTATTTATTTTTGAGAGACAGAGCACAAGTGGGGGAGGGGCAGAGAGAGAAGGAGACACAGAATCTGAAGCAGGCTCCAGGCTCCAAGCTGTCAGCATAGAGCCCGAGGCGGGGCTCGAACCCACAGACCGGGAGATCATTGACCTAAGCCGAAGTCGGACGCTTAACCAACTGAGCCACCCAGGTGCCCCAGGAAATAGAACTTTTAAAAATAATGAATAACTAAAATTTAATTTACAAATGTGTGTTCATACCAAAGTCTTTCTTCCCTCCCCCCATACCCTCCCTCCCTTCCTCTCTTCCTTCTTTCCTATTGAGGAGGATGGGAGGAGATGGAAGCCCAGAGTAATCTTAAAACTTTCTAGGATTTACTGATACTTCCTATGTGCCAGACTCTGTGCCAATGCCATCATACATGATTTAATTCAACCCTCATACACCCCTATGATGGCAGCATGATTTCTGAGAAAGAATCTGTGGCTCTGCAGGTAAAATCACTTACCCAAGGTCAGACAGCTGGTAAGTTGCAGGGCCCAGGGTCTAACTCTTCTGTCTCTGAAGTCCTTGCTCTCAGTCATGAGCAAAACTGCCTCAGTCTCTCTCCCCACTCCATTCCATACATTCTGTCATTTTAAACTCCTAACTATTTTGCATGGTTTCCATCTGTATTTCCATAACCCCAAAGCAGACTCAGAACAGTGCTTACCTAGACAATTACCACAGCTCCCATTGGGTCTCACTGGACCTAGCCATTCTCTAGCTATGCTCAGAAGGCTTCAAATGCTTCCTACGGTCTATTAGACACTTCTGTAAAGGATGCTGGTGCCGATGATCTAGAACACATATTAAGGATCAGTGCCCTATAGTGTCCTGGCTGAATTCAGAAGAGGAAATGAAACCATGCAAGGTAGGAACCTCATTAGGGGGATGATTGAAGAGCAGAACATCTTGAAAACCAAATGAATTATTCTGCATTTATCTGAATGTTTGGCATCACATAAAAAGAACTTGAGAATGAAGAAGCTCAATTAGCAGTAGGTCAATGTAAAGAAATCTGATGCACAGATTTTCATAGATGCATTAAAAGAATGTCTGAGGAGTGGGGATTTGCATAATCCTTTAAAATCGGAGCAGAAGGATATATGCTAATTTGTCACATTGTTCTGTGATTTTCTGAAGTTATTTTTGAAGTATCTAGTTTTTCCCAACTGTCAGTTGTATATTTTATTAGCAGAGTTCAATAGCATAATATCAATGTAGTTAAATACATAATAATTGCTTTGAGTCTTCCCTTTAATATATAACTGTGTAGACATGATGGGGGGGGGGGGGTAAGTTACACTTTATACCAGCCCAGAGCCTTTGGTTTGTTTGAATTGAAGTTGGAAAAACCATCACTTTTAGAACCCACACCCTTTTGTGCCTGAGGCTTCCCTGAATTCCAACTGGGTGTAGTTGTGCGTGTGCAGGGATTTGTAATCTCACTCTGGGATTGGGACTCTTGAGCAACTTTAAATAGAAAACTAAATAAATATAAAAAAGCTTTAAGAATTATTATCTCCACCCTTTTCTCTTTTCTCAGTCTATGTTGATACATCTTGATCTGGCCATTGTGTGATATGCAAATCTTTCTTATATTAGAAGGCAGAATGGGGTTAATGATGTATCACTTTGTTTTGTTAATTATTCTTTTTTTAAATGTAGAATTTAAGAAATTAAAATCAAAATAGAGTCATAAAAGCTATACTATGTATTTAATTGTATGCCCCTCTATGAATCGCTATGCAAACTTGTTCAGACTGCTCTTAAATAGTTTTTGTTTATTCCTTTAAGCTGTCGTGTGAACTTTTGTCCTCATTTTTGATAGACAATTAACATAAATGTCTACAAATGGATCCCTTTTTCTGATTTTATTTTTTATAACTCTGAATCAGACCATGCTTTTTAAATTATGTGTTTGTCATCCTTGGCAGTTCATTCCATGTTTGGCCATTCCTAAGCTTCTGTAATTCTTTTGAGGGCTCCAAAAGGTCATTGTGTGCCCTGACCTCCTGCTAGGTGAACTGCTTTTTTCTCTCTCCAGATGTTTTCCAGTTCAAACTTTAATAGCTGTAGTCCGTATACAAGTCATATATGAAAAGTGTCAAGTATCATTGTCCAGCAGTGAAATTAGGACGCTTTCAAATTGGAGAGAAATGTTGACAAAGTGCAACTGTGTCCTGCCAGTGTTTCTCCTGGCAAGCTGGCTCTGGGAAGACTGTTTTCTCTTCAGCCATCTGTGCTTCTATAAACAATCTGCAGTGGTTTCTTCTTTTAATTCAAATTCTAGCAGCTGGATTCCCGTCTTAGTTCCTTTTGATGTTGTGACACCAGTAGCAGCACACTCATGAATCTTGGTGCTTCTTTCTACTTTTAGGGATTATATCACTAAAGATGTTAAATAAGCAGTTCACATGAGTCTGCCACATGGGGATTCTGCAATGCCTGTGCTAAAGTAGGCCATTTAGGGCCTGAGGAGAAAATGAAATAGAGTCTTTTATGCCCCCTGCCCAACTTTAAACATTCATGTTTCTTTTCTATTTAATAACAAGCAAATTCTCCTATCTATTTAACATTTTTCATCAGTCAAGAAGTCCCCATGTTTCTACCCTCCCCCCACAACATCAGTGCTGCCTATTTCTGGCATCACGCACTTCATCTCCTTGGACTCAGTCCAAAGAAAGTGCTTTCATATATAAACATGTTACTTTATTAGGTATTTGTAGACCCAGCCCTTCCTAGTAAAAGTCTTTACATGTGCAATTAGTCAATGTGTATATATACCTAATATAGTGTGTGTGTGTGTATGCACTTAAATATATATATATATATATATATATATATATATACACTAAATATATGTATAAATATACAATCTTCATAGAACACCATACACAGTTTCTTCTTGTTTAAATTCATCTAATGTACAAATATTTGCTTTTCAATTCAATCAACAGTCATTAAAATTATGGAATTAAAAAATACTGCATTTGTTCTTTTACAAGAGTTAAAAGTAAATCTACAATTGTTATACCTTTCCTAGTATTTCCTTGCAAAAAGAGTTGTATTGCAAAGTAAAAAAAAATATTCTTTAAAGAAAAGGCAAATGTCAGAAAGTGAGAGGTCATACAAACAAGAAGGAAATTTTAAAATGTCTTCTAGACCATTTTTTGAGAAGTTCAATTGGCTAGTTGATAGCTATGCAGAAGACCAAAAGAGAACAAGATGATTTTACCCAAAGAAACAGAAAGAAACAAAGAAAAAGAAAGGAAAGGAAAGGAAAGGAAAGGAAAGGAAAGGAAAAAGAAAAGAAAAAAGAAATAGATGTCTAAATAATAATAAAAACATGCAGATGAACATTAAATAGTTTTTACTGTGGTACCAAAGACTTGAATTTAACAAAACATTCACATGATTAATCAGTATTTCCTTTTTTTATTGGCAAGTTTTGTTGATTTTGTAAGATAAAGATATTAAAAATGAGCTTGCCCATCAGTGTTAAGCTCTTTAATGTTCAGAAGCTTTTGGTTTCATGTAGAATTATATTACTAAACTCAGGAAAAATATTTTTCTGAATTCAATCAGAATAAAATAATAAACTGCTTCCCTTAAGGAAATAAACTATTCTTAAATTCCTGTAAAATATCAATGAATTATAAGTAATGTTGAGTATCTAATATTTCATTCCAGGAGCCCATTTCCATTAACTACTCCATAGGATCAGTGTCCATCTTGTTCTTCATTGTGGCTCAGTGCTAACATGGTAGGCATTCAATTAATGAATGGAAAAAAGTGAGTAAGTCTTGGTTCATGTTTGAAATTTGTTACAATTAAGTGGCATTGTAGGAAACTGAGGGCTAAGCATCACAGGTTCTTGTTCTGCCAGTTAGCCAGTTGCATGGCCTTGAGTGAGACACCTGATGCCTGCTGGTTTCCTCAATCATAAAATGAAGGGGTTGGGAGTCAATGGCTATTTAAATTCTCTGGCAGTATTATTCCAGTGTGATCTCTGGGAGGAGCAGCGGCATCTCATTTACCCAAAAAGTACTTATTGAACACTTTGCTAACACCATGCAGAAATGAATTAAGCCGAAGTTAAGAAAGAATGAGGAAAATAACTTGAAAAAACAGATAAACTTTGATAAATGTTATGGAGGGAAAGTATGGGGCTTCATCAGCAAGTGTAACATGGAGGGAATCTAGTATAGATCAGGAGTCCGATGGGGCCTCTCTGGGCTGTGCATGCATCTGTGATGCTTCTGTAGTCTACAGTTATAAGTTAGAGGAAAAGAGGTGTGAAGAGAATTATGGGAGATAGCAAAAAGGGTGAAAGCAGCACACTGGGGGATGGAGAAATAATACAAGTGGCAGGACAGGAAGAGGAGAGACAAATTAGGGGGCCATTGCAGTGGTCCAGAGGAGGAATGATGGAGGCTGGAACCAGGATAAGGCAGTGAACCTGGTGGAACTTGAGGAGTTTGAAATCTATTTTGTGTGTAGAACTGACAGTATTTGGGATGGATGGACAGATGGATGGTGATGATGATGATGATGATGATGATGATTTTAAATAAGGAATGAGTGATCAGGCACTCAAGAGTATTCTTAGAATTCCTGCTTTAGCAACTGGGTGGTGAAGGTGGCATTGGCTAAGGTGGAAAAACCGTGAAGGAGAGTTTTGTGCGTATCAAGTTTGATTTGTGAACATTATGTGGAGGCATCAAGTGGGCAGTTGGATGTGTGGAGATCAGAAGTGAGTCTAGGATGGAAATATAGATACCATATGTTTTCATTCTCATGTGGATCCTGAGAAACTTAACAGAAGTCCATGGGGGAGGGGAAGAAAAAAAAAGATGTTAGAGTGGGAGAGAGCCAAAGCATAAGAGACTCTTAAAAACTGAGAACAAACTGAGGGTTGATGGGGGATGGGAGGGAGGGAAGGGTGAGTGATGGGTACTGAGGAGGGCACCTTTTGGGATGAGCACTGGGTATTGTATGGAAACCAATTTGACAATAAATTTCATATTAAAAAATGAAAAAAATTAAAAAAAAGAAATATTGGTGCTATTTATATTATCAGACTGAGTGTAATATGAACAACTATACCAAATCTTGAGCAACTCTTATACTGTTTTCAAAAGGTACATAATGCTATCTGACCTGTTAGAATGACTTTTCATTGAAGTCGTATACCAACTAGTTAGTAATGGCCAGAAGTTTTAGTGGTTAAAATTATGCAGATATTTTGTCTTTTTTATCCATATTTTCTAAATATTAAAAAATACTTTTTGTATTCAAGAGCAGCCTTTGATTAGAGACATAGTTATCCAATACATATATTTAGATATGAATTTGCTCTATGCAACTCAGATGGGAGAAAAATCGCAATTTAATATTTTTTATTACTTTAATGTAACCTGGCTTCTGGGCTCCATATTTTATTGGTGGGAAATTTAATATTAGTTCTGCTTTTCTTAGAGGGTTCTAGTCTCCTGGGGGCTTGACAAAAGTTCCAGGGGGTTAACTGGAAAACTTAGGCAAGGACCTTTGCCATGGTTGACTGATCATAGCATTCATAGCTTCATCAGGCAGTGAGAAGCTGTCTTTGACATAAAGTCCACCACATTGGATTTAGTTTTGAACCAAAGTCCAGGCTGATCTTCCAACCAGAATCCCTATCATATTGTTGACTTTCCCTCAGCTTCAATATCTCAAAAATTTGGGTAAGGAAGTCCTGCTTTCATGTTTTAATCCTCTTTCTATTTCTAATGAGGTCCCTAGGAGAGGAGCATCCAGGTTATGAATTCTGCAGGCTTTTCCTGTGCCCATGAGAGGCCGGGGCTGCCAAGTCACAGCCAATTCCTTTTCTACAGTGTGTCCATCACCCGGGGTTAATTTCGGGTTTTTTCCCTTCCAAACCGGATCGGAGACTAGTTTTTTTTGGGACCCTGGCGATCTCTCTTCTTAACTGGTTTGTGGTTTTTCAAGATGCATCAAGCCTTGCTTTTGCTTTTATATGATTCCCATGCCTTTGACTTTACATTCGTGAAAGTAGCCTCCTGCAAATGTTCACCTTCCCCACTGATAAAGCTAAGATGGGCTTCTCTAACTTCCTGTGGGTATCTCCTGTTGTGGTTGTGCAGTTGTTTTTAGACTCCCTGTGGGCTCAGACCGCTCCCCACCCCAGCCTGCTAGTCCTTGTACCTTTGCCTGTTGCCCAATCATCTACATGACAGGTGGATTGATGGACCCAACCATTTGTAGGTATGAGCACGCTTTGGGGGTTTTTTGGAAGTATAATTGACATAAAACTCCTAGAAGACACATAGTCAGCAAGCTCCTTGACATTGGTTTTAGAAATATTTTTTGGAGTCAGTGTCCTTAGGCAAGGGCAACAAAAGTTAAAATAAACAAAATGGCATCAAACCAAAAAGGTAGAGCACTCTTATCTTGCCAGTGTGTTTTGGAAAAGGCCTCAGGGAAGGTGTTTACACCAGGCTTCCCCAAAACTGACAAAGCAGCTGATTGACCTTCCAGCTGCTCTGATAATGTCTTGTCCATTTTAGCTGGTTAGGGACTAGGCCCGTTTCCCTGAAATCAACCTTTTGACACCTGTTTTTCAAATCTTGGCTATGGGCCATCCTTGCTCTTTCTTTTTATTAGCATCCATAGTTGAAAGAAGATGAGAGAAGTGTTAGAATTTTGCCAGATTGATCTCACAGCAAAGCAACTCATGGAAAATTGCCCTGCTTAACTTGTTTTAGAGACCATCTACATTTCCTGAGTGTAAAAGTACTCGGGCCAGAGCCCTTCCAATTAGTCCATTGTTACATTCTGTATACACATAGACACCTTTTCAACCAGCCTCCTGGTGTTTATCCAAAAAGTTGACCTGCTCTGATCCCTGGTATTCAACACATCTAAAAATCTGTTTTGATTAGCTGAGACATTCATTCACAGACTCTAAACCACTAATGGGTGGGAATGCCATTTTCAAAAATAAACTCAGTTTTTGATATCTTACTTTTTGCCTCAGAAGAAATACTGCTTTCTCCAGTGTCTGCTCCCGCACATTAGCTGATCTCTTGGGTGGTGTGTTTAGGCATGGGGACATATGAGTATTTTCATACCCCAGGACACTGGCATCTGGGTCACTGTGTACGTTTCTAATTTTGGAAAGTTTCCTGTTTGGAAATTCAGGGTCTGAGATAGAGACTTTAAAAATCAATTTCTATGCGTCTCTATTTTTGGTATTTCTCTAGTAATGACAGAGAAGTCTATATCTTGGTCAAAACCTTAGGACTGTAGGCATCTTTCCCCACCGCCACCCCCTTTCTAAACTTTTTGAGTATAAGTCCATACTTACATTTAAAACATTTTGTACTTGCTTTCAAACTCAGTTCTATTACATCCAATGGTGTTTCCCATGTTCATCTTTTTTAGAGTCCACACTTATCTTTGCATAACAGCTCTCCAATGGGGTCACAGCTGTAACTGGTTTCTAGACTAGGCTGAACTCAGTGGGGAATGAACATGACATTGTTCTGTTTTTCTCCAGTCACTGACTGGAACCATGTTCAATGGATTTCTCTTTATAGTATCTCAGACAGCATCTTGGACAGATCAAAACTGGAGTCACTTTTGATGAATTTAAAGTGAGTTTAATTTAAAACTTTGATCTTTCTGATTGAAAACCTAGCTCCTCCTCTCTTCCAGTAGATCCAAATGGGGGGTGAGCAGAGTCTGCTCTTTTATTTCTCTTTTGCTTGCAGGGTGAGGGGCTGAAGCTAGAATACCTCAGGGATAATTATTCTCCTTCCTTCAGAAAAGCAGACTATGACAGTTGTTACGGCTGTTTCCACTCTCCTTCCCAGCACATTGAGGTGCCATGTTTCCTCACTCTCTCATATATTTTCATAATGACAGATTGAGAAACAAGGGAAGTTGACGAATTCCACATTTTTTAATTATTCAAGTATAACTAATATACAGTGTTGTATTAGTTTCAGGTGTACAATGTAATGATTCAGCAGTGTTGTGCCTTACTCTGTGCTCATCACGGTACATGTAATCTTAATTCCTTTCACCTATTTTACCCATCCACCCCTCCACCTCCCCTCTGGCAACTACCAGTTTGTTCTCTGTATTTATGAGTCTGGGTTTTTGTTTGTCTCTTTTTTCTTTGTTCATTTGTTTTGCTTCTTAAATTCCACACATGAGTGAAATCATATGATACTTGTCTTTTTCTGACGAATTTCACTTAGCATTGTACCCTTTAGATCCATTCATGTTGTTGCAAATGACAAGATTTCATTATTTTTATGGCTGATTAATATTCCATTGTATATATACCATATTTTCTTTATCCATTTATCTATGGATGGACACTTGGGTTGCTTCCACCTTTTGGCTATTGTAAATAATGCTGCAATAAACATAAGGTACATGTATCTTTTCAAATTAGTGTTTCCATTTTCTTTGAGTATATACCCAGAAGTAGAATTACTGGATCATATGGTAATTCTATTTTAAATTTTTTTTTAAATTTTTTTTTCAACGTTTTTTATTTATTTTTGAGACAGAGAGAGACAGAGCATGAATGGGGGAGGGGCAGAGAGAGAGGGAGACACAGAATCGGAAACAGGCTCCAGGCTCTGAGCCATCAGCCCAGAGCCTGACGCGGGGCTCGAACTCCCGGACCGCGAGATCGTGACCTGGCTGAAGTCGGACGCTTAACCGACTGCGCCACCCAGGCGCCCCTCTATTTTAAATTTTTTGAAGAACCTCTATACTGTTTTCCATAGTGGCTGCATCAATTTGCATTTCTACCAACAGTGCATGAGGGTTCCTTTTTCTCCACGTCCACACCGAAACTTGTTTCTTGAATTTTTTATCTTAGCTGGTGTAAAATCATATCTCATTGTTGTTTTGATTGGCATTTCCCTGATGGTTAGTGATGAGCATCTTTTCATGTGTCTGTTGGCAATATGTATATCTTCTTAGGAAAAATGTCCATTCATGTCCTCTGCCCACTTTTTAAATTGGGTTATTTTTTGCTTTGGTGTGGAGTTGTAGAAGTTCTTTATATATTTTGGATATTAACCCCATATCAAATATGTCATTTGCAAATATCTTCTTCCATTCAGTATGGTGCCTTTTTATTTTGTTGATGTTTATCCTTCATTGTGCAAAAGCTTTTTTATAAGGGTGTGTATGGGGGGGTAACCCCAATATTTTAGTTTTGCTTTTGTTTCCTTTGCCAGAGGAGACACATCTAGACGAATATTTCTATGGCTGATGTCAAAAAGATTACTTCCTATATTTTCTTTTAGGAATTTTATGGTTTCAGGTCTCACATTTATTTTTTTTTCTTTCCTAGATTTTACTTAAATTCAAGTTAACATATAGTGTAGTATTGGTTTCAGAAGTACAATTTAGTGATTCATCACTTATATATAACACTCCATGCTCATCACAACAGGTGTCTTCCTTGATGCCCATCATCCATTTAGCCCATTCCCCCCTACCTACCTCCCCTCCAGCAACCTTCAGTTTGTTCTCTATAGTTAAGAGTCTCTTATGGTTTTCCTCCCTCTCTGTTTTTTTCTTATTTTGTTTTTCCTTCCCATATTCTATGTTCATCTGTTTTGTTTCTTAAATACCATATGAGTTAAATCATATGGTATTCGCTTAGCATAATGCACCTTAGTTCCATCCATCTTGTTGCAAATGGCAAGATTTCATTCCTGAGTAATATTTATTGTATCTATCTTCTTTATCCATTTATCAGTCGATGGACATGTGGGCTCTTTCCATAATTTGGCCATTGTTGATTGTGCTGTTATAAAAATTGAGGTGCATGTGCCCTTTCAAAACAGCACACCTGTATCCCTGTATAAATACCTAATAGTGTAATTGCTGGGTTGTAGGATAATTCTATTTTTATTTTTTTGAGGAATCTCCATACTGTTTTCCAGAGTGGCTGCACCAGTTTGCATTCCCACCAGCAGCACAAAAGAGATCCTCGTTCTCTGCATCCTCACCAACATCTGTTGTTGCCTGAGTTGTTAATTTTAGCCATTCTGACAGGTGTGAGGTGGTATCTCATTGTGGTTTTAATTTGTATTTCCCTGATGATGAGTGATGTTGAGCATTTTTTCATTCATGTGTCTGTTAGCCATTGTGTGATTTCTTTGGAGAAGTGTCTGCTCATGTCTTCTGCCCATTTCTTAACTGGATTATTTCCTTTTTTGAGTTTTGAGTTTGATAAGTTCTTTCTAGATTTTGGATACTATCCCTTTATCCAATATTTCATTTGCAAAGCTGTAATCATCACAGCAGTATGGCACTGACACAAAACAGACACATAGATCAATGGTACAAAACAGAAAACCCAGAAATGGACCCACAACTATATGGTCAACTCATCTTCAACAAAGCAGGATAGAATATTCCCTGAAAAAAAGACAATTCATAGCCTCTTTCAGCTTTTTTTGTTTGTGGGTTTCAGCTATTCTATTTTATTTGCTTTTACTTCTATCTGAACCTAGCAAATTCTTTTCTGAACTCATTTCTTTCTGGTAACACCTTATTGAATGAACCCAATGGCAACCAGCACACCACAGTGAAATTATGATCTCTTTCACTTAAGCCACAGGTTCTTCATCTATATAGTCTTCCTTCCAAGTTATTTTAGGCAACAGTTTTTACCAAAAGTATCGTTGGTATATAGTATTTATCATCTTTCCAGCTTCCAGTAACAAGTTTTTTGCCACCCACCAGCTGACTACTCAAGTAATCCTGTGTATTTATGGTTTATGTTATAAGTCATGACTGCATCTGACATTGAGTACTAATTTCTGTATCAGTAAGTCTATGTGAGGTAGGGCTCATCATAATATGCTATAGTTAGCAAATATCCCTAAAATTTCAGTAGTTTAACCCAACAAAGTTTATTCCTTGCTCCAGCTACATGTCCGACACAGGATAACAGAAGAACTTTGTTCCTTGAGGTTGCTAAGGAATTCAGACTGATGGGGGCTTCAGTTGGTGGAGGCTCCATGCAACTAGCTTTCATTGGCTACTGCTAGTTTCTTGGCCACACTTAACTTTAAGTTGGATGGGGAAGTGTAATACTACCAGATGCTTGGATAAAAAAGTGGAATGTTTGTGAACAGACCTAATGAATATAATAATCATGTAGCAAAATAGCAATTGATTCTAGCTTTTAATATTTTAATTTGTCCATCTGTGGTGCAGATGTGGAATGTGCAAGAATTCTTAGCAATCCTGATATTTCCCCGAAGTCTGTTTCTTCCATATTCTTCCCAATCTACTAATAGTGATTCCATTTGCTCAGTTTTTGGATCAGAAATCTTATCTTTCAGGTTTCTCTTTATTTCACATCCAACATCCAATCTGATAGCCAATTCTATTGATTTTACCTTCAAAATATGTCCATAATCTTATCACTTCTTTCTATCTTCACCTCTACCATTTAGCTCTAAGCTACTATTGTTGTTTACCAACTAATAAGTTGCCCTATTTCTACACTTTAAACCTGTGTAATTATTCTCAATGTATTTGACATCATAATTTTTTAATGCATAAGACATACCATAAAATTCTTATGCTCAAGCCCTCCAAAGACTTCCCATTTCATTACATGATCCAGTCCCCACAGTCTTCTGTCCTCTTGTATTCTTTCCTTCCTACTTCCCGCCCTTACTTTGCCCCAGCTACATTACTTACCTCACAGTGGCTCAAACATGCAATCACACACTGTTTTTTTTTCCTTCTCTCATAGATCAAAGGATTCACTCCCTTAACTCTTTTAAGTGTTTGCTTGGCATATTTGTCAGTGAAGCCTTTGCTGATCAATATATTAAAATTGCCACACCTCCAACTCCCTCTCCCCCTTTTCTGCTTTGTTTTTCCTTCATAGCAATTATCACCAAGTACTGTTAAATTTTTTACTTATTTTTTTCTTATTGTCTTGATTCACAGAATTCAAACCCAGAATAGGAAGGGGGCTTGCTTCTCTTCCTTCCTTCCTTCCTTATTTCCTTCCTTTCTTCTTTCCGTCCTGCCTTCCTTCTTTCCTTCCTCCTTTCCTTCTTTCCTTCCTTCTTTCCTTCTTTCCTTCTGTCCTTCCTTCCCCTTCTTCTTGCTCCTCTTGTTGCAATTGTTCTTCTTTTTCTTAATTATTATCATCATCCTCATTATTGTTATTTTTAAAATCTTTTTACACTGCTGTATCTCTAGTGTCTAAAGCAGAACAGTATGTGGTACATAGTAAACACTCAGGAAAGTTTGTCGAATAAATGAATAAAACAATATTGATTCAGGAAAAGACAGATCTGTGTAACCGGACTGAGTATTCACATGGATATTTGCATAAAGTGAAAGTAGCATTTCATGTTAGTAAAGAAAATATGTTTTTGCCATAATGGGTAGCCATCTGGAAAAATATAAAGTTGAATTCCTTATAAAATTGAAGCGCACTCCAAAATAGATTACTGATATACACAAAATTTGAATTTTTGAAAAATGATAAAAACAATTGGAACATGGGGAAGTATTTTTGTGCACGATGTAAAATTCAGAAACCATTTGGGCACCTGAGTGGCTCAGTGGGTTAAGCTTCTGACTCTTGATTTTGGCTCAGATTTTGATCTCACGGTTTGTGAGGTGGAGTCCCGTGTTGCGCTCAGTGCTTACAGCACAGAGCCTGCTGGGGATTCTCTCTCTCCCTTGCTCTCTGCCCCTCCCTTGTGCATTCTCTCTCTCTCTTTCTCTAAAAATAAATAAGCATTAAAAATCAAAATTCAGAAACCAATTTAAAAAAAGAATGATAAATTCAATTTATCACTTGAGCTTATGCAATTTAATTACATAAAAATGTTAAAAAATCGTATATGGCAGCTTCTGCACAGCAGAAGAGACCATCAGTAAAATGAAAAGTCAACCTGTGGAATGGGAGAAAGTATTTACAAATCATATGTTTGATAAAAGATTAATAGCCAAAGTATATAAACAAGTCATACATCTCAATAGAAAAACAAAATACCCAAACAATCCAATTAAAAAATAGGCAGAGAAATTGAATAGACATTTTTCCAAAGAACACATAAAAATGGCCAATAGATACTTGAAAAGCTGCTCAACATCATTAATCATCAGGAAAATAAATCAAAACCACAAGGAGACATCACTTCATACCTGATAGAATGGCCATTATTAAAAAGACAAGAGATAACAAGCGTCCATTAGGATGTGGAGAAAAGGGAACCTTTGTTCGCTGTTGGTGGAAATGTAAATTGCTTCAGCCACTAGGAAAAACAATATGGAGGCTCTTCAAAAAATTAAAAATAAAATTGGTACATGATCCAGAAATCCCACTTCTGGATATATATCCAAAGGAAATGAAAACAGAATATCAAAAAGATATTTGCACTCCCATGTTTATTGAAACATTATTCACAGTAGTCAAGTTATAGAAACAACCTAAATTTCCCTGAGTGGATGAATGGATAAAGAAAGTTTATTTATTTATTTATTTAGAGAGAGAATGCAAGCAAAGGATGGGCAGAGAGAGAGAGAGAGAGAGAGAGAATCCCAAGTAAGTTCCTCATTGTCAGAGCTGAGCCTGACGTGAGACTCAGTCTCCAGAAGCATGACATGATCTGAGCTGAAATCAAGATTCAGATGTTTAACTGACTGAGCCACCCAGGGACCCCTACTTATGCAATCTTTAAAAATAATAGTCAAAATTTTAGAAAAAGAGAGTAAAAAAGTAATTGCTAAGAGTTGGGGTGGGGAAAATAAGGAGAGGTTGGAAAAAGGATACAAACATACAGCTATAATATAAATAAGGTCTGAACATCTAATGTGAAACATGGTGACTGTAGTTAATAACTCTGTTTTGTGTAAAAAATTCTGAGTTTCTTCTCTAAAGACATAAAAAAAATAATGCACAAATTATTTTTTTTCCTGGAACACTAGTTTGAGTTACTCACTCATTCATTCAGCAAATATATTCTGAGACTTAGAGCCAAACTCAGATTAGGTGCTGGCTATATACATCAGTGAATGGCATAGACAAAATCTCTGCTGTATGGTAACTGAAATATTTATTGAGCATCCAATATGTACCAGGCACTGTGTTGAAGCTATAAAGGTGAATACAGTTCCTGCCTTTAAATTCTTTTTAAAGGGGTGCCTGGATGGCTCAGTCGGTTAAGTGTCTGACTTCGGCTCAGGTCATGATCTTGCGGTTTGTGGGTTTGAGCTCCGCATCTGGCTCTGTTCTGACAGCTCAGAGCCTGGAGCCTGCTTCAGATTCTGTATCTCCCTCTCTCTCTGCCCCTCTCCTACTAACACTCCCCCCCCCCTCAAAAATAAATAAACATTAAAAAATTTAAAAAAATTCTTTTTAAAGAAGCAGATATGAACATATAATCATAATCCAGAAATATTATATGCCATTAAAGCCTAGAAAGAGGAGTGGTTTTGGAAAAAAAGATTGTGTAGCAAATATACAATAAAAGTCAAAACAGATAAAATGACAAAAGTATTTTAAATTCTTAAGACAGTCAAGTAATTTCTTTCTCTATGAACAGTTCTTACAAAACAATTAAAAAATAACAGGAAAAAAAACAATAGCAGAATGTACAAAGAATGCTACCAGAGAGGAAAAGAAATAGAAATGGCTCTTAAATACATGAAAAGAAATACCAAGATCTCACTGCTAATACCAAAAGAAAGGAAATAAAAACTTCAATGAGATACAATGTTTAAAAGTATAATGTTGGCAGAAATTTTTTAAACATCTAGGGTTTGATTAATAGGGTGAAGTTATAATTCTAGAAAAAAAGATAAACACTAGATTAAAAAGAAAAATCTAGGGGCGCCTGGGTGGCGCAGTCGGTTAAGCGTCCGACTTCAACCAGGTCACGATCTCGCGGTCCGGGAGTTCGAGCCCCGCGTCGGGCTCTGGGCTGATGGCTCGGAGCCTGGAGCCTGTTTCCGATTCTGTGTCTCCCTCTCTCTCTGCCCCTCCCCCGTTCATGCTCTGTCTCTCTCTGTCCCAAAAATAAAATAAACGTTGAAAAAAAAATTTAAAAAAAAAAAAAAAAAAAAAAGAAAAATCTACCATAAACTATAAAGGCAAATAAAATCCCATCATGGACTTAAGTATTTTCTGTTAAAACTTTATTTTCCCAAGACATACTGGATGCCCTTTAAAATATTCTGAGATACTCTGCATTTATAGAACAGATGATAGTGTCTTTTCTGTTACCACGAGCTTATCGCTGTATTGGCAACTCCACGGACAGTTGTCCTGGACTCTTGATATTTTATAGAAGGGTTATTGAGAAGACTTTGTTTTATTCCTAACTGGGGAGCACATTTATTGAGAGGAAACCCTTATTTGTTTTTTGTTTTTTTTCTGGACAGATAAAACTATTGTCAGGATCATACCACTGTGGAAACCATGGTTATAAGAGTAACAGAGCCACTCAGTGAATGCTGGGGACCACCCAGGGAATGCAGCTTCCCTGCAGGTGACGTGGCTCTTGTACTCCATTCTTATTCCCAGCACACTCTGCAGCAGTGCCTGCCTTCTGGCAGGATTCTAGATACTGATTGATTTTACTATCTGTGGCAGCTGAGCTCTGGAGCATTTGCTCAAAAGGAAAGGCACCAAATTAATGCAATACTTGCTCTTGTGGGTCTGGAGGGAGGAAGAGGACATTTAAAGCAACTGAACAGGATTCTTAGCTGCTTGGCACAATGCTTTTGGATTCTCTTACATCCTCCTCCTACCCCCTGTTTTTCTTGTCTGCTTCTAATTTATCCAGGGGGTCCCATGGAGGGGCCTCTAGCACCTCCTAGTCTGACCGTGTTTTTCCCAGGCGCTGGGATTGGAAGGACTTTCTGTTAAGCAGGATTGGGTCTTAAGGAAGGCCAGTAGGAGGCTATGTAGGGAGAACAGGCTGTGGGGGCAGTGAAGCCGTCTCAGAAATCTTGCCTGGAGCCCAGAACATAAACCTAAACTACTGGTAGGAAGCTATAAATTCTTCATTTCAGTGAAAGGATTGTAGCACACTTTCTCCGGCTCACAAAGAGGTTCACAGAAAAACATTTATCTTGTCTAACCTCATAAAGTTGGTCGAGAAGCATACTGGTAAAGGGGACGGAGATGATGGGAAAGCGCCAACTACGAAACCTCCGTTCTTACAGGCAGCCCTCTGAAGGAGAGAGCTATGCATCCACACAAAAATGCTTTCATGGTCTGGCTCCATTTCTTTGGCTTGGGTGGGAGGCGCACTCAAGGACTTCCTTCAGGGAGATCTGCTCGCCTTTCCGTTACTCTGGGCCCCACTTCATTACAGTTACATTTTTTTTTGTCTCTGATAATGATGATCTGTAAACAGTCTCAGCCTCCCTTTTGCAACCCAGATGTGAGTTATAGTGCTATGATGCAAAGGGAATTAAAAAAAAAAAATTAGTCCAGTATGTTCTTTGCGACATTTAGAATTCCTTTGAGGGGAATTTTCCAACTTAAAGGTCTTTTTTTTCCTCTCATAAGTATTTTATAAGTCTTGCAGAATGATTAATCATTTTTCTAAATAAAACACTTACTACTCAATGCCTAAATAAGGTATTTGAAATGCAAAGAGGTTTTCCTTTGGCTTTTCCTGAAATAAAACATTTCTAAAAATTTCTTGGATGGAAGGATATTGACATTTTCAAGTTTAAATGTGTCAAAAGTTTGAGAAGATGGTGATGGAACTTGTTTACCTGATGACCTGGCTGTATGACTGCTCTGCATTTGTATTTTGTTAGACGATTTGTAGGATAATGACCTGGGAGGACCTAGCCCTGGTCCAATGCATTCCATTATGTTTTTGTTGCTAATATAATTATGGACATTTATAGAATATCAAATGGTTATAAAACAAATCGTTCTATTTCGGAAGGCTTAATGGGCTTCTCAAAAGAAAGAGAGAGGAAAGGCCCCTTAAGAAGGCCCCTTTCCCTCTCACCCTCCCTCCCTTCTTGATTTCCCAGGAGAGTATATCTCCTTAGGTATTATATTTTCTTCTTTCCTTCTTTCTCATTTCCAAGCTTAGTCAACAATAAACTTCCAAATTCCCTCCCTTCACAACCATTGAGCATGTCTAATTGTTTCTCTTTGTGAAAGAACTCTGAACACTAGAAGGTACTGTAGTAAAGCTAAGGAACATTTGTTATAGAAAATAAAAGGAAAAATAATAGAAATAAAAAGCAGAAAGGAAGACATGGATAGTGTCAAATTTAATCAGTGATAATCAGTAGAGAAGGGAAGTGTAAGTTGAATCTTGTTTAGAAGTTAGAAAATTATCATTGCAATGATCCCTGATTCAAATATTAGTATAATGTTGATGAATGGGTAAAACTCAGCATGAGACCAGAGACTAGAACATACAATAGGTACACGGACATTTTTTTTTTTTTGACTGAATATCTCTCCTTTCCCCTAATGACATCATTCAGTGATTTAGTGCCTCCTCTCTGCCTGCAAATAAAATCCACATTCTATAAATGGTCAGTATAATACCCTTCATGATATTATTCCTTGATATTAACCTCCCAGCCTTATCTCATATCTTCTTATGTGCTCTCAGAACACCACACAATTTGTGGTTCTTAAAGTATTATGCTTTGTTGAATGCCTTCGTCTGTGTTGTTCCCTTGCCTAACTGCACCTCCTCTTAGCTCTCCCTGTCTTTTTCATCCACCCATTGCCATCCATCAAGCATTTATCTCCTGAAAGTATTCACTTTCATCTTCAGGCTGGATTGGTGTCCTTTTTGTGGGTTCCCAGATCTTTCTGGTTATATTTCTAGTGCAACCCTTTTCTCATAGTAGTGTCTATTGTCCCCATTAAACTGTGAGCCCTTCCAGGAAGGAGACTACATGGCATCCCTTTCAACTTCCTATTGCCTATCACAGAGCCTTATAGAGAAAAGTTAATAAACACGGAGCCTTTTGTGTAGCAAGTATTCAGTAAACACATATCCAGTTAAACTGAATCTCAGATGCAGAGCCCATTGGGAATACATCTGGAAGTGGAGTGGTTGTAACATATTCAGTTTACCAATTCATGTATCAATGTCATTTAGAGGGACAAAAACTCAAATTGTCTCCCCAAGTGTGAAATGCCAGTTTCTTGGTTTGGTCTGCCCTAACAGATTTTACTTGTCTCCATTCCCATACACCTTACTTAACTACCCAGACTCACAAAGGTAAAATTCAGTTACTTTACTGAAGAGAATTTGGTTTGGCCTTTAGAAGACTATCCTCAGTCTTCCCAGCCACTAAGTTATCACTTAGTTAGAGGGATGTGGTAGAGTGGTTGGAGACTGAATGTGGAAGCAATGGTGGCTTATGAGGATATTGCAGGAAGCACATAAGTGACAGGCACAACCTCCAAGTGTACAACATGAGGGAAAGGGTAACTGGGTGTTAGGTGAGGTCCAACAATGAGATAATTCAAGTCTAGTTTCCAGGTTTCAGCTACTACAAGAATTTCAAAGATTTAAAAATAGATATAATGCATTCCCTGTCGCATTCCCAGACATGAAAGGGCTCCTCTGTCACATTCTCAGACTCTGTGGGTCCTCTAAGACATATAAAATAGAGAGGGGTGTTTAAGTTTTAGTCTGGATAAAACTGAGGCATGAACTAATGTTCCACATTCCAAAAGGAAAAAGAAAACCTCAAAACAAAATCACATCACTCCATATTCTTGCAAACATAGCTGAGGTTAATATTAAAAGTGTCACATCAGTTTTATTTTACTTTATTTTATTTGCTCTTTCTGAGAAATGAAGTAGTGGGGAAAAGGAGGAAATGAAGTTAGGGAAGTGTATACATGACTTATAGTTTATATTTTGTAGAAAAATATAGAGCATAGAAGACTTTTCGGAGAAAATACTGGAAACTGGATGGCTTATTATAAATTTTGAATGCAGGTACTTTAGATAATTTGTCAAAATGAAAACCAAGTAAAGCTTACCACAAAAACATTAATCAAGGGTGTTAAATGTAATGATGATTAAGAATTTTCCTAATTAGATCTCAAAAAAAAGGGAAATGTAATTCAGTTTATTATTCACGCTTTGCTGAATTATATATCAGATCCAAACTGCACGAATCCTTGAGACTCATTTTGGAACAATAAAACCTAAAATCTTTTACGTGCTGTTTTGTTGATACAGTTTAAACTTTCAAGCACTGAATATTTTATTCAGCTGCTTTTTTCTTAATTTAACTTTGTTACTAAACAGAGTGAATAATATCACCTAAGAAATCACTTATTTATCAGGAAAACTATGCATACTATTAATAATTATTTGATTTAAAAAGATGTTAAGAAAGGTTTTGTTGAAGAGATACTGTCAAAGGAATTCCTCTTTTTACTTTGTGAAAATGTGTGGAAGCCAAGCGCAAAGTTTCTGCTAACTTTTATAACAAAAAAGTCTCATTTAGCTTACTTGAAATGAATTTATTGAGAAAAATAGAGAAAATTCAGTAACTATAGTAGAAATGTGCTTGGGCAAATCACCTGGCCGCTTTGTGCTTTGGTTGTCTCATGTAGAAAGTGGGGTTTAAGTAACTATGTAAAATTTTTCCAGACCTTAAAATTAGAGCCTTTAAAATGATCCTGTCACTTTTTTAATTATCTAAAGAAAAGTTGATTTAAAAATTTAAACTAGTGTAAAGGGGGTACTATAACACTGTGCTTTTCAAAAATGAAAATTATTAAAGATCAAGTAATATTTAACTCATTCTTATCTTGCTTTGGTAGTCAAGAGAATTTTTCTAAATAAGAGTGCAGTTTTGCAGTTTAAACTTTATTAAAAAAATTTTTAACGTTGATTATTGAGAGACAGCGAGAGAGACAGAGCATGAGTAGGGGAAGGGCAGAGAGAGGGAGACACAGAATCTGAAGGGGGCTCCAGGCTCCCAGCTGTCAGCTCAGAGCCCGTCGCAGGGCTCAAACCCACAAACCTTGAGATTAGGACCCAAGTCGAAGTCGTAGGGTTAACCACCCAGGCGCCCCATACAGTTTAAACTTTATTTTTTATTTTTAAATTTTTATTTTATATTTTTTACATTTATTTATTTTTGAGAGACAGAGAGTCAGAGCACAAGTGGGGTAGGGGCAGAGAGAGAGAGGCAGACACAGAATCCGAAGTAGGCTCCAGGCTCTGGGCCATCAGCAAAGAGCCCAACACAGGGCTCGAACTCACGAACCGTGAGATTGTGACCTGACCTGAAGTCGGACGCTCAACCCACTGAGCCACCCAGGCGCCCCCAGTTTAAACTTTAAGAAGGTGACAAAATACATGTTTTGGCCAGATGCTAGAAGTTAGGGTATTAAAATTGACGGCCAGTTTACACTACAGCTGAGGATGAAGATTGCAATGAACCTCTGGAGCATTACAGGAAACCTGAAATTTGATCTCAATGTTTAACTATTATTAAATTCACCTCAATAAATGTTTATAGTAAACATTGAAAGGTGTTAAAAAATATAGGAAGAGTGATTCTCTTAGCACTGCCAACAACAAATGGCTCCTGAGATTCCTCTGACACATATTAGTGTTGCCAGAAAGACATTATGAGTCGATGCTGGTGGAAGAACCTCACTTTTCTCTAATACCATTTTTTCCTTCATATTCTTTATTATTTCTGGATGGAAGGTACTCTTCATAGATTATTGTCAATGCAATTTTGGAAAGTTTTCCCCCGTAAATCTTGGCAATCTTCAGATGTCAAATTAATATCCTGCTTTCAGTTCATAGCATGATATAAACATTAGAAACTGATACTACTCCTTGAAAAATTTGTGACCTAAAAAATAAATAATTAAAAAAGAAATAGTTTTTAAAGATATAAAGCCATGAAAGCTCTTCAAGACACTAATCTTTTCTTAAACGTTGTAATTTGTTGTGTAATCACTTATTGACAAATCTGAAACCCAAAAAGCCCCGGAAATGTTGTTTTTTTATTTTTTTGGAACTATGTGGAAAACTCATTTGGTAGCAAAACATGATCTGAACAGACGTAAATCTCTTTGTAATGTTTATTTACTTACAATGGTTGGCTCAGCACTGCAAAAATACTACTATTTTTATTGTAGTTGCTTACCCAGATTTAAGGGCATTTTACACAAAAAGTGTTATGTATACCATGTTACATTTCTAAAAGGTAAAAAATTCTGGCTTTTGAAACATAACAAATCCCACACATTTCAGATAAGGTTTTCCATATTCTTAGAGATATGCTGTGGAAGATTGTGTTTTCCAAAATATCCTCAACAAAATTTCCCATTCCCTATGTTCTTTTAGAATCTTATACTCCTCTCTCATCAAGAGGCAGAGCCTAATTCCTTTCTCTTGAATTCTGATATATTTGTGGCTTGCTTATAGACAGTGGCATTAATGATGTGCTGTGATTTCTAAGGCTAGACTTTAAAATGTCATAAAATTCCTTTGTTAGGGGACTCTTGGTCCTGGAATCCAGACACCATATTTGTGAGGAAGTCCAAGAGGCCAATGAAAAGGTACACTTGGGACCCTTGTCCATAGTGAGAGCTGACTTGTTAGCCATAGCCAGCACCAATCTGTCAGCATGTGAGTAAGTTGGCTTGAGAGTGAATTCTTGAGTGACTTTAGCTGATGTGCTTAGTCCTGCTCAAATTTCAGATTCATGAAATTTGAAATCATTCATGAGCAAATGAATGATCTTTGTTGTTCTCAGTCGCTAAGTTTTGGGATAGTTTGTTATGCAGCAATAGTACTGGAACCCGAAACTGCCTTGTAAGCAATTCAATTGCCATAGAGAATCTATGTATTAAGGAAGCCCAAACCACCCAACATGGACAAGCTCTCGGACTACATTTAAAAAGCAGATACCGGCCAGTCACCTGCTCCAGCCACAACCAACATTTGACTACAACCAGCTGAAAGACTCTGAGTCAAAACCTCCCATCCACCCTCTTCCAAAATTTTTAGTCAACAGAAACTGGAAAGGAAGAATTATGTACTTTAAGAAATGGAAGAGGCAGCAGTGTGAAACCCCACTTGTAGAGAAGATCAAACTGGCTCTGAGAGGTCTCTGTAGTCACAAGTTCTGAGGTTTTCACTCTGATCGCTCTCAAAGAGAAAAGACCCGCACAGAGTATGTACCAGTGTGTATGTATATATGTATGTAAAAATGGGAAATGCAGATAGGAATATACAGAATATACAGTATGTAAGGGAATAGAGAGCAAAGAGTGATTTATTCTTATTTGGGGGGGATTTGTGAACACCTTACAAAACAAATCATATTTAAACTGGTTCTTTTTTTAATGTTTATTCAGTTTTGAGAGACAGAGTGTGAGCGGGGAGAGGCAGAGGGAGAGGGAGACACAGAATTCGAAGCAGGCTCCAGGCTCTGAGCTGTCAGGACAGAGCCCAACATGGAGCTTGAACCCATGAGCCTTGAGATCATGACCTGAACCGAAGTCGAACACTTAACTGATTGAGCCACCCAGACACCCCTAAACTGATTCTTGATAGGTGGCTAGGAGTTTTCGTTTGCAGGTCACAAGTGTGTTTGTATGTACTGTGTCTACGTTACCAGAGAAGAAGAGGGAAAGTAAGAGAAACAATTCTCAGAAATAGCTACTTAGATTTCCAGTGGCTTAGTTCTTGGTTTCTTTCCTTTCTTTGCTTGCCTAATAAACTTCATTTTTTAATTTCCTTGAGATAATACCAATTAAGATAATGTTGGTTGTTTTTCTTTTTTGAAAGTTACCATCAAAAGATCCTTGACTAAGATAATTCTTTTGTTTAGTAAATACTCTTTCTTAGGCAATGTGATATTCGTGTTGCATGTTTCAATGTAATTCTTTTTACTGCTTTTCAAAATAGATGTCATTATCTCTATTTTGAAAATAAAGAACTTGAGACTAAATAAGCTGTTAAAGTCACAAAGTAGGAGAATGATATAGCCTGGATTCAAACTCTAGACTAACCCTTCACCGTACAATGGCTCTAGTGTTTCATCTTATTATCTTTTCAACTCACCTAGTATTAATATATTTGTGGTGTCCATGTTTTTTGTACGTGTCTCTTCTCTATGCCTGCAAATTCAGAGTAAGGCAGAAGTTGCAATTTTTCCTTTTCTTTCAACTCTTTAGGAGTTGGCACTGTGCTTTTTCTAGAGTAGATGCTCTATTAGTATTGACTCAATTTGTAAAAATAATAAGAAAGCTAATGGCACATAAAAGAGTTTTAATGATTATGACTTGGATGAAAACGGGAAAGAGACATGTCTCTTCTGTTTCTTTACTTGGGAAGGAAGAGAGAAGGCTGTGACCTCTGGGTGTGTTAAACTTTGCAGAGTCTCTATACTGGGCTGGAGGTCTGGACGGCCCGCTGGAAGTGTTGTTTATCTTTGTTTTATAGCTGTTTTCTAAGACAAAATAGACATTCGAAAACAATTCTTAAATTCTTTTCAGATGACTAGATTTCATATTATTTTCTTTAAAAGATTCTTGCCTCAGTGAGATTTTCCTTAAAAACTACAAAAATCTTGTTTCTGTACTGGTATTATTTACATATTATTTATTTATTTATTTTTGCTTCATATACTTTTGTTACCTTCTTGCTATGATAATAAAAGGTGACGGCAACCACAACAAACTTGATATTTAATTGACGATTATCTTTTGGACTATGGGTGAATTCAATTATGTATATATGCATTCTATTATACAATTTCAATTCAGTTTTTCTTTTTTTAAATAAACTTAAATTTTTAAAAAAATGTTTATTTATTTTTGAGACAGAGAGAGAGAGAGAGAGAGAGACAGATCATGACTAGGGAGGGGCAGAGAGAGACACACACAGAATCTGAATTAGGCTCCAGGCTCTGAGCTGTTAGCATAGAGCCTGATGTGGGGCTTGAACTTGTGAGCCGTGAGATCGTGACCTGAGCCGAAGTTGGACGCTTAACCCACTGAGCCACCCAGATGACCCAATTCAGTTTTTCTTAAATCTTTCACCACCATAATATCTCTTAGGTTAACCTAACATACTGCATAACTATTCAAGTTGAATCATATAATGATAAATCTTAATATTTGAAGAAGAAAAAGAAAATACTCAGAGTTGGGTTTGGGCATTAAGAAAAACAAACAGAAAATGACTCTCCAGGTGACTCCCTGTGCCCAGCCAGTGTTGAAAAACCAGTATCCAATCCTTTTATTTTACAGATGAAATCATTGAGTCAGAGAAAATGTTGGTAAAATGTCATTTGGGTTCCAGAAGGAATGCATACAACTAAAAATAAGTTTAAATATTCACCTAATAAGAATGATTTATTTCGGTGGTATATTTAGTAATGATGTTTTTATTTGCAAATGACTAACAGCCAACCCCAAACAGCATACAAATAAAGGCAAATGGGTTGGTTTATGGAATTCAGACAAATGTTGAATACCAAACCACGGAATGGGCAAGTATGCAGTTGGGCGTTAGGCACATTCCACACCAGGTACTCCGGTGCTGCCCCTCCTGTCTGTTGTTGAACTTTATTCTCTTCCATTGCAGAGCAAATTAATCCACATGGCAGAACATGTGGTTACCAACGATTTCCAAATTTTACACCTCATCATTTAAGACACCAGGAAGACAATGACCTCAAGTTTCCCCTCAGTCTGAATTAAAATATCCTAGAAAAGGATTCAACTTGAGTTGGGCACAAACTCTAAATCAAATTGGACCAAGGGACAGGGTCTCACTGTGCTGGAAAAAAGCACTTCCATATAAACCACATTAATGGGAGAAGAGGCAGCTTTTAGACAAGGGATACTTAGCAAACCATCTCAGGTAACTGCTAAAATAAATCAGCTTTTAATTTGGAGAAATATACCCACAATATTTATAATCTTTTCATTGGAAAAGTTTTAGAAGAGGTACAAGATAATTTTTTCTTGGGAATCACTTGGTTTCTTTAGAGTAGAATCTTTCAACCTTTGGGGCAGTGCGGTAACCAGAGAACCCCACAGCTCAATAAAAAGATTTTTACCTACTCTCCTTGCATTTAGTACTGTACCTCAGTTCTGTGCTACATGAGCTCTGGGTCGCAAGTTTAAAACATCTTATTTCAATTTCATGTAAGTCTCTCTTATCCGGGAAGGCAGTGGAGAAAGAAAAAGTATCTTTGTAAAGCTTCAGAATAGAATGGTACAGAAGAGAACACAGCAGGCCTGAAGCTACTATCTTCAGATTGTTAGCCCTTGGCTGGCATCTGGTATCTTGGACTTTGTTACTAACTGATAAGGTTATTTTACTATGACTAGGCTGTCTGTACCAACATTATGATTTATGTTGGATTCAGGTATACCCCACTTTCTGAAACTTCGCGTTACACAGCTCGCTTTTATGAAAGACCTACATTAGCACGGTGACAGCTTTTCTCATAAAAGCAAAATTCTCTTGGAATTTCTTTGGCTTACAAAAAGTTTCACAGGGACACTCTACTTTTGGATAGCAGGGGAAACCTGTACCTGCTTTCCTTTGGGAGTTTGAAATTTTTGTAGCTGCTAGGCAAAGGGTGTTTTTGTGACCGGCCCCCAATAAAAACACTAAACTATTAGTTTCAAACAGGCTTCCTTGAGCAGAAACGTTGCACGTGTGTTGCCTCATTCTCCCTGATGGAAGGAACGAATGCTCTGTGTGACAAGGCAGGGAGAGTATAGGCAGCCTGCATTTTGATTCCCCCCAGGCTCTGCCTGTGTCTTTTCCCTTTCTAAACCTTCTGCATCACTGTAACAAATCTTTGCTGTGAACATAATTATATGCTGAGTCCTGTGATTCCTGCTAGTGAATCACTGAAAGTGTGGGTGGCTGAAACGAGGACCTTACTTTCCAGGTGTGTGGTTGGCCTAAATTCTGAACTTCTCTTCGATACCCCTTTCCATGGCGGCACATGGCCATCCATCAACTTTCCTTCATGCAAAACTGCTGGAACACTGTCTCTGGTGTACCTTCTCAAGTTCTTTTTATTCATGCAGACCAACATGAAACCAATAACTTTTTGTTACTGTACTGTCATTTCAGTGCAGATTTGGGTAGGGGAGGATAAGGAACAAGTGTGGTTAACCTGTCCTATTTATGTGGAAGCCCTCTCTTAGAGCTGTGAGGGTTTTTCCCCTGTTCTAGTTATCCTAGTCACCCTGATTCTGTCTTCATACCTATCTCTTTTTCATAATCTTTCATCTCTGTGTCCGTGCTTTCATTTTGTGTAGTTTTTCTGAAGTTAACTTTTCCATACCACTATCAGGGGCTTTGTATATTAATGGTTCTAAGTTATAGATCATTTATTTGTATTATTTTTCTTCCCAATCCTTCTTTGTTTGTGCCTATTTTATTTCTAAAATAAAATATCACCCTAATAACTTATGAACTCATTTTTCAGGGTGTTTCACAAAGTTAATATCTTCCCAACGTTCCTCGGAGGTAGAGACACATCGTTTGATTTTTTATGTTATATGCACTAATTTCTAAAAACTTCTCACTTTTGACAACCTCTGTTCTATTTCTTTCTGTATTTTGTTTTTATCT
Source organism: Felis catus (assembly GCF_018350175.1). Classification (NCBI taxonomy): domain Eukaryota; kingdom Metazoa; phylum Chordata; class Mammalia; order Carnivora; family Felidae; genus Felis; species Felis catus. Next base: position 67,248,322 of record NC_058372.1, on the reverse strand, counting down.
TTTATCTTTATCTTTGCCAGTACTTTGATGAAAATATAGTTTAGAAAAAAAAGCTTCATTAACATTTTTGTTTCTTAGATCAGCACATATTTTTTTTTCTTCACAGTTATCTTTGTTCTGAAACTGCAGAGCTGGTGCTGAGGGTATTCTTTTCCATCTCATTCAATCCACCCCCTTCTCCATATCTCATATCTATCGGTTAAGAAGTGAGGTTAGAAGAAAAATAATGATAATATGTAGGTTCCTGGTCTCTTCCTTCTTGTTACCTCCACTGATGACCTGTGGATATGGAGAAATGGGCTCCAGTTTAGGGATTCCTTGTCTTTTCCTGTCTGTATAATCTCTTTGCTGGCTATTAGTGGGGGCATTTCTCTCTTTAATTCTCACCATACTATACCATATTTTCAAGACCCTCCTTCCACTTGGACCAAATTATACCTTTCTCATATTCTTAATGCATCTTTTTTAAGTTGTGAGTGACCCCAAAGAGGGACTACCACATCATCATGTACAGTGATTTAGCTGCATTTTTTATACTCTCTTTGCTTTGACAAACTAGAAAAAAAAAGATTCCTCCCTTGGGTTGATAGAGCAATGTTTAATGAGTGAAACAAGAAGGGTATTTGTCATCACTCAAGATAGGCTGTGCAGAAACTACATGAACATGACAAGCCACCCTACGTGAAAGTATGCTAGATATCTAGTAAAGTTAGGAGTGTTTAATTTCTATGCAAAAGAAATCAATTGGAGCCAACAGCCCAAATCATAATCAATGATGAAAAGCTGAAACCTTTTCCTCTAATATCACGAACAACATAAAAAAAGCCCACCTTCACCAGGTTTATTCAGCATAGTATTGCAAGTCCTAGACAGATAATTAGACAAGAAAAAGAAATAAAAGGCATATAAATCAGAAAAAAGGAAGTAAAACTGCAACAATTTGTAGATGCATGGCATTATATGTAGAAAACCCTAAAGATTTTCCTAAAAACTGTTAGAACTAATAAAACAAATTCTGTAAAGTTGCAAGATACAAAATCATATACAAAAATCTGCTGCATTTTTTACATTCATAAAAAAACCATCAGAAGGAAAATTAAGAAAACAATCCCATTTACAAATGCATCAAAAAGAATAAAATGTCTAGGAATAATTTAGCCAAGGACGTGAATGATCTGTACACTGAAAACGTTATGTAAGCCATTGGTGAAAGAAGAAATAAATAAAGGGAGAGATATTTGTGCTCATGAATTAGAAGAATAAGTATTCTGAAAATGTCCATATTATCTAAAGCAATCTACAGTTCCAATGTAATCCCTATCAAAATTCCAATGGCATTTTTCACAGAAATAAGACAAACAATCTTAAAATTTGTACGGAATCACAAAAGATCCTGAATAACCAAAGCAACTTTGAGAAAGGAGAACAAAGCAGGATGCATCACACTTCCTTATTTCAAGCTACGTTACAAAGCTATAGTAAACAAAACAGTATAGTGTTGGCATAAAACAGTCATATAGATCAATGGAACAAAATAGAGAGCCTAGAAATAAACCTATGCATATACAAACCTATGCATAAACAAACCTATGCATATAAACCTGTATATGCATAGGTTTTATAGCAATTAATCTATGATAAAGGAGCCAACAATAGACAATAAATGGTATCGAGAACACTGGACACCTACTTGCCAAAGAATGAACCTGGATCACTGTCTCACACCACGCAAGACAATTAATTCAAAGTGGCTTAAAGACTTGAATATAAGACCTGAAACCACAAGACTCCTAGAAAAAAACATAGGTGGTAAGCTCCTTGACATTGGTCTTGGTGATAATTTTTTTGGATTTGACACCAAAAACAAAACAACAAAAGCAAAGATAAGCAAGTGGGACTATGTTAAACTAAAAAGTTTCTGCAAATCAAAGGAAACCATCAGTAAAATGGAAAGGTAACCTATTGAATGGAGATAATACTTGCATATAATATGTATGAAAATTGATTAGTATTAAAATACATAAAGAACACATAGAACTCAATCGAAATAAACAAAACAAAACAACAACCAAAAAACCAAATACAATACAATTGACAATGGGCAGAGGATTGAAATAGGCATTTTTCCAAAGAAGACATGCAGATGGCTATGAATAAGTGCTCCACATCATTAATCATCAAAGAGATGTAAATCAAAACCACAACAGAATATCACCTCACACATGTTGGAATGACTATTATAAGACAGACAAGAAACAAGTGTTGCTAAGAATGTTAAGAAAAGAGAGCCCTTGTGCACTGTTGGTGGGAATGTAAATTGGTATAGCCACTATGAAAAGCAGTATGGAGGTTCTTCAAAAAATTAAAAATAGAACTACTGTATGTTCCAGCAATTCCACTTCTGAGTATTTTTCTGAAGAAAATGAAAATGCTCCAAAAGAAATATGTACTTCTATATTTATTGCAGAATCATTCACAATAGCCAAGAAATGGAGGCAGCCTAAGTGTCTACTGATGGATAAGTGGATAAAGAATGCAGTATATAAAAATATTATGAATATATAATATGTCAATATCATAAATATGTAAATATTTACATACATATTTATAAATAAGTATTATTCAGCCATAAAAGAAGGAAATCTGGCCATTTGCAACAACATGGGTGGACCTTGAGGGCATTATGCTAAGTGAAATAAGCCAGTCAGAGAAAGACAAATAGTGTATGACCTCACTTATATGTGGACTCTAAAACAAAATAAAGCAAAACCTAGCTGATAGAACAGATTGGTGGTTGCCAGAGGCAGGGAGTGGGGGGTGGTTCAAATAAGTGAAGGGGGTCAAAGCTTTCAGTTATAAAATAAATAAGGTTTGGGATGTAATACGCATGGTGAATATAGTTAGTAATACTATATTAACACATTAATAATACTGTATATTTATTTGGAAGTTTACAAGATAGTAGATCTTAAAAGTTCTCACCACAAGAAAAAATAATATATACAACTTTGTGTGGTGATGGATGTTAATTTGACTTATTGTGGTGGTCGTTTCACTATATATACAAATATTGAGTTATTATGTTGCACACCTGAAACTAAGATATTGTTATATGTCAATTAAATCTCAATAAAAAATTCATGAAAAAGAAATCAACTACTGTTTTTTTGTTTTTGTTTTGTTTTTGTTTCTGTTTTTTTTGGTCACAGTAGTTCTGTAGCTTTAGTTATCTGTATATTTAAGTTTGGTTTGTTATGTCTCATTGTCATTTAGTAATCTATAGCTAAAGTGGGAACACCCATTTCGATGAGCGTCCTATTTCATTTTCCATCTGTAAAAGGTAGAGCTCATTGAATTATAGGAGCCAAGATGACACTTTACATAATTTCATACAGATGGTAAGGTTAAAGCTTTATAAAAGTAAGCTATTAGATAAATAAAAACTTCACTGCAAGTTATTTTAGTATATTATTAATCCAGTAAAGTTGTGTTACCTGAAGAATTTAAAATATGTATTTTAACAATAATGTGTATGCGGTAAATTAACAAGAGAATATTTTCTGTACATCCTCACACTGTGGATTTAATTGTCTGGAAACTATTCACGACCCACTTATGATTGTTTTTAGCACCTTTTAATGCAAACAGTACATAGAGTAACTGCTAAATTTCTTAGGACAGCAGAACTGACATTCTGGGTGGATAAAATAAGATTAAAGTACTTAAAGAAAAACTAAGTCTGTCATGTAAAGATGTTTCTTGTTAGCACCAGGAGTTGCAGATGGTCTCATCACCAAATATATCTACAGTATATGTTAAGGGATTATGAGGTTGAATTTCTAAGCTCTGACAATGTTCTCTGGTTGCTACCACTTACAATGTTTTCAGATTGTTACTTCGTCTTCTAAATACATTAGTTCCAGGTCTCCCCCGGAATAGGAGGGGAGAAGTGACAGGTTTTCATGGCTACTATAGGTATAGAGAAGATGAACCAAAGGACTTCAAATTGAAAGGTGCTTGTTCTATGAAAAGGTATACATATAAAACAGAATGGATTATATTTATGATATTATTTATAATGAATACATGAAAATATGATAATATATATTAATATAAATTAATTATCGTGTGTATGGAATAAAGTGTGCACTGCCATTCAGAAATCCATGAAGTTTACTCCAATTTTGACAAATGAGCTTTGCAAATAATAACATGTATTAATCTTAAAAAAATAAGATATATTTTCATGGTTTTGGTTACTTTTTCCTTTTTATCTTGGCATAGATATATTTGGTCTAGAAGAATCTGCAACACATCAACAGGTTTACAACAGGTTTATTTTTAATGCAAACTCATGTTATAATGTCTTCCTTTCATGAATGGTTTGGGAAAGTATGTGATCCTATAACTTGAGAAGTAGGGATTTTCACACCTAATTTAGACTTTCAGACTTTCTATTGAGACTTAGAATATCAGTTGCCTCTGTTTTAGAATAAAACACTGTGTAATCCGCATAGAATTTATGAGTACATTGGGGTCAAAGTGTGGGTAGCCCAACCCTACAGACACCTATCTGCCTCATTTCTAGGTGTCACAGTCCCATTTGATCACTCTTTTTGGATTAAGGAATCTGAGAATGCTCCCAGAAAGGTGAACAGCGAGGCAGGCAGTGGTCTGAAACCACATTATCAGGAAAAATGAGAAATGCACGCCTCATTATGAACAAAAATGCTGAATTATCAAAACACAGGCAGATAGCTTATGAGATAGAATGGTATTAAGCTCAATTAGTGAGAGAAGTTATTGAGTTATGGAGCTTTCTTATGAATTGAAGGAATTTGTCAGGTGAGTTAATATCTTTGTCACACAAAACTCTCACAGATATCACAGACAGAATAGAAAGCAATAATTTGGCTTAGAAACTGTGGGTTAAAATAACACTCTGATTGATCCTATCAGCTTTTATAATAAAAATAAATAAAATACCCTAGACACCAAATATTTTCCTAGATAAACACAGGGAGGAGATAAGAACATGGTTAATATTCAATTGGTGATATACTATGTCTAAAAGTTATACATCAATCAATGAGAAGGAGCATACTACTCACTTGCTAATGAAACATCACTGATGTGAAAATACAGTGATCCAATGTGGAGAATATGGGGATAAGAGAAATTAAGGGATTTATTCAAGTGCTATCCAACTTGTAAATGTACATGAATAGAATGTTTTTCAGTCTCAAATGTCATCAAATTTTGGTGATATCATAGGTCAGAGCAAGCAAAATTAACCTCCTAAAATATATTAACAAAGAAATATTATTTAACTTTTCTGCCACTGAATTTGTTTGTAGATTTGATGTAAAATTCCCTTTTATTGCTGAGTATTTGGACAAATGTCCAGGCACTGCGGAAATGTAATCTTAGCTATAAAGTTATGTAAATACCTTAGCAAACCTGATTTTAATTATCCCTAATAAATTATGCAGTGCTAAAACAACAGGTAGTTTTGAACTTTCAGGATCTAAAGCTTGGATTCCTGTAATATTTCAGTTGTGACATTTACTTAAACCATTTCACGGTTTATTTGTCTATCAATTATGTGATGCAGTTGGAATAACAGATATTTATAGAGTCTAAGAACCATTATGCCTATGGACAGATAAAATTAGCTCAATTCTCCTTAGTTATTGAGAGTAATTGTGTCATCATAAGTGTGACTGTAGGTTAATAGACGTAAGAAGAAACATGAAAGAATTTGTTTCTTTTTCTTGTGAAATTAATTTTCAAGTTCTTAACCCATCCCCTCTGAGTATTTCCAAAAAGTTTTAGAGAGAAACTCACCAAAGGGGTGCATGTGCGTGTGCCCGTGCACGCATGCGTGCGCGCGCGTGCGCACACACTGATTATGTCGGTTTTTTTTTAAGACAATAATACATTTAAAAGGAGAAAAACAAATATGCCTAGTGTAGAAGTCACCATAATTACCGACAGCATAAATTCTAACAATCCACTAAGGCAAAAAGGACATTTTAAGTTATGTAATTTTTATAACCGGAGAAGGGAAAACAAACTGGCTATTGAGAAAGACAGTTCTAGTCCTAATTACTAAACTCAGAAAAAAAGGATTAGTAGTAGTTTTGTATAAATATAGGATCAAAATTCAAAGGCATGTTTTCAATATTCACCTTGATAAACTGCAAGGACTGAAATTAAAATGCAAGTCTGTGACCAACTCCCTGCAAGGGGTTAATAACACAAACATCAAAGTATTGATTGGTATAGTGGGCTTTCAGATAGACCTCCAGTGATTCATTTGGCTCAAGAGTAGACATCTTGCATGTGCACAAAGCATACTTTGAAAATGACCTTCCATTTCTGGATTGCAGACATCATACACTATTTATTAACAAACAATGCATTAACTTTGAGAAGCCAGAGAAGCATATGGTATAATTACTTTGTGCTTGTGAAAATCAAAATGGCTGCCAGTTTTATGCCCTGGATAGAAAGACTCTCTGCTTCCACAAGAGTTGGAAAGATGACTTATCAGAGTACCTGCCTCTTAATCATATATGTTCTAAATCTCACACTCATGACTACTGAAATTCATGGCTGTTACGGGTTGATTTGTTTCCCCCTCCCCACCCAATTCATATGCTGAAGTCGTAACCCTAGTACATCAGAACATGACCTTATTTGGAGACAGGGCTTTTACCAGGTTAAAATGAGGCAATCAGGTGGGCCTAAAGCCAATATGACTGCTGTTCTTATAGAAAGAAATTTGGAAACAAACTTGCATAAAGGGAGAATGCCATGTGAACATCAAAGTGATCATCTACAAGCCAAGGACAGAGGCTTGAAATAGATCCTTCACTCACAGACCTCAGAAGAAACCAACCCTGCGTTCACCTTGGTCTTGGACTCTTGCCTCCAAAACTGTGAGACAATATGTGTCCATGTTTAAGCCACCCAGTTTGCGGTATTTTGTTATAGAAACTCTAGGAAACTAATACCATGGCAATGAGATAACTTCTAGATTTAGGGCTTTTGATCATGTACCAGAATAAATCCAAAATTTAAAATAAAATGAAGCAAAAATATAAATGTTTTTCTATTATTCCTCATATTTAGTTCCATTTTCCACTAAATATGACTGGATAGTTGTAAATAAATGTATATTTTTAAGCATTTGACCAGACGCAAATTCTTACATTTAAAAGAATTAACAAATATCCTCAGGAAATATATGAGAAAGTTTTGTATTCATAACAGTATTTTCTAAATGAAAATAACCTAATTTTTATTCTAAAAATTTACTGCGACTGTGTATAAAAATATGTTTTTCAAGCTAATTTGTTTATCCTTTCAAATTTCTATTTTTTCTCACATTAAAGAATATCCTTTACCAAAAGATTTTGATCTGTGGAATATTTTATACTGTCATAAGGTAGATTGCTGAAATGTGATCACAACTTTCACTCTGACTTTTTTGGAATTTTCTAAACACCAATGGGTTAATAAAGTGATAGTAGCCTTTTAAAAAATTATTTTTAAGTGATCTCTACACCCAGCATGGGGCTTGAACTCACGACCCCAAGGTCAAGAGTCACATGCTCTACTGACTGAACCAGCCAGGTGCACCAGTGATAGAAGGCTTTTTTAATTAGGTAAATTTACTAATTTTTCTGACAATAAAAATATTTAAATTTGAATTCAAAACCTTTCTACAGACACACAAAAATTTCCTAAACTGAATTAAAACTGCACAATAAATTTAAGGCTAATGTTTAAATATGTCTATTATAAAATAGTTATTGAAGGTTGAAACACAAGATTCTTATTAAAATCATTGTGTTTTCACCAAAGTATAATCTGAAATCCTGAACCAAGATTAAGTAGCTTAAAATACCATTTTTTTTTAAATTTTTGGCTAGGTAAATTGATTGCTGTTTGATAGCTTATGCCTTTGCATTAGGGAAGGACCCAGAAACCGCATTCATATTGTAAGCAAAACAATGTGTCCTTTCCTTTAGCTTTTGTATCCAGTAATAATCATAGACTTCTATGAATTTAGGAGCTATTCTATGCATGTTTCTTTACACAGAAGAGGAAAGGTGTGTTTTTTCTTTGCCAGGCTCTGCTCCTACAGCTGATCCTGTGGTAATGCTGATTGTTAACATCTCATCTCCTTTTTAAAATTTAGATCTTGGCCTAATGTGACAGTGAGTTATAAGCTTTACTTTCCTAATCCTCATATAAATTATTTTTATATTTAGAATTCTTTTTTCCCAAAGAGAAACACAAAAAAATGAGTATATGTTCTCCTTGGACCTAACCTTCCGGCACCACTTGTGGGTTTTTATTGTGTATATAAATTCTTCCATTTATCATTTAAATGAAAATGGAGCGATTTTACCAAATGACGGTTTTAGGTCTATATGGTTTGGTGATATGGCGATTAGTGGTAATGGTTATTAAAACCAAGCATGCAAAAACCAGCATACTATTTTAAACTGTCTGGATCCCCCCACCCTCACCCAATTTGTATACATTTTATAGTTTGTCATCAAGTGGGAGACTTGTTTTCTTAGCAGCAATAATACTGCTCACTATGGAGCACAAGGAAACCCTTTACCTAGAGAAAAATTATTGGACAATTGAGATTGTTGGTTGTTATGAGAACTCCCAGCAACCTAGGACCTGGCCAAGACCAAAGACTAAGTAATCTCAGCCTGTTTGCAACTATAATTCCTCTTCAAAAACCATTCCTAATTCAACATTCCTTAAATTGATAACCTTATTTTGATTTGCAATGTAATCAGAAATTATATTGGAATCTGGGCTCTACCATTTCACCCATTTGAAATGAAATCTCCAATTAGAACTTTACACTTATCAGAAAAATCACTCAAGGAAATAATATTGTGCCAGATTTCATAAACAACTCAACTGAAAATTATACACAAAATCTTCATGCAAACTTTTTAAGCCGGAGAGTTAGCTGGGGCAGAGATGGCTACCTGCTAATCAAACATGCGCTTCTCCTTTTTTGGTGTAGAATTGTCTCTGGGAAGCAGCTGGCGAGGCAGAGACCGAATTTCTTAGTGTGCCCTCCTGCCAACACGACTGGTTTCATCAGTGGAATGTGGACAGAATAAAGTGTGTCTCTTCTAGTCCGACCTTCTCCATATTCTCTTGCTTTCCATATTGTCTTTCTGTCTTAACTGGTATCACTCAAACTAATTCACCAGCCCAAGTCTATAATGATTTTCTGAAGTGCTCTTAATGAAAGGAGAGTCTTGACACTTCAAGGAAGGCTCTGGATACAGAGGCTGCTTTGAACTTCTGAAGCCATCTGTGACTTCCATTATTTTTCAACATGGCCTACCACTTCCTCTTGAAATTATGAAACAAAGACAATGGGTAGCCCTGAATAATTTGTCTTCTTCAGTTGACTAGCAAACCTTAGGGCTACTTATGCTGGTAGTCAGGCACTCGGGCTGACTAATCCTCAAGGGCTGGCATGAATTCTTCCCCTTTCGTGGCTACCATCATTGATGCTTCTCATTCGAGGTAGCCACATATGAATCTCTTTTTATCATGATCAATATGCCATTGAATTCTTTATAAAATTGATAAACTGAATGTTCATAAACTTAAAAAATTACAAAGTTATAATATCTTAGGCTATACGTAGGAAAAGAAGTTGCTTTCCTTCCACACAAAATGCCTCCTTTTCTCTACCACTTTTTGTCCCACACTCAGCCATGTCACATATCTGCAGTTAGTTACAAGGCCAGTATGTACTGGCCGATGGTGTACGTAGATTGCAAACTTCTCATAAAGTGCCCTTTTTTAAAGTATGAAAATGAATCTCTAGCGGAAGGGCTATAATAAAATACCTTTTGCATTTGCCTCAAATACATACCAGTTGTGACAATTAAAAAAAAACACTATTTGCTCTGTTGTATGAAGTAAAAACAAAAATCACATACTGAGGAAAGTATATTTCCAAAAAAAACCTGAGGAATACCTGGAGGTAGTGACAATGACACTAGGTTTCTTCCACATAGACTATGGTCGAAAAAGGTCAGCTTAATGGGAGAAAAATGAGGAAATAGTAAGTCATCAGGCCCAAGTTCTTAAGAATTCTGCAGAAGGTGCTTCCTCTTCAGTGCAAATTGTAGATCTAGGTGATCTGAAGACAAGTGATTTAAACATCACTGTTCCTAAAAGTAAGAAATGATCATGGGTTTGGTTTTTAAAAGCCAATGGAGGGACCCGTGGGTGGCTCAGTCGGTTAAGTGCCCAGCTCTCCGTTTTGGCTTGGGTCATGATCTCACTGTTTTGTGAGTTCCAGCCCTCTGTCTGGCTCTGTGCTGACAGTGCAGAGCCTGCTTGAGATTCTCTCTCTCCCTCTCTCTGCCCCTCCCTTGCTCATGCTGTCTCTGTCTCTCTCAAAATAAACTTAAAATAATAAAAAAATGAAAGCCAATGGAAATAAAATAATGGGTCTTACATTTATGTTCCCTTCTTATCTGTTTTTTACTATAGCCTTTGGGATAAGACGGCACTATATTGTTTGATTACATTCTAGAGTTTAGGAGGCTTTCACTTAAAGAGGTTATGATTTATGCCAGTTCTTAGAACAGGGACTGGGGTCACACTTCTCCTTTGATAATTATAGTCCCTGCTTTGTATACAATGATGTTCAAATTAGGCAGGTCTATTTAATGGTGTGAAGAGATGGTTCTCTTTGTGGGGTGTACAAACCTCCAAGAATATGGTCAAGTGGCTTCATATTGCTTATTTCGTCTTTCTCGGAGTTGTAAAAATCTGTCAAATGGTATTCAAAATTTTTATGTTACTATAAAGTAAAATCAAGTGTATATACGAGCACACATAGCAGTGAAATAATATCATTTGAGTATTTAAGCTTAATACTGGCTATCACGTTATCGTCAAGGAGATGTTTGTAATATTTAGGCACCTTATAAGGTACAGATACCAGACAATCAAAATAAGGAACTGGACACTCAGAATGGAAGTTATTCATAAAAAGCCAGTGTATCCTCATTCACAATCAGCTCTAACACAGAAGTACCTGTAGACCGGGATTCCTTAGAGCAAAGGTGCTGTCTGCTTGTTCTGCTCTGTTCCAGCACCAAGCATAAGGTCAGACAATAAACATGCTCTCAGTGTAGACTTTTCAGTGAGTGAATCCATAGGCAGTGGATTTCTAAAATTTTCTGAAATTATGGGAGAACTTACTTCCACAATGGACACTCTTACGTATTTATGAGAAAGAGGGAAAACTAGTTAGCAGTGATTGAAAGAAAAATCTGAAAATTAATTGTCACACTGTGCTTCTCTTCAGTCTCTTATTTTTCAAAGTTAATAGTTCAAAGTTCATAAAATATTATATTCATCAAAGCATGACCACCTACCAAAAATCACATCCTGAGGTTCAGACTCTGTTGTGAAACTGTGAATAGACTGGATTTTGAATAACTTGAGTCTATTACTGGGAGATCAATCCCATCCCTGCTTAGAAAATCAGCAGCAAGGGATACTGTTACAAGATGGCGGCTTAGGAGGACGCTGGGCTCACCGCACGTCCTGCTGATCACTTAGATTCCACCTACACCTGCCTAAATAACCCAGAAAACCGCCAGAGGATTAGCAGAACGGAGTCGCCGGAGCCAAGCGCAGACGAGAGGTCCACGGAAGAGGGTAGGAAGGGCGGCGAGGCGGTGCGCGCTCCACGGACTGGCGGGAGGGAGCCGGGGCGGAGGGGCGGCTCGCCGGCCAAGCAGAGCCCCCGAGTCTGGCTGGCAAAAGCGGAGGGGCCTGACGGACTGTGTTCCCACAACAAGCGCGACTTAGCGTCTGGGAGGTCATAAGTTAACAGCTCTGCTCGGAAAGCGGGAAGGCTGGAGGACAAAGGGAGGGAGAGCTGCTGAGCCCCCTGACGACAGAGCTCAGTTTGGTGGGGAACAAAGGCGCTCGCCAGCGCCATCTCCCCCGCCCATCCCCCAGCCAAAATCCCAAAGAGAACCAGTTCCTGCCAGGGAACTTGCTCGCTCCTCTCAAACACCCAACTCTGTGCTTCTGCGGAGCCAAACCTCCGGCAGCGGATCTGACTCCCTCCCACTGCCATAGGGCCCCTCCTGAAGTGGATCACCTAAGGAGAAGCGATCTAAGCCTGCCCCTCCTGCCCCTGTGCACCTTGCCTACCCACCCCAGCTAATACGCCAGATCCCCAGCATCACAAGCCTGGCAGGGTGCAAGTAGCCCAGACGGGCCACACCACCCCACAGTGAATCCCACCCCTAGGAGAGGGGAAGAGAAGGCACACACCAGTCTGACTGTGGCCCCAGCGGTGGGCTGGGGGCAGACATCAGGTCTGACTGCGGCCCCGCCCACCAACTCCAGTTATACACCACAGCACAGGGGAAGTGCCCTGCAGGTCCTCACCAGGCCAGGGACTATCTAAAATGACCAAGCGGAAGAATTCCCCTCAGAAGAATCTCCAGGAAATAACAACAGCTAATGAGCTGATCAAAAAGGATTTAAATAATATAACAGAAAGTGAATTTAGAATAATAGTCATAAAATTAATCGCTGGGCTTGAAAACAGTATACAGGACAGCAGAGAATCTCTTGCTACAGAGATCAAAAGACTAAGGAGCAGTCACGAGGAGCTGAAAAACGCTTTAAACAAAATGCGTAACAAAATGGAAACCACCACAGCTCGGCTTGAAGAGGCAGAGGAGAGAATAGGTGAACTAGAAGATAAAGTTATGGAAAAAGAGGAAGCTGAGAAAAAGAGAGATAAAAAAATCCAGGAGTATGAGGGGAAAATTAGAGAACTAAGTGATACACTAAAAAGAAATAATATACGCATAATTGGTATCCCAGAGGAGGAAGAGAGAGGGAAAGGTGCTGAAGGGGTACTTGAAGAAATAATAGCTGAGAACTTCCCTGAACTGGGGAAGGAAAAAGGCATTGAAATCCAAGAGGCACAGAGAACTCCCTTCAGACGTAATTTGAATCGATCTTCTGCACGACATATCATAGTGAAACTGGCAAAATACAAGGATAAAGAGAAAATTCTGAAAGCAGCAAGGGGTAAACGTGCCCTCACATATAAAGGGAGACCTATAAGACTCGTGACTGATCTCTCTTTTGAAACTTGGCAGGCCAGAAAGAATTGGCACGAGATTTTCAGGGTGCTAGACAGAAAAAATATGCAGCCAAGAATCCTTTATCCAGCAAGTCTGTCATTTAGAATAGAAGGAGAGATAAAGGTCTTCCCAAACAAACAAAAACTGAAGGAATTTGTCACCACTAAACCAGCCCTACAAGAGATCCTAAGGGGAACTCTGTGAGACAAAGTCCCAGAGACATCACTACAAGCATAAAACATACAGACATCACAATGACTCTAAACCCATATCTTCCTATAATAACACTGAATGTAAATGGATTAAATGCGCCAACCAAAAGACATAGGGTATCAGAATGGATAAAAAAACAAGACCCATCTATTTGCTGTTTACAAGAGACTCATTTTAGACCTGAGGACACCTTTAGATTGAGAGTGGGGGGATGGAGAACTATTTATCATGCGACTGGAAGCCAAAAGAAAGCTGGAGTAGCCATACTTATATCAGACAAACTAGACTTTAAAGTAAAGGCTGTAACAAGAGATGAAGAAGGACATTATATAATAGTTACAGGGTCTATCCATCAGGAAGAGCTAACAATTATAAATGTCTATGCGCCGAATACCGGAGCCCCCAAATATATAAAACAATTACTCATAAACATAAGCAACCTTATTGAGAAGAATGTGGTAATTGCAGGGGACTTTAACACCCCACTTAGAGAAATGGACAGATCATCTAGACACACGGTCAATAAAGAAACAAGGGCCCTGAATGAGACATTGGATCAGATGGACTTGACACATATATTTAGAACTCTGCATCCCAAAGCAACAGAATATACTTTCTTCTCGCGTGCACATGGAACATTCTCCAAGATAAATCATATACTGGGTCACAAAACAACCCTTCATAAGTTTACAAGAATTGAAATTATACCATGCATACTTTCAGACCACAATGCTATGAAGCTTGAAATCAACCACAGAAAAAAGTCTGGAAAACCTCCAAAGGCATGGAGGTTAAAGAACACCCTACTAACGAATGAGTGGGTCAACCAGGCAATTAGAGAAGAAATTAAAAAATATATGGAAACAAACGAAAATGAAAATACAACAATCCAAACGCTTTGGGATGCAGCGAAGGCAGTCCTGAGAGGAAAATACATTGCAATCCAGGCCTATCTCAAGAAACAAGAAAAATCCCAAATACAAAATCTAACAGCACACCTAAAGGAAATAGAAGCAGAACAGCAAAGGCAGCCTAAACCCAGCAGAAGAAGAGAAATAATAAAGATCAGAGCAGAAATAAACAATATAGAATCTAAAAAAACTGTAGGGCAGATCAACGAAACCAAGAGTTGGTTTTTTGAAAAAATAAACAAAATTGACAAACCTCTAGCCAGGCTTCACAAAAAGAAAAGGGAGATGACCCAAATAGATAAAATCATGAATGAAAATGGAATTATTACAACCAATCCCTCAGAGATACAAACAATTATCAGGGAATACTATGAAAAATTATATGCCAACAAATTGGACAACCTGGAAGTAATGGACAAATTCCTGAACACCCACACTCTTCCAAAACTCAATCAGGAGGAAATAGAAAGCTTGAACAGACCCATAACCAGCGAAGAAATTGAATCGGTTATCAAAAATCTCCCAACAAATAAGAGTCCAGGACCAGATGGCTTCCCAGGGGAGTTCTACCAGACTTTTAAAGCAGAGATAATACCTATCCTTCTCAAGCTATTCCAAGAAATAGAAAGGGAAGGAAAACTTCCAGACTCATTCTATGAAGCCAGCATTACTTTGATTCCTAAACCAGACAGAGTCCCAGTAAAAAAAGAGAACTACCGGCCAATATCCTTGATGAATATGGATGCAAAATTCTCAATAAGATACTAGCAAATCGAATTCCATGGCATATAAAAAGAATTATTCACCATGATCAAGTGGGATTCATTCCTGGGATGCAGGGCTGGTTCAACATTCGCAAATCAATCAACGTGATACATCACATTAACAAAAAAAAAGAGAAGAACCATATGATCCTGTCAATCGATGCAGAAAAGGCCTTTGACAAAATCCAGCACCCTTTCTTAATAAAAACCCTTGAGAAAGTCGGGATAGAAGGAACATACTTAAAGATCATAAAAGCCATTTATGAAAAGCTCACAGCTAACATCATCCTCAACGGGGAAAAACTGAGAGCTTTTTCCCTGAGATCAGGAACACGACAAGGATGCCCACTCTCACCGCTGCTGTTTAACATAGTGCTGGAAGTTCTAGCATCAGCAATCAGACAACAAAAGGAACTCAAAGGCATCAAAATTGGCAAAGATGAAGTCAAGCTTTCGCTTTGCAGATGACATGATATTATACATGGAAAATCCGATAGACTCCACCAAAAGTCTACTAGAACTGATACAGGAATTCAACAAAGTTGCAGGATACAAAATCAATGTACAGAAATCAGTTGCATTCTTATACACTAACAATGAAGCAACAGAAAGACAAATAAAGAAACTGATCCCATTCACAATTGCACCAAGAAGCATAAAATACCTAGGAATAAATCTAACCAAAGATGTAAAGGATCTGTATGCTGAAAACTATAGAAAGCTTATGAAGGAAATTGAAGAAGATTTAAAGAAATGGAAAGACATTCCCTGCTCATGGATTGGAAGAATAAATATTGTCAAAATGTCAATACTACCCAAAGCTATCTACACATTCAATGCAATCCCAATCAAAATTGCACCAGCATTCTTCTCGAAATTAGAACAAGCAATCCTAAAATTCATATGGAACCACAAAAGGCCCCGAATAGCCAAAGGAATTTTGAAGAAGAAGACCAAAGCAGGAGGCATCACAATCCAGACTTTAGCCTCTACTACAAAGCTGTCATCATCAAGACAGCATGGTATTGGCACAAAAACAGACACATAGACCAATGGAATAGAATAGAAACCCCAGAACTAGACCCACAAACGTATGGCCAACTCATCTTTGACAAAGCAGGAAAGAACATCCAATGGAAAAAAGACAGCCTCTTTAGCAAATGGTGCTGGGAGAACTGGACAGCAACATGCAGAAGGTTGAAACTAGACCACTTTCTCACACCATTCACAAAAATAAACTCAAAATGGATAAAGGACCTAAATGTGAGACAGGAAACCATCAAAACCTTAGAGGAGAAAGCAGGAAAAGACCTCTCTGACCTCAGCCGTAGCAATCTCTTACTCGACACATCCCCAAAGGCAAGGGAATTAAAAGCAAAAGTGAATTACTGGGACCTTATGAAGATAAAAAGCTTCTGCACAGCAAAGGAAACAACCAAAAAAACGAAAAGGCAACCAACGGAATGGGAAAAGATATTCGCAAACGACATATCGGACAAAGGGCTAGTATCCAAAATCTATAAAGAGCTCACCAAACTCCACACCCAAAAAACAAATAACCCAGTGAAGAAATGGGCAGAAAACATGAATAGACACTTCTCTAAAGAAGACATCCGGATGGCCAACAGGCACATGAAAAGATGTTCAGCGTCGCTCCTTATCAGGGAAATACAAATCAAAACCACACTCAGGTATCACCTCACGCCAGTCAGAGTGGCCAAAATGAACAAATCAGGAGACTATAGATGCTGGAGAGGATGTGGAGAAACGGGAACCCTCTTGCACTGTTGGTGGGAATGCAAATTGGTGCAGCCGCTCTGGAAAGCAGTGTGGAGGTTCCTCAAAAAATTAAAAATAGACCTACCCTATGACCCAGCAACAGCACTGCTAGGAATTTATCCAAGGGATACAGGAGTACTGATGCATAGGGCCACTTGTACCCCAATGTTCATAGCAGCACTCTCAACAATAGCCAAATTATGGAAAGAGCCTAAATGTCCATCAACTGATGAATGGATAAAGAAATTGTGGTTTATATACACAATGGAATATTACGTGGCAATGAGAAAAAATGAAATCTGGCCTTTTGTAGCAACGTGGATGGAACTGGAGAGTGTGATGCTAAGTGAAATAAGCCATACAGAGAAAGACAGATACTATATGGTCTCACTCTTATGTGGATCCTAAGAAACTTAACAGGAACCCATGGGGGAGGGGAAGGAAAAATAAAAAGAGGTTAGAGTGGGAGAGAGCCAAAGCATAAGAGACTGTTAAAAACTGAGAACAAACTGAGGGTTGATGGGGGGTGGGAGGGAGGAGAGGGTGGGTGATGGGTACTGAGGAGGGCACCTTTTGGGATGAGCACTGGGTGTTGTATGGAAACCAATTTGTCAATAAATTTCATAAAAAAAAAAAAAGAAAAAGAAAATCAGCAGCAAGCACCACTGGCCCCTGTTCCTGCCTTGCACACTTCACATCCCTCAGCCACCCTCTGGACTTCCGCTCTCTGTTTATGAAGAGTCCCATATGAGCCACACGTTTCATAATTAGTTGATATAATTCGTTTATAAGTCATTTTCATAACTTCAAAAGAAGCATTTTTTCATCATGTTTCAAGACTGAATTCTATTTCTACGTATCTTAGGAAATTTAATGACAAATCTGGTCCCTTGAGTGCAACAAAACTTCTACCATTAAACATGAGTACGAGAGCAGTGCAATAGCTTTTCTTTTCTTTTAAATCAGTGTGGTTTAAATAGGAAAGTCCAGTTGTAAATTGATGCAGACTTTAAGAGAAATTAACAGCCACATGAATAGTTGAGATAATTCCACGAAGTTTGTCGATAAATATTTTCTCTGCAGAATCTGGCAGACATATGGAAATTCCGTTTTAAAATTTTCTGGAAAAAAATCAGGGAAGCTATTTGCATAATTTCCAGTAATATAACAAATTCCTAAGGGAAGCCTGCTTACTGTTAAAATTTTACTCAACTTTTGTGTATTCAGAGATACAATTAATCTGTGGGGAGAAGCTATTGAGAGTATATGTTCTCCAGGTGCAAATGATTTTCTGACTTATTTTTAGTGAATTTTTATAAAATAGATTGCAACAGATAGAGATACCTCCTCTTAGAAGAGGCATTTGCTAAGTATAATGTGATTTCCAGATGTCCAGTGCCATTTCTCCTGCCTTACAATGAGATGTCTCCTTTGAAAAACATGATCTGATTTTTAAGTAAAATGAGTGAAAATTGAATATTTGTGTTTTCAACTTGCCCGCTTTCAACTTTCCCAGACTTTCTCCCTGGGTATTAAATATAGTATAGTATAGTATAGTATAGTATAGTATAATATAGTATAGTGTAGTGTAGTATAGTATAGTATAGTATAGTATAGTATAGTACAGTGTAGTATATTTGGAAATTTAATCATATAATTTTTATCTGTTATGGACTGTATAGTGTCCCTTCCTCCCCACCAATTCATATGTTAAAGTCCTAAACCCCAATTTGAATGCATTTGGAGATAGCACATTTTTTTATTTTTATTTTTAAAATTTTTCTTTAATGTTTATTTATTTTTGAGAGAGAGAGAGAGACAGAGTATGAGCAGGGGAGGGGCAGAGAGAGAGGGAGACACAGAATCTGAAGCAGGCTCCAGGCTCCCAGCACAGAGCCTGATGTGAGGCTTGAATCCACGGACTGTGAGATCATGACCTGAGCCAAAGTCAGACACTTAACCAACAGAGCCACTCAGGCACCCCAAGATAGCACCTTTAAAGAGGTAATTAAGGTTAAGTGAGGTCATAAGTGTGAAGCCCGAATCCCACTGGATTTATGTCCTTGGAAGAAGAGGAAGAGACATTAGAGATCATTCTCTCCATGAGCATACAGAAAAAAAGATGTGACTCTATTGCCTAGGACAGCAGAGAGACATTGCATGAGAAAATCGGCAGTGGCCACCATTTATTACATATGCTGTGATTTTCCTGTGGATCTCCAAATAATTCTGGAGGTGGTTTATTCACACATGGCTTGAAGAGCTGCAGGAATATTGATGCGCAGCAGATCCAGACCACAGATATTTGGCCATTGCTGAGAACAGATTTACCAATGGGACTTTCCCAATTTCTTTCTTCTAATTTTTTTCAGATCAGCTGTTTGCTTCTATGTGCTCCGTAACATTCAGTTTTGTTTACAAATTTGTCCTTTTGGATTAATCCTTGTGCCAGCCACTGTGAAGAATTATAAAGAAAATGACACTTCCAGACTTCATATGGAAGACATGCATACTTAGTTGAAAACCTTCCACACGCCCCATCTGAATGAAAGTAGGACAAAAAAGGTATGAAGTTGTAGTGAGAAAAGGAGAAAATGACAAAGAAGAAGCATCAGTTAAATTTGGGGGCATGGAAGACCGGGGAGGGGATTATGAGGCAAGGAAATGCTATTTCTTTTTCTTTTCTTTATTAAAAAAATTTTAATGTTTATTTATTTTTGAGAGAGAGAGAGAGAGAGAGAGAGAGAGAGAGAGAGAGAGAGTGCAAGTGGGGGAGGGGCAGAGAGAGAGGGAGACACACAATCCGAAGCAGGCTCCAGGCTCTGAGCTGTCAGCACAGAGCCCGACGCAGGGCCCGAACCCACAAACCGCAAAATCATGACCTGAGCCGAAGTCGGACACTCAACTGACTGAGCCACCCAGGAGCCCCATATTTTTTTTTCTTTTTAATAAGCATTTAGGGCTATTTGAGTTTTTGTTGTTAAAATAGGCATATTATTTTGATAAGATATTAATTAAATTTTTTAAAAAATAATTATGAACACAATTCTTGCCTTCCAAGAAAGTTAATTCAATAGAAACTATTTCTTTAGTTGGGCATTTCCTGAGTTTTAAGTCTGAATTACATGCTATGGAAGAGGCAATCACCCTATCACTGAATCTTCTAATGACACAAAGGTTGTTGTGCCTTCCAAGAAGCCATTAGAGCCCACATCTTGTCACCTTTCCCATGATTTGTCTAAAGCAACTTAATACCTATGGAAGCCCCTCTGAGACTCCTTTGCCTTTCTTGCAAATTCCCACGAAGGACTTGATGTTGGGTATTCCTGGCTTTTCTGGGGAAGAAGCAAAAGAGTATTCGGGGATTACAGTGGTGACTGTCAGAGAAGCAGAGGCACACTTCCATGCTATGCATGGGCTGTCCCCACTCCTGTTCGCTTGCTACATGCAATCCTGGCAATACATCTTGGTCCTGACAACACACCTCAGAGACAATTGTCACAGGTTAAAATTTATAGTCACAATTCATATGTGTTGAAGTGTAACTTCAACTTTCCTAAGAGCACTTATTTCTGCTTGGTGGAAAACACTTAATATTGCCACTTTTAGGTAAGACTTGTTCAAAATATTTGCTTTCGCCACATTCTGAATGATACCATTCTTGATAAAAACCCTCAACAAAGTAGGGATAGAGGGAACATGCCTCAACATAATAAAAGCCATATATGAGAGAACCACAGCTAATATCATCCTCAATGGGCGAAAACAGAGAGCTTTTCCTCTAAGGTCAGGAACAAGACAAGGATATCCACTCTCACCATTACTATTTAACATAGTACTGAAAGTCCTAGCCTCAGTAATCAGACAACAACAACAACAACAACAAAATAAAAGGCATCCAAATTGTCAAGGAAGAAGTCAAACTTTCACTCTTCACAGACAACATGATACTGTATGTAGAAAACCCAAAAGACTCCACTAAAAAAATTGCTGGAACTGGGGCACTGGGGTGGCTCTGTGGTTAAGCATCCAACTCTTGATTTCAGCTCAGGTCATAATCTAGTGGTTCATGAAACTGGAACCCAGAGCAGGCTGGGCACTGACATCTTGGAGCCTGCTTGGGATCTTCTCTCTCTCTCTCTCTCCTTTTCTCTCTCTCTCTCTCTCTCTCTCTCTCTCTCTGTCTCTTTTTCTCTGCCCCCTCCTGATCTCTCTCTCTCTTTCCCTAAATAATTAAATAAACTTAAAATAATTGCTAGAACTAATACACAAATTCAGTAAAGTTGTAACACTCAAAGTCAACATACAGAAATTTGTTGCATTTCTATACACCAATAATGAAACAGCAGAAAGAGAAATCAAGGAATCAATACCATTTACAATTGCACCAAAAACCTTAAGATACCTAGGAATAAACTTAACCGAAGAGGTAAAGGATGTGTACTCTGAAACTATGAAAACACTTATGAAAGAAATTGAAGAGGACACAAAGAAATGGAAAAAAAAATTCCATGCTCATGGATGAGAAGAATAAATATTGTTAAAATGTCTATATGACCCAAAGGAATCTACACATTTAATGCAATGCCTGTTAAAATACCACCAGCATTTTTCAAGAGTTAGAACAAACAATCCTAAAATTTGAATGGGACCACAAAAGACTGTGAATAGCCAAAACAATCTTGAAAAAGAAAAGCATGGCTAGAGACATAACAATTCTGAGCTTCAAGCTATATTACTAAGCTGTAATCATCAAGACAGTATGGCACCAGCACAGAAACAGACACATAGATCAATGTAACAGAATAGAGAAACCAGAAATGGACCCACAACTATATGGTCAATTGATCTTTGACGAAGGAGGAAAGAATATCCAATGGAAAAAAGACAGTCTCTTCAACAAATGGTGTTGGGAAAACTGGACAGAAACACAAAAAGAATGAAACTGGACCAATTCTTATACCATACACAAAAATAAATTCAAAATGTATTAAAGACCTAAATGTGGGACAGTAAACCATCAAAATCCTAGAGAGAAGCGTAGGTAGCAGCCTCTTTGACCTCGGCTGGAGGAACTTCATACTAGACACATCTGTGGAGTCAAGGGAAACAAAAATAAAAATGAATTATCAGAACTTTGTCAAGATAAAAATCTTCTGCAAAGCAAAGGAAACAATCAACAAAACTAAAAGGCAAACTGCAGAATAGGAGAAGATATTTGCAAACAACATATCTAATAAAGGGTTAGTATCCAAAATCTATAAAGAATTTATCAAACTCAACACCCAAAAAACAAATAACACAGGGGCGCCTGGGTGGCTCAGTCAGTTAAGCTTCAAACTCTTGATCTCGGCTCAGGTCATGATCTCATGGTTCACGAGACCGAGACCTACATCAGGCTCCACACTGACAACACAGACCCTGCTTGGAATTCTCCCTCTCCCTCTCTCCTTCCCCTCCCCTGCTGGCACACACACTCTCTCAAAAATAAATAAATAAAACTTTAAAAACAACAACAAATAATTCAGTTAAAAAATGGGCAGAGACATGAATAGACATTTTTCTATAGAAGACATACAAATGGCTAACAGACACATGAAAAGATGCTCAACATCACAAATCATCAGGGAAATACATAGCAAAATTACAATGAGATACCACCTCATACCTGTCAGAATGACTAAAATTAACAACACAGGAAGCAGCAGATGTTGGCAAGAATGCAGAACCCCCTTGCACTGTTGGTAGGAATGCAAACTGGTGTAGCCACTCTGGAAAGCAGTATGGAGGTTCTTCAAAACAACTAGAAATAGAACTACCCTATGACCCAGCAATTGCACTTCTAGGCATTTACCCAAAGGATTAAAAAATACTGATTCAAAGGGGTACATGCACCTCAATGTTTACAGCAGCATTATTAACAATAGCCAATCTAAAGAAACAGCCCAAATGTCTGTTAACTGATGAATGGATAAAGAAGATGTGCTTTATTTATACAGTGGAACATTACTCAGCCAGCAAAAAGAATGAAATCTTGCCATTTGTAACAATGTGGGTGAAGCTAGATAGAGTGTATTATGCTAAGCAAAATAAGTCAGCCAGAGAAAGGCAAATACCATATGATTTCACTCATATGTGGAATTTGAGAAACATAACAGATGAACATAGGAGAAAGAAGAAAAAAAGAGAGGGAAGCAAACCATAAAAGACTCTTAACTATAGAGAACAAACTAACAGTTGTTGGAGGAGAGGTGGGAAGGGAAAGGGCTAAATGGGTGATGAGTATTAAGGAGGGCACTTGTGATGAGCACTGGGTGCTATATTTTACTCCTGAAGTCAATCCTATACTATATGTTAACTAACTAGAATTCATTTATTTATGTATTTATGTATTTATTTATTTATTTTAAGTTCATTTATTTATTTTGAGAGAGAGAGTGCACGAGTGGGGAAGAGGCAGAGAGAGGAGAGAAAGAATCCCAAGCAGGCTCTGCACTGTCAGAACAAAGCTTGATGTGGGGCTCAAGCTCACAAACCATGAGATCGTGACCTGAGCCGAAGTCAGATGCTTAACCAACTTAGCCACCCATGCGCAGGGACAGAGAGAGAGAGAGAGAGAGAGAGAGAGAGAGAATCTTAAGCATGTTCCATGCCTAGGGTAGAGCCTTACACAAGGCTTGATCTCATAACTGTGAGATCATGACCCGAGTTGAAATCAAGAGTTGGACACTTAACTGAACCACCCAGGTGCCCCTGTGTTAGGTGTTCAGTTTGATAAGTTCTTCATAGATTTTGGATACTAACCCTTTATCAAATATGTTCTTTGGAAATATCTTCTCCCATTTTGTAGTTTGCCAGGTTCCCCCAAGGCTTTTGAATTCTAATGATCAAATTTAGATCTAGTGATTCTAATGGTCAAAAATAATGTGTTGTAGAGAAACAGACCCCAGTGTAGGCTTGGAATAAAGTATTAGCAATTGTGTTATTGTTTGTAGATGGACCTGCCATATGTTGTTAGGTGTTTTGAGTAAGTCTATCATTTGAAAATTTATTATTTTACTTTTATTATTTTATTTATTTATTATTTTATAAAATTTATTATTTTATAGGGGATGGAGTCCTTTTCTCTTCTGACTTTGCAAGGACCTTTGGTTGGGATGCATGTATTCTGGAATCACTAGATAATGGGAAAGTTTGCCAAGTTCCATCATTGCATGTGTAGCTTGGGGTCAAATCTGTTTTCCCTTAATGTTCAATTTCCTTGTAAAGGCAACCCTAGCCTCCAGAAATCCCCGTGCAATTTTCTTTGTGAAAGATAACATTTACAACAATTGTCTAGTTCACCCTGCAGTTCACCTGGAGTTCAATTCCATCATTGGGTTTTGGAGCTACTCACATTATACAAGAAGCATGTTTACATCCTTTCAAAGGAGCACAGAATATTTTTAACAGATTGATAGTGACTTGATAAATTGATATCAGGTTTCAAGGATATGAACATTAATGCTAATTTATTTTCATTTTTGAACTGGCAATATTTATTACCAGAAACATACAATGTAGAAAATTTAAGTGGAAAATGGAGATAATATGTCAGCATACTTAAGCCTAATTGAAAACATTATGGATATAATGAGGAATGAATTATTGTTCTCTAATTAATCTAAAAGGTGGTTTCACTTTGAAAATTATTGTCAATTACAGTGAAACTTAACTCATAAAACATTGCAGAATTCTTTCCCACTTTGTTACAAAAAAAATTACCTGTTATGTTGAGGTTTCCCAGGGGACAAGATTTTTATTAAATCTCAGGGACAACATGATATGCTAAGTTTTGATTAGAACACAAAATTAGCAATTGTTTTAGTGGTCATGGATGTACCTGATGTATGTAGCTAAATATTCTCATTGAGTCCATTGTCTATAAATTTATTACTTTACATTAGTTTATATTTAATTAATTAATTATTTTTTTTAATCTTAGAAAGAGCGTGAGTGGGGGAGAGGGGCAGAGAGGGAAGAGAGAGAGAAAGAGAGAGAGAGAGGAGAGAGAGAATCTTAAGCAGGTTCCATGGTCAGTGTAGAGCCTGATATGGGCTCATTCCCATGACCCTGGGATATGACCTGAGCCAAAATCAAGAATCAGACACTCAACCGACTGAGCCACCCATGCGCCCTGATTTTTTGTCTCTTAATTTTATCTCCATTCCTCTATTTCTTTCCTTAAGATAGCTTTACAGATGAATGAACAAGGGGTTGTGTCTTAAGTGCCTTAGTGGTAGAGAGGCAAATGGTAGTTAGACCATTGAGCTAGACCTTGAATGCTTGCTGCCTGAGGTTCGTTGGTATCTGGAATGATAATACTTGTTCATGAACAAATAGTCCCTATAGGCCTTCCTTACTCTGTAGCTGGTGAAATTGAGGTCCCTTATTTCTGAGAGAGAATAGACCATATGCCCTTCACTAATTCAGATTCCTCTCGGTTCTTGTTGGATTTGCCACATATTCCATTCAGTCCCCTTGGCTTATTCCTCCATTCCAGAACATCAGGCCTGTGGCAGTCCTGCAGGCTCTTCCATGAGTCTATAAACCACTCAGAAAGTGAGTCAGGCTCAGGTGTGCTAGCCAGCTTTTCTCAGTATGACCATGCTGCTCTGTTCTCTGAATTAGCTTGGACTGAGATGCATCAGCTCTGAGGCCAGGCCTCCCTGCAATGATCTCCTGATACCCAGACTGGGCAGTTGTGCCTTAGCTCTTTGCTCTCTGAGCCTCCCTTCAATTTACTCAGCACACACCCAGAGATGGGAAATCAGAATGCACACTGTAACACTTCTTTCATTTTCATCCTTCATCATACTATTCTAAATATCAGAAGCAAAATGTACCTTATTACATTCTTTTGCAATGTTTCTAACCTCCTCCATCCTCCCTCCTTTAGTAGATGGCTGACTGGCTTTTACACAGTTGTAAGGGTCAAATAGACAGGAAAACAAAAGCAAAACCAAAGCCAACACACAAAAAATATTTTTATTGTAACTTCTACATATTTAAAAATAATATAAAGTGATATTTCCTTCTAATTCCTTTTAATTTTTTCACTAGCAGAAGAATAAATCTAGTATAAAACCTGTACATCAATGAAAGAGGATGTAAATCATATTATGGGGAAGTATTAACACCAATTGTTTTTTCATATAGTCTTGTGTATTTCTGAAACACGGTGCAAATGAACAACAATTCATTCCTCTTTAGATAAATGTCTCTTTAAATACTGAAGTGAAAAAAAAAAGTCTGCATTAGTTATAACGTCCAATGAAAACTTCATTGTTCATATTAATTGTATTCAACATGAAAACTGGATGGTAATAACTTCTGTAGATTGAGAAACTGGAATGGAGTTAGGAAGAGAAAAACTTCAGTATTATCTGTAATATTTAATTGCTTGAAATATCTAAAGCAAACATGACAAAATATTTGGAGGTGATAAGGTGAGTGTTAAACACATGATTGTTACTTTTTCTCCATATTTCTCTGTATTTTTTGCCTCATGAAAAATAATTTGAAAATGACATGCAAGTAGTCTAAAGTTAGTTTACAACTATTCATTGTTCACTCTGATAATAATTTAACAATTAGGCAATGAAAATGTAAAACAAGAAAGTGAAATTAAGAGCTAAAGAAAAATTCAGGAATTTTGTTTTTTCATACTTTGCCGCAATTATCTGAAATAATAAAATCATGAATTTTCACATTTTTTTCCACTGAATTTCCTAACACTTTAATGATTCTAGTTCAGTTTCCCTTGATTTATGCAACTAACCAGTGACAAAAGACAAAGCCGACCAACCTTGTATCCACATGATGCCAAACATTTGGATGGAAAATTCACTTAATCAGCTAAGCATTTCAAAAGATCTAAATTTTTGACACTGTGTAGACAAAAATCCAGATGACTAAGGGACTTCTGTAACTTATCTAAAGATTTTTGTATAATACACACTCAAAATTCTACCAAGCCCCCAGAACTTAAGGTGTATAGTTTTGTGGTAAATTTTATTAAAATTAATGGGGTGCAAATAAATTAAAATATATTTTATGGCCTGCACTCTCAAATCAACAAATTTATTGACATCTTGTAATATTTACACACCAAGAGTGTCTTTCAAACAAGTACGTCAGATGCCTGACTGAAAGAAGAGGTGCCAACTGAATGTCCCGCAAGAATTTGAGTTCCATCATTAAATTGCCTCATCACAGTTTAATCCCATGACAGCCCAATTATCTAATGTTCCATTTGTTTTTTGATTAATTTGGTAGTTTCAAGCCATGCTGTTATGAAATCTAGCAATGAAACAAAAGAAACCCATATTAACCATTCACAAGGTAACGAAAGTGTCTGGAAAAGGTTATTTACCCAGTAAACTTTGTATTTTCTTTATTTTTTGGTTAGCACTATAACCATTTTCTTATGTACAAGCTCTGGTATAACTGGGGTATCTGGTATATCTGGAAATGCTGGGAGGCTGAATCATTTTTATTTATTTTGTTTAAAATTTTAATTTTTACACTATGCGTGAAAAACCCAGGGGAAACATACTAAGAAGGAAATAAAGACATGCAGAAGTCAGGAAAACTTAAAGAAATCTTATTATAGCTATTAATTTATAAAGTCATGATTGTAACCACCTTGAGAACATAATGAGAAGTTCAAAAAGGAGGATTTTAGGTTTTTAAAAAATAATGTATGGATTTCCTAGCACATTATACTATAAAAAATACACATAACAATCAATGGTGTTTTCATATACTTTAAATGCTTATAAAATAGAATATATGAATCTATAACATTCTATTATAGAATGGAAAGTATGCTTAAATATAAGGGGATTTTTTTTAGAATGGAAGAAAAGTTATGCTAAAATTGAATGAAATTTATAAAGTCATAGATGACATTTAGTATCACTTTTTTTAATGTTTATTTTTTATTTTTGAAAGAGATAGAGCATGAACAAGGGAGTTGCAGAGAGAGAGCGGGACAGAGGATCTGAAGCAGGCCCTGAGCTGACGGTGATGAGCCCAATGCGGGGCTTGAACTCATGAACCTTGAACTCATGAACTGTGAGATCATGACCTAAGCAGAAGTCAGATGATCAACTGAGACACCCATGTGCCCCTGATGTTTAGTTTCACTTTAACTATACAGTCAACAGACCAGAAGAGATCTTAAGGTTTCTCATGCCTCATACCTGTTCTTTTTCTTTGTGCTCATTCACTGGCTGTTTTTTGGGGGGGATATTTTGTTTGTTTGTTTTTTAAATTTTTCCAGAGAGAGCACGTGCGAGCAGGGAAGAGGGGGAGAGAGAGAGGAGAATCTTAAGCAGACTCCATGATCAGCATGGAGCTTTATGCAGGGCTCAATCCTGGGATCATGATCTGAGCCAAAATCAAGAGTCCTCCCCTCATCTGAGCAACTCAGGCGCCCTACTGACTGTTTTAAAATACAAATGCTGGGACGCCTGTGCGGCTCAGTAGGTTAAACGTCGGACTTCGGCTCAGGTCATGCTCTCGTGGTTCCTTTGAGCCCCGGGTGGGGCTCAGTTCTGACAGCTCAGAGCCTGAAGCCTGCTTCGGATTCTGTGTCTCCCTCTCTCTCTGCCATTCCCCTGCTCATGCTCTGTCTTTCAAAAATAACTAAACATTAATACATACATACATACATACATATATATGCTAGATAGAAATTCATAGGCTGTCTGTTGATTATTGGCATTTTTTTAAGGAGGAGAGCCATATCATTGATAATATAACAATCCTTTTTGTTTCTTTGTTTTTGTAAAAAAAAAAAAAAGGGTCATTTTGATTCTCCAGGCCTCCTTTTCCCATCCAAAACTGAAGAGTTGAACTACATTATCTTCTAGATCCCTCACATGTTTAAGTTCCAAGACTATATCTGACAATCTGTGAAGAGAAAGAAAGTTTATAAATTTCAATGTGCAAATGACAGAGAAAGTGAGACATGCGTGGGAAAGTATAAAAAAGATCAAGTACCTCCCTTCTAATAACTTATGTGCCATCCAGGTCACAAAGGAGCAAATAGTATAGACAACTACAGTTCAGTTGAGGGGAAGGAGACTGTGACAGAAAACACCATTAAAGGAGTTTTCTGTCTTTAACATAGTCTGATCATAGATTAAGGCATAGGAGCAGTTCATAAGCTTCCATGTGAGCCTCTTGCGATTACCTTGTTTTGCTTCAGGAAGCAGTATTATTTATTGGCTCCTTCTGATGTCTCCTTCCCCGAGTATGTAGAAATATATTGTCAGACATACAAATTGCATATCCACTCTTACTAAGCTCAAATAAAGAACCTAGTACAGGGCTTCCAGTTACATTCAGAGATGTATAGAGCCGGATGGAGTATTATTTCCATTCTATAACAACAAAAACTTAGACAAACTATAAACTAATGATTTTTCTTGCACCCAGCAGAGCAAAAGTGGCAGGCAGAAAACATCTGAAATTTGGAGAGACAGGTACCTGTGAGAAGGAATAAGATCCATGCATTTGCTTGCTTATCCCAGACAGAATGCCATATAATGTGGTAGGAAGATTAAAGTCGAAATTTTTAATCAGCTCTTGAAGGTTGAGTTTAGGCTATTGTGAGAGCATGCAAACATAAGGAGAAGAAAGTTTGAGTAGCTATATTAATTTCAGATAAGCAGACTTTAGAACAAGAAAGATTATCATGGATATATTAGGATAAAGGGGTCCATTCTCAAAGAAGACAAAACAATCTTAAGTGTATGTATACCTCAAAAGAGAGCTTTATTTATTTTTTTTAAATATGAAATTTATTTGTCAAATTGGTTTCCATACAACACCCAGTGCTCATTCCAACAGGTGAAAATTGATCAATCCTAAAGGAAAATTAGACAAATTCACAGTTATAGGTGGAAATGTCAAAATATCTCGTTCAGTGATTGATAGAATAAGTGGCAGAAAATCAGTAAGAGCAGAGATAAACTGAACTATAGGTAAGAAAATAATAATCAACTTTATATAGAATCATTAAATATACTTGATTTGATTGTTTAATGCTATAAATATCTCCTGAAAATTTTTATCTGTATCCAATAGATTCTGATATATCAGCTTATCATTATCATTTTTTCTTTCCTAAATAAGTTTGCAACTCCTGTCTGTGTATCCTCTGTCAAACAAATAATTTTTACTGTGTATGTGTGTGTGTGTGTGTGTGTGTGTGTGTGTGTGTGTGTGTTTTAAGTTAGTAGGAAAGAGAATTTTTGCTTATTCATGTTTTAAAATTTATATGTTTAAAATGTATTCAGCTTGGCTTCTGGCATAAAATATGGTCATTTTGGGGTGTAAATGTTCCATGTGTACTTGAAAAGAAGATATACATTTTCTCTTATTAAGGTTAAGATTTGCTTTACTGATTATGTTATTTAATATTCTATGTCATTACTAATGTTTTGTTGAATTCATCACACTTGAATTGAGCAAAGTATACTAAAATTTCCTATTATTGCGTTTCTTCTGTCTGTTTATCCTGGAAATTCATGTAGTTTCTGTCTTATAAAAGTTGTTTATTACTGGATGCATAAATATCCATAATTATATCTTTGTTATAAAATATAGCTTTTAGCACCAGGAAGTTTCCTTTTTGCCCTTTTTTTACTGCTCTGTTACTTCATCAGATGTTAAAATTTCCACCTTTACTTTCTTTACATTTTATGCTGGTATATGTTTGTTTATCCTGTTATTTTAATAATTTTGAACTTCTTTGTTGTAGGTGTGTCTCTTGGATAGCTTTGGAATTTGCTTTGTTGACAAATCTGAACATTTTTACTTTTGATAGATATGTGTTGCCAATTTAGGTTTGTTGACAAGATTAATGCATTTGGCTTCAGTTCTGCAATATCGTATTTCGTTATATTTATATGATGAATATAAATATATTTATATGATGATTTTTATATATTTATATATATTTATATGTTGATATAAATATAGATATATTTTTATGTAATTTCATATATTTGTTGTTACTCTCTTAAAAACATTTTTTTAATCGTTATTTATTTTTGAGAAAGAGAGAGACAGAGCATGAGCAGGAGAGGGGCAGATAGAGAGGGGACACAGAATCCAAAGCAGGCTCCAGGCTCTGAGCTGTCAGCACAAACCCTGACGCGGGGTTCGACGCGGGGTTTGAGCTGAAGTCAGATGCTTACCTGACTGAGCCACCCAGTTGCCCCTCTTTTTGTTTTATTATATTGTATTTAGAAAAGTTTGTTTTCCTGTCCTAATATCAACCAGTATATTAATTCTTTTATATGATACTTTCAGTGCCAATCCTCTTGAAGACCACTAATGTATTCCCCATGTGTAGAAGAAAAATGAGCTAGTACTATGTTATACCCTACTTTTCAGGCAGTCTAATCTCAAGCAATATGTGGAAACCATTGAGCTTGTTCTACTTTTCATGCACACTCCCAATTTTTACACCATTGTTGTAGTTGTACAACTTCTACATTATCAGGGATTATAGTTATCATATGCCATTCTATTTCCCTCAAAGTCATCATCTAGTCTTTGTTCTACGGGTAAATGTAAATTCTATGGCCATACCCAGTCTTCTATGCTAATGTATTTCTGATCATTTGGATTTTTGAAGTCTATTCTCAAGTAGATTATTGAGGAAGCACATATGGAAACAATATTTCCTTTGTTATTTCATATTCCTCACAGTTTGTCAGTTCATACAAGAAGGTCAGTTTGACTGGATAAAGAAATTCTTCATTGACAACTTTTTTTTCTTGAAATCTTACATATGTTGTTCCATCGTGTTCTAGTATAAAACACTGCTCTGGGAAGATCTGGAGTCAATCTATTTTTTTTTCCATTATAAGTAACTTGATGTTGGTGACTGGACTCTCAAGATTTTCAGTTAATCGTTTTAATAAAATATATTGCTGTCTGATATATTTCACTTAGCATAATGCCCTCAAGGTCCATCCATGTTGTTGAAAATGGCAGGATTACCTTATTTTTTATATATGAATAATATTCCATTATATAATAGTCTATTCTATATATATATTATATATATATAATATTTATATTTTTCTTTATACTTTTTTAAAATTTTCTTTATTCATCCATTCACTGATGGACACTTAGGTTGCTTCCATGTCTTGGCTATTGTAAATAATGCTCAGTGAACATGGAGGTACATATTTTTTTGTTAGTGTTTTCATTCTCTTCAGAAAAACATCCAGAAGTAGAATTGCTGAATCATGAGGTTGTACTATTTTTAATTTTTTGAGGAATTTCTATACGGTTTTCCATAGTGGCTACCCTAATTTACAATCCCACCAATAGTGCACAAGGTCTCTCTTTTCTCCTTAGCCTTGGCAACAATTGCTGTTTCTTGTCTTTTTGGTAATAGCCATTTTAACGATGTGAGATGATTATCTCATTGTGACTTTGATTTGCATTTTCCTGATGATGGTGATGTTGAGCATCATCTCACGTGCTTGCTGGCCATCTGTGTCTTCTTTGGGAAAATGTCTATTCAGAGATCTGCATAAATCCTTTGCCTACTTTGTAATCTATGCTGTCCTTTATACGTGCTGTCCTACTGAATAGTTGGATGGTCTTCAACACCTCAAATCAGTAAGTCTCCCAGTCTCTGAAATGAGGCTTTGTGTGAATTTTAGGCACACCTTCAATGCCCAGCCAGGCATCTGACAACTCTGCCTTAGCTTTCACTGCCTGATTTCACAGAGGCTCAAGGTCAGTCTGAAGTGAGATCTTAAAGATTTGTCACATATTTTTCTTCAGAGTGCATGTAGGCCTGGTCATGGACACATTCCCACACATGCATGTGGCCTTGAAGGGTCCCAGGAGTATACCAAAGCCTTTCAAACTTCCTATGATCATCTCATTCCTTACCTTCTCTTTTTAAAATATTTTGATTAGTCTATTGTTTTCCCAAACTGTTTTCTACTGTCTTAGGTATCCACAATATAGACAGTCATCTGTAATATACTTTTGATAACACCCCCACAGGGAAAAGCTTTTGGGCAGAGAGAGAGAGAAGAAGGCTTTTCACATTAGGCAAGCTCTGAGTCAGGTCAAATAAGGATAGTTTTGCAAATAAGGGTCTTCCAGTGAACCATCAGACAGGAAAAATAATGACTGTTCTTTGAGGATAAGGTTTTTAAAAACCTTTAGCCTCCTTCCAGGTTCTCTCAGGCTGCTGTTTTTCATATGAATGTGGGTTGTTTTTCAAGACTACTATGAAGCTGAAGAATGGGGGATTGGACTTGTGCAAGTTGAATTTCCAGAGTTCTGAAAAAGTTGATTCTGACAAAATTTCTTTTTGCCAGGTTTTTCATTTCTTTTCTGGAGGAGAGAATTTTCAGAAGTCCCTGTTCTGTCATTTTTACTGACATCCAGAGCCACTGGCCTTTAAGGCACCATGTGGACTTGTCCACTGAGCTTACTGGTAGCAATCTGGGTGGGTCGACACCTAAGAGGTTTTCCGATAATTATTTGCTCTGTTTTAGATTCCAGGAACTTCCCACATATATAGGATGGGTTTGGGAAGAGATGCCCTAATGTTGGTTAAGATTGAATTGAGTCAAAGAAAATACTGACTGAGTCAAAGTCAGATTTAACTGAGTCAAAGAAAATAAAGTTACAACATTTCTTATATATTTGATATTTGAGATGGCAATTAATATGTTATACTAGCCCCCAGCTGGTTCCTTATGTCTTGTGTGTCTTCCTCTCCAAATCTATTTCACATCTTAATGACTGGTTGATCTTCTAAAAACCCCTAATGTCATCATAACATTTCCCTTTATTTTCCCATTAAATACAGCAATGGTTTTCTTCTGAGAGCTAGAGAGGGTTTCAAGAACACCCCCCACTAACGCACACACACCCCATGCCATGCAAAGAGTGCTTTCATCAGTTTTATATACTGTTTTAACATATGATGGCTGACTGCTAAAAAAAATAATAAGTTAAAAATGATTACTTTACTGCACTTTTTCTCTCAAATAAGAATGGACTGGTGAATTTCATACAAAGCCAAATTCCCTAGCTTCAGCCTCAGAGATTCTTAAGGAGTAGATTTATGTGGGTTCCAACTATTTTTAATAAAGTAAGTTGGTAATTATGATGCAAGTGGTCTTCAGACATTCATTTGGAAAACCCAAAAATCAATTTACAAGAAGAATCAAAAGATTGGCATTCAAAATGCCTCCTGAATTGATCAAGTCTACCTTTGCAACTGTGCAAGTGGCAGTTCTCCCGAGACTGTCTGTTGAATGTGTTTTGTTCAGGCTGTTCCTTGGCCGATTTTTTGCCTCCATCTGACATGCATTATCCTTTTTTTACGCTTGACTTCATCCTACCCTTCCTTAAGTTCCGCTCAGATTTCACCCTCTTCATTTTACTGACACTTAGCTAACCTAGCCTCCGGTGATCAGAAGGATGAATTGGGTTAAATGCTACTGTTTCCCTAAATAAGAGCAACAATTGCTTAGTTTCAAATTTTCTGATTTCATCACCTTATTGAAGGGTTTGATCATGACTGCTTTTCCTTCCCTTAAATAGCTGGGAACTTTAGTGTGGTCTGTCAGCAGAACTTGCCTGAGACTGTAGGTCATGGAGACAATCCCAATCCAAAGATGCGTGTAGGGGCAACGGGAGCTCAAAATCCAGGTGAACCGTTTCCCTCAGATGGCAACCTGATGGAGTAGAGACGCAAAATCCAAACAGAAAGAAACTGATAGAAATCAGGAGTTCTGAAGAGTAAGTTCTCAGTAAAAGAAAAAGCCATGCCTGCATCTGAACTATAAGTTCCATTTTTGCAGAGGCTGTAAGGACTGGGCACAGGTGGAGGCACCATTAGAGGCACAGCAACAGAGAGAATTATAGATGATAAGTTAAACTTCTTTGTTCTTATTAAAAAGGATAAGAAAGCCAGAAGACCACCTCTGAAGGACGACAAGTTGCTATTTTAAGCTCACTCCTACAGAGACTATCTTCATCTGAGTTTTGGTTCTTTACCCTCTTCCTTCAGTCTAATCATCCGAATTCCTCAAGTATTAGAAGATAGCCAGAAAAACATAAGGAGCAATCTTATGCTCTGTTGATGTCTGCAATTATGTCAAAATAAACATATGTGTCTTCCATTTAAATATAAATTACTGACAACATAGAGTTGTGTGACCATAGAGTATGACCAATTGTACTAATTCAACATTATAAGATATAAATTATTTTTTGTAATGAATATACAGAACATCTTCATGTGATCGAAAGAGCTTATTTATTTTCTTCCTCCTACAAAACTGCTTTTTGGTATAATTTAAAATTATCTAGACATACAAAGATAAAACATTATAAAACCTGACTAGCTAACAAAAGCATTAGTATTTTTTTTCTTAAATCACTTGATTCTATTTGATGATGCTTTTTATATAGTTTACATAGATCAGTATATATATGTATATATTTACATATGTGTATACATAAATATATGTTTATTTATTTCAAAGTATAAGCATAGTGAGACAACATAGAAATGTTACCATGGATTACTTTTCTCTTGTACTCTCAATTTCAACCTTGGGTTTTAATCACATTCTTTCTTAATATCAAATGTATGTTGGGTGGTGTTTATCTTTTCTTTCTTAATGTCATTAACATATTAGATAATTACAAAAAATAGTACGTATTATATATAGATAAATACATTCAATAAATAAGAGACATGTATATAGTGAATGAAGAATTTTTATGGTAATTAAAGGCCATTAAATACAAATAACAATGGATGGAAAAATCTTAGCACAGGTATGTTTAATATGTAATTAAAATCCAGTATTATACAAGCACATACACACAACACCTCAGAATGTTAACTCCTCAGAAGTTCAGAGACTATGTTTTGGGTTGAGATTGACAAAAAGGCTGTTTGGTTTTTCATTTCTTTTCATTTATTTATTTATTTATTTGCTGAGAACATACTAGGTGCTAAGTAAACATTATAAGCAAAGTCCCTATCTTCATGGAACTGTGTTTCTGCTGGGGGGAAACATGGAAACAAGTAGACAATGTTAAAAATGATAATATTCCAAATGTTTTTCAGGGTTATGAAGAAAATACAGGTGGGTAGTGGAATATATAGGGAAAAAAATGACTGAAGTATGCGGCATTTTAAATATAGTGATAGGAAAACTATTCGAGAGGTATCTCCTCCATACTCCGCAATACGCCAAGCCGTTAGACATGTGAGAATAGGAGGGAACCTACTCTAAGCAGAGTGGACCCCAAGTGTAAACAGCCAGGGGCACAAACAAGTTTGGGCATTTGAGAAGAAGAAAACTAAATAGCTGGGTTCTAGTGAAGCAGGCTGTAAGAAATGATATAAAAAAATAGGCAGAGTCTGGATAATCTAGAGCTCTGTGAGTTCTGGTAATATTTGACTCTACTCTAAGTCATAAGAAGCAGCAGGAAGGTTTTAAGCAAGAGAGTAAAATAATCTGATGATAAACCACGTGAGCTAGAGTGCAGGCAGTAAACCATCTGGTTTGGCTTTAGTAGGTGTATCAGATCATCCGTCCTAAATTCTCTTCCTCTTTATCTTGTTTTAACTGTATCCAGAGCCAAACAGAGGACTGTGGACAGGCTAACCTCTTTTGAAGAACATAATGGTTTAAAGGAATCTGTTTCTTTTGGAGACTATTGAGGACCATAAAATGTTTGAATATTGGTAGATTGCCCATGAAAGCATGATTGCCAAAGGATTTTAAAATGCATATCAGGAACAAAATGTTCCTTCATCCAAGGAATGGAGAAAAGAAAAAGTGCAATCTGTCTCTTCTATTGGAGCCTCCTATGTTCTCTTTATTTATGTATTTATTAGTTATTCTTAAGTAGGCTCCACACCCAACGTCAGGCTTGAACTCATGACCCTGAGATCAAGAGTCACATGCTCTACGGACACAATCATCTAGGCATCCTTTTTTTTTTTTCCAGTTACTATATCGTTTAATCAGTAGAATTCATATCATGGTTGAAAGATGCATTTAGTTTTAGTCATGTATTTCACAATAAAAGCCAAACTAATGAGAGAAACTGCAAGTAAATTATAGTTCTCTCTTTTTCAATTTTCCTCTTTTTCAATGATCTTCCTTTTTTTCGTGAGAAAATGGATTTTGTTTGTTCTTTCGGACTACTAATAGAAATTGAGTTTCTCAATTTCATTTAAATTGTGTACATATATCCATTTTATCCAAGTGCTTTAGTTTTTTTTTTCAATGATCTTTTGATAGAGGGTAAGTTCTCTTCTTTCCTTAGAGATTCAAAAGCAAGTAGTAAGGCAGACAATTTCACTTTACTTTGGAAGGAATAAAATTTAAAGTGTTATTTATTACTGTCATGTTACTATGCCCTAGAGCCAAAAATATCAATGATAAAGATGATTACGTAAGCACTTCTGCATGTTTGCAAATAATTAGATAGTGTTTTTAGAATATTATCAAATCAGTTAAATACCATTAGAAATAATCAAAATGTTTGTGGAATTCTTTAAGTATAAAGCATTTGGGTTTTTAAAAATATATTTGATCTGATTGCCTAGAAAATTTGAACAAACATTATCTCTGGCCATCTCCTCAGTATTTTTGGAAAAATTACACTCATATATTTAAATTTTTTGATTAATTACTTTATTATTTTATGAAAATTAGACATGCTTATGATAATCTTTTAAGAAATATGTAAAACTATGATTTTAAAAAAGTCAGTCCATTTCTAATTAGCTAGAAACAAAAATGGAATATACAGAATTTTATCCAGAATCTCTATTTCCTCTGTCTTTCTCCCTTTCTCTCTCTCTCTATATATATATACATCTCTCTCTGTCTCTCTCTCTCTCTTTCTCTCTCTCTCTCTATATATATACATATATACATATATATTCTCTCATATATATATTCTCTCTATATATACATATATATAATATGTATGTATTATATACATAGTGTATACATAGTGTATGTATGTATATATTATATATATTATATACATAGTGTATGTATGTATATATTATATATATATAATATAGATGATAGATTACATATAAATAGTACAAGAAATAATAAGCTATATAAAATATAATGTATATTTTAATGAAAATAAAACCACAAGATACATTCTGTTTTAATTTAAAAAATACTGAAATTTTGTTGAATTTAGCCAAAGAAGTTAGTAAAGGAATTGTTAAATTTCAAATAAATTTTTATTCCAACAATCCTTCTAGGATTAATAAATCCTAGAAGATCCTTCTAAGACTAATTGAAAAGATTGTGAACAACTTCAAAGTTGGTGACTTTTTAAGCTACATATTTCAACAATAGACAGAATCGGTTGACTATCTTGCTTTTTGTCTATGCTTCATCATGGCAAACTTCTTAAAAGGGCTGTCCCCAGTTTCTCACCTGGTATTATTTTCTTCATCTGTTCCTTTCAAGCTTCTGATGTGACTGCTCTAAGACCTCGATGACCAAGTTATTACTTGTATGTGGAATCTAAAAAAGAAACAGAGAGTGGTGGTAAGCACTGAGATGGGGAAACACTGGTCAAAGCGTATAAATGCAGTTGGAAGCTAAAAAGTTCTCAGGATATAGAGAACAGCATTGTGGCCATAGTTAACAGTACTACATTATATACTTGAAAGTTCTAAGAGAATAGATCTTAAATGTTCTTACAGAAAAAACAAAAAGAGATGTTTGCTCTGTGGCAAAATGGAAACGTTAGCTAATGCTATGCTGGTAGTCATATTCCAATATATGTATCAAGTCAAAACAAACACCTTAAACCTACCTCTGTCAGCCTTCCCAGAACTGCAAAGAGTCAGGGCCTCACTCTGCATTAGGCTTTGGCTTAAGAGAATGTTGTGGCTGGTTTGATCTTCTATCCAGACCACTAAAACTTTCTCCATATCAACAATCAGGCTGATTCATTTTCTTATCATTTGTGTGTTCACTGGAGAAGCACTTTTGCTTTCTTTCAAGAACTTTTCCTTTGCAGTTGTAACTTTGCTAACTGTTTGGCACAAGCAGCCAAGTTTTTGACCTATCTCAGGTTTCAATATGCCTTTTTCACTAAGCTTAATCAAGTCTAGCTTGATTAGATCTTTCCAGCTTAATGATATTTGTTATTTTTTATTTATTTACTTTGAAAGAGAGAGAGAGAGCTGGGGAGGGCCAGAGAGAGAGGGAGAGAGATAGAGAATCTCAAGCAGGCTCCACATTGCCATTGTGGAGCCTGATGCTGGGTTCAAACTCACGAACCGCAAGATCATGACCTGAGCTGAAATCAGACAGGCACCCAATCATGTCTAACTTTTGATTTAAAATAAGAAATATGTGACTATTCCTTCCACTTGAACAGTTAGAGGCCGTTGATGGTTATTAATTTGCCTAATTTCAGTATTTCTGTGTCTGCAGGAATAGGCAGGCTGAAAGAGGAAAGAGACGGGGACAGCCAGTCAGTGGAGCAGTCAGAACACACACACCATTTATTAAGGTTGCCCTCTTATAGGGCACAGTTTGTGGCACCCCCAAACAGTTACAGTATTAACATTAAGATCACTGATTACGGATCACCATAACAAATATAATAATGAAAAAGTTTGAACTATTATGAGAAGTACCAAAATGTGACCCAGAGACATCAAGTGAGCAAATGCTGTTGGAAAAATGGCACTCATAGACTTCATAGATTCAAGGTTGCCACAAACCTTCCAGCTGTAAAAAACACATCTGTGAAGTGCAGTAAAGAACGGTAAAACAAGAATGCCTGTACATGGCTTTATAAGTAAGGGTTTATCTCTGGGCTCTCTAGTCTGCTCCAATGGTCATTGTGTTTGTTTTGTGCCAGAACCAGACTGCTTTGGTTGCTATCGTTTTGTAGTATAGTTTGAAATCGGGAAGCATGATACCTTCAGCTTTGTTCTTTCTCAAGATTGCTTTGGCTATTTGGGGTCTGTTGTGGTTCCATACAATTTTGGGATTATTTGTTGTAGTTCCGTGAAAAATGCCATTGGTGTTTTGATAGGAAATGCATTAGATGTGTAAGTTGCTTCGGGTAGCACATCCAATTTACTTTAAATTATTTTATGAACCCAGCAATGACTTTTATTTCATCCACACCCTCTGTTACAATGCATCCAAATCGATAGCATGTGGGACTAGATACATTTTTTTTTATAACAAAAAACTTCTGCTTGAGTTTGGGGGTGTTTGTTCTCTGAAGCTAATACAGAGAATGACAAACCCTCCCACCTGCTTTTTAATCTATTGTACAACATTTGTTTACTTGTCAACAGAAGCTCTAGTGTTCTTGGCATGTGAGAAACATGTTTCTCAGAAATCATAAACGAAGTACCAAGCAGCCCCATCATGTTCTGAACCATCTGCTCAGAAAGAACATAGAGAATAAGGGAACAGCAAATAGGAACCCAGCCTAGACTCAGAACAAGAGTATGAGTAAGAGCAAGATTAACTGTAGAAAGACACAGATACCATCCATCTATTGCTTAACAAAATTAAGATTATAGTGGATCCTCAATATATGTCTATTGAATGGATAAGAATTTGAAAGTCAAGGACAGAACTCAGGCATGGGTGGTGGAAGAGAGGTCAGTGATAACCTGGGAGAAAGCAATTTTACTTACTGCACTACAAATTCACAGAGGTCAAAAACAATATAATTTATTTTTACATCCATCATACCTTCCTCATAGCAGTTATCATCAATGCGTGGAATAAATGATCTAT
The DNA here is from genome assembly GCF_018350175.1 of Felis catus. Lineage (NCBI taxonomy): Eukaryota > Metazoa > Chordata > Mammalia > Carnivora > Felidae > Felis > Felis catus. Next base: position 67,207,577 of record NC_058372.1, on the reverse strand, counting down.
GGTGGCCTCAGTATAAGTAGATACAGAGAAATAGTACAGCCAAAATCAGATTAAAGTGGATTTATAAATAAAGTGAGAACATGGATATAATTTCAACACGTGAGGACCTAAGAAGAAATGGAGAATGGGGACACCAGAGACAGAGGAAGAGACGAAGACATATAAATGAAGAAGGGTTCCTGTGTATGTGAGTATGAGTGTTTATATGAGTTCATGGACAGAGTAAGGATACAAGGAAGATTTATGAAAACATATATGGGATGGGGTAACTTAAAGAGTAAGGACTACAAATTTCACAAAATTATATCTTCTGTGGTTTTTTTTCAAATTAGAAAAAAGAGAATGATAACAAAAAGCAAACAAAAAAAGCTTGAATTGTATTCTACAATACTATATGCACATATATTTAAAATGCATAGCTTCCAATTTAATTGACTGTTTGATATTGTTCAGATAGATAATGTTGTTTTTTTTAAAAAAAAAAAACTTTAGTATTTACTTATTTTTGAGAGAGACATAGACAGAGTGCAAGCAGGGGACAGACAGAGAGAGACACAGAATCTGAAGCAGGCTGCAGGCTCTGAGCTGTCAACCCGGGGCCCAATGCAGGGCTTGAACCCACTAACCATGAGATCATGACCTGAACCCAAGTTGGACGCTTAACCTACTGAGACACCTAGGCACACCTAAACAGATAATTGTGTAATAAGAAAAAAGAGTAAGTGAGAGGTTGTATCTAGAGAAAGATACTTATTTGCAATAAATTACACTAACCAATAATCAAGTCTTTCTGAGTTTTCCAACCAAACTCCTTGGAATCTTGGACAACTATTTCAGTCTGGTTAACAGAATACATTCTATACAGGCATGTCTTTATCAGTGTCATTAAACTCAAGTATATTCAGTTGAGTTTTCTAATTTTCTATCTTTATTAATGAGCAAAGGATAGAGTAGCTAGATCAGGCACTTTTCTCTAATGGATTTTTTAAAGGAGAGAGGTACGTACATTTTTAAAGGAGGGAAGTATGGAGATCTCAGTGTCAATCAGGGCTAGTTCAGTACTTACGATTTCCTCATTTTGTTGGGACATCTGGGTGGTTCAGTCGGTTAAGCGTCCGACTTCGACTCAGGTCGTGATCTCACAGTTCGTGAGTTTGAGTCCTGCATCAAGCTCTGTGCTGACAGCTCAAGAGCCTGGAGACTTCTTCGGATTCTGTGTCTCCCTCTTTTTCTGCCCTCCCCCTGCTCGCACTCTGTCACTCTCCCTCTCTCAAAAATAAATGTTAAAAATTTTTAATAAAAAGATAAAAAGAATTCTTCATTTTGTCTTACCTGAAGTATTCACTGAACCCTCATTACTTCTTGAGGAAGGCCTACTGTGTCCCTTTATTCGCTTCTCTAAAGGAGGTCAAAATGCTATCAGGGCAGGCATGACTCCTAGGAGATCAAATTTACCAACACTAAGGACTCATGGCTGAGGTCCACGATTTAAGATAACTCCAGGTAAGTGTCCCGCTTAGAGTGTGCTGTCCATTCTGCTCAGCTGACTTTTCTAACTAACCACTCTCATTTTCATAAACCAGTTATTTTTTCTGCATTTCCTTCTCAAATCTCTGACAAGTCCGATATTTGTTCAATCTCATCTCCCCAAGACATGAACCCATAATAACTGCAAAGATTTCTGATTCCCCTCTTTGTAGGTAGTCTTGTCTGTCTAGAAGATGTCTACTGTATCCCAACACAAGAAAGTAGCCCACCATGTTTTATCTCCTCTGCAACCCACACTACTACTACTACTGGTAGTAGCCAATCCCCCTACTACTATTACTACTATTTACCACTACTACCACCACTGTTATCTACTATTATGACTACCTCCTGCTACTGCTGCCACTCCGCCGTCACGGATGATACTAATTTACCGAATCTCTATTGTCAGCCAAGCATGGTGCTCAGCACTTTGCTCATGGCAACGCCATGAGACAGACATTGTGTTCATTCGTATTTTATAGATGATGTTATCAAAGCTAAGTTGAAGTTATATAATATTCTAGTAAATGTCAGAGTCTGTTTTCAAACCCAGGCTCCTCAGCTCCGAAGGCTGAGTTGTTTCTATTCCGTCAAGAACAGACTGACTAGATCTACCCAAGAAATTGCCAAGAAACCAAGATCCCTTAATTCAGACTCTGGAAAAAACATAAGTGTACATGCTGGGATTGACTTGGCTAGTTGAAAGGTGAGAAGAAGTGACTTTCTTAGTACAGGACATTCTGTCCCTCCTAACACTCTACCTGTGGGTTATTTAGAATGAGAAGCTCCACATGGGGACTAGATTGTAGGAACATGCTGCTCTCTAAGCAGACATCAAGAGATTAAAAAGTTCACTGAGACTTACTCAGACTCATCAGAATCCATGAAGAATTATTTCCACTTCACAAAGTTAAAGGGTCTACTGCAGTTCCAAAGGATATTATTTCATAAAGAGATTTCCCACTTTATGTCTGGTTTACTTAATTACACCAACATCATGAGTGTGTGAAGTTCACTGCATTCATATGTTATATATGAATCTGCAAAGCCCTGAATTATAAAAAATAACTTAATTTATGGTCTGAGAATCCTAGATATGGGAAGAAAGAGACAGGTTAGAACCTCATATTTTTAACCATAGTTAACACAGCCCTCTCTGATAAAGAAAAGGAAGGAAACAGCAAAATTGTAAAGTGGATTATGAAAGACCTGAAAAGATACTTCTTTCTGACTTAAAAATAAAATGAAATCAAATGAAATGAGCACTTGTTATAGGCAAGTAATCTATATGGTAGATATTTACTATAGTTGGTAAATAATTTCTCATTTGCAAGCATATTTTAGGTCTCTGAGCAAATGGCTGTCTTTGACATTTCTAGAACTGTTAGAAACATAAATTAGATTTTTAAAATTTATGTAAAATGTTAAGGCACAAATAGGCAATAATCACAAGAAACAGAAATCACTTTTTAAAAGAAATCTCACTGTGGGTTCCTGGGTGTCTCAGTTAAGTGTCTGACTCTTGATTTTGGCTCAGGTCATGATGTCACGGTTCATGGGTTTGAGCCACGCTGACAGTGCAGGGCCTGCCTGAGATTCTCTCTCCCCCTCTCTCTGCTGCTCCCCTGCTTGTGTTCATCTCTCTCTCTCTCTCTCTCTCTCTCAAAATAAATAATAATTAAGCTTAAAAAAAAGACATCTCACTGAAGTTTTACTTTTCAAAGCTTGATGAAAATCTTTATTTGAATCTTAGGGTTTATACCACTATGTAGGAAATGAACACTTAAAACCTGAGCAGGAAAAATGTTAAACACAAAAATGAATGCATGGATTAATGCACAATTTCCTGTATTTTCAATGGACCATGATAATTTCCAAGGTTATGTTCCAGAATGTTCAAATGTGTTTACAAACACTGCTATTTCTTTTGGAGACAATTGTATCTTTATTGACAGTAAGGCCCCTATAACTTCCTCTTTCCTTTTCCTGTCCTTCCCCACTGCTTTTCAGCTTCTACTGTTGCTGCCATACGGGATTTTGTGGGAAACCCTTCAAACTTTTAGAGAATTTGAAGGGTTTTTTTTTTTGTTTTTGTTTTTGTTTTTGTTTTTGTTTTTTTTGTATTTTAGAGAGAGCAAGAGAGGGAGTAGGGCAGAGGGGGAAAGAGACAGAATCTCAAGCAGACTCCACGCTCAGTGGGATCATGACATGAGCTAAAATCAAGAGCTGGACCTTCAACCAACTGAGCCACCCAGGCACCTGGAGAATTTGAAAGTTCTAAATGCTAGATAAAGAAAAGCTTTGAAAAGTGGCAACAATTTTAAGGAACTTATACTGGCAGTCTCCAGGTCACAACCAGCGGGCCTAAATGGTGCCAGCTTGCCATTTCATAAATGTGTTTTATCCTAGAGTCTGAATATATTCCCTTAAGTTAATATAATTGCTTCAAATTCCACCAATTTATTTGAGTTATAAAAACAAATACTTTTGGGACATGTAGAATGTGTTAGAGAAATTAGAGAAATCAGATTGATTTTTTGCTAGGAATTAAAAGCAGATTGCACTCAGGGAATGGGAGTTTATACAGAAAGTAATTCTGGAGCACGAGTGGAGGGGTATTATGTAGGGTTTCTTTCAGCAAGGATCCATGGAGTACCAGAATGGACTGTACTTTGGCTCTGTAAAAAAAGAAGGTGAAAGGGCATCTATGAGACATTTGAAAAGGGTCTGTCCTGAGCTGAGGAAAGGAATGATGGAATCAGAAGTCCTATTGTCAAGATTTAAGAAAGAATAGGGATACAGGAACGTAGGGTGCCTATGATGCCCAAGGAATCTGCAAAGAAAGTAAATTGCAAGGTAGTTGAAAAGGATAGTGAAGTTAAATTTTTCTTTTTCTTACTCCTAAATTACTTATTCCCCGCTCTTAGGAATTAAGTGTTGTTCTCACTGTATTTCAGCTGTTTTAGTGGTTAACAAAAATAGCCCTTTGTTGAGGAGACTGGGAACCTAACCATTGCTGTGTGTGTATTATAAATTCGAAACAACAAACCCTTCAGACTTCCCAACGGAAATGCCTTAGAAAGGCATATGAGATACTTCATCATCTACCTTTGTTTTAGGATAAACCTGCATTCTTTATCATTAATCAGATAAAATGTTTGTAGTTCTGGGAACATGTAAGGAAGTATACATTTGGGCATCTGCTCAAATCCTCCACTCCCCACCCTCACTCCCACCAGAACCCTCAATCCAGTTTGGGATGTATTTCCTAGACTAGGTGATTGGGAAACATCGACTCACTTTTTAAGTCAGAAACTCATTTTTCAGTTTTTTTATGACTACCCCAGGAAGAACTGGCTATTCTCTTCATCACACCCTTAGCTATCCTGTTTGTCCTTTTGTAGTATATAAAATATTTCATTGCTCTTCCTTTTTTTTTCATATCTTTCTTTCCCTATTAGAGGGTAAATCCATTAGAACCAAAAACTAGTATGTTTGTCTTTGCATCCTCAGGGCCTACCAAAGTAAATTCTCCTCCCAAAATGAATGAATGAAAGAATAAATTCACAATTCTATAGATCTATGAATAAATTCATGAATGAATGAATCCAAGAACAATGAATCTATGAATGAATGAAGCAGCGGGCCTGCAATTCTCCTTTGGGATATAACATATTCATGAAGTGGAGCTGCCTACCTGCCAGGAATTATTCAGAACTATGGCTTTGGCTCCTTGTGCTGGTTTCTTTTCCTCATAGAACACAATAATTTTCCTCATAGAACACAATAATTTTCTTTTCTTTTTTTTAAAAAAAATTTAATGTTTATTTATTTTTGAAAGAGAGAGAGATTGAGAGAGCGTGACTAGGGAAGGGGCAGAGAGAGAGGGAGACAGAATCTGAAGCAGGCTCGGGGCTCTGAGCTGTCAGCACAGAGCCCAATACAGGGCTCTAACTCATGAACTGCGAGATCATGACCTGAGCCGAAGTCAGATGCCTAACTGACTGAGCCACCCAGGCGCCTCAGAACAAAATAATTTTAAATAATCAGATGTGAATATTATAGGCAATCTAAGGAGGGGAATTAAATCTTTTTATTTTTGAATTCTTGTGATGATTCAAGAAGTTCCAACTACATTATAAAACATTCATAACCTGATTTCTACACTAGCAAATAATAAAGAAAGACCCTGTTCATTCTGGCTATGTGGCTACATGTATAGCAAGGAAACAAAGAAAGGGAAATGATCCCAAGCCAGGAATAATGGTTAAGACATACATTAAGATGATGTACTTCCAGGGGCACCTGGGTGATGTAGTCACTTAAGCCTCTGAATCTTGTTCTAGGCTCAAGTCATGATCCATGAGTTCCTCAGTGTGAGCCCTAAATCTGGCTGTGCAGTGATGGCACAGTGAGCCTGCTTGGGATTCTGTCTGTCTCTCCTTCTCTCTTCCCCTCCCCCACTTGTGTGGTCTTTCTCTCTCTCTCTGTCTCTCTTTCTCTCTCAAAATAAATACATAAACTTAAAATAAGAAAAAAAAAGATGATGTACTTCCAATAAAACAACTTAGGAACCTGCTAGAGATTTTGAAATCAAATAAAAATTAGAGCTCGCTTCGGGATTGCTATAAACCACATCAAATTCTCTAGATGATTTGAAAGCTTCCAATGAAAAGTAACTCAGAATTTACACAGGGTACTCCTTTTCGGAACTGTTGTTTTTGCAGAATTAGAGGAGAAATTTGACCTTGACTGCATTCCTGAAGGCCATGCCTAATCTAATTTATTCCCAGTGGAGCTGCCCAAGGAAGAGTTGGTAGAGTCTGCTGGCCAGGTCTGCCACCGCAATACTTTCTTCAGGAAGATTTGCCATCTGGAAAATACATGATTCAGCTTCACTGGCACAAGTACTTCATATGTAGGAAATAGAAGAACAATGATATTAACTGAACAAGCTTCAAAATAAATACAACATATTTGTACAGGAATGCTAACCAGCTGCTGAAAAGTGAATAGGTCTAAATGGCTTTCATCTTGATGGTCTGGGCACTCCATTTCAGTTCGCTTTTATTTTAGAGTAGAATTTACTTATTTACTCATTTTTTTTTCAATGTAGGGAATATAAAGAAAGAACAGGCAAATATACGATGTGAAAGAACATATTCAGAAGAAAGGAACCCAGAAATACTGTAATTCCAAAAATTAAAAAACTTATTTTTTTCCCTGAAGAATTTTACCCATGAGAATTTTGCCACAAGCGACTGAAAAACTGTGATAGTAAGCTCAGGCTCTCAGTGTTCGTGCTAGGACTGAAATGCTTGCCTTGCACGGCATCAGAACAGTAAGCATTAGTGCACTGTTAACATCCTGGAAGGTGGTTCACTCTCAGGTGTGGAACTAAAAGTTTTATCGGGTGACGCATGAGACCATTGGTTTCCATGTCCATTTTGCATAGGTTTTTAAGTCCCTCCATAAGTTCGCCAACTATCAGGCATACATTCCCAGATACATAAATACTTTATCAGGCACAAGGACAAGCTAACACTCATCATCTTTATTACCATCATCACCATCATCATTAATTCAATGATAGTATATATTTATTGAACACTGTAAAAATTTCATCAATTCTAAGATGCATACTTTTTTCACATTTTAACATCTCTGATGTCAGAATGTGTTTTTCAATGTTGTCTTACAATTATCATCAGTCAGATGGTGCACATGGCATACTTGTTCTACCTGACAATATGTTTAGAAATATTACAAAAGAACCAACATGAAAATATGTACAATGAGTGCCAGCAACTTGAACTAACCAGCATGGATAAAATGGTAAAATCTTCTAAGAAGTGTTGTATGACGTTAAAAAGAGTATTTTGTGAAAACAAAACAAAACAAAACAAAACACTGAATCTCTTCCTCTACATTGAATGTAGGTGATCTGGCATTTCCAATCTGCTCTCTGTGGGCCTTCTTGATCCATGTTTCAGACAACCGACCAAACAGTTAAGAGTCTGTTCTAACATTCTCTAGTGCGACATTAAGTGCAAAATCTCTGCTTAGTAAGCCCATATCAATAAATCTGGCCTCATCCAACTTCATATTCCTTTATTGTTTCACCTGGCACTGACTTAAAGTCAGAATCCCGCAGATGGTAGCTTTGTCCTATTGGCTCTGTGGCTAAGCATATACACCAAATATCTGGACAACCTACAGTCTAGTCAGGTTGACACATAAAATTAACCATTACAATGTTTATACAATAAATTCTAAGTGATTAAAAACACACTGTGTTATAATTTAGAGTGTGTCATTTAATTCATGGTTATCTTAGTTTCAATGATATGTGACAATCATTTGTTAGACATTGCTGTAGGTATTTCATATATGTCTTCTTATCTTGTCTTATGGATAGTCAGGACTATCTATAAGATGTATTTTAAAGATGAAGGAATTGAGGATCAGACTATTTAAGCATCTTTCCCGAGGTCTTATAGCTTAGCAGTGGTAAAGCTATGCCTCTAACCGAGGTCCATATAATACCACAGAAAGTTTCTCATCAGAAGTTTAGGGATGTCTACAATTTATATATCTGCTAGCTAGTCAAAATTTATAAAATGTTAGAGTTGGACAGACCATCTACTATGGGTAAGTGTTCACTTTTCTAGGTAGTGGAGCTACTTGGGTGAAGACCTTATATCTGCTCTTACCAAGAAGATACCGTTAGGCAGATAAGATATAATATGGTAAGTGCTCTTATGACAAGGTAAATCATTCTGAATTTGGTTATGGGATCCATGGTAGATTCCACATTATACAGATTCCACATTCCACATTATACATCAAGGAAAAATGAAAACAGGAGAGAAAACAGGTCAAAATAATTGACCTCAACCACTAACATGTTGCAGAGTCAGATGAAGGAAACACATCCAATTCTCAGCCAGAATGAGAATACATTAAAATGGGAATACAAAGATAGTAGATTTCAACGACTTCTATCTTCTCCATAAAGTAAGAGGAAAGGCTGGGGTAGGTACAATGGAGGTAAGAAGAAAGAGGAGTTCGAGATTTAAGGAGGGAGGGGATTGAACAAAAAGAAGTGTACCACAGAGACATAAAGATAAAATTACACCAGTGAGGACATGAGATGAAACTGAGATGAGAAATTCTTTTAACTGGAAAGGGCTCATCACTTTGGCTTCCATAATACTTTTCCAACAGTGTTTCTCACAGGTATTCAGAGAGCTTCTGAAAATGTAGATCTCTCTTCCTAGAGATTCAGACTTCATTCATCTGTGGCAGGGTCCAGGAGTCTCAATTTTGGACAAGTTACTCCAGGTGGTGCTGATGCTAAACTTTATAAACACTGGTTAAATAGTAATTTACAATGATTTCATGATTCAACACACAAATAGCTCATTGGAACCAGATTTCTAGTATTGAGAACCAGTGCTTGCTTAGGCAGCACATATACTAAAATTGGAATGATTCAGAGAAGATTAGCATGGTCCCTGCACGAAGATGACACACAAATATAGTATTGAGAACCAGCTAATTTGGTTTTTTCAGATATGGATGGCATCCATAATCTACCCTAAATTATAAAACTATAACTATTAAAATAAACAATATAAATATTTACTAAATATTTTTATTGCAAACCATTCTGATACAATAGACAATAATTCAAGAAAATAGATGCACAATGATGTTAACTGCTGTCAAACTGTTTCATGTAAATTACCCATCAGCTTTCCTTTCTCCCTTATCCCCTGTCTTATAAAATCTCTCAATCTTACTTCCAGCCTATACTCATCACACTTATGACTCTGTCCTAAAGCTCAAGTTTGGGCACTTGTTCTGGTTCTTAAAACTTTATTCTGAGAAGTTGGATGAAATTACCCTTTTAGAAAGAAGTGTGTTCATGGTCAAATAAGTTAGAAATAACTGAGCCAGAATTTGAACACAAACCCACCAAAAGCCTGAGTGAATTGGGTCAGTTCAACAGGATATGGTTTAACACAATTATAAATCAACACCTTTTTGTTTGTTTGTTTTGCTATAGTAGCCAGACAACTTAATTTAGCTCTGTCTCTAGAGTTTATCTGAAGATCTAGGAATAGAGCCAGTAAAAATTTTGGACATAGAGGAATTCTGGGAGATGCATTGTCAATCTTTTGCATCACTCTAACTATTCCCACCTTAAAAAGATTCATTACTGGTACCATGGACTGTTACCATGGACCAAAGGTAACAGCAGCATCCCTGGACTCAAACTGTCTCATACAGCTAAAGATAGTGAGGGGTACAAGTTCACCTGATAGCCTCAGTTATCTACTGTTGCGAAATAAATTATCCCAGAACTTCATGCCTTAAAACAAAATCAGTTTATGATCCTTCACAGTGTCTATAGGTCAAGAATTTGGACAGAACTTGGCTGGTTTGAGGTCTATTAAACAAGTGGAAAAAGATGAGATGGTGAGTGGAACTTGAGCAAGGCCTGGTATCAGTCAGGAGCTTACCATGCATCTCTCTGTCTCTTCACATGGTCTTTCAAGTAGTGACTTTGGGCTTCCTTGCAACATGGTAGGTTCAGGTCAGTTTGACTGCTTACGTGATAGCAGGCTTTCCTGTAAGTGAGTGTCCCAAGAGAGCTAGGAAGAAGCTGCATCTCCTTTTATGATAAGACCATTGAAGTCACATAGCATGTTACTGAATCAAACAATCACAAAAGCACAGCGTGCTCTGGTAAGAAGACTGTCTAAAGTTCTATGAACATGTGTTAAAATTACCACATTGAGCCACTGATAACGTCCCCTGGTTCTGAGCTTCTCTGAGCGTCCATGGCTGAAAGTAGAAAAGGGAAAAATACATGGATATGTGATATACAAGTTGGCTTATGTGTGCACTATATACGTATGTGTGTGTACATATATATTATATGTATACAAGTTGCTTATATGTCTGTGGGTCAAAAGATACATGTCAGGGATTATAAGGAAATAAATATTTACATTTAAAAATTTATATGAAGTTGTTTCCATTGTATTTGAGGATCTCTAAGGATAAGCATACATGTATTAAGACTGTATGGGTGTCTTGCTTGAGTGATGAAACCACTGTACATTTCTATTTAAAGTCATTTTCCATGCCAACTTATTTAAATGGCTTGAAACTATTTAAAAAGAAAGGGCATGGTCCCTTTAAAAATTGAAAGCAGATCCTTGGTAGATGTTACATTTTTAAATGGCAGTAAATAAAGAAACCCACTTGATGATTAGGCATTGCTTATGAAGGAGGGTGGGGTTGAGTGAGTGAATTAAATTCTTTGCCAGGAAAATTCTTTCCTGATTAAAGATAAAATTTCACAGGTTTTCATACAGATTCCATCCTGCTTGTGGTTAGCATCTGAGGAGACAAATTTATTTCTTCCAGATTAAATTAAGCTTTATATAATTGAAAGTTTACTGAGGTAGACTTGATGGGTCCAAGGAAAGATACAGAAGAAGTAGAAGTGTGAAAAAGGTATCTGAGGCCTTTCTATAGCTGGTTGTGAGTACATTAAAGTCTTGAGTGAAGGCTCCCACCAATGATTTCATTCCCACACATCTGAGGAAGAGCTGCAAGATCAAGGCAGAGCATGTGCTCAGTGGTCCAAAGGTAGGAGTTAGTATGAATAGGCTTTCTTCTACTCCATATGGTTCCTAGAGTTACTGGAAAGTTAAAATTCTCAAACATCTTCCTAGAAAGGTCTTCTGGGTCTTGTCTGGGGTAGAACGACTAATGTCCTAAGCAGCATCCATGGCTTGGCTTCATTGCCAAAACAATCTCTAGTCAACTAGGCCCAATTTCTTACTTACTTCTTCCTAAATGGAGAGCAGGTAGATCTTATGATCTGGGAAGACCTTCTCTATGTCCCCAGTTAGAGATAAAAATGTGGGGGCAGGTGGGTGGCTCAGTCGGTTAAGTGACTTTGGCTATGATCTCTTTGTTTGAGGGTTCGAGACCCACATCGGGCTCTGTGCTGACAAGCATGGAGGCTGCTTGGGATTCTCTCTCTCTTTCCCTCCTTCTCTGTCTTTTTCCCACTCATGCTCTGTCTCTCTCTCTCTCTCAAAAATGAATAAACATTAAAAAAAATTTTTTAATAAATAAAATGGTGGACTTGAGCCTTCTTTTCATTGCCCCTCAAAATGAGTGTCTTCAAGACTATCACCGCTTGGATGGATTTTAATCTCAGAAAGATTAATAAAGGAAATGGTACCACCTTTGGCGGTGAATATATGACATAACTGGGCAAGATTACACATTTAGAGGTATATCCTACTTAGGTCTTTTCTTTCTTACTCTCCTGCCTTGTTACTAACACTTGGACCCTTCTGAAAGCCTTCTAACATTGAATTTAAAATGCTTACAACTCTGTCACAGTTTGGCTCATTCTTTGTTCCCTCTTAATGTAGGTCTTTTAGTCTCCTCAGTGATCTGTGTTCTGTTATTTAAGTTGTCTCTTTGTAATTTTAACTGGTCTAGTACTGAGATAATCCATACCCAGTGTTAAATCTTGTCCTCAGAAATTTCAGCCCAGGAATTAGAATGTGCATTTTAGTAATTTTGGTCATTTCTTGTTCTTTTCAGGGTTACCTTAGTTCCAGATTAAGAGATCTGTCTTTTTTCCTTGAACAATTTCTCCTCTGCTAAGATGCTGCAGAACTTTGAATTCTATCTCTAGACAGTTATTCCTTAGGGAAGTTTCCCAAATTTACTTCTTAATTGTTTCTTCATAAGAATTATTTGGGAATCTCATTGAGCATAGAATTCTTGGCTTACTTCCAAATTTCTTTAATCAAAATCCAAAAAGGGAGGAATGGCAATCTCTTTATATGATAAGTAGTTCTATATGTAAAGAGTATTAAGACCTGGAAATTTGGAAAAGACAAGTTGGCAAACGTCTTTGTTTCCCTCCGATGTTTATTTATTTTGAGTGAGAGAAAGAGTGTCTGTAAGCGGGGGAGAGGCAGAGAGAAAGAGGGTGAGAGAGAATCCTAAGCAGGCTCCACGCTGTAAACACAAAGCCCAGTATAGAGCTCAATCTCATGAACAGTAAGATCATGACCTGAGCCAAAATTAAGAGCTAGACACTCTAATTAGTGAGCCACTCAGGCATCCCAGAGTTGGCAAACTTCTTCTGTAAAGGACCAGATAGTAAACATTACTGGCTTTTTGAGCCACATGATCTCTGTTGTAACTACTCAGCTCTACTGTCCTTATAATAGCCACAGGCAATATATAACAAGTAATCATGGCTGTGTTCCATTAAAATGTTATTTATCAAAACAGATGAGCCTGATTTTATCTGCAGATTGTCATTTTCTTACCTCTGGGTTTTGGAAACTATAACTCATATTTATTTAGTTCTTATTGTTACTGATATTCTATATAAATTGTCTCCCCCATTTTTTACAATACATGGTGATGAAGATATCAATATTTCCATTTTTCAGAAGAGGGAATTGGAATTAGGCATTTAATTCTAGAACACAGTATCTAGAGGGAGGTGCTAAATAAATGTTTCGTGTATATATGAAGAATTGATTGGGTGGATAGAATTTGGAATATATATTATAACAAGACATAAACATCTGAAGTTTCATTAATTCATCCTCCATTTATGAAATATTCATTTAGCTATTTTATGCACAATCATCTGCAGACATTGCTGGTAAAGACGTAAGGATGAAGGAGATTATTTTGGAAACAGAATAACAGAAGCCAGACAATAAAACTTGGAGGGAAGTGATATATAATGGCATTTTACCGAGACAAAAAGTCTAAACTGACATTAATTTAGGTTGAGATTTTTCAATTCAGCCTCAGTAAACATTTATTCAATCTTGTCTTGGAGTGGAGAATTTGCTTAATTGAAATTTCCAAAGTATCATTATTTCCCTAAAAGTATTATACCCTGAGAATTTCTTGAGTTCGCTCAACCCTGACTTAACTTACTAATATAACTACATGGAAACTCAAAAAGTAACTAAAAAAATTAACTATGAAAATAAAACGTATTTTTTCAAAATAAATATTATTTAAAAAGTCATCCCTAGAATTAGAAATAAGATGTTTTCAGAGAGACAAAAAGACTGCCAGAGAGAGAAAAAGTGAGTGATTCTCATGGATATCTAATGGGATATTTATTGATGTATTGAAAAATATATTTAAAAGTTGTGATATATAAAACACATTTGAAAATTAACTACAAATATGAATTATTAGAACTTCTAGATACCCAGAACTTTGGACATAATTGGAAAATTAATATTTTAATCTATCTTCAAACCTATATGTGTCTCAAGGGATTCTGTCTTGAATGATCTTTAAGAGCTCTAAGGCAAATGTCCTAGTGCTCTTTGTGTTTCAATTTCTACTTTTGTAAGAAGAAGAAAATAATATTCCCTGTCTTATAAAACTGTGAAGGTTAAGTACATTAATACACATAAAGTTCTTGGAACCGTGCCCTGCACCAATACAAGCTCAATACATATTACCTATTACTAAAAAAAAATACCTATTACCTATTACTTTAAAAAAAGACTTATGTCTTTTGAAGTGCTCCATGAAGAAATGCTTCCCCCCTTAAAAAAATAAAATTCAAAGAAGTAGATCATTTTAAAACTTCAGATTGACAAGCTAATCAACACATTATTCAAAAAATGCTGAGTAAAGAAATTTACTCCACTTTGTTTAATTATTTCTCATATTGACTTGAACATAAAATTGGAGGGGAGTTACAAATCTTATTATTTATGTATTTTAAGGAACCCATTTGGGGCATTGCTGCATTGAAGACATTATAACTGAATGAATTTAATAGTTATGAACAGTTCAAACACTTGGAAAATGGAATAGATTCTATTGGATATCTATAGCTTCAAATCTTGTAGGTGTCATCTGAGCCACAGTCATGGCTACAGTAACTCTTCTGTACAAACTTCAACCTGTTTTGCAGAATAAGAGTCTTACCTCATTCATGTAGTGCTCCCTCTTGTTTTCTGCCCTGGGTCTTTCCTGATACATAGAGTGGGATATCAACAGGAGCCCAGTTAGTAGTCACACATATCCAACCTCAAAGTATGGGGTAATTATTACCCAAGGGACGATTTTCAACTCAGAGATGATGTAGTTCTTTACATCACTACACAACAACTTTTTTTTTTCCTTATAGGCAGATGTGGGATGTGTTCCATATCCTCCTCCCTTGAAGATCCCAGAAAGACAGAGCACCTATTCAAACATAGTGGTGATCAACTAGTAACACCTTACCATGTTGACTCCTTTCATCTTCCTTTCACCCTCTCAAGTGCTTCACTACTGTAAAGGAATTCTTTCTCAAATTAACTGCCTGCATGAAAACTCTTGTCGCAGGATCTGATTTCTGGGGAACCTCTGCTAAGACATCTGATCTAAGATGAGAACATATATAATACATGCTATAGGCTCTATACAAAATATGTGTAGACAAAAAATTTTGTGCTTTCTATCTTTTGATCTTGGTACATTAGCTTTAAGGAATCATATGTGATACAAAGCTCACATTTTACATGGGTGGGGGAAAATAAAGAAGATAACTTTCTACACTTAAACTCACAGAGTATCTGATTGATACTAAGGTTTATGTGAGTTTGAGTCATAAGTGGAGTTATAGCTATCATTCCTACTATTACTCAGTAAAGATCTTCAATGATAATGACATTTAGTGAACATGGTATAAATTATGCAACCAAAAGATAACTGCATGGACAGCAAAAATTGTGGTCACTGATATGATTGATAACAGAATTGATGTGTCTATGTGATCTAAAATATTCTCATTTTCTTCTTAAACCTATTGTATCATTTGGGAGATATATTGTTGAAATATGAGGACACTTAAATTATTTTGATTTGTCAAATAATTCTTCAAATTTGTTTTAAGGGTAGAGGAGAAATTCATATCATAAAAGAAAAATAAATGAAATTCAGTAATTCAATAAATAAAATGTCTTACCATCAGGAAAATAAATGAGAGACAAATGAAATTCAATAAATTCAGTATATGAAATTCTTTGCCATCAGGAAAAGGGAGAGAATTAGGCAGAAATAACGCACTTTCCAAAATGAGGCAGGTTTCAACTTGAATCCACATTTGTATTTGACCATTTTATTAAGGATACGATAAATGGAAGCCTTTTGTTTTTATTATTGACCTTAAAATATATCAAACTTAAATATTATCCTCATTAATCAAATAAGAAAGTCAACATCTCATGGCTTGGAATATTATCCCTGTGTTTGGCACAGCCATTGGAGACGGGCCTCAAATTGACTTTAGTTGGTATGGCATATGTGGATCACTGAGTGATTCATTTCCAGATGGAAATATGTGCTAAAAGAACTACAGTTCTGAGATGAAGCAATCGTGGAGAAAATTTTATTGAAATTGGGGAAGGACATGGTGTCTAGCTTAAAATGAGACCATCATGGGGATAGTTCATGTAGCAGAAATGAAATCAAAGCCGTATTAGTAGTCATTATCCTCTATGAACATTTCACCTTTTACTTTCAATTACTAAAAGTGAAGGAGTCTGATTTTATGAAACTGAGAAGTAATGGCAATATTTTGTAAGCCATTTCACTTTAATAATTTTTCAGTAGAGAAAATTCAACACTTCAAATGTCAAACTACTGGAAATATAAACAAATGCTTTCCTTTGAAGAAATAACAAGCTAGATTGCTTTAAACATACATAAATATTAAAGGTCACAGCATACATTATAAACATATAAGGAAAAAACACTTGAGAAAAGTTAAAATAAGTTGTCATATGACGAAGGGAAAATAAAAACATATTCCCTTGATTCAAACCAATATACATCCCACTTTATATTGTAATTATTTGTGTAAATATCTTATTCCTGAATATAAACAGAGGACCAGGTAAGCATTTTATTATTGTCTTAATGGCTTCCTCTAGTGTCCACACAGTACAGTCTCAGAATTTTTGGCTAAAATTAGTTTAAATTTATAAATTCAAAACTGAACAACTCACACATAAAAAATAACTGACCCTAAATGCATGAACAAAATGTATTCTGACGTGTTCTCATATCCATTTAGGAAAGTCAAGGTTATAAATCTTATCACTCGAGTGACAGTAATATAAGAACCAAAGAACAAAGGTGAGGGACCAATTCTGCCTCCATCATCAAATCCGACACTACATTATGTGGTACCTGGACTGATGTGTAGTGTGTTATGTGACACAGCAGAAGGGAACCTCCACTGAGATGTATGGATATTCTCAAGCAAAAAGCAAATGTTACCATATTTTTAGTCTTTTACACTCTAGCCTCAGCCAAAATATCTGTGTTTTATCCTTCAACAAGAGAAAGGTGATAGATTCCTCTTTCCAAATGAGGCCGGTTGACCACTTTTTCTTGGCTACCTATATGGTATATAATCTGATAGAAACTAAAATTCATCAAGAATTTCATAGCACAGTCACCCATGTTTTTGACAGGTTAATATAAGAACATCTTCCCTTATAGTAGCCTTATGAAAAAACTTTAGGAGAGCGAAGAGAAAAAACTCCCAGAATAAACAGCTATATTTTGCCGAAGAGACTTCAAATGAGGACTCTTAACCAAGTGTAGGCATATGATATTAAATCTCTACTGGTATGAACTAATGGATCCTGCAGGACAGAGTATTTGCGAAAATCAGCAAAGGCAGACTTCGGCGTACTTTAGTGAGTAAGTGAATAACAGTTCATCTTGAACCTACTGTTTTTGGCAAGTTTAGTGTTTGTCTTAGGGTAACTTTAAATATTGAACTCTGTTTTGTCAGAATTTATGTGAGCATATGAATTATGAAAACATTTTTTTCTTGTCTAAAGGATCTGAGTGTAGTGGAACCAAAAATTGATTGGAATCTTTAAGAGAAAAGACTCAGGATCCCTTTCGCTAATTCATTTTCTCCCTTTTTTTCCTCTTCTGTTGGTGTTTTACTGAAAAGCTCATGACCTGATGGAATGGAACAGAGAACATTCTGACAGGCTTTTAAAATTAAAGAAGGGGAAAATTTCCAGGGAATCCCATCCCATTTAAACTCTTCTGACTCTGTGGACAGAAATGTCACTGCTTTGCAAAGTAAAAAATTACAGTTGGAATTATTCTGCCTACAATAAAATGAATTTATAAACACATAAATTGTTTTTCAACCAGTATCTTAAGGATTATAATAATATATCTACAATGAGGATTATTTCTTCTATTCTATGAGCCAGTATTGTCCTCATTAGATAATACATGCTTCTATACAATCTTGTTAGATAATGATGTGCTATAGACAAAAAATATTGCAAAATAAGGCATATTCCTTTCCAAACATTATTAATTGTAATGTAAACAAAATCAAGACAATTTCTATGTGATTAACCAAAAACACACTATCATTAAAGAACTTATGACTCCTTTGATGATCTTTGGGTTGTAATGCTATTCCACATCCCACAGACTGTTTCTTCCAGTTTAATTATATAACAGTAGACAAAATGTTCCAGTAATATTTGAACTAACATCCAACTACAAACACAAAACACATGTATTCACAGGGTAAGTCAGGAAAGAATACATTGGTTAAGGATCAGGTGGGGGCTGAGTCCAAACTGGGAGGGACAATCGGGTCCACGGGGCTGTGAAAGCAGTGTGAGGCACTGGCGCTCCAAACACATACTGCCTCCCAGAGCATTCCATCGCAGGGAAATCGCTGAGCTCTATTTCTCAATTTTCTCACCTACAAAATGAAGAAGGATTTATCAGGCTGATATGATTAGGGTCCTCCAAACCTCACAAAAGAACTCAAACATTGATGAATGTATCTCACCCAACATGGTAAATATAACTGCCTGCCCTTTTACCTTAAAAACCAGGCTTAATGTGGGAGGAATTTTTAAAGTGAATTGTTGAAAACAGTTTCAAATGTGGCATTCATTAAATTACATTTATTGAGCGTATAATCTGTCATGTTAGGAGCTCTGCTTCCCTTGCTTCTTGGTATTTATGATCTTAATATTGCAAACACAGTTATATATACAATGGGACACACAACATCTTAACTGTACCCATTAAGTCCGTGCAAAATGAAACTGACACACTTAACATGCTAATAATTATAATATTTATATACGACTCTATTATGTAGTAGTATCTTTACATAAGTGATTTTGCTTTATTTTGCAATAATGCCTTGCAGTCAGAAAGCTATGTGTAATACTACATTCACCTTAATGATGAGGAAAATGTGGCTGTGAGAAGTTGTGACTTGCCCAAGGCAACAGAGCTAGTAAGTGGGAGAGTCAAAATTTGAGCATGTGGTTGGTTTGTTTGTTTTTGTGACTATAATTTTCCAGTTGTTTAAGTTAGCCCAGGTTTAAGGCCTTAGAAAAGTTACAATAAACCTAAAAGGAATCATGTTGTAGAAAACAGACAATAGATTTTTTATTGAGTCTATTTGATTGACTCTTGTAGTCTTTTAAATTGTTAATTGTGTAATTTGATCATATTATTGATAACAATGAGAAAGACTTAAGAAATGACAGACTAAATTCTATAAAATAAATACATCATAGAGTTTATAGCATACTTGAACTTATCAGGAGAGTTTCTGTAGAGCAAATGTCTGATTATCAGGGATGAAATTTAGCTCTGTCACCATGCATGGCATGGGTGTTGGAAAGTTCTTAAGAAGAAATTCAGAAAAAAATAACAAGAATGGCTCTATTCCTCTCTGAGGTTGTGGCGTCTGGGGAAGCAAGTCCCTTCTTCAAGGATGGGGCTGAATAATTAAAAGCATGGGGTAAACCAAGGAAAGAGTGAGCCTAAGGAGGAATCAAAGAAAGAAAAATTATTGAGGCACACATTTATGAAATCTAGAAAATGTTACCTTATGCCATTGGGCACATTAGTAGACTCAGAAACCCTGGCCAGGAAATATATTCTAAATGATATATTCTTTGCTAGGTGTCTTCTTCACAGACTTAGATGCTTTATCAAAGTAGGCTTTAGTTTTTTTTAATCAAATGTTTATGCCACTTATTTGCATTATGTTAATTTTTCATATTCTAATCATTAGCAGATTCAGAAAGTTACTTAAACAGGAGATATTTCTACCGAATCTCCTAAAGTTTCCAAGTAGCTCGTGTTTGAGAAAGCCATTCAGGTAATTTTTGTTTGGATGGGATAATGTTCTAAGGCTTTCATATAATCCATTAGTTACTCATTATCTTCATTAATCTTTGAATGTTTAGACATTTTTGATGAAAAGAAATGTTTTATTGTCATCCAATATTATTGTAGGATGATTAATGTCAGAACAATTCATTCTTTTTGTGATGTAGAATAATATCTTTTCAGAACAGCTAATGACCTATTTAACCATTAGGTAATTTTTTCAATAATAAAAAGTTTGATTATTAAAATCATTTTCTAATATTTGGAAATTTTCTCACATTAGAAAAATTAAATTAGATTAAAATCAGGATAAAAAATATAATTTATAATTCAATTGCTTTGATCCACAGGTAAGTTTCCTAATTTTCTTTTTTCTGCTTTAAAATTGTGACATATAGACATTCAGGATGAAAGTTTAGCAAGACTTCAGAAGTTTGTCAATATCTTAGATATAGACCTCATTTTGGAAAGAGTCTTCTAAAAATCCTTGAATTTTCTTACTTTCTCTCAGTAGAGAAATAAAGATGTTTTCAAACTTCTCTTACACTCCACAACCATGGCTTCCAGCCTCTCCTCCATCACAGCCCTGGTAACATTGCACCTCTACACTAGAGCTTTCCCCAGCTAAGTTCTTTCTTGACATCAGCTCTAAATACCCTGTAAATAACTTTTATTATTTATTTAATTTGAGTATAACTGACATCCAATGTGACATTAGTTGCAGTATATAACTATAAACGTCTTTTAAAAACACCGGTGCCCACGCCTGCGTGGCTCAGTCAGTTAAGCGTCCAACTTCAGCTCAGATCACGATCTCGTGGTCCAGGAGTTCGAGCCCCGCGTCAGGCTCTGGGCTGATGGCTCAGAGCCTGGAGCCTGCTTCCGATTCTGTGTCTCCCTCTCTCTCTGCCCCTCCCCCATTCATGCTCTGTCTCTCTCTGTCCCCAAAATAAATAAACATTAAAAAAAATTAAAAAAAAAAAAAAACACCGGTGCCCAGATTCCCACCCCAACCAGTGATCAGAATCCATGAGTGGGGCCAAGGCATCATTTCATTTCAAAATCTCCCCAGGTAATTTTAATAGAAAACCGGGCTTGAAAACCTGTGGCTCAACACTTCCTTCACAGTTTAGTACTGAAAAATTGTTCCCCAACTTTGGTCTGAGCTCAGCACACTTCTGGGCACACATAGGTTTTGGTTAAAAAGATACCATTTACCCTGTGACTACTCTATAGACCCTAATAGAGTGAATTGCTCAACTCTCAGTTACTAACTTAGTGACTTCATGTCTAACAGAGAGAAGAGCAAATGCATATTTGTTTTTAATAAAGATAAATTCTTACAGGAGAGCCTAATCAGAGCACTGCTGTCTCTTTCCTCTTCATTTTTTCTAGCAGATGCAGTTCATAGACTAAAAGAAAATCAGATTGTGGAGTGGACAGATGTGGACTGAAATCTCAATAATACCACTCAAAGCAGTATGTCTAGGTAAATGGTTTCATCCTGTTGAGATTCATCTTCCACAGATGTAATATGAGGATCAATATCCCATCTGCAAAATTGATTTGAGGATTAAATAAGAATATGAATGTGAACTACCTGTCACATAAGAAGTTTTCTAGAAGCATTGTTCCATTTCCTTAATAGATCATATACTTTAAAACAGTAGTTTTTAGGGGTGCCCAGGTGTCTCAGTTGGTTAAGTGTCCAACTTTTGATTTTGGCTCAGGTCATGTTCTAACCATCTTAAGATCAAGTCCCACAGCTGGCTCTGCACCAGGCATGGAACCTGCTTGGTATTCTCTCTCCCTTTCTGTCTGTCCCTCCCCTGCATGTGCTCTCTCTCTCTCTCAAAATAAATAAATAAATAAATACACAAATACATAAATTTTAAATAAATAAAGTAAATAAATATTTTTTTAAACCAGTAGTTTTTAGAGAAAAACAAATACCATATGATTTCAGTCATATGTGGAGTTTAAGAAACTAAACAGATGAGCATAGGGTAAGGGGAAAGAAAAGAGGGAGATGGAGGCAAACCATAAGAGACTTAACTACAGAGAATAATCTGAGAGTTGTTAGAGGTGGGCAGGGGATGGGCTAAATGGGTGATGGGCATTAAGGAGGGCACTTGTTGTGATGAGCACTGGGTGTTATATGCAAGTGATAAATCACTAAAATCTACTCCTGAAACCAATATTACACTATATGTTCACTAACTAAAATTCATATAAAAACCTAGAGGGGTGTTCCTGGCTGGGTCAGTCAGTAAAGCATGCAATTCCATCTCAGGGTCATGAGTTCAAGGTCCACATTGGGCACAGGCCCTACTTAAAATTTAAAAAAATGAAAATAAAATTAAAAGTATCCAATGTCTCAAATTAATTAATTAATTAGTTAATTAATTAATTGAAACTTTAAAAAACCCAGTAGTTTTTACACTGAATTTCTAGGAGCACAGAGCTCAATGGCAGCTCCTCAGTGAGTGTGGTTGGAATAAGTGAGAGGCCTCAGGAAAAAGAGCTCCCACCCCCCAAAAGTCGGGTTCCACCAAAGGGGATCCACTTGGATCTATTTTATTTAGTGGATTTTGACATGAGATTTCATACAATGAAAAGAATTCTATTGAAGGGAAAAAATGCATAAAGCCACTGCTCTAAGTTATCATGACAGTTAGCACTTGTGTTTTTCTACCACCATGCATATTCAGTACAAAAGCACATGTTGAATTATTTATATCATTACTTATAACATTGGATTTAAAACTTGTTTTTACATAGTAAAAAATAATTTGGTACTCTGTACTTGGACCACAGCAAAAGATCACGTTAGAAGAAGTAGCTCTTAGTAAGGCTTATCATATAGTGAATAAGCCAGATGTTAAATTACTCAAATGACATACCTCTGATTAAGCCAAAGTACCAAACACTAAAGTGACAAGTGGAAGATTTATATTTTAGATGTGAGTAAAATACATAACAAATGTAGCATTTTAAAAGATTTTAAGGAGTCAATAGAACAAAATCGATACCAAGAAGAGAATAATTAACTAATGTAGCTTAGGCAAGATGATCTCATAGAACATGTAATCTTTCCCTTAGTTCAACTATAATAAGAATTAATGGGATCAACAGTAGTCTGGAATTTCTATAGATACCAGTCAGTAGTTTATTGTTTCCCAAAATAGCAGAGAATACATGGCCTTCTTGCTGTTTCTAATTTAACAAATGTAATCACATTACTATAAACATAGTTGCTTATCATACTCATCCAAATTTCTGGAAAATATTAAGATTTATTGTCAAAGTAATGAGAACAAAAGAAGTTGTGCCCTGGAATATTTTCTGTCGAGTATTTCCTGTTGTTTTCTGCATACTTTTTATTGCAATCATGGTTGCAGCTGAACTTCATTAATATTGTCTCCCAATCTTCCCCCCTCCCCCATCCCTTGGAATTGGGTGACTAAAATTACCAGGAAAAGTTCACCCTTAAATTCTTAATGGGTCACCACAATGTTTTCTTCCTTGCTGCATAGATCACTGGAGTCCTTAAAATCCATTTTGGCATGCAATACAAGATAGTCTACAACAGCAAAATCCATAAAAATGGACAATTTAGCCAGAGGCAAGAAACAGCTAATCAAAATTCCAAATGAAAGCCTTGGTAGTTGAAATTTATTTCAGTTTAAAGACTACACAACTTGGGTTCCTACATTTCTACATACATGGTCAGTATTCGTAGTGGTAAAGCCTGTATTTTTTAGTCATCATTTTCAAAAGTGACTTTTCAGTAAAATAAGGAAGCACATTGACCCTCTAATTCAACTTGCTTCCTAGAAATGAAAAAAATCATATACAACTTCTAACAATCTTGTTCCATACAATATTAGCATCATTAGTCTACCACACACATTTATAACCGTTTTGATTGTGGAACAAACATTGCCAAGCAAGAACCAGGTTAATGCATTTAGACACTGTCAGATCAAGATAGCACATGATACAAATAACTTCTATTTAACTTCAAGTTGACCAGACACATATTCTCTTGGAAAACCAGCAAGTCAACTTCATTAAGTAAACTTCTTTCGTGAAACAAACAAACAAACAAACAAACAAAAAAGTGAAACTTCAGTTATCTAGAAACTGTTTGGAGATTAATACAATTTCGGTGGCATGATTACTGGGCATACTGCATGTCAGGTATGGTCCTAGGCATGGAGTTAAAGACGACCTCCTCAAAGACATCACAGGCACATGAACACATGGAGTCAGAACAGTGTGGTAATTGCAGTAATGGACTTGAATATAGGGCACAGTGATGGAGGAGGACATAGAAAAAGAACTGATTGATTCTGGAACAACCATATGCAGTTACACAAAAGAGGGAGACTGAGCCCAGTGTTGAAAGAAGAAATGTGAGAAATAAGAAGGCAAGGGAAATACGGGTAGACGAAGTGCTCTAGTCAGAAGGAAGGCAGACACAAAGCACGAGGTAAGCATAGTGTAATGAAATGTTTGAAGACATGCAAATATGTCATAGGGGAGTGAAGTTTGACTAGATGTGGCAAGAATTAAAGTCACATATGCAGAAAAATTCTTTCATGCCATGTAAGTCTTTCCTTTGTATACCAGTGGTACAAAAACTTTTTCAATGACACACAATTTGTTAAATAAAAAAAAATAGTCCTCCAATATATGGATGTTTATTTATTTATATAATTGTATGTGAACTCCATAAGGACAGTTTTTAAAACATGAGTTTTATTTATTGATATCTCTCAAGTGTCCATAAGCATACCTCACACGGAGAGGACTAATAAATACCTGTTGAGTGTACATTACTAAACACAAATAAAGGTAGAAATTTCAAGCAGATGTGCTAAAGATGAAATAAAATGTGGTTTTGAGGGGTTTTCTAATTGGAATGGCTTTATTATCATTAGCTGATATCTCAAAGGACAATATAAGCTTGGAGGCTCTTTTATAACGATGGCAGATGTAAATAAATATATTAAATACCCTTCTTGATGATTTTGAACTTTTTTGCCTACTATCTTCTCAAATCTTTCTAGATAATCCTTCTCTTTTCCTTGTGATGTGGCTGGGAGAAAACTTGTGTTAAGGGAAGAAGGTGTTTCTGCTCTATAACTTTTAAATTGCTTTCTTATGCTTCTTTACTAGTATTGTCTTCAATCAATGATCTGGGGAATGTTTCTTAAGCACCTTGCCCATTTTTTGAGATTTAGTAAAGACTAAGTCATAAAAATGATACATTCACTTGCTGATGTATATAAATTGAGGTACATTGAGATACATTGAAAGTAAATGAAAGAGTGAGGGCGTTATCATCAAACTCCACTGTAGTAGCCCAGTGCTTGCCTCTGAATTCTTTATAGAACCATGCATGTCCATTGGGACTGAAGGAGGGCACCAGGGCCTATCTGTCTATTACATATCAATGCAACATACTAAATTTCTTTTTAAATATAATAAATATAGTGTAATGAATGTAAATATTTTAATATTTTCTTCTGACACTCTAAAGGATTATTTAGCCCTTCTGAGGTACATGCACCCCCATTTAGAGACCATGGTTATGGAAATAGAAACTATGGGAAAAAATTAAGCATGCAAGTGACATGTTTAGGCTTGAATTGGAAGAACTGCCCTGTAGCCAAGTTTCCTAGACAGCTTTAAGTATGTATTTTAATTTTATTAGTTTGGATGGACAAAATACTTTCTAATATATACTTTGGACTTCTTTATTAGTCATTATCTTAAAGATACTTAATGTTTTCTTTTTTTTTTTAATTTTTTTTTCAACGTTTATTTATTTTTGGGACAGAGAGAGACAGAGCATGAACGGGGGAGGGGCAGAGAGAGAGAGAGAGACACAGAATCGGAAACAGGCTCCAGGCTCTGAGCCATCAGCCCAGAGCCCGACGCGGGGCTCGCACTCACGGACCTCGAGATCGTGACCTGGCTGAAGTTGGACGCTTAACCGACTGCGCCACCCAGGCGCCCCTTCTTTTCTTTTTTAAGTGTATTTTTTAAAGTTTATTTATTTGAGAGAGCTCTAGCAGGGGAGGAGCAGAGAGAGAGGATCCCAAGCAGGCTCACGCCATCAGTGCAGAGCCCAACACAGGGCTCTATCTCACAAACTGTGAGATCGTGACCTGAGCCAAACTCAAGAGTAGGATGCTTAACTGATTGAACCATCCAGGTGTCCCAGTACCTATTGTTTTCTTTATGACTTATTAGATCGTGCTATAATGCAGAGAGGTCTTGAGTGTATTAAGTTTTTTTAAGACCATAAGCCTCTATATTAAATGGTCTCATTTATTATTCTTTAAAAAATTCTTGTTACTGATATTCAGAAAAATTTAGCCTTTTCTCTTGTATCTGGTTAACATTACTATTATTGTTATTACGTTGGTTCTTGACTCATTCAATTTAATATATATATTCAGAGGGCTTGAAACCCAAAGTACCAGGCTTAGTGAAATCGTATCTAAACTAAGACAAAAACTTTCTGAGTTAGGCCTAAGGAATAGTCCTCTAAGGAAACTTAATATGTGACTTAATATGTGGATTTGATGACCTTGACACTTTTCAGAAGTATTTGGGGGGAGGAGGGGCTCAATTTTTAGGTGTGGGATATATTCCAGATAAGCTGAAATGTCAGACTCCCAAGTTCTAGACAAAAAAGCACTTTTTACACTTAATGTTTTGATGGTAGTACTTTATAAAGACTTGTTAACATTTCTTTTTTATTTATTGGGATATTTGCACACTTCTAAGCTTGCTGATTAGAGCTCTTTGAAAGTTGAGTATATAAAAACAGGGAAAAACTTTGACCCTGGCATGCAGATTGAGGACCGCTGAAAAGTAAGATAAAGAGGAAGGAGAGGAATAGGGGCTAAGGAGGGTCATTGTATACAAAATCTAGAACTTATTCTGAGCAGGAGACTCTCATGACCGGAAGTGAGTCCTGCATGAAGTCACAGTTCAGATATATGAGGAGATACCTGGGTTGATGGGTAAATACAGAACAGACATGTCTCAGTTGCTGGGTCAGAGAGAGGGGACATGGCCACCATCCTTGGCAAAGTGATAATACCTTGGCAATGCTCACAGCTGGGCAATTGCTCCTCAGGGAGCTCCTAAGAGGAATTCAGGCTGAACTGATTCTCAAATAAATCAATTTAATGTAAACAAAATTGTCTCTTTCATGTTAGTGGGTGCCCAGTGAATCAAGTTTTATTTATTCTACTGAATAGAAGGCTAGTCATCTCTCTTTTATGTAAATTTGCATAGATACAGAAAAGTACCCAAAGTAATACAAATATACATACGCATCTGCTCAGAATTAGTTCATGTTAGTATTTTATCCTACTTGGTTCAGACTGCTGTTAAAGAAATAAAATGTTGTAGTTCAACTTCTCTTTGAATCCCTTCCCAGCTTCAAAATTGAGACACTTGGCTTCCTGCTAATAAGGGCAATTTGGAGTTTGAGAAATTAACTGGAAAAATAAATACATATAACTGTATTTCCATCCCAAATTCTAGGTTGTGCTGCACAAAGGACAAAGGGAAGTATTACCAATTTCTTTTATTATAGATTTGTTTTTCTTTTTCATCATGTAATAGTGCTTTAAATGTCTCCATAGATATTCATTAGCTCTGCTTGAGGGACAACAGTACATTTGCTTTGGCACACACATTATGGGCAAGGAGTTTCTAAAGTCCCGTTTAATGAATTCACATAGTTTTAATACCTGACAAGGGAGTGTCCAAACTGAGCCACCACAGGAGAAATAAAAGGGTTGAACCATTCTAGTTGCTATTCATTTGCACTTACTGAAGCACAGAATGTCAGATGCAGATATTTTGGAAGCAGAGTCAGGCTGTGGACAAATTATTTTTCTTTCCCATATTATATTTTCCCTTGGATCATAAAATGGGATTGGCACAGGTTGAGTCTCAGGCATCGGACATGGAGATGGAGGTTTGTGTGCAGGGTGTTACTGAACAATGCCTTGGGAACCTTCTGGAAAGAAGTGAGGGGGGGCAGACTTGGGCCGAGGGAGAATTGAACCAAGATGCAGATACAAGAGAAGCCTTTCCTGATCCCATTGAGCTCGCAGCCCATCACTTCTGTCCTCATTTGAGGAAGGCAGTAAAGAGGGCTGCTGGAGGGGAAAGATAATAGCCTTCAGCTAGGCAGTTCCTCATAGTCTAGGGCAACTTGTGGAGAAGGCCTCCTGTGTGCAGCATCAGTGGGCAACACTCCCAGCATCTGGGAAATGAGGGCCTCAGTCCTGGAGAGGGAATGTGGGCACCTCACCATTCCTGTGCCCAGCTTGCACATGCGGCATACGTAAGATAGCCCAGGGTAGATGCCATGGCACACATGTTATTAACAAGTAGCCATTCCATTTCATCAGGGACAACTACCCAAATTAATGTGGTTTGGTTTATTTGCAAATAAATACGTTATTCTTAGCAGTAAATTTTCCTAAACTCTATGAACATTTTTCCTATTTTTGCTTTAAGCAATTCAACTATTCAGGTATATATTTGGGAATATATTATTGAATATATATCGCACATCAAAGAGGATGTGCAAACCTAAGAAGTCAGGCTCACTCTCTGGAAAGAAGCGACAATATAATTTGACAGATTAAATGCACAGATAGAACATTTAGGGAACAACTACATAACCATGCCTAAAGAAATGCATAATAATGTTCTAAGAATGAAAATGCTGACAAAATTTAGGTTGGCAGAAGTTTCCAGAGTGGATTAGTGACTGTGCTGCTGGGGAAACATCATTAATAAAAGCACCAGTTGAATTTTTCCCTCTTACATTTCTCCAAAGACACCGTTTTTAGCTGGTGAAAGGTAGTTATTACCATATTACATACTAAGTTCTTTTTGTAATTACCTAGGTTGCCAAAAGTTATAAAAGGGAAAATTGAACAAACAGATAAATTAAAGTTTCCAAATGTTTTTCGTTCAATAAAACTTCCTTTAAAGGAAAGTCCTTTAAAGGACCTTGCAATACTATGATTTATGTGACAATGTAAATTAACTTCTCCACGTAGTTCTCTCTTTATCTAGAATGCATAATAGGTACAACACAGCCATGACTTCTGTATTTACAAGAACAGAGTGTAGGCCTGTTCCACTAGAACCCGGCATTCTGGTGAAAATGCCTGGGCCATGGTATTTCTCATATCTATGATGCCAACCATTCCTTAAGTTTAGAAAGAAAAGAACCAAATTTAAAAATGCCATTCTAGTCGTTCTTTAGGATTTTATAAGTATGACTAGGAAGCTGATTTACTTATTAATTGTTTGCTGTTAATGTGACTTTTGAGTGAAGTGCCTGAATACATGCATTATAGGGTATAAGCAGTACACAGGCGAGAACAGATTTTGTGTTAAAGTTCCTTTAAAAGTTAAAAGTTTGAGGTTCAGAGGAAAATTTACCCACTAAGTAAAATTGTCTATAAAATAAAGTTACAAATGAGAGGTAGTTCTAGGCCAGTCCCTCTATGTCAAAGTAATAGAACTCCATTTCCTTAGATCTGACTGCACAAATGATTTGCAAAGTCCTGGTCCTCTGGAGAGTTGTACACCCCGGGGGGGATGCAGAACTCTGGGGGCAGGAGAGGGCCCCAAAGGGAGGAGAGAGAAAAGGACGAAGCCTTAGACACTCAGGATCTCATGGTGGAGAGAAAAAGTTCTACAGCAAGGAAGAGGTTAGCAGTTAAGGATAAATGGCTGTTTAATTTATTAATCCTGTTTTGATCTACAGGTTGAGTTGCCACAGGTTGATTATTCTGGATGGTATTTCAGGATAATGCTTTAAATAAACAACACTTTATTTCAATTTGATGTTTTCTCTCTTGTCCATGGAAGTTTTACTTTTTAGTCTTATTTGCACTTTCTCTTGACCTGTACTTATTGCCTAAGCAACGTTATTGCAACAATACAGGATATCAAATAGGAGGAAAATGTCCTCACAATGTGCTCATGCAGACATATCAACTATTTTTATTTTTTTTTCTAGTTTTTCCATACATAAACATTGTTGTAACCAAAGCAGAGATACTTTTGTGCCCTGGTCTTTTTCACCTGACATTGTATCATGTTTTATGATTCTTCATCTTTCCCCTTTTACCACTCCAAAATAAAGAGAAACCCTTGGCCTTCTGAGTTCCATATTGGATGCCCAGGCTTGCAAAACTCTGTGCTAGGCATCGAATTCCAGGCAGCTTCCTTTAGAGATGGGACTGTGTGTGCCACCTCTGAGAGTCCACGTCTCTGTAGATGTCTTCTCCAGTTGGAAGGGAATGACTTTCCATTCTCCTCTTAAAAGTGCAAAGAAACCTCACCTTCTCACACAACTTGCCTTTGGGCTGCTTATGCCTTCTGGTGTCATTTGAATTTAAAGGTAGTTTCAAGTGTTACCGTTGAAACACAAACCAACTGTTTCCCTCAGTGTGGTGTCTGGCAGGGAGCAGGCACTCAACAAAACTTTACTGAATGAACAGTATTTCTCATACAGGATCACATGTAAATTATGTTAGCAAAAGAAAGTTTTCATAATGTTTCCAAACTCAAAGTGTTTGTTTACCTAGAATGACTCCTGAAAGCTAGAAATCACTGTGCTTCAAAATATACATTTTAAAGAATGATGCTATCCATTGTTCCATTTGCTTTAGAGAAGCTTTTGCTCTTTTAAGCTTCTTAACAACTTGGCGATACTGGTATTGATACCCATTTTATAGATGAATAAGGCTAGAGAGATAAGAAACTTGTCCAAGATCACACAATCGATAAGTTAAGTGTTGGAGCCAAGGTGTCCAAGCCTTTCAGTGTTCATATGATATCCTTCCAATATCCATAGTCGGGTTTTCAGCTTCAGATAGCCTAAAGTTCAGAATGCTATTAAAAAGAATGCTTCTAGGTGTCCCTTTACATGTTATTTGTATTTGCTATGAAGTCAGGGTATCAACAATAGTGGTTTGTCTGTGGGGATGTCCCTGATGTCACCTTAGGGGTTGATACCAGTTAACCCTGGGGTTTTCTCAACTGGCTTATAGCGTGGATTTGAGCTCTTAAGGAACTCTAGTCATTATAAAGTGTTCATGACTGGTTCAGGTTACCTAATTTCTACAGAGAAAGTGATAGTTCTGTACAATCATGGCATATAAAGTAGAGTGGGAGATATTCTGGATACTGCCATAAGAATCCCTAAAAATTACAAGTTTGAAGTGCAATATAATCAAGCAAAGGAAAGATAATCGAGTGAAATTAATTACTCTGCTACAACTCTTTAACAAGAAAAGAATGAAAGATTGAATCTATTCCTTGATCACATATAAAATATGTTTTTAAAAAATATTTGTCGGGGTGCCTGGGTGGCTCAGTTGGTTAAGTGGCCAACTTCGGCTCAGGTCATGATCTCGTGGTCCGTGAGTCCGAGCCCCGCGTAGGGTTCTGTGCTGAGAGCTCAGAGCCTGGAGCCTGTTTCAGATTCTGTGTCTCCCTCTCTCTGACCCTCCTCTGTTCATGCTCTGTCTCTCCCTGTCTCAAAAATAAATAAAACATTTAAATTTTTTTTCAACTTTTTTTATTTATTTTTGGGACAGAGAGAGACAGAGCATGAATGGGGGAGGGGCAGAGAGAGAGGGAGACACAGAATCGGAAGCAGGCTCCAGGCTCCGAGCCATCAGCCCAGAGCCTGATGCGGGGCTCGAACTCACGGACCGTGAGATCGTGACCTGGCTTAACCGACTGCGCCACCCAGGCGCCCCAAAACATTTAAAAAATTAAAAAAAAATTGTCTCACACTACGTCAATGGCTTATAATTTCTAGAATCATTATCTAATGTCTTATGGAATTCTATGAATGTATTTTACTGTCACCCATTTTGAATAAATTGTAATATTGAACTATTTACACATCAAACAAAATGTACAACCTTAAAATAAAGATGAATATTCCTTAGAATTTCAGTTTTTAGAAAGTATTGGCTGTAGGGGCACCTGGGTGGCTCAGTCGGTTAAGCATCCCACTTCAGCTCGGGTCACCATCTCACAGTTCATGGGTTTGGGCCCCTCAGGATCTGTGCTGTCAGCTTGGAGCCTGGGCCCTGCTTCGGATTCTGTGTTTCCCTCTCGTTCTGTCATTCCCTTCTCATGCTCTGTCCCTGTGTCTGTCTCTGTCTCTCTCAAATATAAGTAAACATTTAAAAAAGAAAAAAGAAAATATTGGCTGTTAATAGTTATAATTTAATCTTTGCAACATTGGCACTAGTAATAATAATAGATTTTTTTTTCAGCCACATTGGATCTAAGTATCTGCTAGGTAACTGTCACCCTTTTCAAATCACTAGAGTATTTTTAAAAACATTAGCTAAGCATTGCTAAAAATACTTCTGAGAAATTTTATTCCACTTCATAGACATAGTATGTCTGTCAAAAACATTAAACGTCTGGACACTATAGCAACATTCTATTTTAGAGTCAGAAATCAATCTTAGAAAATATGATCTTGTACTCAATGATGCGATACAATAATTGCAGGGATAGAAATGTTGTGGAAAGATGAAACCATAAGTGCTAAAATGAGACCATTTAAAATGAAACAGAATGTTTCTTTTAATGATAGCATCAGTTTATTTTATGGCATTCAAAATACTTACATATTAGAAGGAGGCAAGAATGATATAAACCACTAAAATAGAATTAAAATGTTTATCTATATGTGTATATCTCATGTATTGTGATTCTGACCTGCTAATATCTCTTAAGATTTTCACTAGCAAAGTTATAAAAATGTGGAACACAAATCTCTAGATTTAAAGCTAAATGCACTAAAAATATGATGTTGGATTTAAAAAAAAACTCATCTGTGATAGTAACTATGTAAGGGCTAATAATTAAACTGAAGACAGAGACTTAAAAAGTAACAAATCAATACTCGATGGTTCTTTTCCATATCTGTTGGAGAATCTAAACTTCAATATTTACATGGCCTTCCTTACAGTTATTAGGGCTTCGTGATCATTATGCCCAAATGAAAATGTGTTTAAGGCTTATATAAACCTACCAGAATTCAGATGTATTCCCACTGCAAAAAAGTTAGTTAATTTCAACACAAGCTTCTTTGTGTAAATGACACTAAATTAAACAAAGAATTATTGACAGTAGAGATGAAAAAAACATTTGGTGATTATTGGCCATGACACAGGCCCTCGTGAAGGTTTCCACCTCATCTAATCTTCAGATAAGCTTGTGAGATGGAAATATCATCACCCCCATTTTACAGCTGAAAAACAGAGGCATGAAAATGGAATTGATAACATTTCTATAGGATTATGGGCAACTTAATTCTCAAATATACTAATGTTTCACTCTTGCTATATCCAAGGTATAAAGTGTCCATGCCTTAGTATAGAATGTAATAGTCTAACTTGATGAGGTTAAAGATACTTATGTTTTCAGGTTTTCAAATGGTCTCTTTCAAACGCATTTTACTGCATTCCTTAAATAGTGGATTTGTTTTGTACCAACAACTTTGAAGAATGTACTTGTAGGCTATTGGAAAATTGACAAACTTTATTTTCAGGTTTGAAGTTAGATATTAAAGGAAACAAATACATCATGATACTTACACTAGGTGTGTTTGGGTGGGGGAGTAATTGGAATGTAAAAAGAAATGTTCAGCTAGTCTTATAAAACATAAAATAACAATATGGTAGGTATACAACTAAAAGGAAACTGATAAGCACAGACAGTGTAAGTCAAACTGAAAAGTGATCAGAAGAACAAATAAATCAGTGAATACATTCAGCAGATAAGGCAAGTACTTTCATTTCCCTTGGGTAAATATCTAGGAATAAACAAGCTGACTCACATAGCATATATCTGATTCATTTTTTAAAGGAAACTATCAAATTGTTCTCCAAAATGGTTGGTTGTACCATTTTACAATTCCACAAGCAACATAAGAGACTTCAAGGTCCTTTGATCCTAGCTAACCCTTGGAAAGTTAGTCATTCTAATAGGTATGCAGTAGTATTTAATTATGGTTTTAATTTGCTCATGACTAATAATGTTGAGCATCTTTTCCTAAGTTTATTTTCTACCTTTATAATAGCTTTTGTGAAGTCCTTGTTAAAAATCTTCAACATATATGTCATTTGTAAATATTTTATCCCAGTCTCTTTCTTGTCTTTTCAGTCTCTTGGTATTTTCAAGACTTGGACATAAATGTTCACGGAAGCTTTATTTATAATAACCAAAACCTAGAAATGGTCCAAATATATATCAGCAGGTATGGGGGATAAACAATCATGGTATCCAAACACCAGAGTACTTTTCAGCAATAAGAAAGAATGAACTGTTGATATATGTAACCATATGGATAATCCTCAAAATAATTGTGATGAGTGAAAAAGCCCAGAAAAAAAAAAGAGTGCATGCTTTAGGATTTCATTTATATACAATAAGAGAAATATAAACTAATGCATGGTGACAGAAAACAGGTCATTAGTTTATTAAAAATAGGAGGATAACAGGTGATAAGGATTACATTAGAGCAAAAAGAAATTTTGAAAGTGATGAATACATTCATTATTTTGCTTGTAATAATAGTTTCATGGGTTTATTCTTATACCCAAACTTAAAAAATTGTACATTTTAAATATGCACAGTCTATTGTATGTCAATTACACTTCAATAAAGCTGTTTTAAAACTTCAGCAGAAAATTTGCAATATGCATTTGTGTTCTGAATTGAATAACCAAGAAAGAAAGAAAGAAAGAAAGAAAGAAAGAAAGAAAGAAAGAGAGAAAGAGAAAGGGATGAGGAAGGAAGGAAGGAAGGAAGGAAGGAAGGAAGGAAGGAAAAGAGAAGGAAAAACAAAGACTCATAACATTCCATGAAAAGTTACAATACATCTCATTTATGCTTTTGTAATACCATTTGGCTCTTCCTAAGGCATAACATTACCCCTCTTTTTTAAACTCTTAGGATGAATAAAATTCCATTCTGAAAGTTTCAGTTTAGATAACAATGTATCAAGAAATTCTCAATATTTATACTGACTGTAAGAAGTATGTATTATGAAAACATTAGTTTTCATTGAAAACATAATAAATTCTGCCCTTGGCAAAGCATGTAATTAAAAGCTTAAAAAACTGCCACCACCAGGCATTAATTGCATGTGTCAGATCATGCAAAAGGAAATAGTTAATTTGTTTTTTCAGTTGGCTGATTAAAACAAAAGGGTATTAATAAAGGACAGCACAAGGTGAAGCAGGTCAGTAGGATCATTTTGGGAAAGGTTACAAATTCTACTTGGGGTTATTGACACATTTTCTGGTTTTCTTCTTTTATGGCCCTTGAAATACACAGCACAGTTGTTGTGTGTGTGCTTTTTTTAATTTTTAGAAAATGTTTATTCATTTTTGAGACAGAGCACAAACAGGGGAGGGGCAGAGAGAGGGGGACGCAGAATCTGAAGCAGGCTCCAGGCTCTGAGCTGTCAGCACAGAGCCCGACTGGGGGCTCGAACTCAGGAACCATGAGATCATGACCTGATCTGAAGTCGGACGCTTAACTGACTAAGCCACCCAGGCACCCCTACACAGCACAGTTCTTAACAGTGAGCTAAATAAGATGGGATTACAGCAGAGGTCAAGACGTGGGTTCCACTGGAGCTGCTGG
Source organism: Felis catus (assembly GCF_018350175.1). Lineage (NCBI taxonomy): Eukaryota > Metazoa > Chordata > Mammalia > Carnivora > Felidae > Felis > Felis catus. The sequence goes on along the minus strand of NC_058372.1, from coordinate 67,172,024 downwards.
GAGTAGCAAAACTGTACAGCTTACCTCTTATAGGCACGGGACAGTCCAGGATGGTCTCCGAATCTCCACTCCCATTAGTTCCTTCCTTTAGATGTCACAGTGAAAGTGAAACAGTTTACTGTCCTGGCTCCATTAGCCCTTTGTTGTTATGGATCATCTTTTCAGTTTCAGTTTTCCAGCCATATCATGTCAACTGAAATGAAGACTTTCATCCTGCATTACTATCTAGCCTTACTTGATGTTTCTTGTCACCCTTCAATTTATATCTGCCATTCATTTGCTGCTTCAAACCAGTTTGGAGTATTTAAAATAAGATTAAAATTTCTGCTTCAAAAATAAATTCTGTAGAGTCTGTTTCCTCTATGCAAAAGTTGCTAATCTGGTTTACCTTTTGATTTAGAGTTTTACTTTGCAACACACCTCCTTGACTTGCCGTGTATAAGTGTGGATAACTGTCAAATTATTATAATTTAGTAAATTTCCCTTAGTACTTTCAGTGAGAGTGGAACTCAAAAGAGAGTTTTGAAGAATTTATATGTGTTCTGAAGGCATAATTAACATTTAATGACAGTGTAAATTACTTCTTAATAATTAAGACATGCTTCAGTATGAATGAAGGAAGCATCTTTATTTGTGCTAAGAACACAAAGATCAAATGTCTTTTGCTGTAACAAACTTATTTTAGAAAGAGTTCCAGATTAATAGAAAATTTGTGAAGATGGTACAGAGTTCGTATATACTCTGTATCCAGTTTCCCATACTGTTAGCATTTTACATTATTGTGATACATTGGTCACAACTGATAAACTAATATTGACACATCATAACTAAACCTCTTAAAAAGGAAAATATCAAGTGCAACCCCCACTTATATACACTTACCATAAGATTTAGCAATCCCTAACTGGATTCTCTTAGGTATTTACCCAAGAAAAATCAAAACATATGTTCACACATGTATTTGTATATAAATGTTCGTAATAACTGAATCGTTGATAGCGCCTAAATGTCTATCAACACGTGAATGGGTAAACAACTTGTGAAATATCCATAAATAGAATACTACTCACTAATAAAAAGGAACAGACTATTGATATACACAACATGGACGGATCCCAGTCATTATGCTAAGTTAAAGAAGCCGGATATAGACATGTATAAAATGTTACTAGAAAAGACAAAACCTTAGTATCAAAAGCACATCTGAGGTTGCCAGGGCCTGGGGCTGGGGGAAGGAAATTGACTACAAAGTGGTATAAGGGAATATGTACACATGGATATATATTTTTTCCCAAACTCATCAAATTGTATAATTAAAAATGGTGAATTTTATTGTATGTAAATTTTACCTGAATAAACTGAGTGAGAATAAGTGGAATGGGTCTGACAGCAGAGCAAGTTTCTAAGACTTTAGACAGCTTGACCAATATTTAAGTTCACTATTCTTAAAAAAGAAATAATTTGGTAGTAAAAATCAATAGCAAGCAACTGCCAGTGGTAAATAAAGCTTCTTGAATTAATGTCAAAATAAAAAAAGTCTGCTCATATTCAAAGAAAGCCTTGAAATAGCACCAAGTAAACTGACATGTAGTGAAATTGGCAAAAAGAAATAAACACCACATCAGTGTATTAGGAAAGCTAAGATTTTTGCAAGATTCAAATCAGGTTTTAAAATTAAATATATGGTTTTGGGTCTTTTACTGGAATATCTAGGTTTTTGGCCTTCTTTGATTTATATTGTATTGGACACTTATAATGAAAATAAAATTTCAAGAACAAGAATTGCATAAAATCAATGACACGACTCATAGGTCTTCTCAGAGTTGGCATGCTCCTCGTGGAAAAAGATAGTCATTCTCATTTTAAAACACTCGGGTGGGCAGCTCCTCCCCATTCTGGACAACCAAACTATTTGCTCAGAGGATTTTCTTAAGAATTGTTTATTGCTTTTACACAGCAACTGATGCAGCTAGGAAAGTATGTTACTTTCAACATCATCATTCCTTAGGTTGTTTGCATCCTTGTTAACATGGCAAATTTGTATCAGTGATTTCATCCACAATCAAATGACTGATCTTTCATCTGAGACATATTCGCTTATTCATTCATTTTTATTTAATTCATTCAAGATCTATTGGGCATCTCCTTTGTACCAGATACTCTGCCAGGTGCTGGGGACACATCAGTGAAGAAATTATATAGAATTTTTGACATCAGAGTCCAGTGGAAGAGACAAACAAACCTTCAATTAAAAGACCACACAAAAATACTATGATTAGTGGCTTTTTTTGTATGGGGTGCTTTGAAACAATATGGGGCTCCTGGGTGGCTCAGTTGGTTAAGCGCCTGACTTCGGCTCAGATCATGATCTCACAGTTCGTGAGTTTGAGCCCCACATCGGGCTCTGTGACAGAAGCCTGGAGCCTTCTTCAGATTCTGTGTCTCCCTCTCTCTCTCTCTGACCCTTCCCCACTAGCACTCTGTCTCTCTCTCTCTCTCCTAAAAATAAATAAACATTAAAAATTTTTTAAAATGACAAAAGCCTTTCATTAGCAAGGAAAGGCTATATATAGGTACATGAGTATACATAAAAGGGGGTGTATAGGGGCGCCTGGGTGGCTCAGTCGGTTGAGCATCCGACTTCAGCTCAGGTCACGATCTCGCGGTCCATCAGTTCGAGCCCCGCGTCGGGCTCTGGGCTGATGGCTCAGAGCCTGGAGCCTGCTTCTGATTCTGTGTCTCCCTCTCTCTCTGTCCCTCCCCCGTTCATGCTCTGTCTCTCTCTGTCTCAAAAATAAATAAACGTTAAAATTTTTTTTTAAAAAAAGGGGGTGTATAAGTGTAATGACAATGGACATGGACAATTGAAATAATGTATTAAAACAATCTAAATATACTATCAAATGGGTTAATATTAATAATAGGTATTATTTACCAACTCTTTCACCACTCTTTTTTATCTGTTATATTAATATAATTTTCTTGTTTTAATATAATTTTCAATTGATGAACTAATTTTAAGGTTTCTACATTTATTTTCCCTAACTCTTAATTTCGTAACACACAGTGTGACTTGATTAAACAGTAACTAAACTCCTCCTTTGTTTGCATTCAACCATTTTTCTTTTATTCTGTGGAAGAATTTCTTTTTCTTGCTGACAGCTCAGAACCTGGAGCCTGCTTTGGATTCTGTCTCCTCTCTCTGTCCCTCCCCTGCTCACACTTGGTCTCTCTTTTTCAAAGTAAATAAACATTAAAATACAAAAAATAATTTCTTTTTCTTTAAGCATAGGCAACAATTTCTCTGACACTGTTGTAGCAACATCTTGCTAGATAGGTCTCCTGAGGCAAGGGAAATAAAAGCAAAAATAAACTATTGGGACTACACCAAAATAAAGAGCTTCTGCACAGCAAAAGAAATAAGCAACAGAACTAAAAGACAACCTACTGAATGGGAGGAGATATTTGCAAATGATATATCTGATAAAGGTTTAGTATTCAAAATATGTAAAGAACTTATACAACTCAACATCAAAAAGCAAATAATCCAATTAAAAAATGGGCAGAAGACATGAACAGACATTTCTCCAAAGAAGACGTCCAGATGTCTGACACATGAAAAGATGCTCAACATCACTCATTGTCAGGGAACTGCAAATCAAAAAGACAATGAGATATCACCTCACACCTGTCAGGATGACTAAAATAAAAAGCACAAGAAATAACAAGTGTTGGCAAGGATGTTGCGAAAAAGAAACCCTTGTGCACTGTTGGTGGGGAAGCAAACTGGTGCAAACCCCCACTGTGCAAGGTTCTCTAAAAAATTAAAAATAGAATTACCCTACAGTGCAGTAATCACATTACTGGGTATTTACCCAAAGAATGCAAAAGCACTAACTTGAAGTGATCTATGCATCCTTATGTTTATTACAGCATTATTTACAATAACCAATCTATGGGAGCAGTCCTAGTGTCCATTGACAGATGAATAAAGAAGGTGTGGTATATATATACACAACGGAATATTATTCAACCATAAAAAAGAATGAAATCTTGCCATATGCAACAACATAAATGGATCTAGAGAGTATAATGCTAAGAAAAATAAGCCAAAGAAAGACAAAAACCATAAAATTTCACGTGTATATATAATTTAAGAAACAGAACAAACAAAAGGGGAGGAAAAAAGCAAACCAGGAAACAGACTCTTAACTACAGAAAACAAACAGATGGCTACCAGAGGGGCGGGGGGGGGGGGGATGGGTGAAAGAGGTGGAGGGAATTAAGAGTACACTTACCTTAATGAGCACTGAGGAATATATGGGACTGGTGAATCACTATACTGGGTACCTGAAATGAATATAACACTGTATATTAACTATATTGGAATAAAAATAAAAGAGTTTCTTTCTGTTTAAACTACAGCATTGACAGTTTTCTTCACAGGGAGGGGAAGATCACATTTATTTGAAATAAGAAAGAGTACCTAAACATATTTCACCATAAGATATGTTTTATCTAAATTTTTTGGAGAATGGAATCTATTACTATACAGTTTTCCAATGAAAATATTTCTCCCCTTTCTCCTTGCTGGCTACTCTTTTGCTCTCCTTCCTTCTATTTAGACACATTTATAGAACATTAGCTCTGCGCTGTGCAGTGCTCAGAGTTGCTGTGCAGAGTGGATGGGTTGTGCCCCTTACCTCTCCAGGGAGCCCCTTCCCATATGGTGCACTTGATACAATGTGCATGGCGTGTGAAATAATCCCCATCAGTATATTCTCAACCTTTTTCTTTCCTCCTGTTCCATTCTTTTAAAAAAAAAATTTTAATGTTCTTATTTATTTTTGAGAGAGAGAGACAGAGCACTAGCGGGGAAGGGGCAGAGAGAGAGGGAGGCACATTATCCAAAGCAGGCTCTAGGATCTGAGCTGTCAGCACAGAGGCTTATGTGGGGCTGGAACTCTTGAACCGCGAGATCATGACCTGAGTGGAAGTCAGATGCTTAAGGACTGAGCCACCCGGGCACCCCTTCATGTTCCGTTCTTACTGTGTCATATCTCCCAGTCTCTGTTTTCAAGACACTTTTTTCTTGTGGTCTCCAAATCTTTAAAGTTAGCCATTTACTACAGTATCTTCCTTTGGCCATCTTTACCTCAAGCCGTCAGTACGTTCCCAACTAGATTCATCTTATCTTCTTTTTTTTTTTTTTTTTAATTTATTTATTTATTTTTGGGACAGAGAGAGACAGAACATGAACGGGGGAGGGGCAGAGAGAGAGGGAGACACAGAATCGGAAGCAGGCTCCAGGCTCTGAGCCATCAGCCCAGAGCCTGACGCGGGGCTTGAACTCACAGACCGCAAGATCGTGACCTGGCTGAAGTCAGACGCTTAACGACTGCGCCACCCAGGCGCCCCTCATCTTATCTTCTTTAAAGCTCTTTCGACTTCTTTAAATCTTCAAGACAATTCATGGAAACGTTTTTTTCAACACTTAAAAAAAGCAATCTTCAAGGTACTGTGAGACACGAGGATGGTTAAGACAAACTATTCCTGGACTGAGGGAGCTTCTCAGCAAATACACTCACAGATTGTTTTCAATATTCTTTTTCAGCTATTTGCTGCAATGCTGCACTACAGCACCAGGACCAGATCGCTATCGTAGATGTACAACAGATGTAGAGGACACACAGAGAACATTCCAGGGACAGTGATAGTCACTGGAATCGTTTGGCTGTTACCAAGTGAGTGAGACATTCTGAAAGATTTCATTTCAGTATGGTTTTTTTACTTAGTTGATACAAATCAGGTTGAATTTTCTTATGTAGAACTGTGAACACTAGTGTGTTTGCGAAAGATACAATTTCTCTTTGACTTTTTATCAAATGGTGTCCTCTGTTATTAATCACCTTTTTATTTTCCATATTTCTGACAGATCAGCATCAGGGGGCTTGCTGACCCTGGAGGGACTAGTCTTCGCAGGGCTAGACAATTCCTAGTGAGAGTGAAAGACTGGCTTGCTGAGGATACCTCTCATATGTAAAGTAATGAATCCAGAGCCCACATCCCCACCATCTATTGGGCTCCAACAACACTTAAGGGCACTATTTGCCTGCGCTAATCATCCCAAGGCCCAGTAGCTGAACACCAGGGACAGCCTCTATACCTCTGATTACACTGAAGTTATTCAAAGTAGCCAATCCTAAACCTGCCTAGCCTTGCCTTGCCAGTTCCTGACCACAGAAACCACAATAAAGGTTCTCACAGTATTTTCCCCTCACTCCCTCTGCCTGCTGACCAGCTCTGGTGCTTTCTTGTACTGCTCTGTGCTTCCTGTGCGATATGTAATGTCTCTTCCTCTTGGGAACTGTGATTAACAAACTATCTTTTCAATGGCAATCATCTCCGGATTGAAAAATAATAAAACGTCCATTTTAAAGAAGAGCTGGAGTTTATGGGCTGTGGGAATTGATACTGCTTTCACATCTTGCAGAAATAACATGACAAATTATGGCTTTCCCCTTTCCAAAGCGTCTACTATGGTCATGCAATTTTACCGAGGCCATTGCTTCTACTGGCCCCTCTGCCACACAGATAAATAGGTAAAATGTCTTCATTCTTCGGTGTCTGATGAAATGTCCTATATTCTATTGATCCTACAATAAAAATATATTATGTTGGTAAGTTATTTTATGGTTAATAGGTGTTTCCACATTTATTTATCACTTAAGAGCTTCTCACACACATACACACATATTAAAGATAGGTCATGAATCATTCCTATATTGGAGATGAAGGAATTGTGACTCCAAGAGCTTAAAGCTTTTCCTAGGCTCATCCTACAATGGGTGGTGGTGGTGGTGGGTGTTTCTTAGTCTACCACCTAAGATTTCTAGGTAGTAGATTTCTACTATTAGAAACTATTTTCTAATTTCTACTATTAATTTCTACTACTAATTTCTACTCCTATTTCCTATTTCTACTATTATTTCCACTATTTCTACTACCTAGAAATCTTGGGTATTGCTAAAATGAAAATCTTAATAGAAACTTGATTTTAGGGGCGCCTGGGTGGCGCAGTCGGTTAAGCGTCCGACTTCAGCCAGGTCACGATCTCGCGGTCCGTGAGTTCGAGCCCCGCGTCAGGCTCTGGGCTGATGGCTCGGAGCCTGGAGCCTGTTTCCGATTCTGTGTCTCCCTCTCTCTCTGCCCCTCCCCCGTTCATGCCCTGTCTCTCTCTGTCCCAAAAATAAATAAAAACGTTAAAAAAAAAATTTAAAAAAAAAAGAAACTTGATTTTAGAAGATGCAGTAAATTGAAATTAGACCTGTATCAATAAAAAAATAATCACATTCACAGCTAGAAAGGGAAAGATTGAACACATTTCTCCCTTCTGCTTCACATGAAGTTAGAGTGCATCTTTTGGGAATGTATCAGGGAAGACTACTTTCTCTGACTGTTTACCAGCATCCATATATATCATAAAATCAGGCTGACCCTGTGTTAATTTTTGTACAGTTTTATATTCATTTGTTATTATATTAAAATAGTTTTTTGCAAAATACCATTATTGACAATTCCAATTGAACTTTTCAAGGAAAGAGACACCAAGGCTGCAGCATAACTCTTTTTCTATGGAGGAGAGATAAAAATTTAGAGCTGGAATTAATTTTAGAGATTATGCAATACAAACATTTATCAAAGAAGCCCATGACATTAGGAAGTTTTCCTAAGATATTATAATACTTCTTCTCAGCAATTTGTCATTTTACTACTAAACAAAAGTTCTCGCTTACATTCCATATACCCTTAAGGATGCTTTAGCTCAGAAGTCTGTGTTGTAATGCAAATTGGAGAATTCAAATCCTTAGTATATTGTGAAGAATGAAAATGGCCTTGAGTCCTTTCTCTAAGAGAGCAATCCTGTTCTGTCTTGCAGGAGTTAAACCATTTGAGGATGGGAGGGGGAGAGGTGTTGTCCCGAGTTTCAATAAAGTCTGAAGGTGAAAAGTTTAATGGGAATTTCAGGGGCCAGCTCACTCTATACAATCTTACAGAATCTGGGTGTATTTCAAGTACTAGTCTAACCTAAACACGGAAACCATCTCAATCTTACATTGCATTTCCTTTTAACATAGGCTCTACAAAAGGAGTTCTCCCAGTATATTTTTCATTGTTCCCAGAATATTAGCTCTGAGAAGCCAAAACTTTCTCCACATCTATGAAAATAATTTAAAAACCCCTACAGAACATTTGGGCCTTTTAAAATAAAAACTGTAAAAAGCTCTGATGTTTGTGAAGTATTCCTTTTATTTATCATTGAAGGCTGGAATTACTTAAAGCAAATCTGCTTCATTTTTCTTTAATGGAAGGCTCCCAAAGGTCATAGAAGTTCTGAGAAATCAAATTCTGAGATTTTCTTGGGCTTCTGGGCTATTGAAGCTGGACTGAGTTATGTTTATTAAATCCATGTCTATATTTTTGGCAATTAGTTTCTTACACCTTGACTTTAGAAATCTGGGAATCATTGACATGCCAAACCTTCGAACTATATGAGGCTAATTTTTCATAAACCAATGTGCCTAATTACTGGTATTACTTTTTGAAATGTTTCCATGACTGATCCTCCTGGGATTCATACATGGCAAATGCATTTAAAATGCCATCTATCATCTGGACCCCTACTTTCAAGCCCTTAGGCAAATGTTTTTGTAAACAATTGGCCCTTGAAGGTATCCCTGGAGCCAGGAAGCTCATATTTCATTGGACCAAGAGAAGAAACACATTCCAGAGTTAAGGATCCTCTGAGGACAAAACTGTGAGTCAAGGTTCACCACATTGTATCATTAATCAGCTTGATTCAAATGATGTCATAAACCCAAGGTCAAAATGAGCAGTCAAATTCCACCTCCAAAGACCCACGTTTGTAGCTTCGAGGGTGTCCTGTGAAATTTTCCTTCTAATTTTAAAAAATGAGGCAATGATTATGAACTGAAAAATTTGAAGTCCAACTATAAATCAAGAATTTGGTGATGTAATCAACACAGGATAGAACTAAATGCATCTAGCATATGCTTAAAAACCCACACAATTATGATTATAAGAATAGGATGTAATCATAAATGGTAACTAACAATGAAATTGGTGACATTTATACAGCTGATTTGAGTATTTTTTAAAGGTCCCTTGTAAAGGTGACTAGTAGGAAACTGCTCAGAGCCTCTACTCAAGACATTGTAATAAAAACCACCTGAAGTACAAGTTAAAAATACGCTTTCTGAAAACCAAACCAAAACTTGGGCTTTGGAAGTTCCAAGCTATTTAAAAATGAACATGAGGAAACATCTCTCCTCATTTTGGTTAGACTTAACTTACGTTCCTTTATTGAGAAATAAGATCAGGTAAGGTACCTGGGGTTTTAGATTCTAGGCAGAAAGGGAGAAGCAAAAAGGAGACAAACAAAATGTGTAGAAGTTCGTCACCATTAGACCAGCCTTATACAAGAAATGTTAAACGGAGTTCTTCAAGTTGAAACTGAAGGAGGCTTATTAATAACAGGAAAACATATGAAAGTATAAAACTCACTGGTAAAGTATACGGTTAAAATCAGAATATCCTAGTTTTAAGGCTGGTGGGTAAGTCACTTATAACTCTCATATGAAGGATCAAAGACAAAAGTATTCAAAATAACCATAACTACAATAATTTGTTAATGGTTACACAATATAAAAAGATGTAAATTATGACATCAAAAACATAAAATGGGGTGGAGGGAGGGTAAAATGTAGAACTTTTCAATATACTTGAAGTTAAGTGTTATCAGCTTAAAATACAGTGTTATAAATACAAGATACTTTATGTAAGTCTCATGGTAATCACAAAGCCACACAAAAGAAAAACAGAAAGGAATTAAGCAATCCCATTACAGAAATTTATCAAATTACAAAGGAAGAGAGCAAGAGAAGAAAGAAAGAGAAGAACTACAAAACAGACAGAAAACAGTAAACAGAATGGTAATAGTAAGTTAATACCTGCACATAATTACTTTAAATATAAATGAGCTCAATCCTCCAGTCAAAAGACGTAGAGTGACCAAATGGATTAAAAAACAAGACCAAACTATGTTCTGCCTATGAGAGACTCACTTCAGCTTTAGGGAGCACACAGACTGAAAGAGAAGGTACAGAGAAATACATTCCGTGCAAAGGGAAACCAAAAGAAAGGAATAATTAAATTAGACAAAACAGAACTAAAGCCAAAGACTGTAACAACAGATAAAGAAAGTCATTATGCTAAGTGAAATTAGTCAGAAGGGGAAAGGCAAATACTCCATGGAATCATTTATAAGTGGAAACAACAACAACAAAAAGGAAAACCCCAAACTCATAAAAACAGAAAAGTGGTTTCCAAGGGCTATGGGGTGGAGAAAACAGGAAGAGGTTGGTAAAAGGTACGAATATTCAGGTGTAAGATGACTAAGTTCTCAGGATCTAATGTATAAGGTGGTGACTATAACTGATAACACTGTCTTGTATAATTGAAATTTGCTAAGAGTAGAACTTAAAATTTCTCACTAAAACTTAAAAAAAAGGGAAAATATGTTAGGTGATGGATTTGTTAATTAACTCAACGTAGGGAATCCTTCCACAACGCATGCATGTATCAAATAATCCCTCTATACACTTTAAATATCTTACAACTCTTTTGATTATACCTCGATAAAACTGAAAAATAATTTTTTTTAAAAAGAAACTTCATAGGAAGAAAAAGAGGAAAAAGAGAAGAGAGGACAAAATAGGAAAGGTTAATACGTAAGTACAGAAAGCAAGTGAAGACAAAACCAAAAAGCCAAAGTGGAGAACAATTGCGGAAATAGAAAAGAGAACTGAGAGTGTGAATCCACGAGGATGCATCAACTGCACACATATATGCAGGGATATTCTGAGATGTATGTGGCTAAACTCATACTGAGCTTAACTGACACTTAAAACTCACCATATTTTCCATGTTCCACATAAATATTTCACAATTGTCTTTAGTAATAAATAAATAAATTCAGAGGTTAATAATGTGTTATCTCTTGATGGAATGATGAATTCTCCCCCAAAACCTTTGCATGTATACACTATTTTTCATGCAATATCAGACACTCATGGACACCTTGAGGTTCTATTTTGGAGGTCAGGTTAAGAACTATAAAATAGTTTATCCATGAATTCATCGTCCATTCATTCATTCATTCATTCAACAAACATTTGTTGAGGACCTGATCTGTGCCAGGAACTGTTATAGCCACTGAAGATATAGTACCAAACAAAAGAAAAATTTCTGCCTTAATGGAGTTTCTGTTTGGAGTTTCTGTTCTGACTGATTTATCAGTCAATAAAAATGACTCAAAAAGTATATTGCTAAAGCCACCTTTGTTTTTAAATCGTAATTTATAGTAGTTGAGTCCCTTGTTTCTTGTTTATTATTATGCTTGTAGAATGTGTGACTGGCTACACAAAAATAAGGGTTACTGTTTACATGCAGTATTTAAATGTTTAATCTTTTACCAGAACACACCTCTAGGTGCAGCTAATTAAAAACAAACAAACAAACAAGCAAACAAACAATTTTTAGGGTTTTCTGCTTAAGAAAACCTCAAGGGATTACCTGGGAAACAGCAGGATGATCCCCTCCTCTCTTCCCTCTTTTCCTCTTTTGCTGTCTCTTATGTGGGTATAAAACAAGTTTATTATTACATGAGTCCAATTCCAATACCCTAATAGGGGATTTGATAAGTGGTAGGCACATTTCCAGTGGGGCAATCAGATTCCTTGGGAGCCTCTAATATTTATAGTTAAAAACACTAGTCTCTGCTGTCACTTATACTGAGATAAAGGAGATCCACGAACTGAGAGCACCATTTTGATGCAGCCATGTTTTACCTGCTTGTAAAAACAGCAGAGAAAACTGGTTTCTTTAAAAAGAAGAAATATGAAAACCCAAGAGCAACAGAACAAAATTCAGGTACTCCCAGATGAATGGAAAGTGTCACTTTTATTTGTGTGTGGCTCATTACAATTCGACAAATAAACCTTAGTATTCAAGAATATGACTTTCTTAATCTTAACCGGTGCAATTTCTGTGTTGATCTCTCCTTTTTACTGATATAAGAAAACACTATCTCGTCACTATTTAGTAAACTCAGCAGACACTACTTGATTTATTCAGGTTCAAAATGTCATTGATTTGGGATTTAAACTCAGTGAGTTGAGGAGTCAGAATCAGTCCACATAGAGTTTTCTTCTTCCCACCACTGAGGTCCAGAGAAGCATGCAGTTCTTCATGGCATTGATCGCAAGAGGTGTTGGATCTTTGATCATCTCTACACACCAGGTTGAATGCTTCTTTTCCAGTCATTGTGAACATGTACTTATTAGTGCTGCTGGTGAGTACTGAGTTCACTAGGATGCCTAATGTCCAAGTTCATAGAGCTCTTCCTCTCTACCTGAACTTTTTTTTTTAATTTTTTTTTAATGTTTATTTTTTTTTTTTTTTGAGAGAGAGACAGAGCATGAACGGGGGAGGGGCAGAGAGAGAGGGAGACACAGAATCGGAAACAGGCTCCAAGCTCTGAGCCATCAGCACAGAGCCCGACGCGGGGCTCGAACTCACGGACCGCGAGATCATGACCTGAGCTGAAGTTGGCTGCTTAACCGACTGAGCCACCCAGGTGCCCCTCTACCTGAACTTTAAGGCCTTTACAGTCCTTTGACTGCCTTCTTCCTTGCCGCCCTGGCATGTAACAGCCTAAATGCCCTGCCCTTGCTGCCCCATGATTGTACACCACTCTGGATACAGGCTTTCTTTTCAAGGACAATGATCTCCTGGGCTGCACCCAGAAACAAAGCAAAGGCATCCTTATTCTAGGGTCCCCTCAAATTTACCTTTCCTGCTGTCATTCCCTCCCCAGGGGCAAGATTCAAGTTTCTTTAAAAATTAGAAGGTTCTATTTCACAATAGTGTTTGGCACTCTTGTCCTCCTCTTTGAACTTGGGAAAATATCTTTTGGTTTAGCTGAGAAAAGACATTCATTTCCTTTCTGTGTGTAGGGAAAACTAACCACGTCTTTCCAAAAAGCTACTTAAGTAGGTCATTGAGGCAAAGAATACTGAGACTATTTCCCCCAATGCTTTTTCTCTCTCCCCAAAGTAAAACAAACAGGCCCTGTGAGCTCAAGGGAAGGGTTTGGTTAATCAAGTCCAACCTATGAATGTAAATGATAAGAACTGTGTTTACCCAGACACTCCACGTATAACTCAACTTCTAAGCTGGGTAAAACTCTACAAAATTTTTCAGTTGGGAGACGTGGCTCTTGTATTTTAAAATAATATATAAGAATAAAAGATGGAAGGGTTTATTGTGATTAAACAGGAAAAGGAAATTCAGATGGACTTTTGTGTTGGATGTGTCAGACCATGGCAGGCTGACATGAACTATCTCATTTAAGTTTCAGAATCACTGCGAGATAGATGTTAGTAGCTTTAGTTTTGAGGAGAAGAAACAGTTAAATGAATTATTCAAACTATAATAAGACTTCTATTATTGGTTGAATTATATCCCCACAAAAGATACATTGAAGTCCTAACCCTAGTTACCTGTAAATGTGACTTCATTTGGAAATAGGGTCTTTGCAGATATAATTAAATTTAGAGGAGGCCATACTGGATTCAGGTGGGCTTAAATCTGATGACTGGTGTGCTTATAACGAGAAAAATACGTAAAACCCTCACACACATGCACGAAGGAAAGCCAGTCATGTAAAGATGGAGTGATGCAGTTATAGTCAAGGAATGCCAAGGACTGTGGGAAACCGCTAGTAGCTAGAAAGAGACAAAGGAGTATTCTTCTCTAGAGCCTTCATGGGGAGTATGGTCTTTTGGAGACCTTTGGACTTCTAGACTTCAGAACTGTGAGACTATGTATTTCTGGTTGTTTTAAGCAAGCCCTCCCCCCCCCCCCCCCCCAGTTTGCAGTAATTTGTTACAGCAGACCTAGAAAAGTAACACAAAGCCCCATTCACTGAATGCTTACTAGGTTTCAGACATTCTCCCGGCCATCTATTACATGCTACTTGATTTAATCCTAACGCCATCAACTCCAATTTGCCGAGAGGAAGACAAGGTTCAGAAAGGTTATGTAATTCACCAATATCACACTGTTTTCAAGTCATAAGGCCAGGATTCAAAAGGTCAGACAAAAAGATTCTACTACACTATAAGTGCCTTTCTAAGTTTCACATAATGAGAAAACAAATTTGAAACCAGATATTCAGATTCCAGGTCCAGTGCCCTTATCACTAAACAGAATTAAAAAAAAAAATCAAATGTCACACTCATCACTGCAATACTGAAGCTAACAAATGAAGATCTCTGAATGTTTTTGTAAGGTTCTATGTATAAAGTGTTAGACATTTATAAAGGAAGATTGAAATGCAAAATTACAAGTGAGAAAAATGTATCAAGTAAGATCAAAGTATCTTAAGTAAATACACTTACTGCAATTCCCCTGCATTAAATACTGCTATTTATAAGAAGTCCAAGACAAAGATATTTTGCCATATGGAGATTTTATGGTAACTCTATCTGCTGTAATTAGGTGAGATTTTATGACCCTAGAAAAGTGTTTTTGAAACTGTGTTTCAAGTGAGCTCCAACTTCCTCAGAGCTAAGGTCTTCCTATGAACTTGCCAAGACCTACAGGATCCTGCCTCCTTTTCCCGCAACCTCTTACCCATTGCTTCCTATTTGATCACTCTTCTCCAGCCACACTAATTCCTCCATGTTTCTGGAACATGCTTGGCTTTCTATTACCCATAACAGAGCCTTTGAACTTGTAGTTCTCTCTGGCTGAAATTCTCTTCTCCCAGAGTTCTGCCTGGCTCGCCCTCTCACTGCCTTCATGTTTTGACATAAATGTTACCTTTTTAATGTTGTCTTCCCTGACCACCGTATCTAAAATGGAAGCCCTTCCCTGACACTATCCTCTCCCTGCTTTATTATTTTTTTTTAATTTTTTTTCAACGTTTTTATTTATTTTTGGGACAGAGAGAGACAGAGCATGAACGGGGGAGGGGCAGAGAGAGAGGGAGACACAGAATCGGAAACAGGCTCCAGGCTCCGAGCCATCAGCCCAGAGCCTGACGCGGGGCTCGAACTCACGGACCGCGAGATCGTGACCTGGCTGAAGTCGGACGCTTAACCCACTGCGCCACCCAGGCGCCCCACCCTGCTTTATTTTTAACAATTACCATTATCTGTGAAAATGGTAAAGAAAAAAAACCTCATTCAAAATGGGGTGGGGAAGTCCTAAAGGAAAGCTCTCACACATGTACCATTCATCCAACTTACTTTTCCACCCCAGCAGGAGCAAGGAAGATTTTCTCCTTACCCAGCAACAACCCAGCCAATGAGAAGTTGCCACAACGCCAAACTCTTGCTTTCCTGCAACTGACTTTCTTCCAAAGCCCCTCTCAACTTCCTCCTTTCCTGTAAAAAAGAGTAGCTTCTTTCCTTTTATCTTCAAACTTGCCTATGGTTCACCATAGTTTCCTTATCCTGAATTGCATTTTCTCTGATATTCTCAAAGTCACTTTGCCAGTACTGGCTATTTTATTTTTAAGGTTGACATATGTAATATGCTGCATCAAAACGGTGCTCTCAGTTCATGGATCTCCTTTACCTCAGTATAAGTGACAGCACAGACTAGTGTTTTTAACCACAAATATTAGAGTCTCCCAAGGAATCTGATTGCCCCACTGGAAATGTGCCTACCACTTATCAAATCACTTATTAGGGCATTGGAATTGGAATCATGTAATAGTAAACTTGTTTTACACTCACCTAAGAGATAGCAAAAGACAAAGAGAGGGAAGAGGGGAGGGGATCATCCTGCTGTTTCCCAGGTAATCCCTTGAGGTTTTCTTAAGCAGAAAACCCTAAAAATTGTTTGTTTGCTTGTTTGTTTGTTTGTTTTTAATTAGCTGCACCTAGAGGTGTGTTCTGGTAAAAGATTACATATTTAAATACCGCATGTAAACAGTAACCCTTATTTTTGTGTAGCCAGTCACACATTCTACAAGCATAGTAATAAACAAGAAACAAGGGACTCAACTACTGCAAATTATGATTTAAACATAAAGGTAACTTTAGCAATATACTTGAACACATGGAGATAATCATAACAAAAACTCAAATTCATAATGCCTGACATTATATACCAATTGGAAAAAAATGCACAGCCATTTGGAACCAGAAGCTTTACATCATAGCTGAATAATAGAGAAAAAGTTGGATGCTCACCCCCTCAAAAGAAAGAAAATATAATAAAATGTGGAAGCTGTAATAATAGTAATTTTTGATTACTAAATAGTAATTTTCAAATGCTGCATGCTTTTCTATTTTTCCTTCAAGTAGTGAGAGTCAAATGAAATAATGTAGTGACAATCACACAAAAAATCTCATTCTCATTTAAGATTGCTTATTGGCAGAGTCGACACTGGTTGTGAAATCCTGCTTCATCGTCCTCTTTATGGATACAGAGGAAGACTGTTTTCAAGTTTCCTTGGGTCAATTCTGGCCAATAGGATGGAGGTAGAAGTGATGTATATCCCTTCTCAGCCTGGCTATAAACCTTCTTCCCACGCTCTCTTATCTCCTTCTGTGGCAAATGTAGGGACCGCAAGTTTAAGGTAACAACAGTGTCTCAGTATAGAAGGAAACTGTGTCCCTGAATTATCACTTAAGAGAATCACCAAGGAGGGAAGTTCTACCTATACATACTGTGATGGTGAGTGACAAATAAAATATGAAACCTAAAAGATAGAGGAGCTTGCTTGTTGCTAGAGTATAGCTTAGCCTATATTGACAAATATACTCCCTTTTATAAGAATCCCAAATTAATTTATAAAGATGAATTTCTTATCCAGATATGAACTTCTGATAATGATTGATAAATAACTCTGAATTTCTTCCCATTTTCCATTGAAAATGGAAAGCTTCAAATAAGAAATAAAATTAAAACAATAAGCAATTTTCCCAAAACTTCGTACAGGTCATGATGCAAAGTAAGCACACAATAAAGACTTATCAAAAAATAAAAATATTACTTCATGAAAAGTTCATAAGAATATTTTTGCTTTTAAAAATAAAGAAAAAATCCACAGAAAATATACAGAAAGTTGGAAAGAGAAAAAAAATAGACATTTTGTAAAAATAGACATGTGCATCTCTTAAATCATTTGGAAAAGTAGGAAAACTGCATTGAGATGCTGTTTCTCACCAATAGGAAAAATTACATATCCGTTTACCTCTTGAGCTAGTAGTCCTATTTCTAGCAATCCATCTCAAAAAAAAAAAAAAAAAAAAAAAAATCTGCCCAAGCCAGCACATTGTTTGTGTAAGGCTGTGTAATTCAAAGCAGAGTTATTTGTAATATCAGAAACTGAGCACACCCCAGTTGGGGACTGTTGGATAGATATTAATACATCCTTCCAAAGGGGAGCAGACAAGGCAGGAAAAAAAGATATGTAGTTTGCCACTGTTTATTTTTAAAAAAGAGATAAGTATCAGCTTCTATTAAAAATACAAATAGATAATGGAAAGTTTAAATATCATATCTTTGTATTGACTTTGTGAAATATCCAAGCTATGACGTCTTCATTATTTTTATTGTCATTTAAGAGGGAAGTGGTTAACAGTCTTTAAGTTCATTCTGGATTTTTGAGAACTTAGTCTTTAAGGAAATCCTTAAAGAACCATTTATCAGCTCTTTAAGTTTTGCTTTGTGGATTTTGGGCCAATTTGTAAGAATGAACACTGTGTTTCAGTTTATGTAGAGTCTGGTAAATTTTAGATGCATGATTGATCTAATTATCAAGCCTTAAAGAATGCATGGCGGGAGGGGCACCTGGGTGGCGCAGTCGGTTAAGCTCCGACATCAGCCAGGTCACGATCTCGCGGTCCGTGAGTTCGAGCCCCGCGTCAGGCTCTGGGCTGATGGCTCAGAGCCTGGAGCCTGTTTCGGATTCTGTGTCTCCCTCTCTCTCTGCCCCTCCCCCGTTCATGCTCTGTTTCTCTCTGTCCCAAAAAAAATAAATAAACGTTGAAAAAAAAAATGCATGATGGGGAAGATAAACTCTCATAACAAATCACTCTCTAATATCTACTTACTAATTAGTTTATATTTTGTATTTTTAAAATATATATTAAAATAATAACTTATATTTTAAAGTGGATAAAATATTAATTATTTTTTAAAATATTTTTTTTTTCAAAAATGTTACTTATAAAGGGTGAAATGGAATAGGTTGAAGGGGAGAAAAGATAGAAGTCAGGTTCCTAAAAAATACAGCTTTTTTTTGATTTGGAGGATCATGGGATATTTTTCATAATTATAAAATTAAATAAATAAGAGACTAATACTTAAGAATAAAAAATTTAAATGAACCTAAATATGTAGTCAGTGGTATAAACACACAGTAAGATAATGTCCCGAGGGACTGTAAAATATTGTAATTGGACTATGCTTTTAACTGGATATGTCCAAAGGATAACAGAACTTTAAAAAGTATTTGGGGGCACATGGGTGGTTCAGTTGGTTAAGCATCTAGCTCTTGGATTTGGCACAGGTGATGATTTTACAGATCGTGAGTTTGAGCCCTGCATTGGGCTCTGAGCTGACAACGTAGAGCCTGCTTAGGATTCTCTCTCCCTCTCTCTCTCTCTCTGCCCCTTCCTGGCTCTCTCTTTCTCTCTCAAAATAAATAAATGAATTAAAAATATATATATAAACTCTGTTTCATTTCTTACTAAAATAAATAATCCTTCTTGAGAAAGTGGCTAGATTCCCTGGCTTTCCACCTCCTAATTTGTTATGTCAGTTCAGGCATGTTATTTGCCTTCTTATGCTAAGAAAACTGGGGCTAAAATGGTACCTATATCATAGGGTACCTCCAGGATTAAATTAATTATCATTTCACATGTTTGTGGAAATAGTGTCTGACACTTGGTAGGTACTCAATAAATGTACATCTTTCTTTTATCCTTTTAAATTCTTTTAAAATATCATTTGCCAAGAATGTACAGGTTACTTTTAGTTACATATATTTACTCTTTAGCCAGAGAAAGGTTGGATGGAGCACCCCACACTTTATAGATGTTAAGACCAGCTTTTTGAGTAGGTTTATGTAGAGATTAGCATTGAACACTTATTTTATGCTTAACCTTCATTGTTTCGTCTGATAAAATAATCATGGAAGATAGTTATTTTTGTCTCTTTTCTACAAGTAAGGAAGCCAAAGTTCAGAAAAAGGCTGCAAACGTGTTCTTATACCAGACTAGAATCGACAGAGCCAGGATCCAAGTTAACCCTATCTTAACACTGAACTCTTTCCACCTCATCACTGCCTTTCCAAGGAAAGCCTTCCATGCCTTATTGAGTGATGTCTGAAGTTCCACTATTACATATTTATTCCCATGGCTTGTATCTTCTCCTCTGTTAAATGCAGATGTCTTTGGGATATCTAGTCATTGCTCTCTTGAACATAAAGAAAAAGATGTTTATTTGGAAAAAGTACACTTTCATTTTATGCCATAATTTGTGTTCTCTGGATCCTTCTCAGAATCAACAAGCCATATTTTTTCTAATAAAACTTTGAACAAGAAAAAGCATTGTATAATGTCTGGTGGCAGAAACTGCAAAGAATTCCTCAAGTGAAAACTGTATCTTGTTCAACAGCTATGGAAGATGAGTCCTTTCTCTAGAAAGCAAGCAAAAATCCACTGGGTCATATTCTTTAATTTTATAGCATTTTAATCTTGTGTCTTCCTCTGTCCATTCTAAACATAATTTTAGATGTAAGATTGTCTAAGACACGTATTTCAGATCCTGATTTGTTTCTGATATGTTTGTAAATGGGAATAGTAAAAAAAAAAAAAAATGGGAAGATGATGTTAGCTGTAAAATTAAATCCAATTTTAGAATAGTTCATTAAAAAGTTGGCAAGGGGCGCCTGGGTGGCGCAGTTGGTTAAGCGTCCGACTTCAGCCAGGTCACGATCTCGCGGTCCGTGAGTTCGAGCCCCGCGTCGGGCTCTGGGCTGATGGCTCGGAGCCTGGAGCCTGTTTCCGATTCTGTGTCTCCCTCTCTCTCTGCCCCTCCCCCGTTCATGCTCAGTCTTTCTCTGTCCCAAAAATAAATAAAAAACGTTGAAAAAAAAATTAAAAAAAAAAAAAGTTGGCAAGGTAATTCAGAGCATTTTAGGATGCAGACATATTTTACCATCTTCTGTTCCTGATTTTAAATTCAAGAAACTTAGATGTGATGAGTTGATTCATATTTCCTTAATTATATAACCATACTTTTCTCATACAAAAACTGTGCCTATGATAAAATGTACAATGGGATGGAAGTAGAGGCAGGAAAAATGAATTAAATGCAAGAAAAAAGGAAATGCCATCATAGGTGGTTACCACATGGTACATATTCTAGAAATTGTTTTTGCATGCTTGGAAATAGCTATCTCTTATACAAATCATTTATTATTCTAAAAACATTTGGCATACTTGAAAAGAAATAAGTGAGGTTTGTATGAGTCATACATATTTGCAAAGGAAAACTAACAGGGTTGTTTATGAAAACAGATCAGTTAAATTTAAAACATCCTGAAAACTTCAGCACAGAATCATAGTTCTCTTTTCCTATTGTTAGTATATTATACATATTCTGATTGATATTATTTTAGTTTTTTAGAGAAAAGTGAATAAATAAAACCCAGTGGCTATAGGGATATCTAAAATTAACTTCTATATATATGCAAATCTAAAAACTTTGTCCTTTAAGATTTTTATTTCCAAAGTTTTCATGTTGATAATGGGCAGATATCGACAGATACAAAAGGCTTACAACAAAAGTATTGGGTTTGGAACAACTTGCTGTAAGAGACAGAAAGAGATAATCATTCAAAACTGTTAATGATTCTGTAACTTATTTTATTAAAAGCACAATCCAGGAGTGCCTAGGTGGCTCAGTCTGTTGAGCATCCGATTTTGGCTCAGGTCATGATCTCAAGGTTTGTGAGTTCAAGCCCCACAGTGGGCTCTCTGCTGTCAGTGCAAAACCTACTTTAGATCCTGTCTCCCACTCTCTCTGCCCCTACCCCTCCCCCCTCAAGAATAAATAACCATTAAAAAAGAATTTTTAAAAAAGCCCAATTTGATTAATAGGAACAGGGGAGGAAGAAGGAAAATGTAGACCATTGAAATCCCTTTATTTCATTTTAGGAAAGTTACTCACACTACTACCACCTTCTCCCTGTTCCTCCCACATACAAAGGAGTTGCTTCATATTATGTTGAAAAATGCATTTCAAACGAAAATCTTTGAAATAGGCAAGATCATGTTGGGTTTCTGGTGGTTTGAAAATTCTAGGGCTTCCACATTTCCTTCTAGATTGCTTTTATAATCTCTGGGTCAGTTTTTAATATGGGAATTTAGGGCACTCTTGATTTTACTGAGCAGCTAAATTATTTTCTGTGGAAATCAATTAGGAAATAAATTTATTCCAGTTGGATGATATTTTTCTTTCTCTAACCATAATCTTCAATAATTAGATTATACGCAGCACAGAAATAGAGTTTGTGAAAGTCTAACAAGATACATAATTTTCTTTTGATTTTTCTTTACTGTGGATGAAAATACCCATTCATGAGACAAGTATGGTTTGATTTATAAGAGGACAATGAAATGTACATGACATCAGCCTTTCAGAATCTTGAATTCTCAGCTTATTTGAATCGTTTCTCCAGTCACAAGGTTTTCCCTGAGAAACTAGGTTTTCTTGTATTTACAACTATTGGCCCATCATTGTGCTTATATTTCTCCTGCTCCCTTTGAGTGCTGGCCCCTCTATCCCAATTTGTAGGAACCCAGTGATTCTTGTTACCCTCTGGGGCCCCAGAATTGCCTGTAAAGAGTCTTAGCAGAGCCTGCTCTCTTATGGGAACATGAGTCTAACAAAATCTAGTCCACGTTTTCTATTACATGCAGTTACATCTTGGAGCTATGAACTCAATTTATGCAGCAGGGTCATTAAATTTTCCATATACTTTCCATCATTTTCTTAATTTTTTTTTCCTTTCTTCTCCCCTAGGATAAATAACTCCATTATTGTCTGGGTCAGTTTAGGTCCTGCAAGAATTATTAGACTTGATGAAACTTGGCTGCAATGTTTATATTCCTGTTAAACTGGAATTAAGACTTTTAAACTATTAAGAGAGTTCGGGCGGGGCCAAAGTGACCCTTTAAACTATGACAGGAACAGGTCGTTTCAAAGATAGAAGAGCAGTGGCCAAAGCTGAGTAGGGCAACAGCCTCACTTGGAGCTCACTCAAAGGGTCTTAGGGAATCTTGTGTACTGTAAGAGCAGAGGCTTTCTCGACATTCAGGATCAGCTCCTACCTGTGGTCTTCCGAGAGATTTTCTGTCTCCATTCTCTCAAATGTGTCCATCTCCTGTCTCATTTTGTCTGCACCTTATCCTCTAGACTAGTAAAGTCTACTTCCCATTTTCCGCTTCTCCAACTTGTCACCCTGTTTCAGCATTGTACCGCTTCTTCATCTTATATCTTCTTCTTCTTCACCTACCTCCTACATGCTACCTGCCTCCTCCTTTCCACAACCTGTCTTAGACCAGGTTTCAGAAAGCTTACTTTGAGATGGGGATTTGCATACAGAAGCTTTCCCAGGGAGGCCTGTCTGAACAATGTGTACAAAGGAAGGCAGGCAGCAGGATTAAGCAAAGGGAGAAGCTGGACTTTGATGCAGTTGCAAGAGAGTTTCCAGCAAATCTTACATGGAGCTGGCATAATCTTCAGTGTTGTCATATTTGAGGTAGGAGAGTGGGATCTTGTCTTTCAGCCTATCCCTGCATCACCTTGTTATTGGGTGGGGCTGGCGGGGAAGGATGGTCATAATCCATACCCTTGAAACAAGCAGCCTGCTTTTGCCAAGGGCATTCAGAGGAGGACCTCAGTTTCCCATACATTATTATTTGGATGAGAATCACTAGGTCCAGCCCACACTTGAGGTTGCATTCTACCTCCTGGAGGGGTAAGTATCTGCTTTATTATTTGAAATTCTTCCAGGTGGAAGATTTGTCCTTTATCCCTCATTTATGTATTTATTCAGCCATTTACCAACATGGATTCATGGGTGTTTATTTTGTACTTTGGGAAGCTCAACAATGGAAGCTCTTTCCAGTTCTTTTCTGCATCATTTGTTCGGGCCCCCATCATTTTGTGTTTTGAGCACTTCCTTGCTTTCAATCACTACTAGATGATCCAAGCTTATTGTATGTATTCCCTGCCAAGCTTTAGAATCAACCATTTCACTGAGGAGCCCTATTTGAAACCAAGGTCTGAGTGCAAGTGTGCTTATTGTTACTGTAATATCAGCACTCAAGATACCACTCAATGGACAGAACAAGGAAATATATGCATGTAAGTTAACACATGTGTACACATATCTAAAATTATTTTGGTAACTTTTTGCATATAAATGAACCTAAACAGCATTTTTTAAAGTTTATTGATTGATTGATTGATTGATTGATTGATTCAGAGAAAGGGGGGGAGGGGCAGAGACCGAGGGAAAGAAAGAATCCTAAGCAGGCTCTGCATTGTCAGCGTGGAGACCAAGTTGGGGCTTGATCTCACAAACCATGAGATCATGACCTTAGCTGAAACCAAGAGTCCAACGCTTAACCAACTGAGCCACCCCCAGGTGCCCCAAAACAGCATTCTTATTAATGTATCAATACCAATTCAGTTCTTCAGGATTCAGTCTAACCTCCCCTACCCCTCCCTACCTTGCTTATGTGTTACTTCCCCCTGCAGTAGTGAAAGCCCTGGCAGCCGCCACCCACCATCCATGTATTTGTTCTATCCAGTATACAGGTAAAGGAGGCTCCTAGTTGTTAACACAAAGCCCAGTGAGAAACGAATTTGCCAATTATATTGTAGTGTTTATACACATTTCTTCTTATCGTTATCCTCCTACTTTCCGGTCAAAATGCTTATATCGGAGGTTACGTGGCAGCTCCTTATTCCCCACCCCTTTCAGGGAGGTAATGTCATACACTGATGATACAGTTAGATTTATTTGTCACACTTTGCAATTCATCCTGAAGTGCTCGACGCTCTGATTGATTTTTTTAACTGCACACATTAAAATTCATTCTCTGTGATGTACAGTTCTAGGACACTTGACAAATGCACACGGGCAGGTCCCAGCACTTCAGTGCCATGTGGACCAATTTCATCTTAAGCTTTCCGGATCCAGCTGCGGGCACCAAGTCATACTAGCTAGTAGATGATCACATGTAGGCTCCTGTATTTGTCTGGGTCCTCTGAGAAGTAGACATTGAGGCATGATTAAATGTGCAAAGATTGTTTTTAGGGGAAAAGCTTATATAAAAGGAAATAGGGAGGAAGCTCGACAAGGCTGGGAGAGATATGAGACCAAAATGCAAAGTGACCCCAAGTGAAGGAGAAGGCAGATAAGGTTGGGTGGAGACACTTCAGTGCAGTGTAAGAGAGGCTTACAAAAACAGCAGGACTCCTAGAGCCCAGGTGACCTGCAGAGGAGTCCACCGTCCCGTGTCTCCCAGGAGCAGGTCTGCTTTACTCCCGAAGCGCTCTCAATCACTGGCAGTGGGCAAGGTGTGGGATCTGACCACTTCTCTCCGCATTTCTGCATTTCCCTTCTCCCCTCCTGGAGCTTAGCTTTCTCTGTTCAGGGAGGACACACGTAACTGACATGAGAGAATCTCACAAACAATAAAATACCCCAGAGAAAATCCCATCAGTATATTTCTGTATGTATGTGTGTTAAATAGATACATACATATGCTAACTTTACGTATTCACTAAGTTGAAAATAATAACATAAATTTAAAATAACAGGCAGCAAGGGGGATTTTATTATTAATGATATAAACTGATATTCAGTTTGATAGGAATATTTTGGATTTCTTTACCATTTTACATCAACTTCTTCATTGAAGAAAAATGTGCCAGTTTTCAGTGCATTTTTGTCTACTGGTTTGAAAATATTATGTACTTAGCTATGTCTGTATAAATTAACCTGTGTGAATCGATTAATATTTCCTAAATAAATAAATGGATACCTGGTTTAAGAGATTTCAATCTGGTGTCATTTGTGTACGTATAAAAGGTGGAAATAAGGATTTTTTTTTCTAGAAAAGCTCTCAGTAGGAGTGAACGCAGTACTGTGCCCACAAGTCCATTGATTACATTTGGCATAATTGTTACCACCTCACAACACCCAGACAGCATCTGAGACGTGAGGAAAATAGTTCCTGATTATTTTTCAGGAAACAAGAAAATAACTGAAATCCAGCTGCCTCAATGCAAAAGAATTTAAAAGCAAAAGTTTGGAAACATGTGGGAAAAATAAAATAATTAAATAATAACTATTACAGCTGTCTCGTTGATTTTTTTTTTCTTCTCAGAGAAAGATATGGGGTTATTGGGATATAAAATGTTATGATAGAAATTGTGCTGCAAATAAAAATGTCGGGAGAAGAGTGGCAGGAAAACAAGGGTGGGGGGGAAGAAAAGAAAGCAGAGAACAGTTTTGGTGGGGCTTTTTCTGAACATTATTTTTGATGTAAATTGCCTTCCCTGAGGAGTTGAGAATTTTCTAGAAATTGATGAAGAACACCTAGCTGGGATATTTCATATCTGTTCAGAAAATAAAGATGAAGAATATAACGATATAAATATATAGTTCTAACTTAAGTTTTCTGATTCTGCTATCAAAGAGCTGAGGGTTTTATACATTTTACACAAAGCCTTTTAAAACAAATTACTCCATTAGTAGCTTCCTTTTTATTGATCCACTTCCACCTGGACACAATGGCATTTTTTGGCCTCAAACTCACATTCTTTCACTCCCATATTTCTGGAATGAATGAGGCACATCAGTTCAAGCCTCATCAGCTGTAAATCTTTCACCTTTAAAAATAAAAATGGGCATAACTCTTGGTTCCTCATCATAAATCCCAAACTTCATTATTTCTGGCAGTCGCAAACATCAGTTTTAATTGCTCTGCCAGGAGCAATAGCTTCCAGGAATATGGATAAACCTAGCTAAATCTTACTACTGTCAGTATTTTTAGGTTTTTTTTTTTAATCTCAAAAAGAATGGACAGGACTAAAGGTCTATATGTTAATGAAACTTCTGTAATTCATCATTTTATCTGCAACAAAAATCACATATAGATGGAATATATAATAGACATCTGTTGTACAGAAACACATTATAAATATAAGCAAAGTTTATTATATTATGCTATAAATATAAAAGAAGTGAAGCTAGTCTTTATGAATAGAATCTCTAATATTTTTTTTTAACATTTATTCATTTTTGAGACACAGAGAGAGACAGAGCATGAGCGGGGAAGGGGCAGAGAGAGGGAGACACAGAATCTGAAACAGGCTCCAGGTTCTGAGCTGTCAGCACAGACCCGATGCGGGGCTCGAACTCACAAACTGCGAGATCCTGACCTGAGCTGGAGTCAGACACTCAACCGACTGAGCCACCCAGGCACCCTATGAATAGAATCTGTAAATGTTTGGAGTTCATGTGAATTTTGAGGGAAAGTACATATAAGTTTTAAGTGTAACAATGATATATAAATAAGCTTACTGAGAATATATATGAATCAAGTTCCTTTTAAATTTTAAACTTCAAGTTATTTTCTGTTGCTGTCCATCTACTACAGTTCTTTTGTAACTTAAATATTTTTGTAGCTAGAAATATCAGTACTAATTCATTATGGTTGAAGTAATTCTGTAAACATTAAAAAATAGTGTCTAGCTAATCCAAAGAGGGTTTTTTTTTTCAGGAATAATATGACATATTTTAAATGATGGTTAGATTTGCATCTTCCAGTGAGACTCTCTTTTCAATGAAAAGTTTAATTTTTAGGGTTATAGGATTGTTTCACTGCCACATGTCAGACTTTTGTATGTAAATACAAATTATTCTAGGATTTCTATTGTTTTAGTCGAGAGCTGACCACATGGAAGGGTAGAAATGTAATCTGAATAAATTCATGAATAGTAAGTGTGAAAAGACTATGGCCTCTGTCACCACATGGACGATCGAGGTTGGTTTGGCCTATAAAATGCACCAGGCAACCAATCTTTTCTCCTTGAGCTGTCCACATGTGTCCTTCCAAGATCTGAGAAAAGGGTATAATCCTGGGGAGACAGACTTTGTCCAAAGGAGTAAAAGTAATTGGTCTACTTTACTATAGCCTGTGCAAGAATCGGCCCTCTGACCGCAATTTGTTTATAAGCGTAATTTGATTATATTAACGGATCCTAACATACTTTAGAAAGTATGGGGTTGATTAACTCTAAATTGAAGCTTTATCCTGAATTTAAAAATTGAAATGGTATTTGGCTCAGATGTTTTTGTTTTCAAATAATTATCCTATTTAAAATAATTTTTTCCAGCACTTACTAGTCATCATTTTTTCTACTTTATGACAAGAAAGCTCATAGATAGATGTAAATCAAACAGATAAACAGATGGCATGATTATTTCATCTGAAATTAGTTATTTGGAACTTGTGGTAGAGGCCTCTAGTTGCCAGCCACATTATACTCTAGTCCTCTCCTTGGTAACAGAGTACTGCTTTTTAGCAGATCACCCTTCTTTCTGGAATGAAAAAGTTCATTTCTCAGAACGCCTGCAGGTGGATGTCCCTTATAACTAGGTTGTGGACAATGAGATGTAAAAAAATAATCAGAAAGAGCTCACTAAAATGACAACTAGCATAGCTGATACACAAAGTCCAATGGCATTGGAAGATGATGGTGTAACAAATTCCCTAGAAAAAGATGAAAAGAGAGAAAATGGACAGAAAAACTAAAGACTTCGAGGATCAGTCCAGTAGTTTCCATATCTATTTAGGAGACATTCCAATTAGGAGACAAAATGGCAGGGAAGGAGTTATCAAGAAATTATACAAAGACATCTCCCAGAAACAAAGAACATGATTCTCAAGTATTAAAGGAGTCACTACATCTCCAGCCCAACAAATAATACACAAAGGGATAGTAACACTGCAGCTCAGACCAGTGCTTCTCAAATGTGAATGTGCTTGCAAATCACCTGGAGATCTTGTTAAAATGTAGGTTCTGATTTTGTACGTCTGCGGTGGAACCAGACGTCTTCTTCTCTAACAAGTTTTCAGATGCTGCTGATACTGCTGATTCCCTCTCAACACTTTGAGTTACAAAATGCTAGCAAATGATAGTAATGCCTTCAAAATTCTAACAGAAAGTGTTTTGAAACCCAAAACCCTATGTTCTTCCAATTTAAAAATCAATTGTGAAGGTAAAGACATGTCCAAACACAGGGACCTCAATTGTTCCTTCCTATGCCTGAAGCTAGCAAAATGAGGGATGAACCAAGAAAGAAGACATAATGTTAGGAAGAAGAAATCTAAAAATGACGGCTTTGATCACAAGACTTAGGGAACAATCTGAAAAGGAAAAACTAAAACACTGTGTAAGAAAATAATTAAGCAAGAGTCCACGAAAATTAATGCGAGTTGTACAAAAGATGACTCATAATAATGATATATACCACTTGGCTCAGCAGTGATCTATTTTATTTTTATACTATTAGCAAATACTACTCTGACAAAAATAAAAATAAGCAAAAATTATATGTATGTATAAAAACATGCATATGTCATCCATATTTTCACATATATATATTAATATATATATTTTACATATATAATTGTTTTCTGTAATCAGAAACAATTACAGAAGAAAAAGCTGTAAGAGTTAAAAGTCATTGTTTCTGGAGGGCAAATAGAGATTAGGATAAATTAGAAATTTATCTTTGCAAAACTTTTTAGTTTTTATACAATAAGCAAATATTACATTAGTAAAAATATTAATAAAATATGAAATAAAACAATCTATATGGGTCTTATTTTAATATGATCAAATGTTGAATACTACTGTGAGCCAAAAAACCTGTATACTTGAATTATTACTGTACACATGTTAATGTGGGACATTACATCTGACCTGGAATGTACACAATTATGTTAATTTATTAATTTACCATAAGATGAAATACTTCAAGGTACATATTTTTAACGTAGCTAATAGTAGTAACTTTAAATGTTAGACTATGCAACTCATATATATTTGCATTTTAATTGTAGTTAATGCTTCAACTGGGGGGCTGATGTTTAATTTACTATTTTAGAAGTTTCTGCATTTCATTTTCTATTTGACAGGAGAATCTACAAAGAAAAAGCTGAAACACATATGCTAAATGAATCAGTTTATTCTTACAGGCATGGAAAGTACCAACTGTAATTGATATTACAAATAGAGAAACTTAAATTTTGGTACAATTTTTCCTGATTTTGCAAAATACAGTTTTAAAATATTTTTAACAGTTTTATTTATTTATTTATTTATTTATTTATTTATTTATTTTTTGTGAGAGAAAGAGAGAGAGAGAAACAACATGAGAGGGGGAGGGGCAGAGAGAGAGGGAGACACTGAATCCGAAGCAGGCTCCAGGCTCTGAGCTATCAGCACAGAGCCCCGATGTGGCGCTTGAACTCTTGAACTGGGGGATCATGACCTGAGAGAAGTCAGTTGCTTAATCGACTCAGCCACCCAGGTGTCTGGCGAAATACAGTTTTAAACACTATTAAACAATTTGAGAAATTATGAAATTATACATTTTATTTATTCAATAATAATGAGACCTTCTTAGAGTTTGTAATAAAATTAAAAATTTTTTTAACGTTTTATTTTATTTTATTTTTTTGAGAGACAGAGTTTGAGCAAGGGAGAGGCAGAGACAGGAGGAGACACAGAATCCAAAGAGGCTCTAAGCTGTCAGAGCAGAGCCAATGGGGGCTTGAACTCATAAACTGTGAGGTCATGACTTGAGCCGAAGTAGGGCACTCAACCGACTGAGCCAACCAGGTGCCCCTGTAATAAATTTTTAAATGGAGATAGGGGCACGTGGGTGGCTCAATTGGTTGAGCATCTGACTATTGGTTTCAGCTTTGGTCATGATCCCAAAGTCGTGGGATTAAGCCCTGCTTTGGGCTCTGTGCTGAGTGCAAAGCCTGCTTAGGATTCTCTCTCTCTCTCTCTCTCTCTCTCTCTCTCTGCCCCTCTCCCCTGATCACTCTCTCCCTCTGAAAATACATACATACATAAAGGAATAAATGGAAACAACAGTGTTTTCTATTTATTTATAGATTATAAAAACTCTGGTGATACTAACATAATGTTATACTATAATATATTTAATTACTTATATTAATCATTTATCTGACATGTGGGTTTTTGACCAGGTATTTTTTAAATTTAGAATTTTGCAGATTTTAGAAAGATAATTAGTGGCAGATATCATATTTGACCTAATATCTCCAGTGAGGTCTGGGCAACATTATTATGTCTGCCTATACTTATAAATATTCATATTGCATGGGGAAAATTCAAAGTATATAGACCTTCAGGTTAGTTCTTGTTAGTTTTGTCATTGAATGTAGGTCAAGTTGGGTTTTGCCAGCATATTGGTTAGGAACAAATTTTTTTAGAACCCTTTGGATTTTGGAATTGTGGATAAGGAACTCTGGACCTAGAGTGTCAAGAATTAAAAACAATACCTGTCATTAGAAAGTTGCAGAAAATATTTCTTACAGTTCTTTGTTCTTCTATATCTAGTTCCCCAGGCACTGTATTTGCTTTAGAACCTAGTCTTTGAACCAAAATGTCCTTGCCAAAATTATCTCTGAAACTATTGACATATATATAAGTATGTAAACTATCTCTTTTTGAAAAGGGAACTCCCAAAGTATGTATGTGTCAGAAAAGAGATTTAGTAAGACCTTTTACTTGAGTACTTGAGACACTTCCACTGTATCTTTTGATTTTTAAAATGTAAATTAAATAATTTTACTACAAAAAATCATATGTATTTAAATTTTTGAGATAATCAAGAGACATTTATTTAAATATTGAAGGGACATGTATATATACATTCCCTATTGACCTTCAATTAAGAGAAATAGAAAGATTATTGTAATAGTAATAACAAATCAGTAAAAATAATAGCTTATATTTAAAGGACGCTCACTCTGATCCAGACATTGTAATAGAAATTTTGTGTATTTTGTTTCATTAGTCCTTATACCCACTTTATAAGATATGTATTATTCTCATTTAATAGATTAAATACAGAGGCTGTAAAAATAATACATACATACATACATACATACATACACACATAGGCATTAAATAATTTGCCCCCAGTTTTACAACTAACAAATTAACCAGAGTATGGAATCTAAATCTCTTTATTGAACATGATATATTTAAGATAAAAAAAATCCATGCTGGGAAATGAATTACTTGAATTAGTTGCTATATAAGTAAATTAACCAAATAATATAATTTCCAATTCCACAGCCAAATTTATCATACTAGATAAACACTAAAAATAGGGGGCACAGTTTGGCTGGAGATGTCACAAAAGCCTAACTAAATTTTCCCTCACTCTACAGAGTAATATCACATATCAATTATTCACTAATTATATGTTGAATTAAACCATTGGGCTGTCTAAAAAAATGTATAGGACATGACATAGCCCTTGTCTTCAAGTAAAGAACTTGCCACTCCACCATCTGACAAAAGTTTTGCTGTCATTTGGAACCAGATAGGGTGGGAGCCCAGATCTCAGATTTCTATTACTGAGAAAGATACCATGAGATTCATCAAGAGACTTGGTTTCAACAACTTCGCCAAGTAAACAGCTTTTTCCTTTTAATAACAGGTACATGAAACACCCTACTTTTATACACTTAAATTATCAATATTTTCATGTGGACAAAGTATAATTCACAACCTATTGGAACTCTGCTCAAGAAAATTAGAAAACTTTTTAAAATTTATTTATTTTTGAGAGAGACAAGGGGGAGAGGGGCAGAGGAGAGAGAGAGAGAGAGAGAGAGAGAGAGAGAGAGAGAGAATCCCAAGCAGCTCTATGCTGTCAGCACAGAGCCCCGTGTGGGGTTTGATCTTACGAACCATGAGATCATGACCTGAGCCGAGGTCAGGAGTCAGACAATTGACCAACTAAGCCACCCAGGCACCACAGGAAACATTTTAAAAAGAAATAACTGAGAATGAAATTATGCCCCAGTATTAGTAAAAGTTGTATTGGTACTGAGCACAGGAGTATTTTCACAGTCTTCTTTACTTCTCTATATTTTATATTTTTCTATAATGATCGTGTAAGAATGTCAGAATAGAAAACTGTGTTTAAATGTGACAATTCCAAAATAAGCAAAAATAATCCATTAGTACAGATATTCAAGAAAAGCTAAAATCTTAAAATCGAGTCAAGGATTTTAGGAAGTAAAAGAGTAGGATAGAAGTAATATATAATTCCCTAAAATATTTCAATTATTGTTTCAAGTATTTATTTCAATAGCTAAAACATATGATTTATAACATTCTTAACTGTGAGGTAGTAAAGGCTAAAAACATTAAAACAGTACAAATGAAAAAATATTTTTCCGGATGCCATGGACTGGAAACACATTACATTTAGAATATGCTTTTCCCTTTTCAACAGAATTGGCTGTCATTTCACTGTCTGGAAGTAAAAAACCAAAGATGACTATTTTCCTATAACGTTTGGAAATATACTCCACATATTTAATCAGAGGAATGGGACAAAGGTATATTCTTTCTTTATATAATGATAGAATAATTTATCGATCCAAGATAGATTTCTTGAATCCATTTGGTAAAACTTCTGGTGCTTGGCTGTAAATTATTTCTTGTGTCAACCATTTAATCATATGTAAATTTGTTATAATCCAAGAACTTAAAATAATTCCATTTAATAACAGAATAGACTTCTAAAGCACAAACCATGCTGTGAGTTCTATTTGGTAGACGTTTCAAGTCTGGGAAACAGACTGAATTGCCCATTTAAAAACAAATTTATTTTGTTGAATTTTAAAGACCATATAAAATAAATTCTTAAAATGAGAACATTATCCTTTGCTTCTTTCTCTGACTGGTGATAAACATTAGAGGAGATGACAACCATGCATCACAGTATTTTTATGAACTATGTGAATGGCTACAAATGGCGAGTTTTATAAAGGTTCACAGTTATGGAACCACAATGAATAGAGATGCATCAGCCTGGCTGAGGAAACCAAAGGAGAGAGGGTCCCAGTCCTCAGCAATTGGGTTCTCTTAAAAACGTGTGAAAGCAAACCTCAAGAGTCCACTTTAGCCATCTTCAACACCCAGAGCCCCTACAGTCACCTGGCCAGTTAAGAACTCTCCCATCCCCTCACCTCCTTTGGGATTTTTATGCCTATTTGTTTATGCCTATTTGTGTTTGTCTTTGCCTGCATTTATATATATATATATATATATATATATATATATATATACACACGCACACACATATATATGTATATGTATGTGTATATATATACATATATACACATGTGTATATATACATATATATACACATACATATACATATATATGTGTATATATATATACATATATATACACAGACACATATATATACATGTATATGTGTGTGTGTATATATATATTTTTTTAATTTAAGCTTGTGTTCTTTACATCTATTTATGCATATGTGGGATGTTAACCATTCCCTTCTCATGTCTCTTACAAATAGTTTTTCCAATGTGTTTGCCTTTTATTATTATTTTTTTGCATTTTACATTTACCTTTTTTTTAAGTTTACTTATTTATTTTGAGAATGAAAGAGAGAGAGTGCATGTGCGTGTGTGTGAGACAGAAGCCTGACAGACTGAGCCACCCAGGTGCCCTTGTATTTCCCTTTTTTTTTAAAAAAAAGCACTGATATCTAGTTTATTTCATTCCTTAATTGCTGGTCACATTTAGAAGTACTTTAATTTTTCAGTGTTTTTCATACCTGTTTATATCTTCAGTCATCTAGAACAGGAGTCTGCAATGTGCTACCCGTGGCAGGGCCCACACGCTAAATCTATGAGTCATATCTGCCAATATCTGGTTTTGAACAACCCATAAATTAAGAAGATTTTTACATGTTTAAATGGTTTAAATAGTAATAATTCCTAACACATGAAAATTACATGAAATTCAAATTTCAGTATCCTTAAGTAAAATTTTATTAGAATACATACTTTTTCTATATCTGTATTTACATGATTTTGCTTGAAAAGTAACTTTCTCTAATATAGGATCCCCTGGAATCAGTATTTCTTTTTCCTTTATTTATATGGGTTAGACTGATTAACATGAAATGCTATTGGAAAAATAAAATACCTTCAAAGGTTTAAATATTCACCTTTTGATTTTCCTATATAATGCTCTCAGGGAAAAGCATGATGTGAATGTGGTCTATATTACTTTTTTTCCACTTTCCATCAAATTTTATTCCAATAAGAATAGACTTTAATTGTTTTATTTTGTTTTAAGTTTATTTATTTTATTTTTGAGAGAGAGAGAGGGAAAGAGAGAGAGCATGAGCTGGGGAAGAGCAGAGAGAGAGGGAGAGAGAGAATCCCAAGGAGGCCCCTCACTGTCAGTGCGGAACTCGATGCGAGGCTCAATCCCAACGACCGTGAGATTATGACCTGTGCCAAAATCAAGAGTTGGACCCTTAACCAACTGAGCCACCCAGGCTCCACTGTTTTATTTTGTTTTAATCACAACTTCTGAATTATGGTCATTAGCTTTGCTGTGAATGCCACAGGTCAGTAAGTCTGTACACTATCATTTGTTAGAGTAATAGTGTTTAGATACAACACATAATATATTCAGGAATGTCACAGGCATAGCAACCAATACCAACTAGTTTTAAATCAACATACCTTCTCCATGTAATGAGTTTCTCCATCTTAGATGCTGAAATTGTACTAAAAAGAGATGATTTACCTTCAAGACTTGTTTGGTAAAGGTTACCTAACTTCTGGAAGTCAGAGGGTGAATCTCTGAATGGAAGAGGGATTAATTCTAACCGCAGAACAAAACAGTGGGTTTTGATCTTCTTTCTTAAATGATTAATTTAAGCTTTGGGAAAATAAACAATAACAGGTAACATATACTCAGTATCCACTAAGAGCCTTGCTCTAAATCAAGCAATTTTTATGTTACTTAATTTAGTTATTACAGTTATTACTAACATTTTAAAATGAAACAGGGGCTCAGAAAAGTTAAATAACTTCCCCCGGTTCACATCATTATCAAAGGATAAAGAGTGATCCTGTTGTCTGTGGATGCTGTATCATCACGGGAGAAGAGGGCCTGACTGCAACTTCTCTACAAGTTTCAACTCTGTCAACAGTGGTCATAATTGAGCATACACATCCAGTCAGTTCACCAGTCTCCCATCAGAAATAAAAAGGATGAACTATACACTGGCACTGAGACATTTAGAGGGCAGGGCTAAGGACAGGATCACAGAAACCCACTCCTCCCTACCTCTCAACACTCACAGCCTGACTCTACCTTGAGTCCACTGAGTCAGTCTTGATTCTGACTTTTGCCCTATTGTCATCCTCCATGATGAGCCCTGACTCTCAAATCTACCTGCCCCATCCTTTAGCTTTTTCTCCTCTCTCCTCAACTCTCTTTCTTTGTGCCCTTCGGATTTCTTGATCCATCTGAAGCAAGAATCCTTAATTGCTCAACCTTTTCTCTGAATTTACCCCATCTTCTTGCCTTGGCTCTCTCCAGAGAACCTTGCCATCTCTATATCTTTGTCAAATTATAGCTTGTTATTGTTTGCTTGTTTTGGTTTTCCCCTTATAGCTCTTGTATTACCAGTCTTCAATATTGGCTGAGTATCTTTTTGTCCATCCTGTTCTCCCCTCACCTTCCCTAAAACCTCCTATATTTGAATCTTATGTCATCAGATTAATATCTTGCTACTGCCATTCACTCTCAGATAATTGTCTCTCATTTCTTCATGATCTTAGTCTTTACTCTTTCTTTCTGACACTATTCTTGTTCTTGTTATGTAAATAGATGATTCTAGCATACTTCCTCTCCTCCAATCCTCCTGGTTTGTTTGTTTGTTTCTTAGTTTATATATTTACTGAAAGACAGAGAGAGAGAGAGATCACACGAGCAGGGGAGGGGTGGAGAGAGAGAAGGAGAGAAAGAGAATCCCAAGCAAGCCCCCACTGTCAGCTCAGAGCCCATCTCGAGGCTCAAACTCACAAACCATGAGATCATGACCTGAGCCAAAATCAAGAGTCTGATGTTTAACTGACTGAGCCACCCAGGCACACCCAACATTCTTGTTTTCTACACTTCCTTAGCTACTCATTCCCATGGTAATTCCATAGACCTTGCCATAACTGGTAACTGAACCCCTGCATATTTTAATCCTGCATTTCAATTATTAACCAATACTTTTGATTTTTTGAACTCATTCCCTCCAGAACCCAATGCCAACAATCCAGCAGCCCTACTGGGACCTCTAATCTATCAATCCTCTCAGTGTTCACTGTTCTTTACCTCATTGATGTCCTTTACCCTCATTACCCAGATTAAACAATAAGATCAGTCCTCATACCACACCTACCTAGCTGTAGTCTAAAACCAACTTTTTCTGCTTTCATATATCTTCTGATTATTAAATAAATTCTACACATAAGAAAATATTCTTTGTAGGAACAGGCACATACTACACAAAATATTAAAGTAGTATTTTGGGTGTGGAAGGGTCCATAAGGAAGTATCTGTTAAGGTTTGGGGTAAAGTTTGAGTACCCAAATGCTACCATCATTAATATCCCGTCATTTTTAGAGTTCTTAACTTAGAGAAGATGGCACAGAAAGAATGAAAGTCCTATATGAGACAACACAACAATTTTATCAGTTCCTTAGAAAGTGTTTAATATGACAAAGCAAAGCTATAGCAAAGACTGAATTTTTTGCATATAGCTTAGATATTATGCCAGATTGGGGCTTCCCTCTTGAATATCCTGAACCTGAGTATTGGAACCCACGTGTTCATACATGTCTATGGAAGGAGAAACATTACTATGATTGTGTGGAAGATACAAATCTATTTACTGAAACAGCCTTATGGTCTAAAAACTGGACCAGAAATCAAAAAGGACAGACTTAACCCAGCAGGAAGAAGCCCTGTCCAGGCAGAAAGAGAGATGAGACAAGAGGCTGATGAATTGGTAGTGAAAAAGGAGTTGAGAAAGAAAATGTTGGGTACAGTAAACTACCAAATGTGGCCCAGATGTTTCATATTCTGAGCAATTGGATTAACAATTCCTCTTCCCAGAAAGAGGAAGTGGGAAAGTGTTTGAGGGCAGAGAGTTTGAATAGGGAAGGTCAGAAGTATTCATTTGTTTATTCAGTACATTAATTTAATGCACTTATGGTACTGGGCGAGGATGCAATGATAAATTTCATAAAACCCCTAACCTTTCAGGGCATATTTTTAAAGGGTATAATGGGCTACTAACTACAATAAACTGTGGTTAATGCTAAAACTTTATAAAACTATATGGGAACCTAAACAAATTAGAAGTCATTTTTGAGGTGCTGGAAACTGGATGAGCTTATTAGAAGCTTTTCAAGATGGACCTTGAACTGGGGGAGCATTTGAGGTATGTAGCAATTCTTTAAGGTAATGAAGATAGGGAAGAACATTTCATTGGCTAGAACTACATGAGTAATGAATAGAGATTAGGGTGTATTACAAAGAGAAACAAAATTACCATGTCTTAAAGTATATAGGAATTTCTTTATCCTTAGTTAAGATGGTGTTGGTTGTTGGTTGTTGGTTATTTACTGGTGTTGAAGAATATTTCTCCTATCTTGTTGCTATCTCACTGAAAATTAGATTTCCATCTTATGGCACAAGATGGCTCCTCTTTCTACCATTGTGCCCTCTTTCCAGAGGAAATGTAAAATAAAGCACAAATCCCATCCATCTAAAGAAATATTTTGCAAATTTCACACATTTCTTCTACTCCCTTGATCAAATATTAGCCAGATGGCTATATTTACATACAAGGGAGGATAGGTAAATTCAGATACAAGGGAGCATAGGAAATGTAATCTTCTGGGTTCATGTGCCCAATTAAAATTTTGGAGGTTCCATATTAAAGAAGAGGAAGAAGATAGTTTTGGGAGGAAAGAAGCAGTCATTGCTACAAATGAGAGTGAATTTTCCCCACATATCTTCATTGTATATGTGGACTTCTTCTTTTTTTTTTTTTTTTTTCACTTAATAGAGAATTTTCACTGCTCTTCACCAAATGAAAGACAAATTTTGGACAAAATGGTGAGGAAAATATCCTAATACCTTCATCTGTGCCCAGGTTATTGGTTGAAATTTAGAGAGTTGGCAAATGGACCAACAGGACTGAGACACAAACTTAACGAAGGAGTTTGTTCTGGTTAGTTGTTACTA
Organism: Felis catus; assembly: GCF_018350175.1. Taxonomy (NCBI): domain Eukaryota; kingdom Metazoa; phylum Chordata; class Mammalia; order Carnivora; family Felidae; genus Felis; species Felis catus. The sequence goes on along the minus strand of NC_058372.1, from coordinate 67,133,408 downwards.
CACGCACACACATGTGTCTTCCTGCTCTTTCTTTGGCATACCTCAGACTCCTATCGTAGTTCTACCCTCTCTGTACCTCCTCTAACAGCGACTTATTAGGGCTCAGTCTTTAGGCTCACTTTTCCTTCTCTGAGAGACCATGTGCTTTCACACGTCTCACATCACATGTGCTGAGAATTTCCAAACCTCCAGCTCCAGTTTAGACCTCGCATTCTTTTTTTTTTTTAATTTTTTTTCAATATGTGAAATTTATTGTCAAATTGGTTTCCATACAACATCCAGTGCTCATCCCAAAAGGTGCCCTCCTCAATACCCATCACCCACCTCGCATTCTAAGTTGAGATACGTAGCTCCAACTGCCTGTTGACTTCCGTGACTGACAGCGTCTCAAACTTCACAAGCACCATGCTGGCTTCCCACTTTCTCCCTAACTCCGAATCTATCATACAGGTCACATTATTCCACTGCTAAAAAACACTTAATTCTCAGTCCCTTCAGAATAAAAGCCAAAATTCTTATCTAGCCTACAAGATTCTCCAGGATCAAAATCCCCACCCTCTCTCTAATCTCATGCCTTACCTCCAAACTCAAGAAAGGCACTCTCACTTTGCTCTAGCACTTGGTTTCTATACGTGTCAGAATCTCTCCTATTCCCAAATATTTGCACGTGTCTTTTTTATAGCTTCCTGGTTTCTTTTTAGCTCAGCTACAATCTGCTTATCCTTCAAGTTGCAGTTTTATTGTCATTTCCTGAGCCCTTCCTCAAAGAACTCCTCAATCTAAACCATGCCTCTCTCTTTTATTCTTCAAATCATTGTGATTTTTGCTTCAGCACATTTATGTGATTTGTTAATTACCTGTTTATGTCTGTTTTTCTCTATAGAACATGGCCTTTCTGAGGGCATGGAATCAACATAAACTCTGGGTGAGTAAAGGGAAAAAAAATTTTTTTTCTTGAGTGAAGGGAAATTTAAAAACTGAAGGATCATCTTTTCCCCACTCTATCCCTTTTAAGGGTCTTTGAACAATTCTTTACAAGTCTGAGTCGAGACATTTTGCCAGATCTGTCTTTGTGATTGCTTTTCTACACCAATGTTACCCATCAGCTTAGAAAGTACACATGTCTCCTGGTGCATTCCTGGGGTATATATCTAAGAATTGCTGGATTACAGGCTACATCTATCTTAGAATTCAGCAAATGTTGATTTGTTTTCTAAAATATTTGCACTTCCACTCACAGGTTATGAAAAATCCCGCTCCCTTTTAATATGTCATTGTCAGACTTTAAAATTTTTGCCAATCTAGAGAGTGTAAAATTGTATGTCATGTCTTTAATTTGCATTTCTCTTATTACTAATGAGATTGAATATGTGTTAAAATGCTTATGGTTTTTCTGCATTTCCTCTTCAGGGAAATGAACTTTCATTACTTTTATCCATGTTCCCATTTTGATTGTTTTTTTATTTTTTGTGAATTTTTAAAATGGTTTGGGAATTAATATTTTGTTGGTTATACAGTGGATAAATAGCTCCTTCCAGCTGGCAGTTTGTCTTAACTTTTTATGTGTCTTTGAATGCAAATATTAATTTTAATGTATATTTTTAGAGTTATATTAACAAAGTATGGTTCATGAACCTTCTCTGAAACCTCTATTACTAGGTGAAACATTTATAATTGTTGTATTTTATGGGTGAATGAAGCTCTTACCATTATTGAGGTCTCTCTTATCTGTAATACTGCTTTCTGCCTAAAAATCTTTGATAATTATTATTTAGGGCAATTAATTTTAGAGTTAATATTCTACTGGTTGCCTTTTTTCTATTTTTTTCCTGTTTCTTTTGTGTCTTCTAAAAAGTATCTGGCTGCATTTTTTCAATTTAGTCTGATTAGTGTTATCTTCTACATGATGAATTTTATTCATTCAGGATTATTATGACCATCAACATATTAGAATTTATTTCCATTATACTATGCTTTCTTTTTTTTTTCTTTGTGCCACATTCCTTCTGGGTTACTTTTTTCCTCTTTGCATCCCTTCTTTTCCATTCAGAATTTTTCTTTATTATGCTATCATTTCCCTCTGTTGCTCTCTCAGTTCAGAATTTTTATAAATTCTTTTTCAATTATTTTTTTATTTTAGTGATTGCTTTGAAAATTTCACTTGCTTACTTAAGTCTATATATTTGATCTTTTTGCTCTTCTCCTGAATAATATAAGACCTTATGTCTTTAACTACTGATGATACCCAGCCCTCCAATGCCAACAGGCATGCTAATTGTTGAACAATATTTTAATTCTAAATGGAACCCTCTAATTAGACATTGTTATTATTGTCTTATACAGTCAACACTTATTTAGAATTATCTGTATGTTTGTTTTTTTCATTCCTCATTTATTTCTTCTTGGATTTCTGGCCTTTCATTTGAATCATTTTTCTTCTTGCAGGATATATTTTAAAATTTATTTTAGTGGAGATCTTTTGGTGGTAAACTCTCCTTTTGGATTGTCTGAAGGCGTCTTTTGCATTCTTATTTGCTAGGTATGGAATTGTATGTATAAAATGTGTAATTTTATTCTCTTCTGGCTTCTCTTTTTTTTAATTTTGAGAATTTGGCTGTCTATTGTCACTTTGTGGCTAATCTGTATTCTCCTGATGCTTTTAATATCTATTTGTCTTTGATTCTGCAATTTTGCCATAAAATGATGATTAGGTGTGAATTCATTGTATTTATATTGTTTAAGGCATTGTACTTTTAAATCTGAAAGTATGTATCTTTTATTAATTTTTGAAAATTCTCTGCCATTACATTTTTAAATCTTTCCATAATTCTGTATGTAATCTCCTTTAGTAATTTTGATTACAATCAATGTTAGAGTTTTTACTCTATGATTATAATTTCCTTCAAAATTTTCTTTTTCTTCTTGATGGATTCTGAATAACTTTTTCAGAATTGTCTTTCAATTTATTAAATATCTTGACCCGTTTGCAATCTATAGTTTATCTCTTCCAGTAAGTTCTTTTACATTTTAGCTATTATGTTTTTAATTTATATGAGATCCTTATGGATTTTTTTTAGCAATGTATAACCATTTATAAAATTTTATTCCTTAGTCATGTTTTATTTCCCTCATTTATCTTCACTAGCATCCCAAGCATACATTTAAGGAATAATTCCAAAATTTTAAGTCTGAAAACCTTATTCTCTCTTTAATGTTTCTGCTTACCCTTAACCTTGGTACCTTGTTTCATTTTGTGTCTTTTTTACTGGAGATTTTTCTGTACGAAACCAATGGGATCTGAGTTGAAGATCTTGCTTTTTTCTGAGAGAGAGAATATTTTCTTTTCATAGGTACCTAGAGGAACATAAACTAATTTATCAGTTAAAGGTTGTGGAGGTTTTTGGTACCTTGAAGTTGAATTTTAACCCAGGTCCTACATGAAGGCTGGTTTCTGGCCATAGCTTTTTATTTCATACTTTCCCCATCCCAAAGTTTCCATACTTTGTCAGACAATCTTCCCTGTCATTCTCACTTGTAGGACAATTTTCCCTCTAGTTTTCTCCTTTCCCCAAGATAGTAGTCCTTGTGGACTGACTTTATGCAGAAGGTCTCTAATTGGACTCCCCACTTTTAAGTCCTTGTCTTTTGTTGCTTGCCAGCTCCATTAAGACTTGCAACTCCACTGGGAATCAACACATATCCCTAGGGCAAGCTTCTGGCTTTGAACATTTTTTTAAACACAGTGGATTGGCATTGTTACTTCCTTTCACCTTGTGAAGATTCTCTTTATTTTCTTGTGAGAGTGGCTATCCATTTTATAAAAAAAAAAACACAAAACAATTAACATTTACTTATTTTTGAGAGACAGAGAGAGACAGAGCATGAGCAGGGGAGGGGTAGAGAGAGAGACACAGAATCCGAAGCAGGCTCCAAGCTGTCAGCACAGAGCCTTATGCTCGAACTCACAAACCGTGAGTTCATGACCTGAGCCAAAGTCGGACACTTAACTGACTGAGCCACCCAGGCGCCTCATAGTGGCTATCCATTTTAAAAAGATATTTTAATACTTTGAAGGTTTTGTAGGCATAACAGTTTCAGGATTTATAATCTTTACATTATCAAATATACAAGTCTGCATGTTCTAAAATCATTTTAGAGTTATAATCATCTATTTTTATTTTTCTACGAAGGCGTTAGATAATTTAAACAATTTGCAGTTCTAAGAATAATAAGAGAAATAATAATAAAAATTACCATGGAAATCAAAGAATTACTACTGCGAAATTATTTTTCACTTTTCTAATTTTCCTTTTTACTTAGTAAACTCCCTTTCTCCACAAAGAAAAGCCATGGTCATTAATTCTATTTTAATCTATTAATAGTATAGCCACACTATGATTGAGATCACCCATGGTACCCTCTGATCCTTGGTTGCTACATAGCATTTTGATCAGACAAAGCTTGGGTACTCAGGAACCATCATAAGCACATGAAAGAAAACCATCATAATATTACTTTATGTTTTGCAAATGGATGCAGAAAGAGTCTGAGGTAAAAGTTCAATGTGTATGGCTTTTAAGGAGGTCTAATGTGCCCAGATATATCTTTGCTTTTGAAATTATTCCATGCCAAAATGCTTTAACTTGATCATTGTGGTTCATGGTTTATTAGATATCTGTCATCACCTGTTTATCATGTGAAAGTTCTTAATTGAAGTAAACAAATTTCAGAGGTGTAGAACTTAAATTAATTAAGATAATTTATATATTATAATCAGTACCTCATGGTTTTAGGAAATTGGCATTGAATATAAAATAATAGCTTTTAAAACAATTGACATAACTATAGAAATATGCTTCTATGTGTTTATATGGTAACAGAACAATAAACACTCAAAAATTTGCTGGAGAGTAAGTTGGGTGTGTTTGTGTGTGTGTGCATGTGCGTGCAAAGCCATGTGTATGTACGTGACTCTCCATATTTTAACCAGCTTCCCACATTGTATTCTGGCCTGTTAGCATGCCATGACTCCATGTTTTGGAATCTATTACGAAGTGACTTGTTTTCTGAGAAAACTTTCCATGGAATAAAGAATGTTCAATCCAGGTCTCTCACAAACAAGTATAAACTTTTGGCCTGGATTAGTTATTATCTATCTGACCTTCAGCTGGTAATTTTCTAGGAATTTCTTAAATAGATAGAAGTTTTGTAAATGTGATTTGAGCAACTATGGTTTCCTTTTTGGTTTGGGCAAAGTCTTTTTCTTCAAAATACACAACACATAGGAAAAATGGCAAGATGTACCTCGTATTAGACAGTATCATAATACTAACTTCTCACAGAGAAGTTAAAGCACTTGACAAAGAAGATACCAGTGAAAAGTGCAGTTCTCCATTGCTTATCACCGTCTTGAGAAATCTTACCAACTGACAGAAACCCAGGTTAACTCTCCTTCTCTACTGCTCCTTCCCTACCTTGTTTATCCTCTTTCCTCCTTTGCATTTTCTCAGAACCTTTGTTTCTCTACTTTTCTTCTTCTACTGTCATAGTTCCTGTCCACCAAATGGCCCTCCCAGCTCCACTGCTCTCCAGGGGTGTGGTGTAGGTTGACTTCCTAATCCTCTCTCAGCTTTGGCTTCTTCATCCACAAAATGAGGATGGCACTAAACAGGAGAGGAGGATTAAAGCAGGTCATGTACAGGCACTACTTAGTGCCATGCCTGGAGCATAATTAATCTGTATAATAACCTATTATAAATAAGTAATAAAAGGTATAAATTACACTAATAAAGGCATAAAACTGGATAATAAAATGATAGATTATATTAATCAGAAAGCTTTGGATGAGACATGTGTGAAGTCAGATCATGAGAAAACACAGTCCAGGCTTGAATAGAACAGTAAACAA